>NC_141171.1:48942500-51502500 GCF_055505025.1 Bos grunniens
ATGGGAGTAAAAATAAAATGGGCAAAAATATCCCTGACATCATGGAACTTATATTCTAGTTGGGGAATACAGACAATAAACATAAATGAGTGAGTGGTACAGAGGAAAATAGGCATGTTCACATAGAAAGGGAGCAGGAAAAGAGTCTACTGGTTTCTGTAGAGTATTTAGATGATTTTCTCCCCACGGCTTTTCTCCCAAGGCCTCCCAGAGGCGTGCAGAAAGCAAGGGAATGATATCTGCAAAGAGCATTCCAGAAGCAGAACTCACAAATACAAAGGCCACAAGTGGGAGCAGAATGAGTCTAAGATGTTGGAAGACCAGCAGGAGATCAGAGTTTGTGCAGTGGAGTTATCAAGAGTGAAAGTAGGAGAAGAAATCAGAGAAATAGTGGAGAGTCAGATCAGGTAGAACTTGTAAACCAAGGCAGCAACTTGGTTTTTAACTCTGTAAAGATTGGCAGGCAGTCTGGGCTGCAAGTAAAAGAGAGACAGAAGCACTCTGAGTGGTGTACTGAGGACGGACTGTATGGGTAGCAAGGTAGGCACAGAGATGTCATTTAGGAGGTTCCTGCATTATTTCAGGAGAGAGCTGATGGTGACTTGGGTCAGAAGATGCCAGTTAAGGTGGTGAGAGGAAAGCTCAGACCCCACTTGCTACAGGAAGCCTCATTCTCCCTTCTTTTGTGGTGCTTGCACCATCATACCATTTTCACCGTATTTCAGTTGTCTCTTTCCCCCAACTGACTCTGAGCTCCTTCAGTTAAGAACTCTATTTTATGCATTTCTATAATCTCAACAACTAACCTAGTGCCTAGCACAGATCCACAGTCCTAATAAAATGAACAAACTTTTTCTGCCCTCCCACTACACGCCAGATACAGTAGAGATGTACATCAAAGGTCTAGGGAGCATAGCAATGAATGTGTATGCTATCAAGAGTGATTCTGAAGGTTCCCGGTTTGTTGTTTTGCTGAAGCACAAATTCGAATTACTTGCCTGAAGATTGCTATGCAAGAAAAAGACATTTCTCTAGCGATTGGGTCCCATAACTACACAGAATACAAGCTCTACCAAATTTGTTTTTCTCTCCCTTTTCTCAGTGGCATTTTGCAGAGGGATTCAGATATCTCAGGATCCACAAAGATCTCTCTCCTGAAAGTCAAGAATCTATTGTAGATGCAGTATCTCCCTTCATCAGGCTCATATTCTACTGGGGAGACATAGACTATAATAAAATATAAGTGCTATAATAAGATGGAAATATGGAACAGAAATAAGAAGGATATTTAATATCTGAAAATTGATTAATATAACATACCATATTAATTGGGCGTCCCAGGTGGCACTAGTGGTAAAGAACCTGCCTACCAATGAAGGAGACACAAGAGACACAGGTTTGATCCCTCAGTTAAGAAGGTCCCCTGGAGGAGGGCATGGCAACTCACTCCAGCATTCTTGCCTGGAGAATCCCGTGGACCGAGGAGCCTGCCAGTTTACGGTCCACAGAGTCGCAAAGAGTCAGACAGGACTGAAGCTACTTAGCATGCACACAGACCATATCAATAGAATTCTTTAAAATCTACTATCTCAATGGACGAAGAAAAAGCATTTAGCAAAATCCAACAAGCTTTCATGATAAAAATCTCAACAAACTAGGAACAGAAGGGCATTTCTTCAGCATGATAAAGCATATCTACAAAAAACCCTACAGTTAACATATCAATGATACCAAAACTGAATGCTTTCCCCCTAAGATAAGGTACAACAGAAGTATGCATACTCTGCGACTTTTATTTATCATTTTACCAAATGTTCTGGCCAGGGCAATTAGACAAGAAAATGAAATAAATAAAAGTCATACATATTGGAAAGGAAGAAGTAAAACTATCTCTATAAGTAAAACTATCATACAGATGATACAATATTGTATGTACAAAATCCTAAGAAGTCCACTAAAAAATTATTGGAACTAACAAATGAGTGCAGCAAGTTTTCAGAATGTAAGACGAAAAGTGTATTGTATTTCTATAGACTGGGGCTTCCTAGGTAGCTCAGCTGGTAAAGAATCCACCTGCAATGCAGGAAACCCCGGTTCAATTCTTGGGTCAAGAAGATCCCCTGGAGAAGGTATAGACTACCCACTTCAGTTTTCTTGGGCTTTCCTGGTGGCTCAGATGCTAAAGAATCAGCCTGCAATGCGGGAGACCTAGGTTCAATTCCTGGGTTGGGAAGATCCCCTGGAGGAGGGCATGGCAACCTACTCCAGTATTCTTGCCTGGTGAATCCCATGGACAGAGGAGCCTGGTGGGCTACAGTCCATGGGGTCGCAAAGAGTCAGACATGACTGAGCAACTAAGCACAGCACAGCAATAAACCAACTAAAAATGAAATTAAGAACACAACTCAATTTACAACAGCATCATAAAGAGTAAAACAGTTAGAATAAGTTTAACAAAACACTACGTATCTACAGTAATCAAGACCCTGTAGTACTGGCATAAAGATAGACATATGCACCAATGGACTAGACTGAGAGTTCAAAAATAAATCCACACTTCATGATCAATTGGTTTTTAGCAATGGTCTAAGATCATTCAAAAAAGCAAGAGAGTTCCAGAAAAACATATATTTCTGCCTTATTGGCTATGCCAAAGCCTTTGACTGTGTGGATCACAATAAACTGTGGAAAATTCTGAAAGAGATGGGAATACCAGACCACCTGACTTGCCTCTTGAGAAATCTGTATGCAGGTCAGGAAGCAACAGTTAGAACTGGACATGGAACAACAGACTGGTTCTTCCAAATAGGAAAAGAAGTATGTCAAGGCTGTATATTGTCACCCTGCTTATCTAACTTATATGCAGAGTACATCATGAGGAATGCTGGGCTGGAAGAAGCACAAGCTAGAATCAAGATTGCTGGGACAAATATCAATAACCTCAGATATGCAGATGACACCACCCTTATGGCAGAAAGTGAAGAGAAACTAAAGAGCCTCTTGATGAAAGTGAAAGTGGAGAGTGAAAAAGTTGGCTTAAAGCTCAACATTCAGAAAACGAAGATCATGGAATCTGGTCCCATCATTTCACGGTAAATAGATGGGGAAACAGTGGACACAGTGACTGACTTTATTTTTCTGGGCTCCAAAATCACTGCAGATGGTGATTGCAGCCGTGAAATTAAAAGACGCTTGCTCCTTGGAAGGAAAGTTATGACCAACCTAGACAGCATATTCAAAAGCAGAGACATTCCTTTGCCAACAAAGATCCATCTAGTCAAGGCTATGGGTTTTCCAGTAGTCATGTATGGATGTGAGAGTTGGACTATAAAGAAGGCTGAGCGCAGAATCGATGCTTTTGAACTGTGGTGTTGGAGAAGACTCTTGAGAGTCCCTTGGACTTCAAGGAGATCCAATCAGTCCATCCTAAAGAGATCAGTTCTGGGTGTTCATTGGAGGGACTGATGTTTAAGCTGAAACTCCAATACTTTGGCTACCTGATGCGAAGAGCTGACTCATTTGAAAAGACCCTGATGCTGGGAAAGATTGAGGTCAGGAGGAGAAGGGGACGACAGAGGATGAGATGGTTGAATGGCATCACTGACTCAATGGACATGGGTTTGTGTGGACTCCGGGAGTTGGTGATGAGGCCTGGTGTGCTGCAGTTCATGGGGTTGGAAAGCATTGGACATGACTGAGTGACTGAACAGAACTGAAGATCATTCAGTGGGGCAAAGAACAATATTGTCAACAAATTGTGCTGGAACAACTTGGTAAGCCAATGTGTAAGAATGAAGTTGTAGTCTTAACTCACATCATGTAAAAAATTAACTTAAAAGGGATCAAAGACCTAAATGTAAGAGTCAACACTATAAAACTCTTAGAGGAAAACATAGCAGCAAATCTCCATGACCTTGGATTAGGCAATGGATTCTTAGACATGGCAACAAAAACACAAGGAATAAAAGTAGAAACAGATAAAGTGGACTTCATCAAAAGTAAAAACTTTTTTGCTTCAAAGGACACTATCAAGGAAGTGAAAGACCATAGAATAGTACAAAATATTTCCAAACCATATCTGACAATAGACTCATATCTAAAATATAAAAAACATACACAATAATTTAAAAATGATGCAAATGGTAAATGATGCAAATGGTTTCAAATGGTAAAAGTATCTGAATAGACATTTCTCCAAGAAAGACATACAAATGGCCATAAGCACATTTAAAAGATGGTCAAAATCTTTAGTATCAGACAAATAGAAATTGAAACCACAATGGGATGTTACTTCAAAGCCAGAAGAAAGAATATAATAAAAAAAATTCAGAAAAAGAATACAAGTGTTGGTGAGGATGTGGAGAAATTGGAATTTTTACACATTGCTAAGAGAGTCCTCTTTACATAGCTAAGGAATGTAAAATGGCACAGCCACTTTGGCAAAGAATCTAGAAATTCCTCAAAAAGTTATACATGGAGTTATTTAGCAATTCTAATCCTAGGTATACACCTAAGAGAGATGAAAATGTATGTCCATACAAAAACTTGTACATGAATATTTATAGCAGCATTATTTATACTAGCCAAAAGGTGGAAACAACTCAAAATGCCATTCATTGATAAAGAGATAAGCAAAATGTGGTGTATCTATACAACAGAATATTATTCAACCATAAAAGAGAATGAAATATGGATACAAGCTACAACATGGATTAGCTTAGAAGATATTATGCTAAGTGAAAGAAGTTACAAAAGACTGTGTATTGTATTGCTTTATATGAAATGTCAGAAGAGGCAAATATATAGAGATAGAAAGTAGATAAGTGGGTGCTTAATGTTAGACAGTTTCTTAGATGAGGCTGCTATTACAAAGTACCATAGACTAGGTAGCTTACAAACAGACATTTATTTCTCACAGTTCTAGAGGATGGAAGTCTGAGATCAGAGTGACAGCACTGTTGAGGCCTAAAGACCCAGTACTGTTGACGTCTAAAGGTTACAGATTGCTGATTTCTTGTTTTCTCCTCATATGGCTAAAAAAGAGTGAGTTAGCTCTCCGTCTCTTATCAAAATGGCACTAACCCTATTCATGAGGCTCTCCATCCTCATGACCTACTCACCTCCCAAAGACCCCACCTCTAGATATCATCACACTGAGAATTAGATTTCAATATAGGAGTTTTAGGGGAAAACAAACTTTCAGACTATAACTGTTGGGACGATAGGCTAAGAGATGACAGCTAAAGGACATGGACTTTCCTTCTGAGATGATTAAAAGACCTAAAATTGATTCAGTGATGGCTTCACAGTTTTGTAGATATACTAATAAACCATTGAATTCTATACTTTAGTGATTTAAATGGTATGTGAACTATATCTCAATAAAGATGTTAAAAACCAAAGATACAAAGTGGGTAGAATAAAAATATGTAACATGTATAATCAGAGCTCCAAAAGCAGGAGAGAAGAAAAATGGGTCAGATGCAGGATTTAGAGAGGATTCTCCAGAACATATAGGAAACACCAACCCACAGATTCAAGAGGTCAAACAGACCCTAAGAAGGATAATTTTTTTCTAATCACCTGATGTGGTATAGTGAAACCACTGCTGCTGCTGCTGCTGCTGCTCAGTCGCTTCAGTCGTGTCCGACTCTGTGCGACCCCATAAACGGCAGCCCACCAGGCTCCGCTGTCCCTGGGATTCTCCAGGCAAGAACACTGGAGTGGGTTGCCATCTCCTTCTCCAATGCATGAAAGTGAAAAGGGAAAGTGAAGTCGCTCAGTCGTGTCCAACTCTTCGCGACCCCAGGGACTACAGCGCACCAGGCTCCTCCGCCCATGGGAATTTCCAGGCAAGAGTACTGGAGTGGGGTGCCATCACCTTCTCCGAAGACCACAAATGAAGGAGAGGAAAAAAAAACCAACAAAAAAGTACTCAGAGGAAAATGATAAAGAGGAATGAGTTATCTCAACAGCTGACTTATCAACAGCAGCAATAAAAGCCTAAAGACAGAGAAATTGCACGTACAATGTACTGAAAGAAAATTACTACCAATCTAGATAAAGACAAATGATCACTGAGAGATTTCAACTTTAATAGAATAAGGTGACAGGGAGGTTTCTCAGGAATATCTGGTATAATTTTTGTGTATGATGGAAGAAGAGCTTTAGCACTGAGCCACAAGACCTGAATTTAAATGCTATCCTGTTATTATTAGGGAAAATAAAAATTGGACAGTTTGCAGAGCCTCTAGGCAAGTCAGTTTCCTCATCTGTATCACCGGAATGTCTGCTTACTTCACAGAGTTGATACAAAGCTTAAACAGAATAGAATAGCTTGAATAGAATCACATATCCAAAAAATCTTTGAAATCTTTAAAGAATGAAGCAACATGATGTATACTGATATGAAACTACCTCCAAGACATTTTGTTAACTGAAAAGAAGTAAGACATTTTATCGTGTGTATAGCAGGCTATTACTGGTGTATGAAGAAGGAGAGACTATAGTAGGTAAATGCATTTACATGCATAGACTATTTCTAGACAGAAACACAAAGAACTGATAACCATACTTGCCTCTGGATAGGAAAAGTACATATCTGGGAGACAGAAAGAGGAGATCTACCTGATAATTTTTATGACACCTTTAAAAATAAAACCATAAAAATGACTGGTAAAGTATACTGTAATATATATTTGTATAATTTTTGTTGTATTATTTGTGTAATTTTAAAGTCAAAGTTTTTAAAAACATGACACCAAACCCAGATATAATAAAAGAATAGACTGAGAAATTCAAATACCCAAAAGTTAAAGGATCCTGCATGGTGATAATAAAAATATCATGTATTTTGCATGTCTTACCTATTCAAAAATTAATAGTAAAATAATTAATATTTAAATGTATTTGAATCTCTCATGTTACATGGTTCCCGTAACAGCCCTGTCCCTCTCTGTACTTTACCATTCATCCTAGGAGCCCTTTCTCTGGATAGCAAAGCATCCCAGCTTTTGCATCCCAACAGAGGGCCTCCCCAACTCATGGCTCCATGGGAATAGGTTCTGCATCCCGTCAGATTCTCCTTTACTCCTGGGTGATGTTATTGATGTTTAGATTTTTACACTCCTAGCTCTGTGACATTCTACAAATCACATGGGCTAATGGAAGCAAAATAGTGGCAGCCAATTTGCATGTCATTTGATGCTCTATTCCTCTAAGAACAAAATGTATACCAGCTTCCCACCCATGACTCCCATAAATAAATGCCTACATCTCTTCTTCTCAGGCAGACTGACAAAAACCCCTAGCCTACCACTCACTACCCTCCTATAGGGAATGGTGCTGTGCTAAGTCACTTCAGTCGTGTCAGACTCTTTGAGACTCCATGGATTGTAGCCCCCTAGGCTCCTCTGTCTATGGAATTTTCCAGGCAAGAATACTGGAGTGGATTGCCATGCCCTCCTCCAGGGGATCTTCCCGATCAGAGATTGAACCCACATCTCTGACATCTCCTGCATTGGCAGGTGGGTTCTTTACTACTAGTGCCACCTAAGAAGCCCTATAGAGAATACACATCCCAAATTCCAGCCCCACAACCTCTGATCAAATCATCTCTGAATTTTTTTTCAATTTTCAATCTCATCTCCCTCCCTGCTCAAAGCTAGAAACAATTTTCTGCCACAAATTTTGGTTGTCAGGCTCCTAGGCATAAAATATTCTCTTTCCTAGAACGAGAAGACATAGTAGTCCTTTTTGAACCATGTAGCTTCTGTCGTTGTTCAGTCACTAAGTCGTGTCCAACTCTATGTGACCCCATGGACTGCAGCATGTCAGGCTTCCTTGTCTTTCACTATCTCCCAGAGTTTGCTCAAACTCATGTCCATTGTGTCGATGATAGCATCCAACCATCTCATCTGCTGTTTCCCCCTTCTCCTGCTGCCCTCAATCTTTCCCAGCATCAGAGTCTTTTCCAATAAGTCAGCTCTTTGTATCAGGTGACCAAAATATTGGAGCTTCAGCTTCAGCATCAATACTTCCAATGAATATTCAGGGTTGATTTCCTTTAGGACTGACTTGATCTCCTTGCTGTCCAAGGGACTCTCAAGAGTCTTCTCCAATACTACAATCTGAAAGCATCAATTCTTCAGCACTCAGCCTTCTTCACGGGCCAACTCACATCCATATATACATGACTACTGGAAAAACCATAGCTTTAACTATACGGATTTTTGTTGGCAAAATGATGTCTCTGCTTTTTAATACACTGGCTAGGTTTGTCATCACTTTTCTTCCAAGGAGCAAGTGTCTTTTAATTTCATGGCTGCAGTCACCGTCCACAGTGATTTTGGAGCCCAAGAAAATAAAATTTGCCATTGTTTCTACTATTTCCCCATCTATTTGCCATGAAGTGATGGGACTGGATGCCATAATCTTAGTTTTTTTGAATGCTGAGTTTTAAGCCAGCTTTTTCACTCTCCTCTTTCAGTTTCATCAAGAGAATCTTTAGTTCCCCTTTGCTTTCTGCCATTAAAGCCGTATTATCTGCATATCTGAGGTTATTGATATTTCTTCCGGCAATCTTGATTCCAGCTTGAGCTTCATCCAGCCTGTCATTTTAAATGATGTATTATGCATATAAGTTAAATAAGCAGGGTGACAATATACCACCTTAATGTACTCCTTTCCCAATTTTGAACCAGTCCACTGTTCCAGGTCTGGTTCTAACTGTTGCTTCTTGACCCACATACAGGTTTCTCAGGAGGCAGCTAAGGTGGTCTGGTACTCTCATTGCTTTAAGAATTTTCCACAGTTTGTTGTGATTCACACAGTCAAAGGCTTTAACACAATCAGTAAAGCAGAGGTAGATGTTTTTTCAGAATTCTCTTTTTCTATGATCCAATACATGTTGGCAATTTGATCTCTGGTTCCTCTGCCTTTTCTAAATCCAGCTTGTACATCTGAAAGTTCTCTGTTTGAAGCCTAGCTTGAAGAATTTTGAGCATTACTTTGCTAGCATGTGAAATGAGCACAATTGTGCCACAGTTTAACATTCTTTGGCATTGCCCTTCTTTGGGTTTGGAATGAAAACTGACCTTTTCCAGTCCTGTGGCCACTACTGAGCTTTCCAAATTTACTGGCATATTGAGTGGGGCACTTTCACAGTATCATCTTTTAGGATTTGAAATAGCTCAGCTGGAATTTCATCACCTCCACTAGCTTTGTTCCTAGTAATGCTTCCTAAGGCCCACTTGAGCTTCTAAATGAATATATAAACTTTTTCTATAAGTTCAATCATGGCCTAAGATAATACTATTAAATGCATTCTAAGCATCATATTGTATTAACATTTTCAAAATTTAGATATAGTTGATTTATAATGTGTTGTTAGTTTGGGGAGTATAGAAAAGAGATTCATTATATATATATAAATACATGTATATACATTTATATGTACATTTCAGATTCTTTTCCATTATAGGTTATTACAAGATATTATATATATTAATAGCTCCCCTTGCTATACAGAGGGTGCTTGTTTTTTAATCTATTAATATTTTATATGTAGTAGTGTGAATCCATTAATTCCAAACTCCTAATTTATCCCTCCCCAAAAGGCATTTTTATTAAAAAGAATGACGAATCTTTCACATTGCACATGAAGTGATGTCATATAGTGTTTGTCTTTGTCTGACTTATAGGCATAATATTCTCTAGGTTCATCTACATTATTGAAAGTGGAAAAATGTCAACATTTGTTATTTGTAGAAATCTAAAAAATAAAACCAATGTATATAGCAAAAAAGATGCCTGACTTAAAACTATGTTACAAAACACAGTAATCTAAACAGCATGGTACTGGCAGTAAAACACACACAGGGGCCAGTGAGACAGGCAGGAAGCCCACAAACAAACTCAAGCCTTACAATCAACCAACCTGGAACAAGAGGCAAAAATATACAGTGAAGAAAAGGCAGTACCTTCAATAAGTGGGGCTGGGAAAACTGGAGAGCCACACGTAAAAAAATGATATTAGAACATTCCGTAACACCATATACAAAAATAAACTGAAAATAAATTAAAGTCCTAAATGTAAGAGTGAGTATTCTAAAACTCTTGGAGGAAAACATAAACAGAACACCCTTTGACATAAATCACAGCAGTAATTTTTTTGGATTTGTCTCCTAGGGTAATGGAAACAAAAGCAAAGAGAAACAAATGGGACCTAATTAAACTTAAAAGCTTTTGCATGGAAAAGGAAACTATAAACAAAACAAAAAGGCAACCTACAGAATGAGAAAATATTTGCAAACAATGCAGCCAACAAGGGATTCATTTCCAAAATATAGAAACAGCTCATATAGCTCAGTATCAAAGGAAAAAAAAAACCTAATCAAAAATTGGACAGAAGATCTAAATAAACATTTCTCCAAAGAAGACATACAGATGGATGGCAACCAGGCACATGGAAAATGCTCAATATCACTAATAATTATAGAAATGCAAATCAAAACCACAGTGAGGTACCATCTCACATTGGTCAGAATGGTCATCACTAAAAGGTCTACAAATAATAAATATTGGAGAGGGTGTGGAGAAAAGGGAACCCCTTCCACAGGGTTGGTGGAAATGCCAATCGATTGTGGCCACTATGGAGAACAGTATGGAGGTTTCTTAAGCAACTAAAAATAGAGGTACTATATGATCCAGCAGTCCCACTCCTGGGAATATATCCATAAAAGACAAAAACTCTAATGGGAAAAGATACATGAACCCCAGTGTTCATAGCAGCATGATTTACAATAGCCAAGACATGGAAGCAGCCTTGGTGTCCTTTAATGAATGGCTAAAGAAGGTGTGATACATATATACAAAGGACTATTACTTAGTTTCAGGTATTTTTACAGATTATACTTCATTAAAAGTTATTACAAGATAATGGCTGTAATTTCCTCTGCTGTACCACATATCCTTCCTGTTTATATATTTTACACATGAATGGCACCCCACTCCAATACTCTTGTCTGGAAAATTCCATGGACAAAGGAACCTGGTGGGCTGCAGTCCATGGGGTCACTAAGAGTCGGACAAGACTGAGCAACTCCACTCTCACTTTTCACTTTCATGCATTGGAGAAGGAAATGGCAACCCACTCCAGTGTTCTTGCCTGGAGAATCCCAGGGACAGCGGAGCCTGGTGGGCTGCCGTCTGTGGGGTCGTACAGAGTCGGACACGACTGAAGTGACTTAGCAGCAGTAGCAGCAGCAGTTTGTACCTCTTAATCCCATACCCTTGTCTTGCCTCCTCCCTACTTCCCTCTCCTTACTGGTAACTACTAGGTTGTTTTCCATATCTTTGAATCTATTTCTTCTTTTTTTTTTTTTAAACTTTACATAATTGTATTAGTTTTGCCAAATATTTTTTTTGAAATATAGTTGATATACAGTGTTTTAGGTGTACAGCAGAGTGATTCAGTTGTATACACATACACACTCACGTATATATATATTCTTTTTCAGAAAAATTTCCATCATAGGTTATTACAAAATGTAGTTCCCTGTGCTATATAGTAGGTCCTCATTGTTTATTATATATATATTAATGTGCATCCATGAATCCCAGATTACCATTTTATCTCTCCCTCACCTTTCCTTTTATAATAATGTTTGTTTTCTATGCTTGTGAGTCTACTTCTGTTCTATAAATAAATTAATTTGTATCTTTTAAAAATATCCCATATCTATGTAATACCCTATGGTACTTGTCTTTCCTTGCCTGACTTATTGCACTTAGTATGATAATTTCTAGGTTCATCCATGTTACTGCAAATGGCATTATTTCATTCTCTTTTCAGTTAGTCAGTTCAGTCGCTCAGTCATGTCCAACTCTTTGCGACCCCATGAACCGCAGCACACCAGGCCTCCCTGTCCATCACCAACTCCAAGAGTCCACCCAAACCCATGTCCATTGAGTAGGTGATGCCATTCAACCATCTCATCCTCTGTCATCCCCTTCTCCTCCTGCCCTCAATCTTTCCCAGCATCAGGGTCTTTTCAAATGAGTCAGCTCTTTGCATCAGGTGGCCAAAGTATTGGAGTTTCAGCTTCAACATCAGTCCCTCCAATGAACACCCAGGACTGATCTCCTTTAGGATGGACTGGTTGGATCTCCTTGCAGTCCAAGGGACTCTCAAGAGTCTTCTCTTTTGAACCATAGTTCAAAAGCATCAATTATTCTGTGTTCAGCTTTCTTTATAGTCCAACTCTCACATCTACACATGATCACTGGAAAAACCATAGCCTTGACTAGACGGACCTTTGTTGACAAAGAAATGTCTCTGCTTTTTAATATGCCGTGTAGGTTGGTCATAACTTTCCTTCCAAGGAGTAAGCGTCTTTTAATTTCACGGCTGTAATCACCACCTGCAGTGATTTTGGAGCCCAGAAGAACCTCTTTGAAAGGTTAAGGGGCATCCCCTCCTTCTCCCTCTCCTCCCATACCCACACCCTCTGAGACTTGCACTGAGAGCATACAGCACAAATAACACACTCAGCCACTGGAAGGTGATGAACAGCCAGTTCTTTCAGCAGATAACAACACTTCATAGCCTGTTTTCAAAACATTTGAACTCGATAATGCATGCTCACTCTGCTACAAGGAATTACTGAAAATTGATCCGCTTCTCAATACTGAGCAGTATTATTGTTCTTGGTCTGGTTGTTTACATGTCATCTGGGCTTCAGGGCACATGAGGAGAGATTGCACAATTGAGGAGGGTATTAAGGGACCTGGAGAGTGAGATGGCTAAGAACTGCTCAGAGCCTGGCAAGGACTTCTCTGTAGAGTAATCACAGACACCCACACCAAGGAGTCACTGCTAGAAATCAAGGTCAGCTGGAGTGTTCCAAGTTGGGGATCATTTGATTCAGCCCACTCCAGTGGCTCTTTTTATTCTCAGTATAATTTCTCAGTATTCCAGAGTGTCAGAGATAGAAGGGGCTTAAATATACCCCATGTTTTTCAATGTTCTCATTTACAAGCAAACATCAATAAAACCCTGAAACCCTGAGAGGGTGGGTAACTTTTAAGGTCACAGAATTAGTGAGATAATCAGGGCTGGACTCCAAAGCTCTGACCCCAGTCCAGTTACTCTTACAGTTACATTATGGTCACTCGGCCTCCACTGCTCACTGTCTATGCGTCCATTAGGAAGTAAGTTACCTTCTCTGGGCCCCAGTTTTTTCATCTGTTAAATGGAGACATAATTAGCCCCTCTCTCTTTGGGTTCATGTGAGAATAAAATGAGATCATTCATGTGAAATGCATAGTATAATAAATGTTTGAGGGTCATAGTAAATACTCAACAAGTGAGAATTCTCATGATCACTAATATTATTAGTAATATTGCCACCTTACCTATGAAGAAACTAAGTACTGGAGCTTCAAGAAGACTTGACAAAAGAAAAAGATTTTAAAATAATTATTTTTGAACTCTAAACCCTAAATTGTTATGGGTCCTTAAGATGATTACACTCAGGAATATATTTCTTGAGACAAACATGCTGTTAAGCCAGCAAGATTGTATCTCTCATACCCTCATGCCCCCAAAGGCTGAGCTGAGAACTCCAACACCCAGGAAGAGCACTAAACTCAAATTGCCCTTCACTTTCAATTTCCTCATCCTCAACATCCAGGTTGGCAATGAAGCCATCAGCAGACTGAAATTCTGTATTTGACCTGCCTCTGCCTATAACTTTCATTGCTCAAAATCCCAATTTTTGTCAATCCTCTAATCTGCTTAATGAAGCACAATAAATGTTTGAGGATTAATGAACATGTTAATAAGGGAAAAAAAGAGATGAATTTACCAAGGATGCCTGGAAGATGAAAGAATGAAAGCCAACAGAGAAAAATATTAAAGGGTGTGATTAACTGTACATGAGAAAAATACAATTACAATGGCTGTTTTCCCAAAAAAACTCATCACATGCATCAGATTAAATCGCTCCTTTTTCCTGAAAATAAACTAGAGACTTGACTTCTCTGTAATGGAATTCAACCCTTGGTTCTTATGAATCAGGACCAGATTGCAACGTTCTTGCCCAAAAAGTAGTGGAATTATTTCCAGCCAATTCAGAAGCTGTTCACTTTTGGTTATTTAGATCACTAACAGAATTAAAATAGAGAGAAGAGCCAGCTTTCATACAAATCAAGGGAGAGTAAAGAGAAAAGAGGGCGGAAAAACCTGCAGGCAGGAATCAGTTAGACCAGCTCACAGCCTTTGCAGGCTCTAAGACTCACTCCAAGAACCAGACCCAATTCCAACTCATACTGCACTTGTCACTTATTCCCTAAGACTTCATATTCCTCTCTCAGAAAAAGTCATTTTAAGACAAGCAAGAGACAACAGAGACTAAGAGAGAAGGATGGTGCCTGTCCCTTGCCAGGGATTTTGTACGTGATTAGTGTACACTATTCTATTCAAGCTTTGTACCAGCTCTGTGCAGTAAGTGAGCAGACATCCCTAGAGTACAGATGAGGAAGATAAATCCCCAAGAAGTTCTGTGACTTGCCTAAGTTTAGGGGTTTTTTTCCCCAATAGGGTGAGGATTCGAATTCAAGTTTGTAGTTCTGTACTAAAGCTCTTCACACTCATATACACAAATTATATTGGAAATCTCCCCTAGAAAATTCCCTGTCACCTGAATTCAGTAAGAGAAATCTATCAGAACAAGGGAATGGCAGGCACAGAGGCAGGAAACTAAGTTTTGTGAGCACTAACTACAAGCCAAGCCCTCTGCTGGGCCTGCTCCAGGCACCTGCTCCAAGCACTCTCAAAACAGAGGCTCTGCAAGGAAGATGCTATTGTGTGCAGAGATGGTCCCATTTTACAGATGAGGACACTGGGTCACAGCAAAGCAAAATGACTGGCATGGGCTTCAGTTTCCTCATCTACAAAACTGTAGGATTGAACTTGACAGTCTCTGAGGTCTTTTCCATTTCTAAGGTCTGTGATTCTGGAACAAGTAAAGAGGCCACCTTCCCCACATAGTGGAAGGAACACCTAGATCTCTTCTTCGATGATCACTGGCTCCCTCCTTGGTGTGTAGGAGCCAACTCCCATCGTCGGAAGCCCTCCTAGGCCAGAAGGCATAGGGGTCTTCTGAGAAATGGGAAGCCCCCATGGAAGTTTCTTTTGTCACTCTACAGGTGAAAGATTCCCATGATTCTCAGCATTCAGCCCAGACCCACTAGCCCACAGATTCCCATGGAAATGAGGCTTCCAGCCAGGCAGACCCATATGCTGAGTAGGAGGCCCACAGACACACAACCAGAACAAACTTCCTGAGATCCCCACAGAGAAGCCCACTTTCTGCAAGCCTCCCCACCGCCCACCTGCCTTGGCTCTCCACTCCTCACAGCAAGAGCCACAGCCCCAGAGACCAAGCCAACACAGGGAGGGGATTTATGGATGCGTCTGGCTCAACCAAGGCTAACTTCAATTTCCTGACGTTGATAAGAGCAGCAGCCGCCAAACATCCGTAATCCCATACCTCATGCCACCCACAGCCCCCAGCACTCTGCACAGCCCACCCCAGTCAGTCCTTTCCATGACTTTGTGTTGTGGGCACTGCTGTTTCACAGGTGAGAAAACCAAGGATCAGAGGTTAACTGGCTAAAGTCACACCACTAGGAAGTGAGGGACTTGGGAGTACAATCTAGGTCTTTCTGACCTGACAGCCTACTCTCAGCAGGCTCTCTTAGCAGCTTCCCCCAGGGCTGGCACCAGACCCGGAGCTCACCAAGCACCTGTTGGAAAGCAGGCGTGTCCATATGACAGAAGGACAGGAGACCTGCAAGGAAGAGTTCCTTGCTCTGGGAAGAAACACAGGCCTGTGAACAGGCTGCAGGTGAAGCAGTGCTCAAAACACAAGGGAGACCCTGCACAAAACCCTGGGGAAACGAGCCACACCCTCGCTAAAGGCTAGAGGTGAACAGGGACAGAGGGTGGGGAGGACCTGGCGTTTAGGCTGAAGGGAGCTTCTTTTTTCATTCACTGTACAGTCAAAATTCACATGTTTCAAGAATACGTGTACACCTGTGGCAGATTCATGCTGAGGTATGGCAAAACCAATACAATATTGTAAAGTAATTAGCTTCCAATTAAAATAAATATTTATATTTTAAAAAAATACAAGAGAATCATCTCTAGAGAAGGTGTTTAGAGGGAAAAGGGATGGGACAAACCCAACGTAAAGAAAGGGGAGAAATCGTCCCTCATTCACGCAACAATTTTGAGTACCTACAATGTATGCCCCAGCCTCAATGCAAGACTCTCCTCGCAGAGTGCAAGGGGAGAAACCCTGAACAGAGTAACTTCAAAAGATATGGAATTAATAATTGTGGTGGGCACCAAGCAGGCAAAGTGAATTATGTGAGTATTTAATAGAGCAATTTGATTTGGTTTGACAGGGTTGTGGCGGGCCTAACTGAAGACATTTAAGTAGAAGAATGAAAGATGAATAGGAGTCCATCAAACCAAGGGAGGGTGGAGGTAGGACAAGCATTGAAGGAAAAGGGAACAGCACATGCAAAGCCCTGAAGTCTGGGGCACTGAAGGAAGGCCAGTGTTGAAGACTGTGATGAGGCGAGTCAGCAGGGATGGGCCTGGAGAGTTCCACAGGGCCCGGTCACACTGAGTTCTGAAGGCTACGCTCAGTGTTTCTTCACTTTGCAAGCACCAATGGGAAGTTACTAAGCTGGCAAGAGATGAGTGGAATTTCCTATGTTGGAAAAGCTATGCTGGCTATTGTACAATGGATGGATGTGGGTTTGGGGGAGCTAGAAGCAGGGAAATTAGTTATGAGGTTAATGCTTCCACCTAGGTGACAGAGAAAGGGCAGCAGATTGCGGTGGTGACACCTGCAGTGGGTCAGGTGACATTTTTGGCAGGGACTGGCATGGTGGCAACAAATAAGACTGGAAAGAGCTGGAGCCCCATACCCTCCCACCTGGACCTCACAGAAGCTCCAGGCACAATGAAATGCGGGTCTCAGCCTCTCCATCACCACTCCCTCTCATTTGGGGAAGCCAAGCATAGCCTGGGAACCAGCTCCCCCAGCTTTTGCTCTCATGTCAACCCTCCCCACTGACAGCTAAGTGGAAGTCCCCCTGGGGCAGGAGGGGGACTGGCACTCTTGAGAGGAAAATAGATTAAAAAAAACAGATGAGGGGATGAGAAGTCACCAACGTACCTCACAAAAGGGAGAAACTTCAGATCTCAAGAAGCAGGGAAACCCAGTCCAACTCCTAATAAGTACTTTCTAACTGGAGAAAAATCCTAGTATTCTTACAAAAGTATGTCCAATCATTTCTAAATGCCATTCTTTATCTCATCTCAGATTTCTGAAGGAGGATCAATAGACTTGTTTGCTTCTCCAGAAAGAGAAGCAGAGATAATGATGCCATCTAGGGAGGCACCAAGCCAGCAGAGCCAACAGCAAGGGGCCAGAGCACCCCACTTTTGGACCAGCTAGAGCCCTACACAAGCCATTCCCCACTAGCAGTTCACGGGGCAGCTCCCTTGTCAATCTCCCCCAACACCCACCCCAGGGCTGGTGGTTCCATCATCACCCTACTAATGAGAATAATAGTTACAATCTATGGCGCATCTACTGAGAGCCAGACCCACATTTCAGACCGTGTCATCACAATTATACAGACGATGGATCTGAGAGTCAGGAAGGTTCAGTGACTTGTAATTGACTTAACTAGGACTCAAACTCCAGGGCTGAGTTCTGAGTTGCCTTTAGCCACTTTGCTAAACCTCCCACTGGGCTCTCCTTGGACCACCACTCAAGATACTTTAGGCCAGTCACTTGGGGCCAGGGCAATGGAGGAAGGGCTAGCAGGGTCGTCTTCTGTAATGATGGCCCTCACTCTGTCCTCTGCCAGACAGCATAGCCCCTGTTGCCTGCTGGGCTGAAACAAGGAGAGACAACCTCAGAGCTGAAAGCCAAGGGCCTGGGCGCCAGGTAGTCGGAGGCCATTGGACTGCAGGTCCCAGAAAGTACTGCCCTGGAACCCCAAATCCAGGGCTGAGGCTGATGGCTCTCCTTGCCCCCACTCCACTTGTCTCCAGGACAGACGGTATTATCCCCAGGGCTTTAGGTTGGGAGGTCTAACCTGACAGAGAGGCAGCAGAGTGCAGGGCCCTGGAGTCAGTCCAGTGGGATTCTAATCTTGGGAACGTTGAGAACATTACTTCCCCTGTCTGTGGTCATAGTTTCCCCATCTGCAAAATGGGAATGACAGTAATAATCCTCCCTGGGTGGGCGTTACTGCAAGTGCTGGATGGGACAATGCGGGTAAAACCTGGCACACAGCAGGCTGTTAGCTGTCATCCAACCTTCTAAGTCCAGAAAAGTCTCATCCATCCCACAAGAATGGCCCATAGGTTAGTGCTGCCAAGAAGCTTTTCTGGGAGTGGATGTGCACACATCCCCATGCAGGACAGCAGGGCAGAGCACCAGCCCTCCACCTAGCCAGCACAACCAGAAGTTCATTGGAGCCTCGCTGGAGCCCTCTGCAATCACCCTATGCAACTGATGTGGAAATGGAGACACAGAAAGGCAAAGTGATTTATCCAAAGCAGTAATCACGTATGGGTGTGAGAATTGGACCATAAAGAAGGCTGTGTGCTGCAGAATTGACACTTTTGAACTGTGGTGTTGGAGAAGACTCTTCAGAGTCCCTTGGACTGCAAGGAGATCAAACCAGTCAATCTCAAAGGAAATCAACCCTGAATATTCATTGCAAAGACTGATGCCAAAGCTGACACTCCAATACTTTGACCACCTGATGTGAAGAGCTGACTCATTAGAAAAGGTCCTGATGATAGGAAAGATTGAAGGTAAAAGGAGAAGGGGATGACAGATAACGAGATGGTTGGATAGCATCACCGACTCGATGGACATGAATTTGAGCAAACTCCAGGAGATGGTGAAGAACAGGGAAACCTGGCACGCTGCACTCTATGGGGTCTCAAAGAGTTGAACACAATTGAGCGACTGAACAGCAATGACAACACAGCCAGGAATCAGTGCTCCAGGAAGCAGTGAACCCTGATCCAGTGCATGCTCCATCATTTCACACCCTCCTTTGTTCTTCCTGTGTAAAGCATGCCAATGAGTATCTTGCCATTCATTTATGGAGACCACAGTTTCATCCAGACACTGTGCTGTGCTCTACCGTCAAAGATGAACATGCTGATATGAACAGATGATTGCAATTTCCGGCACTGGTGTCTGTAACAAGGTCCTTTAGAGACACATAGGAGGTGGCAATCATCCCAGCTGGGGAGATGAAGATAGAAAGCAAAAGCTGCTGTGTGGAGGGACACCACAGCCAGGAAGACAAGCGAGGCTGGGGAGACGATCCAGATCCAGGCTTAGAGAGCTACTGGGAGGGCCTGAGCCCAGAGCAGCCCCCTGTGTCCCTGTTTCCCTGTGTCTGTGTGCTGCCCTGGCCCACTCTCCTGGAATTTCCCTGGAATTTCCTGGTTAATCCCCAGCAGCTGTTCCTGACATCATCTAACACTCTCCTAACCAGTAGGTGCAATATCCCCCAGAGTAACCTCCTGGAGGCACGCTCACTGTGTTCCAGCCGTGCTCAGCTCCTGACACCTGCCAAAGAAAGCCAACAACGTCCAGGCAGCCTCGGTCTCAGGTTCTCTCGAAACCCTCGCCCTGCACCTTCCTCTAGGGCTGCTTCTGGGCCAGGAGCTGGGGACCATGGTGTGGCCTGTGCTGGCGTGACCAGGCTGTCACCACACTCACCCCTGAGGGGCCTTCTTCAGTTCCTAGCTCCAGGGCCCTCCCCAGGCCTCACTGAACCAGCTCATCCAGCTGCTTTATTATTAGCAATAGCAACTACTACTCATTTTTAATGCTTACTACATTCCAGGCCAAGAAAAAAAATTTTTAATTAAAATGAATATTCTGCCCAGGATCTGCAATTCATGGTAACACATGCTACCCAAGAAAGACAGCTGAGTCTGTCTCCTTCAGAACCTTCCTTGACAACAAACTTCAACTCCTTATATACTGATCATATTTTCCTCTGGAGTAATAAGAGAACCTGAACGGTTCTACTCTAGAAAGTATAGATATTTCAGGATTATTTCAGGGACCAAATGTCTCTGTGATAACAAGATCCATTCTTCCCCTCCAAATGCGGGCCTGTGAGAATGATTAAAATGATAGACAGGCCTGCTATTTTCCAGAAATCTATAAAGACTGCAGCAATATACCCCAAAGTCTCCCCAGAGATAAAAGAGTAAGATTAAATAATTTGAAGATAATTTCTTCCATGAAAAGAATAATGTTGCCATCAAAATGAAAACCCTTGTAATAAAACCAAATTATGCTGAGACCTCGGGAGTACTCTGCCGCTCTCCTGCCATTTCCAGACAGCACTTCTGCAAACGCGGTGCTGGAACTGTGAGCACGGCTTACAGGGGAGGCGGAGGCTGGAGGATTGCAGGTGCCCACACAGCCCATTCCTGCAGGATAACACAGGGATATATAACACAGGATAACTGGTCGTATATTAAGTGCCCAAGTGAGTGAGCATACAACAGAAGAGAGAAGGGTGGCCAAAACCAAGGAGTCAGAACCAAGCTGGGTCAGGCCTCAAGGAAATCAGAGCAACCAGCCACTTCTTTGTCCAGTTCTGACTCCTTGGTATTGCTTAAAGACGAGTTCAGCAGGTTCAAGTTTCCCACTTGGTTGGGGCCCTGGGCATTGAGTGGGCCCAGGGGCAAATCTGTGTTTGATTGGAACCCTGTGGGCTGACAGCAGAGAAAGGCAGCAGATGGGACTTGTAAGGGTGCCTGTAGAATTGAATTCTGCTGGAACCAGGGATCTGAGCAAACTATGTGCAAGGCTCCTCCAAAGGCTAGAGTGGGAGAAACTGGGCAGAGAATGTCTTTAAGCACGCACATAAGGATTCCGTTTCTGTCTCAGCACAGCACACCAAAAAGGCTGAAGATATCTTTCCTTCTAATTAAGGGTGTGTGCGAGACAGTCTGAATTAAACCACAGAGACACATACTAGTCACTTTAAATGCAATGAGAGGGGACCCCTCCTCCTCCAAAGAATCTATTGACAGCCACAGTCCTGGCCTTCAGGGAAATCTTTACATTCATATTAAGGCAATACAGGCAGAGAAAACAACAGGCATGTTCAGTGTGGGTCTTCAACTGAAAGTCTCAAACACAGACTGCCCGGCCCCCAAAATTTGGTTTGTGATGGGGCACTTCCTTACTGGGCAGTGAGTAGCACCAGGGATTTACTTATTTCATGGTGTTTAATGATTCACTGGAGCCTCAAAGGGGAGGCCAGTTGGTCTTCACAACTAGCCAAACAGGGGGCAGAGAGGAAAGATGAAGAGCATAGCCTGAAGCTTCAGTAAGGCTGGGTGTCAGCAGGAGCCAGCCCCCAGGAAAGGCTATCTCCTCCTGGGGCCCCCACCTACTCTTCCTTTCCTAAACGCACCTCTCTAGGGTGGCCGGAGTCCACAAGTACCTATCCTTCTCCCTCTTCTCAACACGACTGCTGAGTCACCCTGGTGTGCCCAGCATACAGTGGGTTCTCGGGACTGGATAAACAGTGGTGAAGTCTCCAGGTCTAAGGCCTGCAGTCTGTGCAGCTAACTCAAAGAGGCACTTCTACCCCCTCAGTTTTCAGTCCTCCCTGTGCCACAGTGTTTCCTCCTGCCTCTCTCAAATTCTGCTCCCCGAGGAGGACCTGAGGCCATCATATACTTAGCTCTTGGGCCATTTCCTCTGCCCTGGGACTCCCATTTCAAGTTGTTTCCTTGGGATGAAAGATGTTGTCCTTATTTGAAGAACATCAAGCTTAACAGAGAAGGGAAGGAGGGAGGCTGGAGGCAGAGGAGGAAGGAAGAGAGGCGGAGAGAAAGAGACCGAAAAGTATTTGACTTCGTTCAAGCAAAAGAAACTGAAAAAAAAGAGGAAAGGCAGAGGAGTCTATAAGTCCTGAAACCCAGAGGACCACGCCCCACCAAAAGAATCCAGGGAAAGTACTAGTTAAGGCCTTGATGCCAGACAGACCTGGATTCAAATCCTAACTCTGCCATTTCCTAGCTATGCAATTTAGGACAAAGTACTTGACAACCCCAAGTCATTTCATCATCAGTAGAAGGGGGATGCTAACACCAGGTTCTCAGGACTGTTGTGAGGAATAAATGAGCTGATGTAGATAAACCATTCAGGGGAGTCCCTGGCATGCAAAAGAAATTCAAGAGCCAGTAGCTGTTAAACTGTATTTGTATTTCTAAACCAAAGAGGGGCCTCTGCTGTGCAAGGAAGGTACTTCCTTAAGTTATAGGATGGAACTGACTTTTAAAATCTTTGCGATTCTCTTTATATACAAATGGAGAAGCTTCCAGGATCTCTTAAAGATAAGAGAATAAGGCTGGAAAACAGTTTTTAGGGGGAAAAAATGCTTTGGGGATGACACAGACAACTCAACATTAAGTCTCCATGTAACAATGTTTATGGTAGCTTTCAATAATTCTCCCACTGTGAGAAATATTGTAAGTTTCACACTGTTCAGAAGGAGAGAGTCATGTCTTGTTTCACTTTTTTATACAGCCAATTTCATGCACTTTTGACAACTGTAGCATATCTCTAAGACATGATTCTCTGCCCCTGCCCCCATACACGGAATATCAAAACAACATATTAGGGTTGCCCCAGGCAAAAGAAGAAAAGGACAAGTGCGCGAGACTGAGATGACAAGCCTGGTTCATCTCTGGTGCCACTCTCACTGATCAGCAAGAGGCTGCCCGGTGCCTTGTCTCGCAGGAGTCACTAAGACGGTGTCATGATTAGTGATGTGTGCCGTGGACCCAAAATAGGGTACCCAGGACTCTAGTGATGTGTTTTTCATATCACAAATTTTGTGATAATTCTCCAGCTACTTAGGAGATGAATTATGACCACACTCTGCTCAATAGTTGCTAAAGCAAGGAGGGGTCCCCCAAGGAGAGGCCCCCAGGAAGAGGATGGTCCAATGCTTAGTGTTTGATGAAAACACACCACCTTCCAGGACAAAGTGGAAGAACCAAACTTAGACAGTTGGGACATGATGAGAGACATCTGTGAGGGTTAATTTTATGTTACCTTGCCCAGACTAAGGGATGCCCAGATGGCTGGTAAAACATTATTTCTGCATGACTTTGTGAGTGTGTCTCTGGAAGTGAATAGCATTTGAATTAGCAGACATGGTAAAGATCAACCTCACCAAAGTGGTAGGGTGTCACCTGATCCTGGGTGTCACTGAGGGCTTGGATAGAACAAAAAGATCAGGGAAGAGGGAACTCTCTTCTGAGCTGAGGCATCCACCTTCTCTTGCCCTTGGACTTTTGTGCTCCTGGTTCCTGGACTTTGGGACTGAGATGGGGACCTACACCACTGCCCACTGAGTTCTCATGCCTGCAGACTGGGGCTGATTTATACCAGCAGCTTTTCTTCTTCTCCAGCTTGTGGACGGCAAATTGTGGGACTTCTCAGCCTCCATATCAGCAGGAGCCAATTTCTATGGTAAATTTCTATATGTGTTTGTGTGTGTGTGTGTGTGGTTCAGTCAGTTCAGTCACTCAGTCGTGTCTGACTCTATGCAACCCCATAAACTGCAGAACGCCAGGTTTCCCTGTCCGTCGGCAACTCCTGGAGCTTACTCAAACTCATGTCCATCAAATCGGTGATGCCATCCAACCATCTCATCCTCTGTTGTCCCCTTCTCCTCCTGCCTTCAATCTTTTCCAGCATCAGGGTCTTTTCCAACGAGTCAGCTCTTTGCATCAGTATGAAGTACAGGAGTTTCAACTTCAGCATAAGTCCTTCCAATGAATATTCAGGACTGATTTTTCTTTAGGATTGACTGGTTTGATCTCCTTGCAATCTAAGGGACTCTAAAAGAGGCTTCTCCAGCACCACAGTTCAAAAACATCAATTCTTCAGCGCTCAGCTTTCTTTATGGTCTATGTCTCATCCATATGGTCTATGGTCTCATCCATATGGTCTATGGTCTCATCCATACATGACTACTGGAAAAACCATAGCTTTGACTAGATGGACCTTTGTTGGCAAAGTAATGTCTCTGCTTTTTAATATGCTGTCTATGTTTGTCATAGCTTTTCTTTCAGGGAGCAAGCATCTTTTAATTTGTGTCTCTTATTTAATATATATATTAAATAAATTAAATGTCTTTTAATTTAATATATATATATATATGGTGGTGCTAGTGGTAAAGAACCCACCTGCCAATGCAGGAAACATGAGATGTGGTTCCGATCCTTGGGTCCAGAAGATTCCCTGGAGGAGGACATGGCAACCCATTCCAGTGTTCTGGAGAATCCCATGGACAGAGGAGCCTGGTAGGGTACAGTCCATGGGGTCACAAAGAGTTGGACATGACTGAAGTGACTTAGCACGCACGCATGCATATAGGTTTTATTTGGATCTGTTTCTCTAGAGAATTCTGACTAATAGAACATTTTAACAAATAGCCATTTGATTATATTCATCCACAGAAAGTTTGGGGAGGAAAAAAGAGCAAATGTAGCAATGGGTTGTGCCCAAGAGCATGAAGAACTGTTAGCTGATGAATTTGCCAAATCTTTGCCAGACCTGTAGAAAAATTAAAACCTGATGGTCCAGTGGTTAAAATTCTGCACTTCTGCCTAAGGGTTTCATCCCCAGTTAGGGAACTAAGATCCTGCATGCAGTAAGGTGTGGCATAAAATAAAAAGAAATAAAATAAAGTAAATGAAATGAAATAGAATAGAATAAATGAAATAAAATAAAGAAATAAAAAATAAATGAAATAGAGAAATAAAATAGAATAAAATAAATGAAATAAAATAATAGAACAAAATAAATGAAATAAATAAAAATAAAATACATGAAATAAAATCAATGAAATAAACAAATTAAATCAAAAAAAAAGAAAAATGGGACTAAGAAAAGCGAAGATAGACTCCTGTCAGCCTCCTCCAAAACTGATGAGGACTTTGGTCTAGTTTCCACATATCTGGGTCTTTTTCTTAGATATCCTATTGTTATTAATTTCCAACTTAATTCCATGGGGGTCAGAGAATGTACTCTGTATCACTTCAGTACTTATAAATTTACTGAGACTTTTATGGCCTGGATGTGGCTGGCCTTGGTGTACAGATGTTCTATGGTAAATGGCAAAAATGGTTCAGTGAAAGGTGGAGTCCATTTTTCCATTCTCTGAGTCAGAATTGGCCATGGGCCATTAGCAAACGTGAGAGAAGCCTTTGCGACTTAGGGCCTGACCTCTTGCTGTGCCTGAACCTCTAAGACTACCATGCGAACAAGCCTGAGGTAGCCCAACCCCGATAACCTGCCAACCACCAGATATTTGAGTTCAGCCATCCTAGATCCTCAAGCACTAGCTGACCACAGGCAAATGAAAAATCCCAGCAGAGACCAGCTAGACTACATCAAACCAAAACTGCCCAACCAATCTACAGAATAGTGAGAAATTGTACATAGCCATTATTCTAAGCCACTTAGTTTTGAAGTGCCTGTTATGCAGCAAAAACTGGCATGTATGTGTATATATGCATATTATATAATATGCACTACATACATACATATATATGTATACATACAGACAAGCACACATGCCCCAGTTATCCTTTCACTCTCCTTTTTTCTACTTTATAAAGGCTCTGGTATAGACTGTGGCCGTTAGATGTGTGTTTAGGCTTCAGATTATATGCTATCAATGCAGAATTGTCACTGAACTAGAAGAGGAATTATATCACTTAGGGATGCAGTGACTGATGAAAATTTTGCAGAGGGTAGTTACATTAGATTAGAAAGGAGCAAGTTACATTTGCTCTCGTAATTTAGATAGGTGGGAAGAAGGGTATGTACAAATATTGAGTAGCAGATAGAACAAATGTGGCAGATTGTGAGGCCCGAGAGCTCACTAAGCCTTCCCATCCCCTCCTACAGGGCAGGGGCTGGAAAGCAAAAAATACTACATCTCCCACCCAGGAAAATACATTCACTATCCTGTGAATAGTGATAAACCATAATGGGAAAAGAACATAACAAAGAATGTGTATATGGGTATAACTGAATCACTTTGCTGCATAGCAGAAATTAACACAACATAGTAAATCAACTATACTTCAATAAAAAATTTCAAAAAATATAGTTTCCCAGACTTATTTTATACCTAGGGTTTCTGGATGTGATTTAGGTTCTGCTGATAAGATGCTCTGAAGCCAAACAGAGATTGGGATCTTAGGATATGAGGAAAGAGGCGGGTGCCCACACTCATGGTGTGGATGTGGCTAAGGTGGTGGGCAGGTGGGCAGGACCTGTGACAGCCATCTCTGATTCTCCAGGGCCCCACCTGTGACGGAGACAGCCCTGCTCTGGCAGTCAAGCTGTGCGGCACAGCTTTGAGAGCCAAGCAGCCTCCAGTCTGTTCCCTTACCTCTCCCCAAAATTTTACAAGCCATTAAACATCCCACTGTATGTCCCTTCTCTACAACTGAACACTGGTCAGAGAAGGACCGATTCTCCACTGCCATGAGAATCCAGCGCACACTCTTAGATACCATTCTGGGTAAGAGAAAAGGGGACTAGGCAAATGTGAGAGGCTGAGAACTACCTAAAGATGTTGTTAAAATTTTTTGAGTAAGACTAAATTTACCAGAATGGACTAAAAATTGAAGTTTTGGGGGTTTTTTCTTTGTTTTTCCCTCGCAGTAGCAAGCAAGTGGGTGACTTGTAAGGAAAATCAGAACACTATTAGAGAAACTGAGATTGCATTTTCTCTTTTCATATGACTGTCTTTCCATTTATACTCATTGTATATGTATTATCTCATTTAGTCCTTCCAATAACCCTCAAGCTGAAGACTATTACTACTCCCAGATCAAAGATGAAGTAACAAACTCAGAGAGATAGTGCCCAAGGTCACACAGACTGTAAGCTGCAGGGCCAGGAATGTAACCTAGACAGTGTACCCTGGAGCCTCACTCTTCACTGCTCTGCTCTTCTGGCCCCAGTTTCCCCTCCCTGCCGGTTTGAGCCCAGTCCTTTCCAGCTCCCAGTCCCCTTTGCTTCCCTCCCCTTTCAAAATGTGCTTAGGTATTCAGGCTTGGACAGGAACAACTGTTGAGCTGCTAACTTTGACAGGCAGAGGCATTATCACTTTAACAGCATCGAGATCCTCTGAGTTTGAAGGATAATACTTCAGAGTAAAGCAAGCAGAGTGAGATCCATGGGACCTTCCTGGGTTCTGGAAAACCACCCCACAGTCACCCAGTCTCTCTCCAGGTTCTTATACTGTCTCCCAGTTAACCTCCCCCCATCCCCCCATGCTCCAGGTACCTTCTCCCAATCTCCTCCATAGGGAGAAAAAAAATCTACCAAAGGCAGCCCAGCTGCAGCTATTGACACCCACCCACCCCCAGCCAGGGTGGATCCGAGAGTCAGCAACTTGGGGCCTCAGCAGTGGGCCTGAGAGCCAGCATGGGGGGGGCACACATTTCAAGGATAATGTCCCCGATCCTCCATCAGCCTCCAGGAAGCAGCTTCACGGGGAAGCCTAGGGGAAACAGCAGTCAAACTGCATCTCCATCAGCCCTGACTTCAATTTGTTGAAATCCGTAACTCTCCCTGCATTTTCAAGGGAATGTGTTTAGGTGTGGGAGCATCCAACAGGAAACTGAAATATTGATGAAGATGAGCCTATAATCTTTTGATAAATAACATGCCTTCTAATGCCAGATTTTGACATAATACAAACAAGTTGTCAACGTGTGAGCAAAAATTTGCATCCAAGAGAAAGGATTAACAATGAAGAAATCCTGTTCGTGCCGTTCATTTTTTCCTGTAACCTGAAGAAAACTGCCTTCCCTGAATAGTAGCGTGGTCTGGCATCTTTAAGTCGTTGGGAAGGGAACGCCTTACTTCAGTTTAACAAACATTTCTGAGCACCTTCTCGATGCCCTGTACTGGCTGCTGCAGACACACACAGATCTGGTCCCTGCTTTCAAACCAATTAATTTTTTAGGAGAAACAAATCTGTGAATAAGTGAGCACAAAATAGCAGAAAATCATAGCAAAGAACATGGTCTTCAGCTTCAGATAGATGTGAAATCACAATCCTGCACGGATTTTCATTAGTTATGGAGACCCTGTGCCAGTGGTTTAACCTCTTTCACCTTAAACTGAAAAAGGTGGATAACGATGCCTGTCTCTCGGGGTTGTCAAGAAGGTCACATGCGAAAAAAAGCTCTGTGCCACTTCCACTCCTGTGTTCCACTTGGACACACTGGTGCATAACCCCACTCCCTGGAGGTGCGCGTACCCCCAGCCTCCTAGAGTGTCCTGTGCTCAGAGCCAAACTCCTCCCCAGAAATTGCTGTCGGCCCAGGGGAGCTGCCAAGGTTATACCACCTGCAGGGGTGGGAGGTGAGAGTATGCATATAAAATGACCTTTTTCAATGTGTTATAATTCACATTCCATAAAAATTTGCCCTTTTAAAGTACAACTCAGTGGGGTTTCATATATTCACAAAATTGTATAGCCATCATCACTAATTCCAGAACTTTCCATTTCCTCAAAAATACCCCAGATATCTCATGCCCATTAGCAGCCATTCCCTTTCTCCTATCCCCCAACTCTCACAACCATTGATCTAGTTTGTGTCACTATAGAACTGCCTACCCTGAATATTTCATATAAATGAAACTATATAACATATGGTCTTTTATGTCTGGCTTCTTTCACTTAGCAAATGTTTTCAGGGTTCACACATGTCATAACATGTCTCAGTACCTCATTTCTTTTGATGTTGATCCATTCATCAGCTAATGGAGATTTAGGTTTCCACTTTTTGGCTATTAGGAGTAAAGCTGCTATGAACATTCTTGTACAAGTTTTTGTGTAGACACACGTTTTCAATTCTCTATATACCAGGGAGTAGAATTGCTAGATCATGTGGTAACTTGATGTTTAACATTTTGAGGAACTACCAGACTATTTTGCAATGAGGCTACACCATTTTACATTCCCACCAGTGATGTATGAGGATTGCAATTTCTCTGCTAGTGAGTGCGAAGTGGTATTTCACTGTGTTTTTGATCTGCATTTCTCTGATGGCTAATGATGCTAAGCATCCTTTCATGCGCTTATTGGTCATTCATTTATGTTTTTGAAGAACTGTCTATTCAAATCTTTTGCTCATCTTTAAATTTGGTTCTTTTTCTTTTCATTGTTTAGTTGTTCAGTTCAGTCAATCAATCATGTCCAACTCTTTGCAACCCCATGCACTGTAGAATGCCAGGCTTCCCTGTCCATCACCAACTCCCAGAGCTTGCTCAAAATCATGTCCATCGAATTAGTGATGTCATCTAACTATCTCATTTTCTGTCATCCCTTTCTCCTTTTGCCTTCAACCTTTCCCAGCATCAGGGTCTTTTCCAATGAGTCAGTTCTTCACATCAGGTGGCCAAAGTATTGTAGCTTCAACTTCAGCATCAGTCATTCCAATTAATATTCAAGATTGATTTCCTTTAGGCTTGACTGGTTTGATCTCCTTACTGTCCAAGGGACTCTCAAGAGTCTTCTCCAACACCACAGTTCAAAAGCATCGGTTCTTTGGCGCTCAGCTTTCTTTATGGTCCAACTCTCACATCCATACATGACTCCTGGAAAAACCATAGCTTTGACTATACAGTCCTTTGTTGGCAAAGTAACATCTCTGCTTTAATATGTTGTCTAGGTTGGTTATAACTTTTCTTCCAAGGAGCAAGTGTCTTAATTTTATGGCTGCAGTCACCATCTGCTGTTATATTGGAGCCCCCAAAAATAAAGTCTGTCACTGTTTCCATTGTTTCCCCATCTATTTGCCATAAAGTGATGGGACCGGATGCCATGATCTTAGTTTTCTGAATGTTGAGTTTTAAGCCAGCTCTTTCACTCTCCTCTTTAACTTTCATCAAGAGGCTCTTTAGTTCCTCTTTGCTTTCTGCCATAATGGTGGTGTCATCTGCATATCTGAGGTTATTGATATTTCTCCCAGCAATCTTGATTCCAGCTTGTGCTTCATCCAGCCTAGCATTTCGCATGATGTACTCTGCATTAAGTTAAAGAAGCAAGTGAAAATATACAGCTTTGATGTACTCCTTTCCCAATTTGGAACCAGGATATTGTTCCATGTCCAGTTCTAACTGTTGCTTCTTGACCTGCATACAGATTTCTCAGGAGGCAGGTCAGATGGTCTGGTATTCCCATCTCTTGAAGAATTTTCACAGTCTGTGTGTTGTGATCCATACAAAGGCTTTAGTGTAGTCAATGAAGCAAATGTTTTTCTGGAATTCTCTTGCTTTTCCTATGATCCAACAGATGATGATGATTTGATCTCTGGTTCCTCTGCCTTTTCTAAATCCAGCTTGAACATCTAGAAGTTCTCAGTTCACATACTGTTGAAGCCTAGCTTGAAGAATTTTGAGTATTACTTTGTTATATGAGATGAATGCAATTTTGTGGTAGTTTGAACATTCCTTGGTATTGCCTTTCTTTGGGATTGGAATGAAAATTGACCCTTTCCAGTCCTGTGGCCACTGCTGAGTTTTCCAAATTTACTGGCATATTGAGTGCAGCACTTTCACAGCATCATCTTTTAGGATTTGAAATAGCTCAATTGGAATTCCATCACCCCCACTAGCTTTGTTCGTAGTGATGCTTCCTAAGGCCCACTTGACTTTGTATTCCAGGATGCCTGGCTCTAGATGAGTGATCACACCATCATGGTTATCTGGGTCATGAAGATCTTTTTTGTATAGTTCTTCTGTGTATTGTCAGAGGAGCCTGGTGGGCTACAGTCCATGGGGTTGCAAAGAGTCAGAAACGACTGAGCAACTTCACTTTCACTTTTCTGTGTATTGTGGCCACCTCTTAATATCTTCTGCTTCTGTTAAGTCCATATCACTTCTATTCTTTATTGAGCCCATCTTTGCATGAAATGTTCCCTTGGTATCTCTAATTTTCTTGAAGCCATCTCTAGTCTTTCTCATTCTATTGTTTTCCTCTATTTCTTTGCACTGATCCCTGAGGAAGGCTTTCTTATCTCTCCTTGCTATTCTTTGGAACTCTGCATTCAGATGGATATATCTTTCCTTTTCTCCTTTCCCTTTCGCTTCTCTTCTTTCTCAGCTATTTTTTAAGGCTTCCTCAGACAACCATTTTGCCTTTTTGCATTTCTTTTTCTTGGGGATGGTCTTGATCACCACCTCCTGTACAATGTTACAAACCTCTGTCCATACTTCTTCAGGGACTCCATCTATCAGATCTAATCCCTTGAATCTATTTCTCACTTCCACTGTATAATCGTAAGTAAGTAAGTGTTAGTCATTCAGTCATGTCCGACTCTCTGTGATCCCATGGGCTATAGCAGACCAGGCTTCTCTGTCCATGGAATTCTCCAGGCAAGAATACTGGAGTGGGTTGCCATTCCCTTCTCCAGGGTATCTTCCCGACCCAGGTATTGAACCCAAATCTCCCAGATTGCGGGCAGATTCTTTACTGTCTGAGCTACAGCGAGGAACTGTATAATCATAAGGGATTTGATTTAGGTCATACCTGAATGCTCTAGTGGTTTTTTCCTACTTTCTTCCATTTACATCCGATTTTTTTTGCAACAAAGAGTTCATGATCTGAGCCACAGATCATGGTCTTGTTTTTGCTGACTGTATAGAGCTTCTCCATCTTTGGCTGCAAAGAATATAATCCATCTGATTCTGGTATTGATCATCTGGTGATGTCCATGTGTAGAGTCATCTCTTATGTTGTTGGAAAAGGGTATTTGCTATGACCACTGAGCTCTCTTGGAAAAACTGTTAGCCTTTTCCCTGCTTCATTCTGTACTCCAAGGCCAAACTTGCCTATTACTCCATGTATCTCTTGACTTCCTACTTTTGCAATCCAGTCCCCTATAACGAAAAGGACATCCTTTTTTGGTGTTAGTTCTAGAAGGTCTTGTAGGTCTTCATAGAACCATTCAAGTTCAACTTCTTCAGCATTAACAGTTGGGGCATAGACTTGGATTACTGCGGTATTGAATGGTTTGCCTTGGAAACAAACAGATCATTCTGTCATTTTTGAGATTTCACCCAAGTACTGCATTTCAGACTCTTGTTTTTGAGTTGTAAGGAATCTTTTGTTGAGTTATAAGAATTATTTATATATTCTGGATGTTAGATCCTTAGCATATACTTGATTTGCAAATATTTTCTCCCATTCTTTGGGTTTTCTTTTCACTTTCTTGATAGTGTCATTTGAAGGACAAAAGTTTTAAATTTTGATGGAGCCAAGTTGGCCCTTTTCTTTTTGATCAATGACTGATTTTTGCAAAGATTCAAAAAGTAGTCCCCTTGTATCAATACCAGGCGGTACTGAAAGATCCTCCCAGCTCCAGAGATCCCCAGCTGAATGGCTGAGGCCTCTGTTGCAATCACATTACTGTTCAACTTCTCCCTCTCCTCCTCCTGCTTCCCTCTCTCCTTCAAAGGGGTTTCAGCTAATAGGACTAGTGACACTCTAAATGAATATCTCAGCACACAAGAGTATATTTTGGGGAGAACCCAAGTTTAGGAACTTCCACTGTTTTCCCACTGACCTCAAGAAAGAGAATTACCTCCTCCCCATGGTTTCAAGTCCTCCTGTGACACGGCTCCTACCCACCTCTCCAGACTCATCCTTCCCGTACATTCTCCTCACATGCTATGACCCAGCCATATTGAACTACTTGTGTTGAAGTTGTGAAATATTGAAACACATATTGAAAACTTATGTTTTCTCAAAAAGACCATCTCTGTAGCCTCTGGGCCCTTATACTTGCTATAACTTCTTCCTCTCTCCCCCACACTAACCTTGCTATCATCTATCATCCATTCAAAGCAGAACTTTAGCTGGCCACCACTTCCTCCAGGACACTGCCCCTGACCCTTCTGTGTGCATCCATAGGCCCCTTTATTCACCCCATCCTTATGCGCACCACACAGATTCTAATCCCTTCTTTATTGTTTTGTCTGCATGACCAGACATGAACCCCCCTTGGGCAGAGACCCTCTTATTTACCTCCATGTCTGTAGAGCTGGTGTAAATCCTGACATCCAAGAAGAGCTCGATTAATGTGCACTGAATAAATAAACACATATTGAATACATACAACATGCAAAAGCAGCCCAGAAGATGCAGTGACTGACTAGGGACAGTCTCAGGAAGGGAAGCTCCTGTACAGGGTACAGAGTGCACAGGCGCCCCATGCCCCTCCACCCAGGCCAGCAGGGGGAGGGCTCCACTGAAGCCCCTCCACAGCCAGCAGTGCCCCTGGGCATCCCTGTACTATGCACTCAGACCACAGTAGAGCCCAGTTCCCTTGCTCACCCTACTGTCTCTACCTAGGCCTCCTGAGTCCCCCCAGTGCCCCCTCCAGTCCCCGCCCAGTCTGCATTCACAGGATCCTGGTGCCTAACATTTTCCCAGGTCCACGCAAAAAAAAAAAAAAATTCTTCTAGAAGCTGCTAGAAATCAAACCACTCTGAGACATGTATAAAACCTCGTCTAGCCGCCTGGAGAGGGTTTTATGGGTTGCCTTATCAGGGCACTGCAGAAGTCATAGGCAATAGGACAGACCATTCCTTAGTTAATCATTCAAATATGAGGCTGGGGTACATTAAAATGATGGATCTATGCCTGAAAAATAATTTGGAATGCCCTCTGTAGGCTCAGCCGTTCCCCCCACCCGGATACCATCCTCCCAGATCCAGGGTGCAGCTTGAAGGAGAGATAAAGCCCAGGACCAAAGGAAGGCCCTCAAGGGGACTATTAGCTCCCAAGAGTATAGGCTCCCTCAGGACTGGGGGGCAATGCCTGTGCCAACTTGTCTGTCCATGTCCTCATCCTCAGAAGGACTGGGCCTGAGCCTGGTTTTATTACCAGGGTCCCCCTGCTAGTGTTTGGTGGGCATGGGTTTAAACCCACACTCTCCAACTTAGAGCCTTAGCTCTTACACACTGTACCACCCTGTCAAGCTCTACTTTGCAACTAGATCATCCAGTTTTTCTATGGCCCTCTCCACGCTGCCATACAACCCCCTCACTAGGTTCAGGGAGAGGCCAAGCCCCTCTCAAGCTCAGATAGAATCCCCTCCCACGCTACTGCCAGGGTGGAGCAGGAGCCTCACTTGGCAAGAACAGACGTAGGACAGCCCCTTGGCACATCATTTCCTTGACCTCCTTCAGTTTAGCATGGCTCAGACGCCACTTGCTGGGCTACGATTAAATGTGAAGATAGCTTGCGGTGGGTGGGGTGTGGGCAGGATGACAAGGGAGTTGTGTAAGTGCCTCCAAAAAGCCAACACCAAATCTCACCCATCTCCACCTCCCAGTTTGTGGCCCAGCAAGATTTATGACCCTGCATACAGGGGTCATTCTTGAGATAAAGGTCTTAGATCTTGCAGCTGACAGGCCTCCTCAATCAGAGCTTCAGGAAAGCATCCTTGACTGATAAATGAGCTGTCCCTAAAGCCTCGGTGACAGGCTCTTAAAGGTCTCCATTGTTCAGAATGTCTCCTTCATCCTGCAAGAGGCATATTCACCCTCGATGCCAACACAGCAAGGCAGACAGCTGAGTGAAGTGGGAGAGGGGGCCTTCCCCACTCAGCCCTGCCCCAGAGCCCCTGCTCTGCACCCCCTCAGCGGATGCTGAACACACATGGAGCATCACTGTGCTTCACTGACAAGGGTCCCGCACATGCTGAGTGTCCAGCCAAGATAATTGCAGGACAATGGACCTAAAGGACATAGGCTTTGGATCCAAGGAGACTGACCATTGGAGCAGGAGCCATATGGCACTTGGTTAATAGGAGCTTTGACTGTGGCCAACACTGCCAATTATCTACCCAATGTCCATTCTACCCTTCTTTATCCCAGGCAGAACTCTGAGTTTGATTGGAATGGCAATGTGCCCAGTTAAAAGTATTCACCTCCCCTGACTCTCCTGCAGCTGCGGGCGCTATGAAGAACACTATCAGGAGTTTCTGGAAAGACTTTCCTTTCCTTTTATGAGTACTGTACCTTCTACCTCCCCTTCATTTTTTTCCACGCCTTTTGCAGATATGAAAAGAACTATGGAGCCCCTATCTTACAACACGCTAAGGTTGGAAGAGCAGAAAGGCAGAAGGACCTGGGATCCCAATGACACCATGGAACTGCTTATGCCAGCCCTGGAACTCCTATCTCTGGACTTGTGGTTATCAGGGCAGGGGGAGGGGGAACCCACTCTCTGGTTAAAGCCACTGTTGTAATTTTGTTGTTACAGTGAGCCAAACACAGTCTTAGATGATAAAGTCCAAGCTTTAACTGATTCAGAATTTGAAAGAGTTGCTTCACCTGTTTCTAGCCTCATTTCCCCTATCTGTATAAAGAGAACAATGACAGTAATAATTGCTGCTGCTGCTAAGTCACTTCAGTTGTGTCTGACTCTGTGCGACCCCATAGATGGCAGCCCACCAGGCTCTGCCATCCCTGGGATTCTTCAGGCAAGAACACTGGAGTGGGTTAAATCACCCACTATGTGCAGGCACCAAGCAGTGTTTCAAATTCCCCACCCACCGCACTGAGAAAGTGACCACTGTATATAATGGGCAGAGACACATTGCCCAAAATAATACCTGCTGTGGCCACTTCATTGGACCTTTTTTCAGAATCAAATGAGACCACATTTGAAATTCCTTGGGAATAAAGGGTTACACAGGTTCCTACTAAATCCCATGTTCTGTGCAGTCAGTGGGATCAAATCAAGGGAGATGCTCTGCTCCTGGAGCAGGAAGTAAACTCATGAGACAAGCCCCCATCACCACCCAGAGGAAAGGAGAAAACAAAAGGAGTTGAAACAACAGTTGCGCCAAACAGAAGCCACGTGACTGCCGGGTGAAAGCAGGCCCCGTCTGCATTGTTTCCCTTGGGGGCCTCCTTCAGAAGCTAAGCCCTGGGTGCATCCCCAGCCCAGACAAGACTCAGGGTAGAGAGCTTCATCCTCTCTTCTGTCTATCTCCCCTCCATCGTACCTGGTCCGGTGACCACATGCAGTCAGGATGCTCTCTGTGCTGTCACTGCAGAAATTGGGTTTCTCATTCCAGAGGCTGCTCTGCCAGGCCCAGTCTCCCTGGAACCTTGAGTGACTGCCTTCTGTTTCAGGGCCTTTTCATGTAACCTTCTGCAAAAGCTCACAAAACTGGTACTACCATCTGTATCTTACAGTTGAGGGTGCTGCAGCTAAGAGGCAAAGAGACTGGCTCTAAACCACAAGACCACCTGACCAAGATCACATTTGAACTCATGTTTCCAGACTCAGAAGCTTCTGATATGAAGCTCTAAACTGACGTGTCTCCTGTCACTTTAAGAAATGATGTTGGCTCTGTCTGGCTTGCCTATGTATTTCTATAAAAATGGCATCTCCTCCGGCAATGTGCATGCATCTCATTCATTGTGTTTCTGTTTCCCTCTGTTTCTATCTCTGTGTGTCACAGTGTCTCTCTTGGTCTCTATCTCTCTTCCTTTGTGTGAATCTCACACCCTTTCCCTAGGTCTCTATGAGCTTGTCTTTCTCTGGGTGAGCATGTTTCTCTGCCCACCCCCGACTAGCACACTATACTGTACCCATTTACCAACTGTGTCCCTTACACAACTCCAGCCTCCAGTCCTCAGGGACCTCCTGCTTTGTTGGCAGTTGTATCTCAAGTAGCCAACACAATGTGCTGAATGCATTTCTGTTGAATGAATAAATGTTTGCAGAACATATTGTGAAAGGAGGATGAAAGATCCCCCATACTAGGAAAGATGGGGTAGGGGTGGTCTCTCTCAGAGGCAGCTGGGAACTGAGAAGGGGAAGGGAAGGAAAACAGAGAAGGAAAGAGATCTAAAGCCAACTTTCCAGTCCTTATAAAAACTCACAGTTAGAAGACTCACCAAACAGTCCTGATCATGCATGTGTTTGGCAGGGCCCAGTGGCCTAAGAGCTTAAATACACGTGCAGCAGGGTCATCCAAAACTACTTCCATGGAAGATATGGGTTCAGATCCTAGCTCCCCACTGTAGCTTGGCCTCTCCGAGTTTCATCTCCTCCCCAATCAGGTGGGAGCAAGAACAAGACCCTGCAAGTAGAGTAAATGCTCCTAAGGACACAAGAGCCCTGTGTTTACAGATAAGGAACTGAGTCCCAGAGAGCGGGAAGGGGTTCCATGCAGGCCACACAGCCACCTGCAGGGACTCCCCCCCCCCCCCCGCCCTTGCAGGGGTTCCTCCCATCTGCAGCTAGTGAAGGACAAAGACAGCTGAGGGAGCATCTGGAACAAGCCTTGAAGCTGGAGTGACCACAGGGCAGGAATCTCAGAAAGACCAGGCCTGCCAGGACAGGACCACCTACCTCTCCTCTCTCCTAACCCAGAGAGGGTGGTGGCCCTCAAGCCTGCAGTCACTGTCTTTTCTCAGCCCCAGAGCCTCCTCAGGTACAGGTGGGAAGGCACGGCCCTGTAGCCTCTCTGGACCCCACGGGGATCTGGCTCTGCCACAGGAGCTCAGGCCAGTCTACAGCTTCAAGCCCCAGGCTCCTCTTCTGCAAACACAGAGGCTGGATTAGAAGATGTCCAGAGTCCCAGCCAGATGTCCCCCCTCCATAGGCCTTGATATAGAACTTTATAGGGAAGTTGCCTGGGCAGAAAGGAGTGGTCAGTAGGAGACGCAGGCCACTCCCTGAAAATCTCAGGAGGCAGACAGAAACAACAGATTTTGTATTAAAATAAACTAACTAGGTAGGGTCAAAAGACCCTATTTGTAAATTGTAAAAGAATAAGTTGGTAGAAAAGCTACCAAATATGATTTCACTCTGGACCTTCTGGGTAAGAAGAAACCAGGTCAAAGGGTCAACGGGAGGGAAAGGTGTGTGTGCTCCAACTAGCAGCCATTTGCTCATCTGTCCCTCCCCAGGATCCTCTCAGCGGGGATGACAAGGCCAAGGAGTGGTTCCACGGCAGGCTGGCACACGGCTCTGCCTCTCTGATGGCCCTGGAGGACCGGATGTTGGCAACTTCCTCACTCTAGGAGGCTCACATAAGGTCCAGCCCACTGGGATCAAGGGTGCCACAGCTCCACAAGCAGCCTAGCAGGAGGACAGGGTCTGCATCACTTCTCAAGGTTCTGTCTGACTGCAGGCCACTTAACTAGCCCCTGCGATCCTGTGACTTGAGCATCACTCCTCTCTATGAGGTGCTGTGGGCATTAAAGCCCAGGACCTGCTGCTAAGCAAATGTACAATAAATGCTTGCCACTATGATGATGGAAACAAGCACATCCTCAGCCCTCTTCTCAGCCTGATTCTCAAACTCAGTTGTGGACCAAAATAGCTTCTATCTGGGTCTGAGCCCCGGCTCACTTATAACACACCCTCAGACAAGTAGATTCACCTCTCTAGGCTTCTGTCCAAGGAGAGATATAATCAATAGCGGTTAGTGCCATTGGCACTAGAGTAACAAATGTGATTATTCGCCATTAATGTAACACTGGGACATTGTTGGTCCAAATGACTGAAAACTTGGGCTGCAGTATTTTTCTTGAGCCAGGTTTGTACTTCCCCAGGGACCCCTGGGGCCTCCCTCTCCTTGGTGCTTCTCAGCACACCCTCCTCCCCTCCTCACAGCTGGAGCGAGAAGACTAAGGACCCAGGCTCGGGAGAGTGACCAGTATCCTGCAGCACTGCTACCTCAGGCGGTGGTCTAGCCCCTCTGCATCTCACATCTTTATCTGTAAAATGAAGATAATAGTAGTAACTCAGAAGACCATGATAAGGATTAAATGTGTGGATAAAAGCAAAGTACTTAGAAAAGTGCTGGCATACAGCAAATACTCAGTACATGTTAGCTATGACTATTATTTCATGGGTTTTGATATTTTATAAGTCAACATGTTTAATAAACAGCTGTGTATCTCTGATAAAATATATTTGCATTTTTAATGATTTAAACATAACAAAATATCTATACAATCTCTAGTTCTTATAATAAACTTTAAAAAAAAAACCAGTTTATTTATAGCCAAATCTCTGCTTCCTCCTCTGGTGCCTGACACCATTTCACTCACCTCTCAGTGATCACCCGGCAGTTGTCCACATACCCACTGAGGGGACTGGCCTCTCTGGGCCTCACTGAAGAGCTTCATGGATCTGGCACTGTGCCAGACAATAGACACCAAAGGAACCCAGACTCTGTCCAGTACATCTTGAAGAAAAAATATTTTTTAACTAAAAGCACGCAGGAGTGGGTCTGTCCTTTTCATGTCTGAGACAGGATAGACAGCCTGGGTGACAGAAATAAAATACTGAGAAAGGTTCTCACAGTTCAGCTTTTATTAAAATTAAAGGAACATAAATTACAGGAAACTAGAACACGAGTCCTGTTAAAAGAATACATGTGAGGAACTGTTTTCCTCAGCTAGCACTGTAACCGATGGAGCAGGTGACAAGTGTTCTTTCATAAGCTCTGTGGTTCCTACCATCCAAGCAGAGAACACCCGATCAAGGACCTGACTCATGCAGTGTGGTGTACAGGGCGTCAGGGATCAAGTCTGCCTGCCAATGGACAGCCACATGGACACAGCACCCACACAGACATACAGATTCAGTGCCTTGAATTTGCTTTCAAAGAAAGTATTTTACACATTATGTACGAATTAAACAAGAAGTCCAACAAAGGTTCTTATTGCCACTGAAAAGGGGATAAAATAACTTGAAATCTCATAACCAAAGGTGAGAACGTAGCACCGGGGCACTTTGTTGCTCCAAATGCTCCAGTCCCATGAATTACTGCTTGGCCAATGCTGAATCTGTAAGTCACGAGCCCCATGACAAGGGGTGCGCAGGGGCTCTGAGGTTGTGATTATCCACTATGGAAGAGACCTCTGACACTCCCAAATGTCAGAGGTGCCGCGAGCTCTCCTGCTTGGGCAATAGATACACAGCATGGCTGAATATGAGGGGCTTAGGACTCTAAATAGTGCAAAAACTTAAAACAAAAAAAAATACATTCTAACCTCCTCGCCTCTCTCGGCAAACAGAAAAACTCCAGCTAATTGGATTATGAGTTTGCTCAGCTTCCCAACTTGATCCACCAAGGTACGAATGGGGAGCACAGAGGCAAGTCAAATGGCACCTGTCCCAAAAATAATAAAGATTCTTTACATGAGACTAATTGCCAGATAAATACACAAAATAGAGCCTGGAGTGTAGACACAGCTCAAGAGACGAGTAAGTTGTAAGTATAGTATGAACATCTGCAAAGCACACGCTGATCACATTCTTAGCAGGGTCCATGACCACTCTTTTCAAGTTCCTTGACAAGATGCTTTCTCAAGGGACATACATCATCCAGCAGCAAAGGGCTTAGGCCTGAAGCTCTGAAGAACAAGGATATAGGAAAGAATGAAGACTAGTCAGCTGGACCTAGAACCTCCTTGGAGTATATGCTGAAGGGCAGGCCTTTCCCTGGGCTTCTCCATGCCAGACTCCAGGCCAGACTGTGAGAGATGCCAGGAGATGGGCCAACCAGACTCACCCTGCCTCACTCCTGCCGAAAGCCTGTCTCCAGAAAAAGCAGACAGGCATCATAGATGGGTAAGTGCTGCATTAGGCTTACTGTTAAACCCTGAACAACTAAAAAAACACCAGTGATTTATGTGTTTTTTAGCAATCTCCCTTGCATGTGTTGTAAGAAAGAAGCCTCCAAGTCAGCCTGAAGCTACTGAAAAATCAGTTTGGGTAAGGTGAGAAACAAAGGGAAAATACCTACAGGCATGGATGATGTTCGAGTGAATGGCACAATAGAACATAACATTTCATTATCATGGATAATAAGAAGCAATTCAAATATTGTGAAAAATTATTTTATAAAAATATCTACATTAAAATTTTAGCCTGAAAGCTATAGCTTCAGTTTTATAAAAAGGCAATCTTTGAAAGCATCTGGCTCAGGAAGATACAAACATTACACAACAGATATCAAAGTAAGACAGCTCAGAAAGCATCTTAGGGGATATTGCAACTGGTTTGTCACAAAAAGAATTAAGTATTCTTATTGCATAGCAGAAAATGAGGTCACTTTCATTTGCATAATACTGCAACTTTTTAGATGGAGAGATGCCATTGGGTACTTAAGAGAAATAACTTTGGAATTCAGTCTGACTTCTCTGTTGTCCAAATCAGTATCCAAGTAGAGTCTAAGCTGCTTCTAACCTTGGGCTGCAATTCCATTTCATCACTGTGATCAGACTTCAGATACACCACTGGCAAAGCTGCATTCACAAGCAGTTGTGGCTGTCAGAATAGGGGTATGGGGGGCTCACCTACCACATGACCAGCACAGACTTGAAAATAAGTCTGTTGTGCCCACTGTAGGGAGAAAATCATATGGTGGTAAAGGGAGAGCTAGTTTTGGATGGCATCTGCGGGCAGATACAGCACATTGGCTTTTTGGTGATGACGTACCAGTGTTCTAGTCCCCATGAGAAAGGACGCATGGAGGTGAGATGAACACAGCCTCAGAACACTGCCAACAGGGGCAGCACTTCCTGGGCAGGGAGACGTAAGAAGGGGCCAACAGCAAAAATCCAAAAGCAGAAAACACGCTGGCTAGCTCTCATGGAGGGGACCCTCTCTGGGAAGATGACCATGAACAGTAGCCTCCCCTACACAAGCATGATAAGCATTAAAGTTCAGCTTCTAAGTGTTGGGGGGTACTTCACGTTTCATTTGAAATCAGGAGCTGTGTGACGGCACGCATCAGACCCCAACCCCCAACCTTATCACCAATACACATGCACACACACACACACTCACACACGCACCCTGAAACAAAGTCCCAAACCTTCCTCAGAGAGGGAGGAGAACAACATTTGGAACAGAAAGCACATTCCTTCAGCTTCTGATCCAGAGTCAGGCAGGGCTCTGAAACCACAGCCACCTCCATGCCAGTTAAGGGCGGAAAGCCCAGCTAACAGCATGTCTTGATCTCTTTGGATCTTCGGAACTGTTCTTCCAGGTCCATCAAAGCTGGATATTTCAGCCCCTTCCCAAGGCTGCTAAAGACCCTGGGTGCCTTGGTGTTCTCCAAACATCTCACTGATATAATATCTGCTCAACATCGGAAGATGTTTCCCCCTCAAGAGAGTTGAGTGGTTCGTGCACGATAAATATACAGTAAATACACAGAGTGGCCAATTCGCTGGGGAGAGTCCTGGGTTTCTAACTTGGGGTGAAGTGGGAAGAATGCCAGCCTCCTGCAAAATCTGCTTGAAGGGGCCCAGTTGTATCAGAAGTCCAATGTCAGGGTTCATAAAGCTCCTTGGCTCCCTAAGGGTGGACCCTGACAACAGGGAGGGTAAATCCCAGTCCCCAAGTTGTGAGGCTGCTCCAGACATAAGATCTCCCCTCCTTATGCTGGAAATTCCAATATAAGCAACTTGCTAGTTCAGGAACAGTACAGCTTTAATTTTCTTCTTCTTTTTTTTTAAATGCAAGTGAGTCTGTGCACCCTCAAATACCCCTCTCCAGATGCCTGAAGTTGTGTCATTAATCATTTTACCTGTGAATTAGCAAACCTTTCATCAAGCTCCTCTCTCAAAATGCAAGTATTCCTGAGAGACATCACACATCCAGGGCCTAGCACCATGTCTCCCCTCACGGAAGCAAGGAGTGGGATTTCTGAGGGCTGGAGAGACGGTATAGGCCTGGAATGGGGGAGAGGACAAGGGTGTCAGACAGACTAGGACCTTCATCACAGACTGCTGATGGCCAGGGCCAGCCGGTACACCCCTTTAAAGTCATCCGTGTCCATTTGAATCACACGAGTCCATCCAGTGCAAGGAAAAACCTATCTTTAGGTTTGGAGGTAGGGTGACCTTTTACTTCACCACCAAACCAGAACACTTATGAGAGTAAAATGGGATGCTCTGAATAATTAAACCTGGATAATAAGTATAAACAGAGGCGTCCTATCCCAGGAAAACCCAGAAGCAGGGTCTTCTCTGAGACTGCTATGGGCAAGGACCAAAGCCCTCCCACTTGGTTTTGTTGCTTTTATTTCCCATGTATTTTTTTCTCCAGTGTGTTTTTCAGTGCTTCACTGAAGAGCTAGTTTTCTCAGCTGAAGAGACACAAAATCTCCCAAACTTGGAATCCATTACATCAAAGACCAGGGGCCCGGAGACCAGGCAGTTCTGATGAGAACTTCTGGGAGAAGAGGTGAAGGAAGAGCACCCAGTCAAGGGGCTGGAGAACCCACGGTCTTAGTTCTAGTGCACAGAGGACACGGGGCAGCTTCAGGACAGCCCCACTCTTCTGCAGACAGTGCCAGTGGTCTAGGCCAGCACGTGGGCCTGGTCATTTCTGGACATTCCTGGTGTGTCCAACTGCACTTCCAGTAGACAGCAGCTTTCGTAGTCCCAAGGTCCCCATGGGCCAATCCAGAAGAGAGGCTTCTGTGACTTGTTTTTTAGCATAGCGGAAGGATCAGTAGTACAGAAATGGAGTAGACCGTCATCATCCCCCAACTTAGTGAAGCAAAACGTTCTGCACACGCACATACACACACACACCCCTACACACACACACACACACACAAGTTCCAGCTTCTCTAATACCCCTATAGAAACACACACACACACACACACTATGCTCAAAGGTGCAGCCAAAACTATCAGGAACCCACTGCTCAAGGCAGGAGACAAAACACCTCATGGAAGCCAGGGGTCAACCACTGTCTTCCCACCCAGACAATACTGCCAAGTTGGAGGAGGGCAGTTCCCACCCCACTGCAGACTCCGGCAGCGAGTGGCATCCAACCAGCGTGGTCCTGCTGTGCTGAGTCACAGGCAGCACCCCTCCCTTCCTCCACCTCCTGGCAGTGGGAGTTGGGGTCACAAGGGCTTGTGAATCACAGCAACACCTAAGATGAAAGGGGGAGAAAGTTACCATATTATTAATAGTTTCTGCAAACTTATTCAGAGTCTCAAGGAGTTCATGAACAACATCCCAAGCCACAGTCAAGGGAAATGGGCATGACCAAACACTAAAGGGCCTGTGGACTCAGGTTGTCAGCAGCTGCTGCTTCCTGCTGTAACAGCTAAGTCCCCACAAGATGCTTAAACATAAAGCACAGTCCCTCAACGCCACAGATGAGAGGTCTCACCTCGCATCATCACACCAACTCATCTCATACTGTAATGACTCCTCTTTCCAGCACTCAGCACCCTCACTGGAAACCTCACAGCTCTAAGTTTGTATCACTTTAAGAGAAGTGATGAGTGATTCATGCCCCCTTTTAGCAGACATGGAAATGAACTGGAAAGAACAATGGACTGACTTCATGGCAGCAAGAACAAGTAAATTCCCATCCTAGCTCTGCCACCGCTCAAGCTGCATTGTGGCTTCAGATAAGTCCATGTACCTCTTTAGGCTCCGTTCCCATATATTTAAGGTCATCTAACTGAATGTGAAAGTCGCTCAGTTGTGTCTGACTCTTTGCAACCCCATGGAATTCTCCAGGCCAGAATACTGGAGTGGGTAGCCTTTCCCTTCTCCAGGGGATTTTCCCAAGCCAGGGGTCGAACCCAGGTCTCCCACATTGCAGATGGATTCTTTACCAGCTGAGCCACAAGGGAAGCCCAAGAATATTGGAGTGGGTAGCCTAATCCTTCTCCAGTGGATCTTCCCAACCCAGGAATTGAACTGGGGTCTCCTGCGTTACAGGCAGATTCTTTACCAACTGAGCTATCAACGGAAGCCCATCTAACTGAAAGATCCCTCCAATGCTAAATTCTACACGTGGATAAACATTCCAAACATGTCTGTATGTGTTACTGTTTTAGCCAAGTTGAACCACACTCAACAGCTAACTTATGAGCCTAAAATCTTACGTGTAATGGGCTGCAGCTGTGCAGCAGACATTTGCAGGCTGACTCACCCAACACCCCTTCTACTTGCTGTCCTCTGCTACTGAGAGTAGCAAGTTTCGAGCTCAGGTTCCCAGACTTCCTTGCAGCTGGAGGTGCTGCAATCCTGGCCTATGCAATTGTAAATACAAGTCTGCCAGTACTGCAGCTTTGGCTTTCTCCCTTGACCTGCCGGAAGAAGCTCACGTAAGGTGCAAGGGGCAGCAGGAGCTATTCATAAAGCTGGCAGAACAGAAAAGACAGGAGGAACCTGATTCTTCAATAACAGTCTGAACCTCCAGGCTAGCCAGGGACTCCTTTCTGCCTGGGACAAATACATACATACAAATAAGATACTTCCTTATTTAAGCAAGTACCTGACAGGTTTTCTGGTACCTGCAGCTGAACCAAATTCTAACTTACAGGTAAGGTATAACTAGGGGCCCTACTTTAACATATTCCCATGACTAGACTATCAAATCTGGTTGAAAATAAGATTGAGAGAACATCGCTAAAAGAAAGCCCAGGACACCCAAATGGTGAGATTCTGTTGAGACACGCATTTCATGTCAATATCTGGATAAAGGTTCAGACAGAAAAGATCAGAGGTGGCAGAATCCACGTCCTCAGACCCAGATGTGCTGTCTGCCTTTCAGAACATCCTGCCTGCATCTGAGGCTCCTCCTTCTCAAGGTAGCATTTCTTTAAAAAGCAGGCTCCTGTACTGCTTTTTATATAAGCTTTCTGATTATAAAATAAAATATTCCCATTACGGAAATTTTAGATAACACAGAAGAACACCAAGAAAAAAAAAATTAATCCCTACATACAAAGAGAATCACCATTCTCTTTTTTAGAATATATCCTGACTTCTAATGATAGTCATAATCAGCCACTGAGTGGTTTCTACCTGCCAGACAGGCATTGTGCTAGGCGCTTTCCACATATTCTCACATTTCATTCTCACAACAGCCCCAAGAGGCTTGATATGATTTTATTTTCATTTCACAAATGAGAAAACGGGGGTTCAATCAGACTGACTGACTTGCCCAGAGGCCAGGGCTAGTGGCAAAGCTGGGACTTGAATTCAGATGTGACTCCAATATCCATTTCTGTAAGCAGGAGCTAGTCCAAGCCCTGTGACCCAGGACTGCTCGACCAAGCTCACATGGTACATATACTTTGCATCATCCTTTTTTTTAACCTAATAGCCTGTCACAAACATATTCTCATATTAAAAACACGTCTGCTGTATAAATATTCCACAGCTTATTTAGCTATGTCCCTCACGTCCGACAATAAGTATTTCTCAGCTTTTTGCTATGATAAATAATGCTCCAATAAATAACTTTGTCCATAAATCTTTGCACTTCAGGCCATTTCCGTCGATTCTAAGATAACAGATTCACTCAGTCAATGGGTTTGAACATAAACTGCACATCTGCTCGTCTCCCTGCCACCTACTTCTGGAGTAAGCAAACAGTAAAGAAATGGACATGAAATACTCAGCAGATACCCAAAACTCTAACCACTCACACCTGCACTTTCCCCTCTCATTAAGACTCACATGGAGCCAAGGGGGCATCGTTCACTGGCCTCCCTGCCTCATATAGGAAAATGTCCTGCACTTTTCACTTCAGCTTTGGAGAGAAAATGAGAGTGCTGGTTTTAATAAGTAACAGTGAGAACAGAATCACTCTAGGACCAAAATGCCCTGAAATCTTTTCTATTTAGTTGATAAAAATCCTCAATGAGGGAAAAAAAAAAGGTAAAATAAATTCATTAATTGAAGCTTTGGGCAGACAGAACGCAATACAAAGCCCTTTGAGCCTGCATGGCATAGTCTTCCTTTGCACTAAGAGCCAAACAAAATGAAATAATGACCTTTCTAATGTAAAATAGAATAAGAATACCACTGGAGTCATAGTGAATGATAATGGTCATAAAATACTTAGGACAATTACTGGCATATTGTATGTGCTCAATAAATAAATGTTAGCTCTAACTCTTCCAGTTTCTGGAGAACCAGATACAAGGAGCTGAGCTACATAGATATATTTGCTTGTCTCCCTGGAGACCCTTGACCTCAGCCCCACCAACTCTGATCCTGTGCCCTACACCTCACCAAAACTGTCACACACACCCACTACCATAGGCATTTTTCTGGCAGCCCAGTGGTTAAGACTCTGTGCTTCCTGTGCAAGGGGCATGGGTTCAATCCTTGGTCAGGGAACTGATTTCACATGCCAAAAAAAAAAAGCTTCTACAGCAGCTTCTTTCCTCCCCCCTCCCTCCAGCCTCTTGCTTCATCCCCCAACCCTGAGTTATGGTAGCACAAAAGGCATGGGCTTAGGACTGGGTTTGAATTCTGACTCTGACACTTTTTTTAGTCACTTGATCCTGGACAGATTATTTAAACATTCCAAACTTCAGTTTCATCATCTATAAAATGGAAGGATACAGTCTCATTCAACCAGAGGGTTGTTGAAAAGAATATCTTGTAGGTAAAGATTTATAAACAAAGTTATTTACTAGAGCATTACTTATCATAGCAAAAGAAGACTCTGAGAACTACTTAATGTCTGACATGAGGGGAAGTAGCTAAGCTGTGAAATAGTTACCATATCTAACACACCGCTTTGTGGTGCAGGGAGTGGGTACCCAGCAAAAAACAGCTATCTGTGTAGCTCTGACCCAGCCTTTAAGTTTAGGTAGGCTTTGTCTCCTCCAGGAAGTATTCCCTAACTCTGCCACTTCTCGCATGTCATGTCCTAAAGCCTGTGTAGCACATTTCTTTTAGCACTTACATGTACATTATCTTGTATTTCCTGGTTTTGGAGGCTGGTCAGGAAGGGCAATGAAATTCTAAAACCTCTTATGACAACTCAGATCAGTTGGAAGGGATTCCCTGGAACACTGTTAAGAGTTCGGAGGCTACCTTCAATTTCACTGGGGAAATGAGTGTTAATTACAGGTATCTGCCGTGGGCACAGCATGAAGGAGTGGTGACATGTGACAATCATCTGCCATCCCTGGAGGAGGCACTTGGTCCCAAGTTAAGCAAACTGACCTGACCTGGGCCCCACCTGCCCCACCCCATCCCGGGCCCTAGTGTGGGGGTGCGGGTAGGGTGGAGCACACTGACCTGCATAGCTCCGCCCTGTGCTCATGTTGGTTGGCAGCAGTGTCCACTTGTCAGTGACAGGATTGTAGTACTCCACCGAAGCCAAGTTACAGGATCCATCATCCCCGCCAACCACATACAGGAGCCCATTCACTGCACAGACCCCTGGGAATCAAATAGAGGCCAGAGGAGGCATGAGAGCAGGAGCACAGAGAATGGGCGAGAGATAAGTCTAGATTGCCCTGGGGGCGCTCTTCCTTCCCTTTGTGGTAGCACAATAGATATTTGGCTCCTCAGGTTTAACTCTGCTCAACGAATGAATACCCAACAGTCACTGGGCTCTGAGGAGCCCCCTTCCTAACAAGGTCATGTCTCTGACCAGGCAGCTTTCACAATGATGCAGGCCCACAGATGTTCCTTGCTCTGGCACAGAGCACCATAGGTACAGGCCCCGTTCTACTGCACAGGCACACAGGCCTCCCACACTCAGTCTGAGCTAAGAAAGAAGACAGCTCAGGGGATCTCACCCACACTACTTCTACTCTGCTTGGTTCCCTGATAAGCCGTGTTTCATCAACACTGCGGGGCACTAACGGTTGTGCTTGTAATCGCTTCATACAACTGGTGTCTAAATCCACATACAGTTTTCAGGGAAAAGGCTTTCCACCCACCCTGATCTCAGAGGCAGCTGGTTTGGGGGCAAGGTCTCATGTAACAGGGACTCAAGAATAGGAAATGTAAGTACTGCTCATTAAGATTTTAAAAGGCCACAGTCAAATATTCTGTGTTTTTTTTTCAAAATAAGATTCAGGGATTATGTGCTCAGATGCTCAATCGGGTCTAACTCTTTACGACCCCATGGGCTTTAGCCCAGCAGGCTCCTCTGTCCATGGGGATTCTCCAGGCAAGAATACTGGAGTGGGTTGCCATGACCGCCTTCAGGGAATCTTCCCAACCCAGGGATTGAACCCATGTCTCCTGCACTGCCAGCTGGATTCTTGACCACTTTTGCCACCCGGGAAGCCCTAATTCAGGGATTGTGCTGTGTGCTTAGTTGCTCAGTCATGTCTGACTCTTTGCGATCCCATGGACTATAGCCCACAAGGCTCCTCTGACCATGGGGATTCTCCAGGCAAGAATCCTGGAGTGGGTTACCATGTGCTCCTCCAGGGTATCCTCCCAACCCAGGGACTGAACCCAGGTTTCCTGCATTGCAGGTGGATTCTTTACCATCTGAGCCACCAGGGAAGCTCAAGAATACCGGGGTGGGTAGCCTATCCCTTCTACAGGGGATCTTCCGGATCCAGGAATTGAACTGGGGTCTCCTGCATCGTAGATGGATTCTTTACCACCTGATCTACCAGGGAAGCCCAATTTAGGGGTGAGTGATACTCAGAAAGTAGTTATAACCAGTATTGGTGAACATACTCTCAAATACTGGTGAGCATAAAAGGCACCACTTTCCTAGGTGATGTCAAAAACACACATACTCCCTCTGAATCCAAGATTTAACTTCTGACCTTTTATTCTAAGAAATAATTTTAAATGTGTGCATTAATTAGCTATAAAGGCTATTTATAATAGCCAAAGCATTACTTACAGAAAAGATGGAAATGACCTAAATGTCCAATAGCAGCCTGGCTCTTTAAATTATGTTACAGCCATTTACAATAATATTATGTAAATAGGCTTAGTGTTATAATAAGATACTCATAAAAGATTGTAAAGTGGATCTAAAAAGGCAGGTTTTAATAAAGCAGTATTACAGCAAGATTCTATTTTTGTTATAAAAAATAGAAATATCTATATGCGAATGTGTGCTTACACATGCATTTACATCTAAACCTAATCCTTGCATTAGCTGCCTTGAAGGTTCTGTAATTCCTCATTCATGTGGCTCAAGGCCAAATGCCAGGTTATATCACAGCAGGCTTAGACAATGAGCAAATTAATAAACTCCCCTCTATTTACACTTTCAACAAGTCAGCTGCAAATGGGTTTAGCGAACAGGTAATTTGAGTATAAAGGAAATAAGTATGCCTGAAAGTCACCTGCTTGTATTTCCAGCCAGGGAAGTTGGGCTAAGCTAACACTTGGATAGAGTGAGAAGGCATAAAGCAAGATATACCAACATAAGACATGACCCATAGGGCAAAGGCATAAAAGGAAATGGTTTAATAGAGGTATCAATCTCCAGGAACAAAACTCTAAACACTCTAAGGAAAATCATTCCTACAGGAAGGAAAAGGGGAGGGGAAGGGAAGGGAAGGAGAGACAGGAAATACAAACAAGAGAATAAGGAAAGTGGTCCTTTTGGAGAATGGATCACAAATCCTTTCATGGATGCCACTGAAAGGAAGGAAATCAGTTTCTGGGGGGAAGTGAGAGGTTCTCAGACATCGGCAAAGAAAAGATAGAACCAAGTGTCATTGTGTGGCCCTGTCCACACAGCTCTAGGCTTAGCTGCCCAACAAAGCCATTGGGCCTGGGCACACTGCTCCTCTGGGTCTGAGTCCATCCATGTGCAGTGAAAGTCCTCATGCTTCACTGGGAGGGAAGGAACCTTCTGCCTCTAAGAGGGGGCCCTCTGGCTAGCTTTGGGGGTTCCATGCTCTCCCTGCCCAGCAAATGGATACTCCCTGCTCAGGATACAAGCTCAGCCCCAGGCCACAGGAGCTCTCCGTTCTGCCTCTTTTACGGCCAGTGTTTGCAAGGAGAAAACACCCACAACCTCCCCATAAGGAAAACAGGAAGGAGCCATCATATTACCTGCATTGCGTCGGCACATGTTCATGTCTGCCACCTGCTTCCAGGTATTTGTTCCAGGATCGTAAACCTCGACACTCTTCCTCACCAAGGGCCCATCGTGCCCACCTGTGGCGTACAGCTGCCCACTGAGGACCCCAACCCCTGAAAGGCAGAGCACAGAGTCCCAGCCTCAGGTTGGCTGCCACGACCAGAAACCAGGAGGCCTGGCACCCGTCCTGGACAGTCATCACCAGCAGGGTGACAGGGGGAGTGCTATTTTGTCTCTCTAGAACTCAGGGTCCTCGTCTGTAAAACAAGTATAATGACACCCTGCCTGCCTCATAAAATCGCCAACCAGAAAACCTCCAAATAGAAGGCAAATATGACCTCATTTCTATTTAGAGACACGTACAAATATACATAATACACGTGTGTGTGTGTGTGTGTGTGTGTGTGTGTGTGTAGTAAAGAGACTTCAAATGGAAACGACACAGCAGGTGTGCTGAGATCATGACTGCTGAGACTTCCCTGCTTATCTGGAATCAGAAGCCATCCTTTCTGCCCCTGGGCTCTTCTCCTAAGTGGCAGAGGGGCCCTGAACCACTCTCGGTAGTGATAAGCCTCAGCTGAGGGCCAGGACTGCATCGTTTATAGGTTTCAGCATAACCTTTTGACATTCTCTAATACAAGCCAAGAGGATGTCATCCTTTAATACAAGAGGATGAGATGGTTGGATGGCATCACCAATGCAATGGACATGAACTTGGGCAAACTCCAGGAGAGGATGAGGAAGAGAGGCCTGGCGTGCTGCAGTCCATGGGGTCACAAAGAGTCGGACAAGACTGAACAACAACAACAATACAATCAAGGAAATAAAATCCAGAAAGCAGGTGGGTGGCACAGTGCCCTAGAAAAGGCAGCTGACATGGTGGCCAGGATACCTGGGTTCTGGACCTGTGTCTCTAACCTGCCCACCAGGTGGTGCTGCCCTTTCAAGGCCTTGGTTCTCGCATGTGTACAGTGAGGGAGCCGGACTAGATGGGTAGTTTCAGTGGACCACCGACTACTCCACTCCATGGACAGGCTGCAGCTCAATTAGCTGGGGAATTTTTGAAAACATAGATTTCCACAGCCTCACTCCCAGAGACATTGGCCAGGAATCAGAAAAAGTGCCTCGGGTGATTGCAACGTGCAGACAGGTTTCAGACCCAAGGTCTCAATTTCCAGAATATAAACTTCACGTGGACGAGAACCACGCTTGCCTTATCATGTCGGTTGCCCTGTGCCTGATGGCACATAGTAGGTTCTCAACAAATACTGCTTGAATGACAAGACGTATAAAATCCCACCAGTAATTATGCGAGGGTGCAAATGGTTCCTCGCAGTTGCCCTAAACTAACAGCAGATGGTGGTGTTGCATCAACAGTGGCTATCTGATGAACTCCTGTTAATAAATACAATTCACTGTGTTCCCAAGCTGCCTCACCTTCCCCTTCTCCATGCTCAGAGGAACAAGCACACGCTGGAACCTAGAGATGGCCTCTTTTCTGCACAGACTTCTGCTGGCACTGCCCACCCCTGCTGAGGAGGCACTCAGGGACACCAAGCCCTTCTGCGGCCTCCTCTGCTAAAGTTCACGCAGAGGTGAACAGTGTGAGCCACCGGGGCCCACATGCCAGGGTCTCTGGGTCTTTAGAGAACACCTACTAGGACAAGTACGTGGGTGCCCAGCTCCAGAGGGGAGGCGTCCCCGGATCTTAGGGAGGTGAAGCTCTAAAGAAACACTGCCCCGGGATCCTGAGGCCAGGGCACTGAGGAAAGAATCCATCTCGGGGAAGGAGACGCCCCCTGAATTGAGGTCACTGTGCCTCCCTCGTCACCATCCAGGGCCTCTGGCCCAGGTGAGAGGCACGAATAACCTGAGGGACATCCACTCAGCAGTGACCCCTGGGCAGCCCAACACAGAGCAGTAAGGCCTCCAGAGGCAGCTCTATCCACAGAAGGAGGCTGAACTTTCTGAGGTGGCTCTGTGCTTGGCTTTGCTCAGGGCCGCCCCTCCACACCTTCTGCTCCAGGTGTTCCTGGGAACAGCCACACACCTCAGGGTGCTGCTCTGCTCCTGAGGAGCTGCCCCTGCTCCCTGGGCTGTGACCACTAGCTCTCACACCTCAGTCACACATAGGATTTCCAGTAAGAAAAAGAAGACTCTAGCAATACTATCAACTGAAATTGCTAAAAGAGCCCTGTGAAGGAAGGAGAACCAGGAGACGTGAATTGAACTGGACCCTCAGGAATACCTACTGCAACCCACTCATTTCACACCTGAAAAAGTGGAGGCCAAGACCACATAGCACACTCGAGTGGACCCAGAACCAAGGTCCAGACCTCCTGCCCTCCAGGCATGTGCTGCGTGTTCAGGAAGGACCAACCTGTCAGGATCGGCAGAGACGAGCTCCCTAAAAATAGCCTTCCAAACACAAATGCTTCTTAAATGGAATCATACAGCTTTTTTTTTTCTAACTAGTGAGTGAGTATACAGTGATTCTTGAAAAACATTAAAACAGCGTAAAAAAATAAATAAAATAAAATAAAACAGCCTAATTTTCAAGGAATGCTGAGGATGTGGTCATGTGTTTGGTGGTATAAATGAGATCACAACTCAATCTTCAAAAATACAAAAAAGATAAAGTAATAACATTGTGGGGAAAAGCTTTCAGTTGTGGCTTCCCTTCCCAGAAGTCACATGGCCTACCCGCCAGCGAGGGTGGTCATCCGTCACCACTGCCACAGGAACCGGGGACAGAGAGCCGGTGCCCAGCCCCCAGAGCCTCCGTCTGCCCTCCCAGACCCTCTCCCCTGGGCCCCCACGTGAATGGAGCAGACAAAGCAGGGAAGGAGGGGCTGCTGCTCCACTTCCTGGAAAATCCCAAAGCTCCTGGTCTTCCCCCAGGAGGCCAAAGTGGGCCACACATGGGGATTTATTCTCCTCCCACGTCAGGAAGGGGGCTGATCTGAAGAAAAGTTGGGGAAGAGACACCAGTTTATCTCCAAATACAAACCTGACTTTTGACCCCCTAAGACAAAGACAGGCAAGCTTTAGCTTTTCCAGGGAAGACTGGGACTTCATAAGAACGAGACTCAGATAACCTGAGGTCAGAAAAAGCTAACTTTGAAGGGAGACAGACCTGAGTAGGAATCCTGACTCTGCCAGTGACTAATGAAAATGACGAATGACAAGACCTTGGGCTAACTAACCCCTGGTTGACTCACTTTCTAAACCTGCTGAGTGGAGTTACGTTGTGTGAGCTATATTGTGAACCCCTGCAGGGTTGTGATGAGGATTAAACATAAATGAGGCATGCTGCTAAGTTGCTTCAGTCGTGTCCGACTCTGTGCAACCCCATAGACATCAGCCCACCAGGCTCCCCTGTCCCTGGGATTCTCCAGGCAAGAACACTGGAGTGGGTTGCCATTTCCTTCTCCAGTGCATGAAAGTGAAAAGTGAAAGTGAAGTTGCTCAGTTGTGTCTGACTCTTAGCGACCCCATGGACTGCAGCCCAACAGGCTCCTCCATCCATGGGATTTTCCAGGCAATAGTACTGGAGTGGGGTGCCATTGCCTTCTCCGTAAATGAGGCATAGAAAGTGCTTATTAGGACAGCACCTGGCACACAGCAAGTTTCACTTTCAAGAGATGTGGACACCTCCAAACAAATGGAAGAGATGACAATGAAGGGAATGTGATCCCATTGGTTCTCTACAAAGGGATCCCCCTGAGAAAGGTTAACTCACTGCAAAGGTGCGAGTGGGATTATATACACTGAAAGCAGACAGGAGGGAGGGAAAATAAGGTAGAATGTTAAGCTTTTGGCCTCCAGACCCACCAGTGAGAACAAACACGGTCTGCCCCCTGAACCCCAACTCCCAACCCCCATCCCATACCTGCGCCACTGCGGCGAGTGCTCATGTCTGCCACATATGTCCACTCATTGGTCGCTGGGTTGTACTGCTCCACAGTGCTCAGGCACTGGCGAGAGGCCCCATCATAGCCCCCAACAGCATACAGCTTCCCTGCAACAGACAAAGTGGCCAGGGGTCGGGGGTGCTTCAGACCCTGGCATGGAACTGGAGCATAGCTGAAATTCTGCCTGTAACCCACTGGCACACCCTCACCTCCATCAGGGTTCAGAGCTCCTTCCCCAGGAAGACCAACCAACTTACTTCCCAACCAGAGCAAGCATCCTTCATGATTCTGCCTCCTACTTCCTCTTAAGCCCTGGGCTCCTCCTCAAAGCAGTACAGAAGCTTTATCTCAAAAAGCACCTCAACACCCAATGCAAAGCTATGGCCTGGCATTACCAGGGCTCAACATATTCTCACTGGTGAACTATATTAGATCTCCAGAACAAGGCACCGGGGAGATGGAAAGTTTAAGGGCCCCTCGTGCAGCCAGGCTGGCAGACTTTCTGGCTAAAGACTCACAACAGCAGACAGAACAAATATGGAAAGATATTCTCCAACAGGAACCCAAACGTTGTCTTCCCATGCTTTGTACTCTGTCCACAACCCAGGCAGGCAAAATGTGTGAATGGAGTGCTCTGTGTGCACTCTGGGCTGGAGTGGCTGGAATTGATCTGCAGATCCCCTTACAATTTCTGAGCCATGCACAAGAACCTGGAAGTACCATCATCTTTTTTTTTTTTTTCTTTATCTTGGAATAGGCAAAGGTTTATTTAACCAAAAACAAAAAATGTAATCCTAAAGAAAAATATTGATCTATTGGATTACATTCAAGTTAAACTTAAAAAAAAATTGAAGGATAATTGCTTTACAATGTTGTGTTACTTTCCACTGACCATCACCTATTTTTAAAATAAAGTACCATAAGCTATTATCGAAGAGCATCATTTTGGCCTAAGGATGGTGGTGAGGTTGGGCAAGGGGGCAGGAAACTGGTATTTGAGCTCTCCCAGAGAGATTTGAACATTTGGGTTTAACATGTAGTCTTAGAATGCAGTGGGATTCCGTGTGTGTGTGTGTGTGTGTGTGTGTGTGTGTGTGTGTGTGTGTTGGGTGTGGGGGGGTCCTACTTCATCTGAGCTCTCAGTTCAATGGGGGACCCTGGAGTTATAATAAGGATCTACACTGTAATAAGTGTATAATAAGGATGTATACTAGCTGCAGGCTAAATAAATACCACCAGATGCAAATCTACTTAAAAGGTTACCTAATCAAAAGATTCTTTTTGGTCAATATGTACTTTCTTAATGGAAAGACACCAAGAGTACAACCAGTATGTGAAAAATCTGCAATTATTTAAAGTCAGAAAGAGATTCTCAGGCCAAGAACCATGTTTTACCATCAAGACTTTACTGCATCAAATGTAAAATTATTTCTTCTATCATTGAGCCTGGTTTTGTCTTCTGCCTCAGAGCCCTCTCAACCGGCCCTTTCGCTCTCCAGCCAGAGAGCAAAACCCTGACTCAGATAGGCTCCCCCAGGACCCAGGCTACTCTCGGGGTGTGCTGGCTCAGAGGTAACCACCTGCCTGGCCAGCTATCCCTCACAAGGGAGGAGACAGGCCAGGGGTGTGGAGGAGACAAGACGCTCCTGAAGGCAACCCCAGTCTCTGAAATACATCATCTCTGCTCTGTTGGGAGCTTCTGCCTCATCTCTCAGCCTCACTGTCCCTTTTCCTACAGAGATTCTTCAGGACAGCTGGTAGCTAAAGATCCTGGTTTTCCTGTTTTTGTCCCTAGTTGTCGGTCAGGCTGTGACGCCGTGGTAAGGAGATGAGGAGAGGGAGGCAGCAGCCGAAACAGCTTCAAATTCAGGATGGACAAGATAAATAAACCCCCAGTCTGTCCTCCGTGTTGACGGGGTGTGCTACCACACAGCACTTCTGCCATGTAGAACATGCTTACAGAAGCCTCTGTCAAGGGGGTCAGGGGGAGTATTTCTGATGAGCATCATGCAGGCATCTCCTCTAACTCCCATCAACCATCTCAACCCTGTGTCAGCTGAAAAAATACCCACTCAAGGTTTCTCCTTTCAGGGATACACTATTTTTAACCCCTACTCTATTGTTTGATATTCCTGACTAAGGAGCAAGGGGGGAAATGGGAAGGTGGCTAGACAAAGCACTTATGCTTGGCAGACAAATCAATTTCTGTTTCACCAGGAGGATGAGATTGCAAGAAACAATTTATCTTGGTAGGAGGACAAAATCCTTGCACTCACTAAGGTGACTTGTTCTGTGTGTTAGAACAATATACTTTTAAATTAAAATTTAAACTATGTAATACTGGTACAGACCAAGAAATGCAGCAAGAGAAAATTACATTTCTATTAAGGTCTAACTCCCTGCCTGATACTCTCCCTGAAGCACGTGTGTGAGTTGTGTGTACACGTGAGAAAGAGAAAATGCCTGTGTACCTGTGTGAATGCACAGATTCTCAGCTAAATTCCCACTTCAAGACAGGCTAATAAGTCAGTGTTGTCCTGTAAGTATAACAGTTGAGTCCAAATAATATTCTATGCTTTAATATGTTGAAATCATACATATTTCTAAAACTCCTCTCAGTTATTAATAACATTTGCCAATGGTCTGAGTTAGAATTTGGAGACCTAGTTTCAAGGAGCGGCTGTGCTGTTTACCAGTGTGGGACAGGCACACTGATTACTCCTCTGGGACTCAGTTTCCCCTTCTGGAGAATGGAGAAAATCCAAGTCCTGCCCTTCTCCTTTGAGAGAGTTTTAGGAACAAAATGAGAAACTGGATATGAAGGTACTTGGAGTTCCAGTGCACTGTCTAACCAGGCCCCAGACCTCACCCCTCTTCCTACCTCACCACACACATCCTTCCTGACAGCAGGACCCAGCACCAACCTTCCCTTCAGTGACTAATCAGAACTGGGGAAAGGCACCCGCCTCACTCAGGGCTCTGCTGACAATGCTCAACATAAAATATGAGGACAAAATTGATTAAACAACTGGTTCTCACCCTCCCAAACACATTATACTCCTGGGTTATATCTTGACTCTGGACTCCCCAACTTGTAATATAGATAAGTAGCCAAAACGAGAGCCCAGCATTTTTCCTCTAGGCTCCTCCTAGTACCCGCAGTCCAGCTCACCTACTTTCTAGCCTTGGGCCAGTAGCTACACCTCTCTGAGTCTCAACTCCTCTCATCCGCTAATCAGAAAACTAGTACCCAACTCGGCAGTAAGGGGAGGAACAGAGCCAGGACACGGGAAGAAGGCTGGGGGGCCAGGGCAGGAACAGAAGCCATCCGCTGTCGCTCCTTACCTTCTACGACGCCCACGCCCACACTGCTCCGGCGCGTGTTCATCGGGGCTACGAAGAACCACTCGTTGGTCTTGTAGCTGTAGGCTTCTACCGACGCCAGGCCTGGGAGACAAGTGACTCGTGAGGTTTCTATGGTGCCAGGCCTCACCCTGCTGGGCTGGGAGTGAGGATGGGGGAAGAGTGCAGACCTGGGGCCGAAAACCCGGGGGAGTATGACTCAGCACTACCTCTGCCTCCCCATGCATCCCATGGCACCTCCATAAACACACCTGCAGTGTGTCTGCCTGAGGGGACCACTAAGACCTGACCTAGAGAGTGGGCTGTGAGAAGACTGAGGGGCTGAAGTAAATCATAAAACCACAGAATGGACTAAATACCTGAGACTGCCTCACTGAACACCTATTTCCACCCTCTTTCCCCTTGTCTTCCTCAATTTTTAGAGGCTAAAAAGATGAAAACTTGTCTTCCCAGACTTCCTTAGAGCTGGGGGTGACCAAGTCAATCCAATCTAAGCAGGATTTCTGAAGTAGCCTTTGCTTTTCTAATAAGAGGCCCCCTTCTCAGCCCTGCCCTCTTCCCCCACCCCAAACTTCTTGCTACCTGGAATACACATGTATTGGCAAGAGCTGTAACAGCCACCTTGTGACCATGAGGACAAGTCCAAGAGACTCTGCAAGATCTTGGCCCAAGATCCTTGAACAACTAAACCAAGTCAGCAACTGCCAACCTCTGACTTTGTTTCACAAGTAAAACAAAAGCTCTCATTTGTTTAAGCTGTGGTTTCGTCAGGTTTTCCACTAGCAGTCAAAAGTAATGCCTAAAAGAAACAATGCCCCACTATCCTTTGTTCTCTTTATTCCTAATCCCCCCTCACTAGAAGCAGCCTCTGGAGGGGCTATATAACTTGGAATTACATGAAAGAGGCAAAGAGAAGGTTGAAAAAGGTTACCAACTAGTGAAGACAGAAATGAAATTTCAGAGGGATATAGCGTATTGTTTTTCATGTCACTGGGGACCAAAAGAGTTAAGTGTTTACAGAGACATCCACCTGGAGATATAAGAAGAGAGAAGATAATTTCTCCAAGTCCATGTCCACTAGCATTAATAGTTTCTGATTCTGACTTTGGAACGAGATGGACACCAGGAGCAAGGAGACGCTTCTGCAGTGTCACAGTCTTGCACAGCTTTGGTGGGGTGGCAGAAAGGGCAAGGGACAAAGGCTGTGTGACTCAAGCCAAGCCTCTTCCCACAACTGAACCTCAGCTCTCCCATCTGTTCAGCAGAGGGTTCAGATCACAGTCCCGAGACACCCTCCAGTTGAGCTTGCTCTATGTTTTATCTGTGGATTAAATGAGTTCCCAGACACTAGAAAGGACAAAAGGGCCTCTTCTGAGGGTGGGGTACTTCCTGGAACCTAGAAATGAGAGCACATGGATGATACTGTGTATGTAGGAAGGTGTGACTCTGACACACAAGCTGGGAGCGGAGGAAGGATGGGTATGTTCTTGGGACAGTAGCTACAGAGAGACCAAAGGCTGGCCCAAGAGCTGGCTAAGCAAACCAGGCTTGTGGGTTCAGTTATTCAGTTGTGTCTGACTCTTTGTGACCGCTTGGACTGTAGCCTGCCAGGCTTCTCTGTCCATGGAATTCTGCAGGCAAGAATACCAGAGTAGGTTGCCATTTCCTACACCTGGGGATTTTCCCCAACTCAGGGACCGAACCTGCGTCTCTTATGTCTCCTGCATTGGCAGGAGGATTCTTTACTGCTGTGCCACCTGGGAAGCTTCAAACCAGAGTAACATGGAGTGCATGTCTCAGGCTGGATGGTGAGTGAGTCTGGGACCTACCAGTACTGCCATCAAAGCCCCCCACGGCATAGAGCAGGTCATTGAGCACAGCTGCACCCAGCGTGCTCCGGCGCTCCTGCATGCTGGCGATGGACGTCCACTGGTCCTTCACCCCATCATATACGTCCACTGTCCGCACACGCAGTGAGCCATTGAACCCGCCCACAGCATACACATGGCCAGCCATGAACACCACACCTGAGGCACAGGAAACCAAGGCATCAGGGTCATCTCAAATGGCTGATGACTCACATTTCGATAAGTGACAAAGTGGGAATGAGGCAGGCATGTAAATACTGATAGTTTAACAAGAAGGTGATCTCCAACTTGTGATATTTGGAAGTCGCTATGGGACTCATTGGATTTCTTCTCGGATTTGCATTGCTACTTTTGTTTGTGTCAAGCAAATATTTGCATTAGCCTAAAGTCCCTAAGCACATAAGAACTGATCCCAGAAGGTACAGCTAGAAAGTGTGCAGGTTGGGAAGGGAAAGGAAGGGAGTGTGGAATGCACAATGTTTTCAGAAACAGGGAGCAGAGATCTGCAGTGTGGGAGTGGGGGCTAGTGGGCAGCCGGCACACCGGGAGACCATGTGGCTCACCTGCTCTGCATCTCCTGGAGGGAAGCTCAGCGATCTGGTCCCAGCGATCCTCCTCGAAGTCATAGCACTCCACGCTGCGGATGGCCTTGGGTGCCTGGCCACCAACCACGATCATGACCTCCAGAGAGACAAGTGGACATTAGCTGGCTGCCCCAACATCCAGACTCATGGGTCACCAACCCCTGCTACATACATGCTCACTGCTCAGGGTCCGTGGACGATCTGAAATGCCAGTTTACATGGCTACATACATGAAGATGCTGCCCCTGATCACCAACAGGTATGAATATTCCAGAAAAATCTAGTGAACATCTTCCCACAGAAACACAACCATTAAGTCTATGCTTCCCAAGTGTCCCTACTCACAGCTGTATTGAGGGCATGTGCAGCCACTTGGGGCATCTTCTACAATCTGCATGTCCTTAAGGACCAGGGGCAAGGAGGCTACATTTTATATTGAAACAAAATATTCATATATATCTCTCAACATCTGAATATATTTTGGAATAGAGTATAGAATTTGGATGCATGTTTAAGATAAAATTAATTCATAAGTACTTTTGAATGCATAGACTGTAAGGGGTACTTATTGGAGTATGGGAAAAAATTTGTAAAACACTGTTTTGTGGTGGTTACCACAAAAATGTATGTAACTGATGATGTTCTGAAAAATAATGTTACTAGTACTATTTCTACAAGTAAGGTAGTAGCTGCCACTGCCAGTCATCATGTGAAGTATGTTGTCATTCCTCTGTCACCACAACTCAGTGAGGTAGATATTACCATCCACATTGATAGGTCAGGAAAGTAAAGCTCAGAGAATATAGGGAAACTGCCCAAGGTCACACAGCTAAGAGCAGCAGAAGAGAGACCGAAAGCCAAGTGCATCTGACACAGAGGTGAAGGCAGCCCCTCCCCGCTACTCACTGCCCCGCTCTAAAGACAGGGTCTATGCCAGGACAGCTCACTACACAATGGTTTTCAAACTCCAGGTCACGTTTCTTTGGTGTGTCATGAAATCAATTTTGAAAAGTTTCAATCAGCACACTTTTAATAGAACAGCACAGAAAATACCATAAGGATGTTATCTCATAAAATACTTATTCTGGTTATACATACATGTATGTGTCTCCTGGAAAGCAATTTAGGCATATTTCTTAGTGTAGGATGTAGTATTTAAAAACAAACAAAAAAATGAAAGTCACTGTTTTGGCTGTAGCAACAGAACGTCATCACTCCATTGTGGTATCCCCATTGCTATGACAATTGTCATAAGCTATTAATAAATAAAAATTAAAGCACCAGAGTTAACAAAATTTTACATATTTCAATAAGCTTATACAAAATTCATGGCTGTCCCACAATGACATTACTCTCACTCACTCATTCCAATATGCTTTCTTAAGTGCAGAGAAAGAGATGAAGTCACAGGCAGACAATCAATATAAGTCACAGGATCTTCTCATTACCTGAGGCTTGTCTTATTTACCCCAGTGGATCTCAAACTTCAGTGTGCATCAGAATCCCCTTGAGGGCTTGTTAAGACACAAACTGCTGGGCCTCACCCGCAGAGTTTCTGGTTTAGTAGGTCTGAAGTGGGCCTGAGAATACACATTTCTAACAAGTTGATGTTGATGCTGCAATTCCAAGAGTCATACTTTGATAACCACTGTTTTACTCCCGCAAATATAGGGATTTCCTGATGATGTGCCATTAACCATTTTTGCCATTATACTTATCATAGTGTTATATACTCCTCCTCAAAGTGATTTTGGGGAGAAGAGTGATCATTGAAATCTGTGTCAGCACACAGGAGCACATCCCTCAGCTGAACATTATCCACCATAGAGGGAGACAGATATAGGGCTGACCACCATTGCTCAAGATCAATTATTTATGCCCCAGGATTCTAGAATCAGGCTCACCCACCGCCCATGTGGGTGGTCAATGGTCATCAGAGTTAGTCTGCAGCTCCTCTGTGACCAAATGTGAGTGACCAGTGTTCAAAAACTCAGAATTCAGTTCTGACTTCTGGACGATCCCAGAGGAACCCAGGACACATAGTCCAGGCTCGGGGATGCCGTTGCCTCCAGAAAGAAATGTTCTGCATTTGCCTTTCCTGTGCTCAGGAGGTCCGCTGCTCTGTGTCAGGAGCAGTCCTTTTCAGAGAGATGCGGAATTCTACACTATTTCCTATCGGTAATTCTTGGCTGAGATCCACGAATAGTTCAAGAGGGGACGTTAATGAACACAGCCTCCTGGCAAACTTCAGACAATTCCCAACTTCTTCATCCAGGGTTGAATGACCTGAGTTTATAAACATACCTAGAATTTGTACTGCCTTGGTAAAGTTCAAACGAAGTCAAACCATTTCAAGGATTTTCTTTGATATCTGATTTGGGGGCTAAGTAGGAATGGGGTCACACAGAGTTGGACACGACTGAAGTGACTTAGCAGCAGGAATAAAACCAGTTTTTAGCTTTCTTTCTGCAATGACCTCAAGTACCCAAAATTCTCACACAAGTTGTTTCCTCTCCTTAAAATACTCTTCCCCAACCTGATCCCCCTCCTCTAACACCTGCTTATCTTTCAGGTCTCAATTTACACATCACCTCCTCCACGAGAACCTCTTGACCTCCAAAGCTGAATCACAGGTCCTTCCCCAAGATCACTTACACCCAGGGTTCTCCCACTAAAAGTGCCCAATTTTATGCTCTGTCTGGTAACTTTGTCTCCCCTTCTAGACAGTTAGCCCTGCCAGCACAACAAAAAAATATCTGCCCCAATTACTAAAGATAATCCTTGGGCCTTAGGGTACCAGGTAAAAGTAATGACTCAGATATTTATTTAGAATAAATGAATAGTAAAGACCACATGCAAAGAGTTAAATGAAAAAACACACAGTTTAAAAAAAAATCAGCCAGAATATCTCTTTCTTGGATTAAGACATGTTGGACACCAGATTACAATTCTAGCGACAGAATTTGAGGCAAACAAACAAAAAGAGAAAGGGGGAGCTTTTCCCATCTTTTGATTCAACCACCAGAAGACAGAAGCTATCAATTCTTTGTAGAAGCTATCAAGGCTTCTGACATAAACAAAAAAAGGCAAAGCTTCGGGTGACTTAACCATGTCCCAGAAACTCTTCCACCAAAGTAGGGAGATATCAGTACATTCACATTGGAGAAAATCCAGCACTCGTCTCTGAGAATTTCCATAGTAACACAGAAACAATACTAAAGAAAATGCAAAAATTTTATGTACACAGACAAAAATGATACAGAAGAAGGTTTTCAAAATAAACTTGCCTTTGAGCTCATAAAACCACTGATGAGAGGCTGTACAATGATCTGGGAAGAGCAATTATGAGGTTTTTGCAAATCACTGGTTTCTGAAAATGTGGAGGCAGCTCAAGGCACAGGGAGGAATAGGTGTGCTTTCTGCTTCTCTCGTAAGCATAAGAAACCCGATTTCTATGGCAGGTCTTGCAAAAAGCCATCATACATGGAGCACTATGCTCATTGCCATGTAATTGTGCAGTGTAAAAAAGAACAAATTTCCTATCTTGACTACTAATGGATAGTTGTTTCCATAGATACCTGAACCTAGCAACCAATTAGATAAAAACGAGTATTCCCCAGAGTCTACGTGTATTACATCTCTGAAACTGTAAACTTCCAGCTACCTAAAGAAACCACAGCTTGTCAGGGCAAGAAGAGACTTGATCCATTCTTTCTTTTAAGCCCACGTTGGACATTTCCAGAAAAACTCAGGCCCAAAGAGTCCAATAGGCATATTTCTTTCTTTCCCCAACATCCTAAGTCTCACTTTACTAAAGATGTGTAATGTCTTTAACACAAATTAGTGAATCAAATCAGCTTGTTTAATGATCACTATTTTCAACATTTGTCCTTCAAGGCAACTAACTCTGAGTTAAGAACTATCAGTGGTCATATGGGAATCACAAAATAACTAAAGAACTGGTTCCAGGCTAACAATCATGCTAGACCAAACTTAATCACATTCAAGATCAGCAGTGTACTTGGGAGTCCAACAGGGCACCCAGGGTCCTGACTCCAAGTCTCAGTCATCACTGTGCAGAAGGCTGCAGATCTCCTGGTGAGGAGGGAGTTCTGGGTGACACAACATTGGTGAGCCAGACTCGACAGGGCACAGCTACTGGATAGACTCCCAAGGAAAACACCCTCATTTTAAATAAATAAATAATTAATGAATTAAATTTAAAAAAAAATAATAAAAGCCAAGTGGTCGTTTGCTTCAGGGATGTTAGAGAGACCACGGAAAGACTATCTGATTTCTTAGGAAGGAAACTTCATTCCCAGCATAACAAGATGGCTTTTAAAAACAAAAACATGTCATACTATTTCTTTCACTTGGATGAGTCTGACTCTACCAGTGTGACCTGGGAGCCAAGCCTGTTGCCCCTCCTTAGGATCTAACAACTGCTCTATACAAAGAGCCATTTAGGGAGCAGAGACTGGCCAGGAAAAGGGCAGTAAGTGAACAGCACAGAACTCCCCAGCAGGACCCAGACCCTAACTCATAGACTCTGCACTCAGGTGAGTGGAATGAACTAGGCTCTGAACACTGTGTTCATCAGGCAAAGGTAGAGTGTGTGTCCAAACTCTCTTCCACGACCGGTGACCTGGGCAGAAGGCAGGCCCAGCCAGTCGGTCCCTCGGGCCAGGGCAGGAAGCGAGTCTCTCTTACCCTGGTGCGTGGGGCCGCAGGGCTAACACCAAAAATTCATCCGAAGGAGCATGTCGAGGTTGAGGCAGGAGACTTGTCCCAGCAGGTTCCTGAGCAACAGGTGCTCCAGGCAAGGACTGACAGCCAGGATGCAAAAATGAGGGGTGGAGAAGCAGCAACGCAAGAGCAATATCCGGGGGAGGAGAACATGAGTAGGAAATGGACTTTGGGGTCAGACAAGTCTGTGCTCAAACACCAGCCCCATCACTAACTCACTGTGCGAACATGAGCAGCCACTTACCCTTGCCAAGCTCACTTCCACTACCTAAAATACCAGGATGACAGGATACTTCCTCCTGGGTGTCAGGAGGCTTAAATGATATAAGTCATTTAGCGCAGCGCTTGGTAAAGAGCACACACTAAATGTTAGCTTCTATTATTAGATCAACACCAGCATCATTACTACTATTTAAAACAGTTGCTAAAAAAACAGATTCTCAACAAACGGTAGAAAAGGATACTTATGATCTGTGAATGGGAGAGTGAATAACTCCAGGAATACTGATGGGGCTTTTTCAGGACCGCAGAGCGTTTTCCAAGGTACAGCCTGGGTCTATTGGAAGGATCAAGATGAGGGAAGAGCAGTGCCACTCACCAGCCTGGCCCAGGAGAGCAGTCATCTGACCCACCCTGCCAACAAGCCTTGGTTCCAACACTATCTTCTGACAGCCCAACCTAGGAGGAAGCCACCCACTATCAGCCCAAATGAGATTTTGGTGTCATCTAAAAGTTTAATAGAGATGTCAGCTGAACTGAGATGACAGTGAAAAGGGCCAGATTCAGTACATCTCTAAAGGGTTTATTTCCATCTTCCTGAAATCTCATTTCTCTGCCACCATCTGCAGCACACGGTAACGTAGGAGTGTTGTGAGTGTCTGGGAGACAGCCCCTAGTTGTCCATGGCAACCCAGCCTCGGGGAAAGTGCTGGGCGGTGAATGTGTGAGAGCTCAGATGAGGCTATTAGCTGTTCCGGCTTGAATGTGTCAGTATGATCAGTGTGTATGAGGCACAAGAAAAAAATCCCTTATTACCCTCTGCAGCTATCTCAAGGCAGAGTCTTGCTTCTTCCAGGGAGGAGATTTGGCTGGCAAACAGTTCACTGCTGAGAACTGCTGAGAACAGTACAAATCTCTCTCCACCACTTAGTTTCTCAAAGTCAGCTTTGTCAGAAAGCCAACTTGGACTGAACTCATGAAAGCCCAAACCTGCTGGCCCCTGGAATTCCTGTGGCCACTCTTCCAGGGAGCCCCATTGTCTCCTAACTTCTCTTCTTCCTCATTTGGCCACTTCTATATTTCTACCTCACTTTCTCAAAAGGACTTTTTAAAAGTTCTCAGAGGGTAAGAATTGGGTTTCTTTCTACCCCGTATTCAGCTAAAATGCTTTTGTAAAGTGTGGAGGCATGGTCTGGAATCACTCTGTTAAATCTCACCTCAGCTATTTACTAGCTATGCTTATAGACACATCACAAATTCTTTGGTACTCCTCCACTCAAGACATGGAACCTAATCACCATCCCTCCCTTGAGTGTGGGCTAGACTTGCTGACTTGCTCCCAGCAAATAAAATATAGCAGAGGTAATGGAATATCACTTTGAGAGAAAGTTATTAAAAGACTACAGCTCCTGTCACGGGTGAGCTTTCCCATTCTTTTACTGTAGAAATTACTCACTCTGAGGGAAGTCAGCTGCCATGTGTGAGGACACCCAAGTAGCCTATGGAGAAGGCCATGGGGTGGGGAACTGATGCCTACTAGCAAGCACAAGAGTGAGCTTAGAATCAGATCCTCCCTAAACGAGCCTGGAGGGGACTGCAGGGGGAACCAGCAACTTGACTACATCCTAACAAGAGGTCCTGCACCAGGACGATACAGCTAAGCCCCTCCAGGATCCCTGCCCACAGAAACTGAGATAACAAACGCTTGCTGTGTTAAGCCACCGAAGTTAGCGTAATCTATAATGCAGAAAGTGATAATAATACATGGCGAGAAGGTGACATAACCCGAGACTCAGTTTCCTCATGCATAAAAGGAGGATGATGACAGGTTTGACAATCCTATGAGATAATAAATGTAAATCACTCAGCCCAGTGCTTGGCACATGCTCAGCAATTAGACCTGCTACCAACATCCGTGTGGGGTTAGTACCATGTCGTGGTCAAAAGCAAAGACTTTGAGTTGACCAGACCCATAAAGAACTCTTAGAAGTCAATAATTAGAAAATAATTTTTTAAATGTGAAAAGATTTGAACACAGATTTCACCAAAGAAAACATACAAATGACAAATAAGCACATGAAAAGATGTTTGACATCAATAACTAGAGAAATGTACATTAAAGCCACAGTGAGATGCGACCACATACCTACTAGAATGGCCAATTTGTATTTTTAAAAAAATAGATAATACAAGTATGGTGAGACAATGGAGTAACAAAGACTCACATACATTGCTGCTGGGAAAGCACAATGACACCATCATCTAAACAAATAGTTTAACAATTTCTTAAAAAGTTAAACATATAGTTGCCACTCAGACCAATAATCCTACTCCCAAGAGAATGTATTTACCCAAGAGAAATTAAAATATATGTCCACACAAAGATCTATAAGTGACTGTTCAAAGCAGCTCTATCTGTAAAAGCCAAAAGACCGGACACCAAACGTCCATCAACTGATAAATGGATAAACAAAGTATAATACGTTCATACAATGGACTATTCCTTAGAAATAAAAAGGAATGAACTCCTGATACATGAAACAACATGGATGAATCCCAAAAGCATGATGCTAAGAGATATAAGGCAAGATCAAAAAGCTCCATATGGCATAATTACATTTATATGACATTCTAGAAAAGAGAAGACTATAAGGACAGAAATCAGATCAGTAGCCATCAAGAGGTGGGTATGGGAGAAGGGGCTTGACTACAAAGCACCACAGAGAATTTTTTAGAGTGATTAAAATATTTCATATTTTGATGAAGATGATGGTTATATGACTGTGTATAGTTGTCAAAATTCATCACACTGCATCCCCCAAAAAAAGCAAATTTTACTGTGAATAAATTATTATGCCTCAATAAACCTAAAAGAAAATGATCTGGGATATTGATAATGAGGGAAGCTACACACTGTAGGGGCAGAAGGTACACGGGGAATCTCTACCTTCCCCTCAATTTGGCTATGAATCTAAAAGCGTGCTAAAAATATAAAGTCTTGACTTAAAGAAATAAATGTATTAGAAATGCATCTCTTAATAAGATGAATGAGATATTATAGTGCTGTAATGAAAGAATATCTTGCTGAGAAAGAAAAAGAAAAAAAGAAAGGAAAAATGAAGGGAAGGTGAGAAGAAAGAGTAAACAGAAGCAGGGAAAGAAGGAAAAAGAAAAAAAATAAAAGGAGGAGCAAGAAAAGAATCTTTTTTCACCTGTCACCAAAACCTGAAAACCTGTTCCTAGAAGCAGTTTGGCACAAGAATTTGTAATGGAACAGACCTTGTTAAAACCCCAGCTCTAAACTTTCTAGCTGTGTAACTGGGCAAGTTACTTAACCTGTCTGAGTAAACTCTGTAAAGTAGGGATATGACTACACTGACCTACTACTGTCACAATTTAATGAGCACAGTCTGTAATCTTCACAGTGACAGCTCCCCTCAGCACACCCCATTCCTCAACCCTGCAGCAGGGATCTTGTTAACATAAGTGCCCACACAGTGGTGACAGGAGTAAGAGTTTGAGAAGCAGGGTGGACAACACAATCTTACATCATTCAAGGATTAAAGTTGGGGGAACAATGAGGCAAAGAGTAGCCATGCCCTTTTTTTTTTTAAATCCCTTCAACAGATTCAAAGGAAATCATGGTTCCAGTCGCCTGTAGAAGGCTATGTGCCCAGAAATCTAAACATTTCATTGGAAAATAAATGGTTCTCAAGGAGTAGAGGCAACATGGGGACATCTTTGGCTTCCTGAAACAAGGGGTGGACTCTGCTCAACTATACACAAAGTATCTGGGAAGGGGCACAAGGTATGTTGCTGAGGCCGGGGGTCAGGCTGTTTAGTTCAGACCCAGACACAAACTTGGCTTTGATTTTCAAAACTGTTTTTTTGTGGGTGTATGTCGTAACACCCAGATGGGGAGCCTAGAAAAAGGAGAGGTCACTGGCTATGGTTACCACACAAAGAAAATGGGCCAGTGATGCACCACTTATTAGCTCCAGAATACACTCACCGGGAAAACACATCATTACCCTGATATCAGAAAGGATGAGAAACTCAGCTTCCAAAGAGAAAAGTCACAGACAAGCAACAAGGCCAGCTGAAAACCCAGGGTGTAAGAAACAGCCTGCACACAAAACAATACAACAGTGTACCTTAGAATCAGTATTCTTCAGAAACAAAGCTGGTGGAAATTCAGACCATAATCGAAGGTGACATTCAAGTCCATCGGAAAGAGGAAGACTTTTGAATAAAATAACTTTGAGGCAACTGGCTCATGACTTACCATACAAACAAAGCTGAATCCCTACTCTCACTCCTTGCACAAAAACCAATTCTAAGTGCATCAAGCAGAAGATAGATCAATTTGACTACCTATTATTTTTTCAGGATTTCAAAATGTTATAAACAAATTTAGAGACAAACTGAAAACTAAGAAAAAAATATTAAAATACATACAAAGACCTAAACTCTTTTAAAAGCACATCTAAAAACCATTAATAAAAAAAAAAAAAAATACAGTCCAACAAAAAAAAAAAATGGGAAAAGGACATGAACAGAAAAGTTCCATGCCCCACCCAAAATAAATGCCAAAAATCCCATGAAACCAAGATTAACCTTACTCACAACTAAAGAAAAGCAAACCAAAACAAGATGCCCTCTTTAAAAGGACATCTGACACGTAAATGTTTAGATATCTAAAACTGGAAATTATTGAAAGGCCCATCAATATAGTTACATATATAACAGTACATAAATATAATTAAATGCTGTACTCCATTACAATTTAAATGCTGGTTTTACCCATACTGATAACACTGAAAGTAGTCTGTGACACTTGGTTGAGTAGACAAAAAAGATTTCAATCCGTTAGCAAGAGTCCATTTATCTAAAAGTGTGTGTTTTGATTTATTTGTGAATAAGTGTGCAGAGACATGTCCAGAAGAAAATTCACCAAAGTCATTGTCCCTGGGTGGAGGGGTTTCAGGTGGTTTTTACTTTATTTCCAAATTGCAGTATCCTTTTAATAACCTACAATGAACACATACTTCTATAATAAAGTTATTTTCACTTTGAAAAACATGAAAACATTTCAATGCAATATTCCAACAAAACAAAACACATCAACATGCAGTAAGGCAAATGGTCTATCAGACAGCAGTTCATGCCCTGTAGTTGCCCTTCTAGCCAGCACTGGCAACAGGTGGCAAACAGGTAGGTAAAACTCTCAGGTTTACAAAGGTGGAGCAGGTGCAGGATGGTATGGGTTCAAGAATAGGTTTGGAGGGGGAGAAAAACACAAATCAAAATCGGGTTCTACAACATTAGCTGTGTGGACTTTAGGCAAATTCCTTAATATCTCTGGCCTTCAGCTTCCTCCTTGCTGAACTAGGACAATTACTTCTACCTTCTATGTGATGCCTTCAGTTCACTGCTTGGTGCACAGTAAGTACTCAATAATGCCAGATGTTTCTATTATTATCTGGGACATTCACATTGCAGCCACTATGTTCTCCATGATCTGGTGTCACACAGCAGAATGGAGAGAAGGAGCAGCAAACCTTGGAAAATCCAAACACTGAGTCTCAGACAACATGCTTCTTGAGCCCCGTGAAACCCTTCCTGGAAGCAGCAGGTGAGGAGTAAGGCAAACCGCAAAGGGGAAGGAGAGGGCAAGGCGAGGGTCGACATAACCCCCGAGTTCACCTGCTTGTAATGGATGAGCCAACATGACTCACCCCTCTCCTCCACCCTTCTTCCTGGGTTGGCTGGGACCTCCCCCATAGACTTCGTATGTTAGGATCCTGGAAAGATGATGCAGATGCCAAGCCAGAAAGAACTTTACAGACTATATATTGCAGCATCCTTTTCATTCTGGAGGTGAGGGACCTGAGGACCAGGGAGAGAAGGGGACTCACAGGGAACCAGAGCAGCCAGCACCCAGCATAGACTCTCCATCATGGTCCTCTGCTATGCTCACCCTTCCCTCCCCCTGGCTCCCTCACATGCTTTCATTTCCCCCATTCCTTTCCCCTGCCTTATTACCTGTCAGGCTCCTCAAGGGCCCTTCTCTCCTCTGGCAGCCCTAATTGTCCCTATTGGCTCTGTGGTGAGGGGAGAAACCAGACTAGGGCTATTCTGACTCAAAGAATGGCCTAGAGAAAAGATTGCTGTAGCCACCACTAAGTCAAAACTTGCACAGCCATTCCTCTGCTTCCAAATGAAATAGAGCCCAAACCCTGGTGTGAAACAAGAAAGAGAGAAGAAGACAAGAGCCTGAGTTCTTCTCAAACCTCCCTGGTGACACTGAAAGTTACCTTGACACTCTTAGGAAAGGAAGACCCTGGAAATGAGAGGTGCCGGTAGAATCGAGAAGAACCAGCAGACTCCATCTCCTAGGTGGTAAATACAACTGAGATGCGGGGCAGCCACGGGTGAGGAGAGACTTGGAGACAGGTGTGCAAGGCCATTTTCCCAGGTCACAGTCTCAACTCTTGGTAGTGGGCTGGGACTTACCTTGGGCAGGCTGACTGGAGTCCTGGGCTTGGTCCTTGGGTTTTTAATCAAGAGCCTCTGATCCAGAGGGAGCAGATGGTATTTCATGGCCTCGATGAGGAAGTCTTTACAGGTGTTGTTATTCTTTATCAAAGCTTCTTCTTCAACTGTCTAAAGGTAATAACCCACAGGTGATCCCGGGGCAGAGTTCAGCCCCATTTCCTAAGCCATCTCCCTGGGCTGAGACACTCCTGTGCTCCCACACTCATCCATTCCCACATCGCATTGTTTCAAACCCCAAGACCAAGGTCCAGAGTTCTGGCCTGGTGCCCACCTCCTGCATCTCAAGAGTGCAATGGAGTAAGTGATGAAGCTCTGGCATCAAATCCCAGCTCTACTACTTACCTCCTCTGATCCTCAGTTTCCTCATCTGTAAGATGCAAGGCGGGCATATTAAAGTACCCCACAACCTCACACATTGTATTTTCTTGTAAATGTAAATAATATAAAGACAATTTATTGTCCCTAAGGCTTCTTTCCACATGCCCCCTGATTGGAATGTATTAGGTTGGTGCAAAAGTAATTGCAGTTTTGCACTGCTGAACTTTGCTGTTTGATATTGGAATACATTCTTAGATAAATGTGGTTATGTTATACATCATTTTAGTGTGCATTTCTCGCTTTATATTTTCTTTGCTAATGACTAATTACTTGCTATTTATATTTATTTTAGACTATAGAAATGATGTTAGACAAAAACCAAATTTGAGTGATCTGAGATCAAAATGGGTTGTAAAACAGTGGAGACAACTCACAACATCAACAATGCATTTGGCCTAAGAACTGCTAATGAACGTACAGTGCAGTGATGGTTCAAGAAGTTTTACAAAGGAGACAGGAGTCTTGAAGATGAGGAGCACAGTGGCCAGCCATCGGAAGTTGACAACGACCAACTGGGAACCATCATCAAAGCTGATCCTCTTACATCTACATAAGAAGTTGCCGAAGATCTCAATGCCAACCATTCTATGGTTGTTCGGCAAATTGGAAAGGTGACAAAGCTCGATAAGTGAGTGCTTCATGAGCCAACCAAAAATGAAAAAAAAAAAAAAAATCATTGCTTTGAAGTGTCGTCTTCTCTTATACTATACAATAACAACGAACGTCCAATGAATTTCTCAATTGGATTGTGATGCGTGATGAAAAGTGGCTTTTATATAACAACTGGCAACAACCAGCTCAGTGGTTAGACCACAAAGAAACTCCAAAGCACTTCCCAAAGCCAAACTTGCACCAAAAACAGGTCATGGTCACTGTTTGGTAGTCTGCTGCCAGTCTGATCCACTACAGCTTTCTGAATCCTGGTGAAACCAGTACATCTGAGAAGTATGCTCAGCAAATCAATGAGATGCACCCAAAAATGCAATGCCTGCAGCCAGCATTGGTCAACAGAAAGGGCCCAATTCTTCTCCACAACAATACTCAATCACAACCACTCACCACACAACCAACACTTTCAAAGTTGAACAAATTGGGCTATGAAGTTTTGCCTCATCCTCCATATTCACCAACTGACTACCACTTCTTCAAGCATCTTGACAACTTTTTGCAGGGAAAACACTTCCACCACCAGCAGGAGGCAGAAAATGCTTTCCAAGAGTTCTTTGAATCCTGAAGCATGGATTTTTATGCTACAGGAATAAACAAACATTTCTCACTGGCAAAAATGTGTTGATGGTAATGGTTTCTATTTTGATTAATAAAGATGTTTTGTCCAGTCACAGGACTTTTTGCCCTCTGCTCCTGGGAACCTCAGGCAGCCACCCCTATGGGCACATGCCCAGGTGCTGTTCCTGCTCCACGCTCCCTCCCTCTGCCTTTTATTTCTCAGCTGCCAAGATCTTGGAAGGTTGACTATTTCCCAGCTAGTTCAGTCGTTCCTTATGTGAAGTTCAGAAGCCCCTCCATTCTGGTTACCATCCTGTAGGTACTTTCTGATTTGGTCAGTCTTCCCCTTCAGATGACTTCTAGAATGAAGTCTTGGTAAGATATGTAAGTAATGATCCAGTACAATTTTTGCAAGAATGAATCATGATTTTCATGACCAAGTATTAGAGAAGAGAGCCTTTTTCTTCTCAGTTTCTACCTGTTATGGCCTGAAGTTGGCTTCTACTTTTTCAAGAATATCACCAGGCATTAACAAACACAAAACTACTTCTCAGAGCAGCTTCATAGAAATTGATTTTTCAAAATTAAATAAGCATCTGGTGGACTGAAAATGTTTTCTACCTGGTATCTTAAAGACATTTTGACTACTGCAAAAGAAATCAGTCCCTTCGTGTGTCTCCTTGTGGATGTCATCATATGCACTGGGTTGTGTAGAGCACAGGCTCGGGGGGAGGCAGACGTGGATTTTCACCTCGCCTCTTCCACTTACTGCTTGTGACCTTGGACTTTGCCTATTAGGAAAACCAGCTTTGAAGCTCAGCAAAGAAGGGAAATCCATTGAGAACAGTCTGTAAAGAGATCAAGCCCTAAGCCTTTGGAGTGGGAGCACTGACTCCAAGATCTTAGACTACCAGAGAACTAACCCTAGGGAGTATCAAATAGTCATGCAAAGGAAACCAATTGAACACAAGCCCCAGCATCACCCAACCACCAGTAGCACCCTGTGCAGGATGCCTCATCTAAACAACAAACAAAACAAAAATACAAGCCCAATCGTCAGCAGACAGGATTACCACCTCATTCAGCCTTGCCCATCAGAGGAAAAATAAACAAACAAACAAAAACTCAGGACAAATCTCACCCTATATGAAGCTTACACAAACTACTGGACCAACCTTAGGAGGACAGAAACCAAAAGGAACAAAGAATTCAACCTTGAAGCCTGGGAAAAGGAGACCTCAAACACAATAAGTTTAAAAAAAATGAAAAGGCAGGGAAATACTACACAAAAGAAGGAACGAACTAGAAACACAGAAGTCCAAATAAATGAAGAGGAAATACGCAAACTACCTGAAAAAGAATTCAGAATAATGATAGTAAAGATGATCAAAAACCTTGAAAACAAAATGGAAAAAAAAATGCAAGATTCAATTAACAAAGACCTAGAAGAATTAAAGAATAAACATACCAAGACAGACAACACAATTACTGAAGTTAAAAATACTCTAGAAGGAATCAATCGCAGAATATCTGAAGCAGAAGAACAAGTCAGTGAGCTGTAGATAAAATGGCAGAAATAACTTCTGAAGAGCAGAATAAAGTAAAAAGAATGAAAAGAACCGAGAATAGTCTCAGAGACCTCTGGGACAGTATCAAACACACCAACATTCGAGTTATAGGGGTCCCAGAAGAAAAAAAAGAAAAAAGAAAAGGTATGAGAAAATTTTGAAAATTTTCCCAACATGGAAAAGGAAATAGTCAATCAAGTCCAAGAGGCACAAAGAGTCCCATTCAGGAGAAAGGGACTATAAAGTTTCCCATAAAGGAGAAACATGCCAAGACACATACTAATCAAACTAACAAAAACTAAACACAAAGAAAGAATATTAAAAGCAGCAAAGGAAAAGCAACAAGCAACATAAAGGGAAACCCCATACACTTAACAGAAACCCTATACACTTTCAGTAGAAACTCTGCAGGCCCGAAGGGAATGGCAGGATATATTTAAAGTGCTGAAAGAGAAAAATCTACAACCAAGATTGCTGTACCTGGCAAGGATCTCATTCAAAATTGATAGAGAAATAAAAAGCTTTTCAGACAAGCAAACATCAAGAGAATTCAGTACCACCAAACCAGCTTTACAACAAATGTTAAAGGACCTTACATAGTCAAGAAATACAAGAGAAGAAAAAAGATCTACAAAATCAACCCCAAACAATTAAGAAAATGGCAATAGGAACATGTATATCAATAATTACTTTAAATGTAAATGGATTAAATGTTCCAACCAAAAGACACAGACTGGCTGAATGGATACAAAAACAAGACCGATATATATGCTGTCTACAAGAAACCCACTTCAGACCTAAAGACACATATAGACTGAAAGTGAGAGGATGGAAAAATACATTCCATGCAAATGGGAAGCAAAAGAAAGCTGGAGTAGTAATCCTCATATCAGACAAAATAGACCTTAAAATAATGAAGATTACAAGAGATAAGGAAGGACACTACATAATGATCAAGGGATAAATCCAAGAGGAAGACACTGGCAGTAACACAATAATAGTAGGAGACTCTGAACACCCCAGTCACACCAATGGACAGATCATCAAAACAGAAAATTAATAAGGAAACTGCTGCTGCTAAGTCACTTCAGTCGTGTCCGACTCTGTGCAACCCCATAGACAGCAGCCCACCAGGCTCCCCCATCCCTGGGATTCTCCAGGCAAGAACACTGGAGTGGGTTGCCATTTCCTTCTCCAATGCATGAAAGCGAAAAGTGAAAATGAAGTCGCTCAGTCACGTCCGACTCTTAGCGACCCCATGGACTACAGCCTACCAGGCTCCCCGTCCGTGGAATTTTCCAGGCAAGAGTACCAGAGTGGGGTGCCATTGCCTTCTCTGTAATAAGGAAAGACAAGTCTTAAATGATACATTGGAGGAGATGGATCTCACTGATATTTTCAGGACATTCCATCCAAACGCAGAAGAATACTTCTTCTCAAGTGCACATGGAACATTCTCCAGGATAGACCACATCTTGGGTCACAAATCAAACCTCAGTAAATTTAAGAAAATTGAAATTGTACCAGGCATCTTCTCTGACCACAATGCTATGAGACTAGAAATCAATTACCTGAAAAAAAAAACTGTAAGAAACACAAACACATGGAGATTAAACAACACATTTCTAAATAACCAACAGGTTACTGAAGAAATAAAAAGGGAAATCAAAAAACTTCTAGAAACAAATGACAATGAAAACACAATTCAAAACCTATGGGATGCAGCAAAAGCAGTTATATGGCAAAAAAAAAAATGAATAATCTGGAAGAAATCAACAGATTCATAGAAAAGTTCAATCTTCCAAGACTGAACACGGAAGAAATAGAAATTATGAACAACCCAATTACAAGCACTGAAATTGAATCTGCGATGAAAAATCCCCCCAAAAACAAAACCCCAAGACCAAATGGCTTCACAGGAGAATTCTACCAAACATTTAGAGAAGAGCTAATGCCTATCCTTCTAAAACTCCTTCAAAAAATTGCAGAGGAAGGAACACTTCCAAACTCATTCTATGAGGCCACCATCACCCTGATACCAAAATCGGACAAAGACAACACACAAAAAAGAAAACAACAGGCCAATATCACTGATGAACATAGATGCAAACATCCTCAACAAAATTTTAGCAAACAGAATTCAGCAACACATCAAAAAGCTCATATACCATGATCAAGTTGGGTTTATTCCAGGAATGCAAGAATTCTTCAATATATGCAAATCAATCAATGTGATACACCGTATTAACAAACTGAATGATAAAAAACATTTGATAATCTCAATAGATGCAGAAAAAGCCTTTGACAAAATTCAGCACCCATTTATGATTAAAACTCTTCAAAAAATGGGAATAGAAGGAACCTACCTCAACATAGTAAAGGCCATATATGATAAGCCTATAGCAAACATTATTCTCAATGGTGAAAAACTGAAAGCATTCCCCCTAAGATCAGGAACAACACAAGGGTGTCCACTTTCACCACTATTATTCAACAGAGTTCTGGAAGTCCTAGCTACAGCAATCAGAGAAGAAAAAGAAATAAAAGGAATCCAAATTGGAAAAAAAGAAGTAAAATTCTCACTGTTTGCAGATGACATGATACTGTACACAGAAAACCCTAAAGATACTACCAGAAAATTACTAGAGCTAATCAGTGAATTTAGCAAAGTTGTGGGATACAAAATCAATACACAGAAATCACTTGCATTTCTATATACTAACAATGAAAAATCAGAAAGAGAAATTAAGGAATCAATCCATTCACCATTGCAACAAAAAGAATTAAATATCTGGGAATAAACTTACTGAAGGAGACAAAAGAACTTTACTTAGAAAATGATGACACTAATGAAAGAAATCAAAGATGACATAAACAGATGGAGAGATAGTCCATGTTCTTGGGTAGGAAGAATCAATATTGTGAAAATGACTATACTACCAAATGCAATCTACAGATTCAATGTGATCCCTATCAACTTACCAATGGCATTTTTCACAGAACTAGAAGAAAAAATTTCACAATCCATATGGAAACACAAAAGACCCCAAATAGCCAAAGCAGTCTTGGAAAAGAATGGAGCCAGAGGAATCAATCTTCCTGACTTCAAATTATACTACAAAGCTACAGTCATCAAGACAGTATGGTACTGGCACAAAAACAGAACTATAGACCAATGGAACAAGATAGAAAGCCCAGAAATAAACCCATGCACCTATGGGTACCTTGTTTTTGACCAAGGAGGCAAGAATGTACAATGGGGCAAAGACAGCCTCTTCAGTAAATGGTGTTGGGAAAACTGAACAGCTACTTGTAAAAGAATGAAATTAGAACACTTCCTAACACCATACACAAAGATAAACTCAAAATGGATTAAGACCAAAATGTAAAACCAGAAACTATAAAACTCTTAAAGGAAAACAAAGGCAGAACACTTGATGACATAAATCAAAACAAGATCCTCTATGACCCACCTCCTAGAGTAATGGAAATAAAAACAAAAGTAAACAAGTGGGACCTGATTAAACGGAAAAGCTTTTGCACAGCAAAGGAAACTCAGCAAGGTGAAAAGACAACCTTCAGAATGGGAGAAAATAATAGCAAATGAAACAACTGACAAAAGATTAATTTCCAAACTATACAAGCAATTCACACAACTCAATGCCAGAAAAACAACCAACCCAATCAAAAAGTGGGAAAAAGACATAAATAGATATTTCTCCAAGGAAGACAAACAGACGGCTAACAAACACATGAAAAGAGGCTCAACATCGCTCATTATTAGAGAAATGCAAACCAAAACTACAATGAGATATCACCTCACACTGGTCAGAATGGCCATCATCAAAAAGTCTACAAACAATAAATGCTGGAGAGTGTGTGGAGAAAAGGGAACACTCCTGCACTGTTAGTGGGAATGAAAATTGATACAGCCACTATGGAAGACGGTATGGAGATTCCTTTAAAAACTAGGAATAAAACCACCATATGACCCAGCAATCCTACTCCTAGGCATATACCCTGAGGAAACCAAAATTGAAAATTGCATCCCATTGTTCATTGCGGCATTATTTACAATAGCTAGAACATGGAAGCAACCTAGATGTCCATTGACATATGAATGGATAAAAAAGCTGTGGTATATATACACAATGGAATATTAATAAGCCATAAAAAGAAACACATTTGAGTCAGTTCTGATGAGGTGGATGAACCTAGAACCTATTATACAGAGTGAAGTGAGTAAGAAAGAGAAAGACAATCATATTCTAATGTATATATATGGAATCTAGAAAAATGGTACTTAAGAATTTATTTACAGGGCAGCAATGGAGAAATAGACATAGAAAATAGACCTATGGACATGAGGAGAGGGGAGGAGAGGGTGAGATATATGGAAAGAGTAACATGGAAATTTACATTGCTATATGTAAAATAGAGAGCCAATGGGAATTTGCTGTATGGCTCAGGAAACTCAAACAGGGGCTCTGTATCAACCTAGAGGGGTGGGAATGGGCGGGAGATGGGAGGGAGGTTCAAAAGGGAGGGATATACATATACCTATGGCTGATTCGTGTTGAGGTTTGACAGAAAACAACAAAATTCTGTAAAGCAATTATCCTTCAATAAAACAATAAATTAAAAAGAAAAAAAAAAAAGATGTGTTTAAGCCTAGTTACAGTGATTTAAAATTCACAGTCCTAAACTACAATTATGTTTGTATCAACCTAAACTTTATAATGTTTAAGGCAAATGGTCAGGCATTTGAGAGGAGAGGGAGGGAAACAGGAAGACAGTGGGACCCAACAGCCAGCTCTTACAGGCACTGGGAGTAATAAGGTGGTGTTCATGAAGAATTCATGCCCCTTTTCCTACTATACAAGCCTCAGGGAGAAGCAGCCAGGGAGGCACTCTATAACATATCAGAGCAGAAAGAATGTCTTGCACTAAAGTCCCACCAACTGACCTCCACTTGGACCCCAACTAAGCTGGGGTTGTGACTTCTTCATGCCTTTTTCTAGAGCCAAGGACTTAAGCCTAAATATTTCATGCACAAAGCTAAGCATGAACCATGTTGGTATCCCAACTCTCAAATCTCTGCCCTTGGGTATAGGTCAGATTGCTACATGACATGTTTGTAAGGGGTAGTGTGATCCTTGAAGGCTACTTCATGTTTTCTTTGCTGGAGTGTTTGGGAGCTATCGGCAAAGGTCAGTTCCTTTCAGCAGCTGACAGTGATTGAACGTCTCCTGGTTCAGCAGCTCAGTGCTGAACCTCAGGGGAGAAAATGATGACCAAAACAAGGGTTCTGACCATGAGCCCTCAGGTCTGGTCAGAGAATGAGAAGGGCCTTTCCATCTCAACTCTCTCAGCCCTGGAGTGGTCATGCACAGGCCTGACTGAGCCTCTCCTGGGTCCTTACCTGTAACTAGGAATGGGAATGTGGCCAGGGCCATCATCTGCAGAGCGGTGTCAGAAATGCCAGGAAAAGGAGGGTCAGTGAAAACACCTCTGTTACCTCTGGATGCCTCCTTCCCCACAGACAATCCCCAGGAACACTCCCTTTTCTGGGAAGGTTTTTTTTTGTCCCACTGAGGGCCTAAGGCGAATTGGGACAAATCATAAACATTTAGGGTCAGTTAAAAAAATTTTTAAGGGTGGGAGAGGAAAGCTTGGGAAGAAGGAAAAATGCATGAGTAGCTACTTCTCCCAAAGCACTCATTCAGAGAGTACTTATGTGTACAGAGTTTCAATCTGGGATGATGAAAAAGTTTTAGAAATGGGTATGGTGATGGTTGTAGAGTACAATGAATGCAATTAATGCCACTATACTATACCCTTCAAATGGTTAAAAGGATGAAGTTTATATCATACATATTTTATGACAAGAACAAATTTTTAAATAAGATATACCATGTTATACACTTGGCACAATATTTTTAAATACTTAATGAAAACCTAATAAATGTTAGCTATTTTTAAAAAACCAACCAACAACAACCAAAAAAAAACACCTCCCCTAGGAATCAATATTGGTACAAGTCTGCCCAGAGCTTTCCTTTCTCTCTTCCTCCATCAGTCATCCTCAGTGGTTAGAACTGTTTGACGTTTCAAGGTCAAATGAGTGTTAATGAAATATCTCCTTCCGAAGGTGTTGTGAAAAAAAAAAACCTTAAATAAACAGTCCCACATCACAGATCTCACGCTCATTGTCTCTGTCTTCCTTCTTCTCCAGACCTAAACCTGACCTTGCCCTAATAACCCAGGAACTATTTCCTAAAGTCTTCATTAAGTTTCCCTTGCAGGCACCAGATGGAGGTGGTGAGTACGGGTTCTCTAAGGCCCTTTAGCTTTCTCCAGAACCCAATGCCACGGGCTGCCCTTGGTCCCTGTGCAGGTGAGACTGTGCTGGAGGCCAAGCATCCACCTCTACAGGTGGCTGGGCCCACTCCGTGGGAGGCTTGGTTCCAACACTGGGAGCTGGGGTGGGTTTGGTTCCTCTGCTGAGGGGGCCTCTCCTACAGGAAGAATGTGTGACCACCAGGTGGCAGTGGTACCATCCACAGTGTAAAACGCAGGGCACGTCTGAAGGTTATTGAGTATACACTCTGGCCCCTGGGCTTCCCTGGTGGCCAAGAAAGTAAAGAATCTGCCTGCAATACAAGAGACCCGGGTTCAATCCCTGTGTTGGGAAGACCCCTGAAGAAGGAAATGGCAACCCACTCCAGTATTCACGCCTAGAGTATTCCACAGACAGAGGAAGCTGGCGAGCTACAGTCCATGGGACTGCAAAGAGTCGGACATGACTGAGTGATTGGCTTAACACCCTGAGAAGAGGGCTGAGGTTCAGACATACAGAGAACATTCCACTGACCTCTGAGGCCTGTGGTCAACACTGTCACAAACTGAGGACTTTACAAGGGCTGGTAAAGATACTGTCTCCCACTAGTGCCAACAGCAGCAGTGGTGTGACGAGAGTAGTAGTATCACTGAACGCTGGATATTCGGCTTTACGTGATTTATCTCATTTGATCCTCAAATGATCCTATAAGGGCAGGGGCTCTTTTCACCAGATGAGAAGGCAGAGGCTTAAAAAGGTTGAGGATTTACCCGGTGTCTTATGGTCAAGTGACAGAGCTCTGCCGCTGGATACTGAGCCTCCTCTTATCCTTGCTTTACGCCTGCCATTCCTCCCAGAGACTTCCTGAGAACGGCTGAGCTGGCCTTCTGCCTTGGCACTTGTTGTTTATCTATTAAGTTTTATCTTCTGCCTATTTGGAAAACATCTAATGCCATTTATGCTACAAAGTCAGTTGTGTAATGCACAAACAGAACAGAGAGTATTAAAGGTGGCGCCTGCTTAGGGAATGTGGGGTGCTCTGGAGCCAGACAGACATGGATTTGAATCCTGACCCTGCCACCTACCTATTAGCTGGAGACTCCGCATAAATCCCAACCTCCATAAGCCTCAAAGCCCACATTTGTAAAAAGAGGGTTATAACCTCTGCTCACAGGGTTGTTATAGGATTAAATGAAAAAACATGTGGCGCCATGTTTTAGAGGAAGCAGTGTGTGCTCACTCAGTCATGTCCGACTCTCTGCGACCCCACGGAATGGGCCCACCAGGCTCCTCTGTCCATGAGGATTCTCCAGGCCAGAATACTGGAGTGGGTAGCCATGCCCTCCCCCAGGGGATCTACCTGACCCAGGGATCGAACCCACATCTCCTGTGTCTCCTACAGTGGCAGGCGGATTCTTTACCACTGAGCCACCTGGCAAGCCCATAAATGCAGTATGTAATCCAGGCAGCTGTGAAGAGCTGGCTTTTATGTCCTGAATTAGGCCCCAAGTTGCCTAACATGAAGCAAAAAGGGAACATAGAAACATGAACATAGAAATGCCCCTTCTAGCTGAAGGCCTGTACAACAGCAGCAGCTAACTTCTGTTGAACACATGTTGTCCCTGGGCTCCATGCTAAACACCTGAACTACATACTTACAACTCCTTGGTCCACATAACCACCCCACTGGGCTGTAGTACAATTTCCCTGCTAGAGAAAAAGAAACTGAGACTCAAAGCTAAGAAGTGGGAGAGGAGGAACTAAACCTAAGTGTCTCATTCTCAAACCTATGCTCTTAAACCTTACACTAACACATCCTCACACTGAGGATCAGTGGCTCAGTGCCCTCACTCCACACCAAAGACCCATGAAACTCCTCACCATTCCATACAACCAGTGTTGCCCACTGCTACTCCTAGAGGCCGGGCTGACCAGGGAAGCACTTGATTCTTCACCCAGCACTCACCTGGACGAGGTAATCCCTCGGCAAGAGAGGGAGACGGACATGTTCCATCAGTTTTGCCATGTGCTCTAAACGGGTCTCTTTCTCATAATTGATCCATGAAATCACAGCTTCAAATACCTGTAAGGAAAACCGAAATAGGGAACTTTAGCAAAGAGATAATAACTTTAAAATAGCTTTCAGACAATTTCTTCAACCTTAAAAAAGAAAGAAAAGTTACAAGTCATCCACAAAGGCATTTAACCTAAGGTCTAATATTGAAAATATTAATAAAAACAGAATATATTTACTACCTGATGTCATGTCAGAGAGTGCTCTCTGCCTCCCTCATACACACACACATACACACACACACAAATGTACACTAAGAAAAACCTGCTGCCCCAAACATAGAATCATCGAGGTTCACTGCAAAATAAAAATCAATTCCAACAGTTACCCCAGGGTAGAAATGCAGAGCAATAACTCTGAATCAAATTTTACAAAGACTTTCCAAGAGGACCAGAAGCCTTGGGGGCAATGTCTTCATCACAAAAATCCCTCTCTTCATCTATTTCCCATGTTCGTTTAATGCAGAACAAAAACTATAAAGATGTCCCCCACGAAAGTTGGTAATAATGGTGAATTTGAAACTGAATGACAGAGAATGGCAAAAATTTCTCCTTGGATTGAACCTTTCCTTTGAGGAGAGATTTCATTTCTATACAAATCAAAACAGGTCTTGGAACCAAAAAGGGGAATCTATGGTTTGAATGTTCGCCTTACTCAAAGTTAAGTTCAGATTCAAAGCCTGCACCACCATACACACAGACAGGCATAAACGTCAGCATTGGTAACACAGCGGGGAAACCACCACTGTTTATGGAAGCTTAATTAACATGGCTTTTTAAGAGGGGAAGGCAGAATTTGGCAATAGCAATCAAAAATTCAAATGTGCATATCTTTGACCTAGAAATAGAACTTCCAGAGCTCTAGTCAACAAAAATATTTACACAAGTGGTACAAGAATATGTGTTCCAAGATGTTTGCTGCAGGATTTTTCTAAGAGGATACAGAAACTATCTGAAGTCCACCAGTGGAGAAATTATTAAACTAGTTTTGACACGGGATATTTTCAGCTGTTAAAAACAATAATAACAACAACTAATAATAAGACAAAACGCTTTCTTGTGCCAGAAAGCAAGAAAGTGCTCAAAGATCAAGGGGACACAACAGACAGACCAGAGCGAGCTAGATAGGGCTTTTTCATTGCCAACATTTGGGACAATTCAAACATCTAACAGGATAATGAAGAAATAATTCAGTGCTGACTGGGAAGGGGCCAAAGAAGCTTTTGGTGATAATGGATAGGTTCTATATCTTAATAGAGAGGGAGCTATATAGGCAAGTGCATTTGTCAAAACTAATCAAATCTTACACTTAATATCTATACATCTCACCGTGTGTAAATCATGCTGCTGCTGCTGCTAAGTCGCTTCAGTCGTGTCCGACTCTGTGCGACCCCATAGACGGCAGCCCGCTAGGCTGCCCCGTCCCTGGGATTCTCCAGGCAAGAACACTGGAGTGGGTTGCCATTTCCTTCTCCAATGCATGAAAGTGAAAAGTGAAAGTGAAGTCACTCAGTCGTGTCTGACTCTTCTCGACCCCATGGTCTGCAGCCCACCAGGCTCCTCCATCCATGGGATTTTCGAGGCAAGAGTACTGGAGTGGGGTGCCATTGCCTTCTCCGGTGTAAATCATACCTCATTTAAAATATATTTAGTTAAAAGAAAAAGATAGCAATGAATCAAAACCCAAAGAATAAAAAGAATCCATACTTTAAAAAGTATGGGAAGGCTGCTCTTCACAGAAAAGTGCCAGCTAACAAGGTAAAAGCACAGAATTAAAAAAACATCACTTTGCAACCACCAGTATAATAACTGATTCAGTTATTCAGTGTCGACCACAGATGCTGAAAACACTGGGTGAAAAACTGTTGGGAACAAGATATTTACAGTTCTCCAAGTGTCATCTGACAGAATACTTATTAATTACATAGGGAGAGTGGGGGAGATTCAGATTGGTTGATCTGACAGATACCACCTTTAACTAGTGGTCAAAGTTAACACCACTAGTAAACAGGCCAAATTTATATTACACTCCTGAATGTGACTTAATGAGAGGGAAACAGCATTCCCTATGCAGTAGTCTTTCTAAAATGTTAAACCTGAACCTTATAGCAAAGAAACAGACAACTCCATGTGTGGGACACTCTTCAACATAAGTGTCCTGGATTCTTCAAAACTGTTAGCATTGGGGACTTCCCTGGCCATCCAGGGGACACAGGTTCAATCCCTCGTATAGGAAGACTTCACATGCTGAGGGGCAACGAAGCCAGTGCTCTGTCGCACAACTACAGAGCCCACGTGCCCAGAGCCTGTGGTCCACAAGAGAAGCCACCACAATGGGCAGCCCAAGAACCACAACCAGAGAGCAGCCCCCACTTGCCACAACTAGAGAAAGCCCAAGTGCAGCAACAAAGACCTAGCACAGTCAAAGATAAACAAACAAAAAAAAATTTAATTGCCGTTTAAAAAAGCTGTTAGCATTATGAAAGACACTGAAAATGGAATGGAAACAGAAGAACCCCTGGAGAAGGAAATGGCAACTCACTCCAGTATTCTTGCCGGGGAAATCCCATGGACAGAGGAGCCTGACGGACTACAGTCCGTGGGGTCTCAAAGAGTCGGTCATGACACCATGCACGCTTAATCTTTTTCTTCAGAGACATAGAACTAAATGCAAAGCATGATCCTTATTTGGTCATGGATTAAAAAGAAACAACCATCAAAGACTTTTTTTGAGACTGTTAGGAAATTTGAATGCTGACTGTATATTAGAAAATATTACTGTGTCAGTGTTATATTTGTTTGGTATGATAATGGTTTTACGGCTCAGAAAGAGAATTTCCTTGTTCTTGGGAAGGGCAAGCTAAAATACTTAAGAGTAAAGTGTCGTGATGTCTACAATTTACTGTCAAAAATAAAAGTTAAATATTCAACAAAATAAAAGATTATAGAGAGAAAGAGAGAAAGCAAATGAAGCACAATGTTAACAAATGGTGAATCTAGGTAAGGAATATATGAATGTTCATTCTTTTCCAACTTTACCATAGGTTTGAAATTTTTCAAAATAAAAAGTGGAAGGCAGAAGAAAAGAAATCCTAAGGGAAAAGGTAAATACTACAGAAAAATTTACAATTTCAAAATTCACAAGTTGAAATGAAAGCTATATCTCCCAGTGTGGGTTAAAAACCTCCAATTTTTCTTATTCTAACTGTGTATTTGTGCGTATTGATATGTTACTAATGCTTTGGCCCTATTTCCTAAACATGTACTTAAGTCAGGCTGAGAATACTCGGATTGCATGAGATATCAGAAAGGAATCCATCAGAAAGAGAAGAGAAGGAAGAGAGGAGAGTGGAATGGAACAGAAGGGAAGGAGCAGTATACATGTGTAGTTTGCTTCCATTTCTATATAAAATAACCTACATGTGTACAAACATAGACACACACGTCATGGAAATACTCCTTGTCTAGTTCATTTCTAAAAATTATTAACTCACGGAGCTATGTGTCTCAACCTTATTGCATTATTTTGTAAATACTTGTGTGTTTCTTCAATTAGCCCTTAAGATTCATGAGAACAGGGATCTTGTCTTACTTGTTGGCACATAATATACATTCAAATGTATTTAAAGAATGAATGGACAAAAGAGTTCAGAATGAGCTTGTAAGCAGGCTGGAGCAGGCAGCAGGATTAGGGAAGCAGAGCCAGGCCCTAGAACCAAAGGATGCCAGAGACGCCTGACTTTGCTGGGTTAGGTGACGGACAGCCACACCTGCTCTGCACCTAGGTTGCTCACACTGCCTTCCTCTTCCCTTTACTGGACTGTGATTCCTGCAGGGTGAGAAGGGTATCAGCTCTATCTCTGCACTTCCTGCCACCAAGCACAGTGCCAGGCCCAGAGCACATGGCTGGATGAGAACGCTTTCCTAAAGAATGAACAACAGGGCCTTGAGTAGGTGGGATTCGCTGGTCACACCCTTCCCTGCCAATCAGCATAGTCTTTGTTATAGAAGCTGCAATGCAGGCTGAGTCTAATGAAGTCGATATTTAACCTTATCTTTATTTTTGGCTTGACTTGTCTAACTGGTTCCGCTCAGTTGCACTGTTTACCTACTCAGCTGTGAAAGCCATAGCACTTGGCAGCAACGGTGACCTTCTCCACAGCTAGAGGAGGTCGCATATTTTTTTCATTTAGATGTCATGCTTGGAAAATAAGCAAATGAACTTCCAACTAGCCTATGGGCCTACGATCGTTCCCAACAGCCCCTGCTGTCAAAAGAGTGGCCAAGGCAAAGGGGCAACAAGTAGAAACAGCAGCAGCTCGTGCCCAGCACCACACTCTCCAGGGATACCATAACCACAGACTCTCCTGACAGCCAGTGAGTATACACTCCAGCCCCGTACTGAGTGACTCACCCAAGTCCAGAGCCAGAAAGCAGCAGAGCTAGGTCCACATACTCCCATCTCTAATGCTCAGACTCTTTCCCGTTATTCTCAGTAGCTACCCAGTTGGCAAACCTCAGCCCACAGGCCACATGCACCTGTTTTTGTAAATAAAATTTTCTTGGAACACAGCCATGCTCACTCATTACAAATCATCTACGGCTGCTTTCACACTTTAATAGCAGAGCTGAATTGAGACGCTGTGGCCCACAAAGCCTAAAATATTTACTCTCTGGCCCTTTAAAGGAAAACTGCATAAACCCTTGGTCTGTTAGATCTAAGCAGCAATCCTGTGGTTTCAATCATGGGACAGGGTAATGTCTACTCAGATGAAAAAAAAATTTTTTTTTTGTGGACCCCATGATGAAATAACCAGTTGCCCCCAAGGCACACTTAGTGTTTCACTTTTAGACAAAGAAAGTGAAAGTCACTCAGTCGTGTCCGACTCTTTGCAACCCCAGGGACTATACGGTCCATGGAACTCTCCAGGCCAGAATACTGGAGTGGGTAGCCTTTCCCTTTTCTAGGGGATCTTCCCTATCCAGGGATCGAACCCAGGTCTCCCGCATTGCAGGCGGATTCTTTACCAGCTGAACCACAAGGGAAGTCCATAGTATCATTTCCTCACTGCTTCATGTTTCAGAACCAATTTTTGAGTGCTACAAGGTTGCTACATGGAAAGGAGATGGAGAAAATCGGATTTTATAGTCCTCAGCTCACACCTCCGATGTAAGCACAAGCCTTGGTCAGAAAACACTAGATGACCCAATCCTTCCACTCTGCCCCCTAAGTTATAGAGGGAGCCAAGACAGACATACCTGCATACTGAGCAAAGAGGGTAGCCCTGGGGCACTCTGCCCCGCTTGATTCATGCTGACGTACAGCAGAGACCAACACAATGTTGTAAAGCAATTATCCTCCAATTAAAAATAAATAAAAGAAAAATAACGTGTTCTGAGAATGAAGAGGGGGACTCAGATTAAAATAGGGCAGGGCAGTGACTTGGCAAGGGGAAAGGTCCAGTTAAGGGTGATTCTCAGCCAAACACGGGATGGGGAAATAAGCTACCTTTGAGAACATCAGGGGAAAACCTAGATTCTTTGGACCTGATTTGCTACTCAAGATTGAGAAGGACTAATTTCAGCAATAACAGCAGGCACAGTGCTGAGCATTTTACATGTATGACCTCATTTAGTCCACCCTAGACTCTGTGACGGAGAAGGCAATGGCACCCTACTCCAGTACTCTTGCCTGGAAAATCCCATGGATGGAGGGGCCTGGTAGCCTGCAGTCATGGGGTCGCTAGGAGTCAGACACGACTGAGTGACTTCACTTTCACTTTTCTCTTTCCTGCATTGGAGAAGCAAATGGCAACCCACTCCAGTGTTCTTGCCTGGAGAATCCCAGGGACAGGGGAGCCTGGTGGGTTGCCGTCTCTGGGGTCGCACAGAGACGGACACGACTGAAGCAATTTAGCAGCAGCAGCAGCAGCAGACTCTGTGAAGGAGGTACCACTGCTCACATTTTATAGATGAGAAAACAGCCTCAGAGAGGCTGGCAACCTGTGCAAGACCCTTCTGCCAGGAAGCAGTGGATCTGAGACATGGACTCACCTCTAATGCCAAAAATTCAGGTTTAACATTATGCAATATAGCATCTCAGAGGCACAATGATTTGAAAAACCTGGGCACTCTGTTGAGCTGGAAAACTATGTTTCTAAATCCAAAATCCTAACTGCACCCTCCCTGTCATCCTAGAACATCCCCTGGTACATTTTTCTTTCCTAGGGACTGAGCCAATAGCATTTGCCAAATGCACTACCATGATTTTAAATCAAGAAGACAGCACTTCCAATGTGAAATACACACACACACACACAGAGAATATGATTCAGCCATAAAAAAGAGTGAAATTTGAGACAACATGGATGGATCTAGAGGATATTATGCTTAGTGAAATGTCAGAGAATGACAAATACCATATCATCTCACTTATATATGTAATCTAAAAAACAACAAAACAAATGAACAAACAAGACAAAACGAAAACAGATTCACAGACAGAGAATAAGCAGATGGTTGTCAGACAGAAGGAGGGTGGAAGGATGGGTAAAACAGGTGAAGGGTATTAAGAGGTGCAAACTTCCAGCTATAAAATAAGTCACAGGGATGCAATATACAGCATAAACAATACAGTCAATAATATTGTAATAAGTGTGTGGGGACAGACAGGTACTAGATTTAACATGATCATTTCATAATGTATTTCAGTGTCAAATTGCTATGATGTACACTTAAAACTAACAAAATATTGTATGTTAACTATATTTTAATAAAAACGTTTTAAACTTAAATAAGATTACTTTTTTAAAAAAGACAAGACAGCATATCCAGACACAAGAGTGATCCTGTCACACTTCTGTGCTCTTTCTCAAATCAAAACTTAACAAGAGGTGTGTTAACTATATTCCCATTCTTGGCCACACACAGCATGGGACACAGCTGGGAGCAGTGATGGATTGGAGCTGGTCCCAATTCAGTGTCTAGTGACATTACCTTGGTGGAAATATTTACACCATGGAAATTAGCAAAGGGATCAGCAAACAAATCAAAGCTCTTGGAATTTTTTATTGGAGAGCCAACTGCTAAACATTTACCAGCATATCACTGGTCTGAAGGCTCCCCAGACTCTAGGAAAACCTCATCTAGTTGCCCTCGTCTCTCAGATAATATCATCATCCTAAGGTTTGACACTGAATAAGCTCTTTCTTATAGTTGTTTCATTTTAGACCCACAAGAGTCCTGTGAAACAGCTAGAGACACTCACAAAAAGAGAACTTGAGGTAAGACAGTGAGAAAGTCGTCTACCCAGTCATGATGTCAGGGCAGCAATCACAACTACTGCTTTCAGTCTGCACTTTCACAGCACCCTGTGCTCACGGTCTGTAGCCGCATATTTATTTGCATGTGTGTCTGACAATATCCGGAGAAGGCAATGGCACCCCACTCTAGTACTCTTGCCTGGAAAATCCCATGGACGGAGGAGCCTGGTAGGCTGCAGTCCATGGGGTCGCTAAGAGTCAGACACGACTGAAGTGACTTAGCTTAGCTTAGCTTAGCTTGACAATATCTGTCTCCCTACATGTAATTGTAAGTTCCATGAGGCTAGGAATTTTGTGTTTATCTGTTCATCAATGTCTCTCCTATGGCTAACGTAGTATCTGTCACACAGAAAGCACTCAAGAAGTATTTCTTGAGAGAATAAATAGGTTAATCAAAGCAGGAATGACTAGGCACGTGGTTCTTTCTCTTCCTCCAACAGCACACCGCCAGAAATCTGAATTCATATAAACAAAAACAATGACAAAACTATAACAATAACAGCACCTTGCCTGGAAATTGTCCTTCAGATTTCTACTACTGTCTACAGCCAGCAAAAACACTTCCACTATGATTCACTATACAAAGGATAAGGGAAAGGACTGAAGCACAATGGTTTGACACAAAGGCCTCCAAGCTGACAGACTACTTCAGTTGTACTAATCCTACAAAGGACGGGAACATGACCCAAGGAGGGACAACAACTTCTAGCCAACATGGCATACTGAGCTGACTCAGAAGGAATCTTCCCCTATATAAACACGTGAAAAAATGGTATAAAACCAAAAAATAGATTTGAGCCATACTCAGAAGCAAGAGGTAAATGCTGAGTGCTTTAAATAACAAAGGATTTAAGTCTGGGAGCTGAATGAAAGCTGAGACCAAAATGGCTCACAGGCTTGCAGAATTCCGATATGGGCTTTAATGGTTCAGGACAAGTATCCCATCAGGTTGAATGTGTAGGCCACAGGCTCCTTGAGGACAGTGTAGCCTCAGCTGTAAAACCAGGAATAGATGAACTCCAACCATCTGCTATGGGAAGGTAGAAGGAAGTTCACCATCTCCTATGGCCTGGGGAGTGAAAACTTCATCTTCAAGAAACCAGAACCCAAGGCTCATGTCACATACAGATGCGGGGGTTGAATTAATACTACCCAGGTGGTACAGGGGGTACTCAAGACAAAAATATAAAATCTATTTCCAAACCAGTAAACTTGTTCTAGAAAGGGCACCTTCACAGCCCAGGATAACCCAGACTCCCATGGATATAACATCCTCTGAAGATGGCTTCACCATCAAAAAATACAGATCACTAATGAAATGAAAAGGAAAATCGACAGATGCAATCATCAAAAATTATTTGGGGCAACCAAAGAAAGGTGGCTTCCTTAACGTGTTCCTCAAAATACTAGAAGCCAGAGACATTCTATAGTAAAGAGGTTCTAGGACCCAAAAGAGCCTGGGGAGCACATCATATACAACTACAAATCCCTTTTAGAGATTCATGATCCTCATAATATATAAACGCTCAGACAAGTCCCACAGTTTCTTAACCTGGTTCCTTTGTTTTAGCCACTGTCTCCCAAGTGCATCTCATCTGAACACTTTTTTTTTTACCTAAAACTGTCTCATACCATTATGGTTTTATAGCATGCAGTTGGGTAAATACTGGCCTAAAGAAGAAAGCCCTCACTTCCTAACCTTCTCCACAACTCCTACTCCCCTCCCAGCCTTATCTTCCAGCTCCCCCACCAAAAATCATTGATTGGCATTACACAAATTATTCTCCCCTCAGTAAGTTATTTCAAACTTCTATGCCTATATTCCTACAGTTCCTTCAGCCTGAATGGATTTCCAAAAACCCAACTTTTCATTCTCCAAGTTTTAGTTCAGATATTCCCTTTCCTATAAGGCCTTTCCTACCCCCAAAATCTGGAATAAAATACTCTAGGGTGCTTTCCTTGAACTTAGATTACAGCCAGCTACTTTTCTCAGCCACATTACCAGTCTGTCTGCCCCCCAGATTGTAAGCTCTTTCCCCTTTTTTTGGCCATGCCTCGCAGCTTACAGGAACCCACCAGGGACTGAACCTGGGCCACAGCAGTGAAAGCTCAGAATGCTAACCACGGGCAACCAGGGAACTCCCCCAAAGTTCTTGAATGGTAACAACTAAGGGTCTCCCCATCAGGGTGGAGATTCCTTAATAAAAAGCAGGGCAGCAGACATAGTCAGCTTCAAATCATAGAACCATCTACTGTAAATAAGCCTCAGTTTCCTCCTCTGCAAAATGGCCTTGCGAGTTGTAAGAATTAGAATGATGTGCAAAACAGTACTCTGGGCAAAAGAAGTCAGGCACAAAAGCATGCAAGATTCCATTTATACCAAGCTTAAAAGCTGATAAAACTGATCTATAAGAAGTCAAATAGTAGTTTGGCTTCTTGAAGTGGAGGTAGCGACTGGAAGGAAGACCTGGAGTTCTGTTTCTTGATCCGGATGCTGGCTTTGTAAAAGTTGAGCCGTGCACTTTTCATTTGCTCATTTCTCTGAGCTTACTGCAACATAAACACCTTTTGTAAAACAGTGTGTGAAATAATCACAGTGAGTAGTTAAGGTGGGTTTTTGGTCGTAGTGTGGTAGAATTCCAGTCACAGGTGCTTAGTGAACTGCGCTCTCAGAGGCGAAAAGTAAAAAAGAGTATCATTGACTCAGGGGTCCAGGCCAGATCATTGTTTGCAGGCTGAGAATTTGGCAGGTCTAATGCTGACCTCAGAGTGTGGTAGGGCTGCCAAGAGCCCAGCCTAAGCACAGGATATACTTGCTTGGTCCCTGGATGGTGCCTTGGCAGCAAGCACTCAAGCTCAGCCTACTGGCCAGGGAGCTCCTGCCTGTACCCCAGACCCATCCCTGGAGAGGCCAGGAATTCAGACAGGAGGGCCCACAACACTAAAGATCCCAGGAGAAAAGGTCCAATTCTTTCCAGGAAATACAATATCAGAATTTGGCCCCTGATGATAGTTTTAGGAGATAATAGTACATAAAATGTGATCGTGCAGAAAGAAACAAATCTGTACTTCTCTTTCTAACACATACTTGACATTAATCTAATTTTTTGAAGAGATCCAACCAATTTCTTGCTGACCTATACCTGAAATGTGGGTCAGTTCTCTGTTAGTTCTCACTCTGAAAAGCCTCAACAGAGTTTCATAAGGAGTGGAAATCTTGAGAAGTAGAAACATATTTACCAGCAGAAAAAGCAAAGATTCAGAAAAGTCTAGTATCCAGAAATTCAGTGGTCAAACTGCAGTAGAACTTAGTCATATCCCTTCTCCTCACAGTATGCGTGTCCCAGAAGCTTGCTTACCCTGCCCCTGGGTCAACAAGGCTGCATGTGGTGAGAGCTGAACTTTGTGTCTCAAAGGGGATGCAAGAAACAGGCTATCTGCTCACAGGATTAGCTCTAGCCCCTGAGACACCTCCCATAGGAGAGACTCAGGTGACTAGGAGGGGCTTGTTTCTCTGCGTCATTCCTCTGCCTGAGCAAGGATGGGGGCAGGGACGTGATCACAAAGAACTACTGATTCTGTGATCCCTACCACATCCATTTGTCCTCTCTCAAATAACAGGAATTTTAAAACAAAAACTACAAGGAGGAAAAACAGGACAGAAAATGGCAAAGATCCATGCCCCTGTCTGACCTCTAGTTCCCACATTTGTCCTTATTCTCTGGAAAAATATTAAAATTGTCCCCATAATCTCAGCTGGCTCAGGGCAGAGTCCAACCACAGTCTGCCTTGTCACTTGTTCAGGAAATGTCTGCTGAGCACCTCCTAGCGTCTCCCAGGGCTCTGCGTCAGGACTGTGTGTGACACACGGATGGCTAAGGTACCCTCATAGCCCTCAAGGAGCTTGAACATAGTAGAAGAGATGAGGCATGGGCAAAAGCAAGTGCTTATGAGGAAAAACAGCATCTGAGTTCTGGGAGAGGCCCAGATGGTGCTGGGGATGATGGACCAAAAGATAGCTACCAGCCTAGCTCCTGCCAGGCACAGGTCAGGCCAACCACCCAGACCAACACAGGGCCTGGGAACAGCTTCCCCTTGAGAAAGGCCCCAATCAATGGGTACATGTATCATCTTATTTCATCCCTAGAACAACACCATAAGATAGATACTATACTATCATCCGGAGAAAGCAATGGCACCCCAATCCAGCACTTCTGCCTGGAAAATCCCATGGACAGAGAAGCCTGGTGGGCCGCAGTCCATGGGGTTGCTAAGAGTCGGACACCATTGAGCGACTTCACTTTCACTTTTCACTTTCATGCATTGGAGAAGGAAATGGCAACCCACTCCAGTGTTCTTGCCTGGAGAATCCCAGGGACGGGGGAGCCTGGTGGGCTGCTGTCTATGGGGTCGCGCAGAGTCAGACACGACTGAAGCGACTTAGCAGCAGCAGCAGCAGCATACTATCATCAACCCCCCTTTCACAGATGAAAAAACTGAGATTTAGAAGGGCATTTCTATTCATTCATTCAACAAACATTTTTTGTATCTACCAAGGACCTGATGGGGAGAAGGCAATGGCACCCCACTCCAGTACTCTTGCCTGGAAAATCCCATGGACGGAGAAGCCTGGTACCTGGTAGGCTGCAGTCCATGGGGTCGCTAAGAGTCAGACACAACTGAGCGACTTCACTTTCACTTTTCACTTTCATGCATTGGAGAAGGAAATGGCAACCCACTCCAGTATTCTTGCTGGGAGAATCCCCATGGACAGAGGAGCCGGCAGTTTGTGGGGTTGGAAAGAGTCAGACACGAATGATCTACTAAGCCCACAGCACACAAGGACCTGATGCCACTCTAGCAGTAACCATAGGACAGACAAAATTCCTGATTATTATGGTGTGTGCATTCTGGTAGGAGATAAGTAACTTGTTCAAGGTTGCTCAGCTTGTTAAAGTACTGGAGCCAGGATCGAATTCAGTTATTCTGGCTGCAGAACCTATACTTTCAAACTTCCAGCAAACAAGCTGTCTGGGCCCAGCCACAGACACTGAAAATCATCATTAATAGTAAAATACCACATTTCCTCTATTTCAAGATGCATAGTTGTAAGACACATCTGAAACCTGGCTGCATTTTATAATGTATGTTGAAAGAAACTTGCAGGCTGCAAGTAGAGAAGTAAGCCATAATATAACTGATACTGCTGTTCAGGTTTGAATTTTGCTGAATACAGGTTATTTGACTGCCGATGCAACTGAATTTTCTGCAAATGCTAACATTAAATGCAGCTGGATTTTAACTTAACTGACGATCCCTAATACTGCTTTGAATACACTCAAAAAAATTTCGCTATAACACAATATTGCAAGAAAAAGCCATTGTGCATGCAAGCAATTATGCCTATCACACAATGTGATTAAAAGGAGTAGAAATCACCAAATCTCCTGGAACAGATTACAGAATCTTCAAAGCTTAAAAGGCTAGCATTCAAATGACAAACACCTAACTGTCAAAGCTTCCAGCTATTAAATTTCCAGAAATAAGCAATCAATTAAGGAGGAAAAAACTTATGGGTTTTGCCAAAGAGAAAATATAGGCAAAATCCACTATTAATTAATAAGCCTCAAAATTACATGGCCAACCTTAAACATACCATGAGTAACATATTTTCTGAAAAGCATAACTCTGAAGTTACACATAATTTCTGAGACCCAAAAATGATACACAAAATCAATAATGTGAAAAACACATACACTCCAAACTGATTCTACAGAAAGGGCAACTCATATGTAAGCATATGAATAAATGAAAGCTACTACAGGCAAGTTTTAAGTGTATATATCAATTGCCATGTTTCTGTTTCTGAAAAGATGCAGTTAACACCATGGTTTATTTTACCATTCAGTTCAGTTCAGTCGGTCAGTCGTGTCCGACTCTTTGCGACCCCATGAATTGCAGTACACCATGCCTCCCTGTCCATCACCAACTCCTGGACTTCACTCAAACTCACGTCCATCGAGTGGGTGATGCCATCCAGCCATCTCATCCTCTGTCATCCCCTTCTCCTCCTGTCCCCAATCCCTCTCAGCATCAGAGTCTTTTCCAATGAGTCAACTCTTCCCATGAGATGGCCACAGTATTGGAGTTTCAGCCTTAGCATCAGTCCTTCCAAAGAACACCCAGGACTCATCTCCTTTAGAATGGACTGGTTGGATCTCCTTGCAGTCCAAGAGACTCTCAAGAGTCTTCTCCAACACCACAGTGCAAAAGCATCAATTCTTCGGCACTCAGCTTTCTTCACAGTCCAACTTTCACATCTATACATGACCACTGGAAAAACCATAGCCTTGACTAGACAGACCTTTGTTGGCAACGTAATGTCTCTGCTTTTGAATATGCTGTCTAGGTTGGTCATAACTTTCCTTCCAAGGAGTAAGCGTCTTTCAATTTCATGGCTGCAGTCACCATCTGCAGTGATTTTGGAGCCCCAAAAAATAAAGTCTGACACTGTTTCCACTGTTTCCCCATCTATTTCCCATGAAGTAATGGGACCAGATGCCATGATCTTCGTTTTCTGAATGTTGAGCTTTAAGCCAACTTTTTCACTCTCCTCTTTCACTTTCATCAAGAGGCTTTTTAGTTCCTCTTCACTTCCTGCCATAAGGGTGGTGTCATCTGCATATCTGAGGTTATTGATATTTCTCCCGGCAATCTTGATTCCAGCTTCTGCTTCTTCCAGCCCAGCATTTCTCATGATGTACTCTGCATATAAGTTAAATAAGCAGGGTGACAATCTACAGCCTGGACGTACTCCCTTTCCTATTTGGAACCAGTCTGTTGTTCCATGTCCAATTCTAACTGTTGCTTCATGACCTACATATAGGTTTCTCAAGAGGCAGGTCAGGTGGTCTGGTATTCCCATCTCTTTCAGAATTTTCCACAGTTTATTGTGATCCACACAGTCAAAGGCTTTGGCATAGTCAATAAAGCAGAAATAGATGGTTTTCTGGAACTCTCTTGCTTTTTCAATGATCCAGCAGATGTTGGCAATTTGATCTCTGGTTCCTCTGCCTTTTCTAAAGCCAGCTTGAACATCTGGAAGTTCACGGTTCACATACTGCTGAAGCATGGCTTGGAGAATTTTGAGCATTACTTTACTAGCGTGTGAGATGAGTACAATTGTGCGGTAGTTTGAGCATTCTATGGCATTGCTTTTCTTTGGGATTGGAATGAAAACTGACCTTTTCCAGTCCTGTGGCCACTGCTGAGTTTTCCAAATTTGCTGGCATATTGAGTCAAAATCGATAGCACTGCCATTTATCAATGGTACCTCCAAATAGAGAACTATGATAATTACAGTGATAGCTGCCATTTATTGAGCACCTACCAAAACTGTATTTTCATTTTTTAATCCATTATCTCTAATCCTCAAGACAATTCTATAAGGGAGGCACTCGTAGTATTTTAGTTTTACAGGTAAGTAAATTATGGTTCATAGAAACTAGTGACTTCTCAAGGTCATACAACCAGTAAGCATCAAGCTGAGTGTGGAACCAGTTCTGCCCACGTCCAAAACCCAAGTAGTTTCCAGGGCACTACAATGCCACCCCCCTACCAACAACCATCTCCACGTCTGTCCTGGCACAACAAGCATAGATAAGCCCTCACTTGAAGAAAATTTACTATGACCTCAGAACAGGATGGGCCACCATGAATTTAAGATAGGAGGGTCTCCCTCTCAATTCAACACCCCTAAACTGATTCAAATCCTGCTGCTTATATGTCTGCTTTCATTTTCTCAAGCTACACTTGACATATGCTTGAGTAGGCCCTAAACTGGCCAACAGACCAACATTCATACACCGGTTAACTGGTTCATTCCTTCAAATTGTGCCAAGTTGGTAGCACAGTCCAGAGAAGACAGTACGGAGGCTTGGCAAGAAGTGAGGAAGGCCTCTCCATTTCTGAGGCTGGGGCAGTAAGAAGCCTGCAGAGGTGCTGTTCACATCAGCCAGCAGAAGCACAGATGTCCCTAAACCTAAAGGAGAGCTCAGCTTGTGGCAAGCACCTTCTGAGGATCCCTCTGAAGTCCAGGACTGCCCATAGTTCCAACCAACAACTGCTTTTCTTCTTGATCAAACTTTTGCAGGATGACAGGCAGGGCCTTGTGAATTTCACCGCATTCTCTGGACAGGTACCTTTGGATGCAGTCTAATATCCAACATAAAATCCTCCTCAAGGGCTTTTCTTTGAATACTCCCTCAGGAAAGGGCCTAAAGCTTGAACACTAAGGGTGGACCAGGACAATACAATATTGCAAAGTAAAAAAATAATAATAAAAATTAAAAAAAAATAAGATAAAATAAAACTAAAAAAAAAAAAAAAAAACCCATTCTGCTAAAAAAAAAAAAAAAAAGAAAGAAACATTTACTGAGCATCTCTGAGGACTGAGATGAGTAAGCGGGGTGTGTGTGTGTGTGTGTGTGTGTGTGTGTTCAGTCACTTCAGTAGTGTCTAACTCTTCGTGATGCTATGGACTGTAGCCAACCAGGCTCCTCTGTCCATGGGATTTTCCTGGCAAGAATACTGGAGTGGGTTGTCATTTCCTCCTCCAGGGGATCTTCCAGAACCAGGGATCAGACCCATGTCTCCTGCACTGTAGGGAGATTCTTTACCACTGAGCCACTGAAATCCCAAATAAGGTGTGGTCTGTACCATCTGGGAACTCACAGTGAGTGAAGGAGGTAAGACTGGCTAAGAACTAATTACAGTAAAAAGGAGAACAAGGTAAGTGTTTTCCTGGAACACAGAGGAGAAAATAATTAATTTCGGATGCCCAGTCAACAGTCAATTCAGTTAACATTGACTAGGCACCCACAAGATAACAGGTACTATAATAGGCATTTTACATACCTTACTTCTTTCAATCCCCACAACCACCCTGTGGAACATGTTCTATTACTTCCTACATTTCACAAATGAGGAAAGAGGTGGAGAAGCAAAGTCTCTTGCCCAACATCAAATCACTGATTTGTAAATACAAGAGATAAGATTTGGATCCCAGTGGCCAACACTCAAGTTTGTGTTATTTCCAGTATAGTAGACTATACCTCCTGGAGTAAAGAAATTCTTCCTGGTAGAAAAAGAATCTGAACTGTTTGGGAATTCAACTAGATGAAAAGCAAAGTAGAGAATATTCCTAGCAGAATGGTTTACCAGGTGGCAGAGTGGTAAAGGATCCACCTGCCAATGTAGAAGAAACACGAGATGCAGGTTCTATCCCTGGGTTGGGAAGATCGCCTGGCAGAGGAAATGGCAACCCACTCCAGTATTCTTGCCTGAAAAACTCCATAGACAGAGGAGCCAGGCAGGCTATAGTCCATGGGGTCGAGAAGAGTGGGCACGACTAAGGGGCAATCCCTGTTGAATGGACAGGGTCAGAGATAAGGAAGGCTGGGAGGCAGGACACATCAGCAGTCACAGGTCAGCTAAGCAGGGGCAGAAGTCACGCTTCCAGCACAAATGAAGAGGTGTGTGGTCAGTGAGTTAGAGGACTGGGTGTCAGGAGACCTTGGTTCTACTCTTGGCTTGGCTACCGCAAAACTGTGTGATTTCAGCAGTTCCTAACCCCTCTGTGGGGCTCGGTTTCCTCAGTAAAAATTCCAATATCCAACCAGTCCATTCTGAAGGAGATTAGCCCTGGGATTTCTTTGGAAGGAATGATACTAAAGCTGAAACTCCAGTACTTTGGCCACCTCATGCGAAAAGTTGACTCATTGGAAAAGACTCTGATGCTGGGAGGGATTGGGGGCAGGAGGAGAAGGGGACGACAGAGGATGAGATGGATGGATGGCATCACTGACTCGATGGACGTGAGTCTCAGTGAACTCCAGGGGTTGGTGATGGACAGGGAGGCCTGGCGTGCTTCGATTCATGGGGTCGCAAAGAGTCGGACACGACTGAGTGACTGATCTGATCTGATGTGATTGGAATTAGATGTTCCCCAAAGGTTGGCTGGGGCCTAAATACTGGATATTCACAAGAGGCCGTGTGGGACAGTGGTTAAGATCAAGTGACATGCAGACCAACTGAGTGAACAGACAGTTAATGCCTCTGAGTCTGTTTCCTTATCTGTAATGTGAGGACAACAGTGATGCCTGCCTCACAGGGCTGAGGTGAAGGCTGAACGAGCTGAAGAACATCAGGCACTTAGCATAGGGCTTGGCAAACTGTAAAGGTTTAAGAAATGGAAGCCATTTTGAAGCCATCATCATCATCACCATTACATCTTCTTTAAAGGGTCCATAAAGCATATATAGTGATCATGGGCCAGAAAGTCTTTTTTAAGGGACAAAAAATATATAAACCTTTTTTTTTTTTAAGTTGGAAAAGAGATCTCACTGAATCACAAGTCCTTCCCACAACCGCCTCATGAGAGAGGCTTCTGTTTCAAAGAGCGCCATGCCATACCTTCTCTTCTGAAGAAACGGTCAGCTTGTCACTGGATATCAAGCTGCACACCTGGTCCAGACTTAGGCTAAGAAATTCTTCCCCTAGCATCACCTCTGGAAAGTGCTGCTCTGTTCCAAAAAAAAAAAAAAAAAGCATAAGTTCAGAAAACAAAGTTATAACACGCTCCTGCCTATCCAGGAACCAAGGCCATGACAATCTGTGGGATTCAGAGCAGAGTCCTGGGAGCTCTGGGGGAGGCGGGAGGGAGAGAGAAAGGTAGACATCCTGGCTGGAGGGAAACCAGCCTTTTAATTCAGCAGTGAAGGCATCCCCCTGTGTAACCCTCTGTCCTGAACATCATCACAGAGGAAAATTGGTCACTGAGTTGTGAGGTTGTATTTTTTCCATGCTCCATGAGATTAATAATGGTGCTGCAGAGAAACCTCGCAGGGGCCTGCCTATTTAATTGGGCTCATTTCCCCTCAAGGCACAGGCTGGCAGAGCTGCAGACGGTGCCCCCTGCCGCTCAGGCAAACAAAAGTGGGTCAGAACTGCTGCATGGCCAAAGTCTCTGGGGGTTCTGGTAGGAAGTCAGCACTAGAAGCTTGGCAGAAGGCTTCATCCCTTCCTGCCCAAGTCAAGCCTGTTATCTCTGGTTCACAAGAAGGCTCAACTAAGCTTCTGTCTGGGTGTGGCGGCAACATAGCTGCCAAGACCACTGCTGGGAATGGTCCACAGTGGCCAGGCCTTCCAAGGCTGTAATATAGAGAGGAGTTTGGGACAATGAGAATGAGATAAAACTCAAAGCCCCAAGGGCCACATGAGGGAAATGCCAAGGACAATTCTGACCCTGACATTCTCCCAGGCCACCATCCTGCTATTACAGAGGCAGTGAGAGATACCAGGGAAAGAGCAGGCACTTCCGAAAGAAGGAATCTAGATTCAAGTCCCGGCTGTGTCACTTAAGAGCTGTGTCCTGTGGCACCACTATCCTCATGTGTACAATGGAGATAAAAACCATGTCTCCCTCCCTCCCATGCTCTGATGAGAAAGGAATTGAGAACATGTTTTGCAAGCTGCTTCAAGGTGAACCAGCCCAAGGGCTGACAACTCCGGGTGCAAGAGTCTCTGGAGGTTACAGGGTCCTCTGTCATTTGCCCCAGACTTTGCTCCTTCCTCAGTTCTCACAACCCTGCACCATCACCCCAGGAGCACCTGAGCTCTTTGCCCTCCAGACCTTTCCCCTTCTTCTCTGGTGGTCCTGCTCTAGTCTGAGAGCTTCTTGGATAATTCCAGAAGCCCCACCCACACCCCCACCAACTTGGTCTGGCTTGCCCCTGGAGTGAGATTCCGAGTGCCTCCATGCCTGGGAGGCCATGCTGAAACATCAACTCTGCCACAGCTGCACAAGGAAAATGAAAATCAAAGCATGCTAATCACACTCATCAACTTCTTAAAAACCAAAGAACTTAAGGTTTAAGCCATTTCTTGTAAAAATCATTTTGAACTTTATATGTTGAAAGAATTTCAGATCCAAACAATTCCCATATACCCTTCATCCAGAGTCCCTAAATGTCAATATTTTACTCTCAAAGTCTGAGTTATAAATAATCTTTTCCATGTCTCATTGGGCAAAAAAGGCTCCCCACTTGCTCTCCACTAGCTTAATAATATAACTGAAGCCACAGTTAAAGCTTACCCATCCTGAGGCTCAGGGATGTTTGTACATAACAACACAAAGTTAAAAGTCAGATCCGTTACAGATGGAAGCAATTGTCACAACATAAGAAGTTGGTCTTTCTTCTCTACACATCAATAGAAAAAAAATCTTTTGTTAAAGTGTAGATTTTAAGTATGAGATTCAACTATCTAACTTTCAGAATATTTAAGACTGTAGTTATTTTTTTAAGTATCCATTCTTAAAGATTTTTACATAAAAGTGAACATCCCATTTCTTTGGATGATGGGAATTCATTCTTGGCCTGGAGGCTTGGAAAGTAACAGGATTCTCCTTATACACTCTTCTGGCCCAAGAAGTCTTTGGACCAGTCGCCAGATGCATTGACAACATACAAAAAATAGCAGAGAGAAAAACTGACCAAGTGTAGGGCAGGGAGTTCCTGCGGACCAGCCATGGCTGAGCTCAGCAGGGGAGGCAGGCCAGCCAACGCCAACATCTCTGTGTCCCAGAGCCATACCATAGAAAAAAAAAAAAAAAAAAACTAACATTCAGAAGAGGGAAAAGAATAAGAGGAGGTGTAAGAGGAGGTGAGGAAGTAAAATTCTGAGGTTTAAGAAATTCTTCATCAGAGCTCAGAAAGCCAAGAGATAAACTTGGGTTTTGAAAAGGAAGAAAATGGAAGTGCGATGATGCATATCCTAGACGACTTGGTGGACAAACTAGAAGTACTCAAAGATAAAGCAAGGCAAAAAGTAGTCAGCCCTCCGCACTTCCGTATCTCTCACACCCTGGGGCATCGCAGCATGGGAGTCTGGGTCCCATCTCTCTGAAGTTGGCTGCTTCTTTGCCCATCTGGAACCTCCCACTGAAATCCCTTCAGAAATCCTCCCAGGAAGCAGCGTCTGGTGGGTAGGAGACAACAAGGGAGGTGTTGGACAGGAGCTTCTCTCACTCGGGGCTGGCACACCCAGAGACCAAGGAGACTTGCCAGGCATGATCAGGACACAAAGAAGGGCCCAGAAACTCCTTCCCTTCTCCCTTCAGCCTGGGACACAGGGCTGAGCCCCAGAGGAGACCCCTTTCTGTTAGCAACACTCAAGACACAACAGGGTAGAAAAAACAGGACCAGGCTCCTCTGGCTAACTCAGTCTCCTGGGAAACAGGAGTTGCCCAGAAGACTCTGTACTCAGGTCAGCGCTCTTCTCAGGCACTTCCTAGAAAGAACCCACTCTGTTCCCGCAAGATACACCTTGAGAATCAGCTTCTGCCTTTAACACTTGTTTGGAAATTTTTTAAATTTCTTTTGCTTTCCTGTTAGTGTATTAAGGGAGAATGTAGTGACTAATTGGCTAACAGTCAGAAGACCTGGGTTTACCTAGCTCCACCTCTTACAGTCCCTTTTCAGGCTCTGACTTCATTAATCATAAAAGGGGACCATAAAGCCTGACCTCGATCTCCAGGTTGCTCTGAAGTTCAAAAATGGTAACATATATTAGCCTACTTTGAGATCTATAAGAAACTCTTTAGAAATGAAGGAGAAACAGCACGTGCACGTGTACCCGCATGACGAAGCCCAGTTCTGCAGGCAGCACTGCTCTCAACGGAGAAGCCATTTCCACAGCATCAGTCATCCTTTGAGACTGCAGGACCTGCCAGTGAGGCTGTGGCCTCAAAGGTCTCAGAATCCCACTTTAATTCCACTGAGTTCCACAAACTTTCTAGTGATATAAGTATTGAATTTCCTAAGGGTGGAGTTTTCTCATCCATTAAATGGAGCTAATAATAGCACTTAACTCATAAAGGTGTGATGGGCATTAGATAAAATATATGCACAATAATTCCCATTTCCTGAGACCACTGCAAGTGCTCAATAACTGTTCATACGTTATGGGCCAAAAGCAGTGTTTCTTCAAAAGGGAAGAAAATAGAGCTGATGTCTACAAGGAGACAACTGGCTTACAAAAGGGTAACACAAGACACCAGTGACTTCAACCCGAAGTCCACAGGGCCATGCCAGGAAACACACTCCACATTCAATAAAAGAAGGCCAATTCAGAGCATATCTAGAAAACAGCAACAGCTCAGTCTAGCTAGGGCCTAGGCTGTATCTTCATTCATCTAACAAATACGTACAGAGCCTCCACCAAGTATGGGGAACTGTGCCAGGCTCCCGGGGAGGTAGAGAGGCAGGCAAGGCTCAATCTTGGGGGACAGGTGGAATGTGCAAGGGCATAGCATCTTTGAACCACAGGCAAGCCCCGTGAAAGGGATTCTCCAAAATAAACTTTCATCTTATCTAAACTTATCTAAACTTTTCTTATCTTCTTGCTTTTTTCCCCTTTAGGGAGGAGTGTAAACAAACAAACAAACAAACAAAAAAAGTTAATTAGTATCTGGTTAGGAGTTCCAATTAACCAGGCTTTACTACAAGTAGCAAACACTGTCTAAGATGTAAGTTTTAGAGACACTGCATTGGGAAAGATCCTCAGTGTTCTCCCTACTTGCTGCAAGTAATAATAATTTTTTTTCTCCAGCAAAAAAAAAAGTCCAAATTTTGATTAATGAAACATAACGGAACTGTTCCTGCCTATTTGGATGAGAAATTATAGAGAAGATGAGGGGCACCAGACAATTGTAAATCCTTTCCCCACCAAGCGACATAAATATATCTTCCCAGTGTGGAAAGGATAAAGAAACTGGGTGGCACATTCCCAGGAAAGGGGGACTAGCTGGGTCTTTTTAAAGAAGCAGGCCTGGACAAAGTTAAGGGCTTTTCCTAAAAACGGCTAACATACTAGGTATTTTACATATATTATGTCACTTATATCTTCCAAAAGCCCCGCTGAAGCGAATATCAATATCTCCACTTTACAGATGAAGAAATGGAAGCCCAGAAAGCCTAAGTCATGATCTCAGTATCACATGGCAGTAAGTGGTAGAGCCTGGTATTGAACTAATGCTATCTATATAGCCCTCCAGCTTTCTTTTGACTAGTGTTGGCATGATGTTGTTTTCTCCATCTTTACTTGTCACTGACTATGAATCTTCATAATTAAAGTGGGTTTCTTGTACACACACAAAAAAATAAACTAATGCTATCTATACATAATAACAAATATTCTGATAAGAATCTTAGTTTCCAAAATAATAAAAGCCTGTCCTAAGCAGGCTATTTTGGTAAAATCAATATAGACATCAGAACATCCTAAGAATCCCTTAGGGATACTGCAGAGAGAGAAAGAAAATATGAATCTAACTATATTTCTTTAAAAAAAAAACAATCTTAGAGTAGTAGTGTTTCAAACATTTTGGCATCAGAGCCGGGTTCAAATTTCAGACCCTTGGATAGAAATCTTTCCCTAACCCACCTATCAGGCTAGATGACGTGATATTCTTCTGTGTTCCCAAAGTCACCAAGATAAGAAATTAAAATCACAGTGCTCATCAACCCACCTGAGGTCCTTCTCTCATACTGGGACGATGACCCCCATGAGGGGAGGCTCTGTCTCATTTGAGTCTGTCTTGCTTGAATGTGAATCCTCAGTGTCTGCAAATATCAAGCTCTGAAAATACCATGCTTCCCTTCCCATGCTTCTTCAAGACTTCCTAGGCCTCAGGCAACCTCTCAAGCAAGTCCCAAGTCCATTCCTCCCTCTTGATGGTGTGAAATAAACCTAAAGCTTTGATCAGGTTTATCTAAACTACAAGCCCAGAACAAATGGAAGTGATAACTCATCTATGACTTCTTTGACCTGCAGAGATGAGATGAACCCAGTTATTCCGGGGCCAGCGGCCCAGCAAACAGGTATGAGTGAGTGCCTCTGAATGGAACCACTTATCAGGCCCCAGGATTTGCTAATGAAAGGTGGACACACAAACAGAATCAAAACATTTTAGTAGGGTTTTAAAAAAACAGAGCTACTTTAAATCTCTCTCCCCTCCCCTCTATTACTCTATTTTTGGAGAGCAGAGGTAAGCTTTCTTGATCAGTTCTTGGCTTTCAGGGCCCATAGTTTCCTTGCTCCAGGGAGAAAGCTCAGCTGCCACAGAGAATAACACAGATTTACCTGACTACTTCCCACAAGGGTTACAACCACCAGCCCTCAGACTCTAATTTTCACTGCCTCCATTCTCCCTGTGATGGTGGGATAAGAGCTCTCTTGCCATGCTGACTTAATTCCAGAAGTGTATGTACTGTACCTCCCCTTGCTATCATACACACAGAGCAAAGGGCTGTATCAAAACTGCCCAGTTATCAGTGTTGTTGATTCAACAACAGAGTTCCCTGTTCTCCAGAGAATGGAAGGAACAGGGAAGTCTCCTAAAATTCCCAGGAGAACAACTAACAATAAAAACTACCACACTAATGCTTCATTTGCCACCTTCAAGGCAGAAGCAGAAAATCAAGGGGAGGCAGAAGTGAGGCAGCGGCCATGGGCAGAGAGGCTGAACTGGCCTGTGGAGTTGTGAAAACAAACAGTGGGATCAGAGCACAGGCCCTGGAATCAGGCAGCCTCTTCGTGAATCCTGGCATTGCCACTCACAAACTGTGATCTGGAGCAAGTTACTAAACTTCTCCAAGGTTTCATTTCTTCATCTGTAAGTTAAGAAAGTAATAACTACCTCTTACAGTTTTGAAGTGTGTAGCACCTTGCCTGGTACCTTGCAAGTGTTCAGAAATGGCAGAAACTTCCACCGTGACCATCACCATCATCATTATCTTATGATGCCAAGCTGGAGGCAGCAATTTCACCAGATAACCCTCACTAAGTCAGAGGGTTGTGTTTTTTCAAGTGCTTTGTCGAAGTTTTTTGCTGTCTTTAGTTTAATCACTTCATTCCATGGTCTTAAATGCCTCAATCAATCGAAAAAAGGCCATTTCTCTCCACAAACATGTGAAATTCAATGGTTTTTCCATTCCATGGCTGGGTGGTTTCAGCTCAGCTTTGGCATGCTGATGTAAACACATTGTTCAAAGAATTTTAATTGCCATTTCATTAATAGGGTCCCATTAATATCCCTCTCAACTAGCTCTGCTCATGACCCAGGCATGGTCATCCAATTACCAAACAACAAAATCCCCATAAACCTTGGCCCATGCCTCTGAAGTTAAAGATTAAGCAGTCCCTGCAAACAATAACAGTGAGATATAAGAAACAGGCTATGCAAAATATGAGGGTCCTTTTCCCAATTATCTCGTACTCAGAAGAACTATGACATCAGCAGCTGGGGGCAAGGGTCTTCCCCGGCCCAGTCAGCTTTTAACTACAGGACTCACCCTTCCCCAGCCCAGCATAACTTACATCACAGCAAAAAAAAGGGGGCATAACCCTAAGGGGGAAACTGGACCCAGAGGAAGCAGAAAGGACTACCACAGGAAGAAGAGACAGGCCCATTACAAACAGGAAATCAACCACGCAGTTAGGTGGAAAGAGCTGGTACTCCAGCCCCCAGAGTCACGCTGTGCCCTCCTTCGCCCCGGGGGGCTGAAGACTAATCAGAAGGCAGTTGTCAACCTTAAAAATAGTTACTCTTTCTAGACAGCAATTTGGCAGTATCTTTTAATGTGTACTGTCTACGAGCTACTTTGTGCTATATACTAAGACGGCACTCTACAAGCACAATTTCACGGTTACTTACATACCAGCGAGTATACTCCAAAACATTACGTACAAGAATTACTGTTAAAGCATTTGATGTAAAAGAAAAAAAAAAAAAAAACTAGTAGCATTAATGTTCATTAAGAGAGGACTGGTTAACTAAATTATAGTTCATTATAGTTCATCCCTATGATGCAGCAGACAAAAAGAGTAAGAACAGCCATACACAAAAGTCTGGAAAGAACTTCAAGATATTGCACTAGGTTAAAAAAAAAAAGCATAATGAGTACAAAAGTCTTCTATTTGTGTAAGTTAAAAAGTGTAATATATACATATCTTGTAGGGATATCCAAGACAGTTCCCTGCTCCCTTGAGAGGACCTGAGAGATCAACTGTGTATTTCATACCTTTGATCTTGTTTGAAATTTTTATCATGGATACAAGTTGCTTTTATTGAATACATTCTCTAAAGTTTTAAAAATAGTGGTATAGAAATATGCCTGCTAACATGGAAAGATGTTCAGAATATACTGCTAAGATTTTTTGGGCTGGAAAATATATATGTGGAATGAGAGACAGGGGAAGCTGTACACTAGGGTGCTGCCCATGACGCCCTCTGGATAGGATTGTGGGGCCTTTCCTGCAATAATCACAGATGGTTGTATATTAAGATAGCAACAATAATAAGCACAGAAAGTTCATCTTAGAAAAGGAGCACGAACAGAATTCAGAGGCAGTTTGGGGTTGTGGACAGGCGAAGGCAGAGGCCAGCTGGCCAGAGATAGGGAAGAAGTGGAAGGCAGACATACCCAGCTGTGCATATGTATACAGAGGAGCCACCATCAGAAGCTCCAGAAATGGTCCTTCTCCCGCAAAGCGCATGCAGTCTTCAGCAGGGATCGTGGTGTTGACCCAAGGAGTCCCGTCTCTCCACCAGGTCCCGTGGGGCTCTGAGGCTCTCTTGCCACAGACGGCATGAACAGCTGGGAGGATCCAGGGCATGGCCCTATGGTGGCACCTACTTCTGCAGGAGGCTCTCCTACCTGTCCCTCCCACACCGACCCCAATCCCCTAAACCATGCTGAAAACAAAGCAGGAGGAGCAACCTCCCATCAGGGAGAAAAGCAAACAGGCCTAGGGTCACTCAGCTCCAAAGTGTTGGCTGGTGTGATCCCTGATCTGGAGGGTCTCCTTGTAGTCTGTGGGCTCAGATACCTCCTGACTCAAGGCATGGGGCCATGGAAGCCTGTAACCACACGGGGCAACACTGCCCCTTGTGTGTGTGATTCTGGTCAGTACCCACATGCCCACACTTAAATGGGCGAGACAGCAGCTCTGTCTCAGGAGGCAGCAATGGCAGAGCCGCCAGGCTCCATCTAAGTTCAGGGGGTGCAAGACCAAAGACACAAAGCAGGCCCACAGCGGTGGCTGAGTGCAATGGAGTAAGCACAGATTAACCTTGTTTTTCTTCTCTATATACCACACAAGGTGAAGTCTTAATTTTACACTGCTTCTTCTAATGTCTCTTCATCATAGTCTTATGACCTCTGTATTATCACACCACCTTAAAAATATGATTTTTATCTTCCCAGTTTCACCCAGATGAGGGCTACAAAGAAAGCTATCCTGGAGCAGGTCCCAGGTTCCCCGGAAGGCCTGCACAACAGGGAGGAGGCTCTCAGCCTGCAGTCACACTGACCTAGCCAGAGAAGGAGGAGGACTCACGCATGCCGTGAGGGGCAGCTTCCCAACACAGAAGAGAAGACATCCACACCTCACTTTCCCACCCCAAGATGACTAAACACCCCGCATCTAGCAGAGACAGCTGGCCATCTGTCTACAATGTCTGGTTGTTGGAATCTGGTAACTGCATGGCACAGACTTTGAGGTTCACACTTCTGATGGAAAATGCCAGCTCTAGCCACCAACACTCCACAGTTTCTGATTCACAGGGCCACCCTATGTCCAAGCTGGGCCTGGAAGCCACAGAACAGAGTAGTTATAAACATAGCTCTGGAGTAAACACTGTCTGGGTTTGAATCCTGTCTCTGTCTCTTCTAACTAACCCCAACAAATGACTTCACCCCTCTGCGCTTTACTTTCCTCAGCTACTGTATGCTTTAAATGAACATAAAATGCTTAGTCTAGGATGTGACCCAAAGTGAAAGCTCAGTAAACACTAGCTGAGAGTCATCCACCATGACACTGCACACACACATGTAGAGCACACACCCACGATGCTGCGGAACCACATCACCATGCCCTCAGGATCAGGGAGCACCAAAACCACAACGTGCTCCAAACCGCCTCCTCCCCACTCTCCCACAGGTGAGTCTCACCATCAGACAGGGAGAAGGGCAAGGGAGAAAACAAAGATTCTGAAAGTGGAGGGAAGCCAGGACACAAGACCTAGGAGCCTTTGTTAAATGTGGGGAGTTCAATACACAGCCCAAACCTCTGATGCCCTCATGAGCCAACTACAAAAGGGTGTGATACGTGCTGTGTATGGATGCAAGCATGCACACTCTAGAGAGAGGACTGGGGAGGTGAGACAGAGACCTCCTGGCATCTAAGCATTCTCCCTTCACCTCTGCACCAGCAGATGTCCACACACTGACCTCAGCCTCAGTTAAGCCTTCAGCTTTTGCTGAAGCAAAGTCTGTGCACATCCCTCAAGAGTGGCTAGCCTAGAGAAGGCTGGACTAGTGACCACTCCCTGAGAACAGAAAGGAGGTAGGGTATCAAGCCAGGTAATACAGGCACAGGAGGGACAGCAGAGAAACAGGAGAGTCAAGGATTATGGTCAGAAAGAGTCAGAAGAACTCAGCATTAGGCAGACTGGGGAATGTCCTTCACAAAAATCATCATTATTGACATCCTAACGTCTGGTCCTATTTGTGTCCTCAGAAACAGACCTCAAGAAGTGAGAGTCTGTATAGGCTCCTGGGGTCTTGATCAGAGCAAAAAGAGGATGCTGAAAAACAGAAGAAATGCTTGTTGACTTGTGGACCAAGGGGCTAACACAATGCAGGGAGCTGGCATGTGAGCAGCTAGCAGGCCCTCAGTTAACTCCCAGACATTGGCTTCCTGAACAGGAGACAGAACAGACAGCAGCCATGCCAGCACTTGGGCAGGGGAAGAATGAGAGGTTTTACTGCAAGGGAAGGAGGTGGCCATGACTAGATCTATCAATTCATATGACCAGACCTGTTTCCTAGGTCACTCATGACCTTCATCCTCAAATCACTACTCCCTATAAAAAATCACAGGATGATAGGCTCTAGTGAGGAGAATGTCTCCAAAAAAAATAAAATGGACTCAACAGATTATCTGATGTACTGAGAAGACTGTTCAGTGTACCTGTCTTATAAGAGTTAGTGATCATAGTACTGTGTAAAAGAAAAAGCATCTATTCACTGCCTTACTAATTAAAACAAAAGTTTTCTGATAAAAAACCAATTATAACTTAGCTCAACTGTAGAAATGATATAGAAGAATAAAGAGAGGGGAACAGTGAATGTATATGAGGGGACATCTATGAAAGTGCAGTTATTCTTCTGTGAGAAGTCAACAGACAACATCTAAAACTAATAAACCCCAAACCAGTTGTATAACATTTTATTTACAGCAAGAGAGGTAAATATCAGATGAAGCAACTTTTGGCTGAATCAGCACCTGTATTTTAATTCTTTCAGAAAGGCAAGTGAGTGGCTCTAGAGAGCAAGACTTGGGGTGGAAAAACAGCAGGAGACTCTTATCATTATGAGACTTGCAACATTATTTGACTTTTCAAATGGTGTTCACAGAACACTTTGATCAAAATAGAAATTTTCCTAAACAAAGATTATTTCAAGACCTAGTTGAAATTATTCTTCCCCCACGAAGTCTTCTCAGATCTCCTTCTTCTATTCTCATGAAAATTACTGTCTGAACTTTTCATCTGGCAATTAGTCATATTCCACTTGGCACTGAGCTGAACTCCCCTATTGTTAATTATCTTTCCACCTGTGTCTTATCTCCTTGACTAAATCGTAACTGCTTCTCAGTAGAACACACTAGCCTCATAATCTTTGAGGAGTCCACCACAGACCAGGTTATTAAATTCACAGGCTTGGAAAGATGCAGCTACATTGTTCCCCATTACCTGCGTAAGCATTGGCCTGCTGCAGCAGGTCGGTGCAGGTATGCACGTCTGCAAAGGCGCGGATGCCCAGGCAATTGGTGGGATGCAACTGAGACTGCAGGAAGTCACAGCAGTTCTGACGAACATCCATGAGCTGTAGCAAGCTGGCAGCTGGGAGCAGCACCTGGAAGAGAAGGTGACATTCTGAGTAGCAGGATCCCACCACCAAGGTCTCATCTCCCCAAAGCAGTGCTCTAATCAGACCACGGCCAGGCTCAAGGCCTTTGCATGGCTCTCCACTGCCTGCCCAAGTAAGTCCAAACTTCCCAGCCTGGCCTTTGAGGCAACCCCAGCCTGAGTTTCCGCTACTCTCCACTGCATGGACCCTTTTTTGTTGTTCGGTTGCCAAGTTGTGTCCAACTCTTCATGACCCCATGGACTTCAGCACATCAGGCTTCCCTGTCCCTCACCATCTCCCAGAGTTTGCCCAAGCACGTATCCATTGAACTGGTGATGCCATCCAACCATCTCATCCTTTGTCGCCCCCTTCTCCTCCTGCCTTCAATCTTTCCCAGCATCAGGGTCTTTTCCAATGAGTCAATTCTTCGCATCAGGTGGCCAAAGTATTGGAGTTTCAGCTTCAGCATCAGTCCTTCCAATGAACACCCAGGACTGATCTCCTTTAGGATGGACTGGTTGGATCTCCTTGAAATCCAAGGGACTCTCAAGAGTCTTCTCCAACACCACAGTTCAAAGGCATCAATTCTTGGGTGCCCGGCTTTCTTTATAGTCCAAATCTCACATCCATACGTGACTACTGGAAAAACCACAGCTTTGACTAGATGGACCTTTGTTGGCAAAGTAATATCTCTGCTTTTTAACATGCTGTCTAGGTTGGTCATAACTTTTCTTCCAAGGAGTAAATGTCTTTTAATTTCATGGCTGCAGTCACCATCTGCAGTGATTTTGCAGCCCCCAAAAATAAAGTCTCTCACTGTTTCCCCATCTATTTGCCATGCAGTGATGGGACAGATGCCATGATCTTAGTTTTCTGAATGTTGAGTGTTAAGCCAACTTTTTCACTCTCCTCTTTCACTTTCATCAAGAGGCTCTTTAGTTCTTCTTCACTTTCTGTCATAAGGGTGGTGTCATCTGCATATCAGAGGTTACTGATATTTCTCCTGGCAATCTTGAGTCTAGCTTGTGCTTCATCCAGCCCAGCATTTCTCATGATGTACTCTGCATATAAGTTAAACAAGCAGGGTGACAGTATACAACCTTGATGTACTTCATTCCCAATTTGGAAACACTCTGCTGTTCCATGTCCAGTTCTAACTATTGCTTCCTGACCTGCATACAGATTTCTCAACAGGCATGTCAGGTGGTCTGGTATTCCCATCTCTTGAAGAATTTTCTACAGTTTGTTGTGATCCACACAGTCAAAGGCTTTGGCATACTCAATAAAGCAGAAGTAGATGTTTTTCTGGAACTCTCTTGTTTTTTGATGATCCAACGGATGTTGGCAATTTGATACTGGTTCCTCTGCCTTTTCTAAATCCAGCTTGGACATCTCGAAGTTCACAGTGAGGCTAAGGCCCTTATAAGAAGAAAAATAAATAGCAGAGTTCTCTCTCTCTACCATGCAAGGACACAAGGAGAAGGTGGCCTTCTGCAAACTGGTAAGCTAGCCCTCACAAGAAACTCAATCAGCTGGAACCCAGATCTAGCACCTACAACATTGTGAGAAAATTAGTTTCTGTTGTGTAAGCCACCCACTCTGTGGTATTTTGTTATGACAGCCCAAGCTAAGACAGACTGATTTCCTACATGGCTATATATTAGAATCCCCTGGAGAAGTTTTAAAATACTGATGCCTGGGTCTCACCACCAAAGATCCAACTCAATAGGAATGGGGTGTAGCCTGGACAGTGAGATACTGCTGAAGTTCCCTAGGTGCTTGTAAATGTATAGTCAAGTTGAGAACACTGCCCTGTAGCCTTTAGTTAATATCTTTACTCAGAAAGATATTTACTGAATAGCTAACACCCTCATTCACCATTTAATTACTGAGCACCTATGTGCCAGCCTATAAGATTCAGCAGGAATCTGATCTTGTTCTAGCATCTACTGGAATGAGGGCATCATCCCCAAATCCACTGGGACTCAAACAAACACACTCTACTCTCCCATCCAACAGATAAATAGTAAAGAACATCTTGGGGAAGGTTCTCAGCAAAAGGAGAGCTAAGGTTCCTTTTGAAAGGTCATGAGACACATGAGTATTTATACTGTACCCTGGGAGACATAAACAAGTTCCTGCTCGAGTGTGTGTGCATGTGTTTTTCCTAAAAGCCAGGGAAGACCAGCTTGAACAGGCCAGATGGGTGCTCAGACAATCAACCCTGGTCGAGTTCCTTTGTACTTTGCCACAGCTCCTGAAGCCTGCCCTCAGATCAAAAAACCAGGGTAGTCAGTAAAGTCCTCCTCAACCCAGCTTTGCTACCCCTCCTCTCCCCTACCCTGTGGGAGGCACAGACAATCTGAGAGTGACTTAAGGAAAAAAAAAAAAAAAAAATCAGATAGCTGTGAATAGTTTGGCTTCAGACTGCATTGCTTGGGGCCCCCAGCATTCATTTCACCCCAAAACAACCCCCATGTTCTGAGTCCTTGATCTCAGCTGCTCCCCTGGCTCTCAGGGAGAGTGTCTGGGCCAGCCAGACCCCAGCTGCTTGCGTTCACCCAGGCTTGCCCAGGAAGATATACATGGGCTGCAGATGCATTTGATTTCTTGACTCAGAGCACTATAAACATCTTTTTCTTTTCTTTTTTTTTTTTTTGAGTGATTTAAATTTTAGAGACTGATTGTCCCTGAAAACAGCTCTGAACCTCATCTCTAGTTCTCCTCACCTCCATGGGCTAAGGCTAAAAACTCGGCCCCACTGCCACATTCTTGGGCCTTGTCTCATCACTAGAGTAACCAGCCATCCAGGTTTGCCCAGGATCGAAAGACTTCCCAGGACACAGGACTTTCAGTGCAAAAGTTGGGGTTGTTGGCTCCCTTCCTCATTCCTGCTCACACAGAGATGCCACCAAGAGCCTCTACTATCAGTGGTCCCGCTCCAGACCTATGTGCCTACTCTCAAAGGGAAGTTCATCCTGCCTGCAAGATTAGACCTCTCCCTCATGACAGCTGAGTTCTAGAAAACATCTCTCTCCTTCCTCTCCCCTCTCTCTTCTACCAGCAAGACAACTGTATATTACCATCAAATTCTTGGTATTTTCTGAACCACTGATTCATTCCAGAGAAGGAAAAAGATAAGATCACCCACTGGAGAGTTTGAGACGGTAAGTGAACACAGTCAGGCTCCAAATCTGACCACCTAAGCTCCATTCCCACAAAGCAGCTATAAACTGGGGAACTCAATTAACCTGTGCGCTTGCTCAGCCTAGCCAAACAGATTCCAGGACCAGATTAGTCTCGGCCTGCTAGTAAAGTGGAGAACCATTAACCATTCTTGCTGAATACATACCAGGAAAGGAAAGCTGTGTTCCAAACTCCCCACATGACCTCCATAACACGTGCCCTAAACCAACACCAGCTACAAACCCTAAAGCCAGGCCATGAGTTGACCGACCATCCCAGTTTGCTGAGACCTTGCCAGTTCTAGGACTCAAAATCCTGTGTCCCAGGAGAGCCCTCAATTCTGGACAAACTGGGACAGTTGTTCACCCCAGGAACAAGGAACTTGTATTCAGTTACACTGAGAAGCCCTGGTGGGGAAGAGTAATCCAATGCTGTCCAGCACACACCCTATTCGGGTGCAGGAGCCACCAAGGGTCAGATGTGATTAGAGGATGCAATGGACAGCAGCCCTTTAGCACCACAGAGAAGGAATTTCTGAGAGTCCAATCCCCACCCCCGAGATTGCATCCCAGCCAAGCCAAAATGCTATCGTGCCAGGGACACACACCCCCTCTCCCTTGCCCTCTTCTTTACCACAAAGTCAGTTGCACAGTTTGGTGCTAAAATTTTCAACCTCATGACAACTACCCCAAAAATGAAATAATAAATACTTACTGAACACACTCCTTAGATTACACTTTCAGTTTTTAAAACCTCCCTGGATACAGCTACCCACACAGCTTTCAACTTCCTCAATGTTCACAAAACCCACGTGGCAGACAAAAACTTTCAGAGCTTCCCCCATCCTGCTTGGGTCCACTCCTGCTCTAAAGTGTTCCCAAGCTGACATCCCAAAATGAGCGGGGCTGGTGGTTTCTCTAATTGCCCCTTCCCTCTCTTTGATCTTATGCTGTGATCTTCCCACTGCTTGCTTCACACAGGAAGGCATGAAGAAGAGCCAAGGGAGTCAGAATGCTGTATCACTACTCAATTGCTGAGTCTCAGGGATAAATAGGGGCCTGGTCCAGTGGGGCTCTGGGGGCTGCACACAAGGAGAGGCAACACAGATTCTCAGAGGCTACAAAGAGTGAAAAACATCCAGGAGGTGGTCTTTACTTCCCTCTCCTACAGCCAAGGCTGGAAAATGATTTACTCTTCCCTTCTCTTGCCTGCAGCTCGACTCCCTCAAGCGGTAGCAGTAACAAGATTAGGAACAAGAGGCCAAGCGCAAGTCCTCAGCTTGGAAGCAAGCTGTCCTGGTGGAACTGCTAGGGCTGTGTGGCTTGGCCCCTGGAAGGAGGCTAAGACCTGAGAAGGAGAAGTTGGCTGGAACCACTGCAGGAAGGGAAGATGACCCTGGGTTAAAAGCTTTCAGCTTGCCTCTCGCCGTCTCAGCATTTTGGTTCTGGGAAAACAGGCCCTGGAATGACCCTCAGCAAAGAGTTTACAGGTTCCCCTCCAGCTTGCAAATGGCTTCCCCTCCATTTTTCATGCAAAGGCTCTGTTGTTTTTTTTTCTCTCCCTCAGATAACATGAAAACCCAGCAGAGGATATCCCGTCACAGAGTTTGTTTCCTTTAACAAAAACAAAAGGAAATGCCCTGCCTCAGAAAGCACCTACTCCTGGAATTTCAGGGAAGCAGGGCCATGCACGGAGGGAGGGTACCAGTCAGAGGACCAGGTGACAAGGGTGTCCAGGGCCTCTGCCCCCCCACACACAGCAAGTTCTGCCTCTGCCAGCACCAGGCATGAGTCCTGGCACAGAAACAGTGCTAAACAAAAAGTTACTGAGAGAAAGAAGAAGGGTGTGGGCGGTATACAGGAGAGTTAGCAGAACTACACTGTGATTAAATGTGTCACTTAGAATATTTAGAAAAAAAATTTTATGGAAGTATAGTGTCACTGAGAATTTTGACTTCTCCACTCACCAGCCATGTGACTAAAGGCAAATTACTTAACCTCTCTCTGCCTCTGACTCCTCAACAGTAAAATGAAGATAGTAATCAGTTCAGTTCATTTCAGTCACTCAGTCATGTCCGACTCTTTGCGACCCCATGAATTGCAACACGCCAGGTCTCCCTGTCCATCACTAACTCCTGGAGTTCACCCAAACTCTTGTCCATCGAGTTGGTGATGCCATCCAGCCATCTCATCCTCTGTCATCCCCTTCTCCTCCTGCCCCCAATCCCTCCCAGTATCAGAGTCTTTTCCAATGAGTCAACTCTTCCCATGAGGTAGCCAAAGTACTGGAGTTTCAGCTTTAGCATCAGTCCTTCCAAAGAACACCCAGGACTCATCTCCTTTAGAATGGATTGGTTGGATCTCCTTGCAGTCCAAGGGACTCTCAAGAGTCTTCTCCAACACCACAGTTCAAAAGCATCAATTCTTTAGCGCTCAGCTTTCTTCACAGTCCAACTTTCACATCCATACATGACTACTGGAAACACCATAGCCTTGACTAGATGGACCTTTGTTGATAAAGTAATGTCTTTGCTTTTGAATATGTTATCTTGGTTGGTCATAACTTTCCTTCCAAGGAGTAAGCATCTTTTAATTTCATGGCTGCAATCACCATCTGCAGTGATTTTGAAGCCCCAAAATATAAAGTCTGACACTGTTTCCACTGTTCCCCATCTATTTCCCATGAAGTGATGGGACCCGATGCCATAATCTTCGTTTTCTGAATGTTGAGCTTTAAGCCAACTTTTTCACTGTCCTCTTTTACTTTCATCAAGAGGCTTTTTAGTTCCTCTTCACTTTCTGCCATAAAGGTGTAATAATAGTACTGCCTTAAAGGCTTGTCATTGGACTCAAATGAAATAATACATTTAAAGCAAGTAACACAGTGTTTGGTGCATAGGGAATCCTTAGTTACACTGGTTTTTATTATTCATTAATACAAGCTGAAGTCAAGATTCTGATCATCCACTTCATAAGAAATTCGAATTGATCACATCAACAGGGCACAGCAAGTTAGAGAGAGCTGGATTCAAATCCCAACTCCACCACTAACTACCTGTGTGACCATGGGTAATGTACACTTCACTCGTTGCAACATCAGTTCCTTCAACTGTAAGAGAAGAATCATAGTAGAACCTTCCAGTAGTGGTTACAATAACGAAATAATGCATGTGAAGTGATCAACACGTGCTTTGCTTACAGTGAGTATTAATAAGAATCAGTTACGAATTGTTGCCTCCACTGTAGAAGGGCAGTTCAGTCTTTCCAAGGTATGTGTGGCTGGAAAGAGAAGCAGGGCATAATCTCCCAGCCATTTAACCAAGCCCCAAGTCTCTAACCCTTGTTTTCCCAGGAACCTCTGTGTACACATCCTCAGTGCAATGAATCCTCACACATACTGTCTTCATAGACAGCTTGTGAGCAACTCTCAGCAGATACATACATCACAGCAGGAAGAAGCAGCCACATGTTGATCTAAAACTTTCTCTTAACCAGTTTTGGTTTTCCCCCAAGGTCATCCCTGACCAAACCATAAAGTTAAGGAAAAAAAAGGAAAATAGTTCACATATATGATTGATTCCAAACTGCAGAGTTTTATTCCACGTTGTGCTTTGCAGAGTTTTATTCCACATTGTGCTTCCCAGGGGAGTCCCTGCACATGCAGCCTCTCCTCACTCCCAGATAATACTGAACGCAGCAGGTCCCTCCAGGGGCTCACAGGCCAGCGGGGTCACAGACAGGCAGAAGAGGAGGCAGGCCTGACCTCCAAGACTTTCCTTCAACACCCAGTCCACACCATGCATCCTCAGTGAGGTCTGCCCTTAACCACCCTCATCAAGGTGATGATGAACATTCTCTGCTTCCTGGGTACCTCCACTCTGGCCCCTACCACAATGGAGGGCACCCATTTGCCTGGCCACCTGTCTCCACCTTCAGACATGTGCCCCTTGGTGAAAACGCTTCTGTGTTCACAGTGCTCTCTGTGCCTACCCTGTCTGTGGCACACTCCTCTAAGTTCTTTACCTATAGTAATTCATTTAATGCTCACGCCAACCCTAAGAGGTTAAGCGCTATTATTATGCCCATGAGACAGACAAGAACACTGAGGCACAGTGTTCTTGTACCTTGCCTGGGATCACACAGCTAGAAAATGGTGGAGCCGGGATTTAAAGGCAGGCAGTCTAACTCATGACCACCCAACAGAATGGGCACTATTATGATTCCTGTTTTACAAATGAGAAAACTGATCCTTGAGCCAGAATGTTAGTGGGGGTGTCAGAGAAGCTCTAGTTTTCCTCACTATAAGTACAGCTAAGATTTATTACCTTGAAAGGATACAAAGCAAAATCAGCAAAGGGAAAAGGTACATGGGGCAAATTTTGGAGAACAATAGCCACAAGCTTCCAGGAGTCCTCTGCGAATGGAGTCACAGAGAACGCACTTAATCCCTCCAGCAATGAACAGTGACAACATGTGCAAAACATTACCAACCAGGAAAGCTAGCCTGACTCTGAGAGGCCAAGACGTGTGTCAGGTGTCAGTTACACAGGCACCTTCTGCCTAGTGTGGACTGAAATTCCAAACTCTCAGAAGGAAAGCAGGTGATCGGCATAAACCATATTGCTTGCACAAACAGTTTAAGCAGTGCAAGCTACTACCATTATCACTAGAGGAGTGGGAACTCTCTCAAAATCCAAGTTGCCAGACTCCAGATGAAGACTGACTTTGTAAGCAAGCCTTTCTGAAGAAAGCAAGCAGGCTTGCTATGTTTATCTCTTTTCTGCACATTCTTCTATCACTTTCATGTTTATAGTATCTCTAATACAAGATTTAAAAAATATATATTTAACCCCTACACTTTTTTTAGGTTGACATCTAGCATTTTTCATTAAAGTTGCAAAATGCAAAGTTCCTGCATTTTGTAAATCTCAATATTTATATTAGTCTCAAAAACATCTAAATGAATTTAAAAGACATGGTGATTTCATATAACTATCACCCATTTAAAAAAATTTTTTTCCACACATACCCTATACATATTTTATACTAAATTACTTTGCACTTGTTGTTACTGCCCAAAAGTTATTCAGCTGCTTAAATTCTGCTGCTTGACCTAGTATGTAACCATGGCATTGCCCACTCCACTCTGGATGGGAAAGACCAGAAATAATGCAATGGCTATGCATTTTACTGTGCATAAAAGAAATTTCAGTTTTAAAAGGGCGAGGAAGGATTAGACTAGATCACTGTAGAAACTATACCACCCAAAAGTCTGTCTAGGAACCAGAGACAAAAACAGGCTATACCCTGGGCAGGCTCTACAGGTCCAAATGCAGGGTGCCTCAGACCCTCAGTTTGCAGGTACCCTAACACCCCTACCAGAGTACCATTTACCACACGAAACCAACTTCTATCCATCCTTCAGTCCTCAGCTCAAATCTTATCTCATGAAAGAGCCCTTCCTAGATTCCCCACTTCATTCAAATTGTTCCTCTCCTTCAAAGGACTTACCACAATTTATACATAAACATTACTTGTGTGCCTATTTGATGAGTGTCTGTCTTCACCCTAGAACACAAATTCCATGAAAGGAGACAATGGAATCACCTCTGCTCACTGGTACATACACAGTGCCCAACAAAGTGTCTGGCATATGAGAGGCCCTCAAACATTCTGGCCAGATGGAATGAATACACAATTACCAATTTGGCCTCCCAAACACCTCAACCCTAAAAAGGGCATGGTGTTCTGAATAAGAGAAATATATCGTGGTACTTTGCATATCTCTCATCATCTCATATAGTTTAATTTATCTCTCTCACAATAAATAAGGTAGAATTTTGCTTTAAAAAAACAAAAAAAGGAAGAAAAACCTTTCATATCCCATATAATTTCCATTATTTTAATATCAAGATCCTTAATGATAAGAAATAGCACATCTTGTGTCTGCATTTGACCTGGTTGTTCACAAGCTTCCAGAGTGGGCCACACCCTCCACCATCCCACCTTCAGTGCCACGACACTGATGTCTTACACCCCACAGAAAGGACACACACCTTTGGGTGAAGCAGTGTCTTTGCTGATTCCTCTTTTCTAGACTCCAGATGGCTGAGAAAGAGACCAGGTCGGCAAAAGGAGGCAGAGGCACAGACAATCCACCTCACAGCCACACACCCCTGCTGACACTCAAGGCTGGTGCTTGGCACCTCCATGGGCTCAGAGGCATTTCATTGACTAACATTGACATGAGAAAAACTTTAAACAGCCTCACAAGCTGATACTCAAAATCCCCGAGATGAGATGATGACTGGGGAGAAGAAGGGTCACCCAGACTCCAAGAGTTTGAACCAGCATGAGTTAAAGACTTTCTGCTCTGGGGCTCAAGCTCATTCTGAGGGATTACGGCCTGGTGGTTAAAAACATGGGTCCCATGGTCAGGCAGGCAGGATATGAGGGTCGTTCGCCCTGGCCACGTATCTCAGGACAAGTCACCCACTCTCTTTGAAGCTTCAGTTTCCTCTACAGTTACCAACTGAATTGTTGTGAGGGTTAAAGGAAATGATGATGTAAATGGGGGGCGGGAGGGGGGGAGGGGCTGAGTATATGATACACTGAGCTATCAGCTGGAGCTGAGTTTACCTGGACGTTCTCTTCAGTCACCTCAATCTCAGCCGTATAGATATAGTCAATCAGCTTACTCAGGGTCTGCCCATCCACATCCTTGATTTCTATCTTCTTGGCTTTACTCTCAGACATGTCACCTACAGTTCAAAACAAAAACAAAATGGACATGAACATGAACCTAGGAAGTGCTTAACCTTCACATGGTCTCCTACCCTGTCTTGGCAAAATAAAAGCACTACCTGTGCTGCCAGCAAAAGGAACACTCGGCCACAGAGTAGGACACACTAGTGGACATCGAGGTCACATCAACTTCAGGTCTGTGATCATTCTCAAGCATTCCCTAACTCTATCCATTGCCCCTTTTTATTTTGAAGGCAAATTTATCATGAGAAAGCATTCAACCAAGTTCCTGCAAACTTGTACACAGGGGGCCAGAGAAAGTGAACAAGATATGAACCTGTCCTCAAGGAGCACTTGATCTAGTAGGGCAGATATATTAAACTATATGAGATGATGAGAGATATGCAAAGTACCAGTAAAACAACTTTTTTTTTTAACCAATTATTGAGTGCTAACTATGGCCAAGCACTGGGCTTAGCACTTTAAACTATTGCCTCTTTTAATCAATGACTTAAAAGCATTATTCTTAACATCCCCGTATTACAGATAAAGAAACTGAGGCACAGGAGCAAAGGTAATTCATTTTGCCTACAGTCACACATGTGGGAAGGGGCCAGGCAAGACTTGAAAGCCAGCAGTCTGACTCTAGAGTCCACACTAGCAATCACTGTGGTATGCTAAATCCAAAGAATGCAGAAGATAGAGCAACACACCCTATTTGTGGAATCCTGGAAGGCCTCCTGATAGGAAGTCACATTTGAGTTGGCTATTCCTCGTGCAGCAAAGGTGAGGAAAGATGAGCTGGATGCAGGAACCATGAGTGCAATGACAGAAAAGTACCAAAAGGATAAATGTGGGGAACAGTAAGAGGGTAGCATAGCTGGTATGTGGAGTGACAGTGAGAGGAAGGAGGCTGGAGAGACAGCTAGGAGCCAGGACTCGCAGAGCCCAGTAAACCATGCAAATGAGTTGGGACTTTATCCTAAGAGTAGCACCACTGAATAGTTTTAAACGAGGAATGACATCAACAGATGGGTGTCTTTGAATGAAATTTTGGACACATTGGGGGAGGCTGGACCAGTGGCAGGGAGAACAGATGGGAGGCCCTGATAACCATCCAAGAAAGAGAGAACACAGGCCTGTGAACTAGGGCAGCAGAGGCACCACGAGAGCACAGTCCTGAGGCCCCTGACCGCAGCCTGCTCTCTCTATACAGCGCACACAGCTCTGTTTAGAGCCAGGCTCATTCAACAAAGGTTGCTGGTTTCAGGAGGAAAAGACAGGCAAGATGTGTCCTTGTAGACTGAAATGCAGGGCGACGTGACTGCAAGAAATGGGGCTTCAGAAGTCCTTACATGAGTGTGAAAACAGAGCCTGGGCGGTTGTTTTCTGTCTGTGGAATCTGTGCACTGGAGCCAAGAAAATACAGTACAGTACAGCCCGTGGGCTGCAGACGCCCACCTCCAAGCTGCATGGACTATGCATGATTCCCCCACCAATCCACAGTTTCCATCCTGACACAGCTCTAGATACGAGTGATGCCAGAGAGGGAAGAAAGATGGGGGCGGGGAGACCTATTCCAAACCCTGCTGGCTCCCACGGATCAGGCAGCCCAGTGACCCCCATTCGATTCTCTTCTCTCTGACTGCTGGTAGAAAGCAGCAAAATGGCCTCAGCACAAAGAGCCCTGAGACAGGACAAAGAGGCAAAGAGGAAACAGGAAAAGATGGTGAGTTTCTCCTCTACCCATAAAACAAGCTTTCACAATCTCTCTCTTGAATATACTCCACGACAAACATGAACACATACATAAGGAAATCAAAAGTTAAATTCCTCTCTCCAAACAGCTATGAAGATGTTCACTAGCAAAGGTCCAGTGGGTAATTATACTGCAAAAAGATCATCAAAGATGGCCAATTCTCAGTTTAACAACTTGGACCTTAGAAAAAAGGCTGGGGGGAAAAAAAAGCAACCTGACTACAAGAACCAAGAGACTCAGAAGTCTTTAGTGAGTGTGAAGTCAGAGAGAGCCTGGCCTGATTGCTTGCTCTTTATAGAAGTAGAGCTTGGGAGTCAGGTTAGGGTTTTGTATCTTGGGGGTAAACAAGTGGAATCTCCTGAAATTGTGTGAAAATATTTGTACATATGGGCAAAAGTTTGATTTTCTGATGAGATGAACAATCATTTTCATGATGTTGAATACCCGGAAAACGTTAAGACACAGTTTTCTAGACGATGGGATTTTTTTTTTTCCTTGCTTCTTTATATGAATCAAAAATTTCTGCACTAAGTACTTAAAATTCCAACAAGCAAGAAAAAATTGAAGGAAAAAAAAATCTAGGGCCTCAAAGACCATGTCTTTTCTGATAAATTTCCTTTATAGGAAATTGGAGACTTAGATTAATATAAATCATAAGGACTTGTAAAATCCAATTTAATATCTCTGTGAACCAGTAGAAATTACTGCATCAAACAAAGATGTCAGCTTAAACAAACCCTGAACGTGGTAGTAATAATAGTTGCTACTACATGCCAGACCCTCAGGGTTTACATACATTATTTCATTTAGTCCTTGTAACAACCCCAGGAGGTACGAGATATTGCTTGCAATTTATAAATTATAGAATTGGCATATCAAGAGGCATTTGCACACAGCTAGTAAGAGGGCAGAGCTGGGATTTCAACCTTTGGCCTAACTTTAGACCTCATGTCATTTTTAATAAATCCCTCTATAATTTAAACCTGACCCTAACTAATGACCTTGACAAAAGTATTCATAAAGTGAAGAGTGAAAGTGTTAGTAGCTCAGTCCTGTGCAAATCTTTGCGACCCCATGGACTGTAGCCTGCCAGGCTCCTCTGTCCATGGGATTCTCCAGGCAAGAATACTGGAGTGGGTAGCTATTCTCTTCTCCAGGGGATCTTCCTAACCCAGTGATCCAACCAAGGTCTCCTGAATTGCAGGCAGATTCTTCACTGTTTGAGCCATGAGGGAAGCCCATTTGACATATAACAAGCACTTAAATACTTGTTGGAGCAGAGAAAGAAAGAAAAAAGAGAGGCTTTCTCTTGACATCTCATAAGTCCACAGACTATAGTTAATTCTGAAGAAGGAGAAATCATCAAAGGCTTCTTCATTCTTGCTCTTTCACTCACCTCTGCTACTTTGACAAAATATTTCTAGAGGACAGAACATAAGCCCTGTAAGTCCCTCTGTCTTCAAGATTAACCCAAGAGCCCTCTTCTGCTGATTTTTCCCAAGAGGCCCAGCCCAGCCACCGCAGACTCTGAACTTTCAAAAAAGAAGAAATGCAGATGGCCAACAGGTACATGAAAAGATGTTCAACACGACTAATCATCTGTGACATGCAAATCAAAACCACAATGAGATATTACCTCACACTTGTCAGAACAGTTATCATCAAAAAGAACACAAATAACAAAAGCTGGTGAGGATGTGGAGAAAAGGGAACCCTCCCACCACTATTTGTGGGAATGTAAATTGGTACAGCCACTGTGGAAAACAGTATGGAAGTTTCTCAAAAAACTAAAAATAGAACTACCAAATGACCTAGGAATTCCACTCCTGGCTGTATATCCCATCCCCCCCCAAAAAAAAAACAAAAACAATAATTCAAAAAGATACATGCACACCAGTATTCACAGAAACATTATTTATAATTGCCAAGATATGGAAGCAACTAAAGTGTCAATCAACAGATAAGTAAATAAAGAAAATGTGGTCTGTATATTTGATGGAATACTACTTAGCCATTAAAAAGAATGAAATTTTGCTATTTGCAGCAACATGGATGGACTTGGAGAGTATTATGCTAAAGTGGAAAAAGTCGGACAGAGAAAGACAAATTCTGTACCATATCACATATGTGAAATATAAAAAAATACAACAAATTAGTGAATATAACAAAAAAGAATCAGACTCACAGATATAAAGAACAAATTAGTGGTTACTAGTGGAGAAGGAAGAGGGGAGGGGATGAAGAGGTACAAACTATTAGGGATAAAATAAGCTCCAGGGCTTCCCTGGTAGTCCAGTGGTTGAGAGTCTGCCTTGCAGTGCAGGTAATACCAGTTCGATTTCTGGTCCAGGAGAATCCCACATTCCGCAGAGCAAGACTACCGTGTGCCGCAACTACTGAGCCTGTGCGCTAGAGCCCACGAGCCACAACTACTGAGCCCACGTGCCACAGATACCGAAGCCTATGCGCCTAGAGTCTGTGCTCTGCAACAAGAGAAGCCACACACTGAGAAGCCTACATACAACTAGAGAGCAGGCCCCACTCTCTGCAACTAGAGAAAGCCCCCGTGCAGCAATGAAGACCCAGCACAGCCAAAATCATAAATAAATATTTTTAACGTAAATTAATATTGTACAACACAGGGAATATAGTCAATATTGTATAATAACCATAAATGGAGTATAAGCTTTAAAAATTGTGAATTTTATTGAACAGCTGTAACTTATATAATGTTGTAACAGTAACTGTACTTGAATTTAAAAGAGAAAAAGAAAGAAAACGTCAGTTGAACATTTTTGTCCTCTGTTAACATCATATCCTGTTCTTCCAGATAGATCTTGATCTACCTAGCAAGGGCAGATGTTTGTTTGTTCATTCACTCAATAAGCAAGTATCAAACAGTCCCTATGGGCAAGGCCCAAGGACACAGTGGTGAACAAGTCATGTTCCCAGCCCTCATGGAGCTCAAACTAGTAGAAAGATGAGTAAACCAGCAATTTCAAAATGTGTTAAATGCTAGAAAAGGAGACTTAATTTAAAAGGTTCTTAGGCAGGGATTCCTCTACCCTGAACTGTATGCAAAATAATGAGCATAGAGGAGCACATATTTACTTTTTTGTGGAAAGAATCCATTGTTTTCATCAGACTGATGAACCTGACCTATTCTGGGGCCACAAAAATTTGAGTCTGGCAGAAGCACAGCATATAAAAGGAGGAAGGGGGAGAGATGGCTGAAGATACAAGCAGGCTCTGGACAACTTGAGGGCCTTGTGCACCATGCAGAGAAGTTTAGACTTCATTCTAAGGGCAATGGGGAGCCCTTGACAGACTTTAAGCAAGTAAGGAATACATTAGATTTTTATTTAGTAAATATGACTATAGCTACAGTGTAGAAAATGGGTTGGGACTGACGGAACAAAATGGGGGCAGGTTGACAAATTAGAAGGCTGCTGCAGTAAACTGGGTGAAAGACGATGGCAGCTAGACTAAGGGACTACGTCTTAAACTTCTTTAAATCTTCAGACTCTACCTTCAGACCAGCACCTAGAAGTCTCCAAGAAGCATAGAGAGCCCAGGAGAGCAAGGCATAGTCTCAACCTAGCTAGCACATCACAGGCACCAAAGTGTGAAAGTGTCAGTTGTTCTGACTCTTTGTGACCCCATGGACTGCAGCCCGCCAAGCTCCTCTGTCCACGGGATTTTCCAGGCAAGAATACTGGAGTGGGTGGCCATTTCCTTCTCCAGCGGATCTTTCCAAACCAGGAATCAAACTTGAGTCTCCTGCACTGCAGGCAGATTCTTTACTGTCAAAGCCACCAGAGAAGCTCACATGCACAACAGAGTTCTTTTTAGGTGGAAGACTGCCCAAAGGGGGGAAGAGGTGCATCTTGAGGAGCCATGGGGGAAAATCTTTCACCACCGCATAAGACAGGAGGGCTAGAAAATCACTGGCTCATATCCTAGATTGCTGATAGAAACCCAACCCCATTATTCAGCCAAAGGAACAAGAAAGGAATGGTAGAATGGCTGTGAGGTCTTTCCAAAGAGCCAGACACAGACCACCAGCCACCCCTCAAAGCTGTACAGCAAAGGGAATAAAAAGTGCATTCAGGAGTCCTTGTGTTACAGAACTCTTCTTCACTCCTCAATTGAATCCTTACTGTTGAAATTTAGTTTCATGATCTGGGTAAAAAGAAAACAGAAGATCCTTACCTTCTGCACAATGATCCTGCCTGGGTGTTAGGATGGCTATTATACTCTCTCACCCCTAACCTTCATCTGTCTAAGTCCTGATATCTAGGCTGCCAACTCATTTGGCCAGAGTTGAGACCTGTGCCACATGTTAGCATCACATGAGGAAAAGAAATAACCTGCCACCTTGCTGAATCCCAGCCAAGCCTCCTGCAGGTAAGGTTTGTAGGTGAGCCATCTATGCCAGATAACTGCAAAAGGTTGACCTCTGTCTCCTGTGAAATAAGGACGTTCCTGGCCCTGCCTTTATGCCAAAGCTGTGCGACATTCAAAGGAGATAATGAGAGTGTGAGAACTGCAGCAGCAGGATTCAGCAGAGCTGCAGTGCTGGAGATCACCCCAGCACCCAGCCTCCCTGGAATCTCAGCCTTCCTCCACCTGGAGAGGTCTTTCTCCTCAGGTGGAGTACCAAATCGGGAAGGAAATGCCTATGTAGCCAGAGATGTTTCATGTCAACTCTCACCACCACCAGGGCAGCAGGTATCAGAGCCTCCCCACACATCCATATGAGCTGTATAAACTATGACGGGCTCTACACATAATAAGAGTTAGCTTTATTAAGTACCTATTCTGTGTCGGGTGCTCTTCCCTGGTGGCTCAGATAGCAAAGAGTCTTCTTGCAAGGCGGAGACCCGGGTTCGATCCCTGGGTTGGGAAGATCAGCTGGAGAAGGCAATGGCAACCCACTCCAGTATTCTTGCCTGGAAAATCCCATGAATGGAGGAACCTGGCAGGCTACAGTCCATGGGGTCACAAAGAGTCAGACATGACTGAGTAACTAACACTTTCACAATTTCATTCTGTATTGGGTATCTTATTTCCCTTACCTGTATCTGTTCCCTGCTTATTGTTATTATTGTTTTACTGTTATTATTCCAGTCTCAAAAACAAGAAAACAAGATCACAGAGGTTAAGTAACTGCTTACAAACCTATCAGTTGCTGGAGTCAGGTCATGATGGTTTTCTAAGATACCACACCATCCCCTAATGAAGGTGCCATTACCACCCTGTGTTTAATCCTTACCAAAGAGGCCTTTGCATCAACAACTCCAAACGTCCTCTATGAACACTCATAAAAAAATTTCCGTCCAGTGGTTCTCTTCAGTGAAGATCTGAAATTTCAAGACTGAGCTATGCCAAGTGCAGACAAGTCTACCCCTGACCATCTTGGTCAAATCAGTTGCACGTAATTGGATGCTGGTAGGTGTCTGAACAGTAGTCTCTTTTCCAGGGCACTACACAAGCCTGTGTTGAACTACATCAACACAGGCTTGCTGCTGCAGCTGCTGCATTGCTTTAGTCATGTCCGACTCTGTGCGACCCCAGAGATAGCAGCCCACCAGGCTTCCCATCCCTGGTATTCTCCAGGCAAGAACACTGGAGTGGGTTGCCATTTCCTTCTCCAAGGCATGAAAGTGAAAAGTGAAAGTGAAGTCGCTCAGTTGTGTCCGACTCTAGTGACCCCATGGACTGCAGCCTACCAGACTCCCCCATCCATGGGATTTTCCAGGCAAGAGTACTGGAGTGGGGTGCCACTGCCTTCTCTGCAACACAGGCTTGAACGACATCCAAATCAATTCTTGAAAAAAAGTCACCATTTCTATATCAAGAGCAACATACTTTTAGACATGACTACCGCACCCATCACCCTCAAATCTAGGACACTTAAGCCACAAAAGGACATCTGACTTTGATGTGGTATGTTAGGGACAGGAAGAAGAAATCCTATGACACTGTAAGCTTCTGCCCTGAGGTAACCAACTCTAAAAGAAACATGGAAGACCAGACCATTTCTCCTCAATCCCATACAGACTCTGACCTTCCTTTTTCTCCACCCCCCTGAACTGTTCTACCCAACTTCTAACTCCTTAGGGGCAAAATCCTCAGAGGCCAGACCCTACCTACTCTGACTACTCCCTCAAGGCCCTCTTAATACAAAGAAAAGCTTCTACTCCCTAGTGTTCCCTCCCTCACTGCTCCATTGCTTTGGATTAAGTCATGCTAAACTGCACGATATGCAAAGATCTTCAAAGACATCAATACATCATTCAGACACTCAGAACACAGACATGGTCCAAGGCTTGGTGGAGTCAGGCATGAAGAAAGCCCGAAACAGTGGTTCTATGTGATGAGTGCATGCCTAAAGGTGAGTAAGAGAGCCTGGCCCTGACTGTTCTGCTTGTGGCTGGTTGGTGTCTACTCCTTCCAAGTCCCTTGCCTCTTACCTCCAGGACATTCCTGACTCTCCTCATTTCTAGTCACCATATATTCAAAGACACCAGTTGAATATCAACCTGCATCTAAAAGCAACTTTTCTTAAAAAAAAAAAAAAAAGCCAATCTAATCAGCCTCAGTGTGTAATATCAATACACTAGACAGCTTATTCCCAGGGCTTCTTGTGGGATGGAGCTCACATGTCTTTTCCTGAGCCCACATATTCTTTAGGACTCGGTTCTTTTAATAGCATAAAATGGGACTGCTTTTAAAATCCTGGATGATATGTAGGGATCTGTATGGAGTACCAATACTATAGGTACACAGAACCCATAGTAAAGGGCACGCTAAAAACAGAGGGAATAAAGTGACTGGGCTGTTTTGGGGAAATTATCTTTCCCTAGAATGGAGGTGCTAGATGGGGAGAAAGGGGTTGAGGGGAATCTTAAGTATTCCATACTCAGGGAAAAGGACAGGGTCAGCCCTGCTGGCCTCTCCAATCACACTGTTCTAAAGGAGTAGACTGCAATTCAGGTGACTGCCCATCCCAGATCCTCTCACAGGCTGGTTGCCTTTGGACACTCTCCTGTGGACACTCACACCTCAGTTTCCTATTTATTCCAAGTTATGGGAAGGACACTGTCAAGGAGTAGGGCTGATAATTGGAACCATCGACAGACATTTGGGCAATATGAACTCAGCAGATAAACAAATAAAAACATGTTAAGCCTGAATAAAAGATCTTAATCACACCACTCAAGTCAGAAGAAAGCCATATATATTTTCTCTTCTTTGGGGCCTTAAACATGCCGATAGAAACAGACTTAACATGAATCAGCTGAACCTTTTCATTATTAATTTTATGGATTTTAAAGCTGAACCTGATAATGAGAACAGAATTTTGCAGTTACTTTTTTCTTGTACCTGTTTACCAATATTTAAGCAAAATCAAAGGGCCTGAAAAAATATACAAATCTGATACAGTGCTGATGGAAGCATATGCTGGTACAACTGTTTCAAGTGTTGTGGAGTTGAGACACATGTCTCACAAGGATTCAAAATGTGTACACACTTTAATCAAGTATTACTTATCCTATTTTTTTTTCTGTAATGAACATATATGAATAGTGTTTGGATGAACATATGGATAGGTGGATGGGTGGGTGGATGGATGGACAGACAGACAATGGATGGAAGGAAAGGATAGGAGGACAGATATTAACCAGATTCTATGGAAGCCATGGGCTGGGCCACACATTAGACTGCTTTCTTCTCTTGAATCTCTTCTCCTTTCAATTACTAGAGTCCAAGATCTGATCCAGAAGCATATTTTCTCTCCCTTTTTAAAATCACTTTGTTTTTGCTTAGGCACTTCCATGAACCCAGAGGCAAGTTCATTAGCCAAAAAAAAAAAAAAAAAAAATGGAGCCAAAAGTATAATTCATTGTAATTGCAAGTGGACTCCTCTTTCAATACTGCACTTTTTTAAATCAAATACATGGAGAAAAATGACTGGCAGAGCTATTTACTGAAGTTGCAACTAAATTTGTAGATAAGATAAATTATTTTAAAAGAAAGAAAGATGGATGAAAGACAAGGAAATAAAGAAATAAAAGCCTTACTACTAGAGTTTGAGACTACTTCAAAGAGAAGTGGCTCAAAATTTCCAGGTAATGAAAGTAGGTGTTTTTCCAGGCTGCATTATGGAATTCCTAGTACAAGGCTCAAAGTGAGGTAAGCGTGGCTTGGTGCACTTAGCAAAAGCAATGCTCCAGGTTGAGATCAGTCCTTCACATGATGAGCCAAGAGAGGACACATATGGGGAACTCTCAAATAACAAGCTCTAAGCCCCCACCGCCACCCACCCATCAAGAACCACTCCTGCCCAGCAGAGGCTGTGTATTATATTAGGAAAAGGACAAGAGCCTATTCAGGAAAAATGTGCCTGTACTCACCCATCCTTAGCAATCCCACATTCATTCGTTTAACCTTCAGTTGTTCACTGTCTCCTAAACACCAGGCCCTGGAGTGGGCACTAAGGATTCGACAGTAACAAGACATGGTCCCTGAGCGCCCAAAAACTCACAATCAAGGGTGGGAGACATTTTGTTCATTTAAAAAATATTTTAGTGCTAGTGTGTACCAGGTACTCAGGATACGGAAACAAACAAAACTAACAAGATCCCAATCTTTATGGAACTGATATTCCAATAAGGAGACATAGGTAAAAAAAATACTTAAACAACTAATCAATATGATTTTCAGATAGTGATGAGTTGTGAAAAAGAGATGAGTTATGGAGTAGAAGGAGACCTAGTATGGAACTATGGCTCAGGTGGTCAGAGAGGAGGTGGCACCTGAAGTATAAACTGCAGGGTGATAAGCGGTGAGTACATGAGACTCCAGAGCATAGGCACCGCAGACACCAGGAAACAGGAGTGCAGAACGATAGTGACCACACTCAGAGGAAGCACAGGGTACGGGTGAACATGTGGAAGGGACAGCAGACCTCATCCAGGGGCCACACTCGGGCCAGCTGGCCTTCAGTCAGCCATGATAGATACAGCACCGCCTGCGCCTGGCTCAGGGGAGGCGCTGCGAGGCACTGCAGTCAGGAAGCTCAGCCCATGGGTTTAAGGGAATTTGGGCTCAGAAGTAACACACATGCAACAGATGGACAAGGCTGTTTGACATGTCCAGAAAACAGGGACTCCCTGGAAACCTGGCAAAGGTGCTGAGACAGAATGCAGATGGTGAATATACTTCTGTTTTACTCTTTCCACCCCAAGCCCCGCCATCACGTCTCCCAACTCTCTCCCAGGTTTAGTAGCTAAGTCATGTCTGACTCTTGCGACCCCACGGACTGTAGCAGACCAGGCTCCTCTGTCCATGGGATTGCCCACACAAGAATATTGGAGTAGGTTGCCATTTCTTTCTTCAGGGGATCTTCCCAACGCAGGGATTGAACCCAGGTCTCCCACACTGCAGGCAGCTTCTTTACTATCTGAGCCACTCTCTCTCCCAACACTCCTGTAAAAAGGCTAGAGGAGGCTCAGGGCCCCTGCCTGGAAGAAATGGCAAAGGACTGACAAGATGTGAAACAGCTAGGCCAGCCAGCCCTGGGCCGGGAGTCCAGAAGCCAAGTTCCCCTCATTCACCGGGTGACCTCAGGCAAGTCCCTTCCTTCTCTCAGTCTCAGTGTCCCCAAACTGCAAAATGAGAGGGAAGAAGCCTGAGGGTGAGCCCAAGAGTCTACATTTCTAACAAGCTCCCCGACATGATTACAATACACAGCAAAGTCTGAGAATTCATGGACTGTGATTCTACCTTTGTTCCTCAGAGAGAACTGCAATAGGGGCTGCATGCTCAACAGGCCTGGCTGAGGCTATGAGTCCATCACAATTCTTGGTACCTCCATGGTGCAGAGCAAAGAATCCGGCACATAAAAGCTCCTCAGGGTGGAGCCTTCTCTTTCCTCCCCCACTCACACCACCACCCTCAACGTTCTCCCAGTTGGGACTGCAGTCCCACACGTGTGGGTTTATTGTCTGTCCCTCATACCTGTGAACATCGCACAGAAGTAGGGGCTGCAGGCTGCCAGGACCACACGGTGGGCTTCTATCTCGACATCTTCTGCCACAATCATCACGTCACACAATAGCTGTTTGCTGTAAGACACCAGTGAGGGGAAAGGATGGGTCACAGCACAAACACCCACCCCCAGCCATACAAGGGTACTTTTTTTTCCCACCCACATTCCATACTATCACTGTCTATGGCTGCAAACGGATCTGCCATATCTTGAGTCAGGCAGTGGGATGGACTCATCACCTTTTCCAAGTCCCTGATAAGCCTGACATTCATGCTTTCCTGAGGCACTCAACTCTGCAGAGATCCAACTACAATGTAGCTGCAAATCAGGGCTCCTCCATCTGTCTTCACATTTCTGCTCCCCAACTCTATCAGCTGCAACTGAGACAGGGGGACAGCTCAATGAGCAGTGGGAACAGTTTTGGGCTATTAGTTGAGTGACTGAATGCACCAAGGAGCATGAGCATGCCCCTGAGATGTGCCACCATTGAGAACAGGTATTAACTATTCCCCAAGCGGTCCACTCACTGCCTATGAAACACTGGTAAGGGGCCAGCCATGTCTGGAGGACTTGAGTATATTTCTCTTCCCACCCAGGTTTAACACTATCATCAAAGAAACTCCACGTATATACACAGTGCTCCCTAAAGACCCTGTGCAAACTCCAATCGCTGCAATTAAGAAAACTGTAACCACATTTTTACTTGTTTTTCATCCCAAACAAGGTGACAAACCTTTGAAAAGGACTTATTTATTGTCATATCCTAGACACCTGGCTGAATGCATAGCACACAGAAGGCTCCAATTTTTACTAATAAATGAAGGAAGGAAGGAATGACATTTTAAACAGGATCATTCTACACTCAGAGAGGGAATGAATATTTGACTACTTTGAAGACTGCAAGGATACTACAAGCCCTACCAATTCAAGAGTTTTTCCTCTACCAACCTTTCAAATTCTTATCATGGCTATTATCATTACAATAGCTAATATTTTTTTAATTACATGTGCCAGGCATTGTTCCAAGCACTTTTTAAAATATATATTATTTCATTTAATCCTCTCTACAACCCTAAGATGTTTAGCTATTATTATGTCCCATGTTTCAAAATAAGGAAACTGAGACCCAGAGACATTAAGTAACTTTCCAAAGGTTACACAGAAAGGGAGCAGTAGAGACAGGATTTGAATATAAGGAGCTGAACCCAAGAACCCACGTTCTTAACCTCTATAGTATCCTGGTCACCACTAGTCCCTCCCTCAGCTTGAAGTGCTAGAAGTGGGAGGGAAGACAGGGAGATTAAACACAGTTCAACCGTGATCCACTGGCAGTAGTTACTTGCACACTATACTGAATTGTGGATCAGAACAAACTTAAATTCTGAAAGAGATGGGAATACCAGAGCACCTGACCTGCCTCATGCCTCATGAGAAATCTGTATGCAGGTCAGGAAGCAACGTTAGAAGTGGACATGGAACAACAGACTGGTTCCAAATAGGGAAAGGAATACATCAAGGCTGTATATTGTCACTCTCCTTATTTAACTTATATGCAGAGTACATCATGAGAAACGCTAGGCTAGATGAAGCACAACCTGGAATCAAGACTGCCAGGAGAAACATCAATAACCTCAGATATGCAGATGACACCACCCTTATGGCAGAAAGAGAAGAACTAAAGCACCTCTTGATGAAAGTGAAAGAGAGTGAAAAAGTTGGCTTAAAGCTCAACACTCAAAAAACTAAGATCATGGTATCTGGTCCCATCACTTCATGGCAAATAGATGGGGAAACAGTGAGAAATTTTATTTGTTTGGGCTCCAAAATCACTGCAGATGATGACTGCAGCCATGAAATTAAAAGATGCTTGCTCCTTGGAAGAAAAGGTTGGTATGACCAACCTAGACAGCATATTAAAAAGCAGAGACATTACTTTGCCACAAAGGTCTGTCTAGTCAAAGCTATGGTTTTTCCAGTAGTCATGTATGGATGTGAGGGTTGGACTATAAAGAAAGCTGAGTGCTGAAGAATTGATGCTTTTGAACTGTGGTATTGGAGAAGACTCTTGAGAGTCCCTTAGACTGCAAGGAGATCCAACCAGTCCATTCTAAAGAAAATCAGCCCTGAATATTCATTGGAAGGACTGATGCTGAAACTGAAACTCCAGTACTTTGGCCACCTGATATGAAGAACTGACTCAATGGAAAAGACTCTGATGCTGGGAGGGATTGGGGGCAGGAGGAGAAGGGGACGACAGAGGATGAGATGGTTGGATGGCATCACCGACTCAATGGACATGAGTTTGAGTAAACTCTGGGAGTTGGTAATGGACAGGGAGGCCTGGGGTGCTGCAGTCCATGTGGTTGCAAAGAGTGAGACACAACTGAGTGACTCAACTGAACTGAACTGATACTGAATTGAGAAGTCTGAGGTCATGACTGGGTTCCACATGACAGTGATGAGATAATGGTAAGCAGATGGAAGAGAAGCTACATATTTGCCCTCCCTGGTAGAGCATATTAAGCCAACTACTCAGATATTAGTCCAGGTTCACTTTTCAGAGAAATAGAGTCATAAAGCCTGAGAAGGCTAGAATTGCAAATGCCCTTAGAGATCACCCTATGATGCTCAGAGAGGTGACCCAAAACCACAAAAGCCTTAGTCTTCAATCCAGTTCTGACTCCAGGTGCAGTACCATTTCTGCCTCATGATTGGTTGATACTTCGAATGGGAAAAGACAGAAGCTAGGTTAGCTCCAAAAGGGAAAGGGGATCAGGAAAGATCCAGCACATGGAATAAGGAACCAGTGAGGGGACTTCTGGGAAGGGTCAGTCCTCTGGGCACCAAGAGGCAAAACCTGGGGGTGGGACCTCATCCTGCAGTGAACAGCACACCCTAAATGCAAACCTTATCAGAATAAACCAGCTCAACTGGGAACAGAACTGGCTCTGACTCAACAGGCTATAAGAACATGAACAAATTGACCCCACCAATTTTCTCAGCTTTCTTAGCTGCCTTGGGACATACACCATGGGGGCCAAATGAGATTGTAGGTACTACTTGTTTAAATTTGGATAAAATATATTTTAAAAATGTATTCCCAACATGAATAGATTCATCTTGGACATTTTCACTTCTGTTAAAGATTTGGGAGAGAAAATAGAGTTATCAGGGCTATTTAAAAAGGCAAGTAATTTTTTTTGGTAACTAGTATTAATATTTTGATAAGGAAAGTACTGACATAGATGAGTCACAGATGCTGAACAAATTTTCAATGTCAGGAACTGGGAAAGCAAATAAAGTGGGATATCTTACACAAACCCAGAAAGGCTGATAATTCTTGAACAAATGAAGACGAGACAAGAAGGAAAAAGGAATAAAGATGGAGAATCCAGTCAGCAAATAAATCAGAGCAGTTCTGAGAAGCAGGAGGTACATCTCAAGGCCAGAGAAACTCTAACCTGGGAAGGAAGAGGGGAAGTCGCTCAGTCGTGTCCGACTCTTTGCGACCCCATGGACTGTAGCCCACCAGGCTCCTCCATCCATGGGATTTTCCAGGCAAGAGTACTGGAGTGGGTTGCCATTTCCTTCTCCAGGGGATCTTCCCCACCCAGGAATCGAACCCGGGTCTCCTGCATCGTAGGCAGACGCTTTACCATCTGAGCCACCAGGGAAAGTAACCAATAAAAACTTGCCAAACACTCAAAGTAGGCTTTCCCACCACCTGCCTTCACACTGGAGACGTCTTTGTCTCCACTACACAGAGGAAAGGGAAGGTGCAGCTCCAGAGGCACTGCATGGCTTATAAGCACTTCTGAGGCCAGTCACCAGAGATCCTGTGAGATTTCTTTTTCTGAGTGATCATATACTACTCCAAAGGACAATCTGGAGGAGAGAAAGTTGAGTTATACACAATGTGTCTAAAGGAAATACAGTAGAGATGTTAGGAAGGAGCTCAGACCCTGGAATCAAACTGACCAGGATTCATGACCCCTGAGAATCATAGAATTGACATGTGCTGTAAACAAGATAATGAATAGTGTTAATAATAAATATTCAGTAAATATTAATTGATTTCTTGTCTCCCTTTTTTCCACAAAATACTTCATTTATGATTAGAGTAAGTTTTGGACATGGTAAATTTGAGCTGCCTTTTGGATATCTAAGTGGGGTTGTCAGGTAGGCAAGTGGATACTAGGGTCTGGAATTTACAGGCAAGAAATGGTTAAGAAGTTGGGGGAAGAAGAAGAACCAACAAAAGAGATGAGAAAGGGTGTGGTGCCCAAAAAGCCCAGTGAAAAGAAGGTTGCAAAAAAGAAGGAACGATCAATTGTATCAAATACCGCTAATAAGAAAGATAATATTAATGTGGCAAGTCAGGGCAATTAGGCAAGGAAATGAAATGAAAGGCATACAAATTGGAAAGAAAGAAATAAAACTATCTCTATTCACAAATGATATGATCTTGTACATACAAAATCCCAAGGAATCCACTAAAAATTTAGAAGAATAAATAAAGGAGTATAAGAAGGTTGCAGAACATAAGGTCAGTATGCAAAAGCAATTGTATTTCTGTATACTTGCAGTGAACAATCCAAAAGATATATTTTAAAAATTCCATTTACAATAGCATCAAAAAGAATTAAATATTTTAGGAATAAATTTAACAAAATGAGTGCAAAGCCTATACCTTAAAACTATAAAACACAATTGAAGGAAATTAAAGAAGACCTAAATAAATGGAAAGACCTCCAGTGTTCATGAATTAGAAGATTAATACTGTTGAGGTGACAATTCTCCTCCAAAATTCAACACAATTTCTATCAAACTCTCAGCTGCTTCTTTGCAGAAAGGGACAAGCTGAACCTAAAATTCATAAGTGCAAGGGATCTAGAATGGCCAAAACAATCCTGAAAAAGAAAGGAGTTGAAAAACTCAGGTATCCCAGTTTCAAAACTTATGTGCATACATGCTCAGTCACTCAGTTGTATCCAACTCTTTGCAACCCCCTGGACTGTAGCCTGCCAGGTTCTTCTGTCCATGAGATTATCCTGGCAATAATACTGGAGTGGGTTGCCATTTCCTCCTCCAGTGGATCTTCCCAATCCAGGGATCAAACCTGCATCTCCTGCAGTTCCTGCATTGGCAGGTGGATTCTTTTACCACTGAACCACCTGGGACACTTACTACAAAGCTAAAAACAGCATAGTAATAGCACAAAGATAGACATACAGATCAACAGAATAGAACTGAGAGTCTAAAAGTAAACACTCACATTCATAGTCAGCTAATTTCTGAAAGGATGCTAAGACCATTCAACTGGGAAAGAATAGTCTTTTCAACAAATGGTGCTAGGATTAAATGGATGTGCTTTGTTTGCTAAGTCGCTTCAGTTGTGTCCGACTCTTGGTGACCCCTATGGACTGAGCCCACCAGACTCCTCTGTCCATGGGATTCTCCAGGCAAGAATACTGGAATGGGCTGTCATTTCCTTTTCCAGGAGATCTTCCTGACCCAGGGATCAAACCCACATCTCCTGTATTGGCAGGTGAGTTCTTTACCACTAAATCGACTCGGGAAGCCCAATTAGCTGGATATCCACATGCAAAAGAATGAAATTGGATCTCTACCTAACGTCATATACAAAAATTAACTCACAATGGATCAAAGACCTAAATGTAAGAGCTGGATCTAGAAAACTCTTAGAAGAAACATTAGGGTAAATCTTAACAACTTTGGATTAGGCAATGATTTGTTAGATAGGACACCAAAAGCACAAACAAACAAACAAAAAATACATTAGACATCAAAGTTCACAACTTTTGTGCTTCAGGACATCAGGAAAGTGAAAAGAAAACATACAAAATGAAAGAAAAACTTTGTAAATCATATGTCTGATAAACATCTTGTATCTAGAATATATTAAGAACTTGAAATCTTACAACTCAATAATAAGTAGACATATAACCCAATATAAAATAGGCAAAGTATCTTAATAGAACTCTCCAAATAAGATATAGAAATTGCCAATGATGACATAAAAAGATGCTGAACATCATTAGTTATCAGAGAAATGCAAATCAAAACCACAATGAGATAAGTCCTTACACACACTAGGATGGTCATAATCAAAACACAGGATATAATAAGTGTTGATGAGGATATGGAGAAACTGGAACCTTCATACACTGCTGATAGAAATGTAAAGTGCTGCAGAAAACAGTCTGATAGTTCCTCAGAAGGTTAAACATAGGTTTTATTTGACCCAGGAATCCCATCCTCAAGAGAAATAAAACACACATGGACACAAAAACTTGTTTCTGAATGTTCCCAGCAGCAATATTCACAATAGCAAAATGGTCTCAAATTTGTACATCCATACAATGAAATATTATTCAGCAATACAAATGAATGAAATACTGAGACATGCTATAGCATGAATGAACCTTGAAAACATTATAATAAGTGAAAAAAGTGGGTCACTAAAGACATATTATATGATTCCAAAATAGGCAAATCTATAAAGACAGAAAGTAGATTAGTAGATTAGTGATTGTCTAGTACTGGGGGTGGGGGGGCAGGGGGCGGGGTGAGTGGATAGGAATAATGGGGGAATTACTGCTAAAGTATACGGGATCGGGGAGAAGTGATAGAAATATTCAAAAATTGACTGTTGGTTGCCCAAGTCTGCTAATATAATAAATACCATTAAAGTGTATACTTTAAATGGGTGAACTGTATGTTATATGAATTATATCTTGATGAAGCTGTTATCAAAATTTAAAAAACAGCATATATATCTGCAAAAAATGAAAAGTCTAAATCAATAAGATATATGTACTCCAATGTTCACAATAGCATTATTTATAATAGCCAAGACATGGAAGCAACCCAAATGCCCAGATGATTGACTTAAGAAGATCACACACACACACACACACACACTGGAATATTACCCAGTGATAAAAAAGAATGAAAAATCGCCATCTGCAGCAACATGGATGGACCTAGAAAATATTAGGCTTAGTGAAATAAGTCCGGAGAAGGCAATGGCACCCCACTCCAGTACTCTTGCTTGGAAAATCCCATGGACGGAGGAGCCTGTTAGGCTGCAATCCATGGGGTCGATAAGAGTCGGACACGACTGAGGGACTTCACTTTCACTTTTCCCTTTCATGCATTGGAGAAGGAAATGGCAACCCACTCCAGTGTTCTTGCCTGGAGAATCCCAGGGACGGGGGAGCCTGGTGGGCTGCCGTCCATGGGGTCGCACAGAGTCGGACATGACTGAAGTGACTTAGCATAGTGAAATCAGTCAGACAGAGAGAGACAAATACTATACGATATTACATGTGAAATCTAAAAAATAATACAAATGAATGTATGTACAAAACAGAAACAGACACACAGACAAAGAAAACAAATTTATGGTTACCAAAGATGAGGGGAAAGGGGCAAATTAGGAATACAGGATTAAAATATATAAATTACTATACATAAAAGAGATAAGCAACAAAGATTTACTGTACAGCACAGGAAATTATACTCAATATCCTGTAACCTACAAATGAAATATAATCTGCAAAAAAAAATCAGTATACTATATACTTGAAACTATTAATAATACAATCTTGTAAATCAAGTAAACTTCAATTTTAAAAAGCTATACTAAAAGCAAGAAGTACAAAATTAATGTAAAGGCTAAAAACAAAGATACACTTCAAAAGAAAAACAGAAAGCAGTATACTAAAGTAGCTCATTACTGTCTTTATTACTATAGTTTAAAAAAAAACCCATACTGGACATAATCTAAAAAGAAACAAAGATGAAGCAGAGAATTGTTTGCAGTGGATAGACAAGAAATTAAAACTGTAAAGATGAGATAGAAGATTGTCTCTCATTTTCAGGCCTGATCAGGAGGTGCTTTTCCAACAAGGACCACGTGCCCACTTGCTGGCTGGCCAGTAAGTCAGAAAACAAACAGCCATCAGGGTTCTGCTGCCCAGAAGCAGCTGTTGGTCTGACCAGAGCAGAGTGATGAAGTACAAAAAGAGGAGGAAGGCTGCTTGGTTACCATGCCAGCAGCTCATTTTCTACCATGGAAGTATAAAGAATAGGAAATAGGTGAATTGTGTGATTCATAAATTGCAAAGAACATGTGTGCCTGAACAAAAAAAGCTTAAAATTGGAGGAGGGGAATGTGAAAATAATGCAGGAAATAATCCCAGGTCCCTGGAATATCAGGTAACATTTCATTAGCCTGACCCCTGGATGTCCAGGTGCTTCACCCTGGCCTTTCTCCTAACAAAATATGCCTCTCCCCAGTTCCGACTGAAATTGCCCAAATCAATAAAATGTCTATTGAGGTCCCCTTTCTCTCCCTGCATCACCCATTCCACCCTAGTTTTTTCAGTCGGTCATCTAAACACCTTAAAACTTGATATAATCTTGAACATCACTAGAATGCAAGTGAGATTGAGGGGCAAGGCTTTGATTGTCCCACCTACTGCCACACTCCTGAAGCACATCATCAACAAATAAGCTAACACAGAATGTTCAGTTTGTTGCAGGAACTCATAAAATATCTAAGGAATAGCTATTATTATGTTACTTTCTGTTTCAGTTAGCAACTCTACTTCTAGGAATTAATTCTATAGAAATAATGTATATGTGCACAAGTACTCAACAACAGTGACAGCACTGATGTGTTATCACTGTTCTAAGCACTTAACTTACTCTCTTAACAAGCCAGCAAGACTGGAACTATTATTAGCCTCATTTTATGGCTGACAAAAGTGAGGTTGGGGATATTAACTAACTTGTTCAGGGTCACATAGCTAATCAGCACTGGAGCCAAAGTTTAAAACCAGGCTGTCTGGCTCCAGTGTCTATGCTTGTGACCAGAGCACTATCCTGCCCTACGCAAAACCACTGTGAGTATCATTTATGCAAGGAATTGGAAAACCTAGACATCCAACAACAGGGAACTGCTTTTAAAAAAACAAAAATAGAGTATCATTCAACCACTTTAAATGAAGTTGTAGAACAGTTAGTAACATTAAAAAAATTGTTCAACAAAATGTTAAGAATAAAAATCTGGTTGAACACACACACTACATAACAGATAATCAACAAGGACCTACTGTATAGCACAGGGACCTCTACCCAATATTCTGTGATAACCTATAAGAGAAAAAATCCTAAAAAGAATGAATATATGTATAACTAAATCACTTTGCTGTACATAGGAAACTAACACAATTGTAAATCAACTATACCCCAATAAAATTAAAATATTTTTAAAATTAAAAATCACCCATAGAAAAAAAAATCCAGCTGAGACATATATTTTAAAGAAAAAAAGATCTTCTCCTAAATGTTAATAATGGTTTCCACTGTGACTTTTCCCTCACCTGTATTTTCTAAATATTCTACAATATATTCTTTTTACAAAAAAAAAAATTAAAAGAAAATTTTTTAATTTAAAGGAAAACTAAAGGGAAATCATGCCCAAACCTGAACTAAAATTTCCCAACAAAAACATAAATAGATTGTGGTCCATTTGAAAAAAAACAAAATGAGGAAAACAAGATTGTGATGGTTAATGTTTTGTGCCAATTCAACCAGGATAAGGGATGTCCAGATAGTTGATGAAATATTATTGGTGGATGTGTCTGCAAAGGACTTTCCAGAAGAGATTAGCCTTTGAACTGGTAGACTGAGAAAAGATCCCTTTCACCAATGTAGGTAGGCAACATCCAATCTACGGAGGGCTTGCATAGAACAAAAAGGTGGAGGAAGGGTGAATCTTCTCTCTCCTTGAGATGGACTATACATCATCTTCTGCCCTCAGACATCAGAGGTCTTGGTTCTTCAGGCTTTGGACCACAAGACATACTCCACTGGCTCTTGTGTCTCAGGATTTCAGATTTGGACTGAATTATACCACTGGCTTTCTTGGTTCTCCAGCATGTAGACAGTAGACTGTGGGAATTCTCAGCCTCCATAATCAAGTGAGCCAATTCCAATAATAAATCTCCTCTTACACATATCTTGTTTTTCAGAGAAGCAGAACCAATAACATATATATAAATAAATAATAAAAATAGATGTTATTGGTTTTGTTTCTCTGAAAAACCCTGACTAATACAAAGATTATTCACTTAAGTCTCAGCAAATGACCAGTGTTTTCCGAAATAAGTTTCACAAAACACTTGGTCTGTACATAACAACCAAAGAGGGTTCAAAACCATGAGGGAAACCCTCAGTTAGACAAGTTTATTGTATGACTTCTCAGAGGTTTTAATCTACCTACATATATTATGAATCTTGGAGAGGAGTATAGCAGTTTTATATAGCATTTTTAAAACTCATTTTGGCTCAGATCTATTTTCCCACAGAGCACCTTGAGAAAATGTTTCTCAGAAGAGACTGGCAAATGGTAATTTACACAAAAGAGAAGCACCAGGACTGTTGGAAGAGGTTAAATCCAAGTCGATGCTTTTAAGGAAAAATGCAAAAGTGTGGTAACTTGCACAAAAAAAAAAAAGATGGGGGGGACATAGCAGGATTTTCAGTTATTTAAGCAAAAGGAAGAAATACTAATAATATAAAGTGAGAGTTGGGGGGAATTCTGTGGGCATATCTATTCCTGAGCTCTGCCTTTAAGTAGTTACTGGAGTGGGCTAAACAAGGCAAAATAAGGTATGGTGAGAGACCAAAAGTCTTCTTTCCCCAATTCTATTGACATATAACATTGTGTAAGTTCCAAGTGTATAATGTAATGATTTGATATATACTGTGTGAATCCCAGGGATGGGGGAGCCTGGTGGGCTGCCGTCTATGGGGTCGCACAGAGTCAGACACGACTGAAGCGACTTAGCAGCAGCAGCAGCAGTGAAATAATTACCACAATAAGGTAATACATCCATCACCACACATAATTACAACTTTCACTCTTCCGGTGAGAACTTTTAAGATCTACTCTTTTAGCAACTTTCAAGTATACAATACAGTATTGATAACTATAGTTACCACATTATACATAAGATCTCCAGAACTTGCTCTTCTTATAATTGGAAGTTTGTACCCTTTGGCCAACACTTCCCCATTTCCCACAACCTCCACTCCCTGACAACCACTAATCTACTCTCTGAGAGTTCAGCTTTTTAAGACTTCACACATAAATGAAATCATAGAGTCTTTGGTTTTCTCTGAGTTACTTCACTAAATACAATGCCCTCAAGGTTTATCCACATTGGTGCAAATGACAGGACTTCTTTCTTTTTTACAGTTGAATAATATTCCATTGTGTAAATATACCACATTTTATGTAGCCATTCATTTACTGACCAAAACTTGACGTTGTGTTCATGTCTTTGCTACTGTGAATACTGCTGCAATGAACCTGGAGGTGCAGATATCTCTTTGAGAAAGTGATTTCATTTTCTTCAGATACATGCCCAGAGTGTGATTGCTAGATTGTACAGCAGATCAATTTTTAATTTTTTGAGGAACTTCCATATTGTTTTCAATAGCAGCTGTACTAATTTGCATTCCTACCAATAGCACACAAAGGTTCCCTTTTCTCCACAGCCTCAGCAGCACTTGTTATCTCTCAGGGTTTTTTGTTTATTTGTTTGATAGTAGCCATTCTAACAGGTGTGAGGTGATACCTCATTGTGGTTCTGATTTGAGTCTCCCTGATGATGAGTAATGTTAAGCCCCTTCCCACGTACCTGTTGGCCATTTGGGTATCTTCTTTGGAAAAAATGTTCATTCAGGTCCTTTGCCCATTTTTAACCATTTTTTTCTGAGTTCTATGTTTTATATATTTTGGATATTAACCCTTCCTCAAATTTATGGTGTGCCAGTATTTTCTTCCTTTCATAGGTTGCCTTTTCATTTTGTTGATCATTTCCTTTGCTGTGCAGAAGCTTTTAGTTTAATGGAGTCCTATTTATTTTTTCCCCTGTTTTCTTCCAGGAGCTTTATGGTTTCAGGTCTTAACATTTAAGTTTTAAATCCATTTTGAGTTATATAAGATAGGCATCCAAGTTCATTCTTTTGCAGGTGAACATCTAGTTATCCTAATACCATGTGATGAAGGACTATCCGTTCCCCATTAAATACTCTTGGCTCCCCTGCCAAATATGAGTTGACCATATCCATGTGGATTTATTTCTGGGCTCTCAATTCTGTTCCACTGGCCTATGTCTATACCATACTGTTCTGATTACCACAGCTTTGTCACATACACTTGACCCTTGAACAATGTGGGGATTAGGAGTGCCAACTTCCCCCCACATGCAGTGGAAAACCCACATCTAACTTTATATCAGCTCTCCATATCCACAATTTCATATCCGAGATATGGAATCACAGATAGTGCAGTACTATAGCAGTTAGTGAAAAAAAAAAAAATTCACATAAGTGGACCCTCGAAGTTCAAACCCATGTTGTTCAGGGGCCAACTGTAGTTTGAAATCAGAGAGTGTAATGTTTCCAACTATGTTCTCCTTTTACAAGATTGCTTTGGCTATTTAGGGTCTTTTGTTGATTCCATTCAAATTTTAAGAATGTTTTCTCTATTTTTGTGAAAAAAGGCCATGGGAATTTTGATAGGGATTGCAGTGAATCTACAGATAACTTGGGGAATATGAACATTTTAACGCTATTCTTTTGATGCAAGAACACAGGACATCTTTCATTTGTGTCTTCTTCAATCTCTCTCATCAAGTTTTCAGTGTACAGATCTTTCACCTTCTTGGTTAAATTTATTATTAAATGTTTCATTGTTTTGACACTATTTAAAATGAGATTGTTATCTTTATTTCTTTTTCAGACAACTCACTATCAGTGTATAGAAATGCAACTGATTTTTGTATGTTGATTTTGTATCCTGCAAATTTACCAAATTTGTTTTTAAGTTCTAACAGTTTTTTTGGTGGAGTCTTGTAGGGTTTTTTATATACAGAACCATGTTATCTGCAAAGAGACAATTTTATTTCTTCCTTTCTAATTTGGATGCCTTTATTTCTTTCTGTTGCCTAATTACTCTGGCTAGAACTTCCAGTACTATGATCAAAAAGAGTAGTGAAAGTGGGCACCCTTGTCTTGTTCCTGACCTCAAAGGAAAAGCTTTCAAACTTTCACCATTCAATGTGACGTTAGCTATGGGTTTGTCACATAGGGCTTTTAACATGTTATGGTATAATCCTTCTATACCCAATTTGTTGGGATGCTGAATTTTGTTAAACACTTTTCCTGCTCTATTAAAAAGATGTTATGGCTTTTATCCTTCATTCTATGAACACGGTGTATCATCTTTATTGATTTACCTTGAATCACCCTTGCACCCCAGGGATAAATCTCAGTTGATCATAGTATTTGATCCTTTCATCAGATCATATTTTACCAGATCATACATATACTGTTTGCTAGTATTTTGTTTAGGAGAAGGCGATGGCAACCCACTCCAGTACTCTTGCCTGGCAAATCCCATGGACGGAGGAGCCTGGTAGGCTGCAGTCCATGGGGTCGTGAAGAGTCAGACATGACTGAGAGACTTCACTTTCACTTTCACGCATTGGAGAAGGAAATGGCAACCCACTCCAGTGTTCTTGCCTGGAGAACCCCAGGAATGGGGTAGCCTGGTGGGCTGCCGTCTATGGGGTCGCACAGAGTCGGACACGACTGAAGCGACTTAGCAGCAGCAGCAGTATTTTGTTTAAAAATTTTACGTTAATACTTGTCAGGGATATTGGTCTATAGTTTTCTTTTCTTGTAGTGTCCTTATCTCGCTTTGATATCAGGGTAATGCTGGCCTTGTTAAAATAAGTTTGGGAGTGTTTCATCCTCCTCGAGTTTTGGGAAGAGTTTGAGAAGGATTGGTGTTAATTCTTCTTTGAAATTTGGTAGAATTCACCAGTGAAATGATCCAGTCATAGGCTTTTCTTTGTTGAGAGATTTTTGCTTACTGATTCAATCTCCTTAATTATTATTGGTTTGTTCAGATTCTCTACTTCTTGATTCAGTCTTGGTAGTTCATATGTTTCAAGGAATTTATCCATTTACTCTAGATTATCCAATTTGTTGGCATATAATTGTTCATAGTGGCCTCTTACAATCATTTGTATTTCTGTGATAACAGTTGTAATGTCTCCTTTTTCATTTATAATTTTGTGTTCTCTCTCTTTTGTCTTAGTTTAGCTAAAGATTTGTCAATTTTGTTTATTCTTTCAAAAAAACTCTTAGCTTCATTTTTTTCCTATTGTCATTCTAATCTCTATTTCATTTGATCTCTGCTCTAATCTTTATTAATTCTTTCCTTCTGCTAATTTTGAGCCTCGATTAAACTTCTTTTCTAATTCCTCCATGTGTAATGTTAGGTTGTTTATTTGGAGACCTGAAGCCTTAAATCAGATAAAGGACACAAGCCATACTCAAGGGAACAAAATGAGGCACTTCAATAGTGTCTAGGGAACACAATACAAATTCTTTAGTGACAAAGAAACATTAGGCATAAATGTTAGCACTATCCACCGCCTAAAACAACTATGGATGGAGCTTCTAGGAAATCTGGCAGGAAGCCTAATATTAATAAAAATTGAGCAATAGAGCATAAGACAAATCTAATTTAACTTGGTTTTTAATGCCAAAGCCTAGACCCTGCAGAAAAGAAAAACAAGTAAAGGGATATAGAATTGTTTTTACAAGTAGTTCAAACCCCTACGCAACAATTACATCTTCAGCTATACGTGCTTTGCTCATGCCATTTTCTCTGCCTGGAAGACATCTCCCTAACCTTACCACTTTCCATTTCTCTAACTCTTACTTGTCCTTTAGAATTTAGCTCAGGCATCTTTCCCCTTAGGATGTGTTCTCCAAAGTTGCAGTTTTACATGCTTTCTTTCATGACACCCTTTAAGAAACTAATAATTACTGCACACCTGCCACCTGGCAGGCACCTGATACATTTTTCCTTCATAACACTTTTTTGCACTGTAGGAAGACCATTTTCATTGACCTATTATCATTTTTTACCTTGCACCCTCTCCCACACATCTCAGAGCCTAGCCAGTGTGTCTGGGGATCTTTAGTGAATAACTCAAAGCTCCTATGAAGTACTAGGTGCTAGAGATTAAAATGATTCAGAAATTGTTCCTGCCCTCAGGAAGCTCATGAACTACAGAGAAAAGAGGAGATAAACAGTTATAACATACAATAAGATGAAATATGTGATAAATAATGGCATTGGTACAACAAACACATGAAAAGATGCTCAACATCACTAATTATTAGAGAAACACAAATCAAAACTACAATGAGGCATCACCTAACCCTGATCAGAATGGCCATCATCAAAAAATCTACAAATAATAAATACTGAAGAGGGTGTAGAGAAAAGGGAATCCTCCTACACTGTCAGAAGGAATGTAAATTGGTACAGCCACTATGGAGAACAGCATAAAAATTCCTTAAAAAATGAAAATAGACTTACCATATGATCCAGCAATCCCATTCCTGGGCATATATCCAGGAAAGACAAAAACTCTAATTCAAAAAGATACATGTACTCCATATCTTGGCTATTTACAATAGCCAAGATATAAAAGTAACCTAAATGTCCATTGATAGATGAATGGATAAAGAAGATATGGTATATACATTTTTTTTCATCCTGTGAATATATATATTCATTAATATGTACAGAAATTTGTTAATTTTCCTTTTCCTTCCCTTTTTAACTGTATTTTGTTTCTCCATATGTTAACATCCATAAAATGTACGTATGTACATTTTTGCAGAGTTAACATCATAGAAAACTAGATGGCATCTAGCAGCTAATGGCATATTATGGCTTAATGGCAGTGTTTCTCTTTTTAAGTGGAAAAGCACTGATAATGATGCATTTTACAAATGATAAATGTCTTTAAGACTTTTTCAAGGTAATAAATAGGTGCTGGTGGTAGTAAAAAAAAAAAAAGAAGAAGAAGAAGATATGGTGTGTGTGGGTGTGGGTGTGGGTGTGTATATATACGTATAGATATAGATATATAAGCTTCCCTGGTGGCTCAGCTGGTAAAGAATCTGCCTGCAATGCAGGAGACCTGGGTTCAGGCCCTGGGTTGGAAAGATCCCCTGGAGAAGGAAACGGTTACCCACTCCAGTATTCTGGCCTGGAGAATTCCATGGACTGTAGTCTATGAGATCGCAAAGAGTCAAATACAACTGAGCAACTTTCACTTTCACATAGATCTCCATTATATGCGTGTGTGTGTATGAGTGTATACATATAAAACATTATATATATAACAGAATACTACTCAGCCATAAAAAAAAAATGCCATTTGCAGCAACATAGATGGACCTAGAGATTGTCATACTAAAAGTGAAGAAAGTCAGAGAGAGCAAGATAAATATCACATGATATAACTTAGATGTGGAATCTAACATTACAATTCAAATGAACTTATTAACAAAAGAGACATAGACTCACAGACACAGAAAACAAACTTATGGTCACCAAAGGCGAAAGGGTAGTGGGGAGAGACAAATTAGGAGTTTGGAATTAACAGATATACACTTCTATATCTAAAATAGATAAACAGCAAGGATTTACTTTATAGCACTGGGAACCATGGGGCTTCCCTTGTGGCTCAGCTGGTAAAGAATCCGCCCGCAATGTAGGAGACTTGGGTTCGATCCCTGGGTTGGAAAGATCCCCTGGAGAAGGGAAAGGCTACCCACTCCAGTATTCTGGCCTGCAGAATTCCCTGATAGCTCAGTTGGTAAAAAATCCTCCTGCAATGCAGGAGATCTCGGTTCGATTCCTGGATCAGGAAGATTTGCTGGAGGAGGAATAGGCTATACACCCCAGTATTCTTGGGCTTCCCTTGTGGATAAGCCAGTAAAGAATCTGTCTGCAATGAGGGAGACCTGGGTTTGATCCCTGGGTTAGGAAGATCCCCTGGAGAAGGGAAAAGCTGCCCACTCCAGTATTCTGGCCTGGAGAATTTCATGGACTGTATAGTCCCTGGGGTCCCAAAGAGTCAGATACAACTGAGTGACTTTCACTTTCACAGGGAACTCTATATTCAATATCTTACAATAACCTATAATGGAAAAGAATCTGAAAAAGTATATATAACTGAATCACTTTGCTATACATCTGAAAATATCACAACATTGTAAATCAACTGTATTTCAATAAAAAAGAAAAATAATGGCATGGGCAAAGGAAGCTCTGATAAAGAAGAGGTTGTATGCACAGCCTTCATACAAAAAAACTCATTCAATGTCCTGAACCTGTCTTGCAACAAAGCTCAGCAAACATGCACCTTGGCCTTACAAATAGTCTGCATACCCGTCACTGTTTAGCTCAGTGAGAATGAGTGCTTTTGCACTTCATTTCTTACTTTTTAAGTTAAATTGCATTTTAGAAGCTAGGTATTCTCCCTGTCCTGTGGCTGCCTTGACAAAGACAAAGTTGAGACCAAAGAAAGAGAGAGAGGCCAAAAGAAAATGCATGGCATCTGCAATCTTTACTCTGCAATTGTGTGTAGGTGTTGCAATCACTCTATTATTGGCCTTCAAGCAGCTGGTTCAGTTGGAAATCAAGTTTATGAACAGAACTGGTGCAACCATAAAGGATTTTTCCCCAGTGATTAAGCACTAAAATGATAGGTGTTAAATAAATACAAAGAAAAGAGAGAGCTTTGGGGGAGTCATTCTGTCTCTATCAGAATTCGAAAGGGAAAGCCAACTGACTGAGAGTGGGTGGGGAAGAGTCAGACTTCACTAGGTGGTGGTGTTCTGACTTCTGTTCTCAAACCATGATGACGCTCACCCAGCAAGTTCCTTCCAAAAGGGCACGGGCAAAATAGGAAAAGTACCTCCGCAGTTCATTCATAACCTTGAACGCCTTCCCCATGTGGGCAGGGTTGACAGTGATGGTCCTCTGGTTCTTTTCATCATCCCCAGTCTGTATCAGAGGCTGGGAGCTCGGTTTGATGCTGTGAACAGGAAGAGAGTGGGAGAGGAGAGAGAAGATCACACGTTGGCAAACTCATTGATCCAACTGTCACAAACCCATCCATTTGCCCACCCACCAGGGGCATCTCTGTCAGTCTTTTCCTTCACCACAGGCCCAGAAGGGAAGGAAATCACTGGGTCAGGAATTTCTTCAGGATCTTCCAGTGCAAAATGTACCCCTCAGACCCTAGTTCAGCTTCTTCCATCAAGCACTGGTGTGACTTTTTGGGAGGTCATGATGCTTATTCTCCATCTCTCCATCCCTAAAAGGGTATGGGGTGAGGGGAGACTAAGCACTGTACCCCACTCACTTCACAGGGATGTAGGTTCATTCAACAAACATTTAGTGGAGCTTACTACATGCCAAGCACTGTGTTTAAATTCAAGAGAAACATAATAAGTAAGTCACAGATCATGCTTTCATAACGCTTAGACTTCAGAGATGGAGAAAGCCAAGTCAACATTTAAACATATCAGAGTATTATGATCTGATTGGAATTACAGAAGCACAAAGGGATTCCCAAGTGGTGCTAGTGGTAAAGAACCTGCCAATGCAGGAGACATAAGAGATGCGGGTTCGATTCCTGGGTAGGAAGATCCCCCAGAGGAGGAAATGGCAACCCACTCCAGTATTCTTGTCTGGAGAATCCCATGGACAGAGGAGCCTGGTACGCTACGGTCCATAGGGTCGCAAAGAGTCAGACACAACTGAGGCAACTTAGCGTGCATGCCCACACAGAAGCACAAAGGATAGGCAACTATCTCAGTGATGGCAGGCTGAGGAAAAAATTGCTAGAAGCTGAGGAAGAATACAAATCTTAAGGAATAGCAGAAATTAACCAGGTAAGAAGGAAGATGGGGAAACAGAGGAAACAATATGAACAAAGACCTAGAGAAAAGGAGTCCAGTGGAATCAGAGCACTACAAGTTCAGTAAAACTAAAAGTGGTCTTACAAGTGCCACATAAAAACAAAGCTAAGGAGTTTGGATTTCATTCTGAAACAATGAGAAACCCTCAGAGTTTTAAGAAGTGGAGCAGGAAGCAAGTGAATACATGTGTGCTTTAGGAAGATCACATTGGCCACAGCATGGAGAAAAGTGGCATAAGAGTGAAAGCTTTGGAGAAACCATAATCCCATAGAAAGACAAGGGATTGTAACTTATAAAATGACTATATGTGGGTTAGGTGAGCAAGTGGTGACTATCAAGAGGCACCTATAATCTTAAAGGCTTCTACACCAAAGACAAAACACTCATTCCTGTGGGATACCAGCAAGGTGCTCAATCACTTCCAAGCAACAAGTCTAAACTTGATGGTGGGGTGGGAAAGAAGAATCAAAAAAATGAGCAAGAAAAGGACTTTCTCCCCAAACTGATAAAACTATTCAGCTCCAAGCCAAGTCTGGGACCTTGGAGTTATGTCTGTTTGGACCAGACTAAGCTTTGCCTTCTCACAGAAAACCAGAACCTTCTCCACTGGTATAGATTTGGGGACCCACAGTTCACACTAACTCTAAGACACTGACAGTAACTTCCTTTGCCTTTCTCTAGTGGGCCTCTGTTGATGTAACCACGTAGCCTTGCAAACTGGCTCAAGAAAGGGGTTGCTATGGTTAAGATAACGTTTTGGAGACCTGAGAGTCTCTCTAGATCTCACACTGGGACTCGTAACATTGGAACATTCCAATATAACCAGCATGCCAGAGCCACAGCTTGTCTAACCAGGACACTCGCCTCTACTGGCTTCCTTCCCACTTTTAGTTCAGCAGAAAAATGTAAGCCACAGACATCCGAACTGTGGGACTGTTTGCATTCTAGGTACAAAGAAGTTAGCTAAGCACAGGATGATAAATATCAAGGCAGAATCATGTGTTTAAAAACATTAAGAAAATCTCAAAACAGAGAAAGTTATCAAGGAGAGGGAGGACTTAGTAAAAATTTAAAACTTCCTATTAAAAATCCCACAAGTATAATTTCTTTCATAACTTAAGTGTCCTTCCCTACTCCAGGCCAGATAGATATGTTTCTATTTTATACTAAAAGTTTAATGATTTTTCTTTTGATATTTAAGCCCTTATTTTATCTAATGTTGATTTTTATGTCACCATATGAAATATGGATCTAATTTTTTCCTGTAAGTTCCACTTATTGAATACTTTTTCTTTTTCCCTACTCACTTTGTTATGCCACCTTTAGACACATATCACAGAATGATAAACATAAAATGTCCTAATGAATATTCTTGTCATCTTTCTCATTCTAAATTTAAAAAAGATGTTTGTGATGTTTCCTCATTGTATGTTAATTTTAGGATTTTTGTAGATGGCCTTTATCAAATTAAACTCACATTTTAATTTTAATCATAAATTATATTAATTTTATCAAATCTTTTTGTGAATCTAATGAGATGATCATATGGATGTTTCCCTTTAATCTGTTAATGTGGTATATGACATATTTTCTAATACTAAACTATATTTGCATTCCTGGAGTAAATTTAGAAACTGTAAAACACTGCACAAATATTCATTGTAAATACTGTCTTCAAATTGCAGAGACTTAAAAGCCAGGAAGAGAAAATATCTGGTATTGATCAGAGAACAACTAAAGGCTTCTGACAGAAACTTTATGAGATTAGAGCTCATAAAGGGCCAGTGGACAGACATTATTAGTTCTATTTTACATATACGGGACAGATGTAGATCAAAGAGAGACATTCTGGAAGCGCTGACAGCTCTCCTGTGACTAGTAACTGGGAAGCTTGCTCTTCCTTGTTGTGTTAGTCTTTGAATTTTCCAGTCTTCCAGGATGGCCTGGGTTAAGTTTTGCCTCCTCTGTGAAGTCCTTTGACTACTTCATTCCTAAGTGATCCCTGCCTCCCCTAAACTGTTGTGGTATTTCTGGCCTGTAACCCAACTGCACATAGGATACGAATGCGTTTGATGACCTTTTCATAGCACATATTTGAACACCCAGCCCCCCATGCTAGTCTCCATGTTCCTGGTAAGCAAGGACAATGTGTCCAAGGACTCTCAACAGTTTAGCCTGCCCAGCAGAAGGCCATGCCCACAGCAGGTCTTCATGACATTATTTATTTATTTATTTATTTTGCATTGATTGATTTTATTTTTAAATTTTACATAATTGTATTAGTTTTGCCAAATATCAAAATGAATCCGCCACAGGTATACATGTGTTCCCCATCCTGAACCCTCCTCCCTCCTCCCTCCCCATACCATCCCTCTGGGTCGTCCCAGTGCACTAGCCCCAAGCATCCAGTATCGTGCATCAAACCTGGACTGGCAACTCGTTTCTTACATGATATTTTACATGTTTCAATGTCATTCTCCCAAATCTTCCCACCCTCTCCCTTTCCCACAGAGTCCATAAGACTGTTCTATACATCAGTGTCTCTTTTGCTGTCTCGTACACCGGGTTATTGTTACCATCTTTCTAAATTCCATATATATGCATTAGTATACTGTATTGATGTTTTTCCTTCTGGCTTACTTCACTCTGTATAATAGGCTCCAGTTTCATCCACCTCATTAGAACTGATTCAAATGTATTCTTTTTAATGGCTGAGTAATACTCCATTGTGTATATGTACCACAGCTTTCTTATCCATTCATCTGCTGATGGGCATCTAGGTTGCTTCCATGTCCTGGCTATTATAAACAGTGCTGCGATGAACATTGGGGTACACGTGTCTCTTTCCCTTCTGGTTTCCTCAGTGTGTATGCCCAGCAGTGGGATTGCTGGATCATAAGGCAGTTCTATTTCCAGTTTTTTAAGGAATCTCCACACTGTTCTCCATAGTGGCTGTACTAGTTTGCATTCCCACCAACAGCGTAAGAGGGTTCCCTTTTCCCCACACCCTCTCCAGCATTTATTATTTGTAGACTTTTGGATCGCAGCCATTCCGACTGGTGTGAAATGGTACCTCATAGTGGTTTTGATTTGCATTTCTCTGATAATGAGTGATGTTGAGCATCTTTTCATGTGTTTGTTAGCCATCTGTACATCTTCTTTGGAGAAATGTCTATTTAGTTCTTTGGCCCATTTTTTGATTGGGTCATTTATTTTTCTGGAGTTGAGCTGTAGGAGTTGCTTGTATATTTTTGAGATTAGTTGTTTGTCAGTTGCTTCATTTGCTATTATTTTCTCCCATTCTGAAGGCTGTCTTTTCACCTTGCTAATAGTTTCCTTTGATGTGCAGAAGCTTTTAAGGTTAATTAGGTCCCATTTGTTTATTTTTGCTTTTATTTCCAATATTCTGGGAGGTGGGTCATAGAGGATCCTGCTGTGATGTATGTCGGAGAGTGTTTTGCCTATGTTCTCCTCTAGGAGTTTTATAGTTTCTGGTCTTACGTTGAGATCTTTAATCCATTTTGAGTTTATTTTTGTGTATGGTGTTAGAAAGTGGTCTAGTTTCATTCTTTTACAAGTGGTTGACCAGACTTCCCAGCACCACTTGTTAAAGAGATTGTCTTTAATCCATTGTATAGTCTTGCCTCCTTTGTCAAAGATAAGGTGTCCATATGTGCGTGGATTTATCTCTGGGCTTTCTATTTTGTTCCATTGATCTATATTTCTGTCTTTGTGCCAGTACCATACTGTCTTGATAACTGTGGCTATTTACCATCAATGAAATCTGATCTGAAAACCCTCCACTTTGTCCCTGTGGGTGGTGGACAGTAGAGCAGAGTGGGGATGGTCTGCCCCAAACACTGCCCCCAACCCTAACAATCTTAAAAATGAAAGTTGGTCTTCAAAATTAAACTATAAATTAATACACATAAAATCTTATAATAGTTATGAGTTATAAACAAAAATACATAAACTGTAAACATTAGGCCCTCTTTCATGGCATGCCACCTCCCACAGCCTTTTCTCCTACCCTCCCCTCTCCTCTAAAGTCCAGATCTATATATCTAGTATCTGAACTGACTCCCCAACTTAGATTTTTCATAGTAACTTATACTAAACTGATGCTCCCCACCTTCTCTGAAGCTTGCTCATCTTTCTGTACTCTCTGTCTCAGAGTCATACCCAACTACCCACTCACCTACGAAAGGCAGAAGTTGGGATATCATTGGATGTCTTCTTCCCTCCCTCTCTCACTTCACATACTACCACAAGTCCCATCAGTCCTAGGTCCTTTAAAGTCTCTCTACCCCATTCCCTAGTCACTGCCACGACTTCAGTCCAGGCCATCAGGATCTTACCTGGGTTGGTTACTACAGTAACTTCCTCCTCAAAGACTTCGGAATGATCTTTACAGAATGTCAGTGTGCATGGCACGTCCTATGTGAAACCTCTCACTGGTTCCTCACTGCATACAGAAGAAATCTCAGAGACCCAGCCTGGTGCTTCCTCATTTCATTGCTGTCCTGAAGACTTTTTGTTACTCAAGTACTAAAATATTCACAATTGCCTAAATATACCAAGTTCTTTTGCCCTATCCCCACCCATTGTCCCCTATGTCTAGCTCATTTTCATCAACCCTCAGACCTCTTGCTGACGGTCTCCCACTTTGCAGGCAGATTCTTTACTATCTGAGCCACCAAGGAAGCCCATTAGTAAAATAATTAGGAAGAGATGAGTCTTTACTATGTCTTTAATATAATTTATTAGTAAATCACATAATTTTTAAAATAAGGGCTGTATTTAAATGACTGACTCACAAAATTCTTAAAAATTTAGCAAGCAGCTCTAGCAAGTGGGTGAATGCTGGTTCTTGCATACCACTGCCCACCCTAGATTTTGAGCTCCATAAGAACCAGGATGGTATCTTATTTCCCTCTATATTATCAGCCTATGGCACATGGCAGGTACTCAGTAAATTATTATTGAGTAACTGAATGGACGGACAAGTAAATGAGGTATAACTACCAACTATCCCATCTTTTCTCATATCCTCTAAAATAATTATAGCTTTATCCCTCTCAACTTCCCTCTCTGTCCTTCCCCAAAGGAGGTGGTAGGGGGAGGGGAGGAGCTTTCTTAGCCAAACTAGTTTCCTGCATTGGTGATACAGAATCAGGAAGCTCTTGACAGGAAGCGGGGTGGGCAGGGGTAGAAGAGAAAGTCACACTCCTCTAGAGAAGAAGGAAGAAAGCAAGAAGAGTTACTGCCTGTTGCATTAGTTCTTAGGCTCTTTCCATCACTAAGAAAAATCCAGGCAATGAATAGAAAGGACAATAGCATGCATGTCAGCAAAGCAGGAGAAATAGAAACCTCTGAGCATCTAACTGTCCAGATGTGTTTGGGGAATCTGCCAAATGAGGAACTCTGGAGCATCCAGGGTGTGAGAGAATGGAGAGGAGAGGAAAGGGGAGTCTAAGAAACACTGTTGAGAGTTAAGAACTGCATCCCTGCTGAAAGTCTTCAAGAGATGCAAATAAAGTTCAGGCAGCATGGGCCACACTGATAGAGTCCAAACGCATGATGGTCAAGCTATAAATGAGACAGAATAAAGAGAGGCAAAGTCACCTACGGGGGTCAACACAACTCTGTGAGTTGGAGGAAGGCTATGCCGAATGCATTAAAATCCCTCAATAAAGAAAATGTCCTTTAAAAAAAAAAAAGGTAAGAAAATTTCCTTTAGAAAGGGAAATTGAAAAACAAGAATCAGGCTGAGAAAGCTCTTGGTCCAGCTCACCCCACACTATGGAAGAAATTATTTAATCATCAGATAATCATTAGGTTCAGCCTCATGTCAGATCCCTGCTGTGGAACTTGAAGCCTATAAACACTCAAATGACCTTACTCAGTCCCCAGCTCCCAAATGCGGCCTCTTGATCAAGTTGGCTTCCCCTGTGGCTTTCCTTTAGGAAGCAAGAAAGTGTGGTAGCAGGCCCTCAGGAACACTGTGCCAGTAATACTTTTCATCACAAATTAATAAAATGACACTCTGACTGTTGTACCTCAGTTTCTCATGATGAGTTCATCAGCATGACTCCACTTCTTCAGGTCTGGGCAGCAAAGGACAAGAGAAAATTTTGGAACCTACCGGGCTCTGGGTAAACTAGCTCTGGGAGAACTAGCATATTTCTCAATCCTAAAGTTCAAGGCCAAAATGACCCAATTGAGATTTCTGCATCTGGATGAATGAACAACCTGGCACTTGAAGATACCCAAGTAACAGGACTCAGGGTGTGATAGTGCCGCCCTGTCCTCAAGGAACACCCCCACACACAGACTGCTACAGAGCTCCACATTCTCCTACTTTTTCACTTGGGCCACCTCAGTTTAAGCATCAGTTGATTCCCCGCAACAGGCCACATGGACCCAGGGAAGATAATGCATCAGTAAGCTATGGTTCCTGGGTAGTAACAGTTAACCGTTTACTGAAAGCTTACTTTACCTCTACTATCTCATTTTATCTTCAGAAGAACCCTATAAAGTATAACCTCCTCAGGCACTGAGATAAAACTTGTCCAGAAATCCCACATAACTACTAAGTGGAGAACTGACACTCCAGACCCATGTCTAATTCACTCCAGGGCCTATGCTCTTCATAGCAATGTCCACTGTCTTGGGATAATGTACACAGCCCAACAGGCCAAGGGAGACTCAATCCTTATGATCCACTCCCTGAGGTTCTTCTTGGTGTGGCCAAACTAAGCCAATGAAAAAAACTGAATCCCCTAGGACCTGTGCCATGGCACTATTTCACTTCACTGATTGTGGGGAACTACAGTATGTACTGGAGTTAATATTATTAATTGGACAGAACTCAGACAAGCCTGCCATGATGCATCAAAGCTAGTCAGCAGCTGCTGCCATTCTTGTAATGTGCTCTTTCATAAACCAGTTCAAGAACAGGTATGTTACTAACCACATTCCTAACAGTCCAATTCACAAATAGCTTCCTTCCAAACCAAGAAGGCAATCACTTCAGCAGGCTGGGTAAAAATGCAAAATATAAGAAAAACATGAGTTCAGACAGACAGAATGAAACAAGGGGAGAGAAAGACTGAAAGAAAACACAGCCCTCATTATGTGGCCTTTTGGAAGCCAAACTTCTCTTAGGTTTGAATAGGAGAGCTGAACTCTTCCACGTGTGTGGCTTTGATAGAGTTCACAATAGACTTTCACAAGTTAAAAAGAAAAGTCCATGAAAGCAGGGCTGAGAGTCTGAAAACCCTTTTAAATTACAAAAAGTTACAGATTTGTAACTTGACCACCACTGAACTTGATAGAGAAAAAAATTTAAGAACAAAACATGTTCAAGTTATTTTTTACACAGTGCATCAATGCTCTTTTCAGTCTAACCTAGTTTCAAGGTTTATCCAGAAATTGAAAAAAAAAAAAAAAAAATTAGGTCAATTCTATGATGGCAAATTTCATCAAATAAAATACTTGCTTTAGAAAACTTACCCCAAAATGTTCTTGTATAGATGTGTCTTAACAATATAAAACCTAGCAAGCAGCAAAAACCTAAAAGCTCAAATCTGGGTATGGGGAAATCAAGAGGTTTCTTCCAACTGACTTTGTTTTCTTGCAGTTGAAAACCTTGCTTCACCAAAAATTATTTCCAAAATGGAAAGTTTGGTTTCAATTATCATGGTTGAAATGCACATATGCTTCAGGCGGCAGTGATGCCCAAAAATTTCTACAGAAGTTTCCACCCATGCCTTCTATGGGTGGGAGAGGGCTGAGAGGAAGAGAAAGCCTGGGGCGCTGAACACTTGCTCTTCCCTGGGTCTTTCCAGGGATACACCGGGTGTTGTAAACTCAGCGTTTGGAGAGACTTAGCTGCCTACATCATGTTTTTGTTTTTGTTTTAATAAGATCTGTTTCTGATCAAGGATGGAAAAATAAGCTCTCAGGGTTCTAGGAGCAGGCTGTCCTCCATAAGGATGAGCCATTCTCTCTCTTAGGACTGCTCTCATAAATTCAAGGCACAGTGTTGGGCACACAATGCCCCTTGCAATAAGAGGCATCCTGATGCTTCTGATAAATAAAACCACAATTTTAATAAAAATGGACAGCCAACATCCCCCTTTTGTGATGCTTCTTCTAAAAGTTGTGGTTCTCTGCAATTCTTGTGAATATCCCAGAGACTATGCCTGGAAATTTTTTTAACTGTGGTAAAATACATGTAACTTGAAATTTACCCTTTTAAGAATATAGTTCAGAGGCTTTAAGTATGTATATGTTCTTGTGCAACCATCTATTTCCAGAACTTTTTCATTTCCCTAAATTAAAACTCCATGCCCATTAAGCATTTCTCCCTCTCCCCAGACCCTGGCAACCAGTCTACTTTTTGTCTCTATGAATTTGACCATTCTAGATACCTCGTATAAGTTGGGAATTTACTGTAATCCATCCACAAGGCTAATTTCTAGAACTTAAATGAAATCCCAGTAGCCAAGCTACTGTCATTTTCAATGTGTTCTACACACACACACACACACAATTTGTCACTGTAGTGATGTCATGGCTCCAAACCACCAAGGCATCTGAAGCCTCAGGGTGTCTATAAAAAAGAGGACTAAGGTAAGGCTTCCTAGGTGGCACAGTGGTAATGAACCTGCCTGCCAATGCAGGAGATGCAAGAGACTCGAGTTCAATTCCTGGGTCAGGAAGATGCCCTGGAATAGGGAATGGCAATCCACTGCAGTAGTCTTGCTTGGAAAATTCCAGGTGTCTTGTGGGTTACAAATCCATAGGAATCAGAGTCTGACAGGACTGAGCACACACGTGTGCACACACACACACACACACAAGTGTTGATGAACCCTACAAGAGGAAGTGCTAAGCCCTATGTGGTATCTCACTGTGAGGAGACAGTTCAGATGGATGCAAGATGATGACCTGATAGCCTCTTAATTTTCTCATGGGAATGGTCCCACAAAATCTGCTTTGGATTATAAATATATGAAGGCCTTGAAATAAGCCTTGGTTAGTATCCAAGAACAAATCATGGAGCACAGCAGGGTAATAGATGAACACTAACAATAATAGCAACTACCATTTACTGAAAACTTACTCTGTGCCAGAAAAACTTACTAGGTGCTTTATCTATATTGCCTCCTTTGATCTTCACAACAACTCTATGAGATATGGATACTGTCTCTCTACATCAAAAAGAAATATTAATTCTGAAAAAATGTGACACACTCAAGGTCAAGTTTATGAAATAGATTCACCGCAAACTCTATGTTACCCCTAAGCCCATGTTTTAATTAATAGCCTTTTAAGGTAGAAGTTATTTTCAAAACCTCATGGCAAAGAAAGAAAATTGTTCATTAGAAATCTCTTGGCTGAAAATTCTTAATGCTTAAAAACAGCCCCAATTAAGCTTTAGCAGGTTAAATGTAGAACAAGACTTAGGATCCCTCCAGTCTCTGGAGGTCTGACATGTGATCCTAGGCCAGTCACCCAGTTTCTCTGGCCCCAAGTTTCCCAGGGAACTTGTGAAAGAAGCCTACTTCCTCCTTTTCTCCCCTACCTCAAAGCATTCCATGGGGTCAATTACCCATGCTGAGATAATAAGGCTGATAGCCAAGGATGAACCTACTGGCCAGAGGTTTCAATAGCCTCTTGGAGAGGCAATTTTTAGTTACTGGAGCTTCTCACAAAAGTCAGCTAATCCGCAAATAATTATCTAATACCTACTATGTGTCCAGCCATACTGTAGATAATGTGGAGTATTCAGAGGTACAAGCAACATTCTTGTCCTTGAGGACCTATCCCCCACTATGGGAACTTACAAGATATATGAAACAAAAGCACAAAAACATCTTGTGGGTGGGCCTGTTATTCAGTACCCAACTATGAGATTCAAACTAGAAGTAATGAAATTAGGAAGAACATCTGCCAGAACCAGAAGAGCTTAAGTTTCCAAGACAAAGTGGAATTTTAAAACAGCCTTGATAGATGAGTAACTTTTAGAAAAGTGAAAGCAAAAGGCATTCCAGGCGAAAGAAACTCTGGAAGCTAAGGATCTGAGTCTGGATGTAGTAGTGCACAGGATGAGCGATCACAAGAGAGACCCATAGATCTCTCAGTAGGGGTATATGAGTGAGCAGTAGGAATGGAGACTGGAGCCAGATTTCAGAAGACTTGAATGCCTGGCAGGGTAAGCTGGTCTTAGAGTGGGAACAAAAGGTAGTGAGCTCGGTGACCTGGTGAACACTGGAAGCTGCAAGGTTTGGATTTCTCTGCTTTTGATAGAAGGAAAGCAAAAGAACACGTGTAAAAACTAGAGGTTGCAATGCCAAAGACCTCAGCCATCCCAGTTGAAAGGCACCAGAGTGCTGAAGAACAAGAGAGCTCCTAGGAGGCCAGGGCTCATTACATTTTGGAACATAAAACTGAGAACATAGTAAGTACCCCAAAATGCTTGGGAAGCAGTGTTCTGATCTACTGTTGCTAGTCTCAAATGGACCTTTCAGTCCTAATATATAAGCAAACAGGCTTGATCTAGAATCTCTAAACCTCCATTCATATCACCCCTGCCCTCTGTTAGCTACTAGACCAATAAGAGAAGGTGAGGACACTGTACACTTCTGCCCTAAGGAAGCAGGCTTTCAAATGCTCTGTCACCCAGGGGGCTACACAGAATCCAACACTAAGCTCCTGTTGCAAAGGACACTCAAGGAGAGACACTCAACCAGCAGTACATTCAGTCTAAAAAGTCCCAGTTCTCTTCCCAGGAGTTACGTCAAGAGAGACAGCCCCTGGGGGCCTCTTCAGACAAGAGGACACTATGCAATCCTGCCAGTCCTAATGGGGTTTAGAGAGGTTTAATGACATCATTTGCCCCCATGAGATGTAAGACTGGGGACAATCCATGCCAAAGAAATTGTTTATTGAGGTACACTCTAGGCATTGCTGACTTAGTTGACCTGTTACCCTTTAACCAGCTGGTCACCACCTGAATCAAACTGGCGACTCAGAGCACCAGCCCTCCTCCCTCAGGGGTCCACTGGCTCTTAGTCTTCTCACCTCAAGGAAAAGGCAAGCCTCATTCTCCACCAGCTGCAGACTCACAGAATGAAGAAGAGACGTTTTGGCACACAGAGAAGTGTCCCGCCCCTGCACCACACTCAGCACCTTCACAATTAACGAATCAGAGCCTCAGATAACAGCCTTAAAATGTATTAAAATGCATGGGACTGCCAGGAAAAAAATCTCTCGCTAGTTAGATCCAGCTCAACAGAAGTACTGAAATTCCCTTCTGGTAATTTCTATTTCATAAACCCCTGATGAAAGTAGCAACAGTTTCTCTAAAGAATATAACTTCCACTATCATTAGGAAACTTTTCAATGCAAATGGAAAGTTCCGAGCAAGTGTCACCTGAATGGATTTCTCTCCTTCTTACTTGAACTTGTGTGTGCATACAGGTATACAAACACACACATACACACACTTTTAGGAAAGACATCAGCTTGGCATGCTTGTTGACAACTTGAGCAAGTACTCTATGCCAGGCCAGCCCTGCTATGACATGAAAAAACACCCACCAAAGAAAAAACACCCCGGGGAAGGTAGCCAGGAAAAGGAAACGCCTCCTTGAAACAGCCTGATACAGCCCATGCTGAAACTCTTCCCAAACACCAGTCAGGAAGTCACTTCTTTCAGGGTGCTCCGCTGCCCTGCAAACCCAGACCTGTCTCTGCAGAAGCCAGATCTCTGGGGAAAGGGGTTTCCCTGGTCTGACTCTGCTGCCGGCTGGGATCCATCAGTGACCAGGTCTTCCAACCCTGTCTAACCAACGTCAATACAAAAGCTGGTGGCTGCAGCGTGAGTGCGTGTATACATACACAAACACACATACACACACACTTATACACACATACATACCTTTCCCCGTCCATTGTGTGAGGCCCAGCCGGGGTGGCAGCTGCTGAGCTGTGCCTGTACCGGAGGATCCTAGCTCTGTTCTGCTCGGTTCTCCCAGCCAACCAGCAGGAGATCTGATCAGCAGCAGTGATTCAGCATGGCTGCAAATGAAGCCACCTCCCTCTCGATCCTCCTTCCTCTGACTTACTCTCGGCAGCTTCTACCGCAGAATCAGCAGCAGCAGAAAACGTCTTACCCAGAGCTCCCTGCAGCCCTTTCAGCTGCTAAAAGCAGCAACCCACTTGCTCCCCCTCCCCCGCAGGCTTGCTGCTCCTCCGTCTCCTAGGAACAGCGCAGCAACAGCAACCCAAGTGCAAGGCCACCTTTCCAGCCGCTTCCACATCTGCCCAGGCATCCCCAGGCGACCAGCCGACCCCAGTACCTCCTGCCTCCTCTGCCTAGACTGAAAAGACTTGGGCAGTTCCTCACTAGCCCGAGAAATATTGGTCCCCTCCTCCTCCCCTGCCCGCATAGGCTGTGAGTCTGTCAGCCTGGCCAGATTGCTGGAATGAGGAGGCCCCTCTGTGGCTTCCAGTGGACTTTATCCACCTGGGGAAATTGACTTGTAGGTCACAGCTCATTTTCCAATTCCTCCTCCCAAACTCTACAGCAGCTCTCAGAGTCTGATAGATGAAGAGAAGTTAGGGTAAAAGAGCCTGATGGAACCGAGAAGAATACAGAAAGAAGTAAGAAAAAGGGAACTGAAACAAATACTATTTGACTGCAAGAGGCTAAACTGCAGTAAAGCCATCACAATGGGACCACATGCATTTATTTCCCCAGGCCATAAAGAAAGACCATAAGTCCATAGCACAACCCTAAAACACCTTCCTAAAGTCTCTTATGTTAAAATCTGACTTAAGCTGTAGCTCCAAGCAGTCAGTCTCCAACTAAATCCCCCATCTCCAGTCAAAGACCTCTCACACCCTGGCATCTCCAATTGCCTTTCAAGCCTCAATTCTGACCCACCTATGTGAAAACGTAATGTAGGGGGCATGCTGGAGGCTGGTCTGTACCTCATAGCCACAGTCAAGGGGCATAATTGGGGCAATCAGCCACTGGTGTTTGCGTGTTCAGTCCCCGTCAGTTGTATCCGACTCTGCAACCCTATGGGCTGTAGCCCACCAGGCTCCTCTGTCCATGCGATTATCCAAGCAAGAATACTGCAGTGGATTGACATTTCCTCCTCCAGGGGATCTTCCCAACTTAGGGATCAAACCCACATCTCATGAAGCTCCTGCACTGGCAGGAGGATTCTTTACCACTGAGCCAACCTGGGAAGCTTAGCCACAAAAATGGGTTAAGAAACTTCCTTGATGCCTCAGAAAGACCACATGTGAGCATCTCTATTCTTGGAATCCTCTGTGTCACGTCTCTGCTTTTCAGGACCCATATTACCTACCACTAGCTGAGTGACTTTCAGTAAGTATTTTCCCTACTCTCGACCTCAGCCCCTCATCCATAACGTAGGGTCAAACTCTAGAGTCCCTTTCAGCTCTAAAATCACATTACTCTAAAAATGTCTTAAATGTTCCATTTTCCTTCTCGTTAGCCTGTAAGATTGTTTAAGAAGAAATTTTTACTTGACTGTAAAGTTTTGAGGGGGATTTAAGGAAGATAATACGAAGTATGTGAAAGTATGAGGGATACTTGCTGCTGCTACTGCTGCTGCTAAGTCGCTTCAGTCATGTCCGACTCTGTGCGACCCCAGAGATAGCAGCCCACCAGGCTTCCCATCCCTGGGATTCTCCAGGCAAGAACACTGGAGTGGGTTGCCATTTCCTTCTCTAATGCATGAAAGTGAAAAGTGAAAGTGAAGTCGCTCAGTCGTTCCCAACTCTTAGCGACCCCATGGACTGCAGCCTACCAGGCTCCTCCATCCATGGATTTTCCAGGCAAGAGTACTGGAGTGGGGTGCCATTGCCTTCTCCATGAGGGATACTTAGTAAACCTATTATAGTTGTAATTTTGACCTGTTAAATTTCTTCACTGCCAGAAAGACTTGAGACCATAATGAGGGAAGCCAGACACTGAGGTAACAGAAACTAGGAATAACTTAAACTTTACACAGCCTCCTGAACTCAAACTGGCTAGCATGTTACTCTCAAAGATTACTCCCCACCTCTGACATCACAAAGTCCTCTTAAATAAGGCCATTAGACCACTACCCAACTCATTCTTTCTCAAGTGAGAAGGGGCTCAGGAGATTTTATTTACACCCTACAGCCCTGTATCACTACTTCTTCCTTTCACAACAATACCCCTCCTATCTTTCTCCCTCTGCCCCTTCCTCTTCTAATCAGCCTTGTGGCTCTGCTCCAGATATTTCCTCTTGAGGTGAATCATAGGGACCAGAAATTTAACATCACAAATAAGGAATATGAATCCCAGAATCCATGCCAGAGTGCACACATCAACCAGGAAGATGAGTGGATGATTCATAAAAGGGATACGAGACTAAGATAAGTCTCTCACAACTTCATACCCCTAGTTACAACCTCACCATATAGGAAAGGGTCGGGGGGGGGGGCGGGGGGTGGCGAGTGTCACATGAAACAAACCAGACAGAAATTTTTTGAAGATCAGAAAAGTAAATACTAAAGGACCAAGCATATTTCAGGTCTCAATATATTACAACTCTTGAGAGCCAGTATAAAATCTTTACACAATTTCCTTGCAACCTACTTTTGCAGTGCTAACCAACGTCACCACAATGCATATGTTGAAGCCATACTGCTCTCACCTGCACATTATCCTCCACTCTATCCATGAGAGAGACGCTGAACAGACTTCTCGGAGAAGGGCATCAAGAAAAGAAAGGCAAAGCCAGGGTCAGAGCTGAACCAAGAATCAAAGTCTCCAGACTCCTGGCACAAAGTTGCCATCAGAAGCTCCTCTACTATCAGTGCTATACTTTACACTTTCCACTTTATTATCCAAGCCTTCTCTGGGCCACAGGCTGAAACTGCTTGCTCAAGGCCAACTGTCCTAACTGGATTTCAGATTAAGGAGAGTCACTATTAGATTCTTGCAATAGAGGAAAGCCAAAGGAACCAAAGTAGTGCCTTCCTGGAGGAAGAGGTCCCATGTTTGGAACTTCCAGCAGTAGGGTCTCACCTCCTTGCTGGGCCTCCTCCCCATACCCAAAGCTTCTCCCATAGCCTGCCAACAGTCCCCACCTCTCCATTCCAGAACCATTTACCCAACCATGTACATCAACTTTGTTCAGAACCTTCCAGCTCTGTGTGGCTGAGGAAAAAAATCATGTGAGGAGAAGAAACTTTCCAAGTAGGTTTGGTCTAGAGAGTTCTTTTTTCCACACTCTATCTATCCACTGGGAGCCTGTATAGCACAGCTTACCTGGAGGCAGTAAGCACGGCCCATCAGTCTTCCTTCTAAGTGTTTTTTCCTTCTTTTCTTGCTTTTATCCTCCTTCTTCAGAGCCTCACTCTTGCCCAGAAAATCCCATGGGCAGAGGAGCCTGGTAGGCTACAGTCCATGGGGTGGGCAAAGAGTCAGGCATGACTGAGTGACTTCACTTTCACTTTCAAAGCTTCAGTTCCTCACAACTGCAGGCACCAGAATACATACATGTGCATCAAAGCCATCTGGTTGAAAGTATAGGCATCAGGGGATCAAAAGACATAATGAAACTTTCTAGGCTTATGGTAGTGCTCCATATCTTGACTGTGATGATACAATTGCATACAACTACTACATTTTATCAAACTAAACACTGAAGGAGGTGAATTTTGTCAATTATACCTCAATAAACCTGGGAAAAAGAAAAATACCACAGTACCAGGCTACACCACACATCTATAGAACTGGGACCAAAGGAGCAGGAATTTCAGCAAACTTCATCAGTTCAGTTCAGTCGCTCAGTCGTGTCCGACTCTTTGCAACCCCATGAATTGCAGCACGCCAGGCCTCCCTGTCCATCATCAACTCCCGGAGTTTACCCAAACTCATGTCCATCGAGTCGGTGATGCCATCCAGCCATCTCATCCTCTGTCGTCCCCTTCTCCTCCTGCCCCCAAACCCTCCCAGAATCAGGGTCTTTTCCAATGAGTCAACTCTGCATGAGGTGGCCAGCGAACTTCATAGGTGACACTAATGCACAGCTAAATGGAAAGCCCACAAAGAAAAGAACTCAGGCCATTAGAATCAGTCAGACCAGGCTCTGAATATACTTACCAGAAATATAACCCTTAGCAAGGTACAAGTCTAAATTTCCTCATCTGCAGAAAGAAGATAATAATGGATAATAATAGTACCTACCCCCCAGGGTTGTTAGGTTTCAAGGCTATCAAGCACTTAGCAGAGAGCCGGGACTGTAATAAGCACTGAGTAACCATTAGCAGCTATAATTTGCATTGCCTATGCCAATGCTACCAAACTATAGCTCTGTGAGTCCTTAGTTTTGAGGTCGAGAAGTCAGACAGGGTACCTTGTGCCAGGAAGCATAGCCCAGGGCCTCTCCTGGAGTTATTCAGTGGTCCCTATTACCAACAGGTCACCAAGGACCAGGCAACACTAAAGTTAAATTAAGGCCCACCCACACCTGTATCACCAAAACTTCCCCTCAGATTCCTGACTACTTTATGAGTAGACTCTTCCTGTAGCTGCTTAGCAAGCCCCCAGCACAGCAAGCCAGGCAGAAAATGAAAAGGAACTCAAGGTCCAAAAAAGTCAAAAGGTAAAGAGAACAGCATCTTATCCAGAGATGCCTGGCTTCCCTCAGGACTCCTCCTGTGAGGGAGAAGAACCCGTGCCCTGAACATATTCAAGAGAGTAATCACCTGTGGCATGTTATGTTGCACTTTAAAGCTTACAAAGTTCTTCATGTCCCTCAACTCCTTGGACTTAAGATAAAACATCCACTGAACAGTAATAACAGCTCCCATCCCTTGACCTTTTACTCTGGGCCAGACTCTGTATTCTTGCCTGGAGAATCTCAGGGACAGAGGAGCCTGGTGGGCTGCTGTCTATGGGGCCGCACAGGGTCAGACACGACTGAAGCGACTTAGCAGCAGCAGCAGACTCTGTATTCAAGACTTTACATGTAGCCCTCTCATTTAATCCTCCCAATAACCCTGTGTAAAGCAACTATTATTCCTGTTTTAAATTTGAGGTACACATAAATGCAACATATTTTTGTATGTTGACTTTGGATCCTGCCAACTTTACTTAATTTTATTAGCTCTGATAGTTTTTTGATTGAACCTTTAGAGTTTTCCATTAATATATATAATATCACCTGCAAATAATGGTAGTTTTACTTCTTCCTTTCTAATTCGGATGCTTTTTACTTCTTTTTCTTGCCTAACTGCTTTGGCTAGGACTTCCAATACTATGTCAAATAAAGGTTGCGAGAGTGGGCATCTTTGTCTTGTCTGTGATCTCACCTTTGAGTACGTTAGCTGTGGACTTGACACATATGGCTTTTATTGTGCCGAGTTACAATCTCTCTACACTCACTCTGTTCAGAGTTATCAACATAAACGGATGATGAATTTTGTCAAATGCTTTTCCCGCTTCTATTGAGATGATCATATGATTTTTACCCTTCATTTTGTTGATTTGCTCTTCCACAATGATTGATTTGCTGATATTGAAACCTGGAATAAATCTCACTTGATTATGCCAATGATCCTTTAAATGTATTTCTGCATTCAGCAATAATATTGCTGTTAATATTTTGTTGACAACTCTTGCATCTATGTTGATTGGGGATACTGGTCTACAATTTTTTTTCTGGTGGCATCCTTGTTTTGGTAACAGGTTAATGCTGGCTCCATAAAATGAGTTTAGTAGAGTTCTCTCCTGTTAAAACTAATAAATTCAGTGAAGTTAAGAGGATATAAAAATCAATACAAAAAAGTCTACTGTGTTTCTATATGCTAAAAATTAAGTATAAGAAAGAGAAATAAAGAAAAATACCACATTTATAACTGCATCCAAAAAAAAAAATCCCCATTACCTAGGAATAAATATAATCAAGGAGATTAAAGACCTACATATTGAAAACTACATTAATGAAAGAAACTGGAGAAGATACAAATGAATGGAAACATATTCCATCCTCATGGACTGGAAGAATCAATATTGTTAAAATGTTCATACTACTCAAAACAATCCACAGATTTTATAAACTCTATCAAAATTTCAATGGCATTTTCACAGAAATAGAATAATCCTAAAATGTGTATGGAACTAAAAAAAAAAACATCCAAAGCCATCTTGAGAAATAAGAACAAAGCTGCATCATCATACGCCTTGATTTCAAACTTTATTACAAAGCGATATCAATTAAAACAGTATGATTAGCTATCCCTGGTGGCTCAGAGGGTAAAAAATCCACCTGCAACGCAGGAGACCTGGGTGCAGTCCCTGGGTTGGGAAGATCCCCTGGAAGAGGGCATGGCAACCCACTCCAGTATTCCTGCCTGGAGAATTCCATGGACAGAGGAGCCTGGCAGGCTACAGTCAATGGGGTCGCAAAGAGTGGGATGCAACTGAAGCAACTAAGCACAGCACAGCACATGATCAGATATTATCAACTGAAACAGTATGATTCTGGCAGATAATGGAATAGAACACAGAGCCCAGAAATAAACTCACACATAAATGGTCAATTAATTTACAACAAAGGAACCAAAAATACATGCTGGGGAAAACGCAAAGGTAACAAAAGCAAAAATAAACAAGTGAGATGGCATCAAACTAAAAAGCTTCTGCAAAGCAAAGGAAACAACCTAAAATGAAATGGCAACTTATGAAATGGGAGAAAAGATTCAAAATCATGTATCTGATAAGAGGTTAATATGAAAAATACATAAAGAATTCACATAACTCAAGAGCAAAAAAATCTGATTTCAAAATGGGCAGTACATATGAATACAGACATTTTTCCAAATAAAAATATACGGGTACCAACAGGCACATGAAAAGACGTTCAATATCATGGAAACCATGGATCATTATGGAAATGCAAATCAAAACCACAGTGAGATACGTCAGAAAGGCTATATCAAAAAGACAAGAAACAACAAATGTTGGCAAGAAGGTGGAAAAAGGGGAACCCTTGTACACTGCTGGTGGGAATTTAAACTGGGGTAGCCACTGTGGAAAACAGTACTGAGGTTTCTCAAAAACTTGAAAATTCAACTACCATATGATACAATAATTCCACTTCCGGGCATGTATCTGAGGAAAATGAAAACACTAACTCAAAAAGATGTATGTACCCCATTGTTCACTGCAGCATTATTTACAACAGCCAAGGTATGGAAACAACATGTGTCCATTGATGGATGAATGGATAAAGAAGATACACACACACACACACACACACACACACACAGATAACAGTATTATATAACCATGAAGAACATTAAAATGCTTCCATTTGCAACAACAGGGAGGGATATCATAGGCATTATGCTAAGTGTTATAAGTTAGAGAAAGACAAACACTGTACAATCTGTCTTATATCTGGACTCTTTAAAAAATTATTTTAAAAAAATCTCATACAGAAAACATATTAGTGGTTGCCAGAGGCAGGGGGTTATGGGAAGAAGAAATGGGTTAACGGGGACAAAAGGTAAAAAGAAAAAACTATGTCTCTTCAGAAGTAGTGCAGCAGGACTTCCCTGGTGGCACAGTGGTTAAGAATCCGCCTGCCAATGTAGGGGACACAGGTTCAACTCTGGGTGCAGGAAGATTTCCACATGCCAGGGGCAACTAAGCCCATGTGCCATTAACTGCTTAGGCTGAGCGCCACAAGTACTGAAGCCCACACACTATAGAGCCCGTGCTCTGCCACAAGAGAAGCCACTGCAAGGAGAAATCTGTGCACTATACCTAGAGAGCAGCCCTTCTAACCACAACTAGAAAAAGCCTGCATGCAGCAGTGAAGACCCAGAACAGCCAAAAATAATTTTTTAAAAAAGTACTGCAGTAAACACAAGCTTGACTGAAACATGGAACATCAATAAACAAATAAATATGAGGAAACTGAGGTTCTGAGACTTAAATGACTTGATCACAACCCCAGATATCTGAGACCCAATCTGCCTGACTTCAGAGACCACTATTAACTACTGTGCTTGGGGACACTATCCCTATCTTACTACCTCCATTTTATAGATAAGCCAACTGAGACTGACAGAAAGCAACTGGCTCAAGATCACTCAGTGAGCTGGTGGCCAAGCAAGGTATGGATGATCAGATGCCTGGCCTCATGCTCTCTCCACCTCACCTGAAGAAATGGAGCAACAGCATCTGAACCCCAAAAGATACTAACATCCAAGGCTCCCAATACCTACTCTTATTAAGTCCTTACCCATTCCTCTGGTCCCTTAGCTAACCACACCAAGCCAAAGAATGCTCTTGGGGAAAGCTGGAAACACACCACTGGACCCCAGTGAATCAAAGAAAAGCCAGACCAACTACAGCAGCAAGCAGAGTGTTTCACACAGGCTTGCACATTGCAAACACTTGTCTTTCCAGGTTCCCCCTAAGAATCCCATCTTCTAAGCATCAACCTGCAACTTACGCCCTCTGCTGGTAAATCTGTGCATCTCTTTGTAAGAAAAGTGAAATCTAATGACTATACCAATGGTTTAGAAAAGGGCCAAAAATCTGCTTCCTTCACAGAACATTCTACACAAGAAAGAGAATTAATCCCACTGACGATTTTTTCACAGATTCCACATGCTGCTGGGCAACTAAACCCGTGTACCACAACTACTGAGACAGCACCCTCCAGCCCTCAAGCCACAACTAATGAAGTCCGGGCAACAAGAGCACACACATGTGCTCCGCAAGAGAAGCCACCACAATGAGAAGCCCTTGCACCACAACTAGAGAATAGTTCCCGCCTGTCACAACTAGAGAAAGCCAACACGCAGCAACCAAGACCTGGCCAAAAATAAATGAGTTTTTAAAATTTGTATTAAAAAAAGACTATTTATAATTGTAAATAGTTGCAACTAGATAATTTCAATTTCTCATGATTTCACTTAAAATTTTTTAAAATTTAAAAGGTTCAATTGTTTAAACTCAACTACTTTAATATAGTTACATACTCATATTACACTAAATACATATCATTATTGCATATTCAATTATAACTTTTATTGTGACAATATACATAAAATTTACCACATCAACCACTTTTAATGGCACAATTCAGTGGCATTAAGTACATTCACAGTGTTATGCGACAGTCACTACTACCCATCTGCAGAACTTCATTATCTCCAGAGAAACTCTGTACCCAGCGAACAATATTTTCCATTCCCTCCTTCCTCAAATCCCAGGTAACCTCTATCTTACATTCTGCCTCTATGAATTTGCCTATTCTAGATCCCTCATATACATGCAAAAAAATAATACATACCCTTCTGTGTCTGGCTTATTTCACTGAGCGTAATGTTTGTGAGGTCCATCCATGTATTAGCATGGATCAGAATTTCATTCATTTTTATGACTGAATAAATATTTCATTGTGTGTATATACCACATTACATTTATCCATTCACTTTTTGATGGATGATGTATTTTTAATATTTCACATTTTCATAGAGCACAATTTAGTAAACATTTCCCTAACATTTCACATTTATAGCCTCCAGTCTCTTGCTATAAATGTTCTCATCACCATCTTTGTGCAATAACTTGTTTCATTGAATTGTTCTCTTATGTTAAATTCCTAGTATTGTAGTCCTAGAGCCAAGGGATGGATACATTAATGGTTCCTACTAAATAAATCCATATTTATCCTCCTCACTCATCATTTTTTCCAACCTAACGGGGAGTTACTGTCTGCAATTTCAGTTATAAAAGTACAAAACTGTGATTAAACTCAACTGGAGGGAAGTAAATAGTTCCACCAAATGAAAATAAAAGCTTTCACGATCATGGATACATGAATCCAGAGACTCAAAGGAACTGGTTGTGACTCTGAAGTCAGCAACAGATAATCAGAAGAGGTATGTCAAATGAGTAATTTTGCCACAATCTCCCTTCTGTGACTGAAGTTTCATATCCTGTGAACCAAAGTCTTATTATACGATCAGAACAGAACAACCTCCTTCCAAGGGGAGTAATACAGAGCAGTTCAATCAGACCAGCTTGCTACACATCTCGTTGCAGTGTATACAAGCAAAGCACGATCCTTCTAACATACTGACGTATCTACACCTGTTGTCAAATGCTGTTGCTTCTAGTAGCTATACTTCCTTTCTCCCTAAGGTATTATTCATGGCATCTCTGTCAACAGGCACCTATGTCAACAACTGCCTTCACTTAGATTATTTTAAAGATCTTTATGAGGCTGTCCTTTTTCTAAACTTGCTTACAACAGATTTACATGATGGCAGTGAGTCTCCACATGTTCAAAATTGCTGTGCTGTGCTTAGTCACTCAGTTGTGTCTGACTCTCTGCGACCCCATGGACTATAGCCACCAGGCTCCTCTGTCCATGGGGATTCTCCAGGCAAGAATAATGGAGTGGGTTGCCATGCCTTTTCCTCCAGGGGATCTTCCCAACCCAGGGATTGAACCCAGGTCTCCTGCACTGCAGGCGGATTCTTTACCATCTGAGTCACCAGAGAAGCCCAAGAATATTGCTAGAGTGAGTAGCCTATCCCTTCTCCAGGGGATGGATCTTCCCAACCCAGGAATTGAATCAGGGTCTCCTGCATTGCAGGTGGATTCTTTACCAGCTGAGCTACTAGAAGCTGCAATAATGAAAAGACCTAGAGCTTTTGGAAGAAGTGAAATTAACAAAGCAGAAACTGCTCAGAAGAGCTCTTCACTAGACACAGAGCTGACTGATCTATGTGACAGGTTTTCCAAAACTGCACCTTCTGTCCACAACGTGATGTTTTCCACTTAGTTATACTAAAAATATATATATTAAATTTAGAAAAAAAAATTTTTAATGTTAGCTGTTTCCAGTGGTTCCCAAGACCAATGCTAGGTTCAGAGATGAGCTAAAAGAACTCACAAAACTCAGCACTGCTAAGTCTTGTACTCACAAATAAAGTTTACTACAGACACATAATGAAGATACACAGTGGAATCATTTGGAGAAAAGACACAAGAGTCTGGAGGAGCCCAAGTGCAGGCCTGTTTATGCTCTCTCCCTACCATGAAGGGTCACAAAGACTATACTTGTGAGTGATGTTTCTGCCCAAGGACTAAGTACTCCAGGTTTTATAGGTACCCACTGCTTAGCACATATCCAAATTCCAGAGTCCCAGAAGAAAGGTTATTTAGCCTAAATCCTACTGCTTGCACAGTCTAGACCACCTTTACCAGTTAGGGAATGGTAGGAACACTACCTAAATCCAAGTGCCCAGACAAGGGCCAACCTTGCAAGTAGTCCCTTCTAAAGACAGCACATCATAATCAAAGATTCATTTTGGCCAGAGAATAATCTCTCCCTCAAAAATGCAGATGCCTGTAACAGAATTAGGAGACTGCAGGTCTTTTAATACCTTAATCCAAGTTGTTCTGATTGCTTTTCTCATAAAGCTTCACCAAAACCAACCACATCAACTAAAAGAATTATGTCCTGAGAAAATCAGAGAATCTTTTTTAAAAATTCAAGTAGAGCATATTCCTCTGCTCAAAACCCTGAAATAGTTGACCAATCATGCTGTAAAAGCCAAAATCCTTACAATACTTTACAAAGCCCTACTATGAGCTAGTCCCTTTCTGACATCATCAGCTACTCCTTTGTTCTTTACTCAACTTCAGCCACTTTGACCAACTTGCTCTTCCTCAAAGTCCAGGTACAATCCTGCCTCAGGGCTTTTGCTCTTCCTAAGCCTCTACCTGGAATGCTTTTCCCCTAAACATCTGCACTGCTTAGTCCCACATTTCCTTCAAGCTTCTGTTTAAATACTTCTCAGAGACCTACTCATACTACCCCATTAACCGCATTTTATTTATGGCTGTGCTAGTTCTTCATTGCTGCATGGGCTTTTCTCTAGTTGCAGTGCACGGGCTTCTCATTACAGTGGCTTCTCTTGTTACACAGCACAGGCTCTATGGCATGGGGGCTTCAGTAGTTGTGGCTCCCAGCCTCTGAAGCACAGGCTCAATAGTTGTGACACACGGGTTTAGTTGCTCCGTGGCATCTAGGATCTTCCTGGATCAGCAATCGAACCCGTGTCTCCTGCATTGGCAGGTGGATTCTCTAACACTGAGCCACTAGGGAAGGCCATCACCCCATTTTAAATTGCACTATCTTCACAAATATCCTGCCCTGCAGCACTGCTGGCTCCTGACCCTGTTCTATCCACACATTATTTTCTAAATACCATACGACTTATTATGCTTCATTATCTGTCTCCCCCTACTAAAACATAAGCTCTACTGAGGGCAAGGATTTTTGTTTCTTCTTTGCTGCATTTCCAGCTGAATCACAAAATAGAAGAGTCAAACATTTAACCTGACACAGTAGGAAACAGGAAGATACTGAATATCAATGTGGAAAAACTCATTGACAGGTGGGGAGGGTAAACAGCCAGATCTTCTCCAAGTTTTTTGGTTTCTGGGAGACCAAATCATTAGAAAATGTGGGATTTTTTTTTCACTGAAGAGATGACAACAGATGGCACATTCAAACAGGGTTACTGGAGTTTTAATAAAAGGAACTATTTACGAGGATGTGGGCACAGTTAAGGGAAAACCAACAAGGTCTGGTAAACCATCTTGGGGCTAGAAAAAGGAAGCCTGAAGTAAGAGTAGGAGGGAGTGGTTACCAGAGAAGACCTATAGCTGGCCACTGGAGCAAAGCTTGATAAGAGGCCTTGATAAACTATTTGCTCAATATGTATACTTTGGAGAGAGGGGAACAAATATCTTAACCTCACCTTTCTCTCACTCTTCTAGACTTCCTGCTGGTTTCTCCCACTGTCAAACCCAACATGAAGGCATAGAAGAGAGTATAGTTCTTTAACAATCAAATTTCTGACAACACAGAGCAAGGAACAGAAAGGTATAGAGTGGATCAGAAAGGGCAAAAAGAGAATATCCCATAACCATTTTGTAAAGCTATCTACAAAAGACATAATGTTTCAATGCACTTACCAGCATCTTCAACTCAGTCTGTTCAAACCTTCCTTCCAAATCTTCTCGTTCCATTTCTGGTGACATCACCACCCTCCTACTTACCACAGTAATTCTGACTGAACTACTCACTCTTCTTTATTTCTCCCTGCCATATCCAATCATTTGCTAATTAAACTTTTACAACTTCCCTTATATTCCATTTGCATCTATTGCCAGTGCTCCTTCTTTGCTCATGCTCTCATGGTTAACATAAGCTGTCAATAGCAGCCTTACCACTCAAATGCCATCTATTTCACTCAGTGCTACTAATTAGTCTTTCTAAATTACAGTCTGGCTACCACTATTGTTTCTGAAAAACTTTTATTAGTAATTTTCACTGGCTGCCAGATAAACACTAATATGGTCCCAACTTCTCCCAATTTCCCACAACTCTCCTTTACCCTTAATATAAATTCAGTTCAGTTCAGTTCAGTTGTTCAGTCGTGTCCGATTCTTTGCAACCCCATGAATCGCAGCACGCCAGGCCTCCCTGTCCATCACCAACTCCTGGAGTTCACTCAGACCCACGTCCATCGAGTCAGTGATGCCATCCAGCCATCTCATCCTCTGTCGTCCCCTTCTCCTCCTGCCCCCAATCCCTCCCAGCATCAGAGTCTTTTCCAATGAGTCAACTCTTCTCATGAGATGGCCAAAGTACTGGAGTTTCAGCTTTAGCATCATTCCTTCCAAAGAACACCCAGGACTGATCTCCTTCAGAATGCACTGGTTGGATCTCCTTGCAGTCCAAGGGACTCTCAAGACTCTTCAACACCACAGTTCAAAAGCATCAATTCTTCGGTGCTCAGCTTCCTTCACAGTCCAACTCTTGCATCCATACATGACCACTGGAAAAACCATAGCCTTGACTAGACAGACCTTTGTTGGCAAAGTAATGTCTCTGCTTTTCAATATGCTATCTAGGTTGGTCGTAACTTTTCTTCCAAGGAGTAAGCATCTTTTAATTTCATGGCTGCAGTCACCATCTGCAGTGATTTTGGAGCCCCCAAAAATAAAGTCTGACACTGTTTCCACTGTTTCCTCATCTATCTCCCATGAAGTGATGGGACCAGATGCCATGACCTTCGTTTTCTGAATGTTGAGTTTTAAGCCAACATTTTCATTCTCCTCTTTCACTTTCATCAAGAGGCTTTTTAGTTCCTCTTCACTTTCTGCCATAAGAGTGGTGTCATCTGCATATCTGAGGTTATTGATATTTCTCCCGGCAATCTCGATTCCAGCTCGTGCTTCTTTCAGCCCAGCATTTCTCATGATGTACTCTGCATAGAAGTTAAATAAGCAGGGTGACAATATACAGCCTTGATGTACTCCTTTTCCTATTTGGAACCAGTCTGCTGTTCCATGTCCAGTTCTAACTGTTGCTTCCTGACCTGCATACAAATTTCTCAAGAGGCAGGTCAGGTGGTCTGGTATTCCCATCTCTTTCAGGATTTTCCACAGTTTATTGTGATTCACACAGTTATCCACTTGTATCTGGAAGTTTCATGCAGAATATGGCCATTAAAATCAGTAAGGCTTGGATTCAACTCCCAGTTCAATCATTTCACCCACTGGGTGGCCTTGGCAAAGTTTAACCTTTCTGAGACGAGCTTCAGCTACCTTACTGTGAAGCAGAGGGTTACTGAAATGGATCCAGTGAGAACATTTGCAAATGTACTTTATACAATATTTAGCACACAGTAGGCATATGAGAAACGCTGGGCTGAAAGAAGCACGAGCTGGAATCGAGATTGCCGGGAGAAATATCAATAACCTCAGATATGCAGATGACACCACTCTTATGGCAGAAAGTGAAGAGGAACTAAAAAGCCTCTTGATGAAAGTGAAAGAGGAGAGTGAAAATGTTGGCTTAAAACTCAACATTCAGAAGACGAATATCATGGCATCTGGTCCCATCACTTCATGGGAAATAGATGGGGAAACAGGGGAAACAGTGTCAGACTTTATTTTTGGGGGCTCCAAAATCACTGCAGATGGTGATTGCAGCCATGAAATTAAGACACTTACTCCTTGGAAGAAAAGTTATGACCAACCTACACAGCATATTGAAAAGCAGACATTACTTTGCCAACAAAGGTCCGTCTAGTCAAGGCTATGGTTTTTCCAATGGTCATGTATGGATTCGAGAGTTGGACTGTGAAGAAAGCTGAGAGCCGAAGAATTGATGCTTTTGAACTGTGGTGTTGGAGAAGACTCTTGAAAGTCCCTTGGACTGCAAGGAGATCCAACCAGTCCATTCTTAAGATCAGCCCTGGGATTTCTTTGGAAGGAATGATGCTAAAGCTGAAACTCCAGTACTTTGGCCACCTCATGCAAAGAGTTGACTCATTGGGAAAGACCCTGATGCTGGGAGGGATTGGGGGCAGGAGGAGAAGGGGACAACAGAGCATGAGATGGCTGGATGGCATCACTGACTCGATGGACGTGGGTCTGAGTGAACTCCAGGAGTTGGTGATGGACAGGGAGGCCTGGCATGCTGCGATTTATGGGGTCGCAAAGAGTCACACACGACTGAGCGACTGAACTGAGGCATACTTCACAAGCGTGGACGGCTGCGACGGCACACAAGCGCGGCCGAGAGATCCACTTCCAAGGTCAGGGGTAGCAGTCAAGTGCGCCAGGCTGCGACAGTGCAGGAACGACCGAGAGGAGCTACCCTACGTCCAAGAGCAGGGGCGGCGGCTGAGAGGAGCTCCCTCCACCCGAGGCCAGGGGTGGCGGCCGGGAGGAGCTACCCCACGTCCAAGGAGCAGTGGCTGCGTGGGCACAGGAGGGCCTAGAGGAGCTACACCATGTTCAAGGTCAGGAGGGGCGGCGGTGAGGAGATAACCCTCGTGCAAGGTAAGGAGCAGCAGCTGCACTTTGCTGGAGCAGCCATGAAGAGATACCCCACATCCAAGGTAAGAGAAACCCAAGTAAGACGAAGGGCAAGAGGGCATCAGAGGGCAGACACACTGAAACCATAATCACAGAGGGCAGACACACTGAAACCATAATCACAGAAAACTAGTCAATCTAATCACACTAGAACCACAGCCTTGTCTAACTCAATGAAACTAAGATATGCCCTGTGGGACCACCCAAGACGGGCAGGTCATGGTGAAGAGGTCTGACAGAATGTGGTCCACTGGAGAAGGGAATGGCAAACCACTTCAGTATTCTTGCCTTGAGAACCCCATGAACAGTATGAAAAGACAAAATGATAGGATAGTGAAAAAGGAACTCCCCAGGTCAGTAGGTGCCCAGTATGCTACTGGAGATCAGTGGAGAAATAACTCCAGAAAGAATGAAGGGATGGAGCCAAAGCAAAAAACAATACCCAGTTGTGGATGTGACTGGTGACAGAAGCAAGGTCTGATGCTGTAAAGAGCAATACTGCATAGGAACCTGGAATGTCAGGTCCATGAATCAAGGCAAATTGGAAGTGGTCAAACAGGAGATGGCAATAGTGAATGTCGACATTCTAGGAATCAGCAAACTAAAATGGACTGGAATGGGTCAATTTAACTCAGATGACCATTATATCTACTACTGCGGGCAGGAATCCCTTAGAAGAAATGGAGTAGTCATCATGGTCAACAAAAGAGTCCAAAATGCAGTACTTAGGTGCAATCTCAAATGACAGAATGATCTCTGTTCGTTTCCAAGGCAAACCATTCAATATCACAATAATCCAAGTCTATGCCCCAACCAGTAACGCTGAAGAAGCTTAAGTTGAACGGTTCTATGAAGACCTACAAGACCTTCTAGAACTAACACCCAAACACAATGTCCTTTCATTATAGGGGACTGGAATGCAAAAGTAGGAAGTCAAGAAACACCTGGAGTACCAGGCAAATTTGGCCTTGGAATCGGAATGAAGCAGGGCAGAGGCTAATAGAATTTTGCCAAGAGAACGCACAGGTCATAGCAAACACCCTCTTCCAACAACACAAGAGAAGACTCTACACATGGACATCACCAGATGGTCAACACTGAAATCATATTGACTATATTCTTTGCAGCCAAAGATGGAGAAGCTCTATACAGTCAGCAAAAACAAGACCAGGAGCTGACTGTGGCTCGGATCATCAGCTCTTTATTGCCAAATTCAGACTTACATTGAAGAAAGTAGGGAAAACCACTAGACCATTCAGGTATGACCTAAATCAAATCCCTTATGATTATACAGTGGAAGTGAGAAATAAAATTAAGGGACTAGATCTGATAGACAAGAGTGCCTGATGAACTATGGATGGAGGTTCATGACATTGTACAGGAAACAGGGATCAAGGCCATCCCCATGGAAAAGAAATGCGAAAAAGCAAAATGGCTGTCTGGGGAGGCCTCACAAATAGCTGTGAAAAGAGAAGTGAAAAGCAAAGGAGAAAAGGAAAGATATAAACATCTGAATGCAGAGTTCCAAAGAATAGCAAGAAGAGAAAAGAAAGCCTTCCTCATTGATCAATGCAAAGAAATAGCAGAAAACAACGGAATGGGCAAGAGTAGAGAGCTCTTCAAGAAAATTAGAGATACCAAGGGAACATGTCACGCAAAGATGGGCTCGATAAAGGACAGAAATGGTATGGACCTAACAGAAGCAGAAGATGTTAAGAAGAGGTGGCAATAATACACAGAACTGTACAAAAAAGATCTTCACGACCAAGATAATCATGATGGTATGATCACTCACCTAGAGCCAGACATCCTGGAATGTGAAGTCAAGTGGGCCTTAGAAAGCATCACTACAAACAAAGCTAGTGGAGGTGATGGAATACCAGTGGAACTATTTCAAATCCTGAAAGATGATGCTGTGAAAGTGCTGCACTCAATATGCCAGCAAATTTGGAAAACTCAGCAGTGGCCACAGGATTGGAAAAGGTCAGTTTTCATTCCAATCCCAAAGAAAGGCAAAGCCAAACAATGCTCAAACTACTGCACAATTGCACTGATCTCACACACTAGTAAAGTAATGCTCAAAATTCTCCAAGCCAGGCTTCAGTAATACATGAACTGTGAACTTCCAGACATTCAAGCTGGTTTTAGAAAAGGCAGAGGAACCAGAGATCAAACTGCCAACACCCGCTGGATCATCGAAAAGTCAGGAGAGTTCCAGAAAAACATCTATTTCTGCTTTGACTATTCCAAAGCCTTTGTGTGAATCACAATAAACTGTGGAAAATTCTTCAAGAGATGGGAATACCAGACCACCTGACCTGCCTCGAGAAACCTATATGCAGGTCAGGAAGCAACAGTTAGAACTGGACATGGAACAACAGACTGGTTCCAAATAGGAAAAGGAGTACATCAAGGCTGTATATTGTCACCCTGCTTATTTAACTTCTATGCAGAGTACATCATGAGAAACGCTGGGCTGGAAGAAGCACAAGCTGGAATCAAGATTGCCGGGAGAAATATCAATAACCTCAGATATGCAGATGACACCACTCTTATGGCAGAAAGTGAAGAGGAACTAAAAAGCCTCTTGATGAAAGTGAAAGAGGAGAGTGAAAATGTTGGCTTAAAACTCAACATTCAGAAGACGAATATCATGGCATCTGGTCCCATCACTTCATGGGAAATAGATGGGGAAACAGGGGAAACAGTGTCAGACTTTATTTTTGGGGGCTCCAAAATCACTGCAGATGGTGATTGCAGCCATGAAATTAAGACACTTACTCCTTGGAAGAAAAGTTATGACCAACCTACACAGCATATTGAAAAGCAGACATTACTTTGCCAACAAAGGTCCGTCTAGTCAAGGCTATGGTTTTTCCAATGGTCATGTATGGATTCGAGAGTTGGACTGTGAAGAAAGCTGAGAGCCGAAGAATTGATGCTTTTGAACTGTGGTGTTGGAGAAGACTCTTGAAAGTCCCTTGGACTGCAAGGAGATCCAACCAGTCCATTCTTAAGATCAGCCCTGGGATTTCTTTGGAAGGAATGATGCTAAAGCTGAAACTCCAGTACTTTGGCCACCTCATGCAAAGAGTTGACTCATTGGAAAAGACTCTGATGCTGGGAGGGATTGGGGGCAGGAGGAAAAGGGGACGACAGAGGATGAGATGGCTGGATGGCATCAGCAAGTCAATGGACGTGAGTTTGAGTGAACTCCAGGAGATGGTGGACAGGGAGGCCTGGCGTGCTGCGATTCATGGGGTCACAAAGAGTCGGACACCACTGAGTGAAATGAACTGAACTGAGGCATACTTCTCTGTATGTGCCCCATGTTTCTGCCTATTTGTCCCTCTACTGAAATTTACTTTTTCCCCTCACTTTCTCTATACAGTCAACTTTTTAGTCAAATACATCTGTCATAATGCTTTTCTTGATCCTTCTTCCTACCTGGAAGGCACTCTTAACACGTTACTTGTAACTTTCTTATAAGAAATACTTAAACACAGCTAACATGGTTCATACTTCTCTACTAGAGTTGAAGCAGTAGAGGAAGAAAGGGCTCCCATATCCAAGCTCACCCAGCAAATCAAGAGCAAAGCCTAGGTTAAAAACCAAATCTCAGTTACTAAGAGTGCTCTATGACTTATGTCAGTACTTTTTAAAAGATGGCTATTCATTCACCTCATTAATTGCACAAATACCTTGTGGTTGAGGGGGGATGAAATAAAGGTACACTCATCTCTCTTGAAGTTGTAATATTAACATCTCTAGGTACCAACAATGATAGTATACCCTTTACATGTATAGTTACACTTCATTTGTTCAAAGTATAATTTGTTCAGTTTAAAGTATAATTTGTTCACAATCCTGTGAGACAGATATTAACAGTAGTCTCTCCTTTTTAAGGACTTCCCTGGTGGCTCAGATGGTCAAGCGTCTGTCTACAATGCGGGAGACCTGGGTTCAATCCCTGGGTTGGGGAGATTCCCTGGAGAAGGAAATGGCAACCCACTCCAGTATTCTTGCCTAGAAAAACTCATGGACAGAGGACCCTGGTGCAGGGTACTGTCCATCAGGTCACAAAGAGTCAGACACGACTGTAAAGACAAGGAAACAGGTTCAGGACCATGTACTCATGGAACAAGAAAGTGACTGGGTCAAAAAAAGAACCTGATCTATTTGATACCAAAATTTATGTCATTAAGAACTGCTATTGCTGCTGCAGCTGCTAAGTCGCATCAGTCGTGTCCAACTGTGTGACCCCATAGACGACAGCCCACCATGCTCCCCTGTCCCTGGGATTCTCCAGGCAAGAATACTGGAGTGGGTTGCCATTTCCTTCTTCAATGCATGAAAGTGAAAAGTGAAAGTGAAGTCGCTCAGTCGTCTCCGACTCTTCGCCGTGGACTGTAGACTACCAGCCCCTCTGCCCATGGGATTTTCCAGGCAAGAGTACTGGAGTGGGTTGCCATTGCCTTCTCCACCATTAAGGACTATGAAATACTAAGTCAGATGCCTACTCTGAGGCTAATTACATTAGCAACAAAAGCATCAAAGAAAAATGTACCTTTCATATGGTATCCAAATAACAAAACCAGTGTAAGAGTGAAGCCTTCACTTTAATCAGAGAGTATATACTAAATGATGATGGGACAAACTCCAATTTGTCTGTAGAGTGTGAGCAATCTGAGACGATCCCACAATGCTGAAAAGGATGCATAATTTCAAAAGAAACAGAATCTCCAACAGAATGCAAGTTACTTGAAGACAGGAACCGTGTTTGTCCCACTGCAGTTATCTCCAGATCCCAGATGTTTTGCACAAAGAGGTAATCAATCTCTGATGAAACTGACAGAAAATGCTGGGATATAAGCATATTGTCAAAACAGTACAAGTTCACATCAGATAATTTTAGAACAAAACCCATTTCAGATATGTTTTTGGGTTTTTTTTTTTAAACAAACCATATGCAGTGATAAAAGAATTAAAGGAGCCAAAGAAAATCTGCCTGAGAAGAGAGCACACAGCTAAAAAAGGAAATCTTTAATCATTTTCCTCTCTGAAGATGCAAATCATTCAGCTCCAACTGCAAGTTTATTAATAAATTATCAATAAAAGTGTTATTAATAAATAAGTATGTGGGATAAGTCAGTACAAAAGTGATTCATCTGCCCTTTTAGCCTCTCTAATATATCTTTTTTAAAAAAACAGCTTTCTAGTATCTCCTTTTTTGTTTTATCCCATGGCATTTAATTTCTCATTTAGGAAGAATATGAAGTTCACCCACAAGCAGGTTCCAATGTCAAAGACCAATTTTCCCAAACCAGTTGCATGCCTGTCTTAAAAATGAGCAACAAATCCTATTTCCCAACAATATACTTTCATACATTATACTTAGTAAGCGACTAAATTTAAGCATCAAGAACATTCACGATGTGCTAAACTCAAATTTAATTTGAAGCTAGTAATTCATGCCCACTTATTCTTCAAACTAACCCTGCCTCCCCCTGCCAAATTATACAACTGTTAGCTTTATTTTTAAAACAAAATTTACAGAACATATTAAGTTTCTAATTATAGCAAATACGTCAGAAACTGATTTACTTAGTGCAAACGTTTTCTAACAAAATTATATTTTAAAACTAGCTAGTAAGTGAAAATATAGGGAAGATATATTAAAGGAAAAAAATAGAAGTGTGAGAATATTGCTAACTATCGCTTAATAAAGGGGGTCTCCAAACTATGAATTACACTTTTCACAGAAACCTTTTAACATACAGTGATTACCATTTCCCATTCAAGATATCACCTGACTTGTACTTCTGTTGTTGAATGTGTCCCATATCCCTTAAGCTGATTTTGCTATTAAAACTTAGCGAAAACTGTTAAAAAAAAAAAAAAATTTAGCAAAAACTGTTAAGCCATAAAACAAAGCAAAGCAATAAAAATGGATGATGTACCTCTGAAGTCTCTGTAGCCTAGCAACATAAGAAAAAACATAAGAAGCCCATCCATCATGCTCTGTGTATTGGCATGTTAGCAGCATGCCCTCTGCCAACTCATCTAGTCTAAATGTCAAGACCAGCCCAAATGTTTTCTTGACCCACCAAGTCGACACAATTGCTTATACTCATCTCTAATGAAAATGCCCACAATCTATTACAATTATTGAAATTCCCACCACTCAAACAAAAATTGCGAGTACCTTGTGAGCAAGGGCAGATCCTTTTTGGTATGTTGCAAATGGCAACACAAAGCCTGCAATAGTTTGGAAACATACTAAACAATAAATCATGGTGCATCTATACTATAGTATACCAGTTTTATGATACAGAACGATTATGTACACATATGGGTGTCTGAAGTTAAAATACTTACATATGTATGTATGTATGTATGTATGTATATATAAAACAACCCAATATTTGTTCCTAAAATAAAGATATCTCCCTGCAAATAAAAAGACCTAGAAATAGGCAAACTGTTAACATACGTCATCTCCAAGTGCTGGGAAAAAACAGGGAAGGAGCAACATGAGGGTCTTTATAGGCCATTAACTGTTTTATCATGTATTATCTAGCTTTGAAATTTTTCAGTAAAATGTTTTAGTTGAATATACCCTAAGGCTTTAACAAGGCTGCCAATGAGCATGTACCTTTCCCTGAATATATACTGAGAACAAAAAAAATACCCATGATACCAGAGAACTGCTGTGTTCTAGTTATCCAGCACATTTAATATGAGTAAGCCATCTCATCAACTATGTATATGTGGTATATGTGGTATATATGTATATATATGTACATACATCAACTATGTATATATGTATATGTAGTAAGCAAGAACATGACCTGCCATTCCAACAATCACTGCATTACTCATAATAGCAAGAAATGTCCATCAACCATTATGGAACGGCCATGCTATAGAACATTATACAGGCATTAAAGAGGATGAGGAAGGTCTATTTGTTCTAAGAACGCCAATCATATAAACTGCTGAACTATTTCATCCTACTTTTAAAATGCAGGTACATACAAAAGAGTTTGCTGAACATACACCTATTAACAAGGATTGTCCTCGAGAAGAGGATTTCCTCTTTAGGGTTTTTACCATTCTTTGTTTAGTTTCTAAGCATTTATTTAAACGTTTAATTCTCATTTTTAAAAATACACCAGTCTCAACATTCAGTACAAGTTCTCTTTTCTATTTCCTAGTAACATTGCCAAATGATACTTGGCAACATTTGACCAAACATGCAATGTTATAATTTTTAAAATAACAGGTAGAAAGGGAATTTTTATTGGAAAGAAGTTTTTACAACATTCACTTTTAATAGAAAACATTAGACAAAGGTACAGCAAAGCAACCTGCAATAAGACACTAAGGAAAACGCATTCATTATCTTACCCTGGTTTAGAGGCAATCTTTGTTGCTCCACTTAATTAAAAAAAAAAAGCCTTCTAAAACAGGGAAGAGAAATTATATTCCCAGTAACCAAAATCTTAACACTGATGCAGTAAGTTGGTTAAAATAGAAGAAAGAGACTTACCCTCTTCTAAGTGCAAATACTGTCTTTTGGGGAATAATCCTTACATTACCTATATGCAGTTTTGCTTAAATTGACTCAACATCCAAATGCCCACTTTTAATCAGCAAAAACATAGGTAATTCAGTTTAAAATGCAAATTCTCAAATTTGAGAGTATTAAGCACACTTAAGATAAACAAAGCTACAAATCAAACAACTGACACTACCATTTCTATTCCTGAGGTAACAGAAATAGCAAATTCTTAAGTATCCTCAATGCTTTAACCTAACTTGAAAACAAAAATTCATTATGAAGATTTAAATATTAAATCTGTTCTAAATCACTAAACTACAGACCGAAGCAATCAGTGTATCATTCTGATTTGTTACCACTATGAATGTCAACCGTTTGGAAGCTTTTTAAGACTTGAAATTACTATCAATCTTTCAAACCTCTTCCAACTAATAATTACCACTGAATTTTACTACAACACTGTAAATGCAGAAGTTCTTCACAACAGGAAGACAAAAAAAATTTATTTTGCTAATCTTTCAAAATTAGATTCAAGCATTGCACAAAAATTATATTCAATGCTGACCAGGTTCTGTACTACTTCCTCCCATGAAGTCTTGATTATATTTGAAGTAGTAATGTTCAGGTAAATCTTACAGGTGAAAAAGTGAAACCATAACAAACAAGTCCTACATGCCAAATCTGGAAAGACTAAAGACCTCTATTTCTGCCTTCACTGAATACCAATCCAGATAAGATATTTGTAAAGGTAGACACATGACAACAAAGCAATGATATACCATTAACACTAAGCCATTTTTCTAATTAGGAAATCCTTTTACATAACTTTTCACACATCACTACATGGGAAATACAAAATGACAATAACCTTATTAAATTCTGAAAACCCTCCAGAAGGTGACTATTCCAGTTGAACCAGAAGAAACAGATCTTCCTCCTAAAACTGAGTAAAACAGAAACACAATAATTATAATAAAAAACTTAAGATATCATTTTCTGTATCTTAGAGCCCTACTCTCTGCAAAAGCTAGACCAAATTACCACGTGAAGAAACGCAGTATGATGTATTTCAATAAGAGTGAAAACAGAAATTTAAACAAATTGTAAAACCATTTGTAACGCACAACTTGACTATCTTGTTAATTTATTCCATATGCAAACATATCTATCCCATTTGTTGTAGAGGTACTAAAAGTACCAAGTATCAGCTACCCTTTGTCAAAGTGACTAAGGAAATGGCAACCCACTCCAGTACTCTTGCCTGGAAAATCCCATGGACGGAGGAGCCTGGTAGGCTACAGTCCATGGAGTCGCAAAGAGTCGGACACGACTGAGCGACTTCACTTTCACTAAGCAAAATTCCAGTCAAATATTTTACCGTATCAGTAAATCAAATGTAGGTACTAGATTAAAAGGTATTCTGAACCCACCCACCAGGTTATACATACTCTCACTCAATCATGTAAAGAATTGAATTCTTTATTTGTGATATCCATAAACGTTGCTATTCTATATGTCTATCCAGGAAGGCAATTTTCTCCTATACCATTGTTTTGTTTTGCTTTTTATAAACAACAACTTGAATTCTATTGCATGAAAGGGCTACAAATATACATTTGTTAACCAAGCAGAATACACAGATATTTTGCTTTACAACTTGCACCTAAGATACCAGTACACGAAGCTGGTTCATTAGTTATCATAGCAATTTGGGGCCACTGCCCAAGCTATGCATAGCAGTTTTACAGTTTCAAACCTCATGTAGAAAGGGCAGTCGTGATATGGACCATTAACTACATTCCTGTAAAGCCCATCTTAGTTACAAGTAAATGTATAACCAAAGTCTGCACAGATTTTTGATGGCAAAACTTCTAAAATCTGATGCAACTGTCCTGAACAAGTTTTTAAACCAACTGTTTTGCAGATATACTGACATTCTGCCAGTAGATGGTGCCACAAAAGTAAGGGGAAGGATTTCCAGGAGGACAACAGTTCAGCTATAGGAGAAAAAAAAACATTTAAACCTGCTCTGAAAATACAAAAATGCACTTAAAGTTTGAGGGTAAAATATAACCCTTATTTGTAACCATTCATTACAGACAAACCAGTAAGAGGGATGAAATTAGGCCATCTGAATTTTTTAAAACAGTTTATATGAATGAAAACACATGCTTAACACAAACTATTTCTTTAGAACTACACAGTACATATTTTGAAGCAAATTCTCATAGAAGTGACCACCCATGTCAAGATGATAAGCAAATCACTTAGTACAAGAGATGGATGTAGGAAAAACTTTAAAGATTTTAAAAAGCCACATCCACCACTTCAAATGTTTTACCTGTAAGGGATAAAATTCAACACATCACTACCTGGGTAACAGCAAGAAGAAAAAAAAAAACCTCACAGGACCTTTTAAAAGTTTCTCTAAATACACATTAAGAATTAACAAGAAAAATTACTCTTAAAACGGTACGGAATGGACCCTAGAAAAAAATGTTAGACATGTACGGTCAAACACAATGATTTATTAAAAATAAAACGTAAAAATGATTTTTGTACATATGCTTCCAAATTTCGGGCATGGGATCCAAGGAGATTTTATAGAAAACGCTGTAGCCAGATATCAAGTCCTTACAACAAAGTAAACTAAACCCCCCAACCCCCGCCCAGGTTTTGCTACAGAATCAGCAAGTTCACTCCCTCCCCCTCCCCCAAAAAAAACACAAATTAAAACAAGACATTTTGCTAGTATAAAAACGACCAAAGTCCAAGTAATAATAAAAAAATAGAGTCCATCAATGACTGTAACACAAAAATGTGTATGTGGAGCCAAGTCCATCTTCAGAGGGAGAGACGAGAGAGGTGGCAGGCATATAGGGCAACACCCCCAAGGGTAAGCAGCCTTAGAAGTGGCTCCCCCAAGGGCAAAATGGGGAAAGCGGTGGGAGTGAAAAGGACTTAGGAGTTGACCCTAGGTGGGTGGTTGCGAAGAGCTACCCCTATAGCCACTCCCAAGCATTAAAAAGACATTTTTAGAAGGAGCTGCCTCCATACCCACCCCCACCGCCATAGCCACCTCTGTAAGGTCCACTGTTGCTGCGACCTCCCCAGCTGCTGCCTCCTCCGCCGCCGCCGCCGCCGCTCTTCATGGGCCCATAGGACGACTGGTGCTGGCTGTAGCTGCCGAAACCGCCGAAACCGTTACCATAGTCGCTTCCACCGTAGGACGAACCGCCGCCGCCGCCGCCTCCGTAGGCGTTGTAGCCTCCGCCGCCACCGCCGTAACCACCGTAGCTGTTATAACCGCCGCCGCCGCCCTTAGACAGGCCGTTCTGGTCACGACCACCGCCCCGACCCCGGCCGCCGCGGCCGCCACGGGAGGACCGAGAGCCGCCTCCACCCCCACCGGAGTGGATATCCTCCTTGGGGACAGCCTTCTTCACCTCCACGCGATGGCCCTGGATCGGATGGAACTTGACCACCGCGGCCTTGTCTGCCGCGTCGTGATTCTGAAAATACACGAAGCCGAAGCCACGCTTCTTGCCGGACTGCTTATCGGCAATAATCTCGGCCTTTTCCACGGTGCCAAACTGCGAGAAGTGCTCGATCAGGTCGCCCTCGGCCACGTCTCCCTTAAGGCCCCCGACAAAGAGCTTCTTCACCTTGGCGTGAGCACCGGGCCGCGCCGAATCCTCCCGGGACACCGCCCGCTTCAGCTCCACCGTGTTGCCGTCCACCGCATGAGGCGAGGCGGCCATGGCGGCATCGGCCTCCTCCACATTGGAGTAGGTCACGAAGCCAAAGCAACGGGAGCGCTTGGTCTGGGGGTTCACCACCACTACGCAGTCTGTCAGGGTCCCAAAGGCCTCAAAGTGGCCGCGCAGGCCGGACTCACTCGTCTGCACGTTGAGGCCGCCGATGAACAGCTTACACAGTTGGGAATTCTCCATCTCCACCGCCCGGGCCTTGCCCCCGCCCTGGGAGCTCCGAGGTTTCGCCGTCGCCGTGATGGTTGGCTAAGGTTTCTTCACAACTTGGGCCCAGCCGTCGCTGGAGCCGCCCCCGCCGGTCAGCGGCGGAAAAGGGAAGAAGGGAAAGGGAAGGGAAAAAGGAAGAGAGGAAGGGGGAGGGAAGGGGAGAGGTGCCGGCTAGAGGACGAGCCGAGGAAACTGGAAGGCAACCAAAGCCGCCGCTACCGCCACCTCCGCTCCCGTATCTGTGCACCACACAAAGAGGCCGCTGAACGCGCGCGCACCCTCCCCGAGGCGTGCGTCACCGCCGCGTACGGCAGCGCAGGGCAGTCCACCAATCCTCGCCTCGACCTCATTAGTCCCGCCTACCGCGCTGCAGCGCCGCTCTCGGTCACGGACTCCCCGCCCTCCGCGGTCTATTCAAGCCTTCGGCCTGCGCTGCTCCTGTTGCAGCCTTTACCGCTCTGCTTTCACTCCCAGGATCTCCAGTGCGCCCTCACTAGGGACTCTCTCTGCCCTTCGCGAACCTCTGCGATTCATTTGCCCCCATCCCCCGCGGCTGTTCCCAGTGATTTTTCCCCCTCCCCTAGCCGTATCCCCTCGCCCAGCTCCGCAGTGGCGTTCGCGCCAGCCCCTTGAGAGACATGTCAGTTCAGCCAATCACAGCCATCCGCCTGCATCCACTTCCGTTTTCGGCAGCTGCTGGACGGGCGCGCTCCCCAGTGCGCGCTGGCCTCGGCGCCCCCCGAGTGCAGAGTTTTCTTGCTAACCCAAACGCCGCCTCCCGCCCTGGGCTTGCTGCGGGGGCGGGGCGGGGCGGGGCGCCGGGGGTGGTAGTGAGCGGGGACGCGCTGGGGGCCGTTCCCAACGGATGCGGCCTGGGGCGTCACGCGCGGGTTTTTTGAAAACTTGACTGTTGGGGTTAGGGTCTTGGATTTACCCGCCGCCTTTCGGCTGGGCCACTACACCTGGCGTCCTCGCCCCTCCCGTCCGCACAAAGATGGAGGGTAGGGGCCTGGTCGGGCAAGGCGGTTATTAACCGTTTGTAGTGGGCCAGAGGCGCGATTAGACAAACATTGGCACGTGGCCCTGCGCAAAAGCGAGCCCGAGGCCATGTGGAAGGACAGCAGCGCGCCGAAAGCGCTTCAGACTTTCCGACCTAGGCTTGGCGCGAGACCCCCGCTACCCCAGTGCTGTCAGTGGAACCCTCTTACGAGGCTCCTCTCAGAGGATGTTTTCATACTCCCCCGCTGTACACATCTTTTCATAGGCCCTGTTATCTGTACGAGCTTCCTTCCCAACTAAAATGTTAGGTTTTTTAAGGCGTTTTCAATCGGACTGGGAGCCAAGTTAAACACATGAACACTGTACTGTATGTAAGTATCGCACACCCTTGATAACTGCCATATTGACCCAGGTGGGAATACAAGAAACTTATAATGGCTTCCATCTACTGAAACTTTTGCCACATGTGTATGGCATGTGATGGAGAGCCCCAAAATCATGTAGCAAATTAGAAATTCCTCACTGTATCCTGGAATGGAATGTATTCAGAAATGATTAAAGAGGTAGAACTTGCACCGAATCACAGAGTCAAAGGCTAGATAAGATTTCTATAGAGAGTTTACCTGAACAAAATCTGGAGAAAATTTATAAGCTCCCAGGAACAGAAAGTGGACCCGTTTGATTGGATCAGGAGGTTTTTGATAGAGAAAAACTAAGTTAGGCTGAGGTCTTGGTATTATGGAATGTCTTGAAATTTAGATTAAGGAGTATAAATACTAATTCAAAGGCATATAGACAGGCTTCAGGGTTTGGGGAGAAACTATGTCTCTATTACCTACAAACCGTGTAACCATCGAGTTGTGTGACTTTGGACAGGTCACCTAACCTTTTTAAAATTATAGGTTTTATTATCTAAAATTAGAACATAAAACACCTACCCAATGTGGCAAAAATTAAATGAGATTCTGCATGTAAATGCAGAGCACAGTGCCTGGCACATAGTAAGTGCTCACTTTCTCAATTTATCCAATAACTACTATACCAAGGGTTGGGAACAGGGCAGTAAGCAACAGACAAAAATGTTTGCCCTCATGGAACGGACATTCTTGTGGGGAGAAGCAAACAATAAGAATGGTATATAGCATGTTAGATAGCAATAAATGCCATTGAAAAAATTCAGATTAGGATAATAGCAAAGTATTACCTTATTACAAAACACAATTCAGATATGTCAGGATTTGCTAACCGACTGATGATAAATAATGAGGAAAATAAAAGCATTCCAGTGTTTGATATCTGGAAGCCTAAAACTGCCACATGATAGAACTACAAAAATCTAGGAAAAGAAACTATTTTAGAGGAAGTATGGGTGATGGTGAATATAGCTGTTAATGTTTAAGGTGAAACTGGGGTCTCGGGGCACTGTGTTCTGGGATGCCCAAGATTATAGCTCTCATGAAAGATCAGACCTGAAAAAGTTTATTTTAGAGTCACTCAAATAAATGTTAAACAGTAAAAGATGAATTTCTGAAACAGAATAAGATGGTAACTTATTTTGTCATCTAAACTGTAAATTCTAAAGTAACATTTTTTTTCCTGTATTGTTTTAAAATAATCATCCACACAGCCTTATTGAGGATCTGTTACTGATGTAATTACTATTGACTAGAAAAGCTTCATAGAAGCATATGTCTAGTATAAGCCTTACCTATAGAAGGAGGGCAGACTTCCCTGTTGGCTGAGTAGTAAAGAATCCACCTGCCAATGCAGGAGGGGCAGGTTCAATCCCTGGGTCGGGAAGATACCCTGGAGAAGGAAATGGCAACCTATTCCAATATTCTTGCCTGGGAACTCCCATGATCAGAGGAGCCTGGCAGGCTACAGTCCATGGGGTCACAAAGAGTGGGACACAACTTAGCGACTAAACAACAACAGAAAGAGGGTAGGGATGATGGGAAACAACAAAGCATGTTTGAGAGACATTTAGAAAGTCAGGATAAGTCCAAGATAACTGGGATAGAAGACTCTTTTCAAGATTAGATTGGTAAAAGTAGGGACAGTGAATAAAGAGTGTTATATAAACACTTAAATGATGCTGTCATTTTGCTACCTCTGAGATCATTCAGGTGGAAAAACAATTTTTTTCCTACTTTACCTTTTAGATCATTTCCTGAGTATGTTTCTTGGCTTTTCCTTGCTTACAAGTATCTCAGCCTTCCAAAACAAATGTTTAAAAATGCAACTGAAATTTAGACAACCTTTGCTTTCCATCCCTCCGGCAAGTGTGATAACAAGATCTAATTGAATATGATGTTTAAACAACTCAAAAGAACTGAACAGTAAAAAGGGTATATTTTACTGCACCTAATTATGGCAGAAAGTGAAGAGGAACTAAAAAGCCTCTCAGTGAAAGTGAAAGAGGAGAGTGAAAAAGTTGGCTTAAGGCTCAACATTCAGAAAACTAAGATCATGGCATCTGGTCCCATCCCTTCATGGGAAATAGATGGGGAAACAGTGGAAACAGTGTCAGACTTTCTTTTGGGGGGCTCCAAAATCACTACAGATGGTGACTGCAGCCATGAAATTAAGACACTTACTCCTTGGAAAGTTATGACCAACCTAGATAGCATATTCAAAAGCAGAGACATTACTTTGTCAACAAAGGTCCGTCTAGTCAAGGCTATGGTTTTTCCAGTGGTCATGTATGGATGTGAGAGTTGGACTGTGAAGAAAGCTGAGCGCCAAAGAATTGATGCTTTTGAACTGTGGTGTTGGAGAAGACTCTTGAGAGTCCCTTGGACTGCAAGGAGATCCAACCAGTCCATCCTAAAGATCAGTCCTGGGTGTTCATTGGAAGGACTGATGCTGAAGCTGAAACTCCAGTACTTTGGCCACCTCATGTGAAGAGTTGACTCATTGGAAAAGACCCTGATGTGGGAAGGATTGGGGGCAGGAGGAAAAGGGGACAACAGAGGATGAGATGGCTGGATGGCATCACCAACTCGATGGACATGAGTTTGGGTAAACTCCGGGAGTTGGTGACAGACAGGGAGGCCTGGCCTGCTTCGATTCATGGGGTCACAAAGAGTCGGACACAAATGAGCGACTGAACTGAACTGAATAGAAAAAGAGAACTAGAGAAAAGGAAAAAGAATGAACTGAGAAAGATAGGGGAAACTATGAACAGTTATATTTTCAGAAAGCAGCAACTCTATTTCTTTTTTAAGTCAACTTTTTATTATTTGTTGTTGTTCAGTTGCTCAGTCATGTTCAACTCTTTGCAACCCCATGGACTACAGCATGCCATTATATCTCAGAGTTAATTTTTGCAGTTGAGTTCTGTCATGGCCTGAACTGTGTCCCCACCCTCTCTTACCTCTAAATTCATAATGTGAAGCACCAGCCTTCAGTACTTCTGAATGTAACTATAATCAAAGATAAAGTATTTAAAGAGGTGATTATCTTAAAATAGGCCCTTAGGATAGAGCCCTAATCCAGTATGGTTAGTGTCCTTATAAGAGGAAGAGACACCAGGGGTATATGTGCACAGAAGAATGACCATGTGAAGAGGCAGTGAGAGGATGGCCACCTGCAAGCCAAGAATAAAGATCTCAGAAGAACTTAACCCTACTAGCACCTTGATCTTGGACCTCCAGCCTCCAAAAATAGGAGAAAAATTAATTTCTGTTGTTCAAACCACTTATTCTTTGGTATTTTGTTATGGAAGCCTTAGCAAACCAATACACGCTCCATTTTTATTTACCCAAGGTACTTTCCAAAATGGCACTTTGCTGTTTGTGATGAGTAGTGGACTCAACAGCCTTAAAATTTGACCATTCTTTTGGACCATTAGTGATGCTTCTGGAAATTTATCCTAAGGAAATAACAGAATCTGTGTAAGTTGGAAACTTCTAATTGCCCTCAAATAGCTATCTGATTGGGATTCCCTGGTAGCTCAGCTGGTAAAGAATCTGCCTTCAATGCAGGAGACCCCAGTTTGATTCCTGGATTGGGAAGATCTGCTGGAGAAGGGAAAGGCTACCCACTCCAGTATTCTTGGGCTTCCCTGATGGCTCAGTTTATAAGGAATCTGCCCGCAATGCATGAGACCTGGGTTTGATCCCTGGGTTGGGAAGATCCCCTGGAGGAGGGCATGACAACCCACTCCAATATTCAATGAAGCAGAAGTAAATAGTCACTGTGCTGTGCATGATATCCCCGGGACTTATCTTACAACTGAAAGTTTGTACCTTTTGTCTGGTCACTCTCTTGGACTTGGGAAGCTATCTTTTTCCAACCCCTCCATCTTTGAAATCCCCTTCAATATGGAAGAAACAAACATAAATCCCTTCTATAAGCCTAGACTTTATACTGGAAGCAAATACATAGGTACTAAACAAGATAGTTAATATCTCTACAGATTGAATATATCTATGTATTCTTTTGCCTTAGGAGTCAGTCCTCATTGTTTGTTTTTTTAACAAAAAGCATTTTATCAAAGTATTGCTCTTATGTTGCCCAAGAAGGAAAGGGGAAGAGAAGCAAGTGCCTTTGAGTGGAAAACAATGAGAGGAGACCCAATAATGACATGTTGACAATACTGCCATTCTGTTGAGTGTGTAGTTTAAAGTCAAATTTAATTCGATTTGGTAAAATAAGTAAAGTGACTTTTCATACATCATCATAATTGTATAAGATTCATACCCAAGTATCAGTCATTGTTTTTCCTACACAATATCAATTTAACTGCTTTATAATATTCTTTCCTGAACTATTTACTATTTCCTTATTTGTTTAGAAAGAATATTCCACAGTTTGTGTGGAATACTAGACCACCTTACCTGCCTCCTGAGAAACCTGTAAGCAAGACAAGAAGCAACAGTTAGAACTGGACATGGAACAATGGACTGGTTCAAAATTGGGAAAGGAGTACATCAAGGTTGTATATTATCACCCTGATTATTTAACTTATATGCAGAGTACATCATACGAAATGCTGGGCTGGATGACTCACAAGCTGGAATCAAGATTTCTGGGAGAAATATCAACAACCTCAGCTATACAGATGATACCACTTTAATGGCAGAAAATGAGGAAGAACTAAGAGCCTCTTGATGAAAGTGAAAGAGGAGAGTGAAAAAGCTGGCTTAAAACTCAGCATTCAAAAAACAAAGATCATGGCATCCAGTCCTCTCACTTCTTGGCAAATAGATGGGGAAAATGTGGAAACAGTGTCAGATTTCATTTTCTTGGGCTCCAAAATCAATGTGGACGGTGACGGCAGCCACAAAATTAAAAGACGCTTGCTCCTTGGCAGAAAAGCTATGAAAAACCTGGATAGTGATAAAAAGCAGAGACATCACTTTGCTGACAAAGATCCATATAGTCAAAGCTATGGTTTTTCCAGCAGTCATTTATGGGTGTGACAGTTGGACCATGAAGAAAGCTGAGTATTGAAGAACTGATGCTTTTGAACTGTGATGCTGGAGAAGACTCTTGAGAGTCCCTTGGACAGTAAGGAGATCAAACCAGTCAATCCTAAAGGAAATCAACTCTGAATATTCAGTGGAAGGACTGGTGCTAAAGCTGAAGTTCCAATACTTTGGCTCCCTGATGCAAAGAGCTGACTTATTTCCTAGCATCTTTCCTGATGCTGGCAAAGATTAAGGGCAAGACAAGAAGGGGCAACAGAGGTTGGATGGCATCACTGACTCAATGGACATGAGTTTGAGCAAACTTAGGGAGATAGTGAAGGACAGGGAAGCCTGGCATGCTGCTGTTTATGGGGTTGCAAAGAGACACAAGTCAGCAACTGAACAACAACAACGGTGACTATAGTTAACAATACTATATAGTATATTTGAAAGTTGCTAAAAGAGTAGACGCTTACTCCTTGGAAGGAAAGTTATGACCAACCTAGATAGCATATTGAAAAGCAGAGACATTACTTTGCCAACAAAGGTCCGTCTAGTCAAGGCTATGGTTTTTCCTGTGGTCATGTATGGATGTGAGAGTTGGACTGTGAAGAAGGCTGAGCGCCAAAGAATTGATGCTTTTGAACTGTGGTGTTGGAGAAGACTCTTGAGAGTCCCTTGGACTGCAAGGAGATCCAACCAGTCCATTCTGAAGGAGATCAGCCCTGGGATTTCTTTGGAGGGAATGATGCTGCAGCTGAAACTCCAGTACTTTGGCCACCTCATGTGAAGAGTTGACTCATTGGGAAAGACTCTGATGCTGGGAAGGATTGGGGGCAGGAGGAGAAGGGGACGACAGAGGATGAGATGGCTGGATGGCATCACTGACTGGACGGACGTGAGTCTGAGTGAACTCCGGGAGTTGGTGATAGACAGGGAGGCCTGGTGTGCTGCGATTCATGGGGTCGTGAAGAGTTGGACACGACTGAGCGACTGAATTGAACTGAACTGAACTGAAAAGAGTAGATCTGAAAAGTTCTTATCACAAGAAAAAAATTGGAACTGTGATGATGGATGTTAACTCAAAATTACTGTGGTGATCATTTTGCAATATATATATTGCAAATATTATGTTGTACAGTTAAAATTAATAAAATGTTATGTGTCTAAATTATATAAATTAATTTTTTAAATTAATTTTAAAATAAAATACACGACCAAAAGCTTCTGGGTTTTTGTCCATCGGAGGAAAGTGACCCAGCGAGTGTAAGCCCTATGAATCTACTTTATCCTCCTTCTGTACACTCATACACACATGGATAACTGTGCAGGCTGAACACTATCTTGAAAAAAGATATATCACCTTTGTCTTGGGACCAGATCCACATGAGCAACTCCAAATAAACTTGGAATCCTTACATGTGAAACTAAACTTTAGTAATAACATATTTAATTGCCAACCATCTGGGTGGGAAGTTGGGAAAAGATGAGCAGAATTAAAGGATGTTATGGACTGAATGTGTCCCCCAAAATTCATATGATGAGGCCTAATCCCCAGTGTGCTGGTATGTGGAGGCAGGGACTTTGGAAAGTATGGGATTAGTGCCCTTATAAAAAGACCCCAAAGAGCTTTCTAGCTCTCCTTCCATCATGTGAGGACACAGCAAGAAGACAGCCATTTATAAACTGGGAAGTGAGCCCTCACCAGATACTGAATCTGCCAGCACCTTGGTCTTAGACTTCTCAGCCTCTACAAATATGAGAAATTTTGGTTGTTTATTGATGCTTTTGAACTGTGGTGTTGGAGAAGACTCTTGAGAGTCCCTTGGACTGCAAGGAGATCCAACCAGTCCATTCTGAAGGAGATCAGCCCTGGGATTTCTTTGGCAGGAATGATGCTAAAGCTGAAACTCCAGTACTTTGGCCACCTCATGAGAAGAGTTGACTCATTGGAAAAGACTCTGATGCTGGGAGAGATTGGGGCAGGAGGAGAAGGGGACAACAGAGGATGAGATGGCTGGATGGCATCACTGACTCGATGGACGTGATCTGAGTGAACCCCGGGAGTTGGTGATGGACAGGGAGGCCTGGCATGCTACGATTCATGGGGTCGCAGGGAGTCAGACACGACTGAGCAACTGAACTGAACTGAACTGAATAAGTCACCAAGTCTATGGTATTTTCATTATATTGGCCCAAATAGACTAAGACAGAGGACTTAACAAATTGATGTTTCTCAGACTCCCTCTTTGTAAAGAACACACACCCAAGTACAAACATACCCACAGATTCACACACAGAATATGAGCCTTCCAACTTAAAAACATTTAGGACATTCTATTTTCATTTATTCATCATTCCACTTAATTCATTCATGGGCTAGATGCTGTAAATAAAGTCTCAAGCCTCTCAAGAGGTCAACAGTCTTGGAAAAGAGGGGAAATCAATGACAGTAATAACGATAACAAAGAAGTACAACAGATGTTGCAAACATAGTGTGTTGAGATAGAAATGGACAGAAACCCAAAGTTTAGCAAATTCTCCTAATAGAAGGTAACTTCAGAAGTAGGTTTAAGAGTTAGTTAGGCATACAAGAAGGTAATAGCATTTCAAGTACAAGAAACAATGTGCATACATGTTATGTTTCGAGTCACACAAGTAAATGATCAAGGCTCTGACAGTGTGGGCTTCCTGGTAGCTCAACTGGTAAAGAATCTGCCTGCAATGCAGGAGACCGCAGTTTGATTCCTGGGTTGGGAAGATTCCCTGGGGAAGGGATGGGCTACCCACTCTAGTATTCTTGGTCTTCCCTGGTGGCTCAAACAGTAAAGAATCCCCCTGCAACGCGGGAGACCTGGGTTTGATCCCTGGGTTAGGAAGATCCCCTGGAGGAAGGCATAACAACCCACTCCAGTATTCTTGCCTGGAGAATCCCCATGGACAGAGGAGCCTGGCGGACTACAGTCCATGGGGTTGCAAAGAGTCGGGCACAACTGAGTGACTAAGCAGAGCACAACATAGCACATGACAGTGTACGGTATATTGGCTTGTTGCTGCTGTAACAAATTACCACAAACTCATTGCCTTAAAAAACACAAATTTATTATCTTACAGTAAGGAAATCAGACAGATGTCTCACTATGCTAAAATCAATGTGCTGGCAGGGCTGTGTTCCATTTCAACTTCTAGTTTTAGCTTATAGTATAGTTCGAAATGTGTATAACAGTTTAATAAAGCTTTTCTTCCTCACTAGGAGCAAAGAAGGCAGCAGTCTGCAAGCCAGAAAGAGAGGTTTCACCAAAAACTAATTCTGACAGCACCTTGATCTTGGATTTCTAGCCTCCAGAGTTGTGAGAAAATGAAACTGTTGTTGAAGCCACCCAGTGTGTGGCACTTTGTGATGGCAGCCCTAGCAAATACTGCAGTATCCACCTAGAAATGACGTGCTCTCAGCGTCCATTATTCAGGGAGTCAGACCTAACTCATCTGTTCCTGCAAAGCTTCCTATCACATCTTGCCTAGGTAAGATTACACCAGATTTACTGTTTAACCTACGAATTCCATAACAAGGTCACAGAATCGCATTCCTTTAAAATTACATAAATTATTCATCATTTGGTTTTGAATTTTATGACTTTTATTTCTATTACTCTTAAAGTTGCAATAAGAACTTCAATTTTTAAATATTCATTTTCTTCAGCAAAATTTATACTGGATATTTTCCTCTCCATGAGACATGTAAAAATGAAGTTTTTAAATCTTACCTGTTAAGTCCATTTCAACTTCTAGTTTTAGCCTACAGTATGGTTCAAAATGTGTGTAACTGCTTAATAAAGCTTCTCTTCCTCACTTATATAAAAAGTAAAATGTGTTCATTGAGATCAAACTTCCATTAACCTAAAGAGTGGCAACTCAGAGTAAGATTTAATTTGTGAAATGTTCAATACTCAAGACCTGTGAATTAAGTAACATTCATACCACCATATATATTTTGAGTCCTTAGGAATCTGATCCTACCTAATTTCTAATTATACACTAAAGAGAATAAAGAACAGCTTAGTCTACTCAGTAAGCTGTAAGAGTGGTATTCAGTTGTAGTTGGTCAGTGAGTTCAGATTATGTATAAAGCCTTTCTGGATCATTCAGGATCTAAACATTTTTAGTTAAATGGTATTTGCTATCATAATTTCAATACATTAATATTAGAGAAAGGAAATTACACGCATCCTTTTTTTTTCAAATAAAACTAGAAAAGCAGTGAAAAAAATAAAATAATTAGCCAAGATTTATACAAGCAACATTATATAAATGATTAGCATCTATGAAGGAGAAGGCAATGGCACCCCACTCCAGTACTCTTGCCTGGAAAATCCCATGGACGGAGGAGTCTGGTCAGTCCATGGCGTCGCTAAGAGTCGGATACGACTGAGCGACTTCACTTTCACTTTTCACTTTTATGTATTGGAGAAGGAAATGGCAACCCACTCCAGTGTTCTTGCCTGGAGAATCCCAGGGATGGGGGAGCCTGGTGGGCTGCCGTCTATGGGGTCACGCAGAGTCAGACATGACTGAAGTGACTTAGCAGCAGCAGCAGCAGCATCTATGAAATCAAGACTCAAATGCTTCCTGAGGAACCTATTCCATATGATAATCACTGAAAGAGATCTCTCAGTAAATTTAGCAGTGATTTATTTTCTTGGGATAGACTATTTGTACAGCATAATTTACCTGAAATCTGTTTTACTTTGCTGCCCAGGATTCTAAATATGGTCAATTTTCCAGCCTCTGAAATAACATAGAAAGCACTTTTCATCCATAGGAATCAAATAAAGGAATTTCTTTCAAGGATTAAAATTGTATATAATTCAGTTCAAATTCTAATAATTTTCTAATTCCCATCATTGGTTTTGGGAGGATTTATTTTTCACCAAGCTCTGATATGATTATCCACTGCATACAGCCAAAATATATACTAATACAATTTCTAAGTTTCATCACAAGGTTTTAATAATGGTTTTGTAAAAACACTGAACTGATCTTACAGGCACATTCAAAAGTTCTACGAAAAATAAGTCCCATTATATCTAAGCATTTAATGTCAATAAAGCTCCTTTATAACCCTGTATCTCTACTTTAAAATAATCTTACTATACATTCTAGAATCACAAGAAGCATAGAGCATGAAGAAATTTATTTTAGGTTATCCATTCCAAAACTTCCATGTGCAGACGTGGTCCAGAGACTTAAAATGACATGCCCAGGGCCACACAGATGGGTAGTGGCAAAGTTACAAAGTCTAATCTGCAGTCAACTGACTTCTTCATATATGGCTAAGACTGTAACACTTTTCCTTGTATGGTTTCTGGATAGGCTTTCTTCTTTGGAAAATAAAAACATCATTAATGAAGGAGTTGGATTGTCATTCTATCCTTTTAGTCATCATTTATCCAAAGTCTAATGAAGTAGGCTCAATTCAGAGCTCAATTTCACCTGGCTCAAATTAAAAGAAATATTAAGTTTGGGTATTTGAATGACAATTTGCATCTGAAAGATAAAGCTATAATAAAACTGGAATTAAACCAGTCTTCACCCCATTGCTGCTCTCTGGCCCAAGTCAGTCGCAGGAGTACTGGGGAAATGTAGAGAACAGAAAGGGACCTGCATCTATCAAATGTGGGGCTAGCTGTTTCCTTCCTTCCTACCACTTCAGCTTCTGGGGCAGAAAAAAATAATAGAAAACTAAGCTTGTTGAGGCATCCTGAGTCCATCTAGCGTTAATTTCTGGAGGCACATATCAAACTGAAATAGCTGTTTTGTAGAAAAGGTACAATGAAAGACTTAAACAGAATATTTCTGGGGGAAAGAATTCTTTTCATGTGTAAGTATCTCCCCTAGATCTTGCAAGCTATAAATGTGTACAGTGAGTATTAAAGTTACTTCATAGTCTAGGAGATAGAAGTATCATAGTCCTTTTCTTTTATCAAATCTCATTTTAAGCCACCACTCCTCAAGTTGATAGAAATTTAACCTCAATCAATACTAGGGTCAAGTGCTATTCCTAGGACAAAGACTTCAGGTTATACACAGTACACTACTTAGGGACAGTCCTCTGATCTTTGGTCCAGATTGGTCCCTGCTGACAGGCTCTTTACCCAAGACTACAGGGTCCCTTGCAGGAAGGTGACTGCTGTTTCCTGAAACTCGCCTCTCAGCTTGAGCCGGGACTCTTTTTTTTTTTTTTTTAACCAAAACTAGCAATCCCAATCCCAAAGGTTCAGCTTCCCACTATATCACAAAGCCTCTCTATGCTGAGAAGAGGTTGCATCCCCAGGGGGTTACAAAAGAGCAGCACAGAGGGACTGGATGCTGGACCCTGCCACTCCATGGAGCCCTCCTTCCCCAAATAAATCTCTCTTTGGGGTCTCCATAGTAGACTCTCACTCTGAGGCTCTTGCCTGTCTCTCCTCTCCTCTGGAAATACCTGGCAAAAGCCCTTTAATAAGTTCAGGCTTTCTTTTTTTCTTCTTTTTAAAAAAAATTTTATCTCTTTATTCCAACAAATAAACAATAAGAATGCATGAATCATAGTATCACTAAGTTTGAGACTAAACATCAAAACTTGACTGTCTTCTTTCTTTTAAGGCAGAACTAAAGGATGAGATTTTTATTTAAATTTAACTTTTTATCTTATATTGGAGTATGGTTGATTAACAATACTGTGCTAGCCTCAGGTGTACAACAAAGTGATTCAGCCACACGCATATATGTATCCATTCTTTCTCAAATTCCCCTCCCATCTAGGTTGCAGAGTTCCCTGTGCTACACAGTAGGTTCGTGTAGGCTTTAAAAAACAAAAGGGGTTTCAACTTCTGCATTGGTCCTGCTGAACAAAAGCTCAAAAAAGAAAGTAGAAAAATATTTTTGGAATAGGGCAGGAAAACAGAATAAAAAGCAAACTGATATTTCAATGAATCATCCTATAACATATGTCTATTGTAAGGTATCCTTTTTCTTATTAACACATTATTTGAAAGCAGATTTGATACAACAGAGGCTGCATTTTCCATCCCTCTTCATGTTTCTGAGGAGGGCCTCCTGCAGGCACAAGTCTAGGGCAATTTGTGACTGAATTCTGAGCACAAGAAGCATCCTTGTGCAGTTTTTAGACAAATGGTTATCTGTACCAGTTGAGGAGCATCCTCCTTGACACTTTGCTCTTGGTTGTCAGTTTTAGGGTCATAGAAGTGAGTACATCTCCTACGTCAGTGAATGTTACCATCAATCATCTGAGGGTGTTAGATGTCTTCTCTTTTGACAGCTGCCCCATCATCATCAATTTCATACTCTCCAGATGTGCTAAACTGCTTGCAATTCTCATAAAAGTCATGTTCTCTGAGCTCCAGGCCTTTGCATATGTGACTCCCTCTGCCTAAAATAACGTTCCGCAGCCTTTTTTCATGTTGCAGACAAAAAAAAAAAAAAAAAAGAGATAATGTTTATATAACAGGGACAAACTGGAAGGAATTTGGAATTACCTATATGGGCCTTGTTAGAAGAAAATTCAACAGAGAAGATATTTAATAAGATATGAAGGACTTCCCTGGTAGTCCCTTCCCTTAACCTATCTGCAATGCAGGAGACCTGGGTTCAATCCCTGGGGCAGGAAGATCACCTAGAGAAGAGAATGGCAAGCCACTCCGTATTCTTGCCTGGAAAATCCTATGGACAGAGGAGCCTGGGGGGGGTGCTATAGTCCATGGGGTCACAAAGTGTTAGACATGACTGAGCAACTAACACTTTCACTTTTTACCTTCCCTGGTGATACAGTGGATAAGAATCCACCTGCCAGTGAAGGGGACATGGGTTTGATCCCTGGTCCAGGGAGGATGTCACTAAGCCCTTACACCACAACTACTTAGCTTGCCCTGTAGAGCCTGCAAGCTGCAATTACAGAAGCTCACGAGCCTAGAACCTGTGCTCTGCAATGAGAAGCCCCCTCAATGAGAAGACCATGCACTGCAACAAAGAGCAGCCCCCACCACTGCAACTAGAGAAAGTCCACGTGCAGCAACAGAGACCCAGCACAACCAAAAATAGATAAATAAATTATAAAAAATAAAAATAAGATACCAAAACATTTTAATGAGAAACTTTAGCTTGCTCATTTAAACATAACTTTATTCTTTTCATGTTAAAATAATCCCAAATTTGAAAAAGAATTTCAATGATAATACTATATATTACTTTCTCCTTGAGAGTAAATTATCAGCATGGTACTCCAGTGGCCATGATAACCAGATGCCCCCTTCACTTCACTCAATCTCCAACATCTTGGGCCAGGCTGCTGCTGTCACCACCATCCTGTGTGGACAACCTCCTTACCTCTCTCAAGCTCCCAACAATCAAAGGCTACTACCATCCTCCCCCTCAGTTCACTTGGACTCTGATATACCATGCCAGGCAGCCAACAGTGCTCCACACTCCAATGCAGATGCCTACACTGCAAACCCTACTGAGTGATTTTTCAATCGGATTATTTAGGAAGAATGAAAAGAAGGTAGGAAGATTGTAAGGTAGAAAAACAGGGAGGAAGAGAAGAAGGGAAGGATATAGGGAAGATCAGAGGGAAGAAGGGAAGCGGGGAAGAAGAAAAAGGGAAGGAAGAAAACTGGTTTTATAACTGAAATGGCCAGGTAGTTCTCTTCAATTTTTGACAATCACCATCCACAGGAAACTTTATTTATGGGTAGGTAGATGAAAATATAAAACATCTTTTATAACCATTCTAAAATGAACCACAATTGAAATCACACTGTAAAAAATCTAGTAGTTCTGCATTTTCTTTTACTGGCAAATGAAAACATTCCAGACAGAGGGAACAACTAGTGTAAAGATCCCAAGGGAGAAAGTAGTATTCCAGTGAGCTAGAGATTACTGACAGAGCAAGAGAGTAACAGGGGAGATTTCTTCTGCAAAAGGATTTCCAGTTCAATCAAACTTTTCATTATTAAGACTTTTAAAGTAGTGAAGTTCTATTTGACATCTATACTGTAGACTATAGTTACACTGTAGTTACCCTTAGATCCTGCTGAAAGTATATATCCCAAATGTAGAGACAAAAGTACCTGATTTATATATGAAGATAATAATTCAGGGCCACCATCCCAAGCTGTGTCCACCAGGATCCTCTGCTTCATATTCCAGACCCCTATACACTATACTCACTGGACTCTTGGATCACTATGGGTTCCATTGACTCCACTGTCTCTTGTCCCTAACAGGCAGCAGCTGACTCCTGAACATCCTTGGGCCCCACTCAGCATCTAGCATAACAACAGTAAATGCCAGATATTCTTAAAAATACTTCCTATTTGCGAGGATAAAGAATCTTGTGGCCAAACACTGATCCATCACAAATACCCTCTAAGGAGTTCAGCATAGGAATGCTCTTGTCACTTTGCCAGGTTGTACCTGAGTATATCAAGGGCTGAAGGGATTAACATCTACTGCATGCCTATAATCCATGTGAAACAAACTAACGGGATATTTTTGGCTTCTTTTTCTTCCCTTTCGTGCCTAGACAACTCTTATTCTTATTCAGAACTCAGTTTAGAAGTTCAAAGTCATTCATTCATTCATTTAATTAACAAATATTTTAAAAGAGAAATTAAGAAAATAATCCAATTTTCAATTTCATCGAAAAGAATAAAATACCTAGGAATAAATTTAACCAAAGAGGTAAAAGACCTGTACACTGAAAATTATAAGCCACTGATGAAAGAAATTTAAGACACAAATAAATGGAAATATATTCTGTGGTCATGGATTGGAAGAATTGATATTGTTAAAATGTCTACACTCGCCAAAGCAATCTATAGATAACAATGCAACCCATATCAAAATTCCAATGACATTTTTCACAGGAATAGATCAAACAATCCTAATATTTCTATGAAATTACAAAATTTCCTGAATAACCAAAGCAATGTTGAGAAAGAAGAACAAAGCTAGAGGCATCATAATTTGTGGTTTCAAACTATACTAAAATCCAAAAAATAGGGTGTTGGCATAAAAACAGACACACAGATTAATGAAACAGAATAGAGTTCAGAAATAAACCCATGCATATATGGTTAATTAATTTACAATAAAGGAGTCAACAATAAAGTACAGTCTCTTCAATAAACAGTACTGGGAAAACTGGGTAGTCATATGCAAAAGAATGAACGTGGACCACTATCTAACATTCACAAAAGTCAACTCAAAATGGATTAAAGACTTGAATATAAGACCTGATAATAAAAAGAAAGCATATGGAGTAAGCTCCCTGACATCAGTCTTCGTAATAATTTTTTGGATTTGACACCAAAAGCAAAAGTAAGTGGAACTACATCAAACTAAAAAGCTTTTGCACAGTAAAGAAAGCCATCAACAAAATGAAGAGGAAACCTACAAAATGGAAGAAGATATTTGCAAAATCATTTATCTAATAAGGGGTTAAGACCTGAAATATGTAAAGAACTTATACAGCTCAACAGAAATAAACAAAACAATTTGATTTGTAAAAGGGCAGAGGATCTGAATAGACATTTTTCCATAAAAGACATACAAATAGCTAACAGGTACATTAAAAGATGCTCAACATCACTAATCATCAGGGAAATGCAAATCAAAGCCACAATGAACTATCACCTCACACCTGTTAGAACAGTTGTCATCACAAAGAAAAGAAATAAGTTTTGACAAATATGTACAGAAAAAGGAACTCTTATATACTGTTGGTAGGAATGTAAATTGATGCAACCAATTCAGAAAACAGTATGGTGGTTCCTTGCAAAATAAAAAATAGAACTACCATATCATCCAGCAATTTTACCTGTGAGAGAAACAAAATCACTATCTCAGAAAGATATGTGCACTCCCATATTCACTGCAGCATTATTTACAATAGCCAAGATGAAGAAACAACTAAATGTAAACTGATAGATGAATGGATAAAGAAAATGTGGTGTGTATATATACACATAGTGGAAATTTTTCTAGCCATAAAAAAGAATTAAATTGTGTTCACAGATGGATCTTGAGGGAATTATGCTAAGTGAAATAAGTCAGAGAAAAACAAATACTGTATGACCTCATCTATATATGAAGTTTAAGAAAAATAAAACAAACACAGATACAGAGAACATATTAGTGGTTGCCAGAAGTAGGGGGTCGGAGAAGGCAATGGCACCCCACTCCAGTGCTCTTGCCTGGAAAATCCCATGGACAGAGGAGCCTGGTTGGCTGCAGTCCATGGGGTCGCTAAGAGTCAGACACGACTGAGCGACTTCACTTTCACTTTTCACTTTCATGCATTGGAGAAGGAAATGGCAACCCACTCCAGTGTTCTTGCCTGGAGAATCCCAGGGACGGGGGGAGCCTGGTGGGCTGCCGTCTATGGGGTCGCACAGAGTTGGACATGACTGAAGCAACTTAGCAGCAGCAGCAGAAGTAGGGGGTATGGGGAGAGTGGAATACGTAAAAGTGGTCAAAAGGTGCTGGGGACGTAGCATGGTGACCATAGTTAACAACTGTTGTTTCACTAAGTCGTGTCTGACTCTCGTGACCCCCATGGACTGTAGCCCACCAGGCTCCTCTGTCCGTGGGATTTCCTAGGCAAGAATACTGGAGTGGGTTGCCATTTCCTTCTCCAGGGCATTTCCCCAACCCAGGGATTGAACCCACATTTCCTGCTTGGCAGGCGGATACTTTACTGCTGAGACACCTAAGAAAACTGAATTCACTCAGTTGTGTCTGACTCTTTGTGACCCCATGGACTGTAGCCTACGAGGCTCCTCCATCCATGGAGTTTTCCAGGCAAGAGTACTGGAGTGGGTTGCCAATTCCTTCTTCGTGGGATCTTCCCAACCCAGGGATCGAACCCAGGTCTCCTGCATTGCAAGCGGACGCTTTTACCATCTGAGGCACCAGGGAAGCTCACTGTATATTTGAAAGTTACCAATAGGGTAGATCTTAAAAGTCCTCATGAGAAGAAAAAAAACAAAAAGATGTATCTATGTGTGGTGATGGATATTAACTAAACTTATTTTGGTGATCATTTCATAATATACACATACAGATTGTACACCTAAAACTAGTACAATGTTTTATGTCAATTACATCTCAATAACATTTTTTTTAAAGCAAATATTTTAAAAGTGTCTGTTAAATTCTGAGAATGTAGCCCTGAACAAGATAGACAAAGCCCTGATTGCAAGGATTTTACAGCTAGTAAAGCAGGTACTGGGAGAGCACACAGACAACAGATAAACACACAAAAAAATTAGAAATGATAGGTACAGAAACACAGGAAGCCAGTCATGTGAAGAACCAGGGAAGAACATTCCAGACAGAAGGAACAGCTAGTGTGAAGGTCTCAAGGAAGAAAGAAGACCAGTGGGGTGCATCCTGCTGACAGAAGAGTGGCAGGAAATGAGGACAGAGATCTAGCAAGGGCTAGATCATGCAGGGCCATAAGCCAGGCACACAAGTTTAGATTTTAAGAGCAATAGAAACCACTCACAGATTTTAAACAAGGAGGTTCCATGATGTGACGACTTAAAATTTAAAAGATGACTGGTGGCTACATGAATTATGAACTGTAGGTTAGAAGCAGGGAAACCAGTAGGGGTCCTCCATAGTAATCCAGGGAAGAGACAAGGATATCTGAGACTAGGCCAGTAGTAGTATCAGCAGACATGAAAACAAAGAGTTGAATTCAAATACACTATGGTAGCAGAGTCAAAAGAAACTTGCTGATGGACATGATATAGGGTATAAGAGAGTAAGAATCATCAAGAATGGTTCATAGCCTTCTGGCTTGAACAAGCATGTAGACAGAATCCCACTTACTGATATTTGGAAGACTGGGAGAAGATGCAGGTCTATGGGTGAAATCACAAGTTCTCTTTTGGACATGTTATCTGAAATTCCTATTAGAAATCTAGGAAGAGTTGTTAAGTAAACAAATGGATATAGGGGTGTGGAGACAAGGGAAGGGTCAGGGCTAAAGATATAAATTTGGAAGCAATTTGTACATAGTATTTAATGACACGAGACAAGCAAGAATATGTAAACAGAGAAGATACCTCAGGACAGAGACCTAGGGCACTTCAACATTTAGAAGTTTAGTGGAAGAAAAAAGGAAAATAGAGGAGGAATATGAGGTAAACACACAAATGAGTACGAGAAAGAGCAAGTGAGACAGGAGAAAACCCCGGACCGTGTAATGTCACGGAAGCCAAAATAAGAAAATGTTTGAAGAATGAAGTCTGATGTAACAGAATACCACAGACTGGGTGGCTTAAACAACAGAAATTTATCTCTCATAATTCTGGAAGCTGGAAGTCCAAGATCAGAGTGCCATCAGGTTGATTTCTGGTGAGAGGACTCTGGTGCAAGTCTTTCCTATTTCCTCACGTGACTGGATGAGAGAGCAGAAGAGGGGAGGAGAGAGAGACCGACAGACACAGAGATAGAGACAGTGTGTACTTTGATTTCTTCATCCCATTACAAGAGTACCAATCATATCATGGGGTTTCCACCCTCATGATCTATGTAACCATAATTATCTCCCAAAGGCCCTACATCCAAATACCATCACATTGGAAATTAGGGTTTCCACATAGGCATTTGGGGAAGAACAAATGTTGAGGACAAAATATTCAGTATATACCAGATTGCTCTAAGTATTGGTGAAGATGTGGAAAAATTGGAATTTTCATACATTGCTGATAAAAATGTAAAATGGTCCAGCCACTGTGGAAAGGTCTGGTGGTTCTTTAAAAGGTTAAACATACAGTTACCATATGACCCAAAAACCCCACTCCTCAGTATAAATCCAAGAAAAATGAAAACATATGTCCACATGAAAGTTTGAATACAAACGTTTAGAGCTGTGTTATTCTTAAGAACCCCAAAATGAAAGCAATCTAAATATCTCAAATAGATTATCTGATGAACAGATCATCTAATGGTGGCATATTCTTACAACTGAATGTTGTTTTACAATAAAAATGAATGAAGCATGGTACTAATGTACTAATGCATGGTACAACATGGATGAACCTTGAAAACATTTTGCTAAGTGAAAGAAGTCACATACAAAAGGTCACATATTATATGACTCTATTTATATGACATGTTCAGAATAAACAAATCTACAGAAACAGTAGATTACTGGCTCTCTATGGCTGGCACAGGAAATGAGAGGGAAATAAAGAGTGAATGCTAATGGGTCCCAGGTTTCTTTTAGAGGAGACAAAAATGTTCTAACATTAGAGTGGGTAATGGCTGCACCATCCTGTGAATATATTAAAAACATTGAATTGTACAGTTTAAACAGGTAAGTAGCGTGGTATATAAATTAGGGAGAGGCTACCTAAAGCAAATACTGCCGACAAATCACCCAAGATTAGAATGAAGTAGAGACCATTCTATCAGCATCAGAGTCATGTGTAACCTTGACAAACAAATGTTTAGTGGTGTGTTCGAGACAGAAGGCAAACAGGGTGGACTTAGAGGAAATAAGAAGTGAGGAAGAAGAGTCAAAGAAGTTTTGTTGTTAAGGATTGCAGAGAAACAGGTTAATGCCACAGAGGGATATGAAGTAAAGAGAGGGTTTGTTTTCATAAGATGGGAGATAATGCAGCATGTTTGTTACTGAGAATGAATCAATGTGGAAGGAGAGAAAGTGTACTGAAAGAGAGAAAGTGTACTGTTGAATCAAAGTCCATGAGAAAGGGATGACTAAAAAGTACAAAAGTCTGAAGGCTGGCATGCCTTCAGACTTCAACAGGGAGAAGGCAGACAGCCGAGGCATTCATGTCAGTAGACTGTGGATACTGTTAAGAAGATGAGAGGTGTGCTGCTATTTTCTACATGAGGCCTGAAGCAAGGTGACCAACTTAGGGTAAGGATGTGAAAGTATATTACTTATATTTCTGTATAACAAAATTACTCCCCCAAACTTAGCAGCTCATGAGATCATGTTTTTCTTCCCACAGTTTCCTAGATTTGATTTTACCTAGAAGCCAGTTCTTAAACTTAGAATCATTTGCTTTTTGGAGATGCTAGAAATATTTTTAAGACCAGTAAGTCCTGGATTCTTTCTGTTTAACCAGCTTTTTTTTAGCCTCTCTCTCTCAACATTTTACTTTATGCAGCAAGAAGAAACCAGGAAACACCTTCAACAGTCTGCCTGGAAATTTTCCTTAGCTAAATTAACAAGTTCTTTATGTAATTTGTTACCTTCCACATTAACACAGCTGACAGTGTTGCTAAACTCTCTGCCTACATATATATGACCCTCTTTCCTTCATTTTCCACTGATACCTTCCTTACTTTTTAAGACTTCACCCACAGTCTTCAGAAAGGCCATAATGCTTTTTCTAACAAACTAGTCAAGACACTTCAACTATTCTCCAACATTCTCCTCAAAGTCTGTCCAGTTTCTGCCTACTGCTTCCTAAACCACTTCCACATTTTTAGGTAGAGGAATGGTACTTCCAGGTGCCAAGATCTGTATTAGTTCCCTATGACAAATCACCTAAACTCTGCAGTTTAAAATGACAAAATTTATTATCTCATAGTTTCTGTGAGTCAGGAATTTGTGAGGCACTGAGCTGGGTGATCTGGGCTCAGGGTCTCACAAGAGGTTGTCATCAAGATGTCAGCCAGGGCTGGAAGACCTGCTTCCAGGGGAGCTCACTCACATCTATCATTGCCATAACACATTATCTCAAACCAAGTAGTTTAAAATAGCACAACTTATTATCTTACTGTCCTGTAAGTCAAAACTAGACTAAAATTAAAGTGTTAGCTGGGCTGCATTCCCTTCTGAAGGCTCTAGAGGAGAAATTGTTTCCTTCTAGAGGCCCTTTACATTTCTTGGCTCATGCCCCTCTCTTCCAACTTTCAAAGCCAGCATTGGTGAGTCTGTTTCCTTTCACATTTCCATTTTTTCCTACTGCTTCTTTCACTGTCCTATCTATCTATCTATCTATATCTTTCTCTCTCTCCCTGTGGCTTCTGACTACAACCAGCAAAGTAGCTCATATGATTAGACTGTTCCCACCCAGAAAATTCAAAATAGTCTCCCTATCTCAAGGTCCTTAACCTTATCACATCTGTAAAGTACTTCTTGCCATGTAAGGTAACACATTCACAGGTCTAGGGATTATGATGTGGATACCTTTGGAGGGTCATTATTCTTCCTAGCACAGGGCTACAGACACAGAAGAGGAGAACAAGCACAGGGAGGAGTAAAGGAGGCCACACATTTGTACAGGTCATAAAGCCAACACTGATTTAATTAAGAGAGGCACTGAAGGAAAAATTTAACTTTGATTACTCAGTTTACTTAGCACTACATTTGAGGTTGAAAATGCTAGATGCTGAAGCAGGGCAAGGTAAAATAAAGTAGGTAGAGAAGCCAAAACATTCCACAGACAGACAAATTTCTGTGCCCTCAAACTATCGTTGTGATTTGGTGGTTTCAACAATTTACTGCTTCTCTTCAGTATATAACATGTTTTCAGTATAGTAACTATTATGTTACATATTTTTCAGTATCATATGATATATATTCAATATAATATTATTTCAAAATAGCTGAAATTCCTTATTTTCTCTCCAAATGCAAAGTTCCATTCATATACCACCAGATGGCAGAGAAGAGCAAAGAATATATTCCTACATACCAAAAAAAAATTTTTTTTCATATACTTGAAGAAGACCAGCCCTTAGCTAAAGGTGGCAAACTCTTAACATCTTAGACTAGACAAGCACCTTATTTTTTAACTTTTTCATTATGGAAAATTTTAAGCATACACAAAACAAGAAGCAGTATAATAAATCTCCATGAATCATCAATTAGCTTCAAGAATTATCAACACATGGCCAATCTCATCTCATCTGTATCTTTTCCTTGTCCCCTTCTACTTTTTGTATACAGCATGTACTTGTTGGTTATTTATTTTAAATATAGCAGTGTATACACGTCAATCCCAACCTCCCTAATTATCCCTCCCTACAGGTAACCATGAGTTCGTTCTCTGTGAGTCTGTTTCTGTTTTATAAATAAGTTCCTTATATCTTTTTAGATATTTGTATCTTTTTTTTTAGATTCCACATATAACCAATATCAGGAAGGGGCAGAGCCTAGACCAGAAGGGGCGAGGATTGGACTGGAAGCTAGGGTTAGGGTTAGGTTAGGGTCTTAAGTCTTTAAATGTTTGGATTACAAGGTATGCTCTGCCAGTGCTGAGTGCTGGAACTAAAATGACACATTTTTTTAAACATTTGTGATTTTGGCAAAACCAATTGTTTTTTAAGTATTATATATACATATACACACATACATATATATATGTATATATATGCCAGAAAATGCCACAGATTATCAACATGCACTCTTATTATCATCTCCATAAGATGACTAAAAGTAACATTTTGAACACATTTTATAAACAGTTTCATCTAATATCACTGGGCTGCAATTTCTGATTCCTCCCTTCTAGTTCTTAAGATTCTACTGGATTCCAGAGTTTGATCTTTTGTACAATGATTTCAACTCTGGGAGCAGCTTCTGAAATGAAGCTATAGGGATGTTATGACTTGGACAGGTGGCTGACATGTCTGTCATCTTTTGACATAAAAATAAACTTAGAAAAATAATCATGGAAATGAAGAAAGAAAACATGTAAAAGATGAAAAGAATAGGAACAGAGCCAGAAATTTCCAACAGGTAAGAAACTGGGAAATAAATCTCTAAAATGCTAAATAAAAATCTTGCAAGTGTATTTTTCAAATATTTTTTTCATGTTAAAATAATCCAGTTTTTAAACATGTGAGGATTAGTAAAAATTAGAACTGCTGTATGTTCGAGCCTAATTACACTGGATGTCTTCTTGCTCATGTGATCTGAAAAACACCGCCACAACTTTAAAATGCACCATTGTAAGGAAACTATCAAAAGAAATCAACAAATGTTAGTATTGGTAAATGAAGTTTTAACTACTTTTTGTTTATCTTTTGTAATAAACTTAAAACTGGTAAACATATGTATTGGAAGAGTTTATCTCTCTTTTCTTGATACATTTAATGTACTTTTATTTTAAGAATTAAAAACTTCAACATTTCCAATAATGAAAAGTCATTCATTAACCTTCATAGAAAATTAAAGCCAATTCAGGCAATCTGTACTTCAGTTCAGTTCAGTCGAGTCACTCAGTCGCATCCAACTCTTTGAGACCCCATGAATCACAGCACACCAGGCCTCCCCGTCCATCACCATCTCCTGGAGTTCACTCAAACTCATGTCCATCGAGTTGGTGACGCCATCCAGCCATCTCATCCTCTGTCATCCCCTTTCCTCCTGCCCCCAATCCCTCCCAGCATCAGAGTCTTTTCCAATGAGTCAACTCTTTGCATGAGGTGGCCAAAGTACTGGAGTTTCAGCTTTAGCATCATTCCTTCCAAGGAACACCCAGGCCTGATCTCCTTTAGAATGGACTGGTTGGATCTCCTTAGAGTCCAAGGGACTCTCAAGAGTCTTCTCCAGCACCACAGTTCAAAAGCATCAGTTCTTCAGTGCTCAGCTTTCTTTACAGTCCAAATCTCACATCCATACATGACTACTGGAAAAACCATAGCCTTCACTAGATGGACCTTTGTTGGCAAAGTAATGTCTCTGCTTTTCAATATGCTATCTAGGTTGGTCATAACTTTTCTTCCAAGGAGTGTCTTTTAATTTCATGGCTGCAGTCACCATCTGCAGTGATTTTGGAGCCCCCCAAAATAAAGTCTGACGCTGTTTCCACTGTTTCCCCATCTATTTCCCATGAAGTGATGGGACCGGATGCCATGATCTTCATTTTCTGAATGTTGAGCTTTAAGCCAACTTTTTCACTCTCCTCTTTCACTTTCATCAAGAGGCTTTTTAGTTCCTCTTCACTTTCTGCCATAAGAGTGGTGTCATCTGCATATCTGAGGTTATTGATATTTCTCCCGGCAATCTTGATTCCAGCTTGTGCTTCTTCCAGCCCAGCGTTTCTCATGATGTACTCTGCATAGAAGTTAAATAAGCAGGGTGACAATATATAGCCTTGATGTACTCCTTTTCCTATTTGGAACCAATCTGTTGTTCCATGTCCAGTTCTAACTGTTGCTTCCTGACATGCATACAAATTTCTTAAGAGGCAGGTCAGGTGGTCTGGTATTCCCATCTCTTTCAAAATTGTCCACAGTTTATTGTGATCCACACAGTCAAAGGCTTTGGCATAGTCAATAAAGCAGAAATAGATATTTTTCTGGAACTCTCTTGCTTTTTCGATGATCTAGGGGATGTTGGCCATTTGATCTCTGGTTCCTCTGCCTTTTCTAAAACCAGCTTGAACATGTGGAAGTTCACGGTTCACGTATTGCTGAAGCCTGGCTTGGGGAATTTTGAGCATTACTTTACTAGCATGTGAGATGAATGCAATTGCGTGGTAGTTTGAGCATTCTTTGGCATTGACTTTCTTTGGGATTGGAATGAAAACTGACCTTTTCCAGTCCTGTGGCCACTGCTAAGTTTTCCAAATTTGCTGGCATATTGAGTGCAGCATTTCCACAGCATCATCTTTCAGGATTTGAAACAGCTCAACTGGAATTCCATCACCTCCACTAGGTTTGTTCGTAGTGATGCTTCCTAAGGCCCGCTTGACTTCGCATTCCAGGATATCTGGCTCTAAGTGAGTGATCACACCATCATGGTTATCTAGGTCATGAAAATCTTTTTTATATAGTTCTTCTGTGTATTCTTGCCATGTCTTCTTAATATCTTCTGCTTCTGTTAGGTGTCCTTATTGCCAAATTCAGACTTAAATTGAAGAAAGTAGGGAAAACCACTAGACCATTCAGGTATGACCTAAATAAAATCCCTTACAATTATACAGTGGAAGTGAGAATTAGATTCAAGGGATTAGATCTGATGTACAGAGTGCCTGAAGAACTATGGACGGAGGTTAGTGACATTGCACAGGAGGCAGGGATCAAGACCATCCCTAAGAAAAAGAAATGCCAAGAGGCAAAATGGTTGTCTGAGGAGGCCTTACAAATAGCTGTGAAAAGAAAAAAAGCTAAAGGCAAGGGAGAAAAGGAAAGATATACCCATCTGAATGCAGAGTTCCAAAGAATAGCAAGGAGAGATAAGAAAGCCTTCCTCACTGATCAGTGCAAAGAAATAGAGGAAAACAGTAGAATGGGAAAGACTAGAGACCTCTTCAAGAAAATTAGAGATACCAAGGGAACACTTCATGCAAAGATGGGCACAACTAAGGACAGAAATGGAATGGACCTAACAATACAGAATAACTAAGCCAATTATACTTTTATAAGGCTGTGAAAAGGTAAACTTTTGTTTCTTCGGTTTCTTAGGGTTACTTAACGCTGTACTTTGTTCTTAGGGAAAGCCCAAGATTATCTTTATGAAGATTCTAGTTCTAGTTATTTTCATGAAACACAAATAATCAATTTGACTGATTTTTAAGAAATGAACAAAATAAACTAGAAATATTACTTTGTGTGTGGTTTGGAAAGCAGAAGTCTCATTACTGGCCCTGCTATTAACAATGTAACCATAAGCAAGTCACTGGGTCTTGGTTGCCATGTTTGTAAAATCAGATCTAGAGTACAAGACTGCTGTTGAGATCAAAATAGCCCACCTTGTTGGCCATTAAATTCTTTTTTTAAATTGTAATTTAAGTGTAGTTTATTTACAATATTGTGTTAGTTTCAGGTATACATCAAAGGGATTCAGTCATATAAACATTTTTTCAGATTCTTTTCCATTATAGGTTATAAGATATTGACTACCGTTCCCTGTACTATACAGTAAATTCTTGTTACTTATACCTATTTATGTATAATCGTTTTATTTGTTAATTCCATACTCCTAATTTATCCCTCACCCTCTCCCTTTCCCCTCTGGTAACCATAAGATTGTTTCCTACATCTGTGAGTCTGTTTCTGTTTTGTATATAGATTCATTTGCATTATTTTTTACATGATATTTATCATGTAAATGATATTTACCTTTCTCTGTCTGACTTACTGCACTGAGTATGATATTCTCTAGGTTCATCTATGTTGTTGCAAATGGCACTGCTTCATTTTTTTCTTATGGCTAAGTAATATTCCATTTTATATATGTACATCTTTTTAAATCAACCGTTGATGGGCACTTGGGTTGTTCCCAGTTCTAGGCTGCCATATGTAGTGCTGCTGTAAACACTGGAGTGAATGTATGTTTTCAAATTAAGAGTTTTTTATCTTTTCTGGATATATGCCTAGGAATAGGATAGCTGGATAACATGGTAGCTGTATTGTTAGTTTAAGAAATCTCTATACTGTTTTCCCGGAGAAGGCAATGGCACCCTACTCCAGTACTCTTGCCTGGAAAATCCCATGGATGGAGGATCCTGGTAGGCTGCAGTCCATGGGGTCGCTGAGGGTCAGACACGATTGAGCGACTTCACTTTCACTTTTCACGTTCACGCATTGGAGAAGGAAATGGCAACCCACTCCAGTGTTCTTGCCTGGAGAATCCCAAGGACGGGGGAGCCTGGTGGGCTGCTGTCTATGGGGTCGCACAGAGTCGGACACGACTGAAGTGACTTAGCAGCATACTGTTTTCCATAGTGGCTGTGCCAATTTACATTTCCACCAACAGTGTAGCAGGGTTCCACCTTCTCCACACCCTCTCCAGCATTTATTATTTGTAGACTTTTTGATGATGGGGTTTCCAGAGTAGCTCAACTGATAAAGAATCTGCCTGCAATGTGGGAGACCTGGCTTTGATCCCTGAGTTGGGAAGATCCCCTGGAGGAGGGCATGGCAACCCACTCTAGTATTCTTGCCTGGAGAATCCCCATGGAAAGAGGAGCCTGGCGGGTTACAGTCCTTGGGGTCACAAAGACTCAGACACAACTGAGTGACTAAGCACAGCACAGCACAGCACAGACTTTTTGATGATAACCATTCTGACAAGTGTGAGGTCAAACCTCATTTTGATTTTCATTTTCATTTCTCTTATAATTAGCGACATTGAGCATCTTTTCATAGCACGTAAATTCTTGAGCAAATAAATAAATGGGGTAGTACTTTAAAGGGGCTTCCCAGGTGGCACTAGTGGTAAAGAACCTACCTGCCAATGCAGGAGACATAAGAGACTCTGGTTCAATCCCTGGGTCAGGAAGATCTCCTACAGGAGGGTATGGCAACACACTCTAGTATTCTTGCCTGGAGAATCCCCATGAACAGAGGAGCCTGGTGGGCTATGGCCCATAGCGTCACAAAGAGTCAGACATGACCGAAGCAACTTAGGATGCATGCATGCAGTACTTTAAAATAATTAAGCCCTAAGCAAAATGTGAGATATTATTTGCATCAACACACCCATAGAATCTATATTCCTAGAGGCTTAAGGAAAAGGAGAGAGAATTCCTGTAGGATGATCCTGCCTTATTTTGGGACCCTCATATACATACTTAGAGGGTGAGGGAGTGTAAAGTTTCACTTTACCCAGGGACACAGACTCTTTGGAGTTACATAAGGAAATTGTTTAATATAAAAGAAGTAGAAAATGTTCTACTCACCTGCTTTTAAAATTAAGAACAACAGATACAGAAATTTCTTCAAGAAGTATAAAATAGGAGGTGGCAGAAAATAGTAGAAAGAACATGAAACTCTCCAAGAAGCAGGGGACTAAGACTGTTGTTCCTGATCTGCCAGTAATTAACTACAAAGTCACAATATCTGTCAAATTGGAGGTGGGTATTAAAATACCTATAGAGTTTCTTCTAGGTCAAAGCACAATAGCACCAAACGAAATAGAAGAGATAATCTAAAATATGCTTTAGTTTTTCTTTGTTGAGGATAATTAAGGGAAAGGAGGAAGCAGAGAACACAATGAGGCAGATAGGCAGAAAGAAAGGAAGATGATTAGAGGTAAGGAGAAAACACACAGAGATCAAGGGGCAGACACACATAAACTACCCCTAACAACTCTCCTCGGCCACAAATAGAGTTGTACCAATAGAGACAAAGACATAAACTAACAAAAAGACAATTGGATATAGAAATAAATATGCATATGGGGACTTTGGCAGAGTAATACTCTTATTTTGTTCACCTTGAAACTCTAAAACACAAAATTACCAAAAAATGTGTAATGTAATGCTATAATTTTGCATTTAAAGGCATAAATAGAGCCAGTTCAAGGCATGTGCCTCATGAGCATATCTAGATACAATCAAGCTGAAAGATTGAAGACTACCTATCTCTACCATATGTTACTCATATTTGGGGGCAAAATACCACTTGATAATTTGAGATTTCACATCTTTGGGTCATTTCCAACCAAACAGGCCAAAGACGACCCTTCCAAAAATTCCAAGAATTTTTTTATGAATCAAGGCCCAGTATTACATTGTTTCCAGATAGTCAAGATTTAAATGTTTTAACTTAATAGTTACCGATTACATAAAGTGTAAATCCCACATTGCCATTCAAAGTCCACAATGGGGATTTACTTGTTAATCTTCTCTAAATTGTGCAAAGGGCACTGGATAATATAACTCCAGCACTTCCCTTCAATTCCCTCCCACATGAGGATCATCTGACCTTCTTCTGGCTTTTCTAGGCTTCCAGCCTCCATAGGAATTTATAAACTGGAGAACTTATACTTTGCAACTAATCATTATAGAGGAGAGTAGAGGGACCTCTACTAAGTTTTAAACCTGCCATTGCAGAGTGGTGAGTGATACTCATTCACTCAGCCCAGACAACCCAGATCAATAAGAATGGGCAACACAAAGGTTTCTAATGTTTATTCCCATCTCTACTACCAATCTGTTAGAAAATCTGCAAACTGTATGAATTTTCACATCTGTTAAGAGAAAACTCTTATTCAGACCTAACTTTGTAAGGCAGCACTAGTGGTAAGGAAGCAACAGTTAGAACTGGACATGGAACAACAGACCGGTTTCAAACAGGAAAAGGAGTACGTCAAGGCTGTATATTGTCACCCTGCTTATTTAACTTCTATGCAGAGTACATCATGAGAAACACTGGGCTGGAAGAAACACAAGCTGGAATCAAGATTGCCGGGAGAAATATCAATAACCTCAGATATGCAGATGACACCACCCTTATGGCAGAAAGGGAAGAGGAACTAAAAAGCCTCTTGATGAAAGTGAAAGAGGAGAGTGAAAAAGTTGGCTTAAAGCTCAACATTCAGAAGACGAAGATCATGGCATCTGGTCCCATCACTTCATGGGAAATAGATGGTGAAACAGTGGAAACAGTGTCAGACTTTATTTTTTTGGGCTCCAAAATCACTGCAGATGGTGACTGCAGCCATGAAATTAAAAGACGCTTACTCCTTGGAAGGAAAGTTATGTCCAACTTAGATAGCATATTCAAAAGCAGAGACATCACTTTGCCAACAAAGGTCTGTCTAGTCAAGGCTATGGTTTTTCCAGTGGTCATGTATGGATGTGAGAGTTGGACTGTGAAGAAGGCTGAGCACCGAAGAATTGATGCTTTTGAACTGTGGTGTTGGAGAAGACTCTTGAGAGTCCCTTGGACTGCAAGGAGATCCAACCAGTCCATTCTGAAGGAGATCAGCCCTGGGATTTCTTTGGAAGGAATGATGCTAAAGCTGAAACTCCAGTACTTTGGCCATCTCATGCGAAGAGTTGACTCATTGGAAAAGACTCTGATGCTGGAATAGCATTGAAACATGTGTATTACCATATATGAAACAGATTGCCAGTCCAGGTTCGATGCATGAGACAGGATGCTGGGGGCTGGTGCACTGGGATGACCCAGAGAGATGGGATGGGGAGGGTGGGGGGAGGGGGGTTCAGGATGGGGAACACATGTAAACCCATAGCTGATTCATATCAATGTATGGCAAAAAGCACTACAATATTGTAAAGTAATTAGCCTCCAACTAAAATAAATAAATTAAAATAAAATAAAAATAAAATAAAATCTCATTTGACAGATGAAAAAATTGAGGCTCAGAGATGGGGAGTGACTTGCCCAATATCAAAAAAAGCTAGTTAGCAGCAGGACAAGTCTCTTGACAGAACAGTGCTCATTCTAGCATACCCATACGTATCTGTACATTGCCTATTTCTTTTTCATTTCTTTCCTCCTCCAAGCAAAGCTTGTTTTGTGGCAAGTAAACAATCAAAGTATTCTATTTCTCATTTATAGTTCTAGTCCACTGACTGTCATAAAGGGCTTAAATCTATCTTGACATTTCCCTTCAGGGAATACCTGTGAACTCTAATTCTATTGAACCCCTGAATCATCCAAGTCCTGAACTGCATTTCAAATACCTCTATTTACAAATTTTGCTATTTCTACTTATCACCACAGCACATCTGAGCCATAGATCAGTTCCTTGGGCCCTTCTATATCAAATATACTGTCTCTGTCAACACTTTTAATTCATCTGTGGTTTCTCATTGTGGGTATCTATTGTTGAAACCACAACAGACACACGTATTCTTGCAGTGATTTCTTTCCTTATAAGAATCTTCTAAGCCTTTGAACTCAGAAAGAATGTGAGAGCAGACCAGGGTAATTTCAAACAGTAAACAAAAGTTTGTTCTCTTTCACTCCTATTGCTCAGCTTTTTATCAATACCATTTATGCTGTTTTCTTCAAATTTCTAAATAATAAACCAAGATAAGGGGTATTTTTTTCATTTGCTCTCTTTCAACACATTCTCTTTGGGCCAGAAGTATCACCACTTGGAATGGCAGGGCATTCACCATGCCTATTGTGTATCCTGGGATAAATAATTCACTGAATATGATCACCCTAAAGCTATGCTGAGCCATAGGATTAGGGACCCTCTTTCCTCTAGAAGTCAGAAAAGGAAGAGACCCAAAGGAAAAGAAACTAAAGGAATGCTTTCTAAATAAAGTTAATTCTGAGTAATAGCTCACTAGGCACTACCTACCCTGCTTGATCTCTAGAATCTGAGTAATGTACCCAGGAACTGCTTGTGCCAAGTCTGGCTCCAGCCCCAGAAAATGAAAGAAAGAAAAAGAGGGGAAGGCATATGCTATTTCATAAGCAGGCATGGTCTCGGAGTCTAACCCCCAGACTTAGGGATATAGATTAGCTCTAGGGAATGGAACTGGAGAAGGCATTGGCACCCCATTCTAGTACTCTCGCCTGGAAAATCCCATGGGCAGAGGAGCCTGGTAGGCTGCAGTCCATGGGGTCTCTAAGAGTCGGTCACGACTGAGTGACTTCACTTTCACTTTTCACTTTCATGCATTGGAGAAGGAAATGGCAACCCACTCCAGTGTTCTTGCCTGGAGAATCCCAGGGACAGGGGAGCCTGGCAGGCTGTCATCTACGGGGTCGCATAGAGTCGGACACGACTGAAGTGACTTAGCAGTAGCAGGGAATGAAACTGACAAATTTTATTCTGCACACAAATACTAAACACATACTACGTGCTTTATGATGGCTGTGAGCAACAAATTCAGTTGCATTATCTCATTTAAACCTCACAACGACTCAGAAAGACATTGTTTATCCTCATTTTATAGAGTTTAAAAATGGAGCCAGAAGGGTAGTTAACTTATGTCAAAGTCATACAGACACCAAACAGTGATGCTTCAAGTAGAATTCAATTCTAAACATAGTACTCTGGCCTCTACAGCACACATATATATAAAAAAAAAAAAAGACAGAAGGTGATACAGATGGAAAGATACCTTTGAGCTACCTTATACAGCTAACAGAATGATGTTACATTCCCTTCCTCATTATCTCTAAATGCTATACTGTTGGGACAAATAAAACACCCTGAGATGAAAGAAAGGCAAGGATATCTCTCTATTCTATTTCCTCTGAGGGATATTCTTCCACCTACAGAACTGTCCAGGTTATTAAGAACTTGGATTAATTTTCAGGGTTCTGTTTAATTTTTTAAGATTCAAGAGCTTACTCAAGTCATTCATGCATTTCCATCAAGCAGACAAAGAGGAAGACTAAATCCTAATAATTATTCATTGGAAGATTCAGAGCAAAGTTCTTTCCAAGAACTGATGGTCAAAATATCCAGCCATAATACAAGTAAGCTTAGAAAAGCTCTTCTTACAACCCTGACATGATGAAACTTTTCCTAAACTATCCAAAACCAATATAAAGAGCAACAACTCTGCATTTTTCTACCTTGAGTCCTGTAGGCTCCCCTTCCTAGCCTTGCTCCTATTACTCATAGTCTCTACAGTAGTCTTAATTGTGGACTTTTTTTGAAACCTCTCTCTCTCACTACTATCATCTTTAAGAAGCAGAGAGAAGTTCAGAATGCCATCAACATAATGATCGCCAGTCTCTCCCTCTCTGACATCATAGTATGTGTCATGTGTATCCCTTTTACTATCATCTACATTCTGATGGATCACTGGATATTTAGGGACATCACATGCAAAGTCACCTCCTATGTGCAGAGAGTCTCCATCTGTGTGTCCATATTCTCACTTGTGTTAATTGCTATTGAAAGATATCAGCTGACTATGAACCCCAGTTCCAGAAAACATCTATTTCTGCTTTATTGACTATGCCAAAGCCTTTGACTGTGTGGATCACAATAAACTGTGGAAAATTCTGAAAGAGATGGGAATGCCAGACCACCTGACCTGCCTCTTGAGAAACCTGTATGCAGGTCAGGAAGCAACAGTTAGAACTGGACACGGAACAACAGACTGGTTCCAAATAGGAAAAGGAGTATGTCAAGGCTGTATATTGTCACCCTGCTTATTTAACTTCTATGCAGAGTACATCATGAGAAATGCTGGGCTGGAGGAAGCACAAACTGGAATAAAGATTGCTAGGAGAAACATCAATAACCTCAGATATGCAGATGACACCACCCTTATGGCAGAAAGTGAAGAAGAACTAAAGAGTCTCTTAATGAAAGTGAAAGAGGAGAGTGAAAAAGTTGGCTTAAAGCTCAACATTCAGAAGACGAAGATCATGGCATCTGGTCCCATCACTTCGTGGCAGAGAGAGGGGGAAACAGTGGAAACAGTAGCTGACTTTATTTTGGAGGGCTCCAAAATCACTGCAGATGGTGACTGCAGCCATGAAATTAAAAGACGCTTACTCTTTGGAAGGAAAGTTATGACCAACCTAGATAGCATATTAAAAAGCAGAGACATTACTTTGTCAACAAAGGTCCGTCTAGTGAAGGCTATGGTTTTTCCAGTAGTCATGTATGGATGTGAGAGTTGGACTATAAAGAAAGCTGAGCACCAAAGAATTGATGCTTTTGTACTGTGGTGTTGGAGAAGACTCTTGAGAGTTCCTTGGACTGCAAGGAGATCCAACCAGTCCATCCTAAAGGAGATCAGTCCTGGGTGTTCACTGGAAGGACTGATGTTGAAGCTCATGCTTCAATACTTTGGCCACCTGACACAAAGAGCCGACTCACTGGAAAAGACCCTGATGCTGGGAAAGATTGAGGGCAGGAGAAGAAGGGGACGACAGTGGAGGAGAAGGGGACAACAGTGGATGAGATGGTTGGATGGCATCACCGACTCAAAGGACATGAGTTTGGGTAAACTCTGGGAGTTGGTAATGGACAGGGAGGCCTGGTGTGCTGTGGTTTGTGGGGTCGCAAAGTCAGACATGACTGAGTGACTGAACTGAACTAAACTGATGAACCCCAGGGGGTGGAAAATCAGGGTAGCTCACACCTACTGGGCTATCACGTTGATCTGACTATTTTCCCTTCTATTACCTATTTCCTTCCTCCTATCCTTTTTCCTCACCAATGAGCCTTTTCAAAACTTCTTTCTTCCCACTGACCTCTACCCACACTGGGTTGCCTGTGTAGAGAACTAGCCCTCCAAAATGAACCAGCTCCTCTTTACCACCTCCCTGTTTATGCTGCAATATGGTGTCCCTTGAGCTTCTTCCTTGTCTGCTACCTGAAGATTGTTACCTGTCTCCACAGGAGAAATGGGAAAATAGACAAGAAGAGAGAAAGTGAGAGCTGGCTCAGGGAAAACAAGAGGATCAACATGATGTTGATTTCTATTGTGGTAACCTTTGGGGTCTGCTGACTTCTCTTGAACATTTTCAATGTCATCTTTGACAGGTATCATGAGATCCAATGAGCTGCTTCTATGACCTGGTGTTTGTAGCATGCCACTTGAATGCTATGGCTTTTACATGTATAAATCCTCTCTTCCATGGCTTTCTCAACAAAAATTTCCAGAAGAACATGCTGTTGCTAATTCACCACTGCTGGAGATTTGCACCTAAGAAAAGACATCAAAATATTGCCATCTCTAGTGTGCACACAGATGAATACAAGGGATCATTAAGATTAGCCCATACATCAACAAGTAGATAAGAACTGGTAACACTTAATGCCATAGGCCTTCTTTTATGGGAGATGGAGAGGTAATGACTGGAGCTGGGCAAGATGCCAAGGAAGCCAGAATTTTAAAAAAGGAAAAAAATGTAACTTTATGCTAACCAGTTTTGCTTTAGGCCAGATCTATATGTCTCATATATCCACCCAATGCAAATATACACACACACACACTCTCTCTCTTTCTCTCTCCACCCTATTCTCTTAGGAGAATAATAACTCAAACACCCAGCTGTCATCATTTGTGGCAAAAAATAACAGTAAGAAAGCAAGAGAGACAAGGAACACTGATGGCTGGGGAACAAAATTCCCAGATATTATTATTCAATGGAATATCCACAAAAGTTATTACTAATGATATGTCCACTAAAAACAATGCTGTATCTCCTTAGTGTTGAAGCAATTCCACTTTCAGAAATAGAAACTGTAACTTATAACCATGTAACTATTTAACTAATTAGCAATGTCAGAAAGACTCATTATAATTTACTAATTAGCTAAATAACTGAGTTTGGATTGGAAGTTGAAGGAATGGTCGATTTCACTTAATATTTAAACTAAGCATTTTAAATACAATTAATTCACATGCCTGAGTCAGATTCTCCAGTTTATGGCAATAGTACATTTTCTTCACTAACAATGCTATTAGTGCCACTCGAATTGGTCACAAACTCTTTAGCACTCCAATTATGTTTTAAACTAACCTATTAATGGCCAATGTAGATATATCTTTCATTACAAAATGACTTTTTATCTCTAACTCTTTATATGTGTTAAGTAGGGGTTATTACAACTCTATCATTGAGTCTGATGAACTTCATCAGTAACACACATAGTTAGCTCCAGATTTTTTAAAACCTCTTGCATAGCTTATGATTTAAACATTTAAAAAAATATCTCTCATCCCTACAGAGTCATTTATATTGGAGAATTGCTAGACTGTCTTCAGAAAGGATACTAAGCTACTGGTCAAATTAGCTCAGTGATTTTTACAAATGATGACCAGTTTTATCTCTTCCTCGGATACATATTCCTTATACTTCTTTATACTATTAAACTTGGGGCTGCACCTTACTTGTATGTTAAAAATATAACACACAATATATTGTCTTCTTTCTTTTGAATAAAAGGTCATCTTTCTACTGTGTGTATAGTTTTTGTTTCCACATGCATGTTTGCTAAATTGCTACTCATGTCCGACTCTTTGTAACCCCATGGACTGTAGCCTGCCAGGCTCCTCTATCCATGGGATTCTCCACGCAAGAATACTAGAGTGGGTTGCCATTTCCTCCTCCAGGGTGTCTTCCTGACCCTCTTATGTCTCCTACATTGGCAGGTGGGTGCTTTACCACTGGCGCCACCTGGGAAGCCCTTTTGTTTCCACATTGGTTCGGTTCGGTTCAGTTGCTCAGTCGTGTCCGACTCTTTGCGACCCCATGAATCGCAGCACGCCAGGCCTCCCAGTCCATCACCAACTCCCGGAGTTCACTCAGACTCATGTCCATCGAGTCAGTGATGCCATCCAGCCATCTCATCCTCTGTCATCCCCTTCTCCTCCTGCCCCCAATCCCTCCCAGCATCAGAGTCTTTTCCGATGAGTCAACACTTTGCATGAGGAGGCCAAAGTACTGGAGTTTCAGCTTTAGCATCATTCCTGCCAAAGAAATCCCAGGGCTGATCTCCTTCAGAATGGACTGGTTGGATCTCCTTGCAGTCCAAGGGACTCTCAAGAGTCTTCTCCAACACCACAGTTCAAAAGCATCAATTCTTTGGCGCTCAGCTTTCTTCACAGTCCAACTCTCACATCCATATATGACCACTGGAAAAACCATAGCCTTGACTAGACAGACCTTTGTTGGCAAAGTAATGTCTCTGCTTTTCAATATGCTATCTAGGTTGGTCATAACTTTGCTTCCAAGGAGTAAGCGTCTTTTAATTTCATGGCTGCAGTCACCACCTGCAGTGATTTTAGAGCCCCCCAAAATAAAGTCTGACACTGTTTCCCCTGTTTCGCCATCTATTTCCCATGAAGTAATGGGACCAGATGCCATGATCTTCGTCTTCTGAATGTTGAGCTTTAAGCCAACTTTTTCACTCTCCTCTTTCACTTTCATCAAGAGGCTTTTTAGTTCCTCTTCACTTTCTGCCATAAGAGTGGTGTCATCTGCATATCTGAGGTTATCGATATTTCTCCCGGCAATCTTGATTCCAGCTTGTGTTTCTTCCAGCCCAGCGTTTCTCATGATGTACTCTGCATAGAAGTTAAATAAGCAGGGTGACAATATACAACCTTAACGTACTCCTTTTCCTATTTGGAACCAGTCTGTTGTTCCGTGTCCAGTTCTAACTGTTGCTTCCTGACCTGCATACAGGTTTCTTAAGAGGCAGGTCAGGTGGTCTGGTATTCCCATCTCTTTCAAAATTGTCCACAGTTTATTGTGATCCACACAGTCAAAGGCTTTGGCATAGTCAATAAAGCAGAAATAGATGTTTTTCTGGAACTCTCTTGCTTTTTCCATGATCCAGCAGATGTTGGCAATTTGATCTCTGGTTCCTCTGCCTTTTCTAAAACCAGCTTGAACATGTGGAAGTTCATGGTTCACGTATTGCTGAAGCCTGACTTGGAGAATTTTGAGCATTACTTTACTAGCATGTGAGATGAGTGCAATTGTGTGGTAGTTTGAGCATTGTTTCCACATTAGCCTCCATATTTTCCCTCCTGAAAAATTTTTCTCTCTCTCTCTCCTCTACTTCCCTCTGTCTCTGTTTCTTCCCCCCATCTAGCTTTTCCTTGTCTTCAGAATTTCTGGTCTCTCTGTTACATCATTTTGGGGAAAATGAATAAGAAAGCACAGCAGGATAACTAGAGGAAATAAAATGTAACAGTATCACAGTATTGGGCTTTTCAGGTAACTTAGTGGTAAAGAATCCTCCTGCTAATGCTTGAGACGCAGGTTCAACCTCTGGGTCAGGAAGATCCCCTAGAGAAGGAAATGGCAATCCTCTTCAGTATTCTTGCCTGGAGAAGAGGAGCCTGGCGGGCTATACAGTCCATGGGGTTGCAAAGAGTCAGACACAACTCAGCACGCAAGCATGCATCCATCACAGTATTAGCTACAGATAAAACCTCTTATCTAAAAACCAACTTCAAATGCTGTCAGTTTAGAATCCTAAAAGTACAAATGCAGCTCCTTAACCCAGAAAACGTCTCTCCCTAGATACCATTTCTCTCTCTTCTGACAAACAGTGGTTAAGACTATAATTAAGATCTAATGTGATATTTTACTTATAAAGATATGTTGAAACTAGTTTCCATTACTAAAAAGATTTAGACCAAGCCACTGAAAGCAGGAAAGGGCTTTAATCAAACTCTGATATCACCCTCTCCCTTCACCCAAACACAAATACCCTGGCTTCTCTAACCCTAGCACTCCATCCCAAGCACTCAAAAGAGATCTCCAGTCTGTTACTAAATATTATAGTGTCCATTTTGGCTCCATGATAAGAACAATTTCCTTCTCCTAAAAAGTCCATTCTGTCTTTACTTTGGATATTTTCTTGAACTTTAATGAAACAAAAGTCATTAATGATATCAATAGTAGTTTTTCTTATAACAACATTTGCAGTGACATGGATGGACCTGGAGACTATCATACTAAGTGAAGAAGGCCAGACAGAGAAAGATAAATATTACATGATATCGTGTATACAAATGAATTTATTTATAAAACAGAAACATAGACTTAGAGAATGACTTTATGGTTACCAGGGGGAAAGGGAGGGGACAGATTAGGAGTTTGGGATTGATATGTACACATTAGTATATTTAAAATGATAACCAACAAGGACCTATTATATACCACAGGGAACTTGGCTCAATATTCTATAATAACCTAAATGGGAAAACAATTTGAAAAAGAATGGATCAGTATGGGTATAACTGAATCACTATGCTGTACACCTGTAACTAACACATCCTTGTTAATCAATTATACTCCAAAATAAAATAAATTTTAATTAAAAATAATAATAGTCTTTCTTTGGCTTATTTTTATCTCATAAAGTAGTGAATTAACTAGTTTTAATGCATGCCTTTACTTGTAAGGGACTTACACGTCTGAGAAGTGGGAAAGCACAGGTCTATAGGTAGCTACTTAGGAAGATATAATGAGAGTAAAACCAAGTGTTGTGGGGCCACAGTGGAGACAAAACATATTTTGGAGAGTAAACAAAGATTTCAGAAAAGTCCACCATACTGTTTCTACAGTATTTGTGGATGGTGCATACCAACTGGTCTTTGGTTGAACTACTTGGTGAATGAAATAAGACCTCATTTTCTCATTTGCCTCTCCCCCACTGCCAGATGTGCCTGTATTCTCCTTGCCATCAATCTATCTGAGACTGAAACTTGATGGTGTTTGCCTGATAGACGTCCAAAAACAGTTCCCTCTAGCCAGTGTTCCAAGTATCTTTTCCCGTCTCCTGATCTCAAATCATTTTGGATTGACAGTAATTTATCTTATCTTTAAAAGTTTCCAGAAAACACGACTATTAGTGGGATGTACATTTCGGCCTACTTAACCAGAGCTGAATGACAAAATGCTAATATATCCTGCCAGAGTCCCGTTGGAGAAGGAAATGGCAACCCACTCCAGTGTTCTTGCCTGGAGAATCCTTGGGACGGGGGAGCCTGGTGGGCTGCTGTCTCTGGGGTTGCACAGAGTCGGACACGACTGAAGCTACTTAGCAGCAGCAGCAGAGTCCCGTAGATTTTCTGTCTGATTGCCTCTGAAGATCTCCCAGACAATTTCTAACAGAGAATCAACAACATAAATGATTCAATATAAAGAACACCCAAATGCGGGCTTTTATACCCAACTGTGGGTATAAAATATGGTGTATATTTTTCAACATATAATATTCCGAAAAAGGAAATGTAATATTCTGAAAAAGGTGTAAATAACTTGACAGAGTAACAAGCATGAGGCTTCATTTTTGTGTATGTATGAATATTTTCTCCCATTCTATAGGCTGCCTTTCCATTTTGTTGCTTTTAGTATTTCCTTTTTTATAGTCATTAGTTTTTATTTAATTTTTATTTTATACTGGAGTATAGTTGATTACAGAGGCTTCAATTTAAAGAAGCTGCTCCTTACTCGGTACTCACGAGGAACAGTATATAATTCATCAGCCCAGTAAAAAGTCAACCTCTCTTCCTATAAGCTTTGTTTTTGTAGAATAATAAATCAAAAAAATATATTGAGTCCTCACTATGTCTTTAGCAGTGTGTTAGGTACAGAATAAGTATAAGACACAGCTTTAAGAGTTTACAATCTAGTTGAGGCTTTAAAGAGTTTACAATATACCAAGGAGTAATTTCATGTCTTGGTTTTGAAGGCTTTCCTTATGGCCAAGTAGAAAACTGCCAAAACAAAAGTTAAGAGTAAATGAAGGCAGAGTTGATATCAAGAAGGACTCATTTTATCTTTATACCCATAAGTGAGATGTGTGCGTATGCTAAGTCACTTCAGTTGTGTCAGACTCTTTGCAACCGCATGGACTGTAGCCTGCCAGGCTCTTCTGTCCATAGGATTCTCCAGGCAAGAATACTGGAGTGGATTGCCATACCCTTCTCCAGGGGATCTTCCCTACCCAGGGATCGAATTTGCATCTCTTATGTCTTCTGCATTGGCAGGTGTGTTCTTTATCACTAGCACCACCTGGGAAGCCCTAAGTAAGAATATACTGAGGAAGAAAAGAGGAAGTATTCTAGAAGAGGGGTCAGGGAGAAGTATTCAAGACTAATAAGCCCAGGAATTCCTAAAATCCTCCCTGAAGTCACCTATGCAAATAAATGTGCTCATGCAATAAACCAGAGAAATAAGAAGATGAGAATTTCCAGTGGGTGAAGGAAGGCACTTTCCCCTGTTTATGTGCCCAAATCAAACTCTTTGTTGACGCTGGGATGGTATTTGCCCTGTGGGAGAAGTAAAAGGATGTGTGGTACTGATGACAGGAACGCATCCATCTTCCATCTGGTCACTGACCGTTTTCTGTGATCCTCTATTTTTAGGTAGAGAAATCTGTCCTTCTAAACTAGACTGTGAACTTTCAGAGACTTCGATCTACATTTTTTATTCCTTCTATACTGGCCCCACACTCAGAGTATTTAAGATAGGACTAGGCAAAAAAAAGACCCCGATGCTGGGAAAAACTGAAGGCAAAAGGAGAAGGAGGTGGCAGAGAATAAGATGGTTAGATAGCATCACCAACTCAATGGACATGAATTTGAGCAAACTCTGGGAGATAGTGGAGGACAGAGGAACCTGGCATGCTGTAGTCCATGGGGTCCCAAAGAGTCAGACATGACTTAGCAGACAACAACAGGCAAGGAAAAGCATTTAATATAGATTTTTAAAATTATTTCTTAAAACACAAGGTAGGCAGTCATTACTCACAAATTATTGAATGCCCAAATGTTCTCAAACCTATGTTTTATTAATTATCCAATGAGAGTGTAAAGACATAAGTCTCATTACACAAACTATTGTAATATCAACAAACTGCAAAATCCCGAGTGCTTTGGGTCTCAGCTTAAATGTTTTTCAAAAATCTTCTCTAGCCACCCAGGCCTGTGACAATCCTCTAGTCACTGCTCTTGCAGTACTCTATGTATAGAGAGCTACTATGCAGAATGATGAAGGCCTGTTTACATCTGCAAAACATGAGCTTGCAGAAGGAAGAAACTGGGTCCTATTCACAGTAGGGGCTCTAGTACCAAGCATAGACTCTGGCACAAAGGAGGAGTTCAATCAGTATTTGCAAACTGCAGATGTATTGACAGAATAAATCAGGGTGTAACAAACCTTTGCTTGGAAGTGGTGTGTGGACCTGAATACTAAGTGGAGCCTGTATTCCTGGAACTCAGTACTTAAAGAAACAGAATGTCAAACTTCTATCTGAAATACAAGAGCCAGTGCTCAGAAAATCTGCATGAATAGGAGAGTAAACATAAACATCATGGTTCCAGGGAAACCTCAAGGGTAAGATGCGTGTTTATGGCCCACGTGTTACTCGTCTATACAAGTTGTACCAAAGAGAATCAGCTAACTGAGAAGGTCCTAAAGGTGGAAGAAAATGCCCTATTAACTTTCAATTAACTAAACTGGCAAAGTTCTTTGAGCAAACAGCTCTTAGAAATGAAAGGCAAGTCTTTCATGGCAACCAGCCTCTAGGAGAGTGGGCCTCTTTATGACTACTAGAAGAAAAACCATACTCTCTATAAAAGGCCAAGGGAGGGCAGAACTTTGTCTTTTTCAATGAGCCACGTTGTTCTTCTTTGCTGCTGCTGCTGCTAAGTCACTTCAGTTGTGTCCGACTCTGTGTGACCCCACAGATGGCAGCCCACCAGGCTCCTCCATCCCTGGGATTCTCCAGGCAAGAATAGTGGAGTGGGTTGCCATTTCCTTCTCCAATGCATGCATGCATGCTAAGTCGCTTCAGTCGTGTCCAACTCTGAGACCCGATGGACAGCAGCCCACCAGGCTCCTCTGTTCATGGGATTCTCCAGGCAAGAATACTGGAGTGGGTTGCCATGTCCTTCTCCATCTTCTTCTCTAAGGGAACATAAAACCCAAAAGCAAAAGTTACTGCGTTACTGATTTGGAGGCAGTCTTCGTCATCCAGGAATCCCAAGAGATGCTCTCTATTTTTTTAACAGCAGCAGGAGTCCCTGACTCCTAGACAGTCACCAGTCAGTCATCTCCTGAAGATTCAAGTTTACACCTTTCTATTCCCTTCAAATTTTCTCAATTTAATAACAAAGACAGGGACTTCCCTGGTGGTCCAGTGGCTAAGAATCTGCCTTCCAATGCAGGGGATGCAAGTTCAATCCCTAGTCAGGGAACTAAGATCCCACACACTATGGGGCAACAAAACCCACATGCCACAACTAAGACCAGGTGCAGCCAAATATGAATAGATAAATAAATATTTTTAAAAAACAAATATTTTAATATTTGCATGTGTGTGCACACACGTTTGTGAACAGCACTTAGAAAAATGTCTGAAAGGGAAACACTCCAAAATGTTAACAGTGTTTATCTCCAGGTGATAAGACTTTGGGGTCATCTATCTTCTTTGTTCCATCTTGTAACCTCCCTTCCCCTCTCTTTCTTTTGGTCAATTTGCTTATCTATAATTTATAATAGTCTACTATGAACATGCATTATTTGTACAATTTTTTTCAAATGGGTAAGAAAAGGTAAAACCCTTAAAAAAAAAAAAAAAAACTAAGAATCCAAAGTAACTGTCCATGAGGCAGATGTGGTACAAGAAGTTAAGAGACATGGGCCTAGCTTGGAGTTTGGGCAAATTGCTTATCCTTTCTAAGTTTCAAGTTTCCTCATCTGTCAAATGCATCACTCATTGAATAAACATTTAAGAAGCATCTACTAACTGATTAAATACAATAATGAGCAAGACTGACATAGTTCTTTACTCTCTTGGAATTTACAATCAAAGACAATACTTTTTAAAAAGGTAAATTGTGACAAGTGATATAAAAGAGAAAATGTAACATTAAGAGGGCACTTAGCAGAAGGATGGAGAAGGCAATGGCCACCCACTCCAGTACTCTTGCCTGGAAAATCCCATGGACAGAGGAGCCTGGTGGGCTGCAGTCCATGGGGTCGCAAAGAGTCAGACACGACTGAGCGAATTCACTTTCACTTTTCCCTTTCATGCATTGGAGAAGGAAATGGCAACCCACTCCAGTGTTCTTGCCTGGAGAATCCCAGGGATGGCGGAGCCTGGTAGGCTGCCGTCTATGGAGTTGCACAGAGTTGGACACGACTGAAGTGACTTAGCAGTAGCAGAAGGAATTAACTTCATCCGGGGCACAATGGGAACAGGAAGTAGATAAGGGAATCTTCCTTGAAGAAATGTTAAAACTAAGATCCAAAGGGTGATTAGGATTTAGCCAGGCAGGGATGAGACTGGTTATGCTCTAAGCTGCTTCGTAATTCTGTGATTCTGTGTTCTAAGCTGTCCAGAGGGCCATTCTGTCTCTTCACTCATTAACTCACTTAATCTCCGCCCCCCCAAAAAAACATTCTTGAAGGTAGATGTTACTCCAGTTTACAAATCAGGAAAGTGTTATAACAGTTGCCTAAAGTCACACAGTAGTAAATCCTAACTATCCAGCTCAAAATTTTATCATCTTTCATTCATCATTCAACTAGCATTTAATGAGTACCTACCCAGTTCTCTGCCAGACATTGGTCATAAAGAAATGACTAAGATTGGGCCCCTATTCTTGAGGAGTGCACTGTAAGCCAAACAATTACAACATGGTTAAGAGTTTAGAAAGAGACAGAGTGGGACTGTGTCTTTTTAGCTAATTCTCTAGCTCCCCAAGGACACTGAGAGGATATATGATCACTGACAAAGACTATACAGATTGGAAAATTTGCAAAGCTGTAGCTGAAGCCTGGCATCCCTGACTGACACTGACCAGCAACTCAGACTTCTATACCATTAAACTTGGCCAGTGTGTTCAGATGAAAATTTTCCAGGGGAATGGGTGTCCGAATGGTACCCATGCACCTTACTACACAGAATAAGCATGCTCTCACTTCTCAAACTGAGGAGGAACTTCAGCAGTAGCATTAGGGGCTCCTAGAGAGAGACAAGTAGAAGCTAAATCATGTCTGCTGTAATCACAGGAAACTTCATCAAAGTTTTCAAGCAAATCCCCTACTTCTTCATATGTCTTCTTAAAAAAAAATACCCTCGCTCTCTGATTCCAGGGAGTTGAGAAAGAAATTACAAAACAGGATTTCAGAGCTGTTTCTAAAAGAGCTTCCACCAGGATCTCTTAGAAGTTAAATCTAACTTTGGAGCCTAATGAAATGCTCGGCCATCTATCAATAATATGTTAGAATGAGTCTGGGATATAGCTCATGAGTCAATGATTCAGTGGAACCTAAACCTACAGTATTGTGTGGAGGGACTTCAATTCCTCCTCAGAGCAGCTGGTGGGAAACAGGTCACAGAGCTCAGATGTTTACTCATCCTCCTGAAAGGCCACAAGAAGCAGCTACTTGCTCGTACATTCAGACTTAACAATAAAATTGTCTCTGATGTTGGTGGGACATGGACTGTCAAACAATGCCCCCAGAAGCCAGGATTTCTGAGACTCCCACCCCAACTCTTCCAAGAACCTATCTGTAGCCCTAAGCATGTTATAACCCCTCTATGCCACCTCAGTTCTGCCATCTATGGACAAAGATTACTGCTGCCTTCCTTTCCACAAGAGATATAGAGATGGCACTGGAATATACACCTCCATGCTTCAGTCATTACTTGATGATATTGCTCCCAGGTGGAAAGGGATGAACAGGAAAGGGGAAACACATTATCAAAGCACAGTATAAAAAGTTTTGAGGCATCCATGCCTGGATTTGAATTCTGATCTTACCACTTACCAGCTGTGTGAAATGAGACAAGCTTTAACATCTCTGACACTGGAGTTAAACATATAAGATAGAGAATAATTCCTGCCTTATAGGACTGTTGTGAAGATTCAAGATAATACATGCATGGTTCCAGGCACAAATAGGGACTGAAGAAATAGCTGAAACATTAAAATTTCTGACACCTACTTAAACCTGGAGGAGGGCACTCTTCTACAAATTCACACCAGTCAGAGTCAGCCCACAAATCAGAGAATTGGGATATAAAATCTATGGAGGAATCTAACATCCTAAAGATGATGCGGGGAAAAAAAGCAGACCATTCCACACTGCTTTCAGTATCCTTCCTCAACCCTGGGCACATAGAAAAAGACCTTCCACCTTCACTCAGCCATGGTCTTGGTATCACTCTGATAAGCGAACTCTTGTCACTCCATGAGACCTGGCTTCATATCCTGACAACAGAGTACTACAGGGAAAGGGCATGTAGGTTGTTGGCAGAAGGGGTTGCAAAATTTTAAATAGGTGGTTTGGGAAGGTTTCACTGAGGTGACATTTGAAAAAGACTTGAAAGAAGTAACGAAGTAAGACACGCAGATAGCTGAGTGAAGAGAGTCTAGGGAGAAAGCAGAATAAGTTGTAAGGGCCCTAAAGCAGGAGTATACCTGGTGGATTCAAGGACCAGCAAGAAGACTGAAGTAGAGTGAGTGAGGGGAGAATAATAAGAGTATGAGGTCCAGGAAGAGAGGACCTTCACATGTGATCTTTAAGTGACAGTCCTCTCTTAGGCCTCAGTTCTCCTAAAGAATTGCACAATGGTAATACTCAAGAACAGCATCCTTAGAAGGGTAAAGTAAAAAGACGGTAATAGTAAATAAACTAATGGACTGGGAATCAGAAGACTCGGGTTCTGGGTCTACATCTACTCTAATTGACGATGTGGCCTTGGGCAAGTCACTTCTCTAAGTCTGTTTTCTTATCTGTAAAATGGAATGATCTGGATTAACAGATTTTTCTTAATCTGAAAAAAATACACATAAAGTTACTTTTCAACAAATGGCTGGGACAACTGGATGTTCATATGCAAAAAAGAACAGTGATTCAATACCTTATTCCATATAAAAAGTCAAATTGATCGTAGACCTAAATATAAAAAGAAGTTCTAAAAGTTACAGAAGAAAACAAGGGAAAAAATTAAGAACCTAGGTTAGACAAAGATTTCTTAGATACAACACTAAAAACATTCTCCTTTAAAGAACAAATTGATAAACGAGACTGCATCAAAATTTAAAACTTCTGCTCTTGAAAGGCACCGATAAAGGCAAGCCAAATTGGGAGAAAATATTTGCAAAGCACATATCTGATATAAGACTTTCTGCTGAAAATATACAAAGAACTCTCAAAATTCAATAACAGGAAAGCAACCCAGTTTTTCAAATGGGCAGAAAAACTGAAGAGACATTTCACCAAAGAAGATATATAGATGACAAATAAAAACATGAAAAGATGCCCATGCTCATTAGTCATCAGGAAAATTTAAATGAAAGCCACATGATACTAACACTACACATCTGTTAGAAGGGCTAAAATTAAAAAGAGAGACACACAGAAAGAGCAGCCAAGATGTAGAGGAATTGAACCCTTATAAAGTGTTGGTGGGATCTAGAATGTTAAACAGACAACAATTCTGAAAGATATGGGAATACCAGACCACCTGAGCTGCCTCTTGAGAAACCTATATGCAGGTCAGGAAGCAACAGTTAGAACTGGACATGGAACAACAGACTGGTTCCAAATAGGACAAGGAGTACGCCAAGGCTGTATATTGTCACCCTGCTTATTTAACTTCTATGCAGAGTACATCATGAGAAATACTGGGCTGGAAGAAGCACAAGCTGGAATCAAGACTGCCAGGAGAAATATCAATAACCTCAGATATGCAGATGACACCACCCTTATGGCAGAAAGTGAAGAGGAACTAAAAAGCCTCTTGATGAAAGTGAAAGTGGAGAGTGAAAAAGTTGGCTTAAAGCTCAACATTCAGAAGACGAATATCATGGCATCTGGTCCCATCACTTCATGGGAAATAGATGGGGAAACAGTGTCAGACTTTATTTTTGGGGGCTCCAAAATCACTGCAGATGGTGAATGCAGCCATGAAACTAAAAGATGCTTACTCCTTGGAAGGAAAGTTATGACCAACCAAGATAACATTTTCAAAAGCAGAGACATTACTTTGCCAACAAAAGTCCATCTAGTCAAGGCTATGGTGTTTCCAGTGGTCATGTATGGATGTGAGAGTTGGACTGTGAAGAAAGCTGAGCGCCAAAGAATTGATGCCTTTGAACTGTAGTGTTGGAGAAGACTCTTGAGAGTCCCTTGGACTGCAAGGAGATCCAACCAGTCCATTCTGAAGGAGATCAGCCCTGGGATTTCTTTGGAAGGAATGATGCTAAAGCTGAAACTCCAGTACTTTGGCCACCTCATGCGAAGAGTTGACTCATTGGAAAAGACTCTGATGCTGGGAGGGATTGGGGGCAGGAGGAAAAGTGGATGACAGAGGTTGAGATGGCTGGATGGCATCACTGACTCGATGGACGTGAGTCTGAGTGAACTCCGGGAGTCGGTGATGGACAGGGAGGCCTGGCATGCTGCGATTCATGGGGTCGCAAAGAGTCGGATACAACTGAGAGACTGAACTGACTGACTGACCATTTAAAAGTTAAACAGACAACTACCATTTGATGCAGCCATTCCACTCCTAGGCGTTTACCTAATAGAAATAAAAGCATTCATCCACGCAAAGATTTATACATGAATGTTCACAGAAGCTTTACATTAAATAGCCAAAAATCAGAAACAATCCAAAGTCTGACAGATGAATAAACAAACAAATGCAGTATATTTATATAACAGATACTACTTGGCAATAAAGAAGAATGAACAATTAATATAGGCTACAATACGGATGGATCTTAAAATAACTACAGTGAGTGAAAAAAGATACATCCTCCCCCCAAACAAAGAGTACATACTACATGCCATTTACATAAAACTCTAGAGAATGCAAACTAAACTACACTGACAGCCAGTCAGTGGTCGTTTGAAGATACAGGATAAAAGCGAGGTTTTACACATGGAGACATGAGAAAACTTTGGGGGGTGATGAATATGTCAATTGTCTTGACTGCACTAATGGTTTCACAGACACACTGTGTGTCAAAACTTATCAAATTGCACACTTTAAATGTATGTATTGTATGTTAATATACCTCAAAAAAATTTTAAGAACACAAAGTATTCACTCCATTTCAAGTCAGCAAACATTTATTAAGCATCTACTTTGTGGCAAGAACCATGCCAGGCACAGGACAGGGCAGAGACAAATGAAACCAGGTCCTCAAAGCACTTCAAGCCTCCAGAGAGGAAGCTTGAAAGCAATTTCATGAACATACTGCCCTGTCACCATCCTCTGAGGGAGGGGAGGAAACAAGGGCAGCCTCTGATAGTGCGAAGAACCAAAAGATAAAGCATGGATCAGAGTTAACTCTCTTCACTCTCTCTCTCTAGAATTCTCAGCCCCCAAATTGGGAACATTCTTCTACACACCTTCATCTCAGAACTTTGGAATATTAGGGCTGAAACAATCTACTGGGAGGAATGAAGCTCAAGGAGGGAAGTGACTTGCTGTCTACCACAAAGCTTGTCAGTGGCAGAACTTAATTGAGCACGCTGGCCCCTGACTTCTGTTGAGAAATATTTTTGGAGTAAACTGCATTATAACAATATTAATCCCCTACCTAAGCTGACTTTAGTGATTAATGGTTGAGGACTCTTAAATTCACACAGAAACTTCACATGAAACAGAGCTGGATGAGCTGGTTTATTCCTCCATAGTGAGCCTTCAAAGCAATTCTGTGAACACCAGGGTCAGAGCCACTGGAAATTCTGCTGACCATGAATTTAAGTGTCAAAGCTTACAGATCAGCTTTCTCCTGCTCAGTCACCACTCACAGCCTTGTCAGGAGAAGGTCTCCGTAGGTAGGCTAAGAGGTGGACGTGGGAAAACCTGTGCAGATAGCATAACACCCATGGAGATGATGAACAGATTGTACAGATCTCTTAGTTTATCCCTTCTTCTCCTTCACCTCTCCATCTGAAACATAGTTCTACAACCCTTTCACCCTACACTCTAGGGGTGAATCCAAGCTTCTGCTAAGGCCAAAGAAAGAAGAGAAGAATAAGGAGAAAAACGTACAGGAAGAATATATTTGTCAAGACCGGCTTGCATATGGTGCATGTGCAAGCTCAGTTGCTCAGTCATGTCCAACTCTTTGCAACTCCATGAACTGTAGCCCACCAGGCTCCTCTGTCCACAGGATTCTCCAGGCAAGAATACTAGATGGGTTGCCATTTCTTTCTCCAGAGGACCTTTCACATAAAAATAAATACCATCTTATTAAGCGCCTATTCTCTTTTTAGAAAACCTTTACATACACTAATTTAATCACTACAACAACCCTGTATGGTGGTAGCATTAATAAAAAGAACAGTGATAACTAATACTTTTCAAACTGTTTATTATGTGCCATGCATGGTTGTAGATAATAATTTATTAGTCATTAATCATTATAAAACCTATGAAATAGGGCTGTTCATTTTACTATTATCCTCATTTTACTAGATGATATAATGGAGGTGAGTGCATGCTCAGTTTCTCAGTCGCTCAGTCATGTCCAACTTATTGCGACCCCATGGACTGTAGCTTACCAGGCTTCTCTGTCCATGGAATCATCATGGCAAGAATACTGGAGTGGGTACACAGAGATTAAAGAACTTGTCCAAGGTTACATAGCTAATAAGGTAGATATTATTATATCTATTGTATAGATAAGAAAATTGAGACTTAATGAAAATTGCCTATAAAGGTAACTAACTGGGGCAGGCTTTGAATCAATACCTTAGACTCTTAATCCACATTATTTTGTTCTACCTCTCTGCCAGCTTTATGTGGATTTTCTGCATACAGAGAATGCCCTTTATAGGTAGCAAATGGTTAAGGCTGGCTTCCCTCATTCTTGCCTTTTTCCATAACTCAGGGGATACTGAGAACTGTCTTTTAACATATGGCTCTGAGAAGAATATAACTAGGAAGGCAAGCCTAACATGAAAGCCCATAGACTGAAATGTATCCTTTAAAATGATTTTCTTTCTTTCTCCAGAGGCGTTACGTGTCATAGTCCTTCAAGCATGTGTACCTGAGAGTCTCTAAGGCCTACCTTTCAGATAGTTGGGGATTCCTAAAACAGGTGCTTATGGCAACTCTTCTTCTGAAGATTTTTTCAAATGTTTGCTACCAAAAGATTTCCTATTTCCCTTTACCTCAGAAAGTGCTCAAAATTCTCACCACTTGGCGAAACAAAAGCTGCTTTGAGCCTCCCAAAACACCTGGGAAATATTCACGTTTATAAAGAAACTGAACCCACAGGAAGAAATTGGGACTGAAGTTTTCACTCTTCAATAAACTGATCACTTATTTCATCTTGGACAAATTATTTCCCTCTCTGTGCCTCAGTTTCCTATTCTTCAAAATGAGCAGCTGGATTAGATGGTTTTCCAGGTCCACTAGAGCTGACTCTAGGATGAAAATTAAAGTGAGTTTGGAGTCTACAGCACTGCCATCCCTAGCAGGCGTGGGGGTGGGGAGACAGTTGTATGAAAGCCCAAAGCCCAGAACAGATTTGCAACCATTAACTGAAACCTATTAGGGCTGGTTTAACTTCAACAAGGAGGAAGGAAAGTGCCCTGGGATTTCGCTTTAAGAATTCAAGTCAGGGAACTCCCTGGTCGTCTAGTGGTTAGTACGCTGTGCTTCCACTGCAGGAAGGCATGGGTTTCATCCCTGGTCACACACATGGTGTGGCCAAGAACCAAAAAAAAACAACGGGATACAAGCCCTCTGAGAAATTATTTAATATGGACTTGAAGGATTTAGTGGAGTTAGGAATTTAGGCAGTGATAAAGGAATAAATCCTGTTCTTCAACTTTGCAGAAAAGGGCAAAGCAGCATCCAAATCTTTCCTTTTTTCCCCCTTTGCTAAGGATAGGTGCTAAGACAGGCTCCTGCTGCCACCTTGTGGCACACTGGACAGCTCAGAAAAATTTATTCAATCTGGATTCCTTAGTTTAAAATGCCAGATTTGGGAGAATGGCATTGAAACATGTATAACATCATATATGAAATGAGTCACCAGTCCAGGTTCGATGCATGATACTAGATGCTTGGGGCTGGTGCACTGGGACGACCCAGAGGGATGGTATGGGGAGGGAGGAGCGAAGAGGGTTCAGGATGGGGAACACGTGTATACCTGTGGCGGATTCATGTTGATATATGGCAAAACCAATACAATATTGTAAAGTTAAAAAATAAAATAAAATTTAAAAAAACACGTCTTCTTTCTCCTTTACAATTACACAGAGCTTGATAACCTACAAAATACTTTCAACCCTATGATTCATTTTATTCTCCCAGTAACTATGTGGAGTGACAGGAAGGAAGTATAACACCACTTTACCAGACAATGTGATTTACCTGGAGTCACAGAAATTGGCAGTCAAGACTTGAACATACATCTCCTGACTCTAAATGAGGCAATTCATTCACTACTGTGTAGGGGCAGGGATGAAACAGGTTTAGGTATGTTCTGTGCTAAGTCACGTCAGTTGTGTCCAACTCTTTGCATCTCTGTGGACTATAACCTGCCAGGCTCTTTTGTCCATGGGATTCTCCAGGCAAGAACACTGGAATGGGCTGCCATCCTTCTCCAGAGGGGATCTTCCCAACCCAGGGATTGAACTCCTATGTTTCCTGCATTGGCAGGCAGGTTTTTTTAAATCACTAGCACCATCCAGGGAGTGGCTATGAAACAGGTTTAGGTTTTGAGAGAGAGAGACTTGGGAAAAGGAAAGCTCAATTTCTTCTGCAGACACAACTGGCCAAAGGCTACAATCAGGCTGTATGTCTACAGAAAAAAAGCAAGCAAATAAGACTGGATTCCTGTCTTCCTTTTGGGCTTTCACATTCTTGTTAACATCTCTAGCCTCTCCAGTTGTCCTCCCTCCTTCTGCTCCCCAACCCCAGGCTAGACACTGGGGCTCAAGACTTATTTATAGCTAAATGCTGAGCACCAAATAGATCCCAGGCAAGGGAGCCACAACATCCAGAAATCACAAAGAACTACTGGGAACACCACTCTGTCCCTGGGTTAGACTAATAAAATTTGTGGCTCAGACAAAAATCTCCTTGTAAGTTTTCATGGGAAGCCCAATTGGCTTGTCTCATAATGATGTCATGCTCACTGAAAGCTGAGGAGCAATGCTCGGGTTATATGATTTACCAACTGGCATATAGGAACCGCCTAAAATTAATCTGAGTTTCCAGTTACTTCAAGGCAACCATAACTTCTTTGATATGGAATTACAAAGCCCAGTGCCCAAACCTTACACTACCATAGGCATTCTTCTAGGTTCATTCACTCCCAAAGTGAGTAGAGCACATTCACCAAGTGAGTAGGGCACTGTGATAATCCTCTGATTAAGACTTCGTTGCCTAGTGATGAACAGAGGAAAACAAGGAAAAAAACATAATTATAAATGCATGTGAGATATAAATATTAAGTACACAGGGGTTAAAAGGGAAAAATAAAATTCCTTTGGCTTGGTTGTTAGGGGGTTGGGGGCAATAAAAAAGTGGATAAAGAATAATTTCACAGATACAGAACACAAAAACCTTTGCAGTCTGGCCTTTACAAACCTTCCCTGCCCTCTCTTCAGTTATGACTTTGTTCCTACCCTATCATATTCTGAACGTAAATATCTTCAGTAATTTAAGGATTAAGGGTTTAGCCTTTGGAATCAGATAGATCTGGGTTCTAATCCCATCTCTGGCACATTAGACAATCTTGGGCAAGGCTGGAACTTTCCCAACCTCAGTTTCCTTATTTGCAAAATGGATATTATAATATTGGGGTGGCCAAAAACTTTGTTTGGGTTTTTCCAAGTATCATATTGGAGAAGGAAATAGCAACCCACTCCAGCATTCTTGCCTGGATAATTTCATGGATGGTGAGCCTGGCAGGCTGCAGTCCATGGGGTCAAAAAGAGTCTAACACAACTGAGTGACTTTCACAAGCATCTTAACCTGAACGAACTTTTTCACCAAACCAATAATCCTCATTTTAAACAGTTTTTGTAAGAGTCAACTGATATAATGCATGCAAAGCACCTAACTTTGTGCCTGACAAACGGTAAAAACATAGCAATCAATATTGTTAGTTATTTCTGTGCCTTTGATCTGTTTCTTTGCCCGAGATTCTCCTCATCTTCTCAACTGTTTTACCCCTATTTCTCCTTTAGATCCATCACAAAAGTCTATTTTCTTGAGTGCCCCAGATCCTGCTAGCTGTACCTCACTGAGATGAACCTTCATTCATACCTATTTTTGTGAAGTCAACCTGTTGTTCAGTGGCTCAGTCGTGTCCGATCTTTGCAACCCCATGAATTACAGCACACCGGGCTTCCCTATCCTTCACTATCTTCCAGTGTTTGCTCAAACTCATGTCCATTGAGTCAGTGATGCCATCCAAACATCTCATCCTCTGTTGCACCCTTCTCTTCCTGCCCTCAACCTTTCCCAGCATCAGGGTCTTTTCCAATGAGTCGGATCTTTGTGTCAGGCAGCCAAAGTATTGAAACATCAGCTTCAGCATCAGTCCTTCCAATGAATATTCAGGACTGATTTCCTTAGGCTTGACTGATTTGATCTCCTGGCTGTCCAAGGGACTCTCAAGAGTCTTCTCCAGCACCACAGTTCTCAAGCATCAGTTCTTCAGTGCTCAGCCTTCTTTATAGTCCAACTTTCACATTGGTACATGACTACTGGAAAAACCACAGCTTTGACTATATGATGTCAACCTGTATTTGTTTATAAGTCTGTCTTTCACATATACGAGGCTCCAGAGGGCAGAAGCTAGGTCTTATTCATTATACCCTAGCACCTAGCATAATACATGACTCATGGGTCCACTAGAGAAATTATTGTTAAATAAATAAGATTATATTTGAACTGGACCTTAAACAAATAAGTAAGAATTAAAGCATATTTCTGAATGGACTTTTAAATGTGAATATTAACCTATTAATGTTGTACACTAAACCACTGGAAACAACTAGAACTGAGCATCAAGCACCATCCTTAAGATAGGCTGACTGGACCAAAGTGGGTCAAAATTTCATTAGTTAAGGCTGAGGTGGCTGCACAGATGAATAGAAGAAGCCTGGAGCCCAGGTGGATGCTCAAGAAACAGGTGCGGGACTTCCCCAGGTAGCCAAGGGCAGTTTGGGGGTCTTTAGTGGAAGATATCAATAAGAGGGGGCAAAAATACACAGAACTGTACAAAAAAAGGTCTTAATGACTCAGTTAACCACAGTGGTGTGATCACTAACCCAGAGCCAGACATCCTGCACTGTGAAGTCAAGTGGACCTTAGGAGGCATTACTATGAACAAAGATAACAGAGGTAATGGAACTCCAGCTGAGTTATTTCAAATCATAAAAGATGATGCTATTAAAGTGCTTCACTCAATGTGCCAGCAAATTTAGAAAACTCAGCAGTGGCCACAGGACTAGAAAAGGTCAGTTTTCATTTCAATCCCAAAGAAGGGCAATGCCAAAGAATGTTCAAACTACTGCACAATTGTGCTCATTTCACATGCTAGTAAGGTCACACTCAAAACCCATCAAGCTAGGCTTCACCCAGTATGTGAACTGAGAAATTCAGTACAAGCTGGATTTAGACAAGGCAGAAGAACCAGAGATCAAATTGCCATCATCCATTGGATCATAGAAAAAACAAGGGAATTCCAGAAAACATCTATTTTTGCTTTATTAACTACGCTAAAGCCTTTGACCATGTGGATCACAATAAACTGTGGAAAATACTTCAAGAGATCAGTTAAATATCGCTGGTTTAATTGGGACTGGTTAAACATTGGGAAAGAAGTACATCAAGGCTGTATATTGTCACCCTACTAATTTAACTTATATGCAGAGTACATCATGCAAAATGCTGGGCTGGATGAAGCCCAAGCTGGAATCAAGATTGCCAGGAGAAATATCAATAACCTCAGATACACAGAAGACACCACCCTAATGTAGAAAGTAAAGACTAACTAAAGAGCCTCTTGATGAAAGTGAAAGAAGAGAGTGAAAAAGCTTACTTAAAACTCAACATTTAGGGAGGTGGTCCTAAGATGGCAAAGGAATAGGACAGGGAGACCACTTTCTCCCCCACAAACTCATCAAAAGAACATTTAAACGCTGAGTAAATTCCACAAAACAACTTCTGAATGCCGGCAGAGGATATCAGGCACCCAGAAAAGCAGCCCATTGTCTTCAAAAGGAGGTAGGAAAAAATATAAAAGACAAAAAGAGACAAAAGAGGTAGGGATGGAGCTCCATCCCAGGAAGGAAGTCTTAAAAATAAAGTTTCCAAACACCAGGAAACTCTCACTGCCGAGTCTATGGCGAGCCTTGGAACCACAGAAGGCAACATAGCTGGGAGGAAAAATAAATAAATAATTAAAACCCACAGATTATGTGCCCAACGGTAACTCCCCCAGCGCAGAAGCAGCGCAGACGCCTGCACCCGCCACTAGCAAGCAGGGGCTGGGCAGGGAGGCATGGGCTGCACTGCTTAGACTAAGGACTGGGCCTGAATACCCCAAGGGCAATCTGAGGGAACTAACTTGGGCTAGCAAACCAGACTGTGGGATAGCTACCACGCGAAAAGCCCTAACCTAAGACATCGTCAGGCCCGCTCACAGAACAAAGGACTGAACAGAGCTGGCCAGCTGCAGACCATCCCCCTCCAGTGACAGGCATCCAGAGCCGGAAGGGGGCAATCGCAGCCCCAGAGAGGGATTATCTACCAAACTGCAAGCAGACTTCTTTGCTAACTAAGACTTCTTGGGGTTCTGGTCGGTCAACATTTGCCTGAGAAGGTGCGCCGGTTGTACACCCAGAAAACTGAGCGGCAGGGACAGGGGAGGCGAAAGTCGCAGCAACCATGCTCGCCAAACACCTCACCTCATCACCTAAACTGCTCGGACCTGGGAAGGGCACAAAACACAGGCCCAACGGAGTCTGCGCCTCTGAGGACTACCTGAGTGCCTGAACCTGAGCAGCTTAGACCTGGGAGGTGCATGCAGCCCAGGGCCAGCCTTGGACGGTTCCCAGAGGAGCAACCTAGAGCCTGAGCAGTGTGGGCAGGGAGGGTACACGCGCCGTGAGCGGGGGCAGGCCCAGTGTGGCTGAGACACTGCGAGCACATGCCACTGTAATTTGTTTGCGCGTCCTTCCCTCCCCACAGTGTGACTGAACAAGTGAGCCTAAAAAAGTGTCCACCACTGCCCACCTTTTGTCAGGGCGGAAATCAGACACTGAAGAGACCAGCAAACAGAAGAAGCTAAAACAGAGGGAACCGCCTTGGAAGTGACAGGTGCAATAGATTAAAACCCTATAGTTAGCACCGACTACATAGGAAGGGGCCTATAGATCTTGAAAAATATAAGCCGGACCAAGGAACTATCTGAAAATGAACTGATCCCACACTGCCCACAACACCAGAGAAAGTCCTAGATATATTTTTACTATTTTTACTATCATTTAAAAAAATTTTTTTAATATTTTTAAGTCCTCTATTACTGTTATTATTCATTTTTATAACCTATTATTACTTTGCAAAAAAAAGAGACCCTATTTTTTAAAGCAAACTTCATATATATATATATTTTATAATTTTTGTGACTTTGTTTTTTCTTTTCTTTTCTTTAATATTGTATTTTTGAAAATCCAACCTCTACTCTAGATTTTTAATCTTTGTTTTTTGGTATTTGTTATAAATTTTGTACCTTTAAGAACCCAACCGTCAGTACCCATTTTTACTTGGGAGCAAGATTACTGGCTTAACTGCTCTCTCCCCCTTTGGACTCTCCTTTTTCTCCACCAGGTCGCCTCTATCTCCTCCTTCCCCCTTCTCTTCTCTACCCAACTCTGTGAATCTCTTTGTGTGTTCCGGACTGTGGAGAACACGTAGGGAACCGATTACTGGCTGGATCTCTCTTCTTTTGATTCCCCTCTTTATCCTCCTGGCCACCTCTGTCTCCTTCCTCCCTCTTCTCTTCTCTGTATAACTCCGTGAACATCTCTGAGCAGTCCAGACTGTGAAGCCCACATAAGGAAGTGATTACCGGCTAGCTTGCTCTCTCCTCTTTTGATTCCACCTCATCTCATTCAGGTCACCTCTAACTCCCTCCTCCCTCTTCTCTTCTCCATGTAACTCTGTGAACCTCTCTGGGTGTCCCTCACTATGGAGAAACTTTTCATCTTTAACATAGATATTTTATCAGGCTACTGTAAAAATAAGACTGAAAACCAGAAGCAGGAGGCTCAAGTCCAAATCCTGAGAACACCAGAGAACTCCTGATTCCAGGGAACATTAATCGACAGGAGCTCATCAAACACCTCCATACCTACACTGAAACCTAGCAACACCCAAGGGCCAACAAGTTCCAGAGCAAGACATACCATGCAAATTCTCCAGCAACACAGGAACACAGCCCTGAGCTTCAATGTACAGGCTGCCCAAAGTCACTCCAAACCCACTGACACCTCATAACTCGTTACTGGACACTTCACTGCACTCCAGAGAGAATAAATCCAGCTCCACCCACCAGAACACTGACACAAGCTTCCCTAACCAGGAAACCTTGACAAGCCACCTGTCCAACCGCACCCACAGTGAGGAAACTCCACAATAAGGAGAAAACTGCCAGAATACAGAAAGGCCACCCCAAACACAGCAATATAAACAGGATGAAGAGACAGAGGAATACCCAGCAGGTAAAGGAACAGGATAAATGCCCACCAAACCAAACAAAAGAGGAAGAGATAGGGAATCTACCTGATAAACAATTCTGAAAAATGATAGTGAAAATGATCCAAAATCTTGATATCAAAATGCAATCACAGATAAATAGCCTGGAGACAAGGATTGAGAAGATGCAACAAAGGTTTAACAAGGACCTGGAAGAAATAAAAAAGAGTCAGTATATAAGGAATAATGCAATAAATGAGATAAAAAACACTCTGGAGGGAACAAATAGTAGAATAACGGAGGCAGAAGATAGGATTAGTGAAGTAGAAGAAAGAATGGTAAAAATAAATGAATCAGAGAGGAAAAAAGAAAAACGAATTAAAAGAAATGAGGACAGTATTTTTTATTTTTTTTAATTTTTTTAATTTTATTTTTAAACTTTACAATATTGTATTAGTTTTGCCAAATATCGAAATGAATCCGCCACAGGTATACCTGTGTTCCCCATCCTGAACCCTCCTCCCTCCTCCCTCCCCACACCCTCCCTCTGGGTCGTCCCAGTGCACCAGCCCCAAGCATCCAGTATCATGCATTGAACCTAGTCGCCAGTCCAGGTTCAATGCACGATACTGGATGCTTGGGGCTGGTGCACTGGGACGACCCAGAGGGATGGTATGGGGAGGGAGGAGGGAGGAGGGTTCAGGATGGGGAACACATGTATACCTGTGGCAGACTCATTTTGATATATGGCAAAACCAATACAATATTGTAAAGTTAAATAAAGTAAAATAAAATAAATTAAAAAAAAGAAAGAAATGAGGACAATCTCAGAGACCTCCAGGACAATGGTAAATGCCCCAACATTCGAATCATAGGAGTCCAAGAAGAAGAAGAAGACAAAAAGAAAGACCATGAGAAAATTCTTGAGGAGATAATAGTTGAAAACTTCCCTAAAATGGGGAAGGAAATAATCACCCAAGTCCAAGAAACCCAGAGAGTCCCAAACAGGATAAACCCAAGGCAAAACACCCCAAGACACATATTAATCAAATTAACAAAGATCAAACACAAAGAACAAATATTAAAAGCAGCAAGGGAAAAACAACAAATAACACACAAGGGAATTCCCATAAAGATAACAGCTGATCTTTCAATAGAAACTCTTCAGGCCAGGAGGGAATGGTAGGATATACTTAAAGTGATGAAAGAAAATAACCTACAGCCCAGATTACTGTACCCAGCAAAGATCCCATTCAAATATGAAGGAGAAATCAAAAGCGTTCAGTTCAGTTCAGTCACTCAGTGATGTCCGACTCTTTGCGACCCCATGAATCGCAGCATGCCAGGCCTCCCTGTCAATCACCACTCCCAAAGTTCACTCAGACTCACGTCCATCGAGTCAGTGATGCCATCCAGCCATCTCATCCTCTGTCATCCCCTTCTCCTCCTGCCCCCAATCCCTCCCAGCATCAGAGTCTTTCCAATGAGTCAACTCTTCGCATGAGGTGGCCAAAGTATTGGAGTTTCAGCTTTAGCATCATTCCTTCCAAAGAAATCCCAGGGCTGATCTCCTTCAGAATGAACTGGTTGGATCTCCTTGCAGTCCAATGGACTCTCAAAAGAGTCTTCTCCAACACTACAGTTCAAAAGCATCAATTCTTCGGCGCTCAGCCTTCTTCACAGTCCAACTCTCATATCCATACATGACCACAGGAAAAACCATAGCCTTGACTAGATGGACCTTTGTTAGCAAAGTAATGTCTCTGCTTTTGAATATGCTATCTAGGTTGGACGTAACTTTCCTTCCAAGGAGTAAGCGTCTTTTAATTTCATGGCTGCAGTCACCATCTGCAGTGATTTTGTAGCCCCCCCAAAAATAAAGTCTGACACTGTTTCCACTGTTTCCCAACATCCGACATCCGCTGGATCATGGAATAAGCAAGAGAGTTCCAGAAAAACATCTATTTCTGCTTTATTGACTATGCCAAAGCCTTTGACTGTGTGGATCACAATAAACTGTGGAAAATTCTGAAAGAGATGGGAATACCAGACCACCTGACCTGCCTCTTGAGAAATCTGTATGCAGGTCAGGAAGCAACAGTTAGAACTGGACATGGAACAACAGACTGGTTCCAAATAGGAAAAGGAGTATGTCAAGGCTGTATATTGTCACCCTGCTTATTTAACTTCTATGCAGAGTACATCATGAGAAACGCTGGGCTGGAAGAAGCACAAGCTGGAATCAGGATTGCCGGGAGAAATATCAATAACCTCAGATATGCAGATGACACCACTCTTATGGCAGAAAGTGAAGAGGAACTAAAAAGCCTCTTGATGAAAGTGAAAGAGGAGAGTGAAAAAGTTGGCTTAAAGCTCAACATTCAGAAAACGAAGACCATGGCATCTGGTCCCATCACTTCATGGGAAATAGATGGGGAAACAGTGGAAACAGTGTCAGGCTTTATTTTGGGGGGCTCCAAAATCACTGCAGATGGTGACTGCAGCCATGAAATCAAAAGCTTTACAGACAAGCAAAAGCTGAGAGAATTCAGCACCACCAAACCAGCTTTCCAACAAATGCTAAAGGGTCTTCTCTAGACAGGAAACACAAAAAGGGTGTATAAATTCGAACCCAAAACAATAAAGTAAATGGTAATGGGATCATACTTATCAATAATTACCTTAAATGTAAATGGGTTGAATGCCCCCACCAAAAGACAAAGACTGGCTGAATGGGTACAAAAACAAGACCCTTATATATGTTGTCTAGAAGAGACCCACCACAAAACAGGGGACACATACAGACTGAAAGTGAAGGGCTGGAAAAAGATATTCCATGCAAATAGAGACCAAAAGAAAGCAGAAGTAGCAATACTCATATAAGATAAAATAGACTTTAAAACAAAGGCTGTGAAGACAGACAAAGAAGGACACTACATAATGATCAAAAGATCAATCCAAGAAGAAGATATAACAATTATAAATATATATGCACCCAACATGGGAACATCAAAATATGTAAGATAAATGCTAACAGGTATGAACGGAGAAATTAACAATAACACAATAATAGTGGGAGACTTTAATACCCTACTCACACCTATGGATAGATCAACTCAACAGAAAATTAACAAGGAAACACAAACTTTAAATGATACAATAGACCAGATAGACCTAATTGATATCTATAGGACATTTCACCCCAAAACAATGAATTTCACCTTTTTCTCAAGTGCACACGGGACCTTCTCCAGGATAGATCACATCCTGGGCCATAAATCTAGCCTTGATAAATTCAAAAAAAACTGAAATCATTCCAAGCATCTTTTCTGGCCACAATGCAGAAAGATTAGATCTCAATTACAGGAGAAAAACTATTAAAAATTCCAACATATGGGGGCTGAACAACACGCTGCTGAATAACCAACAAATCACAGAAGAAATCAAAAAAGAAATCAAAATATGCATAGAAACGAATGAAAATGAAAACACAACAACCCCAAACCTGTGGGACACTGTAAAAGCAGCGCTAAGAGGAAGGTTCACAGCAATACAGGCATACCTCAAGAAACAAGAAAAAAGTCAAATAAATAACCTAACTCTATACCTAAAGCAACTAGAAAAGGAAGAAATGAAGAACCCCAGGGTTAGTAGAAGGAAAAAAATCTTAAAAATTAGGGCAGAAATAAATGCAAAAGAAACAAAAGAGAACATAGCAAAAACCAACAAAGCCAAAAGCTGGTTCTTTGAGAGGATAAATAAAATTGACAAACCATTAGCCAGACTCATAAAGAAACAAAGGGAGAAAAACCAAATCAATAAAATTAGAAATGAAACTGGAGAGATCACAACAGACAACACAGAAATACAAAGCATCATAAGAGACTACTATCAGCAATTATATGCCAATAAAATGGACAACTTGGAAGAAATGGACAAAATCTTAGAAAAGTACAACTTTCCAAAACTCAACCAGGAATAAACAGAAAATCTTAACAGACCCACCACAAGCATGGAAATTGAAACTGTAATCAGAAATCTTCCATCAAACAAAAGCCCAGGTGCAGACAGCTTCACAGCTGAATTCTACCAAAAATTTAGAGAAGAGCTAACACCTATCCTACTCAAACTCTTCCAGAAAATTACAGAGGAAGGTAAACTTCCAAACTCATTCTATGAGGCCACCATCACCCTAATACCAAAACCTGACAAAGATCCCACAAAAAAAGAAAACTAAAGGCCAATATCACTGATGAACATAGATCCAAAAATCCTTAACAAAATTCTAGCAATCATAATCCAACAACACATTAAAAAGATCATATACCATGACCAAGTGGGCTTTATCCCAGGGATGCAAGGATTCTTCAATATCCGCAAATCAATCAATGTAATACACCACATTAACAAATTGAAAAATAAAAGCCATATGATTATCTCAATAGATGCAAAGAAAGCCTTTGACAAAATTCAACATCCATTTATGATAAAACCTCTCCAGAAGCAGGAATAGAAGGAACATACCTCAACATAATAAAAGCTATCTATGACAAACCCACAGCAAACATTATCCTCAATGGTGAAAACTGAAAGCATTTCCGCTAAAGTCAGGAACAAGACAAGGGTGCCCACTCTCACCACTACTATTCAACATAGTTTTGGAAGTTTTGGCCATAGCAATCAGAGCAGAAAAAGAAATAAAAGGAATCCAAACTGGAAAAGAAGTAAAACTCTCACTGTTTGCAGATGACATGATCCTCTACATAGAAAACCCTAAAGACTCCACCAGAAAAGTACTAGAGCTAATCAATGAATATAGTAAAGTTGCAGGATATAAAATCAACACACAGAAATCCCTTGCATTCCTATACACTAATAATGAGAAAATAGAAAGAGAAATTAAGGAAACAATTCCATTCACCATTGCAATGAAAAGAATAAAAGACTTAGGAATATATCTACCTAAAGAAACTAAAGACCTATATATAGAAAACTATAAAACACTAGTGGAAGAAATCAAAGAGGACACTAATAGATGGAGAAATATACCATGTTCATGGATCGAAAGAATCAGTATAGTGAAAATGAGTATACTACCCAAAGCAATCTATAGATTCAATGCAATCCCTATCAAGCTACCAATGGTATTTTTCATGGAGCTAGAACAAATAATTTCACAATTTGTATGGAAATTCAAAAAACCTTGAATAGCCAAAGCAATCTTGAGAAAGAAGAATGGAAATGGAGGAATCAACCTGCCTGACTTCAGGCTCTACTACAAAGCCACAGTCATCAAGACAGTATGGTACTGGCACAAAGACAGAAATATAGATCAATGGAACAAAACAGAAAGCCCAGAGATAAATCCATGCACCTATGGACGCCTTATCTTTGACAAAGGAGGCAAGAATATACAATGGAGAAAAGACAATCTCTTTAACAAGTGGTGCTGGGAAAACTGGTCAATCACTTGTAAAAGAACGAAACTAGAAAAATGGCAACCCACTCCAGTACTCTTGCCTGGAAAATCCCATGGACGGAGGAGCCTGGTAGGCTGTAGTCCATGGGGTCATGAAGAGTCGGACACTTACTGAGCAACTTCACTTTCACTTTCATGCATTGGAGAAGGAAATGGCAACCCACTCCAGTGTTCTTGCCTGGAGAATCCCAGGGACGGTGGAGCCTGGTGGGCTGCCATCTGTGGGGTCGCACAGAGTCAGACACGACTGAAGCTACTTAGCAGCAGCAGCAGCAGAACACTTTCTAACATCATACACAAAAATAAACTCAAAATGGATTAAAGATCTAAACATAAGAACAGAAACTACAATAAAACTCCTAGAGGAGAACATAGGCAAAACACTCTCTGACATAAATCACAGCAGGATCCTCTATGACCCACCTCCCAGAATATTGGAAATAAAAGTAAAAATAAACAAATGGGACCTAATTAAAATTAAAAGCTTCTGCACAACAAAGGAAACCATAAACAAGTTAAAAAGACAGCCTTCAGAATGGGAGAAAATAATAGCAAATGAAGCGACTGACAAAGAATTAATCTCAAAATTATATAAGCAACTCCTGCAGCTCAATTCCAGAAAAATAAATGACCCAATCAAAAAATGGATCAAAGAACTAAACAGACATTTCTCCAAAGAAAACACACAGATGGCTAACAAACACATGAAAAGATGCTCAACATCACTCATTATCAGAGAAATGCAAATCAAAACCACTATGAGGTACCATTTCACACCAGTCAGAATGGCTGCGATCCAAAAGTCTACAAGCAATAAATGCTGGAGAGGGTGTGGAGAAAAGGGAACCCTCTTACACTGTTGGTGGGAATGCAAACTAGCACAGCCACTATGGAGAACAGTGTGGAGATTCTTTAAAAAACTGGAAATAGAACTGCCTTATGACCCAGCAATCCCAGTACTGGGCATACACACCAAGGAAACCAGAATTGAAAGAGACACATGTACCCCAATGTTTATCACAGCACTGTTTACAATAGCCAGGACATGGAAACAACCTAGATGTCCATCAGCAGATGAATGGATAAGAAAGCTGTAGTACATATACACAATGGAGTATTATTCAGCCATTAAAAAGAATACATTTGAATCAGTTCTAATGAGGTGGATGAAACTGGAGCCTATTATACAGAGTGAAGTAAGCCAGAAAGAAAAACACCAATACAGTATATTAATGCATATATATGGAATTTAGAAAAATGGTAATGATAACCCTTTATGTGAGATAGCAAAAGAGACACAGATGTATAGAACAGTCTTTTGGACTCTGTGGGAGAGGGCGAGGGTGGGACAATTTGGGAGAATGACATTGAAACATGTATAATATCATATAGGAAATGAATCGCCAGTCCAGGTTCAATGCATGATACAGGATGCTGGGGGCTGGTGCACTGGGATGACCGAGAGAGATGGTACAGGGAGGGAGGTGGGAGGGGGATTCAGGATGGGGAACACGTGTACACTGTGGCAGATGCATGTTGATGTATGGCAAAACCAATACAATATTGTAAAGTAATTAGCCTCCAATTAAAATAAATAAATTTACACTAAAAAAAAAAAAAAAACAGAACAAAAAACAAAGTCCTAGAAATCTCTTGATTCCTGAGACTCAGAGTTTTAATTTGCAAAATAAAGAATATTCTTGTGCTTTGTAACTGCAGTGATCACTGCACCTGTTTTTAAATTAAAAAAAAAAAAAACTCAACATTCAAAAAACTAAGGTCATGGCATCTGGTCCCATCACTTCATGGCAAAATAGATGGTGAAACAATGAAAACAATGACAGACTTTACTTTCTTGGACTCCAAAATCAGTGCAGATGGTGACTGTGGTCATGAAATTAAAAGACAGTTGCTCCTTGAAAGAAAAGTTATGACAAACCTAGACAGCATATTAAAAGGCAGAGACATCACTTAGCTGACAAAGGTCCTTAGAGTCAAAGCTACGGTTTTCCGATGTGAGAATTGGACCATAAAGAAGGCTGAGCACCAAAGAATTGATGCTTCAAACTGTGGTGGAGAAGGCTCTTGAGAGTCCCTTGTACAACAAGGAGATCAAACCAGTCAATCCTAAAGGAAATCAACCCTGTATATTCATTGGAAGGACTGATGCTGAAGCTGAAGTTCCAATACTTTAGCCACCTGATGGGAAGAGCTGACTCATTGAAAAAGACCCTGATGCTGGGAAAGACTGAAGGCAGGAGGAGAAAGGGACGACACAGGATGAAATGACTGGATGGCATCACTGATTCAATGGACATGAATTTGAGCACACTCCAGGAGATGGTAAAGGACAGGGAAGCCTGGCGTGCTGCAGTCCAAAGGCTGTAAAGAGTTGAACTGAGCAACAGAACAACAACAACAAGTGGAGGAGGGAATGGAGTCCCCTTTAAGAGTGGATAAGAGATTCAAGGATGAAAAGAAGAGGATCCAACTACCAATTTATAGGAAATGAAGAAGACAAAGGAATATCTTAAACTACAGAAATACAATCAACAAAATAAAAATTGCAGGAAACTCTAGGAGAGTTTTTTCAACAACATGAATTATGAGAAAATTTAAAAGGGGAAAGTAAAGCTATAGATTAAATGAGACTTAAAAAGTACATCAATCTACTGTAATGTGTAAACCTTATGTGGATACTGATTTAAGCAAACAAACTGTAAGAAAAAATTATAACACTTTACAGACAATTGGAAGTGTGAACTCAGACAAGATAGTTTCAAATTTTAGTTTGCAAAATATTACCAATTTTTTAATTTAAGTATTTTTATATTTAAATAATTATATAAATATTTCATAGTTAAAATATTAATAATTTTGGTTCACCTAAATTATTAAATATAGATAATGGTATTATGATTATGCTCTCTGAATGACTCATCTTTTAGAGAAACATTCTGGTATATTTACAGATGAAATAATATAATCTTTAGTATTTGCCTCAAATCAAAAAGCCTCTTGATGAAAGTGAAAGAGGAGAGTGAAAAAGTTGGCTTACAGCTCAACATTCAGAAAACTAAGATCATGGCATCTGGTCCCATCCCTTCATGGGAAATAGATGGGGAAACAGTGGAAACAGTGTCAGACTTTATTTTTGGGGGCTCCAAAATCACTGCAGATGGTGATTGCAGCCATGAAATTAAAAGACGCTTACTCCTTGGAAGGAAAGTTATGACCAACCTAGATAGCATATTGAAAAGCAGAGATATTACCTTGCCAACAAAGGTCCATCTAGTCAAGGCTATGGTTTTTCCAGTGGTCATGTATGGATGTGAGAGTTGGACTGTGAAGAAAGCTGAGTGCCGAAGAATTGATGCTTTTGAACCGTGGTGTTGAAGAAGACTCTTGAGAGTCCCTTGGACTGCAAGGAGATCCAACCAGTCCATCCTAAAGGAGATCAGTCCTGGGTGTTCATTGGAAGGACTGATGCTGAAGCTGAAACTCCAATACTTTGGCCACCTCATGCAAAGAGTTGACTCATTGGGAAAGACCCTGATGCTGGGAGGGATTGGGGCAGGAGGAGAAGGGGACAACAGAGGATAAGATGGCTGGATGGCATCACCGATTCGATGGACATGAGTTTGAGTGAACTCCGGGAGTTGGTGATGGACAGGGAGGCCTGGCATGCTGCGATTCATGGGGTCGCAAAGAGTCGGATACGACTGAGAGACTGAACTGAACTGAATTGAACATTTTCTATTACAAAAGAATTACAAAATTTTTTAAGACATAAAATTGAGATACAAGTTCTATATCTGGCTCTGACATCATTCTGCTCTACACCTACAGACCAATCTCTTCTCTCTATGCTTTAATTTTCTCTGCACAATATGAAATGTAAAACCCATTCCAATATACTTTCCATATATCTACTTATGAGCTATGTAACATTAGAAAGTTCTTTAATCTTTTTACACCTCAGTTTCCTTATCTGTAAAAAGTGATGAAAATAAGTAGTTGGTGTTTGGGACTACTGTGTTAGTTAAATTACTCTGTTAATGCCCACATCATGGTGCTTGGCACAAAGTAAGCACTGAATAAATATCATCTATCATTATTATTACCATCTATTGCTGCATCTAAGAAATACCAATAGACGAGTTCTATTTTCTTAATGAAAGGACTCTATACTTTACTATTCCCTTATCCTTTCCTTCTCTCTATCTCCTTTCTTTGGGACAAAGGCAGGAAAATATGAAACTTCCCCTCAAAAATATTTGGAACAATGTGTCCACTATCACAAGCCAGGAAAGAAAGAGTTTGGCTCTCCTTCTCAGAGTCACTGCTCTGGGTCTGGAAAAACAGAAGCGTCACTTTCATCATTTTCAGAATATAGTATGCAGCTGTTCTTCTGGTATGCCACACATCCTGAGGTTGCTCCCAAGGGCTAAAAACAGAATTCAGGCGATTAGCCCAGTGCAGCCAACATCGTTCTTTTTCAAGGTGGCTCCATTTCAAATATAATGAGCACTTTGACTATACCCCTTTTCTAACCAACAGTTGGTCTTCCCCACCAGACTGTGAGCTCCTTGAGGGCAGGACTGTGTCTAGTTTATAGCTTATGCTCCTAACGTAACATCTGGGACAGAGGAAGTACTCAACAATATTTGCTCAATGAAGGGATTAACTGTTTGTTCTTTAGTTTTATTAGTGTGGGGCAGGAATGGGAAAGAAAAATTGATAAGCACACAGAGAAATAATGGGTGGAAAAATCCGTTTTTGTCAGGGTGTACAAACTTGTTCACAACTTCAAATTCTTTTCTTCTCCCTCTTTCCCACTACTTCCCACTATGCATCTTTTTAAACTTTCCTCCACTCCCATAAACTACCAAATACACCCTGAATATTCTTCCTCCAGAGCAATTTTCATGCTGTTCCCTCCCTCTGTTAATCTCTCTCTCTCTTTCCATCTCTTTCTCTCATTCTAATCTTAATATAATATATACATCCTTCAAGACTTGGCTCCATATCTTCCCTTCCAAGAGGCTTTTCTAAATCACTATAGCTTAAAGGGGTGTCTTTTTTACTTCCTTTAACACTTCAGATTTAGCTTCAGGCACTCGTGATATTATATCATATGCTGTGGTTAGCTGTATAGGTTTCATAACATTTACAAGATTGAGGGAAGGAGTCATCTTGGAATTTCTTTAGCATCTAACATAGTGCTTTGTACACAGCAGGTATCTGATGAGCGTTTAGTGCCTTTACTGGTTAAACTTTGCAGAATAAGTAATATGATCATTTGACCCAATTTAAAGTATAAAACAAGTGAACCTTTAAGTAAGCCTTTTGTCTATAAGATCTTTTTCCTAAAAAGTTAACACATTGTTCTGGAAGTTTGGGTACTCTATTATTATGTTTTATTAGGCAATATCCTCTGTTTTTAGAAACCAAAGGAAAAGTGTCATGTAGCATACATTTTATATATTTTTTTAATCAAGTGATTTTTTAAAAATTCACATTATTAAAAAATAATAATTTCACATTTTCTTCAAATCCCAGGAAAAGGTAGTATCAAAAACTCAAGATTGAGAATCATTAAACAACTGTATAAACCTGGCTAGGCCCTTGGTTTTCCCAACTATCATCCCCAATCCTCTGCTGTTGTTCAGTCACTAAGTCGTGTCCAACTCTTTGTGACATCATGGACTACAGCACTCCAGGCTCCTCTGTCCTCCACTATCTCCCGGAGTTTGCTCAAATTCACTCCACTGAGTTGGTGATGCTATCTAACCATCTTATCTTCTGTCGCCCCCTTCTCCTTTTGCCTTCAATCTTTCCCAGCATCAAGTCTTTTCCAGTGAGTTGGCTCTCTACATCAGGTGGCCAAAGTATTGGAGCTTCAGCATCAGTCCTTCCAATGAATATTCAGGGTTAATTTCCTTTAGAAATGACTGGTTTGATCTTCTTGCAGTCCAAGGACCAATCTACTTCTCAGCAATGTTATAAGACACAAAGGAAAGGAAAGCATTAAGAAGCTATATAAAATACTGAATATCTGTAGGCTATTATGCTTCTCAGCAGTGGCCACAGAACTGGAAAAGGTCAGTTTTCATGCCAATCCCAAAGAAAGGCAATGCCAAAGATTCTTCAAATTACTACACAATTGCACTCATCTCACACACTAGCAAAGTAATGCTCAAAATTCTCCAAGCCAGGCTTCAACATTATGTGAACCAAGAACTTTCAGATGTTCAAGTTGGATTTTAAAAAGGCAGAGGAAATAGAGATCAAATGGCCAACATCCGTTGGATCACAGAAAAAGCAAGAGAGTTCCAGAAAAACATCTACTTCTGCTTTATTAACTATGCCAAAGACTTAAATTGTGTAGATCACAACAAACTGTGGAAAATTCTTCAAGAGATGGGAATACCAGACCGCCTTACCTACCTCCTGAGAAATCTGTATGCAGGTCAAGAAGCATAGTTAGAACTGGACATGGAACAACAGACTGGTTCAAAGTTGGGAAAGGAGTATGCCAAGGCTGTATATTGTCACCCTGCTTATTTAACTTAAATGCAGAATACATCATATGAAATGCTGGGCTGGATGAAGCCCAAGCTGGAATCAAGATTGCCAAGAGATATATCAACAACCTCAGATATGCAGATGACCCCACCCTAATGTAGAAAATGAAGAGGAACTAAAGAGCCTCTTGATGAAAGTGAAAGTGGAGAGTGAAAAAGTTGGCTTAAAACTCAACATTCAAAAAACTAAGGTCATGGCATCTGGTCCCATCACTTCATGGCAAATAGATGAGGAAACAATGAAAACAGTGAGAGACTTTATTTTCTTGGGCTCCAAAATCACTACAGATGGTGACTGCAGCCATGAAATTAAAAGACACTTGCTCCTTGGAAGAAAACCCATGAAAAACCTAGACAGCATATTAAAAAGCAGAGACATTACTTTGCCGACAAAGGTCCATCTAGTCAAAGCTATGGTTTTTCCAGTGGTCATGTATGGATGTGAGAGTTGGACCATAAAGAAAGCTGAGTGCCGAAGAATTGATGTTTTTGAACTGTGGTGTTGGAAAAGACTCTTGAGAGTCCCTGGAACAGCAAGGAGATCAAACCAGTCAATCCCAAAGGAAACCAACCATGAATATTCATTGGAAAGACTGATGCTAAAGCTGAAGCTCCAATACTTTGGCCACCTGATGTGAAGAATGGACTCATTGGAAAAGACCCTGATGCTGGGCAAGATTGAAGGAGGCAGGAGAAGAGGACGACAAAGGATGAGATGGTTGGATGGCATCACCGACTCGATGGACATGAGTTTGAGCAAGCTCTCGGAGTTGGTGATGGACAGGGAAGTCTGGAGTGCTGCACTCCAAGGGGTAGAAAAGAGTTGGACATGACTGAATGACTGAAGTGAACTGAACTGATAATGTTTCTCAAAGGTAAGGGTTAAGATAGAAACAAATCCTATCTTAAAGGGTAAGCTGAGGCTTCCTTGTTACTTGGATAGTTGCCTTATTTTCTCTTCTAGATGATACACTCTGCCACTGCCATCATATATCTATCACCTTGTTGCCTTTTCCCTTTTTTCACTCCTTGTTGATTAAAGATTAAGATATATACACCAATTACATTCCCCACTACCCCTATCCTCAGCAAACAAGTTCGTTGTTGCCTTATCAGTGCCATTTCTTAAAGTTATCATAGTTTATTGCAGGAGCACACTTAGATTATCTAGTTCCATTTTTCACATGAGGAATCCAAAATCTAGAAAGAGTATATAATTTATTCAAGTGAGTGTCAAAATCCAAAATAGAATCTCATTTTCTTAATCCCCAGTTCTCAACATTACACCCAACAAATGTCTGAGCACACAGATGGCTATTAATAAATATCTTCTTGAACTGAAATGAATTATTGCTTCCTCCCTGTTTGACAAAAATACCTGGCCACCCTGTAGAATGTGGAAGGAAGAGGTGAAAGTAGGGCTCTGATTACTATGGCTTAAAAGGGAACTTGCTATAGATTCTGGCGTGGGCTGCCTGAGTTCTGATTTAGGCTCCACCACTGCCCAACCTAGATAGCATATTAAAAAGCAGAGATATTACTTTGCCAACAAGGGTCTGTCTAGTCAAGGCTGTGGTTTTTCCAGTGGTCATGTGTGGATGTGAGAGTTGGACAAAGAACTAATGCTTTTGAACTGTGGTGTTGGAGAAGACTCTTGAGAGTCCCTTGGACTGCAAGGAGATCCAACCAGTCCATCCTAAAGGAGATCAGTCTTGGGTGTTCATTGGAAGGACTGATGCTGAGGCTGAAACTCCAATACTTTGGCCACCTGATGCAAAGAACTCACTCATTGGAAAAGACCCTGATGCCAGGAGGGATTAGGGGCAGGAGGAGAAGGGGACGATAGAGAATGAGATGGCTGGATGGCATCACCAACTTGATGCACATGAGTTTGGGTGAACTCCGGGAGTTGGTGATGGACAGGGAGGCCTGGCGTGCCATGGTTCATGGGGTCACAAAGAGTCAGACATGACTGAGTGACTGAACTGAACTGAACTGCCCATCTGTATGATCTTGGGAAAACTGCTTTACATTTCTTAGTCTCAGCCTCCTCATTTGTAAAATGAAATAATCACAGAAACTACCTCAAAGGGTTGTTTATTAATTCAATGACATTTGTTGAAAACCTGCTCTGTAACAGTTACTCTGTTAGATGCTCTTAGAAGCATGGACAAGAAAAATGAGAATCAACTCTTAGAAGCTAAAATCCACCAGGATTAAGTGATATAATCTACATAAAATACCTAGCAGAGAGTCTGGTACCCAATAAATAGCCAACAAATGTTAGTCATTATTATGGTTATTATTTAAAATATACTACTTACTCACATTTAAAAAGCAAATTAGCAAATAAATCTTACAAAGAGATGGCTCCAAGCAACACTTTAATGCATGAAACAGCTCACGTGGTGGTGTTTCACAAGGACAGATATTATCACCATGGCAACGTTTCTCTGAGTTCCTGAAGAGCTCTTGCTTGGTACTGTGAAGGTTCAGGCATGGTCTGTGAAAACACCCTATAAACAGCATCATGTGGGGAGCGGAAAAAATCCTCTCTAATTTTGTACAAAAATGATAACTTTCTCTATAGAATCATTTAATAAACTTACTGTATAAAATCTTAAATTAAAAAAACATAAATTAAGGGATAATTAGTTACATTGTAATGGGAGTTATCAAAGATTTCTTTTTAATAGCCAGCTTACCTAGCATATTCAAAACATGATGTTGTTGTTCAAAATTAACAAGAACATGAAAAGATATGCAACATCTTTGGTCATTAGGGAAATCAAACTCAAAACCACAATGAGATACCACCTCATACCCAGTAGGGTGGCAATGATTTTAAAAATGGAAAATAATAAGGGTCATTGATGGTGTGGGGAAATTGGAACTTTCATACAATGCTGGTAGGAATGTAATATAGTTCAGTCTCCATGGAAAACAATTTGGAGGTTCCTCAAAAAGCTAAACACAGAATTACCATATGATGTTATACACTGTTGCTCCATGATACATACCCAAAAGAATTAAAAACAGATGCTTAAACAAGTAGATGGTCATGCATGTTCACAATACCTCTATTCACAATAGACAAAAGCATAGAAATAGCCTAGATGTTTATCAATAAACATATGGACAAACAAACTGTGGAATACTCATACAATGGGATATTATTCAGTCATAAAAAGGAATGGATTAGAGATATATGCTACAACATGGATAGTTGCTGTTGCTCAGTCGCTAAGTCATGTCTGATTCTGCAACCCCATGGACTGCAGCACACCTTCTTTACTATCTTCTAGAATTTGCTCTAACTCAGGTCTATTGAGTCAGTGATGCTATCCAACCATCCATCTCATCCTCTGTCGCCCCCTTCTCCTCCTGCCCTCTATCTTTCCCAGCATAGGGTCTTTTCCAATGAGTTGGCTGTTCACATCAGGTGGCCAAAGTACTGAAGCTTCAGCATCAGTCCTTCCAATGAATATTCAGGATTGATTTCCTTTAGGATCAATTGGTTTGATCTTGCTATCCAACAGACTCTTAAGAATCTTCTCCAGCACCACAATTTGAAATCATCAATTCTTTAGCGCTCAGCCATCTCTCACACCCATATGTGACTACTGGAAAAACCATAACTTTTATTATATGGACAGTGTGGATAGATTTCCAGAATATTATGCTAAGTGAAAGAAATCAGATACAAAAGGTCACATAATATATGATTATGCTTACATTAAATATATACAATGGATAAATCCATAGACACAAAATGCAGATTTGTCGTTTCCAGGAGTAAAGGTGAGGGAAAAGTGGGGGGAAACAGGTTAATAGATAAGGTGTTCTATCAGTACTTGGAGTGATGGAAATGTTGTGGAACTAGATAGAGGTGTGGTTGTACAACACTGTGAATGTACTAAATGTCAATGAATTGTTCATTTTTAAATGGTTAGTGTTATAACAAACATTCTAAAAAAGAAAATAAAGTTATATTTATGTTATATGAAATTCATTTCAGTGAGGTTTTTTAAAGATGTTATCCAAGTGGCCTTTAAACATAAAAATGTGACCAAAAGAATTTATAAGTGATAGCTTGGCCATCTCAGAAACCCATGTAAACAGGGCCTACATCTATTCACAGGAAAGGAACAGACAGCCCTTACTAAAATCCTAGTTCCTTCCTAATGAAGGATAATTATAAGGTAAAATTATGACTTTCAGATAAATATAAAATTAATATATGTCAACGATTTTAACTACTTAATTAAAGACAGAATCAGAAAATGTAAAAAACTGGTTCTAGAGATAGCCAGAAATGCTGAAATTAATTTGTTAATTAGCAAAACTAGCCTCTTGAAGGGAGTGGTCAACTGCACCTCCACAAAGCAAAATTGGTTTACTTCCTTATAAACAAGAATAATTTGCATCACCCTCAGTTTTCTACAACTTCATAGAGTTTAAAACAGTTCAAAGACATTGAAAAGTACAAATCACTACAGGAGCAAATAACCTGGAAGAAGGTACAGTCAATGTATAGCATTCTAAAGGATTCTCAGTAATTTTTTTTTTACAAATTTCATAATTTTTCCTGACATTCTTCTGGCATTCAAGGTAATTCACTACTTTGGTAAATGGTTTCTCTTCTTTGGACTTGAGGCCCTTGTCTGTTTTTTAAAAGTTTTTTAAAGAGGAGTTGGCTTGGATGACCTGAAGCTTGCCTTGATCTTTGACAGCCTGGTAAGAACCAGTTTCCAGGGGCCAGATGCTGAGTCACATATTCCTACAGCTAACAGAGCCCTTTAAGCCATCAGCACTCATGATTACATCACATAAATTACTTCCATTCTGATGGGACATGCCATCCCTTGATGAGGGAGACCATATTTCTAATGAATCATTCCAAAACAATTTGCCTTTTTGCACTACTACTGGAAATAGGATTATACTAAATTCCTCCAGCTTCTGTCAACCAAAAAGCATCATTTAATTTTTAAACAGCTTAATAAAACTAGACAGAGAAGTAGTCTAGAGCTATGAAAAGAAAAGAAGGTAGTTGACCTACATGAGATGCTCAAAAACTACTGGCTGAATTGAATGGCTTTGGAAATTTTATACCCTGCATGTGGAGTTGCGATCAACTGTACTTACTAGTTGACTGTACTGTACTATAGTACTGTTGCATTATTTACTTTTGGATTACTTACTCAGGGACACTAAGGACTGAACTTGGGATTCACTTAGTTTACTGTAAATGTAGCATGACATCTATGTTTCTTCCTTTTGTTAGCTCTTCCATAGCATTATTTAGCTGCTCAGTACTGGGCACACAGCAGCTCCTCAAGAAAGCTTGCTGTTTAACCATAATTTATGACAGAGTGAAAGTCTATACTTACCACAGAGATTTTCAGCTTATTCATGATAATAAGAAGTTTCTTCATTTATTGGATCTAAACTCTTTATATTGTATTTTAGGTATATTGATCAATCCAGCACAATCAAAAGCATATCTACAAACGGCATGTAAAACAGAAGTCTTAAGCTTCAAAGAAAATATGTGCTGTTTCACATACCACCTCAAAAAGATCTACAACCCCTGCATAGATCCTCCACCAAAGTCAATACTGAGATTAATATTACATTTCTGAAATCAGTAAAATTGTAATCCTGACCCAAGCAACTGTGAGCTATCTCCTGTCTTCTGGATTGAGAGGAAGGGCAGCTTGAATTTCCTTGAAATGCCAATACCAAAATTCTTTACATTCCAGCTAAAAATGTTTCACTCACCATGAGACTTTGGCTTCTACCCTGTCTTTTATACCCTGGTTTCCACTTAGATTTGATGTATAACTATCAGTGGTTAACTTCAGGGTCACATATTCTTCAGTCTTCTGTTGCAAGGATGGGTACTCCCCAAGTGTGATTAATAGAAATACAGTGGAATAGGGAGACCCTTCCACAGTCCTTCCAGTTGATACCCTAGCCTCTCTTCTGACAGCTGTCATCCCAGTTTATGCCCCTCCTTGCCAGAGAGCAGGGATCTATCTACCTCAAACAAACCCAGCCGCGAGGGGCTCTTCCTGTGAGGACAACAGGAGAAGAAAAGCAGACAGACAACGTGGAGGCTGTGAGTACCTTTGAAACCAAGGCTGCTGGTTGGCTGGGTTTTCTCATATCATAGTGATCCTACAGATGAGGAAAATCAAGTATTCTAATTCCTTGGGTTCAGGACATGGGGAATATAATCCCCATGCTTTTAATTTATAGGAAGTCAGTACAGTGACTTCCCATCTCAACTCACAGGACCAAATATATTCACTCACTCACTCACTCATACACTTGTCAAAGAACACCTGCCTAAAATCTATTATTAAAGCACTAAGAAAAACACAGGAGAGGGTTCAAAGATATACTGGAACTCAACATTTCCTGGCTCCAAACATCTGGAGCTGCTAAAGTCCCTGCACTTTCCAGCAGTCCTCTTGGTCAGATGTACCTTTTCAGTGCCAGGTCAAGGGCATGGCATACCAGAGAAAGAACAGCCCTTTCATTGCATCAGTGTTACCTGGCCCTTCACTCTACTCTGAAGAAGCCAGGCAGAATTTGAAGAAATGTCTGCAAAAATGCTGCTGGTGACTTTAAGACTGGAAATGACAACTAGCAGGGGGAAAGATGAAGAGAGGTTGTACTGACATAGCCAGAGGAAAGGAAGAGGGTTTGTGGAGGGAAAAAAAAAAAAAAAAGTAATGAAAGGACAACAGTGAATAGCTGGTCTCTACCTGGGATGCCACTTTTTAAAGCTCAGTTCAAAATGTTCAGTACAAACACCTGCCTGCAAAGGATCCTTGGAAGCAGATTAACTAAAATGTCTATAATATATATTATGCCAAATGCAGGGAAATGGGTAGATAGACATCAGCATTACTGAATACCTGTTTCATCTCTCCTTCCAGCCCACAGATTTAGTCAAAAAACCTAAGGAAACCAAAGGAATTTGTTTTTGTGTACTTGGGTGTGTGGCTGATTTTTTTCTCTCACTTTTCTGCCATATTTTTCAAGTTTTCTAAAATTAAAACGCATTTTTATAGAAACATTTAAATACATTATTTTATAAAAATAGAGCAAATCTCCAGGCTTGGAGAAAGGGCCCTGGGTCAGTCTGCACATTGCTGAGTAGACCAAGAAATTCCAGAGCTCCCTGGACTCTTAATACCAATCATTGCCAATGTCTCAATCTGTTGGCTTTTCTAAGTCTAGCAGTTAATAATGGGATAACAACATCTGCCGTCCTTAAAGACTTGTTCTGAAGGTCACAAGACAAATGTGTGAAAGTGTTTCTTGAGTATCAAGTACTTAATGAGTGTGAGACAGTTATTATTCCAGTATTACTCCAAAAAGACAACTTTCTATAAAATGAAAAAAAAATAGGGATAAATATAAAGAAGGTAGTGATTTACATGAATTTCCCCTCCGAGTTCAAACAAAATCCACAGAATAATTCTGACCAGCAAAAGCTCTCTCCTCAAAACATCTGAAGCAACAACAGAAAGAGAAATTCAGCATCAAGAATCTATTCCATGTCAGGTAACTTGGTGATTGTGAAACCTTCAAGTCCTAGAATTGAATATGTGAGAGGTCTTCCCACTTTTCAACCCTGGTGGACTCTGATACCTTGGGCGAAACACTGAATCCCAACTGACATGGAAGAGACCTAGCAAAGTTATGTTTGAAACTGGAAGAGATTGAGTGATTTCCCCTGAGACTGGCCCTGTGTTTGTTTCGAGTTCTCACCCTGAGGTATTTAGCTCTCTCCCACAGGAGTTGGAGAAACTAATTAATTAAGTCTGAAAAGAAGCAGCAATAAGTACAGGGCTACAGACTTTTACTGACACTAGTCCAGGGCCAAATATGTTTCTCATTCTGGCTCCTATTTCCAGTGCACATTAGAATAGATGATGTCAACACCAGCCGAGAAGACAAGTTATCTCAATACTCAAACCCTGGCAGGAGAATCTGTGCCCTGACTTATTTTTAGTGCTTTTCTACCTTAGTAATCCAGTCAGCTAAAGAAAAGCTAGCAACGGACTGCCCTCTGAGCTCACCACCCTTATTTATCCCTTAGCAATTAGCAAGACATTTAATCACCTGGGGAGAATCTATTAGGAGTTTGGGGTCCCATCACTCACAGATTTTTAAAAGCCACAGAGGATTATTATCCTAACCCAAGTGGAAATGTGGGCCTCACTATATCATTGGTAGCAATATTTTACTCAGAGGAGAAAGACACGAAAGAAAGGTAGCTAACAAAAACAGATATGGATAGCCTATCATTTTTACTAGCAGGGTAGAGGATGGCATGAAAAGAAAGAATTGTGTTTGACCTTTTATGAAATGTTAGAACTTAAACTAGTGCACACATTCTCCCTATCTTAAATTTCAAATTGGACTGTTGCTAGGAGTTTACAATGAATAGTTAGTGCTTGTTTACCAAGATGCAGAAAGTGAAGCATCAAAGATTAATCAGTACTTTCCACATTTTTCCATTTGGATTTAACCCCAAATATTTAACTTTATTTCAATCTCATACAGCTTGTGAGGACAGATTTATCCAACACCAGCTGTCCTCATATTTAAAAGCTGCTCCACAAAGATAAATTTAGAATCAAGGAAGGATCATATTCCTCAGCAAGAATTCTGCTCTATGCCCTACTGATGCCCTGAGCCACAAGTGACAAACCAAATACCAGCATTATTGTTGTTCTTCTTGGACATTTCTTCAGAAGCCACAGTGTGGCAGAAACAGCATACACCACACAAGGCATAAGCCCTAAACTCAGAATTGTACCCATGGGTATAAATTTATTCCCAAGGTTATTTCTCACCAAAGTGGGAGGAAGGTATGTATCATTTTGACAGAGCAGGGAATGAAGTCACCTATCACACATACCCACCCCCTTACTTTTTCTTTTCTTTTTCTTTTTTTTTTTTTTGAGCTTTCCACTCCAGGAATTTTCCAAACTTGCACAAGGCTCAAATAAGATTGAAGTCTGGGTAAGATACAACTGTTCATTAAATCAAACAGAAAGACTAAATGTCATCATCTTGACATTAGACATTTAGTATGACAACATACTGCATTAAAAAAATAATGAAAAATAATCTCAAGATTCTAAAAGATTATTAAATATTCTCTTTGAATGAAGTCTAACTGTAAAAGTATAGTTGTAAAAACACATCATTAATGTTTTATGTGCAATTTGTATGTCTTATGTCGCTCAGTTGTGCCCGACTTTTTGCTGCCCCATGGACTGCAGCCCACCAGGCTCCTCTATCCTTGGGGATTCTCCAGGGAAGAATCCTGGAGTAGGTTGCCATGCCCTCCTCCAGGGGATCTTCCCAACCCAGGGATCAAACCCAGGTCTCCCACACTACAGGCAGATTCTTTACCATTTGAGCCACCAGGGAAGTCCATGTGCAATTTGGAAGGTCATATTTCTCAACAGGCATTTTATAAGAGTAGAAAGCAAAAGTGACTAATAAACACACAAAAGATATACAACCTCATTCAAGATTAAAGAAATGCAGGTTTACAAAATGATAATATGTCAAATTATAAGGATTGTAAGGAATGATTCTCAAAACACTACTGAGAATGTATCATTTTAGCACAGGGGAATTTGGCCCTAACTATTAAACTTCAAAGAAATAGAGGAAAACAACAGAATGGGAAAGACTAGAGATCTCTTCAAGAGAATTAGAGATACCAAGGGAACATTTCATGCAAAGATGGGCTCGATAAAGGACAGAAATGGTATGGACCTAACAGAAGCAGAAGATATCAAGAAAAGGTGGCAAGAATACACAGAAGAACTGTACAAAAAAGATCTTCACGACCCAGATAATCACCATGGTGTGATCACTCACCTAGAGCCAGACATCCTGGAATGTGAAGTCAAGTGGGCCTTAGAAAGCATCACTACAAACAAAGCTAGTGGAGGTGATGGAATTCCAGTTGAGAAATTTCAAATCCTGAAAGACGATGCTGTGAAAGTGCTGCACTCAATATGCCAGCAAATATGGCAAACTCAGCAGTGGCCACAGGACTGGAAAAGGTCAGTTTTCATTCCAATCCCAAAGAAAGGCAATGCCAAAGAATGCTCAAACTACCACACAATTGCACTCATCTCACACGCTAGTAAAGTAATGCTCAAAATTCTCCAAGCCAGGCTTCAGCAATATGTGAACCATGAACTTCCTGATGTTCAAGTTGGTTTTAGAAAAGGCAGAAGAACCAGAGATCAAATTGCCAACATCTGCTGGATCATGGAAAAAGCAAGAGAGTTCCAGAAAAACATCTACTTCTGCTTTATTGACTATGCCAAAGCCTTTGACTGTGTGGATCACAATAAACTGTGGACAATTCTGAAAGAGATGGGAATACCAGATCACCTGACCTGCCTCTTGAGAAATCTGTATGCAGGTCAGGAAGCAATAGTTAGAACTGGACATGGAACAACAGACTGGTTCCAAATAGGAAAAGGAGTACATCAAGGCTGTATATTGTCACCCTGCTTATTTAACTATATGCAGAGTACATCGTGAGAAACGCTGGGCTGGAAGAAGCCCAAGCTGGAATCAAGATTGCCGGGAGAAATATCAATAACCTCAGATATGCAGATGACACCACCCTTATGGCAGAAAGTGAAGAGGAACTAAAAGCCTCTTGATGAAAGTGAAAGAGGAGAGTGAAAAAGTTGGCTTAAAGCTCAACATTCAGAAAACTAAGATCATGGCATCCGGTCCCATCACTTCATGGGAAATGGATGGGGAAACAGTGGAAACAGTGTCAGACTTTATTTTGGGGGGCTCCAAAATCACTGCAGATGGTGACTGCAGCCATGAAATTAAAAGACACTTACTCCTTGGAAGGAAAGTTATGTCCAACCTAGCTGCTGCTGCTAAGTCGTTTCAGTCGTGTCTGACTCTGTGCGACCCCAGAGATGGCAGCCCACCAGGCTCCCCCGTCCCTGGGATTCTCCAGGCAAGAGTACTGGAGTGGGTTGCCATTGCCTTCTCCATGTCCAACCTAGATAGCATATTAAAAAGCAGAGACATTGCTTTGCCAACAAAGGTCTGTCTAGTCAAGGCTATGGTTTTTCCTGTGGTCATGTATGGATGTGAGAGCTGGACTGTGAAGAAAGCTGAGTGCCAAAGAATTGATGCTTTTGAACCGTGGTGTTGGAGAAGACTCTTGAGAGTCCCTTGGACTGCAAGGAGATCCAATCAGTCCATTCTGAAGGAGATCAGCCCTGGGATTTCTTTGGAAGGAATGATGTTAAAGCTGAAACTCCAGTACTTTGGCCACCTCATGTGAAGAGTTGACTCATTGGAAAAGACTCTGATGCTGGGAGGGATTGGGGGCAGGAGGAGAAGGGGACGACAGAGGATGAGATGGCTGGATGGCATCACTGACTGGACGGATGTGAGTGTGAGTGAACTCCAGGAGTTGGTGATGGACAGGGAGGCCTGGCGTGCTGCAATTCATGGGGTCACAAAGAGTCAGACACGACTGAGCGACTGAATGGAACTGAACTGATTAAACTTCAAAATGCATATTTTTCCCCTGTAATTCCACTGCTATAAGTAAACTTACAAAAGCATTCAAAGGTGTATTTATAAAACTGCTCATATAAGTATTGTTTTTAACAATCCAGATATTCTTCAACAGGAAAATGATTAACTATTATAAACCATATAAAAATTCTATGTAGGAATTCAGAAGAATGAATTAGATTTTTGTGTGTTATTATCAAATGATGACCCAGACATATTAAGTGGATAGGCAAAGTGTAGAATACTATAAATAGTATGATTGCATTTATGAAAAAATAAAATGAAATTATATATATATATAAATAAAGAGAGCTGTATGAATGTATAGTTACATATATAAGGGCTCCCCAGTGGCTCAGACAGTAAAGAATCCACCTGCAATGCGGGAGACCTGGGTTTGATCCCTGGGTTGGGAAGATCCCCTGGAGGAGGGCATGAGAACCCACTCCAGTGTTCTTGCCTGGAGAATCCCCATGGACAGAGGAGTCTATCAGGCTACAGTCCATGGGGTCACAAAGAGTCAGACATGACTAAGCACAGCACAGAACATAAAGGATATTAAAAACTGTTAAAAATAAAAATGAGAGACTAGAAGGGGTAAGCTTTTTTAATTTTTATTTTTTATTGAAATATATGTGATTTACAATATTTCAGGTGTATAACAAAGTGATTCAGTTTCTTTTTCAGATTCTTTTCCATTGTAGGTCAGTATAAGATATTGAATATAGTTTCCTGTTCTATATAGTAGGTCCTTGTTGTTTATTTATGTATAATAGTGTGTATTTATTAATCACAAATTCCAAATTTATCCCTCCCCCCACTTTCCCCTTTGGCAACCATAAGTTTGTTTTCCATGTCTGTGAGTCTATTTCTCTTTTATAAATAAGTTCATTTGGATTACTATTTTAGATTTCACATATAATTGATATCACATGATATTTGTCTTTCTCTGTCTTACTTCATTTAGTGGACTTACTTCACTTAGTATGATAATCTGTATATCTATTCATGTTGCTTCACATGGCATTATTTTGTTCTTTAATGACTGAGTAACAGTCAGTTATATTTATACACACATCTTTTTCCATTCCTCTGTTGACACTTTGGTTGCTTCCATGTCTTGGCTGTTGTAAGTAGAGATGCAATGAACACTGGAGTGCATGTACCTTTCTAATTAGAGTTTTCATCTTTTCTGGATATATACCCAAGAGTGGGATTACTGGATCATATGGAAGTTCTACTTTTTTATTTTTTGAGGAACCTCCATACTGTTTTCCATAGTGGATGCACAAACTAACATTCCCACCAAGAGTGTAGGAGGGTTTGCTTTTCTCCACACCCTTTCCAGCATTTATTTGTAGACTTTTTGATGATGGCCTTTCTGATTGGTATGAGATGATACCTCACTGTGGTTTTGATTTGCATTTCTCTAACAATTAGCAATGTTAAACATCTTTTCATGTGCCTTTTGGCCATCTGTATGTCTTCTTTGGAGAAATGTCTATTTGGATCTTCTGCCCATTTTTTAATTGTGCTGTTTGGTTTTTTATATTGAGTTGCATGAGCTGTTTGTATATTTGGGGAAATAATCCCTTGTTAGTTGCATTATTTGCAAATATGTTCTCTCATATTTGTTCTCTCTGTGTAGGTTGTCTTTTTATACTGTTATGGTTTCCTTTGCTGTGCTACAGCTTGTAAGTTCAATTAGGTCCCATTTGGTTATTTTTGGTTTTGTTTCCATTACTCTAGGAGATTTATCCAAAAAATATATATTGCTGTGATTTATGTCAAAGAATGTCCTGTCCGAGTTTTTCTCTAGAAGTTTTACAGTACCCAGTCTTACATTTAGGTCTTTTACCCGTTATGAGTTTATTTTTGTATTTGGTGTTAGTTGTTGTTGCTGTTCTGTCACATCCAACTCTTTGCAACTCCATGGACTACAGAAAAACAGGCTTCCCTGTCCTTCTCCATCTCCCAGAGTTTGCTCAAACTCATGTTCAGTGAGTCAGTGATGCCGTCCAGCCATCTCATCCTCTGTCATCCCCTTCTCCTCCTGCCTTCAATCTTTCCCAGCATCAGGGTTTTTTTCCCTGAATCAGCACTTCACATAAAGTGGCCAAAATACTGGAGCTTCAGCTTCAGCATCAGTCCTTGTAATGAATATTCTGGACTGATCTCCTTTAGGATGGACTGGCTTGATCTTGCAGTCCATGGGACTCTCAAGAGTCTTCTCCAACACCACAGTTCAAAAGCATCAATTCTTTGGCGCTCAACTTTCTTAATGGTCCAACTCTCACATCCATACATGACTACTGGAAAAACCATAGCTTTGACTAGATGGACCTTTGTTGGCAAAGCAATGTCTCTGCTTTTTAATATGCTATCTAGGTTGGTCATAGGAGAAGGCAATGGCACCCTACTCCAGTACTCTTGCCTGGAAAATCCCATGGACAGAGGAGCCTGGTAGCCTGCGTTCCATGGGGTCACTAAGAGTCGGACACGACTGAGTGACTTCACTTTCACGTTTCACTTTTATGCACTGGAGAAGGCAATGGCAACCCACTCCAGTGTTCTTGCCTGGAGAATCCCAAGGATGGGAACCTGGTGGGCTGCCATCTATGGGGTCGCACAGAGTTGGACACGACTGAAGTGACTTAACAGTAGCACGTTGGTCATAGCATTTCTTCCAAGGAGTAAGCATCTTTTAACTTCATGGCTGAGGTCACCACCTGTAGTGATTTTGGAGCCAAAAAATATAAAGTCTGTCACTGTTTCCATTCCCCATCTCCTCTGCCATGAAATGATAGGGCATTTACTGGATGTAATTTTCACAATATTGATTCTTCTTACCCAGGAACATGGAATCTCTCTCCATCTGTTTATGTCATCTTTGATTTCTTTCATTAGTGTCTTGTAATTTTCTGTGTACAGTTCTTTTGTCTCCTTAGGTAAGTTTATTCCTAGATATTTAGTTCTTTTTGTTGCAATGGTGAATGGGATTGATTTCTTAATTTCACTTTCTGATTTTTCATTGTTGGTATATAGAAATTCAAGTGATTTCTGTGTATTGATTTTGTATCCCACAACTTTGCTAAAATCACTGATTAGCTCTAGTAATTTTTTGATAGTATCTTTAGGGTTTTCTGTGTACAGTATGTCATCTGCAAACATTGACAGCTTTACTTCTTCTTTTCCAATTTGGATTCCTTTTATTTCTTTTTCTTCTCTAATTTGCTGTAGCGAGGACTTCCAGAACTATGTTGAATAACAGTGATGAAAGTGGACACCCTTGTGTTGTTCCTGATCTTAGGGTGAATGCTTTCAGTTTTTCACCATTGAGAATAATGTTTGCTGTAGGCTTATCATATATGGCCTTTACTATGTTGAGGTAGGTTCCTTCTATTCCCATTTTTTGAAGAGTTTTAATCATAAATGGGTGATGAGTTTTGTCAAAGGCTTTTTCTGCATCTATTGAAATTATCAAATGGTTTTATCTTTCAATTTGTTAATATGGTATATCACATTGATTGATTTGCGTAAATTGAAGAATCCTTGCTTCCCCGGAATAAACCCAACTTGATCATGGTGAATGAGCTTTTTGATGTGTTGCTTAATTCTGTTTGCTAAAATTTTGTTGAGGATTTTTGCATCTATGTTCATCAGTGATATTGGCCTGTAGTTTGTGTATGTGTGTGTTGTCTTTGTCTGGTTTTGGTATCAGGGTGATGAGACCACCTTTTCTTCATTATATATTCTTGCCTCCTTTGCCACAGATTTATTGACCAAAAGTGCATGGGTCTTTTTCCATCCTGTTCCATTGATCTATATGTCTGCTTTTGTGCCAGTACCATATTGTTTTAATTATTGTATTTTCAAGCATCAGTTCTTTGGTGCTCAGCCTTCTTTATGGTCTAACTCTTATATCCTGTACATGACTACTGGAAAAACCATAGGGTACCTGATTCCTCCAGCTCCATTCTTTCTCAAGATTGTTTCAGCTATCAGGGGTCTTTTGTGTTTTCATACAAATTTAAAAAATTTTTCTTCCAGTTCTGTGAAAAACACCATTGGTAATTTGATAGGGATTGTGCTGAATCTATGGACTGCCATGGGTAGAATGGTCATTTTAACAGTACTGATTCTTCCAATCCAAAAACACGGTATATCTTTCCATCTGTTTGTGTGGTCTTCAGTTACTTTCATCAGCATCTTGTAGTTTTCAGAATACAGGTCTTTTGCCTCCTTAGGTAGGTTTAGTCCTAGATATTTTATCCTTTTTGATTCAATGGTAAATGGGGTTGTTTCCTTAATTTCTCTTTCTGCTATTTTGTTGTTAGAGTACAGAGATGCAATCGATTTCTGTATATTGATTCTGTATTCAGCAACTTTACCAAATTAACTGATGATAGTTTGTTTTCTGGTGGTGCTTTAGGATTTTCTATGTATAGTATCATGTCATCTGCAAAGACTGACAGTTTTACTTCTTCCTTTCCAATCTGGATTCCTTTTATTTCCTTTTCTTCCCTGATTGCTGTGGCTAAGACTTCCAAAACTATGTTGAATAGAAGTGTCAAGAATGGGCATTCTTCTCTTGAGGGAATTCTTTCAGCTTTTCATCACTGAGTATGATGTTAGCTGTGAGATTATCACATATGGGTTTTATTATGTTGAGTCAGGTATCTTCTATGCCAACTATCTGGAGTTTTTCTTTTTAATCATAAATGAATATTGAATTTTATCCAAAGCTTTTTCTTAATCTACTGAGATGATCACATGGTTTTTATTCTTCAGTTTGTTAATGTGGTATATCACATTGATTAATTTCTGGATACTGAAAATCCCTCACATCCCTGGGATAAATCCCACTTGATCATGGTGTATAATCCTTTTACTGTATTGGTGGAATTAGTTTGCTAGTATTTTGTTGAGGATTTTTGGCATCTATGTTCATCAGTGATACTGACCTATAATTTTCTCTTTTATGATAGCTTTGTCTGGTTTTGGTATCAGAGTGACGGTGGCCTCATAGAATGAGTTTGGAAGTGTTCCTTCTTGTGAATTTTTTTGGAATATTTTCAGAAGGATAGGTATTAACTCTTGTCTAAATGTTTGTTAGAATTCACCTGTGAGACCATCTGGACTGGACTTCTATTTGCTGTGAGGTTTTAAGTTACTGGTTCAACTTCAGTACTAGTGATTGGTCTGTTCATATTTTCTATTTCTTTCTGATTCAATCTTGGGAGACTTAAACTTTCTAAGAATTTGTCCATTTCTTCTAGGATGTCCATTTTTTTGGCATACAGTTGATCACAGAAGTCATTTATGATTCTTTGTATTTCTGTGGTGACAGTTATAACTTCTCCTTTTTCATTTCTGCTTTTATTGATTTGGCTTCTCATCTTTTTTCCATAATAAGTCTCACTGCTAAGTTATTTCAGTCGTGTCCGACTCTTCGTGACCCCATGGACTGCAGCCTACCAGGCTCCTCCATCCATGGGATTTTCCAGGCAAGAGTACTGGAGTGGGTTGCCATTGCCGTCTCCATAAGTCTCACTAAGGTTTATCAATTTTGTTTATTTTTTCAAAGAATCAGCTTTTAGTTTCATTGATCTTTTCTATTGTTTTTTCAATCTCTATTTCATTTATTTCTGCTCTTATCTTTTTTTATTCTTTCCTTCTAATAACTTTGGGTTTTGTTTGTTCTTCTTCCTCTAGTAGGTTTAAGGAGGAAAGGATCAACTTTTATTTTTTCATTTTATACTTTCTATACTCTGAATTTTTAGAGTTTTTGCCCTAAGCATCTACTACTTTTATCATTTTAAATCTTTTGGCACTCACAGGTTTGTTTCAATTCTCTGAAAGATTCAGTTGCATAGAATATCCCAAGTTCCTAAAAATACTTTAGGAATCAAAAGAATTAAGTTATACTCAGTGTAGTTTTGGAAAACTCAGCAGTGGTCACAGGACTGGAAAAGGTCAGTTTTCATTCCAATCCCAAAGAAAGGCAATGCCAGAGAGTGCTCAAACTAGTGCACTATTGCACTCATCTCACACGCTAGTAAAGCAATGCTCAAAATTCTCCAAGCCAGGCTTCAGCAATATGTGAATCATGAACTTCAAGATGTTCAAGCTGGTTTTAGAAAAAGCAGAGGAACCAGAGATCAAATTACCAACATCCAATGGATCATTGAAAAAGCAAGAGAGTTCCAGAAAAAAATCTGCTTTATTGACTACACCAAAGCCTTTGACTGTGTGGATCACAATAAACTGTGGAAAATTCTGAAAGAGATGGGAATATCAGACCACCTGACCTGCCTCTTGAGAAACCTCTATGCAGGTCAGGAAGCAACAGTTAGAACTGGACATGGAACAACAGACTGGTTCCAAATAGGAAAAGGAGTACATCAAGGCTGTATATTGTCACCCTGCTTATTTAACTATATGCAGAGTACATCGTGAGAAACGCTGGGCTGGAAGAAGCACAAGCTGGAATCAAGATTGCCGGGAGAAATATCAATAACCTCAGATATGCAGATGACACCACCCTTATGGCAGAAAGTGAAGAAGAACTAAAAGCCTCTTGATGAAAGTGAAAGAGGAGAGTGAAAAAGTTGGCTTAAAGCTCAACATTCAGAAAACTAAGATCATGGCATCCGGTCCCATTACTTCATGGCAGATAGATGGGGAAACAGTGTAAACAGTGGCTGACTTTATTTTGGGGGGCTCCAAAATCACTGCAGATGGTGACTGCAGCCATGAAGTTAAAAGACACTTACTCCTTGGAAGGAAAGTTATGACCAACCTAGACAGTATATTAAAAAGCAGAGACATTATTTTGCCAACAAAGGTCCGTCTAGTCAAGGCTATGGTTTTTCCAGTAGTCATGTATGGATGTGAGAGTTGGACTATAAAGAAAGCTGAGCACAGAAGAATTGATGCTCTTGAACTGTGGTGTTTGAGAAGATTCTTGAGAGTCCCTTTGACTGGAAGGAGATCCAACCAGTCCATCCTAAAGGAGATCAGTCTTAGGTGTTCATTGGAAGGACTGATATTGAAGCTGAAACCCCAATACCTTGGCTACCTGATGATAAGATCTGACTCATTTGAAAAGACCCTGATACTGGGAAAGACTGAGGGCAGGAGGAGAAGGGGACAACAGAGGATGAGATGGTTGGATGGCATCACCAACTCAATGGAAATGGGTTTGGGTAGACTCCAGCAGTTGGTGATAGATAGGGAGGCGTGGTGTGCTGAGGTTCATGGGGTCGCAAAGAGTCAGACACGACTGAGCGACTGAACTGAACTGAACTGAACAAGGTAGTTTTAGCACCTGGGCTTCCCAGGTAGCTCAGTGGTAAAGAATCTGCCTGCCAATGTAGATGCGTGTTGGATCCCTGGGTCAGGAAGATTCCCTGCAGAAGGAAATGGCAATCCACTCCAGGATTCTTGCCTGAGAAATCCCATAGACAGAGGAGCCTGGTAGATACAGACCATGAGTCACAAAGAGTTGGACATGACTTAGAGACTAAAACAACAATACATTTTAGTATATCCTGCTTCTCTGAAAATTGGTTATTCCTACAGCTTGGTAGAATTGGCCAGAATTTCATTCACTTTCTAGGACAGATAACAAAGAGGGAGTTGTGTTCATATAGCCCTTATATTTTGAAAATGGATTTGACCCTCCAGGTTATATTTATGCCTTGTTGTCATTTCAATGATTAGGAACGATTCAGTATCACACAATCTAATTTCAGGAGAATATTAAGTATAACAATACTCTGAGCACATTAATCACCAAAGACATTCATAAAGGGACCTATGATCTCAGGTTCAAAAATCCAAGGAGGTAACACTGAGTAAACGGCAAGAAAGCATGTTCTGATGTGGGAGAGCACTCTGTAGATTATAAAATGTAATAGAAATTTAGGTAGTAGAATGTCAGAATATTTTGTTGGGGCTGCTGCCTAACCTGATTTCACCAAGCCTTAGGCTGGACATAGGATCATCACTCAAATTTTACTCCAGAGAAAATCCCACCACAGATGTAGGCTGATGTGGCGATTTTAATTTCCTTTGGAAGACCCTATAGGATGGATTCTCTATTTCTTTTCAGTATATGTGTGTGTGTGTGTGGTTTTTTAACAGACATCAGGTGCATAACATATAATAACTCATATTTTGAAACTATGAATTAACATACATGGTACTCTTCTACTTTATCTTTTTACTGGTTTATTTGCTTAATGTTATAAACCCTTTACTCAACCCAAGAACTGGAATAAAACCAATAACTTACAATATCTATGTGCTCCTCCTCTATCTCTTCCCCTCACTGTTCCTCAATTGTTACCACTATCATATTTTTGTGTGTATTACATCTTTACTTTTTAAACAGTCTTATCAAGGTATATTACTGTACCTTAAAATAGGAAAATTAAGCAGAATAAATTAATTCATCCATTAATAGTACAATGAATTTGATGAAGGGCAGGACTCTGCATTAGACATTATGAGAGATATACAAACACCTGAGATAGCAAAGCACTGTACCTGGCACTCAATATATTTTTCGCTGAATTGGATCAAGCAAAAAATTTACCAAGTACATATAACATGGCTGCATTCTTAAATAAAGAAGGGACTGGCAGGGAATCTCTTGCAATTTGGACAAAGAGATCTATGATCCAAACAACTTCCCAGGGCCAGTTTTTAAGCAAGTGGCTTCCTTTTTGCCAACCTCCTCCATTTTCCTTTTTGCAGTCTTCTTCATCTAGCATTAAAGGGCCAGGAGTTGAGTCTCTGCTACTTGATACCCAATAAGAAACTTTTACCCCATCTGTTCTATACATGATGACAGATAAATCTCCCTGAAGTCCTATCAGGTCACTCTATACCCAGTACAGACCTGCAATGATTCTTAGCTCATTATATGATCTAAAACCTTACCCTGACATTCAAGGCTCTAAGGGATTTGATACTAACCAATCCTTCCAACTTTCTGTCTCCGGTCAAAATGACTGACTTATACTTATCGGAGAAGGCAATGGCACCCCACTCCAGTACTCTTGCCTGGAAAATCCCATGGATGGAAGAGCCTGATAGGCTGCACTCCATGGGGTCGCTAAGAGTTGGACACGACTGAGCGACTTCCCTTTCACTTTTCACTTTCATGCATTGGAGAAAGAAATGGCAACCCACTCCAGTGTTCTTGCCTGGAGAACCCCAGGAACGGGGGAGCCTGGTGGGCTGCCGTCTATGGGGTTTCACAGAGTCAGACACGACTGAAGCGACTTAGCAGCAGCATACTTTTTATGAATGCCTCACACTTTAACCAATGTTAAGACGCCTTGCCCTGCTATTTGTCGAAATGTGCTCTATGGATCAACAGAATCAGTTTTATCTGGGAACTTGTGAGAAAACCACCATTTCAGGTCCCCACCCAAACCCATTCAATTTGAATATGTATTTTAGCAAGATTTTCAAGTGATGCATCTGCACATTAAATTTTGAGAACCACTGTAAAATTATAAAGTGCTTTTCTCTGATGCTTAAGGAACTGTTATCATCATTTGTTTCCCTACAGAACACATATGCACTTAGAAAGCAAAGGGTTATCCAAATTATGTTATCCAATTATGCTGTTCAGCCCTCAGAAACAAAGGACTACACTGGATTGACTAATTTGGTGTCAGTTCTGCAGCTAAAAAGGTAACTAGAATCATCTTCCTTCACTCTATTGTCTGACAAACCAGACCCAACACAAACAACACACCCACACAAACACACAAGAACATACACACATAGGATCTTCTGTTAATAGGATTTTTAGCAGGAGAGGAAATTGCAAAAGAAAGGAATGTCAGGGACTTCCTGGTAGTTCAGGGGCTGGGAATGTACTCCCAATGTGGGGGGCTTGGGTTTGTTCCCTGGTCAGGGAACTAGATCCCACATTCCACAACTAAGACTGGTGCAACCAAATAAATTAAAAAAAAAAAGAAAGAAAGAAAGGTATGCTAAAGCCTGACATGAATATCAAAATTGTTTTGAGATCAATTAGACAGCCACTGTAAGTCCCCTTTAAACTAAAACTGAGCAGCTAGATTTACCTGATGTACTCCCAGGTCATGGTCAATAGTCTATGATTCCAGAGAACAACACTTTTACAGTCCCAGAAGTGACTGTAGGGACCAAGGACAGCCCTGAGATTAAGTATGAAGCTGCAAAGCCTGACTTCCTGTCTCGGTCCTCTCTAAACCCCAGCTTCTTTATAACCTCCTCTAAAACTTCTGCTCTACACATGTGTCTACTATCTTGACACCTTCATCTCCTGACATGTCTAACTGCCCTTGCCTCCATGAGCTTGTCACTGTCAACACTTCTTTCTCCTACTCTCTATTCAGCTTCTTGGTCTCTCACAGGGTTCAACATTGCCAAGGTGACAACAAGCTAATTAAACTGTGCTAAAATAAGGAAGTTAGGGAAGAACTATGTCCTGATTAACCTATGCTAATCACCTTTGCCCCTTCCCCTTGTGCATTCTTTGATAACTTTCTTTGTTTTTATTTTTTACTGAAGCATAATTGAATCACAATGTTGTGTTAATTACTGTTGTACAGCAAAGTGACTCAAATATACATATATATATATATTCTTTTTCATATTCTTTCCATTATGGTTGATTACCAGACATTGAATATAGTTTCCTGTGCTATACAATAAGACCTTGTTGTTATTCTATATATACCAGTTTGCATCAGCTAATCCCAAACTCCAAGCCCAATCTTCTCTCACTCCTCTCCCCTTTGGCAACCACCAGTCTATTCCCTATGTTCCTCATTCTGTCTCTGGTTCATAGATAGGTTTATTTGTGTCATATTTTAAATTCCACACATAAGTGATATCATATGGTATTCCTCTTCCTTACTTCACTAAGTATGATAATCTCTAGTCGCATTGATGTTGCTGCAAATGGCACTATCTTGTTCTTTTTATGGCTGAATAGTATTTCACTGTATATATGTACAACAGCCTTTTCTACTTCAAAAGATTTCATATTAATTGCACAACATCTTCTTTATCCATGCATCCGTCAATGAACATTTATAATAGGTTGTTTTCATGTCTTGGCTATTGTGAAAAACGCTGCTATGAACATGGGATGCAACTGTCTTTTTAGATTAGCGTTTTGTCTAGATATATGCACAGGAGTGGGATTCATAAGGTAATTTTATTTTTAGTTTTCTGAGGAGCCTCCATACTGTTTTCCACAGTGGCTGCATCAACTTACATTCCCATCAATAGTGTAGGAGAGTTCCCTTTTCTCCACACCCACATTTAATGATAGCCATTCTGATCGGCCTGAGGTGGTACCTCACTGTAGTTTTAATTTGCATTTCTCTAATAATTAGCAATGTTGAGCATCTTTTCATGTTCCTATTGGCCATCTACATTTCTTTTTTGGAGAAATGTCTCTTCAGTGCTTCTGCCCAATTTTTGATTGGGTTGTTTTTTTGTTGCTGAGTTGTATCTGTTTGTATATTTTGGAAATTAAGCCTTTTCAGTTGCATTGTTTGCAAACATTTTTGATAATTTTCTTGAGAGAACTGGCCTGGGCTATCATTATACCATATTCTGGGGCAGGGACTGGACCTAGTGAGAATTTGTCCTTTGGGTCTCAATATTTTTATTTATTGAACACACTTTCAGCTCTGCCTCTCCCAAGCTCTCTGATATGGGTCTTTGGAGTTTTGACCCAAAGCTATTTCATATCTCCCAAATGAAATCAATACAGTTAACCACACATCTCTCTCACACTTTGGAATTAGCTTTTTATACACCACCCAGTTTGATTAATCTCAACACCACATCTAATTTCTTATATATCTAAGCATATGTATCTAAGATTTCTTATATATCTTGTTTATTCTAATAAACAAGACCACTGTCTGAGTTAAGTTTCTGACCCAGTGTCCTGTATATGAGAAGATTATTAATGGACATCTCTGTTCATATGCTTATAAGGTCCCTCCTAAACCCAAAGCTATATAGATACAATAAGCAAGACAGTGGGGGTATTAGAAGAGAGAAACACAGAAGAGAAAATCATGAAATAGATTCATACAAGTAAAACAAACCTGAATTTTGACAAAGGCTAGGCTTTTCATTGGAACCTAGGTCCCCTTTCCTCCTATTTCTCAAGAAGTACACAGGTCAAGAAAGTATATTTCATATAGTAGAGGTTAAAAGCTCACTGCTCTAGAAAAGGACTGTGTTGATTTTATTCTTGACTTCACTGTTTATCAGCTATGTGGGTTTGGGCAATGTGTATAACCTCTTTAAGCTTATGTTTCCCAATATAAAAATATGTCTACATCTTGGAATTTTTGTAGGAGTGAATGTAATAATGTATATAATGTGATTAGTACAGTGCTAGTGATCAATCTCATTTTAAGTTGTTAAAATCAAGCTCAGAGAGGACTACTGTACCTGATCTGGTTTCGTCAGGTTTTTTTTTTTTTTTTTTCTCTCTAATTTGCAAAGCCTGCTTAATGCTACAGATTCTCCTCTCTGGGACTCTTTTAGTTACACACAGCTCTAGCACATGCTGCTGTCCATGTGGTGGGTAATCTGACTCTCAGCTAAGGACAGTATGTGGTCTTAACTGTCCTTGTGCACACAACATTCCTCTTGGCAATAACTCTGCATGTGTGTGATGAGGACAAACAGAAATGGAAGAGCCTTTTTTAAAAACCGAGCATGATCTTATAACATAAAAACTTATGTACTTAAGCCAATGGTATCAAAAAGGACAAACATCCTCTTTCTATTTTAGGCTAAATATCAAAGGAAATAAAAATTTTAGGATTAAATATCAGTCTCTTATGAATTTAGCAGGATGTGAAAGACATTAGAAGGAATCTAATCTCCCCCACCTCTAAGATGACTCGACAACTGGCCTGTCTGCTTCAGAGTGCCACCACTGGAGAGGGTGTCATTTGTGTTAAAGTAATGGCTCTTCCTGTTTAAAGACAAATGGAGGACTGGAATGTCCAAATTTCACAGAGAAGTTTGTGTCTTTGTCTGAACCAGTCTATCAAAGGATTGGTATAAAACAAGTCAGTGTTGATGTGCCTTGATGGTGTGATAACTTTGGAAATCTAAAGAAAAAAAATTATAAAGTGTGTACAAGAAAGGGTTCTACTCTCTGACATAAATCACAGCAAGATCCTCTATGACCCACCTCCCAGAGTAATGGAAATAAAAGCAAAAATAAACAAATGGGACCTAATTAAACTTAAAAGCTGTTGCACAATGAAGGAAACTATAAGCAAGGTGGAACAAGGTACCCTTCAGAATGGGAGAAAATAATAGCAAACAAAGCAACTGACAAAGAATTAATCTCCAATATATATAAGCAGCTCATATAGCTCAATTCCAGAAAAATAAATGACCCAATCAAAAAGTGGGCCAAAGAACTAGACATTTCTCCAAAGAAGACATACAGATGGCTAACAAACACATGAAAAGATGCTCAACATCACTCATTATCAGAGAAATGCAAATCAAAACCACAATGAGGTACCATCTCATGCCGGTCAGAATGGCTGCTATCAAAAAGTCTGCAAACAATAAATGCTGGAGAGGGTGTGGAGAAAAGGGAACTCTCTTACACTGTTGGTGGGAATGCAAACTAGCACAGCCACTATGGAGAACAGTGTGGAGATTCCTTAAAAAACTGGAAATAGAACTGCCATACGACCCAGCAATCCCACTGTTGGGCATACACACCGAGGAAACCAGAAATGAAAGAGACACATGTACCCCAATGTTCATCACAGCACTGTTTACAATAGCTAGGACATGGAAGCAACCTAGACGTCCATTGGCAGACGAATGGATAAGAAAGTTGTGGCACATATACACAATGAAATATTACTCAGCTATAAAAAAAATAACGCATTCGAGTCAGTTCTAATGAAGTGGATGAAAGTGGACCCTGTTACACAGAGTGAAGTAAGTCAGAAAGAGAAACACCATTATAGTATATTAACACAAATTTATGGAATTTAGAAAGACAGTAACAACGACCCTATATGCAAGACACAGATTTAAAAAACATTAGGTTTAAAGAGACACAGATGTAAAGAGACACAGATATAAAGAACAGACTTTTGGACTGTGTGGGAGAAGGTGAGGGTGGGATGATTTGAGAGAATAGCACTGAAACAAGTACATTACCATATGTGAAATAGATGACCAGTGCAAATTTGATGCATGAAGCAGGGCACTCAAAGCCAGTGCTCTGGGACAACCCCAACCAGAGGTATGGGGTGGGGAGGGAGGTGGGAGGGGGCGTTCAGGATGGGAGGACACATGTACACCCGTGGCTGATTCATGTTGATGTATGGCAAAAACCACCACAATATTGTAAAGTAATTAGCCTCCAATTAAAATAAATTTTTTAAAAAAAGGGTTCTGGGGGTGAGGAGAGTTTGCAAAATACAAATTTTGTCAATCTGCCAAAGCTGGATTGAAAGTTGCTATTTACAAAACAGTAGGACTCTTAACTCTCGGCAACAATCTCTGTCCAGCAGTCACTGTAGGTGCTGAAGAATAAGACCAGAAGTGTTGCAAATTATTCTCCTGGAGTCTAGGTTTCTGTCACCACTGAAAACTTGTTTCAGTATTTTATCCTCAAATAAGAGAAAAAATGTCAAGTCCAATCTTTAGCTAAATTTGAAAATTCTCTAACAAAGTAAAAAGTGGTTTGCCATATAATTCAAACCAAATATCTGTTTATCTTAGTATTTGAGCCTTAAGGTCTGAATTTTTTGTATAGAAGAACTTTATAAACTGGGTCTTTTAAAACTGGTTCCTATACCATCATAAATAAGGGTCCAAGAAATAAAAACAAAACCAATTTTTTCTTTAAAAGAGAGATATTCTTGGAATACTTGCTCTTAGAGCCCTAAGCCTCCATGTGAGAAATCCAACTACCCTGAGGTCACTATGCTATGAAAAGCCCAAGTCGTACAGAAAGGCCCAGCCCAAGAGGAAAAGGTATCACGTGGAAAGAGAGAGAGAGGCCAACTATCACCAAGATGCCAGACTTGTGAGTGAAGGAACCATCTTGGATAAATGTACTCTCAAGGCCCAGCTGCCCTAGTTGAAAACACATGGATCAGAGATGAACTGCCCAGTTGATGCTTCTTGAATTCCTGACCTAAAACATCAAGTCACAGTAGAGAGATCATATGCCCCAAAAAAGCACCTCAGTGAGCAAGAGTTTCAAGATAAGTCCCAGTTGTTTCCAAGCCCATTTAGCTTCTCAGCATCAGGGGGAAGAAGTAGTAACATTCCTAACACATGATCAGGCATCCTATTCTTTGATGGAGAAGCAGTCTGAGAAAGGTCATGAACAATGTGGACCTTGACAATAGGAAAACAAGTATGGTGCAGATACCCAAATAGAAATCTGTATGCTAGTTATGTATGCTAGTTGGGATCTTTCCAACCTAGAAATCAAATCCACATCTCTTACATCTCCTGCACTGGCAGGTAGATTCTTTACCACTGTGCCACCTGGTAAGTATAGCTAGCATGTAACAGTTATCCTTTAAAACAGGTTTATATCAAAATACCATTTAGCTACTGGAGAAATCATGAGAACCAGGACAGTGAGTATTTTACTTTAACATGAAAAAAACGTAATTGATAATCTCTTTGGCACTGCATAAAATAGAGAAATTTGACAAAACATTAGGAAAAGGTAAAACACTGAGTGTGATTAAGTAAAATTTCCAGTCATCTAGAAAATAATCCTACCTTTAACATTAGTGTGTTGAAAACAGAAGAGATTTATTTTTCTAAAAAGCAAGAGAGGGATAATTTCCTAGTGATCTAGTGGTTAGGACTCAGTACTTTCATTGCCATGACCCTGTTGCCCTGGTTGGGGAACTAAGCTCCTGCAAACCATGTGGTACAGCCAAAATAAACAAGTAAACAAATACATAAAAATAAATACAAAGGACTCTTCCCTGGTGGCACAGTGGAAAAGAATCCAATGCAAGGGACATGGATTTGATCCCTGGTCTGGGAAGATCCCACATGCTGTGGAGCAACTAAACCTGTGTGCCAGAGCTGCTGAGCCAATGCTCTAGCGCCTGGGAGCTGCAACTGCTGAGCCTGTGAGCTGAAACTACTGAAGCCTGAGCACCTGGAGACTGCTCTGCAACAAGAGGAGCCACTGCAGCGAGAAGCCTGCTCACCACAACCAAGAGCAGCCTCCACGTGCAACTAGAGAAAGCCCACACTCAGCAATGAAGACCCAGCACAGCCAAAGTTGATAAACACAATTTAAAAACACATATATACATACATACATACAAAGAAAGCAAGAAAGAACAAAAGACAAACAGCCAAACACAAAGACAGTATAATAAATGATCAAGAGATCTGGAAAAATAAAACCCACTGTTACTGAGGAATGGTCTAGATCAGCTGGGGAAGAAATGATAAGGTGCATTTTTAGAATTTTCTGTGTACCTCCTCAGAGCAGCCAGAACAGCCATCATAAAAAAAAATCCACAAATAATAAATGCTGGAGAGGATGTGGAGAAAAGAGAATTGTCCTACACTGTTGATGGGAATGTAAATTGGTACAGCCTCTATGGAAAACAGTATGGAGGCTCCTTAAAAAACTAAAAATAGAGCTACCATATGACCCTGCAATCCCATTCCTGGGTATACATCCAGAGGAAAACATGATCCAAAAAGAAATATGCAATCCAGTGTTCACTGCATCACTGTTTACAGTAGCTAAGACATGGAAGCAACCTAAATGTCCATCAACAGAGGAATGAATAAAAAAGATGTGGTACATATATACAATGGAATATTACTCAGCCGTAAAAAATAATGAAATAATGTCATTTGCAGCAACATGGATGGACCAAGAGAGTGTCACACTGAGGGAAGTAAATCAGACAGAGAAGGAGAAATATCATTACTAATATGACATCCCTTATATGTGGAATCTAAAAAGAAATAATACAAATGAACTTGCTTACAAAAGATAAACAGACTCAAAGACTTCGAGAACAAGCTTATGGTTGCCAGGGGGAAGGATGGGGAGAACGGATAGTTAGGGGGTTTGGGATGGTCATGTACACACTACTACATTTTAAATGGATAACTAACAAGTACCTACTGTATAGCACAAAGAACTCTGCTCAATGTTATACAGGAGCCTAGATGGGAGCAGGATTTAGGGGAGATTGGATACATGTATATATATGGCTGAATCCCTTCACTGTTCACCTGAAACTATCATAGCATTGTTAATCAGCTATACATCCATATAAAATAAAAAGTTTTTTAAAAAGAATTTCCTATGTACCAAAATATCCTCAGGAACTTTTCAAAACCATCACCAAAACAGTCAGTTTATGTCAAATACTATCCTCTCTTCAAACAGCTTAAATATGTTGATATGTCAGATTCATTTTTGCAGAGACTAACAACAGTGGGCCACAGAGTATAGAAGCTCTAGACTTGTTCAAAAATGACAGAAATCATTAAACACACACAATTCACAACACCTTTTCTGACTTAACTCATGTATCTCCTTCCTCAACTATTTTGCCTCCCTCATCATGCATGAAAAATACATGTCTTCCACAATAGCTGCTCCCTTGTGGACAATTCATATTACTTATCATTCTGTAAATAAAGGTAACTTATTATTTAAAATATATACTAAATAATAAAATAGGCAAACAAAAAACTGGAAATTCAAACTGATCCATCAAATAACTTAACACTTAAAAAGAATGCACCAAATTTAGCTTATTGTGTGAATTTTCACTAAGTATTCCCACTAAGGTGACACTTTGAAACATTTTATGTTGCTAATCTGCCTGACTTCCCTTCTGTTTCCCCAATTTTTGCCTCACTGTAGCTACTATCAGATTCTTTCACTGTGTACTTTTAAACAAACCTGATGTTCTACTTCTCAGACCACTGAACTTACATTACATCCATGAAGCTAGTTTAACTCTGCAGACATCCTATTCAGGCAGTGTTATGAGAACCTCATCATTGTTCCTGATCTCTATGTATCTTGTCATCTTTCCAGGGTAAGACTGCCAAGGTCTTGGACTCTTCATTTGGTGGAGTCTAATTCTGTTCTCTTTACAAAGAGCTAGGGTTACACTCAGCAAAGGTTACCATTTACGTGAGACGTGAAGCCTGCTAGCATAACTCATCACCAAAGTGAAATCCCTAGCTATTTTTTCTCTCAAGGACATCCTCAGCGCTACCTAAAATCAAGAAGGAACACTTCAGGACAGGTCACACATAGGGCCCACACATATTCTGAATTCACCATATCATTTTGATAACTCTAGAGTATAGTATTATTTCACAGCAGTTGAGCAAAAGGGTTTTTCTTCCTGAAAACCTCCTTTTCTATCTCCTAGAGGAAAATACATGAGTATCAAATGTAATGACTACAGTGGCTTTAGCAAGAGAAGAGTGAGCTTTCTTTTAGAAATATTCTTTTTCTGGAAGGAAGAGGGGTGGTTCTCATGCTTGGTTTGGTTTTATAACTTACCCAAACGAGTTCTGAAAGGTTTATTTGCATAAATAAATCACATTTTAAGCTGTTACCTAAAGCACAGCTCATCTTTCAAACTTCTGCATTCTGGAATGGCAGTCTAAGCCCCAGTCCTAAGTGCTGACTGGTTTTGCCTTTAGTGCAAATATTCATTTTCCTTTCCCTCATCCTCTGATGGAATCTATTCCATAAATATGAAAATCTATTCCAATAAATATGAAAATCAGAGATTTTAAAAGATCAAATTTTTTAAAATAAATTAATTTATTTTAGTTGGAGGCTAAGTACTTTATAATATTGTAGTGGGTTTTGCCATACATTGATATGAATCAGCCATGGGTGTACATGTGTTCCCCATCCTGAACCCCCTTCCCACCTCCCTCCCCATCCCATCCCTCTGGGTCATCCCCGTGCACCAGCCCCGAGCTCCCTGTCTCATGCATCCAACCTGGACTGGTGATCTATTTCACACATGGTAATATACCTGTTTCAATGCTATTCTCTCAAATCATTCCACCCTCGCCTTCTCCCACACAGTCCAAAAGACTGTTCTTTACATCTGTGTCTCTCATCATTATCATCTTTCTAAATTCCATATATATGCATTAATATACTGTACTGGTGTTTTTCTTTCTGGCTTACTTCACTCTGTGTAATAGGCTCCAGTTTCATCCACTTCATTAGAACTGATTCAAATGTATTCTTTTTAATGGCTGAGTAATATTCCATTGTGTGTATGTGCCACAGCTTTCTTATCCATTTGTCTGCTGATGGACATCTAGGTTGCTTCCATGTCCTGGCTATTGTAAACAGTGCGATGAACATTGGGGCACACGTGTCTCTTTCAGTTCTGGTTTCCTTGGTGTGTATGCCCAGCAATGGGATTGCTGGGTCGTATGGCAGTTCTATTTCCAGTTTTTTAAGGAATCTCCACACTGTTCTCCATAGTGGCTGTGCTAGTTTGCATTCCCACCAACAGTGTAAGAGAGTTCGCTTTTCTCCACACTCTCTCCAGCATTTATTGTTTGCAGACTTTTTGATAGCAGCCATTCTGACCGGCATGAGATGGTACCTCATTGTGGTTTTGATTTGCATTTCTCTGATAATGAGTGATGTTGAGCATCTTTTCATGTGTTTGTTAGCCATCTGTATGTCTTCTTTGGAGAAATGTCTGTTTAGTTCTTTGGCCCATTTTTTGATTGGGTCGTTTGTTTTTCTGGAATTGAGCTGCATGACCTGCTTATATATATTGGAGATTAATTCTTTGTCAGTTGCTTTGTTTGCTATTATTTTCTCCCATTCTGAAGGGTACCTTGTTTTACCTTGCTTATAGTTTCCTTCATTGTGCAATAGCTTTTAAGTTTAATTAGGTCCCATTTGTTTATTTTTGCTTTTATTTCCATTACTCTGGGAGGTGGGTCATAGAGGATCTTGCTATGATCAAATTTCTAAAATATTTTGAAAATGCAAACAGACCTAGAAGAAACCTTCTCACTTCTTATTAGATACGTGATAACCAAGACCCCAAAGGGTCTTGGCGTAGGAAATGGCAACCCACTCCAGTATCCTTGCCTGGAAAATTTCATGGACAGATCAGCCTCGTGAGCTACAATCCATGGGATCACAAAGAGGTGGACACAACTGAGTGCACGTGCACATGCATACACCTAAGAGTCTTGTCCAAGGCATATAACTAATTAATGATAGATCTAGAACCAAAATCCAGACTTCCTCAATCCTGAATTAGTGCTCTCTCTCCCACACTATCTGGTGTCTCTATATTTTTATCCATTTCTATATCATCTTCAGACACAGATGGTTTAATTCACGCTAACCAGTAGCATATCCCAAAGTAAGATTCAGGACATCTCACGGCTCATTAGTTATCACTGTCTCCTTTTGTCAGCTGGAAGATCACGGACAGAAGATGGGAAATCCTGCCTGGCCTCTTCATGCCCCTGATGAAATGACAGCACAGGCTGTCTAGTGCCTTGTGCATGAAGTTTCATTGTTCATGCTTAGAACAAGAAGCATCTGAGATGTTGCAGGGGCGGCGGGGGGTGGTGGGGGGGGGCAGGTTCCCTTTATAAGAATTGGATTTCCTCTCTTTTTCTCATTAGCCAGGGAGCATAGGACAATTTGAAGGTGGGCAAAAACTTGAATTTCATTCACCACCAAAACTATTTTGCTGATGTTTTCTAGCTTCTCCTTCAAAATATGCCAAGAGGCTTAAACGAAATTCTAGCCTCTTGAACCAAATGACCTTTTATTTATAAGGTATGTTTCTTCCAAGAAGTTCCAAATGTTTCTTACACTTTCTCTTAATTCTTCTCTTCCCATGAGGGGAAGCATTTCATTTTTATCTTCCTGCCACAGCCAGAGTTTCCCTGCTGTTTCTAGGGTTTCTTTTCAGGGTCTGATACTTAAAGGTTAGAATCTCCAGAAGTCACAAACATTCTCAACTGATGTCTCAGCCAAGATTGCTAACAAATGTATTCATTCAACAAATATTTACTGAGTATCTCCTATGTGCCCGGCACTATTGTAGGTACTAGGGATACAAGAGTAAACAAAACAGATCTTTGAGAAGCTAACACACAAATTAAAAAGATGATTCCCATTACCCATTGAATTCTGAACCACAAAAATGCTCTATTCTGATAAAAAAAATTAAAAAATCACTGCCTTCTCAACTACTCAGACTAATATCTGCAGTTTTACATTTATACAGTAATATAGAGTTCATTTGCTACAGGCCTATATGGATTGCATTAGAAAACATGAAATTTGGATTCTAATCCTGACTCTTCCACCAACAGATTGCATGACCTTCAGCAAATACATAACCTCTAGGACCCTTACAGTTTTGTTCTCTGAAGATGTTAGACAAGATTTCCCATGTCTTAGTCTGCAATTCTGTGATTGGTTAACTTCACCTAAGATGGCTATATTCCATTTTTTTTAATTGGAATATAGTTGATTTATAATGTTGTACTAGTTTCTGCTGTACATCAAAGTGAGTCAGTTATATGCAAACACATATCCACTCTTTTTAGATTCTATTTCCATATAGGTCATTGCAGAGTATTTAATATAATTCCATATGCTACACAATAAGTTCTTATTAGTTATCTATTTTATATATAATAGTATGTATATGTCGATCCCAGCCTCCCAATGTATTCCTTCCTCCCCTTTTCCCCTTGGTAACCATAAGGTTTATCAAAGTCTGTGATTCAATTCTGTTATGTAAATAGGTTCATTTGTACCACTTTTTTAGACTCCCCATATAAGTGATATGATATGATATTTGTTTTTCTCTGACTTACTTCACTCAATATGAAAATCTCTAGGGCCCATCTATGTCTCACAAATGGCATTAGTTCATTCTATTTTATGACTGAGTAGTATTCTATTGTGCATATGTACCACATATTTTTTATCTATTCCTTCATCAATGGACATTTAGGTTGCTTCCATGTCCTAGCTATTGTGAATGGTGCTGCTATGAACACAGGGGTGCATGTATCCTTTCAAATTATGGTTTTTTCCGGATATATGCCCAGGAGTGGGATTGTTGGATATGGTAGCTCTATTTTTTAGTTTTCTAGGGAATCTCCATACTGCTCTCCATAGTGGCTATACCAATTTATATTCCCACCAACAGTCCAGAGGTTTCCCTTTTCTGGAAGAGGAGGAATCTTTCTATATCAACTGCTTTTATTTGTGGAGTGGTATTGAGGGAAATAACACAAACTAACACACACCTCCTAGGACAACTGTTAACAGCATCTGCTCATGAAATAATCTATAAAATCAATCGGCTCTGTGCCTATTGTGTCTTCAACACTGGACTAAATACTTTGGGGATGGGAGACACACGGAAAGACACTTGATCTTAAGGAACCTGATATACGGTGAAAGTACACAACAGTAAAGAATTGGAAACAAAAGTGTATTATAGGAGTTCTCTTGTGGCTAGGAGTCTAGGTTTTCACTGCTGTGGCCCCAGTTTAATCTCTGGTTTGGAACTGAGATCCTTAAAGTCATATGGCATGGCCAAAAAAAACCAGAAGTGCACTATTAATATAAGGATTGTAAGTTCGCAAGAGAAGAAAAAGCAAAGACAACTAGATTCAAACCCTCTGAGGAAAGGTGGATCTACCTATAGATCCAGGTGGATCTCCCTGGATCTACCTATAGCAATCACCATCACAATAATGATGATGTCCAACACATGGACATCACCAGATGGTCGACACCAAAATCAGACTGATTATATTCTTTGCAGCCAAAGATGGAGAAGCTCTACACAGTCAGCAAAAACAAGACCAGGAGCTGACTGTGGCTCAGACCATAAACTCCTTATTGCCAAATTCAGACTGAAATTGAAGAAAGTGGAGAAAACCACTAGACCATTCAGGTATGACCTAAATCAAATTCTTTATGACTATGCAGTGGAAGTGAGAAATAGATTTAGAGAAATAGGATTAGATCTGACAGACAGAGTGCCTGATGAACTATGGATGGAGGTTTGTGACAGTGTACAGGAGACAGGCCACTGCTGAGTTTTCCAAATTTGCTGGCATATTGAGTGCAGCACTTTCACAGCATCATCTTTCAGGATTTGAAAGAGCTCAACTGGAATTCCATCACCTCCACTAGCTTTGTTTGTAGTGATGTTTTCTAAGGCCTACTTGACTTCACATTCCAGGATATCTGGCTCTAGGTGAATGATCACACCATCGTGATTATCTGGGTCATGAAGATCTTTTTTGTACAGTTCTTCTGTGTATTCTTGCCACCTCTTCTTAATATCTTCTGCTTCTGTGAGGTCCATACCATTTCCGTCCTTTATCGAGCCCATTTTTGCATGAAATGTTCCCTTGGTATCTCTAATTTTCTTGAAGAGATCTCTAGTCTTTCCCATTCTGTTGTTTTCCTCTATTTCTTTGCACTGGTCACTGAGGAAGGCTTTCTTATCTCTTCTTGCTATTCTTTGGAACTCTGCATCCAGATGCTCATATCTTTCCAGCAATACGTGAACCGTGAACTTCCAGATGTTCAAGCTGGTTTTAGAAAAAGCAGAGGAAGCAGAGACCAAATTGCCAACATCTGCTGGATCATCGAAAAAGCAAGAGAGTTCCAGAAAAACATCTATTTCTGCTTTATTGACTATGCCAAAGCCTTTGACTGTGTGGATCACAATAAACTGTGTAAATTCTTCAAGAGATGGGAATACCAGACCACCCGACCTGCCTCTTGAGAAACCTGTATGCAGGTCAGGAAGCAACAGTTAGAAATGGACATGGAACAACAGACTGGTTCCAAATAGGAAAAGGAGTATGTCAAGGCTGTATACTGTCACCCTGCTTTTTTAATTTATATGCAGAGTACATCATGAGAAATGCTGGACCGGAGGAAGCACAAGCTGGAATCAAGATTGCCAGGAGAAATATTAATAACCTCAGCTATGCAGATGACACCACCGTTATGGCAGAAAGTGAAGAAGAACTAAAGAGCCTCTTGATGAAAGTGAAAGAGGAGACTGAAAAAGTTGGCTTAAAGCTCAACATTCAGAAAAATAAAATCATGGCATCCGGTCCCATCACTTCATGGCAGATAGATGGGGAAACAGTGGAAACCGTGGCTGACTTTATTTTTCTGGGCTCCAAAACCACTGCAAATGGTGACTGCAGCCATGAAATTAAAAGACACTTACTCCTTGGAAGGAAAGTTATGACCAACCTAGACAGCATATTAAAAAGCAGAGACATTACTTTGCAAACAAAGGTCCATCTAGTCAAGGTTATGGTTTTTCTCGTGGTCATGTATGAATGTGAGAGTTGGACTATAAAGAAAGCTGAAAGCATAAGAATTGATGCTTTTGAACTGTGGTGTTGGAAAAGACTCTTGAGAGTCTCTTAGACTGGAAGGAGATCCAACCAGTCCATCCTAAAGGAGATCAGTCCTGGGTGTTCATTGAAAGGACTGATTTTGAAGCTGAAACTCCAATACTTTGGCCACCTGATGCTAAGAGCTGACTCACTGGAAAAAACCCTGATGGTGGGAAAGATAGAGAGCAGGAGGAGAAGGGGACCTCAGAGGATGAGATGGTTGGATGGCATCATCTACTCGATGGACATGGGTTTGGGTGGACTCCGGGAGTTGGTGATGGACAGGGAGGCCTGGCGTGCAGCGGTTCATGGGGTCGCAAAGAGTAGGACACGACTGAGTGACTGAACTGAACTGACTGATCACAATAAAGATAGCATCTAACATTTATTGAGTGATTGATACGTGGCACAAATATGAGTAAAATGCCTTTGTAGGCTATCTCATTTTTCCTCAAAACAGCCCTAGAAATAAACACTATTTTTGTGCCTGATTTACAGATTGGGAAATTGAGGCTTATAGAGGTAATAGAGGTAAACCTAATATACCTAATAAATGGTAAACCCAGGCAATCTGATCCTAGAGCATTCCATATCACTGAATGGTTATTTCCCCACACAGGAGATAAAGAGAAAAGGACAGTATTTGCACAACAGTTCAGTTCAGTCGCTCAGTCGTGTCCGACTCTTTGTGACCCCATGGACTGCAGCACACCAGGTCTCCCTGTCCATCACCAACTCTTGGAGTTTACTCTAACTCATGTCCATTGAGTCAGTGATGCCATCCAACCATCTCATCCTCTGTCATCCCCTTCTCCTCCCACCTTCAATCTTTCCCAGCATCAGAGTCTTTTCAAATGAGTCAGTTCTTCGCATCAGGTGGCCAAAGTATTGGAGTTTCAGCTTCAGCATCAGTCCTTCCAATGAATATTCACAACTTATTTCCTTTAGGATGGACTGGTTGGATCTCTGTGCTGTCCAAGGGACTCCAAAGAGTTTTCTCCAGCACCATAGTCCAAAAGTATCAATTCTTCGGTGCTCACCTTTCTCTATAGTCCAACTCAAATCCATGCATGACTACTGGGAAAACCATAGCTTTGACTAGACAGACCTTAGTTGGCAAAGTAATGTCTCTTCTTTTTAATATGTTGTCTAGGTTGGTCATAACTTTTCTTCCAAGGAGCAAGCATTTTTTAATTTCATGGCTGCAGTCACCATCTGCAGTGATTTTGGAGCACAAACAAATAAAGTTTCTCACTGTTTCCACTATTTCCCCATCTATTTCCCATGAAGTGATGGGACCAGATGCCATGATCTTATTTTTCTGAATGTTGAGCTTTAAGCCAACTTTTTCACTCTTCTATGCAGATGACACCACCCTTATGGCAGAAAGTGAAGAGGAACTAAAAAGCCTCTTGATGAAAGTGAAAGTGGAGACTGAAAAAGTTGGCTTAAAGCTCAACATTCAGAAAACGAAGATCATGGCATCGGGTCCCATCACTTCATGGGAGATAGATGGGGAAACAGTGGAAACAGTGTCAGGCTTTATTTTTCTGGGCTCCAAAATCACTACAGATGGTGACTGCAGCCATGAAATTAAAAGAGGCTTACTCCTTGGAAGGAAAGTTATGACCAACCTAGACAGCATATTCAAAAGCAGAGACATTACTTTGCCAACAAAGGTCTGTCTAGTCAAGGCTATGGTTTTTCCAGTGGTCATGTATGGATGTGAGAGTTGGACTATAAAGAAAGCTGAAAGCGTAAGAATTGATGCTTTTGAACTGTGGTGTTGGAGAAGACTCTTGAGAGTCCCTTGGACTGCAAGGAGATCCAACCAGTCCATTCTGAAGGAGATCAGCCCTGGGATTTCTTTGGAAGGAATGATGCTAAAGCTGCAAGTCCAGTAATTTGGCCACCTCATGCAAAGAGTTGACTCATTGGAAAAGACTCTGATGCTGGGAGGGATTGGGGGCAGGAGGAGAAGGGGACGACAGAGGATGAGATGGCTGGATGGCATCACTGACTCGACGGATGTGAGTCTCAGTGAACTCCGGGAGTTGGTGATGGACAGGGAGGCCTGGCATGCTGTGATTCATGGGGTTGCAAAGAGTCAGACACAACTGATCGACTGATCTCTGATCTCTCTTTCACTTTCATCAAGAGGCTCTTTAGTTCCTCTTCACTTTCTGCCATAAGGGTGGTGTCATCTGCATATCTGAGGTTATTGATATTTCTCCCGGCCATCATGATTCCACCTTGTGCTTCTTCCCACCCAGCGTTTCTCATGATGTACTCTGCATATAAGTTAAAAAAGCAGGGTGACAGTATACAGCCTTGACATACTCCTTTCCTGATTTGGAACCAGTTTTTTGTTCCATGTCCATTTCTAACTGTTGCTTCCTAACCTGCATACAGGTTTCTCAAGAGGCAGGTCAGGTGGTCTGGTATTCCCATCTCTTGAAGAATCTCCACAGTTTGTTGTGATGCACACAGTCAAAGGCTTTGGCATAGTCAGTAAAGCAGAAGTAGATGTTTTACTGGATTGCTCTTGCTTTTTCAATGATCCAACAGATGTTGGAAATTTGATCTCTTGTTCCTCTGGCTTTTCTAAATCCAGCTTGAATATCTGGAAGTTCATGGTTCATGTACTGTTGAAGCCTGGCTTGGAGAATTTTGAGCATTACTTTACTAGCGTGTGAGATGAATGCAATTGTGCGGTAGTTTGAGCATTCTTTGGCATTGCCTTTCTTTGGGATTGGAATGAAAACTGACCTTTTCCAGTCCTGTGGCCACTGCTGAGTTTACCATTTTGCTGGCATATTGAGTGCAGCACTTTCACAGCATCATCTTTTAAGATTTGAAAGAGCTCAACTGGAATTCCATCACCTCCACTAGCTTTGCTTGTAGTGATGCTTCCTAAGGCCCACTTGACTTCACATTCCAGGATGTCTGGCTCTAGGTGAGTGATCACACACAACTGTGATTATCTGGATCATGAAGATCTTCTTTGTATAGTTCTTCTGTGTATTCTTGCAACCTCTTCTTTATATCTTCTGCTTCTGTTATATCCATACCATTTCTGTCCTTTATTGAGCCCATCTTTGCATGAATTTTTCCCTTGGTATCTTTAATTTTCTTGAAGAGATCTCTAGTCTTTCCCATTCTATTGCTTTCCTCTATTTCTTTGCATTGATCACTGAGGAAGGCTTTTTATCTCCTGCTATTCTTTGGAACTCTGCATTCAAATAGGTATATCTTTCCTTTTCTCCTTTGCCTTTAGCTTCTCTTCTTTTCACAGCTATTTCTAAGGCCTATTCAGACAACCATTTTGCTTTTTTGCATTTCTTTTTCTTGGGGACGGTCTTGATCCCTGTCTCCTGTACAATGTCACATACCTCTGTCCATAGTTCACAGGCACTCTGTCTATCAGATCTAATCCCTTGAATTTATTTCTCACTTCCACTGTAAAATCATAAGGGATTTGATTTAAGTCATACCTGAATGGTCCAGTGGGGAATGGTCCAGTAGGGAAACTACTTTCTTCAATTTAAGTCTGAATTTTACAATAAGGGGTTCTTGATTATACCAGTCAAGCTCCTGTCTCCTTTGAAATCATAGCACTTATTACTAGCAGCCTGTGGGGTGATTACATGCTGTCTTGTGATGTCAATGGCATTATTAAATGTCTTCTGATATTAGTGTTTTTGATGTCTTGTGGTATTACTAAGATGTTGTTGCTGTTGTTCAGTTGCTAAGTCATGCCCAACTCTTTGCAATACCATGGACTGTAGCACAGCAGGCTCCTCCCTCCTCCACTATCTCCCAGAGTTTACACAAATTCATGCCCAGTGAGTTAGTGATGCTATCTAACCATCTCAACCTCTGCCACCCCCTTCTTTTGCCTTCAATCTTTCCCAGCATCAGGGTCTTTTCCAATGAGATGGCTCTTTCAATCAGGCGGCCAAAGTACTGGAGCTTCAGCAACAGTCCTTCCAGTGAATATTCAAGGTTAATTTCCCTTAGGATTGACTGGTTTGATTATCTTGAGTCCAAGACAAAAGTCTTCCCCAGCACCACAATTCAAAAGCATCAATTTTTCAGCTCTCAGCCTTCTTTATGGTCTACCTCCCACATTCATACATGACTATGGATAGAAAAACCATAGCTTTGATTATATGGACCTTTGTCAGCAAAATGATGTCTCTGCTTTTTAATACACTGTCTAGGTTTGTCATAGCTTTCCTTCCAAGGAGCAAGCATCTTTTAATTTCATGGCTGCAGTCATAGTCCACAGTGATTCTAGAGCCTGAGAAAATAAAATCTGTCACAGCTTCCACTTTTCTCCTATTTGCCATGAAGTGATGGGACTGGATGTCATGATCTTAGTTTTTTGAATTCTGAGTTTCAAGCCAGCTTTTTCACTCTCCTCTTTTACCCTCATCAAGAGGCTCTTTACTTCCTCTTCTGCCTTTAGCATAGTATCATCTACATATCTGAGGTTGATGACATTTCTCCTGGCAAGCTTGATTCCAGCTTGTGATTCATCCAGCCTGAGATTTTATATGATGTACTCTGCATGTAAGTTAAATAAATTACTAAGACAGCACCTATATTACCGTGTATCTTTTGCAGTATTGAGCTTTTCATATACTTTTATTGTGCCAGCTAACTCTAAACTCTTTTGTATTGCTCCTGGGGTCTTGGCTAATTCAAAAGTTTGAGTGTTTGTGAAGCTTTCATTCATTAGAAAAATGATCCAAATCAAATAAATACAGTTAACACTACTTGATTGTACCCTATTTAGAGACTCTTTTTGTGCCCAGTTTTGGACATAAAGGTAATCTGTGTGTGTTTGCAATCCCTTCAGCCCTTATACACTCATAGAATCATAGCTATCTTCTGAACAACCAAAGAAAAATTCTATCTGTTCCTTGAAAATTAAAAAACAACTAACTCAGTTAAAAAGTAGTTCCAGTTTGCAGATTTATTTTAAGTTTACAAATTTATAATATAAATAAATAGAAAGGAATTTATTATATATAAATAGAAAGGAATAGACATAATATATATGTAAATTTTAAATAATAATAAAATGCATACTCTGAAGCCATTATCCACCATAGGAAATAAAACATGAAAGAGCAAATCTTTTATATCATCAAAAGTTTTAAGTAAATTAACTCTAAAATGATTATAAAACCTTAAGATGATAAAGGGGGTTTTAAGACTAAAAAAAGACACCAACTATTATAGTATTATATCGTGAGATCAGAAGGAGATTACGGGCTTCACTGGTGGCTCAGTGGTAAAGAATCTGACTGCCAATGCAGGAGACATGGGTTCAATCCCTGGTCTTGGAAGATCCTGCATGTCAGAGAGAAACTAAGCCTGTGTGCCTCAACTATTGAGCCTGTGTTCTAGAGCCTGGGAGCCACAATGACTAAGCCACAACTTTTGAAGCCCACGCACTCTAGAGCCCAACAAGAGAAGCCACCACAATGATAAGCCCACACACCTCAATCAGAGAGTAGCCCCTGCTCTCTGCAACTAGAGAAAAGCCAGTGCAGCAACAAAGACTCAGCATGGCCAAAAATAAATAAATAAATAATTATTTTTAAAAGGAGATTAGATAAATCTAGTCCTAATGATGGTATCAAATACTTCTGCAAAAGATTTTTTAAGTCTATTTTATGTCCCTTAAAGAATTGTAGTGTAAAGTGACTATATAGCCTGGATTTTTGGAATAATTACAATTTCACCCCATTTCCATAAACCAATGGCTTTTTGGAAATTACAATATTTTGTTATTCAAGCTACTCTACATCTTCCAATGTATCTCTTCTATCAAGAAATAAAGATTCTTGTTGGGGTCATGCGATCTATGCTGGCGTGGGTAAATAATCAGCATTCAGTTCAATTCAGTTCAGTCGCTCAGTCGTGTGCAACTCTTTGTGACCCCATGAATCACAGCACGCCAGGCCTCCCTGTCCATCAACAACTCCCAGAGTTCACTCAAACTCATGTCCATAAAGTCAGTGATGCCATCCAGCCATCTCATCCTCTGTCGTCCCCTTCTCCTCCTGCCCCCAATCCCTCCCAGCATCAGAGTCTTTTCCAATGAGTCAACTCTTCGCATGAGGTGGCCAAAGTACAGGAGTTTCAGCTTTAGCATCTCTGGAGTTATTTCTCCACTGATCTCCAGTAGCATATTGGGCACCTACTGACCTGGGGAGTCCCTCTTTCAGTATCCTATCATTTTGCCTTTTCATACTGTTCATGGGGTTCTCAAGGCAAGAATACTGAAGTGGTTTGCCATTCCCTTCTCCAGTGGACCACATTCTGTCAGCATAGATAAAATGAAAAAAACAAAAGCATCAGCTTACAGATTTAGAGGATTCTGACTCTAGTTGCTATTGAATTACTGGCTTTCATGAAGTGAGCATTAGACTTTCAGGTAGCTAATGCAGAGGGAAATATAACCAATATTAAGATCCACAGTATCTATGAGGAAAAACTAAACCAGTTGCACAGGAGAAGCCCAATTATTCCTGATTCTAAGAACTGAGATGTATTTCTCTACTACGTCTTCACAGAGATAATATGATCATTTACATCCCTTCCTTATAGTAAACACAGCAATGTGTTTCAAAGGGTTTTGTTTTCAATTGAGTTACAAGTGATGTAGAATATTATATAAGTTACATGGCAACCCACTCCAGTATTCTTGCCTGGAGAATCCCATGGCCAGAGGAGCCTAGAAGGCTACAGTCTATGGGGTCACAAGAGCTGGATACAACTTAGCGACTAAACTACTACAGGTGTACAATATAGTGACTCACAATTTTTAAAGCTTATACTCCATTAATAGTTATTGTAAACATTGACTACAGTCTTTGTATTGTACTATATAGCCTTATAGTTTATTTTATACATAATAGCTTGTATCTCTTAATTCCCTATTATTATATTGCCCCTTCCCCCTTCCCTCTCCTCACTGGCAATCACTAGTTTGGTCTCTATATTTGTGAGTCTGCCTCCTTTTTGTTATATTCACTGCTGCTGCTGCTGCTAAGTCGCATCAGTCGTGTCCGACTCTGTGCGACCCCATAGACGGCAGCCCACCAGGCTCCCCCGTCCCTGGGATTCTCCAGGCAAGAACACTGGAGTGGGTTGCCATTTCCTTCTCCAATGCATGAAAGTGAAAGTAAAGTTGCTCAGTTGTGTCTGACTCTTAGCAACCCCATGGACTGCAGCCTACCAGGCTCCTCCATCCCTGGGATTCTCCAGGCAAGAACACTGGAGTGGGTTGCCATTTCCTTCTCCAATGCATGAAAGTGAAAAGTGAAAGTGAAGTCGCTCAGTCGTGTCTGACTCTTAGCGACCCCATGGACTGCAGCCTACCAGGCTCCTCCGTCCTTGGGATTCTCCAGGCAAGAGTACTGGAGTGGGGTGCCATCGCCTTCTAGTTTTCTGTAATAAATTCCACATATAAGTGACACCATACAGTATCTGTCTTTCTCTGTCTGAACTTTATTCGCTTAGCACAATACCCTCCAAGTCCATCCGTGTTGTTGCAAATGGCAAAATTTCATTCCTTTTTTGGCTGAGTGTTCCAGGAAATGGCAACCCACTCCAGTATTCTTGCCTGGAAAATCCCATGGACGGAGGAGCCTGGTAGGCTACAGTCAGTCCGTGGGGTCGCAAAGAGTCGGACACGACTGAGCAACTTCACTTTCACGTTCACTTTCATTCCATGTATATATATCATTATCCATTCATCCATTGATGGACACTTTGATTGCTTACATATCTTGGCAACTGTTGTTTTTGTTTTTTCCAAATACCTACCCAGCAGTGGATATTCCTAAGTCATATGGTAGTTCTGTTTTTAGTTTTTTGAGGAATCTCCATACTATTTTCCATAGTATACCCTACCAACAAGGTATAAAGATTCCCTTTTCTCCACATCCTTGCCAACATTTGTTATTTGGGTTCTTTTGATGATAGCCATCCTGACAGGTATGAAATGATACCTCATTGTGGTTTTGATTTGCATTGCCTGATGATTAGCAACATTGAGCATCTTTTCATGTGCCTGTGTTTCCTCTTTGGAAAAATATCTATTCAGGTCTTCTGCTAATTTTTTAATCGAGTTGTTTTATTGATGAGCTGTATGAGCTTCTTATATATTTTGAATATTAACCCCTCATCAGTCATATCATTTGCAAACATTTTGTCCCATTTAGTAGGTTGTCTTTTTGTTTCATCAACCATTTTCTTTGCTGTGCGAAAGCTTTTAAGTATAATTAGGTTCAATGGATTTTTTATCATAACAAATATGCTGAGGACTTCAAACCAAAATGCAAATTCAGAGATACAAATATATGCCCTCTGAAATGACATTTTTGGGAAATAAGTCAGCAGTTCTTCCGGGTACAGGCATTATAACTTCATAAAGGCAAACATCTGGAATTTTTACACTGCAGATATTAAAATAGTTCCATCCTTAGTCAAGAATTCAGATGTTTTGGATAGATCTGCTATTTGTAATTAATTTGCTGGTCCTAGTATGAATATAATATACTTGAACTACATTTCATTAAATTCCCAGCAGATTTAGATAGAATTTCTTTTTTCCCTTTCTTATAGGTAAGTACCCAGAGAAGTGAGAAAACGTTTTTTCTCTGGGATTATGCTTGGCATATGTGACAGAAATGTCAGAGTAAGTACAAAATGTGAATGTGCATTTGTCATGTATGACTATAGGGGGAATTCTACTTTTAAAAAAATATACCAATCTATTTATCAACTTTCCAAAGTGCAATCTGATTATTTGCTTTGGAAGTTTTTTCTTCTGCAATGTAAGTGTTCAGTAAGAGCCCACTGATTATGGGCTGGAGGAAAAGACAAAGGAAATCTAAACCAAAACGACTAGGAGCCATAATCTACTAATACTTGCTCAAAGAGAAAACACTTGAATTATTATGCAAACCAAAAGAAAAATAAGAATTCAAGGTAAAAATGTCATAAATTTAGTATATACTCATGTATTCAGTGAGGCATTTGTATCAAAGCCAGCTCTAATCTTTCTTTAACTGGATTGTGTTCGGTTTTGTTTCCCCTACAGAATAAAGAAGAAAACCACTAGAGTGTCTCTGACCATCAGTCCCCCCGTTAATGAAGCCTCTAACACCAGATCAAGTTATTCTACCTTAGTTCAACCACTGTGTATTGAGCCCCAGAGGGTAGGTTCAACTTTAAAAGCTTTCTGAGGGCTTTCAGTAATGGAGACACAGTCCCAGAGAGGAAGGAATCAATGCAATTTCTTGAAAAGTATACACAGGGAAAGCTTCCAGCTGCATGACCTCAGAAGGAACAAGAAAGAAATCTATGGGTCTCAGAAATAACTCCATGGTAGTTCTGTGGGTTGGCCATTTGTCTGTGTGCCAGACCATAAGGGACAGTTGGTTTCTAGGAGCTCAGTCCCATAATAGAATATTCCAACTATCCAAGGAATGAATTCCCTTGTAATTAAAAAAGGAGAGGGGGTTGTTTTTCAAAAACCTAAAAGATACAAGAACAACTGTAAGGAGGAAGGAAAAAATCTAGTGAGTAAAATTTAGAAGTTATTTAAACCTTTAATGTACAGTCTCTAAATAATCACCAATACTCATTTCTCAAATGTAATCACCTAGTGTTGTATTTTACCATCTCAACTAATGGAATGCTGGAGGAGAGAGGAAAAATGGGTGGCATTGGAGCAGATATCCAAACTGACATTTAATTTAGGAATATCACCCCTTTCATAAAGTAAATTTATAGTGTGGGTGGTAACAGCTAGCCCATGGCCACCATTCAACTAAGGTTTCAGAGCCTTGACAACATGGATGACAGTGTCTCTTCCGTTTCTTAACCAGATGCAGAGTCCCTGCAGCAGCCTGTTGGGATCCACTTGTGCTGTAGCCCCTGTGTTTACCAAGGTAATCTATGCACAGTGCATAATGGAGTTTAGATTTTATAGACAAATTGTAGGGTTTGTCAAAGGTATAAGAAGAAGAAAAGAGAAAACTAGAAAGGACCTCAGGGATTACAATTCTTTATATATGAGAAAACTGAGTCCCAGAAAACATGAAATTATTGTTCAGTGTCACAGGGCAATTCATGGTTCATCCTATGCTCTTTAGACTTTTGCTCTATGTCAATCCTCCAGCTCTGGAAGGCAGTTCTTAGATGGTTCTCTCCAAGCAGACAATGCTCTGCCTGACCTCAAGGTTCAATTCATCACATTCTCTTAACTGGCCACAAGATGCCCTTCTGAAGAAGTCAACAAGCAAAACCATATCTATTTCTGGCTTGGGTCACAGTCAGAGATCAGGATTTAGATGCCTCCTCTATCATTCACTGGAAACAGCAGGATTCAATCAGCTAAGTCAAACCAAGCTAAGGTTGCTATCTTCTGCAGGCCGTCTCCCAGTTTTCAAACCTAACAGAACTGGAACTATTGCCACTGCTGGCCTAAGGTATGAGAAGTACAGCTGGAACTTACCCAGATACAGGATGGGAGACATAGGAAACAATGTCATTATGAATAAGGAGCAGTGCTATCAATTCTGGAAGCCCACTTTCAGCAGATGCTATTAGGCACAAGTCTTCTCTCCTGCTGCATTCCTTCTTATAATATGCAGCCCTGGACATCAGGCTCAAGGGCTGGGCTGGTGATCATTATGTCTTACCTAGGTCTCACCAGGCAGAAGGACCTCAGGTCCTCTCTCTTTGGTCTGAGGGCCAAGTTATAACCTGAAATGTGATTCCAGATTCCAGAGGACCCTGGAGCTGAGAACAGGAGAGGAGGGAGATTAGGACTTAAGGAGTAAACTTACCACAAATGCCACTTGTTCATGTATGAATTGTGAGACTGTACTAGCTGTTGTTAATAAATACTTTTTATATATCAATATAACTCTTCATTCTTTAAAGAAAGTTTTCAGATTATGTCTCTGAAATGAGCCTCAAAACCTCAAGTATGCTGAGCATTTTGCTACCCCTATTTCACAGAAAAAGAACAGGAGTTCCACAAAGGTTAAAGTCTTCCAAGTTCCTATGATGAGCTTCAACCCTCTAGTGGAAAAGTTGTGATTTTGGCCCAATTCCTCTAAGTCATGATTCAGAATCATTAACAAATTACAGTACTTCCCATGCTGCTCAACCAGTAATAAAGATTAAATCTGTACCTTCATAGGTACTAAATAAAAAAATAACACAAAAAAGTGAAGACCTCTTAACTAATTGGTTTTCTATTTTGAAAAGCGGTTCTTGGGGGAAAAGAATAAAAGCTTTCTCATTAAACACAACTCCATGAAATTGAGATAAAGACTTACAGCTGACTATAAAGCACAAAAGATACCCAGCAAGCTCCTTATTTTGATTAAGGTATAATCAGTTGTCAATAATCATGATGAAAATCATGCACACTTACTGCAACTGACACCCCAAATCACAGTATATGGTGAAACAATTTCTTCCATTCTGTGAATTCTGTGTTTGTTCTTCAGCATCTTCAAGATATCTCTACAACCAGAGGTCAGTTTGTCGTGTTTGAATGCCGAGTCCAGGCCACAGCCGCAGTTCAAGTTCATTGGTACAGAGAGAAAGAGCAGATAGCCGACTCAGATGACTTCCGAATTCTGAGAAAAAGTACAGTGATAAGCTTTATAATTTACTTTTTATTCCAATTTACCTTGAAATCTAATTCATGTTTTAACGTTTAATAACTGATTTGTTACAGGTTCAGAGATTGCTACTGCTAAACAATTACTTAAATACAAATAATTCCTCAACATAAACAACCAAAAAAGAAAAGACAGCTGCTTTGTTCTGATGAAATAATAGTTTTAATAGCTGTAAAAAAGACTAGTCTGTTTTCACAGATTAATCTTAATTATTTTCCCAATGAGTTCTTGGCATACAAACAAGAAAATAAATGTGAGAATAAACATACTTTTTAAAGAGTAACACAAATGAAAACTGATGCATAGCTTTCTAAAACTTTACAGTTTAAGTTTCCTGTGCATACATGCTAAGTCACTCCAGTCATGTCCAACATGCTAAACACTGAGTTTATAAACAATTTCTAATTTAATCCTCACATCAGTATTTTGAGGTATGTGTTATCATCTCCATTTTATAAGCAAGAAAACTGAAATTAGAAATGCTAAACACCTTGCCAAAGGTCACAAGGCTAGTAAGTGCTATAGTCAAGTTTCAAGCCAAAGATATTTCTTACACTAAGTGAAGAAAATATACTCTCTTAAATATTAATTCAAAACAACTGAACATTTGCACATCACATTTAGGAAGAAACACCTCTATTATGCCACATGGTATTTCTTTTAAAAGTCACATTTATTGCATTTTGTGAAAGTAATAAAATTTATTACAATAAATATAAAAAATATATAAAATCTAGAAGAAACGTAAAGTTACATTCTTACCACCCAGAGAAAACTATTATTAATCTTTTGTGTATTTTTCTGCAGTAATACTACAGTATTTCTGTAATATTCAACTTTAATTAGAGAGAGTAAAAGAAAAGGATTTTCTTGGGAGAAAAAGGCCACCTCAGGATTAATGTTTCAGCAACAGTTTACATTCAGAGAAGAGATACAGCTGTTCCTATCTCACATTAAAGATGAATAATTAAGGCCCAGAGAAGTAATTTTCACAAAGTCACAGAGCAAGCTAGTTGTAGAACAGGACTGAAATACGGTTTTTCCAGCTCTAGCATCCTGCCAAGTATTCATTCCATACCTTTTCTGAGTTTCTACACAATTTACGGTCTGTGATGCAAGATTTCAGTCAATGTTGTACTTGTTTCAAGTTATTTCTTGCATACACATGGCACCTTCTCTCAACTAAACTGCCATCATTTAAATTTTCTATTCTCTTGTTTTTTCTTTCAGAAACTTGTTTATCATCTATTCCTGGTAAGCACAATTTTTCAACATCTTGATAATAAATAATTAAACCAAATAAGCATCAGAAGACTTTGTCTCCTAAACTACTTTTGCCTTCAGAAACAGTTTTGAGGCTACCTTATGCCAACTCTTCTACAATGGAAGAAGCAAGAATACTGGGATTTATCAGTATATTTGCTCATTTATTCATTCATTCAACATTTACTAGATACAGGCAATGGCCAGGTTCCATTCGTGGCACTGAGGAATCCCTGACCTCACAGGGCATGAATTCTTCCTCTAATTCCATTTGATGTCCTCTTATTCCATGTGTCTCGTGAGCAACACACAGAGGCAGAAAGAAGGTGTCCTGACATCAAACATCTAAATTGTTGGCTGTCCAAGAAGTACATGCGATGGCCACCACACAGTGGCCATCACTATCCTACCATCAAGCCTAGTTACCACGGCAATAACAACATTTAGGTCAGTTCAGAAAATCATCCTTATAGGACCTTTATGCTAAGCACTAAAGTTACAGAAATCTAGAATTCAAGAGGTAAAGTGTAATCCCTGCTTTTAAGAAGCTGATAGTCTAGTAGAGAAAACAGATGTGTCTAAGAAGTAGGTGTTAGGGACCACGCTGGGGTTACTTCAGGTTGCATTGTTAGGATTTATCTTCATGAGCCCACTCAAAGATAAAAATCTAATCAGAGGGATTATTTTTTTAATCTCAGGAATACACTACTTATTCCCAATACCTACTCTCCCTGATATCCTCCCACACTGTTTGTTAATTTGGGGCACCTAAATACTCGGCTCAAGTTGAATCTCTCCCCTTTCCAGAGGAAGTGTGCACCTTAATTATCACAGAAGCATTTCCTGAAGATTCTGGAGACTTCAAGTGCATTGCAGAAAATGAGGCTGGGACTGCAGTCTCCACAGCAAGACTCTTTGTTTCTCCAGGTAATTACTCCCCAGGATCACCCTGCTCAAATTCAGCCCTGAGCCAAGAGGAAGACTCTCTCTGTTTCTATCTGAACTTTGGTGACTAATTCTATTTTTCAGAAGGAAAAGTGGAGAAATCAGAGGGTTCTCAAAAGTCACCCACAAGAAAATTTCCTCCAAAACTGGTCTCCTCTCCCTGGAGCAGTGACAGCCACACAAAGGATAAAAATCCAGACAATACTCCAATAAACCTTATGCAAACTATTCCTGAAACAGCCAGTCACAATGAACATGAGATCCAGGTTCCAAAGGAGGAGTTCTGCACCATCAATGAAAATTCTTCTGAGCTACAACCACAATGGTAAGGGCAGACAGACCTAACATTCACACATCCAACAAACGTTTTTGGCTCTATATAAAGAATAGTGAACATGACAAAGCTCCTGCCCTTGGCAAGCTTGCATGGATGAATCACTTTACCTCTGCCATTTCCCCACCATGCATTTCACCAAGGCTGAAACAGTAAGTCATGTAAGTTTTAGAAATACTAAGAAATAATAAGTCTTAGATACATATTTAAGGGTTTGCTACAGAGACTTGTTGGGGAAAAAACAACAACAACACTGAAATGGCAAAAGTTTCTGAAGAATGGAGTCTTTTCCCAAATTAGAATTCAATGTCCTATCTCAATACAAACAGGTAAAACATTTTGTGATACAGATTTCTACATGGTTAGTCTTAGAATTGGAGAAGGCAATGGCAAGCCACTCCAGTACTCTTGCCTAGAAAATCCCATGGACGGAGGAGCCTGGTTAGGCTCAAGTCGAGTCACTACGAGTCGGACACGACTGAGTGACTTCACTTTCACTTTTCACTTTCATGCACTGGAGAAGGAAATGGCAACCCACTCCAGTGTTCTTGCCTGGAGAATCCCAGGGACGGGGAAGCCTGGTGGGCTGCCATCTATGGGGTCACACAGAGTCGACTGAAGCAACTTAGCAGCAGCAGCAGCAGCAGTCTTAGAATACAGACACAATTGTCCTTGCATATAAAGGACAAAAGTATAAATAGAAAGATATATCAGTACGTGAACTTTCCAAGCAGCCTGTACGTTTAAAACAGCGGATGCATGTTGATGTATGGCAAAACCAATACAATAGTGTAAAGTAAAAAAATAAATAAATAAAAAATAAAATAATAAACAATAAAAAGTTAAAAATAAAACAACACAATCCATCACCATCCCCAGCCCCCAAACACAAACACCAAACCAAAATACTTATTTTTTAAAAACCTAAAAATTGATACTTAAAAGTCATTGGAAACTAACAGACCTGAAACAATGTGTGAAACACATAGTAAGAATTCAATAAATAGGAACTATTACTTCACTGCATTGTCTTTATATCAAGGTCAGTGTTATCTCCAGCAACAGCCTACAACTGTGAATTCTCAGTTGGTCTCCTGGAATCCCTTTAGCTTAATGGGATCACTAGTCGTCTGGGCAGTAGCTACCCCTATAAATAGATTCCTCACGGTATCAAGGAAGAATAGGTGTGTGGAAAAATAAATAAGACCGCAATTTATTCAACAAACATTTGTTAAGCACACTGTATGTGTTTGTCAGTTTCTGTGCCTTGGTAAAATGGACAATACTCACATCCACAGTTTTTCTCCATAAGTACCTGTGTTTATCAGTGAGCCTTTAGGACTTAAAAAGGCCTTGAATTTACTATTAGTATCTTTCATTTAAGACTACTATCTTTTTCATTAATAAAATCATTTGTGGGGAAATTATCAGGTAAAAGTTCCATGAATGTTAGCAGGTTTTTACTGAATGTCTACCAAGAGCTATACTCTCCTAGACAAGATAAATAAGTAATAAAGAGTTCCTTCTTCAGAAAAAAACCTAGTTGAAGAGATACATTATACCACAAAATAGTCCACTGTAGGATTTCTTGTTTCATTTGAATCTCTGCAACACTGATTTAGTAAAATAGATACTATCATTGTTTTTCACTTAATTATTAAAGTTCAGAGATATGCAGTAGAGTGAGTACTTACACTCAGGTCTCCAAAATCGATAATAAAAAGGTTAATATGTCTAGAAAGCTGCAGAGCATTAACCAAATTAATACTATCATTTGTACTGTCTGACTCCAAATCCAGTGGAGTATCCATCATTATTTCTTGAGAAGAATAAGACTGAGTCCACTGCTCCAAGGCGATTCCCTTTTGCTATATGTCTATGCAGAACTTCAAAAATCACAGTGATTAATGCATAACCTGAAAATCATAAAACATTCTTCATTCTTTTGTCCTTTCATCTTCAATATGACATTTTCCTTCTCAGTTGATACAGCTGAGAAGGATAGAAATTAGCCTCATCACACACATCTGACCTCTGAAAAAGGTCAGAAGTTTAAAGTACCATTTTTACAATCACATATATACTTCGCATTTTAAAAAACAAGAGATTAATGAGTGACAGTTAAACAGCTACCCACTGGTGATGAGACAAGAAGGAATTTCCTGGACATGTAGCAGGAAATATTTCAGTAGGAAACACCTGCAACAGTAGGAAGTTACATACATATTGTGAGGTATTAGAATGATTTACTAGAGGCACTTACTGATAATTTAGAGACAGAAATGGGAAAGTTGTCTTTAGTGGGTAAGCTGGAATATGGTTCACCCACCAGACATCTTAATTCTTTCAGTTTTAGGATGATTTTTCTCAAATAAGCATCAAATCATTCAAACAGCCATATTTGTGAGAAAACATAAAACACCATTTAAAAAAGCACACCAAATATCAAAAGGCAGAAAAACAGATTCATGGTAAATTACTGAATATAGACCCTTAACTTTTGAGAATGGTGTTATAAAACACCTTATCTACCTTTCCAAAACCATCTCTTGATCCCCTAATTGTAGCAAGAACCTTAGTCTCAATGCACCATGGAGCTACCACACTGTAATGAGAGTTTCTCTTACAAAGGTCAAGGGAAAAGAAGAGGAAAAGTGTAAATGATAAAGAATAAATAAAAACTAAAATTCTTCCTCAACTATGGAACATTTGGCATCTGCCCTTGGGAAAATTGGGGATTTAAGTTTGTCCTGGGCATCTACCACACTCGGCTGGTAGGGCTTATCTCAATCAAACTCTGTTCTTGGAAAGAATCAAGTATCAGTCACATATATCACATTTAAAGTGCCTAGAATAGGGTCTTGCTCAAACTAAAGGCTATATGTGTCTATTATTCTTGTTATTGTCACTTGCACTTACATTTTAAGTCTAATTTGGATTGAAGGCTTTGCCCATATTAATGTAAACTGAAATATCAGTGAGCAGAAGTGGAGAAATATTTTGGGTGACTCCTTATAAAATGACTTACAATAAGACTCCTTACAATAAGTAAACAAATGCCTATTCATCAAGTCAAGCATGCTTTTTCTACTAAGGTGGCAGTCATCAAACTTTCTCTGAACACCAAAGAAGTTACACCTACATGGTCAGCTGTGAAGAATTTTAAGTGGCTCATTTGTGCTCAATTATCTATTTGTTGGACCCTGATGTACACAGCAATTACACCAAGGCTGGAGTATCCATGAGGGTTGTTGTTCAGTCACTCAGTCGTGTCCGACACTTTGTGGCCACATGGACTGCAGCACGCCAGGCTTCCCTGTCCATCACCATCTCCCAGAGCTTGCTCAAACTCATGTCCATTGAATCAATGACACCAACCAACCATTTCATCCTCTCTTGTCCCCTTCTCCTGCCCTCAATCTTTCCCAGAATCAGGGCCTGTTCTAAGACTATGAGAGAGGGGAATAAATAATTATGTTTTAAACAACAGAACCACACCAAGCTAAAGCCACTAAATATGGATAATTCCAATTGATTAGCCTCATCCTCATGTCACCTACCCCTCTCTACCACCTCTTGTTGATCTGAAGCTTTCTTCCTAATTATATACTTCTCTGCACACACACACACACACACACACACACACACACATGGAAACATAAAAGGCTAAGATGGTCTCCTTGGTGAAAAGAGAAAGGAAATTGTGTAACTATAAGGAGTAAGGGAGATAGAGAGAGCTACAGGACAGAGCCCTAATTGTAAACACTGCTTGATGGGTAGTTTCTTAAGTGTTTCAACTCTTTTAGAATAAAAGTATAAAGGTATAAGGTCATTAAAAGTATAAGGTCAAGGATCTGTATGCCATACAGATTCAGAGAACTTGCTATACAGACCAAATCATGTTTTTCCACTTCCCCACCTTCCCAGTGACATAACACCATCATTCTGCTCTCTTGCCTTTGCCTAGACACACTCCTTCTCTTGAAGCAAACTGCTTGAATCCCACTCTACCCCTCCTTCCATCTGGCAAGAGAGGAAAAAAAGAGGTCTTCATGTGAATAGCTATCTAACAGAAATCAATTTGAAGCCCACCCGTCAGTGGTCTTATTTCTGGAGAAGTCTTAGTAGTCAGAATGTCAGTCTTAGAATACTATTTCCCTTTCAGTCCTTTTTTCAAAAAGGAAGATCAAAGCCCCCATCACAAAAAGAGAAAATGAGTTTTCTCTACACCTTTTCCCATTTCTCAGTTCTTTGCTGTCCCCCCTACATGTGCTTGCTAAAGCTCCTAGTCAAAGTTCACATCTAAAATAAAGAGGCTTGCAAGAGAAGCTCATGTAATCCCACTCCTTAAATATCACTAAGACATCTGAGATATTGTTTAGATCATGGACTCTTACTTTGACATGCCAGCATAGGTAGATGGACAGGCAAGCACATCAGATGTCACTGCTTGGCAGCTGATAAAAGTCAGTGGTGCTATAATACTAAGCACAGAGCCACTAGATTAGTCTGCGAGGGAAGGGGATGCCTCTTCCTTCCCTTTAGTAGTAGGTTTAACCCAGCTGGCACTCTCTGGAACTCGGGTAAGTCCCTTCTTTATTCCTGCTTCAGTTTTGGGTTTTGTTTTTGTTTTTTGTCCAAATCAGAACAGTATGTAAAAGGTGATCTTCAGATAAAACGTTCAAAAGCCACAAGATCATAATGGCATTACACAAAGATTTGAAAAGAATGAGACCTGTTCATTCCACTGAAACTATAAGGCATTAAAAAAGGTAGAAGGAAAGATAGTTGTGTGTCATTATTTTTCAATCATCAGTTTTCTTTGCAAAAGGACACCTGGCCTAACTGTAACTGTGCAATGTCCTATATTTCAAAATACCCTCAGTTTTCTGTTTAAGTTTGTGGTATGTTAGAGATAGGGGGGAGAGTTAAGATTTTTCTAAACAGGAGAGTTAATAGAACTTTATTCATAAAATCTCTGAAATTTATTTAACATTATTTGGAATACAATGATACTGTCAATAAAACAGAAGGATTATAGAACTGATTGTTGAACAGTAACTACAAACACGAAGAAAAACCTTCCAGAGTTATCTGCATGAACATATGTACAAAATTTTCTTCAGACATGAAAATGAAACATTTGAAAGAACATATTTTTAATTGAATTTTTAAAAAAATAACAGTAATTGTTAACTATGTAAGCTGATATCAAAATGTACAACACAGTTGACATTCTAAAAATACACATAAAGAAAAACAGGGAACTTTCTGGAAAATATCTACTGGCTATTTGTTTAACAGTTTATTCCTTGCTATTTGAAATTAATCTGAATGATCTGTCAGCCCAAAAAGGAATTTAAAATCAAACACTGGATTCAATTCTGCAATGGAGTAAACCCAGAGTATAAAACTACTTGCCTTGAAATAATCTCTTTTTTTAAGAATATCTAATTAAAGCCTCCTTTTGGATGTTTTTCTCCAGTAATTTCAAGGCTTAATATAGTTAATTACTAAAGTGCACCCTAGTTGAATGTGCTTGTGTTCATAAACTCAAAATTAAGAAATGTATGACTTTTGAAGTGCCTTTTTCAATAGAATCTTTCTCTTGGCTGTTTAGTTGCATTTTTGTTCTTTCCTAAAACTGTGTAACTCTAAACTATACATACAACCTGAGAATCAAGTTGATGGGTTTAGAAATTTTTCATTAAAAATGATACTTTATTCAAGAGAGGACATTAAATAATCATAAGACTAGGATTCAATGATGACAATTTGGTTAATTTTACTAGCTACAAGTTTGATTTATCATTACCTCAATGTTGGTTTATACTATATGAAGCAAACTAAACATATTCTGAATTAAATTAGTTGACATTTTGAATAAAGACAGAATCAATGTTAAAACAATTTATGGGGCTAGTCTTTTTGTGTAAAGTATATATATAGTCCTTCCCAGATTTACCATACTAATGGAAAAAATCAGGTGAAAATATTTCTTTGAGGCTGATTTTAGTGGCAAATGATCCATCAGAGAAAAAATGGGGACCTACTGTCAAAAGTCAGGAATGCCAATGCAGTGTTGAGTATGAGAAATGGCAATCATCTTTTCTTGGAAAAGTATAGGCTAGCTTCAAACCTGCCTTACTTCCTTCTGTACATACTGTTTGCCATTTCAAAAAAAAAAATAATACAGGAATGAAAGCAATTTCAAAATTTAGTCTAAAATACATACTAAACACAAAAATAATTTAAAGTGAAACCAAATAATTAAGAGAACAGCAAAACCAATAACCAATAAAATCAAAAAATAACAAAAACTACAAAGGGTTCTGGAATACAGTAATTTATATACATACAGAGAGATACTTGAATGCAGCCACTCCTTAATTATCTTCTAGTTTGGTACTATGGTCAATTGGGAAGCAAAGGGAGAAAAAGAGGCAGTGAATTATAAGGTAAAACGAAATCCACTCATGGTTGACAACAGTGAAGTACGGGCGTTTGCTGTACTTTGTGAAATTGTAAAAGGATGAAGGAGCAAATACGGACAGTAATGTTCTTTAGAAAAGAAGCACACTGCTCACCTTGATTCACCATGTCATTCATCACAGATCACCAAGGCATGAATTAACGATGCATCAGAAGAGTTGTTCATTGGTATTGATGAGCAATGGGAAGAATTCAAACTGAATAGAAGCTAATATATTTAACTGCTAATAATTTTAAATCAGTAACTCTCTGTGGCTAATGAAACTGCAGGCTTTTGTCAAAAGCTAAACACGAAATAAAATGAACACACTGAACAACATCACAAATTTTCTTTTCATAAACAAACACTTGGCGAACTCAAAATCAAAACTTTTCCTACATCTTGAAGCCCCCAGGTGTGCTTGAAGAATCACCCAGAGGCAAACAAACACTAATGAATTATTTTTTCTTATTCTCAAGTGGAAGTCATTTGTGCAAAGACAACACATAAAGGAATGGAAGTACATAAGTTTAAGAAAAAAAAATAAAGCACATAAACTCCTAAAGATCTTACACAGTACCATTTTTATGCAAATACTGTAACTGAATCACTTTCTTCTTTTGAAGGAACAATATTCTTCAAGAGAAGGCCACTCCATCAAAGCCAGGAGCGCTGTATCCCCAGGATCTCAACAAGGAGGCACAGACCAAGGTCGCTTCTGATTCACTGCAACCTTCTGTAATTCCAGGCTTGCAGACCCAGATTCAGGACCCCACCCCTTCAGGAGCAAGTCATTACAATAAGTTGCCTTCAACTTCCATAAACCAGCTAAACATGTTTAACTACGAACGTCCAAAACACTTCATCCAATCCCAAAATCCATGTGGCTCCAGACTTCAGCCTCCCGGACCGGAAATCTCCAGCTACTCTAGCCAGACCAAACAGTCCTCCATTACCATCCAACCCCGCCAGTGCACAGAGCAAAGATATTCTGCCTCCTCAACAGTGAGCTCTCACATCACTATGTCCTCCTCTGCTTTCCCTGCTTCTCCTCAGCAGCTTGCTGGCTCCAACCCAGCCCAAAGGGTTACAGCTACTTATAACCAGTCTCCAGCCAGCTTCCTCAGCTCCATATTACCATCACAGCCTGATTACAGCAGCAGTAAAAACCCTTCCACGGTGGACTCCAAGTAAGTGAGCTTAAAAGAAAAAGAAAAAAAAAATATATATATATATATATAAAGAGAGAGAGAGAGAGAGAGACATAGTTAGATAAAACTGTGAATCCTGGGAGCTAGTATCTGGGGGAGAAGGGGGATGGGTTATGTACGTCATTCTTCACTATCTAAAAAGTCAATGTGACTTCATGGTCTCATTCCATATTTCTCCTGGAACACCTTGAACCAGGGTACTGGCAATAAATCATCTGACCCATTCTCCAGTGTTCAGGTTGAGTTAAACCCAAATCACCTCTTACTTCATATTATACTTGAATTACACATATTATACATAATAGGTAATGACTTACCTATTATTTTCCATCTTCCAAAAGAGATTTCTAACATACCCAAGAACAGTGAACTATTTCCCCAGCTTTAAGTTCCTCATGCTGTAAATTTGATCCCTCTGATTCTAAGCTTAGCTGAGGTGAACACCTGTCTGCTCTTCTTCAGATAGGATTTCCTCTCACATAAGCAGAAGCTATTAAGTTTCTTCTCAGTTTTAGTCTTTTCTTACTATCCGTCTTCCCCTCTGATCCTGAATATCCACTTGGCTAAAAAGAAAATATGGGATTCAGACACTAAAGTATGTAAATTTTCCCGATGATCAGAAAAAAAGGCTTGAATAGATTCGTGACCTTAAAGTTTCGAAGATCATTAAAACCACACTTTGTTCCAACTGGTAGGACCAATCTAACTACAGGGAAGAATACCTGCAGACTTATGCAAGCATGTACTATTTCCACAGCCCTAAAACTGTCCGAGGAGAAACTGATATGAAGAAGGACATAGTGGTTGTGCTTTTTTTAAAACATGAACTAAATACTTTGTGCTTATGCAAACTTTGGGCTATCAGTTTTCCTATTCCTCGGCTGGCTAGAACATCAAGAGAATTAAATCAAAGGCATCTGAAAAACTGATAGAATATGTTTTGTTGGTTACAGGCTTATCAACAGATATGCTGAAATTCACTAATTTCTCTCAGTTTTCTCTAGAGGCTAATTTTTCAAAAGATTCCAATTGTTAGTGGTCTAACCACAGCAAATCAACTTGCAAAGAAAATTTTTCAATATTTTTAAAAATGAAAACCAAGAAAGTCAAACACATTTGTTAGAATCCTACAGATACTAGGTAGAATCATCTGAAATGGCTGACAAAAATTTTAACCTACAAAAAGGCATTCTCACAGGTTTGGCCTAAAAATTTTAAAAGATGCCTTCAGGAATTAAGAGCCCTCTTCTCCTCTTCCATCCCAAATTCCCATTATACCCATTATCACACATTGTAGATTTTTCTTAGTTACATTTTACCCAGATAATCTTTTCCATCTAGCTTTCAATTATTTCTAAATTTGCTGTATAAGCATATTTAAATCTAAAATAACCTTTTCTGACTATATTCTTCTTAGTAAAGTGTTTAATCCTATTCCAAATTCCTGTCCAGAAAAGAAGGCCATAAAATATTAGCGAGCCATGACCATGTACTTAGTTCTGTGCATAGAACTAAAGAGAGGAAAAAAGGATGAAATGGAGAGGATGAGAAATAAAGCATAGAAGGACCCCAAACTAGAGATCAAAGATCCAGCTTTAGCTGTTCCATTTTCAGCAATCATAGATAACTCTTTTAATCTTCCCACAGCCACTTGATACCCATTCAGTGTCCAGCTGTACAAGGTGGAAAGCTTTGCCCTTTGAACATTTGTGCACAACTCCCTCATTGTTATGATGGGCTTAAGTTTGCCCTGTCTTCTAAAATAATTCCTTGGATTCTGACCTAGAGAAGCTTGAAAGCTTTAGTTAGCTTTTCATCAGTAAGGAACCCTTAAGCAAACGTTTCATACATTTGCTCGAACCAACAGACTGGAAATTTAGAGGAACCCTTTAAGTACTCCTTTCAAAAAGCTTGCTGTGTGACATTCAGCATGACTACCTTACCTATTAGGTGATTCAGTATGTTGATCTATAACGAAAGCTAAGGATTTGGGTGATTAATGTTAGGGGGAGAAAACCCTATAAAGCACTGTGCAAGTATAACGTTAGTTTCTAATTATGAATAGATAGCAAGTCCTAACCCTTAAACCATATAAAATGGTAATAATGCAGGTATTCAGTGAACAAAGTGACTGAAGTTACATAAATACATGTAAGTAATTCTCAGCCTTGGTTTTAACAGTCCTTTAGGATTTCTCAGACATATTACACTATGACAGTGTGACAAAATTATTATTTAATGCTAACTCACTTTACCAAACACATGTAACTTTTTAAAAAATGATAGGCTAGCTCAAAACAAAAACAAAACAGGCAGACTATTCTAACTTCATACATTTGAAGAAACAGTAGATCTATAAAACCAAGGGAACTTTAACACTTTGACCTGGGAATTCAATCTTAAAACAAAACCACCTTACTATTTACTTAAACATTTTGTTTGGCTATTTACTTCACGGACCAAATCAGACTTTAGTTGAGGACTGATATAGGCAATGCTGAATATCTGGAATACAACAAAGGAAAACGTATATATTCAACTTTCAATAGAGTATCTTGAATACAATGAAAAATATTCATTCATTGAACTAATAGTATCGCTTCACTATTTTGAAAGCCTCGGGTTAGTAGATACAAATAATACAACAGTGAGTAATAAAACATCTTTTTTCCCTCAGTATATTTACAATCTAGAGATTACTAACCAAGTCCCCAAAGTCTGCAAAAATTAAATCTCTGGCTCCACTCAGAGGAAATATATTTCCCCTTAGCTTACAAGTTCTTTTAATGATCCTTGAGAATTTTTGAACACGAACATATCAGAGAACAGACCAAGGCTTCCTCATCTGGATATCTGCAGAATGTTTATTATGATAATGGCAAAATATTCAGAGGGCAGTGGCCTGTTTTCCCACACAATACAATATCTATTATACTAAACGGGTATAAGCTAGCACCTGCAGCACCCTAAGTAAATAAACTAGGTAAAATATGAATAAAAGCATGAGCTATCTAACAGATCTAAAAATACAGGACTCCTTAAACACCACCCCTGTCCTCTATCAGAATCAGCAGGGAAACTCTGAGAGGTGCAAGGACATCTTAGAATAAAATTTAGGATTGGAGTTTGAAATAAGGATTTAAACCAATGCCATTCAAACTTGTTTTTTTCCAGACCTCCTTTTTTCTCAGTTTACATTTCTTTCTCCTTCCTCCTCTAATCATCTCTTTCTCTAAAAATCACGTTAGCAACATTAAAGAAACTATCACTTTAGAAGTTGTTATATAGTGCCATACTTGGATTATCTAGAATATGAAAGTAATAGGAAGTAGAAATTAAAGCCAGAGATTATATAAACTGTAAATTCAATGCAAAGCAAGAGAATATTCATTGAACACCAGTAGTCATGCTGGTAAATGTTTAACAATCAGCTCTGGAGGAAGGTGGTAATTGTGGCACTAACCAATTTCCCTAGTGTATATACTTTCACCAATCAATTTCAGACTTTCAACATGAGATCACAGTGAGTTGGGAAGAGACACTAAAAATCATTCTCTTAAGCCCATATGAGTCAGCTCCAGTACACTAATGCTTACTAACCACTCATAAATCAAACTTAGGAAATTCAACTGGAATATTGGAAGAGCCCTCACGCTGCCACTTACCGGACTCACTCTCACTTCTTTAGGGAAAATCTTCAGGGAAAAACATTCTTCTTATGTCTAATCTAAATTGCTCCTCCTGCTACTTAATTTTCATTTGCAAAGACAAAGAGAAAAGAAAAAACAGCTGGTAACCATTCCTATAAAATTCTTCCTGACTGTTATTAAGGCAATTGGTATTTTAATAACACCCACAATACTAAGTGGTAAATTCAACCTACCTAAAGGTGACTGACAAAAAGATGCCAATTCTATTTTACCACTTCTTAAAGATCTTATTTTTTAAAAATAACACAATGGAATATTACTCAGCCATTAAAAAGAATACATTTGAATCAGTTCTAACGAGGTGGATGAAACTGGAGCCTATTATACAGAGTGAAGTAAGCCAGAAAGAAAAACACCAATACAGTATACTAACGCATATATATGGAATTTAGAAAGATGGTAACGACAACCCTGTATGCGAGACAGCAAGAGACACAGATGTATAGAACAGTCTTTTGGACTCTGTGGGAGAGGGAGGTGGGTGATGATTTGGGAGAATGGCATTAAAACATGTATAATATCATATAAGAAATGAACCGCCAGTCCAGGTTTGATGCAGGATACAGGAAGCTTGGGGCTGGTGCACTGGGATGACCCAGAGGGATGGTATGGGGAGGGAGGTGGGAGGGGGGTTCAGGATGGGGAACACATGTACACCCGTGGCGGATGCATGTTGATGTATGGCAAAACCAATACAACATTGTGAAGTAAATAAATAAATAAATAAAAATCTTTTATTCTTTTTAAAGCTATCAACAACCCTCAGTAGGCCAATCCATAAATGTTAAGTCATCCCAAAATGCAAATGCTAAGCTCACACCAAGAACTCCTGACCACGAAATACAAGGATCAAAAGAAGCTCTTATTCAAGATTTGGAGAGAAAGCTAAAATGCAAGGACAGCCTTCTTCACAATGGAAACCAAGTAAGCAAGATGCCTATTTTGTATAAAAAGACAAGAGAACTATAAAATCTAATCTCAGTAAGACAGTTGTTTCTGTCTCACAGAGCTATGTCCATATAATTAGCAAGGGATAGGATTATCTAAAAAGAGGGAATATTTGGATCCTATTCTGTATTTCTCTGCATGAAATCCCTTCTAGGAGTTCAGCAGTAAAAGAATGAAGCAAATGAAAAAAAAAAAAAAAAACAATCTGAATGACTTAATTCAAATTCTGTTTTAAGCATTGCCCTTCCATAAAAATGTCTGATGACCAAATAACTAATGGGAAATAACTGTCAACCTGACTTCTTCATGTACTTTGGTATATACTATTAATGGAAAACAGCTACAATTCTTATTTTGCACATTGTATTATTAGTCACTGATATCTGAAACAGTACTGCTATGTGCCTTTAATCCACTGTTGGGTTGGCCAAAAAAATTGTTTGGGCTTCTTCAAAGAAAAAAAAAAAAAAAACACGAGTTTGAGTAAACTCAGGAAGATAGTGAAGGACAGAGAAGCCTGGTGCGCTGTAGTTCATGAGATGGCAAAGTATCAGACATGACTTAGCAACTGAACAACAACAAAGTTTGTCTTTCCTAGGAGAAAAAAGAAAACAGAGATGAATATTTACAGATGAAGGAAGTTGAAACGCTTTGAATGAAAGAAAATGCTTTCTTAAAAATACAGTATCTATCATTCAATAGGCATAATTATGTTTCTTTGTTATAATTCTTGGTGGTTTTAAGGTAAAGTCATATAAACAACTTTTATTAAATCTCATTACTATCTCCTTTATGATTCTTTCTTTAAAGCGGCTAACATATGAGGAGAAGATGGCTCGCAGATTGCTAGGACCACAGAATGCAGCTGCTGTGTTTCAAGGTCAAAATGACAGTGAGGCACAAGATTCAGCACAGGTAAATTAAACTAATCTTTATCTAACTGGAGCACTTTTCTTTCATGTGATTTTTAGATGCATGCTTTTCTAAATATTTATAACTAGCATTTGAAGCAAAAGTCAATTACTTCCATGCTGCATTAGATATAAAAAAGGACAGGCCATGACTGGTTGAATACATACACAAAAATTTTTAACTTTACCCTATTTTCTGGTGGTTCTAATATCTGCATATGAAATATTACAAAGTCAAAATACCAGAAGGCTAATGGTGTCACTTTTCATCTAGACATTTAGGGGTCAGTTAGACCTAGGACTCTCCCTACAACGTCTACATGGACAGAAAATTTATGAGCTGTAAATCTTTAACAGGACGGAAGTTAAAACTCGGAAGAAAGTAATTGCAACCTTTTCTCATAAGCTGTTTATCATTTCAAAGTTTTAAAATAAACTCGTGTACTAATGAAACATCTAATTCCTTTGACATGTTCCATGTATTTTGAAATGCTTATTAAAAACAAAACAGACAACAAAAACCTTATGAATAACGGCTCCAGGATTAACAAAAGCATCCTTTCCAAGAAGGGATTAACTTTATGGAGAACATAAAGTGAATATTCCACAGGCATGTTCCTGACCAATTTTATTTTAACAAGTTAACCTCAAAGAGAAGTGTACTGCTGGAGAGGCAGAATGAACAGCTATTGCTTCCTGTCTTCCTGCTGTAGTTATCTCTTAGTCCTTCCTAAAAAGTCCACAGAAACTGGGAGCAAAAGGGATGAAACCAGGCATTCAAAAATTCCAACCTCATAAAAAGCATCCTTCTAAAGCATAAGAGGAAAATAAGATTGTTTCTATTAAATGTGACTGTGTGTTAATCACTCAGTTGTGTCCCACTCTTTGAAACCCTACCGACTATAGCCCACCAGGCTCCTTTGTTCATGGAATTCTCCAGGCAAGAACACTGGAGTGGGTAGCCATTCCCTTCTCCAGGGGATCTTCCCAACTCAGGGATCAAACCCAGATCTCTCACTATTCACAAAGGAGATCCAGGTTCAATCCCTAGATCAGGACAATCCCCTGGAGAAGGGAATGGCTACCCATTCTAGTATTCTTGCCTGGAGAATTCCATGGACAGAGGAGCCTGGTGGGTTACAGTCCGTGGGGTCACAAAGAGTCAGACAGTACTGGGTAACTAACACTTTCACTTTTTCACCAAATGTGACTAGATCTACTAAAAAGGATAGAGTGGGGTCTATCTAGCACAGCAAGTAACTAGAACCTGAAAACAGAACTTAAATCTCTCCTAGCTACTAAACCGTTCACATGCTCATTTATTCAACTAATTTATATGAACCATCTACTGTGTGTTGGGCTCTGGAGTTGAAATAGGAGATTAAAGCAAGAATAAGACATAAATATATCTCTATAAGAATAAATAACTCAAAGTAACATCATATTGATGACGGTTTATCTTACAAATTCAATGTATGATTTCAAGGGCAAAGATGTATTGTTTTTCTCATTAGTTCTTCAAAAACTTTAAAATGAAGATGATAGTACCAAGAAAAGAGATAGCAGCAAAATATATTATGAAATCAGAAAAGAAAAATCTTACACTTCAAATAGTCTACTTAAATAATACAAAATGTCATCAAACTATTGGGTTGTCCAAAAAGTTCATTTGGGTTTTCCCTAAAATGGTATGAAAAAACCTGAATGAACTTTTTGGCCAATGCAATACATATAACCAAAAATATCATACCTATGAATACAAATCTATATATATTCAAACCACTATAGGAAAAAGTAAAAAACTTAATTTGGATATTATGATTTTAAGTGGATTTGTTTTTTTACTAAAAAATTAGTTGACTGCTCTTTTTTATATTTTATTTATTTTTAATTGGAGGAGAATTGCTTTACAATATTGTGTCGGTTTCTGCCATACTGATTGTTCTTTTGACATTTTGCTTAGACAAACTCAAAGCCTCACCAACAATCATTGCAGAGTTATAAGAATTTTGTTTTAGAGTGACAAAACACAAACAAAATTAAAGTTCATCCCAAAATAAATTATCTGTATTTATTTGCTATGTTGCTATACAGATGTTTTTCGTTTGTCCAGGTAAGGACTATATTTTCTACTTCTTCGTATCTCTCACTATACCAAGCACAATGAAATATGAGAAACAGGCACACAATATCTTACCAATTAATTATAATATTCATCAATTCCTGACTTCATCCTCAAATATGAATAATTTGCTAGTGCTCAGATATAAATCCTAAAAGATGGTTGCTTAAATTAAATACATCATTATTAAGTGGGAAGTAATATTGTTTTCCAAAGGCTATTCATAGCTCTACACATAGCTTCCAGAGTGTCCATCAGGATTTTGTGCCCTGAGCCAAAAAGAAAAGTATTTTCCAGTCTAATACGTGTTTATTGCTATTGGTGCCACTTATGAGTAGTAAGCATAATACCCTGTTATCTACTGCCAACACAAGTGACCTCATGACTATTACTGTTTTACCAAAGGACAATCTGTACTATGTGCTCCCATTTCAAATACACCAGGATTCATCATCCTTTGACATAAAAAACAGTCATTTGAGAAATGAACCACCATCAATTCAGTTTAGTTAATTTTCATAAACCATATCTAGTGAATAGTCTTAACTGTATAGATTTCTTGCTAGAATACTAGAAAGTTAGTATACAATATTTTAAATGCTTAACAGCTAAATATATAGAACTATATATGACAATACAAACACAACCACAACAGAAATGTTCAACTACTAAATTCTGCTTAATTTCAAGCTAACAGTGGCATGTTAACATTATCACTTTGTTTTAATTTCAAGCAGCACAATATAGAACATGCACGACTGCAAGTTCCTACATCACAAGTAAGGTAAAAAAATGTTTTTAATTTTAAAGAAGTATGTATTTTGCTACCTAAAACATGTTCATATTTTTTTAAATGTAATATTTACAAAATCCTCAAGTTTCTTACAAACCTTTTATAAAAAACAGTGTCACCAGAGGAATTAGCGGGTTGGCGGGCGGATAAATTAGGAATTTAGGATAACATATACACACTTCTGGGTACAAAATAGATGAACAAAAAGGACCTGTTGTACAGCACAGGGAACTATATTCAATGTCTTGTAATAACCTACAATGGAAAAGAATCTGAAAAAGATATATCTGTATATAGCTGAATCACTTTGCTATACACTTAAAGCTAACACAACACTGTAAATTAACTATGCTTGGGTGGTAAAGAAACTGCCCACAGTGCGAGAGACCCAAGTTTGATCCCTGGGTTGGGAAGATCCCCTGGAGAAGGGAATGGCAATCCATTACAATACTCTTGCCTGGAGAATCCCATGGACAGAGGAGACAGGCGAGCTACAGTCCATGGGGTCACAGAGTCAGACACGACTGAGCAACTAACACACATATAAAAAAGTATGGCTATAAAACAGAAAATGTTTATACTGCTTTGGAACCAACAGAGAAGAACAATATGAATTTTCTAACGTCCAAGATGACAATAAAAATTTTTATCTGTTAATTATCACAACTGTCTCAGAGGAAGTTTTTTAAATGTCTTGGTCAAATAAGCCAGGACCATGTTTCCATACTAAACTTTCTCATAATGAAAACCCAATCCTAATTATACAGTCTTTGCATGTGACTATAATTGTCCATGCATTTTAATAGATTAGTTTCTTCATCAATTCATGGCACTGAAAAAAAGAAACAAAGATGTATCATTTGTCCCAGATGTTTCTAAATTGCTACCATTTCTAACAGTCCTCAAATATGCCACAGATAAATACAGCTCTGCAGCCTCTCTCCATTGTTACTACACTATCAGATCAAACAGCATAGCCTCTGGGGTTTCAAATGTGATGGCTAAATCATATTTGCATGAAAGGAAGAGCAATGACAATTCTTCTGCACAATGATTATTAAAATGTTTTTGTAGAAGCAGATCATCTTCAAGAGGAGACGTGAATGATCAGGATGCAATCCAGGAGAAATTTTACCCACCTCGCTTCATTCAAGTGCCAGAGAACATGTCAATTGAAGAAGGAAGATTCTGCAGAATGGACTTCAAAGTAAGAAAAAAGTTCAAAAATATTGGAGAAAAATTAAACAATGGGATAGTATTTTGAAAAATGTCTCCTCCTCTTCATAGCTTTCTACACAGCCTGAGAAGTAGTATGTATGTATGTACGTGTGTGAGTTAGTCACTCAATCGTGTCCGACTCTTTGCCACCCCATGGACTGTAACCCAGCAGGTTCCTCTGTCCATGGAATTCTTCAGGCGAGAATACTAGAGTGCGTAGCCATTCCCTTCTCCAGGGGATCTTCCTGACCCAGGGATCGAACCTAAGTCTCTAGCATTGCAAGCAGATTTTTTACTGTCTGAGCCACCAAGGAAGCCGCAGTAATATGTATAGTGGATAATAACACTATACATAAGTTTACCTGGGTTCGAATCCTGGCCCTGCCATTTTCCAGCTGTGTAACCTGAGACAAATCATTTAATATCACTACCCTTTTGTTTTCCCTGTAAAATGGGAATAAAAATTATACCAATGTCATAAAGCTATTTGAAGATAAACTGAGTAAATAGGTATAAGGTACTTACAATAGTGCCGAACACCTAATACCCTGTATAAGTGAAGCTTTCATAACAATAGGATTTCCTAAGTAAAATGCCTCTTCAAGAAATTCAAGCTACCCTGCCCTCTCTTGGCCTGGAAGAATTAATTCTTCAGGCTAAAATAACTTATTAGAAAGGCGTACATTTTTATTATCATCATTTTGGAGAACTTTTTCTTCATAAAATATTTTTCCAGATTCCTTATGAGTGAAATTCAGTGTACAGATTTGACTGTTAAGGCTTATATGAAAACACTTAAAAAATGTCATTCATACACCAGAACTATAGCTCAAGAACACTCTATTTTGGAAAGGTTATTAATTAGATTAGCAAGATTCATATATATGTGTTTTTAGGACTTCATTTGCACTTGCCATTATCCAGAAAATCCATATGACTTCCATATTCCTTGTGGAAATCAATATAACATAAATTAATGTCCTTAATATAGTAATTAAGAGATCTTAAGGGGCCTGAGGTTGTATATGAAAGAGCTAGATGTGGTTTGAGATAGTCTGAAAATACTATATTAATTTCAAGGATTATCATTTTTACTACTTTGTTAAAAATTATTGAAAGAAAATATCTTTTAAGATCGTACTTTGCATTTTTAATCACAAACCCACTCAGATACTGAATTGTTAAAATTCATAAATGGACAAAGGGGATCCAGTGATCTGTAATTTAAAATTCTATCATCTTGTATTTTCCTTTCTAGGTGAGTGGACTACCAGCTCCTGATGTGTCATGGTATCTAAATGGACGACCAGTTCAATCAGATGATTTTCACAAAATGATAGTGTCTGAGAAGGGTTTTCATTCACTCATCTTTGAAGTGGTCAGAGCTTCAGATGCAGGGGCTTATGCATGTGTTGCCAAGAACAGAGCAGGAGAAGCCACCTTTACTGTGCAGCTGGACGTCCTGGGTAAGCTTTCAGAGAGATACCAGAGAGCTCCTTAAAAACATGTCAAATCAAAAAAGAAACTGTTGAAAAAGACTTTACATTTAAGGTTCATGTCTATACTACAGAATCTAGTAGAACATCAATTTTTATGTAAAAGCCACAGTGGGCAGAGGTTGAGGAAAACTCAAAGAAACTAGAATGACAGATCTACCACTAAAGCTTTTCTGGAAGAGAAATAAGGTAACATTTCAGAAAGACCAAAGAAGGCAGTATACTCTAGTTACATTTTTAGACGTACAGTATTTGTAGATCAAACATTAAAATGAAAATTTTTAATCTAATCATATTTCTGGTCTATAGTCTAAAATAATCGATCTGATTCACATTTTCACAGGTTGTTATAATCACACATAGTTTAAAATTGAAGAGTAAATGTTAACTTTTAGCCTTAGGCTATGCACTTTTTACCAGAAACTAGTCTTTAATTATGACAAAAATAGGCTGACTTGCTTTAGAAAAAAAGTAGAATAAAACCCATGTCTCAAATTTGTTTTTAGTAGTTTTCATAAAACTAATGCCCTGTTTTAAAATATTACAAGTTAACTGCTTTAAATATGTCACATTTGAAATGACTTAAGATATACTGCATCAGAGATATTTTGCTATAATTCACTGTTTATCGTATAAAAGCTTGACCAAGTTAAAGGATGGGCAATCCTGAATTTGTATTCTATCCAGATGAATGAAAAAGCTGTAAGATTATTCTATGATATAATAAGGGACCTCAGACTAAGGGAAAAACTAGTGATCTAGGAATTTTAAACACATACATACCACACACAGAATTCAAGGGATTATGCTTTGGGCAAAACCTTTCTATGCCAATCGCTCCAAAAATACTATAATGTTAGAGCTGAAAAAGACTTCAGCTGGCATTCATCCAATCTCCTCATTTCTCCTTCAGAAAAGCTATAGTATTATAGTACCAATTACTCTTTTCCCTCAGGTATTTGAAGAAAAGCAAAGACATAATAATTACTGGCATTTGTATATTATTTTATAGTTTACAAAGTGCTTCTTCATTCATAACTGCAACTGATCCTCACATAATTTTGTTTGGTGTGGGCACAGCAGTCACTATTACTTGGGTATCACTTTATAATAAATACAATTTAGTCTCAGAAAAACTAAACAAAATTTTCCCCAATGCGCATGGCTGGTGGGGCAAACAGAATTTGGACCCAAGTTGTTGGTTCTCTTTCCACCACTCAGTCTCCCAATAGGTAAGATGATATGACAATGTAACTTAAATTCTTCAAATGAAACATGATTATAAAGTCATCATTACATTACTGTTTTAGAATTATAAACAGTATCACAATATACAACAGAATTGCATATTATTTTAACTAAAGCTGAAACATAAACCTTCCATTTCTGTTGTTAGTACTTTCTAAAACTTTTATATCAGCATACAAACTTCATAATACTTTTTCATTAATATTTTTATAATATTTCAAATACATGAATTTTTTTATTAATATGTAGCAAAAGAACACAGAAGAGCACCAATGTTCATCTACAAACCACAGAGTAAAAAAGTGTTTGAGGGAGAATCAGTGAAGCTAGAATGCCAGATCTCGGCTGTACCTCCACCAAAGCTTTTCTGGAAAAGAAATAATGAAATGGTACAATTCAACACTGATCGAATAAGGTAGGATAAGTATTTTGAGAGTTAGTTACACTAACTACAGTGTGCTTGGGTGAATCCAGTTATCCTTTGAAATGCATTATAAATGGCATGCATTTGTGACGTCAATTTGTCTAATTTTAAATATATATATATAAATGAAACTAACACAATATTGTAAATCAACTATACTTCAATCTTTAAAAATATATAGAAATATGATAAGCCTCACTAAGCTAGATTGCACTAATCAGAAATTTAGCAGTTAAAGTAGGCTAGGATTTACCTTTTTACTAACAATAAAAGAAGATTACCCAAGGAAATAGATGATACAAACAAGATGAGGCGGATGTTTAATTCAAGAAAAGCAGTAGTTATGCAATGACTGGCTACAGACTCAGAATTTCCAAATGCTTTTTTTTCTTCTTGCTAGTCTGACTCTGTAGGTCAGAGACATCATAAGTAAATTCTCACAGAAAAACTAATTCGTTTACTTTCAACTTGTAATTATCTCTTTCCAGTTTATATCATGATAACTCTGGAAGAGTTACTTTATTGATAAAAGATGTAAACAAGAAAGATGCTGGATGGTATACTGTGTCTGCAGTTAATGAAGCTGGAGTGACCACATGTAACACAAGATTAGATGTTACAGGTATGTCACGCTCTTATAAAGCGCTATGCCAAGTGTTACAAAGAACTTAACTGAGATTTAGTAAGAAAAACAAATTCCAGCATAGTATAAAACCTGAGGGATTCTTCTCATACATAGTCAGTTTTCTATTTTTTCTTTTCCTGTCTCATAATGACTACCTAGTGCGACCCATGTGTTTAGAACAAGTTTTCTAAATTAACTTTTATTTGATCTATTTCAGCCCGTCCAAACCAAACTCTTCCAGCTCCTAAACAGTTACGTGTCCGACCAACTTTCAGCAAATATTTAGCACTTAATGGGAAAGGTCTGAATGTGAAACAAGCTTTTAACCCTGAAGGAGAGTTTCAGCGGCTGGCAGCTCAATCTGGACTCTATGAAAGTGAAGAACTTTAACCACTCTACCAACATTGGAAAACACAACAACTACACTATCAATAATATATTCAATTAAATTTTTGAAATAAATCCATAGCTGTATTAACAGATTATGGCTTTAATTAGGTAATACAACTAATATATATTTATAATACATTTATCCTTTGATTCCTGCACATTTATTTACCTCTCTGGTTTGTGAAGCCTACAGAAAATCTGGATTTGTAATTGTAGAAGATCTTTAACAAATGTGAGATTTTAACATTTAAGTCATACACACACCTACAGGTTATAAATTAATATCAACATTTTAAACACATCTAATGCTTAATAAGATTTACTGATACTGCTTTCTAAATACTGTTTTATCTGTTTTTTCTGATGGGAATACTAACATGGTATAGATTATCTGAGTGTTCCTTAGTTTTATGTCAAAACAGAATAAAATTTCAAATATTTAAAACAGACTGTCTCCTCCTCACAAAAGTCTAGATCTTTAAGATAAAACTTCTGGTTTATGACACTCAGCAAAACCTGTGAATAACAAGCTCCAGAAGGGCAACAACACTATATCCTAGAACAGTTTATCTTGGTGAAGCTCACAGCTCAGTTTATTCCTCCTGATACAAAACTAGACTTTTTATGTTTGCACCTCAAAGGCAATCACAATAACTTAAAGCATATTATCTCTCCTGAAATTGTGGTTTTGTTTTAACCAAATAGGTTTCTAATTTTTCAAGATTACTGAGCTCAATGGATTAAAAATAGTCTGCAGTCCTCTGCCTAATTCTTATAGTTCATGTAAATTTGAATACTTACATGGGAGGGGGGTTTCCTCCTCCATTTCTAGTTCAGATAACCTATTACTTTAGAAAACATAATTTTTCCAGCCTCTGAGAGTCCCAGTACAGGAAAGAGCAAATCCTGTATATCTTTAAGTTAGGCCAGTAGCCCTCTTTTTCTCGGGTCTCTACTCCACTGGCTGCTGGCCCTCTGCTAGACCTCTCCTATTCCTTTTATCAATGATAGTTTTTGACCCCTGCTGCTGTGTGGCCTGGTTTTCCTTTTTACCTGACATGAAACAGCATTTATCAACATTATTCTATATCTCTTCCAGAGGAATAACAAAAAGTGGCTTTACTTCTTACTTTCAAAACAGCTTGACGGGTTTCTCAGCTGGCTAACCTGGGGCTTTTCAGTTTATTCCTTTTTATTTTCGTTTTCACCAACGTGAGAATCCCCTCCAGTCTCACATTCTGGCGGGCTTGTGGATGCCTTAATTTACAGTCAAATTTGTTTTCTATCTATAGCTAGTTTACAAATGTCATTTTGCAAAGCTTCTGTGTCAGATATGAGTCTGGGCTCCCAAGAACTACTGTTTCGGCCTACTCTTTTACATCATCACTGCTAAACAGATTTTTTTTCCCCCCAATATATATATTTCAACGTTCTCTTCAACCATATTGGGTGGAAAGCGGGGTGGAAGCTATTTTTAGCAACAGCTCTCAATTAGGAAGTATCGGTTTCTGAAAGCTGCAGAGGCGGACAGGGGTCTCCGTTACAATTCGGGCGTTGGCGTTGAGCAAACCTTGCCCCAATGCGACTTTGGTAGTAATTTATTCTCCTCAGTCTCTTCAACTCTATACGAGGACAAAACACCTACCTTTCAGGAAGGGGCAGTATGAAGACTAAACAAGCCAGCAGATATTAAATAGTCAAGAAAAAGTAGCCCATTATAATTAGTTACTACGACTTTTATGATTATGCCCAGGCCTAACGCCAGGTTTGCCTTAGAAATCGACAACAGACAGGAGACAAACGCCACCATGCGTAGGCCGGCATCATACCTCACGCCAAGCCCTTCCACGCAGCCCTCAGTGCGCACGTGCATTCGCATCTTCAAGCCCCGCATGCGCGCGTTGTCAGAGGACTCTCAGGCACACAAGCTAAGGGCGCACGTGCACAAGAGTATCGCGCAGGCTCTGAAGGCCTAGGAAGGAGAAACGGGCGTCGTGGTCCAAGTCGGCAATGGCTGAGGCTTCCCGGTGGTATCTGGGCGGTGAGGGGCGCCCCTAGGGTGGGGCAGGGCGGAACTGGCAATTCGAAATACCCTGCAAGAAAGTTTGTAACCCCGCATGATTTCTGATGAGAGATATAATCTCCAGATCGGTTACCCTTCATAGCTTCTTCTTGAGAATCGGAGAGGCTCATTGTGTGTGACAGGAAAAGTGAAGCCTCTAGGAGACATCTCACCCCTTGCCCTTGCACGAAGCTGGATCTGGGTGCAGCCACTTGCTGTACATTGGCCTTCGCTGAGCCAGCCTTAGAAGGCCTTTGTTGATCGAAGGAGTAGTGACCTTAGCAGAATCCCAGGCAGAGTCCTTTTTCCTCCTCTAACAGGAGCCAGCCATCCCAAAGCAGTGTTGACGGATGGCGAAAAACGATTAGGGACAGATGAGGGGATTTTGTTTGGTTTGTATTTTGCTTTTTCAGTTTAAAATAAGACTGGTGAGGAAACATCGGGGTTATAAAATTCATTATGAACAGTCATAAAATGATTGCCCACTATCACCATGGGAAAATTTACTAATTATTCCTTCTTCATAAAGTGAGAGTAAAAACATAACCAGAAGCTATTGGAGCTTTCCTTCACAGTGTAAACAGCTAAAATTGCCTGTGCTTTTCCATCCCTATGATTTACATACATTATAAGTTAAGGAAAATTTTTGTTTTATGTCTCACAGGAACTCCGAAACATAAACTGCGTTACAGAGAGGACGTAGAAATTAGAACCACACTTCAGGAGTTGTTACTGTACTCTATTTTTTTAATAAACTTATGTATATGTAAGTACACAGATGTAGATGAAGACACTGAACTAAAGTTATCTGCAGATGAAAAATAAAACATGGGTTTTATTTTAAAAAAAAAAAGGCTTTCAGACTACTGAAACCTCTCAAAACATAGTGACACATTTTATTTTTTTTCCCCATTTATATTTTTTTTAATTTAATTTTAACTTTACAATATTGTATTGGTTTTGCCATATATCAAAATGAATCTGCCACAGGTATATATGTGTTCCCCATCCTGAACCCTCCTCCCTCCTCATATCATCCCTCTGGGTCGTCCCAGTGCACCAGCCCCAAGCATCCTGTATCCTGCATCGAACCTGGACTGGCGACTCGTTTCATATATGATATTATACGTATTTCAATGCCATTCTCCCAAATCATCCCACCCTCTCCCTCTGTCACAAAGTGCAAAAGACTGTTCTATACATCAGTGTCTCTTTTGCTGTCTCGTATATAGGGTTATTGTTACCATCTTTCTAAATTCCATATATATGGGTTAGTATACTGTATTGGTGTTTTTCTTTCTGGCTTACTTCACTCTGTATAATAGGCTCCAGTTTCATCCACCTCATTAGAACTGATTCAAATGTATTCTTTTTAATGGCTGAGTAATACTCCATTGTGTATATGTACCACAGCTTTCTTATCCATTCATCTGCTGATGGACATCTAGGTTGCCTCCATGTCCTGACTATTATAAACAGTGCTGCGATGAACATTGGGGTACATGTGTCTCTTTCCCTTCTGGTTTCCTCAGTGTGTATGCCCAGCAGTGGGATTGCTGGATCATAAGGCAGTTCTATTTCCAGTTTTTTAAGGAATCTCCACACTGTTCTCCATAGTGGCTGTGCTAGTTTACATTCCCACCAACAGTGTAAGAGGGTTCCCTTTTCTCCACACCCTCTCCAGCATTTATTGCTTGTAGACTTTTGGATCACAGCCATTCTGACTGGCGTGAAATGGTACCTAATAGTGGTTCTGATTTGCATTTCTCTGATAATGAGTGATGTTGAGCATCTTTTCATGTGTTTGTTAACCATCTGTATGTCTTCTTTGGAGAAATGTCTATTTAGTTCTTTGGCCCATTTTTTGATTGGGTCATTTATTTTTCTGGAATTGAGCTGTAGGAGTTGTTTGTATATTTTTGAGATTAGTTGTTTGTCTGTTGCTTCATTTGCTATTATTTTCTCCCATTCTGAAGGCTGTCTTTTCACCTTGCTTATAGTTTCCTTTGTTGTGCAGAAGCTTTTAAGTTTAATTAGGCCCCATTTGTTTATTTTTGCTTTTATTTCCAATATTCTGGGAGGTGGGTCATAGAGGATCCTGCTGTGATGTATGTCAGAGAGTGTTTTGCCTATGTTCTCCTCTAGGAGTTTTATAGTTTCTGTTCTTATGTTTAGATCTTTAATCCATTTTGAGTTTATTTTTGTGTATGGTGTTAGAAAGTGCTCTAGTTTCATTCTTTTACAAGTGGTTGACCAGTTTTCCCAGCACCACTTGTTAAAGAGATTGTCTTTTGTCCATTGTATATTCTTGCCTCCTTTGTCAAAGATAAGGTGTCCATATGTGCATGGATTTATCTCTGGGCTTTCTATTTTGTTCCATTGATCTATATTTCTGTCTTTGTGCCAGTACCATACTGTCTTGATGACTGTGGCTTTGTAGTAGAGCCTGAAGTCAGGCAGGTTGATTCCTCCAGTTCCATTCTTCTTTCTCAAGATAGCTTTGCCTATTCGAGGTTTTTTGTATTTCCATACAAATTGTGAAATTATTTGTTCTAGCTCTGTGAAGAATACTGTTGGTAGCTTGATAGGGATTGCATTGAATCTATAAATTGCTTTGGGTAGTATACTCATTTTCACTATACTGATTCTTTCGATCCATGAACATGGTATATTTCTCCATCTATTAGTGTCCTCTTTGATTTCTTTCACCAGTGTTTTATAGTTTTCTATATATAGGCCTTTAGTTTCTTTAGGTAGATATATTCCTAAGTATTTTATTCTTTTCGTTGCAATGGTGAATGGAATTGTTTCCTTAATTTCTCTATTTTCTCATTATTAGTGTATAGGAATGCAAGGGATTTCTGACACATTTTAAACACTTTAAATTCATTTAGATCAACACTATGTCCATATTTCTTAAGGGGCACAAGTTTAAGTCACAGATGTAATAAAAAGCTTTCGTACTCAACTTTGGTTGAGTCAATTACTCCTATTGGCAGTTCTATCTTGAATATAATTATTCCCTTGAGTTGCCAATTCTTGATTTCTTTTAGAGCCATACAGATACATCAGCTTCACCCTAGTCAGACTACAAATGGGTCAGACAACAAATAAGGCCTAAGAAGTTAGTCTTGATGTCTACTTTGATCTTTTCCCTAGCATGTTACACAGTTAAGAGTAAAATATGCTAGTTCTGAGTTACAGGAGATAGAAATCAGTGCAAATCTTTAGGGAGGACCAGGAAAACATCTCAACCTACATTCCTCCTATCTGTGAGTTAATAGCATGATCAGTATTAAAGAGCATTTTGTCTTTATAGGACCCAGTATACAGTAGATGTAAGCTGGACTTATGTTGGTATGGCAGTTATTGGGCTGGCAAAAAAGTTCATTCAGGTTTTTCTGTAAGATGATATGGAAAAACCCATACAAACTTTTTGGCCAAGCCGGTATTTATCAGTTAACTAATTAATTGGTATGTGGGAGTGAGCTTGAGTCAGATATTGATTAAAAAACAGCTTTAACCATCTCATAAGTTATCTTAGATTAGTTTTTAAATGCTTATTACAGAACATTTGGGGAGTGGAAAATATTTAAAATCACTCAATCACATTATTCAGGGATTTAAAAAGAAAACACCTTTTTATAATTAGGAAGAATGGGAAACAAATCTCCAACAGAGGATTTTTTAAATATTTTGGTGTATATAATGACATAATGTGCAACATTAAAGAATGGCACGGGTTCATGTTTGCCATGGAATAATGTTGGAAGATGTATTATTACTAAAAATAAAGGTCTTCTAGCAAAAAAGAAAGACATATTTAGTCTATATCCTGATCTAATAGTCCATGGGATGGCAAAGAGTCGGACACAACTGAGTGGCTAACACTTTCACTGATCTAAAACCTACCCACCTACCCTAGAAAGAGTGAGAAAGAATACTAGTTAATGTTCTTTTCAATCTTATCGTGTGCCAAAACATAGTTTTAAGTGTTCCACATGAACTATCTCACTTCTCAAAATGTTAGAAATATCCCTATGGTGGGACTCAAACCATTCTGTTTGATTTTAAAGTTCATATCCTTAACTACTCACTATATTGTGTTGCATACTCCCAGTGTTGGAAAAAAAGCCAATTTGCATGATAGTATATAAAATGTAGTCTCAGTTTTGTAAAACTAAAGTTGTCTTCTCTATACTGTGTATGCATTTAGAAAAATCTGAAGAATATATGCCAAACCTAACTCTTAAGTAGTGGGTTAAAGGAAAGTTCTTCCTGTTTTGTATTTTTATATTTTAGTTTTTTTATTATTGCTTTTATAGTTAGAAAAATAAAATTGAATTTTCAAAACAAAATTAGGAACAAATTACAAGTACATTTTTATCCTGATAAAAACTTGAGTTCTTTTAACATAAATTTTAAAATAAAAAATTCTTTTCCTTAGTGACTTTTGGGATGGTAAACCCACATATGTATTACTTAAACAAAGTTATGTCATCTCTATTTTTGGACACATCTGTAGCTGGTGAAGAAAGAACCAACTTTAAGTCTATTCGCAGCATAACTGACTTTTGGAAGGTAAGGTGTGATTGGATGAAATAGTTTTAGGTATTGCATAAAAAAGCCTTTGGCACACATCATAGGGACTTTGATATTTATTGACGGAATGAATAAAAATAAATGTCACTTCTTCAAACTATTATAATCAACCAGTGTTTATTGAGAACCTGTGTTCTCAGTGTGATATAGTTCTTACAACTTTAAAATTGTATATGGTGAAAATTATTGTTAATAATTCCTTGAATTGCCAATAAATTCTTTGCCCATGTTGTGGCAAAGGGTTTTCAGTATACCCCTCAGAGAAGAAAGGTTATAGAAATGAGTTAATACTTGTTAAGTGCTTAGAACAGTACATAGAAAGTACTCAGTAAATGTTAACCATCTTCATTATAATCAACATCATCTACCATTACCATTATTAATGGTGGCTTGGCTAATAATTTTCATACTTGCCCTCAAAATCACTGATTTTTATATTCTTATGGATAACATTATGAATGTAGATTCTGTTCACAGTTGATATGAAAATATTTTTCCCATAACATGTATTTTTCTATATGAAGTTTATGGAAGGACCCCTTTTGGATGGTCTGTACTGGGACTCATGGTACAATAATGAGAATCTGTATGATTTAAAGAACAGCAGTCGCATCTACTATGAGAACATACTTTTAGGACTCCCCAGAGTCCGTCAACTAAAAGTCCGCAATGGCACATGCAAGGTCCATTCATTCTTTCGGTCTTTGATGGATGAATGTTATGACAAATACACTTCTAAAAATGAAGATACGGCTGATTTTGGCCTTAAACAGCATACTGAGTAAGTAGTGTAAAATTACACATAACTTTCGTAGCACTTAGCATTGTATCTTCAAACAACTGTGAAAGTATATTTATTTTCTAAATGATACCAAGAGAGATGGCAGGTAAGGAAACTCTTTCAATAATAGTATCAAAGGAAGACTCAGAGATGCAGTGTTGAGAAAAGGAAGAGTAAACCTGTTAATTTTTTGTTTACCATAGGATACAAAGTGGGTTTTTCCCCCGTAGCTGTGGTAGATGAAGTGTTCACTTCAGTTCAGTCACTCAGTCGTGTCCGACTCTTTGCAACCCCATGAACCGCAGCATTCCAGGCCTCCCTGTTCATCACCAACTCCGGAGTCCACCCAAACCATGTCCATCGAGTCGGTGATGCCATCCAACCATCTCATCCTCTGTCGTCCCCTTCTCCTCCTGCCCTGAATCTTTCCCAGCATCAGGGTCTTTTCCAGTGAGTCAGCTCTTCACATCAGGTGGCCAAAGTACTGGAGTTTCAGCTTCAACATCAGTCCTTCCAATGAACACTCAGGACTGATCTCCTTTAGGATGGACTGGTTGGATCTCCTTGCAGTCCAAGGGACTCTCAAGAGTCTTCTCCAACACCACAGTTCAAAAGCATCAATTCTTTGGCGCTCAGCTTTCTTCACAGTCCAACTCTCACATCCATACATGACCACTGGAAAAACCATAGCCTTGACTAGATGGACCTTTTGTTGGCAAAGTAACGTCTCTGCTTTTTAATATGCTATCTAGGTTGGTCATAACTTTCCTTCTAAGGAGTAAGCCTCTTTTAATTTCATGGCTGCAATCACCATCTGCAGTGATTTTGGAGCCCAGAAAAATAAAGTGACACTGTTTTCACTGTTTCCCCATCTATTTCCCATGAAGTGATGGGACCGGATGCCATGATCTTAGTTTTCTGAATGTTGAGCTTTAAGCCAACTTTTTCACTCTCCTCTTTCACTTTCATCAAGAGGCTCTTTAGTTCTTCTTCACTTTCTGCCATAAGGGTGATGTCATCTGCATATCTGAGATTATTGATATTTCTCCTGACAGTCTTGATTCCAGCTTGTGCTTCCTCTAGCCCAGCGTTTCTCATGATGTACTCTGCATATAAGTTAAATAAGCAGGGTGACAATATACAGCTTTGACGTACTCCTTTTCCTGTTTGGAACCAGTCTGTTGTTCCATGTCCAGTTCTAACTGTTGCTTCCTGACCTGCATACAGGTTTCTCAAGAGGCAGGTCAGGTAGTCTGTTATTCCCATCTCTTTCAGAATTGTCCACAGTTTATTGTGATCCACACAGTCAAAGGCTTTGGCATAGTCAATAAAGCAGAAACAGATGTTTTTCTGGAACTCATATTGAACACAAGGCAAAGTGCCCATTTTTGCTTTTATAATACTCAATCAGCTTCTCTGGCTCTGGCAAGATGCTCTCATACACATCCCAAATGCTTTTTGGGATTCCTAGGGAGTGTCTCTGAAGTACTCTGCTGCTTTCTCACTCTCTGGCTTACTTCAGTGATATCTTGTATTGTTGCCAGTAGGGCTTCCCTGGTAGCTCAGCTGGTAAAGAATCCCCCTGCAGTGCAGCAGACCCTGGTTCAATTCCTGGGTCAGGCAGATCTACTGGAGAAGGGATAGGCTACGCACTCCAGTTTTCTTGGGCTCCCCTAATGGCTCAGCTGGTAAAGAATCCACCTGCAATGCAGGATACCCGGTTCAATCCCTGGGTTGGGAAGATCCCCTGGAGGAGGGCATGGCAACCCACTCCAGTACTTTTCCCATGGATAGAGGAGCCTGACAGGCTACAGTCCATGACATTGCAAAGAATCGGACAGAACTGAGCGACTCAGCACAGCACAGCATCTTGAAAAGGGGCAGTTAGGTTTACAGACACTGCATCGGATGATCCCTGCCAAAGATATTTTGGCCATTGTTCTCCAAAGTGGCTGTGGTTAGTACTAGTAGACTCACGTCTACACTTTATATTGAAAATGCCACTGCCAATGCCACTGACACTACCTACCCTTAACATGGAAGGTGCTGGTATCATTGCATTTAAGGTCATATGAAATCATAAAGGCAAAGTATCTTTTTTAGAATTTGATATTTATCAAAGTGATGTAAACATTTACAAAGGTCCACACTTTCCTGCTTATAATTTCCATTCCACAAGCAACTGCTTTTAGTTGTTTCTTCTTATATATACTTCATATTTCTAAATAGTATGCATATGCTACTGTAGTATGTAGTATGCATATAGTTTTGTATATACATACTATATGTATACTATTTTATACATATATAAAACTATATGCATACTATATGTAGTATGCATAGAGTTTTGTATATCTATCGTCTGTGTCACAGAAAATGTGTGTCATATATCCTTCTTATACCACTCCCTCCTCCAACCAACTTCCTATTCCTCTTAGCCTATGGTTATACCATAATTTTTGTTAATCATTAGTCAATATTTATTTTATATTTATATAAATATAAATACAGTAACTACATTTCCCTTCTTGAGTAGCTTCCCCAGTATCCCTAGGACTGATCATTGCTTTGTGGATTTGTTAACTTATTTTCTCTTTGTATGAGTTTTGGGTGTTCTTGAGGGCCACAATGTGCTTGTATAATTCTCTTATTTTGTATGTAAGTTCTTAAGTATGGTGACACATTCTCTTAAATATTATACTGCTATAATAGTACTACACACTATTTCCCTTTCAATAAAAAATGAGATAAGTCAATTATTTAATTACACATTTTAATTTGGTCTCAAGACTAATCTGTTAGGTATTCTAACATTCCAAATTATAACAACTACAAATAATTTACATTCCAAAACTAACATGGATTTAGACTTTTAATATGTGTCATTTCCTAACAACCAAAATACGAATCAATTTCTTTCTAAAATGTAACATTCATTAATTAAAACCAGTATTAAAAATTGGAAGTAGGAGAGGGTTAGCATAACAAACATTCTTGTTTCATTTTAACAATCATGTGGAAAACGTGCAAACATACAACTATGGAATTTTCATTAAATAGTATTTTTTCTTAGTGTAATCATTTTTATCTTCTCTGGTGAAAGCAAACATGGTATTACTAATAGAAAAACAAGTTTAAGCAGAGGATCTTTGGATAATTGTTCAAATCTTTTTGGGGAGACTAAATAGGAACTGAAATGAAGAATCAAAGCTTAATTTTTTGATATCCCATCACTAAGTTCGCTGGGCTTCCTGAACTGCTCAGGGGGTAAAGAATCTGCCTGCAATGTAGGAAACACAGGAGACACAGGTTCAATCCCTGAGACAGGAAGATAACCCTGGAGGAGGAAATGGCAACCCAATCCAGTATTCTTGCCTAGAGAATCTCATGGACAGAGGAGCCTGACGGGCTATAGTCCAAAGGGTCACAGAGTTGGACACAACTGAACACACATAGCACACACACACAACTAAGTTAAAAGTAGAAAGAATGGAAACAAAATTTACTTATATAGATTGTACTTTGTGTACTTTCATTAAAATAAGATACCTATATAGCAACACAGACATTGTAATAAAGTTTTTATTTATTGGACATTTGTAAATGGTATATGATTGTTAGAAGACAAACTATAAAGCATCTTTTTCCCCACACTGAGACAGACATTTCTGAATTAAAACCCTGGATATTCTTGTCCTCCTCAAAGACTGAAGACAACAAGGACATGTTAACAAAAAAAATTCATCATCGTATTATAGATTTCAAGTTCCCTGAGGCAACGGATTAAAATGTTTTTTTCTCACAGCACTTGTATTGTCCACAATAAGCACTAAAAAATGAAAACATATGCAACCTTAATTCTTTTAGCTTAATCCTTAACTCACCACCTTGCTTCAAAATTACTGTAATGCTTATGAACTTAGTACTACTTTTTTTAAACTACTTTTGAACCAAAAGTTAACTTAAAATCTTATTCTCGGACAAGCTTTCTCATCTCTCCATTATTCTTTTTATGTCTAACAGATGGAAGTACTCTTCTCCTCGTACGAACTCCCCTTGGCACTGGGGATTTGTTGGTGTTTACCAAAATGGGGGGTATATTTTCACTTTATCAAAATCAAAATCTGAAACCCTAAACAAGTTCATTAACCTCCGAATGAACAGCTGGATCACAAGAGGGACTAGAGTTATTTTTATTGATTTTTCAGTATACAATGCTAATGTAAATCTATTCTGCATTATCAGGTGAGTGACTCAAGACCTCTTAGTATATTGAATTTAAAAGGCATCCAGAGCCCTCATTAGAGTTTCCAGTTTGTGCATGTTTGTACTGAGATTAAAATCATAAGTTCCAATATAAATATAATGTAGTTCCTCCAATAATGATGAAGAAAAAGCAATATCATATTCATTGTTTTACTCTTTCAGGATATATTGCAGAACATGAAGAATTACATACAGTAGGTTAGTTTTATATTACTTAAGAATATATAGCCTTATTTCTTGTCATTCTGCAGCTGAACAAATCTAAGATTTAGCCCTAACGATTTCTTCCTTTAAATCAGATCATTCAAATCTGTTGATTTCCTTTCACAATGAGCTTCTTTATTAAGTTATTAATTTTTGTCTCAAGAATGAACAATTTAAGATTCAAACAATATATAACAGCAGCCAACATCCTAGACATGATTATAGCCGACAGTGATTTGCAAATGGCCCCAATTCTTCACATCTTTGCCATGTAAACTTGTAGTACCCTGTCACCCAGGGCAGGGTGAAATACCCCAGAACTAGATACTAGACTCAACCATGTGACTTTCTTTGGTCAATGGAATGTCAGCATATATGACAAAAGCAAGGGCTTCCCAGGTGGCACTAGTGGTAAAGAACCCGCCTGCCAATGCAGGAGATATAAGAGACATGGGCTTGATCCCTGGGTCGGGAAGATCTGCTGGAGGAAGGCATAGCAACCCAGTCCAGTATCCTTGCCTGGAGAATCCCATGGACAGAGGAACCTGGCAGGCTACAGTCCATACGGTCACAAAGAGTTTGATACAACTGAAGTGATTTAGCATGCACACACGCATGATACAAGCAGAAATTTGAAAGGGGTTTGTACGTTAAAACTTGCTCTCTTGCACTCCTGCTATTGCATGAGAATAACATGCCAGGGCTAACCCGTTGGACCCAAGAAAAGAATGAGAGACATCCCCTCTCACGAGGAGGAGGAGGAAACAGCCGAAGAGAAAAAAATTATTTCTGTAGGTCTGATTATCTTAGATAATCCGCCTAACCCGGACCATACTATTTGGCTTAGGCCTGAGGACTGGCAAAGCAAATACCATTACTGTGATTGAATCTGCCTGGGGACTGAATTGGCTTCTAAGCCATCTGGGAATGGGTGAATGCCTGATACAATTAAGGTTCTGTTAGAAAGGAGGAATAGGATAATGATAATAAGGAATAAGATAATGAAGTCAGTAAGCCACTTTTTTCTCTTGAGTTTTACATTTTTCTTCTGAATGGAATATGGAATCAGCCTTTACTCTGACTGGGGAACTTGGCCCTTGTGCAACAGTGATGGTGAAAGATGGTCACAGCCTTTAAAATGTATAAAATGAAAGCAAATGAATTACTGTCAGCAGCATGTTATAGTATTTTCTTTCAGGGAATCACCTTCTTACCAACAGTATTCACCTTTCCCGATAGTCCTGGTAGGGATAAAGTAAAGAATACAAATCACTCCAATGTCCTAAATAAGAATAGAAACAATGGGGTAATTGGCTTACAGTCATACGAAGAACTCCTTGTAATACTACATTAAGTCCATATTTTCTGTCTCTAGGTTTCATGCTTTTTATTTATCTTTTAAAATTTTTTTAGAAATTTCAGCAGATTTTGAAACTTTTAACTGGTAGTATAATCAATAGTTGTATGGGAGCATATTGCTTACACTATGACCTTATCCACTTATTTTCCTTTTGTACACATATCTGGCAAACTAAATGCTCATCATTTTTTTTTTTTTTTTTTTTGCTCATCATTTTTTGCTTTTTGTTTACTAGTCTACACTTCAGGTCAAAATACTAAGTTTCTTTCACTTCACTCACTTGCTCAAATTTGTACACTGACTATATGCAAGGTGAAAAAAATTCCTGTTTTCTATTTGTTAACTGGATGTTTTGTTCTTGATTTTGGTGAGGTATTTTTGGGGTTGAGGGGGGCAGCACCTTATTCCTGTACCAATAAGATTTGCTAACACCTTCAGGTAGGAATAATTACATTATGAATTTGTGATAGAGATCCCGGGTTCCTTGAATTACTGCCAATTCTTAATTACCTGCAGTTATGGAAAAAACTAGGAATACAGGGAATTACCTAAAAATCTTTTTATATTTGGTACTGAAGTAATTTTTATACTTCTACTTGCATATAGATCTTTGCATCCAAAATCCAGTGCCTAAAGTTAAACAGAAAACATTGGCTTTAGTATAGTATGTTATCTTGAGATTTAGAAGCAAGAAGTATCTCTGATAAGCTAAAGGGGGAGAGTGTATTTCCCTCCTCTTAAATATTTGGGGAGCCCTGAATAATAACAGTAACTAACAGTACAGCATGTTCTTGAACATCACCCCTCATTCTGTGGGGATAAATTAGCAGCCCAGTTATGAATGAGCAATCAAAACATAGAGTAAATGAATGTAACGTCACATCTTTCTTTCTTTCTCATTTACACTGGTCTTTGACCACTGTAAATTTTCAGAACACCAAAAAAAAAAGTGGAGCATTAAAAAAGAAGTAAATCCACAAGAATTTTTTGAGCCTGTTACCCTGAGAAAACATATTTTGTACAAAATAACTATTAAAGTATACAACATCACTGACTGGAAATTTCAATCGAGTTAGGTACTGAAATATAAATTCTTGAAATGCAGTTACTTTCACAAACCTCATTTTACAGATTGGTGGCAGAATTCCCTGCAACTGGAGGAATACTTACTTCATGGCAGTTTTACTCTGTGAAGCTCCTCAGATACGTTAGCTTCTATGATTATTTTATTGCTTCCTGTGAAATCATATTTTGTATTTTTATTATTGTCTTCACAATACAAGAAATCAAAAAACTGAAAGAATTTAAATTTGCCTATTTCAAAAGTATTTGGAACTGGCTAGAATTATTACTTTTGGTGGTAAGTATATTTTCACAGATATGGTTGATAGAAATTACATCTGAACTCACAAATGAGGGAGCTGTAAAAAAAAAAAAAAGTAGAATTTTCTATTCATCTGGGATTTATTCTAAAAGCTGTAAGTATCAACCATAAAATGAACTGTCAAAGTAGATATTAATGGTGTGCCTCCAAAAGGTAGAAGTCTTTTTTTTCTCTGATTTGGTCCTTGTGAGGACTAGCATAAACCTAGAGGAATAGGTGATTTCATAGGTATTATGATTTAATTGGCACAGTTAAGTCTCCCTATTCCCACCCAAAAATATGTATTCCTTACAGGAATGTGTTGAAAATAAAGATTATTTGGGGGAAAGGTCCTTCAAAATGTATTCTTCTACATTGCCTAAATCTGCTATCCTGAATTTTTAAACAGGTAAAAGACAAGCCTAGGCAGAATACTGAAGGTGGGGATAAGGTTTGAGAAGCCAGAAGGGGTAGCTTGTAGGTGCAGAGGTGCCACCAGGATTGGGGGAATAGTCCTTGAAAGAAGCTCCAAAGACTGCCAGTTCTTATAACTAGAAAATACTAAAATAAACGTAGAGGGCAGAGTGAGACAAACTGTAAGATTTTGGTTTTAGGAACAATGAGCAAATATTCGGGCTTATACAATCTGATCTTTCACTCTTATTGGCCCTTAGTTATAGCCAATTGAGTGTGTGTGTCTGTGTATTTGTGTATATATATTATATATAAATATATATGTATATATTTCAGCCTGACAGTGACAAGACAGGTCCAGGTCACCTGTTCCCAATGGCAGAACTTCACAAACTTGCCAGGCCTTCTACCTGGTGTGTGTGTGTGTGTATACATATATATAAAATCTGTTTCCCAAAACCAAATTGAAAGTTTTTCTGGTACCCCCCCCAATAATGCTTAACATAGGGCATAAGCATTAAATGTTTAACTGAGTATTTTAGGGAAAAGAAGTCAAAGGAAATTTTTCATAATAGTTATAACAGTCATATAGCTTTATAATAATAATAGATAAATAATAGACAAAAGATAATCTGGTCCTAAAATCCTCTCCTAAAAGAACTGTTAGACACAGCCGCCAGCCCAGAGCTGGGTCACGTAAGTGCAGTTGCACACCCCCTGCTCCAGAATCCTCCAGAGTCAGGTGGCGTGTGCTGCATGGGGTATTTGTAAACTCTGGGATAAAGCCAGGAAGAAAGAATTGGATCGCGATGTCCCAGCATGGCCCTTCACTATTCAGCCCCAACACACACCTGTTTACCTGGAATGCATCTGGAAAGAGCTGCAACCAAATCTGCCTTCCTCCAGTCCCACTTGGTGGTTTCCAACCGCCCAGACCTGCCGTAAACCACTGAATCCCAAATGATGACAGCATTCTTCCATGTTCCATTATTTCAGAACTAGTTTGGAGAAATCAAGCCCTGAGCCTTTGGAGTGGGAGCACTGACTCCAAGATCCTAGACTACCAGAGAACTAACCCTAGGAAGTATCAAATAGTGAGAAGTCACACAAAGGAAACCACTTGAATACAAGACCCAGCATCCTCCAACCATAGCACCCCGTGCAGGACGCCTCATCTAAACAACAAACAAAACAAAAATACAAACTTAATCACCAGCAGACAAGATTACCAACTCACTCAGCCTTGCCCATCAGAGAAAAAACAAACAAAAAAACCCAGCACAAATCTCACCCTATATGAAGCTTACACAAACCACTGGACCACCCTTGGGAGGGCACAAACCAAGAGGAAGAAAGAATTCAACCTTGAAGCCTGGGAAAAGGAGACCTCAAATACAGTAAGTTTAAAAAAAAATTAATAATAATAGTGAAAAGGCAGAGAAATACTACACAAAAGAAGGGACAAACTAGAAACACAGAAGTCCAAATACATGAAGATGAAATAGGCAAACTACTTGAAAAAAGAATTCAGAATAATAATGATAATAAAGATGATCAAAAACCTTGAAAACAAAATGAAGAAAATGCAAGAATCAATTAACAAAGATGTAGAAGAATTAAAGAATAAACATACAGAGACAACGCAATTACTGAAATTAAAAATACTCTAGAAGGAATCAATAGCAGAGTATCTGAAGCAGAATAATGAATCAGTGAGCTGAAGATAAAATGGTGGAAATAACTTCTGAAGAGCAGAATAAAGTAAAAAGAATGAAAAGAACTGAGAATAGTCTCAGAGACTTCTGGGACAATACCAAATGCACCAACATTCAAATTATAGGGGTCCCAGAAGAAGAAGAGAAAAAGAAAGGGTATGAGAAAATTTTTGAAGAAATTATATAGTTGAAAATTTCCCCAACATGGAAAAGGAAATAATCAAGTCCAAGAGGCACAAAGAGTCCCATACAGGATAAACACAAGGAGAAACAGGCCAAGACACATACTAATCAAACTAACAAAGACTAAACACACAAAGAATATTAAAAGCAGCAAGAGAAAAGCAACAAGTAACATACAAGGGAAACCCCATTCGCTTAACAGAAACCCTATACACTTTCAGCAGAAACTCTGCAGGCCCGAAGGGAAAGGCAGGATATATTTAAAGTACTGAAAGAGAAAAATCTACAACCAAGATTACTATACCTGGCAAGGATCTCATTCAAAAATTGTTGGAGAAATAAAAAGCTTTTCAAACAAGCAAAAGTTAAGAGAATTCAGTACCACCAAACCAGCTTTAAAACAAATATTAAAGGGACTTATATACTCAAGAAATACAAGAGAAGGAAAAAGATCTACAAAATCAACCCCAAACAATTAAGACAATGGCAGTAGGAACATATATATCAATAATTTCTTTAAATGTAAATGGACTAAATGCTCTAACCAAAATACAGATACTGGCTGAATGGATACAAAAACAAGACCCATATACATGCTGTCTACAAGAAATCCACTTCAGACCTAAAGACACATATAGACTGAAAGTGAGAGGATGGAAAAATATAGTCCATGCAAATGGGAAGCAAAAGAAAGCTGGAGTAGCAATCCTCGTATCAGACAAAATAGACCTTAAAATAAAGATTACAAGAGATAAGGAAGGACACTACATAATGATCAAGGGATCAATCCAAGAGGAAGACATAACTGTAAATATCTATGCACCCAACATAGGAGCACCTCAATACATAAGACAATCACTAACAGACATAAAAGGAGAAACTGACAGTAACACAATAATAGTAGGAGACTCTGAACACCCCACTCACACCAATGGACATATCATCAAAACAGAAAATTAATAAGGAAAGACAAGTCTTAAATGATACATTAGAGGAGATGGATCTCATTGACATCTTCAGGACATTCCATCCAAACGCAGAAGAATACACTTTCTTCTCAAGTGCACATGGAACACTCTCCAGGATAGATCACATCTTGAGTCACAAATCAAACCTCAGTAAATTTAAGAAAATTGAAATCATATCAAGCATCTTCTCTGACCACAGTGCTATGAGATTAGATATCAATTACAAGAAAAAAACTGTAAGAAACACAAACCCATGGAGATTAAAACATGTTTCTAAATAACCAACAGGTTACTGAAGAAGTCAAAAGGGAAGTTAAAAAAATTCTAGAAACAAATGACAATGAAAACATGACAACTCAAAACCTACGGGATGTAGCAAAAGCAGTTCTAAGAGGGAAGTTTATAGCAATACAATCCTACCTCAAAAAATAAGAAAAACATTGAAAAGACAACCTAACTTTACACTTAAAACAACTGGAAAAACAACAACAACAACAAAATCAGTAGAAGGAAATAAATCATAAAGATCTGAGCAGAAGTAAATGAAAAAGAAGTGAAAGAAACAATAGTAAAGTTTAATAAAACTAAAAGCTGGTTCTTTGAGAAGAGAAACAAAATTGACAAACCTTTAGCCAGATTCATCAAGAACAAAAGAGAAAAGAATCAAATCAACAAAATTAGAAATGAAAAAGGAGAAATTACAACAGACAATGCAGAAATACAAAAGATTATAAGAGACTATTGTGAACAACTATATGGCAATAAAATGGATAATCTGGAAGAAATGGGCAGATTCTTAGAAAAGTTCAATCTTCCAAGACTGAACCAGGAAGAAATAGAGGTTATGAACAACCCAATTACAAGCACTGAAATTGAAGCTATAACCAAAAATTTCCCAGAAAACAAAAGCCTAGGACCAGATGGCTTCAGAGGAGAATTCTATCAAATATTTAAAGAAGAGCTAATGCCTAGCCTTCTAAAACTCCTTCAAAAAATTGCAGAGGAAGGAACACTTCCAAACTCATTCTACGAGGCCACCATCACCCTGATACCAAAACCAGACAAAGACAACACAAAAAAAGGAAACTACAGGCAAATATCACTGATGAATATAAATGCAGATATCCTCAAGAAAATTTTAGCAAACAGAATTAAGCAACACATCAAACAGCTGATACACCATGATCAAGTTAAGTTTATTCCAGGGATGCAAGGATTCTTCAATATATGCAAATCAATCAATGTGATATACCATATTAATAAACTGAAAGATTAAAAAACATATGATAATCTCAAAAGATGCAGAATAAACCTTTGACAAAATTCATCACCCATTTATGATTAAAACTCTTCAAATAATGGGCATAGAAGGAACCTACCTCAACATACTAAAGGCCATATATATGATAAGCCTACAGCAAACATTATTCTCAATGATGAAAAACTGAAATCATTCCCCCTAAGATCAGGAACAACACAGGGTGTCCACTTTCACCACTGCTATTCAACATAGTTCTGGAAGTCCTAGCTACAGCAATCAGAGAAGAAAAAGAAATAAAAGGGATCCAGATCAGAAAAGAAGAAGTAAAGCTCTCACTGTTTGCAGATGACATGATACTGCACATAGAAAACCCTAAAGATAGGATCAGAAAATTACTAGAACTAGTTAGTGAATTTAGCAAAGTTGCAGGATATAAAATCAATACACAGAAATCACTTGCATTTCTATATACCAACAATGAAAAATCATAAAGAGAAATTAAGGAATCAATCCCATTCACCATTGCAACAAAAAGAATTAAATATCTACAAATAAACTTACCTAAGGAGACAAAAGAACTATACACAGAAAATTATAAGACACTAATGAAAGAAATCAAAGATGACATAAACAGATGGAGAGATATTCCATGTTCCTGGGTAGGAAAAATCAATGCTGTGAAAATGACTATACTACCAAATCCAAACTACAGATTCAATGTGATCCCTATCAATTTACCAACATTTTTCACAGAACTAGAACAAAAAATTTTATATGGAAACACAAAAGACCCCAAATAGCCAAAGCAGTCTTGAAAAAGAAGAATGGAGCTAGAGGAATCAACATTCCTGACCTCAGATTATACTACAAAACTACAGTCATCAAGACAGTATAGTACTGGCATAAAAACAGAAATATAGACCAATGGAACAAGATAGAAAGCCCATAAATAAACCCATGCTCCTATGGGTACCTTAGTTTTGAGAAAGGAGGCAAGAATATACAATGGGGCAAAGACAGCCTCTTCAATAAATGGTGCTGGGAAAACTGGACAGCTACATGTAAAAGAATGAAATTAGAACACTTCCTCACACCATATACAAAGATAAACTCAAAATGGATTAAAGACCTAAGTGTGAGACTAGAAACTATAAAACTCTTAGAGGAAAACATAGGCAGAACAGTCAATGACATAAATCAAAGCAAGCTCCTCTATGATCCACCTCCTAGAGTAATGGAAATAAAAACAAAAGTAAACAAGTGGGACCTGATTAAACGTAAAGGCTTTTACCCAGCAAAGGAAACTATAAGCAAGGTGAAAAGACAACCCTCAAAATAATAGCAAATGAAACAACTGAAAAAGGATTAATTTCCAAAATACACAAGCAGCTCATACAACACAATGCCAGAAGAACAACCCACCCAATCAAAAAGTGGGAGAAAGACGTAAATAGACATTTCTCCAAAGAAGACATACAGATGACTAACAAATACATGAAAAGATGCTCAACATCGCTCATTATTAGAGAAATGCAAATCAAAACTGCAATGAGATATCACCTCACACCGGTCAGAATGGCCATCATCAGAAAGTCTACAAACAATAAATGCTGGAGAGGGTGTGGAGAAAAGGGAACACTCTTGCACTGTTGGTGGGAATGTAAACTGATACAGCCACTATGGAAGACGGTATGGAGATTCCTTAAAAAGCTAGGAATAAAACCACCATATGACCCAGCAATCCCACTCCTAGGCATATACCCCGAGGAAACCAAAACTGAAAAAGAAACATGTGTCCCATTGTTAATTGCAGCACTATTTACAATAGTTAGAACATGGAAGCAACCTAGATGTCCATCGACAGATGAATGGATGGAGAAGTTTTGGTACAAATACACAATAGAATCTTACTTAGCCATAAAAAGGAATGCATTTGAGTCAGTTCTAATGAGGTGAATGAACCAAGAACCTATTATACAGAGTGAAGTAGTCACAAAGGGAAAGATAAATATTGTATTCTAATGCATATATACAGAATCTAGAAAATGGTACTGAAGAATTTATTTACAGGGCAGAAGTGGGGAAAAAGACATAGAGAATAGATTTATAGATATGGGGAGAGGGGAGGAGAGGGTGAGATGTATGGAGAGAGTAATATGGAAACTTACATTACCATATGTAAATTAAATAGCCAACAAGAATTTGCTATATGGCTAGGGAAACTCAAACAGGGGCTCTGTATTAACCTAGAGGGGTGAGATGGGGAAGGAGGTGGGAGGGAGTTTCAAAAGGGTGGGAATATATGTATACCATTGGAGAAGGGAATGGCAAACCACTTCAGTATTCCTGCCGTGAGAACCCCATGAACAGTATGAAAAGGCAAAAAGATAGGACACTGAAAGATGAACCCCCCAGGTCAGCAGGTGCCCAATATGCTACTGGAGATCAGTGGAGAAATAACTCCACAAAGAATGAGACGGAGCCAAAGCAGAAACAACACGCAGCTGTGGATGTGACTAGTGATGGAAGTAAAGTTCAATGCTGTAAAGAGCAATATTGCATAGGAACCTGGAATGTTAGGTCCATGAATCAAGGCAAATTGGAAGTGGTCAAACAGGACATGGTAAGAGTGAACATCGACATTTTAGGAATCAGTGAAGTAAAATGGACTGGAATGGGTAAATTCAACTCAGATGACCATTATATCTACTATTATGGGCAAGAATCCCTTAGAAGAAATGGAGTAGCCATCATAGTCAACAAAAGAGTCTGAAATGCAGTACTTGGATGCAATCTCAAAAACGACAGAATGATCTCTGTTTGTTTCCAAGGCAAACCATTCAATATCACAGTAATCCAAGTCTATGCCCTGCCCAGAAGTGCTGAAGAAGCTGAAGCTGAACGGTTCTATGAAGACCTACAAGACCTTCTAGAACTAACACCCAAAAAAGATGTCCTTTTCATTATAGGGGACTGGAATGCAAAAGTAGGAAGTCAAGAGATACCTGGAGTAAAAGGCAAATTTGGCCTTGGGAGTACAGAATGAAGTAGGGCAAAGGCTAATAGAATTTTGCCAAGAGAACACACTGGTCATAGCAAACACCCTCTTCCAACAACACAAGAGAGGACTCTACACAGGGACATCACCAGATGGTCAACACCAAAATCAGATTGATTATATTCTTTGCAGCCAAAGATGGAGAAGCTCTATACAGTCAGCAAAAACAAGACTGGGAGCTGACTGTGGCTCAGATCATGAACTCTTTATTGCCAAATTCAGACTGAAATTGAAGAAAGTAGGGAAAACAACTAGACCATTCAGGTATGACCTAAATCAAATCCTTATGATTATACAGCAGAAGTGAGAAATAGATTCAAGGGATTAGATCTGACAGAGTGCCTGAAGAACTATGGATGGAGGCTCGTGATATACAGGAGACAGGGATCAAGACTATCCCCAAGAAAACGAAATGCAAAAAGGCAAAATGGCTGTCTGAGGAGGTCTTATTTATATAGCTGTGAAAAGAAGAGAAGTGAAAGGCAAAGGAGAAAAGGAAATCTATATTCATTTGAATGCAAAGTTCCAAAGAATAGAAAGGAGAAATAAGAAAGCTTTCCTCAGTGATCAATGAAAAGAAATAGAGGAAAACAATTGAATGGGAAAGATTGAGATCTCTTCAAGAAAATTAGAGATACCAAGGGAACATTTCATGCAAAGATGGGCACAATAAAGGACAGAAATGGTACAGACCTAACAGAAGCAGAAGATATTAACAAGAGATGGCAAGAATACACAGAACTACACAAAAAAGATGTTCACGACCCAGATAACCACAATGGTGTGGTCACTCACCTAGAGCCAGACATCCTGGAATGTGAAGTCAAGTGATCTTTAGGAAGCATCACTACGAACAAAGCTAGTGGAGGTGATGGATTTCCAGTTGAGCTATTTCAAATCCTAAAAGATGATGCTATAAAAGTGCTGCACTCAATATGCCAGCAAATTTGGAAAACTCAGCAGTGGCCACAGGACTGGAAAAGGTCAATTTTCATTCCAATCCCAAAGAAAGGCGATGCCAAAGAATGCTCAAACTGTGCACAATTGCACCCATCTCACACACAAGCAAAATAATGCTCAAAATCCTCCAAGCCAGGCCTCAATAGTACATGAACCATGAACTTCCAGATGGTCAACCTGGATTTTAAAAAGGCAGAGGAAACAGAGATCAAATTGCCAACATCTGTTGGATCATGGAAAAAGCAAAGTAGTTCCTGAAAAACATTTACTTCTGCTTTATTGACTACGCCAAAGCCTTTGACTGTGTGGATCACAACAAACTGTGGGAAATTCTTCAAGAGATGGGAATATCAGACCACCTGACCTGCCTCCTGAGAAATCTATATGCAGGTCAAGAAGCAACAGTCAGAACTGGACATGGAACAACAGACTGGTTCCAAGTTGGGAAAGGAGTACATCAAGGCTGTATATTGTCACTGTGTTTATTTAACTTATATGCAGAGTACATCATGAGAAATGCTGGGCTGGATGAAGCACAAGCTGGAATCAAGATGGCCAGGAAAAATATCAATAACCTCAGATATGCAGATGACATCACACTTATTGCAGAAAGTGAAGAACTAAAGAGCCTCTTGATCAAAGTGAAAAAGTTGGCTTAAAACTCAACATTCAAAAAACTAAGATCATGGCATCTGGTCCCATCACTTCATGGCAAATAAATGGGGAAGCAATGGAAACAGTGAGCGACTTTATTCTTGGGGTGCTCCAAAATCACTGCAGATGGTGACTGCAGCCATGAAATTTAAAAATGCTTGCTCCTTGGAAGAAAAGTTATGACCAACCTAGACAGCATATTAAAAAGCAGACATTACTTTGCCAACAAAAGTCAATCTAGTCAGAGCTATAGTTTTTCCAGTAGTCATGTATGGATGTCAGAGTTGGACTGTAAAGAAAGCTGAGCACCGAAGAATTGATGCTTTTGAACTGTGGTGTTGGAGAAGACTCTTGAGAGTCCCTTGGATTGCAAGGAGATCCAACAAGTCCATCCTAAAGGAAATCAGTCCTGAATATTCATTGGAAGGACTGATGCTGAAGCTGAAGCTCCAATACTTTGACCACCTGAAGCAAAGAACTGACTCATTTGAAAAGACCCTGATGCTGGGAAAGACTGAAGGCGGGAGAAGGGGACAACAGAGGATGAGATTGTTGGATGGCATCACTGACTCGATGTACATTAGTTTGAGTAAACTCCGGGAGTTGGTAATGGGCAGGGAGGCCTGGCATGCTGCAGTCCATGGGGTCGCAGAGTTGGACACGACTGAGGGACTGAACTGAACTGATATGTATGCCTATGGCTGATTCTTTTTGAGGTTTGACAGAAAACAACAAAAGTCTGTAAAGCAATTATCCTTCAATAAAAACTTAATTTTTAAAACATTGTTAAAGAGTCCTAAAGGGGGTTATTTTTTTGGAACTGTAAAAAAATTTTTCTTAAGAGTGAAAAATATTAAACTCTTAGGTATCATGTAGTTAAATGGAGCAAAAACTCTTATAGCCTAGTCAGAATTATATAATCATTTTATATATTTGTGTTTTATGCCTCAAAGAAGCAAAAAGGCATATAGATTTTCCAATATATATAGCCAATATTTTGTTACTTTTATGATAATTATGCTACATTAAAGTTATGTCTTTGGAGAAGGAAATGGCAACCCACTCCAGTACTCTTGCCTGGAAAATCCCATGGATGGAGGAGCCTGGAGGGCTACAGTCCATGGGGTTAAAAAATAAATAAATAAATAAATAAAGTTATGTCTTATCCTTTCCTTTTGGTTGAACTTCTGATGAAGTTTTTCATGTATTTGTTTATAGGCTACACATTTAGAGGTAGAAATGATATCTAACTCTTCTTATTTTCCCATTTAGTTATGTTTTTCGACTGTGTTCTTCAGCTTATACTCTAATATGCAAATTTATCGCATGATTGGACGACTGTTAAGAAATACTGAAAAATATTCAGATTTCTATTTTCTTGCATACTGGCACATTTATTACAACAACATAATTGCCATAACCATCTTCTTTGCATGGATAAAGGTATTTATATTTTATCAGATATAACAGATTAGATATGTTTTATTACATTAGATAAAAGCCTTCCCTGGTGGCTCAGATGGTAAAGAGTCTGCCTGCAGTGTGGGAGACCCAGGTTCGATCCCTGGCTTGGGAAGATCCCCTGGAGAAGGAAATGGCAACCCACTCCAGTATTCTTTCCTGGAAAATCCCATGGATGGAGGAGCCTGGCAGCTACAGTCCATGGGGTTGCAAAGAGTTGGTCATGACTGAGCGACTTCACTTTATTACATTAGATAATAAGAACTCAAACTACAAAGTTATGGAAAAAAAAAAAAAGATACTCTTAACTATACAGTAATTTTTAAAAGTAGTTTGGCTTTGTGATGATTGCTGGCAAATCCTCAAACATCCTTGACCATCATTAAGCATCTCTCTTAATTTGAAGCAGATTTCTTCTGAAATTAACTTACTCTAAGTATAATCTTTAGTATTCTATCTCAATTAATTTTGTTCTTTTTCAGATATTCAAATTCATAAGCTTTAATAAGACAATGTCTCAGCTGTCATCAACCTTGTCACGATGTATCAAAGACATAATAGGATTTGCTATCATGTTTTTTATAATATTCTTTGCTTACGCTCAGTTAGGATTTCTTGTTTTTGGATCACAGGTTGACGACTTTTCCACTTTTCAAAATGCCATGTAAGCTCTTAGTATAAATATATTTTCCAGTTTATAACAAAAAATCATGAATATGCCTATAAGTAGTGACATAAGCTTTAATAAATTTTTAAATGGTTTGATATTTTCACTGATGGCTAAATATCTGTTATACTCAAAGTGCAGTTAGACATTGAAAGATCCAAATTGAAGGTGTTATCCACTCTTCACTTGTTACTAGGTCAAGTTAGAAAAATAATTTTTTACTATTCTAGAAGTGAAAATTTTATCTAAGTTAAAAAATATTGCCTCCATTTCTCCATAGTATCTATTCTCTGGGCAAAAGAAGTATTTCCTTTAGAGGGCATCTTTAGAATCCTTTCATTGATATTGACTTGATTGTCCTTTGCTGATCTGGCAAAGCTGAATTTTAAAAATAGCTTTATACACATAAAGCAATTAGCAGATAACTAACTTATAGAACTGACTAGGTAGAATGCCTAGAAAAGTATTCAGGCTCTTCTTTAGAAGTGAGTAATTTTAATAAATTGACTTCCATTTTTGAGTAGGTAAAACAAGTTGTCTGTATAAAAATAATTACATGGGTGTGTGTGTGAGAGAGAGAGAGAGAGAGAGAGAGAGAGATTGTCTAACACAGGGGTCCCCAACCTCTGATCTGATGGAGCTAATGTAATAATAGAAAAAAAATGCACAATAAATGCCAGGTGCTTAAATCCTCCTGAAGCCATCCCTGCTTCTGCAGTCCATGGAAGAATTGTCTTGCACGAAACCAGTCCCTGGTGCCAAATACTTTGGGCTCTGCTGGTCTAAAATATCAGGTCTCAAAAATGTGTTCTGTACAATCTAGACTAAGATTTTCTGGGGGAAATAGTTTAATATTTAAGAAAGTTTAAGAAATTTCCCATCACTCTTGGAAATTTGTAGTCCATGGTAACATAGGGCTCTGAGAAAAACTGTACTACTTTCTTCAGTTCAGAATTCCTCAAATTGTCCATGGTCCTTTTACTCAATTGGGAGTAAATTTTAGTGCATTCCATGGGATCACAGAGAGTCAGACATGACTGAGCAACTGAATTTAGTCGGGAAAATCTCATTATCCACATGTAAATAATTGAAGTACCACTGTTTGAAATTTAATAACATTTTTTCTGAAATAATCCTTTACTAAACAAGAGGATAGAATTCTACTTTCTACGTCTGCCACTAGCTATTTAATTTTTCTAGATCTTAATTTCTTTGTAAATGAATGGGCTGAACTAAATCTCTCCCAGAGGTCCCTTCCAACTACAAATGAGAAGTCTAACTAGTTTACCCTGAGTCAATGTTTGCAGTTTCAACAACTTCTTGGTCCCTTCCTAGGATCTTAAGTGTAGTAATAAAACTAATTAATACTGGACATTAAATATGAATGTAATAATCTACAGGTTGGAAATGTGTCTTACCTTGGATAATGGGAGGAAAGAAAGTATAAGACACAAATTAAGCAGACAGAAAGGTTCAGAATGGATTGAGGGAACTTCTGCTTTTGGTAATGATGTGCAAGGCTATTCAAATCAATCTCTTCACAATTTATGAGTGTCCAAAATCAGAAAGCAAGAACCCAGAGAAGTAGCTCCAGCATCCAAAGCTATTCTTCCCTGAAGGCTTTTTTAAAGCTGATAAAGATTTTAAGCTGTTATAAAATTTACCATCTTAACTACTTTTAAAACCATTTCTAAGAGTGAAGTACATTCGTATTGTTCAATCATCACCATCATTCACCTCCAGAAATCTATCTTGCAAAACTGAAACTCTCATATTCATTAAACAGGAATTCTCCATTTCTCCCCCTACTCCAGCCCCTGCAACCATTAGTGTACTTTTTGTCTCTCATTTTGATTACTTGAGGTAATTCTCATAGAATCATACACTATTTGTCCATTTCTAATTTATTCCACTTAGCATAATATCGTCAACAATGTTGTAGAATGTGTCAGTATTTCCTTCCTTTTTGAGGCTGAATAATATTCCACTGTGTGTTACACACACATCACATTTTGCTTTCCATTAATCTGTCAATGACACTTGAGCTGCTTCCATGTTTTCATTCTTCTGAATAATGTTACGGTGAGAACATGGTGTACAAATCGATTTGAGATCCTACTTTGAATTCTTTTGGGTATATACCCAGAAGTAGAATTTTGGATCATATGGTAATTTTGAATTTTCTGAGGAACTGCTATACTGTTGTCCACAGTGGACACTGAATTTTACATTTCTTCTAACGGTGCATAGAGGTTTCACTTTCTCCACAGCCTTATCAAAAATTATTTTGTTTTGATGGTAGCCATCCTAATGGGTGTGAGGTATAGTATCTCATTGTGTCTTGGATTTGCATTTCTCTACTAATTAGCAATACTGAGCATTTTCATATGCTTATGCATATGTTGGTCCACTTGATGATGTCTCATAAGTCCCTTAAGGCTCTGTTCACTTTTTCTGTAAACTCTTCTCTTTCTGTTCCTCAGACTGTTATTTCAATGGCCCTACCTTCAAATTCACTAATTTTTTTTTCTGCCTGCAAATCTACCTTTGAATCCCTCTAATGAATTTTCATTTCAGTTATTGTACTTTGCAGCTCTAGAATTTCTTTTTGGTTTGAGGTTTTCTTTTTCCTGATATTTCCATTTTGTTCATACTTAGTTTTCTTGACTTTCTCCAACTTGTTTTAGTTCTTTGAGAATCTTTAAAATGGTTAGGTCTAGGAGTCTACCATGTGGTCTCACTCAGGGATAGTTTTTGTTGATTCACTTTTTCCCTTTGAATAGGCCATACTCTCCTTTCTTTGTATGCCTTGTCATTTTTTGTTGTAAACCAGATAATCACGATGGTGTGATCACTCACCTAGAGCCAGACATACTGGAATGTGAAGTCAAGTGGGCCTTAGAAAGCATCACTACAAACAAAGCTAGTGGAGGGGATGGAATTCCAGATGAGCTATTTCAAATCCTGAAAGACGACACTGTCAAAGTGCTGCACTCAATATGCCAGCAAATTTGGAAAATTCAGCAATGACCACAGGACTGGAAAAGGTCAGTTTTCATTCCAATCCCAAAGAAAGGCAATGCCAAAGAATGCTCAAACTACTGCACAATTCTCAAAATTCTCCAAGCCAGGCTTCAGCAATATGTGAACCGTGAACTTCCAGATGTTCAAGCTGGTTTTAGAAAAGGCAGAGGAACCAGAGATCAAATTGCCAACATCCGATGGATCATGGAAAAAGCAAGAGAGTTCCAGAAAAACATCTATTTCTGCCTTATTGACTATGCCAAAGCTTTTGACTGTGTGGATCACAATAAACTGTGGACAATTCTGAAAGAGATGGGCCACTTGACCTGCCTCTTGAGAAACCTATATGCAGGTCAGGAAGCAACATGGAACAACAGATTGGTTCCAAATAGGAAAAGTACATCAAGGCTGTATATTGTCACCCTGCTTATTTATCTTATACAGAGTACATCATGAGAAACGCTGGGCTGGAAGAAGCACAAGCTGGAATCAAGACTGCCAGGAGAAATATCAATAACTTCAGATATGCAGATGACACCACCCTCATGGCAGAAAGTGAAGAGGAACTAAAAAGCCTCTTGATGAAAGTCAAAGAGGAGAGTGAAAAAGTTGGCTTAAAGCTCAACATTCAGAAAACAAAGATCATGGCATCTGGTCCCATCACTTCGTGGGAAATAGATGGGGAAACTCTCACTTTATTTTTTTGGGTGCCAGAATCACTGCAGATGGGTGACTGCAGCCATGAAATTAAAAGAGGCTTACTCCTTGGAAGGAAAGTTATGACCAACCTAGATAGCATATTAAAAAGCAGAGATATTACTTTGCCAACAAAGGTCTGTCTAGTCAAGGCTACAGTTTTTCTAGTGGTCGTGTATGGATGTGAGAGTTGGGACTGTGAAGAAAGCTGAGCGCTGAAGAATTGATGCTTTTTTTTTTTTTTTAATTTTACATAATTGTATTAGTTTTGCCAAATATCAAAATGAATCCGCCACAGGTATACATGTGTTCCCCATCCTGAACCCTCCTCCCTCCTCCCTCCCCATATCATCCCTCTGGGTCGTCCCAGTGCACTAGCCCCAAGCATCCAGTATCGTGCATCAAACCTGGACTGGCAACTCGTTTCTTACATGATATTTTACATGTTTCAATGTCATTCTCCCAAATCTTCCCACCCTCTCCCTCTCCCACAGAGTCCATAAGATTGTTCTATACATCAGTGTCTCTTTTGCTGTCTCATACACAGGGTTATTGTTACCATCTTTCTAAATTCCATATATATGCGTTAGTATACTGTATTTATGTTTTTCCTTCTGGCTTTTGAACTGTGGTATAGGAAAAGACTTTTGAGAGTCCTTGGGCTGCAAGGAGATCCAGCCAGTCCATCCTAAAGGAGATCAGTCCTGGGTGTTCATTGCAAGGATTGATGCTAAAGCTGAAACTCCAATACTTTGGCCACCTCATGTGAAGAGTTGACTCATTGGAAAAGACCCTGATGCTGGGAGGGATTGGCAGCAGGAGAAGGGGACGACAGAGGATGAGATGGCTGGATGGCATCACCGACTCAATGGACCTGAGTTTGAGTGAACTCCGGTAGTTGGTGATGGGCAGGGAGGCCTGGCGTGCTGCTCATGGGGTCACAAAGAGTCAGACACGACTGACTGAACTGAACTGAACTGAAACATTTAAGTCTAACAATGTGATAATTTTGGAAATCAGTTGATTTCCCTTCCCCAGGGCCTGCTATGTTTTCTGCTGTGGTTTTTCATTGTTTACTGTCTCCATGCTGAGGATCAGCCTGAGGTGTAAACTTAAAAGGTCTTCTCAGGTCTCTTCTGAACCTGTGCCATTCCTTGGGCATGCATAGTGATTTTCTAATTTCCTCCACATATGCAGGGGGTTTTGTGTTTATTTTTTCAGTGTCCTAGTCTTTAATGTCTGGTTCCCAAAGGGAAGAAAGAAAAAAATGAAGAAGGAAAGGGCATTGAGCCTCTAAATCCCAAGGACATTGCTTTGGCCAGAGAGGGAGGGACTTGCAACCAATGTAGTGAGATACCTGCCTCAGCAGCAGCAGCAATCAGAACACAGACCCCTGATGTTTGGACAATCCAATCCTTCTTGCCCACCCTGGCTCCCACAAGCCATGCACAAGCTGCTCCAGGAATACACGCAGGGCCACCTGCCACGGGCTGAGGGATTGGAAGTGCACGTGCACGCGCACACATGCTCACTCAGTCACGTCCAACTCTTTACGACCCCATGGACTATAATCCGTGGCTATACACCAGGATCCTCTGTCCATGGAATTTTTCTGGCAAGAATGATGGAGTGGGTTGCCAATTCTTCCCCGAGGGTTATCTTCCCGCCTCAGGGATCAAACCAGAGTCTCCTGCATTGGGAGATGGATTCTCTACCACTGAGTCACCTGGGAAGCCTAGGAGGTGGGTAGCTGCTGTCAAACTAAAAGTTTAAATTTACTCAAATTGTCCAGTCCTTTCCTAGATGTTGCAGGCCAACAGACTCTACAGAGTTCATTTCAAATGTTACATCAGATTGTGCCAGTGAGACTGTTGTCAAGGTGGTGAGACAGATTCCTAGTGCTCCTTACTCCATCTTCCCCAAAATCTCCATTGTGAAGGCATTTTTGCTGATCCAGGAGAAAGTTAAGAAATTGTGTCCCTAGTTACTTCTCAAGGAGGAGACAGAAGAGAAACCCAGAGCCTTTGTGTGTGTGTTGGAAAGTGGGGTAGGGGGAGAAGAGCAGTGTGTGATAACCTTGCCACACATAAAGCAGGGATCTGAAGTGCTACAGCCTCAAGTTAAAAATAAATCCCTCAGTGACTTGAAGTCGGGGTTTAATCACCTAGGGATTAAATGAGCTTCACCTATCCAGGGAAGCTCATTATCTTGAACTTGGTTTAAGATAGCCCCAAGCTAGAATGTCCATATACACCTGCAGACACATATACAAATCTCTCTGGAAAATAGTATCTTCATCCCAAGTCCTTCAAGTATAATTTTCTGCTCATGGTCAAAGATAACCTCATATAAAAGGAGGAAAAAATCATAAGAACTAACAGATACAACAGACAACAGAAACAAACTCATAGACTTCAAATATAGTAATAGTAATATATTTAGAGAAATAAAACACAAGTCAGAAAATATCTTTAGAGAACAGGATAGTGTAAAAAGTGGCATATTTGAAAAAGTATCAAATACTTATCATTTCTTAAATACAACTTAATCATTAAAAAATCAAATTAAAAACACTTAAATAAAACCTCATATTCTCCTATGCCAGAGAGAAAAAAGTTTGATTTGCTAAGAAACTTTGGTCTCCTAATTCAGCATTTCTCTGTCATATGTAAAAAGCATTTGAATTCAGTATTAGAAACTAGATAAATACTTTACATATGATTTAGTCAGGTCTCAGGTACCAAGGATGAAATTCCAGAAAACTCGAGTCCTAGGACTCCAAATAGCTGATTTCTTTGAATACATTTTCTTCCTTTATTGTACACGGTGCTATGGTTCCCTTCATGTGATTGGCTTAAAAAACAAGAAACATTCTTTTTCAGTCCTTTGAAAAAATCATGCAAAGTGTCTGTTGTTCAATCACTAAGTTTTGTCCAACTCTTTGGAACCTCATGGACTATAGCACTCCAAGCTTCCCTGTCTTTCACTGTCTCTTGAAGTTTGCTCAAACTCATGTTCACTGAGTCAGTGATGCCATCCAAATATCTCACCCTCTGTCATCCCTTCTCCTCCTGCCTTCAATCTTTCCCAGCATCAGCGTCTTTTCTAATGAGTTGGCTCTTCACATTAGGTGGCCAAAGTATTGGAGCCTCAGCTTCAGTCCTTCCAATGAATATTCAGGGTTGATTTCCTTTAGGATTGACTGGTTTGATCTCCTTGCAGTCCAAGGGACTGTCTAGAGTCTTCTCCATTACCACAATTGGAAAGCATCAATCCTTTGGCCTTCTGTATGGTCCAACTCTTGCATCTGTACATGACTACTGGAAAAACGATAGTAAAGTGTCTACATACTAGTAAAAACTCCTTTCCAGGTTTCCCCTTAAAATACATATATATTAACATATATATTACATTTTTATAATTTTTAATGTATCTCTGGTATGTCTGGCAATACCACTGCAAATTAACGATGAGAAAATAAGACTTCAGGTTATGAAATCCTAATTCTACCTCTCCTACTACTGTTCATTTGAGGCCTTAATTTCTTAATTTTTCCATCTATAAAATGAAGCTTTATAACATTTTCAATGCTATTTCACATCAAAGCCAAGTTTTTATATTTATTGGAGAAAATAAAACAAAACTCAGGCTCATGTTTGAGGATCATGACCAGCACTTGCTTGAGACTCGACAAGTGATAAATTGTTGGCATCCTTACACTTCAGTAGAGGAGCAGCAGAAATTAAGCGTATCATTGATAAAAGAAGTTGTAGGGTTCTCGGGTCTATTTCCAAGATGAAAGTCACTTTTGGGGAAGGTCAAAGTATCCTAAGTTTTATAAGGGCACAGGAATGGCTAAGGAGGTAACTGTCAAGACAAGCTGGTAAGGAGGAATCTCAAGGTTCAAATCTTGGAGGTGAACACTGGGTTCACATTGGTTAAATAAATTGAAGCCCCATCATTTCCTAAACTATATGTTCAGCTATTAAGTCTTGCCTTCAGGGGAATTTTCTACACCCAATTGTATGCTAACAAAACTAAAGCCAGAAAGCACATACTATTTATGCAGTTAGGTATTTTTCCTAGACACATTAGTAACCATTAGTTGTCATGTATGTATGAAGAGATATAATATTTTCTAATGCTTTTCTTTATCCCCATAAAAGATTCACGCAATTTCGTATAGTTCTTGGAGATTTTAATTTTGCTGGCATTCAGCAAGCCAATCGTATCTTGGGACCCATTTACTTCATCACTTTCATCTTTTTCGTGTTCTTTGTCCTGCTGGTAAGAAAGATCGAATATACTCCCTTTTTTTGCTTATATTTTTCAGAAAAAAAAACATAATTACTAATTTAGAAGAAATTACAGTATCACTCCTTAGTTGTCAGAACACTTACATTTATTAAGAACTGTGTAGATTTCTAGTAATCCAGCAAGTCTAAGTGATTTTAAGTTGTCCAATGGAGAATGTGACCATAATAGTTACCATCTGAGTGTTTACTGTATGCCAAGAGTTCCTAAATCTTTTACACATATAACTTGAATGTCCCAGGTCTCTCCAGCCTGGGATATTTCACACCAGTAAGTATGAATCAGGTCATTCATATTCTGCCCATCACAACAGCTTTTGGCCCTTATGGCTGAAAGCTCACACCTCTGTCATTTTTATGAGTCCCCAGAATTTATGAGTCTCTCACATGTGCTGGGGACAAACCTATTTGGCCTTCTTAATCAAGGAACTTGCTTTTCTACTCAAAGCACTGCTACTGTCCTCCATGACAACTTTTTTTTTTTGGTCATGCACAGCAGTTATACCCTGATGGTGGGCAGGAGTCCTCAGAGCAACAGATCTGGGCCACAGAGAAATGTGGAGAGGTGGGCTTGAGATTAAGAATACTCTCTCCACAATTCTGTGTTAATCTGCACACTGGTAGTTTTAAGAGCCCTAGTAAAATTGTACATTTAAACACTCTACAGAATTTTAAAGGAAAAAAAAAAAAACCCTATGAACACATACTATTCTAAGTATCTAACATTAATAAATTTCTATATATTAACCAGTTTATATGCACTATTTTACATTCTGTTTTTCCCATTTATCATAAACATACTTGCCCATATCCACACACTAAATATTTCCCATTCCACTACATTTTTTTATATATAGTCTGAGAGCCATCTCTCTCTTACTGAGCATGTTACTTTTAAAATTTAAATCTAATTTTACAAATCCCAGCACCTGTCAAAGCCATTAACTTTTAAACTAAATTTTTACTGAAATAATTCATTTGACTTTTTCTCCTCAGAACATGTTCTTGGCAATAATTAATGATACCTATTCTGAAGTGAAAGCTGACTATTCAATAGGCAGAAGGCCAGATTTTCAACTTGGTAAAATGATTAAAAAGGTATGTATATCAAATTCTCCTCATCAGAATTCTGAGGCCAATCTTGTTTGGTTGATACCCCAAGTGGTAGTGCAGGGAGGGGTTTTGGGTTTTTGCTTTGGAAGGCAATGGCACCCCACTCCAGTACTTTTGCCTAGAAAATCCCATGGACGGAGGAGCCTGGTAGGCTGCAGTCCATGGCGTCGCTGGAGTTGGACACGACTGAGCAACTTCACTTTCACTTTTCACTTTCATGCATTGGAGAAGGCAATGGCAACCCACTCCAGTGTTCTTGCCTGGAGAATCCCAGGGACAGGAAGCCTGGTGGGCTGCCGTCTATGGGGTCGCACAGAGTCGGACACGACTAAAGCGACGCAGCAGCAGCAGTGTTACTCGTATTTGTACTGTTTCACTACCAGGAGAAATGTTCTCTGGCTTTAAAAATGTGACCAGAAAGTATTTCAGAGTTCAAGTATATCAAAAAGCTATTGATCACTAAATGCAAAGCGCTATTTTCTGTATGGAAATATCTTCTTATCTGTTCTAGCCTCTTTCCTTGCCAGCCCAGTTTGGATCATATCACTTCTCTGCTCAAAATTCTTCAAAGTTTCCCTGGGCTTGTCAAAATTAAGTTCAAATTCTTTATTCAAACATTCAAGGGACTTCTCTAGTCTCAAAGTGTCAATGTATCTTTATTCATTATCATTTAAGTATACAATTTTTACTTTCTATGCTTCCATTTACAGCACTGCATGCGCCAGCTAATATTTTGAGCACATGCTTGCTCTCATTGTGTCCTCTGGGCCTCTGCTCATGTCATTCCCTGACATTGCAGGAATATTCCCTCTGCTCTCTCACTGACATTCTATTCTCCCTGTCAGAGAGGAATCTTCCTTTTCCTCTCAACATGTATTATGAATTGTAGCAGAGTCATGTGTATACCATTCTATCTCTGCACATCCTCAGCTCTAACCATAGCATTTCACATTCAAAATGTCCTATTAGCTGTGGGGTTCAGGGGCGCTTAAGAACTCTGTCCAAGAACTTATCTGTGAAAGTAATCTATTAATATGTTCCCCAATGAGATTCCCATGTGGCTCAGCTGGTAAAGAATCCACCTGCAATGCGGGAGACCTGGATTCAATCCCTGGGTTGGGAAGATCCCCTGGAGAAGGGAAAGGGTATCTACTCCAGTATTCTGGCCTAGAGAATTCCATGGACTATAGTCCATGGGGTGGCAAAGAGTCAAACATGATTGAGAGACTTTCACTTCACTTCACTTCATTTCAGTGAGCTTAACTGTGGGGTTTTTATCTTTTATCTCTTGATTATGATGTTGGTTATGTGCACTAAAGTATTAATATCATCAATGCAATAAACAATAGTATTTTTAAAAGATTTTCCCCAAAATTCAAGTGTGATGCCAACTTTTTCACCAGAGGCAGAAACTGTAAGTAGTGACAAGGTGAAAGAAGGATAACCATAGTCTTTGCCTCTACATTTCTTAGGGCAGCAAGCCCCTAAAGGCAAGCATTCCCTCTTTCCTTTACCTTAGACAAAAATTAAAACTACAGAATATATTTCTTATGAACTTTTAAACTATTTTAAATTATGCCCAGAGTTACAACAATGCTCTTGAAAAACTCAAACTAAAAAAACCTGAAACAGATGAAGACAAGAAACGGTAAGATGACTTTTCTTCAATTTTTAACTTACCACTTTAAAGCTCTATATTAGAAACTTACAGTGAGAGTAAGGTTTTGATTATCAACCACCATTTGATGTGCTGATTCTAAATAAGTTGTTAAGACATCAGTAGCACCTCATAATTTCTGAGTGTCATGAAACTCTAATTTAAAATGAATATAAGGCATGCCATGCCACTCAGAGAAAGCTTTAACAGATAGCAACAGGATTTAACACCTTTAATAGGAAAGTAATGTTCCTCTTAAAAAGGTAAGAAATTATTTTAGTACATGCACATTAACACGTTTTTAGCTACTGAAGTAAAGAAATTTTTACACAAAATATTTAAGAATATACTTACATTTATTGCATCATTTTGGTGTCAAAATGCTTCCCAAATACAGATCTCTGGAAGTGGGACATAATATAAACATGTTTTTACAGCCAGAGATATGATACTTTAGAGAACTTATTAATGACAACACTGTCTAAATAATTAGTGTTATCAGAAAGAACAGAAATGTAATTCATCCTTAATATAGATCTGGTAGTATTTTATACTGTCATTTTCCTTTTTACTAACATATGCCTCTGTTTTTTATTTCATATTCTCAGTATGGAAAACAAAGATTTGGCCGAAAAAGCCAGAAGAGAAGGTTTTGATGAAAAAGTAAGATTTTAATTTTTTCATAAAGAAGTGATAGCTTTATTAGAAAAAGTTCTTATTAAGAACTGAATGATTTGCTTTCTTCAGAGCAGTAGTTGCTACCTCCAGATTTTTCCCAGGATCTAGATCCTTTTTTATTTAGGACAAATTGTTTGGATTCCAGATATTCCTTCTCCCTTATCAGTGCTCTTTGCCAGACACCCTCATCCTATAGCTGTACCCTTCACTGTGGGATTAGCACACAGAGTTTAATGAGTATATTCTATTGAGATAATTATGTAATCATTCTCTTATAATCATTAATGTGATGAATCACTTCAATGATTTTTGCTGTGTTTCAAAGTTGTAACGTATCTATTCAACAAATGACAACATATATATGTTTACTAAATAATTATCAAGCAAATCTTCACATACCACTACCACCCAAGTGAAAAAATAGAACACTGCTCTACTTCTGGATGCTTCCCACTCTCCAATATACTGAGAAAGAGAACAGCAAGATTGAGAGATAAGTATGTACACTGCTAGAGTGAGGGTTCTCATTATCAGACAACGGAATTGCACAAATGGAAAGGTTGAAGGTTAAAATGAACGTTGTGTTGGATTAGAATCGCAGGAGTGTCTATATGTGAATGTATCTTCTAGTTCTGTACATTGAGAAAGCTAGAGTGACATCCTAGTAGCGATGACACAAGTGTCCAGACCTTGGGTTTCCAAATACCATGCTCCTCTAAAAGGGACCAGTGCTCCTTGGAAATACAGTTAATTCCAGGACTGGAAAGTACAGGTGCTTTGTACTATATACTCCACATAGAATGATGGAGATTTCATAAAAGGACACAAAAAGTCAATGTGGATGGGGCTCCCACTGGCCAAGTCTGGGACTATTTAAACACTGTAATGAATAAAAGAGGAGTCCATGAGTCCACACTGATCTAAATATTTACATGAATAAAAGTCTGAGGAAGAACAGTACATTTCCATACCTCTCCACAAAATACTTAGTACCAAAAGAAAAGGAATAATGTTAGGGTAGAGAAGTCTGGAATCAGTACCATTAACAGTACCAGAACTAAACTAAAATCACATGCCACCTGATAAAACACTGAGAGAAAACACAATCTCTTCTACAAAATTTTCAGAGATGCATAACATGACAAAACACTACATAAAAGAAACTGAGGGACATTTCTAGAAAATACTGGCCTATCTTCTTCAGAAGTGTCAAGGTCATGAAAGTCAAGGTAAAGCTGAGGATCTACACCAGATTGAGATTAAAAAACAGGTAAACACAGTGCATAATCCTGGACTGGATCCTTTTACTATAAAGGCCATCACTGGCACAACTGGGGAATTTGAATGGGGAACTGAGGATTTAGATGGTAATAATCCATCACTATTAATTTTCTGACTCTGATGCTTATACTGTGTGCCTAAAGAAGAATGTCCTTATATGAGGAAAATACACACTCAAGTATTCAGAAGTAATAAGGCATTTGTGTTGGCAACGTTAAATACTTCAAAGGATAAAAAGTATTTGTGTTGTTCTTACAATTTTTCTGTAAGTTTGAGATTCTTTTAAAAAACAAAACTATCTTAAAAAACAAAACTATCATTCAGCAAGCCATTTCGGAAATAAAAGACAACATAAACTTTTAAAAGACATCTACTGTGTGCCTGGGAAAAAATACCTAAAATGAACATGAGACTTATCCAAGTAAACTTAGATTTACTTAGAAATCTAAGAAAATTAGATTAGCACATCATTCAGCACCATAAATCAACAAAACACCTACAATATATGCAAGGAAAGAAAATGTAAGCCAGGATTTTTTTATATCCAGCAAAGCTGTGCTTCAAGTAGAAAGGCTCAAACAGTTTTGAAATGTAAAAACTTGGGGAAAACCACTGTATTCCTGAGGATTCTATGTGAGGATCATCTTCAGCCAAACAAGAGATATTTTAGAAAAAGAAGGGAGAAGATACAACACAGAAAAAGCTGACTACTTATTTCATATGTAATAGCTAAAATGCTGAAGAATTCTCATTTAGAGTTAATAACCAAAAAGAAGAAGCTTTACATATTTAAGAGTATAGTAGTAAATACGATATTGTTTTATTAATTTTAAAACATTTTTCCATATTTTAATATCTTTGAAATTAAGATGTACCTTATAATTGATAACGTGCCATATTTTAGCTGGTGGCAATATTTTTCCTAAACAGCACATAGAATGGTGTAATGGGTTTTATGATAGACTCCATCTCTTAGATACAACAAAATATGGTAATATGATTAAATATATCTGGGAAGTAGAGAGGAAAGAAATGAAGAGGAAGAAATTACAACCCAATTTTTGTTGAACTTCTTTGGTTCTTGTGGAGGGAACCAAAACAAGAGAGGGATGACCTAGGATGTATGAAAAGATACATGACCACAAAAACAAAAATACATACATTCCTAAAAGGAAGCAGTACCAAAACTGAAGATATATCACATGGTAAGATTTTAAATATACCTTAAAACAATATAACTGTGACCAGATATATCTGATGTATCAGTAAAGACAAATAAGCTTAATTTACTTTAAAAGAAAATGTTTTCAGATTGAATCACAGAGCAACACCTAATTCTATGTTATAGCCTAAAATATATACCTAAAACAAAGTGACTTAGAATAGTTAAGTATAAAAGCATGAGCCAAGGTAAAAAGGCAAGCAAAATTATCAGCAGATACAACATAATATAAGTCAAGGTAGAATTCTAAACCAAAAGTTCTAAATGAGACAAAGGGCACTTTATAAGGCTAAGATCAACTTTAATAGTCATGATTATCTATGCACCAAATAATATGGCATCAACTTCCATAAAGACTACTAGACTTAAGAAAACGGAAAACACTTAAGAATGCACTAAAAGTAGAGAATAGATCAAGAAAAAAAAAATGAAAGGACTTAAAGATATGTATGTGATGAATAAAGTGATTGTACAGTTATGTATTAACCTGTGTACTCTCAGAAGATATACCTGGTTTTTCAAAAATCCACTCATGAAAATAGATACTTTGGGCCATAGAGAAAACCTCAATAAATTGAAAATTTATCAAAACTGAGCCCAAAAGAGACTTTTAAATCCATTCTATAGAAGAAATAAAGTCATCAAAGAACTACTTCTAAAGTAACACACATATACCTGTGGCGGATTCATTTCGATATTTGGCAAAACTAATACAATACTGTAAAGTTTAAAAATAAAATAAAATTAAAAAATAAATAAATAAATAAAGCAATTCAGGCCCAGATGGTTTCACAAGGGAATTTTACCAAATTTTTAAGGAATAAATAATTTCAAGTTATTTGATTTGTTCCAGAGTGAAGAGAAAACTGAAAACTTCTAAACTATTTTTATAAAGCAACTATATAGTGATTCTAAGAACTGGTAAAGGTTGTATTCTTCAAAAAACAAAACAGAAAAAGAAAATATCACATATATCATAAAGCAAAAATCCTAGATAAGTATTAGCAAACAGGATCCAACAGAATACCATATGACTCAGATAGGATTTATTCTAAGAATGTAAAGATGATTTAAAACTATATAATCAACTAAGTAACATAATTCATTCTATTTATAAATCAAAACAGGAAAATCACATTATTATTTTCCATAGATGCTGGGTATTTGATAAGATTCAACATCAATTTTGAGCGGGAAAACAAAACAGGAATCAACGGACTCTTACTTGACATGATAAAAACAAATTTACCTCACCCCAAAGCTAGCACCTTACCTAACAGGGAAACACTGGACATGTCAAGGACAAGACAAAGATGTATTAGAAGGATCAGTCAGAAGAATTAAGCAGGAGAATTACACGAGGAGTACAAGAGTTGAAAAGGAAAAAGTAAAAACTACCTCTATTTGAGATATGATTCTCTTTTTCAGGTATACAATGAACTGAAAAATTATGACAAAAACATTAAGTAGTAGGAAAAAATAATTTACATAAATACAGTCGTCATGTCATATATGCAAACATCAATCAGTTCAGTAAATAATAGAAGAATCTATAAGAGCAACAAAATAAAAATGCCCAGGGATTAATTTTTAAACATTTAAAAACCAAGATAAGGAAAAATTGAAAACATTCCTTAAAAACAAAAAACACCTTACCAAATGACATACTGCATGTATGAGTGAGGACCTAGTCAGGAAAATGGAAATGATACTATGTATTTCAAACAAAGAAAATTACAGAGAATTGGTTACACAGGTACTGGAAGACAGAAACAGTAAAAAACACTGAAGCAACTCACAAATAGTAACTGTAGAAGGATACTACCACTCCCAGGGCTAAGGTTACAAAAGGTGGGTTTATCAGAACCTAAGACACTTAAGAAGGGGCCTGGAGCTGTTGTTCAGGCCTCTGGGGTCACCTCCACCCCACCTCTACTGCTCCTGATACTTCTTAGGGAGTGTGATGAATCTAATTCTGGGGAAGCCAAAAGAAGCTGGACCATTGCAGCCTGGAGCCAAACACTGCTGGAGATAACTATACTATCACGTGCAGAAGCAATGCTGATAGAAAACAAGAACCTTCTCCCTGCCATCATCCAATAAGGCAGAACCTAATAAATCTGGTAGCAAGAGAGTCTGGGGAATGAGGTTTGCAAAGCATGAGACCCAGCATCAAAGCATATAAAAGAGCATATGTAAGAGTGTAAGAGGGCAAATTTTCAGTTGAGAGATATTAGATGAATGGTCAGCCCAATTCACCCCTTTGGCAATTTAGTACACACTTGAACTTCCATAAAATGACAATATTTCTAGTTTCCATCTAATAAGATGGAACTATCCTATATACAAATGAAAGCACTCTTATTTTTTCCCCAGAAGGGGAGAAGCAAAGTACCAAGAGTAACTGTGGCCACCTCTGGATGACATTAAGATCTTTTCAACTCGGATCACAATTCCTTAAGAACTCAATGTATAAACTAAACGAGTTTATTTTTAGACATGGAAGTATTAAGAGGCACTGCTCAAAGAATTCCCTGGCTTCCAAACACAGCCCTCTCAGCTCATTTTGTAGCAACACCAATTTCTCCTTGGTAACTGGGATGAGTCACCTCAGTGACTTCTTTGCCTGCTCATTCAGTAGCCTGAGGAATCCCAAATAGCCTGAGGAATCCCAAATAGCCAGGTGGTGATCTAAAACTCAAGTCAACTGTGTCCCTTGGTGGAGGTACACAATCTACAAGGGTCTGTTTCTTTAGACCTTCTCAGTTACCAACCAGTCATCAGTTAGGGTCCAGTCCGAAAAACAGAAACATGTTACGTAGTTCAAAAAGAGGGGTTACATCACAGAATTCATTTCTGAGCATGAAAGAACTGCAAGAACCACTGTGGAACGCCCAATTAATCCACAAACAATTCTAAGCAGTTATCACCTACAGGGAAGAGGTGGAGTGACTAGAACCTAGGAGCCTGTGCAAATGCCCCCACCTAGTTGCTGCTCTATGAGGAAATGTATTATTTATCTATGAATGTCAAGGAAAGCTTCATAGAAAACTGATGGTTGAGATGGGTTTTTTGAAGGATTTGAAGGATGTATATTTCACCAGGAAGTGGAATGGGAATAAGCCAATATTCATAATTTTAAAAACCCCTAACCCTGCTAACCAGTTTTAACACCAAGTTCTCTTGGTGACTCTGCTTATGCATAAACCTCAAAACCAGGCAGAGCAAAAAGCCAGAGCAGCTCAGAAATCACAGCCCTGGAGAGTAAAGTTTAAGATTCTCAACCCTGTGATGCTTATGTGCCATAGGCCTGAAATAGAGAAAAATATAAAGGTTGCAGCACATGCTTTTCCTCTAACTTTACAGGAGATTCAAAGTGCAGAGCAGATGAAAAAATGGAAAGAGAGGCTTGAGAAAAAGTATTATTCTACAGAAATTCAAGATGACTACCAGACTGTCACTCAACAAGAATTCCGAGAGTAAGCATTTGTTCTAACCAGGGTACTATGGAATATCACGATATGAGGACTGGGGACATCCCATAATTTTCCTGAACCCAGAATCTTATTCTATTAAGATGCCACATTTTCCCCCAGTTTTACCCAATTTTAAAGTAACATAGAAAGCATAAGACTCCATTTATTTAAATGGAAGGTGAGAGGAAGACCAATTGCTTTTGTCCTTAACATATCTAAATAACAGGAAATGCCATTTATACTTGACATGCATAGCAAATACTGTGCTCCACACAGCTTTAGAATATTAGATCTGTAACTGACCATACTAGGCATGTTTTGGGACCTTAAAATATTATCCTCCCAAAGTATTTCACAATAGGCACTAATAACCTACTGTCTCCTTAGGTACAAAAATGTTACTGACTCATTCTCTATCTCCTTCTAAATTATCCTCTAGCCTCTTTTTATATGCTGTGGAGCTGGAGAAAGAATTACACTATGTCAGTTTAAAACTAAACCGAGTGATGAGGAAGGTTTCAGCTCTACAATACTGAAAAAAAGTGGAGGTGAGAATCTGTGGTACAATCATGGCGCATTTCTAACAATTTATTCCTGAACTGAGTTAGTTCCTAAATTTGTCCCCATTTCGGGTACATTTTAAAAGCACAAAACCAGCCACCATCAAACTATCATCAGGGTCAATGATAATCATCAAATTATTTCTAGGAATGGGACACAATATACAATCTATGCACATTACAATATGCCTCCACAATACATACACACAGGTACAGGTAAAGACTTTTATAATGAAATTTATTATTAAATTCTAGGGATGAAAATGCAAAGTATAAAATAATATTGCTTTTAGTTCTTGGGGCAGGTCTCTAAGTAAATGGTTTAGTAAGTAAAGACACTTTTCACAGTGTTACACAGAGTATAAGAACTGCTGGTATTCTCATCACACACCATGTTCTAACTTCATGGGCCAATAAACGTTTAGAATCCTAGAAAACCAATATATAAGACCCCAGGTAAAATAATCTCACCTCCATTCTTCCTAGCTGGAAGTCTCCTGGAAAAAGGCAAAGTGCAGAACAAACATCCCAACCACCTACAGAAATTTCACTAATATCTTCAAATGACAAATTCATCTAGACAGTCTAAAGTAACACATTTGAAATTTCTCAAAAGTGCTTCCTCAATTACTTTATAAAGCAAAATATCCTTGAAAAAGAAAAGAGCAAAGCAGGAGCTTTAGGGTTATAAAAATGCAAGTTATGTTTGGAAAGAATAAATAACGGTGCTGCAAAAGCACTGTTTGGATGGTTGGGAAATTGTGAATGGCTGGCATTGGGAAACTGCAAGGAAACTTTTCTAATAGAGGTTACCTAAGCCCTCCTAGAAGAGCCACATGTTCTCTTAACCTAAGCAACATTGTTTGACCATAGACTCCCACGTTGTGCTCAATAGTCCCTGGACTGTGAAACTCCAAGGAATTAAATATACTCACCTTCCTCAAACCAAGCTCTTCTCTTAAACACTGTATTTCAAATTTTCTTAATAAGATAACTGACTGCAACAAGAAATGAAGACTATTCTCTCTGCATCTTCTCCCTAGATTTCCAAAGAGAATCAACAACATGGCTCTTCTTTGTCTTACCACTCCCTAGAGCTATAGTCAGTCACGTGGTTTAGTAACCCTGCAGTCTCTCCACATGGTTTCTGGTTGGGGTCATTCAAACAGAGCCTAAGAACATTAAGGCAAGGGAATACCTGAGGTTTCTATTTTTTTCTTTTTTAACATCTAGTGAAAAAAACAAAAAACATTTACAGAGACTTAGAACATTAAAGTTCTTTTATTACAAAAGTCTATACAATGAGGTGCCAGACACAGCAATGCAATGATACTTACAGTCATATATATCTATATATTATTTGTATATAGATATACAGTTTTTACTTGTACCAAAGTAAAATTATCACAAACCGCCTAATTCTACCACTTACTGCTGAACTATGACACACAGTACTGTCACATAGCATGCGTGCTGCTATGCTACTTTTTATCTATTCTACTCACAGCCAAACACTAACAGTGAATAACCAACATCATGAAGCAGCTGTTAATTCTAAAATGAAACCAGTCAGGCCAATGACTTATAAAAATATGGTACTAATATAGATTTAGCATTATAAAGAAGGAATATATTATTTAAAACATTTAAATAGTGCATATGGACATTTTTGCATGTGGTATATAAAATAAAACATTCATATAAAACAATACACAGTGCACATTAAATAAGATGTTTGGATATACTCCTGTGTGGAGACTAAAAGACATTAACTAAATGCACACTGCATGATGAATTCAAAATCAAAGTGATAACATCTTTTGGTATTTTCAATTTCACGATTCTAGGTGTACATTATGAATAACCAAGCTGTATCAAAAGGAAACCACATGAAAAGGGCTGGATTTAGTGCTTTATTCCCCAACGTGTTCACTACCAAGGAACATTCCCTCCCCCCAAAAAAGGCATTGCACACACAGGTGAAATGTGAAGTACTAGAAATGCTACTTATTATCAAGCTACTTCATGTGCTATGTAATAGTGCCAGGAGTCTGAGGTTCATGCTTCCCTCACCTTATTAAAGGATGTTGCAAAAGTCTGTGTTTGTATGAAACAAATTATGAATATTAGCTAGTTAAGAAAACCATGCATGAGTCATTGCATGCAAAACATGGGCACAAAGTGAGACACACATCAATCCAAAAAAGCACCAGGAAAAAAATTAACACTTAGATCAAGCCTGATCAGAATATGCTGTTAATGACTATTACATTGTTAGCACAAATAAAGTCACTGTTCTGTGAAATTAATTAGAGAATTATATCAGGAAAGAACCTGAAGAAAAGCCATGCAAACCCAAAGAAAAAAAGATATGCTTAGAGTGTATGACAAGGGGCATACCACAATAATCACATAGCCAGGTGCTTTAAACAGCATGTGACTGAGCAAATCCCTTTAGAGGATGTTTTCTTTATGGATTTTGCTAATTAAAAAAAAAAAAGATGCAACCCTCCCCACAAAGGTACAAGAAAAAATGCAGTGGTATAGCCCTTGTTAAGAAGAGAGTCACTTCAGGCATAATGATTCTTTTGCCAATTTAAGCCCATTTGATTGAACACACAAATCTGAGCACCATCAGTTCCTACATGCTGACAAGGCTATTTTCTCACATTATCTGGAGGTGGGTAGGGGGAAAAAAATGAAGGATCTAATCCAGACAAATCACATCATCACCAACTGATAAACTGCAACTGAGGAAACAAAGAGTAACTTAAGTCCCAAAGGCAGCATGTGATATAATTCAGTTCTGTGTGTGATGTGTGGTGTGTATTTTCACTACACTAATGAACAAGGTCACTTTTTGGTCTAGCCATTGTTATCTTCATCCAGGAGCTGTGTGACCACTGAACTGCAAAATTTTGCTAACATACTATGGATGAGAAAGCGTCACTTTGGGCATTTAACAGAAATATGTTCCATTGTAGGACTTGAAATTTCAGTTGATTTTGGTTTTTTAAGAAAACATAGAACACAGTTGCATATGTGCACATTTATAGGCTTTTCTTTCAAATTTTCAGTCATTCTGTAAGAAAAAGGCAACCGAAGAAGAATTCAATGTGAAGATTTTCCTCTCAATTTTCTTGAGTAATGAGAAACAAAATAATAAAGTTGGTAATAACAAAAAGCTTCTATCTTCAAAGTTCTTAAAGTTGAAAAGATAAAATATTAGTCTTTTAATAACACGATGTATCTGCAGTACAAAACAATGAAGAAAAGTGGATGTTTGCTAAAGGTAGAGAGGACAGTCTGTGGTTAATATGGAACATCGCACTCCCTAGATAAGGTCTACTTACCCTCCCATCATTTCTCTAGTGGCACCACCAGCAAGTATAAAATGAAACTCTCTTGAGTGCCTGACAGAATGAACTTAAGAACCAGCCAAGTACACACGATGATAGCTTCAGGGAATACAACTGATTTTATGATGTTTTCAAGGACCATATTTTATATGGATTTTGAAGAATCTTGTTTGCTGATAAGAACTTCAAGAAGCCTAAGCTTGGCTTTAATTTTCTTGTACTCCCTGTACTCCTCAAGCACTGGAACACGATCCTCTTTCTGGGCATTCCTAGGGGAGAAAATAAAACTTAGAGATCATCTGGAAAATAAAATCCCACAAGCTGTCATAATGTGAGGCAGAATATTACCCAATATAAGCTCAAATAAAAAACTGCTCTGCAAGAAGAAAAGATTATTGGACTATTTCCCTTCAACCCAACAGAATAGTCCTAAAACACTTCGAATTCTGATCATTGATACTGATAATATCCATTAATGTGTTTGGATATAATGTGTTGATACATTAATGGATATTATCAGTATCAATGATAATTGGAGGTTATAACATAATCAAATATTTTAATAAGACATGCACTGCTAGACTCTGTCAGGTCTGTAAGTGTATTATAAGTTCTAGAGAATTACAGTGAGTCGTTTCTGGCTTCAGTGAATTAAGATGTAAAACATCTTACTGGTAGCAAAAAAGTCGTCTTTCTCACTTTATATTAGGGATCCAATGCAATTCAGTTTAATAATCAGGTAAAACATTGAATTATACTAATTATAAGCAAAGGTTTTTTTCCCAATAAGACAAAGAATTAGAAAGCACTTGGAAAATGCACTTGAGATTTTTTTTTAGCCATATATGCCACCCTACAAAGAAGACTCTCTAATATGGTAGTTTCCTCTTATTCATGGGGATACATTCCAAGGCCCCCGTGGATGCCTGAAACCAAATCCTATATATACTTTACATTCATACCTATAATAAATTTTAATTTATAAATTAAGACACAGTAAGAGATTAACAATAACTAATAATAAAACAGAATAACTATAACAATACACTCTAATAAAAGTTATGCGAATGTGGTCTCTCTCAAACATCTTATTGTACAAATTTAATGCCTTTTTCATATTATTAATAACTAAACATTTATCATGCATTGGGCCATAACTTTTACAGTCTGAGGTATGATAGCAAAATTAGTACAAATTTATTTTTCCTTCTTCACAATTTCATGGATAGATGTTCTTACTATAGTTCTTAGCAACCTCAGCATATGATTTTTTTTTTCTCCTTGACTGATTGAGTTAAGAATTTTCTTTTTCTTTCTGTATCTTCACCCCTCTTTTCACTTTTCTTTCCCTCTTTTCACTTGAAGTACTCTATGGCTTCTCTTTGGCATATCCGAATTGCTAACACATCTACTCTTGTGCTTTAGGACACATTAAGTTAAATAAGGATTAATTGAATACAAGAACTGAGATACTGTGATGGCTAATCTGATAAACGAAATGGATACTGAGTGACTAAGGGGCAGGATATATTGATCAAAAGGATGATTCACGTCTTGGGTGGGCCAGCACAAGATTTCATCACACTACTCAAAACAGTACATGATTTACACTTTACGAATTGTTCATTTCTAGAACATTCCATTTAATATTTCTGGACCACAGTTAATCATGGTGTAACTGAAACAGACATAAAACTGATGCGGGAGAACTACTATAGAGTTAATGGCTTGGTAAGATCATCTGGTAACATGGAAAAACTCTTCTGAGCCCTGAGATAAATTGTCTCTTCTGAGCCCTGAGATAAATTAATTGTCACTTCTGGCCATAATCTGAATTAGAATGTATTTCCCTTACTTTTAAAAAAGTCCCACTGGGTCAACTGTGCATTACCCAGTTAGATAAAGGCACTGGCCATACTGTATTACAGGAGCCACAAGACTGCCACAGTAATACACACCTTGGAAGTATGTGTCCTAGAAAGAGACAACACACAACCTAAGCAGCCATGGTCTCAATAGAAGAATCCAAACTAACTGAGAACAACACACACATTTGGGACCCTTTCTAAAAGGAGATCTCATTCACAAACACTTCCAAAAGGGTAAGCTGCTAAGTCGCTTCAGTCGTGTCTGACTCTATGCGACCCCATAGATGAAAGGCCACCAGGCTCCCCCGTCCCTGGGATTCTCCAGGCAAGAGTACTGGAGTGGGTTGCCATTTCCTTCTCCAATGCATGAAAGTGAAAAGTGAAAGGGAAGTCGCTCAGTCGTGTCCAACTCTTAGGGACCCCATGGACTGCAGCCCACCAGGCTCCTCCGTCCATGGGATTTTCCAGGCAAGAGTACTGGAGTGGGGTGCCATTGCCTTCTCCATCCAAAAGGGTGGATACTGAATTAAGAAACCTAAAATAACTGCCACTCAACCACACCTCTCTAGGACAATACTGATTTATTTTGTCAGATGTTGTTTATTCCAGCTCTAGCTTTTTCTGCCATTAACAGCAGGGCCGCAAGGAATAAAGGAAGGTTTTTTACTTTTATTTTCAATGCTAGCATCCTTATATGCACAATTTATTTCTATTCTTATCTATTTATTTCAACATATGGGCAGGACATGTGACTTAAGAAGAAAGAGGATTAAATTTTGTGATGCTCAAACAAACCTTCCATTTTGTTGATAAAATGCTTCTTCAAAGTCCCGTAATGTTTTACGTAGTTTCTTTTTTTCAGCTCTGGCTTTCCAAAGTTGTTCCAGCAATTCCGGCCTAAAATTCAAACAGGAAGAAAACATCTGAAAGGGTACTTTAAATTCACCATGTTCTTAACAGTGTTTCTAACCCTGGTTGCAAAATCAACTCAGCTGGTGGGCTTCTGGAATAACCAATGTCTAAGATTCACCTTAGAACAATTAAATCAGAATAGCTGCTTGTAGGGCTCAGCATAAGTACTTAAAACAAACACAAAACAACTTCCCACACGATCCTAAAGTAATGCCAGGGCTAAGAATTAGAATCCAAGGCCGCATCAGGTAAAGAAGCTGACAGAGCATAAATGAACAGATAACTCTCAGCTGGTTCCAGCACTTTGTCATACAGCAAATGCAGGACTTTAGTTTCTTTTAATTTTTATCACACACTAATTTTCAATTCAGAAAATGTGAATGACAACACATTTTGTAAAGCACACTTTCTAAAATCATTTTATTTCTTGAGCACTGCATTCATTCTCTCCAAGTATTCAATTATTTAACACTGAAATTTCTTTGCATCTAAATTTTTGAGTATTTCTTACATAAATAGACTAAAATCACAAACCAGGATACATACATAGAAGCTGCTCGAGTACTTGACAATCGGAGATCTAGAGCCAGTTTTTCCTGATTTTCTTCAACATCAGATTCTGAGTTTTCCAATGATGACTGTGTCTGTACAGCAGTTTTCAAGATATCATTTAACTCAGAGGACAGACAAACACCATCTTCTTCTTCTTCCTAAATATATATATGCAAACAGAGAATCAAATATGCCATGGTTTCAACTTTTCCTTTAGGAAAAAGATCACAGAATTATTTCTCTTAAGGACTACCTTGATTTCCTCAAAAAAATGTGCAGTTTCTCCCTCTATGATCGGCTGTAACATCTGACCTCTTCGCTTGGTGGATGGAGATCCCTGTGACAATAAACATACAAATGGGTCACATTTTTATTATTCAAGGAAGATCCACTTTGCTATTACAGATAAAGTATAACAGATCTTAAACTTTATTTTAACAGATCTTAAACTTTATTTTCAAAATCCTAACCATATGCTTTAAAAGTTTGTAGGAATTTCTAACTATATTTTTGCTTTTTACTTGTTATGCATGCATAAGAGTGATAAATGATAATTTATGTCTAGGTAATTCTAAAGAGCTCATTCAATAAATGCTTTTAAAATTCTAACTAAAGAAGTGTCACTGATAATTTAATTGGGAACATTTTTTCTTTTTAACAAAGTGGTCAATTTTCTTGGTCTGAGGACCCCTTTATATTTCTTTTTAAAAAAATAACAGTTCATTAAGATGTAATTCATATACCATAAAATTCACTCTTTTACAGTATACATTTAGTGGTGTTTGGTATATTCACAAAGTTGTGCAACCATCACCACTATCTGTTTCTAGAACATTTCATCACCTTAAAAGGAAACTGTATTCATTAGCCCTCTCTCCCTAGCCCATGGCAAACAACAATCTATTTTCTGTCTCAGTGGGCTGGTCTATTCTAGATATTTCATACAAACGGAATCATATACTAAGTGGCCTTTGTGTCCAGCTTTTTTCACTTAACCTAAGTGTTTTTCAAGATTTATCCATGTTATAGTGTGTACCAGTACTTCATCCCTTTGCATAGCAAATAATATTCCACCATACAGACATACCTCATCATGTTTATCTATCAGTTGGCTGCACATCTAGACAGTTTTTTACACTTTAGCTATTATGAATAATGCTACTTTTAAGACATGCCTACCAATTTTTATGTGGACAAATGTTTTCAATTCTCCTGGGTATATCCAAGGAAGAGAACTGCTATGTTATACAGTAACTAAATGTTTAAACTTTTGAGGAACTGCCAGCACCATTTGTTGGAAAAACGATTCTCTCCTATTCTCTTGGCTTAACTTTTAGACTCCAAATTTCTCTTTATGATAGTCAAATTTAGGAGTCCATTAAGATCTAGAAATGCTTCCTATAGACTCAGTTTTTAAAGACAAACCTGTGGAATTCTAAGGTGATTTTCATAAATAAATTCAAAGACTACTTATACTATTAGGGAATTATGAAAACATCAGAGACACACAGAAACACTTTGTAATCAAAAGATAAAACCAGTATTAAATAAACTAGCTATGTGTGAAAAAGAGTATACACTATACATGATTCACTGTTCAAAGAAAACTGCTTATATCTAAATAAAGTTCTGTTGAGTGACAGCCAACTAAAAAAATGGCCAGTTTAAAAAAGAATGTTTCTGTAAGGGTTAAATATAAAAGCCTAAAGGGAACCGCTATTCAAGAGGCCATCAACATAAAAATGGCCAGCAAGTTTACATAAACTATAAGCTCCGAAGAATGAATTCACTGATGCAGAATGGGCTACATGCTGTCTTCTATTTGAGCCTGAGACACAGCTAGAGCCCTACCATCTAATGGTTAACTTGGAGATAGCACTCAATATGCACTAAGTTATTAAGAATTTTCTTTTAAAAAAAATGCACACATATATGAATACGTATTATTTTAATAGACTTTTTCATTTAAAAAGATGAACAAATAGGTTTATATTATTCTGCAGTTAAGGGAACTGATGGCCATCACAAGAGTGATGTATTTTCAAAGACTTGAATTTAAATGGAAAGAAATTAGGCAAGGGTCTGAAATATTGAGTTTTTAATTCCATAAGTAGATGACCTTGGGCACATCACTCCTGAGTCTCAATTTCATCACCTGTGAAATGAGGTTACCATCCTCTATCTGTTGTAACTTAACTTGTCAGGACTTAATAACATAATCATAGATTAAAATGCTTGTAAGAGTGCCTGGGAGATAGTAGTAGGCACTTATTAATTTCCTGTTATTTTAAAAACAGTAACCTCACCTTACATACACAATCCTTGTTATCTTGGCTGTGTATTTCTCCAATATACTACTGTATGGACTTTTTTGGAAAGAGTGGGTCTTGGTAAAATGAACTAGATAAATACTCGCATGTTTTACTTACAAGGACAGGAGTGATGCTAGCTCTTGTCAGCATCTGTTTTACAAGTCTGTATCTATCATAGAGAGGTTTAACAATATGCCTTTCTTCCCTGGTCACCTGAAGCAAGAAAAACGGAAATCACCTAGTTATCTGAAATCTAAAATTTCTAAAATATTAGGCAATATGACTTTCCCTCCAATTTTTAAAAAGTTATTTTAAATAGGCAGGTAATCATCCAAATGTAGGAAACAATGCTCTATGAAACAGCTCGAAGATGTGGGCCACAAAAGTGATTCATGTTCTTTTAAGACAGGAAATCAAATCTTTTCATCAAGAGAAACATTACCGGCCTTCCATGTTGACTTTCATAATAAAGAAGACTTTTCTGGAGAGAAGTTTTCTCTTCTACCAAATGATCTTTTGTCATTTTCTAGAATTAAAAAAATAAAAACCCTCCCATTAGCCACATCATTCCCTTCAGCAATGTAAGTAATTTGGTTGAAAGGATCAGCCCTTAGGTTCATAAGAACACATCTTTTCCTTATGGATTTGTAGGCAACGTTTTTCAGTCTCCTAGAGAATCTGGTCTTCTAGTAACTAGGTACCAATTCCCTCTGGTGGTTTGATTTATATTTTATCTGAATAAGTTATGAACACAAGAGCTTAGTGACCTTGGGTTAGTTACCTTCTTTTCGTTCAATATCCTAATCTGTAAATGGGGATAACATCACCTATCTCATAGGGCTTCCCATGTGGCTTAGCTGATAAAGAAACTGCCTGCAATGTGGGAGACCTGGGTTCAATCCCTGGGTTGGGAATATACCCTGGAAAAGGGAAAGGCTATCCACTCCAGTATTCTGGCCTGGAGAATTCCATGGACTGTATAGCCCATGGGGTCTCCAAGAGTCGGACACGACTGAGCGACTTTCACTTTCACCTCTCTCACTTTCACCTACCTCATAGAATTCCAATGAGGACTAAACAAGTTAATACATTGTAAAGGCATTTACACAGTGCCTTCTCAGCATACAATAAACAAAATAAATGCCTATTATCTTAATTTTGCACATAATCTTTTATTAGCATTATAATTTTGTTGTGTGTGAGCACATATTCAAAATGCATGCATACACAAGTATAGATCTTATAACTTGGTATTTCTCCTAAACTATTAAGAAAATTTGGTACTAGTATAGTGGAAAGCTCCTGAAAAGAGCTCAACAATATGGATTTGTGACCCTAGACTTCTACACTATGATTTCTGCTCCCCTTCACCAGGCATTTTTTTAATACTGAAAATAAGATACTCTTCTGACATTTTTTAGTACTCCAATGGTAGTAGGCAGGAGCCCCAAATTTATCTGTCCATAACCCCTTCTCCCTCTGTTTGACAGCATGACCTTTAACATACCAATGAACCAATGTTCCACAGACTATACTTTAAATCAAACAAACTCTCCAGTTACTCTCTGTTGTTGTTTAGCCGCTAAGCCATGTCTGACTCTCTTGTGACCCATGGACTGTAGCCCACCAGGCTCCTCTGTCCATGGGATTTTCCAGGCAAGAATACTGGAGTGGGTTGCCAAGTCCTCCTCCACAGATCTTCCCGACCCGGGAATCGAACCCACATCTCCTGCATTGCAGGCAGATTGTTTTATCACTGAGCCACCAGGGAAGCCTTCCAGTTACTACCAGGAGTGGTTAAATCGACCCTGTTTACCACCAGAATGAAAATAAGAGGTAAAAAGAAAAAATTCAGAGGATACGTACTTTCTATAACAAGAATTTTATATTAAGTACATTCAGTAGCGTAAACTTTGTAAAACACTGATTACAACCTCAAGTTTAAATCTTAAACCTAGGAGAATGAATCTGAATAAAGCTCCTGCTGCTACTGCTAAGTCGCTTCAGTTGTGTCCAACTCTGTGCAACCCCACAGACAGCAGCCCACCAGGCTCCCTTGTCCCTGGGATTCTCCAGGCAAAAACACTGGAGTGGGTTGCCATTTCCTTCTCCAATCAAAATCATTTATAGGAAAGGGAGTGGGGAGGAGAGGAGGTTGGTATAACATAAAAGCAAAACCAAGAAAAACTGGGGAGGGCAGCTACTAGAATTTCTAAGCCAGCTCTGTTTGAAGGGAGAAAGACTCTAATATTGAGACCATGAGGTGTACTCTGTTGTCAAGAGGGGTGCACATCAAGATTCATCACTAAAAGTTCACCTCAAGCAATCTACCTCTGCACTCTTTCAGCAAACTTCATCTGATAAATGATCTTGGGTGCCAAGTGCCTTGACCAGGACTGCCCTAGGCAATGCGTTTTGTATACTGTGTCATTTTAATGGACATAATCACAGTCACATGGCTACTGAAGGGATTCACTGGAAGAATGCACAGTCAGAAACTGGCATAATAAGCTAAGAGTTTAATACATGCAACTACTAAGATACAAGACCAAGATTCAAACTCAGGTATATCAAACACACTCATCTTGCTAACTGATTCCAATATAAGTGAACAGATCACATTCAAGTTTTTTTAGTTTTATTATTGTAACTCAGGCACTTATGTTGTGCTGATAAAAACATTTTTCTTAACTGCAAACTTGTTGACTCAGGGCAGCAGATTACCTAGACATCATTATGCCTCTATCTCAATTATTTTATTTCAGTGATTCTAAAGGCTAGCCTGGGCAAAAACCACAGCTCAAGATTACTTTGATATCTTCTGGAAGACACCTCTCGACACGTTTTTCTTTGAGTCTTTTCAGAATAAGTTCAAGTGTTGCTTCCTTAGATGGCTTCTTCTCCTTGTGAATGACCTTGGAGTCATCTTCATTCTCTTCATCTTCATGGTCTAGAGAAGAGCCAAAGCTTTTTGGAAGAGTGTTACTACGTGGACGTGTCTGAGGTACAAATTCTCCATCAGAAGTTTTGTGTTTTGCATCTACATTTTAAAATCAAGAGGATAAATCAGTACCACTGATTTTAGCTAAAATTCAACTAAATCAAAAGAGATGCAAGACATACAAGAGGAAAGTATACATCGACAACACACAGGCTCAGGTATTTCAAGATCACATGAAATATTTAAATTATATATATACCAGGAGAACTGTATGATTTTTCTTTCAACCAATATTCATACAATGCCTACTAGAGTAAGATGCTCTGATGAGCGTAACAGCAGTAAACAAACAGACATGGTCTCTGTTGTCATATACTCAGGAAGTAAAAAATAAAAACTAAGTAATTAGATTCATAAAATAATTTCAGTGAGTGCTAAGTGCTATAAAGAAGATAAAACAGAATGATGTCACAATGTTAAAGAGACATGCTTTTTGAAAGAGCAACTCCTTTGGATGGAACTGATAAAGAAGGCCTTTCTGAGATGGTGACATCCTAGCTGAACATGGAATAAAAAGGGACTAACCTAGTATAGAAGATTTAGGGGAAGAACATTTCTGCTCAGTTGAGGCAACAGCCAAGCCAATGTTCTTAAACCATGACATATTTTAAAAAACAGAAAATAAGGAAAAGTGATAAAATGGGGGGAAAGGGCAGAGTATAAAAAGCCTTGAAAGCCAGCAAAGGGTTTGAACTTTGTTCTAAGTGGAAAAGGAAGCTCACTGAAGAGCTATAAATAAGACAGTACATAGTTTTTTAATAAAAAATAATTCTGGATGCAGAGAATGCACTTACTGTAGGACAGTAAGAGTGAAAGAAAACTGGGAAATTAGGAGGCTAATAATTTAATAACACTCATTAGTAATACATTAAAAGTAGTGATTTTCATTTATGGTTGGAAACTGGTGTTAAATGAGAAAATTTTTTACAGAATTGTAAAGGAAAATTCTAAATAGGTAGGAGAACTTAATTAACCATAAGAATGTAAATAAACTCAAATGACAACAGGGACTCAGTCTTGTTCACCACTACAACCTCAGATGTCTTCAAGTACTTGGTACTTACAGACATTAAAATTTTTGTTTTATAAATTCAAATGAGTAAACCAAATGTGATACTCCATCTTATACATCCACACTTGGTACAGATAATTCTTTAAGTATTAACAATCATTAAAAAGCTTATTCACTAAATACCCACAAAGTAAATGTATCTTAGCAACTGCTATACTGGGCTGACACCCAGTAACACAAGACCCAGTTTTTGATTCAACACAACTTATAATTTAGTCTTTGTAGTATAAATGATTGATGATTAGATATTCTCAATCTTAGATGAAATACCCATCAAAAATTCTTAATACCTACCCAAACTCAAAACTGCTTAATATTTGAAATACTCATACAAACTTCACAATACAATACCATCTACAGCACCCATCAAAAGACTATTATTAATCAAAGAAGAGGAAAGACATTTGGAAGAATACAATATAGTATTTAAATTTTGATTATAACTAATAAAAAAAATAAGAGAACTTTTATTTTGCCAGTGTTCAAGATTTAAAGTTATCAAAAATTATAACTATAATGCTCAGATATTATTATAAAGAATATTTTTAAATGCAATTATATTGAAAAATGCCCATTTTATACCTTTAATTTGCTTTCGCAGTTTGGTGAGCTCTGTCATCCATTTTAATACCTTTGGATTGGCTGCTATATCACTGTAGGAGGGCTGAAAAATTAGAAAAACAGAATCACAGATTATGCACTCATCAACCCCTGTCTGTGCTAAGTCCCTCTCTAGGAATTGCCTTTGCCCACATGAGCTGCCTGGCCCAAGGTTACAAACCCCTCCTCCAGAGCAGCTCATATCCATGACTGGTTATATAGGATTAAAAAGGCCTGACTTCTTCATCTTAATTCAGTCAATCCTGAATCATATTAATTCAGCCATCCTAGTTGGAAACACTGTGGAATCAGGCTGAGGCCATGAATGCAACTATATCCCAGGTCTACATTCCCCTCTCAACCATGCTGCCTTACTCCTTACAGCTGCAATTCTCCCTAAACACTCCCTTGGAAATGGCATGCACTGATATCTCTGTCGCAGCATGCTTCCCAGATAATCCAACCTACAACAACTCTACGACTATAAATCTACTCATAGACTGACACTGTTTCTTCATAAAGATAATGTTTTTAAGAAATATGTTAATACCTCAGTAAAATTAATAAATGAGATCCTAAAAAAAATATAAGAAACAATCATTAAAATCTTTGTGGGTATGCAATGTGGGGTTTTTTGTTGTTGTTATTGTTGGGGTGTTTTTTTGAGTTTTTTTTGCAGCATGCAGTGTGGCATACAGGATCTTAGTCCCCTCACCAGGAATGGAACCCTCACCTCCTTACATGGAAGTGTGGAGTCTTAACCACTGGACCGCCAGGAAGTCCCAAAGGTTATTTTAATTTCTGCTCAAATAGTATTTGACAGTGTTCACAGCAGAGAGTTCACTCAATCTTCATTTATCTTACTTTAAGTAGACAGGGCAAGATATTAAGTAAAGCTCTCTCAGAGGAGGGTCTAGCAACTGGCAGAAAGCAGATCTAACTAAACGTCTTCTGACTTCAAGTATAAGACTTTACCTACTTCACATGTTCTAACGATTAAATATCTCACCCCTTCATGCCCACCTCCCCTGGCTACCTGTGGTTTTTGAGGGAGCAGAAATAGCATTAATATAATTTGTCAATGTAAAGTATTTGCCTTAAAATTCAACAAGCTCTTTTCCAACAGAAATACAAAAATTCAGTGGTACAATGGCAAGAATACTAGTCCGGAATCAGAAGGCGGCGGCTGCTGCTGCTGCTGCTGCTGCTGCTGCTAAGTCGCTTTAGTCTCTGTGCAACCCCATAGACGGCAGCCCACCAGGCTCCGCTGTCCCTGGGATTCTCCAGGCAAGAATACTGGAGTGGGTTGCCATTTCCTTCTCCAATGCAGGAAAGTGAAAAGTGAAAGTGACGTCGCTCAGTCATGTCCAACTCCTCGAGACCCCATGGACTGCAGCCCACCAGGCTCCTCCATCCATGGGATTTTCCAGGCAAGAGTACTGGAGTGGGGTGACAAGGAACTATATAATCTCAGATCTATATAAGCGCTATTTTTCTGGACGTCTTAGATTAGTTCTCTCTCCCAGGTAAGAGATGGGAGAATGTCCTCTAAGTTCCAACAGATCTACTTTACAATGGGCAGTGTTACAAACTCACCTTGCCATTTCTTTCCCTTTCAAATTGTTCCTCAAATTGTCTGATTTTTTTCTGAAGTTTCTTGACTAATTGATATGGTGTTCTGTCCTCTCTTTTTTCATCTTTTGAACTAAAGGATGATCTTCGAATCCTGAATTAAAACAAGAGGTGAACACTGTAGTTAAATTTTCAAGTTATCAACACCATCTCTCCTATTACCCTGATAAAACATCACACTATTATCAAGAAGTAAATTTTTTAAGTGCAATTAAACCCCTAACACTGAAGGACAAATGGTAGAAAGAAACTTGAACTACGCTAGAGACCACAAAAAGCTAACACAGTAGCAATGAAAACAATCTGGAATTATTCAAAAGGCGCTTGGGCAAATGCAGATAAAACACAAAGACACCAAGCAGCTTAGAGCTCTTTTGGTGTCCAAACTGCAAAGGAAACGTTTTAACTTTCAGGATCAATTTCAGTCATGAATGAATAAATAAATACATCACGGAAAGATGTCTATTAGAGAGCAAACCTTAATAGACGCTCAAAGAACTCAATTTGGGGGCACTCAAAATAATAAACCACAAAAGCATGCTTCATGAAATTGGGAAGAAAGCTTTCAACTATAGGCCTAGAGGATTAAAATCTCTCAAAGGACCTGGGTATGTGATAGGATTCACTGCCCATAAAAACATAAACATCACTTACCTAGCAAAAGAAAGTGCTTTAGATGAGGAATCCAACATTTCTGGATCATGTAGGAAACGCTGGCTTTGCCCAAAATCTAAACTCCGATGTGATAACACTGGAGGACAGTCTTCTTCCAGGGGGTGATGATTCATTCTTCCAGCTTGTGGAGACAGCTGAGCTTCTCCAGACTCAGAGTCTTCCTGCCAAGACTTAAAAGCAGGAAATGGCTCTGGAAAACAAACATAAAGAATAGTACCATGGGTCTCTTGGTTCTGTATGAAAAAAAGTCACACAGTATCAGCTATATGTTCTTTAAACCATATCATTCTGTAGTGGTTCATATAATATAATATTTATGGGCTCCTAGGATCTTCATACAGCCTACTATTGTTTAAAGTTGTCTGAGCTTCACTTTTTACTTCAGTCCTAATTTCACATAAGGAGTTACACTTTAAATTTCTGAACCCAGTCACAAAGCAAGAAGGGACACTGTCAAGCTCTTCAAAATTATACTAAATGCTATTTTTCCAGTAGGGAAAAGTCTTCATTTAGAAACAGTAAACATTTAACAGTCCTTAATTGGGAATTTAACTGAGCCAAATGCTGCCAGATGAATAAATTGTCCCTCACTGTCAAGTGACTATGTTAAGAAGTGGAAGCTATTCCCCATGCTATTCAGAATACTCAGCAAATGGCTCTTGGACTCCAACAAAAGAATTGTTAGATTTATAAACAAGCAGCTAATTCACCTGACAATACCAGGACTCTAACATTAAACAGAGGTGGTTATTTTCTGCTACAGGATTTCTGTGTATAATACATATTTTAATAATTAAACCCAAAAGTATTAACAACACAAAATTTAACAGCAGTACTCCTTAAGTACATTTATTTTATTGGAGTTATCCTATAAGTTCTCATATGAAGCCATATTGAGGTATCTGATGTCTCTGCACAAATAAGGCTTGATTACATACAGAACACATACAGATAAACACACAACCCACAAATATACTCCAAATACATAATTATCTTCAAGTATCCCCCTTGATTTGGGGAGGGGATAGGGACTTTTCCATCTACACATTAACTTAATATATGACTATAGTGTAAATTTTGATGCTATGGCTTTTAATAGCAAAAATGAGTTAAATATTTTAGGATGCAAAAATTGGCTTGACAGTGTCAAAAAGCAAGAATGACTTTTTTTTTTTTTGCACAATACCTATGAACTGCTACTAATTTAGTTTAACTTTATGCATTAGCAATTTAAAGCATTACATTTTTTCAGGATAATAAGAACATAATCAACTTCGTTTTTTAAAGCCCAGATCTATCTGATAACTAAAAATTGGGTACATAGCGTGCAATCCCGTAATAAACCCAGCAATAAAGTGATTTTCAAAGCAACCCTTGTACCTGCTTCCCAGAAAATAAGTAACTGGTAATAAACATTTTATGAGAAATCTCCTGTTTTAAGAAAAAGAGGGAACTAACAAAAAACAGTATTTTCTGGGTATCATTTTTAACCCAGAACAGTTTTCCTAATATTTGGGGACAGCAGGAGAAGGGCTAATAAAAAGGCAAACAAAGTGAACCATAAAAAGGCAAAAAAGCTAAACTATGGTGAACCATACTTACCCTCCCCATCTCTCTGCAGATGCATTGTTTTGAAATCAATGAGGGGAAAAGTGATAGGGCATGACGCTAATAAAATGGAAAAAATGGCAAAAAATACTAAAGTGAACACACAGCACAGTCAGAACAAACCATACACATAACTAACACAAAGCCAAAGATACCAAAAACATTTCCCTAAAACCTGTTAGGCATTCTGCTCAAAAACTTTATTCAAAGAAATTACTACTAACCAAACTTTAAAAACAAACACAAACATACATTTCCATTTCAGCAAGCAAGGCAAAAAAATTAAAGTAGTGCTGTTCTATTAAAACTCAAACATAAAACTGAAGAAATGGAAACTTAATCAGGTACTGTGGAAGCTTTTCAGTATAAACAATTTGACAGAAAAATATTTCCCTTAGTTTGCTCTGCAAAAAGATTCTACTGTTATCTCATACAAGAGCCAGCAGGTAAGAATCTGAAGATGTCCACTTACATTAAAAACCAAGACCTTTGGATGGCTACAAATGCATACTGGTGGCAGACATGTGCTACCCATTCACTAACTGCATTTTGCTGACTACCCTTGGAACAATACAAAAACCCAAGACCCATATACTTAGGAAGAATGAGATGGTCCTCCATTTGAAGTCACCCTACTTCTCTGTTAAGAGTCATTTCAAATGGGGTACATCTCTTTTTCCAAGGTATGCAGATCTAAAGTAATTTGGTTTCTTGAGGAAGACTATTATTTTAGAATATCCTAAACTCCCAGTTATGGAAAATCAGTCTCTGTATTGTGGGCACAAGTGGAAGGAGCAACATGGTCTGCTAACAGCCACTCTCCCAAGCACATGCAGAGTTCATGGCTGAGAAGTTCACTCAGGTGTCGACTGCTGTTGGCTCTCTGCAAGTCACTGACCCGTATTTCTGGAAAAGCCAGGAGGAGGTCTATGTGGACTTGTCACAGCTGTTGAGCCAGGGCAGCTCAGACACTGAAAATCAGGGATCAGGAGTACATAGTGACCTTCCCTTCCCTACCACAACAATTTGTAAAGAGTCAGTGGATTCCAACAAGGCAACAAAAGAGAGCCTAGCATCAGGCTCTCTTTAGGGAAGCCCTCAGAAAGCTGAAGCTGGACAGAGAATGTCCTATCTCCTCAGACAATGGAAAACAAATGGTCTTCTATGCTTAAAACTTAAGATCAGGACCCTCAGGCCAAGGACTATAAAGGGCTATTTATCTGCATCCTCCAAAAAGCAACAGCATTAAATACTCTGTCAGAAGCCCAGCTTCATCTTTCAGAGACTCCTTTCCTAACTTTCAGCTCAAAGGATGCTCTGATGACCACCACTCCTTCTCAGTAACTACGCCAGGATGAGTAACTTAAAGGGACATTTGATCTTCATTGCCACCAGAATGCTAATATATCCCTAACCCTGGGGGAGCATCTTCATAAATCCCAAACATCCTGAATAACCCAGAACAAAGTAAATGGAAGATAACTTCCTGATTTAGTCTAAGTTATGACACATAATACACCGCTGGGCATGCCAAACATCTAGACCAAAAAGGGAGGAGGAGTAGGGATTGAAAGACAGCAGTAAAGATTGGCAGAATGACTTGGCTGGGGCTTTTAAAATATTGGCTATACCTTAAAAATAAATAAAAATGCTCCAACTGTGATCAGGTGTGCAGACTTGAGGTGGCAAAAGGAGCACATGATATTGGCATTGCAATTCCTCATATGTCATTGGCTAACTTGCCAAAGGTGAGATTACGAAGGGATCTTCATTCAAGTGAACAAATATGTAACTTTAAGATTTCTGAGTGATCTCCTTATCTCTTTACATAGGACAGGATATGATCCAGAAGCCCCCCTGGATCCAAATATGCTTCTTATTTCTACTTCTCAACTGCAACATTTTACTTCAAAGTTTACAAATACACAGCAAAGTTTTTAGAGAATTTTACAAAGGACATCCATATACCAATCCCCTAGATTCTACTACTAACATTTCACTATACTTGCTTCATAACATTTCCATTCCATTAACCATCTTGTTTTCTTCATGGATTTCAAAGTAAACAGTAGATATTCATATACTCCTCCATAAACCCTTCTGCATGCTGATCATTCACTGAAGTTTGGTATTTATTTATAGTTTTTGCTCCTTTTGATTAAAAAAAAAAACTTACATACAATGAAATGAAGGTCTTAAATACACATCTGTGAGTTTTAACTCATGTGGTTTTGCCTTTTAAGTTAAAATTAAAATTACTCTCCTTTGTAAAACTTGTTAGGACCCTGCTCCCATACCTTCAAAACCTAACAGAGATACAGGGACATAGTACAATATTTGCTTACAAATACCTCTGAAGATAATTTCTTTTTAAATGTATTTCTGATGATTATAAAGAAAAGGTAGCTGTATTCTAGGCTCTCTATTTAAAGTGGTGAGATCCCTAAACCCTAGCATACTGGACTTTCAAAAACTGGGAGATAGCACCTGATTTGGTTTAACAATTAACAACAGCCTACCCTTGATTTTATTTTCTTTATATTTTAACATCCATCCTCAGAGCTAATGGATAAGAATTAATTCAAATGAGATAACTGCCCCATAATTTCATTAGCGCATTTGAGTAAAAATAGTCACTCACTCTTACATGAATCAAATAAAAACGAATAAGGTTGCTCAGAAAAGGGCAGTAATCTCATTACTGCCTTGGGTAATTTCAGTTACAAATAACATTATCAGGAAAATAATGTGTGTGGGTAAAATTACCTTCCCATTTATCACCATCAGAAACATTCTTCAGATCTAAATGTGGAATTTGGACACATGCTGCTTCCCCTTGAACACCAACACTTTGACTTCCTGGCACTTCTGATTCAGTGTTGGCATTCAAATCACATATCTTGCTACTAGAATCCTGTATTTTAAAATAAAGAATACATTTCACAAACAAGAAGCTTTCCATGCCCTATTTAAAAACAACCAGCTTATGTTCTTGCATGGTCCTCATGAGTTTACCGTGCCTACATAGGCAACTGTCCCAGTCCCACCATTCAAGACAAAGTTTGGATCCCAAACTGAGGAAACTGTTCTTGCAATCAAAAGTGGCAAATTAGAAAACAAAAGCAAAAACAAACCAAAAGTGGCAAATCAAGTTGCTGCTTGATTGTAAAACAACTGGTAAGAGTATTTGCATTTAAATCTCCTTTAAACCTATTAAACACAAGAGTCAAAGGCCAGATACCATAACTGGTAGGTTAAACCTAGTCAAACTTCAAAGAACCATAAAGAAAAGTAATTCTTACCAGAATCAAGTGTGACAATTTATCACTGTCAAATGACAAATATTCTTTCCTAAAAATCAAGTAAAGTTATTAGTCTTTTAAGAATAAATTGGTTACTATCACTGCATATTTCTTATCTAGATTCCTCTCTTCCTCATACAGTTAGCATTTACAGTGTGAGAAAAGAAAATGACACCTGCACATATGCCCATTCTTTGGAGCCCTATATCTGAAAAACACACACTACTGAAAATATCCAGAGAATCAGTTCATGTTCAGAAAAATTAAGTACATTCACCACTCCCTTACACATCTACTCCCCAAAATGAAAAACACTTTAAAAGGAAAAATATAATTCACAATAAATAAAAAACAAAAGAAATGAATATATAATGGAAAAGATTCTATAAAATAAGTAATAGTTTTAACCAATTTACTTCATTTTTCCATATTCTGGGACATCTTTTTCCATTTAAAGATTTTTTTTTAAAGTATAGCTATGTCCTAAATTTTAAATCTGATGGTATTCTATTACAATCAAAACAAAGTTACTACTTCTAAACCTCTCCTTCTTCAAAACATAATGGTAACAACATAAAAAGGAAATTTTATAAAATTTCAATTCATTTATTTCCCTTTATAAAAACTAATCCCTATGTAGAACAAGTGTTAAAGCAAGCTGTCACAAATCATCTCTACCTACTTGACCTCAACAGAATATCTAGTATCACAGTAAGTTATCAATATGCTGACTGTAGGAATGTTCTCCTCCCCAAAGACACCGTGATAATGCAATCTACAGTGATACTCATAGGTGCTGCTCCTCCCCTGCCGTAAAAGTGTGCACTCAGAAGACAGGTCTTGATCTAAATGTGGCAAGTCAGCTCCTCATATATATATAATTACCTTGTCTGCTAAACATGAAAAACAAACTAAATTCCCTGGCAAGCAAAGGCTCTCTTTTGCTTAGAGTGGGAACAAATGAGGGAATGAGTTAAATTCTAGCCTAACAGATTAAAAGACGTAATCATCTAAATTTTAGAAACATGAGGGTTAAACAAGCAAAATGTAATCTACCTAACCAAGAAAATCTTTTGGTCTAAAAAGCAGCTTGCTAATCTACACGTAAGTTGAAGAGGAAAGAGCTTTCTCGATAAAGCTTGAGTCCTCACTAGTTGGATCCTTATTGTTCTATCAAATCCAGATGTCATCATTTTGGGGATGCCTGTTAATGCTGTTAATCTTTTATCTTCAGCCCATAGCTCCAATATTCCCTGGGCTGGAAGAGAATCATTCCTGCCTCCTGAAAGGAAGCACAAGGAGCTGCTGTAAGCAGGCAATCTGTGGACCTTCAGTGTAGGGGGATGCTTCAGAGATACGGCTCCAAAGAATTTACTTGCCCTAAGAGAACAGGTTTTCTACTCACAATTAAGAGAGATAACAACATTAATGCAAGTTTACCCTTGCCAACAGGCTACCACCAAATCAGTAACGTTGTATGGGATTTCTCGGTATTAACAGTCTAATCTACAACTTCATTACTGATGTTTTCAGAAGATCAAACCGTCATTCTTAAGAAAATTATCCACATTTTTTAGCAATGTCTTAACAAATCATAAAAAGAGTAATGATATCCAAAACTTTAAAACATTCTAGAAAGCTTCTGTTCAAAGGGACTCTATCAAGTATCTATGGTGACTAAGGATTCGCTCAGTTGTGTCCGACTCTTTGCAACCCTGTGGACTGTAGCCCACCAGGCTCCTCCGTCCATGGGATTCTCCAGGCAAGAGTACTGGAGTGGGTTGCCATTTTCGTAAAAGACTTATTGCCTAGGGAATGCCCCCTTCCATTACTGCAAGCCAAGGACATAAACAAGCACTAACTGCGTCGGACTGTACTAGGACACACAGAGGAACTGGAATAGGAGTAAAAAATCCCTATATGTTTGTCCAGGCAAATATGTTACTATCTTTCAGTTAGCTGTAGACAGTTCCAAGACTTCTGAATTAACTCACTGAAGCATGTATTCAGAGTATCAATAAACTCCCGAACTGTTCTACAAATCAAGTGAAAAGTTTGAAGTGTTTCCAAGAAGGCAGTGTTCTAATTTCTGAATGTTTTCCAATTTATAACACCTGTCTTAACCTGTATCTACTCTGAATATTTATGGACATTTAGTATGCCTTATGCTGCTGCTGCTGCTCAGTAGCTCAGTCATATCTGACTCTCTGTGACGCCATGGACTGTAACCCACCAGGCTCCTCTGTCCACGGGATTTCCCAGGCAAGAATACTGGAGTGGGTTGCCATTTCCTTCTCCGGGGATCTTCCCAACCCAGGGGTCCAAACTGAGTATCCTGCTTTGGCAGGTGGATTCTTTGCCACTGAGCCATCTGGGAAGCTCTAATATGCTTTATACTTATCATCAAAATAAGATGTTTGGTTTTGTTTGCTCACCTAAAATATATGTTGTAACAGAAAGCTTCATCTAAAAAATTCACCCCAGAATCTGTAAAGAACTCCAATTTTCAAAATGAATAGTTAATTAGCAACAACAAGAAAAAATGCTTACCTCTCAAGACAGTCATCTTCACCATCACCATGGTCACTGCATGGCTCTAACAATATACCTACACACTGACAAAAAGAACACCACTTATTAAGGAGTTCCCATCCCCTTAAAGTTGAGAAGTTTCCAATCCAAATTAGGATATTAGATTATAAATTAGTCAAATGCCCCTCTTTTAACTACTACTTAAAATAGTCTGCAGGTGTTAATGTCCTTTTTTAGAGAGTAATTGACCTTCCTCAAAATTTGAGTTGTGTGTATGGGGGTGCATGTGTATAAAATGAGGACCCTGTTTTTCTTACTACCCTACTGGGCAAGAGCTACTGCTACTACTATCACATTCTTTTTCCTTCCTTAGAATTTTCTCCTCTAAAAATGATGGTCAGCTACTACTCTTTCTCGTCAGCAATGAACATACAAGTTGGTTAACTTCCTAACAGGTAGCAGAGGAGTCACACAGTTCACCAGATCCCTTTATGACATATATTTGAAATAACAACGCTGAAACTCAAAAGCACATGAGAATGCTCCCTAATTTTCCAATGGGCTCTGAGATACCATTCCATGCCTACTCCTCCCTAAAATAAATACCTATCAAGTCTAATACAAATGTCCTGTGCATACTTCAAACTATGTAAACCTTTTAGTGTTTTTGATGATCACCTCAGAAATCAAGATTTGATCTTCCTAGATTAAGAAACTACTACTTGTGCAGTTTTGTTTAATGTGAAAGACAGTCTGTAAAAAGTTATTAAAATACTCTCTTTTTGAATGTATCTCTGTGAAGCTAACTAGCCTCATGCACTTGAAACAAAAGAATCTATAGCAACAGAGAGAATGCAGAAGCACATATGGGAATCCAGCTGACTTCTAAGTCAGACAGTAGCAAGATCGCTAAGTATGTATAACAATGCCATGCCTCAAAATAACTTCTTTTAAAAATAGCTGCTTTTTATTAAGAAAAAAAAGCAATCTTATTTATGTCACCTTGAGTGAGTTTATTATGTTAAGTGAATTAATAAATATTTTAATTGCTCAGTTTTAATTTCTAATATACTAAATACTAATAGACATACCTAGGTACACAAAAGTTTTTTGGGACCCTCAATAATTCAGAGTTCTAGAGTATAAAGAGGTCCTTGGGACCCAAAGTGTATAGAACCACTGATCTAAAAATCAGACTTCAACAACCTCCATGCTCTGGAATATAGCTTTACATTCTTAAATATGAGGGTTTCGGGAACCGTGAAAAACCATTATACAGATTCAATATTTAAAACGAGCCTTTTTGCTTTACTCCACCAAATTCAAGTCCCAGTTCTTTCCTTCTGATGGAAAATAAGACAGTAACAATCACTTATGTGCCTATCTTATGGTTGTTGTCAGAGAATCAAAAGAAAGAGCTTATAAGAAAAACTGTAAAGCTCTATTATAAAGCATACTATTACATGACCAACCCTAACTTAACCTATAATTCTTTTTACTATGAAATAACTGAAATAAAATATGATCACTGATATAACTAATATCCACATATCCTCCACCCAGATTTAGGCAACACAATTCTTAAATAGTGAAAAGTATTAAACAAGATCTCAATTAGGGATAATATAAAAAAATGTAGTGACAACAGCAAAAGCTGACAGCCCAGCAGTGGAAAAGACAGATGAAATTCAGAGTCGAGTGCAGAACTGTGCTCTACACAATATCTCAGGACAAAGAAAAATAAAAGTTATTAGTCATGTTAGAATACAGCCAGTCTTCATTTAACATACAGGAAATATGCAATACTTTCCTTAGAAACTAAAATATACTTCATCACTTAGAAAAATTTTACTTTCTCAGAATTCATTCCAGATAAAATATTTAATCCTTTATACACAAGAAGAAAAAAGCTCTTTTTTCTAAAATATCAGATGACAAAGCAGCCTGTGCTGTCTTCCCTCCCTTCTCCACAAACATCAGAGTCCTCATAAAGGACACCTAAGGCACGCTGGTCTCAATTCAGGAAAGCTAGAGCCCTTTGGTGAAAAAAGGTGGTGGCAATGGCAGCAACAGTGGGAGCAGCAGCTACAGCACAATCATATTGCCAAGGTATTAGGGGCTGTCAGGACTTCCTGACAGGAGCTAATTAAAGACCAGTAATTTCCTTGGTCTCCACCCATTCCTTAGCCATCCACAACGATACTTCCACATGGCTTAGTCGCTCATCCTTCCATCTCCGCTGACCTAGTTTTGCTCAAGTACGGCAGCTACTTCTTTTAGATAAGCTAACTATCCCTGCTTTATTCTACACATTTCATCTGCTTATAAGAAAACTTACTAAAGCATTTTCAACCACCAGATGGCAGAAATAAAGCTACAGAACTTTAGAATCTAAAAATTTGGATTACCCAGAAAAACTTAAAACTGTAGTCTCCAACTTGATTTTATAGTTCAACAGATATAAAAACACATTGGAGCAAAAATCTGCTGTGTGTTAAGCAGAAAAAAACTTTTTAATTAACAACAACTTTCCATTTAAATGAGTGCCAACTCATTATATTTTTCTGTCAGTTAGATTAAATGTGAAAGGTATGTGCTCAGTCATGTCCAATTTTTTGCAACCCCATGGACTGTAACCCGCCAGGCTCTTCTGCCCATAGAATTTCCCTGGCAAGAGTACTGGAGTGGGTTGCCATTTCCTACTCTAGGGGATCTTCCCGACTCAGAGAGCAAACCTGTGTCTCTTATGTCTCCTGCATTGACAGGCAGATTCTTTACCACTGCGCCACCTGGGAAGCCCCATCAGTTAGGTTATGAAGACTTAAAAAAAATGTTTTAATCGAGGTATAGTTTATATACAATATTATATAAGTTTCATATATATAGCACAATGATCCACAATTTTTAAAGGTTTTATAAAAATACATTAAATATTCTTCAATCTAGCCCAATTTCTTTCACTGAATTAATGTGGGCAAAACTGATGAGGTCTCCACAGCAGATGAATCATCAACAAAATGAAAAAATAACCTACAGAATGGGAGAAACTACTTGCAAAATCATGTATTTGGATAAGGAGTTAATCTCCAAAATATAAACAGAACTCATAAAACTCAATAGCAAAAAATAAATAATACAATTAAAAAATGGGCAGAACATCTAAATAGACATTTTCCCAAAAACGAAGTACAGATGGCCAACAAGTACATGAAAAGGTGCTCAACATCACTATCAGGAAAATGCAAATCAAACCCACAGTGAGATACTACCTCACACCCATTAGAATGGCTATCACCAAAAAGACAACACAAAGTAAGTGCCAGTGAGGATGTGGATAAAAAGGAACCCTCGTGTTTTGGAGATGGAAATGTAAATTGGTACAGCCACTAAGGAAAATGGTATGGAGGCTTCTCAAAGAATCAAAAATAGAACTACCATGCTTACCAGCAATTCCATTTCCGGATGTTTATGTGAAGCAAAGAAAAATGCTGCCTCAAAAAGACAGGTGCACCTCCACGTTTACTGCAGGATTATTTACAATAGTCAAGATACAGAAACAACCTAAGTGTCCCTCAATAGATAAACAGCTGAATAATTTTCTGTGTGGGTGTGTATACATGTAACACACACACAATGCAATATTATTCTGCCATTAAAAAAAAAAACCCAGCATCCCCACTTGCAATAACATGGACGGACCTTGAAGGCATTATGACTAAGTGAAATAAGTTAGACAAAGACAAATACCATATGATCTCACTTTTATGTGGAATTTTAAGATAAAGTCAAACATCTATATAGAAAACATATCTGGTGGTTGCCAGAGGTGAGGGTTGGTAGTGGGGAAAATGGGTGAAGGTAATCAAAAGGTACAAACTTTCTAGATAAAAAATAAATAAGATATAGAACTATAACATACATCATCATAACTACAGTTAATAATACTATATTGCATATCTGAAAGCTACTGAGAGTAGATCTTAAAAGACTCATCACAAGAAAAAAAATTTAACTGTGTGGTAACAGATACTAATAACTAGACTTGTGATCATTTCACAATATATACAGGTACTCAATGTTATGCACTTGAAACTAACGTAATATGTCAACTATACCTCAATTTTTTTAATTTTAAAAGAGAGACTGTTTTAAAAAGAGAGACTGATTTAAAAAACAACACATTATTGAATGGTTGTTGCCTGTCAGAGGTATTGAGTATTTCTGTTTAAAAAAAGAAAGTGGAGTCTCATAACAATTCAAGTCAAACTGATAGCTATTTCTTCCTCTTGGTTGTCTGCTAGAGCTTCCCAAATACTTCTGGCCTTCACTTCTGAAAGGAGGTACTTAAATTCCAGCAATTTCTCAGGGTTCAGAAGATATAAATAGGGTTCAGAAGATATAAATAATTGCAAATTTGGCAAGGTGCCAGCCATGAAGGTCTGCTAATCCGGAAATGAACTGCTTTTATGAGAAATCTGGGCTTCCCCAGTGGCTCACCAGTAAAGAATTCGCCTATACTGTGGGAGCCACAGATGTGAGTTCAATCCCTGGGTCAGGAACATCCTCTGCACAGAGACCCACTCCAGTATTCCTGCCTGGAAAATCCCATGGACAGAGGAGCCTGGTAGGCTACAGTCCACAGGGTCGCAAAGAGTCGGACATGACTGAAGCATCTTGGCACGGCACGATATGAGAAATTTACTGATAACATCAGATATTTTGATATGAACTCAAATCAGGCTACTGATTTACTGACACTTTCCACCCTCAAACAGTACAAATTACTATAGAACTTGTTATAACTAAAAACTTAAGAGATCAATCTCATCATATCAATATAAAAATCCTTAAGATTTCCTAAGACCTGATATTTTATATCTGATAAGAGACTTACTCAAAATAATAAAGAACTTTTAAAACTCAGTAAACAACTCAATCAAAAAATGAACAAGAGACCTGAACTCAGCCAAGATATTCAGATGGCAAAATAAGCATATTTTCAGAAAAGATGCTGAACCCTATGTCATGAGGGAATTGTAAACTGTATCAACGAGATAACACTAGATACCTATTAGCATGGCCAAAATCCCAAACACTGGCAAGGATCATTCACAGTTGATGAAGGAAAGAGAAACAGCCAAATTTATGCAAATTTATGCAAGCATTTAGTTTATAATAAAATTTATGCAAGCATTTAGCTTATAATAAAGGTATAGAATTTTTTTTTTAAACCTTGCCATGCAGCTTGTTTAAGCATGTTAAGATGCTTATAAAATGTTTATAAGATGTTTATCAGGGCTTCCCTGGTGGTCTAGTGGTCCCTGGTGGTCCAGATAAAATCCCTGCTCCAGGAAGAGGCCACATGCTTCAGGGCAACTGAGCCCATGAGCCCAAGCTCTAGAGCCTGAGAGCCACAACTACTGAGCCCACACATGGAAACTACTGGAGCCTGTGCGCCCTAGAATCCATGCTCTGCAGCAAGAGAAGCCACCGCAAGGAGAAGCCTACACACCACAACTGGAGAGCAGTCCCCACTTGGTAACTAGAGAAAAGCCTGCACAGCAACAAAGACCCAGTACAGCCAAAATAAACAAATAAATGAGTCTTTAAAAAAAAAAAAAAGATGTTTTAAGATATTAAGATGTTTAATTAAGATGTTAAGATATTCAAGATTGCCAGGAGAAATATCAACAACCTCAGATATAGAGATACCACTCTAATGGCAGAATGTGGTCTCTTGATGAAAGTGAGAGGAGAGTGAAAAAGCTGGCTTAAAACTCAACATTGAAAAAGAGAAGATCACGGCATTCGGTCCCATTGCTTCATGGCAAATAGATGGAGGAAAAGTAGAAATGGTGACATTTCATTTTCTTCAGCTTCAAAATCACTGTAGATGGTGACTGCAGCCACAAAATTAAAAGACACTTGCTCCTTTGAAGGAAAGGTATGACAAACCTAGACAGCGTATTAAAAAGCAGAGATACCACTTTGCCAATAAAGATCCATATAGTCAAAGCAATGATTTTTCCAGTAGTCATATATAGATGTGAGAGGCGGACAATAAAGAAGGCTGAGCGCTGAAGAATTGATACTTTTGAATTGTGGTGTTGGAAAGGACCTTGAGAGTTCTGTGGACTTCAAGGAGATCAAACCAGTCAATCCTAAAGGAAATCAACCCTGAATATTCATTGGAAGGACTGATGCTGAAGGTGAAGCTCTAATACTTCGGCCACCTGATATGAAGAGCCAACTCATTTGAAAAGACCCTGATGCTGGGAAAAGATTGAGAGCAAGAAGAGAAGAGGGCAACAGAGGATGAGATGATTGAATGGCATCACTAACTCAATGGACGTGAGTTTGAGCAAACTCAGGGAGACAGTGAAGGACAGGGAAGCCTGGCATGCTGCAGTCCACAGGGTTGCAAAGAGTTGGACACGACTTAGCGACTGAACAACAACAAAGATATTCAACGCCGAGCAGAGCTTCTAGGTATAGGAATCTAAAGTTAAGAGAGAGATCTGGACTAGAGTATAAACTTGGGAGCCTTTAGCTGAGAGATGGTATTTAAAACCATTAGACTAAATGAGATTACCACTGGAGTAATGAAAATTAGTGACTTGAGAAAACTGGGCCCTGGGCCATATTAAATTTCAGAACACAAAAAGCAATCAGCAAAGGGATACAACAGCCAGTCAAGGAGGGAAAAAAACAACAGAGGAGTGAGATATCCTGAAAGCTAAGTGAAGAAAGTGTATCAGTGGAGCAAAGAGACAAGAACAGAATCAATAACCATGAACAGATGAAAAAAGATTAATATGCCAGTGAAAGAAAGTAAGAATATTAGTTACATACGAGTCCAATAAAACTAAGTCCAGGAGCAGCTTAAATTCTGTGAAATGTTTTCCAGTTCATAAAATAGGTTTGTACTTTTACTTCTTTGTATCTTTATAACAAACCTCTAGAGTGGGTATTACCTCCCACTTATATAAAGAAAAACAAAAACCAAAAATTCAGAAAAGTTAGGTAACTAGTCAAAGTTATACTGCTATTAAGAGGGAAAGCCTAAACACAAATCTTTGATTCGTTACAATATGTATGTTAGCATATGATTTAGAATGAAAACATGCTGAAGAAAATTTCCTCATCCATTAAGTATCTTATTTTAAAAAGTGTTAACAAAACTTTGAAACATGTCTTAGAAAAATGCTTTGTACACTAACTGAAATTATTTTTTAAATGTTATTACTAAAAAATGTTGACAGTGAAAATAATTTACTTCTTAAATGATGTTCATGGGCTTTCCATAATTATGAAAAGAGTCCATGTTCTTCAGAAAATATCTGGGACATACATGGCTTTTAAAAAGAACAAAATTCAACCATAAAACCAACAATCACCTCAGCTGACACTGTAATTTGTTTCCTTCCAGAAAAGTATTTAAAAATAAGGTATTCTGCATCTACTTCTCTATTCAATGATGGTTCCTTATCTCCACTGAAACAATGTATGTTCTTGGGACTTGGAATCAAGACAAACACATGTATCAGCAAAGAAAGTGAACTAAGGCTTCTGGTACCAAAGGAACACATAAAGCAATCAGAATTGTAATCTAGTACATACATGGGTTTCCACCACCTGGGCTGCGGTCTGTTAGGATCCTGGCCTGTGAGGATCAGCCCACAGCAGAGGTGAGAGGCAGGCAGGCAAGCGAGCAATACTTCATCTGCCACTGTTCTCATTACCACCGGAACCAGCACCCCCCACCAAATCCATGGAAAAACTGTCTTCCATGAAACTAGTCCCTAGTGCCAAGAAGGTGGGGGACTGTTGATCTAGTACACTTAACACAGAGATTTTTAAGTCTCTACATTTCTTACCTGGTTATTTTCTTCATCCTCAAATACAAAATCCTGCTGCATAACTTCATTGTCTAAATTAGTGCTAGCCACAGGTTCTGAACAGTCTCTGTTATGTTCACTGGCATTAATAATACCATCAGCAATATCAACCCTAGTAATGAAGATTAAAAAGTCAGATCAAGCCACATGTTGAATATGTAATGCCTTTAAAATAAATAAATAAAAGTAACAATCTGAAACTTTTTCTCATAGTAGAAAACATATCTTTTTCATAAAGATCCAGTTTATTTAGCATGTCAAGTTAGATTATAAAGGATTCAAAGTTTATTTCTGTCCTTCCATGGGATGTTGTAAGGACCTTAATTTATTATCCACTTTGAATATTTTCACAGCAAATGAATGGCTTTAAAAATAATTTATGTGTCAAAACAGTGATCTCCCTTACAAATGCACATGCTAAATCATAGTAACGACCTGTTTGCAGATTAAAACCCAAGTCTAGCACTGGGCAACAGTGTTTAACACCTTTTCAAGTACAACAGGAATAGCTTCCTACTGCAGATTTTTTCATCTTACATAATTTAGAATATGTAAAACACTGCAGGTTGTTTATAAAGATGATACCCCAACCAGACAATATGAGAATTCTACCATGAGAATATGAGTTATTTCTATAATAATATCTAAGCATAGACATAGGTTTTCAGGATCTCTAGCTAAGCCAAAAGGGCAAACTCCAAGAAATCTGCTTATATTATATCCTTTGAAACATTTTTCTCTTTCTACCATTTGGATACTGCTTCTTTCCTTCATATTCAACTCAAATACTTCCTACAGATCCACCTGTATAGTTCAAATAATGCCTTCAAAGCACACAAATCAGGGCCATCACATCACTGCACAGGCTGGCGGTGATGCCATCCATGCAGATTATATGGCACACCTGCAGTTGTACAATCCGGTATTCCATAAACATAGTCCCAGCATTGGTATTTATAGCTATTAATTTCTCAGTTTCATTCCACATGTGATAGCTAGTCTGGTGTATTTGACATATTTGGCCTTCAAAAATCTAATTCTTAACACAAAAACAAAATTCTACCTAGTCATCTATTTTTTTTTTTTTTTGGCCTTCCTATGAATTCTCCAAATTTGGGTACGTCTTTCTTAAGATCATGATCTCTGCTGCTCTATAGATTTGTCCCCAAAACAAAAACTGACCAATGCAAACTATAAAAATCATCTGTAGACTCAGAAGAAAGCACCTCTAGGGCTGAGGTAACAGGAAAGGATATGAAGCTTTCGTCACTTAAAGATAAAAAGTCAGATGAAGAGTGGAGTAACATCACACACCACACAGTACATGGGGTACTTTTAACTTTCACAAATCCAATTATTAACAGCTAACCTAAAACAACAGAGGGTAGGGAAGGCAAAGCCTGGAGACAGGAAAACAAGTTAAATAGCAAAGGATGATTCCATTCACCAATTCATTCAATGACCATGTGCACTAGGAGTGATGTCAATCTGCTGTCCCAGTACCTATCTATCTGGAAAACTACATGCCATGGTGTGACCATCTGGAAAACAGAATATAGGTCTACTCTTTTTAAAGTTATTTTTCACATAACATAGATCCTAAAGGTAATTATATAAGCCCACTACTTCATCTGGTGTTCACAGACTTTGTTGGACTCAATGTCTACTATCTTAACAGAAGACTTATGAGATTTGTAATGTGAAGAAGTATATACAATTTATAAGCAAGTATATACAAAGTCACTTTTCACACTGACTTTCAGAAATGGTCAAGTAAGATCAGACACTATCATTAAAGAAAAAACTGTTTTTTAAAAGGTGAAACAATTTTATAATTCAATAAAAAGTAGTCAAATGTTTTAAAAGTTTCTTACTGGTTATTAGATCCTTCCCCATCACAATTAACACTTCCTGCTTCATTATTACACACGAGACTTTGCTGCTGTAAGTTCTTAAGATCATGATCTATGCTGCTCTGCAGATCAAAAAGGTGCTGTTCCACAGCTGCTCTAATTGTTCTTTCTAAAATGCTATAAAACAGAACACATTTTAGTGAGAAGCAGTCACCCTAACTAGGTTATTTGGTCACATAAACACAAACTTTAAAATGTACAACCAGTTTAAAAAAATATACAATGGTATTCAAATGAATAGGCTAGAGTGGAAAAAGAAATACAGAAAAGGAATACATGATAATTGCTTAAATTTTAAAATGAAATTTGCCCAAACAGACATTACACAAATCAATCATGTCAATACTACTACTGACGCAGGAATGATCACTTGTCCCAGTAATTCATTCCTCCCTACAACATAACAAAGCCATTTAAAAAGACTTCTCAGGGAATTCCCCAGTGGTCCCGTGGTTAGGACTCTGCATTTCCACTGCAGGGGGCACAGGTTCAATCCCTGGTTGGAGAACTAAGATTCCACATGCCATGCACCACAGCCAGTATTAATAAAGCAGCCATTTGGGGGGGGAGTGGGTGGGGCACGGAACCTTTACTAGAAAAAAAAGCTCTATTGGCATTGTTCAGATTAAAAAAAAATCATCTGAAAAAAAGTTCATCTTTGTGTATCAGTGCAATACATTCCTTCTTCATTTGTTCTGACTAAAGTACATAAAATACTAACCAGTTTCACTACCTTATGTACAATCTCTCCTCTAAAGTAAGTATTTACAATAAATACATGCTTTTAATTTCTACAGCTTATTAATATTTTTAAAAGCTTTTTAAGCTGTCTTCTATAAGTATACTACTTACTCTGCAGAGGCTGGTAAGATGCTGATGGGTGATGTATGGGCACTGTAATCAAAGAAAAAAATTAGCTGTAAAATTTTCAATACTAAATGACTACAAAATGTGGTAAAAACTCCACATTTACACTACCTTGATACACCCAGGAGAGTGTGCACTAAGTTTTACTTTTCTAATTTTCCAAAGAAACTCTCACAGAAGACCCTTAAAATACTTATTGTCTGTGTGTGTTGGTTCATTTGTGTTGGGGGGGGGGGGGGCATGCAATTACTTCACCTGGTGCTTACCTGGAAAAACACTGACCTATTCTAAGCCTGAAGGAAAAAAAAAACTGACTTCTGGGCCAAACAAAAGTATTCACCTAGGACAGTATGGAGGCCTCAATGCTGGCCTGTGCTCCGTGCCAAAAGTAATAGTACACACTACTACTGAGAGGATATTCTCAAGCTACAAAATGAAAAGGCAAATTAGAAACAAAAATTCAGGCCACATCATTCACTGTGCTGGTAACATTTTCCTTAGCAAATTTTACACCACAGTATCTACTGATACCTATAAAAACATAGATAATAGACTCATTTTTACCACAGCTATCAAACATACAACTTAAAACCCACAATGAGATATATATATACTACTAAAATACTGAAAATTAAAGTGTAGGTAAGGATGTGAAGCAAATAGAACATTCACATAATGCTAATGGGAATGTAAAATGTTTCAACCACCCTGGAAGCCAGTTGGGCAGCCTTCTTATAAAACCTACTATGTACACAATAACCCAAAACCTATGGACTCAGTAAAAGCAGTGCTAAGGGGAAGGTTCATAGCAATACAGGCATACCTCAAGAAACAAGACAAAAGTCAAATAAATAACCTAACTCTACACCTAAAGCAACTAGAAAGGGAAGAAATGAAGAACCCCACAGTTAGTAGAAGGAAAGAAATCATAAAAATTAGGGCAGGAATAAATGAAAAAGAAACAAAGGAGACCATAGCAAAAATCAACAAAGCTAAAAGCTGGTTGATAAATAAAATAAACAAAACATTAGCCAGACTCATCAAGAAAAAAAGGGAGAAGAATCAAATCAACAATATTAGAAATGAAAATGGAGAAATCACAACAGACAACACAGAAATACAAAGGATCATAAGAGACTACTATCAGCAACTATATGCCAATAAAATGGACAACCTGGACGAAATGGACAAATTCTTAGAAAAGTATAACTTTCCAAAACTGAACCAGGAATAAATAGAAAATCTTAACAGACCCATCACAAGCACAGAAATTGAAACTGTAATCAGGAATCTTCCAGCAAACAAAAGCCCAGGACCAGACAGCTTCACAGCTGAATTCTACCAAAAATTTAAAGAAGAGCTAGCATCTATCCTACTCAAACTCTTCCAGAAAATTGCAGAGGAAGGTAAACTTCCAAACTCATTCTATGAGGCCACCTTCACCCTAATACCAACACCAGACAAAGATGCCACAAAAAAATAAAACTACAAGCCAATATCACTGATGAACATAGATGCAAAAAATCCTTAACAAAATTCTAGCAAACAGAATCCAACAACATATTAAAAAGATCATACACCATGACCAAGTGGGCTTTACGCCAGGGATGCAAGAATTCTTTAATATCCGCAAACTGATCAACGTGATGCACCACATTAACAAATTGAAAGATAAAAACTGTATCATTACCTCAATAGATGCAGAGAAAGCCTTTGACAAAATTCAACATCCATTTATGATAAAAAACCTCCAGAAAGCAGGAATAGAAGGAATATATCTCAACATAATAAAAGCCATATATGATAAACCCACAGAAAACACTATCCTCAAAGGCGAAAAACTGAAAGCATTTCCCCTAAAGTCAAGAACAAGACAAGGGTGCCCACTCTCACGGCTACTATTCAACATAGTTCTGGAAGTTTTAGCCACAGAAATCATAGAAGAAAAAGAAATAAAAGGAATCCAGATTGGAAAAGAAGAAGAAGTATAAAACTCACTGTTTACAGATGACATGATCCTCTACATAGAAAATCCTAAGACTCCACCAGAAAATTACTAGAGCTAGTCAATGAACATAGTAAAGTTGCAGGACATAAAATTAACACACAGAAATCCCTTGCATTCCTATGCACTAACAATGAGAAAACAGAAACAGAAACTAAGGAAACAATTCCATTCACCATTGCAATGAAAAGAATAAAATACTTAGGAATAAACCTACCTAAACAAAAGACCTATATATAGAAAACTATAAAACACTGATGAAAGAAATCAAAAAGGACACAAATAGATGGAGAAATATACCATGTTCATGGATCAGAAGAATCAATATAGTGAAAATGAGTATACTACCCAAAGCAATCTATAGATTCAATGCAATCCCTGTCAAGCTACCAACGGTATTTTTCACAGAACTAGAACAAATAATTTCACAATTTGTATGGAAATACAAAAAAACCTCGAATAGCCAAAGCAATCTTGAGAAAGAAGAATGGAACTGGAGGAATCAACCTGCCTGACTTCAGACTATACTACAAAGCTACAGTCATCAAGACAGTATGGTACTGGCACAAAGACAGAAATATAGATCAATGGAACAAAATACAAAGCCCAGAGATAAACCCAAACACCTATGGACACCTTATCTTTGACAAAAGAGGCAAGAATATACAATGGAGAAAAGAGAATCTCTTTAACAAGTGGTGCTGGGAAAACTGGTCAACCACTTGTGAAAGAATGAAACTAGAACACTTTATAACACCATACACAAAAATAAACTCAAAATGGATTAAAGATCTAAACCTAAGACCAGAAACTATAAAACTCCTAGAGGAAAACATAAGCAAAACACTCTCTGACATAAATCACAGCAGGATCTTCTATGACCCACCTCCCAGAGTAATGGAAATAAAAGCAAAAATAAACAAATGGGACCTAATTAAAATTAAAAGCTTCTGCACAACAAAGGAAACTATAAGCAAGGTGAAAAGACAGCCTTCAGAATGGGAGAAATAATAGCAAACAAAGCAACTGACAAAGAATTAATCTCAAAAATATACAAGCAGCTCCTGCAGCTCAATTCCAGAAAAATAAATGACCCAATCAAAAAGTGGGCCAAAGAACTAAACAGACATTTCTCCAAAGAAGACATACAGATGGCCAACAAACACATGAAAAGACGCTCAACATCACTCTTTATCAGAGAAATGCAAATCAAAACCACAACGAGGTTCCATCTCATGCCAGTCAGAATGGCTGCTATCAAAAAGTCTACAAACAATAAATGCTGGAGAGGGTGTGGAGAAAAAGGAACCCTCTTACACTGTTGGTGGGAATGCAAACTAGTACAGCCACTATGGAGATCAGTGTGAAGATTCCTTAAAAAACTGAAAATAGAACTGCCATATGACCCAGCAATCCCACTGCTAGGCATACACACCAAGGAAACCAGAACTGAAAGAGACACATGTACCCCAATGTTCATTGCAGCACTGCTTACAATAGCCAGGACACGGAAGCAACCCAGATGTCCATCGGCAGACAAATGGATACAATAGCTGTGGTACATATACACAATGGATTACTCAGCCAGTAAGAAGAATGCATTTGAATCAGTTCTAATGGGATGGATGAAACTGGAGCCTATTATATACAGCAAAGTAAGTCAGAAAGAAAAACACTAATACAGTATACAAATGCATATATATGGAATTTAAAAAGATGGTAACAATGACCCTATATGCAAGACAGCAAAAGAGACACAGATGTAAAGAACAGTCTTTTGGACTCTGTGGGAGAAGGCCAGGGTGGGATCATTTGAGAGGGTAGCATTGAAATGTGTATATTATCATATTGTGAGGTGGATCACTGGTCCAGATTCAATGCATGAGACAGGGTGCTCAGGGCTGGTGCACTGGGATGACCCTGGGGGATGGGATGGGGAGGGAGGTGGGAGGGGTGTTCTGGATGGGAACACATGTGTGCCTGTGGCTGGCTGATTCATGTCAATGTTCGGCAAAAACCACGACAATATTGTAAAGTAATTAGCCTCCAATTAAAATTAATTAATTAACTAAAAAAAAAACAAAACAACCTACTATGTGACACAGCAATTGTACTTTTGGGTATTTACTCAAAAGAAATGAAAGTTTAAGTCCACACAAAGACTTCTACATATAAATAAATATATATATATATGTATATGTAAATATACATATACATATATATATATTTATTCATATCTACATATATGAATAAAGCATAGCAGCTTTATTCAAAAGAGCCAAAAATAGTCATCAATCCTATTATAGGTTGATTGCATAAACAACCTATAGGTAAATGCATAAACAAAGTGTGGAATATCCCTACAATGGAATATACTTAGAATTTTTTTTAATTCTAGTCTTGAATTCAGTCTTGAATAACTGACACATGCATTAACATGAATCTCAAAAAACATTATACAAAGCAAAAAGAGCCAGACACAAGAGTACCTACTCTGTGAGATTCTATTTATATGAAATTCTAAAACAGGCAAAATTCATCTATGTAGTGATAGAATGCAGATCAGTAATTGCCTGGGGCCAGAAACTGCAGGGAGCAGGGGGAGTACAATTATAAAGAAGTAAGGGAAGAAACAGAAACAGTCTCTATCTTGAATGCTATGGTTGTTAATAGATACATCCATGGCACATATGGTAAAGAATCTGCCTACAAAGCAAAAGATCTAGGCTTGATCCGTGGGTCGAGAAGATCCAAGATCCTCTGGTGAAGGGAACAGCTACCCAATCCAGTATTCTTACCTGGAGAATTCCACGGACAGAAGAGTCTGGTGGGCTACAGTTCACAGGATCGCAAAGAGTCGGACATGACTGAGCAACTACCAGCACTTATAAAATGAATACATTTTACTGTATGAAAAATATGTCTCGGTAAAGTCAATTTTCTAAGGAAAAAAGTCAGTAAGAGGAAAAAAACTAATGTACAATAATCAAAGTTAGATAGTGGCTACTGTGGGAGAAGAGAGATTGGTAGCACTTGAGAAGGGACAGAAGCAAGAACCCATGCTATGATTATACAAGTTGAGTTCATTCTGGTAATTCAATGACCTTATGATTTGTGAACTTTTCTGCATGCATGTGATTCCTTAATGAAAAGAATCATTTTTAAAAGTAAATTTAAATCAGTTCTATGAAAATACTCTGTAAAATGTGCCAACACAAACTCTAACCAACATGAGGAAGAAAGAAGGTCTATCAGAGGTTAATATTATCAGGATTGTCTGTAGGAAACGAAATGAACACCATTTACCATTCACCCAATAATCTTCAGGTCTCCCTTAAACACATCAATAGCAAATTGCACAACTGCTTTATCAGACAACACTAACCAACCTGGTTTGGCACACATAACCTCTCTAGTTTAAAAAAAGTTTTTTTTAACTGCCAATATTATGCTATTTTTCATGAACGAATTCAGTTCAGTTCAGTTGATCAGCCATGTCCGACTCATTGTGACCCCATGGACTGCAGCACACCAGGCTTTCCTGTTCTTTGCCATCTCCCAGACCCTGTTCAAACTCATGTCCATCGAGTGAGTGATACCATCCAACCATCTCATCCTCTGTCGTCCCCTTCTCCTCCTGCCTTCAATCTTGCCCAGCATCAGGGTCTTTTCTAATGAGACTTCGCATCAGGTGGCCAAAGTACGGGAGCTTCAGCATCAGTCCTTCCAATGAATATTCAGGATTGCTCCCCTTTAGCACTGATTGGTTGGATATCCCTGAAGTCCAAGGGACTCTCAAGAGTCTTCTCCAACATCAGAGTTCAAAGGCATCAATTCTTCAGTGCTCAGCCTTCTTTATGGTCCAACTCTCACATCATCACATTTCTAGTACATGATTACTAGAAAAACCACAGCTTTAACTAGATAGACCTTTGTTGGCAAAATAATGTCTCTGCTTTTTAATATGCTGCCTAGATTTGTCATAGCTCTTCTTCCAAGGAGCAAGTGTCTTTTAATTTCATGGCTGCAGTCACCATCTGCAGTGATTTTGGAGCCCAAAAAATTAAAGTCTCTCACTGTTTCCACTGTTTTCCCATCTTATTTGCCATGAAGTGATGGGACTAGATGCCATGATCTTCGTTTTTTTAATGTTGAGTTTTAAGCCAGCTTTTTCACTCTCTTTCACTTTCATCAGGAGGCTCTTTAGTTCCTCTTCACTTTCTGCCATAAGGGCGGTGTTACCTGCATATCTGAGGTTATTCTTATTTCTCCTGGCAATCTTGATTCCAGATTATGCTTCATCCAGCCTGGCATTTCACATGATGTACTTTGCATATAAGTTAAATATGAACAGTGACATTGTACAGCCTTGACGTACTCCTTTTCCAATTTTGAACCAGTCCGTTGGTCCATGTCCAGTTCTCTGTTGCTTCTTGACCTGCATACAGATTTCTCGGAAGGCAGGTAAGGTGGACTGGTATTCCCATCTCTTTCACAATTTTCCAGTTTGCTGTGATCCACACAGTCAAAGGCTTTCACGTAGTCAATAAAGCAGAAGTAAATGCTTTTCTGGAACTCTGTTACTTTTTCAACGATCCACTGGATGTTGGCAATTTGATCTCTGGTTCCTCTGCCTTATTTAAATCCAGCTGGAACATCTCGAAGCTCTCGGTTCATGTATTGTTGAAGCCTGGCTTGGAGAATTTTGAGCATTACTTTACTAGCATGTGAGATGAGTGCAACTGTGTCATAGTTTGAACATTCTTTGGCATTGCTTTTCTTTGGGATTGGAATGAAAACTGACCTTTTCCAGTCCTACGGCCACTGATGAGAGTTCCAAATTTGCTGGCATATTGAGTGTAGCACTTTCACAGCATCATCTTTTAGGATCTGAAATAGCTCAACTGGAATTCCTTCACCTTCACTAGCTTTGTTCATAGTGATGCTTCCTAAGACCCACTTGACTTCACATTCCAGGATGTCTGGCTCTAGGTGAGTGATCACACCATCAACATTATTTGGGTCATGAAGATCTTTTTTGTATAGTTGTGTATATTCTTGCCACCTCTTCTTAATCTCTTCCACTTCTTTTAGGTCCATACCGTTTCTGTCCTTTATTGTGCCCATCTTTGCATGAAATGTTCCCTTGGTATCTCTAATTTTCTTGAAGAGATCTCTAGTCTTTCCCATTCTATTGTTTTCCTCTATTTCTTTGCGTTGATCACTTATAGGAAGACTTTCTTCTCTCTCCTTGCTATTCTTTGGAACTCTGCATTCAGATGGGTATATCTTCCCTTTTCTCCTTTCCCTTTCACTTTTGTTTTCTCAGCTAATTGTAAGGCCTCCTCAGACAACCTTTTGCCTTTTTGCATTTCTTTTTCCTGGGGATGGTTTTGGTCTCTGCCTCCTGTACAGTGTCACGAACCTTCATCCATTATTCTTTAGGCACTCTGTCTATCAGATCTAATCCCTTGAATCTATTATTCATGAATGAATTATTTTTAGCAAAATGCTTTCATGCTGATACCCTCAAGTAAAGTACCTAATTTTTTTTTTATATTTAAATGAAATCATTTCATCATTTTCATTTCTGAAATCAGGAAAGGCTGGGGTGGGGGGTGGGAATCACATATATGTGCACAAAGAACAGTGTAGCCATCAGTTTCTTCCTAGCAGTTTCAGATGAGCTGAAAGTTAGTGACTTACAGGGGGAAAAAAAAAAAAAAAAACCAAATATGGCAAATCAAGCTTTCCCCAAAGAGTGTTTAAATGTCAACTAGGATATCAGATACTTTTCTGACATTCCACTACAATGATGTGTTGACTTTTCATTGATTATGAGTTGCTGTTTCATAAAGTTAAATCTGGTATATTTTTCTCAGTAAGATGAGCAGTCTCTAAGTTTAGTAAATTTTTGACCTATTTAGAAACACTCATTTTACTTTTAATACCTTTTAATACTTTTAATACCAACATATATCAACTGACATGTTGATATATGTTGATGTGAAGAAAATTTATAAATCTAACATCATTCTTGTTGCCATTTAATTTGTGATTTCTGGTGAGCTCCTTCTTTATCTTACAACAAATTCTCCAAAAGTTCTAATTCTCAACTGCTTACTCCATCAATCTGTTACTAAAGCCTTGTGCCATGTTTTAATTTTTCATAGGGCTTACATTCCTGTATTTTTCCAAATTTGCCATTGTTAGCTATCTATTCATCCTCCCAGAAAGATTTTCTTCCTCTTTTTTATTAGGTTAGGTTATCAATGGAATACTAGTGGATATGTGCACAATAGACACTTCACAAAGAATCAAATAAAAGATAAACAATCACTCAGTAAAATGTCACTGATCAAAATGCAAATCAAAACCACAAAGAGAAACCTCATACCTGTCAGTATGGCTATCATCAAAAAGAATACAAATTAATTATCCTTCAATAAAAAATACATTAATTTACAAAAAAAGAATACAAATGAACAAATATTGGTGAGGATGAGGAGAAAAGGGAACCCAAGTATACTATTAGGGCTTCCCTGGAGGCTCAGTGGTAAAGATCTGCCTGTCAATGCAGGAGATGTGGGTTCGATCCCTGTGTTGGGAAGATCCCCTGAAGAAGGAAATGGCAACCCACTCGTGTATTCCTGCTTGGGAAATCCCACAGACAGAGGAGCCTGGCAGGATACAGTCTATGAGAATGCAGAAGAGTTGGACACAACTACGTGATTAAACAACAACAGCTCGCTGCTGGTGGGAATGTAAATTTGTGCAGCCACTATGGAAAACAGTATGGAGGATTCCAAAAAAACTAAAAGTCAGAACTACCATATGACCCAGCAATTCCACTCCTGGGTACATATCCAAAACAAAAAACAAAAAACCCCTGATTTCAAAAGATACAAGAACCCCAATATTCATAACAGCATTATCTGTTATGGAAGAAACCTAAAGGTTCATGAACAGATGAATGGATAAAGAAGATGTGGTACATGTATACATACATACACACATGGAATCCTAGTTAGCCATAAAAAAAGAAAAGAATTTTGCCATTTGCAGCACATGGATAGATTAGGAGGGCATTAGGCTAAGTGAAATAAGTCATATAGACAAAGACAAATACTATTATGATATCGCTTATATGTGGAATATAAAAAATAATACAAAAGAATATATATATAAAATAAAAACAGACTCACAGACAGAAAACAAACTTATGGTTATGAAAGGGGAAAGGGGAGAACGGACAGATAAATTAGGAGTATGGGATTAACAGATACACAACCCTACATATAGAACAGACAAGGATTTACTGTATAGCACAGAGAACTATATTCAATGTCTTGTAATAACCAGGAAAAAATCTGGACAAAAATATATATACATATAACTGAATCATTTTGCTGTACACTTGAAACACCATATTATAAATCAACTATATGTCAATAAAAAACTTTTTAAAATTTTACTATATTTGCATAATTATTTTTAAGAAATATCAGCAAATAAATATATAAAATGGACTAGGCTACACAGAGTCAATGTATCATTTTTAAACTACTAATGTTCATAAAATTTGGAAACATAACATGAGAAAGTACATAAAGTATGTGTGCAACCATGTATCAAAATGCTTATATTTAATAAATGCTTTTATAATTATAATTATTTATAATTATACACATACACTAATAAAAGATTAAACTAGAATATGGAAGCTTTCTAACTACCCCTTAAACAGGGATGTAATCCATGGGCCTCTTATATCAGACTCTCCTGAAGTGACAATGTTATTTTATTGGAGATTTGGACCCTATTCTAGACTTCAAATAACCATAAAACCAAAGTAAATAAGACAGTATAGCACTGGCACAAGAACAGACATACGGAATATAAACAGACCCATGCCTGATTTAGAACAAAGGTGCCACTATAGAAAGCAGGGAAAAAAACAGTATCTAGAATGAAAAGGTAACTTGGCATCTGTCACACACTGCAGACAAATCAATCCCAGGTAGATTTCAGACCTAAACAAGGAAGATTAAAGATGCAACTTTTACAAGACAGGAGTATATAGTTAGGAAAAGACTTCTTAAACAGGGAACAAAAAGCATTAACCACAAAGGGAAAAGAATGGATAAAGAAGGTGTGGTACATGTATACATACATACACACATATATATATAATGGAATCTTACTCAGCCATAAAATAAAGAACAGAATTCTGCCAGAATTTTTTATCTACAATTATAATTGGGCAATGGTACCCCACTCCAGTACTCTTGCATGGAAAATCTCATGGATGGAGGAGCCTGGTAGGCTGCAGTCCATGGGATCGCTAAAAGTCGGACACGACTGAGCGGCTTCACTTTCACTTTTCACTTTCCTGCATTGGAGAAGGAAATGGCAACCCACTCCAGTGTTCTTGCCTGGAGAATCCCAGGGACGCTGGTGGGCTGTCGTCTATGGGGTCGCACAGAGTCGGACACGACTGAAGCGACTTAGCAGCAGCAGCAGTTTAGCAGATAATTGGGAATTATTCATCAGAAGGCACAATATGAGAAGGAAAAGGTATAACACAATGAGAAAAATACAACACTTATTTTTTAAGGGCTCCTAAAAAGGGCTCCTTTTTCAATAAGAAAGAAAACCCAATAAAAAATAGGAAACAGGCTTGACCAGGCACCTCACAAATATGAAAAGGGGATTAATCTTATTAAAATGACAATGAAATACTCAATGTGAAGCAATGGGAATGCTCACACACTGTTAATGGGAATGTGAACTGGAGAAGCACCATGAAAAACAATTCATCAATAGTTACTCAAGTATAAAGACAGTAAATGTGCATGCATGTGAGTACCAGAAGATGTGTACAACAATGTACATAGCATGTTACTCACAATTGTCAAAAATAAAAATAATCTAATTGCCCAGCAACAGTAAACTGAATCACTATGGTGTAATCATAAAATGGAATACTTTACAAATGAAATGAATAAACCACAGTGACATGTGACCACATAGAGAAATCTCTCATAAAATGTTCAGTGAAAGAAGCTGGATCAAGAAAACATATATAGCAAGATATAATTTTCATGAAGCTCCAAAATATAGAAAAAAGTGATTGCCATAAAAGTAAGGAGATCAGGATTGTGAGAGCTATTGGGGTGCTTTCAGTGTTTATTTCCAACTCTAGAATATTTGAATACTTGCTCTTACTAACCTGTTTTGATATACATTTGTTTTACACCCATTTCTGTAACTTTGATTTCTTTCTCAGTTAAAAAAAAAAAAAAAAAAAGCTTTAAGAAAGGAGATTCCAAAAAAAAAGGAAAGGAGATTCCTCAGTTCCTCTCCAAACCTGAGGTAGGACCTCAGAGTTTACATTTTTAAGAAGCATCAGTGATGATTCTTATCCATACTAATAAATGTAAGAAACACTGGCCAAGAGCTATCTAGCCTCCCAAAAGATTAAACTTTAATCATATTTTCCACCTATCCAAAGAAGTCAAACAGAAAAAAAGTTCTAATGGTCTTAAATTTGGAGGGCAGCCAGAGGATTTGATCTTTCAGTTTCCTTTCCTTTTTAAACGCTATTGGAATTAAAATATATGTAAAAATATTCATCAGCAAGCCAGATTATTAGAATGAAAGTAAAGATTCTTTGGCCCTGAAGAACAAGCTAGAACAATCAAACAAATAGCTATTTTCAATAGGAACCTTCTCCCTACCCCCAAAAAGCTATAGTAAACAAATCAAATACATAGATTTTGTACTGAATGAGTCAGATTGAGGCTACAAAGTTGACTGTAAAACTGTTTTCAAAATTCCTCAAGAGCAAAGGACTGACTTAGTTTTCATATTTCAAAGAATTTAATTATTCTTTATTTTCAGATTTTTGCCACGTTCTGTGGGGAATAAAGTACTTATGTACAAACCAAAGCTAACACAAACCTATGGCTAAAAAAAAAAAAAAAAAAGATTTATCAATATGGCTATGCATCTGCAGCCGAAGCAAAATAATGTTAAGTAGGTGAATTCTGATTAGTAAAGATACACAAAGAATAAATGCTGACAAATTCAAGGTCAAATTACTCAGGTACTATAGACAGATGCCATAAAGACCACTTAAAAATCTCTTTTCATTAAACCACCAGACAAGGAATATCAGACAAAAAGGACAAACAATAAATCACAAGGGTCACACGTTATTTCAGGCTACAACTAAGTGTAACGCTGAAGACTATAGTGATTCTCTGACCTTTTTTCTCCCTTCTGCTGTGAACTCTATTTTAAAATCTGCCTAGAATCACAGGACCTTCTTGAGAATATAAAATCAATCTTGCAGCCATTTATTCCAATTACTAATTTTTTGTAATCAAATACAATTATCATAGGGAACTACTACTATTTTAATTTCCCAACTGTAAATATTTAATATTACAAATAATACTTCAATAAAAGTATTGAAGCTCTGTTTCAATTAAATCTGATAAAAGATCACTTTACCTGGGTAACAGAGCCTTGCAAGCCATTCTGAACACGGTGGAACTCCTAACAAAAACATCAAGTAAAGCAACTTCAAATACCATAAACGATGGTGATGGGCTTACAAAAATTGCTGAGCCATCAGAGCTGCAGTCTAAACGGAAGCAGGCTGCAACATGAGGTCACTATTGACAAGGACCCAATCAACAGTCCACAAATTTTTTCCCAAGTACTATGCAACTCGGTGGGAGGTAGGGAAAGGGGGACAAAATTCTGAATCTGGCTTATTCTATAAAAATATTTAAGCATAACCTACTATAAAGGAAAAAAGTCTGTTTGTTTTCATTAATCACTACTATATCAAGAGCTATAAATTATGACAAATATGACATTGCTAAAACAGATGAACAATAGAGAACTATTACTACTCATTATCCAAATCAGAAAGGCATTAGTGGTTAATTTTTACAATCTAAAATAAGGATGATTTCCAGATAATTTATGCCAGAGCCCCACTAAATGACTATTTCAAAAACTATAGTTTTGGAAAGTAAATATATAAAACAAAACAAAAGCCACATATTCCTTTCCAATCAAAAGCAAAATCCATTTCTTCACTTTCCCCATCAATCTGGGAATACCCTATACCTATGACAACAGTAAATTGAAAAGATTCCTCACTATTAGAAAGTTAGTAAGTTATAACAACCACAAGTCTTTAAAATACCATGTATCATTTTCAGGGCAATAGGAAGGAGGAAGAGAACCTGTCTGGTTCTTATTATGCTCTGAAACTTCAAAAATTGTTTTACTTTAACAATTTATCTTATTGACCCAAAGCATAAATTTTACTTTTTTCCACCCAACATTTCTGACACTCCCACCAAGTACATTTTCTTCCCCTTTTCCCTTTTAAGTGGAACCTAGCTAGCGATAATGTGGTGAAATGATTACCAATTGAAATATTCTGCAAACTGCTTAGTTACTGGGCTTAAAGGAAAAAGTAACTACTACATTTCTTGTGCACCTATAATCAGCTGAAGGGACATTTCTTCAACAATAGGAAAGTGCTAGTTGCTAAGCTGTGTTTGACTTTTGCGACCCCATGTACTGCAACCTGCCAGGCTTCTCTGTCCATGGGATTTCAACATATAAGGTATCCACAGAATGAAGTGCAAACCAGTCTCAAACTCCTCAACTTGGAATTCTTCCTTAACCACTACATCTTCTTTCCTGCATTACACCTAAAATCAAACCATCATAAACTACTGAGCTCACAAAAATGAAGCCCTAGCAGCAACAGCACATGAAAAAGAGCATCAAACTTTTTATTCTTTATAAATTCCAAGTTTTAGCAAGGCATTAAAAGTACAATTTTAAATGAACTTTACAATAATGCCAATTAGCTGGGGTTTTGATCTGTAGTTCTAGAAGCAATATAAATTAAAAGTTAACTAACCTCAAGCCAAAATAAACCTTTTCAATACAGTCTAGGAAACAGACTGTGAAAAGCACAGTGAAAATAAAGAACTCTTACAGAACTCTCTATTTTCTATTAAAAGGTAAAGAGTCCCCTAACATTTGAATATCTAAATAAAGCCAAGTCGTATATAAACGTGTGAATATAAAGCAATCATTTTTCATCTAAACAGATACAACACACTTTAGAAACAAGCTTGGGATTTCCTTGTACTTCTTGAGTAAGACTGAGCCTCAGAAGTAACCAAAACTTCTGCTTTTTTGTGTAACCTAGGTTACCCATACCCTAAATCCCACCATTTTTTCCACTCTGCACTTGGCTCAATCTTAACAAAATATGGCTAATGGCAAACAATGTATAGAAATAACAGATGCATAAATAAGTCACTCAGTACAACCCATACACAAATATTTAAACCAAGTAGTAGAAAATATTTAAACTGGTTCTGTAAGAGTGGTCTGTGAACCAAAGATCAAAACTGTTTTTTCATAACATTTCACTGTGCTGATATTTGCATGATGATGCAAAATCAATGGTAGAAGAACACTGCTTTGGGTCTTAGCATAAGGTTCAGGCAAGTGGTACCAAACAAACCATGCCCAGTGCATTCCTCATCACTACTCAGTTGCAATCTTTTTTTAAAAGGAACAAGTCCTTGATGAAGAAGTAATACATATTATTAATTTTATCTCAGCCCTTGAACATACTTCAATATGTGGTGTGACAAATAGGAAGTACACACAAAGCAAATTCTGCTGCACAGCTTGGAATGATGCTTGTCTTGTTTGAGTTGAGAGCTTAACTTTTAGCATGAAACACTCATTTTTACTTGAAAGATAGACTGACAGATTATAGTTATTCCAATTTGAATATCTGGTAGAAATTTTCTCAAAAATAAGCAAGACAGAACTAATAAAATTTGGGTTTTCCAACAAAAATTAGAATTCTGGAAAATCTGTATCCTCCACCAGAAGCTTAATAGCATACTAATACTTAAAGATACTTTTGATATAATCAGTGGTGATATTAAAGAATATATATTTTGATATAATATCACTATTTGGAAACTCTGAATAACTCAGTAAGGCAGTATTTTTCAAAATACCAATATACCATATTACAAAATCAAGCATGGCTAAAAGATTCTCTCAAAGTACAGGAGAGACCAATGGATCAGAGTATGAAAAATTCAGATATGCTTTCGGGTTCCACATTACAAATAACCTTTAATAAACTACAACTTATTGAGTTTTGGTGTACTGTCAAAGAATATCCACAATTATCTGAAAAGACTATAAAAATTCTCTACCTTTTTCCAGCTACCTACTTATATAATGCTAGATTTTCTTCACATACTTAAACCAAAATAACAGATGGCAACAAATTACATGCCAAAGAAAATGTGAGAATCTAGCTACCATCTATCAACTTAGACATGAAAAAGATTTGTAAAAATGTAAACAATGCCACTAAAAAATTTCTCACTAAAGATTCTTGGAAGATTCTGAAAAAGCTACTTTTGATTAAAAAGTTTTACATTAACATGTAATGAGTTCATTACTACTTTAAGAAATTTGTCAGTTTGGGTTCCCAAAAGAGTAAATGCCAATAGCTATAACCCATAGTAACAATTCTTTGTGGTCCACAAACTAAACCAAAAAGTCTGAGAATCAATGACTTAAAACTAACAAAGGAGGAGAAATCTATCAACAACAACAACAAAACCTGTTGGATCATAAACAGCTGTACTTCAGCTACAAATCCTAAGCATCTTTCAAAGTACAACTCAACAAAGAATACACCCAGCAGTTTATGCTATTTTAATTTATAATATGGTAAATACCCAAAGGTATAAAATCAACATTAACAAAAGTCTTTGGAGTCCTTAATGATTTGTAAGAGTATAACATCTGAGACCAAAATGTTTAAGAATTGCTCAGTTGTCACTTAATGTTTATTTCCCTGAGGTTTCTAACATATCTTCCCACAGAAATACAAAGTAGGCTATCTAATACTTCCATAAAATATTTGTAAGCTACCTCAGAGGAAAACTCAAAGAGACAAAACTTTAATGGGCTTCACCAGTGGTCTACTGGTTAAGAATCCATCTGTCAATGCAGGGGACCCAGCTTTGATGCTTGATCCAGGAAGATCCCACATGCCATGGAGCAACTAAGCCCATGGGCCACAACTACTGAGCCAGTGCTCTAGAGCCCTCAAACCACTACTACTGAGCCCACAGACCTCAACTACTGAGCCCACAAGCCTAGAGTCCGTGCTCTGCATAAGAGAAGCCATTGCAATGAGAAGACTACACATCACAATAAAGAGTAGCCCCTGCACACAACTAGAGAAAGCCCATGTGTAGCAACAAAGACCCAGCAAAGTCAAAATACATAAAATACAGAAGAAAAAAAAAAGACAAGACATTTAGTTAGCAAAAGTTCAATCACTAGCTTCATGCAACACAGTATCCATTAATTCCCTAAAATGAATTTATTAAGAGCTCCCTATTTTCTAGGTCCTATGCATTCTAGGATATTTCTTGCCTACCTTTCTTTCATCAAAGGTGAATGTATTTTTGTATATGTATGGCTGTGTCCCTTTGCTGTTCACCTGTAACTATCACAATATTGTTAATCGGCTATACCCCAATACAAAATTTAAAAAAAAAATTTTTTTAAGATGAATGTGTTCTTTGCCTTTATGCTCTCAATCAGCCAAACCTAAAATTTAATGTATAAATACTAACTGAAATTTATAGGGGTCAGCACTAAATCTAGAAGACCACTGTGACAGATACATCTATTTGTATTGCCTGATACCCTGACCCCTTTCTTTTGGTATTAGCCCCATTTTTCAGTGGCAAACTAGTTCTTCCCTCCATCCAATGCTCTTGATACATGCATAATTTACAATGACTCACCTCTACCCTGGTTGGGGAATGGACACACAATCCAATTTATGCCAGATCCTCTCCCCTGTTACCCAACAGGAATCTGATCTTGAGCAGAATGACAGATGCAAGGAAGTAGTTTGAAATCTCACAGCAACAGCCACATGCTGAAGAGATTCTTCCATGACCCTTTTATACTAAATTCTCTAGAGCTCTCATGTTCTTCTCTCTGCTTTTCCTTTCAAATCTGGTACCTATCCAGCATTCTTCTAATAAATTATCTTTTTTCTTTCCATTAGCCAAGATCTGTTTCTATGATTTGCAATTAAGGAATCCTGACTACCCTCAAATCTCCAATGACTCCATCTAAAAATGGCTGTGCTGGAAGGAAGGAGGATCCTCTATAAAGCTAGACAGATGATCCAAAAAAAGAAACTTATTAGCAGCATGCATTTCAAACAATATTTAACCTTGCTGGTAAACAAATAATATGCCTAACGAATTCACCTCTCTAAATGAGCACTATCCAAAAGAAATTTTTACAGTGATAGAACTGCTCTATATCTGCACTGTCCACTATGCTAGCCACTCATCACATACGGCTATTGAGCACTTGAAATGTGACTAGCACAACTGTGGAAATTTTTTAAATTTTATTTAATTAAGTTTAAATTTAAATAGCCACATGTAGCTAGAGGTTACATTATCGGCAAGCATAACTCAAAGAAAATAAAGAACACCAGTTTAAATCTATTGTTTTCAGGTGCTCAAGAAAATACTGCTAACAGTAATGAAAACTGAGACAAGTATTTTAAGCAGTCTGGAAATACTTATCAAAAGTCACAGGAAAATTTTCTCTTTGAGCCTAATGAATTTTCCAAATTTATTTGGAAAAAGCCAAAAGAAGGATAAAAGGACCTAAGAACAAAAGCTGTAGAGTAAGCTGGAATAACTCAAAGATCAGAAAAAAGAATTAAAGTAAATACATAATTAAGACATAGCTAAATACTTTAGCATATAGCTTATAAGTATTTTCATATATATCTAACATAGAATTAAGAATATCATGTAAACAGAAAAGTACAAACAAAAAATTATACCAGGGGCAAAAAGGTGAACTGGAGGAGAAAATGGCAACCTACTCCAGTATTCTTGCCTGAGAAATTCCAAATTCCAAGGACAGAGGAGCTTGGCAGGCTACATACAGTCCATGGGGTCTTAAGAGTTGGACACGACTTAGCAACTAAACCACAACCAAAAAGGTGAATAAACATGTTAATATACCAAAATTATCTTCCTGTCTGAAGAAACTATAACTAATATAAAAATATAGAGTCCCAAAGAGACATTTAATAGTTGTATTTAGAAGTATGGGCTTCCCTGGTGGCTCAGTGATAAAGAATCTGCCTGTAATAAAGAAGACATGGGCTCTATCCCTGGGTTGGGAAGATCCTCTAGAGAAGAAAATGGCAAACTGCTCCAGTATTCCTGCCTGGGAAATATCATGGACACAGAAGCCTGACGGGCTACAGTCTATGGGATCAAAAGAGTCAAATATGACCTAGCAACTAAACAAAAGTTTAGAAGTATACACTTTAAACTACTTTATAATTTTTCTAGATGACAATGAATAGTTCTTTCATTAAATTACTAGTTATTTTTTAAATATTTTGTTGTCTCTTAAATTACTATTTAAATGAATTAATTAGTAATTAAATATTTAAATTAATAATTAAATATTTGTTTAATCAAATTATTTTCTCTACTTTTTAAATCACTATTTTATTGAACACAAATTTAATGAAAAACATCTAGTGGCCTAAACAAGTAACCGTCCCCCTAATTAGAAAACCATGGAGCTTTACAGAGAACTAGGACAGAATTTACCAAACCTAGAGCTATGAATGGGGCGTTCTTGAATTCTCTAATGCTTCCTAAACATTGTGTCCAATGGTCCTACCCATGTGCTACGATAGTGCCTCCAGCCTACCATCTTTAATAGCACTTTACACATGAAAGGATTGGAAAGCACCATCTTAAAGAATCACAGAGTCCTCTTCTCAAAGCCTAGTTCAATCTAGTGCCTAGGAGCTGGAAATATAGTCAACTCAACCACTATATGTTTCTCTAGCAATTCTACTTTCAAAGGTTCTGAAATTTTACACAACCCAACTAATACACTAATAATACAAAAACAAATTAACTTTAAGAGAAAATATACATAAGAGATTATTTTTTAGAAGGTATTAATAGCTGAAAACGCCTTAACCAGTTTATTTCTTTAAAACATTCTTATTGTTCTTTTTCATATACAAATTAATCTTTCATATATCATTATAATCTGTGTAATTTAGTGCTTGAGTAAATTTACAACCAGAATGAAGCGCTCAAAAATTAGTCCTTTTTCAAATGAAATACTACCTTGTTGATGCTGTAACACTATTTGGTTCCAGGATGTTTTCAGTCATCCTTAATTGTACCACCTCTGGCATGTCATCTGATTTTCCTGCACCCTCTTCTGGAAGTTCTTCTATATGTTCCAGCTTTTCATCTTCTTCTTCTTCCTCAGAAAGTTCATTAACCTATATAAATAAGAGGAAACCGAGAATTAAAATTTAATGAAACTGTTAACTGATATCTAAAACATACTATTCTAAGAAAAATTTAAACACAACTCATTTTCAGCTTCATTTCCTTAAGATTAATTTCCCTTACAAAGTATCTGCCAACTTCTCCACATTAGAGTAAAATTTCAAACCAAACATAGTATTTTTAAAGCAGAAGGTAATGATTATATTAGTATATCACTAGGAATACGAATAAGACTGCAAACTATGAAAAAGCATGCACACTATAACATTTAAAAAGCTTCATTTCCTAACCAATCAGATTTGTAAATCTAAGAGCTACAACGAAGATTTCAACTGACCTCTCCAATTTCCAAGTGCACTGAACAAGTGATTTTAACACAGAATAAGTGTAGGAAAAAAAAGGGCACAGAAATTTTGCCTTAAGGTCTTAACTATGTTTTAGAAAATGATGGCTAACTTCTAAATGGTTCAGACTCAGCTCTTCATGCAGAAACTGGACCTTACAACAAGGAAGAACTCACTATTTTTACCATGAAGCACAACTCAAGGTTATAATTCTCTTTCTGTCAGGGGCTGTAAAACATTTTCTATTATCAAACTGGCTACATAAGTAAATAACCATTCTAATTAAAAAGACACAAATATCTAAGAAGGAAAACGAACAAAATATTTTCAAATGAAAAACATTTATTAAGCTATCCCATAGAAGAAACTAGCCATAAAATCACACCATTTTTTATAAATTAGTACTAGTCATTAAAAACATTAAACAGTAAACATAAATAGTTCTATCCATTCTAGCCAAATGGGCTGACAATACCTAGAATAATTACTGCTACATGTAACACTAGTGTTTTTCCTGACAGGCAAATACAACAATTGCTACAAGATTCTCAGAAATGAAAATTTGAATCAGAAGGTAATTATACTTTGATACTCTACCAACTCCTAATTAACAAGTACTGAAAATCATTGGCCTAAGTGGTTACTGGAGGAGGGCATGGCAACCCACTCCAGTATTCTTGCCTGGAGAATCCCTTGGACAAAGGAGCCTGGTGGGCTACAGTCCACAGGATCGCAAAGAGTCGGACACGACTGAGCGACTAACACACACACAGAAATGATTAACTGAGAAGTTAGATTTATACATAAAGGTGAAAATTTCAAATGACAGGTCAGTTTTTAAACTGGATGAAATGGAAAGTTACTCTCTTTCTCTATCTATGTATTTAATAAATTACTTAAAATCAAGAATGTATTTAATTAATATCTACTTGATAATCCAAGGAAAAAAACTGGCAAGAAAATACTGTTCTTAGGTTTGAGTACAAGATTAGATGACTGCAAAAAAAAAAAAAAAAAAAGTAACGTGACTATTTAAACTGAGAATAGATAACTATTCAGTACACACATTTTTGGTTCAGAAGGACTGCAATTTTAATGTTACATCACCGATTTTAAAATCAGTTTGTCTACGGTCAATAGCTCTTTCCATTAAAACTTTACACTCAATTATAATGAATATATATTTGATTCAATAAGCTTTATGTAAACTAACAGATATTTCCTAACATTTTCACCAGTAACCATCAACTAAGATAGGACATGAACACAATCAATTGCCTATGGGTCTTTCTTCTCACTCCCCCACCCCTCACCCCAGGCCTTCTAGTGTAATTTCTTGCAGTAAAAATTCATTAAATTGGTTTGGGTAAGAGTAAAAATTAGATAAAAATGCTCCATCACTCCACAACTTAGCTTCAAAAGTTCTTCTTGATCCTCTTCTTATCAACTTGACCTTCTGCTTATCAATATTCTGTTCATAAGTTATTCTGAACCTACCCTATATAGGCACCTGACTCAACTTCACTTATGGAAAACCCTCAGCCATACTTACATCTCTTCCTTCTTTGACTGCTGTAATTCCCTTCTCTAGGACCTCGTGAAATGCCTGCTCTCCAGACTCCAGCTTGTGGAGAACGCTGCTACCTGCCTTCTCAAACGTATAAAGAAACATAATTATCACCTACATCTTCAAACCACTCTACTGGATTTGCAATCATTTAAGGATCCCATACACAGAATCTGTTCTCTGACTCTGAGTCATTACTCAAACACTTCCTATTCAACATCTCCAATCAAAGGAGACCTCTCATACTATTAAAAAAAAAAAATCTACTACCTTGAAAAGGACCTAATGGCCAAATACTTGCATTAATGGGATAAAACTCTGCAAGTAGAGAGTGCTAAATAAGTTTTGCTTTCCTCAAATATCAAAATCAGGGGGAAAACCAATGCACTGCCAGGACAGGCCGGGTCTGCCCACCTCTTTATGTATGTGGATAACAAATTAGCAGCATTTAAGTTATAACAACTTTAAAATGCAACCAAACGGTGCTGAGTTTGAGGAGATTTTACTTTCACTCAGTATCTGATCAATTCAGCTTCACAAGTCAAATATGAAAGATATGAAATCTACCTTAAAAAAGAAATTCCAGAAATCTGTACTATTGAAATCCAGTTATAATTCAAACTGTAAGAAAAGTAGACAATAGATTCTGGTGATTAGCAACATGAGCCAAGATAAGTGATATACCTTGCTGTCTCTCAGGACTCATTACACTACCCTGTTTTTTGAGCATATTCTGTTCAATATGCTAATATCCTCTTTTCTATTCACAGTCAAATCTGCAGAATTCAATATTATTTACAGGTGTTAATTGACCACAACTATTTAATGTAAAGCACAATATATTTTGAGTCAGTTTTTATAGTGCTTAAAAAAATACAGAAATATAAATGCAATATATGTGAGCTATGAATATATTTCAGTTTACGTAAGAAAGCTGCAGGATAATAGAAATATCAGAGAATTATACCACAATGTAAAACATAATCAAAATATACCCTGCAGACTTTAGAAGAGTCAAGATACAAACTTTAGATCAAATTGGCATCATCAGTTTCTTATAAGTCAAATCATCTCAGAAAAGTAGAAAATGAGTAACACAAATGTGTGTATGTTGTTTCATTTTCAGCAGCCATTAACTTTATTTTAAAAAATTAACTACTGAACTAAAATGAAAAGAAAGGTGGCACACAGAATCCCCCAAAGGTGAGAGTTCATATGGATATCAAAAAGCATTAAACATTTAAGGCACATATATTCACTTGTCCTCTTCTTGTCATTTTCTTTTCAGCAAAAATAATTCTGAACAGCTGTGTCAGTTCTTTATTTTAATCAAGTTTCTTATGTCACATACTGTATAGTTGGAAACCTTCAAAAAAATATGCCAGAAGTTCCATGGAGCACTGTTTCAGGCTACAAATTCTACGGACTTGATTTATCTCACAAATACATATATAACATATATGTATGTGTGTGTGTATACATATGTATTCATCCTCAGTTTATACATGGTAAATTATAATTTGACATCTATTACTGTTTTCTTAATAGTTTCTGATACTGGAAAACAGAGAGGAGAGGAAGAAAGGAAAGGCAGAAGAAAAAGAGGGAAGGAAAGTCAGACAATGGTAAAAATGGTTACATGAAGAAAATATAAAAAATTTAAGGAACCGACCTACAGCTAACTAATCAATGACAAATGAGACAAGACTAAACAATGGAGAAAAGGCAAATTCTCCAATAAGTTGTGTTGAGAAAACCAGACAGCAACGTGTAAAAGAATGAAATTAGAACATTCTCTAACACCACACACAAAAATAAACTCAAAATGGATTAAAGACCTAAATATAAGACTGGATACCATAAAACTCTTAGAGGAAAGCAGAGGCAGAACACTCTCTAACACATATTGTAATAATAGCTTTTTGGCTTCATTTCTGAGAGTAAAAACAAAAATAAATGAGACCTAATTAAACTTACTATAAACAAAACAAAAAGTAAACCTACAGAATGGGGGCGGGGGGTGGAATACAACCAATGCAACTCACAAGGGATTAATTTCCAAAATTTACAAACAGCTCATACAGTACAATTAAAAAAAAAAAAAAAAACAATGGGCAGAAGATCTAAACAGACATTTCTCCAAAGAGGACATGTGATGGCCAAAAGGCACATGAAAAACTGTTCAACATCGCTAATTATTAGAGAAATGCAAATCAAAATCACAATGAGGTATTAACCTCACTCCAGTCAGAATGATCAGTATCAAAAAGTCTACAAAAAATAAATGCTCGAGAGGGTGTAGAGAAAAAGCAACCCTCCTACACTCTTGGTGGGGATGTAAACTGGTGCAGCCACTATGGAAAACAGTATGGAGGTTCCTTACAAAATTAACAATAGAGTCCCATATGATCCAGCAGTCCCACTCTTGGGCATGTATCTGAAAAAGACAAAAACTCTAATTTGAAAAAATACACGCACCCCAGTGTTCCCAGCAGCACCATTTACAACAGCCAAAATATGGAAGCAATCTAAATGTTCACTGACAGATGAATGGATAAAGAAGATGTGATTGATACATATATACACATGTAACTGATACATACACACACACACACACACAATGGAACATTACTCAGCCATAAAAAAGAACAAAATAATACCATGTGCAGCAATATGGATGGACTTAAAGATTATCATACTAAGTGAAGTAAGCCAGAAAGAGAAAGACAAATATCATGTGATATCACTTATACGTGGAATCTTAAAAAAAATAAATATTTATAGAATAGATCCACAGACATAGAAAACAAACTTATGGTTACCAAAGGTGGTGGGGGGGGGGGGATACATTAGGAGTTTGGGACAACTGTGTACCACTACTATATAGCACAGGAAACTATACTCAATACTTCATAATGATTTATAAGAGAAAAGAACCTGAAAAAGGAGAAAAGAACCTGAAAAAAGTTAGCTACATAACTGAATGTGTAACATGTATAACTGAATCACTATGTTGTACATTTGAAACTAACACAATGCTGTAAATTAACTAAACTTCATTTAAAAACACAAAACAAACCTAAGCAAAGTATAATTCCCAATTATTAAAAAGACTTATCTATAAAAGTTCACAACGGTATAGAAACCCTTTTAAATAAAAGCTGGGCTACCTAGGAAATAAAACTCCTACCTCACATAATCAAAGCCAACACCTATAAGAATGAATGAAAATATGTATGATAAACATTCAAGAGATGCTGCTTTATAGTTTAAGAACAAATGAAGGGAAATAATCCACTGTCCATCAATAAACAGCATAACCATATAATTTATCATCTAAACTTGGATACATTTGAAAGTGAAAAGGGAAGCTACTAAAATAACAATAATTTTTATTATTTGATTATATTATATTATAATTTTTTATTATTTCTTTCTAATAATTACATTAGAAAGCAGATATAAACTACGATGCCTCTGAGAAAACTGGGATGTGCTATCACCATTTCAAGTGGATACAGATACTATGAATCAGATAAATTATATGCTATATTCATACAATAGAGAACTTACTCACACAGATATTAAAAAAAAAAAAAGACTACGTTCTTTACATTCCAATAAAAGATCTCCAAGATACATTGTCAAATGATTAAAAAAGAACAATGTGTAGAATACTATGTAAAGTATGCTACTTTCCATAAAAATTAAAATATTAAATTAAAAATATTAAAAATTCTAAGAAATATTTACTTACATTTGCATAAAGAAATTCTGGAAAAACACATTCAAAAACCAATGAGAGGGAGAGGATGGGCACAGGTACGAATAGGACATTTTACTATATATTTTACCTTATTTATTTTTAACCAGGTGAATTATTAGTTATTTTTAAAAAGGTAGCAGCCCCACCCCACACTCAAAATATAAATAACATTATAGGTTTTAATATAAAAGTTTGCTTGACAAATCATTTCACTTAAGTACACAAGAAAAACTTCCAGACAGACCTAAAGCATGAATTCTAAACCTGAGAAGTCTGGATTAATGTGGCTTTACAGTCAAAAACAATTACTCAGAATCAATATTCTCACTTCATAAAGAAGAAATGAATGAGGACCCTTTTATAGTCTCAACCATTAAGGCATAACAGTAACAACAAAATACACTGTTGAGAAATGGGTTTTAATATTCAAGAGCCACAAAATTTAAAACATCTGCAACCTAAACTATTACTCTCCTGATGCTTCCCTAATGGGAATTAATATGATGATGGTTACACTGCTGCACTGACTTGCTACTTCAATCAAAAAAACATTTTTAAAAGTTTGTGTCAATTTTATATACCACCTTTCCCTCTACCTTCTAATTCTCAACCTTTGCCTACATTCCTCTATGCTAGCAATTTCTTTGCAAAAACAAAAACACACTACTCTTACAAAATAAACAATGCTTAATTTAACAAAAGAAAAACACAAGAAAACCCACAAAAGCTCTAGCGTATCTCTGGTTTCGATTCCTCTTCCATATTATCCAAACTGACGACAAGAAGTTGTTCAGAAAAAAAATCACATTCATATACTACATGGAAATACCACCTATGATAATGTATAATAACCAAGAAAATTACGTCCTAAACTTTTAGTACTTAAAAAGTCCACATAAGTTTGGGCCAAGCCTTTAAGAGCATATTCTTTACCAAATGAAAAAAACCTCCCTCCAAGTAGAATATTTAAAATAGTCTCACCTGTTCAGTAATTGAACTCAAATCATTAGATGAAAAATCTTCCTCTTCATTCTCAAAAAACTCATAGTAATTTTCCAGAAGTCCAGCCATTATCCTGCTTACTATTTCTTGTTCTTTCAGATCTTCCACATCTGTGTAAATACTAAAAGAAAAGTCCAAACTGAATTGAGAGTCCTTAAATCCATCACAGATAAAGTCTGAAGAAACTGAGTCACCTTATAGACCTGAGTGATTTATGCCACCATTCTGTGCCTCAGTTTTAACATCTGTAAAGCCAACCTAATTTGTACCTTGTTCACAGAAATACTGGGAGGATTAATCAGATCTACTATAAAAAATGATGGTTCATCAAGCAACCTATGACCCTTGGGAGACAGTATGATGATTCTATTTCACAAATACAATGTTATTTAATAAAACAAAAATTTGTGAAAAACTTACTGGAAGACATCTGGACCAAAGACAGCAGCCAAAGAGTTTGCTGACCAAATTTCTTCATGATGTGATGCTACATTGGCTAAAAATCTACACAGGAACTTTAACAAACTGTAATTAACAGGTGGAAGCTGTTGCAAGAGGAACCTCAACTTTCTTCCAAATTCATCTTCATTATTATAATCTATAAAACATAATGACAGGGTTTTTTCTTAATGAAGCAAAAGCAAAGCTCAGATATTTTGCCAGATTCACATTACTCCACCTTCATCACCAGTTTACTATAACAATTCAAAACCTCTTCACTTCCTCTACTAGAGGCCAAATGCCTTAGGGCTCTGCATTTCACTTATTAAGTGGAAGAACTGGAGAAGGAATGCAACCCCTCAACTGTTAGAGAATGTTTTCTTCATCTATTATTCACTGGCTCCAATCCTAGAGCTTATTTTAATTCTCAACATACTGTCTTTTGCATGACTGTACATGTGTTTCCAAATTAGTGCCAACTCTAAGAAGTCAAAACGTACTCGTCAATACCATTCAACACCAACCACTAGTAAGCAAAAATGAGAAGCAATTTAACCAGCTAACAGTATCTGAAAAAAAAAAAAACAACGAAGAAACAGAGTAAAAAAACACTTTCTTCTTTTAACATTCTGAAAAGGACAATTAAATTCAGCAATATCAACAGAACTATCAATAAATTAGGATGCATTCCAGGACTTCCCTGGCAATCCAGTGGTTAAGACTCTAGGCTTCCAATGCAGGAGGTTCGATCTCTGGTCAGGGAACTAAGATCCTACATGCTGCATGATGCAGCAAAAAAAAAAAAAAACAAAACCCAAATTCCTCTTCTCGGTTTACCAAGTGAATTTTCAGCTACCAGAAGACAGGTCCTGTGTTTACGTCAATAAGTTTTCATTAACAGAAATTAGGTCTGTATCAACCCACTGACTGGTGAGGGTCCCAAAGAGGAGAAGTAATTTCTCAGAGGTACCTCAAAATGAAGTAATTAATTGCTCTAATAGGGAAAATTAACCCAATTATCTTTCATTCTGTATTTTTCTTGAGGTCCTTAAAATTAATTTAAAAATAATTATTGGGGGGAAAAATTATTGGTAAAAGGTTATGACCATGATATTGGTCATCTCTACAAAATAACACAACTCTAAGAAGTTAACAGAAACGGCTACGGTCATATGAGTTTTACTTAAAATTTAAAATGCAACCAGTAACGATTCTTCTACATTACATAACATTATCGACTGCCCAGGTACTCTGTCTTTATAATTGGTTGGAACAGTCCCTGAATGAATGTTTTTTTGAATTTCTGTTTTCTTCTAAACTTCTGCTTCTACTGCTGCCAAGTCGCTTCAGTCGTGTCCGACTCTGTGTGACCCCACAGATGGCAGTCCACCAGGCTCCCCTGTCCCTGAGATTCTCCAGGCAAGAACACTGGAGTGGGTTGCCATTTCCTTCTCCAATGCATGAAAGGAAAAGTGAAAATGAAGTTGCTCAGTCATATCTGACTTTTAGTGACCCCATGGACTGCAGCCTACCAGGCTCCTCCATCCATGGGATTTTCCAGGCCACAGTACCGGAGTGGGGTGCCATTTTAAGCCTGCTGCTGCTGCTGCTAAGTCGCTTCAGTCGTGTCCGACTTTGTGCGACCCCACAGACGGCAGCCCACCAGGCTCCCCCGTCCCTGGGATTCTCCAGGCAAGAACATTGGAGTGGGTTGCCATTTCCTTCTCCAATGTATGAAAGTGAAAAATGAAAGTGAAGTCGCTCAGTCATGTCAGACTCTTAGCGACCCCATGGACTGCGGCCCACCAGGGTCCTCCGTCCATGGGATTTCCAGGCAAGAGTACTGGAGTGGGGTGCCACCGCCTTCCCCCATTTTAAGCCTACTACCTAGTTAAATCATAACCAGGAAAAATATATGTACATATCAAAGAAGATTCCCCTGACTAGGAAATCTTTTAACCATTGTTAACAGTTTTTTTTTTTAATGTAACAACAAATTCACAGAATTGTGAATTGTGTTTTCTACCAAAATACGATGTATAAACAATTGGACAAACTATCATGAGCTAAACCAATGGCTGATAACATTGACAATGAGTGGAATGATTGTCATAACCTGGGGGAAAGGGGTACCAGTGGATCTAGTAGACAGAGTCCAGGGATTCTACTGAATATCTTAAAATTCAAGGATAGCCCCTATACTAAAGAATTACCTAGCCCAAAATATTAGGAGTACCAAGGTTGTGAAATATTAAAATATTAACATAAGAGTTACCTACGATAAATGGAGAGAATTCTGTCCAGAGACCCAGACACCTTCCCAAATGAATGATTAAAGGATGAACGAATAGATTTTATTACAACAGAATTACAAATATCACCTCAAGTACCGCCACACCTACCTATTAAAGAAATGGGTGTCGTATATGGGTGTGTGTGCATGCATGTGTGTGTGTATATGGGTGTGTGTGCTAATGGTTATATACATGGGCAGTGGAGGCGAATGGTGGTTTTCTGAAAACAGGCCAAAAGCATTTCTGCACATCTTAAATTCCTTCACAAGTGAATACTGACACAGAATAATTAGTAAGATATATATTGTAACTCCATCAGTAACACAGTACATGATACTGTCGTACTTTTAAATGAGTAACAATGAAAATGACAATCTCACTGACAGAACAGCTTCTGACTGGTAGCATCAGTGAGAGGCAGTAACTTTATTATCACTAAATCTCATTCCACTTATTCATTTATAAATTTTCAGTCAAAACTGAAAGATTATCAGATTCGTAGAACTTTAAAAGACCTGTCTACAATTCTATAACACAGGGAAAATGGAATCCTATTATAAAAACAAAATGAATGGCTCTAAAGACATAAAAAAAGCTCCAAAAACTCTAACACATCATTTTCATTATATATATTTAATGGGTGCAAAAATGCTTATTAGATGACTCAATATAAACATTTGAAAAAATACCTACTTCCAAGAAAAGAAATTTGAAATAGATTCAGAAATTCAAAACAAAAATAATATTTCTTGAGACAAAAAAAGAAAATTACACTTTGAAAAAAGGTGACGATATTGATACTTTATTCTGAAACCTGTTCTTTGATCCAGGTGGCACAATAAAGAAACAAAACTGAATCAGGCTAACCATTCCTGAATAAATCAAGTATAAAATGAGCTCAATCATCTAGCTGTATAGAGAAAAACATACATAACAGGATCATAAATTATCGTTGTATTGACTTTTAACACATAAATAAGAGGCATCTATTAACTTAGGCTTGCTTTTAAATTTAAAAAAAATAATAAATTTAAGAAAAAAATAAAATGGAAAAATACTCTCAAAAAGAAATCCTCCTCTTCTAACCATATACAACTTAAGGATATAAAACAAAATATCCAGCTCTCACAGCAAGTAGGAATTAAGGAAGCAGTTATAATTTCTTACTATCACTGAATTTCTCTAGAAGTTCCATTTCGAAAAAATTTTTAAAGAGATTCCACAATACAAAGAAAAGCCAAAAAAATATACAGAGTGAAGTAAGCCAGAAAGAAAACACCAATGCAGTATACTAACGCATATATATGGAATTTAGAAAGATGGTTAATGATAATCCCATATGTGAGACAGCAAAAGAGACACAGATGTATAGAACAGTCTTTTGGACTCTGTGGGAGAAAGCGAGGGTGGAATGATCTGAGAGAATAGCATTGAAACATGTACATTATCATATGTGAAATAGATCGCCAGTCCAGGTTTGATGCATGAGACAGGGTGCTCAGGACTGATGCACTGGGATGACCCAGAGGGATGGGATGGGGATGCAGGAGGGAGGGGGGTTCAGGATGGGGAACACATGTAAACCCATGGTCGATTCATATCAATGTATGGCAAAAACCACTACAATACTGTAAAGTAATTAGCCACCAACTAAAATAAATAAATTTAAAAAAAAATCCAAAGAAATGGATAATACAGTTGATCCCTGAACAACACAGGGGTTGGGGTGCCAACCCTCCACATGATTGAAAAGTCGTGTGTAACGTTATAGCAGGTCCACCAAGTCCACAGTTCTTCATGTGTCGATTCAACCAACCGTAGATCATGTAGTACCGTAGTACAAATTTTTTTTTTTCGTAGTACAAATTTTTTGACAAAAAATGTAAGTTCAAACCCATGTTGCTCAAGAGTCAACTGTATTACATGTCAACTTCATAAATTTTCCTATGTAATGAAACATGTCACACTATTATACACACATGAATACCATTTGGCTCAAGAAACAGAAGCACCTCATCGCTTCTTGGTTCTTTTACCTTTCTGCATACTTCACTTTTATTTTTCTTATCCATCCCAGCTAAGCCCTACTTTCAGTCACCACCAAAAAATTAACCCAACAGAGACCAATGAATTTCTTGACTTGGTTTGCAATCTGATGTCCAATTTGATATTTTATCATGGGGTAGCAAAGAATCGGACACAACCGAGAGACTTTCACTTTCCTTCAGGCGTCCAAGAACAAGTTTTAGGTATAGTCCAAACTTAGAATCAAAGCTATCTTCTGGCTTTTGCTAGAATATTCAATCAAACCAAGGATAAACATAGTAACATCACCACTAACCAACATCACTGGCTATTATGGGACCTTCTGCCACACATCTTTTTTTGTTGTTGTTCCTTCTTTTCTCTGTTCTTATCTCCTGCTTTTCCTCCTTCTCATCTTATATCTTAGGCTCACTAAGACCAATTATAAAAAGTAAACATCACTACAGGAATCTAAGAGGTTGCCATTCCTTTAACTAGACAATACAGCCCCAAAGAGCATATGTATTCAAATGGGAACTTAAGAAATTATTCTCAGAATTACTATAATTACTGCTTACATGTAAAGATTTCTAAAAGATAAAGATTTTGAAATTAAATGTTAAGGGATTGATTGGCAAGATTCAGATTATGTTACCTTGAGAAAGTTGCATCAAGTGAATATGCAAACTTCCAGGGATAACAGGTTCAGGAAGTTCTTGAAGGAAAAACCTAAGAAGACTAATAGCTGAGGGAACATCTGCTTCCTTAACCAAATCCACCTCTTCTCCACTGTCGTATCTCTGCCGAAGCCACTCCACTGTCTCAGCATTTCCATTGACTTGAAAAAGTCCTTGTTGCTCCAGACCTCCTACATTAATTAGTTCAAGGCAAAAATTAAGTAAGTTTCAACTACTATATATATTCATTCTCCAATGAACTTAAAATATTCATACTTTCAGAAAGCCATTCTTGTCTCCCGATTGGGCTGAACACCTTCAAATCACACATCTAAAAACACACACTGTCTCTGTCTAGAGGGATATTGTACTTTATCCCACCCTCTTACATTTGTTAAAAAATATTCTTATCATCCCTCCCACTAAAATATGCTCTAAATCAGGCATATCTGAACATATAACTTTAAATGAAAGATACACTAAAAAAAAATAATTTCCATCAGTTTTCCTCACAATATTGTAGACATGGAGTACTGAGGAAAAAAATAATCCAAGGTCCAAAAGGGATAAGCTGTGTCTATTAAAACAGAGGCTAGCCCTCAAAGTAAAGAAATATATACCATGTTCCTCAATATAGTCCACTACATGGCGGACTATGAACGGAACCTCATTGTCTGGATGTCCTCCCTGCTGCAGCTCATCAAGTGGAATTCCAAATATTTTGTTAGCAAGAACGGAGTTGCAGTTACTCAAGGAAGGGGAGGAGCTCTTCCTCATATCTTTTTTGCAGCCAGAAATCAAAGCTGTCTTTTCTGCCAAATGAAAGGAAAAAAAAAAAAAAGACTATAATGATTAACTGGTGGCAATATGACTACATACATTAAAGAAGAAGGCTTTACACATGAATGTGTTCTTATCTATTAAATATGTTCCAGTTACCAGGCCCAAAGTGTGTTCTACAATTAAAGCTCAATACAATCATCTAAACATTTTCTCTACTATGTGAAGTCAGTTCTGAATGCTCCCTTTAGTGAACATTGCTCACTCGTGTCTGACTCGTTGCGATTCCATGGACTATACAGTCCATGGAATTCTCCAGGCCAGAATACTGGGGTGGGTAGCCTTTCCCTTCTCCAGGCGATCCTCCCAACCTAGGGAATGAACCCAGGTCTCTCACATTGCAGGCAGACTTCTTTACCAGGTGAGTCACCAGGGTAGCCCAAGAATACTGGCGAGGGTAGCCTACCCCTTCTCCAGCAGATCTTCCCAATCTAGAAATCAAACTGGGATCTTATGCACTGCAGGTAGATTCTTTACCAGCCGAGCCATCAGGGAAGCCAATACTAATGCCATGCCATGACTGCCTATTTATCAAACAATGGCAAAACTGATCACTGAACTTCGCAACGGATATTAATGTCTCAATGACAAATTAAGGGGCAAATTTTGCACCAATAAGACCTTACTGACCAAGCTTAATAATGACACAAGTAAAAGGTCAAACCTAATCATTTCTGGACTCTGGTATATGAAGCTCATCTAACCACTCAATTCATAAGCAACCTAACAGGAGAGAATCTTTTTTTAAAATGATAGGCTAATAAGAACAAGATTAACTAGTTCTTATTTCTACATGACAGAGCAGCCATGTTTTTATAAACAAAGGAAATTCTTCAGCTCTAGGCATCCTGGTGGCTCAGACGGTAAAGCGTCTGCCTGCAATGCGGGAGACCTGGGTTCGATTCCTGGGTTGGGAAGGTCCCCTGGAGAAGGAAATATCAATCCACTCCAGCACTCTTGCCTGGAAAATCCCATGGACGGAAGAGCCTGATAGGCTACAGTCCATGGGTTCGCAAAGAGTGAGACACGACTGAGTGACTTCACTTCTTCTTCTAGGCATCTACCTTTAATGAGAATGTTCTTTTATCAATCCTGCTGCTTCATAATTATTCAAAAGAAAAACTTCCAGTCTGTCTAGTCCAGAAGAAATAAATTATTCATCTTAACTCTGTAGGACTTGTGATCAATAAAGAATCAGTGGGCAAAAACAATGTTTCCAATTTCTGAATCATCAAAGAACAAATAATCTCAATAAATATTCATTTTCTAAAATAATCATTTATGGGAATTCCCTGGTGGTCCAGTGGTTACTACTCTGTGCTTTCATTGCTGAGGGCGTGGTTTCAATCCTTGGTCCGGAAACTAAGATCCCACAACCCATGTAGCATGGCCAAAGGAATAAAAAATAAAAATGAAATAAAAATTTATTAATTTATATGGATAAAGGAAAGAAAAACCTTTTTCAAAAATTGATAATGAACAAAAAGACACCAACTGAGCTTTTTTCATCACCCCAGAGACACAATTCCTTTCACACTACAAGAGAAAGATAAGAGCAAAAGAAAAAAAAGCTCAATATTCTAAAAGTTTACACAAATAAATGTATATGTATATGTCCATATGTACAAAAGGTAAACCCACTGGAGAACAAATGAAACTTATATAAATAGTAAAAATTAACTTAGGGACAGCAAAATGCCATAAATGTAAACAGTTTCAGACAAGCAAAATCCATTCTTTAACACATCTGATGTCAGCTAATAACTACAAAACCTGTTAACTAGTCAATAGCAGCAATAGGAAATTAATTCTAAAATCTCTGTGGATATATAAGCATGGGATAATTACTATTGTGAAAACTTACCTTTGAGTACTTAAACACCTAAGTTTAAAAAATGGTTTCTGCACCAGCTACCCTCACTGAGCAAGCATTCTTTTGTCATTTATGGCTGTTTGAGATTATGGCAGAAGATCAGCCTATAGTTCCTCATTGAAGAAACGCAGAACTCGATCAGTACTTCAGCAGTTAATCTAGAAGAAAAAAAAAAAATTCTTTTAATTTCCTATAACATCTTTAACTGTGAGAAGAGACTAGAATAAGCAGTGAATCTATTCAGGAAGGTGACTAAAACAAAAAGCATTCTTCTGCCTAAAAAAAATCTGTCTGAGAGGGATTTCCCTGGTGGTCCAGTGGCTAAGACTCCAAGCTCCCAATGCAGGGAGCCTGGATTCAGTCCCTGGTCAGGGAATTAGATCCCACACACCGCAACCAAGACCTGATGCAGCCACATAGATGAATAATTTTTAAAAAAATCTGTCTGAGAACAAGAGGCAAAATCTTACACAAGGTTTCAAATTATGATGGCTAACCTGGGTATGAATCTTTCTGCTAAAGATAAACAAACGCATTGCACAGGATAATCTTTGACAGCACACATTTTCAGGGATTACACCATTCTCATAATACATTTTTCCTCAATGGACCCTTCATTTGTGCACACACCCACACACATCCCACCCAGTCCTATTCCATCCTTACTCATATACTCAGAACTAAACATGGAAGCACTTTTAGATCAGAGTGAAAGACATGAGTTTGAGCTTGGTACCACACTTACATACTTTACTTTGTATACAAGAAACATTCTGTTATCCAGAACACAGCAGTACGCACCTTCTAATTTGAAGAGGCAATAGTGCATGTTGGAAAAGAGGAGTTTTCCAACTAGAACTAGAAAGTGCATATGCAACGTGTATACACAGCACTAGAAAGGTGCATATTCAAATACTAGCTCTGTAGATGTGATGCTGAACAGCTTCCATGTTGCTAAGCCTAGGTTTCCTTATATAAAAAATACCTACACATGTTACATTTTACTGAGAAAATCCATGCATGCATTAGAAAGAAAATCAATTTCTTTCTCTTCTTTACATACTGTTAAAAGGCCAGCAAAAGAGGCTGTGGAGAGACAGAAGGGCAGGGAAAACCTGTTGGCAATGTGTTTAATATTTGGTCTCATCATCTTCTGTAAATTCTAATAATCTATGTAAAATCTTCTAATAAGCTCAGTACACTGCAGGTCCCTGCTCAAGAGGGTTCAGGTAAGCAGAAGAGTATTATCATACAGTGTGGTTTTCAAAAATGTGTTAATAGTAACACATACCTCCAGGAGGAACATTAAAAACGGAAGGGAAGGAAAACCACATTCCCACAACAAATGTTTAGTAGACGATTACTTCTGAAACATCCTGAAATGCCTGCTAAAACATGTAGTCTCTTACATAAAAAACAACTTCAAAGTTATATAAGATCTTTTAGAGAGATTAACTTCAGGGACAAGACATCTAATAACCAACCAACCCTCCTCTGTGATTTCAGAACTACAATGAGCAATGAAATCGAGTATATTTTGTATAACCACACTCGCTAAATCATGGAGCTAGATGCAACACATATATTTTACTAACTGCAACCCACTAAACAAAACATTTCACCTTAAGACAGCTCATTTACCACTCTTTTAAAAACTGGTTGCCCCTAGAGAAAATCTATTAGTAAATAGCCTGATTCATTCTGAGTAACTCTCAAAAAGGTTTCATGGCCACAGTCAACTATTTTATAATCTACATGATTTCAAACTTTTAAATCAGAAGAAAAGTAATAAAGACAAAGGGAGATAAAATCCCCTGTGACTAAGTCCCCTCATCTATTCTCCTTACTGATATCCTCAATACTCAAATCTACTAAATTCCCTGCACAAAATTCCTCAATTGTTTTCCAATGCCTAGAGCCCTCGGCTCCAAATTTTTCAATCAGGAAAAAGATTACAACCATACCTCTCATACATATGTATATCTAAGGTAAAATACTGAATATCCTAAGATATTATGAACATAATAAACATAACACTCTAATAACATTTTTAAAGGTAATTCTCTGGCAGTTTAGTAGTCAGGGCTCTGCACTTCCACCCAAGAGGCACTAGCTTGATTCCTGATCAGGGAACTAAAATTCTGCTTGCAGCACGACTCAGCAAAAGGAAAAAAAAATTAACATTAAAAATAAACAGAAATGTAAACTGTATTCCTCCACCTCCACACACATTTTAACAGATCATCCTGCCCATTCAAAGTGCCAGCACCTCACTTTTGAGACCAGCGACCTACAGCATTGCTTTCCTAACTTCATCTGGGGATGGGGAAGGGTTTGTTCAATATACAGATATTCAGTATACAGCCACAACCCCAACCTAGCATCCATGAGAACCTGGCCAGGGCCTCTGTATGTTTAATCAGCTCTTTGAGGGACTGTAATACATACAAAGTTTTATGAACCTCTGACATACACCACAGACTGCAAACTCTATTGCACGGCCTACAAGTACTTCACCTAAAATCTCCTTTCCTGACATTCCTCCACCTCACTGCTACTGCTGCTGCTAAGTCGCTTCAGTCGTGTCCGACTCTACGCGACCCCATAAACGGCAGCCCACAAGGCTCCCCGTCCCTGGGATTCTCCAGGCAAGAACACTGGAGTGGGTTGCCATTTCCTTCTCCAATGCATGAAAGTGAGAAGGGAAAGTGAAGTCGCTCAGTCGTGTCTGACTCTTAGCGACCCCATGGACTGCAGCCCACCAGGCTCCTCTGTCCATGGGATTTTCCAGGCAAGAGTACTGGAGTGGGGTGCCATTGCCTTCTCCACCACCTCACTCTACTCTCCAACAATATTTAAATACTTGAAATTCACAAACCACACCTCCCAAGCTGTGAGTGCGTTCTGTTTTCTGTCTTGGAGCCCTAACTCAACACCATGACAAATTTCATCTTGTACATCAAACTTCCAATTCACCATCAAGTCTCAACTTTACTTCCTCTGTCAAACCCTCCGTGACTTCCTGAGGCAGACAGTTCTCCTTCTCTTTTACTCCTATTGTGTTTCTTACCTTTTTAGCAATGATTCCATAGAATCTAAAAATACGTCTGTCTCTTTTTTTCAAGAGAGGACCTTGTAGGTAGCGACCCTGTCATTTCATCTTTGTATAGCCTCATACAATCCCTAACACATAATCTAAAGTTTAAAATATATGTTGAATAAAGACATAAATAAGAAGCATAAATAAGAATAACACTGGCTACACAAAGAAGATAAATAAGAACTGAACATCTCCTTAAGTGATTAAAAACTAAATAAAACATCAAAAGTGGCTGCCGTATTTCCTTCCAGCAACAAAGATAATCAAAGCAAGAAAGAAAAGCACTTTATAATAACTTTAGAGTATAATATATAAAACTACAAAACAATCACTATTGTATATCTGAAACTAATACTGTAAATCAGTTATAATTTTTTAAAAGAATGAAAAGAAACTCTGATTTATATCTATAAGCACTTCATAAGTTATTTCTCATACCTAAAAAATGCTATTTTTTTTAATATAAAAGGCACTATTCCCCTTTTACAGGTACTGAGCCTCAAGGCACTGAGCTAAACTTCAAAATTTGTAAATGATGCTAGAATGTGCTGCTGGATCTAACTCCAAATCTAAGAGAAGTAATTTAAGTCTTAAGAAACTAGAACACGAAAATGAGCAGTATTATACAGGCAAAAAGATTTATTCTCACATCTACTTGGAAATAAGCCACAAATCTGATTTTAAAAGCCAAGGAACCCATAAGGTACCTGAAGTTAGTCTCCAAGATAGATGAAGAAACTTCCTCAAAGGATGACCTTTTAAGATATTTATCAGGAGTCAGATCTTGAGTTTTATAAAGTTCACATAACAGTGCATGAAAAACAGGTTAGAGTGCTGGAGTGATGTTTAATCCTAACGTATGAGAAAATGTGACACTTTAAATGACGTTTCCTCATGAAACGGTTTAAGTGTGTGCTAGAGCAAGCTGGCTCCCAAAATATTCCTTTACGTGCACTCCGAGGTCACTGGTTACTACTTTAGCATGATTTTCTACTAAGTCAAACTGAATAAATGCTAAATTAGTTCTTCTGACTAAGTACCAACATGACTGAGCCTTTCAAAAAAAAAAAAAATTGCTCTACAATTTAGAAGATGACACAAAATATCTGAGAAAGCATATATGCATTAAAGAGAACACATTCTAGTCAATCACATCATGCATATGATCTCAACTGTGACAAATGTTGACTCTTCAAGACTCCTCTGTTCTAGTAGCTTTTCACCTTTCATGTTCCTCCACTGAAAACATGCTCACCTTGGGCCTACTAATGAGTATGATCTTAAGACTAGCATATCATTTCTTGCTGCTCTTTAATAACAAACTACAATATACTTCTTTTTTTTTTTTAAACCATTGGAAGTAATTCCACAACTTGTTCTAACCAAATGGATCCCTTGAGAGCAGAACATTTCTCTCTTTTTGCACAGACCTGTGTAAAAATTGCTGGGGGGGTATGGGGCAAGAGTGACATACAAACAAAAAAGCACTGATTATACTTATTTTTTGTATACGTCTTTTCCACTTAATTATGAACTTTGAGAGGAAAAAAAAAAAGATTTCAACTTTGTTTCCCAGGTTGTGAATATTATACAACAGCAGAATTCTAATATCTGAAATGATGCTATCATTTCTGGTATACTTTCCAGTTCACTATCCAACTGAATCTTCACAACCATTCCCTGTGAAATAAGCATAGTAGATTATCGTTTTCTTTCTCAAAAGAATAACAAAAAAAAAATTTCAGAGCTTAAGAAACTGGTTTAAAGTCACTTGACTAGTGAGTAGGTCACTAAAATAGTCAGTAAAGCTCTAGTCTGCTGCCTTTTAGTTAACGCTCTGTTAGACAACAATGACTGCAGCCAACACTGAAAATACTGTCTGAAGTTTTACTGAAATGTATGAAATGATACTTCATAAAGGTAATTCATAAAGCAAATATTCTGTACTTGCTATTCAAAAACCATTATGCCAACACTTGTATATATATCTTTTGAAATTATTAGTTTCAAAAGTGGTTCTACAATGAACCACAATATAGTCTGCTTTTAACATAAAAATATTTTCTTATCTGATCCTTAATTTGCCCTCCTTCACTTTTCCAAATTTTTCATCCACTGTGTGTGTGTGGTGCTCGTTGAGTTCAACTCTTTGTGACCCCATGGACTATAGCCCACCAGGCTCCTCTGTCCATGGAATTTTCCAGGCAAGAAAACTGAAGCGGGTTGCCATTTCCTCCTCCAGGGAATCTTCCGACTCAAGAGATCGAACCACATCTCCGAGTCTCCTGCATTGGCAGGCGGATTGACTGGTATCCAAAAGACCTCCCCCTAGTCTTTCCCCCAAATATGAAGCACCTACTATGTCAATCAGCAAGTGATATGAGCTTTATTTTCACTTTTCCTTTTCAATTACAAGGAACAGCAGCCTGCTACACAAAAACAAAAATACATATTTTAAGTAAACAATTCAAGTTTTTCTATTTTTCCATTTCAGAAAAGGGCAATAATAGAAACCAGACATACATTTCTCTGAAAAATGCTTAAAACCACAGAGAATAGAATTATTACACATCATGTACAAAAGAAAAAATATACTGAAGTTAGGTAAAAACCCAACCAAAAAGATTTAGGGTATTTACTTCTCTAGTAGAAATCTAATAAATTTCATTAAATTATCTTGTCAACCCACTGCATATCCCTCAACCTAAGACTTTTATACATGCTGGCTCATTTACCCCAAACACTGTCCCTTACTTCCTCTTTCTCATCTTCCACTCTTACTCAAGTCTCATTCTTGGAGGGGGTTCTCCAACCCATCTAACCTAATGATATCCCCTGTTAATTTTCTTAGGGCACGTTATTCCTCGGCTCTAAAACAATCATCATAAGTTTTATTATATATCCCCTTCTGTGTCTGTTTAAAGTCTCTTTCCCCCAAGAGAATATGTAAGTTCCTTAGAGTCCACTGGTGGGTTGCTTTTTTAAAAAAACAGCTTTATTAAGGTATAATTTACATATCATAAAATTCACTCTTTTCAAGTGCATAATTCAATGTTTAATAAATGTACGGTTATACAACTATGATCAAGTAACTGCTCTGGTTTTGCTCCTTCGTGTAGCTTATATTTAGAAAAAGAAAAATATCCAGTGAGTGAATAAATCTGATAATGAATTATCCTTCATACCATTACAATTCGTACCTATCTAGTGTACTATGTGGAGAAGGCAATGGCACCCCACTCCAGTACCCTGGAAAATCCCATGGACAGAGGAGGCTGGTAGGCCGCAGTCCATGGGGTCGCTAAGAGTCGGACATGACTGAGCGACTTCACTTTCACGCACTGGAGAAGGAAATGGCAACCCACTCCAGTGTTCTAGCCTGGAGAATCCCAGGGACAGGGGAGCCTGGTGGGTTGCCGTTTATGGGGTCACACAGAGTCGGACACAACTGAAGTGACTTACAGTACAGTTACAGTGTACTATGTGATTGGCAGTTGGTGCATTAAACCCACCTTTATTACATTCTATTTTAAAAATCCTTCATTATTCCCATTTCCAATCAAAGTCAGCTCTTCTATTACGTCCCAAAGTGAACCACCCCACATAGGAGCCTACTGCATCACTTGGAGAACATTGTTTCAGGTCAAGTTCATGTGTACATGTGTACATTTCTTTTTCTCCACCCAGTAATCCCCTCCTCTGCTCCTAGCTGTGTTAACAGAATATAAAGAAAGGAAAGTTTAAGAGCATTAACCCTACTCACTGGAGAGGACAGGATCTTCATTTAATGCATCACTTTTGTAATGCTGAGGTTATACAAGTGAGTTCTCCATCTTGATATATACCTAATTGAGATCTTTTTAATGCAGTGTGACTTACTAAATAATTGGAAACCTTTTTCAGATGAAAAATCTCTTCCCTGTTTATCCATCTGTAAACAGAAATTCTCCCCCCTCCTTTTTTTTTTTTTTTTGGCCATGCCTTGTGGCATGTAGGATGTTAGTTTCCCACCCAGGAATCGAACCAATGCCTCCTGCAGTGGAAGCACAGAGTCCTAATCACTGGACCACCAGGGAATTCCCCAATTTCTATTTTTTTTAATTTCAGTACTTCATTTTTAAGAACCATTAAAGTTTTCAGATAAAAGATTTAAATCATTTACAAAATGACTTTTTGAAAGTAATTCAAACAAAGAAACAAACTCAATTTTAAAAATTGAGCAAAGGGCTTAAACATATTTCTCCAAAGATACACAGATGAAAAAATGTTCAGCATCAGTCTTAGGGACACGCAAATCAAAACCACAATGAGATACCTGTTCACCCCCATTAGGATGGCTATTACCAAATAAACCAACAAACAAAGAAAGGGAAGTAACAACTGCTGAAGAGATGGAGAGAAGCTGGAACCCTTGTGCATTGCTAAATGGGAATGTAAAATGGTGCAGCAGTTCTGGAAAACAGTTTAGATGTTCCTCAAAAAGTTAAACACAGAATTATCAGCAACTTCACTCCTAGGTATATACCTAAAAGAATCAAATGCAAGAACTTAAACAGATACTTGTACACCAATGTTCATAGCAGCATTACTCACAAAAGCCAAAAAGTAGAAACAATCCAAATACTCATCAAGAGATGAATGGATAAACGAAATGTTGTATACATACACACGATGGAATATATTATCCAATCTTAAACAGGAAGGAAATTCTGATACACACTACAATATGAATGAACCTTGAAAAACGTACTAAATGAAATATGCCAAACACAAAAAAAGGACAAATGCTATTTGACTCCACCTATGTAAGGTACCTAGAATAGGCAAATGATAGAGACAAAAAGAAGAAGAGCAGTTAACAGGGGCTAGAAGGAAGCGGGAATGGGGAATTACTGCCTACAGTTTGTTTGGAATGATGAAAAAGCACTAGAAATGGAAACTAACAATGGTTGCACAAGGGCTTCCCCAGTGGCTCAGCCTACAATGTAAAGAATCAGCCTTTAGTACAGAAGACACAGGTTCAATCCCTGGGTTTAAAAGATCCCCTGGAGGAGGAAACCCACTCCAGGATTCCTGCCAGGGAAATCCCATGAACAAAGGAGCCTGTAGGGCTACAGTCCATGGGGTCACGAACAATTGGACACAACTGAGCACCCATGAAGGCAATGGTTGTACAACACTGAGAATGTACTTAATGCCACTGAATTGTACACTTAAAAATGGTTGAAATGGTAAATTTTACATTATACACATTTATTACAATTTTTTTCAAAATATAGCTACAATTTATATTATTATGTTCTCCAATATTAAAGTCAGGGTACAACAAAGAGGGAGGGGCTTTGGCAACCCACTCCAGTATTCCTGCCTAAGAAATCCCAAGGACAGAAGAGCCTGGTGGGCTACAGTCCATAGGGTCGAAAGAGTCAGACATGACTTAGCAACTAAACAAGGGAAGCCATGCTCAGACTGAGGTTATTCATAGATGATAATAAAAATAGCTCTTTTATTGGTGGGGGAAACTGACACGGCACAATACACTCATTTCAGTCATTATCTCTGTCCTAAAACAAACGGCATTCTAATAAAAACAATAAAGAGTAGGGAAAACTGTGTTCAGGAGAAAAGATATATATAGCAAAATTGTACTTTATGATCAATTTTTTTGTGAACCTAAAACTTCTCTAAAAATAGCCTACTAATTTTTTAAATAAATAAAATTTTAAAGACATAGAAAATGCGAGAATTCTATACTCATATTAATACCAAAAAATAAAACAGTATATATGTAGTTTAAAACACATATACAACGTAACATTTACTTCACCTAAGGAAGAATTTTACGACACTGATAAACCTTTCTACATCTTTCCCAGAATTTAAGAAGTGTCCCAGATCCCTAACCGGTAACACAATTAAATCGTTGAAAATACGGCCCAAATTTTAGAAGCAGCAGAGATTAAGAAAGTAAGAAGCTACCGACAGATATACAAATGAGAAGCAGTTCATTAATTCCATTCAACAAGTACGGGCACTTACTAAAAGCACAGTACCTGAGAGACACCCAGGCCATCAAGTATTGCATGCAAGGTTACAAAAACGAAAGTTGAAGACACAGCCCCACATTAACCCAGAAAGTCAGTAATTCAACACCACCCTTTAATGCCCGCCTTTTAAGGTAAGTGCACCTCAGTTATTTAGCCTTCGTAATCTGCATTACTGAGGTCCCAGTTGCCATTTTTAGATTATCATCAACTTGAAAATAAGGTAAGTGCCCAATCGTAGGTACTTTTTTCAATGATCAGACGGCATAATGGGGAGCCGAATGAAATGTCAGTTTGGTTTTTAATTGACATTTAATTGAAGTATATCAACTTCCCACTGGGCAAGTGTGTCAACTGACTGAATTTCCCATTACCTTATCTAGGAAACCAGGCGCCCTGAGACAGTGCTATACCCTCCCTAGCCTGGTCTATGCAGAGTGCATTCTAGACAAGTCCCCAGTGCACCAACAGCCCAATTTTGGCTATATTCTCGAACGATTTAAGGAAGTAAGCAACCACTCATCTCACGTGATCTTAAAAAGGGGCGCAATAGAGCCCGGATTAAACCACACTTTTTTTTTTCTGCATCAACTTCACTGCCCAGCACGAAGGAAAAGGGTAGGGAGGCGGCGCAGGTCCGGTGTGCAGGGGAGGCTAGCAAACAAGCGTAGGTAGCTGTGGCTTCCACTTAGCGGGAGCTAGGAGGTGAGAACTCACACCCGCTCACGCGCACCGCAGCGGCTGAAAATATCGAAGACTGCCACACCCCCTGGAAGCCAGGGGCACAGCTTCACCGTATTCTGCTAGAGGAGAAAGGGGGCCCTCTCTACGAATGACGCACCTTTAGGGCTCTGCCCGGTCTCCCACGCACCAAGAGGGGCAAAGCCCTAGAACCCAGCGCGAGTGGGACACGGCGCCGGGGGGCGGCAGAGGGGTGAGGGCCGCGGCTACGGGACCGGCGCATGCGCAGATAGGGGTACCCGCCCGTTCACCTACCCTTGGAACCGCGACGCCCCGTTCCCCGGCCGCGGCCGCTTCTCCAGGACCTGCGGCGACTGCAAGAGGGCGAGAACTGAGGCCCCAAGTGACTCCGCGACCGGCGAGCCTCTTCCTGTGGCGGCCACTGGCGGGAGGCTGAGGCGACGACTGTGGCTCGGGGCCAGCCCGGTAGGCGACCCCCGGATGCCCCCGGCCGTGGCGGCGGCGGAGACGCGGAAGACGGGGCGGGAGCGGCCACGGAGGCAGCGACTGAGGCGCAGAGCCTCCCTAACAGCAAGCGGAGGAGAGCGGAGGGCGGAGGGCGCAGGGCGCAGGGCGGGCTGGGGCCGGGCCGGACGTGACGTGCGTGGGAGGGGGCGGGGCGGGCCCGCGGGCGGGGGCGGGGCGAGTGCGCAGTGAAAGCTGGGGACCCCCCCCCCACAGACGCTGGGTGCAGTTCTGAAGTCTGTGCACTTAAGAGCCCGGGTAGGGGGTGAAGGGGGTTCCCTCACTCCAAATTTGGGCCCTGAGTTAAGAGTTGAGAAGCAGGGCGCGGACCCGAGGGAGATGTCTAGGGGTCCTCAGTCTGGAGAGGTTGGAAAGAAGAGGAAAGTGGGGAGGGGACGTAGGAGTCATGAAGGGCAAATTCCGCAGCCCGAGGTCACTCCTGGTCTCTGCAGAGGGAACATGCCACTTTGCAGGAAACCAGAAAAACCCGGGTACCCTTATCTAGGTGAGGAGCGCGGAGACTTGAACAGAAAACCTCCGGGCAAATTGAAGTGGTGACTCACGTTCTCTTTCTCAGCGATGGAGATTAAACTGGGGACTTTGTCCGCCCGCACCCTTTCTCTTCACCTAAGGACACGACCTAGACTCCAGAGATAATATAGATGCCTTTGGTGCCGAAAGCATCGGGGAATATGAAAGTCGAGAGACCATATGCTTACATAGAGTTTCCTATACTGATCCAGAATTTGAGAGGCAAAGCTGAAAGGCAGAAAGAATGAGGAGCTCTCTGAGCCTAGGGAATCTGGACTTGCTTGCATAGCCACCCAGATCGACCGTGCAGTTCCTTCCTTCATACCGCCTTCACAAAGGTATGAATATTCAGCCGGTCTCTCTCTCTTTTTTTTTTTGCTTTAGTCTGTTAAGGGCTTTGAGTAAAACGCAGTTTTCTGCCTTTAGATTCCTTGATAGCCGGTAGGTAGATCCACGCCCGCACAAAGAACTCTGGGTGTCAGTAAAAATGTTTAGTCGCTAAGTCGTGTCGGACTCTGCGACCCCATGCACTGTAGCCCACCAGGCTCCTCTGTCCATGGGATTTCCCAGGCAAGAATACTGGAGTGGGTTGCCATTTCTTTCTCCAAGGGATCTTCCTGATCCAGGGATCAAATCTGCATCTCCTGCATTGGCAGGTAGATTCTTTACCACTGAGCCATCTGAGAGGCCCCTGTGAAAATATAAACCACTACAATTCAGTTTTACCCTACCTGCCTGAGCTGGAAGTCAGAAACCCAGAAAATGTAAAAGAAGAAACCTCTTAGAACTTGGAACAAGATTGGCCAAGAAAAAAAAAGGAACAACAAAAAAGAAAAGTCACTCTGTGAGATGATCTGTAAATGTGTTATAAAGAACAGGGTGGCTCCCAAATTTCATTAGAGTAAAATAAACCATCTGTCACCTAAGTGTCACATGCCCAACTGATGCTGTCATAAGAGAGGGGTGGGGTCCATAAAGAGTCTAGAACCTGCAGAATCTGAATAAGAATGTATTGTGGGCTCTCTGGGAGAAGGCAATGGCACCCCACTCCATCACTCTTGCCTGGAAAATCCCATGGACAGAGGAGCCTGGTGGGCTGCAGTCCATGCGGTCGCTAGGAGTTGGACACGACTGAGCGACTTCACTTTCACTTTTCACTTTCATGCATTGGAGAAGAAAATGGCAACCCACTCCAGTGTTCTTGCCTGGAGAATCCCAGGGACGGGGGAGCCTGGTGGGCTGCCGTCTATGGGGTCGCACAGAGTCTGACACGACTGAAGTGACTTAGCAGCAGCAGCAGCAGTGGGCTCTCTGTCTAGGAGAGAGGCTATGATTTTAATGACCAGGACCAATAACCCATCCATTAACAGAACAGTTTAAAAAAACTTAGGTCAGATTCAGTCTCTCACTCAACAAATACTGAATGCTTATTATATTCTAGTCTCTTAGAATACATCAGAAAATAAGAGCCCTGTCATTGAGTTTATATCCTAATAAACAAGTTAAAGCTAGCCTTTAAGAACACACAAATACCCATGCTCTGATTCCACACTCATCAGGTAATCTTCCCATCACTTAGGAAATCTCAACTAAATCAACAAACCCAGTAAGAAGCAATTGTCCAAAGCACATGACTGGTACTAGTGACACTAGCAATACAGTTTTTCTCAGTATATTCACATCATGGTTCATAAATCAACTTCCATTCATTGGGGTGAATTATGAAGTTGTCTTATCCAAATTAAATTCCCAGAGCCTAATTTAGCCTGAGTAAATTGAAATATAAGTGTCTGAATCTGCCAAATTGAGGGCCAGGCAGATTCTGGTTTCAAAGCAGCCCAATCAAGATGCAGCCTATATGCATTCAGTCTTGCACCTCTCTTTAAATATCTTAAATGGAAGCTTTACCTGTGATTCCATGCTTGAAGAACGGGGGCAACATGATTGCTTCTAAAGCTTAATCATAAGTGAGTAAAAAATTCATAGGAGAGAAAATCATTAGAGTAAAAACCCTCCTGAACCTGCTCTGCCTATGCAACACAGGCTCTTGTTGACATAACTGACATTAATAGTTACATTACTCTGAGTATGAAACCCAAGACTGCAAGCTCCCAGATGACAGAGAGTCCCTTGCATGCTCATGTGCCCTACTCCCAAAGTATGGGCTGTCAACAAATGAACTGATTCAAAGACCATTTTCCCCATAAAACTCAAGAGCATGTCCTTGGAAGATATCTTTTCCAGATCCTACTTTAAGTAATCAATATGTTCAACATACAGAGTTTAGGGGTATAACTTTAAAAAACAGAACAAAAGAGCTTTCTTTTTAAATTTCATCATCCCTTTAAACCTGTGCAGTGGAGTCGATCTGTCATATACCTGACTCAGTTTCCATGAGTTCTGTGGTTCCTATTAGGAATAGAAAGTCTTGTGGTCATTGAGTCACAAAAGAGTGAATCTTTTCGGTCTTAGGATAGCTGGCTCACTGCTTGCCCTGCAGAGGCATTATGCCTGGTCTTTCTTGTTCTCTCCCAGCTTACAAACCAAGAAAGGGAAGAAGAGAGAGGAAAGATTGGGTAGCAGGAAAATCTGTAACTTTTACTTCCATGTGGTGGTTTCACACTCTGGGCCTGGCAGGTGATTAAAGCTGCCTTTTTTTCTAATGGATGCTTGATGGTTTTCAGAAACCACTACCATCTCCATTCTTTGGTGGTTATCACAGTAACCTTGATCTGAACAAAAGCGTTTTATTCTGGCAGTTCTTTACTCTCTCTTTCCATCCCTAAGAATCTGGTAAAAGTGAATGTTAGTCACTCAGTCGTGTCCCACTCTTTGGACCCCATGCACTGTAGTCTGCCAGACTCCTCTGTCCATGGAATTCTCCAGGCAAGAATACTGGAGTGGGTAGCCATTCTCTTCTCCAAGGGATCTTCCTGACCCAGGAAGCGAACCTGGGTCTCCACATTGCAGGCAGATTCTTTACCATCTAAGCCACCATGGAAGCCCACCTCCAACTTCTTGTCTCTTGAAACTGTTTTTCTCAGTTAGGACCCTGTCAGGTAGGATCTAAGGTAGCTCTTACACTGGCCCATTTGTAAGTGGCTCTGGGACCACCCCACATTGTGCAAGGTTATACACTTCTTACCGGAGGGAATGCCATTCACATCATCCTTGTGGATTTGTATATTTATTTTGACAATTTTCCAGTAGGTGGCAGTAAAGTGTTTGGTCCAAACCAAATTAGTGGGAGTATTTTCCATTCAAATAGAAGTAAGGTGTCTGGAGGAGGGGGAGCTTTTTTCTGATGGCACTGTTTAGGCTAGTCCAACTTTGTAAGGTCCACACACCTGGTCCACATGAAGCTCTCACGTACTTCTTGCCCAAACAAACTTGGAAAAATAGGCTAATTCCAGTGCAGTTTCAGCGTTCCTCTTTGCTGCCAGAACAGCTACCAGCCCAGCTGTCAGCCCAGCCTGTCTCTTGTCCTCTATTTTTCAGGCAGGAGACAACCACAAGTCTACCATGCTTCCTTTAACTGCTAGAGACACAGCTCAAGTACTTTGAGTAGTTCCACTGAAGATCCCTCTCACTTAGCTTGAGGTAAGAGGCAGGCAGGCATCTATGCTAAGAGTCATAGCATACCAGCAACAGTCTCCAAAACAACACTCAGTAAGTCTCACCTGACCTTTCACAACTTGTGAGTTTTTAGATTCATCTCGTAATTTTGTCTGAATCCTCTCATTTCTAGGGATAGTCCATTTCAGAATTCACTTTAGAGTTTTTTTGGAGGGGAGGAAAGAGGTTTTTTTTCTCTGCAATACCTTGGTGCAAGCATGCTCAGTCATGCCTGACTCCTTGCAACCCCATGGACTGTAACCCACCAGGCTCCTCTGTCCATGGGATTTTCCTGGCAAGAATACTGGAATGGGTTGCCACTTCCTACTCCCAAAGGATCCCAACTCAGGGATCAAACCCATGTCTCCTGAGTCTCCTGCAATGGCAGGCAGATTCTTTACCACAAGCTCCAGTGCTTTGGTTAAAGCAGTAGTTCTCAACTGGGGATAATTTTTATGGCCATGTCTGAAGATGTTTTTGGTTGTCAAAACTCAGGAGGTACTCAGACTTACTTGGTGGTAGAGTGGATAAGAATCCTGCCAATGTAGGGGACACAGATTCAGTCCCTAGCCTGGGAAGATTCCACATGTTGTGAAGCAACTAAGTCCTTGCACCACAACTACTGAGCCCATGCTCTAGAGCTCATGCTCCCCAACAAGAAAAACCACCAGAGAGAGAAGCCCATGCACCCCAATAAAGAGTAGCCCCGCTCACTGCAGCCAGAGAAAGCATGGGAGTAGCAACGAAGACCCAGCACAAAATAAATAAATAAATAAATTATTGGGGGGAAAAATAAATTAAATAAATAAATTATTGGGGGGAAAAAAACCTGGGAAGTACTTTTGGCATCCAGTGGATGGGGGTCAAGGATGCTGCTGAACATCCTAACCACACACAGGACAGCCTTCTCCACAACAAAGAATCATCTGACTGATAACATAACTTAAGATTTAATATCTTATAACAAATAGAATGTCTACATTTGGCAGTCACTAAGAGACTACTTTAAGATTATATCACTTTTTCTTCATTTCTCCTACAAATGCTTTACTGGTAGGGGTAGAGGTCACAATTTAATATATAACTAGTGTTAGAAACAGCATTTCAGATAGCTGTTTGGCCAAGATAAGAAGTGACTGGTATATTTCCAAGATTTCTCCTGAAGGTTAGGCCTGCCAGGAAAATTATTACTTGAGTTGAGTTTTGGGGGTTTTGTTTGTTTTTTTAGGTATTTCTTTGCAAGATGACTTTTATAGCCCAAGGAAACAAACATTTTACCCAGCTGGTCTGATCAGAGGCTTTATGCTTCTGATCCCTATATCATCCCTATAAAAGAAATATATTTCCTGCAACCCCAGACCATGTCCTAGATACGCAGGAAGACTTCAGCATGTGTGCCTCCCCCATGTCACCAGTGTCACTGAGATGAGACTTGAAGTCAGGGAGTAGCTCTCTGTAGTCACTTTACAACAGATACCCTTATTACTCAAAGCGAATGCAAATGGTCTTCTTTCCTGCCTACCGTTCCAACCCTACCTGGATTAGTCTGATTAAATTTGGCTCTTTTAGATGTAGCAAGATGTTGAGTCCATCTCTTGTGCTATCAATAAGGAAACGTTCATTATTCAGGTGCCCTCCTCACCCTTACTGATCTCATCTTTGACCAAGGCTATTTGAGTACTATCATATCAATTAACATTTGTTCAGTCAAGGCTGCTATCATCTTTTTTAGTACAATGGTCTTAAGAAACTGAGCCACACTAGCCAGCAAGACCCAGGGAGACATGTCCAATCATCTTCTCCCCTACCAGTGATATTATTTATAAATGGACACAACAAACATTGAATACTTACGAATGTTGGCCTTGGAATAACACCATTGACCTTGTAATAAGAAAACCTACATTTGAGTTCTAGCCCTGTCCTTACTAGTCATGTGACTCTGGTCAAGGTGCTTAACCTAAACGTACCTTAGAGCCCCATTGGTAGAACAGGAAGAAGAATACTGAAATAAATTGGCATACATAAAAGTGTATACTACAGGTTTTTGACTCCTCTCTCCTATACTGTTTTCAGAGACCTAAAGAAGTGTCTGGAAATGTTTTGCCACCATATCTGGGTTTTTATTGTCAGGGATGAGGCCCTCTGTGGAAATTTTCCTTAGCAGAAGTCGCTAAATACTTGTCTGTTTATTTTTAAATGAAAACCAAGCACCACCCAAAACTCCCAAACTCTTGATACTGTTTTTACATCTTTTGTACCTTGAGAATTACAATAAATACAAGCACACCTCCTCCCTAATTAAAAGCATATTTACAGTGCCCACTAAGAGAATTAGACATACATGTAGATAAGAATGAGAAGATACTTGCAGTTTTGTGTGTGGGAACAGCTACTGCACAGGGAGATGAGGTTGTAACTACCCTGACTCCCCCAGAGCAGTAAAATGCCATCAAATTCAATCAAACTTGGCCAATTCATTCTTTTGTTCTTGAAGTATTCATCTCTGCTGGGAAAAAAAGAAAAGGCTAAACCTCTCCCCTCTCCCCCAAGAAAATTGAAATCTTCTGATAAAGAAGCACTCACCATTAGAGAGTGGTATTGCTGGGTCGTCTAAAGAATGCAGTGGAAGTCTGTCTGTGCCCCCTTCCCCAGGACCACTGTGCCAGTGTGCAAGTATGCTTGTTCTTCATAAACAAAAAAAAAATGTTACTAGCTGAAAAAAGAAGAAACTGTTCCAGGGTGTACGAATCCCACGCCAAATCCAAAATAATGGCAAATACTGTTCTGATCTTAGCAACCCAGAGTAACCTTTGTGCATTTATTTATTCACCACATATTTCCTGAGCAACTGTTAAAGACCAGGCACTGTGTTGCGGGATATAACCATGATCTCTGCCCTGAAAAAGCTTCCTTTTACATATATCTGAAATAGAATGTTTTCAGAATAGAACCGAAGTTAGCATGATGTTGATTTGAACTTCTGTATCACTCACACAGCCACTGATGCCATCCAGTTTGGGGAGCTGGAACAATTGACAGTAACTCTCATCTTTGCCAAGTCCACATTTTTGGCCTGATATCTCAGAGTTCAGTATATGACAGTTGTATAAGTCACTGAGATCATCATCTATAAGACTACATTGTTTTGGTTTCTTGATTAAATTCCTATAGTCAACTAGATTTTCTTTCCACAATTGGAACTTTCATTGTTTAAAAAGGAAAAAATAAAGAATATTCCTTTCTCCTCTTCCCTCTCCCTACATCCACATAAAGGAAAGAAAAAAGACTGGGGCCTTTACAATACCGGGGGCCTTCTGTTGCCCCTTTAGCCAGAAACTCAAGTAGGAAGGTCTTCCCATACTGCATACCCTACCTCTTCCTTAGAGGCCTTACATTTTTGAGCCTTCATACCATCTGACCAGCCTGGCTCCTCAAACTCCTTTCATGAGGACCACACCTTCTGTGGCAAACTGATAGCCCAAATATTTGCACATTGCAATCAAACTGCAACCACATTTTTATAGTTTACACCTGACTGGTCTTTTCCATTAAAGACAAGGGAATAACGATTTGCCTTATACCCTTATTTTAGCCTTTCCTAGTGAGAGAGAAACTAAATTGTGTAAGCAGGGGAGAAGTGTTATAGTGCTGCTGCTGCTGCTAAGTCGCTTCAGTCGTGTCCGACTCTGTGCAACCCCATTGACGGCAGCCCACGAGGCACCCCCGTCCCTGGGATTCTCCAGGCAAGAACACTGGAGTGGGTTGCCATTTCCTTCTCCAATGCATGAAAGTGAAAAGTGAAAGTGAAGTCGCTCAGTCGTGTCTGACTCTTAGCGACCCCATGGACTGCAGCCTACCAGGCTCCTCCATCCATGGGATTTTTCAGGCAAGGGTACTGGAGTGCAACCTCCCCTAAACTAACACCTCCACAAAATTGAAGAACTATGTCCTCGATGGGAGATTGAGGGAGAAAACCTGACCTAGTGTGGGAGACCTGGGTTTGATCCCTGGGTTGGAAAGATCTCCTGGAGAAGGGAAAGGCTACCCACTTCAGTATTCTGGCCTGGAGAATTCCATACTGTATAGTCTGTGGGGTCGCAAAGAGTCGGACACAACTGAGCGACTTTCACTTTCACAGAGGGAAAGGGAAAGGATACCAGACTGTCTCCACTTTAACTGTGCATGGAATAGGAAAAAAGAACTCTCCTCTGGATATTCCTGAACAAGTTTGCAAGCATACTGTTGTGGGAGGTGGGGGTGAGAATTTCAAACTACCTGTGTGACCCAGAAAATCACCTCCCGTTGAGGACATAGCTCTTCAGTTTTGTGGAGGTGTTAGTTTAGGGGAGGTTTCCAATGTGATATAAGGGCAAGACGATGGGGGATCCCCCCTTAAGGAGAATGGGGATGTGTTACTCAGCCTAGACGAGGTCAAAGAGGCTGCGAAATCCATGAAATTCTCCAGGCCAGAATACTGGAGTGGGTAACCGTTCTCTTCTCCAAGGGGTCTTCTCGACCCAGAGATCAAACCTGGGTCTCCTGCATTGTAGGCAGATTCTTTACTGTCTAAGCCACCAGGGAAGCCTCCGTGTTATTTGTAACAACTCCCTTTTCATCATCTCTGAGTTTATGCTAATTACATGACTTATGGTGGGGCCCCTATAGCCTCAGGATGGGGCTGATGCCAGAAAGACCAAATAATTAGAGTGTTGGAACTTTCAACCCTACAGCTGACCTCCTGTGAGGGAGGGGAGCTGGAAATTAAGCTCTATAAAAACTCTTGAACAAGATTTGGTGAAGTTCTGGGTTGGTGGATGCATTAATGAGCTGGGATAATGGTATACTGCCAACTCCCCAGGAACAAAATCTCTTAAGTTCAAGAGCTTTCTGGATCTCACCCTATGTACCTCATTTGGCTGTTCATGTGCATCCTTTAAAATATCCCTGATAAGAAACCAGTAATAGAAAATAAAGTGTTTCCCTGGTTTACATGAGCCATTGCAGAAAATTATTAAACTTGAGAAGCGGGTCATGGGAACCGCTCATTTGTAGCCAATTCAGACAAAAGTGTGGGTAACTTGAGGAGCCACTACTTGTGACTGGTATCTGAAGGGAGGTGAGCAATCTTGTGGGACTGAGCCTTTAACCTATGAAGTTTGTGTTAACTCCAGGTAGTGTTAATAGGATACCCAGTTGATGTCTGCTGAGAACTGAAGAATTATTTTGTGCAGAAAACCCATATGTTTAGTGTCAAAAGTGTTAAGAGTAGAGAAAGTTTTTCCTTTATTAATATTGTTAAAGGAATTAAATGAAATAAAGATAATGTGGCAATAAGAAGCTATCAAACTTGATCAGGCAGATTTGAAAAGAGCCAAATGAACCTACAGAAATTTTTTTAAAATGGCAATTGAAGCAGAAACTCAAAGGACAACTTGACTATCAGATTTGACAGCTGAAGGAAGAATTTGTTTTCTGGAAGATCACGGGATCCAAAGAATACGTCTGAAGAATTTCAAAATATAACACAGAGAAGCAAAGAAATGGAAAATATAAGAAGTTAAGATGCGTGAAGGATAGGGTTCAGTTCAGTTCAGTTGGTTAGTCGTGTCTGACTCTTTGCAACCCCATGAATCGCAGCATGCCAGGCCTTCCCTTCCATCACCAACTCCTGGAGTTCACTCAGACTCAACTCCATCGAGTCAGTGATGCCATCCAGCCATCTCATCCTCTGTCGTCCCCTTCTCCTGCCCCCAATCCCTCCCAGCATCAGAGTCTTTTCCAATGAGTCAACTCTTCGCATGAGGTGGCCAAAGTACTGGAGTTTCAGCTTTAGCATCATTCCTTCCAAAGAAATCCCAGGGCTGATCTCCTTCAGAATGGACTGGTTGGATCTCCTTGCAGTCCAAGGGACTCTCAAGAGTCTTCTCCACACCACAGTTCAAAAGCATCAATTCTTCAGCGCTCAGCCTTCTTCACAGTCCAACTCTCACATCCATACATGACCACAGGAAAAACCATAGCCTTGTCTAGACAGACCTTTGTTGGCAAAGTAATGTCTCTGCTTTTGAATATGCTATCTAGGTTGGACATAACTTTCCTTCCAAGGAGTAAGCGTCTTTTAACTTCATGGCTGCAGTCACCATCTGCAGTGATTTTGGAGCCCCCCAAAATAAAGTCTGACACTGTTTCCACTGTTTCCCCATCTATTTCCCATGAAGTGATGGGACCGGATGCCATGATCTTTGTTTTCTGAATGTTGAGCTTTAAGCCAACTTTTTCACTCTCCACTTTCACTTTCATCAAGAGGCTTTTGAGTTCCTCTTCACTGTCTGTCATAAGGGTGGTGTCATCTGCATACCTGAGGTTATTGATATTTCTCCCAGCAATCTTGATTCCAGCTTGTGTTTCTTCCAGTCCAGGGTTTCTCATGATGTACTCTGCATATAAGTTAAATAAGCAGGGTGACAATATACAGCCTTGACGTACTCCTTTTCCTATTTGGAACCAGTCTGTTGTTCCATGTCCAGTTCTAACTGTTGCTTCCTGACCTGCATACAGATTTCTCAAGAGGCAGGTCAGGTGGTCTGGTATTCCCATCTCTTTCAGAATTTTCCACAGTTTGTGGTGATCCACACAGTCAAAGGCTTTGGCATAGTCAATAAAGCAGAAATAGATGTTTTTCTGGAACTCTCTTGCTTTTTCCATGATCCAGCGGATATTGGAAGTTTGATCTCTGGTTCTTCTGCCTTTTCTAAAACCAGCTTGAACATCAGGAAGTTCATGGTTCACGTATAGCTGAAGCCTGGCTTGGAGAATTTTGAGCATTACTTTACTAGCATGTGAGATGAGTGCAATTGTGCGGTAGTTTGAGCATTCTTTGGCATTGCCTTTTTTTGGGATTGGAATGAAAACTGACCTTTTCCAGTCCTGTGGCCACTGCTGAGTTTTCCAAATTTGCTGGCATATTGACAGCAGCACTTTCACAGCATCATCTTTCAGGATTTGAAATAGCTCAACTGGAATTCCATCACCGCCACTAGCTTTGTTCATAGTGATGCTTTCTAAGGCCCACTTGACTTCACATTCCAGCATGTCTGGCTCTAGGTGAGTGATCACACCATCGTGATTATCTGGGTCATGAAGATCTTTTTTGTACAGTTCTTCTGTGTATTCTTGCCACCTCTTCTTAATATCTTCTGCTTCTGTTAGATCCATACCATTTCTGTCCTTTATCGAGCCCATCTTTGCATGAAATGTTCCCTTGGTATCTCTGATTTTCTTGAAGAGATCTCTAGTCTCTCCCATTCTGTTGTTTTCCTCTATTTCTTTGCATTAATCGCTGAGGAAGGCTTTCTTATCTCTTCTTGCTATTCTTTGGAACTCTGCATTCAGATGCTTATATCTTTCCTTTTCTCTTTGCTTTTCGCTTCTCTTCTTTTCACAGCTATTTGTAAGACCTCCCCAGACAGCCATTTTGCTTTTTTGCATTTCTTTTCCATGGGGAAGGTCTTGATCCCTGTCTCCTGTACAATGTCACGAACCTCATTCCATAGTTTATCAGGCATTCTGTCTATCAGATCTAGGCCCTATAGGGTAAGATTCAACAAATGTCTAATTAAAATTCAAGAAGGAGATAATAGAATGGAGGAAGACAGTATTCAAAGAAATAAATGGCTGAACATTTTCCAGAATTGATGATTCTGCTGCTGCTGCTAAGTCACATTAGTCGTGTCTGACTCTGTGCGACCCCCATAGACAGCAGCCCACCAGGCTCCCATCCCTGGGATTCTCCAGGCAAGGATACTGGAGTGGGTTGCCATTGCCTTCTCCAGAATTGATGATAAATATTCTAAATTCTGAAAGATGAAAAACTTCAATGCCAAAAAATTTAAATGAAATCCATACTAAGTCATCTTATAGTAAAAATTCCTGATATCAGAGAAAGAGGAGATATTAAAATTAAGCAGATGAAAAGATAAATTAATATTCAGAGAAATGACATTTTGGCCAACAGCTGATTTTTCAATAGTAACAGCAGAAGTCAGAAGACATTGGAATGTATCTTCAAGATATTAAGAGAAAACTGCCATCAACTTCAAATTCAGTGAAACAACATTTCAAGGATGAGAGTCAATGATTGGGAGAGGAGTCATAAGGAAATACTCTATGTCTTAATTTAGGAGGCGATCATACAAGTATATTTGCTTAGAGACAGTTTATTCAGCTGTCATGATTTTAATGCTTTTCTATATGTATTTTATACTTCAAAGATTTTTTAAATAAAAATTAGCTCCCTACATTTTTTAAAATTAAAGCTAGAGGATCATCATTTTTAAGGGTACATACTAAGATAGAAAAAGGTTTTTTAAAAAAGAAGACTAGGACTTCCCTGGTGGTCCACTAGTTAAGAGCCTGCCTGCCAATGCAGGGGACACGGTTCAATCCCTGGTCCATGAAGATTCCACATGCTGCAGGGCAACTAAGCCCATGTGCCACAACTACTGAGCCCAAGAGCGCAGACAATGACGCCCGAGCACCCTAGTGCCCAGGCTGCACTACAGAGGAAACCACCACAATGCGAAGCCCACATAACACAGCTAGAGAATATCCCCCACTCGCCACAAACGCACAGCACCAAAGACCCAGCACAGCAAAAAAAAAGGCCAGAAAGTGACTAACATAGAAGTCATGATAATGGCTCCTTTGGAAGGGAGGAGCAAGAATGAGTTGTCTGGGTTGTAAACAATGTTTTATTTCTTGATTTGAGTGGTAGTTACATGGGTGTTTGTAATAAATTATTATTAAGCTGTATATATCTTTGGGGCATTTTTTATATGAATATTTCACAATAAAAACATTTTAAAACAATATTCAAAAAAGATTATTATACAAGAATGTCTTCACAATTGTTTAAAGACAAATTCTCTCACCATAGAGAAAGGCATAATAAATTCAACTACATTATATTTGACCCCATAAAAAGAGTGAAAACACAAGCCAAAGAACTGGAAAAGTTAATTACAAAGCATTCAACCCAAAAAGGAGTATTATCCATGTTATATAAAGAACTCCTAGAAATCAAATAAATTTTAAATACAGACAATCCAATATAAAATTATACCAGAAGAAATATTTTTATAGGTTCTGCACATATAAGAAAATCTAAATGGCCAATAAATATGAGTAATAGTTAATGATATTAATAATGAGGGGAAAGCAAATTGAAATGAAATACAACTATACAGCCACAACAATACAGCCACCAGAATGGCTAAAATTAGTAAGTTTGATAATACCAAGTGTTGGCAAGGACGTAGAGCAACAGAATCTGTCATTCACTGATAGCAGGAAAAAAATTTAACGTTATCCACTAAAGTTGAAGACCAAAAAACTCTGACTCAGCATTTCTACTCCTGAATGCACACCCTGGATAACTATGTGCATATAGGTATCAGAATATATATGCAAAAAATATTCACAGCTATAGTGATTGTGATAGCCCCAATAGAAACAACACAAAATATCAGCCACAGAAGAATGGACCATGCAATGAAATACATACAGCAATGAAAAATGAATGAATCAGACTTAAACCTACAGATAACAACATGGCTGAATTTTATAATATATAAGGTAAATAAACCACAAAAGAAACAGAGTATGACTCTTTTATACAGTTTAAAATGAGACAAAACTCAACTACTGTATATTGTTTGGAGGTACACATTTTGGTGGTAAAACTACAAAAAAAAAAGGCAAGCAATTTATTACCATAAAAGTGGGTAGTGGTTTATCTCTAAGAAGAGAGGAGGTGGTAAGGGATAAACAAGAATCACAAGGGCAACTTTGGGGAAGAGGTGTTGTCTATGTCTTATTTCTTAAACTGGGTGCTGGCTACATGTGTTTGCTTTAGAATTCTTTTCACACTGTACATTTATGGTTTCCACTCTTTTTAAAATTTATTTACATGTATTCATTTTGCAACTTAAAAAGTTGGAAACAACAGGGGGCTTAACCGGTAGTATCTGAATTACCTTACTTGCTTTTCAAGTTCAGACTTGAAGGTATTGATAAATGCCCAGAGTTTAACATCCAGAGAGTATATTTAATGACATTTTGTGTCCAAACACTGTCAATATATCACAATAAGAGTATTTATTCTCTTCGCTTGTTCAGAAAACAACTCAGACAAATATGGAACGAGCTATTTGTAAAAAAGAAACAAAAGAATAATAGTCTTTTAGATGGTGGGCAGAACAAGCATGTGACAAAGGAGCACACAAAGATGGTTGTAGGAGGCAGAATAACAATGCCTCAAAGGTATTCACAGTTTACTCCCTGGAACCTATATATTAGGTTACATGGCAAAGGAGAGAAAAGGTATCTAATCAACAGACTCAGAAATGTGGAGATTATCCTGGATTATCTGGGTCTTTACATTTAAATGGAAGAGGAAGGCAGAAGAGAGAGGTTGGAGTGATTAGATGTGGGACTGACTCAACTCAACATTAGCAGCTGGCTTTGAGGAAGAAGGGGACCTTGAGCCAAGGAATTTGGGCAATTTCTAGGAGCAAAACAAGGCAAGGAAAATAATTCTCCTCTGCTTCTGCTTGTTTAGTTGTTCAGTTGCATTCAACTTTTTGTGACCCCATGGACTGTAGTCCACCAGGTTCCTCTGTCCTTGGGATTCTCCAGGCAAGAATATTGGATTGGGTTGCCATGCCCTCCTTAGGGGGATCTTCCCAACCCAGGGATCGAAACTGCATCTCCTGCTTAGTAGGCAGATTCTATACCACTGAGCCACTTTCTAGAGACTCCTAGATTTTCCCCTAGAGTCATGATTTTAGCCCAGCATGACCCAAGTTACACTTTTGGACCCACAGAACTGTAAGATGTGTGTGTGCGAAGTCGTTCAGTTGCGTCTGACTCTTTGCAACCCCGTGGACTGTAGCCGACCAGGCTCCTCCATCCATGGGATTCTCCAGGCAAAAATACTGGAGTGGGTTGCCATTTCCTTCTCCAGGGGATCTTCCCAACCCAGGGATCGAACCCAGGTCTCCCGCATTGCAGGCAGACGCTTTAACCTCTGAGCCACCAGGAGCCACAGAACTGTAAGATACTGGTTGCCACAGAACTATAAGATAGTATTTTTAATTTTAGATTTACACAAAAATTTACAAAGACTGAACAGAGGGTTCTCAGCTCCCCTTATGCTACTAGTTAATGCCTTTTTAAAAATACATATACTTTTGGACTTCCCTGGCTGTCCAGTGGGTAAGACTGCACACTTCCACTTCAGTCATGTCCCACTCTTTGAGACCCTATTGACCATAGACCACCAGGCTCCTCTGTCCATGGAATTCTCCAGGCAAGAATCCTAGAGTGGGTTGCCATGCCCTCCTCCAGGGGATCTTCCCAACCCAGGGATCGAACCCTCGTCTCTTATGTCTGCTCCATTGGCAAGCGGGTTCTTTACCACTAGCACCACCTGGGAACTCCCACATACACATACGATAAAATGCTAAATAAAAATAAGAGAATAACTACTCCAAAATTCAGTATAACTGTTGCTTCTAGTAGAGGATATGGAGCACACAGGCAGAACATTCCCCAGAACAAGGCTGCAGAAGCCTGCAAGTGGTCTCTTTGGGAACTAGAAAAAGGATCATTCTCTGTGGGCCCACAGCCTAGCAGCAGCAGAGCCTTTACACCCAAGGCAAAGGTCCCATCCTCCAGGAGGAATCTACCCCACCTTGGCAAAGACCTTTGTGCAGTGCTCAGTTCGTACCACAGTGCTGGCAGCCCCACCATGGACCTTCCCAACTTTTATAATATTCTACTTCTCAAGCGGGGTGAAGGTTTGTTGTTGTTCACTCAGTCGTGTCCAACTCTTTGCAACCCCATGAACTGCAGCACACCAGGCTTCCCTGTCCTTCATTGTCTCCTGAAATTGGCTCAAACTCATGTCCATTGAGTCGGTGGTGCCATCCAACCACCTCATCCTCCGTTGCCCCCTTCTCCTGCCCTCAATCTTTCCCAGCATCAGGGTCTGTTCTAGTGAGTTGGCTCAGTGGTTGTGGTGCATGGACTTAGTTACTCCACGTGGGTTCTTCCTGGATCGGGGATCTAACCCATGTCTCCGACATTGTCAGGTGGATTCTTTACCATTGAGCCACCAGGGAAACCCCTCCTATCCCTATCCGTTTTCTCACCCAGGTATTGTACACAGTGGTAGGAACTAAACATGCAACCACAGTGACATTGGTGGGCTCCAGTAATCCCAGAAAGCTCCCTAAGACCTGAAGAGAAATTTCATCATTAGGGAACTGGCATGCCTGACATGCTGACCTGTGAAGAAGCAGAAAGACAGATGAACTTGGAAGGTTCTGTGCCAGCCCAGGAGTCTTGGACTCTGAGGGGCTGAGCTCTTCCAAAGAAGCCCAAGACCTTTCTTTGTTTCTTTTTATCTTTTTTTTTTTTTTAATAGAGCACCTTGAGTAGGATACAAGTTTCCTGAAACATGTCTCCTCACTCCCATGCAGTCCTACTGTCTTCAGAAAGGGTCACTTGGGTTCAGTGGTTCAACAATCCAAACCCCAAACCATAAAGAGAAAGTTTTGCTTCTTAAATACAAGTTCTGCCCACCCTTCCAGATCTAAGAAGTGCTTGACTCTACCCATCTCTAAAGTTGGATCCAAACAAGTACTCACCATGGCGCTGAGGGACGGTCTAATTCACACCATTGCCCTTTTTTCAGATTATTTTTTCAAATAAAAAATAATATATAGTCATTGGGAAAATTCAAAACATTTAGAAGAATAGAAAGTAAAATTTTTTCTTTGTTCCCTAATCTTACTTCCTTCCCTGAAGGTAAACCTTATGAAGTATATCCTCCCAGACCTCTTTTTACACATTTATTAAATACACACATTCTTTTCTTTACATAAATAAGATCATACTATAATGTTCTATAATACATTTTATATATAAATATTTGCACATAATATTCCATAGAAATCTGTCCATATTAGTAAATTTAAGCTGTTCCAGTTTTCTCTATTAAAAACAATAGTGCAATAAAGATTTGTATACTCATATGTATATTTGTATATAACAGATACCAAGAAACAAACTTGCTGAGATGAAGAGTAATGCATTTAGATTTTGATAGGTATTACCAAAAGTACCTCAGAAGAGGTTTTATGAACATATAGGAAAATGCTTATTTGCTTAAAATTTCACCAACAATGGACATTGTATATATTCTTATTCTGTTCAATTTGATGAGCAAAAACAGTACTAGTGAGGTTGAAGTACTATATGCTTCCTGCCCAGTTGTATTTCTTATTGAGTGAATTACCTATCCATTTCCATTTCCTATTTTTCTGCTTGCAACTTCTTCATTTTGATCATAAGAGTATATACATTGAGTACTTGGCTATGTACCAGCCACTGTAGTAGGTGCTTTCAAATAAATTTTTTTCTTGAAATAATCCATTTTACAGATGAAGAGTATGAAAAACATGAAGAGGAAATTCAAACACTGGTCTCTTTTACTCTAAAGGCTGCACCTTCTGCGCTATATCACTATACCAAAAAGCCTCATTTTACTGAAACATAGAAACCCCTAAGGGAAGCAACTTACCCAAACACTCACAGTCTTGTATCTTGGATGATCACCTCAATTCAGATCACTGGTGGGCTTTTTACTGGTCTTCCTGGAAAATTAAGTTGAAGACTGCCAAAAGGCTGTTCAAGCAAACATGTTAGACTCAGCAGCTTGTTATCTGTGTCCTTAAGGATAAAGAACCCACAGGACAAGGGTTGAAGATAAATAAAATAGAAACACTAAGAAACGTGGAGACCTTGGCCCCATTCCATCCATATCACAGTCAAAGCAGAGAGCTGATCGCCCTACAAGTCAGCCCTGGTTTAATTTTCAGTCACCTCCCATGCCAAAACATTTTTAAAACTCTGAAGCTGGATGAACTATTAATAATAAGCATGAGTAGCAGGTAGCTTGAGGCTCTGTGCTTTATAAAATCAAGATGTTTATTTTTTAATTCCTTAATCAAATAACCTAGAAGGAAAAGTATCCCTAAGACTTTTGCCCTTTTTTTTCTTAGATGTGATTAACATAATGAGAACTACTATAGGAAATATGATTTTCTGATATTACTGTTCATTCTGAAACTGACCATAATCTTCTAAAGAAAAGAAGGATGGGGTAAATTAAATCTAAGAAATTTCAACAATCCCTTCCTTCAAAAAACATTAATTAAATGTTTATCTAATGACTTGGTAACAGTTTGAAACTGGCCACAGGGAAATGCAGTAAACCATTCTGTCTCACTTTGTGTAACTAAAAGTTTGCAATATTAAAAAAATTAAAAAGAAAAAAAACCTATGTGTCAGACATTGGGCTTGGCACTGAATATCTAGCAATGAATAGAACATAGCTCCTATTCTTCTGAGAGCAGTAATCCTTCCCATTACCATGTTAACTTTTATATGTGTTAGCTGCTTTATTCTGTAAACATACCATAATTGCAAATTGAACCTGGAAGTCTCCTACTTTTTATACTTCCTTTTCTTCCTGGTCTTTGTTCTCTGGGATAAATCTAATCTAGAGGGTCCGGTCTCTAACAAGATGGATAATGGCTGGGGGTGGGAGGGGTGAGCAAGATAAGGAAAAGACCTTTATCCTGTGGATAAGGACGTAGGTGGAGTTAGTTTCAGGGTGTTTCAGAGAATATTATCAGAATCTTATGTGCCGTCTCCACCCTTTTAAACACTTAGGGTGAACCTTTCACTCAAAAAATCTTCCCTTGAATTCAGGTTGTTACTCCTTTTTGAAGACTGTTAAAGTGGGTCACAGAAAAAGAGCTACTCTCCCAGGATTAGATAACAAAATGGAGTAAAATTTCATTCCTTCTGACTCTAGAATCTTATTCCATGAAGCTCAAATACAAAGAGCAGAGGACTGATGCTTATATCAAAATTATGTTTCAAATTAGATTGATTACCCTCTCCACAGAGCTCTCCAAGTAATACATTTACCTTTGGAATGCTGTTAGCCTCAGTTCTGAAAATCCACAGAATGTGTTCTGATTCAATTCTCTTTTAAAAGTTTCTCCCCACTAATTTCTCCCCATGTGGTTTTAGGGTCCTATTCATGTGTACAAATGTCTTCCTCTTAACCAGTTAGCCCTGAAAAATTTCAGAGAGCTTAGCCATACTTGATATGCGCACCTTAGTCGCTCAGTCATATCCAACTCTATGACCCCAAGGACTGTGGCCCACCAGGCCTCACTGTCCATGGAATACTCCAGGATACTGGAGTTTGAGCTGCCATTCCCTTCTCTAGGAGATCTTCCCCACCCAGGGATCGAACCCAGGTCTCCTGCATTGCAGGTAGATGCTTTACCATCTGAACCATAAGGGAAACCCAAGAGTGGTCTGTTTCTGGAGCTAAACATAGTAAAAAGCAACAGACAGAGGTGAGATGGCTGGAAAGAAGCCCCAGTTTCCCTAATCTCACCCCTTTAGCATTGTGGGGGAGCTAAAGAGGCAATCAGCCTGACTCACAGACAGCACTACTGCTCCCAAGCCAAAGAACATTAAGAAATGAAGCACTGCTTCGCTCCACAGTTGGTGTGTGACAAGCATTATGGGATATATTTGTCCCAGGATGGGCTGACTTTTCTCTCAGCTCCTCACAGTCTAGCATCAGCCTCATCTCACTCACATTCTCATTGTTGAGAACTCTAGTCACTGACAAGATGGGGATAAAGGGCCAGACTAGAAGACACCCCTATAGCCCCAGGTAAAAGAGCTAGCTCAAGTTGCAGGATATCTAATTGCTTGAGAAGGAGAACCTGAGATTTTCCCCAGTGGCTCGAAGCATTTCTGTAAGCACCACCTGTTTTCAGCAGCTCCCTGCACCAGCCATGCTACAGAAAGATTTAGTGGAACTGAGTGAATGGCCAGAGGGAAAAGCTCACATTATTCCTAAAACAAACCAGCCTCACTTTTCAGCCTCTGGGAGTACACCAAGTAAGAAAGAGACCAACCAATCAAGTGTGGGTTGAAAGCATTACCTCATCAGGGTGAGTTCCCATTGGCTGAAATTACTATTGGCAAAGCTTTCATGGGAGTAAATTAACCCTTGTCGGGAACTCATACCCCACTGGGGACCCTTTTCCTTCCCTATTGCTTCTTATTTTAAAATTAAGAAAAGGGGTAGATGGGGAACAGACCTTTGCCTAACATGTTTCATAAGCATACATGTTTCATAAGCATTCAATGGTTATGAGAAGGTTTAGTTCTTCTCTCCCCCAAAATTATTATTCAGTGCCTTTTGGACACACAAAAAAGGGAGGGGGCCACCTGCAACAGATTGGTAAGAGAGCGTGGGAGAGGAGGCGGCAAAGAGAGTGAATTATCAGTTGTGTTCTGAACCTGAAAGGGAGCTGTCAGAGGGACAAAGAAACAAAAAGAAAAAGGAAAATTGAAACACCTTGGAGCAGACTGACAAGACACTGACTTGTTTTGCAACTTATTTTTACAGTTATCCTCATAGCTACAATTTTCATTTTTAATGAAAACTGCCAAAAGTTATCCTGGTTTTTTTGTTAAAGCAAATAAATATTAGTAGCAAAAGTTCTAGTTTGTGATTTAAATCCAGTAATAAATAAACCTCTCAGTAGACCTGTCTTCCCACTATCAAAATCCCATATTCAACAGAACCAAGAACAAAAGTTTGTTTTATGTGTGCTTCAGAAACTGTTTGCATTTAGTGGTTAAAGGGAAAGGAAGGCACATCTAAGATTTGTTTCTATCACATAAAAGTTAGCTGTCACCTAAGAACTGATCTATAAAGAATGCCATGAAAACAAGTCTAATTTCAAATATTGAGAGTTGACTATTTGAGAAGGGAGTTCTGTTTCCATATTATTGCTTCGTATGTGCGCTCAGTCATGTCCGACTCTGCGACCCCTACGGAGTGTAGCCCACCAGGCTTCTCTGCCCATGGGATTTCCCAGGCAAGAAAACTGGAGTGGGTTGCCATTTCCTCCTCCAGGGCATCTTCCCCACCCAGGGATCGAACTGTGGATGTTGCCTGCATTGCAGGCTGAGCCACCGGGGAAGCTCTTAGGCAGACTGTTTGGGAACATAATTAAATCTTTTATTCTAAACTGATTTAGACTTAAAATTGATGGACTGTAAGGGGCAGATTTGTTGTGGTTTGTAGTTGTTTTCCTGGGGGCTTTAAAACAGCTATTTTTTAGTGAAGTAGTCTGAACCAGTGACTAGTTTACCATACCTATGACGTAATTCACACTCAAGATTTCTTCTGCTTTGTAGCCAGTCCTACTTTGAGCCCAGACTAGACTGTAATCAGCAGGTTCCAAACATGTTGAAATCTGTGGCAAAGTCTTCACACTGGAATTCTATACCAGCAATTTACCCATGTTTAAAATGGGACTAAAGACCAAAATCCTCTGGAGAGAATGGATTCTGATTCGGGGACAAATTATTCATGTATAGGCCATGACGAGGACACAAAAGGACTCTGAAAAAAATGGGTTATTCTCTTTGATAGTCATGTCTCAGGTGCCTTGTAAAACCTTTTATCTTTGACATCTTCACTCATTCAGCTGACCTTTAATCAATGTCTTCTATGTGCTATTATTATAAAAATGTTTCAACTTCTCTTGATTCAAGTTTGGCTCCCATCACTACTACATAAACTATAAAAGACAACTCAGTGTTCCTTTATGCAAGATTCCTTAATAATTTCTACTATCTATTGAGCACCTACTGTGTACCAAATACTTTTCCATACATCAGTTCAGTTCAGTTCAGTCGCTCAGTTGTGTCCGACTCTTTGTGACCCCATGAATTGCAGCACGCCAGGCCTCCCTGTCCAACACCAACTCCTGGAGTTCACTCAAACTCATGTCCATGGAGTCGGTGATGCCATCCAGCCATCTCATCCTCTGTCGTCCCCTTCTCCTCCTGCCCTCAATCTTTCCCAGCATCAGGGTCTTTTCCAATGAGTCAACTCTTCACATGAGGTGGCCAAAGTATTGGAGTTTCAGCTTCAACATCAGTCCTTCCAATGAACACCCAGGACTGATCTCCTTTAGGATGGACTAGTTGGATCTCCTTGCAGTCCAAGGGACTCTCAAGAGTCTTCTCCAACACCACAGTTCAAAAGCATCAATTCTTGGGAATAATATAAATTGTCTGAAATTATTTTATGGGAGTAGGTACATAAATAAATTAATAAGTGTATGATTGATACCAAAATCTGCTCAAAATAAGATGAAGGAAAGGAAAAAGGGGCAAACTGGCCATCACAACAAAGACACACTCCTGTAAGTAAACTGCTGTAGAGGCATTACTGTTTAATTAGTCTTGCTTTTCTCATTAAATTTGATATATACAAATTTTGATTCCTTAAAAATTATTTATTTGGGTGAATTTCTAAAGATAAGAATGTGGTTGTAAAAACTGTGTTTTTGAAGTAATATCAAGAGATACTATGAACTGCTTTAAGAATGTATGCAGCTGCTGCTAAGTCGCTTCAGTCGTGTCCGACTCTGTGCGACCCCATAGACGGCAGCCCACCAGGCTTCCCGTCCCTGGGATTCTCCAGGCAAGAACACTGGAGTGGGTTGCCATGTCCTTCTCCAATGCATGAAAGTGAAAAGTCAAAGTGAAGTCGTTCAGTCATGTCCGACTCTTAGCGACCTCATAGACTGCAGCCTACCAGGCTCCTCCATCCATGGGCTTTTCCAGGCAAAAGTACTGGAGTGGGGTGCCATTGCCTTCTCCGTAAGAATGTATAGTTATGTTATTATATACGAACATTATATTGCTTTTTATGAATGTATATCATTCACTGAGAATGATGTTCAGAGGTCCCCAAACTTTCTCTTTTCCCAGAGCCCACAGTGTCTCAGGAAGCTTTCCACCATTCCCTTAGGCCAAAAGAAGTACCTAATAGCTCCATTTACTAAACAATTCCATCAAAAGAAGCAAAGAGGCATTTATATGCTAATAATTAAGAAGTTGTTTGAAAAAATGATACGTGAAAATTGAAAGGAAACTGTTGTCTATATTTCCTTCTTAAATAACCACACCTAGTTATTAGTGAGACGTGTGCACCTATTTCACACTGTTCAACTTCTTAGTCAGATGGGACACCACCACTCGTACTTAGTATTCCACGCTGATTTTTACATGGCACTTAATTTTTATCACACTGAAAACCCAGCTTTGCGAGGGTACAACATAAGACATCACAGAATGTAGCCAACCTAATTTTTAAGCTCTTTCTTCTGGTACCCAACATGTATCACTGTGTTTCCCTTAGTTTTTTAAATATCCAGTGGTGGTACCCATGTAAGTTCACTGCATTGCCTTAGGGAGCTTCAACATACAGTTTGGGAACCATGGACATACACCATTTCACTTCATCTTCACATTTCTGCATTGCAGGTACTATTCCAATTTTATAGATCTGGGAGTTGAGGCTGATTTACAAAGTTCACATAAGTAGTAGGTGGTGGCGCTGGGATCTAAACCTAGGTCTGCCTGACTCAAAACTCACATGCTCTTCCTCTTAGCTATGCTACCTCTCTCCTCTTTCACTACCTTTGAAGGATATTAAAATCATAGACTATCAGAGCTGGAAGGAATCTCAGGGGTGACCTAGCCCCAGAACTCTGGCTTTACAGATAACGAAGATGCACACTGCTTAAGCTGGAGCCCAGGCCCCCAGACTCCTGATGGAGAGCTCTCTCTATCCAATCAGCCTGATTTCCTAATAGATGAGTGTAAGAGGAGGCGACAGTGAGTCCAAGACACATCTGCCCCCATAATAAGTTTGCATGTTGGGGTTCACATTTGGTCAGAGGCAAAGAATGTGCCCACCAAAGGTCAGAGGCTGTTGTTGGGAAAACAGGAGGTAACTCTTCCCATCCTCCTGTCCATTTGACAGCTGTAGAAGAAGCAGGGGAAATAGAAAAGATCTTAATTTTGTCTCTGCTAGTGATACATTTTCAGAACAGGAAGCCCTGTTTCTTTGTTAGTGCAAACATAAAACTATTTCCTGGCCAAGTGTTAATCGTCCCCTCTTTTGCATGCTCTTTTGGAATATGTCTCACACCCTTATAGAAACCAAAAACTGAAAGCACTTGTTCAGGAATGGATAGCAGGATAATGATGATAATGATGATATTCAGCTAACACTTACTGGACTTGTACTATGTGCTCGAGGCCATGAACACAGCTCCAACAGGAACTGTGTTGAGGGCTACCCTTATTATTTATAGTCTTCTAATATTTTAAAATAATTTATTGTAAAATATATACATAGAAAATGGCATAAAACACACACATATATGTGTGTATGTATATATATATATATGTGTGTGTGTGTGTGTGTGTGTGTGTGTGTGTGTATTGTTATACCACCACTAATAAAGCAAATAAAGCAAATATCACCATCACTCAGATCAAAAAACAAAATATCACCACCTTGGAAGCTCTTCCTCCCCTCACTTTCCTTTCTAGAGGTGAACTCTATCTTGACTTTTATAATCATCATTTCTTTATTTTTCTTTACAGATTTACCAACTGTTGACCCTCATAAGAAAAATGTGGTTTTGACTACTAACAGCTTCCCTCCAGGGCCCAGCCTCCCACTCCAGGCTCTCCTGTTGTCTCTAGGCTGTGGCTCAACACTTCTACTCAGACTTCCCTTCAAGTCTTCTTGGAAGATCCTCTTCTTCCTGAATCCCTTATTCAATTCCGTCTTAAGGAACAGTGCATGGGAAGTCAAAAGTCAAAACTGCATGTCTGAAATGTCTTTATTGTATCCTCAAATTTGATAGTTCGGCTCAGAATTGAATTCTAGTTTAGAAACTCATTTCTATGCAGTGTCTGAAGGCATTTCTCTATTGCCTCTTCTAATGTGCTCTTAAAGCTTCTGATGTCATTCTTATTCTTGTTCCTTTGTGGATGCCCTGTGTTTCCCATCTAGAAGCTTTCAGGATCTTTTCTTTATGCCTGGTTCTGGAGTTTGGAAGTGATGGAAGCTGGGTAGCACTAACCAGATACCCCTTCAGGAATACAGTTATTGCCCCAATTTCTGGGAATGCTGCCATGATCCTCAGCTTTCAGCCCTCTTTGGAGAATCCCTTGGCTGAAGAAAATGTCCAGGACCAGACTGTATCAAATAACTGACAACACAGTCAGGGGAAGGGTGACGGTCCAGCTTTCTCACCTCAACTGGCGACAATTCTGCAGACCCATCCCAGCTGTAGAGCTCCCTGTGAGAGGTCAGCTAAGGTCTTCACTGGGCCTGAACCACAGCCCAACTGCTTCCTCTGCCCTCTCCTTCCCCTTCCTTCCACAGACAATGATCCCAAGAGCACTCTCCTAAGTGTCCTGCCCTTCATCAGAGAGTTTCCTCCCAGAGGACCCAACGTGCAACTACAACAAGCCTTGCTGTGGGTCTTGTTTGCATCCATCATGTTGAACAAATCAGTAGGCCCTGTATTCTTGCTAACATTTACCTCCACTGTATGTTGACATACCCATTTTAGAGATGCACAGACTACAGAAGTGAAATAACTTACACAACAAGGTCACAAGTAGCACAACAGGTAGTAAGTAGCAGAAATGGGATTTGAAACCAGGATTAGTACAAAACCAGTGTCATGCTTGCTTCTGGCTTGGCTGTGGGAGTTTCAGCTACACATGTGAGTCCCAAGCTTGTTGAGGAAGGAAAGAGGAGCAGGCAGGAGCCAAGAACACAGCATGGACATAGTTACCCTTATCCTTTCAGTGCAAGGCACTTTGTTCTCGTGGGATAAACTGATTCTGCCTGCTGCAACAGATCTTGTGCCTTCAGGTACCATGGCATCCTTTCAGATAAAAGCTGAGTGTCTCTATGTAAGACGTTCTGATAACTACTGAGACAGGAGCACCTGGTAAAAAAAAGATGAAGAGGGAAAACAGAGGTTCTATCTAGTGTGTTTCTCTTATGACAAGTATTTGGTGTTTAATTTTATTGCCAACAAAGCTCCTGTGACATTGAAAAGATTCATTCTCTCTGGGCCTCAGTTTTCCTTTGTAAAAATCAAAGGTTTAAAATAGATAAATCCCATGGACTTTAAAAAACCTCATGAATAGCCACAAGTTGAATACCTATTACCAAGACACATACTTTCATTCAACAAATTATTATTGAATGCTTGTTGCAAGCCAAGCATACTTCTAGGCACATATAGAACACATAGTTCTGGGGATATATAAGTGAACAAAACAGATGAAAATCTCTGAATTGAAGGATCTGGCGTTGCACTGGGACACTTACTTAGTGCTTACCTTGTGCCAAGAAGAGGTCTGAGCACTTGTAGATATATCAACTCATTTAATCCTCATGACAGCTCTATGAGGTAGGTACTATTAACATCATTCCCATTTTACAGCTGAAGATAGAGGCGTAGAAACACCAAATTGTGCTTGATACAAACCTGTGATACAAACCCAGGCATTCTGGTTTCAAGGTCTAGGCTCTTATGTTGTGCCGCCACTGACTCTGGAAAAGTCCAAGGTAACTATTTTCAAATTTATTGGTTTCAAAATTCTTGCCAAAAGATGATGACCTTGTAAAGCTAACATAAAACGCTACTTTCAGAACAGTACGTACTGAGAAGATTTACAACACAGAGAAACATTTTCTGTTTTATATTAATAGAAATCAAAAGACAGAAACATTCTTTTAGTAGCCAAGTTAAATTCTAAATAGAAATGATAACCACATTTCATTCCAGCATGATTGTATAGGGTACAATTTCAATAATATAGTACCAGTTGGGAGCGTTAAGAAATTTCTTTTTCTTACTAAGTTTCTTATTTTGGGTTTATATATAGTTTACATTCCTTGAGAAAATCTGACAACTGGAATAATCACCTTCAGTTTATTTTGTAGGTGACAACTAACAATTATAATATGGATCTTCCTACTGAACATCATAGCTTAGCCTAGCCTACCCAAACGCGCTCAGTAAACTTAACATGAGCCTAGAGTTGAGCAAAATTATCCAACATAAAGCCTATTTTATAAAGTGTTGAATATTTCTTGTAGTGTATTGATGATCATACTGAAAGTGAACAGATGTATGGGTATAGAATGGTTGTAAGTTGTTTACCCTTGAGATCATGTGACTGACTCAGGACTATGGCTCGCTGCCGCTGCCCAGCATCATAAGAAGTATGATCAGTAGCCTGGGGAAAGAGCAAAATTCAAAGTACAGTTTCCACTGAATGCATATTGCTTTCAAATCATTGTAAAGTCGAAAAATCTTAAGTTGAACCAGCTGGGGATGTACTTTGTATGCTGACATTAACTTATGTCACTAACAGAAGGATCTGGAGTCTGTATAGGAATTTGCTGTACCTGGAGCCTTCAGGTGCACCCTCTGTGGTGAGAATGTTTCTGCCTAAACTCAAGGCAGGTTCCAAGAGAAAGTCTGGATGACAAGGCAGCTTGGGCAAATTTTCAGATTCCTCCATCAGGATTGGAGGGGCTCTTTGATATCATTTTGCCCAGGTACCTTACTTTACCACTTGAGGAGGAAACTGAGGCTCAGAGGGGAATGAAATTAATGGCAGATACAAAGCTAAAGCTGAGGTCTCCTGACGGGATGATCAACTGTCCCAAATTTCCCAAAATGTGGGACTTCTGGTGTAACATAGGGCAAGCTGAGGGAGAAGCAGGGTGAGTTGGTCACTCTGACTCTTAGTTCTGGCTATCCACTGCTTCTTAAAATATTTTCATGATGCTGCATCATTCCCTCCTGGCCCCAGCCTCAGGAAAAACCTTCGTCTATTTCCTTTGACTTCCCTTTCAAGTTTCACACAGAATTGTTAAGACTGAGTCCTCCTACTATATTGCCCATTCCTCTTCATGCCCTCTCTCTTGTTTTCTCTGGGAAAGCAGAGTTTGCAGGGCAAGTAGGATGATGGTCGTTTAGGAACTAAGAGAGAATGATTTCATCTCTAGAAATCCAAGAAAACCTGAATGGTCCAAATGATATCCAGCGAGTGAAATAGCGTCCCTCACAGCCCATGGAAGGTAAGAACTGGCCTCTGTATAGGTAGACAGTTCCTGCAAAGGTGGGATTTCACAGCCAGTGATGGCTCCCCCACTTTCTTCTCCACCCACTTAGTCTATCTATCTTTCAAGTCCTATTTCTGCCACAAGCCTTCCTGAGTACTGCAGCTCACCATGGCTCCTCCCTGTGACACAGCTACGACATTCATCGTTCAGCTGGCATTCCACCCCTCAACTTAAATTGTCCTGGGATTCCATACTGCCCTGGTAGCCCAACCTTACTCCCTATTCATTTTCTTGCTTCCTTTGCTAGTGTCACTTCGCTGAGAGCTGGTCCTTGGCCTTCTGCTCTTTTGTCTCAGTTCCTTCCGTCTCTGAGATGCCTCACACAGTCTCACAGCTTCAGCTATGTCCTCCCCACAGATGACTCCCAAATCAAGACCTTCAAAATTTTGTACTCTCTCCCCAGCTGCTAACCAAATTTCCACCTACCAAAGAAACATTTCCATGGGGCTCTGCTGCCATCACCTTTCTCATCAAGTGAAGCCCTGACTTCCCAGGTTGACACCGTCAGCCTCTTCCCAGTCACAAAGGGTGGGAAATGCTGACACTGAGGTGGGGATCAAGGATGAGGGACCAGGGTAAGTGCTATCAACAACAATAAAAAATTAATAGGCAATCTAAGAAAGAAATGGAAAATTTTATTTGAGTCAAATTGAGGATTATAACCTGGGAGAGAGTTTCTCAGAGAGTTCCGAGGACTGTTTCAAAGAATAAGGGATGCGGTTAGTATATACAGGACAGGCAAAAGTCACCTCTAAGCAAGCACACAAGTCTGGTGGAAGATTGCTGCTAGGTAACAGGAACAGATACCTTAGTAGTTTTAGTACTTTTCTAAATATGGGAAGAACCAAGAATCCAGGTTCATAAAAAATGTATCCTGAAAATATCTAACCATCTAAAGCCTGTTACGTCACTTTTCCCAGAGCACAGAATGCCTCATCCTAATCTTCACCCTGAATCCCTTTTGGGGTTTTAATGTACCTAAGTGACTATTCAGTTCAGTTCAGTTCAGTCATTCATTTGTGTCCGACTCTTTGTGACCCCATGGACTGCAGCATGCCAGGCCTCCCTGTCTATCACCAACTCCCAGAGCCTACTCAAACTCATGTCCATCATGGCATTGGTGATGCCATCCAATCATTTCATCCTCTGTCATCCCCTTCTCCTCCCACCTTCAATCTTCCCCAGCATCAGGGTCTTTTCCATTGAATCAGCTCTTTGAATCAGGTGGCCAAAGTAGTGGAGCTTCAGCATTAGCATCAGTTCTTACAATGAACATTTCCTTTAGGATGGACTGGTTGGATCTCCTTGCAGTCCAAGGGACTCTCAAGAGTCTTCTCCAGCACCACAGTTCAAAAGCATCAGTTCTTCGGCGCTCAGCTTTCTTTACAGTCCAACTCTCACATTCATGCATAACTACTGGAAAAACCATAGCTTTGACTATGTTGGCAAACTAATGTCTCGGCTTTTTAATATGCTGTCTAGGTTGGTCAAACTAACTTTTCTTCCAAGGAGTAAGGGTCTTTTAATTTCATGGCTGCAGTCACCATCTGCAGTGATTTTGGAGCCCCCCAAAATAAAGTCTGCCACTCTTTCCATTGTTTCCCCATTTGCCATGAAGTGATGGGACCATATGCCATGATCTTAGTTTTCTGAATGTTGAGCTTTAAGCCAACTTTTTCACTCTCCTCTTTCACTTTCATCAAGAGGCTCTTTAGTTCTTCACTTTCTGCCATAAGGGTGGTATCATCTGCATATCTGAGGTTATTGATGTTTCTCCCAGCAATCTTGATTCCAGCTTGTACTTCATCCATCCCAGCATTTCTCATGATGTACTCTGCATAGAAGTTAAATAAGCAGGGTGACAATATACAGTCTTGACGTACCCCTTTCCCTATTTGGAACCAGTCTGTTGTTCCATGTCCAGTTCTAACTGTTGCTTCCTGACAAGCATACAGATTTCTCAAGAGGCAGGTCAGGTGGTCTGGTATTCCCATTTCTTGAAGAATTTTCCACAGTTTGTGGTGATCCACACAGTCAAAGGTTTTGGCATAGTCAATAAAGCAGAAGTAAATGTCTTTCTGGAACTCTCTTGCTTTTTCAATAATCCAACAGATTTTGGCAATTTGATCTCTGATTCCTCTGCCTTTTCTAAAACCAGCTTGAACATCTGGAAGTTCACGCTTCACATACTGTTGAAGCCTGGCTTGGAGAATTTTGAGCATTACTTTACTAGAGTGTGAGATGAGTGCAATTGTGTGGTAGTTTGAGAATTCTTTGGCATTGCCTTTCTTTGGTATTGGAATGAAAACTGGCCTTTTCCAGTCCTGTGGCCACAGCACTTTCACAGCATCATCTTTTAGGATTTGAAATAGCTCAACTGGAATTCCATCACCTCCACTAGCTTTGTTTGTAGTGATACTTCCTAAGGCCCACTTGACCTCGCATTCTAGGATGTCTGGCTCTAGGTGAGTGATCATACCATCGTGATTATCTGGGTCATAAAGATCTTTTTCTATAGTTCATCTGTGTATTCTTGCCACATCTTCTTAATATCTTCTGCTTCTGTTAGGTCCATACCATTTCCGTCCTTTATTGAGCCCATCTTTGCATGAAATGTTCCCTTGGTATCTCTAATTTTCTTGAAGAGACCTCTCATCTTTCCCATTCTATTGTTTTCCTCTATTTCTTTGCACTGATCACTGAGGAAGGCTTTCTCATCTCTCCTTGTTATTCTTTGGAACTCTGCATTCAAATGGGTATATCTTTCCTTTGCTTTTTGCTTCTCTTCTTTTCACAGCTGTTTGTAAGGCCTCCTCAAACAGCCATTTTGCCTTTTTGCATTTTTTTTTCTTGGTGATGGTCTTGATCCCTGTCTCCTATACAATGTCACGAACCTCCATCCATAGTTCATCAAGCACTCTGTCTATCAGATCTAATCCCTTGAATCTATTTCTCACTTCCACTGTATAATCATAAGGGATTTGATTTAGGTCATACCTGAATGGGCCAGTGGTTTTCCCTGCTGCTACTGCTAAGTCACTTCAGTTGTGTCCGACTCTGTGTGACCCCATAGACATCAGCCCACCAGGCTCTCCTGCCCCTGGGATTCTCCAGGCAAGAACACTGGAGTGGGTTGCCATTTCCTTCTCATGAAAGGAATTTCATGCATTTCCAATGCATGAAAGTGAAAAAGTGAAAGTGAAGTCGCTCAGTCGTGTCCGACTCTTAGCGACCCCATGGTCTGCAGCCCACCAGGCTCCTCCATCCATGGGATTTTCCAGGCAAGAGTGCTAGAGTGGGGTGCCATTGCCTTCTCCAGTGGTTTTCCCTACTTTCTTCAATTTAAGTCTGAATTTGACAATAAGGAGTTCATGATCTGAGCCACAGTCAGCTCCCAGTCTTGTTTTTGCTGAATGTATAGAGCTTCTCCATCTTTGGCTGCAAAGAATATAATCAATCTGATTTCGGTGTTGACCATCTGGTGATGTCCATGTGTAGAGTCTTCTCTTGTGTTGTTGGAAGAGGGTGTTTGCTATGACCAGTGTATTCTCTTGGCAAAACTCTATTAGCCTTTGCCCTGCTTCGTTCTGTACTCCAAGGCCAGAGTTGCCTGTTACTCCAGGTATCTCTTGACTTCCTACTTTTGCATTCCAGTCCCCTATAATGAAAAGGACACCTTTTCTGGGTGTAAGTTCTAGAAGGTCTTGTAGGTCTTCATAGAACTGTTCAACATCAGCGTCTTCAGCATTACTGATCAGGGCATAGACTTGGATTACCATGATATTGAATGGTTTGCCTTGGAAATGAACAGAGATCATTCTGTCATTTTTGAGATTGCATCCAAGTACTGCATTTCAGACTCTTTATTTGACTATGATGACTACTCCATTTCTTCTAAGGGATTCCTGCCCACAGTAGTAGATATAATCGTCATCTGAGTTAAATTCACCCATTCCAGTCCATTTTAGTTCGCTGATCCCTAGAATGTCAATGTTCACTCTTGCCATCTCCTGTTTGACCACTTCCAATTTGCCTTGATTCATGGACCTAACATTCCAGGTTCCTATGCACTATTGCTCTTTACAGCATCAAACTTTGCTTCTATCCCCAGTCACATCCACAATTGGGTATTGTTTTTGCTTTGGCTCCATCTCTTCATTCCTTCTGGAGTTATTTCTCCACTGATCTCCAGTGGAGATGGATGAAGCACAAGCAGAATCAAGATTTCTGGGAGAAATATCAATAACCTCAGATATGCAGATGACACCACCCTTATGGAAGAAAGCAAAGAACTAAAGAGCCTCTTGATGAAAGTGAAAGAGGAGAGTGGAAAAAATTGGCTTAAAGCTCAACATTCAGAAAACAAAGATCACGGCATCCCATCCCATCACTTCCTGGCAAATAGATGGAGAAACAGTGGAAACAGTGGCAGACTTTATTTTGGGGGGGCTCCAAAATCACTGCAGATGGTGACTGCAGCCATGAAATTAAAAGACGCTTACTTCTTTGAAGACAAGTTATGATCAACCTAAACAGCATATTAAAAAGCAAAGACATTACTTTGCCAACAAAGGTCTGTCTAGTCAAGGCTATAGTTTTTCCAGTAGTCATGTATGGACATGAGAGTTGGACTATAAAGAAAGCTGAGCGCTGAAGAATTGATGCTTTTGAACTGTGATGTTCAAAGAGAAGACTCTTGAGAGTCCCTTGGACTACAAGGAGATCCAACTAGTCCATCCTAAAGGAAATGAGTCCTGAATGTTCATTGTAAAGACTGATGTTGAAGCTGAAACTCCAACAGTTTGGCCACCTGATGCTAAGAGCTGACTCATTTGAAAAGACCCTGATGTTGGGAAAGATGGAAGGCAGGAGGAGAAGGGGATGACAGAGGATGAGATTGTTGGATGGCATCACCAACTCAATGGACATGAGTCTGAGTAAACTCTAGGAGTTGGTGATGGACAGGGAGGCCTGGCGTGCTGCAGTCCATGGGGTCACAAAGAGTCAGACACAACTGAGCAATTGAACTGAACTGATCTCCAGTAGCATATTGGGCACCTACTGACCTGGAGAGTTCATCTTTCAGTCTCCTATCTTTTTGCCTCTTCATACTGTTCATGGGGTTCTCAAGGCAAGAATACTGAAATGGTTTGCCACTCCCTTCTCCAGTGGACCACATTTTGTCAGAACTCTCCACCATGACCTGTCCGTCTTGGGTGGCCCTACATGGCATAGCTCATAGTCTCATTGAATTAGACAAGGCTGTGGTCCATGTGATCAGATTGGTTAGTTTTCTGTGATTGTGGTTTTCAGTCTGTCTGCCCTCTGATGGAGAAGGATAAGAGGCTTATGGAAGCTTCCTGATGGGAGAGACTGAGGGGAAAACTGGGTCTTGTTCTGATGGGCAGGACTGTGCTCAGTAAATCTTTAATCCAAAGATCTTTTGATGGGTGGAGCTGTGTTCCCTCCCTGCTATTTATCTGGGGCCAAACTATGGTGGAGATAATGAAGATAATGGCGGCCTCCTTCAAAAGATCCCAGGCATGCACTGCTACACTCAGTGCCCCTAATCCTGCAGCAGGCCACCACTAACCCTTGCCTCCACTGGAGACTCCTGGACACTCACCGGCAAGTCTGGGTCAGTCTCTTGTGGGTTATTTTTAGGACAATAATAATACTGTTTGCTACCATAATGATGGATGCATGTCCTTATATATTTGTTTGAACCCATAGAATGAACAACATCAAGAGTGAACCCTAATGTAAACTATGGACTTTGAGTGATTACAAAGGGTCAGTGTAAGTAGAAATGTATCATTGTGGTAAGCAATACTGATAACAGAAGTTACATGTGTACAGGGACAGGGGATATATGGGAAATCTCTGTACTTTTCTCTCAATTTTTTTGTAAATCTAAAACTGCCCTAAGAAAATTAAGTCTTTAAAAAATATTACATATGTGTATATGTAAATGCACACAGAAATAAGATCAGTGGTTGCCAGGGACTATGATGGGGGAGGGGTTGATTATAAAGAGCACAGAAGAATTTGGAGTAATGGAAATGTTCTGTGTGTTGATTGTGATGGTTACTACATAACCGTGTATATTTGTCAGAACTTTTTATATAGCAATACTTAAACAGGATAAAGTTTACTGTGTGTAAGTTATGCCTTACTAAACTTGACTTTTAAACATTCCTAAGAATGTGTATCTTTTAAAAGTCATTGAACAAATATCTATTGAATGTCAACTATGTTCCCAGCACTATTGTAGGCCCTGAGGATACAACCATGACTAAAATAGACAAAATTCTGTTTTCATGATGTTTACATTCTGTTAGAGGAAACAGACAATAAAGATTAGCATGTAAAATATCTAGCCTGTTAGTGCTGAGATTTGCTATCAGGGTAGATGTTGGGTGTGAGGAAAAAGAGTCTAGAATTGCCCTTAACTACTGAAGGATAGAGTTGCCATTTACCGAGATGGGAAGACTTGTTAGAGGATCAGATTGAGAGTGAGGAGGAAGAGAACAGGAAGCTCTGTTTTGGACATGTCACATTTGAAATGCCTGCTAGATAGCCAGGGGGATGTCCAGTAGGCAGTTGGATATACAAGTTTAAAGGGACTTCCCTGGTGGTCCAGTGGTTAAGAATCTGCTTTCCAATGTGGGGCTTCAATCCCTGGTCAGGGAACTAACATCCCACGTGACTCGAGGCAACTAACCCATGCACCACAACTGCTGAGCCCACATATCTCAGCTAGAGAGCCCACATGCCACAAACTGCATGCTCTCTGGAGCCCACAGAGAGAGCCCCAACTAGAGAGAAGCCCTCACATGGCAGTGCTGCAACAAAGACCTGACACAGACAAAAATAAATAAACAAATTTTTTTTTAAGTTTGGAGCTAAAAAAAAAAGTTTAGAGCTTAGATGAGGTCTGCTATAAACATATAACTTAGGTGAGGTATAAAGATTTAACTCTGGAGTCTGGCAGGACATGCATCAATCTCCCTCTCAGGAGGTCTGCCCTAAGAATAGGGCTAACTCTTGAAGGCAAAAGGGGATAATTTAAGAAAAAAAAAAAAGATATAATTTTGGGATGGTCACCATGTGGGAGTAAATACAGATAAAAAATAGAGAATGTCTGAGGAAGGAGCCTCAAGACTTTCCAACATTAGTAGGTCAGAGAAATGATGAGTAACAAGCAGATGGAAACAGAGCAACCAGACGTAAAAGGAAAACCAATCATCTCTGAAGTCCTGGAAGCTGCAAGAAAAAGAAGTTACAAGTTGGAAACTGAATCATCTACATCATCTACATCAATCTGGATTTGACAATATGGAGATCACTGGTAATCCAAAGCAGTTTCAATGGGAGGGTGAGGGTGAAAGAAAAAGTTAAGAGAAGTTTGTAAACATTTAGATATAAGCATTGTTCACTATAATGTTAATACCAAAATATTTTATCTACTCCATTTTTCAATACTTTCAAGTATTTAAGAATGGTCCTTTCGTTATTTGCCTTGATTTGTCCTTGGTTCTACTTCCCGAGTTGGGCAGGAGGACATGAGGTCACCTGCTGGAAGATGGTCTCTGCTAAGCAACTGCAGGAATCGATCTTACTCAGTCCACCCCAGATGCAGAAAGTTTATCAGGCCACAGAGATATTTTTATAGACTGAAAGAGTCCAGGGGTACTAAACACGAGAAACTAAAAAGTTCTAAACCAAAGCCACATCATTGGGAAATTTCACTGTGCTGGGGCTAAACAAAGCGTTTCTAAAAGCTTCTAAAGGGGTAGGGGAGGGGAGAAGAACAGGTAAGCTACAAAAGACTAGCATCCAAGACAAGATTTCTCAACAGCAACACTGAAAACTAGAAGACGTTAGAACAATTACCTCAACATTCTATAGGAAAATATTTCCAATCTATAATTCTAAACTCTACCAAAATAGTAGTTTAAAGATTTTAAATATCAATCAAGTGAGAGTAGACTTTTCAGGTATGTGGGTTCTCAAAAAATTTGCTTCCTATGACCCTTTCTCAGGAAGCTACCAAAATGTTATCCACCAAAATGAGGGAGTAAACAAAAGTAGAAAGACACAAAATTTAAGAAACAAGATGTGCAACAAAGTGAAGAAATATACTCAACCTTCATCCTGATGGTGAAAGAAGACACTAAGGTGATAGCTATGCAATATATAGAGAAGTAACTAAGCCAGATTGGAGCAAGTCCAGGAGCTAAACAAGAGGTCTTTAGCTAAGGGCAGAATTTGGGCCTAAAGTGCTGACAACTACATAGAAAACTAAGCAAACAACAACAAAAAATGGTATTGTTAATTCCAGGGAAAATAAAAAGACATATAGAGAAAGAACAGCAAGCCTGATTTGTTACATGACTCTCCTCTAAATAGTATACATGATCACAATGTAAATAACTCAATACTGACCTAAGTCAATTTAACTAAACTAGAAAAGATGAGGGCTTCCCTGATGACTCAGTCAGTAAAGAAACTGCTTGCAATGTAGGAGACCCAGGTTCAATTCCTGGGTCAGGAAGATCTCCTGGAGAAGGAAATGGCAACCCACTCCAATATTCTTGCTTGGAGAATTCCATGGACAGAGGCGCCTGGTGGACTACAGTAGTCCATGGGGTAAGAAAAGATGAGAAAGATGCATTTGGATTTGATAAGTGCAAAAAGTTAACAGAGGCCAATTCTCATCATCCATGGTGGGAAGACAACAAATAATACTTAAAACCGAAAAATAATCAATAAATAGGACACAAATAGGTTTGTTTTAGAAATATGGAGATAATGCTAATAGCACCAGATAAAAGAATTGAAAGTTGTAGCTCTTTGAGAGGACAGTGAGGGTATGGTGGCTCAGAGGGTAAAGCATCTGCCGGCAATGCGGGAGACCCGCATTCGATCCCTGGGTCGGGAAGATCCACTGGAGAAGGAAATGGCCACCTACTCCTGTATTCTTGCCTGGAGAATCCCATGGACACAGGAGCCTGATAGGCTACAGTTCATGGGGTCGCAAAGAGTCAGACACGACTGAGCGACTTCACTTTCACTGCTTTTCTTCACAAACCTTATAGAGTATTTACTCATTATAACATGCTTAATTTTTGATTTAATATAAAAATTAAGGGAAAACAAGTTAGATTGATATGTAGTATCACAGAAAAAGGTCCATGACGTAAAAGTTTAAAAACCAGGACTTCTCTGATGGTCCAGTGGTTAAGACTCTGCACTCCCAAGGCAGGGGGCCTGGATTCAATCCCTGGTCAGGGAACTAGATTGCACATGCCGCAAGCAAAGATCCCGCCTGACACAATGAAGATGAAGATCTCACATGCTGCAACTAAGATCTGGTGCAGCCAAATAAATAAACATTAAAAAGGCTTAAAAACCAAATTGAGGAATTATAGCACAATTCTATTTTTAAATTTGTATGTATTTATAAACATTGTATATGCAGAGAAAAGAATCCATACTAAACTGTTGATAATGGTTACTCACAGGAAGTGGGACGGGGAGACTCTCATTTTTTACATTACATATTTCCATTTTGTTTATCTTTTTGGTAACAAGTATTAATCACATATATTATTTAAAGTACATTTGTTCATGTGTGTATATCAAGTGTTATACATGTATAAAAATGCTATTTGAGTGACAACATTTTCAATTATACTTTATATCAACAAGCACACTGCAAATTTTTTAAAGACCAATGTCATCTTAGAAACAATATGCATATGTATATGCCTCACACTGCCAACCATTGGGCTGGCTACCCATTAAGCAGGTGCTCAGTAAAGGTTGAAATTGAGGTCCTATATCACCGATTCGATGAACGTGAGTTTGAGTGAACTCCGGGAGTTGGTGATGGACAGGGAGGCCTGGCGTGCTGCAATTCATGGGATCGCAAAGAATCGGACACGACTGAGCAGCTGAACTGAACTGAACTGATCCCTCATCAGAGCAGCAAAGCCATGTTATACCATTCATTGCCACCAGATGGCAGGTCTCTATCAGAAGTCCTTGTCTATGGCGTTAACTGATCATCCCTACTCCCCGCAAACCTTTCCAGAGTACTTTTATCTCACCGTATTAGTATGAATTGTTTAAGCCCCTCTCTCTCAGACCAAACTAAGAGCTCCCCCAGGATAAAAAACAAGTAATGATAATTCATCTTAGACCATAACTGTGGAATATTAGCCAGAACTAAGTAGGCAGTTATCTTTAGAATAAACAGATGGATGCATATTCTCAGAAAACTAATAAAATCCCCCAATCATCTCCATACTTTCTTCCCCAACAATCAATCAAGAAACATTAACTGGGAATTTCTGTGTTTTATCCAATGTCCAGAGATGGGCATTTTGAACAGTGAGATAATACAAGATATAATAAACTGAAATCTCTCCTAGGATGAGCCCCTCCAATTTTAAATCTTTTCAGGCTAATCACTGCAGATGGTGACTGCAGCCATGAAATTAAAAGATACTTGCTCCTTGGAAGAAAAGCTATGACCAAACTAGACAGCATATTAAAAAGCAGAGACGTTACTTTACCAACAAATGTCTGTCTAGTCAAAGCTATGGTTTTCCAGTAGTCATATATGGATGTGAGAGTTGGACTACACAGAAAGCTGAGTGCCGAAGAACTGATTATTTTAAACTGTGGTGTTGGAGAAGACTCTTGAGAGTCCCTTGGCCTGCAAGGAGTTCCAACCAGTCCATCCTAAAGGAAATCAGTCCTGAATATTCATTGGAAGGACTGATGCTGAAGTTGAAACTCCAATACTTTGGCCACCTGATGCGAAGAACTGACTCATTGGAAAAGACCCATATTCTAGAAAAGATTGAAGGCGAGAGGAGAAGGGGACGGCAAAGGATGAGATGGTTGGATGGCATTACTGACTCAATGAGTTTGAGTAAGCTCTGGGAGTTGGTGCCTGGGAAGCCTCGTATGCTGCAGTCCATGGGGTCACAGAGAGTCAGACACAACTGAGCGACTGAACTGAACTGAGGTAATGCAGCTTCTGCCATCTGGGCACCTCAGTTTGACAGGAGAATGTGCTACTATCCTTGAAGAGATTCCTATATGGTTGGGATTGACAATGCTAAGTCCTAAGGAGCTTCCCAAGTGATGAAAGAAATACATCTTCAGGCTAGAAACATCCAGTAACGGCTTGCAGATTTATCCTCTCTCACATGTCCCAGCCCTCACAGGCCCATGTGTTCCAGCAACTGCTCCCATTTTCCACACAGGAAGGCCTGTTTTCTTCCCCACACCTGGAACCCGAGATCTCAAAGGGAAAACTGAAATATTCTCCTCTTCCTTCCCTGGGCATATTGTTGAGGAACTTTGCAAGTCATTGAGGCTAAACTGGGGGATCAGGAGCTAAAAGGGAGGGTCAAGCAGCTGTGGCATTTGGACTGGGAGTCACCAGGGGGTGGGAAGAGACAAGCTTCCAGAGAGAAGGGGTGGAGATCAGAGATTAAAAATTCCTGAGGTCTGCTCAGTGTCACTGCTCAGAAGAATATGCATGGAGGCTCATTCTCTCCACACCCCCACCTCCGCCCCTTATCTAATTAGCAGAAGAGTGTTAAAAGTCAGAAATCCTATCTCTTTCTCTTCTGGTATTCTCCAACCACCTCCACCCTCTCACTCAACTCCCACATATACACCCCGCAACTTGCTCCACAGTCTAAACAGCCCCTCTAATCTCAGAGTCCTGGCAAAGGAGCCCGGAAAAGAAATGAGGGGGAACTAGGGATTTGGGGAGTTTAGTGAGAAAGCACATTAAGAGGAAGCATTAATTTAGGATACATACTATAGTCACCAAAGGGTGAACAACCGTCCTGGTTTACCCACAATTGTTCTGGTTTAAGCATTGAAAGTCCCACACCATTGCAAACACCTCAATCCTGGGCAATCCAGGATGGTACCCTCAAGGTCTCTTTGCTCCAATTCACTCTGTAACCCTGAGTAAATTCTCTCTCTCTTTCTCTGGGCCTCAGTTATATCCTTGTAAAAATGGGGCCCTCTAGCTTAGACACTCTGTGGCTCTATAAATAGTCTCTAGATTTCCTGAAAGCTGGGCACAGCAAGGGTGACTCTGGTTTACTCCTCATTGATTACTGCCCCCAGTGCTCCCCTGAGACTCCTGGAATCTCAACATCCTGGAACGTGAGGTGGAAGGGGCCTTCAGGATTATCCTGTCCTACTCCTCTCTAGCTCTATGAATACCATTCCAGTGGAATACAGTGCATTTACTAATTGCATCCCACTTACCACTTGATGTTCTACAGTATAGTCAGATATGGGCTTCCCTGGAGACTCAATGGTAATGAACTCACCAGTCAATGCAGAAGATGCAGTTTCAATCCCTGGTTGGGGAAGAGCCCCTGGAGAAGGAAATGGAAACCCACTCCAGTATTCTTGCCTGGGAAATACCATGGACAGAGGAACCTGGAGGGCTACAGTCCATGGGGTCATAAAGAGTCAGACACGACTTAGTGATTAAACAACAACACAGACCAGAATTTTGCAAACTGCTTGTTAAACACAGTTGTTATTAAAGTTAAAGTATATAAACTTACAGTTAAGCTTATAAATAAATGGGCTTTCCTTGTGGCTCAGCTGGTAAAGAATCCGCCTGTAAGGTGGGAGACCTGGGCTTGATCCCTGGACTGGGAAGATCCCCTGGAGAAGGGAAAGGCTACCAACATCAGTATTCTGGCTTGGAGAATTCCATGGACTGTACAGTCCATGGAGTGGCAAGGAGTCAGACACGACTGATTAATTTATTTATAAAATTATTTATATAATAATATATATTTATAAATAAATTATATATTATAGGGCTTCCTTTGTAGCTCAGTCAGTAAAGAATCTGCCTGCAGTGCAGGAGACCTGGGTTCGATCCCTAGGTTGGGAAGATCCCCTGGAGAAGGAAATGGCAACCCACTCCAGTATCCTTGCCTGGAAAATCTTATGGACAGAGGAACCTGGTGGGCTGCAGTCCATGGGGTCGCAAAGAATTGGGCACAACTGGGCGACTAACACTTACTTACTTATATATTATATATAACAAAAACAAATTAATTGTTTATAATTAATTTATAAATAAATAATAGTAAAAGCAAAGGGAAAAAGGGGAATTCACTGGTAGTCTGGTGATTAGGACTCAGTGCTCTCACTGCTGGGGCCCAGGGTTTGATCCCTGGTCAGGGAAGTAAAATTCCATAAGTCACATTGCACAGCCAAAAAAACAAAAACAAAGATAAGTACTCAAAATTTATCATTTCCTAGTTATTTTACTAGGCTTCACTATTATCTATACCGGTAAGGTTATTTACATCTATTATACCTATGATAAAAATAACTATATAACAATGTGCAACTATTCATCTCTTTCTAAGTCCACATTGGCAGTTTGAAATCGGCCATGGTAGGAGTATGTATTCCATGCAAATCAGCAAACACTACCAATCATGGCTCCTGTCACACTGAAACTGGCTGCTGAATATCTACCAGCACACCACTAGTTCAGAGATACCACTATCATGTTTGTCTGGTCATTGTTGTTCAGTCACTAAGTTGTGTCGGACTCTTTGAGACCCCATGGACTGCAGCACACCAGGCTTCCCTGTCCTTCACTATCTTCCAGACTTTGCTCAAACTCATGTCCATTGAGTCAGTGATGCCATCCGATCATCTCATCCTCTGTCACCTCTTCTTCTCTTGCCCTCAATTTTCCCCAGCCTCCGGGTGTTTTCCAATGAGTTGGCTCTTTGCATCAGGTGGCCAAAGTATTAGAGCTTCAGCATCAGTCCTGCTATTGAATGTTCAGGGTTGATTTCCTTTAAGATTGACTGGTTTGATCTTCTTGCTGTCCAAGGGACTCTCAAGGGTCTTCTCTAACACGTCAGTTTAAAAACATCAATTCTTTGGAACCTAGCCTTCTTTATGGTCAAACTCCCACATCTGTACATGACTACTGGAAAAACCACAGCTTTGACTATATGGACCTTTTTTGGCAAAGTGATGTTTCTGCTTTTTAATACACTGTCTAGGTTTGTCAGAGTTTTCCTTCCAAGGAGCAAGTTTCTTTTAATTTCGTAGCTGCTGTCACCATCCACAGTGATTTTGGAGCCCAAGAAAATAAAATCTGTCACTGTTTCCACTTTTTCAGTTCCTGATTTCCATTCCTAAGAGAGAAACCAAGAATTGAATCATCATTTAAAAGCTAATGAGGGTACTTCCCTGGTGGCTCAGGGGGTAAGAATTCACCTGCCAGTGCAAGGGATACAGGTTTGATCCCGGGTCCAGGAAGATTCCACATGCCACAGAGCAACTAAGCTCGTGTGCCACAACTACTGAGCCCAAGAGCTACAACTGCTGAAGCTTGAGTGCCTAGAGCCTGTGCTCCGCAACAAGAGAAGCCACTGCAATGGGAAGCCCATGTGCTGCAACAGAGAGTAGCCCCCACTCCCTGCAACTAGAGGAAAGCCCATGCAAAGCAACAAAGACCCAGCGCAGGCAAAAATACATAAATAAAATATTAAAAAAGGGAGAAAAAAAAAAAAAACTAATGAGGGACTTCCCTGATGGTCCAGTGGTTAAGACTTTGCCTTTCAATGCATGGGGTATGGGTTTAATCCCTGGTAGGGGAAGTAGAAGCAATGTTGTAACAAGTTCAATAAAGATTTTTTAAATGGTTCACATAAAAAAAAAAAAACCCAAAAGCCTAATGAGATAATAAAGCTGAGTTTAAGGAAATGGATGCACAGGTTGGCTGTAAGTAGACTTGGCTGCAAGTAGACTTCAGTGTGGAGTATCTACCTCTGGCTTTCTCTCCTTCCAGGAGACCTTCTACCACAGTGAATGACTATTGCTCAGTCTAGCACAGAGGTCTTATGTAGACAGGGTCCCAAAGGACTCTGAAGAAGACATTGGTTGCCCTCTAGGTATCTATCTTACAGTGTTATCCAGCTGGCCAACTGAAGGATTTAAAGATGTATAAGAGTACCATGTTGACACAGAAGACAAGACTTTCCCATCTCTGGCGTAAAATCACCTCCAAGATTAATAAATCTCGTAAATCTTAAAACTAGGATAATAGCATGGAAGAGAGCTGGTAAAATCCTTAGAGGTCATTCAACATTCAACATCTTCCCAACTGCCCCATTTTACAGATGAAGTAACTAAGTTCACGTGATAGTAAATGGCTTGCCCAAGGTCACATAACAAGTTAGTGGCCAATGTCCAAAGTTCCTAATACCTGAAGGAAAGACCTTTCTTTAACCTTTCTTAAACATTCCATTTAGGAATTCCACTTAGAGAAATCATACGATCTTCAGAAAATGTGAGCAGGGACAAGCACAAAGTTTACACACAAAAGGCTCACCACCACCTTCCTTTCTAGAAAATTAAAGAATATCCTTATAGAGTACCAACGAAATGCCAAGTGCTATGGGGAGCACAGAAGAATAAGATTCAGTTACTCATACGCAGGAAGTGAATGTGGAATCACTCCTAAAACTCTTTCAAGGGGAATGTGGGATTCCTCAGGTCTAATGTGACCCCTGTTCTGACCACATAGACAGTGGCATGGAAACCAACCTCACTGTCTTAAGTGAGAGTTACACAATAGATTCTTTTTTTTTTTTTTTAAGTATCATTGACTTACAATATTATATCAGTGTCAGGTATGAACATTAGATTCTTGATTGGGAAAGGTAAAAAACAGAGAAGAGCCCACTGAGGCAAATTTGGTGAGCTTTTCCCAAGTGACCCAGTGTGGGACATCTCTTTTCCCCAAGGAGAGAATCCTACAAGCAAGCAAAAGAAGAGAACATGCTGGGTTAAGAGCCAGCGCTTTAGTGCATTAAGGACATTTTGCATTTGAGATATTCACACTCATCCTCCTAGAGAAATGAAATAGAAAAAAAGACAGAATAGAAGCCCAAATTTCTTATTATTAGATTTCAACATATATAAAATCACTCTGTCAAATTGCTACAAAAATCTCTAAACATTCTCATTTCTGTACTTATCTTGTCAGTTTGCAGGCTGACGCTAATCCCAGTTCATACTTCGAGTACACCGCACTAAAAAGGCTCTGGGACGTCTTGGCCCCCGGAACTCCTTTGATGGGGGATCTTTCTATTTTTGGTGGGTGATTTCTGATCTCCCTTTCTCATCCAAATCCAGTCCAGGGTGCGGTGAAGTGATTTGGATTATGGTCACAGAGTACTGAGTCAGGACAGTAACTTCCTGTTCGTACTTCTCTGCATCCCTTTAGCCTGCCTTCCTCAGCCTCAGGAAAGAGTTTCACCAAGCAAGGAAGATCTCCATCCCTTCACTGCAGTACCCAGCCCTACCTAATAATGCCTCGGGTTCTCCTAGGGGTCACAAGTTCTTTCATTCATTTATTTCTTCACTCATTTATTCATTCATCAAGGCATCTTCTTCAGTACTAAGAATGCAAAGTGAATCTTAAAGACAGATTCCTGCCTAAGGCTGAGCTTATGAAGGCGACAAAGTGGTATCAGAAAGAAAGGCATCTGTCTTTTCAAATATAGCCCTGGGTGGCCCAAAGGTTGATTCTTACATATACAGGCAGTTAACAAACTGGAAGACTCTTGTGCCCTTGGACTGCAAAGAGATCACACCAGTCAATCCTAAAGGAAGTGAAGTGAGTGAGAGTCACTCAGTCGTGCCCGACTCTTTGTGAGCCCATGGACTATACTGGAATTCTCCAGGCCAGAATACTGGAGTGGGTAGCCGTTCCCGTCTAAAGAAATCAACACTGAATATCCATTGGAAGGACTGATGCTAAAGCTGAAAGTGCAATACTTTGGCCACAAGATGGGAGGAGTCAACTCATTAGAAAAGACCCTGATGCTGGGAAAGATTGAAGGCAGGAGGAGAAGGGGACAACAGAGGATGAGATGGTTGGATGGCATCACTGACTCAATGGACATGAGTTTGAGCAAGCTCCAGGAGATGGTGAAGGACAGGGAAGTCTGGTGAACTGCAGTCCATGGGGTCTCAAAGAGTTGGACACAACTTAGTGACTGAACAACAATAACAAACTGGAGTTCTAACAAATACAAAATTGCAGACCTACTGCTGCTGCTAAGTCACTTCAGTCGTGTCTGACTCTGTGTGACCACACAGACGGCAGCCCACCAGGCTCCCCTATCCCTGTGATTCTCCAGGCAAGAACACTGGAGTGGGTAGCAGACCTACTAGGAATGAAGGAAATTTACTTGCACTTATTCTGGTAGAATATGGTAAAAGGGACTGTTGCAGAGGTGTCTGCTCCTGGGTTGCACACCACTTTACAGTCACCAAGGGAGGAGGCAAGAATGGTGCACTTGATTACTTGGGTAGAACAAGTGGGAGAGAGCTCCAGATAGAGTTCCTCTATAATTGTTAACACCCTGAGGAGGGAGGCAAGGTAAGGAGTGGGTCTCATTAATGAGTGAGAACCCCATAACTTTGAGGGAGAGGTGACCTGTCTTCAGAATTAGCAGAGTTAATTCTGCAGAGACAAGGAAACTTGTCTTCTCTGGGCTACAAAATTCCAACTAATGAGCCCTCAAGCAGGAAGAGAAAGAAGTCTGACTTACAGAGGGTAGAAACCTCCTGAGTAGGGAAAGGTTTCAGCTCCTCTGTCAGCCTGGGAGGGAAGAAGAGTTGGCAGGGCGGGGCAGGGCGGGGTTTCCCTTGCAGGCTTTAGGCTGAATCCCTCCTCCCTGGCCCCTCATTGGGTTAGTGGCTCCTGCAGCCCTGCCAGTGAGGGACAAATGAGAAGAGCTGTTGATTTTTCACCCCTTGGCCATGCAGCATTTCCCTACATAAATACTGAGAAAGACCCTGCCCTCTCCTCACTTCTCTGGACTTGGCCCTGGGCTAGACTTGGTCTTCTGGGGGTGGGAAGGGCCATGGGGGACCTACTTATTCTCAGAGTGGCTGTGGGCATATGCTATGTAACCTTCAGTGCCTCTGCTTGGTAAGTCCTTCCCTCCCACTGTTCACTCCTCACCAAGGAAGCTTCCACTATCTCATCCCCATTCACCAACTGCCTCACTTTTTCTCTTTTTGGTAGGTCAGTGAACAATTTCCTGATAACAGGGCCCAAGGTAGGATGGTCTCCTGCTCCTGTTTTTACCCATTCATGTTCCTGAGGGAACTCTTCTGGGGAAAGAAAAGACGGGAGGGGAGACAGTGTCAGAAGTCAGACACGCAGAGGAACCTATGACCAATCATTCCCTAATGGAGAGCTAACCCATTTGATTCCTATCTGTACCTTTTGACCCAGACGACCTGATGAGAGGCAGGGCTGAAGCTCGCACCCTTTTCCCTTTGCCAGGCCTATCTGACCTATACCACCAGTGTGGCCCTGGGCGCCCAGAGTGGCATCGAGGAGTGCAAATTCCAATTTGCTTGGGAACGTTGGAACTGCCCTGAAAATGCTCTCCAGCTCTCCACTCACAACAGGCTAAGAAGTGGTAAGTTTGTGCAACCTGTACAAGGGTGTATATGTCCATGAAGTTGGGCGTGCAGTATGTATGTATGTGTAACATGTATGTGTGCAGTGAAATGAAAAAGTTATCGGTGATCTGCCACTTCCTTGTTGTGGGTTATTTCCCCTTCTCTGAACCTCAGTGTTATCCCTGGGGTCAATAAGGTCAGCTGTTTAGTTCACCAGGAGTGTCGTAAGGGTTGAATGAGGTGAATACAAAAGTATTTATATACAAGTGTAATTACTCTGTTTTCCAATTCATGTTGTATTTGTGTTTGTACACACTTATATTTGCATGAAATAAAAATGAGGGAAAGAGTCAGTGTTCGTAGCCCCTGAGGGAATTTCAACTGTCATAAAATCCCAACGACAGAGAAGCTGAGAGATCACACTGAGCTATGCCTCATGTGAAGTGTGTGTGTGTGTGTGGAGTGTGTATGTGTGTGCATGATGTACCTGTGCAGCTGTTTATAACTATGTATAGTAGTTTGCAAGAAAGTCATTTATGTAGAAATGATTAGTGAAGAGTTTCCTGAGGAAAGTTGAGAGGAATGGGGTAAAGAAAATGAGGGGGAAAGTATCTTCCTGTGGCGTATACAACAAACAGGGTGAGAAAAACATGGGACAATGTTTATAAGGCCTTAGTCAGATACAAGCTCAGTAAGTGGTAGGTACTATCATTATAATTATTACATGGCTCCAGCTCCACCTCAGAAAGAAGAAAAATGCCCTTCTCTCTTTCATAAGCCAGCCTCATAGCCCTGAATCCTTACTGCCTGAGGACCAGAAGCAATGGCTAATGAACAGAGGCCTAGGCTGGATTATCAGGGGAACTGGGTCCTGGTCCCAATGCCATAACTGGTGAGGACAGTGGCCTCAGTTTCATCACTTTCTCTCTGGGTTTTACTTTCCCCATCTGTAGCATGGGGATGCTCATTCCTGCCTGTATGAAGTAAGGATGCTGGGAAATCATGTACTGTTCTCTCAAGCAGAGTAACATCCTCTTAATAAACCCATAGAGGGAGGGGGATAGGAGAGAGACATGAAATGGCATTGCCTGCTTTGGGTCATCAGGGTCCTAGTTTCTAGTTCCCTCTTTCTTTTCAAAGCTACCAGGGAGACTTCTTTCATTCACGCTATCAGCTCTGCTGGAATCATGTACACCATTACCAAGAACTGTAGCATGGGTGACTTTGAAAACTGTGGCTGTGATGAGTCAAAAAATGGTAAAACAGGTAAGTTGTGCCCTCTGATGGGTGTGGGAAAAGGTAAGGGGTTTAGAGCTGAGCATAAGCTAAAGTCTTCCAGAGAAAGCCTGAGAGACACATCTTCTTCAAACCCCTAAACCCCAGCAGAAATTTCCATGGTGGCCACTCCTAGATCAAGACTCTGCTAAGATGATTAGAGGATAAGCAAGTAGCACCAAGCTCTAAAATCAACAAGGCATCTAGGAAGGAGGAAGCCAAAGAGAGTTTAAAGCTAACTCTCGTATTTCAGGCTTAGAATGGCTTGTCCATAATCCATAGATATCAAATTATTTGCAGATAGCCTAAGAGACTTATAGGCCTTCCCTGATGGCTCAGACAGTAAAGAGTCTGCATGCAATGTGGGAGACTTGGGTTTGATCCCTGGGTTGGGAAGATCCTCTAAAGAAGGAAATGGAAACCCACTCCAGGATTCTTGCCTGGAAAATCCTTATTCAGATTTGTCACTAATGAGGGAGGCTGCTGCTAAGTCACTTCAGTCATGTCCGACTCTGTGCGACCCCATAGACGGCAGCCCACCAGGCTCCCCCGTCCCTGGGATTCTCCAGGCAAGAACACTGGAGTGGATTGCCATTTCCTTCTCCAATACATGAAAGTGAAACGTGAAAGTGAAGTCGCTCAGTCGTGTCCGACTCTTAGCGACCCCATGGACTGCAGCCTACCAGGCTCCTCCGTCCATGGAATTTTCCAGGCAAGAGTACTGGAGTGGGGTGCCATTGCCTTCTCCGAATGAGGGAGGAGATAGTCTAATAAGACTACTGTACAGTAATGGTACAGAATTCTAAAATGAACAGCAATGAACCTTTGAGATCATCTGGGCCAGCCCCAGCATCTTAATTTTACTTTGGGTATGGAGTTGAATTGTCTAGAGCTGGGGAGTACCTGGAGGGTGGGCAGTTGACTTTAGAAATAGGACTGCCCCCTACCCCCATTCCCACCCTAAATACCTCCATTTCCCTGTCCTACTTTTTTTTTTCTTTTTTTGACCATACTACACAGTTTGTGGGATCCTAATTCCCTGACCAGGGATTGAACCCAGGCCATGGCAGTGATAGCACGGAATCCTAATCACTGGACTGCCAGGGAATTCCCTCCCTGTCTCACTTTTAGCTATAGCTTTACACACTTCTACAACTCTTGGGGATGGTTTGGCTATGTCAGCTAAAATGACCGTGAGTCTTCTTCTAGGACTCAGCTGGAAGCTACACACAGAACTTACTCTTTCCTTATGTGCAGGAGGCCATGGCTGGATCTGGGGAGGTTGTAGTGACAATGTTGAATTTGGGGAAAGAATCTCCAAACTCTTTGTGGACAGCCTGGAGAAAGGGAAGGATGCCAGAGCCCTGATGAATCTTCATAACAACAGAGCAGGCAGGCTGGTACGTATAAGAGTTGACCAGTGAGCCAACAGGCTGAGCATTTACAACAGTCTCACATCTGTACAGACCTTCACAACTTATCAAGAGCTGTCTCAAACATGTTTCATCCCTTACCACCCAGCAGGACTAGGATAGCTACTCCTGTTCTCTGGATGACAAAACCAGTTAAGGCAGAGCTATCACTTGGCCAAGGCAATACAACCAATTAGCATCAGAACCAGGCAATGAACACAGATCTTCCAGTCTAGTCCTTTTATCACTAAACCTTATATGCTAACTCCTTCTACAGGCAGGTTTCTGAGAACATATAACAATACAGATCCAAGGCCCTGCTTCCATGGCTTAAAATTTTAACCATTTCAACTGGAAACTAACAAGGGTTTATCATACAACTTATGTCCTAATGTCTTTCTGGGTCTGGAGAGGTTGGGACTGATCTAAGCTTCTCTGGAAGATCAACTGCCCCAAAGACTTCTGGGGTGCATGGAAATCCTTGGAGTGTTCTGAACTCAAATCTGGATTCTAGTTGTATTTGGAGCTAAGAGCATAAAAATTTTGCTTTGAACCTATACCTAGATGCCCTGGCTGCCCAGTGTAGAGAAGAGGTTTTCAAAGCGACAATAATGTAATCACCTTGGGGATAGGGCTTCAGACTTCAGGTTTCCTTCCCTCTGGAAGAGAGCCCAAAAGACAAATCCAAACACACACAAACACTCAAGCCCCCAGCTATAACACTTAGTACCAATTATCATATTTTTCATTTTTAGTTTACAGAGTACTTTCTTCTTCATCTTCTTTTTAACAAAGTACTTTCTTGATCATTCTTAATCTTATGGGCAGAAAGAGAAACAAGCTCACAAGCGATATAGTTGGGCCTTAAGCCTAGGTTTCCTCTCTCCAGTCACCTTCTCAACACTTGCCTGGCTTTTTCCATAAGAATCACGCAGTAGAGCATTAAAATCACCAATATCAAAGCCTTTAAACCCCTGAACTTCCTAATTGAGAAGATCTGAGGTAGGGCCCAGGAATAAGTATTTTTCACAGGCCTCCCTCATAATTCTGATGTACTCTAAAGTTAAGAAATACAACTCTAAAATATTCCATTAATTGCTAGCCTTTGATCTTCTCTACCCAGAGCCAATCTCCTTTTGTCCTCCCTCTCTCTTTCTTTCTCTGAAGGCAGTGAGAGCCACCATGAAGAGAACTTGCAAATGTCATGGCATCTCAGGCAGCTGTAGCATCCAGACATGCTGGCTACAGCTAGCTAACTTCAGGGAGTTGGGCAACTACCTAAAGGCCAAGTACGAACGGGCACTGAAAATTGAGATGGATAAACAGCAGCTAAGGGCTGGGAACAGTGCCGAGGGCCACTGGATACCCACCGAGGCCTTCCTTCCTAGTGCAGAAGCTGAGCTGATCTTTTTAGAGGAATCACCTGATTACTGTACCCGCAATTCCAGCTTGGGCATCTATGGCACAGAAGGTCGGGAGTGTCTGCAGAACAGCCGCAACACATCCAGATGGGAGCAATGCAGCTGTGGGCGCCTCTGCACAGAATGTGGCCTGCAGGTGGAAGAGAGAAGAACCGAGGCTATCAGCAGCTGTAACTGCAAATTCCAGTGGTGCTGCACTGTCAAGTGTGAGCAGTGTCGGCATGTGGTGAACAAGTACTACTGCACGCGCTCCCCAGGCAGTGCTCAGTCCCGGGGCAAGGGCAGTGCCTGACAGCACCCCCCAGGAACTTACTGCTCAGTTGTATGACAGTGGAGGGGGCACAGCTTCTCTCGTGGAGAGAAGAGGTAAGGAAAACAATTGGAAAACCACAGGGTTGATCTGTTGTCCTCTTGATATCTGCTGTACATGGGATAGTGGAGGCCTGAGATGATACAGCAATCTGGGCCTCCTAATTTGGGTAGACCCCATTTCATCTTTTCTGCAAGTTACTTCCTGGTCTTCCTGCCTATAATTCTATAGCTTGCTAAAAGGGAAGCTTGATTTGGGGTCTGTATCCAGAAAGACCTTCAAAATACTTGCCCCTGGAGCTTCAGACCACATCTAACCCAGCTGTACGGCTAAGAATCAGAGGGGATGGAAGCCAAAAGTGGAAGAGTTCTGTCCAGACTCCTGAAGGAGTAACCTTCCCCTACTCTAGCTAGCTCCGGAAAGATCGACTATAAGTTCACAGAGGTAAGTGAGGCAGAGGCTACACACCTGCCTATATCGATGCATTTTTGGTATTGGGTTTTTTAACTCAATGCACATTTTTGAAAAGTTCTCCCTACCCATTCCTGGGGAAACCAGTCCATATAACCTGACAACTTTTCCAACTCAGAAACCATTTCTGGAGCCATGGAGAAGGGATTGGCACAGTAAGTGGACAGGTGACTACAACTTACCCAGTCAAAGCCTCCCAAGAGGGATTTTTCCCAAAAGAGCTGTAGAACAACTCTCTTTTGTTATTTTCCCAAATTGGGAACTCAACTTCATTTTGCAATAAATCCTTCTAGTATACATATTTGAGACTTTTTGTTTCTCTCCTTGGAAACCTTAGGATCAGAAATGGAATGAGAAACCCCACTTCTATATTCCAATGATGTACAAGTCTAAAAGAGAAACTGGAAATACCAACCCCTTGATATTAGTGTTAGATATCAGATAATAAAATTCAGACGCAAGCACTGGCCTATAGGAAAATAACCCAGATTTCTCTATTTAGAAGGTATTATTTTAATGCAACCTAAGCAACTTGAGGAACAAGCAAGCCCTTTGAACTTGAACCATATTCAAAGTGTGTTTGCTCTCTCAACTTAGGCTTCCTGGGGTGTCTGTACACGGAGGAGCTGGGCTCCAAGGCAAGAGACTGGGAAAGTTGTGGATTCTCCCTTCCTCATTTGCACTTCTACATCTTCCACTGGTAATCTGTGGGGGGAGAGCCCTAGGGGCTCAGCCACTGGTCTCCTAAATCTGAGCATCTCAGCCTTTAGAGTCTTCCCTCTCTGCAAAGGCCAAACACCCCACAGGGAAGAGATATTCAGCTATGTTAAATAAATAAGTAAAGTGGCTGATCACCAAGAGTAGGGAAACATTCTTAATGTTTTAAATTAAAAAAAAAAAACAATTTAAATGTTCAACATCGGGCACACTAATTAACTCATGGCTGCACAATGGAATATTAGCCATTAAAATAATATTCTGGAAAAATATTTGGTAACATGAAAAACATGCATGATACAATTAAGCAAATAAAGTTACAAAACAGCATGTTCAGAATGAATTCAATTTTGTTTTAAAAAGAGAAAAATATTAGCTGTCATGTAATACCAAAATAGAGTGGTTTGTTTTCCTTTTTGTGTTTTTCTGTATTTTTATATTTGTCCACAATAAACAAATTTTTTGTCTTCAAAAAGAATTAATAGAACATTAATTTTTAATGCCAACAGGGAATAACCAATCCATTGTTTTTGTTTAAGTGAAAAAGAAGGTAAAATATTTATTAAGGAAGTTGGCATCTCAAGAAAAACCATAAGCAGGTGCTTTGCAAGTCTACACTTATCTCTATTTTGTTGTTGTTGTTTAGTTGCTAAGTCATGTCCGACTCTTTCTGACTCCATGGACTGCAGCACACCAGTCTTCCCGTCCTTACTGTCTCCCGGAGTTTGCTCAAATTCATGTCCATTGAGTTGGTGATCCTATCCAACCATCTCATCCTCAGTCATCCCCTTCTCCTGCCCTCAATCATTTGTGCACTTAAAACTACCAACTATCACAGATGTCAGACACCAGAGACAAGAAGAAATCCATAAAAGTAGCCTATGTCAAGGAAATGGAAGATTTCCTCTACCTCACTTCAAGGAAGGTAAACACACACACACACACACACACACTACAGTTAGCAACAAAGAAGTGTGTGTGTGAGAGAGAGAGAGAGAGAGGTGGTAGTAGAAGGGGGGATGTAAGAGATATCATCTAAGTACAAAAATTGTGGTGAAGTAATAGGCAACCAAAAGAAAAGATTATTTTCCTGGGGCTCAGAGGGAAAACAGTTATCTGACTTTGAGGTTAAACCCTCAATAAATATAGATGCCAAATTACTCATCATGAAACCTGAGTTATGAAACTGCTAAGGAATTGAACAACCTAGACTTTTCTCTTTATCCATAACTGAATCTCCATCCAAAGACCCCAGGTATCTGATGCTTTGACATTTTCTCCAGGACCTTGTTGACATTCCCAAATGACCTTAGGGGAGATTTTCAGAAATAAAACCATTCCTGATGCCTGGTGAAGTGAAAGTCAGTCATGTCCGACTCTTTGCAACCCCATGGATCATACACTCTGTGGAAATTCTCCAGGCCAGAATACTGGAGTGGATAGCCTTTCTCTTCTCCAGGGGATCTTCCCAACCCAGGGATCAAACCGAGGTCTCCTACATTGCAGGCGGATTCTTTACCATCTGAGCCACAAGGAAAGCCCAAGAATACTGAAGTGGGTAGCTTATCCCTTCTCCAGCAGATCTTCCCAACCCAACTATCAATCATGGAGAACATGCCTTATGTTTTCTAGGGGTTTATATTTGAGATTTTCACTAATGAAACAGAATTCCATGAACAGTTTGCCTACTTCCCCTCAAAGCTCATAGTCCCAATCCTTCCAAGCTTCTTCCAACCTCATTCATTTTACCCTCATGGCAATCAACCAATCTTCCCACATGGACCCTGGGCTACAAACTAAAGGAATTTGGATTTCTCTGCATCCATCACCTTCCTGTCAGGGGGTCATTTCTAGGCATTACAGTGGCATTCAGATTCAATAGTTACAACCCTACACTCCTACCCTTTTGGCTCATTCTTAACAAGCTGGCTATCATTAAGGTGACAGAACAGTAAAAACTCATGTTTGATAGGTTCAGGGCCCAAGACAGGCAGGTTGGCAGTCACAATCTGATAGTGGATCTTGAAAAACTGCTGAAAAAGGAATCAACTCGATGAGGGAAACCTGTCCATGAGCCAAGTCCCATATTTCAGTAAATTCAGGCACTGCTCCACATTGCCTGGAGAATAGAAGCTTCTGTTTTCTCAGTCTAGGCTTGCCAGGCCCTTACAAAGCTTTTTCTCCTCCTCTTCCTCCTTCACCTCTTCTTCCTTCTCCCTCTTCTCCCCATCTTTGCCATGAGCAGAATTAATGACTCCTAAGAACTCAATGGACATGAGCTTGAGCAAACTCTGGGAGATAGTGAAGGACAGAGAAGCCTGACATGCTGCAGTCCACAGGGTAGCAAAGAGTCGGACACGATTTAGCAACTGAACAACAACAAGAAAACCCTAAGGCCTATTCCCAGTTTCCCATGGTCTCCTGCCAATCTCCTTAGGGCTTGCTGGTGTGTGGTCGTAAGGGCGGAAAGGAAGTAATTGGGCATCTACTAAGTGTCAGATGTTTAATACGTATCTCCAATCCTCAGAACAATCCAGTTAGAGTTACAATTATTTCCCTTACTACTGAGGAAAGTGTGGCTCAGAGAAGTTAAGCAACCAACCTTAAACATAAGGAGGTAGATTTGAATTCAGACTTCCTACCATATGACTTTATATTCTTCCTTTACACCACTTACACTCTGGGACCCCAGGGATCCCTGGCAACATTCTTAACTGTCATGACAGCTTTGTAGAAGGACTCCATTTATATGCAGTGAAAGGTGTCCTTTTCCTCCCTCTTCTACAAGTAGGAGAGTCACATTTCTCAGCCCTTCTCCAGAGAGAAGAAACCTAACTTTTGACTTGCAAAGGCCTTCCTTGGAATGATAAAGCAGATAGCCTGGCTCCCGCTGACTTGGGAGGGCAGAATCCTGGTTCTCCAGGGGGTACTCAAAGAAAGAGGCTAACCAGTGTGGTCTACAGTAGAGGTCAAAGTTTCAAAGGAAAAGTCAAAAGAGGGGTGTTTACTTTAGAGGCTAGAGGGAAAAAATACAGGCTCCAGAGAAAGACAAATTTCTAGCCCCAGATCACAAAGTACTCATATAACTGATCTCAAAATAGTGATCAAGGGCCTAGATAAAGATGTTTGGGTGGGTGGGAGGGGGATGAAAACAAAGATCAGAGCAAAGACTTCTAGAAGAAGTTAAAGACCTCTGGGTGAGACTAGTGCTCTACATCCTTCTAATTCTACTGCATTCCCTACCACAGGAGATAGGGACTCCCAGGTGACACAGTGGTAAAGAACCTGCCTGCCAAAGTGGAGATGCAAGAAACCCGGGTTCGATCCTTGCGTCAGGAAGATCCCCTGGAGAAGGAAATGGAAACCTGCTCCAGTATTCTTGCCTGCAAAATCCCATGGACAGAGAAGCCTGTCAGGCTGCAGTCTGTGGAGTCACAAAGAGTCGATACAACCGAGCGAGCACACTCACACCACAGAAGGAAAGTTAGGTTTGGAGGAGGAAAGTTCCCCCTGCTTCCCAACCCCCAGTATCACCAAGCGAGATAGCTGAACATTAGATTCCAAGGCCCTGAACACTCTCCATGGCTGGTATTCTGCCCACCCTGCCAGGCTGCCCTTTTTATCAAAAAATGAATGTATGATGACCAATGAAAGCATTGAGGAAATTAGGCCAAGGCTCTGGGAAGCCTCAGACTGCATTTGGTCAGGGAGGGAGGAGGTAGGCAGTGGGTAAGTGAGGTGGAATATGGTAGGGGATGGGTGGGATGTGGGTAAGGGAAAGGTGGTACACATTCCCCTCAGATTCCCAGGTACCAGGGTATACCTATGACAGGTCTAGGGGATGGTGAGATGGTCCCTTGACATTTCTTGGCAATCTGTAAGAGATCACTTGATTCAGCTATCTGCTTCTTAACAAGAGAGCTCCCAATCAAAGGCCTAGTGAAGAGGAGCACATCTTCTACTCTGTTTTCAAAGACTATCAGGGATAGAGGGAGAAGCTAATACTTCCTTACTAGGATAAAGTGCCTATCAGGACATTTGCCGCATGCCTAACCTGAATCAGCACTGCTGTGTTTTAAGTCTACCAAATCTTCTAGGACCCCTCATCACGGATTCTGGCCTTCAAGCATTCCTTTTATCCAACCTGAATAACTGAATTACTTCAGTTTTTCACTAGTTCTCTCTTACACTATTTTTTCCTTGACCTTATTCAAATGCACCAGCTTTGGGTTTTGGTGAGGAGGTAGGTAGGGTGTAAGCCAGATACACTTCTTAAACCCCAACTGCATTCACCTTTGCCCTCAAGAATCTGAAGAATCTACCTATTCTTGGCTGTCACAGAACTTTGATTGTCCCATCAGGCCCCACTTGCGTTTCTCCATGGCTCAAGTTCATTTCTAACCCCTCCACTTCAGCCAGAACCTCAATCAACAAGATCCTCCTGTCCTAGGGGCCTGCAGGCAGCGCAGGGACAAGAACATGAAGCTGACAGTCAGGACACGCTTCCTTCTCTGTTCTCACCTGTGAAGCATTTAGCTACTTTAAAATCCCAGTTTTATTTCTGTGCTGATGATTCCAAAATCTCTGTTTCTGTGCAAGCTCCAGGCACCACAGCTCTAATATTCCACAAGCCATTTCTATTTGAGTGACAGAAATGAGTCCTCTACTTCCATCAGTAACCTAATGACACTTTGAGTGACTAAGGCTTAACTAACGCATCATCCTCGACTTCTCCCTCTGCTCAGCTTGTCATATTGCACCTGAATTTTGTGCTAACTCAATAACTGATATTGTGCTCAACTCTCTACCCAACACAATGCTATCATACTTTCTTACTAAGACACTATCTTCATCATAACCTGACTTAAAAAGAAAACCACCAGTGTCCTAGAGCAGAGGTCTCCAGCCTCTAGGCTAATGCTTGATGATCTCAGGTGGGGCTGATGTAATAATAATAAAGTACACAATAAAGGTAATGTACTTGAATCACCCTGAAACCATCCACCACACCTACAATCCACGGAAAAACTCTTCCACAAAACCAGTCCTTGTTGCCAGAAAGGTTGGGGACCACTATCCTAGTGAATATAGTCCCAATTCTCTGACTTGACATCTCAAGTCTCCTAAATTTGACACAATCTTATTGTAAATATTGAAAAAAAAAATTCCCATGAACATAATCTCATGAAAATCCAAAAAATTTAGAAATACACAGACCAAAAAGTGAGTAATAGTAATACCTACACTCCCTTCTCCTGCCGGCTTACCACCCTTCCCAGAGGTAACGCCTATTTTGCTTTTTCAATTTTATCCCTTGTTTCCTCAGTTTCAGCTAGACTAGGTTATGACAATTCTTGTATACACCATTTCCATGCAACTTCCATATCTCAGTTAAAACCATTTTCTTCTTTAAGGTCTATCTGCTCTTTGAAATTGCCTGCCTTGTATTTGATACAAACTAAATTTTACCGCCTATGATATCTAGACATTATGTACTTTTCTATGCCTCAGTGATAGAGCTGTCAAGTCTCCTCTTTGGAAGTAGGGCCTTGTTACCCCTCTTGGTGGCTCTGCCAGCCTCTCATGACACTCTGCCTTTGCTGGGTGATTTGTACAGGACATGGAATTTCAGAGACGAAAGAGACCTTAGCAGTCATCTCCTGTAAACCTCTCACTTCACAGAAGAGGAAAGAAATTCGCCCAAGGTCATTTGCCTAGTTAAATGTCAAGCTGAGGATAGACCTCAGGTCTTCTAATTTCAAATGTAATCAATTTCTAGGTCCTCTGCTCTTGGAGTTGGGGTTAGTGGTCCAAACTACTCTCAGGACCAATCAGCGGGGCAGTAACTTTAGACTGGTTAACTGATGGGGGGAGGGCTTGCATATGGTATGTGTGTGCTCAGTCACTCAGTCATGTATGACTATTGGCAGTTTCATGGAATAGCTTGCCAGGCTCCTCTGTACATTATCCAGGCAAGAATACTGGAGTATGTTGCCTCTACTCCAGAGGATCTTCCCGACCCAGGGATTGAACCTGTGCCTCTTGTATCTCCTGCTTTGGCAGGCAGATTATCATTAGTACCACCTGGGAAGCCCCTGTATATGGTATGTGATATTTAAAAAGAAAATGTTAAGTCTAAAGAGAATGAAAGAGAACATTTGAGGTTCTCAAACATACCGTTATCACTTGAGCCCAAGACAAAGGAAAAGGTCAGCCTATTCTCCCAGCTACATTAAGCTTCATGGTACGTACCCCTTCTCCTCTCCTTCATATTCACCTTAAATTGGCTTCACCTAAATAAAAATGTTGAAGGACACAAAATCAGAGTCACCTTGAATGCTGACATCTCTAGAAATCCAGTGCTCTTTCTATTGTCTCATAGTTTATACATGCTATTCCAAGTATAATTGTAATTGTGCCTCCTTTCATTCCAGAAAGTGTACTGTTTGATGGCAATTATATAGTGCTCTTATTTATAACTCACTTCATGCATTCAATAAACATTTCTTGGTCACACACTCTGTTATAGGCATAGCACTAATGCGAGGGATAAAGAAGTTCATGACACTGACAAAGTCTCTGCCTTCATGGAACTAGCATTTTCATGGATGACACATACAATGAATAAGTTAAAAAAAAATAGGCTATCACAGATTGAGGTAAGTGTCATGATGGAAATTGTAGGGCTCTTACAATAAGGCAGCAACATTTTAAGAAAAACTGGTCAGAGCTCTGTGAAGTTGACATTTAAACTCATACCCAAAGGAATTAATTGTAAGAGCTTTAAGAAAACATATTTCAGAGAGAAGCATTAACAAGCAGCAAGGCCCAAAGCAGAAAAGAGCTTGGGAAATTCTGAGAACTGATAAAAAGTTTGATATAACTGGAGAATGCTTTGCATGTGGTGACATGAGATGAACTTAGAAAAGTAAGCAGGGTCCAGATCATCCAAGACCCAGCTGGTCACAGTAAAATGTTTGAATTTTGTTCCAGAGAAATTGAAAGCCATTGAAAGATTTTAAGTTAGGGTGTGATAGGCTCCTATTTACCTTGTAAGAAAACTCATGCTGGCTACTGTATGGAAAATGAACCAGAGATGGTCAAGGGTGGAAGCCTGAAGACAAGGAGGCAGTTGTATTAAGCCAGGCAAGAGCTGATAGTGAAGTAGACTAAGGCAGGGATAAAGTGAACAGAGGCAAGAAGAAACATGGACAGTACAGATAAAAGAGGTAGCACCAATAAAGTTGCTGATGGACTGGACGTGATGGGTGAGAGAAGAAGGATCTAGGATGACCTTCAGTTTCCTAGCTTTAGTAACTGAGTGGCAGGTGGTGCCATTTACAGATACAGGCAAAATGAGGACCAGGTTAGGGATAATGGGAAGATGCAGATCAAGTGTTCCATTTCAAACACATTAACTTTACATTTTTTCTGAGACATTCAAGTGGAAATATTAAGCAGGCAATTGGCTATTAAGTCTGGGGAAAATGGCTAAATAAACTAGAGAAGAACTCTGAGAAGGAGATCCAAATTCTGGAGTCACCAATACTGAAGCCATGGGAGTAAATGAGATTTCCTAAAAGGAGTAGGAAGTGAAGGGAAGAGGGCACAGGCCCAAGTCCAAAGAACCACCACACCTCTCCCATTGTTGTCTACATGTGCCCAGTGAGTAACCTGAGCAACTGAACCTCTTTTTGATTTTGGGAATAGATAGGTACAGGTTTGCTGGCAGGTAGAGAAATAGATGACCTAATCTTTGTGGGGAGCCTCCATCCATCTGTTCATTCAGTGAACGTCTTCTATGGACTGTGCCAGGTGCCTGTCTAGGAGGTACACAAGAAGGGACACAGTTCTTCCTGATCAAAAAGGAAAGCACACCTGTGCCTATAATAATGCGGTGTGATAAACAGGCAAATAAAAGTGTATACTTTTATTTGGGACAGTAGGAACATAGAGATGAAAGCAAGCCATCTCTGCCTGGCCCAGAACTGAAGAGAGCTCATCCTAGTGAGAGGAACTGAACATTATAAAGGTACTCTTAAGCCAGATAGACTTCCTCCCACCCTGGTTGTTGGCTTGTTTCTGTTTTGTCTTAAAACATATCTTGTACTTCCTAGAATCAAGATAAAATGGTGACAGTTTGGTAGGGTTAAGAAAGGATGTTTGGGTTGTCTGTCCTTTGACAACAGAGAGCAGTCCTTTCCAATGAGCCTCAGTCAGGTGTGTTGTTGGGGGCAGGGGTTAGAGGAAAAAGTGGAAGGAGAGAGTGGTTTATGGCTGTTCGCGGGGGAAAAAAAAAAGCAATAAAATACTTAACCCTGAGCTGCATAAGGGTCATAATCGGTATGATAAGCTATCATTTAACATGAGGAGGAAATTGAAGTTTCATTTCCTTGCTTTTGTGGCACCCCTTGAATTGGGCTGATGACACCATTCAGTCAGTCAGCGTGAGGCCTGCCTTACCAATTTTGTTTTGCAAAACAAAGCCAGTCACGGTCAAACTCAGTTGGTCAATTTCATAGATTAAGATGAGAGACCCCAGGAAAGCAAAACAGCTGGATTAGCTCTGGCTGGGAAACCACGGGTTAATCCTAGGCCAGCTTGGCAGGGAGCTCCATATGATCTTTCAGGCCCCTGGCACCCTCCCACCTCTTGCCCCTCAAGAGCTTCCCACATTCACCAGTGTCCTGGGGTTGACTCTAAACAATCTCCAGAATTTGAAGGGTAGGGCTGAGCGGAGGGTATGGATGCATTTCCCCCTTGTGTCATATGCTGACTGTCATCTTCTCATCCTGATTTCTCATATCCAGACTGGGTGGCATGGTGTGAGAGGGGAAAAAAAAAACCAGGCAGGAATCTATAGGAGCATAAACTGGGAAGAATGAAATTTTATTTAAAAATTAACAATAATACAAAATTTCTCTCAAATTCTGGGCTCCGATAGGTATACCTACTCACTCCACAACCTAAAGAAAATAGCAAGGATGAAATTTTTGTTAAAGTTCTAATGAACAGCCAGACATTTTTGTTGTCTGAGGGCTAAGATGTTAGAAAAGAACTATTGATTCTCTTAGAGATGATTCCCATTCTGATTCCTCTCCATGTTCAGAAGTTGCTGAAAAATTGAGGCCACTTTGGAATACATCACATCAGGAGATTTTCAAAGTTCTTGTTTAGCTGAAATAATTCCATTTTCTCTTTTTCTGAATTCTGATATTTCTGGTGAAAAATCAATTCTACCAGTAATACATAAGGACTATCAAAAAGCCAAGAAAATCTGTACTTGCAATGAAGTTGCCTGAATAATAATGGGGTTTGTGTTCCAAAAGAGATTAAGGTAATGTTTAATTTTAGTTGCATGAAGGTTGTCTTACATTTTTCCAAAAGGATTTATTCCTGCAATTTTCTATGACAATCAACACAATTTAATTTTGAGGTAACCAAGAGAGGTAATTCAGTATTGTGAGAAAAGTGATGCTAATTTTGCCACAGATTTTACTGTAAAGCTATGCCACTTTCTCTGTTTCAAAATCTTTACTATAAAAAAGAAGGGAATTTGATTAGATTTTCATGAATTTTTTTTTCAAATTCTAAAATTTTATTTCTAGCCTCTAAATTTCTCTATTCTGACAGTTCTGGTCTTCATAAGATGTCCCATACCAATTGCCATACAGAATAAATTAGAATACCTTCTGGTTTCTAGAAACAGATAGCCTATAAAATAGCAACAGTCAAATGTTCTTCATGTACATAGAGTCTTATGATTAGATTTTACTAATTTGAATTCTGTGCAGATGGAAGCTTCTTTGTACATTATATTTTACAGGGATTTATTATTAAATTACTACCACAAATAAGACAGCAAGTGGAGGTTTTTAACTGCTTATGACGATAATATTTTCAAGTGGTTCTTCTCCAGAGGCTCTTGGTATAATGAATAGCACTCTGGGTATGAGCCAGGAACCTGGATCACCAGCCATTAGCTTCATGTGTCACCTTGGGCAGGTCTCTTAGCTATTCTGAGCCTTGTTTGCTTTGATTATAAATAAAGGGATTGGATTAGGAGGTTTAAAATTAATTAGCAAAGGTTTTTGTTTTAAGCAGATAAACAAGAGCATGCAGTGATTAAGTATAAATAAAGGTACTGGTGCCTTAAGTATTACAGAGAATGAAAAGGAATTTGGAAGCACTTTCTGAGTGAAGGAGGAAGAGAACATATGACTGTTGGCCACAAAAAGCGATAGCATAAATGGAGTAAAACCCCAAGTTCCATTTCATTTATTTATACACAATAAATCCATTAAATGAATGAACTTGGTTTGTACACACACTTGGTTCACCCTATGAGAAAAATAAGAAGTTTCCCTTGTCTATGAAAAAGCACCATTAAATAATAAAAAGGTTTTAGAGGCAAATATAATTAAGTTCAAAACTCTGGCTCTAATAATTCCCAGATATGGCCTATATATCAAATCACTTTAACCTCAAGATTGTTGTAAAAATTAAATAGGATAACATAAGTGAAAAGTGCTTAGCACAATGCTTGGCACATAATAGGTAACAATAGATAGTAATCCTTCCATTAATGATGGGAACATAGTCCATACATAAGTTTAAAAAAAAAAAAAAGACAAGGTAAAAAATAATAGCTAACTTTAACTGAGTGCTTACTCGGCGTCACGAGGCACTGTTAGGTAATTTTACATATATTATCACATTTAATCCTTAAAACAATCCTGGTAAGGTAGGTACTGCATGCAGGAGACCCAGGTTCGATCCCTGGATCAGGAAGATCCTCTGGAGAAGGAAATGGCAACCCCCTCCAGTATTCTTGCCTGGAGAATCCCGTGGACAGAGGAGCCTGGGAGGCTACAGTCCATGTGATCGCAAAGAGTCACACACGACTGAGCAACTAACACTTTCACTTTCAATGTAGGTATTATCATTAGCCCCAGTAGAGAGATGAGGAAGCAGACTCAGAGAGGTTAAGTAATTTTTCCCACAGTCACAGAACTAGGAAGTCATGATGGAGTTATGATATAAAACTGCTTTGCTGTTTATAAAGGCCAAATGCTAAATTATTTCACCATTATGTCCAGCACATTATATCAAAGTATATTATTACATGCCAGATAAGTCAGCAATTAAGCATGAGTAGTTTGTATGCACATGAGATAAGCACGCATTAGAGCAAAATTACAGGAAATTGTCTCCTAGGCTAGGAATTGTACAAGCCTAAAAGAACAGGAGAATCTCCAGTATCGTGATATAGGAGAGCAGAGTAAAGGAAGAGAATGGCTTTAGCAAATGAACAAAGTGAGTAATGAGCAATGTGAGCAAACAGATGACTGTAGCTACAGCAGCAACCATAAGGCAGGTTCTGGGGAGACATGTTTTGAAAGATAAACTCTGACCAGTCTGTGGGAGTCCTGAATGCCAGATTAACAACTATAAAATACTTTTATAGCATATTATATACACACAAGATACTCAGTATTTTCTGTCACAACGCAGTGAAATTTAATTTCAAACAACTACTCATGGAGTAGGAAACCTGTTTTCTATATGGGCAATGTGTACATTCAACTCAGGTTCCCCTGATCAGTTAGAATAGGAAGAAAACATGCTGGCACACTGATTTTAACTCTTACTCTGCAATGTGTTTCAGAATTTCAAAATCTTTTAAAAATTCATATTAAGATATAACTGGCATATCAAAATCTTTATAGCGGCTTATGTAGAAGTCAGGAATACCAAACTCACTGATAAAGGTAAACGATCAAAAGGCTAGTTAAAAAGGAAGAAAAGTATTCTAAGAAGATACAAGGGCATGGAATCCAGTGAAAAGGCCAGCTCAGATGGCATAGGAGATCCCAGAGTCAGGCCTCAGACCCAGGTAACCACTGAAGAGCCAAGGACAGGTTGAGGGCATCCAGACCCACAGGAAGCTAAACAGAGGGTCTGGCTTCCTACATATAATACGGTGTTCAGATTGGGACCTACAATATGCATAACAGAAAGAGGAATATAACAATGTGATTTCATTAATGTGCCTAACGGCATCACATTTTTATTTAATTTAGCATATTATGTTTCTCACCACAAAGACTACAGTGGCTTCAAAGATTCCATTTTCTCAAACCACCCCTGAGAGGCATAAAGGAACTCATAATGGTGTGCTACTTATGTGTAGCACGTAAGTGCTGATCTTGTATCTCTGAAAGGTGCAAACAAGTTATAGACGAGAACTTGGGGGTCCTAGTAGATATAGTATTTTATTTTAATTGAAACTTTGAAAAGAAAGACTAAAGCTTTAAAATCTAAAAATTTTCATCGGGGATGTTTATTCTGTAGCTAGTCATCGGATGGTTAGAAGTTTGGCATGACTAATTCTTCACAGTCCATTTGCTAAATGACACTATAAAAGCAAGTACCACTGAAAAGGATGTGATGTTTCCAAAGCTTCAACCTCATTGTAGACTGACTGTTTTATATGGGTCCGTGGCTAACCATTTTATGGTGCAAGAGGCTCTAATCACATATATATGTTAAAGACACCTTGAAATGTTCTCACATTGTCAAGGACTAGGAAAAACTATATAAAGACCAGTGAGGTTGTCATCCTGGCTCTAACATAAAGGCCACCCAGAAGGATCAGAATTTTATAATCCGATTAAAATAAGATTTATTAACCCCTGAGATGCTTATTCTTATAAAATAAGCTTTACCCTCTCTCGCCTTGAAATGTTCTCACATTGTTAAGGACTAGGAACACTACATAAAGACCAGCAAGGTTGTCATTCTGGCCCTAACATAAAGGCCACTCAGAAGGATCAGAATTTTATAATCCTGATTAAAATAAGATTAATCCCTGAGACGTTCTTATAAAATTTTAAAAATCTTATTCTAATAAAATAGCTTTACCCTCTCTATCCCCAAAATAGAAAACTTGTGTGAAAAACAACTGGATCTTAGTAGAACAGTTGAGAATGCTTACTAAGTTCAGTAGGGCTGCTTCTAAACTAAAGTTGAACACTGAGAGATCCAAACAATGACAGAAAGTTTAAAGAAGGATCCAGAAATTCTCATTTAGATTGAGACACTGTTGGTAGCTGTGTCTTTTAAGGACTTTATCTAATTTGTCAATCTCATTGGCACCAAGTTGTTTCTACTATTCCCTTATTGTTCTTTTACTACCTGTAAGGTCTGTAGTGATTTGACAACACTAGGCTAACTAAGCAGAATTGTTTGAGAAAGAAAAAAGGGGGGAAATTTGAGGTTGCTTGATAGACCATGTGAAACCATAACTTTCCCAAGGAGCATTCCATCGCCACCTCAGCCAAGAAATGCAGATGAGGCAAGTGGGGGAAAAAAGGAATTTTTTTATGGTTCTAGTGATGGGCTGTTGGTCGGATTAGCTGCCCATTTGTCTGCAAGCTGCTTTCTCCTCCCATTCCGAGCTCCCTGCCATCACAGTGCAGCTGCTGGCCAGGAAGCCTGAGGAAGGGGCTCCCTCTGGAGCTGATGGCAGTGGCACTTTGGAAAGTGCTGGCAGGGGGTGGGCTATAAAAAACAATTTGGTCTGGGAACAAAAGGCATCAATCTCAGCAGTGTCATCAACCCTTGAATGAGGGGAGAGAACTTTCTGGGTCACTTTGGATGCAGGAATGGAACAGACATCATATTACTTAGTCATCTCCCCTTTCCAATGGACTAAAGAATCTAGTTAATAGGAAAGCTATGCAGAACTGCTCTACAATGATTTTTTTTTTCCTTTAGTCACATCCTTCAGTAAGGTGAAAGTTATCTTCCTTACAGTCTTTATCTGAAATTGCCAGAAATCACTGGACTCTACCTTTAGAAGTAAATTTCTCTATTAAAGGCTCTCATAAGTCTGGGGATTTCTAAGATTTAATTAACTTTTATAAAGCAATTATAGATCTTAAATGAAAGGCACAGAGTTAATATCAATTTAGTTGCTCAGTCATGTCCGACTCTTTGTGACCCCATGGGCTACAGCACGCCAGGCTTCCCTGTCCTTCACCAACTCCCAGAGCTTGCTCAAACTCAAGTCCATCAAATCAGTGATGCCATCCAACCATCTCGTCCTCTGTCGTCCCCTTCTCCTGCCTTCAATCTTTCCCATCATCAGGGTCTTTTCCAATGAGTCAGTTCTTCACATCAGGTGGCCAAAGTATTAAAGTTTCAGCTTCAGCATCAGTCCTTCCAAAGGTTAGTATAGTGAATGTTAGCACAATTAGTACAGTGAATGTTATTAGAAAGCGGACTAACAAAAATAAAATGAAGTCACTCAGACGTGTCCAACTCTTTGTGACCCTGTGGACTGTAGCCTACCAGGCTCCTCCGTCCATGGGATTTTCCAGGCAAGAGTACTGGAGTGGGTTGCCATTTCCTTCTCCAGGGGATCTTCCCGACTCAGGGACCAAACCTGGGTCTCCTTCATTGTAGGCAGATGCTTTACCATCTGAGCCACCAGGGAAACTTAACAAAAATAAGGAACTCAAGAAAAAGCACTTGAAGTCAAAGTAGCAGCAAACAAGGAAGAATTGAGCCATCTATGAATGAAAACTCAAAGCTTAATCTAAATACTTTTATATAGAGTTAACTACAAGAAAGAAGGGGCAGTATTTCTGAGTTGGGAAAGTACTTCTTGAGAGTAACTGTTCACAGTTCACAGACTTCCCTGGTGGTACAGTGGATAAGAATCTGTCTGCCAATGCAGGGAATGTGGGTTTGATCCTTGGTCCCAGCAGATTCCATATGCCTCGCCACAACTACTGAGCCAGCATGCTACAACTACTGAAGCCTGTGCGCCTAGAGCCTGTCCTCCGTAACAAGAGGAACCACCACAAAGAGAAGCCTTTGCACCACAATGAAGAGTAGCCCCCACTGACTGCAGAGAGAAAGCCCAAGCAAAGCAATAAAGACCCAGCACAGCCATAAAGAAAGAAAGAAAATTATATATGAAAAGTGAAAATGTTGCGCCTAACTCTTTGCGACCCCATGGACTGTGTAGCCCCCCAGGCTCCTCTGTCCATGCAATTCTCCAGGCAAGAATACCTGAATGGATAGCCAGTCCCTTCTCCAGGGATCTTCCTGACCTAGGGATCAAAACTGGGTCTCCCGCACTGCAAGCAGCTTCCTAACTAGCTGAGCCACCAGGGAAGCCCAAAATTTTATTTATATATATATATATATATATATACACACACACACACACACACACACACACACACACACACACACACACATATATATATACAAGTAACCGTGACATTTTCCAATCAAGTTGAACTGTGTCACCCTTAAGTTACGGCAGATAAACTATTGCCCTGGGTTTTCCAAGCACTAGTTTACTTTTCAAAACCCTTCACATAGAAGCTGAGGTAGGTACACCCAGGTTAGACATGTACCATATTTCTCAGCAAAGTTTAAGAAGACCGTGAAGGGTGTGTATGTGTTGGCAGCAGGGGTTGCGTAGGGTAAGGGGAGGCACTTCTACTGCTATTTAATCTCAAGTCATAAGAGAACTGCATACTTGCTTGCTTGCTTTCATGGTCTTTTTGAGTCCTAGAGAAAGGAACTAAATGAAGTTGTGTACCTTGATTAATAAGAATATCACACTATCATTCAAGATAAATGCATTAAATTACTTAAATTACCATTACTTAGTAACAAATGTGTACACAGGACTTTGGTATTACCTTGCAGGTTATGTCAGAAGGCAGTCTTCTCATTTTTCTTATTCACTCTATGTTAAACTTTCTAGTTCTGATCTATGAAATAATGACCTCAAACATGTCCAAAATTTTAAAATCCTATGGCTAACTACATTGTTTTCCATCTATATGTATTTGTTTTTTCCCAAAACATGTCTCAAATTAAGTTTCTCTATTTTTTTCTTCCACTTAAAAAACAAAATAAATGGCAGGTCTGGGGACTAAAGATGGCTTCCAGTATAGAATTTTTCTGCCATATACAATGCAGCCACTTTTTTGCACAAGAGGAGGCTCTTGTGGGGGAAATAACCTCCTGAAGCTGGAATCTCATTGTAACAAATTATTTGCTTTTTCCTATATGCTCTTGGCCATTGTTCAAAATATAGCCATCCACTATTTATCTGTATTTTTAAGATTTTTAGCTTGTCTTTCCAACATGAGTGTTAAAGGTATTTTGAAATACAGTGTACATACCAGTTCCAGGAGGAATATGTCCCAAAACTCATATAAACATCAGGACCGAAACTTGTAAAGCATCTTGGTCATACATATACCTTGAACATAGTCTATTAATAAGGAAGTGTTGCTAACCCTATTAATGTTGCAACCAGTAAGGCACCTATCTTTCCAAACCTTTTTTAAAAATGACAAAAGCAGTAATATGAACATTGTAGAAAATTTTAAATATAGCTAAACAAAAATAAGAAAAAAAAAACAAAACATTATATTACCACCATCCAGAGATTATACAGTAACATTTGAATGGGCATCCTTCTACAACTTAATCCACACATATGCACATATATGTATTTATCAAAGTGAGACTACTCTGTACATATTGCTTTGCAATATGTTTCTTCAGTTAACAATCTTTACCTTTTGAACACATTTTCATCTAATACTTAATCTAGATTCAAATCTTCCAGTTGTCTCAAAAATGTCCTTTGCCCCTTGTCTGCCTAAATGAGGGTTCAATCTAGAAACAAGTGTTGATTCTGATTATGGATCTTACATCTCTGTTAATCTAAAAGAGTCCCATTTGTCCTAACACCAATTTGTTGAAAGACAGGGGCCTCTGTCCTACAGAACATCCCATCTTGTAAATTTTTGCTTCTTTATGGTATTCTTTAGATGACCACATTATTTCCTACTACTGTAAGAAGGAAGGTTGACCTAAAGGCTAGATAATTTTAAGGTACACATGTCTGGCTAGAACATATCATAAATGATTAGTATGTTTCATGTGTGTATCTAATCAAGAGCTATATAGGATCTGAATGTTTCCCTATCAAGAATGTGAAAAACATACCACTAGATTTTGATGATAATAGATCTTTCCCCCTCAACTTCATTTGTGAATAGTTTTAAAGCACGGAAAAATGAAAATAATACTAGGATGCCCACCAACTATACTGAATAATTGTTAATATTTTGCTAACTTTATCTTTACATGTATAAAAATAACTCTTGCTGAATCATGTGAAAATAAGTTGCAAATATAAAACAATTTACCCCTAAATATTTCAGAATGCATTCACCTAAAGATAATGACATACTCTTTTCATGCTCATATAATTTTGACTCTTTGAAATTTGGCAATTATTTCCTAACATCACCTATCATTTCCAAACCTAAACCTCCTTAATTGTCCCCTAAAGGTCTTTTATTGATTTTTAAAACCAGTATCCAGCCAAGATCTACTCACTGCTTTTGGTTAAGGTATCTCTTTGGTCGCCCTCATTTCCATCTTCAGAAGATGTGATGGAATTCCAGTTGAGCCATTTCAAATCCTGAAAGATGATGCTGTGAAAGTGCTGCACTCAATTTGTCAGCAAATTTGGAAAAGTCAGCAGTGGCCACAGGCCTGGAAAAGGTCAGTTTTCATTCCAATCCCAAAGAAAGGCAATGCCAAAGAATGCCCAAACTACTGCACAATTGCACTCATCTCACACGCTAGTAAAGTAATGCTCAAAATTCTCCAAGCCAGGCTTCAGCAATACGTGAACCGTGAACTTCCAGATGTTCAAGCTGGTTTTAGAAAAGGCAGAGGAACCAGAGATCAAATTGCCAACATTCGCTGGATCATCGAAAAAGCAAGAGAGTTCCAGAAAAACATCTATTTCTGCTTTATTGACTATGCCAAAGCCTTTGACTGTGAGGATCACCACAAACTATGGAAAATTCTTCAAGAGATGGGAATACCAGACCACCTGACCTGCCTCTTGAGAAATCTGTATGCTCGTCAGGAAGCAACAGTTAGAACTGGACATGGAACAACAGACTGGTTCTAAATAGGGAAAGGAGTACGTCAAGGCTGTATATTGTCACCCTGCTTATTTAACTTATCTGCAGAGTACATCATGAGAAACGCTGGGCTGGATAAAGCACAAGCTGAAATCAAAACTGCTGGGAGAAACATCAATAACCTCAGATATGCAGATGACACCACCCTGATGGCAAATAGTGAAGAAGAACTAAAAGCCCTCTTGATGAAAGTGAAAGAGGAAAGTGAAAAAGTTGGCTTAAAGCTCAACATTCAGAAAACTAAGATCATGGCATTTGGTCCCATCATTTCATGGCAAATAGAGGGAGAAACAGTGGAAACAGTAGCTGACTTTATTTTTGGGGGGCTCCAAAGCCACTGCAGATGGTGACTGCAGCCATGAAATTAAAAGACGCTTACTCCTTGGAAGGAAAGTTATGATCAATCTAGACAGCATATTAAAAAGCAGAGACATTACTTTGTCAACAAAGGTCAGTCTAGTCAAGGTTATGTTTTCCAGTAGTCACGTATGGATGTGAGAGTTGGACTATAAAGAAAGCTGAGTGCTGAAAATTGATGCTTTTGAACTGTGGTGTTGGAGAAGACTCTTGAGAGTCCCTTAGACTGCAAGGAGATCAACCAGTCCATCCTAAAGGAGATCAGTCCTGGGTGTTCATTGGAAGGACTGATATTGAAGCTGAAACTTCAATACTTTGGCCACCTGATGCAAAGAGCCGACTCATTTGAAAAGACACTGATGCTGGGAAAGACTGAGGGCAGGAGAAAGGGACGACAGAGAATGAGATGGTTGGATGGCATCACTGACTCAATGGACATGGGTTTGGGTAGACTCCAGCAGTTGGTGATGGACAGGGAGGCCTGGTGTGCTGTGGTTCATGGGGTCACAAAGAGTCGGACACAACTGAGTGACTGAACTGAACTGAACTGAGTTCAGCAGTGTGCACACTGAGCAACAAGAGGAGCACCACCAAGTTCCTTCCTAAGGAACTACACTAGCATCCCAGCATCAAGCCAGCATAGCTTTTAACTGTCAGTGAGCATCTGGGCTTTATCTCAGTTTACTTTGTGCTTCAGTTAACAAGATGTGAACAAACTAAGGTAACTGAGTCTTCTATCTACATTCTTTCTGCTTATGAGAGATTTCATAGAACACTCTACTATTGGATAGTAGAAAGTGAAAGTTGCTCAGTTGTGTCTGACTCTGCAACCCCATGGTCTGTAGAGTCTATGGAATTCTCCAGGCCAGAATACTGGAGTGGGTAGCTTTTCCCTTCTCCAGGGGATCTTCCCAACCCAGGGATCAAACCCAGGTCTCCCGCATTGCAGGCAGATTCTTCACCAGCTGAGCCACCAGGGAGGCCCACGAATACTGGAGTGGGTAGCCTATCCGTTCTCTAGTGGATCTTCCCAACCCAGGAATAAAACTTGGGTCTCCTGCATTGCAGGTGGATTCTTTACCAACTGAGCTATCAGGCACGCCCATAGGATAGCAAAAGAAAACTGTAATTACTTATATACTTAACATTTTTTAAACTAATCTTTCTGAACTATGCATTAATTATGCATGTAAATACAGAATATAGGCTAGGGAAAATATAACTAAAATGCCACATTTTCTCAAAATTAAAAAATAATAAGCAATATCTTACATCAGCCTTCTATTACTTAATACTACGTCACTGTTAAAATCATATCTTAAATTGAAAGCCATTGCAAGAAAATGACCTCCATAAAGACAGCATGAGGGGAAGGGAGAGCCAGACGGGCATTGGATGACTTTGAGACTCAGGGAGGAAAAATTACTAAACATGGGAAAGGATGCCCTAAGAGACCACAAAGCACCATCATAAGCATTCTTTGGGCAAACTTGCCAGAAGGAGCACAAGTACCCAGTCACCTTCTCAGAGTTTTCCAAAAAGTGCTCAGAGAGATGGAAGACCAAGTCAGTTGAAAAAGAAAATTTTGAAGGCATAGTAAAGGTAGACAAGGGCTTTATAACAGAGAAATGAAAACCTACATTCCTCCTAAAGGAGAAACAAAAAAAGAAGCTCAAGGATCCCAATGCATACAAGAGGCTGCCTTCAGTTTTTCTCCTGTTCTTCCAAATCAAAAGAGAATATCCCAGCATACCCATTGGCAATGTCGCAAAGGAACTGGCAGAAACATGGAACAGCATTTCAGCAGATGACAAGAAGCTTTATGAAAAGAAGGCTGCTAAGATAGAGAAAAAACATGGAGCAAAAAAGATAGTCATCAAGGCGGAAAAGAAGGATTAGAAAGAGAAGGAAGTTGAAGATGATAATAATAAGTAAGTTGATTCTAGTTTCCTGCTTGTCTAAAAGCATTTAACCTCCCTGTGCACAACTCACTCTTTCTAAAGAAAAAAGAACTGTAAAGCTGTACAAGACTTGGTTTTAAACTGTATAGTGCCTTTTTCTATATAGTTAACATACTACCAAATGTGTCTTTAGCTAGCCCTGCCCTGGTGGTATTTTCAATAGATACTAATTTTGCCTCATGTATTATGCGAGTTGTATTAATAAATTGGCAAAGAAATGTAAAGTAGGTTCTTGTTGGTGCACAAAAAATATCAATTTTACATAGGGATGGTAGTTTTACCATCTTCAATTGTCTCTGATGCATCCTATATGAATTATTGTTCTCTTAACTGAACACCACTTTGTAACTGCAAAAATAAAAAGTTGCAATTGTTTTATTGACATTCTAAGTGCTTCTCCTATTAATACCATTTTCATATTAGAAAAAGATAATACCCCAAACTAATGTTTTATCTGAGATAATGTTACCTGCTGCACAAAATAGATTTTTTTTAAAATTTATTTTTAAGAAATAATTTCACATGTAGTTACATAAACCCTTAGGAGTTACTTTTTTAAGTAGAAGCATGACTTTTATAGTAAGACAGCTCATGATTTGTTCTTTGAGGGTTTTATTTTAATAAGATTATTCTGCAACTGGATGATGACACAGTTTAGGTTTGTTGGGATTATTTTTCAGCAGCCAATCAGCTAGCCAAATCTATGGAAAAGAAAAAAAAATCTTTATGTTAATTAATGTTCACATACTTTCTTCAATATATACTCTATCAATTTAAAACAGTTTCCAAAATCACTTTAGGAATAATAAGAAAATGACCACTAAAAATTGAAACAATAAGTATTACATTAGGCAATACTGTCAAGCATAGATCCAAATTGGAAAGGAAGGTAAAACTATGTTCACAGATAACATGACCCTTGTATATACAGGTATAATATTCCTCCACCAGTTTATTGTACTTTGCAGATACAGCTTTTTTCTTTACAAATTGAAGGTTTTTGAGCCCTCTGCATTGAGCAAGATTAGCAGCACCATTTTTCCAAGAGCAACTGCTCACTTTATGTCTCCATGTCTTTCTGTGTCTGCTAATTCTCATAATATTTCAAACATTTTCATTATTGTTAGATTTGTTATAATGGTCTAGGGCTTCCCAAGTAGAGTGGTGGTAAAGAACACACCGGCCAATGCAGGAGACATAAGAGACGTGGGTTCCATCCCTGGGTCAGGAAGATCCCCCAGAGGAGGAAATGGCAACCCACTCTAGTATTCTTGCCTGGAGAATCCCATGGGCAAGAGGACAAAGGAGCCTGGTGGGCTACAGTCCATAGAGTCACAAAGAGTCAGACACAACGGAAGTGACTTAACACACATGTAGTGGTCTATGATCAGTGATCTTACTGCAAAATAATCATGACTCACTGAAGGCTAGGATGATGGTTAACATTTTTTTAGATTAAGTTATACACATTGTCTTTTTTAAGATATAATATTATTGCACACTTAATAGACTACAGAATAGTGTAACCCTTTTATATATGCATGGGGAAACCAAAAAACTTGTATGACTTGCTTTACTGCAATACTTGCTTAACTGTCATGGTCTGGAACCTAACTGGCAACATCTCCATGGTATGCCTGTATAAAAAATTCCAAAGAATCTAAGAAAGCTACTAGAGCCAATAAATGAATATGGCAAAGTTGCAGGTTACAAGATCAATACACAAAATCAGTTGTGTTTCTACATATCAACAATGAATGATTCAAAAAGGAAATTAAGAAATCACTTTCATTTATAATAGCCTTGAAAAAATATCTAGGATAAATTAACCAACCTGTGTCCTGAAAATCATAAAACATTGCTGAAAGAAACTGAAAAGATCTAAATAAATGATAAGACCTCTCATGTTCATGGATAGAAAGATTTAATAATGTTAAGATGCTAAGATGTCAATGCTACTCATAGTGATCTACAGATTCAACACAATTCGCATCAAATTTCCAACTGCTGTTTTTGCAGAAATGGAAAAATCAATCCTTAAATTCATATAGAATTTCAAGGAGCTCCAAATAGCTAAAAAAGTCATGAAAGAAATCCAATTGAAGAATTTTCCAATTTTGTTCTTCCCAATTTTAAAATCTTCTATAAAGGTACAGTGATCAAGACAATGAGGTATATAGATATACATACAGATCAATGGAATAGAATTGAGAGTCAGAAATAAACCCATATATATAATCAACAGATTTTTGACAATGGTTCCAAGCCCATTCAATGGAGAAGATACAGTCTCCTCAACATATGGTACTTAGAAACTGGATTTCCATAGGCAAAAAATGAAGTTGACCCCTATCTCACTTACTATAAAAAATTAACTCAAAGTTTATCAATAACATAAATATAAGAGTTAAACTCATTAAAATCTTAGAAGAAAATAAAGGAATAAATCTTTATGACCTTGAATTTGGCAATAGATTCTTAGATATGACACCATAAGCATAAGCAAAAAAAAAAAAGGTAAATTAGAGTTTATCAAATATTCACAACTTTCATGTATCAAAGGACATTATCAACAAAGTGAAAGGACATGGGGCTTCCCCTAGTGGCTCAAAGTGAAGAATCGGCCTGCCAGTGCAGGAGACATGGGTTCGATCCCTGATCTGGGATGATGCCACATGCTATGAAACAACTAAGCCTGTGTGCCACAACTATTGAGCCTGTGCTCCAGAGCCTGGGAACTGCAATTACTAAGTCCACGTGCCACGACTACTGAAGCCCGAGCACCCTAGGGCATGGTGCCTAGACAAGATAAGCCATCGCAATGAGAAGCCCTTGTACTGAAACTAGAGAGTAGCCCCCTCTTGCTACTAGAAAAAAGCCCACACAGCAAAGAAGATCCAAAAATAATAAATAAAATTATTATTTTTTAAAGTGAAAGGACAACCTATAGAAAGCGAACATATATTTGCAAATCATATAAATATTTAAAATCTATAACATATAAAGAACTCCTGCAACTCAACCACAAAAACAATTAAAAATGAGCAAAGAATATGAATATGAACAGACATTTCTCTGAAGAAAATATACAAATGGCCAGTAAACACTTGAAAAGAGGGTCAACATCATTTGTCATTAGGGAAATGCAAACCAAAGCCACAATGACAGGCCATTTCACATCTAATAAGATGGTTACAATTATTAAAAAAAAAAAAGGAAAAGAACAAGTGTTGGCCAGGACATGGAGAAACTGGAACACTCATGCATTGCTAGTGGGAATGTAAACGGGTGCAGCTGCTGTGAGAAATAACTTAGTGGTTACTCAATAAGTTAAACTCAGAATGATCATATGACCCAGAAAATTCACTCTTAAGTACATACTTCAAAGAAATGAAAACAGGTACTCAAACAGATACACCAGTGTTCACTGCAACATTATGTACAATAGCCAGTAGGGAGAAACAATCTAAGTATCTATCAACAGATGAATGGATAAATAATATATATATATCATCAAATATTATTCAACTATAAAAGGGATAAAATTCTAGTACATGCTACTACATGAACTTCAAAAGCATTATGACAAGTGACGTAAGTCAGACACACAAAAAAACCAATATAATTCTTATACGTAACTTAGGTAAAATATCTAGAATAGACAAATTCATGGAGACAGAAAGAATAGAGGTTACTAAAGGGTGGCAGAAGGAGATAATGGGGAGTTATCACTTAATGGTTACAGAGTTTCTGTTTAGGGTGATGAAAGTTTTGGAAATAGGTAGTCATGATGGCTATACACAACTGTGATTATAATTAATGCCACTGAACTGTACACTTGAAAATGGTTAAAATGATAAAGTTTATCTTATATGTACCACCAAAAAAAAACAAAAAAATTGTTAAGTATATATAGAAGTATTGAAAATAATGTTAAAAACAATTGTTTATTGTGGTACTGTTATCAGAACATACAGCTCAACATAATGGAATACATGCTCACAAACAGAATTTTATATGTGACAAATGTGGCCTTATAAATCAATGTACAAGAACAACTGATCAGAAAAAAAATCAATTTAGATCTTCATTTTGTGATATATATAAAAGTAAATTCCAGAGACATAGCAAAGTTAAAAATGAAAAAAACTATTAATAGAAGAAAATGAAAGTGAATATTTAGCAAAACCTTCAATGGAATAGAACTTTCTAAACTTAGATGATAAAGTAAAACTCACAATAAGAAAAAAAATTAAGGTTTGACTTACTGAATATTATGTAAAAGTCAAAATTAGAAGTTAAACAAAAAGGGAAATATTTTTGCAGCTAATAGAACAAGCTTGATATAACCAATACATAAAGAATTCTTACACCTATCCTTCTCAAACTATTCCAAAAAACTGAAGAGGAAAAAAATGCTTCCAAGCTCATTCTATGAGGCCAAGATTACCTTGACACCAAAACTAGACAAAACAACACCAGAAAAGAAAATTATAGGTCAGTATCACTGATAAGCATAGCAGCAAAAATCCTCAAAGAAAACTGAATTCTATACATTAAAAGAATCATACACCATGATCAAGTGGGACTTATTCCAAGGCTGTAAGGATGGTTCAATTTCTGCAAATCAATATAATACATCACATTCTGAAGTATAAAAATCACACAGTCATCTTAACAGATGAAGAAAAAGCTTTTGACAAAATGCAACATCCATTTACAATAAAAATTCTCAGCAAAGTGAGTATAAAGGGACGATACCTCAACATAATAAAGATCATATATGACTAGCCCACAGTAACATCATGTCCACTTTTTCCACTTTTATTCAGCATAGTGTTAAAAGTCCTAGCCACAGCAATCAGAAAAAATTAATTAATTAAAAAAATAAAAGAAATCGGAACAGGAAAGGAAGAAGTAAAACTGTCACAATTTGAAGATGACATGATATACAGAGAAAACCTTAAAGACAGCACCAAAAAACTGTTAGAACTAATAAACTCAGTGAAGTTGCACAGAACAAATTTAATACAGAAATGTGTTGTTTCTATACACTATCAACAAAAAGAGAAATTAAGAAATCAATCACATTTACAATTGCATTAAAAAAATACCTAAGAATAAATCTAACTAAGGAGGTAAAAGACCTGTACTAAGAAAACTGTTACTACACTGATGAAACTGAAAAACAAACAAATGGAAAAATATGTTACATTCATGAATTAGAAGAATTACTATTGTTAAAATAACCATACTAACCACAAGATTTAATGCAATCCCTATCAAAATAACCATAGCATTTTCCACAGAACTAGAACAAATAATTCCAAAACTTGTACGGAAACACAAAAGATATTCAATAGCCAAAATGATCTTGAGAAACAAGAACAAAGCTAGGGGTATCACACACCCTGATTTTAAACTATACTACAGAGCTATAGTAACCAAAGCAGTATGCTACTGGCATAAAAACGGACACATAGATCAACAGAAAATAGAGAACCAGAAATGAAACCACATTTATATGGTCAATTAACTTATGCCAAAGAAGACAGGAAATACAGTGGGGAAAAGACAATCTCTTCAATAAATGGTTTTAGGAAAATTAAATAGCTACATGCAAAAGAATTAAACTGAACTACTCTCTCACACTATATACAAAAACAAGTGAAAGATGGATAAAGACTTAACTGCAGAGAGGAAACCATAAAATTCCTAGAAGAAAACACATGCAGTATGCAATTTTGAAATCAGTCTTAGTAATATATTTTTAAAAATAGTCCTTGAAATATAGTTAACTCACAATATTGTATTATTAGCAATATATTTTTGGATGTATTTTTCCTCAGGCAAGACTTCCCTGGTGGCTCAGACGGTTAAGCATCTGTCTACAATGTGGGAGACCAGGGTTCGATCCCTGGGTCAGGAAGATCCCCTGGAGAAGGAAATGGCAATCCACTCCAGTACTATTGCCTGGAAAATCCCATGGACAGAGGAGCCTGTTAGGCTACAGTCCATGGGGTCGCAGAGAGTCAGACACGACTGAGCAACTTAACTAACTAACTAACTTCCTCAGGCAAGGGAAGCAAAAGCAAAAAAATCCAAATGAGATCACATAAAACAAAAAGCTTTTGCACAGCGAAGGAAACTATCAATGAAATGAAAAGGCAGCCTACTGAATGGGAGAAGATATCTGCAAACAATATATCTGATAAGAAATTAATATTCAGTATATACAAAGAACTCATACACCTCAACATCATAAAAACAAAAACTGAATTTAAAAATGGGCAGAGAACCTGAATAGATATTCTTCCAAAGAAGACAGATGGCCAACAGACACAACATCACTAACCATCAGGGAAATGCAAATTAAAACCACAATGAGTTATCACTTCACATCAATCAGAATGGCTATCATCAAAAAGAACACAAATAGGACTTGCCTGGTGGTCCAGTGGTTAAGAATTCACCTGCTATCAGGGTTTCATACATAGCACCAGCTCCCTCGCTGCTATCTATCGAAAATCAGCCCTTGACACAAGGGTTTGAAAAAAATTAATAAAAAAGATTTTTTTAAAAATGAGAAAAACAAAACAGAAAAAATAACAGTTAAAAAAAAAAAAGAAAGAAACAAAACAAACAAAAAAAATGGAGGAAAAAAAGAATTCACCTGCCAATGTAGGGGACACCCATTCAATTCCTGGTCCAGGAAGATTACACATGTCCTGGAGCAACTGAACCCATGAGTCACAACTACTGAACCCATTCTCTAGGGCCCACATGCTGCAACTATTGAGGCCCTGAGCTACTGAGCTCCCTAGAGTCCATGCTCTAAAGCAAAAGAAGTCACTGCCACGAGAAGCCTGCGTAGTGCAATGAAGAGTAGCCCTCATTCACTGCAACTAGAGAAAGCCCACGAACAGCAATGAAGACCAAAAAAAATAATTAATTTTTTAAAAAACACAAATAACAAATGTTGGCAAGGATGTGAAAAAAGGTAACCTCATGCACTGCTGGTTGTAATTTAAGTTGATATGGCCAGCAAAGAAAGTAATAGGCTCCTCAAAAAATTAAAATCAGGAGAAGGAAATGGTAACCCACTCCAGTATTCTTGCCTGGAAAAGTCCATGGACAGAGGAGCTTGGCAGGCTGCAGTCCATGGGGTTACATGACTGAGCACGTGTGCATGAGGGTGGAGGGTGATGGGTTGTAGCAATAACCTGGTAGAACTGAAAAAAAAAAAAAAAAAACAATTAAAATCAGAACTACCATATGATCCAGCAAGTCTGCTTCCTGGTCTTTTTCTGAAGAAAACAAATACACTAATTTGAAAAGATATATGCACCCTTATGTTCACTGAGCATTTTTACAATAGCCAAGATATGGAAGCAACCTAAGTCAACAGATGAACAGGTTAAAAAGATGTGACATATACATACACATACACATACATACTGGAATATTACTCAATAGAAAAGAAAATTCTCCATTTGCAACAACATGGATAAATCTAGAAGGTATTGTGCTGTGTGAAATAAGTCAGAGAAAGATATATACTACATAATTTCACTTATAAGTGGAATATAAATACTAAAACAAATGAATAAACAAAACAGAAACAGAGTCACAGATACAGAAAACAAATAGGCAGTTGCCAGAGGGAAGGCAGGTAAGTAATGAGTAAAAGCGGTAAGGGATATTAAGAGGTACAAACTTCCAGGTACAAAATAAACAAGTCACAGGAATTAAATGTACAGGAGAATGGGGAATATAGTAAATAATAATAACAATACAATACATTTTATGGTGACAGATGACAACTAGATTTATCATATTGAACATTTTGCAATATAAAGAAGTATCAAATTACTATGTCATGCACCTGGAACTAACACAGTATTGTAGATTAGTTATAATTCAGTAATGGAAAAAGGAATTCTTACAAAACTCCAACAGATAAGTGGATCTAAAGAAAAATAGATAATTCACAAAGGAGGAAATACAATTAAACATAGGAGAAAATGTTTAACTTTACCAGTATACATATATATATATATATATATAAAGTTAAAGCAATTGAATTCTCATCTTTCATTTATTTTGTCTCTTATTAAGTGAGTCCAATCCCCACCCCAGTGTTTTTAACTTACATCTAAGACTTATATGGATGAAGTGAAACGAAAATTATACATTGGTAATCACAGTGTACCTTGGGATTGCCCTTTAAGGAAGCAATATGACAGTATGTATTGTGACTGAAAATATTTGTATTAGAAATAATAATGCAAAAAAATCAATAAAATTCTGAAAAAGAAGAGTAATAGAAAGATTTAGAACTATCTGATTTTGAAATATATTACAAACCTATAATACTTAAAGCAGTATGGTACTTACAAATGAACAGACATATATAAATGAAATAAACCAACTCACCAAAATAGAAATAAACCCACAAAATGCATACAAGAACTTAGTATATATTAACAGCAGATTCTTAAATCTACAAGAAAAAAAATCTACAATAAAAACAACAACTATCTTAAATCTACAATAAAAACAAACCATCAATAAATGGTTTGGGTCAACTGAGTAACCAAATGGAAAATTAAATAAAATGTGGCATCTACCTTACTTCCTGTAACAACAACAACAAAAAAATTCCAGACGATCAAAGACATATCCATGGGGGGTGGGAGGAAATATAATATTACAGTGTATTAGAAGGGGACTTTCCTGGCAGTCCCCTGGTTAAGACTTTGCCTTTCAGTGCAAGGGATGTGAGTTCAATCCCTGGTCAGGGAGCTAAGATCCCATATGACACGTGGACAAAAAGAAAACAAACATAAAGAACAGAAGTGGGCTTCCCTGGTGGCTCAATAGTAAAGAATATGCTCCTGCCAATGCAGGAGACACGGGTTTGATCCCTGGTCCAGGAAGAAGTGTGTCACAACTATTGAACCTGTGCTCTAGAGCCCGGGAACCACAACTACGTAAGGTCATGCGCCCTAAAGCCTGTGCTCTGCAACAAGAGAAGCCACTGCAATGAGAAGCCTATGCACTGCAACTAGAGAGTAGCCCCTGGCCACCACAACTAAAGAAAGCCCTTGTGCATCAATGAAGAACAAGTACAGCCAAAAATAAATAAATAAATAAAATTATTTTTAAGAAAGCTTTCCCTTAAAGAAGCAACATTATAACAAATTCAATAAAGACTTTAAAAAATGGTCCACATAAAAAAAATTCTTCATGAAAAATGTACTACAAGGCAGCATGAGAGAATGTTATTTATGATCTTGAAACAGAAAACCTTCAAATATGACAGAAACCCAAGCCATAAAAGAGCTCAATAAATACAGCTACATAAAAATTAAAATATATCATGAAAATAGTCAAAAAAGACAGTGATAAACTACAGAAATCTATTAAAATCTACTAATCAACAAAAGGTTGATTTTTTTAAACATATAGAGTACCAATACAATAAAGAAAATACTAGATAACTGAGCCCTGGCAAATGGATTAAGGGTATGAGGAATTTCATAGAAAAGGAAATGCAAATGGCTCTAAGCAGCGTATATAAAAGATACTCAAACTCACTCATAACAAAAGAAATATAAATTAAGTTATGAGATACATTTTTCACCTATTACATTGGTTAAAAAAAAAACCCACCAAGCTTGAAAAAACATCAGGCACTCTCATTCAATTTTCATCGGAGTATAAAATGGTACAACTATGGTGGCTTAGGCTGTAAAGAATCCACTTACAATGCAGGAGACCTGCGTTTGATCCCCGGGTTGGGAAGATCCCCTGGAGAAGGGAATGGCTACCTACTCCAGTATTCTTGCCTAGAGAATTCCATGGACAAAGGAGATTGACAGGCTACAGCCCATGGGATCGCAAAGAGTCGGACACAACTGAGCCACTAACACTTTCACACTTTGATTGTGCTGTGCTGTGCTAAGCTGCTAAAGATGTGTCCAACTCTGTGTGACCCTATGGACCGTAGCCTACAAGGCACCTATATCCATGGGATTCTCCAGACCAAGAATACTAGAGTGGGTTGCCATGCCCTCCTCCAGGGGATATGCCCCACCCAGGGATCAATCCCACATCATTTATGTCTCCTGCATCAGCACACGGGTTCTTAACCTCTAATGCTACCTAGGAAGTTCCCATACTTTCACTACAAAAGGCAATTTGCCAATATTTATCCAAAGTAAAAATACACATATCAAAAACATCAAAATAACATTCTTTTTTACTCAGTATTTCATTTGTAGAAATTTATTCTATAGATATATGGTATGCTGATGAATAAAGATATTCACTGGAGCAGTTTATAACGAGCAAGGAGTGGAAGCAAACTAAACAACCATCTATATGTGACTAATTAATAAATTGTAGAGAATCCCCTGGTAGTCCAGGGGTTAGCACCCTGCCTTTCTACTGCAGGGGGCAAGGGTTCGATTCCTGGTTGGAGAATGAAGATACCACAAGTCACATGCCCTGCCCCCCCCCCCAAAAAAAATTGTACAAATCCATAATACAGATTGCCATAAACTGTTCTTTCAAAATGGGGCAATTTCGTTTATAATGCTATTTAATAATTTACAATATAAAGTAAATAAGGTAAAAAGTTATCAAAAACTATTTTTAGTAACTAGCATTTGTATCTGTGTTTTTTAGTACATCTAAAATGATATGTTTATATACATATATAGATTTTCACTGAAAGGATATACTAAAGGCTGGTAACAATGATCAACTCCAAGGAACAACTGGGTGGCTGAGGAAGAGGAATGTAAAGGAGAGTATATATTTCACTATATATCCTTTTGGAACTTTTAAACTTTATACCATATTCAGACATTGCTTATTAAAAAATTAAACAGTTTAAAAAATGTAAGTTCTTTAAGGGTCAAAAAAATTTTTTTAATTTCATGTTTCAAATTATAATTTAACTTTTTGATCTCTTTCCAAAGAGATCAAATAATGAAATAATCTCAATGTGTGAAAAGCTTTATACTCGAGAGATGTTTACTGTTACAATATTTACAACAGCAAACAAACAGCAGAAGAATGGTAAAGATAACAAAAGAAATATGTAACTATTAAAATAAACTCTATAAAACATACACTTAAAAAAATTAAAAAAACAACAAATAAAAACATACACTTAAATACAGCAATATTTATGGGATATGTTTACATATAGTGATATAAAAAAACAAAACCTGAGCAAAGAAAAAAAAGAGAACTGAATTAGTTTCTATATAAATACAGACTTTTTTAAAAAAGTCCAAAAACAAAACCAGTAATAGCAGCAGCTAACATTTGAGCACCTACATACATGGCATGTGAAGAATTTTACATGCACTAATACATTTAATCCTAATAATATCCATGCTAGCTAGGTAGGTACTAATATATTTATATCCTGTTCTTGTTGTTCAGGTGCCAAATCATGTCTGATTCTTTGCGACGCCATGGACTGCAGCACACCAGCTTTCCCTGTCCTTCACCATCTCCTGGAGTTTGCTCAAACTCATGTCCATTGAGTCAGTGATGCCATCCAACCATCTCATCCTCTGTCACCTCCTTCTCCTCCTGCTTTAGTCTTTCCCAGCATCAGGGTCTTTTCCAATGAGTCAGCTCTTCCCATCAGGTGGCCAAAGTTTTGGAGCTTCAGCTTCAGCATCAGTCCTTCCAATGAATATTCAGGGTTGATTTCCTTTAGGATTGACTGGTTTGATTTATTTGCTGTCCAAGGGACTCTCAAGAGTCTTCTCCAGCATTACAATTCAGAAGCATCAATTCTTCGGTACTCAGCCTTTTTTACTGTCCAGCTCTCACATCCATTCACAACCACTGGAAAAACCATAGCTTTGACTATACAGACCTTTGTTGGCAAAGTGATATCTATGCTTTTTAATATGCTGTCTAGGTTTGTCATATCTGAGGTTAATGATATTTCTCCCAGGAATCTTGATTCCAGCTTGTGCTTCATTCAGCCCAGCATTTTGCATTATGCACTCTGCATATAAGTTAAATAAGCATGGTGACAATATACAGCCTTGACATTCTCCTTTCCCAATTTGGAACCAGTCCGTTGTTCCATGTCTGGTTCTAACTGTTGCTTCTTGACCTGCATACAGGTTTCGCAGGAGGCAGGTAAGGTGGTCTAGTATTCCCATCTCTTTAAGAATTTTCCACAGTCTACACAGTCAAAGGCTTTAGCATAGTGAATGAAGCAGATGTTTTTCTGGAATTCTCTAGCTTTTTCTATGATTTTGGCACTCTGATCTCTGGTTCCTCTGCCTTTTCTAAATCTAGCTTGTACATCTGGAAGTTCTCAGTTCACATACTGTTGAAGCCTAGCTTGAAGGATTTTGAGCATTACTCTACTAGCATGTGAAATGAGTGCAATTTTGTGGTAGTTTGAACATTCTTTGGCCCTTCTTTGGGATTTGGATGAAAACTGACCTGTTCCAGAAATATCAATAACCTCAGATATGCAGATGATACCCACCCTTATCACAGAAAGCAAAGAAGAATTAAAGAGCCTCTTGATAAAGGTGAAAGAGGTGAATGAAAAAGCTGGCTTAAAACTCAACATTCAAAAAAATGAAGATCATGGCATCTGGTCCTGTCACTTCATGGCAAATAGATGGGGAATCAATGGAAACAGTGACAGGCTTTATTTTGGGGGGCTCCAAAATCACTGCAGATGGTGACTGCAGTCATGAAATTAAAGGCCGCTTGCTCCTTAGAAGAAAAGCAATGACAAACCTAGACAGCATATTAAAAAGCAGAGACATCACTTTGCCAACAAAAGTCCATATAGTCAAAGCTATGGTTTTTCCCTTGGATACTGTCTTGGATACTGTTTTTCCCTTGGATACTCCTTACTAGGAGATCCAACCAGTCATTCCTAAAGGAAATCAGTCCTGAATATTCATTTGAAGGACTGATGCTGAAGCTGAAGCTCCAATACTTTGGCCACCTGATGTGAAGAGCTGATTCAAAGGAAAAGACCCTGATGCTGGGGAAGATTGAAGGCAGGAGGAGAAGGGGACGAGAGAGGATGAGATGGTTGGATGGCATCACTGACATGAGTTTGAGCAAGCTCTGGGAGATAGTGAAGGACACGGAAGCCTGGCATGCTGCAGTTCATTGGACTGCAAACAGACATAACTGAGTGACTGAAAAACAAAAGGATCTGTCATAGCTCTTCTTCCAAGGAGCATCTTTTAATTGCAAGATTGCACTTAAGATCTACAGTGATTTTGGAGCCCAATAAAATAAAAATCCCCTGTTCCCATTTTTTCCCATCTATTTGCCATGAAGTGATGGCACCAGATGCCATGATCTTCATTTTTTGGATGTTGAGTTTTAAGCGAGCTCTTTCACTCTCCTCTTTCATCTATATCTTACTAATGTGAATAAAGAGACTCAGGGAGAGGTTCAGTTCAGTTCAGTCGCTCAGTCCTGTCCAACTCTTTGCGACCCCATGAATCGCAGCACGCCAGGCCTCCCTGTCCATCGCCATCTCCCAGAGTTCACTCAAACTCACATCCATCGAGTCGGTGATGCCATCCAGCCATCTCATTCTCTGTCGTCCCCTTTTCCTCCTGCCCCCAATCCCTCCCAGCATCAGAATCTTTTCCAAAGAGTCAACTCTTCGCATGAGGTGGCCAAAGTACTGGAGTTTCAGCTTTAGTATCATTCCTTCCAAAGAACATCCAGGGCTGATCTCCTTCAGAATGGACTGGTTGGATCGCCTTGCAGTCCAAGGGACTCTCAAGAGTCTTCTCCAGCACCACAGTTCAAAAGCATCAATTCTTCGGTGCTCAGCTTTCTTCACAGTCCAACTCTCACATCCATACATGACCACTGGAAAAACCACAGCCTTGACTAGACGGATCGCCTTGCAGTCCGAGGGACTCTCAAGAGTCTTCTCCAGCACCACAGTTCAAAAGCATCAATTCTTCGGTGCTCAGCTTTCTTCACAGTCCAACTCTCACATCCATACATGACCACTGGTAAAACCATAGCCTTGACTAGACGGACCTTTGTTGGTAAAGTAATGTCTCTGCTTTTCAATATGCTATCTAGGTTGGTCATAACTTTTCTTCCAAGGAGTAAGCGTCTTTTAATTTAGGTGTCTGGAATCAGAGTTGAGTCCAGGCAAGATGACTTCAAGACCATGTTTAGGAAATGGAACCATGAGTATCTTTTTCTTCTCTTCTTTATGTTTTTCAGTAGTTTCAGGTTTCTTACTAAATTTAAAAAAGTACTATTTTCACAATGAAAGAGAATTATTAGAGAAATAACGTGTCAATGTTTTTTTTTTGGTAAAAGTGGTAATGTTAACATGTGGGAAAGATTAAATCTTTTGTCTTCCAAAAAGGATTCCTTTTGAGAATTCTAACAAAGGCCAGACATATTATTTTGGTAGGGCTGATATTAAAATAACCTTCCCTGATTATCTCTAAGACTCTTCAGATGGGCGGGAGTATCTATAAGGAAGGATCCAGGCTGACAGTTGGCCCTGGATGATCATCCTACATCCTCATACTCAACAGTTCTTCCACCTGAATGAGCAATGTTGAGGCATCGAGTATGTGAATAAATACATATCTTCTATTTAGAAAATTTAGATATCACGAGAAATAAAAATGATTAACAAAATTCAAGTATATATCTAATTTTATCATTTGATTATATAAATTATACACAAAAACAATGCTGAGCAATTAAAGGATGCAATGATTGAAAATGTACTTAGAATGTTTTTTTTAAGAGTCAAAACACAGCAAGAAAATAAGCACAGTTGACCCTGGAGCAACAGAGATTTGAACTGTGGGGGTCCACTTACGTGGAGACTTTTCAATAGTAAATATGACAGTATTACACAATCCACAACTGGCTGACCACAGGATGCAGAAATCACAGATACAGAGGAACTGAGGATACAAGGGCCTACTATAAATTATATGCCAGATTTTTTAAAGTATTTATTTATTTTGGCTGCACTGGGTCTTAGTTGTTGCACATGGGAGCTCTTAGTATGCCAGACTTTTGACTGTGCAAAGGGTCAGTGCCCCTAAGTCCTACTCTTACTCAAGGGTCAACTGTAATCAAATGTCATACAAAAGAAAGTATCTAAAATGTATATAAAATAGCTTTTTTAAATGACTTTCTATATATTTCAAAGAATATTTTAATTTTGAAAGCTATAGACAGTATTCTTTAGTATGAATAAAAAGACTTCTTACAAAAGGATCTGCTGGTTTTTGCTTACAAAGTTCTGTGAGTCCTTTAAGCAGAGTTGGCGTTACATACAAATTTAAATAGTCCTTAGCAGCTTGTCCAACTGGAATGGGCTCAACAATCACTGCAAATACAAATGTATTCCCGTTAAAGCTAACATAAATGATGAAATATTATACGGTCATTAAAAAGGACACATTCAAAGAAATTTTAATGACATGAGAAATACTTGGTTTTTCTTTTTTTAAAAAAGTAAACAGAAATAGATACATAGCAAATAGTTCGTTCAAAAACACAATCACACACACACAAAAATAAGACTCATACAAATAGCAAAAAATACATCAATATATTGATAGTGCTCACACATAAGATTCTGATTATGTTTTCAATAATCTCTTTTTTTGTATTTCCATTTCCATTTTTTAACAGTAAATATATAATGGACAATGTTATGAAAAGCTAAAAGAATAAATATAATCTAGATTAATTCATCACAAAAATTAACTCCTGTCAACAAAATGGAGGCAGTTTGCACAGTGGAAAATCCCATGGACAGAGGAGCATAGTAGGCTACAGTCCATGGGGTCGCAAAGAGTCAGACACGACTGAGCGACTTCACTTCACTTCACAGATACAAGTGAATAATACATGCTTCTTGCTCTCTTATAAACTATTGAATATACATATAAATTCTATTTCTATGATGGTATATATTAATATTGCTGCTTATTTTTCAATTGTAAAATAAACTATCTAAGATTTAAGGAAATTTTAGTCTTTTCAGCTTTGTTTGAACACTATAGGTGACCCAGACTTGCAATACAACAAAAAACATTTTTCTACCAGAAACAAAAAGGGTCCCAGTATCTCTACATCCTTGCCATTGATCATAGCTATTCTAGTGGATAAGCAAAGGTATCTCATGGTGCTTTCGATTTGCATTTCCTCACTGATTATGCTGAGCACTTTTTCATGTACTTATTAGCCTGTTATCTTTTGTGAAATGCCTATTCAAATCTTTTGCACAGTTTTTAATTCAGTTGTTTGTATTGAGTTGTAAAAATTCTTTATATTAATATATTCTAGATACAAGTGCTTTATCTGATATATGATTTGCAAGTATATTCTCCCAGTCTATGATTTATCTTTTCATACATTTAATGACGACTTTTAAAGAAGAAAAGCTTTGAATTTTGATGTAGTCCAATGTATCAATATTTTATTTTACAGATTGTATTTGTGATGTCATATATAAGAACTCTTTGTTCAACTCAAGGTAATAATGATTTTCTATATTTTCTTCCAGTTAGAGGAGTTTGTGATATGAGCTCCCTTTTGCTTAGCAGTCAGTCAGGAATGATATACAAAACCCTATATGATGGGTCACTAAAGCAAGTTATAAAGATATTCTAGGACATATTCCTAATCCTTGAAAAAGCAGGTGCTCTTCCTAAAAACCAAAGCTAGTTTTTAGCTCTTTTTTTTTTTTTTTTTTTTAGTTTTTAGCTCTTATGTTTAGGTCTATTTGTGTGTGGTGTGAAGCAAGGGTCTATACTGGGTTTTGTTTTCGCATGTGGATATCCAGTTGTCTTTGCACCATTTGTTGAAGAGATCACCCTCTCCCCATCAAATTGTCTAGGCACTTTCATGGAAAATCAATTGGCCATAAATGTAAGAATCTACTTCTAGATTCTCAATCCTGCTTCATTGATCTTTATGTCTATACCTAAGTCAGGACCATACAGCCTTAATTACTGTGGTTTCATAACAGGTTGAAATCAGGTTAGTGGAAGTCTTCCAACTTCGTTCTTCGCTTTCAAAATTGCCTTAGCTCTTCTAGATCCTTTACAATTCCATATACATTTTGGAACTGACTTGTTAATTTCTACATAAAAGCATGCATAGACTTTGATAGGGACTGCATTAAATTTATCCATCAATTTGGAGTGAACTGTCATCTTGACAATATTGACTCTTCTGATCCAGGAAAGTGTTAGTTGCTCGGTTGTGTCCCACTCTTTGCAAATACACAGATTGTAGCCCGCCAGGCGCCTGTGTTCATGGAATTCTCCAGGCAAGAAAACTGGAGTGCATTGCTATTTCCTTTTCCAAGAGACCTTCCTCACTCAGGGATCGAACCCAGGTATCCCACATCACAGGCAGATTCTTTACCACCTGAGCCAGCAGGGAAGCCCCTAAAAGGGGATGTCTATTTATTTAGATATTCTTTCATTTCTCTCAGCAACATTTTGTTTTGTACTCTTCAGTGCACAAGAATTGCACTTCTTTTGTTAAATTTATTCTTAAATATCTTATTGTTTTTGATGCTATTGCGAATAAAATTGTTCATCTTCATTTTTGGATTCTCTATTTTTGAAAATCATTTATTATTTGTCTCTGGCTACTTATTATTTGAATTTTGGAGACTTTCCACTAACCTGATTTCAAAACCTTTAATGAGGAACAACTGACACTTGGCTGCTGGGGAAGGGAGGCCAAGCCTGGCTGGTACCCTGAGGCCTGGGAAACTTGGATCTTCAGATAATATCAGAATTCCTCCTGGGAACATTGACTCTATCTATGCTTGGTACCTCTGAGATGAACTGATATTTCTCTGAGATGAACTGATGAATTGGAGCTATGGTACAAAAGAAGAAGTGCTGTCCTCGGTTACTTGACTACTTAATGATTGAAGGGGTCAGGCACGCAAGCAGTAATAGTGTGGCCCAGATTCTGGAACTGCTACTTGATGAGTACTGTGTGCAAAAGCTAAAGAAGTTTGAGGGCGAGACCTTAGTGTCAGTCATTGAAGAGGGCCCGGAACTTCCAGAAGACGAGGAGAAAAAGAAATAGGAAGAGGGCCTCCCTAGTGGCTCAGTGGTAAAGAATTCATCTGCCAGTGCAGGAGACAAGGGTTTGATCCTTGGTCCAGGAGGATCCCACATGCTGTAGAGCAACTAAGCCCGTGTGCCATACTAAGCCTGTGCTCTGGAGCCTGGGAACTCCAACTACTGAGTTCACATGCAGAAACTACTGAAGCCCATGCACTGCAGAGCCCATACTCTGCAACAAGAAAAACCACTACAATAAGAAGCCCATGCACTGCAACTAGAGAGCAGACCCGCTTGCAGCAAGTAAAGAAAAGCCTACACAATAACAAAGACTCAGCACAGCCAAAAATAAATAAGAAACAGGAAAAGAAAAAGTTTCAAACCCTCTGCAAAAGAGATGGTTGTATCAAACCTACTGGTGACACCCCTGTGCTGCATTGTCACGAGCACGTACAGCTGGATAGCAAACATGGAAAGAATCATGAAGGCTCAAACCCTAAGAGACAACTCAACAACAGGTCATAGTGATAGTAAAGTTGCTCAGTCGTGTCCGACTCTTTGCAACCCCATGGACTGTAGACTTCCAGGCTCCTCTGACCATAGGATTTTCCAGGCAAGAATACTGGAGTGGGTTGCCATTTTCTTCTCCAGGGGGTCTTCCCGACCCAGGGATCAAACCCAGGTCTCCCGCATTGCAGGCAGTCTCTTTACCATCTGAGCCACCAGGGAAGCCCTGGCAGCAAAGAAGCACCTGGAGGTAAACCCCAGACCATTTCCTCATCAAGACCCTGAAGCAAAAGGCTGATAATAATGACAAGTCTTTGAAGGACCAGGTCATCCTACTGTATGAAGTGGCTCTCCTATCTTGACTTTGGTCTGGAGGATCCCCAGACCCATGCTAACAGGGTCTACAGGATGATCAAATTTGGTCTTGGTATCCACGAGAATTACCCCACTACTGACAACAGCAGTGCTGCCATAGCTGAGATGTTGCCCTTGGAAGGAGATGATGACCGTTCTCATATGGAAGAAGTAGACTAAGCTCTGCCTGAGGATTACGTGGTTACGTGTTCAACACTCTATCTCCATTTCTTCTGATAACATGTTTTCACATATTTATTTTTATTAGCATTTAAAAACACGTATGGCACGACAACTGCTTTAGGGGAAAGTTAAGATTTCTATTAAGTGTGATACTTTAGGCACTGAAGTAGAGCTAGCTTTTTTTTCCTAGTGTCATGTTGGCTTATTTTAACAGACAGAAGTAGTGTTTGTTGTACCGTGTATGTAACCTGTGTTAACTTCTCAATCTGAAGTGTTTAGCTATCAAGCAGATTCTTTAGTGGACCAAATCTCATCACTAAAGTGTTCTGAAGTATATACCTTGATGTTTAAAAGAAAAGTACTCATTAAAGCAACTTTCATTTTCTGCGATCTACTTTTTAAACCTTCCAACCCCTACAGTCATAGTACCGCATGTGCCAGGACCCTAGAAATTAGTATGTTAAACTGAACCAACTTGATGGGAGTCACTATCCATATATAGGGATTGTTTATAAAGAAAAATAATATTTAGAATAGCAAAATTATAAGCTTACCTAGGCATGTTGCAAAGCCATTTGAAAAATAACTCAGAACAAGTTTTGTGAGTGGAAATGTGGTGTTCAAGCCACACACTTAAGAGTTGGAACAAATACAGATATATAAAAAAGAAAAAAATGCTATTATGAAACCACAATATTAAGACTGTATGGTACTGACATAAGAACAGACAATAAAGATCAATGAAGCAGAACTGAGAATCTAAATGTAGATACTTACATATATGGCCAACTGATTTTTGACAACAGAGTTGGATGAATTAATGAGAAACTAAAACGTGCTTTCACGTTTCTCACATAAATAAATTTTCACTGTACTTTTAAAGGCTTTTTCATGGCAGAAGTTATACATTGCATTGTATATTTATTTTTCTGGCCTTTTAAAATAAAATCTTGACAGAGCAGGGATATCTTATTCATTTTTGTATTTCTGGCACAACTCAATAACTCAATAAACTTACTGAATGAATGGAATGTAGTAAAGCTTTGAATCAGCAATCCCTATTAAAAAGGAAGAGCACTAGCTTTTTCAAGAATTTAGGAATATGTCTTAGAATATCTTTGTAACTTGCTTTAGTGACTTATAGTATAGGGTTCTGTACATAGTTCCTCACTGCTAAGCAAGAAGGAGCTCATATCACAAACTCCAAAAACCTTCTCTCAAGGACTTCACATTCTCATAGCAAGAGATCTACGGTGTAGTAGGTAATCATTTATATCTATCCTACAACTGCTGCTTCTCAAATGTCTAAGAGGATTAATTAATTAATAATATCAAAAGCAATACAAACTAACAGTCTAAGGATATAACCCTATGAGTAAGACAGGCTTCTAAAAAATTTGTTCCACTTAAGATAAATGAGTTTTTAACTCTATTTTAGTTAAAAGCTAAGGAGAAAAAGTATAATTCACTAGTAGGACAAAATCTAAACATCTACCACATCAAAAAGACATCTCATGTTCAAGATGTGCCCCCAAATAATACAGAAGCAGGAGAAATACAAGCAGGAGTGATAGATGAAACAAGACTGGTCTAAATCAACTGTACTTCCATTTTTTTTTTTAAAAAGCAGACAGACCAAAATCATTGAAACTGAATGATGGGTTCATTAGTGGCTTATTATACTATGTGATCTTCATTGTTGTTCACTCAGTCATGTTTGACTCTTTGTGACCCCATGGACTGCAGCACGCCAGGCTTCCCTATCCTTCACCATCTCCCCAAGTTTGTTCAAACTCATGTCCATTGAGTTAGTGATGCCATTCAACCATCTCGTCCTGTCATCCCCTTCTCCTCCTGCTTTCCCAGCATCGGGGTCTTTTCTAATGAGTCAGCTCTTCCCAACAGGTGGCCAAAGTACTGGAGCTTCAGCTTCAGTCCTTCCAATGAATATTCAGGACTGATTTCCTTTAGGATGGACTGGTTTGATCTCCTTGCAGTCCAAGGAACTCTCAAGAGTCTTCTCCAGCACCACAGTTTAAAAGCATCAATTTGTCAGCACTCAATCTTCTTTATGGTCCAACTATCACATCCATACATGACTACTGGAAAATCCACAGCTTTGACTAGACGGACCTTTGTTGGCAAAGTAATGTCCCTGCTTTTTAATATGCTGTCTAGATTGGTCATAGCTTTTCTTCCAAAGAGCAAGCGTCTTTTAATTTCATGGCTGCTATGCTATCTCCTTTTGTGTAAATATTCCAAAATAAAAACAGCTCCAAAGAAAAAGATACCTTAAGGGGATAGATACGACAGAAATTTCTGTCACAGTAAGAATTAAGTATGTAGTAAGCAAATTCTTTTTTGTATAGGTATCTTTAAAACAGTTTTTGGTTCAAAAATCCGAACTTTTAAATCTCCAAGACAATTTTCAGTTTTCTTTGAATAAATCTTTAGCAGAAAAATACTGAGGAATAGGTCTAAATTACTGAAAGAAAAAAAAGGCCAAAAAAATTTTCAAAACTGCCCAATGCTTTGGCTTTTTTCTATATAATGAAAATCACCAAATTTCTTTTCTGCTCTAAAAATATTATTGAAAATAAGAATATCAGTGTTGTTCCTCATTATACCCACTTCTAAAAAGCTTGTAACTTCACAGGATAGAAACAAAAAAAAGGGGATGGAGAACTATAAATTTCATAAAAGCATGAGTGTTTGTTAGATAAACAGTAAACTGTTATTAGAGAATATGGCAAATCCATCAAAAGTGCCAAAGAGTCTCTTTTCATTTGTAACAAATTCGACTAATGCATTTAGGGATAACTAAAAGGAATAATAACACAGAAGAAGAAAAACCCTTGATATGCCCAGTCCAAAATAAAGGAAAGAAAGGTAAACTCTTCTCAAAAGATTCCCTAGAGGTCACAATTTCATTCTGAGAAAAACATTAAGTTTTCTATTCTTGGCTTCAAATTGTTAAGTAACTACAACTTGAAAATATGACAGAATATACTGGAGATAAACCCTGTTATCTTCCTTCCCAGCTACATCTCCAAAATTGAGAGAGAAAGCAAACAAGTAAATGCAATTAACTAATTACTCATTTGTAACTCACCTGCAGGAAACATGAATCGAATTTCTCTTTCTGCTGCAGCAAAATCATTACTTCCATGAAGTGCATTTCTTAGCTCATCTGTGCCATAAATCGCCCTCAGACTGAAAGCAAGTTAGAAATGATGACCACCCAATCTGACATTCTTTCCTTACATTTTACTTGTGTACTCTAATTAGAAATTTTACAGAAGCATCTCCATTTCTCACACATGGAGGTTTTAATCTATTTTGATTTTAAGCATAAATCTATCTACATGAGGGTCAAATATATTTAAATATGCAGGAGAGATATACTGAAAAAATAGTTATCTGGGTGAAAGAAAGGTGTTATCTTGTGACAAGTGAAAAAACGATGGTATTTTCAAAAGTGTCAAGAACTCAATGTCCTCTGGTTTCTAAACATTAAAGATAATGCTGAAAATCTGAGTTTCTAATCTCTATTACCAACATTCTACGAAATACCATCCCAATTATCCCATGAAAATTCCTATACCAGTGGCAGTTTAATTCAAGAATGAGAGGAAAATAAGGCTAGTCAACCATAAATCAAACATTCTCTGAGACCTTTTGTGGTATTTGATATTAAAGTACACATTTAAGTAGTTAAAACACAGAATGAACCTTCCCCACCCAACCCTGCATCACCACCAAAAAAAAAAAAAAATCAGGTTATTCAGGAAAACTTTCAAATTAAAGGAAATTCTTATTACAATGAAATCAGATTTTTCATTTTCATAGTTGGATTCCATTTCTCCTCTAGGAAAGTTACCTGTCTGGGTGTGTCTCCTTAGCTACTAAGCTATTACTTGGTCCCAAGAGTTCTTTCCAGTAAGAGATGGCGTTATATCTAGCTAATATCATGGCAACAAGTGGTCCAGAACTCATGTAAGCTGTTAAATTGGGGAAAAACATTTTCCCATATTGTTCCACATAAAAGTTACTACAGTGCTCAGGGCTGAGATGTAGTTTTCTTCTCTAAAAGAGAAACAAAGTCAACAAAAGCATTATTGACAGTTCAGTAATACCTCATTAAGTCACTAATGGGCTTCCCTTGTAGCTCAGCTGGTAAAGAATCCATCTGCAATGCAGGAGACCTGGGTTCAATCCCTGGGTTGGGAAGATCCCCTGGAGAAGGGAAAAGCTACCCACTCCAGTATTCTGGCCTGGAGAATTCCATGAGCTGTATGTATAGTCCATGTGATCGCAAAGAGTTGGACACGACTGAGCAACTTTCCCAAGTCACTGATAACTTGAAATAGTACCAATCTGACCACAAAAGACACACGTGTACCCCAATGTTCATTGCAGCACGTTTACAATAGCCAGGACATGCAAGCAACCTAGCTGTCCATCAGCAGACAAATGGATAAGAAAGCTGTGGTACATATATACAATGGAATATTATTCAGCTATTTAAAAGAATGCATTTGAATCAGTTCTAATGAGGTGGATGGAGCTTATCATACAGAGTGAAGTCAGAAAGAAAAACACCAATACAGTATATTAACACATATATATGGAATTTAGAAAGATGGTAACAATGTCCCTATATGTGAGACAGCAAAAGAGACACAGATGTAAAGAACAGACTGTTCTGTTCTGGACTATGTGGGAGAAGGCAAGGGTGGGATGATTTGAGAGAATAGCATTGAAACATGTATATTACCATATGTGAAACAGATTGCCAGTCCAGGTTCGATGCATGAGACACGGAACTCAGGGCCAGAACAGGGATGACCCTGAGGGATGGGATGGGGAGGGAGGTAGGAGGGGGGTTCAGGATGGGGAACACATTTACACCCATGGCTGATTCGTGTCAATGTATGGCAAAAACCACTACAATATTGTAAAGTAATTAGCCTTCAATTAAATAATTTTTTTTAAATGTAGGCTGTAAATAAGAATTATTACTTAAGAAAAACTACTCTTGTTTGGCAGCCTTCTTCAACCTATGGTATGTTAATGGTGGCTCAGCAATAAAGAATCCACTTGCCAACGCAGAAGAAACAGGTTCAACCCCTGGGTCAGGAAGATCTCCTGGAGAAGGAAATGGCAACCCACTCCTGTATTATTGTATGGGAAATCCCATGGACAGAGGAGCCTGGCAGACTACAGGCCTTGGGGTCACAAAAAAGTCAGACATGACTCAGTGACTAAAAAACAACAACATTAATAACAAAATAATCTTACCTCCTTAAAGTAAAAACATGCCAATCTTCAATACCTTGTTAATACATACTTCGTATAAAGTAAAAAATACTTTAGAATATTCCAAATTCATCTTTCCCTACCTATTTGTGAATTTTCCTACATTATTTTAGAGAACTGGTCTCATTATGGTACTTTGAAGTAGTATGCAACATGACGCAGTAAACAAGTTTTTCACTTGTTTACTTATTCCGGTTCTGCCATAAATATGTTGATTCAGAAAGAGCTTAAGTAGTTAGCATTAAGCTTGTTAATTTGAAAGAAAATGAAATGTTTGAGACAAAGAAACATTAATTTCTTTCACAAATGAGAAGCTATATGAATTATTAAATTTAAAAAAATCATAGAAGCCAAGTCAGTCATTCTTCCAATTTTTCTATTTTAACTCCATTCACAAGTCACTTCCTGCTTACTCAACTGCTGTTCAAAATTGCTGTTTAAAGAAACCAAATCTAATCACAGGCAGAAACGACAAATCTACCATCATTCAGCTATCTAAGATTCACATTTATTGCTCATTAAACACTTGGAATAAAAGAATTTGTATTTCCAAAAAAAAAAAAAAAAAACCCACAAAACTATCCTATGTCTTCAGGTTCAGAAACTTGATAAAATTGCTTGGTTTGTAGAGAGGGATCTAAACTGCCGCAGTTCAAGAAGCCTGGAAAGATGCTTACTAGGTAGTTCAATACTGCTATGAACAGTCTCTACTGGACAAAAGCTAACATTCTCACAGTCAAGGATCAGTTATGGAAGCCTGCTAAGTCACTTTAGTCATGTCAACTCTTTGCAACCCCATGGGCTGTAGTCCTCCAGGCTCCTCTGTCCACAGGATTCTCCAGGCAAGAATACTAGAGTGGGCTGCCATTTCCTTCTCCAGGGATCGTCCTGACCCAGGGATCGAACCCGAGTCTCTTACGTATCCTGCAGGCAGGTTCTTTACCACTAGCTCCACCTGGGAAGATCTAGTACTATTAAAAAAAAAAAATGTGCTGACATCTGTTTTCATATTAAAATTCATATAGTCAAGAAACAGAAGAAATCTGAGAAGTGATAACAGCACTTATTTAGTATAATCGTTGATTCTATTATTTTAAAATTAAGACATGCCTGTATTTGTGATTCTCATGCCTATTGGTTTGAGTAATTTTGTTGTTGCTGGGTTAAAAATCTGTTGCACTGTAAGCACTTAACTGCCACATATCCCTTAACAAGCAAGGGAAGCTATCTTTTGCAGGTATGCCAGCTAATGTAGCATTATTTTAAAAACTGAGACCTCATTTTAAAGTAAAGTTGAAAAAAAATAAAGTTGATACTGAATCAATGATTCCATCAATTGCTTCCAAATTAGATCAGATAAACTTTTTTGTAATTTATATTAGTATTTTCATGAGATAATTCTCTGGCAGTCCAGTGGTTAGGATGCTGTGCTTTCACTGTAGAGGACATGAATTCAATCCCTGGTCAGGGAACTAAGATCCTGCAAGCCATGGCCAAAAGATAAGTAAATAAACAAAAAAACAAAACAAAGCATTTTCACAAAGAGAAGTGAACTTAATATCAGAAAAGGAGGTTGGTCCAGTGGGTAAGACTCTGCACTCCCAATTCAGGGGGCCTTGGTTCAATCCCTGGTCAAGGAACTAGGTCCCACATGCCACAAGAGTTTGCTGTGGCCCCCACCAAAAAAAAAAAAGGTCCTGCATGCAGCAACTAAAGATCCTGAGTGGTACAACTAAGACCCAGCATAGCCAAATAAATAAATTAAATATAAAAAAAAAAAAAAGGAACCAACAGTTTGTTGTAACACAGGAAAGACTGCCACCTACTAAATGAACACATCATTTTTTAGAAGGTTTTTTCCTAGACGGGAAAAGAAAGCCTCAAGTTCAATGAACTCTCAACTACAATAAAGCCTATTTTAAAGCGTATAATACATAGGACAAAAATGATTCCACTGACAAGAGACACCTGGAACAGCAAAGTCATAGAGACAGAAAGTAGAATAGTGTTACCAGGGACTGGGGAGAGGGCTAAGCACAAAGCTAGTGTTTAAAGGGTACAGAGTGTCAGTTTGAGATGATGAAAAAGTTCTAGAGATGGTCAGTGGTGACAGTTGCACAACAATGTGAAGGTACTCTAATGCCTTTGAACTGAAACAGTTAAAAAAGTAAATTTTATGTTGTATATATTTTATCACAATTAAACCAAAAAGAAGCATACTACATACCAAGATGTTCTTTGGTTTAAAATTTATTGCTGACTAGAGAAAGTGCAATGGCACCCCACTCCAGTACTCTAGCCTGGAAAATCCCATGGGTGGTAGGATTTTCATGGACTGCATGGTAGGCTGCAGTCCATGGGGTCACGAAGAGTCAGATACGACTGAGCGACTTCACTTTCACCTTTCACTTTCATACATTGGAGAAGGAAATGGCAACCCACTCCAGTGTTCTTGCCTGGAGAATCCCAGGGACAGGGAAGCCTGGTGGGCTGCCGTCTCTGGGGTCGCACGGAGTCAGACACGATTGAAGTGACTTAACAGCAGCAGCAGAGAAAGTGTTAAATATTAACATTTACACGGTTTTTTTCTTTTATAAGAAGGTTTAATTTCTATCACTTGCTGCTTAATTACTTTTTCACTAATTCTTTTCAAACTTTTAAGAATCAAATTGGAAACTTTGTCTTATTTGTATGTTTTGTCTTTCTTCTAAAATTAATGAGTAACATACTTTGGGGGTTAAAAAATTCAAAGTAATATAAAAAGGTTCATACTGAGAAAGTTGATTCCCATTCCTGTCCTAATTCAGCCTGTTCTTCCTTACCTTCTATATGCAACCATTTTTTAATGTTTATTTAAAATTCACTTTGTAAATTCTTCTAAATTCATTTTGTAAATACTGGCAAACATGAATATATATTACTTTTTCTCTTTCTATCATAGAAAAAAGCTACATATTGTTCTGCATCTTGGTTTTTTCCCTAGCAGGACACAGAGAGGTTCTTCATTGCTCTTTTTACAATTAGTTGCATAGTATTCAATTTGGCAGATTCATCAGGGTGAATTTAACCAATTTCCTAATGCGGGGTTGTTTTCAATTTTTTGCTTGTAAATAAACAATGCTACAAAAAATTACCTAGATACATGTCACTGAATATTAATACACAAGTTGTAGGCGAGATTCCCAGAAGTAGTACTGCTGGGTCAAAGGGAAGATGCATCTGTAAATACTGATAGAAAATTGCCAGATTCCCTTCCATAGGGGTTATGTCATTTACTTTTGTATTCTTGCCAGATGGTAGTTCAGTGTCATTTTAATTTGCTTTTTTCCTGCTTAAAGATTGAGCATCTTTTACCATGTTTTAGAAGCATTTTTATTTCTTTTTCCATGACCATCCACATGTACTGCCCATTTTCAACTGAATTTTTATCCTGTTTGAGGAGCTTTGTATACATTTGGGAGATAGTCTTTATGAGCTACAAATATTTTTTCCAAGTTTGTCACCTGTGTTTTGACTTTGCTTATTATGCTTATTTGGCCATGCTCAAGTTTTTTATGTTTATATTTTTATCAATCTTTTATTTTACAGTACCCAGTAAAAAGGCTGTCCCCTTCCAAGAATAAAAAGAAACTCAGCCATTTTTCTTCTAGAGTTTATATGGTTTAATTTTTTAATATTTAAATGTCAAATCCATTTGGAATTTATCCTGGTATATATAGTATAATATTTGAGTCCAAATTTTTTTTTAAGTGGCTACCCAGTTTTCTAACAACATTTATTTAAAAGCTCATCTTTACCTGAATCTTTTATTATTTCTTTATACATTCTTGCATTACTACTCCCTTAAACTTTCTTGTAGCATCTCACCCTCAGCCTCCATGTATCCTTCTAAGTACATTCAAAAACCCATCTTTCTGAAGACTGAAGTTATCTTTTTTATTTTTTAAAAGATTCAACAAGCAATATGACACTGAGTAAATGTAATAAAAAGTGAAATTTCAAATAAGAATGGTACAAAAAAGGAAAATTTTAAATATTCCATTCTATTTGATAGTCTTTATATATTCATTTTCAAACTACTAACTGTAGAACAAGGAAAAGGCTTAAAACATTAAATTAAAAAAATACAACAGTCTAAAAATTCATCAAGAGAAGATCAATAGACTGTGGTTTATTAGGACAGAGGAGTATTTACACAGAAGTTAGATTCAGATGTAATGATCTGGCATGCTATCTGAGGGAGGGTAAAGAGGGTCCAGGGAGGGCGACTGTCCTACTTTATGGGGGAAACATATTTGTAAATGCATACAAAAATTCCGGAAGAAAAGAAAGTGTTAAGTGATTGTCTCTGCAGATTGAGACTTGAGTTGGGAGAGGAGAGATGGGAAAAAGAAGTTTTACTTCTCATTTTATATATTTTTGGAAAATTATCACATATAACTTTTATATTCAGAAGAGTAAACCTAAATTTCATGCTAAATACTAAGGATTGAACTGGGCTAACACATATACATAAGCATTTTTAAAAGGTAAAATCAAAGGTATTCTAAAACAAGTTTAGGGATATAACTCTATGAGTAAGAAGAGTTTTCAAACATATCTTTTACTTAAGATAAAGTGAATTTTTAATTCTATTTTAGCTAAAAGCTAAGGCAGAAAAGTCTAATTCAGTAGAGAGGAAAAAAACATGATCATACTGCCCGGAAGTTACCTGAACAATGGTGAATCCAGATCTGAGAATAATATCTTGTATCTCCTCCTCTTTGTCAACAATATCTGGTTTGATAATAGCCAGAGTCTTTTCTACGTAGATCTGAGGTGGGGGCATTGATAGCTCCATTCTGGCTTTTCAGCTACAATTTAAGATTCTTCATGCGTATCAACTGCAATGACATGCACCCGCACCCCCAACTTAATGTAATTGTGACTAAACAGCATTACCAGGTGCTTGATTTTTATTAATTTATAAAGCTGGAAACTGTAATAGTTTTTTCCACATGCAGTGTCTCAGTAAAAAGATTTTTACTCTGTCTCCTGCCACGGGTTTTCCTAGGTGCTTTCATTAAATTAGGAGAGCCCAAGGAGCAAGGCAAAGCCGAGGACCCCAGGGGCCCAGGAGGAGACTAGGTCTGAAACTCTCCACACCACTTAGCACCACCCTCCACAGTGCACACACACACACCCTCTCTCCACCCTCTCCTGCCACCAGGACGCTTAGGGTAAGGCCCGGCTGGAAAGCAGAATTCCTGGGTCCCCTGAATCTCTGTGGGCTGCACCCCCAGATTCCTTCAGAGTCCGGCCCTCATCTAGGCACTCACCTTAGCCTGGGCTCCTTTAGTGTCACAGATTGTTGCTAGGAGACCAGAAACCCAGCTTAGAGACGGTGGCTGCACAGGGCCAATTCCAGTAGAGCACTTCACAGTCTTTGGCTAGCTCCTTTTAGCCAAGAAAGGGAACCCGCCACAGGGATTTTTATCCCCTTGCAAATCTTAAAACCAATAGATGTTTTCTAACATTTTCCTCATAATTTATTTTATTTCATCCTCCTAGTCATTCGAAGGACACTTGTATTAATATCCACTTTACAAATGATGAGATAAATCATTGGTGCTCTCCCTCATCCTACCCCCAAAACCTTCCATTGTATGTAAGAAAATCCATGTCAGATACCTTCCATATTTCACCAGACAATGTTATCCCCTCTACTCCCAGCTTCTATAATCATTAAAAGGTAATTTTTGACTTGTGAAATAACATTTATTTAAAGAGCAGTAAAAGAGGTTTAATCTATTTATCTCTAAATTAACCTTATGGAACAAAGATGTGGGCAACATATTATGGCATAACCCCAAATCTCAGTTTTCTTTGTTTTCTTTATATCATGTCCACAAGCACCTTTAACTCTTTGGTTATAAGTTAAGGTATAATTCTTATTAGAAAAGACAACAGAAAAATGGTAAACAAGTATTGGGATCTTCAATAAGTCAGAGTCTCAATGAAAGGTCCAAAATCCAGAAAAGTTCAGGAAAGCAGCTCCAAGTTAGCAAAGCAGGTTTTCCATCATCCATAGGGTTGGTTAGTTTTCATTCCAGACTATTTAAGTCTCTTCTTTTGTCTAACCAAATACTCAGCACCTACAGGGTCAAGGCAGATAGCAGCTATGAATCTTTATGGAGGTTTGAATGCAATTTTATTTATTTCTTTGCAGAGATTCAACCATGTTTTTTTCTTTAAAGTATCAATAAAACGCTGCTCAAAAAAGAAACCCTCAAATGTCTTCTGGCTACCATATCTTATCTCCTAAAGATGGGACACTGTGGACATAAAATTAATACCAATATAGCATCAAAAAATGGACAGTGACTCCAGCCTCAGGTATTCATGTTTAGCCCTCTGACTTGAGACTCTGGAAGTAGATGCACCCATTACTTATCTATCCCCAAGTCTCTAAGAGCTCTTCACTGCTGCCTGCCTTCCTAGAGTATTTTACTTCACCATCTATTAAAGCTGGTTCCACAGAGGAGCAGTTACAATGTCAACCCTTTGATGCACCCATTACTTATCTATCCCCAAGCCTCTAAGAGCTCTTTACTGCTGCCTGCCTTCCTAGAGTATTTTACTTCACCATCTATTAAAGCTGGTTCCACAGAGGAGCAGTTACAATGTCAACCCTTCAGGGCCTTGAATTACCTCTAAACATAAACTCTGGGAGTACAAGGTCACTTCAACATCACCCTTATTCTCACAAGACTTTCTAAAATCAGATTCTAGAAACTACACTCCTTTTTCTTGCAGCTCTCTACCTACAGTACCTGAATCTGCTCCAAGACTTCTCGCTGCATCTCCACAGCCATATGGTATACATGATGATCAGAGTCATTGTACATCACAGCATTTTGGAACATCAGCATCAGGTCCCGCTGGAACTGAGCCATGGTGCGAATCCGTCCCTTGGACAGATTCCTTTTCAGGCTAGTTAAGTCCATGGGTCTACAGGTGGCCAAGAGAAACCAGAGGAAATCAAACCTTCATGTGGAACATGTGGTGACCTAACATGCTTTCTTGAAAAACTAACCAGCTCTTAATGAAACAGTAGTAAAGATAACAATCCCCATTAGATATAAAATAGCAATAGCAGCTAACATAACGACTGCTTACAATAAGTCAAGTGCTATGCTAGGTATTTTCTGTATTAACTCACTTGATCCTCTCAATAAACCTTTATATGGTAAGTACCATGATCACAACTGGCAATGAGAAAATTGAGATCTAAAGACGTTAGGTACTGCCCAAAGTCACACAGCTTAGATTCTAATTCAGAAGTAGTCTGACTCCAGAGCACATAGGACCAGCCATTACATTTTACAGTTGGTGGTATCAAAGTTGTAAAAAGCTCCAATTTGTCACATGGGAGTTACTGACGGTTTTAGTCATACACTAGGTATTTAATCAACAGTTTTTACTATATAATCAAAATCTCAGAGTTTTTCTTCTTTCATGAAGACAAAATGAATATTAAGATAAATATTATATAACGGGACATAATGGAGAGTGGATGTATAAGAGAAGACACAGCAGAGTAGAAAGAGGACTGAACTGGGAGGTAGGTAAGACTCCAGTTTAGTTTTAGCTCTGCTATTCACTTTTGATCACAGACAAGTTATGATCACCTCTGAGTCTTAGTTTTCCCATCTACAGAATTAAGGAGTCTGTCTCCAAAGGTTCTTTTATGATCTTTTATACATCGACACACCAGTTTATGATAGCACTTTAGATGAACCATGATATAAAACTCCAAAATACTGGAATCAACCAGTGTTTGTAAAATCCATTTGGATTACCATCTTTGCCTTGCAAACTTATAACTGCTGAAGGAATACAGTTTTCCTTTCAAAGTTTTCCTCCAAAATAAGTGTCAAAAACTACCAAAGGCTAATGTAAGATTATAACAAATGGATCATATTACTGAAAAGTCAATAATGAAAAAAAGCCTCTTTATCCTGTTGTTCCTTACATTCTCAAATAAGGACTGAGCTTATCATAACTTTATGAACTTATTCAGCTATAAAATATATCTCGAGCTTAAGTAATATAAATGAAATAAGGAAATAATCTAACAGATGCAAAATAAAGTATGAAAAGACAGATATAAAAGCAACCAACCTTTCTTGACCCCTTTTCCACTGACCTTTTCACCACATCCTTGTATCCTGGGGCCTGCCTTTCTGACACAGGCTTCAGAAACGGACTGCTGAACCTGATAAAGGACAAATCCAGAGAGAATGAAGAAACTCTAGAAAGTCACCCTAAATAAGAGTAGCTGTGAATTTCCAGAGGGGCTTGGAGTCCTACCTGTGACTGGCTATCATCTTCCAGACTGGCAGGAGAGTCTTCTTAAATAGCAATTGATCCTGAATAGGATCACCATGGCATAGATCAGACCTACAGGATAAAACAGGACAGAAAAGAAACAGTAATTTCACATATGGTATTCTGTTCCCCTAGATGAGCAGTGAGTTTTCCCCAACACACAGTGCCCCTAGCTAACATCTGAAGGAAATAACATCACAGGAATGAAAACATATTTAAGGCTTCCATAAAGGACCCTAGACTGTAAGTATTCTCTACTGATCACTATTATCAAATGAAGTTGTAACATTCTTACAAGCAACTGCCTGTGCCTTTTGCAATCTTGCACTTCAGCACCTATGACTCTAAACAACTCGTCTATTAGAGTAGTCTTTGTTTACTGATGTCTCCCAAGTTCCTGCCACATATTAAGTGCTCAAATGAATATCTGATAAATGAATCTGGTCCTCTTTTTATACAGAAATATGCCACATTAATAAGTATTTCTCCCATGTTTCCAGAGGGGGCAGGGGGAAACTTGGTTTCATATCCCAAGGAATTCTCTCAAACTTCACCTGAATGCTATACAATTTAAATATTTTTCTTTTTCATTCTCTTCCGTATAGTAACCTTTAAAATACCAAGACAAATTCATTTCTCCTCATGGTCGTTCCTTCTCTGGGATAAACTGCCTAATTTATTTACTTTTTCTTTAGAGGTACAACTGCTCAACGTTTTATTTCATTTTATAGTTTTCCCAGTTTGCAAGTTTTCTATTTACTCCAAAGTTAAATATTACGTTACACTTCATACTTAATACACTGCCTTATTCTCTCTAAACGGACCCTCTTCACACTAAGGTTTTACACCCTCATTTTGCTTTATGTACCATATTGTGTGAATCCATTTGAACACAACTCATATTTCATCTTTCTCCAGTTTGAACAACTCCATATAACAATTCATTTTCATGATGCAATATCTCACTTGCATCTAAATTATATACCACAAAAATCAATTTATTCTTAAGTCCAGAACCCTACAAGAACAAGACATTTAAAGCCCAAAGCAAACCTCTTCCTTTGTTTCTGGTCAGTCAGCGAGAATAAACAATAGGTCTCTAGTTCTGATACAATTTTGTTCATATATCCACAAAAGAGATATTAAGTTTCCATTATGTAAAATGTACTGTGATAAGTTTGATAACTTCATAATCAATCACCTTTGCAATACTTTAAGAAACAACCCCTTGCTTACCTTTATTTCCATCTATTTGGGAATGCACGCCAAGCAACTACAAGTAAAATTGAGGGAGTAAAAAGGACCTGCAGACTTAACAGCGGTACTCCAAAAGTTCTACTTTACCCCGAGAGTCAGTGCAGACTAAGGAAGAAGCCAGAAGAGAGGGACCAAGGGAATGTCTATCTTCCAAAGTAGTTTTAAGCTTCCATAATGATAACACCGAACTCAAATACCTGTTTTCCCTTAAGCTATCTGGTCAAGCAGACTCAATTACTAATATCTACTGCTTTCCAATAAAGATTTCATGTTTAACCTAAATTCTAAGATATGAGTGTGGAGTCTGCATTTCAAGAGGCTGACATGTCATGAGAAAAAATGTCCCAGATTAAGCCATTTCCTATTTGGGGGATAGTCATCATATGCCATCTGCTCATACTTAAAAAGGCAATTATAGAAAAGCAAAGGAAGTAATTCTTCAACAAGCTAGGTTTTTAGCTGTATTCTATTTGTGTAACACGGAGAAGGCAATAAATTTGAAATCTACTATTTACAAAAATATATATGCATGGTTCAGTGGTAGACCTTAGGCTAAAATAATTATTGGTTTGCCTTACCACAGATAATGTGGATGGATCTAGGATGTAGTGAAGAAAAAAAAACAGTTCGTGCTGTCTTCTCTCAATACATAGACACCAGACTAGGCCCAGAAGAGGAACTATTTGTTATCAAAACTAGAAATACCTTGTTTTTCTGATTTAAAAAGAAATTCACTTTACTGAAAAAAAATTAACATTCTAAAACGTGCTCTGTGGCCTTAGAGTTATTTATGCTAAAAAAAATTATAAACAATTTCCCAAGACCTGTGAAAAAAGTAACAAGGGACATAATATCTTAGAAATAATTTTTAACTTCAAGTTAATAGGAGATGTTTTAGTATTTTTAAAAGTACAGTTTATATATTAGACTTGAGTGACAAACTGACTCATCAATATTTCCTGAATAAACGGAGACAAGCGTTACTTATGAAAGAGATCCTTAATGTTGATGAAAAAGTCCTGTTTTATAAGGTTAAAGCATAGAGGCTACCACTTATATAGTAGAATTGTATTTAATTCTATTTCCAGTGTTTTCCAACTCTTTTTCAAATTACAAAAGTAATCAAGCTCATGGCAACAAATTCAAATAGGCATAAACACAAGTAAAAGTATGAATCCTAACAATCTTGGATAAAAATCTATACTTACAGCTTTGAGGAGGTAGCACGACTGACAAGGATATCCACCAGAGGAGTCTCCTGGGTGCTGCAGCCATTATCACACTCGCCTGAAGAACGCTGGTCCTCCATTTCTGACACATACCCTTCACCCTGGTCCTCCTCTTTGGATTCTTGCTGAACTGCCCCCTGGGAATGCCAAGAAATAAAGGAAAGTTTAGAAAGGTGTTTACTATCTTCTAGGTAATTTTTCTTACATGGGGTAAAAGAAGGCTCATCTTAAGGTAAGAAGAGGTCAGTTAAATAAAGTTATAGAATCAGTTAGAAAAAGGTGGTTTAGCTAGACCTAATGCAATGGAGAACTCTTGGAGAACTCTGACTCTATAGCCCCCCAAGAAATGAAAAGGCAATATACTCATCTAGATAGATGCTGTTTTCTTTTAAAACCATCATTACTTGTTGCCCTGGAGCTAACCACTCTAGCTGGTCAGATTATATTAATGATAATGGCATTCTAAATTTTACTGACGGCTTACTACGAGCCAGGTACTGTGCTAAGTACTGCACATGAATTATTCATCGAATTCTCACAGCACACCTGAGACAGAACACTATTACTTCATTTCAGCAGAGAAAACTGAGGTTCTAAAATATTCACTAACATGCCTAAGCCTACACAGCTGATGCTAAAACCACGATTTAATTCTCAAGTAATTGAACTCTGGAGTCAGCCTATGTGCTCTAACCATTCTGCTCTGCCTGTCTGTGCACAGGACCCATCAGACAGCTGGTTTAAGCTATTCACTTATACCTCTTTGCTCTCTATGGATTGTTCCTGAAGTGCCAAAATATCTGAGGGAGGTGGAGTCACCTCTGGCCTTCCATTTTCTCCCAGTGATGACTTCTCAGTGACTGAGGGGTCTTCCTTGGCTGATAGTTCTTCAGGTTCTCTGTAGGGCTCCCCCTCTCCTTCAGTAGCTTCAATTTCCCTTGCCTCTTGTTTGGTACCAGATGAAGGGCAGCAGCCTTCACTTGATTCTTTGCTGCTAATGCACAACGGCTCCATTAAATAAGCTACCTGCAACCATAGTTTACTGTTAGATGTATAAGAACATCAGTGGAAATGCTCATCTACATATTAATAATGCCACATCATTACACTGCCACTGTGACTAAGTCTGAAATGGTAGGGTTAATTGATTCATTCAGTCTTTTTAAATTTATCAAATATCTTATATACATAGGCACTGGGCTAGTTGGTAGGGACTTAACAGTAAACAAGATAGACATGATTCTTGCCTCAAGAAGCTTAAGTTCTAATTTTCCATCTCAAGTGTCAACTCTAATCAACTGGTAATGACTATCTAAAAAACTGCTGAAAACTCTGCCACAAACTGGATTTTTACTGATTTTGACCTAGGTTCTCCTGAATGTGTATAGTTGCCACATAAACTCTCTGTCCAGTTCTGTTTATTTCTGGTCCTCAGCCCTTAACCAGAGAAATAAAAACACTGCAAAATACTGCCCAGAAGTCTTAACATTATAAACTTACAGGGCAGTCTGGGCAAGTGTCACCTCACATAAGTATGAAAGAATGAATTGCAAGGATCCTCCTAAGACAGTCCTACATACAGAAATTCCTATGATTCAGACTCGTAATGAATGGGCTCTTAAAACATTCAGTCAAAAAGTACGTATCTGGGACATGTTTTGTATCAGCACCAAGTGCAGGAGACACAGCAATCAACTCAATTCCTGCCAACGTAGACCTTATATTTTAGTAAACAATACACAGAGTGGTAGAAATATGTATAGGTAAGCATTCTCTTAGGAAGTTGAGCTTCCTAATGGTAATGAGCTCCCCATTACCTCAGAGAGAAAGAGGAGGTTCTGGCGGCTGACTTGCTCTGCCTCTTCCTGAGATTCCTCACTGCCTCCGTCCCTCACAAGCAGCTCACTAGCTTCTCTCCCTGGGCTGCTTTCCTCTAGTTCCTCAGCCCCTGGCTCCTCAGTTTCCCTCCAGCTGCCCACATCAAGATCAAAACTGGAGTCCCATGAGCTGAAGAGGGACCTGCAGTCATTGCTCAACTCAGAGTCATTGGGATAGTCTTGTTCAGAATCCAACCAACCCCAGTCATGCCCCATCTGTAAATAAATACACAGAAAAAAAAATGCATTACATACACTCAAATCAATACTTCTATGGCATTTCCATCTCCCAACTTGGGTAGAAAGGTAATGGGTCAGAAATTTTTTTCTACTCATCATTAGGAAGAGTAATATCTAACTGAAGGGAGACATCAGGAGAAAAAGTGATCTGTTATTGGGAATAAAGAAAAAGCCCTATGTCAAACAGTACAACAGAAATATTACCCAATAAGTATTTGTTCTTAGACTTCCTCATACTCTGAAAGAAGAGAAAAAACTGGAGCATAGCTAGCCGAACTCCTCTATCCCAAATCACCCTTAAACTCAATTGCAAGGGAACAAATTAGATGCACATGGATTATTTTCCCCAGCATACAGACATTTTTAACCTATCAAACATTAAATCCTCAAAGCATGTTTTACAATTACCTGCAGCATCCTTCTAGTGATAGTCAGCTTTCACTTCTCAGAAAGAGAACTGCAACATCAAGTTTTTAAAATATCTTTCCTTGCTTTCATTACACTGCACTCCTGGTTTTCTTACCACTTTGTCCTCTCACTTTACAACTTTCTATGTTCTTGTTTGGGCCTCTGCTTCCTTACTGTGTCTTTAAAAAAAAAAAGAAAAAATGTAGCTATTTTGAGGTTTCAACTTTCATCTTTATTAAGATGGCTTCCAAATCTCTCCACTTTTACTTTTTATATGCATTCTTGCCTCATTTCTCCATGTACCCAAAGGCCGATTCCCTTCAGGTGCCCTACCATCTCCTTCAACTCTTCTAAAACACTAAAATCACTTTTATGAACATCTCACAAACCATTTGAAAGTGAGTCATTCAATCGTGTCTGACTCTTTGTGAGCCCATGGACTATACAGTCCATGAATTCTCCGGGCCAGTATACTGGAGTGGGTAGCCTATCTCTTTCTCCAGGGGATCTTTCAGACCCAGGAATCGAACCGGGGTCTCCTATATTGCAGGCAGATTCTCTACCAACTGAGCTATCAAGGAAGCCCCCCCTTCCCAAACCATTTGCTGTCCCTAAATTCCTTATGCCTACCATCACTATTTTCTTAGTCCTGTTTTGAGTCTTTCTTCTCTCACATTCATTAAACAAGTCCACTTCCCAATTTTCTTCCACAGTAATTTTTCTCACTGCCCATCCTTTATTCCTGAATAAATGTAATAGCCTCCTGGTCAGTTTCTCTATTTTTAATCCAACCTGCTCTGAACAAATACAGTCTCCCTATTTAATGCTTTACAATAGATACCTCAAATATAAATTTCTCAGTCTGTCAAAGTCCTCTATAAATAAAGCCCAATTTTGTCCCTTTATCCTAGTTCCTGTAATTCACTATTCCTTAATACAATCCTTAATTAGTCTTCTTATTGTTCCCACCGCAGATGCCTCTACCTTAGCTTGCTTAAGCTTATGAATCACATTCTCTACCAACCCAAAATCTGTGTCCTTTAATGGACCCCCTCCTCACAAACTTCTCCAACTTTTAGGACTCCATTGCTTAGATCACATACACGTTTGTATATCGCTTTGGGAATATACTGTAATTAAAGTTTCCTAACTCCTGGATTAACTGAACTTTCTATCACTCACAAAGATGTATATCTTCTATGTCCTTAGCATTCTAACCAGCTTTATATTTTTATTTAAGCTAAAAAAAGATCTGATTTCCAATCATAAAGTTCCGTATCTTTCTCAATAATGCTCAAAATACTAGATATACCCTATGAATCTCCAACTGTTTTTAATAAAAAGCTCACAAATACTTCATTTCACTGATCTAATTTTTATTTAGCAACAAAGTTGGAATAAACTCAGGTGATAAATTTGATTACTGAGTTAAATCTTCAAATAGTGTTATGAATTCTATACAAGAACCCTACACATAGAAATATATAGAAAGGAAATAACAATATACTATTCAAGAAATACCACCTACAGGACATCCCTGGAGGTACAGTGGATAAAAATCCACCTGCCAGTGCAGGGGACACAGATTTGACCCCTGGGTCCAGGAAGATCCCACATGCCAAGAAGCAATTGAGCTTGTGCGCCACAACTACTGAACCTGTGCTCTGGAACCCTCAAGCCACAACTACTGAAGCCCACACACCTAGAACAAGGTGAAGCCACCAAAATGAGAAGCCCCCACTCTCTGCAACTAGAGAAAACCCACACAAAGCAACAATGACCCAGTGCAGCTGAAACTAAATAAAAGAAATACCACCTGCAAAGACAGTAATAAATAGAATAAATGCTGAGGATAAAAATGATATCTGTATTCATGCTTTAATCTTCTTTAAACAATGCCATGAACAGAATACTGAAAACCTTAAGTTTTCCCATTCAAGAAAAGCTGAGTAAGACAGTCCTGACTGCATAATGCAATACTTTTAAATATTATAAACTCTGACCTGTAGTAAAACAGTTCATATAAGACTACTTTCCCCCTCTAACAATCTCATTCTATAAATGAGATGCAGAACATGCAGAACAAATCAAAAGTTTCACACACCCACTCACATACTCTAAGAACACACCAAAGGCTAGTTTTCTTATCTTTCAGAGTTTATTGTGTACATACACATTTCACAGGTTTTTGTTTTTAAAGTCTGTACACTTCACAAGACAGTACAAACTAGCTACAATCTTCTAGCAACACATCAGGACATTAACACAGACCATGATTTTTGCCCTAAAACAGGCAATTGTGCTACTTCAACTCTCTGAGAGAGATTTTCCCAGTATGTCATGTGGCCCAGGCACCTCCTCTTCTGTAACTTCAACTTCTGAAACTGGACCACCAGCCCAAGCGTTATCTTTACTTCTGTTTCAGGTTCAGTTCAATGCAGATACTCTGAGGCTTCACTTTTTCATCTTCATATCAGCTTCAATGGCACAGCGGCGCCCCCTGGTTCCCCCATCCTAGATGACAGGCAGATAAAGAAAGGAAGTGTGAATGAGTTACCTATGATGTAAGAGAGAAGGTGCAACAAGAATGCTGGGTATTTGGTTTTAGGGGGAAAGAGTGGGGAGAATCAACAGAAAAATCCAGGGAATGAGGGGCATTTATCTGTCCTTCCACAGAGTGGGCTAAAAAGCACCTTCGAGTAGTGTGTGAGAAGAAATAAAGGACAGAGTACCTTGCTCCTGCCCTGGGGTCCCACAGAATGACTGAGTCATCCCACCCAGGTCCCAAATGATGTGCAAAGGAACAAGAAGAGTAAAAGATGGGTGTGAGAGCCAGAAAGGGCAGTGGATAGTGAGATTCTTGGCTAACATACCTGTCCAGCTGTTGATCCCTATAAGAAAGGCCTTTCCTGCAGACTGACCCTGGCACTAGTTCCCTAGCACCTCCTGAGTTGTTTTCCATGAGATCAGGACAATCAGAAAGCTTCTTTCCATCTGCTGCTCTCTCCCTGCAGCCCAGCTCCTTCCTCTTGTGCAATACTTTGCTGTCTTCAATAGATAAAAGATTCTATTAACCAGCCTTGCAACAACAAGTCAATTGGTTCGGGATACAGAGTCACTGTTGCAGGCCAGTAAGAAAGAATGCAGACTACAGTGTTCTGTCTGTTGTACAGGCTGAGGCCTGCAGGTAAGATGAGCTAGTGAACACTTCAGCTGGGCCAGGCCATTTTTACATTTCTAATATGCAAGGACTACTTAGAGCTCATGAACACAAGCTGCCTCTGAGACAACATTAAGTATAAAAATAACACCCTTGCATTTGTAGAACACTTTAATTTTTTTTTTCAAGCCAGTTTCACACCTATTATTTCATTTTATCCTCACAACATCCCTGTGAGGTAGGCTGGACAGGTACCTCATTATATTATCTCCATCACACAGATGAGGAAAACAAGGCTCCAAGAGAAAATCCAGTGAGTTTTAAAATTATATGGTTTTCTAGGCTGGTATCCTTTCATTATATCATGAATTAGTGCCTTGTAATGAACACAGTCAACGGTTTGTTCAAATCAGAGAGGAAAAGAAAGAAGTCTATAGGTTAGCTTTATTAAGCTTATCTCTAATTCCACCAGCCACTACTAAAGGTAGAGGTTACTGTTACTGAGATCTTTATCTTAAATTTTACTGGATGTTTATGCATCAGGCATCACTCTTGCAACTTATTATTAGAGGAAAAGGAAAAAAAAACCCAAAAATCCCATGCACGGAGTATCTTTTTAAATGCCAGTTAGCAGCTGCTGCTCTGAGCAATCTTCTATTTATAAAAAAAAGAACTGCCAAAAGGTGAAGTCAAGAAATGAGGAGCAAGTGCATCCTAGATCCTTACCAAGAATACCTCATTTCAGCTTAGTGAAGTCTTGAAACAGTCCCTACCCAGCCCACACACACACACATGCAGAAAGACAGGAATGCAGGAGAGGCAGTTTCTTATTTGATGACTTGAATAAACAGACGTTTGAGACATTGCCACAGTCTGCACATTGGATTTCCCTCTGCCACCCACCCCCAGCAAGAGCTGAGAATCTTTGTGGCAACACCACCCCTTGCAGCATTCAATACTTACAAAGAGAGAGAGAAGGAAGGCAGGAGAGCCCATGGGGACACTGTCCTGTTAGAGGACAAACAAACACTGATCAGGTTCCACAGAAACTCTCAGCTGCAAGCACCCCAAACCTCAGGACAGAGACACAAGCACCACGCACACAAAGACAAAATTTTAAAACTCAAGAATAAGAGGAAAGAGATCCAAAAGCAATCTGGCCATTATATCTCTGGAATAGGAACTGATGGTCCCCAAATGCTACAAGCTAAGTCATTTCTCCCAACTTGTGAGCACTCTTCCAGAGGAAGTAATAATTCATTCACTCAGCTCACAATTTCTCCCATGTGACTGAGTCTTTCAGTCACAGCAGGTTTCTTCAATGTCTGATGGGAGCAAACAACTACCATTTTAAGATCTTGATGTCTGTATACCACTGGAATGTAGAAGCCTGGCAGTACCAAGTAGTAACATAAGGTTCCTTGGATGCTTCAGACTTCTATCACTGGAACACTGGCACACATGCTCTTCCTTGGTCTCCTCACCTTCTCTGAAGCATCCTGTTTGCGGGTAGAATCTCTGCCTCGAAGACTTTTAGCACTGATCCCAGACTCAGAGGTTTGCATAATCAACTGTGTGGCCAGGAATTGCTGCAGGGAGAAGAAACAGAGTTGGCCCTAGAGACCTGATCCATCAAGGAAGAACAAAGACACTTTAGGCTTTGTAAATAGGACTATGGTATCCTTCTGCAAACACCATTCAAATATATCCACTAATTAGAAGTTTAGCACATTAGGTTTTAATTCTTCTTGGGTATGATAAACAATCAGAAAATGCCAAATGGCTCTAAGTTTTGTTGTTGCTACAATACAGCATCAAAATCTCTATGCTCTGTGTAAAACACAGAACCATACTCAGTTACCTTACAATAACCTATAATGGAAAAGAATTTGAAAAAGAACATATATATTAGGTTGGTGCAAACGTAATTGTGGTTTCAGGCCATGAATTTTTAATCATTATAACCAGGCTCAAACACATCTTTATTGATCAAAATAGGAACCATTACAACAATCAACACATTTTTGCCAATGAGAAATAAAGTTTATTTCTGTAGCATAAAAACTTGTGCTTTGGAATTCAACAAACTCTTGGAGAGCATTTTCTGCCTCCTACTGGTTGTGGAAGCATTTTCCCTACAAAAAGTTGTTGAAATGCTTGAAGAAGTGGTAGTCAGTTGGCGAGAGGTCAGGAGAATATGGCAGATGAGGCAAAACTTCATAGCCCAATTTGTTCAACTTTTGAAGTGGTGGTTGTGTGATCTGCGGTTGGGTGTTGTCATGGATAAGAACTGGGCCCTTTCTATTGACCAATGCCGGTTGCAGGAGTTACAATTTTTGGTGCATCTCATCGATCTGCTGAGCATACTTCTCAGATGTAATGGTTTCACAGGGATTCAGAAAGCTGTAGAGGATCAGAGTGGTAGCAGACCACCAAACAGTGACCATGACCAATTTCTGGTGCAAGTTCAGCTTTGAGAGGTGCTTTGGAGCTTCTTCTTAGTCTAGCCACTGAGCTGGTTGTCGCCTGCTATTGTATAAAATCCACTTTTTGTCACATGCCACAATCCAATCAAGAAATGGTCTGTTGTTGTTGCGTGGAATAAGAGAAGACAACACTTCAAAACGATTTTTTTGATTTGCGGTCAGCTCAGGAGGCACCCACTTATCAAGCTTTTTCACCTTTCCAATTTGCTTCAAATTCTGAACGACGATAGAATGGTCGACGTTGAGTTCTTTGGCAACTTCTCGCATAGTTGTAAGAGAATCAGCTTCCATGATGGCTCTCAATTGGTCATTGTCAACTTTCATTGGCCAGCCACTAAGCTCCTCATCTTCAAGGCTCTCATCTCCTTTGCAAAACTTCTTGAACCACCACTGCACTGTATGTTTGTTAGCAATTCTTGGGGCAAATGCGTTGTTGAGGTTGTAAATTGTCTCTGCTGCCTTACAACCTATTTTGAACTCAAATAAGAAAATCGCTTGAATTTGCTTTTTGTCTAACATCATTTCCATAGTCTAAAATAAATATAAAACACACGGCAAGTAATGTCATTAGCAAAAAACAAAAAGCAAGAAATGCGCGTTAAAATGATGTATAACATAACCACATTTATTTAACAAAATTAAGAATGTATTCCAATATCAAATGGCAAAGTTCAATAATGCAAAACTGCAATTACTTTTGCACCAAACTAATATATATGTAACTGAATCAATCTGCTGTCCACTTGAGACTAACACAACACTGTAAACTAACTATACTTCAATAAAAAAAAAAAATCCTTAAAAACAAATCTATATGCTCTAAGAAAGAAAATGAGAGAATAAAACTAGATGAACTGAAGCAACTTAAGTAATCACTAGGCACTAATCACTATCTCTCTGTAGAGACAGACACCATCCCTTTAAGTTCAATACCCAAAGGGTGCCTGGTAATGCAACTACAGGATAGAAGTAGGTTCCCTACAATGAAAAGGGCTGTCTACCATATACATACTTTATGTCACTTAAAAATATATATTCACCATTTCATAAAAATTTTATTGATATATGCCCAAGAAAAGTAGAATAGTTCCTCACAACTCGTTTAGCAAACCAACATGAGAAAACCAACATAAATGCAGCAAGAAGAAAATTGTACTGTGTTCCTGATGGCTATTCCAAGTAAAAATCCCAGCACCCCTTCCTAATATCAACAAATCCTTCTCCTGAATAATTTAAAACACTCAGGATACTCAAAGTACCTGGATCTGCTCCAAAACATCTCGCTGCATTTCTACTGCCATATGGTAGACATCGTGGTCTGAGCTATTATACATCACAGCATTCTGGAACATCAGCATAATGTCACGCTGAAATTCAGCTGTGCTGCGGATCAGTCCATTTTCAATGTTTTTCTTAATAGTTGACAAATCCATAGGCCTAAAAAACAGAGCAGGGGGAAATAGGAGCAGAGAGGGAAAGAGGACTCAACAGGATCTTTGAATATATTATTACCACGTACACTTCCTAATATATACTTTCAGTTCCAGCTCCCAGGACTCAAATATAAAGCCCTAAAACAAGTACTTAACCCCCAAACAAGTACTTAACATAAAAACAAAAAGTCAGTCAAATAAGTATTGAGAAAGGTAATAAAGGGGGTTAATTCTTTTTAGACTCAATGATACAGTCAATAAAATAATTAGTATTCTGTCATCCTTACATCAAATAAAATTTGCTTTACACTTTCTGTCTATAGGAAAGTCCACTAAGACTGGAAAGCTTACAATTCAGGCCAAGTCAGCAGGCTGAATGGGTCATGGCTTACCTCTGTACAATGCTGTGGTAGCCAGGTGCTATGTCATCTGTAACAGGCTGGAGGAAGACATTGGCATACCTGTCCAAAAAGAATTTGGTGCCAATTATTGACTTTTCCTCCAAGAAGCTCAAGTAATGGAACTTAATCTAAAGGACTAAAGGTTTTAAGAGCCAATGCTATCAGTCATATATAAGCCTATTTAGACTTTTCTAGTTACCAAAAGAGCAGGAGGAAACATTCCTATTAACTGGTAAAGCCCACTCACCTATGATTAGCTGCAGCTCTCCATACAAGCATGATGGCTTTCTTCCAGATTTTCTGTGCCTGAATAGCTTCCTGATCCTCACTACAGACAGAGCTGAAATAAAATAGGAGAGTCCCACTTGGTATAAGTCCAAAAAAAAGTTCTAACTATTTATCAAATGTTTGTTCAGGCCAAGAAAGTGAAGATGAAAAAGTAAGACTAAAGAAAAGATCCTCTCCTACTTCTCACCTTCACTGCCTTGACCCCAAAGAAAGAATCGCTAATACTCACAACTGTGAAGAAGCAGGGCTGCTGGGGATGGAGTCTGCCAGTGTGTGGGACTGTAGCGTAGCATTGTGAATGCTAAAGCCATCGTCACTCTCACTCACAGGGGGTTCGTTATCCATTTCTGACAAATAGCCTTCTCCTTGATCTTCTTCCTTAGGCTCCTCTAGGCTTGCCGCTTCACTGACTCCATCTTCCTCCTCATCCTCACCTGGGGCATCCTTAGACATAGTGTGTTCCAGTAAACAAATTGAAAGGAGAGCAAAACTATCTAGCAAAGCATCATTAAACATGATCTGTCTTTTGGGTTAGATCAGTTCTAGGAAATGGCCTCACACTATTTCCTGACTGAGCCCTCTATCACTTATACTAGCATCTACTTACAGATACTGATTGATCAAGTAACTTAGAACCTGGACAAAGAATAAGACCCAGGATCTTTTTAAAAGGAAGAAAAAAAAAAGCTACTTACTTAAGACTAAGCTAAGAGGCGTTCCTTCTTTCCCCTTGCTCCTGAGAGGAACTCTGACCCTGGGTACAAATTATCAAAAATAGTTTTTATTTTGTGTCTCATCTGATGGAGCAAGCTCACATCACATTACTTTAAGTCTGTTTGTTACTACTGCTTTAGTAATTCTAAAAAGAAAACTCTGGATGACTTTCTCTGTATAGTATAATTAATCATCTGATTTCCTACATGCTCTCCCTGGCTCTGGTATCCCTACTCACTCCAAATCTTCTGAATGTATCAAAGCTTCTCTGTGCATTATATGCAAAGAAGGGTCTGTGTGATAGTCATAAACTCTTTCAGATAGGAAGCACATGTTGCCACAGTATTCCCACTATGCCTAACTGTCCACTGCAGCTTTTCCCCATGCAACTCCTTAACCAGTCTCATCTCAGAGAATAAAGATGTGAGTTTACTGAAATTCATTAAAAAGGTAGTGCTATAGGGAAATCTAGTCACACAGCAAGAGGAATAAAGAAAAGTCTGAAATACCTTTATCTGGCTTCCAAAAATAGTCCCTGATTCTTCTTTCAATGAGTCTGCAGAGGAGAGAAAGACTACCTGAAGATTTTTCCACCTTAGCCCTCCCCTTCCTATGGACAATAATCCCCTGCAGCTCTCCTTTCCACGCTGACCTACTCTATCTCCTCTACTTGCCCACAACCCACAATCCCTCAGAAGCCAAAGCAAATGATTTAAAGTTAGTTACAGAGTACATATTTCCTGGCTTTATTATTTATTTACCTGACATTTCAAACTTGTGCTGAGTCTCTGCCTCTAAAGGATCTTCAATGGGATTTGAGACAACATGTGATGGAGACAACATGCTTTCAGGGGATGCCTGAAGACCAAAAAAGAATAAGTACCTTAAGTCCTGGTAAATCACTATAGCTTCTACTTTATTCTTCAATGATAATGAAACTATACAAGAAATTCTAAGTCTTACCTATGAAATATGATTCTAATGGTCACCTTAATATGAACAGGGTTAAGTAAATATATATAGCACTGATCATACCTATGGGCTTTGGACACCAACATGTAAGAACGCAGGAATACAATAGGAAAACCAAAGGCCCAAACTGTCACTTCTTACATAAGGTATAACTCTACCCTCTCCCAACCCACTGCCAAACCCCTGATCTTAAATACCTCTGTCTTCACTGCTGTAAGCGGAGTCTCATCACCTTTCCTACTGGAAACATCTGCTTCAGTAATTTCTCCAGTTGCTATACTTCTGGGTTCCTCGTCTAAGTCCTGACTCCTGAGTTCTGGTGGCTCCATATTTGTGGCTGGAACAACTCCAGATACCATTTCAGCCCCTGAAATGCCTTGCTCTGGTTCTGCAGGTTCCATTTTGATCTCAACACCAGGCTCCCTGATGTCCACCAGTTCATGGATTCCTTTGCTTTCTGTGTCTTCAAAGTCCAGCCTCTCTTGCTTGACTGTCATCTCTGGTGCAGGGAGAGGTACTGGCTTATCCCGTTCCTGCTGGATAGAGTGCTCCCAGGGGCCAGGGAGTGACTGGGGATCATCATTCTCTTCACAGAATGACAGTGCTGCTTCCACTGCGGCCACATCCAGCACTTCGGGATGATCATCTACCTGTCCCATAATACAGACACTGTTGAAATCACAAAAAGAAGCCCAAGTCCCTCAATTCATTAGCACCCAATGAGATGGCCTGAATCTGAGCTTCTCTCTCCATCTCCTCCAGGTATAAGAAGCAACCAATGTACAGGAACATGTCTGGTGCAAACCAGTAGGTTAGGCAGATGACTAGTATGTCAGCAACAAAGGGCTTTGGGACTAGAGACGGAGATGGGAGGAAGCAGGAGAGCTGTTTATGAAATTCTTACTGCAAGGAGAAGCTGAGGAGAGAAGTCTATGTAGGACCCATGAAACATTCCTTGGGGCTTTGCTGAATAGTTACCTTGTCCTCGATGATGGCAATGATGTCCCCAACAGTTTCAAAATCCAGCTCTTCACCTGTGTAAGACACTGCAATATCCATCTTCTCAGCCAGATCTAAATCTTCCTTCCCATCAATGCTGGGGGCCTTTGATCCTCCGGGGGCCTCTGCTACCCCTGATCGGAAACACTCTTCTTTGATAGAATTGATGATCATGGAGATTTCATTGCTATCCATGGAAACAGTCACAGTATGTGGATCCCCCACAGCCTCCATGGGAACACAGGTGTCAGGCTGACTCACTGAATAACAGGAAAAGAAAACCATCTCAGAAGCTTGTTATCAACTGCCCAACTGGAGATCACGGCAAAGCTTAGACAGATGTCAAGTACCCATACACTTAAGCTCAGTAGAAGTTATCTTACATCTGCCTATGTTTTCTTCTCCTCAGTTTTATCTAGAAAGGTGAGAACACATTTTCAAGCCCACTTACATGTGTACACTTAGTCTTTTTCACCAATGAATAAATGCCCACCCACTTCTTCTCATATCCTTGTTTTTCTAAGGATAAAGATAGTACATGTCTACAGAGAACAGAAGCTAATGCTCTTGGTCACCTTTCTCTAAATGAAGCTCAAAATGAAATTCTGGATCTAGTTGCTGCTCAGGGCGTGGGTCAAGGACGCACCTGGAGCTACACTCTCAGGAGTGGAGACAGCCGGAGCAGAGGATGGTGCTGGCAGCGCAGGCATCATGACAATGGTAGCCTGGGATACAGATTCTACAGGGGGTGCCACAAGTTTAACTGGAGGTTCACTGGCAACAGTAGTGAAGGAAGCAAGAGGTGTGGTGAACTGTGTAGGACCAGCTTCTAAAAGCCGGGAAAGAGTGGGAGTACCTAACAGACAAAGAGGCACACAAACGAGGTAAGAAGAAAGCACATGAACAAGAAGCAAATAATAGCCACTTTAAGACTCAACCAAGGAAATTTTTAGTCTCAAAGGATGAAAGCCAACTCCTCTGTTAAATGAGCTCATTATCTATATCCTTACTTTTCCAAATCTTACTTAAGATCTTCTGCCAAGTTAGGAATGACTCAAAGCACTAGAATACACAACTCATATGAAAGATGAGGGGCAATTTAAAAAACAAACAAACAAATAAACACGGTATGAATAAATCTGTCACTTCTACTGAAGTTAAGCATGCTATAAACCACTCAAATGTAACATCACTCAAACACCAAAATCTAACATTTGGCATTTTATAAAACTATTTTTTGCTTTACATTTTCTACCTCATTTAATTCTTACTACATCCTTGAGAACTATGTATATTGCAACTAATAGAAAATTGAGATTCAAGAGTTAAAGTTATCTATCCAAAGTCACAAACCCAGGGCATGGCAGGCCTGAAACTTGTTAAGTCTAGCGTTTTAGTTCCAAATCTTGTCTCCCTATACTATAGTCTCAGGTATCCCTAGCACCCTTCTGTGATTTTGCACCTTGACCATTAACTTCACTATTCTTAATACAATCTATACCATGTTCATCTAAGATATTCAGTATTTTGAAGATGAAATGGATTTATAATTTTGAGCTCCATGTGGCTTAAGAGGTAATGCAGCTCCAAGGCTGGGCTTTAAATCTAGGATTCACAGTTGCTTAATAACAAAGGCTAGAAACCAAGGGCAATCAATGCCATGTTCAACATTTCTAATACAAAGTAGATAACGGAAAAGTAGTGACTTACCTGAGGCAGCAGGGGAGGCTGCAACAGTGCTGGGTGTTTGCTGCATCTCCCCACCATGTATCATGGGAAGGACCCCGCCTACCTCCAAGAGGACACCTGTACTGTTCAGGTGGCCAGAAGCCACAGCCATTTCACTCTCATTGACCTACCAGGGAAGAACAGAGGCGAAGGCTACACTCAAGCTTTCCTTTATTACCACTTCCCAAAAAAAGCTCCAGCAGTTGGCCAAACTTCATGAAACTAAAAGTTAATATCCAAAGAAAATAATTGCAGACCCAGGGGAAACTCTATTTTCAAATCTTATGAACAAGAGTTCTCTGGAGAAGAGAACCAAAATAATTATGGTTTCAGTTACCTCAGGACCCAAGGATACTATCAACTACTTGTTTTGTTTTTAAATTAACATTTAACTAGGAGATCTCTTCCTCTTTTGAACTTTTTTTTCCATGTATATTTTAGGTTATATTTTAGGTCCCGGGCACTCCCTTCCAAATTAGTAAATCACCACAGCTCTCAAACACCCACAGAAGTCTCCATACCAGTCTGGGGCTAGTAGGCAGGAGGCTGCCCTTCTTCAAGAGCTCTGACAGCAGAGGGGAAGGGGGTGGAGTTGCTTTCTGTCCAAGCATCTTTTTCTGGGGTGAATCATCTGTTACTGGGGTCATGGGGGCTTCTAAGGGTGCAGAGCCTGGAGGAAGGGTGTCAGGAATTCCAGGAAACGAGGTGACTGGGGTACTCGGCAAAGTCCCAGGGGTTACCTAAGAGACAACAGAGAACCTTTATCTGACTTCTCAAACTCAGGAAGGTTCCTTACTAATCTGGATGGGTTAGTGTATCTAACTATTACTTTATTAGTCCTGAGTGGAACTGCCCAGAAACCCTCAACCCCTCTTGCTCTTAATCACATCTTCCTCCCCCGCAAATTTTTCTCTTCCACCCACTCAAACCCAAAATGACTCAATCTTTCCACCCAACTTGCCTTTTATAAACTCCTTACCCACTACCAATACTGTATTTACAGAGAAGTCATCCTATATTTCAGCAAGAATTTCATAAGACCAGTACACTTACAAGTAACTCCTTAACTTAGTCTTTTACCTATTTCTAAAAATGGTTCAAAAGGCTCAATGTTTTTAGGTCCATTCTTATCCTAAAGCACAGAACATGATGAGTCTTCAGCATTCAGACCAAGAGAGGAAACTGTCTCTAAGCCAAAAGTGGTTTCCTCATTACTCAGCTCTCAGCTGGCTTATTGCCCCTTGCTGATCAATTCCTGTGGATGGTAATATACTCACCCCAGAGGCGGCCTCTTCCATAGTGGTTGCAGACAAGTCCCCAAGTGGATAATCACCTCCAGGGGAGGCAGAATCTATAGGAGAGCGGACCATCACAGTAGGTAGCCTCCGAGGGGGTGTTTTTACTGCTTGACGGGCTAGAACATAAAAAAGAATGATTTCTGTCTTCAAGATTAAAAAAATAAAACTAGACTCTACTCTGCTATTATACAACAAAACACAAATAGAGATGTTGTATTATTAAAGCAATGTTAAGAATCTAGATTAGAAAGCTTTCTTTCCAAGTTTTTAGCCTAATTTTTCCTATGAGCAAATTCGTATACCCCAAAGGTTCCTAGAGTAGGAAAGTAGTTTAAACATCCCTCAGTATCCCCTACAACAACTTGAGATTCTGCTTAAACAAGGAAAGACCTTATTCGTTCACAGCATGCATTCCTAGAGTTATAAATGCTTAAGTTCCTCCCCTTATCCAGTGACTGAGCTATTCTCAAGCTTTTTACAGAATCTGACTTCTAAAACCTTGTTTATGTTCAGTAGGTTATTATCAGGCTTTTGTACTTAAAAGTCAAAAGGTCTAGTGAGTTGTGAATAGAGCTCACTTTCTAAGAGCTTCTTCCTGGACACAAACGGACACTTTTATTCTGATGAAAGAGAAGATGACAGAGGGAAGTGTGCAAGTAAATTGCAATCAGTGGATTCCGTGTTAACAAATATTTTTCGACTGCCATCAACATGCCGCACTGTACAGTCAACTGCTAGTCATTAGGTTCACCTTACCCTGATATGCTGCATCTGTAGCCTTCCTCTTTACTTCAGCCTCCTCTTCTTCCAGTTTCTTTTTCCTAAAGAGAAAATTAAGGGTTAGATCCTAGCTGACTCTAGCTCCTCCACAATTCATAGTGCCCTCACAAGGAAATGTTTTTTTTTGCCAGGCTAGCTCTTTTTAGAGGAAAAGCCTAAAGGAAAAAAAAAAAAAAACCCACAAACTTTATCAGCAAAATAGGGAAGTTTGAGTATACTACCTACCTACCAGTTCTTTACCCGGCAAACTAGAGCCACTTTTAAGTTAGAACTAAGTTATATTCTCACAGTGAAATGTTCTATCACATTACCTTCTAAGACTCACCACCCCCTCCCAGCTTCCAGGCCACTCTGCAGCTGTGCCTTTCCAAAAATCTCCCAAGTCTAAAGGGGTGGCAGATGTAGGAAATAAGCCAGATTACTTAAGGAGTAAAGAGGGCAAAAAAGAGAAGTATAGATGGAAAAATAATATAACCCACATCGCAATGTCATTGCAAAGTTCATCCAGTCTGCTGTCCATGTGCCCAGCTTGAATTAGTTCTGCATCTCTTTTCAGTCGTCTGTAGGATGAGAGGTGGGTAGACTAGGTTTTTTAATCTATTCAAATATTTCTGACTAGAGTAAGTTAGCCCCATTTGTCTCTCCCAACCATTTTGCATTCTCTCTGATAAGTACCTATATTTTTCCTGGGTTTCTTTTATCACTTTCTTTAGTTCCTCAACTCGCTCAGCAGTCAGTTTCCGAACAATGACATCTTCAACGGTTTCTACCACTTCTCCCTTTTCACCCCGTTTCCGTCTACGGAAAATTAAAAAAAACAAACACACAGACTTGAATAAGAACATTATTTCTACCCCCACTTGCTTTCTTTGAGGCTTCTCCACCACCTAACCAAATATTATTACTACTATATTTTTACAATTTTATCATACCATAATATAAATAATTTCTTTAAAAAAAAAGCAGACTTCTATAGTAAATATTCTCCACTAAAGAGATTTGGTTCAAATGCCTGGCTCTGTACTCACTTTGGGGTCTCAGTGGTCTCTAGAAGCTCTGAGTACTGGGAAGCACAGTGCTGTGGAAAAAAGTGAAAAAATGATGACCAAGCCTAAAACCGGACAACCTTTAAAATTTCAGCATGTTACACTAAGGTTTAGACAGGAGAGCTATATTTAAGGTATGAGTAGCTTCTAGGAGGACAAATTACTTTGCAATCAAATCAGTTAAAAATAATCAATACCATAATACAGAATACAAATATGTATTTGTATAATACATAATATAAATTCTGGCATGGAATTTGTGTATTTGGGGAAAGACAAGCCACGAGCCAATATTTGTATCTAATATCTACTGAGTAGTTACTATATACATGGCACACAATGGCAACCCACTCCAGTACTCTTGCCTGGAAAATCCCATGGACAGAGGAGCCTGGTAGGCTGCAGTCCGTGGGGTCGCTAAGAGTCGGGTACGACTGAGTGACTTCACTTTTACTTTTCACTTTCATGCATTGGAGAAGGAAATGGCAACCCACTCCAGTGTTCTTGCCTGGAGAATCCCAGGGACAGTGGAGCCTGGTGGGCTCCCGTCTATGAGGTCACACAGAGTCGGACACGACTGAAGTGACTTAGCAGCAACGGCAGCAGTGCTAAATGTTTTCTAGGTATTATCTCAACAAAATCTTTGAAACAAGCTTGAATCAACTTTTATCTCTATTCTACAAATCAGAAAAACTGAGGATCATGGTTCAAAGTTTTAAGTAAAATCATATTAAACTCAGATCTACCTAATGTACAAGACGGCGCTTTTCACTCTATGCTACACTGAAAAGAACAGTTTGTAATAGTGTGAGCGTACATGGATGGATTGGCAAATACTGAGAAAAAGGAAAAGTATTCTCAACTACTGTTCATGGTATAAAAGCCTTGTGATTTAAAAGGGCAGGACCTGGTCACAGTGGTCAGAAAGACCATCACTAAAAACTTTACAAATAATAAATGTTAGAGAGGGCATGGAGAAAAGAGAACCCTTTAACACTATTGTTGGAAATGTAAATATAGAAAACAGTATAGAGGTTCCACAAAATATAAAAAATAGAACTATCATATGATCCAGTAATCCTACTCTGGGGCATATATATGGACAAAACTACAATTTGAAAATATATATGCACCTCTATGTTTATAGCGGCACTATTTACAACAGTCAAGACATGAAAACAACCTTAATGTCCATCAACAGATGCATGGATAAAGAAAATGAAGTGTGTGTGTGTATGCACATAATGGAATTATTCCTCAATCATAAAAAAGAATGAAATAATGCCATTTGCAGCAACAAGGATAGAATCAGAGATCATACTAAGCAAAGTAAGTCAGAAAGAGAAAGACAAATACCATATGATATCATTTATATGTAGAATCTAAACTACAATACAAATGAATGTATGTATGAAACAGAAACAGATTTCCAGATACAGAGAACAGACTTGTGGTTATCAGGGGGAGGGTGTGGAGGGGAGAAATTAACACATTGTAAATCAACTATACTTCAATAAAGTTTAAAAAAGAAACAAACATAAGAACAAATAAATAAGCAAGATGTTGTCATTTAGTTACCAGGTTGTGTCAAACTCTTTTGCGACCTGATGAACTATAGCCGTCCAGGCTCCTCTGTCCATGGGATTTCCCAGGCAAGAATACTGGAGAGGGCTGCCATTTCCTTTTCCAGGGGCTCTTCCCGACCGGGGGCCCAACCCATATCTCCTACATTGGCAGGCGGATTCTTTACCACAGAGCAACCAGGGAAGCCCAAATGAGCAAGATACTTAAAGACAAAAAAAAGGGGGGGGGGTAGAAAAGGAGGGGGGGTGGCAGGACCTGGAAGGGAACCCACTTTACATCTCAAAAAGTGCTCTAAAAGAACATGTACTTGGGAACTTACTTTTTGAGAGAACCAGTCTGGAGGGCGGCCAGGTTCTGCAAAGGGCTTGATTGCTCTGCTAACTGATACCCTACAAAATGAGAAAAGCATCACACACTAAATTGAAAAAAAAGAGAGAGAAGGTATATATCCACAGGTCAAGGTTTAGAGTACAAAATCTGGGGAAAAAACTGCTACTGGGAAACATTCTGGAATACATGACTATGGCAAAGGACACAGCTACTGAAAAGTCATTTTGGAGGGCAAGTATCACTGATAAACAGTTTCCCTACATGATGTATTTCCTGAGTGAAGTGAAGGTATTAGGACCTACACTAAGGTATCATTTCTGTTCATTTGGGAAATTTTTTCTTTGGTTCTTTTAGAAAATATCTGTCTTTTGAGAAGCAATATTCCAGACTCCCAAAAGTTATCTTTTGATCTACTAATACAGTTCTTAAGAACATAATATAAGAAAATAATTTCACAAAAGAAGCACCAGGAAGAAGGCATGGACATCCTCCCCACAATAACCACAAGTGTGCTGATCAGACTGATGAACAGTTAGGTTTTTTCTAAATGACTGTAACAGCACATTTAACTTATGGTACTTCTCAAGAAAATATTACACCCATAAAAATAACTATGAAATAAATGTGGTGATACAGAACATATTCATAACAATATTTACTGAAAAAAAAAGACATGATTTTCTGCTATGATGCACTTATACGACCTTTTAAAAAGCTAAGAGATATAAAGAAAAAGGAAGAAAAGGCAAAAATGAAAACAGACTGAAATGGCTTGAAGCAAGAGTGTGAAGGGGCTTCAACTTTGTCTATTTCTTTAAAAAGATCTGAAGGAAACACGACAAAACATTAGGATTTGTTAAATCCAGGTACCAGATACACGGGCACTCTATATTATTCTGCCTACTTCTCTATGAGGTTGAAATATTTCACAACTTTAAAAAGAAGACTTTTAAATTCTGTGTTGGGATAATGGTTTCACAGAGTTAGTTTATAAAAAAATTCACTTTAACATTGTTATGTAGACAACTATCAGCAAAAAATAAAGTCTGATCCATAACAAACTTTCTTTAAATCAAAAAAAGCCTCCAAATCAAGATTTAAATATTTTTTAAAATGTACACAAAAGTACTAGGGAAAAAAAAGGACAAGTATTTTATAACCCTGGACTAGGGAAGAACTTTCTAATTAAGTCACAAAATCCAGGAGCTATAAGAGAAAATTTTTAATAAATAAACTGTATTTTAAGACCCTTAATGTAAAAATACTACATCAAGTAAAGCCAAATAGCACACTAGTTTTTTAAAAATGTACCCCAAGATGTAGATAAATGGCTAATCTCCCTAATATATAAGGAGCCACCTTCACCCTCCCCACCCCACCACTAAAATTAAAGAGAAAGACTAATAGGTAGAAAAATGGGAATAGTTTACAGAAAAGCAAATACAGGTGTCTTTTTAACAGAAGACATTTAACTTCACTCATCATAGGACAGATGCAAGTGAAAGATATGAGAACTGTTTCAAAGTTTTGATCTTATACTGTCAATGATCAAAAATACGTAACAACACATTCTATGAGCCAAGGCATAGAAAAATAGGTATGACATATCACCAATGGGAGTATAAACTGAAACAAATCTCTGAGTAGGGCAACTGAAATGCTTAACAAATTTTTTTAACTTATATGTTCTTTGAATCCATAATTCCACTTTCAGTTTGTCTAAGATACAAATCCACATATAACTATACAACGCTATATTTCTATTAGCATATGTCCATCAACAGAGTTCTAGTTAAATAAATTATGGTATATCCATAAAACAGTATCATGCAGCTGTTTAAAAAAGAGCTAGATATTCATATGAAGATATACAATGATCTATAAGGTACAATACTAAGTTGAAGGGGAAAAAAAAGGCAGCAGTGCCAAAGTAAAGTAAAATGTGCATAGCATGTAACCAGTTGTGTTCATTTTGAGAAAGATCTTTATTTGCTTTACACAGCAGTAAAAATTACATACTATACATTGCGTGAATGCATGAGTGCTCAGTCATGTCCAACTCCATGGACTGTAGCTCATTAGGCTCCTCCATCCATTTAATTTTCCAGGCAAGAATACTGGAGAGGGTTGCCATTTCCTATTCAGGGCCACTTGTGTTTAAAGAAGAGAGAAAAGGTGGTCCAATGGTTAAGAATCTGTTTGCCAATCCAGGGGACACAGGGTCAGTTCCCACTGTGCAAAGATTCCACATGTCATGGGGCAACGAAGGCCCTGCCTTCAGAGCCCAGACTCTGCAACAAAATAAGTCACCATAATGCACACTGCAAGGAAGAGCAGCCTCCGCTCTCAGCAACTAGAGAAAGCCCATGCACAGCAACTAAGACCCAGCGCAGCCAAAAATACAGGATTTTTTTTTTTAAAGGAGAGGAAAAAAGAAAATATTTATTTGTTCAAGTATAAAATTTAATGGCAGAGAAACACACAAGGAACTGCTAATCCTGGGAGATAAGATACAGATGTGTACCATTTTGAATTTTGAACTTTATGTCTTAAGAACCTCCTCAAAACATAAATACAATTTAAAATTTCAAACTTTTACTTAAGTGTTCTTATATTTTTTAAAGAAAAATGTAATAAAATATACATATTGAGTTCTATTTCAATCCAGTTTACTTGATATTAATATTTTGTATAAAAATGAGTTCAGTTTATATTTAAGTTATATTTAAGTTCAATCTGAGATTCGTCAAATTACCATGCTTTGTTTTGTCAGGGTTTACCAGCTCAAGAATAGCTGCTACCTAGAGTATTCTGGTTTCCTCTTTGAAAAGTTATTTGAAAAATATATAGAATTGTAGAAGTGTTACATGTGATCAGTAATGGTGCTTTCATAAACTCATTTGAATGGTTAAAGTAGTAGAGATAAACCCTACAAATGCAAATTTATTAAGTAATTTGAACACTTAAGACAATTAAAAGGTATCTTTAGATACTAAGAGAAAAAAAGAGGGGGGGGTGGGGGGAACAAATGTTAAAAATGAGAGTATGTCCTGGTAGAAAAAAAGACTGGAAAACACACACAGTCCTACTTTCTGGTACTTAAAAGACATGATGCTGGGAAAGACTGAAGGCGGGAGGAGAAGGGGACAACAGATGAGATGGTTGGATGGCATCACCAACTCAATGGACATGAGTTTGAGTAAACTCTGGGAACTTGTAATGGACAGGGAAGTCTGGTGTGCTGCAGCCCATGGGGTCACAGAGTCAGACACGACTGAGCAACTGAACTGAACTATGATCCAGCAATTCCACTCTTTCAAGAAAAATGAAAACATGCCTGCACAAAAGCTTGTACACAAATGTTCACAGCAGCATTAATTATAATATTCAGAAAAGTAAAAATAACCCAAATGTTCATCAACAAATGAACAAAATGTAGTAAACCCATTTTGTAAACAAGGAACTACAATTTCCTCAAAACAAAGAATAAAGTACTGATACATACTCCAGCATGAACCCTGAAAGCATTATGCTAAGTGAAAGAAGCCAGCCCCAGAGTACCACAAAGTATATGATTCCATCTATATGAAATGATCAGAATAAGCTATAGAGAGACAGAAAGTAGATGAGTGGTGAGGGAGGAGGAAATATTAGAGAGGTAAAGAGATTTGTAGAGTGATTGCTTAAGGGGTAAGAGGTTTCTTTTCAAGTGTATTTAAAATGTAAAATTAGACTCTAGCACTGGTCCTATTACAGATATATATTAAATTCTATGAATTTAATAAATAAAATTATATTAATAAGTTTTAATAATTTTAATAAATTAAATTCTGTGAATATACTGGGAATTCTGTGAATATAATTTTATGACATGTGAATTGCATCTCAAGAAGGCTGTTAAACAAATACTGCTTAAAGGTTAACTACTGGAATCCACCTGTATTTACATGAAGGAAAAAAAAACAAAAAACAAAAAACAACGGTTTCTAATACCCAAGGAAGCAGACATCCTAGATACCTTACCAATTTTGATCGCCACTCCTCATGACAGAAGACGCTAAACACAGCTTTTCTCGGATGGACCATGGCTCTGTAGGGCCAGTACTCAGCAGCTTATGTTCTGAAAGGAAAGATTTAGAGACAACCACTGAGGCACTAACTCTAAGCCCCAAAGGGAGGATTAAAAGTTTAATACAAAAATGTCCTAACCTGTAAGGACAAAGTGAGCCACTATCACCAAATCTTGATTTTCACCTCTCTAGTAAACACCACCACTAGGATGGTGCCTATTCATTGCATGAGAACTGCACTTGATTATCTGGCAAAACATTTTTCTTTAAATGCCATGGTTACTCTACCATATTTAAAAAAAAAAAAAAAGTCAAGTTAATTTAGGGCAGTTCTTCCAAAAAACCCAGTTTTAAGAATACTTTATTCCAGGAACTTCCCCAGTGGTTAAGTCTGTGCCTTTTCACTAGCGGGGACATGGGTTCCATGATCCTGCCTACCACCAACCTCCCCGCCCTGTTCTGGCAAAAAAAAAAAAAAAAAAAGAATGCTTTATTCCAATGTGCACCCAGGCCTTATTTCCCAGGATTCCGAGCGGCCAACCCCCGCTACTGCCCCGCCTCCTTCTTAGCATAAACTTGTTTACTTCTCTCTGTTACACCCGTTTCCCTCAAGCTGTTAGGCCTAAGAGACCTTCTCAGTCCCTGAAACAGGGCAAAATGGCTGAGATACACGAAATGCATTTTTTCCCTAGTGGCAGAAAAAGCTCATGATTAACATGCCCCATTTCTCTGTGAGTACAGGCCTCACAAATGTTCGCCAGAAAATGACAGTTTGGGACCCCGGGCACTCCATATGGTTCACAGTATCTCTGTCCGCACGCCGGAGCCTCTAAAGCACCTTTTTTCCCTCTCACCCCGCAAAGCTGACAAACATACAAGAATTCTCCTGGGCTGCTTTTCGCAAAGCTCCGTGGCCTTGCACACCACAACTACAGAGGAGCACTCATCGTGGCAACTAAAGAACAGTCCACGGGAAGCGACGAAGACCCAGCGCAGCCAATAAAAATTCTAAAAACAAACTCCGCAGCCTTACTGAAATACAAGACTTCACGCTTCTGGGCCTTCAACCCCCAACCGCTGGCCTTAACAGCGCCGCCCAAGCCCAAGTCTCTGACGGCTCTGGGCTCTCAGGTAAATCACTGCTTCTACTCCCTGAGAGTGTGACAAATCTGTTGCCTGGCCTTGGTTCTACAAACACCTTCCACGCAAAAGCAAGGTAAATACTTACTGCCCGTTCCCGTCGCCATCTTGGCCCCGACGTCTCCAACCCCCGAAGGAAGATTTCTGGCTGAATTGAAGCCCAAGGAATTCTGGGAAATAGAGTTCCAGCGTTTATTCGCGGTGCATCCTGGGAAATGTAGCCCCCTGTCCCCACCCTAAGATGAACTAGCGCCCAAAATCAGGTATTCTTGTGAGTTCCTGGGAAGGAATGTGCGAAAGAACAGAGAATGGTGGCTGAAGCCTTAGGATTTCCTTCAGGCTTTTTAGAAAAGAAATGCCTAGGGTTCAAGAAAAACTGATAAACCGAAGTTCCAGTTGACGCAGCTCCAAAATCCGACAGTTGGTAACCCGTCCCACATTTGAGCAGAGAGGTCAAGCCGAAGAAAACTGTTTCCGGGTTTCGCCCGCCCCCTTGCACTGATTGGTAGGTGCAAGCTTCGCTATCTGATTGGCCGAACGAACGCAGCGCGCAATTTAAAACATTGTATCAGTAACAAAGGTGCGCTTCGTGGGTGGAGTTGTGCTCTCAAGCTGCGAAAGTCCAGTTTCGGCTGTGGGGTGTGAGTGAACCGGTACCGTAGAAGTGTGGCGTCTTTAGGTGAGTGTGCGGCTGTACTTGAGCCAAGTTGGGGCACCTTTGCTCTGGCGGATTAGGCGTTCAGAAAGCGGAACTGCCGCTATTTCTGTTTTTCTTAATAATTCTGTCCTCACCGTGGGCCTAGGGGCGAGGTTTAGAGAATGAGCCTAGGGCTACTGACACGGCTGAGGGAGGCTCCCTGCTTGGAACTTGGCCTTATGTTTTCGGAGTTAGATATCTGTTCATTCCTGTTTGCGGTCCGAAATGCTGCCTCAGATTGGATTAAATGATTAACTCTTTCTCTCTTTCCCGTTTGCTGGTAGTTGAAAGGAAAAGCGAGTAGGAATTCAGGCAGCGAGACTAGGTTGTCCTGGGGCCAGGGAGTTGTTTCTCACCTAGAAAAGAGGCTGAATTCTTCAGAATTCTTCAGCCCCTTTTATCCCTTAAGGTTCTCCTCCCTACCCACTCTTGTCTCTTTTTAGACCTAAACTGCCCCTGCTGACATGTCGCAAGGGATCCTTTCTCCACCAGCTGGCTTGCTGTCCGATGAGGAGGTCGTAGTCTCCCCCATGTTTGAGTCCACAGCTGCAGATTTGGGATCCGTGATACGCAAGGACCTGCTGTCAGACTGCTCTGTCATCTCCACCTCCCTGGAAGACAAGCAGGTAAAGGAGTTGAAGAGTGGCTTGGAGACTGAAAGTGATATAATCAGCCTACTAGTTGTCCATACAGAGAAGCATGAGGTAAAAAACCCAGGAATTCTAGAGTTTGACAGGTCAACTCAAAATTAAGAGCATGATAAGTAAAAAATGTACAGTTGTGTGTCCATAAGAAAGCTATTAATTGCGTTGCATTAATGAAACTGAACGCTTACTCTCAGTTTATCCTGTGAGAAAAGGCAGTCGTCGTCTCTCCTTCACCATGAGGCCCAGACGTTTTAGTTAATTTACACAAGATCATATCACCATTACGTAGGTGAAATGTACATTCAGGTTTTAATATCAACCATAGCTTCCATTTAAGGAAACTTTCTTTCTGCTGAGCTGTTTCTCAGGTGCAGCATTATGGATGTTTGGAGCCATAATTCTTTGTTATAGGGGGCTATCCTGTGCAATTTAAGATGTTAAGCAGCATTCCTGGCTTCTACCCACTAGAATTCAGTAGATCCTTCCCATTTGTGACAAGCACGATACCTGTCCTAACATTATTAAATGTCTCTTGAAAGGGAAATGCCCGTAATTGAGAACAGCTCCACTCAGAAGTCTTCTCTTCTGTAGAAGTTTCACGAGAGCAGAAGCCTTGGTAATATTCTTCACTGTGGGCTACCAGAGCCTCTTAGAATTTCTAGGCCAGAGTAGACGTCTATAAATATTTGTTAAATGAACGTGGTGGGTGTGATTATTTAAGATCTAATAGTTACTAAATGATGAAACTGGGACTCAAATTCAGGTATGTCTGCCTCCAAAGTGCTTAACTGGGTCTTCCTAGGGGTACTAATGGTAAAGAACCCACCTGCCAATGCAAGAGACGTAAGAGACATGGGTTCAATCCCTGGGCTGGGAAGATCCCCTGGAGGAGAGCATGGCAACCCACTCCAGTATTCTTGCCTGGAAAATTCCATGGACAGAGGAACCTGGTGGGCTGTGGTTCATAGTGTCAGAGTCGGACACAAGCGGCTTAGCACACATGGAAAGTGCTTCACTACTGTGTTTTGCTATAATATCACACACTGATTTTTGTATCAGTCAGCCACTTCTGATGCAGATAATCTGTGGTAAGCCAAGTTTTCAGGATACTGAAGAGACAAGGAATGGTGATTAAGTACTGAAAAACTCCATGTGGGTTGGAATGATTATGGAACCAGAGTAACGGCACAGAGTCATCTGAAGTTAATTGGGATAGTGTTAGCATGATTCCCAGAAACTATGTTGTGTTTGCCTATCTGCTCAGAAGTAACTGAGATTAATCTGTGATTCTGACTGGGAATTCTACTACAGGTTCCATCTGAAGATGGTACAGAGAAGGTGAAAGTATACCTGAGGGTCAGGCCCTTGTTACCTTCAGAGTTAGAACGACAGGAGGATCAGGTATGTTTCTGAGGAGGGAGGATTTAAAAGAAGGAATGATACGTACAACAGAGGTTCCCAGGATTGTTTCCTTTTGTGACAACTGTTTTCCCCCATCTCAGGGTTGTGTCTGTATTGAGAATATGGAGACCCTTGCCCTTCAGGCACCCAAGGACTCTTTTGCCCAGAAGAGCAACGAGCGAGGAATTGGACAGGCCACCCACAGATTCACCTTTTCCCAGGTATGGAGTTACTGATATGTGAACAAGGGACCAACATGTAGGAGCAGCTATATTCCCTCTTCAGAAGGAAAGCATTTTACTTGACTGAGTTCATTATATATGCATGTCTACGGTTTGGGGGACCCTTATGTGTTGTCAGTCATGTACTTTATATACATTAATTCCCAACAACTCTGTTGTTACTATCATCACTGTCCCTATTTTCCTGGTAAGGATATTGTGACTCATTGAATATAATGTTCCTGAGGCCATGTACTAGTCATTGTTAGAGTTAGGACTTGAATCTAGATTCATCTACCAAGCCCATGCTTGTGACCATTATGTTGCTCCATATTGTGTGCAGCATTGGACTTAGCGGATAGCATTCTGTAAGTATTTATTGATTTGGATGAAAGATGGACTGGCAGAGAGTATTTAGGCAGCAACTGGTAGCACTGCAGGAAGAAGCTGCTTGAGTAGTCTCCAGAGCCAACCACCCAGGAAGGGATGTATTTTCTGGCTTGGCACAGGGAAAAGTGGGAGATGAAGGATGCTGCTGCTGCTGCTAAGTCGCTTCAGTCATGTCCAATTCTGTGCGACCCCATAGATGGCAGCCCACCAGGCTCCCCTGTCCCTGGGATTCTCCAGGCAAGAATACTGGAGTGGGTTGCCATTTCCTTCTCCAATGCAAGAAAGTAAAACGTGAAAGTGAAGTTGCTCAGTCATGTCTGACTCTTAGTGACCCCATGGACTGCAGCCTACCAGGCTCCTCCATCCATGGGATTTTCCAGGCAAGAGTACTGGAGTGGGGTGCCATTGCCTTCTCCAGATGAAGGATGGGTCTCTGAGAAATTGGGTCTATCCCTAGATCTTTGGACCAGAAGTGGGACAGGCATCTTTCTTCAACCTGACTGTGAAGGAGATGGTAAAGGATGTACTTAAAGGACAGAACTGGCTCATCTATACATATGGAGTCACCAACTCAGGGAAAACCTACACAATTCAAGGTGAGTATTAGGCCTCACAGAACTGCTGATTGTCTTTGGCTTTTGATGCTCTGAGTTGAACAGTGCTTGCTGCAACTGTCCATCTTTTGCATGCCTCCAGGTACCATCAAGAATGGTGGGATCCTGCCTAGGTCCCTGGCTCTGATCTTCAATAGCCTCCAAGGCCAGCTTCATCCAACACCTAATCTGAAGCCCTTGTTCTCCAATGAGGTAATGTGGCTAGACAGCAAGCAGATCCGGCAGGAGGAATTAAAGAAACTGGCCCTACTAAATGGAGGCCTCCAAGAGGTAAAGTGTTGGTATTCATAGAGGCAGGGATAGGGGACAAACCTCCAGAAAGTTTTATGCATATCTTATCCCTGGACCCCTCCAGGAGGAGCTGTCCACCTCCTTGAAGAAAAGTGTCTACATTGACAGCCGGATGGGTACCAGCACCAGCTTTGACAGTGGCATCGCAGGGCTCTCCTCCAGTAGCCAGTTTCCCAGCAGTAGCCAGCTGGATGGTATGTACCATGACTGGGCTCTGTGCCAATTAACAGTAGGAACCCATTTTCTGCTCCCCAAAACTCCAAGGGTACAGATTAGAGGTTGCAAACTGAGTTCCACTTTCTGAGGCCCCTGCAGGCTAAAGGAGAGGTGGATTACCCTTGAGTTGATCCTCTGGACATTGGCTTTTTCCCCAGAAATGAGTCACCGATGGGCACAACCAGACACTGTCCCTGTAAGTGTCCCTGCAGATCTTCGCTTCTCCATCTGGATCTCCTTCTTTGAGATCTACAATGAACTGCTTTATGACCTGTTAGAACCGCCTAGCCAGCAGCGCAAGAGGCAGACTCTGCGGCTGTGTGAGGATCAGAATGGCAATCCCTACGTAAAAGGTATGGGAAAACAGTGGCTGGCATGAACCCTGGAGGGGACCTTGGGAGAGACTTGGAAAAGAGTTAGGTGCTCCCATCTTATGTATGCCCATCTTTACATCAGATCTCAATTGGATTCATGTTCAGGATGCTGAGGAGGCCTGGAAACTCCTGAAAGTGGGTCGTAAAAACCAGAGCTTTGCCAGCACCCACCTGAACCAGAACTCTAGCCGCAGGTTAGTAGGTTAATGAGTCAGCCTTTCACTGTGTTTCAGGAAACATTAGTCCTCCACCTGATCATAGAAGATATGCAGTGACTTTTGTTTTTTTAACTTCTAGTCATAGCATCTTCTCAATCCGGATCCTGCACCTTCAGGGGGAAGGAGATATAATCCCCAAGATTAGCGAGTAAGTTTTTCCATTTAGAAATTTGGGCTTTGGGGCCATAAATGGTGGTTGGGGGAGGGGGACAAGGCAGTCCTCAAAGGAATTATTTCCATTAGATTCATGTTCTCTTTCCTTGGGTACAGAGTTTCTTCACAGGCCCTCCCCTCCCTAGAACTATATGAAGGGGCTAAAAAGCATATAACATGGGGCCCTAATGTCAGATCCTGTCCATCACTCAAGGTTATCACTCTGTGATCTCGCTGGCTCAGAGCGCTGCAAAGATCAAAAGAGTGGTGAGCGGCTGAAGGAAGCAGGAAACATTAACACTTCTCTGCACACCCTGGGCCGCTGTATCGCTGCCCTGCGCCAAAACCAGCAGAACCGGTAAGCTTTTCACTGCAAGCCAGGATGGCCTGGCACTCTGCAGTTTGCTAAAAGACTTCCTGATCATCACAGGGGCTAGTGCTAGTATCTCCTCAGGGGCTAGAGCTCTGCTCACAGCACTATTCTCTTTAATTCCCTGCCAGGTCAAAGCAGAACCTGGTTCCCTTCCGTGACAGCAAGCTGACTCGAGTGTTCCAAGGCTTCTTCACAGGCCGAGGCCGCTCCTGCATGATTGTCAATGTGAATCCCTGTGCGTCTACCTATGATGAGACTCTTCACGTGGCCAAGTTCTCAGCCATTGCTAGCCAGGTGCGAAGCTATAGGTGTGATGATTGTGCTCACTTTGGGCTGGTACCTGTACTTCAGAAAGCAACTAGGAACTAGTAATGGATTCGATTAAGATTTTTTTCCCCTCACAGCTTGTGCATGCTCCACCTGTGCAACTTGGATTTCCATCGATACATTCATTCCTCAAGGAACACAGTCTGCGCGCTTCTCCCAGCTTAGAGACTGGAGCTAAGACTGACCCAGGCCTTGGTGATGACATTGAAAATGAAGTTGACATCTCCACATATGGGAAGGAGGTGAGAATGCAAGAAAACTTTGGTGCAGCGGCTTGATGGCTATACATTTTCCATGCTATGTTCCAAGTGGACCTGTACCTTTTTAGGGCATGGACTTCTGATAACCTCTGACCTGTGTGTCCCTCCTAGGAGCTCCTACAGGTGGTAGAAGCCATGAAAGCACTGCTTTTAAAAGAACGGCAGGAAAAGTTGCGGCTGGAGATGCAGCTCCGTGATGAAATTTGCAATGAGATGGTGGAGCAGATGCAACAACGAGAACAGTGGTGCAGGTACCAGCCGAGTAACCCCTCTTGTTCTAGACCGTAGGGTAGGAAGTAGAGGCTAGGATGGAGTAGTGCCTCAAGATCTGCTTTCCAAGCTCACTCCTCAGAATCTGCACTGACTTCTCTTTTCTCCTCTGACAGTGAACATTTGGACACACAAAAGGAACTACTAGAGGAACTGTATGAAGACAAACTAACAATCCTCAAGGAGTCACTGACAAGTTTTTACCAAGAAGAACTTCAGGTGAGTTGCCCTGAACCAGCCCCAAGTAGCTGCTCAGATTCCCATCGCTAGCTTGCCTGAGATAAAGTAGGGGCGGAATGTGTAATTCACCTTTCTCTTGTCTCCTTAGTGCTTTATGTCAATCTGTGTTTGATGAACTGATTTAGAGTTTGGCCAAGAAATGGTGTAAATGCTAATTTACAGGGAAATTTTTGTTCATTCTTCAGTCATCTATACCTGTAGGATTCATCTGACTCTGAACAGAATTGTGTTCTCTGTTTCCCTTTAGGAGCGAGATGAGAAGATTAAAGAGCTAGAAGCTCTCCTGCAGGAAGCCAGACAGCAGCAAGTGGCCCATCAACCCTCAGGGTCTGAACTGTCCCTACGGCGGTCACAAAGATTGACTTCTGTTTCCACCCAGCAGTTCCACGAGATTAAAGCTAAACTGGAACAATGCAAAGCAGAGCTAAACTCCACCACTGAAGGTGAGGAGGGAGAGAGGGCAGGAAGCAGAAGTATTTCAGGGAAAGCTGTTCTTCAAACTTGGGCCTTCTGGGGCCAACTCCAGCATAATTTCCTTGACTGCCAAGCTACATCCCCCTGACGTTTCATTCTGGGATGCACATGGCCTCACTTGTTATGTTTTTTGCAAACTACTGTTAATTCAGTTAAAGAGTCCAAGGCTAGAAAGCCTACACATGTGAGGTTATTGTTTCTTTCCTTCAGAGTTGCAGAAGTACCAGAAAATGTTAGAACCCCCACCCTCAGCCAAGCCTTTCATCGTTGATGTGGACAAGAAGTTAGAGGAGGGCCAGAAGGTAATTAGCTTTCTCCGTTACCAAAGCTCTCACCTAAGACAGTTTCCAGCACTGTATCCCTGATTTATGTGAGGACAAGATGCTTTCTGTGCCATCCTGGAGTGGCTACTGCATTCTTACGGCTAGCCTTCTAATTTTACTTCTCTTCAGATGGTTCTCTGACTCCTATAGATCACTTGGCGTGATGTCTTGACCACAATTTGGTTCCTACTCTTCCTTTTTCAGAATATAAGGCTACTGCGGACAGAGCTTCAGAAACTTGGTGAGTCTCTCCAGTCAGCGGAAAGAGCCTGTTGCCACAACACTGGAGCAGGAAAACTTCGCCAAGCCTTGGCCACTTGTGATGACATCTTAATCAAACAGGTTGGGGCAGCCTATATATCACTTTCTCCCATCAGCCCATGTCAGAGTATATATGAGGAAGATAAAAAAGATTTTTAGGCTAATCTTTTAGTGAGGGGAGTTTCTCTTCTTGCAAAGTAACCATTCACTAAGTACAAGGCGTTATGCTAAGTAATTATAGGCTTTTTCTGTTATAACTGTCCTAGGGAGGGAGATACTACCATATTTCATCCAAGATGCTTAAACTGTAAGAAACCATAGTAAAACAAAACACTAACAATTAAGCTATGACACTGTCATCAATAAATGTACCCTGATTCCATCCAGATATATGGAAATGTAAAAAAATACATCCTAATTTGATACCCACCCAGGAACTGAGGCTCTTGGAGGTTAAGTAAAATTATTCAGGCTCATACCACCTGATGTGTTAGAAAAGGTCCTTCTATTCAGTGCTATTTGTTTGGGTCTTAAAAACCAATACGCACCCCCCACACACACACCATTCAATTAAAGCTCTGACCATACAGAGCTAATCTTTGTAAAAAGAAGTTTTATTAACTATAGTGTGTATTACCTTGCCCTCTTGAGTTTCTCTAATAGATCAGACAGAAAATGTTTTCTATAACTCTGTTCATCTTCCTTAGGATCAGACGCTGGCTGAGTTGCAGAATAATATGACACTAGTAAAACTGGACCTTCGGAAGAAGGCAGCATGCATCGCGGAGCAGTATCATACTGTGCTGAAACTCCAAGGCCAGGCTTCTACCAAAAAGCGCCTTGGTGCCAACCAGGAAAACCAGCAACCAAACCAACAGCCCCCAGGGAAGAAACCGTTTCTTCGTAACTTACTTCCCCGAACACCCACCTGCCAAAGTTCAACAGACTGCAGCCCTTATGCCCGAATCCTGCGCTCAAGGCGTTCCCCTTTACTCAAATCTGGGCCTTTCGGCAAAAAATACTAAGGTTGTGAGGAGACAGCACTCCCCACAGGTGGGTCTGCTGCTCAGTTTAAGAAACAGGTTTCTTTAAAGCTTTACCATATATATATACCAGAAACTCTATCTAAAATGCAATATTCAGACACTAGTAGTAGTTTTTCTCCCTTTTGTAATATAATCACCTATGTAATCGTACACTTTTTTACTTATATGGTTTCTGTGCACACAAAAGTTATATTAAAATAAAGATATTATTCACGTTTTATATCTGAATTCCAAATCTAGCATTATCATTGAAGTAAATTATAAAAGGGGCAGAAAAACTGAAAATCAAATATCATCCAGGCCCCTGGGAACTTTGCACAGGAATGGCAGTAGAGACCAGCAACTGGTGTACAGCTAACCCAAGAAATCTTAGTAAGAAATGAATTCAAGAGATACTAGATATTCTAAACCTTCCTTAATAAAAAGTGAAGTGTCATATGTTAGGAGATGAATGGGTAACAGACTTGTTCTGGAAAAAGAATCAAGGAAGGCTGGGCCCTGAGCTCAGAATAACCCATAGTATCCACTGTACAAACCAATCACAGCAGACATAATCACAGCATATTACCTCCTACGGACACACATGCACAGGCCAGAAACTCTCCAAGAATACAGCAAAAATGATTACTTTTACCTTGTCTAACAGGTGAAGGTTAGAAAAAATCATTCTGCTAGAGATGGGGCGGGGGGGGGGAGAGACACAAACAATTACGTCAAAAATATTTATTAAAACAGACCGACTCAAAGAGTTTATTCTTATCTGTATAGTCACAAAAGTTACACACCCAAATATCTGTGAAACTCTGTAATCCTGTCTCCTTGCTCTGCTTTAGTAGGGGTATAGCTAACTAACTCTAGACATGTTTCCCCTTAGTAGGGGCCATCAGTTCCACACTCAGTGAGTCCTTTTGCCCCTTTGTTCAACTCTACTTGTTACTTCCAATTTGAAAGTTTCTAGGAGACACCCCAAAATCATGTTTTGGAAGAATGTCTTCCTAGTGAGAACAAAAGTACAGCTAGAATCCATTTAAAACTAATCTCTGATATCAAAGTAGTCATGCTCAGCACATCAAAGAATGATGAGTCATGTCTATCTATCCAATGCCCTGACCTTCCTAGGGTATCCAGTGCCCTATTGTCAGCAGAGGGTAAAGTGGCAGGCTTTCTTCCTTGCCTTTCTAAAGAAATCTCCCACTCCCAGCAGCATTTAAATTTTGTTTCTGTAGACTTGCCTGTGCTAAAGTGCTGTTAAAGGGATGTTTTGTGGGGGTGCCAAAAGACCTGGGAAAAAGGCCAAGATCTGTAGCCACTCTAAACAGAAGGGAGATAGAAGTGCTTCAAACTGGCAAAAGACAGTATCTGTTCCTGCCAGTCTACTGTTCCTTCTGTCAGTCTACTCTGAAGGTGATTCTATAAGCTGTCCCCAAGGAGTTGTAAAACAAAAAGAAATAAGGTCCTTGGAAAAATAGACGTGGCTGTTCTTTACATGGAGATAAGGCTTAATATGGGTCTGGCAATGTTCTGGTTTGAAAGCAGCCAACTATGGCGTGACTGAAGACAGGTTGAGTGGAGAAACTCTGCGTGTGGGAGTGTTGTTAGCAGACAGTGAGGCAGGGAGGAAAAAGGGAGCAGGTATCTCAGTGGAGGGAGTCTCGCCTTGGTTCCGAAGCTGTAGGATTTGCCTGAGCAAGGCCTTACCTTCTTCCCGGGTCTGAAACAAGGTCAAGCAAATGTATCAAAATATATCCAAAGTTATTCTCAAAACCAGGTTCTAAAATACTGACTTATAAAGTTCCTCAGAACAAGGTAACCTCTCCACTCACCCTTTTAACCACCTTCTACCCCCAGATCACAGTAAAGTCATGTCCTCAAACTTAAAATCCAAGTCTTTCACTAAAGTACTGATACTTACATCATTGAATGCACAACACTTCTGAGCACAAGCTGAAGCTTCATCCCACAGCTTGCACTTAAAATAGTACTGGGCCAGATAGCGGAAAGCAGTGCTCTCCTCCAAGTGTTCCACTATTTCCTAGATAAGGAAAGCAGGAATGACTGAGGTGATAAGAATAAGATCAGAAACCCAATTCTCATGCTAATGACACATACCCCACATGAATAGATATCTTGGATATACTTGATGTAACACTGGGCTGCCTGTTCTGACTCAGTCAACTGTTCATGAAGCCTACAAAAGAAATCAGTCTTTAGGTACAAATCATATTGCAAAGCAAGCTAGAGATAAAAAAAAAAAGTAAAAGCACACAAGTAACATCAAAAAATGACAATATATAGACAAGTACAAATTTTGACATAAATGACACAGTGGGACCCAGAATAATATTAGTGCCCAGAAGTGATGGTTACTTCATCAAAGCTCCAAATCATTCTGCTTCTGGTGATGGAGGGAAAGTTAGTAAATACTTAAGCTGGATAACAAACCATTGCAAAAATTGCCTGGTAATACCCTGAGTAAGGTCAAAAAGATACCAAGCAATTCAGATTTTTTGTAAGAATCCAGAAAGTAACTGGTAGGAATGAAACTGCATTTAAGAACCTCTTGCCCTATCATTTCTGAGTTATTCTGTATTTTTCTGGGGCTGAAGAGGAGACTGATACCTAAATGAGTTTCTCTAGACTGCTCTCACATAAAATTCCATTTCTTTCAATTAGTTCTTGAATTTTCCAAATGGGAAAACAATTCCCCTTCAAAAAGTACTAGCATTCTCTTGAGTCAAGATGACTAAGTTTCCAGATCAGTATTCATACACTGTACTACATCCCTGAGTTTGGCTTAAAACTCAACATTCAGAAAACTAAGATCATGGCATCTGGTCCCATCACTTCATGGCAAATAGATGGGGAAACAGTGGAAACAGTGACAGATTTTATTTTGGGGGGCTCAAAAATCACTGCAGATGGTGACTGCAGCCATGAAATTAAAAGACACTTGCTCCTTGGAAGAAAAGTTATGACCAACCTAGACAGCATATTAAAAAGCAGAGACATTACTTTGCCAACAAAGTCTAGTCAGAGCTACGGTTTTCCCAGCAGTCATGTATGGATGTGAGAGTTGGACCATAAAGAAAGCTGAGTGCCAAAGAATTAATGCTTTTGAACTGTGGTGTTGGAGAAGACTCTTGAGAGAGTCCCTTGGACAGCAAGGAGATCCAACCAGTCAGTCAATCCTAAAGGAAATCAGTCCTGAATTTTTATTGGAAGAACTGATGCTGAAGCTGAAACTCCAACACTTTGGCCACCTGATGCGAAGAACTGACACATTTGAAAAGACCCTCATGCTGGAAAGATTAAAGGTGGGAGGAGAAGGGGACGACAGAGGATGAGATGGTTGGATGGCATCACTGACTCGATGGACATGAGTTTGAGGAAACTCTGGGAGTTGGTGATGGACAGGGAGGCCCAGCGTGCTGCAGTCCATGGGGTCACAAAGATTTGGACACGACTGAGCAACTGAACTGAACATCCCCTCATTCATGTAGATGATGGATAAGAGGCTCTAGAACATGCAGGATCCACCTACCAGAGAAGCCAACAGAAATATAACTAACATTTCACTCTTTCACTCACTTTGCCAGTTTTACCAGAGCCATCTTTTCCACATCTCCCACGGCATAAGCTCTCCAATAGCACTGTCAATAAAGAAAGAAATAAACTAGTCACTTCAACCATTGCCCCATGTGCCATGATTCACGCAGGTCCTGCAATCCTCCCAGAAGTTCAGATTTAGAGAATACAAAGCATTTTTACTAGATCTGAGGCCCAGGCTACATATTAACATTCCCACTATGTCAGCCCTGCTTTGCTTTATACACACTATGAGCCTATAAATATTCAGACTTCCCTATGTAGACAGATACAAATGAAGGAAAATTAAGCACCAATAGCTCAACCCCTCATCCAAACATTAGGTTTCCACATAGATTCTCCAGAACCCAATTTCAGGTACCTTTTTGGCTTCCACTAGTTGATTAAGTTTCTCATAACATTCTCCTAAAGCAACCAGCATCCGAGAATCATTGGGCCTGTGAGGAACGAAAAATACGAAACCTGAGCAAAGACTTTAAAGATAACTGAAGTCCTCCCTTGAGGAACCACCACCACAACTGTTTCAAACCCATGAAAGGAATGGGCTTTAATCCAATACTTCGTATATTATTTTATGTGCACAATTATACTACTTTTTAAATTAATTAATTAATTTGGCTGCCTTGGGTCTTAGTTGCGGCATGGGGGGTCTTTGTTACATCATGCAGGATCTCTCGTGGCAGTGCAGGGACTCAAGTTGTGATGCACAGGCTCAGTGGTTGTGGCGCTTGGGCTTAGTTGCTCCACAGCATGTGGGATCTTAGTTCTCCAACCACAGATCAAACCCACATCCCCTGCATTACAAAGCGGATTCTTGACTACCAGACCACCAGGGAAGTCCCCACAGTTATGCTATTAACATATTAGTAGAATACACTACATAAAAATGACCAAACAACATATGGCATGTTTAAACTTAGGTCTCCAAAAGTCAAAACCATTCACTGTGATTCTTTAGTAGCTATCAAAGAGAAAGAAAAGTGTCAGCCCTCCCCACAACAAACATATCATCAGGCGGCGGTCAGACTTACCGAAGCTGGTGGGCCCGTCTATAATAATAAAGGCAATAAAACGGCATCTTAAGGATTTCATAGGTCTGCCCAAGGCCATACCAGGCTCTGTAGTCCCGCTTATTGACCTCAATAGCATGCCTAAGAAATGGAAGAGAAAACTGGTAAGGAGGCAGAATCAAAGTTAGTGACTTGCAGACTCAATAAAGTCAAAGTGTCAGTTGCTCAGTTGTGTCCGACTCTCTTTGGACCCCACGGACTGTAGCCTGTCAGGCTCCTCTATCCGTGGGCAAGAAAACTAGAGTGGGAAGCCATTTCTTTCTCCAGGTGATCTTCCCAGAGGTTCCTAAAATCACAACAATCTGCTCCACCTCACCCTCCAACTAAAACCTCACCTATAAGCCTGAATAGCAGCAGACGTATTCTTCATTTCCATGTACTCATGTCCCATTAGCGTCCAGGCCCCAAGATACCGAGGATTCAATTTCAAGGCTCTCTGGAAATACAAGGCTGCTTTCTCATGTTGAGAACGCAAACTATAATAATTGCCTGATTGGAAAAAAAAAATATGTGAACAACTAGAAAGATTAAAATAAGTCACTAAAATAGGCAGCATTTTACAGGGTAGGCAAGAACTCATTCCCCCAAAGTCCTTGCAGAAAAGCCAAATTGTATAGGCAATATCATCATTTCCTTGGAAAATATCACACATTCTGTTTTTTTTTTTTAAAAAAAAGTGTTTCCTAACACCACAAAAGTTTTCTTCATTGTATTTCCTCTGGATATTAGCATTATACATATATTTTCTTAATAAAGGGTAAGATATTCCTAGAGTATGCTTCAGATTGGTAGTTTTCCAACTATCTTCCAAGGTCCCTAAGGAAGTACCTGAAAGGTTAAAAATGTAGAACTCTGAACTCCTCTCTTCCACAAGAATCAAGGAAGTTCTATTATCACTGGTCTTAAAAAGAGTATATGAAAGATTTTAGGATTCTGTTAAAAAAATGTATTTGAAGAAAGGGAATAAAGATTATCTGACTTGTCTCAACTAGTAAATGCAAAAATGAAATGTGGTATATATCCAGACAATGAAATACTTCTCGGCAGTAAAAAGAAAAGAACTACTGACATATGCTGCAACATGGACAAACCTCAAAAAACAGCTCTGTGAAAAAAGCCACATAATAAGACTAAATATTCCAAGATTCCATTTAAAATTTCTAGAAAGGGCAAAACTGCACACTCAAAAGGCAGATCTCCTGGGGATGGGAGTAGGACTGACTTAAAATAGACTCAAGAGAATTTTGGGTTATGATAGAATTTTCTAAACTGGATTATGATTATGGTTACACAACTTAATAAGTTAGCAAAAAACTCAATGAACTGTAAACTTAAAATGGGTAAATTTTATGGTATACAAATTATCCCTTAATAAAGCTATCTTTAATATATACCAATAAAATGGACAGCCTAGAAGAAATGGACACATTCCTAGAAATATATAATCTCCAAAAATTAAAACAGGAATAGAAAATATAAACAGACCAATTACCAGTAATAAAACTGAATCAGTAATAAAAAAACTCCCAACATACAAAAGTCTGGGACCAGATGGCTTCACAGATGAATTTTATCAAATATTTAGAAAAGAGCTAACAATTATTTTTCTTCATATTATTCCCAAAAATTAGAGGAAGGAATATTTCCAAACTCATTCACAAAGCCAGCATCACCTTGATACCAAAACCAAAGATATCTCAAAAACAAGAAAATTACAAGCCAATATCACTAATGATCATAGACGAAAAAGTCCTCAAAGTATTTGCAAACTGAATTCAATAATACATTAAAAGGATCATACATCATGATCAAGTGGGATTCATCCCAGGGATACATGGATGGTTCAATACCTGCAAATTAATCAATGTGATATCAATTTTCATTAAAAAAAATGAAAAATAAAAATTATATGATCATCTGTACAGAATCGCTATGTTGTATATCTGAAACCAATATAATATTGTAAATCAACTATACCTCAATTATTTTAAAAAGAAGAAAAAAATTAGAGACATACCAAGACTTCTGAATGATTTCTCAGGAGATATTGTTGAATGAGAAAAGTAAAATGCAGAGAAATGGGTACAGTATGATCCTATTTTTGTAAGCAAACAGCCCATTAAACCCTGCATCGTTGTTGTTTAGTCAACAAGTCATGTTCGACTCTTTTATGACCCCAGGGACTGTAGCCCACCAGGCTCCCCTATCCATGGGATTTCCCAGGCAAGAATACTGGAGTGGATTGTCGTTTCCTTTTCCAGGGGATCTTCCTCACACAGGGATTGAACCTGCCTCTCCAGCACTGGCGGGAGGATTCTTTACCACTGAGCCACCAGGGAAGCCCAAACCCCGCATATGTGTATGTATATTTTTTATGTGGTACCGGAACATGCTAACACAAGTATTTTAAAGGATGAAGGGTGCAGTGAGGGGGAAAAAAAACACCTCCTTTATGTAAAAACTGTATGTGCATAAACTAAATAAAAGGGTGGATTTAGATATATACATATACTAACTTACAGAGATCATGATAAACTGTCAAATGGAAAAAACAAATTGCGAGAAACTTTATGATTCCACTCTGGTAAAAAAACAAGTAATACTATTTCTATATATGTGTTTGTCTTTTTTTAAAAAATTTGTCTAGATACAGCTGTCAGTTTGATTCAGGAGAAATCATTTATAACAACTGTCTGTATTACATAAGATCATATATTGATATGATATGAATATCAACATAAGTTGATATTCATCTGGGAAAAAAGATGGGAGGTCTTTATGTACATAAAGATAGCTTTGCTTCTGTCACTGACTCAGAACCAGATACAGAAAAATAACCAAACTTTAAGCAGACTGTCCAAGGGTTAACTTCTGTAATAGAACAGAAGTGAAGCAGTGGTAGCAGGAGTATCAGCTTTAGCTACTAAAGGAGTCAGGATGACAAAAGAGATGCTAAGTAAGTCAGAATAGGCAAGTTCTGTGCAAAGATTAAGCAGATGAGCTTTTCTGACCAGTTGCAACAGCTACAATGTATTGTATAATTACAATGTGCTGGGCAACCTAACATTGTTATAAGTGCTTTGTATGTATTAATTTACTTAATCCTTAAAACAAACACATAAGAAAAAGTTCTATTGATAAATCCCTTTATGGATGAGGAGAATTTAAATCCACTGTCATACAGCTAGTGAATAGCAAAACCAAGAGTTAAACTTGGGCAGTTTGGTTCCAGAGTCCAAATCTTCACCATGCTACACAGTAATAGATATATATATATATACACTCATTATATATATATATTTGTGTGTGTAAAGCTGCCTTCAGAGACTAGAACTCCAGAAAAGATGCAAAAGGAAGCATTCCACTCACATCAAGACATAAAATCAGAAGCAAGAAATAAGTGGGGGTTTCTTGCCATCACTCTATTCATCACTCTACTGTTTCATTCTCTTTCAGGTCCTCAAGTTTCTTCTCTCTCCACCCTTTTTACTCCTTTCAATTCCTCTGAATTGGCTATAATATGGAAGCTGAAATATACTTTTTATCTTATCTAACGTTCCTTATTCTTAAAATAGGTGAGCTGAATTCAACAAACATTTATTGACCATATGTTAGGAACTTTGTTAGGCATTACAGATATACTGGGGGCAAAGGACAGGATGGCTCAGCAGTAAAGCATCTATCTGCAATGCTGGAGATGCCAGTTTGATCCCTGGGTCAGGAAGATTCCCTGGAGGAGGAAATGGCAACCCACTCCAGTATTCTTGCTGAGAGAATGCAATGGACGAAGGGGCCTGGTGGGCCACAGTTCAAGGGTTTGCGAAGAGTCAGACACAACTGAGTGTATACGCATGCATAAACATACTGAAGAGAAAACAAAAACAGTTCATTAAGAAGTTTACCAAAAATAAAAATAAATTTTAAAAGTTTACTAATCAATTATTTTCAAAAACAGATGGGAATTCGCTGGTAGTCCAGTGGTTAGGACTCCTTGCTCTCACTGCCAAAGGCCTGGCTTTAAACCCTGCTAGGGGAACTGCTGCTGCTGCTGCTGCTGCTGCTGCTAAGTTGCTTCAGTCGTGTCCAACTCTGTGCGACCCCAGAGATGGCAGCCCTTCAGGCTCCTCCATCCCCGGGATTCTCCAGGCAAGAACACTGGAGTGGGCTACCATTTCCTTCTCCAATGCATGAAAGTGAAAAGTGAAAGTGAACTTGCTCAGTCATGTCCGACTCTTAGCGACCCCATGGACTGCAGCCTACCAGGCTCCTCCATCCATGGGATTTTCCAGGCAAGAGCACTGGAGTGGGTCACCAATGCCTTCTCTACTAGGGGGACTAAGATCCCATAAACTGTGTGGCACGGCCAAACAATAAATAAATAAAACCCCAGAAACTCCTAAAGCATTACTCTTTGTATGTATGTCTCCTTTGATTTTAACTGGTTTTAAGTTAGTAGGCTAAAAAAGAACAGTATCTCCCCTACTTATATTTCCTTTCTTCAGGTAAAGGACACTGTTGTAAATCTAGTTACCCATTCATCAATTTCTATTTGTTCTACTTCCTAAACATCTTCTAAGTCTAATCACCTCTCTTCATTCCTCCTGCCAATACCTCAGCTTGGGCTCATCTCTAGACTGGTTTATTGCAAAAGCCTCCTTGTTGGTCTTCCTGCATCTAGTCTTGCCCTTTTGCTAATCTTCCCAGCCCAGTCTCCAGTTATCATTTGAAAATGAAAATCTGAAAAAGTTTATCACTGTCTGGTCTAAAATCCATCAGAAGACTTCTCCTGCCTTAAGAATAAAATCCAAACTTTTGGCAAAGCATAAAAGGCTCTTCAAGATCCGGCCCCTTTTGTACATCCCCTCCTCCCACACAGTGCTTCAGGATCACTGCCTGTTTCACACTTCTCTGCACTGCAATACCCCTCCCAAGTCAATCCATCTTCTCCCTTAGTCAACTCTCCTTCAGATCTCACCTTCTCAAGATGCCTTCCTTAAGATTAGACTGGATTAGCTAGCTCTCTGTCCTATGTACTCTCTTTGTATCCTATGCTTACTTCAATCATAACACTCAACCCACTACATCATTGTTTCTTACTGGTCTTCCTTAGTAGGTAATGGGGTATGTACTGCAACACATTTTACAGTACCTGGTATTCAGAATATGTTGAAAGAATGTTTTCTGAATAAACTGGAATTCCATCCTCACTTTAATGGACTTTATGCTTCACTCATAATGCTCTGACATTGAAAAGATCATCTGTTCCTCTTACCTATGTTTCCATTGTCGTTTTATTATTAGTTGCTCAGTTGTGTGCAACTCTGCGACCCCACAGACTGTAGCCTACCAGGCTCCACTATCCATGGGATTCCAGGCAAGAATACTGGAGTGGGTTGCCATTCCCTTCTCCAGAGGAACTTCCCAACCTATGGATCAAACCCAGGTCTAGGATTTTTTTTTTTTAATGTTTCTTTCCCATACTGGACTACAACTTCTTCAAGGTCTGGAAATATTTACTGAATGACTGACCTGAAATTCTATCACTTTATTAACAACAATGTCACCAAAGATCCAGGAACAAGGTCTTTCATCTCCAGGAAACTTAGGCTTTCAATCACAAACAACCAAAGTTACTTTTATCCAAGAGGGGCCATTCATCTATTTGTGTCAACTGATTATCACGCTACCCTAGGGTGACCAAATACATGGGACCACACTTCTCAATGGAGGATGATTCTGACCCCAAAACGTTATTTGGCTTCACCTGCGAACATTTTTGGTTGTCCCACCTGGCAGAAGGAGGTTACTGACATTGAGTGGTTAGAAGCTGGGTATACTGCTAACATCCTGCAGTGTACAGGACATGCATGTGTGCTCAGTCGTTCAGTCGTGTTCGACTCTTTGCGACCCCATGGACTGTAACCTGCCAGGCTCCTCTGTCCATGGAACTATCCTGGCAAGAATACTGGAATGGGTTGCCATTTCTTTCCCCAAGGGACGTTCCCAACCCAGGAAATGAACCTGTATCTCCCAAGGCTCTTGCATTGGCAGGTGGATTCTTTACCACTGAGCCACTGGGGAAGCCTCAGTGTACAAGACAGCCTCCCGAAAAAGAAATTAAAACCAAAACTGTCAACAGAGCCAAGCTTGAGACACCCTTGTATAGAAAAAAGAGGTAATCTTATTTTTTTTTCATAGAATTGGAAATTCTTACAAACATTTTAGTAATATTAGTAAGTTTAAAATGCACACCCTTTTGATCCAGCATTTCGCTGCAAGGAACTTATTACACAGAAAGAGTTGCATAAAAGACTTCCGTGGTACTACGATGGATAAGAATCTGCCTACCAGTGGAGGGGAAACGGGTTCAAACCCTGATCTAGGAAGATCCCACATGCCGAGGAGCAACTAAGCCCATGTGCCACAACTATTGAGCCTGTGCTCTAAAGCCAGTGAGCCATAAGCGCTGAACTCATGTGCTACAACCACTAAAGCCCGTGCACCTAGAGCCTGTGTTTCACAAGAGAAGCCACCGCAATGAGAAGCCTGTGCACCACAAAGAGTAGCCGCTGCTCGCCACAACTAGACAAAGTCCATGAAGAGCAACAAAGACCCAGTGTAACAAAAGTAAGTAAGTAAAAATTAAAATTGAAAAAGAAATAGTTGCATAAACAAACAAAAATAAATGCGTACATACAAAGATGTTTCCTAAAGTAATTTTTGTATATTAACAAACAGTCAGTTCAGTCGCTCAGTTGTGTCTGAATCTTTGCGACCCCATGGACTGTAGGGTGCCAGACTTCCCTGTCCATCACCAACTCCCAGAGCTCGCTCAAACTCATGTCCATCTAGTTGGTAATGTCATCCAACCATCTCATCCTCTGTCATCCCCTTCTCCTGCCTTCAATCTTTGCCAGCATCAGGGTATTTTTCAGTGAGTCAGTTCTTCACATCAGGTGGCCAAGGTATTGGAGCTTCGGCTTCAGCATCAGTCCTTCCAATAAATATTCAGGACTGATTTCCTTGACTGGTTTGATCTGCTTGTAGTCCAGTTCAGTCCAGTTTAGTTGCTCAGTCATGTCCGACTCTTTGCAACCCCATGAACTGCAGCACGCCAGGCCTCCCTGTCCATCACCAACTCCCAGGGTGCACCCAAACCCATGTCCACTGAGTCAGTGATGCCATCCAACCATCTCATCCTTTGTCGTCCCCTTCTCCTCCTGCCCTCAATCTTTCCCAGCATCAGGGTCTTTTCAAATGAGTCAGATCTTTGCATCGGGTGGCCAAAGTATTGGAGTTTCAGCTTCAACATCAGTCCTTCCAATGAACACCCAGGACTGATCTCCTTTAGGATGGTATGGTTGGATCTCCTTGCAGTCCAAGGGACTCTCAAGAGTCTTCTCCAACACCACAGTTCAAAAGCATCAATTCTTCTGCACTCAGTTTTCTTTATAGTCCAACTCTCACATCCATACATGGCCACTGGAAAAACCATAGCCTTGACTAGACGGACCTTTGTTGGCAAAGTAATGTCTCTGCTTTTTAATATGCTGTCTAGGTTGCTCATAATTTTCCTTCCAAGGAGAAAGTGTCTTTTAATTTCACGGCTGCAATCACCATCTGCAGTGATTCTGGAGCCCAGAAAAATAAAGTCAGCCACTGTTTCCACTGTTTCCCCATCTATTTGCCACAAGTGATGGGACCGGATGCCATGATCTTAGTTTTTGGAATGTTGAGTTTTAAGCCAGCTGTTTCACTCTCCTCTTTCACTTTCATCAAAAGGCTCTTTAGTTCCTCTTTGCTTTCTGCCATAAGGGTGGTGTCATCTGCATATCTGAGGTTATTGATATTTTCCCCAGCAATCTTGACTCCAGCTTGTGCTTCATCCAGCCCGGCATTTCACATGATGTACCCTCCATAAAAGCTGAATAAGCAGGGTGACAATATACAGCTTTGACATACCCCTTTCCCAATTTGGAACCAGTCTGTCATTCCACGTCTGGTTCTAACTGTTGCTTCTTGACCTCCGTACAGATTTCTCTGGAGGCAGTTAAAGTGGTCTGGTATTCCCATCTCTTGAAGAATTTTCCAGTTTGTTGTGATCCACACAGTCAAAGGCTTTGGCATAGTCAATAAAGCAGAAGTAGATGCTTTTCTGGAATTCCCTTGTTTTTTCTATGATCCAACAGATGTTGGACATTTGATCTCTGGTTCCTCTGCCTTTTTTAAATCCAGCTTGAACATCTGGAAGTTCCTGGTTCACATACTGTTGACACCTCACTTGGAGAATTTTCAGCATTACTTTGCTAGCATGTGAGATGAGTGCAACTGTGTGGTAGTTTGAACATATTATGGCACTGCATTTCTTTGGGACTGGAATGAAAACTGACCTTTTAAAGTCCTGTGGCCACCGCTGACTTTTCCAAATTTGCTGGCCTATTGAGTACAGTACTTTCACAGCATCATCTTTTAGGATTTGAAATAGCTCAACTGGAATTCCATCACCTCCACTAGCTTTATTCATAGTGATGCTTCAAGTAAGGCCCACTTGATCTCACATTCCAGGATGTATGGCTCTAGGTGAGTGATCACACCATCGTGATTACTGGGTTGTGAAGATCTCTTTTGTATAGTTCTTCTGTGTATTCTTGCTTCCTCTTCTTAATAGCTTCTGCTTCTGTTAGGTCCATACCGCTTCTGTCTTTTATTGTGCCCATCTTTGCATAAAATGCTCCCTTGGTATCTCTAACTTTCTTGAAGAGAAACACTAGCCACAACTTATACAATAGAAAATCAATTAAATTTTAAAAAGGCACATCTATATAATAAAATACTACATAGCCATCATAAATAATACAACTCTAGATGTAATACCATGAAAAGATGGAAAAAGATATATTTTAGGTTAAAAAAAAAAAGGACATTACAAAGCAGTGTATATAATGACACAATTTTTGTAAATAACCATACCTGCATATATACCATTTTTACTATTTACACAGAAAAACATTCTGGAGTTGTATCCACCAAACAGTCTTGGGAGTGGGATTACAGTGATCCTTGACATCCTACTGTATATAATTTTATTACCTTTAACACTTTTATTTTTGGCAGGATCCCAGTTCTTTGACCAGAGGTTGAATCCATGCCCCCTGCAGTGGAATCTCAGAGTCTTAATCATTGGACTGCCAGAGAACTGCCCCCCCTCCTTTTTTTTGACACTTTATATTGTTGTTATTTGGATTACTTACAATAAAGATAAATCTTGAAAGAAAAAAATGACTCTTACCAATTACACAGCATGTTTCTACACGATATTTATCAATCTCACAGAGGTTGTGAGCCAGATAACTCAACTCAGATTTCATGCTCTGAAAGAAAAGAAAGATGATCTAAGCATGAAAAAGAAACCCTTATTTTTCTTGTATCTAATGCTATGAGGTGACAATCCAACCCAGGAGATTCAAAGCACAAGAGCTTAATCAAGTCCAAGCAAAGGAAGCAGCTCACCCTGACATAAAGAAGGTTGGAGAACGTATCCATATTTTCAATCCTGTAAGGGTCTTGTTTCCTTAGCTCATTAAAAATAGAGAGGGCTTTGTCAATATCTGCAGAAATAAGACAGAGTTCAGAAAACAATACAGTGCTACCTTCAGGATTTGATGGTACTTTGTTATCCTTATTCACTCACCTCTGATATTGTGATAGGCAACTGCAATTTGGGAAACAATATATGAGCTCTTAGAGAAGCCCACATCAATGAGATTCTGATATTTTTGCAGGGCCTCCTCTATCAACTGCAACTCTGTGTATATATGGGCCAGAAAAAACTCTTTCATCCAGGTGTCTGGCAAAGACAGGAACTTCAGCTGGCAGCAGGAGAGAGAGGGAAATACTTAATATACTTTGACCTCTCTCCCAAATGAACATCAAGGAACTATCTTTATTTTCTAAAAGAATTTATCACCTAAATTTTATTAGAGCACCTAATAATGAACAGGTGTGTGTGTGTATTCAGTCACTTCAGTCAAGTTGAAGTCTGCAACCCTATGGTTTGCAGCCTACCAGGCTCCTTTGTCCAGGGGATTCTCCAGGCAAGAAAACTGGAGTGGGCTGCCATTTCCTCCTCCAGGGGATCTTCCCAACCCAGGGATGAAACCTGCATCTCTTATGTCTCCTGCACTGATAGGCAGGTTCCTTAGCACTAGCACCACCTGAGATGCTGTTCAATTAAGTGAATAGGACTCACAAACATAATAGCGGGAATAGAGAAGAATGGTCTAGCTTCAGAAAGATAGGATTTGAGGTGAGTCTTGGAGGATGGGTAAAAACTGAATAGAAAAGGGGAGAGGAAGAGAAAAAAGACAACATTCTAGGTAAGGGTAACAACAGAGGAAAAAGTCATGAGTGTAGGTAAACAGGATGAGACAACTAGTTCAGTTTGAGGGGAGGCTATGTGTTGGGAAGCTGTAGGAAAAAAAAAGACTGAACTAAGAGTGGGTGCTATGCTACAACCAGAAATGGGATGCAATGTGAAAACACTGCAATCTTTGTTAAGAGAATGACATGATGACATGAGTGCCTTAAGAATAAGTTTGGAAACAGTATGTAAGATAGCTTGGAAATGGGAAGTACAAAAATAGGAAAGCTAGATAGAAAGTATTTATTACTTTTAAGTAATCTAGTTTTGAGATGATAACCAAGATGGCAAAGGGAACCAAGAGAAAGAGATGCAGACAAGAAGGAAACCATGGCAATGTTTGGTGACTGACTAGATAAAGGGAGATGAGAAAAAGGGAAGAGACAAAATATGACTTTGAGGCATCAAGACTGAGTACTTTCTGAGAAGGAGTGATGTAACTGAGAGTCCATCAGGTTAAGAGAAAGAAAGAGAACTGAAGAGGCAAGATGAGAAATGTGGTTTTACATATTTTAAGTTCAGAGCTTAATGAAAGTGTGGTAGGCAGTTAGAGATAAGTGAATAGAAGTAAACCAAGATTAAGATTTCAGACTCAAATTAAGTAGCATGTATCATTATTAAGGGAAATCAACCAGCCCTTGGTCCCTTAGAGTCAACAAAAGGAAGTATGTTGTTGCTTCTATTAACTACTGAAGAACAGCAAAATAAACTCTGTAGACAACTCTGTAGACATTGTTCTCTAACAATGACTAATAAAACTGCAGTTTAGAAAGCCATTTCATATACATGATTTCATTAATTAACAAATTTCTAAATCTTAACAGTCCTATGACAGTTCAGAAGAGACATTAAACATGCTTTTAATACAATTCTTGATTTAAGAGAAATTATTCCTATAGCATCTTTGGAATTAGGAAACTATAATAGCATTTAGTCTAGAAAACAAGTTACAGTAAAACTTGAATCTGAAAGCATGAATATGAAAAGATAGTCTAACACAACTGGATGCAAATCCAATAGCATCTACCAAACAAGACCTAGACATTAGTCTTTCAAATAAAGACCTAAATCCCAACAGTGAAAGAGACCACAGGAGAGGGAGCAAAGAGGTAGCTATAATGAAAGGTTTAGCAAAATTTTTCTCCCCCTCCCCGTTTATTAAAGAATTACATAAGACTTGAAGCAAAAGGTTTTTCATATAGCTTATCTCAAATTTACCATCTCTTTGTCAGTAATCAAGTTACAGAGTTCTAGCCAGGCTCCCCAGTGCAAAGGCAAAACATGAGTAGCCTCCACAAACACATCGATGGCCTCTTTCACTAAGTCCAGCTTTCGAAGCACCACACCATACCTAGAAAAGGGAACGATCACAGAAGTTAATAACATCTCCCCTCTACTCAGAAGAATCTCTCTCTGAAGTTCCAAATTACTCTTAACACTTACAGATAAAGGCCAAAGCCATCAAGTTCCCGAGCCTGGTGTTTTTTGCTGAGCTCCACTCTCAATTCTCTAAGAGCCTCATTTTTCACTTGACCTTTCTCCAGAGGGCCTAGGAAAGAAACAGAGTTTCTGATCTAAGGGTAGACTGCTGCTTTTTATTTCATAGACTCAGATACTCCCTTTGGTGTCAACCAAAGTTACAACTGGAACTTCCAGCCAACATTCACCAATGGCCGATGACATCTTACACAGTCCATTTACTTTATTACAGAAACTGCAACTGATAATTGGTCTGCAGTTATATTCTGTTAGGTCCACATGGGTTTTTAAAATTTTGAATTATCAATATTTAAATATCAGAAGCCTCAACTAAAAATCTAAATTTCCAAGGTTCAGGTTGCAGGGAACAGGGTAAGGCCAAGGGAAGAAAGCCCCTGACAAAATCAAGCCCACATTCCCACAAGGGAGCCCTCAGAGGCAGCTGGGTGACCACCGGTCAGTTGTGCTCTCCAGCTTGCAGACCTCTCCTCAGTCCACTTCCCATGTTTATATTACCTGCCTGGCTCCTACAGGAATTAGAATTTACAACTTCTGCTTTAGTCCAAAAGGTAAGAGAAAGAAATTCATACCTAAGCTATCAACTGTTTCATCATCCTTCTTCTTTTCTCCAGACTGTAAGAGAAAATCAGTAAGTAGGTCTTTTTTCAGTTTATTCGGAAACCTGTTCTAAAACTAGCAGCCTGAATTGACCTAAAGTGTCCAAGTCCAGAATGAAATCTACTATTGGTCACTAATTTTAAACAACTATTTAGGAGCTCCCACTGAGAATCTGGAATAATCTGAGTACCAAAACAATAAAGTACAATAATGAATTATAAACAATTAAAAAAAAAAAAAAGGTAACCTTGAGTCCATACTGACACTAGATAAATACATAAATAAATGAAGGGAAAATATGCTTTAAAAAAAAATAAGTATTTTTGTATTTATTTGGCTACAGCAGGTCTTAGTTGCAGCATGCAGGATCTTTTTTTAGCTGCGGCATGTGGGATTTTTAGCTGCAGCATGCAAACCCTTAGTTGTAGCATGAGGGACCTGGTTCCTTGACCAGGGATCGAACCCAGGCCCCCTGCATTGGGAACAGGGAGTCTTAGCCACGGACCACCAGGGAAATCCTAGGGTCTTGCTTAGAGTAGAATTTACTTCTCAAGAGAGTTCTGGAGTAGATCATTTCGCAACATTATAATAAAACTTCAGGCAAAAATTAACAATGAATTTCTTGACTAATGGTTATTTAGGTTCTTAATTTTTTGGCCTACTACAAAAAATACTTCAATGAACAGTTCTGTACATATATCCCTGTACATATACTGAAGTATCTCTATTGGACAAGTGAAGTTTCTTCAAGAATTATTTGGGCATAGTATTTCAAACTGACATAATCTGCCCAGAGCAGCAGGAGACATGAGTTCAATCCCTGGGTTGGGAAGATTCCCTGGAGGAGGAAATGGCAACCCACTGCAATATTCTTGCCTGGGTAATCCCATGGACAGAGGGGCCTAGCAGGCTACAGTTCATGGGGTCGCAAAGAGTCAGACACGACAGCGTCTGAGCACACAGCATGCACACATGCCCAGAGCAGCAGTCCACACATGTCGGGGTCTGGGTTTCACCTCACCACACAGAGGAGTGGGTGGTGAGCTGAGGCTCCCAGTGGCTCTGGGCAGCAAATTTTACCCATAGCCACAACCAAAGCCACAGGTGATTTTCAACCAATGCCAAAACTATATAAAGTTTTACTCCTGAAATAGATGGTCTACTGCACCCTGCCTTTATCAATAATGAATATTGTCAATATTTTTATATTTTCTTTCATACCATTATTCTTTTTACTTTTCTTATGATGTCTTCTTTATTATTATTATTTATTTATAAAGTATATTCACCAAGTAGACTATTGCTAAATTATTGAAGATTAAATTTTTTCTATTGGGATGCTAAACATGGATGCTTCACTGATAACAGAATGACATCTTAAAACAACCCTCACCAGATATCTAGAATACATGTACAGAAAATAGGCTTTCTTGCTATTGCAGCCATGCAGGAAATGTGCTGCCCGATCATACTCTTTAACATCAAAGTAGGCCTTGGCCAGGGTATAAGCATCCATATCCTGGGCATCTTCCTAAAAAAGAGACAAGCTTATGTTAATGATTAAGAACAGGATAACAAAAGTTCAAATCCAAGAAGCATATTTATTAAATTCAAGATGTAAGAAACAATAATTATTTTCCTCCTCCCCAAAACCCAATACTTATTTATTAGTTTATGAATAAGGTAACAGGACATTCTTTCAAAATAAAAAGTTGGGGAAAGAACTTTAAAAAACTAAACCAGCACTCAGAAATTTGTATTGTTTCTACAAATGTAGTGGGAAGTAGCATATGCTTTAGTGTTAGGCAGCTAGATTTAAATTCTGACTCCTTGACTTCCTGGATTCAAGATGTTAGTAGGGAACTTACTTAGCTTCTCTGAGTATTCACTTCTTCATCTGTAAAATGGAGCCAATAATATACATACAATATAAGGAAAAAGTAAAAAAGTCATGAAAAGTATTTAGTATTAATATCTGACATTCCTTTCCTTCTCCAGACTTTTAAATGTCCACATAAATGCAATATATTGTGAATTAATTGTATTTTTTGGTCTTCAAGTTTTGACATATTAGTACTGTAAAAGCAAAAAACACAGCTATATTTCTTTATGTAAAAAAATTAAATGATACATGCTTGAGGTAAAAACATACAATTCCCTCAAATTCTAGGGATAAGTTGATTAAAACTTTAATAATTTCATTCTCTTAATCCTTCCTGCCCAAATATTGCCAGCACAAAACTGGAACCAAAATTATATTCATGTTTTCTTCATTGGATGAACATGTACTAAATGTGGCCATTAAAGCTTAGGATTCTGGTGGCCCTTTTCACATATACTCATCATCTGCTTATTTCTTCTTCCACTTCTCTCACTTGCATTATACATTTTTTGTGTGATTGTTTTTTTTTATTGGAATATAATTGCTTTATAATTTTGTGTTAGTTTCTGTTGTACAACATCAGTGAATCAGCCGTAAGTATACATATATCCCCTCCCTCTGAGTCTCCTTCCCACTCTCCCATACAATCTCTCTATCTATCACAGAGTACTGAGTGGAGCTCCCTGTGTTATACAGCATCTTCCTGTTAGCTATATATTTTACACATGGTAGTGTATATATGTCATGCATTGTACCTTTTGGATTAATGAATATCTACTGCTTTTAAGTGGGTGGGTGTGTGTGTGTGTGTGTGTGTGTGTGTGTGTGGTTGGAGGAGGACTGGAATCAAGAAATGGCATCTTCAGGAAAACAATGGATTATGACAAAAATCTTTCAGACTACACAGACTATGTAAACATATGCACTATAGATCATACATAAAATGTATTCATATCTCATTTAACTCTCTCAGTATCCCCATAAAGTAAATACTATTATATGCATTTTACTGATGAGGAAACTGTGGCTCAGGAGGTTAATTAGTAAACTGTCAAAAGTCACTAGTATGGCTGAGATTTGAACCCTGAACCGTCTGGATCCAAAATAGGTTTCGCACTGTTGTAAAAACCTTCGATGCTTCTCCACGTTATGAATACTGTCGAGGTTGAGCTGTAAAAATCTAAAAGGCTGAAATCTTAAGCAAGCATTATTTACTAATTCCTCCAAAAGCTTAAGTTGGAGCACCAAGTCTTTCTAAGCTTAACAAACACATACAGATAAAATTGCTTAAAATATCCAACTCTGTGAATGGCTTGAACTCCCTCTACAAACATCCCTGCTAAACAGTGTGCTCCCCTCTGGTGACAGGGCACCCAGTATCTGCTCTGATGCTGGGGAGCACTCGCTGTGAACACGTCGTTACCTCTGTAATAGGCGGCGGCGGCTGCAGCTCAGACAGAGGCAATGCCGGGAGGGAGAAGGCCAACTCCGCAGACCTGGAACAGCCACACAAACTGAATCAGCCCAAGCCCCCCAAGGCCGAGGATCCAACCCTGGTCCCCTCGGACCCCGACATCATACCACTTGCTACTGTGCAGTAGGCCTCGCTCCCGGGTGAGGCCCGCGATAAGTAGCAGCTGCTTTTTAATTTCCCGCAAATTTGAGAAATCGCAGCTGGATGGCAGGACCGGCACCGAGGAAGCCGTCGGGGTCACCGACACTATAGAGGAGCTCGCAGCCATTTTCCTGTCTCGGCCACCCCAACCAATCATCAGCGAAAATACTGCCTGACCCTCTGAACCAAAAAAGTCTGTCTGTTATTGGCGGGCTCTTGCTACAGAAAAACCAACCAGAAACCTTCCTTCTCGTAAAGTCACTAAGAGGTCGGGAGGGAAGAGACAATTACATCTCCGATTGGCGAAGAACTACTGGGGCGGGAAAGTTAGAACTAGAAACAGTGGGCAAAGCCACGATTTCTGGGCGGGGCAGAGAGGAATGAGTGAATGGAAAGGTGGACAGAGACGGTGGACTGGAAACTAGGGATGGGAGGGCAAGAATTTGCAGAAGGGAGAGAGCCCTACCCTGCACCTTAAGGATGATGTGATTGAACCAAAGATAGAGTGTACTTCTTGGGCAGATTCTCTGTCGCTGAATGACAGTGAGGTATGGTGTCTAGCAAGGATGTCTGATATACTCTATAGAATTTTTTTTTTTTAAGAAGTAAGATGTATGGCCACAGGTGAGTTCTTCCTCTTTCAGTTCAGTTCAGTCCCTCAGTCGTGTCCAACTCTTGCGACCCCATGGACTGCAGCATGCCAGATTTCCCTGTCCACCAACTCCCTGGAGCTTGCTCAAACTCATGACCTTCACGTGGGTGATGCCATCCAACCATCTCATCCTCTGTCCTCCCCTTCTACCCCTGCCTTCAATCTTTCCCAGCATCAGGATCTTTTCCAGTGACTCAGTTCTCCACATCAGGTGGCCAAAGTATTGGAGTTTCAGCTTCAGCATCAGTCCTTCCAATGAATATTCAGGACTGATTTCCTTTGGGATGAACTGGTTTGATCTCCTTGCAGTCCAAGGGACTCTCAAGAGTCTTCTCCAACACCATAGTTGAAAAGCATCAATTCTTCAGTGCTCAGCTTTCTTTATAGTCCAACTCTCTCATCCATAAATGACTACTGGAAAAACCATAGCTTTGACTAGATGGACCTTTGTTGGCAAAGTAATGTCTCTGCTTTTTAATGTGCTGTCTGGGTTAGTCATGGAGAAGGAAATGGCAATCCACTCCAGTATTCTTGCCTAGAGAATCCTGTGGACAGAGGAGCCTGGTGGGCTGCTGTCCATAGGGTTGCATAGAGTTGGACAAGACTGAAGCAACTTAGCATGCATGCATGCGTTGGAGAAGGAAATGGCAACCCACTCCAGTATTCTTGCCTGGAGAATCCCAGGGATGGAGGAGCCCGGTGGGCTGCCGTCTGTGGGGTCGCACAGAGTCAAGACACGACTGAAGCGACTTAGCAGCAGCAGCAGCAGCTGAGTTGATCATAGCTTTTCTTCCAAGAAGTAAGCGTTTTTGAATTTCATGACTGCAGTCACCATCTGCAGTGATTTTGGAGCCCAAGAAAATAAAGCCTCACTGTTTCCATTGTTTCCCCATCTATTTGCATGAAGTGATGGGACCGAATGCCATGTTCTTAGTTTATTTGAACGTTGAGTTTTAAGATAACTTTTTCCCTCTCCTCTTTCACTTTCATCAAGAGGGTCTTTAGTTCCTCTTTGCTTTCTACCTTAAGGGTGGTGTCATCTGCATATCTGAGGTTATTGATATTTCTCCCCCAGTCTTGTCCCAGCTTATGCTTCATGCAATCTGGCATTTCACATAATGTACTCTGCATATAAGTCAAATAAGCAGGGTGACAATGGACAGCCTTGATGTACTCCTTTCCCAATTTGGAACCAGTCCTTTGTTCCATCTCTGGTTCCAACTGTTGCTTCTTGACTTGCATACAGATTTCTCAGGAGGCAGGTAGGGTGGCCTGGTATTCCCATCTGCTTAAGAATTTTCCAGTTTGTTGTGATCCACACAGTCAAAAGCTTTGGCGTAGTCTATGAACTCCTTATTGCCGAATTCAGACTTAAATTGAAGAAAGTAGAGAAAACCACTAGACCATTCAGGTATGACCTAAATAAAATCCCTTATGATTATACAATGCAAGAGGGAAATAGATTTAAGGTATTAGATCTGATTTGGAGAAGGAAATGGCAACCCACTCCAGTTCTTGCCTGGAGAATCCCAGGGACGGGGAAGCCAGGTGGGCTGCCTTCTATGGGGTCGCACAGAGTTGGACATGACTGAAGCGACTTAGCAGCAGCAGCAGCAGCAGCAGATCTGATAGACAGAGTGCCTGATGAACTATGGACGGAGGTTTGTGACATTGTACAGGAGACAGGGATCAAGACCATCCCCAAGAAAAAGAAATGCAAAAAAGCAAAATGGCTGTCTGGGGAGGCCTTACAAATAGCTGTGAAAAGAAGAGAATTGAAAAACAAAGGAGAAAAGGAAAGATATATCCATTTGAATCCAGAATTCCAAAGAATAGCAAGGAGAGATAAGAAAGCCTTCCTCAATGATCAGTGCACAGAAGTGGAGGAAAACAATAGAATGGGAAAGACTAGAGATGTCTTCAAGAAAATTAGAGATACCAAGGGGACATTTCATGCAAAGATGGGCTCAATAAAGGACAGAAATGGTATGGACCTAACAGAAGCAGAAGATACTAAGAAGAAGCGGCAAGAATACACAGAAGAACTGTACAAAAAAGATCTTCACGACCCAGATGATCACAATGGTGTGATCACTCACCTAGAGCCAGACATCCTGGAATGTGAAGTCAAGTGGGTCTTAGGAAGCATCACTATGAACAAAGCTAGTGGAGGTGATGGAATTCAGTTGAGCTATTTCAAATCCTAAAAGATGATGCTGTGAAAGTGCTGTACTCAATATGCCAGCAAATTTGGAAAAGTCAGCAGTAGCCACAGGACTGGAAAAGGTCAGTTTTCGTTCCAATCCTAAAGAAAGGCAATGCCAAAGAATGCACAAAGTACCACACAATTGCACTCATCTCACACGTTAGTAAAGTAATGCTCAAAATTCTCCAAGCCAGGCTTCAACAATACGTGAACCATGAACTTCCAGATGTTCAAGCTGGTTTTAGAAAAGGCAGAGGAACCAGAGATCAAATTGCCAACATCTGCTGGAAAAACATCTATTTCTGCTTTGCTGACTATGACAAAGCCTTTGACTGTGTAGATCACAACAAACTGGAAAATTCTGGAAGAGATGGGAATGCTAGACCACCTGACCTGCCTCTTGAGAAATCTGTATGCAGGTCAGGAAGCAACAGTTAGAACTGGATATGGAACAACAGACTGGTTCCAAACAGGAAAAGGAGTACGTCAAAGCTGTATATTGTCACCCTGCTTATTTAACTTATATGCAGAGTACATCATGAGAAACCCTGGACTGGAAGAAACACAAGCTGGAATCAAGATTGCTGGGAGAAATATCAATAACCTCAGATATGCAGATGACACCACCCTTATGGCATAAAGCAAAGAAGATCTAAAGAGCCTCTTGATGAAAGTGAAAGAGGAGAGTGAAAAATTTGGCTTAAAGCTCAATATTCAGAAAACTAAGATCATGGCATTGGTCCCAACACTTCATGGCAAATAGATGGGGAAACAGTGGAAATAGTGGCTGACTTTATTTTGGGGGGCTCTAAAATCACTGCTTCCCTGGTGGCTCAGAGGTTAAAGCATCTGCCTGCAATGTGGGAGACCTGGGTTCAATCCCTGGGTTGGGAAGATCTCCTGGAGAATGAAATGGCAACCCACTCCAGTACTCTTGCCTGAAGAATCCCATGGATGGAGGAGCCTGGTGGGCTACAGTCCATCCATGGGGTCACAAAGAGTCGGACATGACTGGGCGAATCCTTAGTAGTAAAATCACTGCAGGTGGTGACTGCAGCCATGAAATTAAAAGATGCTTGCTCCTTGGAAGAAAAGCTATGACCAACCTAGACAGCATACTATAAAGCAGAGACAGTATCTTGCCAACAAAGGTCTGTCTAGTCAAGGCTACGGTTTTATCAGTAGTCATGTGTGGATGTGAGAGTTGGACCTCAAAGAAAGCTGAGCACTGAAGAATTGATGCCTTTGAACTGTGGTGTTGGAGAAGACTCTTAAGAGTCCAAGACAGCAAGGCGATCCAACCAGTCCATCCTAAAGGAAATCAGTCCTGAATATTCATTGGAAGGAGTGATGCTGAAGCTGAAACTCCAATACTTTGGCCACCTGATGCACAGAACTGACTCATATGAAAAGACCCTGATGCTGGGAAAGATTGAAGGCAGGAGGTGAAGGGGTCGACAGCAGATGAGATGGTTGGATGGCATCACCAACTCAATGGACATGGGTTTGGGTGGACTCTGGGAGTTGGTGATGGACAGGGAGCCCTGGCATGCTGCAGTCCATGGGGTCACAAAGAGTCAGACATGACTGAACGACTGAACTGAACTGAACTGATAAACCAGAAGTAGATGTTTTTCTAGAACTCTCTTGCTTTTTCTATGATCCAACAGATGTTGGCCATTTGATCTCTGGTTCCTCTGCCTTTTCTAAATCTGGCTTGAATGTCTGGTTCATGTACTATTGATGCTTAGCTTGGAGAATTTTCAGTATTACTTTGGCAGCGCATGAGATGAGTGCAACTGTGTGGTAGTTTGAACTTTGTCATTGCCTTTCTTTGAGACTGGAATGAAAATTGATGTTTTCAGTCCTTTGCCACTGATGTGAGTGAATGAGTGAGTGAAGTCGCTCAGTTGTGTGTGCCTCTTTGCGACCCCATGGACTGTAGCCTACCAGGCTCCTCCATCCATGGGATTTTCCAGGCAAGAATACTGGAGTGGGTTGCCATTTCCTTCTGCAGGAGATCTTCCTGACCCAGGGATGAACCTGAGTCTCCCTCTTTGTAGGCGGACACTTTACCATCTGAGCCACCCGGGAAGTTGGCCGCTGTTGAGTTTTCCAAATTTGCTGGCATACTGAGTGCAGCGCTTTCACAACATCTTTTAGGATGTGAAATAGCTCAACTGGAATTCTATCACCTCCACTAGTTTTATTCATAGTGATGCTTCCTAAGACCCACTTGACCTCGCATTTCAGGATGTCTGACTCTAGGTGAGTGATCACACCATCATGGTTATCTGGGTCATGAAGATCTTTTTTGTAAAGTTCTTCTGTGTATTCTTGCCACCTCTTCTTAATATCTTCTGCTTCTGTTAGGTCCATATGGTTTCTATTCTTTATTGTGCCCATCTTTGCATGAAATGTTCCCTTGGTATCTCTAATTTTCTTGAGAAGATCTCTAGTCTTTTCCGTTCTATTGTTTTCCTCTATTTCTTTGCATTGATCACTGAAGAAGGCTTTCTTACCTCTCCTTGCTATTCTTGGAGCTCTGCATTCAGATGGATATATTTTTCCTTTAACTTCTCTTGTTTTCTCAGCTATTTGTAAGGCCTCCTCAGACAACCATTTTTCCTTTTTGCATTTCTTTTTCTTGGGGATGGTCTTAATCCCTGTCTCCTGTACAATGTCACAAATCTTCATCCATAGTTCTTCAGGCACTCTGTCTTTCAGATCTAATCTCTTGAATCTATTTCCCACTTGCACTGTATAATTATAAGGGATTTGATTTAGGTCATACCTGAAGTAGTGGTTTTCCCTACTTTCTTTAATTTGTCTGAATTTTTATTTTTATCCAACATCTTTCTTATCCCGGGGGAGGGGAGAAGATAACTAACATTTGTTGAGGGCTCCCTAGCTGGCACTAGCAGTAAAGAACCTGGCTGCCAATGCAGAAGCCCCAGGTTGGATCCCTGGATTGGGAAGATCCCCTGGAGAAGGAAATGGCAACCCACTCCAGTATTCTTGCATGAAGAATCTCATGGACAGAGGAACCTGAAAGGCTATAGTCCATGGGGTCGCAAAGTGCTGGACACGACTTAGCGGCTAAACAGCAGCAGCAGCATGATTTGTATCATCCCAATTTTACAGATAAAACAAGATGAAAGTTCAGAATTTCAATCAGTCTTCCAAGGAGAATGTTTAGATTATAACCCTGCTCTGATTCTAAAACCCTTAAGTATTAAATGAACATTACTATGTATTACATGAACATTTTCAACCTTGTTTTATCTTTAACCCTTTCACAGTAATATATGGTTTTTTGAACTCCCTTGAGAATGTCTTAAACCCATTCTTTGGGTGTTATATATAAGTGAAATTATGTAAAGCATGTTTAGATTGACTTGTATTATGAAAGACTATTCTAAAGTCAACTTTTTCCCACCATACTATATAATATATAAGGTCAAAATTCTATTTTTTTCTTGTTTCAGAAGTGTCGCACACTTTATATTTGTTTTAAATTTATAATTTAACAAAAAAATTATTTGTTAGCAAGCACAAAAATTACAGTATATCACATATCTACCTATGTGTGTATATATATAGATATAGATATATGGTGGTGGTGGTGGTTTAGTCACTAAGTCATGTCCGACTCTTGCAATTCCATGGACTGTACTGAATATAAATTGAATAAATATGAAATGTAACTGTTTATGGTATTATAGGTAGTAAGATAGATAATGCTTTTATGACTTGTTTATAATTATTATACTTTGCTCTTTAATATGTTATTGTTTATTTTATAATTGTCTATAATTTTATAACTTTTATGTTTTGTTTTTAAGTAACAAGAAAATAGAAATGATTTCAAGATGCTTCTGGCAAGAAGTTCTCTACAAACAACACATTTTGAGTGTAGCTAATGAATGAATGTTTTGTCCCAGTGAATGAAAAGATAAATTGGATATAACTGTCACATGTTTGTAACCATTTTTAAAGCCATAGTTGTTCTGATACTATCATTACTTTGTATTATGTTTCTCACTGTAATGCTATAAAATTTTTATTTCTCCATCATGCCACCACTACTTGCTATTACAAAGAGTTTGCAGATTACTATTTGATAACACATTTTTTCTATTACAAAAATAATGTATGGTCAATGCAGAAAACTTGAAAAATACCACATTCGTGGATAAAAATAAATATACTACTACATACGTGTTGAAATGGCCAAAATCTAGATTGCTGCTTAACATCAAATGCTAGCAAGGATGTGGAACAAGAACTTTCATTCATTTCTGGTGAGAATGCAAAATGTACAACCACATTTGAAAATAGTTTGGCAGTTTCTTACAAAACTAAGCATACACTTACTATGTGACACAGCAGTCTTGCTACTTGGTATTTAACCAAGGGAATTGAAAACATCTATTGACACAAAAAAACTGTGCACAGATGTTTATAACAACTTTATTCTGAATTGCCAAAAGTTGGAAACAAGATGTCCTCTGGAAGGTGAATGAATAAATAAACTAGTATATCCAGAAGATAGAATATTATTCAGCATTAAAGTGATATGAGCTATCAAGCCATGAAAAGACTTGGAGAGGAAACTTCTATGCCATTTATTAAGTGAAATAAGCCAATCTGAAAAGGCTACATATTGTATGATTCCAACTATGTGACATTCTGGAAAAGGCAAAACTAAGGAGACAGTAAAAAGGTGAGTGGTTTAGCCTATGATGACTATCCAATTCCAAAACATTTTCATCACTTCAAAAAGAATCCTCATACCCACTGGCATCACTTCCCACTCTCCCCTCCCTGTGGACCCTGGATATATTTTCTCATTGCAACACTGCCTTGTTAAGCCCCAGAGATTTCTTGTGTTACACAACATTTTTTTTTAGATGAATACAATTCACAGATATATGTGAAGAGTACCTTAAGGCAAATCTGTAGCAGTATCATTTGTAAACTCCTCATTAACTAGTATTTCAGTATAAGGGTTCCTTATGCTTGGAGACTTTAACCATTATCCATCGAGGGTAAATTTTTAATGTATATATGACTTAAACAGTACAACAGTAAAAACCACCATGGAGGCTTCCAGTGTTCAGTTGAGTAATACAGCCAAGCTTTTAATAACATAGGTTAGAACAGTGCAGGTCCGCTTACATGCAAATCTTTTTTTTTTTTTAGATTTTTTTCAATAAATACATATATGTTCTGTACAATGTGTTTCACTTCCTTTCTTAATAATATTTTCTTTCTCTAACTTACATTATTATAAGAATACACTATATAATACCTATAAGATACAAAATATGTTAATCTACTATTTATGTTACAGATAAAGCTTCCAGTTAAGAGTAGATTATTACCAGTTAAGTTTGGGAGAAGTCAACAGTTATACTGAGATTTTTGACTAGTGGGTCGACACTCCTAACCCCCATGTTATTCAAGGGTCAGCTGTAAACTCTTCCATGTTCCTCTGATCACCAGGAACCACCCCACATTCATTCTTTCATTCACTCAAGACTCAAACTGTTCCCTTTTATCAAGAGAAAAAATTTAAATAATTATCTTATTTGTTAAATGTTTTTTGAAAAATGAAAATCCAGATCATCAGCTTTAGTAATGTGGACCCCTCCCAACACCTTTGTGAACTCCTGATCTCTACCTCCTTGCACTTCCAGCATCACCAGTCTCAGCCCAGTTCAAAGGTATTTTATTTCCAAATTGACATTAGGCTTCCTTTTACCTTCTTCTCTCTCAGGAGGTAAAATGGTGGTAATAGTGAGTTCTTTACTGGAAGATAGTTGAGTGGAGAGCTATATAATTCAGGCCCTGAGCCATATTACTAGGTTCAAACCCTAATTCCACCATTCCCAAGATAATCTATGTCCTTTAGGTCATTCATTTGTAAAATGAGGATCATAACAATAATTCATGCTATTCATTTGGGGGTAAGAACTGGATGAGATAATCCATGTAATATATTCAGAACAATTGTTAACACAATGAACACTGGATACATGTAAGCTATTTTGAACACTTACTCTCTGCTGGCATCTTTACATATCAGACCACTTGTTTGCATATGTGTCTCCTCAGTTGCTCAGTCGTGTTTGACTGTTTGCAACCCCATGGACTGTGGCCCACCAGGCTCCTCTGTCCTTGGACTTTTTTCAGGCAAGAATACTGGAGTGGGTTGCCATTTCCTCCTCCAAGGGATCTTCCCTCCCAGGGATCAGATTTGCATCTCCTATGGCTCCTGCGTTGGCAGGCAGATTTTTTACCACAGAGCCACCTGGGAAGCCCATCCGTTGCATAACAACCCTGCAAAGCAGATATTATTATCCCTATTTTATGGATATGATACAATTATATCAGATATAGTATATAAATATGCTTATACATAACACATAGTATATAACAACAGTTTAAAGAATAATATAAAAAGAGCACCCATGAACCACTACTCAGGTTAATAAATAGAGCATTATGAATTCTTCATTTTTATTTATTTTTTTAAAATTTAAAATCAAAACACTCAATTCATGACTAATTGTTGAAACACGGAAGTTGCTTCAAAGATGCTGCAAAGGTGCCATCTATAGGTTTAGGTAGTGTTCCTTCATGGAATTCATACCTGAATCTGCATCATACAATTTTTAGGTGCCTCACTCACTGGCTGAGGCAGTATTTCGTCTTTTAGACTTGGCATTCCGTGGTATTTTCTCTTTCACTTGACCAGGTAGCCACATTTGCCGCAGGTCAACTTCTGAAGGTGGGAGGCAGCTGTGTGTGCACCTTACTGCGATGCTTTCCCAGTGTTGATATCGCTTTCCTCACCTCTTCTATGGGCAAGACCAAAGAGGTGACCAGTTCTTCAGAAGCCCCTCCAGTGACACTCTCTTTCTACCTCCCCTCCTTTCCCTTTGCTTTTTCTCTTTTACTTTCCTTCTTCTTTACATTCTTTCTTCCATTCTGATCCTTTGAAAAAATTCCTTCCCCCCTCCCCGCACTCTGCTGTTTCACAGCTATGAAACCTAGAGCAAGACACTAAATTCTTATCAACTTCAGCAGTATCCTGATCTATTAAATGGGAATAATAGGAACAATACCTACCTTACAGGCTCATGGTGAGATTTAATAAGAGGGTTTAAATGAGATAATCTGTGTGAAATGTTAGCACAGACCTTGGCATATGGTTGGAAGTCAATAAATAGTAGTTGTTTACATTTTTATTATTATTTTAAAATCATTTTGGGACTTCCCTGGTGGTCCACTGGTTGAGATTCCCCACTTCCACTGCAGGGGGCATGGATCTATCCCTGGTTGGGAAACTAAGGTTCATGCTTGCCACATAGCACGGTCAAAAAAATAAAAAAAATAAAACACCACTTCTGTTATGGAAGAACATTGTGGTATAATGGAAATAGATAGGACTTTAGTCTCTTTGGCCCAGAGAGACATGGATTCAAACTGTGGTTCCATTATATACCAGCAGTGGCTTAACGCAAGTCACTAAACCTCTCCATCTATAACATAAAATGGGGGTGATGATAGTGATGGTCAGTAATTGACCATACAAAGTAGTCGCGAGGATCAGATGAAATGACACATAAAGTACCCAGGCATCACTTAACACCTTTCCCTCCCTCTATCCTTCTCTTCTTCTTTCTCTGGTTGAGTAAATGTTCTTCCCAACAGGGCTATTAAAAGCAGCTGCATGCTGGTGCAGTTTCTCCTAAATTCTGGATTCAGTTCAGCAAGTGTGTACCAAGCACCCACTAGGCAGCTACGAGCACCTTCCTGGCTGAAGTGCTGCTAAGCCCAGGACACTAACCCCCTTTGAGAAAATGAAGTTCTAGGATCATGTCCATTCCTGGGTCTGGACCCCTGGGATAACTTTTAAAACAATTTCTTAAAAAGAAGAAAGAATAAGAAGTTTCTGAATTCAACTCTAGATTCTAACCCCAAGCTTGTCACACACAACATCTTCAGAAACAACTTCGTCCAGTTGTGTGCTGTCCCAACTAACATTCTTCAGGAATCCTAGGGGTTTGTAACACAGTGAAGGTTGAATATCAATAACCTCAGATATGCAGGTGACACCAGCCTTATGGCAGAAAGTGAAGAGGAACTAAAGAGCCTCTTGATGAAAGTGAAAAAGGAGAGTGAAAAAGTTGGCTTAAAACTCAACATTCAGAAAACTAAGATCATGGCATCTGGTCCCATCACTTCATGGGAAATAGATGGGGAAACAGTGGAAACAGTGTCAGACTTTATTTTCTTGGGCTCCAAAATCACTGCAGATGGTGACTGCAGTCATGAAATTAAAAGACGCTTGCTCAGACGCAACTGAGTGACTGAACTGAACTGAAGGTTGACACACATGAGGCCTTTCCCGGAAAAAATCTCCATTGCCTTCTCCTGCTGTGATCCCAGCTGTGGCCAGCAGATGGAGTTATTTCCTCCTTCCCCTCTCAACAAACTTGCCGAGCAGAAAATCTTAATCAAAAGCTGTGAGGTCCAGGACTGCGGCCATCACCAAACACCAGAGCTAAAGAAGGATGAAGGTTGACTACTACCAGGTAAAATCTAGTACATCTAAACCCGGTAAGGATGGAAAGAACAGTCAGTTCCTATCATGGTTTCAGCTCTACGGATATTTCAGTTTCAGTTCAGTTTAGTCGCTCAGTCGTGTCCGACTCTGAGACCCCATGGACGGCAGCACGCCAGGCTTCCCTGTCCATCACCAAGTCCCGGAGCTTGCTCAAACTCATGTTCATCAAGTCGGTGATGCTATCCAGCCATCTTATCCTCTGTCGTCCCCTTCTCCTCCTGCCTTCAACCATTTAATTCTTTGTTGGGGCTTCCCTGGTAGCTCAAACGATAAAGAATCTGCAATGCTGGAGATCTGGATTCTATCCTTGGGTTAGGAAGATCCTCTGGATCAACAATTCTTTGTTGGGGCTGGGAAAGGGCTGTCCATTGTAAGATGTTTAACATCCCTAGCTGCTAGCCTCTAGATTCCATCATGCCTCTCCCCAACCAAAAATGTCTGTGACAACCAAAAATGTCTCAGTTCAGTTCAGTTCAGTTCGGTCGCTCAGTCGTGTCCGACTCTTTGCGACCCCATGAAACGCAGCACGCCAGGCCTCCCTGTCCATCACCAACTCCCGGAGTTCACTGAGACTCACATCCGTCGAGTCAGTGATGCCATCCAGCCATCTCATCCTCTGTTGTCCCCTTCTCCTCCTGCCCCCAATCCCTCCCAGCATCAGAGTCTTTTCCAATGAGTCAACTCTTTGCATGAGGTGGCCAAAGTACTGGAGTTTCAGCTTTAGCATCATTCCTTCCAAAGAAATCCCAGGGCTGATCTCTTTCAGAATGGACTGGGTGGATCTCCTTGCTGTCCAAGGGACTCTCAAGAGTCTTCTCCAACACCACAGTTCAAAAGCATCAATTCTTCGGCGCTCAGCCTTCTTCACAGTCCAACTCTCACATCCCTACATGACCACAGGAAAAACCATAGCCTTGACTAGACAGACCTTTGTTGGCAAAGCGATGTCTCTGCTTTTGAATATGCTATCTAGGTTGGACATAACTTTCCTTCCAAGGAGTAAGCGTCTTTTAATTTGCAGTGATTTTGGAGCCCCAAAAAACAAAGGCTGACACTGTTTCCACTGTTTCCCCATCTATTTCCCATGAAGTGACAGGACCGGATGCCATGATCTTCATTTTCTGAATGCTGAGCTTTAAGCCAACTTTTTCACTCTCCTCTTTCACTTTCATCAAGAGGCTTTTTAGTTCCTCTTCACTTTCTTCCATAAGGGTGGTGTCATCTGCATATCTGAGGTTATTGATATTTCTCCCGGCAATCTTTATCCCCTGAGGGGCAGAATCACTCCTAGTTGAGAACTACTGGTTTATAGCCATTAATAGTCTTGGGGCAATGATCTATATAGAATAGACTCCTGTCTCTGTGCTTCCATTCCAGGGGTCGCTAGTTTGATCCCTGGTCAGGGAACTAAGGTCCCACATGCCTCACAGCACGGCAAAAAAACAAAACAAAAAAAAGACTCCTGGGGACCTTCAAAGGATGTACTCTGAGGGCCACTTGCCCTGAAAGCCCAGTTTCCAATGCTTGGGAGTTGGGGAAAGGAAACTAGCACCTGTTGAAACCTCATCTATTGAGTATGAAAGCTAAGAGGGTCACAAAGAAGAGGAAAGAAAGCAAGCATGGAGTTGAAACCCTCTGGTTAGGACTGGAGTCTGAGGTGCAGTTTATTTTAATCTCTAAAGATAAAGAAACTAAGGCTCAGAGATCAAGTTAACTTGTCTAAGGTCAAACACCTAGGAAGTGATAAAACAAGGATTTAAACCCAAGACTATCTCCAAAGCCTTAGCTGCAACTTTGGGACACCTGGAACCTTATTTATTCATTCATTCATCCATCTGTTCATTTAACAACTACACTAGAGCTTACCTGGTGGCTCAAACAGTAAAGAATCTGTCTGCGATGTGGGAGACCTGGGTTCAGTCCCTGGGTTGGGAAGATCCCCTGGAGGAGGGCATGGTGACCCACTCCAGTTTACTTGCCTGGAGAATCCCCATGGACAGAGGAGCCTGGTGGGTTACAGTGTGTGCGGTCACAAAGAGTCGGACACAACTGAGCAACTAAGCCCTATGTTCCAAGCTCTGGGAATAGAGTGATGAACAAGATAGTCAGTCCCTACATTTATAGACCTTATTGTCTAGTAGGAAATAAAAATGACAAGTAAACAATCATACAAGGCATTAGTCAACACCAGATATAAGAGCATTGAAGGAAACGCTTAGGGAACTAAGTCTGTGCTAAATGATGGGCAAAGTAAGCCCTTCCATCCCTGGATACCTGCCCTTTTGCAAGGTGACTCTGCATTAATAAATGAGTCTATTTCTCTGCCTTTGAATTTGTGCTGGCCCTAGGACTTTCTTCAAGTAACAGAATGCAGTAGAAGTGACATTATGTGACTTCTGAACTTCAGCATTAAGGAATCTGGCAGCTTCTTCTTGCACTCTCTTGCTGCCCTGAAGCCACCATGTAAGGAAGCCCCAGGTTAGCATCCTAGCTTCCCAGACATTCTAGCCGTCCCAGCTGCTTACACCACTTTGACTGAGGCTCCCTACGTATGAGCAAAGTTACCCAGGAATAGCTAGCTGTCAGTCAACTCAATAACTGACTGCAGCTACAGAGGTCATCCAGGCAAGATTGAGCCAATCAAACTGCAGAATCATGAGCAAATGGCTAAGGGCAGTTTGTTACACAAAGATAGAAAACCAGTTGAAAGTACTAACCATGTCTGGGGGTGGGGAGTGAGTCAGAGAGCATCCTTGAAGACACAGATTCAAGGTGAGACCTGGATAATATGTGAGAGTCAGCCTGATAGAGCATGGGGGAACAGTATCCAGGGCAGCAGAGACAACCATCTGAAGGCATTGAGCTAAAAATGCAGTATGTATGTCTGAGGTCCTGTGTAGGGAACAGCAGAACAAGATGGTGTAAATGGAGAGGTAAGCCCAGCACCACAGGCGATGACCAGTGAGTGGAGTGCCTTACTTACTGCCCACCACCCATCTCCATCTCAGTCCAGGACCAATTTTTTTTTTATCACATTCTGAATATATCCGTAGGCTGTGTCAAGGATGTAAATTTCACTCAGGATGTATGTCAAAGAATTAAAAAGTTGAAAATACAGACGGATGTTAACCTGCCTCTGAAAAACTTGGAAAAGGTTGAGTCACAGTCTTCTGGGGATAAACGATACGAAGATGACAAGGCAGCCTGAGCACATGGTTAAAAAATGTATTTTTAATAGCTGTGATGACCATCTCAGCTATTATGGCCCCATCGTCACTGATCTAAGCTCATACTTAAATGGAAATTTACTTGAAAAGCCCTTTCTTTGCATAATGGAAGGCAGGCTTGTCCAGTTCCATTTCCCCGAGGTAATAGCTCCAGGATGTAATGGGAGGCCTTGCTACCAGCCCTGTTAATCAGGGGCCCAGAGCCTGGGTGACCCCCTTCTCAGTGTTTTTAATTCCTATTACTCAATAAAGTCCCCCTAAGGATGCCTCACCTCCCAGGTCGCTGCTGAGAGCTGTTAGGAAGGAGAATTGATTGGGCTGACATCACGGTGTTGCTCATGCTGTTCCCAGTGGGGAACATGATACAGTGGGAGCTCCTTCTGTAGGGGCAAAAAGCTGAGCTTGATCACAGCAGGCTTCCCATCAGGCAGGCTTCCCCCAGGACAACTGCAGGACGCCACATCCAGGCCATTTATTGGCTCCAACCAGTTGAGGGATAAGGGCAGGCTGGGTGTGACTCTGTCTTTATCCAACCTGGCAACTTCTGCTTTCTCTCCTTTCCCAAGAGGGCCCCATGCACAGCACCACCAAAGATGGGCTCATTCACATTTTTTTTTCACCACAAAAGTGAATATTTACTTAGGATAATAAAAGAAAACACACAAAATTACACATTAAAAAAAAACAAAAACAAAAACTGACAGGGACTTCCTAGTGGTCCAGTGGTTAGGACTTCCCGATTCCACTGCAGGAGACGCAGGTCCAATCCCTGGGAGCAGGGGACGGACTAAGATCCCACATGCTGTGCAGTGTGGTCAAAAACACAAAAAAACCCTGATAAATCTCATAACCATTACAAAATCTGAGGGGAAGAAAATGTTTTTATTAACTTCCTGACATACCTCCACAATACATTTTTTCCTACATTTTAGCCTGCAATTTTTTTTTTTTTATTTGAACCATTTCATTCTATTAACTCTAGCTTGCAAAAGCTTCCTTTTGTTTTTCTCAGTTTTTTTTTTTTTTTTTGGTAAGGTATAAGATACGTACAGTAAAATGTAGAATGTATGAATTTTTACACATGAAAAGTAATTTGATCTTAAGTGTACAATTGAAGGTTTTTTTTTTTTACATAGACACACACTCATATACCCGTCACCCAGATCAAGATAAAGAACACTTCTGACAGGTATTTACTCTTAGTCTAATTTTATTAATAGGAATACCTTTTTAAATAAATTGACTGAGGTCCAGGCATTAGGCTAAGAGCTTTATGGAACTTTAAGAGCTTTATCAAATGATACGGCTATCATTTGATCTTAACAACAAAGTACCACTATCATCTCCATTTTACAGATGGAGCAACTGAGGCTTTGAGAATTTAAATGCCTTGTAAAAGATCACCCACAGAAGCAGGTGCCAATGTGACACTCGAATCCAAATGTTAGACTCCAAGACTCATGTGCCTAACTGCTGTCATTCGTATGTTAGTCGTTCAGTCGTGTCTGACTCTTTGGGACCCCATGGACTGTGGCCTTCCAGGCTCCTCTCTTCATGGAATGCTCACCGTTTGAGCCACTGCTGCTGCTAAGTCGCTTCAGTTGTGTCCGACTCTGTGCGACCCCATAGACGGCAGCCCATCAGACTCCACTGTCCCTGGGATTCTCCAGGCAAGAACACTGGAGTGGGTTGCCATTTCCTTCTCCAATGCATGAAAGTGAAAAGTGAAAGTGAAGTTGCTCAGTCGTGTCCAACTCTTAGCGACCCCATGGACTGCAGCCTACCAGGCTCCTCCATCCATGGGCCACTAGGGAAGCCCAATCACTACCACAGCAGGGGGCATCCACTGGCTTCACTTCAAAGCAACCGACTGCCTCCATCATTTTTGCTTTATTTTTCTTCTGTTCCCCAGGAACCTCTGGGCTCCCTTTTAAAACTTGGATGAAGACATCTACACTTTCAGCATACCGACTCCTGCGAGCTCAGTGCCCCCTAAGGAAGACATCAGAGGACCCTCCTTCAGCCCACTGTTTCTGGAGGCACAGTGCCCACTCCACAGAGGTTGTGGTGTCCCCCTGAAAAAACAGCTCAGCTCTCACACTTCCCCAGGATCCATGAGTGTAGAAAGCACAGCTTAGACCTGAGAATGCTCTTTACCTGGAGTTGGAATGGAAAAGTCACCCCATCTTTGAACAAGTCTTGCTTCAACCACTTTGTAACCAAATAATCATGAGAAAGTTGTTTTATCTCATAGAATGAGAGTTTCCTCAACTACAAGGAGGGTATTAAGAGAAGTTCGCTCATAGGGTTACTCTGAGAATGAGATGAGATCATGCCATGCAGACAGTCATTACACAAAGATTGTTGTGTTTCCAACAGACATAGGGTATGATGTCCCTTCACATTTGCCAGATACCCACTAGGCATCGGTCAGGAAAGAATCACAATAAAATTATGGAGTGGTGGCAAATAAAAATAAGAAGTAAGAAAGAAAAGGGAGCCAGACAGATGAAAGATCTAAGCAAAGAGAGACTGAACTACTAGCTGGGAGCTCCTTGGGTGGCACCTCAGACTCGGGAATGAGCCCTTGTTGGGGCAGCTGGGTGCTGAGCATTCAGGCCTTCCCTGTTGTTGGATAGTCTCACAGACAGATTCCAGCTTTCATCTGTCCACTCCAAGGCCCTGGGCTTCCAAGGTGGTGCAGTAGTAAAGAATCCACCTGCTAATGTAGGAGACGTGAGTTCAATCCCTGGGCCAAGAAGATTCCCTGGAGGAGGAAATGGCAACCTGTTCCACTATTCTTGCCTGGAAAATTCCATGAACAGAGGTTCCTGAGGGCAACAGTCCATGGGTTGCAAAGAATGGGACATGACTGAGTACACACTCATTCTAAGGCCCACCTGGGTGTTGGAGGCTAATGAAATCCCACTTTCTCTCTTCCTGCTGTGCCCTCCAAGCTGAGATTGGTCCCAAGTCCAGTATACATATCATGGTGTTGACCCCACACTGAGGTGGCATCTGGCTCAGTCCAGGCTCTTTCTGCCAGGGGACACACAGAGACATGCATCCCATCCTCAACCTTCTCCCCCAAACCCCATCATCCCCCATACACACACACTCGAGACCTGGGCAAGAGAAATGGATCTTCTCTGCTGCCTCTCTAATTTGAGAAGGTAGACCAGAAGGCTAAACCCACTCCCACCTACATTGCCTAAGAAGAATCATGAGTATCCATTCATTGAGCAGTTCTAGTACAGTGGATAGGGTATGCATTTGCCCCAGTAAGCACTAACTGCTATGCATAAATTTCTCTAACCCGTACAACCCTGGGAGGGAAGTGTTATTTCCTCCTTTTTACCCATGAGAAAACTGATGTTCTGAGAAGTTAATAGCCATGGCACAAGGTGGCCAAGCCAGAATCCAAACTCAGGTTTATTTCTAAAACCTGGTTGTTTTAACACATGTGTCCACCTAAATTAACTTCTTGCAGTAAATGCTAATATTAAGAGCTCAGAGTTGAAGAAACTAAATCTCAGAGAAATTTAGCAACTTGCCTGCAGTCACACAATTATTCCTTTGTCCCATTACCTCTTGTTTGCTGATCTCCTTCATCCCTGTCGACTGCCCTCATGGAGCCTGTCATTTCTCTCCTCAGGTTGGAGCTGACTAGGTGAGCATCCTTCCTCCTAGTCTGCAAACCAAAATGCCTAGTATGTGCGGGGCTGTTGAACTCCATGCTTAGTCGGTGTTTGCTACTTGTAATGGATCCCAAATGGCAGCCAGAGCCTCTCCTCAGCCTCTGCCTCCAAGGGTCCCTTGGGCCCAAAGAAGTGAGATGACCTCAGATTGGGCTAAAGGCAGTAACAAGGAGCTGCCGGCATGCAGCCTAGGGTAGCAGACAGAAGGCCCCAGAGCAAGTCTGATTTAATCCTGTAATGGAATGTGACTCAGATAAGACTTTTATCAACCCTCCCTAGGCTGTGAGGGAGAAAGGACCATCCCAGAGTCATGAAGGGATGCTTACCATTATCCTGGGGCTGCCCAAGTGTGCCTGAAGGCCTGGCCGTACCGGAAAGACCAGGGGAAAGCAAAGATATCAAGGAGCACTTGGAGGTATTTGACTCAAATATTTAGGACTGCGGGAACAGGAGGGAGAGAAGAAGGCTAGGAAGCAGACAGGATATTAAACTCTAACCCTTAATAATAATAACAGTAGTAGCTGCTATTATTTATGAGGCATTCTACTAGGCTTTTAAGTGCTTATGCAATAGGTACCATTATCATCCTTATTGTAGAAGTGGAAATCACACTCAAGAAGGTAAGTCACACAGTTTCTAAAATGGGAGAGCTGGAATTTCCACCTAAATCTGCCTGATTCCACTGCCCTCTGGCCTCGCCATGGTGCAGATGGACAGTGCACAATCACTGTTGTTCACACAGTCCTTTACTCCCGGAACCTTCGTCAGCACCCCATGCATGTCTCCTCTTCCTGGAATTCTTCCAGGAAGCTTTACATAACCTCAAGCTGCAGCCTTCTCAATACCCCAAAAGGGAGAAAATACAGGATAAAGCAAGGTGAACTGACCAATCAGGAATAGAAAGGCTTTACAACCCCCACCTCTGAAACCCCAGGGGTAGCCACACCAAAGGCAAAGTGGTGTCTGGCTTTGGGCCAACTACTTTCTCTGTCCCTTGCCACCCTCCACCCCCAGCCCTAAGCTCCCTACCCTCACTTCTCATTTTCTTCCTAGATCAACTTAACTTTCCAGGCCCCCACTCCACTTGTCTTGTTCATTCAGGAAAACTTCTAAGTACTCATTGTAAGCAATAGACTAGGGATTCACCTCCCTTGCCAGAGAAGAATATGTATAATGCAATATTAATAGTAATAATAGCTAACACTTACTGAGCACTTACTATGTGCCAGTCACTTTTCTTTCATTTTGAACTTGAAAATGCAGGCAAAACAAGCAGTAGCTTTTATGTCAATTACAAGGAGACAGGGGAGAGACCTAATGTTCCATAAGCTTTCTCTGCATGGAGGCCCAGTACCCTCTCAGGAGACAGAGGAGTGTGGTAAGAAAAATCACGAACTCTGGGTCTGAGGTCAGCTCCATTACTGACTAGCTATGCATTTACAGACAAGCTAATCCTCTGAGTCTCAGTTTCTTTCTTGATAAAATGTAAACAATAATAATTCTTATTTCCTAAGGTTGTTGAGAGGTTTAAAGAAATGATGAGTATAAAGTGTTTAGCAAACTCCCTAACCCGTAATAATAATCAATCAATGTATAGCAGTTACTACTTATTAAAATACCATTAGGATAAAATAGCTAAATTGCAAACTTTTTTTAAGCTCTTCAGACCTAGGCAGGATTTTTTGCTGTTGTTGTTAATTGCATGGTTGCAGTTGATCAGACTTAAAACTACTGTGTTCCTTGGGACTAATAGGTCAACAGCTTTCCACATCATTCTGCCTGCTGCTTGGAAGCCTACCTGGCAAGAGTTGTTCTAACAGAAGTGGTTTGGGGCAATCTAATATAGATCTAATTATCTGGGCTTGGGCAGGAATTACCACTGGGAAAGCCAGAGGGGCAGAATTTCTGGATTTGTTTGTTTCACATATTAATGTTAGTTTGCTAGGGCTGCCTAGCAAATGTAACGAAGTATGACAAACTGGGTGGTTTAACCAACAGGAATTCATTGTATCAGAGTTCTGGAGGCTGGAAGTCCAAAATCAAGGTATGAGCAGAGTTGGTTCCCTCTGAGGGCTGTGAGAGGATGGGTTACAGGCTTCCCCACTAGCTGGTGGTTTGCTAGCCATCTTCAGTGTTCGTGGCTTTTAGGATCACCACCTTGATCTCTAACTTCATCTTAACCCGATATTCTTCCTGTGTGGTTGTCTATGTCCAGTTTTTGTCTTTTTTTAAGGACATAGAGCTTTTGGATTAGAAGCCCACCCTTCTCCAGTTTGACTTCATATTTTTTTAAAATTGAAGTTTAATTAATTTACAGTGTTTCTGATGTATAGCTAAGTGATTCCATTATAAGTTATTATAAGATACTGAATATGGGTCCCTGTGCTATACAATAGGTCCTTGTAGATCTATTTTATATATAGTAGTGTATATCTATTAATCCCAAATTCCTAATTTGTCCTTGCCCCCTGTTCACCTTTCAGTTCAGTTCAGTCGCTCAGTCGTGTCCGACTCTTTGTGACCCCATGAATCGCAGCATGCCAGGCCTCCCTGTCCATCACCAACTCCCGGAGTTCACTGAGACTCACGTCCATCAGTCAGTGATGCCATCCAGCCATCTCATCCTCTGTCGTCCCCTTCTCCTTCTGCCCCCAATCCCTCCCAGCATCAGAGTCTTTTCCAATGAGTCAGCTCTTCGCATGAGGTGGCCAAAGTACTGGAGTTTCAGCTTTAGCATCATTCCTTCCAAAGAAATCCCAGGGCTGATCTCCTTCAGAATGGACTGGGTGGATCTCCTTGCTGTCCAAGGGACTCTCAAGAGTCTTCTCCAACACCACAGTTCAAAAGCATCAATTCTTCGGCGCTCAGCCTTCTTCACATCCAACTCTCACATCCATACAAGACCACAGGAAAAACCATAGCCTTGACTAGACGAACCTTTGTTGGCAAAGTAATGTCTCTGCTTTTGAATATGCTATCTAGGTTGGTCATAACTTTCCTTCCAAGGAGTAAGCATCTTTTAATTTCATGGCTGCAGTCACCATCTGCAGTGATTTTGGAGCCCAGAAAAATAAAGTCTGACACTGTTTCCACTGTTTCCCCATCTATTTCCCATGAAGTGATGGGACCGGATGCCATGATCTTCATTTTCTGAATGTTGAGCTCTAAGCCAACTTTTTCACTCTCCTCTTTCACTTTCATCAAGAGGCTCTTTAGTTCCTCTTCACTTTCTTCCATAAAGGTGGTGTCATCTGCATATCTGAGGTTATTGATATTTCTCCCAGCAATCTTGATTCCAGCTTGTGTTTCTTCCAGTCCAGGGTTTCTCATGATGTACTCTGCATATAAGTTAAATAAACAGGGTGATAATATACAGCCTTGACGTGCTCCCTTTCCTATTTGGAACCAGTCTGTTGTTCCATGTCCAGTTCTAACTGTTGCTTCCTGACCTGCGTAGATTTCTCAAGAGGCAGGTCAGGTGGTCTGGTATTACCATCTCTTTCAGAATTTTCCACAGTTTATTGTGATCCACACAGTCAAAGGCTTTGGCATAGTCAATAAAGCAGAAATAGATGTTTTTCTGGAACTCTCTTGCTTTTTCCATGATCCAGTGGATGTTGGCAATTTGATCTCTGGTTCCTCTGCCTTTTCTAAAACCAGCTTGAACACCTGGAAGTTCATTGCTGAAGCCTGGCTTGGAGAATTTTGAGCATTACTTTACTAGCGTGTGAGATGAGTGCAATTGTGCGGTAGTTTGAGCATTCTTTGGCATTGCCTTTCTTTGAGATTGGAATGAAAACTGACTTTGTCCAGTCCTGTGGCCACTGCTGAGTTTTCCAAATTTGCTGGCATATTGAGTACAGCACTTTCACAGCATCATCTTTCAGAATTTGGAATAGCTCAACTGGAATTCTATCACCTCCACTAGCTTAGTTCATAGTGATGCTTTGTAAGGCCCACTTGACTTCACATTCCAGAATGTCTGGCTCTAGGTGAGTGATCACACCATCGTGATTATCTGGGTCATGAAGATCTTTTTTGTACAGTTCTTCTGTGTATTCTTGCCATCTCTTCTTAATATCTTCTGCTTCTGTTAGGTCCATACCATTTCTGTCCTTCATGCAAGCTCATCCTTGCATGAAATGTTCCTTTGGTATCTCTGATTTTCTTGAAGAGATCTCTAGTCTTTCCCATTCTGTTGTTTTCCTCTAATTCTTTGCACTGATCGCTGAAGAAGTCTTTCTTATCTCTTCTTGCTATTCTTTGGAACTCTGCATTCAGATGTTTATATCTTTCCTTTTCTCCTTTGCTTTTCACTTCTCTTCTTTTCACAGCTATTTGTAAGGCCTCCCCAGACAGCCATTTTGCTTTTTTGCATTTCTTTTCCATGGGGATGGTCTTGATCTCTGTCTCCTGTACAATGTCACGAACCTCATTCCATAGTTCATCAGGCACTCTATCTATCAGATCTAGGCCCTTAAATCTATTTCTCACTTCCACTGTATAATCATAATTATAGTGATTTAGGTCATACCTGAATGGTCTAGTGGTTTTCCCTACTTTCTTCAATTTAAGTCTGAATTTGGCAATAAGGAGTTCATGATCTGAGCCACAGTCAGCTCCTGGTCTTGTTTTTGCTGACTCTATAGAGCTTCTCCATCTTTGGCTGCAAAGAATATAATCAATCTGATTTCGGTGTTGACCATCTGGTGATGTCCATGTATAGAGTCTTCTCTTGTGTTGTTGGAAGAGGGTGTTTGCTATGACCAGTGCATTTTCTTGGCAAAACTCTTTTAGTCTTTGCCCTGCTTCATTCCGTATTCCAAGGCCAAATTTGCCTGTTACTCCAGGTGTTTCTTGACTTCCTACTTTTGCATTCCAGTCCCCTATAATGAAAAGGACATCTTTTTTGGGTGTTAGTTCTAAAAGGTCTTGTAGGTCTTCATAGAACCATTCAACTTCAGCTTCTTCAGCGTTACTGGTTGGGGCATAGACTTGGATTACTGTGATATTGAATGGTTTGCCTTGGAAAGGAACAGAGATCATGCTGTCGTTTTTGAGATTGCATCCAAGTACTGCGTTTCAGACTTTTTTGTTGACCATGATGGCTACTCCATTTCTTCTGAGGGATTCCTGCCCGCAGTAGTAGATATAATGGTCATCTGAGTTAAATTCACCCATTCCAGTCCATTTCAGTTCGCTGATTCCTAGAATGTCGACATTCACTCTTGCCATCTCTTGTTTGACCACTTCCAATTTGCCTTGATTCATGGACCTGACATTCCAGGTTCCTATGCAATATTGCTCTTTACAGCATCGGACCTTGCTTCTATCACCAGTCACATCCACAGCTGGGTATTCTTTTTGCTTTGGCTCCATCCCTTCATTCTTTCTGGAGTTATTTCTCCACTGATCTCCAGTAGCATATTGGGCACCTACCGACCTGGGGAGTTCCTCTTTCAGTATCCTATCATTTTGCCTTTTCATACTGTTCATGGGGTTCTCAAGGCAAGAATACTGAAGTGGTTTGCCATTCCCTTCTCCAGTGGACCACATTCTGTCAGATCTCTCCAATGACCCACCCATCTTGGGTTGCCCCAGGGACATGGCTTAGTTTCATTGAGTTAGACAAGGCTGTGGTCCTAGTGTGATTATATTGACTAGTTTTCTGTGAGTATGGTTTCAGTGTGTTTGCCCTCTGATGCCCTTTTGCAACACCTACCATCTTACTTGGGTTTCTTTTACCTTGGGTGTGGGGTATCTCTTCACGGCTGCTCCAGCGAAGTGCAGCCATTGCTCCTTACCTTGGACGAGGGGTATCTCCTCACCAGGAACCTGGGTCTATTTGACTCCAAATCCTGTGCTCTTAACTTCTAGGAGTAGGAGGCTTATGCTATTATGGAAAAAGCAGTTTTTCAGCTACTTATCTAGCTTAAAACCATAACCTTAAATATATTTGTAAGGTCAATAAACTTCTTTAAATTGCATTTACATCAGTGACTCATATGAGGCCCCAGCAACCTATGCAGTGATCAAGGCAGGCTCGAATGAAGTGCCTTGGCCAAGGGCACAGGTGGGATTCCCAGTCCCAGGCTCTAGGCTATGTTAGCTGAAGACCTGAACTACTGTCTATAGGATGGATGCATCAAGGGCAGTTTCTGGTCTCCTGGTTTTCCCTAGTCATTGCGAGTTGTATGGATTAAGAAGCTCCTTTCCCCAACTCCCACCCCCACCTTTAAACACCCTTCCCTGGTAAACTTTGGCCTCTGTAGCTCCTTTGCAGGTAACAGGAGATGGTACCCACCACCAGCCTCCAAGTTTAGAAAGGAAAGCACAATAAGATTTCTGATCCATGGAGAAAACTGCCTCCTTTATACTTGGCTTCTTTTCCATTAAGATTGAAAGTTCCAAATCAATCAGGAGAAAATTGCCCTCGGGACCACTGAGCAGACATCTTTGCTCAAATCAGATGTTGGATGCATGTGTCAAAAGCACCTCACACCCTCATTCATTGCCAGCCAAATCTCTAGGGTGGTCCAATTGATTTAGAAGCATTCTCTCAGATCTAACATTCATTGCACACATCTTCTGTGTATTGCAGCTGCCAGGCCAGCCATCTGACTACTACTTCTCACTCACTGTTCCAATGGGCAAGGTTAATCTACTGTGCAATGAGAATGTGAGGGAATGAAAGACGGAGTCGCTGTCCTCCACGCTCCAGGATCACCAAGCTGAGAAAACTGAAGGTACTAAAAATTATCCAGGTTTTAAAGCTATCACTGAACATCCACCATGTACCAGGTGTTTGGCATACATTAGTTCATTTAATCTTCAGAACAACTCTGGTAAGTAATCTTTGTTTATGGGTATAAACAATATTTTAGCTATGCAAAGTAGGACTTCCTTTTTTTTTTTTTTAGAATTTCTTAAACACAATAAATTATAAATAGGCTTTATGAGTGGATAACCATCTCTAAAACTAATTTCTCTCACAAAAGGGACCTGGGACGAGCTCTCTGGGCAGGTCGTTAAATGGTTATCACTTTTAGTGCCCTGCCCCACTATCATCTTCCATTAAAAAAAAGAAACAAAAACTTTAAGTGCACTTCTGTGGTCAGACAGATCTGGATTCCAATCATGACTCTTAGAGTAATCAGGAAAATGAATTCACTCTTAAGTATTTCATACAGAGGGAATTTAATACAGACAATTTAATACTATTACCACTCACATAATAGAAAAACTAAGAAGCCAAACAGAAAAGTGAGGTGACCCAGAGATTAGCAAGAACAGGAAACTACTACCATCCCTGGTCTAGAGGCCAAAGGAAGGGGGACGGAGCCCAGAAGCTGCCAAGGCTGACAGCGTACTGGTTCCTCCTGTCCTCAGTCCCCTAATCCCGAGCCAGTGGCTCCCAAACAAAATTCAGCTGACAAGGAAGCCTGGGTAATGAAGCCTGCTGGCAGGGAAACCCATTTGTGACGTGGACTATCAGAAGGGGAGCAATGGATTTGAGTGTGAACAGGCAAAGAATGGGCCTACCGCCATGTTTATAAAATGATCAAATGTTTATAAAATGATCAAATGTTTATAAAATGATCTCTATTTTACAGTGTTGTGAGAATTAAAGGAGCAAATCTGTGTGTTAACACAGTCCCTGGCACATACTTTGGAGGCAGCAGCAACTAATTTTCCCTTGACAGGAAAATAAGATTCAGGCAGAGAAGGTCATTTGCTCAAGGAAAGAGTATGTGCAGGGAACCCAATGAGCTGATACAGTGAGGAAACTGAGGCACAAGGAAATGAAGTGACAGGCCCAGTTTCCTCACTCTACAGCTCTCACTGGGTTGCTTTAGAGATCCACTCCATCTGCAAGTATTCACTAAGCACTTGCCATGTGCCAGGCTCTGTGAGTGCAGTTAAACAAGGCAGACCCTCACAGTCCCTGCCCTCCTGAAGCTGACAGTCTGGTTGGGGAAAGCACATTGATCAAAATGTTGTACAGAGCACCATGTAATCACGCTATGATAAAGGCCACGAAGAAGTCAGCACTGGGAGGGTGGGTTACACCATGGCCTGGCCTAGTTTGGGAAAGTCAACTTGGCTTCCTTATGATTAAAGTCATGGGAAGGCCCCTGTTGAGGAGGCAGCCACCTTGCCCCCAGCCTCCCCAGGGGAGGACATCCTGCATCCCACCTCTCGCAGGGGCTCCTGGCAGCCAAGGCTGGGGCACTGGCGCTTCCCAGCAAGGCACCGCATCCGGCTCGGGGCCGCCCAACTTGGATGTTGCAACTCCCGCGCTTGCCGGCCCCGCGCCCAGGGCAGCCACAGATAGTGTGCTAATGCGTATTGAGTTTTGCTTGAATTCGGCCTGTGGCCCGCGCACAGAGCGCGGCAACAGCAATGCCAGAGCCTCTTAATTCCCTTTGCATCGATCCCACCGTTAATGACATAACCTTTCCCTCTAATTAACTGCCAACTGCATTAGGCCGCGCGCCTCTTGTGCACGCCGCCTGTGGCTTCCCCCTGCCGCGGAGCCCGCTCGGGGAAGAACCCGCGCCTGTTACCACCCTAACCAAACCGAGGGGCCTGGGAGGTGGGGGTGGTGGAGGTGGAGGGGGATAGTGTTTCAAGATTTGGACGTCCCTGCCATCCTTGAATGGCAAAAAACTTTTGCTGCTGTTTATGATGTTTGCTGCTGCTGCTGCTTCGCTTCAGTCGTGTCCGACTCTGTGCGACCCCATAGACGGCAGCCCACCAGGCTCCCTGGTCCCTGGGATTCTCCAGGCAAGAATACTGGAATGGGTTGCCATTTCCTTCTCCAATGCATGAAAGTGAAAAGTCAAAGTGAAGTCGCTCAGTCGCGACTCTTAGCAACCCCATGGACTGCAGCCCACCAGGCTCCTCCGTCCATGGGATTTTCCAGGCAAGAGTACTGGGGTGGGGTGCCATTGCTTATGTTGTTTACTGCATACTAACATTGTGTCATGCTTTAGCTTACAGATTCACTACCACGACCCAAGAAAGGGATAAAGTGGGGTCCGCAGGTGAAGGAACATAGGCAATAATCAACCAAGGATTGCAGCAAGCCAATGAGGGAGACGGGGCTCTACCCCTCTTACCCAAGCTTGTGTCCTTAGCTCCTAGGCTAGTTCCCTCTAACATGTAATATAGACAACATTAACATGAAATATACTAAATGTGAAGGGCTGAGCAGGTTGAATAACAGACACTCCATACATTTCAGTGGCAGGATAATTTATTGAAATGCTAATTTCTGTTTATTCTCTCTTGCCTCCCCTCTCTTGGCTGGCCATTTCAATCAGGTGGTCAGGTTTTGTGATTCCCTGGGCAGCAGAGACGGAGAAGGCAATGGCACCCCACTCCAGTACTCTTGCCTGGAAAATCCCATGGATGGAGGAGCCTGGAAGGCTGCAGTCCATGGGGTCACTGAGGGTCGGACACGACTGAGCGACTTCACCTTCACTTTTCACTTTTATGCATTGGAGAAGGAAATGGCAACCCACTCCAGTGTTCTTGCCTGGAGATCCCAGTGATGGGGAAGCCTGGTGGGCTGCCGTCTGTGGGGTCGCACAGAGTCGGACATGACTGAAGCGACGCAGCAGCAGCAGCAGGGCAGCAGAGAAAGCAGAGGCAGCTGCCTCTGGTCTCTTGTGAAACACAGGAAACCCAAAATTTGTATAATTTACAAAGGGTTTTTTCTCCTGCTCCCTCATGCAGGCACACACACAGTATATGCTGGAACCAGGGCAGGACTTCACCTCAGGTCATTTCTAAAATAGAAGTATTACCTTTAGCTCCATTAAGATACACTTTCTAAGCTCTACTACCTGCAAGTATGATATATTAATACTAAGGGTTTTGTGCCAATGGTATTCATCTGGGCAGGATCTGCTCACATACATTACAGATTACTGAAATGATCTATCACCCACTGTTCTCTCTTCATCTTGGTTTTTGTGCCTTTATTTTCATTTTGTGGTATTGTGCATTTGTATAAGCCACCTCAAATCTTTTCTGGGCTAAGGGAGAATATGAAAAAATATATTTAAAAATTAAACACATGAAGTCACAATGCAAGTTTCTGGCCTATACTGTCCACTTCCTGCAGGAGAAATCTGGATTTAACAAGTCCCTGACACCCAATACTAAAGTAACTATCAGATCAGTATATTCCCAGCCAGCCATTTCTTCTCCTTCTCTGACATCACTTTCTGACAATAGGGCCCATAATTCTTGTAGATCAAGAAACTGAAGCTTGGCAAAGTTAAGCAATTTGCTTGAAGTCATCTAGCTGTTAAGTAGTTCTGCTGAGATGCAAAGGGTAAATCCACTTTCCACTGTGCTCTTTTCACTACAACATGCTTCCACTGAACAGCTGGAGAGCTGCATTCCCTAAGACACTCTTCACATGTAATTCCTGAAGAATTAAGTGTATTTGATTTGGCCTAAGAGGGGGTGCATTTCTGTGCTCCATCACTACATCTCTCTCTCTTCCCCTATGTCAGGGAGGGGAATGGTGGGTAGGAAACCAGTCTGAATTAGATGGTCTCTTTCAGAAGACACAAGGAGGCTTTGTGATGGAGGCTCTTAAAGGGCACAGGCAGAATATGCCTGGGGCAAAGCTGGGAAATGAGGCAAGTCTCCTAAATGCCAGACCCACCACTACTGAGAGGGAGGCATGAGATAGGGAGAAATGAGACTGCCTCTCTTCTGACATCCCATAATTTGCTATGTTCATCTCTCAGGTTTTCCTGCCTTCCTAAAGAACACTTCTACTGCCCTTTTCTATCTGTTGAGCTTCTCTTTATTCTTTGAGGTTCTACTCAAATGTTGCCTCCTCCATGAAACACCACCCACCGCCCGCCACAATGAATGAACTGCCTCTTCCTCAAAAGCCTCACAGACCCTAGATCACACGTACTTTTATAGCAAGCACAAATTCTGCTTAAAAGATACTTGCCAGTGATTAGCTATGTGACCTTGGGCAATAATTCATTTCTGGACATCTGTTTCTCCATCTGTAAAATGGGGATAATAGTGTCTGCCTTAGAGAGATATGAGGAAATTTAAACTGTATTACACATGTGAGACAAAGACAAAATATTAACTACATATATTCATGGTGTAAATCTCTCCTCTGAGCTTCATGGAGAGAAGAGATTGTGTGGAGATGGCTGCTGCTTTGTATAATAGAGAGAGACAGATAGGGGGAAAGGATTTCGGTTTTGCTGTATGTTTTTTTTTTTTTTCAAAAGATTGTACAATAATTATTTAATTTTTTTCAAATATTATGGATGCCAGATCATACCATGTGGAGACAAGCCCATAAGGCAACCTAGCTTTAAAAAAATACACATGCAAAACTCTAAGTGCAATGTTCAACACATATCAAGTGCTCAAATAATGATGTCTCTGTAGTTTGTCTCCATCACAAAATTTGTCTTCATTTCTACATGCGCCTATTGCCTGCCATACCTAGTCCACAGTAGGTACAGCAGGAAGAAGCCTCCATGGGAACCCCAAAGCCAACCAAAGTCTGGGAAGACCAGACTCTTGAAATGAATGCCCTGACACTGCAGTTGACTACAGCAACTGGAAGATCATGGGTGTGGGGGTTGGGAAGGGTGGGGAGTGGTTATTAGCTGGTATCCCTCTGTAGGGGACGGGCTATCCCTTCCTGCTTTTCACTGTTCCAGGCCAGACACAGTGTCACTTTATCTGTTCACCCATACAGTGATGACCTCTGTGCCCTTGGATGTCACCAAGGGGTCAAGAAGCCATGGGGCTCCCTATGACCAGAGATGCCAAGCATGCCAAGCCAGAACTCTGCACACCAGTTCCCCAAGACTCCTTCCTGCTTCATAGGGTCTGGCTTTCACAACAGCAGCTCTGCAATTGGGTATGTCCCCAGAGGAGAACCCTCCCCTAGGACAGTGGGATGTGGAGTGAGTGACAGGAAGACCTGAGAGCACCTCCCCTCAAATAATTCCAGTCACAGCAGACATCTTGTCATACTCCCTTTCCAGCCTGCATTTGCACACTCTGATTTTTGGGGTCCCCTTTCCCCAATTTCTACCTGATAAACCCTATTCATTCAAGATCCAGTCCAAATACCTTCTCTTTGAGGAAGTCATGTTTATAGCCTAAAAGAGCTCTCTGACCCCACGCTCCCCATCATGGCCTCTGTTGAAATTTAGGTAGTGGGATCTCACCCCAACAAACCTGATCACTGGATCAAAGATTGCACCTGGGAGTCAGGGAGATTGAGGTTTGAATCCTGGATCAGACACATGTTAGCCCTGTAACCTTGGACAAGTTGCTTAGCTTTGCTACAATGCCCTTGTAAAACAAGGAAAATAAAAGAGGATACTTCTGAAAAGTAAATCAGATAATGCTCTTTAAGCCATTAGCCTGGTGCTTTGCACACATTAAACTCTTAATAAATGTTAGTTATTATTATTGTCTTTGTCTCTCCTCCACCCCCACAGCTCCCACAGTATGTCAGATAAGGCCTTGACCAGCTCAGCATCTGAGGATGGAACTTTATTGGACCAAGTCTCCCATATGAATGGGCTTCCTCCTGAGAGAAGCAGAGGTGCTGAAAGAGTAGGGAATTTTTGAGAACCCGAGATTCCATGAGAGGAATGAGAGTGAGAGGCTTGACTGTCAATAAGACGCTGAAGACGCTGAAGTTGAACGGTTCTATGAAGACCTACAAGACTGTTTAGAACTAAAACCCAAAAAAGATGTCCCTTTCATTATAGGGGACTGGAATGCAAAAGTAGGAAGTCAAGAAACACCTGGGGTAACAGGCAAATTTGGCCTTGGAATACGGAATGAAGCAGGGCAAAGACTAAAAGAGTTTTGCCAAGAGAACACACTGGTCATAGCAAACACCCTCTTCCAACAACACAAGAGAAGACTCTACACATGGACATCACCAGATGGTCAACACCGAAGTCAGATTGATTATATTCTTTGCATGCAAAGATGGAGATGCTCTATAGAGTCAGCAAAAACAAGACCAGGAGCTGACTGTGGCTCAGATCATGAACTCCTTATTGCCAAATTCAGACTTAAATTGAAGAAAGTAGGGAAAACCACTAGACCATTCAGGTATGACCTAAATCACTGTATAATTATGATTATACAGTGGAAGTGAGAAATAGATTTAAGGGCCTAGATCTAATAGATAGAGTGCCTGATGAACTATGGAATGAGGTTCGTGACATTGTACAGGAGACAGGGATCAAGACCATCCCCATGGAAAAGAAATGCAAAAAAGCAAAATGGCTTTCTGGGGAGGCCTTGCAAATAGCTGTGAAAAGAAGAGAAGCAAAAAGCAAAGGAGAAAAGGAAAGACATAAGCAGCTGAATGCAGAGTTCCAAAGAATAGCAAGGAAAGATAAGAAAGCCTTCCTCAGCGATCAATGCAAAGAATTAAAGGAAAACAACAGAATGGGAAAGACTAGAGATCTCTTCAAGAAAATTAGAGATACCAAGGGGACATTTCATGCAAAGGTGGACTCAATAAAGGACAGAAATGGTATGGACCTAACAGAAGCAGAAGATATTAAGAAGAGGTGGCAAGAATACACAGAAGAACTGTACAAAAAAGATCTTCATGACCAAGATAATCACAATGGTGTGATCACTCACCTAGAGCCAGACATCCTGGAATGTGAAGTCAAGTGGGCCTTACAAAGCATCACTAGGAACAAAGCTAGTGGAGGGGATGGAATTCCAGTTGAGCTATTTCAAATCCTGAAAGATGATGCTGTGAAAGTGCTGCACTCAATATGCCAGCAAATTTGGAAAACTCAGCAGTGGCCACAGGACTGGACAAGGTCAGTTTTCATTCCAATCTCAAAGAAAGGCAATGCCAAAGAATGCTCAAACTACCGCACAATTGCACTCATCTCACACGACAGAGGACAAAATGGCTGGATGGCATCACCAACTCAATGGACATGAGTTTGGGTGAACTCCGGGAGTTGGTGATGGACAGGGAGGCCTGGAGTGCTGCAATTCATGAGGTCACAAAGAGTCGGACATGACTAAGTGAACTGAACTGAACACACACTAGTAAAGTAATGCTCAAAATTCTCCAAGCCAAGCTTCAGCAATACGTGAACCGTGAACTTCCAGATGTTCAAGCTGGTTTTAGAAAAGGCAGAGGAACCAGAGATCAAATTGCCAACATCTGCTGAATCATGGAAAAAGCAAGAGAGTTCCAGAAAAACATCTATTTCTGTTCTATTGACTATGCCAAAGCCTTTGACTGTGGGGATCACAATAAACTGTAGAAAATTCTGAAAGAGATGAGAATACCAGACCACCTGACCTGCCTCTTGAGAAACCTATATGCAGGTTAGGAAGCAACAGTTAGAACTGGACATGGAACAACAGACTGGTTCCAAATAGGAAATAAGATGGGATATAGAAGCACAAATGGAGGGTTATCAGCCAAAGAAGTAGCAATGCTTCTGTTGGGGAGGAAAACCCTTTTCTTCTACTCTCTTACGGTCAGTAATTGGAGGCTTTTGAATTAAGCTAACAAAAGACGTATTAACAAGAGATAAGGTACAGTTTTTATTAATATTTACCTACATGGGAGTTTACAGAAAAGAAGTGAAACTTGTATAAGACTTGAGATTAGACTAGGGGCCTTATGTACCCTTTTAACAAAGGATAGAGAGTTTGGGCCCCAGGGAACAATAAATTGTGCAGAAGAGACTAAGAAATATATGGGGGAAACTTATTGGAAGTAACGGCTATTTTCGTAAGGTCTGTTTGTGCAAGCTTATCTTGGTGTTGACTCCCCGTCTTCATTTATGCCCTTTCAGGCAGGTAAGGGGAAGACAAAGACCTTGTTGTTGGTTCTTAATTGCCTTCAGATCAAAATAATACTTATGCCAAAATGGCATATTTTAGAGTGGCATATTCTGATCTCCTTCACTTTGCTTTACTCTTCAACTGTCAGGACCAGAAAGATAGCAAGCTCCACAGTAGCAAAGCCTCCTTCTGCAGCCATAAAGAATCTCCATCTAGCTCTCAGTATGGTTCTCAGACCCAAAGGAGCCACAGCATTGGGCCTCTGTCCCTAACTCCCATCCTTCAGGGCATCCAAGAAGGAAGCTCAAAGAAGATACTCCTACACCAGGAAGGAAGCCACAAAAAAAGTAAAGTTAGACCTTGGGTGATTAAAATCTACCTCAAGTCCCTGCCAAGTGTCTATGCTCTTGGGGTCTTGCTGAGACACATTGCTTCTCTGAGAACTGCTTTTGGCTAAGAGGGCTGCTGCTGCTAAGTCGCCTCAGTCGTGTCCGACTCTGTGTGACCCCATAGACGGCAGCCTACCAGGCTCCCCCGTCCCTGAAATTCTCCAGGCAAGAACACTGGAGTGGGTTGCCATTTCTTTCTCCAATGCATGAAAGTGAAAAGTCAAAGTGAAGTCGCTTAGTCATGTCCGACTCCTAGCAACCCCATGGACTGCAGCCCACCAGGCTCCTCCATCCATGGGATTTTCCAGGCAAGAGTACTGGAGTGGGGTGCCATTGCCTTCTGGGACCCTGTAATTACTTTAGTTGCATGTGAGTCTGTGTTTTTTTTACCCAGCTGATAGGCCTGGGATGGACCCTCAACCTAGGAAAGCCAATCTAAAACCTGTGCACAGTCATATTTTTCATGAATTTGGAACTGGGATAGGTCATTTGGTTGAAGGTGCTGGCCCTTGAAGGTCATGCAAACGAAGTAGGTCTGTAGAGAGAATGAAGTAGATGGCCCAAAATGTCTACGTCTTCAACAGTTGGAGCTGAAGACTGGCTCCTGACTTTTTAGTTTCAGTCTTGCCAAGGTCCAGCTGAACTTCCTGGAGTTAGGTTGCATGACATTCCCTTTTTACTAAGTAATTTTAATGTTTCTGTTATGTGCGTGCATGCTCAGTTGCTAAGCCCTGTTGGACTCTGTGACCCCATGGACTATAGCCTGCCAGGATCCTCTGTCCATGGGATTTTTCAGGCAAGAATACTGGAGTGGGTTTCCATTTCCTCATCCAGGGGATCTTCCGTTACATGCAGCCAAAAGATCCTTGACTGAGACACTGTCTTTGACTCTACAACTGGTCCAAGGTCCCTCAGGGCCTGAGCTACAAACCCAGAGCTCTGGTTTCCATCCTGGAGTTGAGAGCTTGAATAGCCAATCTCCCAGAAGCAGCCCCACCCAGAATTCAGCCCCCAGTTGGAGGCAGAGCCAGCATCATCACCATGGCAGAGCCAGCCATGGTTCCAGGGCTGGCAGTGGAATACGTAGTACCCACAGATCCCCTCCCAGAAGTAATAATAGTAACAGCTGCCATTTATTGACCCTTCATCCCGTATCAGGCACTACGTTAAATGTTATAATTATTTCTAGTCTTCAAACATCCCTGTTAGTTCTAAATATTTTTACTATTATCTAACAAATATACATGGAGATCAAAATGAGCATAAAATTTTCATGCTTATAAGCTTTTATAGAAATAAGAAGCCAAAAACATTGCCAACCAAAACCATTTAAATTGATATAAACATTAGTTGATGTTGCTAATTCTTTTTAATGAAATTAAATTGCTAATGTATTTATTTAAAACAAAAGCAAAAGCAAAACTGCAACCCTTTAAGTACTCTTATTGGCATCCCTACTAGAGATGAGGAAATGGTGGTTCAGAGGGATAAAGAGTATTTCACAAGGTCAAATAGCTGAGTGTTACAATCAGCCAGGATAACTGAAAAGTCCCAAGTGCCTAAAGCCGAGGTCCAGTTGCCAAAGTCCTGGGCTGGGCTGCCCCTTCACCAAAATGCTAGCTCATGAAGAGGAAGGGACAGATCTTGAAAAATACAGCCTGGAACACAGCAAGTACTTGCTAAGGTTTGCTGAATGAATACAAGATTGAATGGGTCAATTTCAAGATAGCTGTTTAAAAGACAATCTGCTCCACCCCAGCCACGCAGAGACCTGTAATTCAGCATTCTCTGCTTACCACTGCTGCCAGCAGACCTTCCCAACTCATTACCCAGAAACTAGTCTAATGGCATTAACCACCCTGGCCAGCCAGGATACCATTAAAAGCTTCAGTCCAGCCACTGTGCACCCCCACCCTGGGTCTTGGCTCTGGGCCCTAGGCTGGGAGAGTGGTCTGGTTGTTTACCAGAAATTTGGACCTTCTTCAGAGAAAAGTACAGATGACCTATTAGTCTAATTCAAGCACTTAGCAAGGAATGACTGTACCATTCAACTCCCCAGCCCCATGATAATGGAGCCAAAGCAAATAGAGAGGCCCTGATGGTTCAGAGATCTTCCTGGGAGGGGAGAAAGAGGAAAGTCCACCAGGTACCCCACTGAAGTGTACAGGATGGCAGGTTGGCTGAGCATTTCCTGGGGCAGGGGTATGTGGATACAAGAATGTTTAGAGTGGCTTCCCTATGTCACCCATTGCTCTGGAAGCTCTTCTGCACATACTACCCCCAGTCACCTCCTCGCTGCCTTAAAACTTGGCTCAGAGAAAAATGTGAAGACAAACAAATATCCATCAATACAGAACTGGTTAAATAAACTATGTATGTAGGAATATGCATTCATACAAGTCCATGTCACGGCAGCTGATGAAAAGGATGATGTATTTCAGGCTCTTCTCATGGATGTTGAAAGGGGTCTGTGACTTACACTTTGATAGGCAGTGCCTGATCTTACTTACAAAATATTATACATACCTATAGGTTCTCATGTGCACAGAAGTACAGGGAGTAGCAGATCCTAGGCAGCAGCTGGGACTAGTACCTGGTCCACAGCTTCACATATGTTACTTTTCTTCCAACTCCATGTCAAGTGTACAGGGAGGCTGAGAGTCTTGCCCAGGGTCACATAAAACCTGGTGGCAGGGTCACTGTGTCTCTTAGATAACCTGGCCTGTGCTCTTGTGTCTGTAACACCCCTCGTTCTATACAAATTCACAATGTGAGACAATGGGAAAACAGAAACGTTTTAAATCAAAATGTTTAATCATAATCCAAGAGGCTAAGGGGACTCTAGGACAGTAGCAGGAAGAAAGCAAGGCCCAAATGCTCCAGCTCCTGATGCTCAAGTGTTGTGTAGGATCCTGGGGCAGGGCTGGCAGTAGGTTCCCATCCCCCACTCAGAGGAGAAAACAAGGGATAGATAGGAGTCTTCCTCCAGCTTTCCTCACCATGAGGAATGTCTTTCCAGGTCACTTCAGAACACCCAAGTCTGCCTACCTGGAGAATGCAGCAGAGTGTGACTGATTTGTTAGAGCCTGAGTGATCCTGGGTGGGCAGGAGAAAGAAATAAGGCGAGAACCTGGGAGAGCTGGATACCACCAGATCATATGCTGAAGTCCTAAGAAGGGGCAGCCCAAGAAGAAGTGAAGGGAATGACCTTGGCAGTCCAGTGGTTAGGACTCTGAGTGCTCACTGGGAGGGTCTAGGTTCACTCCCTGGTCGGGGAATGAAAATCCCACTTGCCGTGTGGTACGGCCAAACAACAACAACAAAACAAAAAAAGAAGTGAAGGGCATGAGAACTCGGCTAGTCAGCTTCTACCATGACCTCATCTGGAGTTGACTGGACATAGGTCAGGGTTGCCACGTGGTAGACTGAACCTCCTTCCCGATGCTGTCCCTTCCTCACCCATTGCAGGCAGCAGGTCAGCTGGTGTGGTAGAAGGGAAGAGGGCCCCTGAGGAAGTCCAGCTACCAGAGACTCGAGAGCAGAATCAAGGTAAGAGTACAGGAGAAAAGAGTGGGCACCCAAGGCTGTGGCCTCAGAGCAGGGTTTTTGTTCTGTGGAAAAAATGAAATGGAGTCAGCTCCACCCTTTGCACCACCTCAGCTTCCATCAAGGCCTGTTCCCCTCCCCTGAGATGTCCATTAGAGGTCTACAGTCCTCATGACCAAAAGGAACTCACGCCACCCCCAGTCTCTTGTCCCCCTTGTCTGGGTTTCCCCCGATGGTCCAGAAAAGGCAGGAGGGGGTGTAACAGAGGAGCCCCTACCTGGCGTTCCATCACCGAAAAGGTAGAGGCTGCCCAGTCCTGGGAGAAGAGTTGGCTGTGAAAACGCATCTTAGCTGAAATGGCCTCCACTGAGGAGAGAAGGAAGACTGAGAGCAGGCAGATGTTGGAGATTTCTTAGGCTCCAAAAGATGGAAAGGAAATGTCTCAGGGACCCTGGCATATATGAGGGTGGGTGTGTGGCAGGTGGGAATGGGATATTATCTCATTCTGCTTGCTATTCCTTGAGCTGAAGAGTGTCCCTGGGGCTCAGACAGGTGAAAAGGCAGCTTGGCAGGGGCAGGAGGGTGGTCATTTAGGGAATGGGAGAAGGCAGAAAGGCCCAGGCTGGGGAGATGTACGCCTATGCTAAGGGCTGAGGAGGGGGTTGCTCCATCTGCAGGAGATGGATGGAACCAGTGTGGACCACAGAGCTGACCCCTTCCCTCTCCCGGGGTTGAGCTGAACCAGCCACAGGGACTGGGAGCAGGTGGCGCGCACTCACTAAGGCAGGGGTTGTGGGAGAAGGACTCTTCCAGCCGCTCACACTCCTCTTGCAGATTGCCACTGCCTCGGCAGGTGCAGCTTAAGGCAACACTGGCATTGATATTGCTGACAAAATTGGGAGTCAAAGCAGTCCCTATGGGGTGAAGAAAAGATTATCGGTGACTAAGCCAACCCCGCCTTCAGCTCCCATCCGTCTCCCACCTGTCTCAGGACCACTCCATCTGGGTTCAGTCTTGAGAGCATTTTCACCCTCCAGGCTGGCCAACCTGTTGGCTCCCTACCCACGTCCCCCAGCCTCACCAATCAGCCCCATGTATGCCCGCAGACATCTGGACTGCTCTGTTGCACAGGTCCCTAGGATGTCCATGGGATGGCAGTGGGTCTGAAAATCTGCCAGACGTGATCTGGAAAAAAGGAAATTTCAAGAGTCCCTGTTGACGGTCTGGCCTGCAGCCATCAACTTGCTGCCCCTTTAGCTGACATGCCTATCTTCATGCCAAATCCTCCTCTGCCTTTCAGAGCCTGAGCCATGGCCTCCTCCTGAGTGAGGCCTGCTCCTGTCACAGTCAAATATACTATCACCCCAGTCTCCACAGCATATCACTTTTAACTTGGGCTCCAAAATCCCTAATTATGAGACCTCAGGCAGTTTCTTTAACCTCAGTTTCCTTGACAGTAAATAGAGACGAAAATAGCACTACCTTGTGGATTTTTGTGAGGATGAAGTAAGAGCATTAAATGTACAGCATTTAATAGGGCCTGGTATTCAGTGAGTATTCAGTAAATGTTAGATATTATTATTTTAACACTCATCCTACAGTAGGTAAAGCTGGTTATCTTTAGGCAATGGAATTGTGAATATATTTTTCTATATATATTTGTGCAGTTTTCCTTACAAAAATGTAAGGAAAAAATGTAAGGCAAAAGCCTCGTGTTAGATCAGTGGTTTACTTCTCTGTCATCCCCATTCAAATGCAAACTCCTTGAAAGGAGGGACAATATCTTAGTCATCTAGCCCAGCACTTGTTAAGTGATTGTGATAGTAATAGTAACAGCTACCAGCATAACAACAGGCAGCAGAGCAGAGCCTTTAGGAGCAGACTCTAGGCCAGACTTCTTTCATTCTAAACTTCATTAACAAACCTGACTTACTATCTAGGGGTGAATTTGAGTAAGCTATTTATCCTTTCTCTGCTGTGGTTTCTTCATTTGTAAACTGAGGATGATAAAAAAAAATAACAACAATCTTACAGAGTTCTTGTGAATTTTAGATGAGTTACTAGATGTTAAGTACTTAAAACAGTACTTAGCCCATAGTAATTACTAGGTGTTAATATGTTAACTAAGAGCTTTTATTATGTAATATCTTACAGAAGAGGAAGTGGGACTCAAGAGAGGTGACTTGCCCAAGGTTACAGAGAACTAAGTGGTAGAACCAAGCTGCAACACAAAGTTGGTGTGACTCTGTTAACAAATATCACTTGAAAGGAGGATAACTTCAGTCTGATGAATGTTTGCGTGAGAAGGTCAAAGTAAGCCAGATTAAAATTTTGCTTAAATTTTTATCAGACACCTTACAATTCTTCATGTTCTTTGATTTGGTAATGACATTTGTAGCAACACAACCTAAGCAATAATTAGATTTGTGCACAAAGATTAATAAACAACAGTAATATTTATTGCAGCATTATTTATAGCAGTAAAGAAAGCAACCTAAATATCTATAAACAGAGGAATTATTAAATAAAATATGGGGCATCTATAAAGTGAAATACAATGTACACAGTTAAAAAGTAAGTTGTTAAAAAAAAAAAAAAAAAGTAAGTTGTTAAAGGACAGTAAATGACAAAATAAGCACCATCATTTACTGAGTCCTTACTTAACTGCACCAGTAAGCTAACTCTCTACATAAATTACATAATTTAACTCTCACCAGAATCCCAAGAGGTCTGCATTATTATCCCAGTTTTTACAGAGGAGTAAGTGGAACCTTGGGTTAAGTGACAGAATTTTAAGTTAAGTGATAGATGCAAGGTCACACAGACAGGGATTTAAATTCACATATGTCTGACTTCAGAGCTTGTCTTCATCTCTATTCCATACTGCTTCCATCAGAAAATGCTCACCAGATACGTACCATAAGTGGAAGAAAAGCAAGATAAATATACTCTCAAAATGTCTGATTTTGTTTATCTGTAGAGAAAAAAGATTGGAAGGAAATGCTTTCCAAAGTATGTTAGATTAACTCCAGGTGATGGGTTTGGGGTGATATTTTAAGACACATTTATATTTTCTAAGGTTTTTACACTGTGTGTGTGTGTGTGTGTGTGTACACACACACACTCACATTTACCCTTAGAAAAGTGTTTTAAAAGGTATCGAGAGTAGCTATGTGGTGAAATCAGTCCAGGATCCCTGGGCTAGGTTAGATTCAACCCTGCCCAGGAAGAAGCCTGGAAGGAGTGGCACCCACCCCGTTCACCAGCACCCACCACATAGCACCCGCACCTGCACAGCGGGTCGGATACACAGACGTGCCGAAGCTCCAGGCAGTTGGGGGCCTCCGAGGGCAGCGCGCAGCTGGGGGCAATGGTGTTGCGCCGGCGCTGCCCGCAGCCCTGATCGGTGGGCGCGCACGGGCACAGCAGCAGGCCCTGCGAGTGAGGCTCTGAGGCTTTCTCGAAGAAGGCGCGTAGCTGCCTTTGGCAAGTGTGGCGCTGGCAGCGGGACCCAGAGCACGCCTCCCCGTACGCTTTGCGCAGCCGGTCACACTTGTCATTAAGAGTGCACAGCATGGCGAACTTGAGGCAAAGGTCCGAGTCTGGGGGGAGAGGGGAAGCAAGTCAGCAGTCCTCTTTACAGACCTGCAGCCCAGCCTCTGATTTATCAAGGGCGGTAGTGGGAGGGCACTACTGTCAGGGAGGACTGCCCTGAAAAAGGCTTTGCCCATGAGCCTCCCCCATCCTGCTCCTCTGCTTGCCTAGGCTTTTGTTTGTTTGTTTGCTTTTAAGCCACATACATCTAACCGAATCCTTCTTACAATCCTATGCAATGAGTGAGATCCCATGGTGGAAACTGTAACAAGAGGCCCTACAACATTCTAAAGTACTTTCTGGGAAATTCCCTGGAAGTCCAGCAGTTAGGACGCCAGTCTTTCACTTCTGAGGGGTTCCATCTTTGGTGGGGGAACTAGGATCCCACAATCCTCCTGGTGTGGAAAAGTATACTTTCTGAACTGTCCACAACAGATGCAACCGAATTCTACTTAGGATTTCAGTTCTGTATCTGTATTCTGTCCATCTTTCTTTGATTGATGCATGCATAAAAAAACCCATACTCTGAGTCTTGGGAAATCATGGTGATACTTCTATTAACAGAATATTTCAGCAGTCAGAACAGAGTAACTGGAATAGGTTATTCCAGATTCCTTGTAACCTAGAGTTTCTAATATATAAATTTCTATACTTTTCTCTCAAAATTCTAATATGAAGAACTGACTGTACAACAAATCTCACATCTCTCTCAAAAAGAGAGTGCAAGTGTGTCTTCCTCTCCAATTAACACAACAGCCTCACTTTCTTAAAAAACATGCATCATAGTCCTTGCCAGACAGATGGCTCCCCACCCTGAATCACTCCTGAGGAGTCACACTCTCTCTCACCATTCCCTGCCCAACACCTCGCCCATCCCATTAGAACGGTTGAAAACAAGCAATTTCCTGGTCTTCAGGGACCACAAGCTACTTTCCTGGCTGCCTCGAATTAGGGTAAATACTCCATTTCAGCACATTTTTTCCCTGGGACTGCTGCCACTCCCTTCTAACCCTTTGTAGAGATCCACCCTTTGGAAGCTAGAAGCTCTAACAGGCTCTCTTTGATTATCTCCTTAATAACTATTGCTTTTTGTTGATTTGTGAGACTAGATTATGCCCCATAGCTCAGACTCTCACCATGACAGGGCTTCTTTAGTCACCTGGCAGTCTAGAACTCTCCCCTCTTATTACCCAGCTGTGTTCCCCACCAGCCACCCTTCCCGCAGAGTCTAGGCCCTCCCATACCCCAGCCCTAGCTGGCCCTGCATACCTGGTATGAGCATGTTCAGTTTGCTGAGATTCATTTTCCAGGGTTTTCTGGTCACTGTGTCTTCATAGGGAGAGACATCCAGCTCATAGTCACCTAGAGACAAGGTAGGATGCATCAGAATCCTGAGGACTGGGCTGGGGATGAGAGTAGGAGGAGCTGAAGCTCCTGGGGAAAAGGCAAAGGCACAATCTCTACCCAAATAGCTGCATCCTGGGCGGAGGAGAGGAAAAAAAATGGGGCCATAAAGGTACAGGCTAGGCTTGATGAATAAACCGGGTTTAATGGTAAGAATAATAAAGCTACTATTTGTTGTGCACACTGTATACTGGGCACTATGGTATTATATATATATATATATATATTATATATTTATATATATATATATATACAATTTCACTTAGGTAAAAGGAAACTTCGGATAAGACAGGTTTAATTCACTTGCTCAGGCTCACATAAGCTAATAAATGGAGTCGGGATTTGAAATCTAGATTATCTGATTCCAGAGTCTCCACTCCTAACTACTACGCATATCGCCTGTAGGCATGTAAACAAGTAAAGGGATTCTGCCCTGTTTGCTCTTGCAATTGGAGAAGGGGCCATGGTGAACTCTGTTCCAGAACCAACCACTTGGCTATGGAAATTTATCACATGCTGAGGTGATGGAAACGTGACCAGGCCCAGAATGAACCTGACTGAGAAAAGCAGAGAAGGGAGAGACAATGATTTCAAAGGAAATACATCTCTTTCAGATGCCCTCATGGGGCTGTGAGCTCCTGAAAGAGATGTACAGGATCTTATAAAATCACTGCATACAAAACATTGTTAACCAACTGTACCTCAATTAAAAAAAAAAAAATTAATGCATAGCTCATACACAAGGTGCTTAATAAATACTGGTTAAAAAGTATTGTTTAAAGACAGAGGTGAGCTTGCAGGGGCATTCTGTATGTCTTCAGTAGAGAAGGGATATGTATGCTGCCAAGTCGCTTCAGTTGTGTCCGACTCTGTGGGACCCCAGAGACGGCAGCCCACCAGGCTCTGCCGTCCCTGGGATTCTCCAGGCAAGAACACTGGAGTGGGCTGCCATTTCCTTCTCCAATGCATGAAAGTGAAAAGTGAAAGGGAAGTCGCTCACTCTTTCCAGGCAAGAGTACTGGAGTGGGGTGCCATTGCCTTCTCCAAGGGATATGTATAGTATGAAGCAAATCAGAAAGGATGATTTGAATGCCTGGGGAGACCTGGGAGCTCCCAAGGGAAAGGAGGGGGAAGGCAAGAGGATTTAGGGAGAGGGTTCAGGTGAAGCTCTAGAAGTGAGGTGATTAGGATGAGGAGAGGAAGTCAGGGAACAAGAAGAGTGGTATATTGTACTACTGTTTCCAATTGCTTGCTGGAGGATGATTATATATCTTTACCTGTTGCCATGTTCTAGGCCCCCTAGGAGAGAACTGTACTTTCCCACCCTACTGTAAGGTTTGGCCACGTGACTTGCCTTGGTCTGTGGATTGTGAGCTTCAGAGACTTAATCACCTCTAAGAAGAATTTTTAAGATCACGTGGTCCTGCTGTGGTTCTTTTCCACCTACCATCCTGGATCCTCAAATGAAAAAGACAGGTGGAGCAAAAACAAAGCCAACTAACTCATGGAAGCCCATGGCAGATGTGTGTAACATGAACAAAAGTTACATTTTTGTTGGTAAAAGCCAAGGATTTTGCGGTTGGTTGAATAATTTAGCAAACTCTTATTAAACATGTAATTGGTATCTAGAAGTGCAGTGCTGAAGTAACAAAATCTAAAATAAACAGTATTAGCTTTGGGACTGGGCAGTGGGCAGTGAATAAGCTGTTATTGGGGGCTGGCGGCTCTCATTATGCAGTGGCACAATGTTTGGTAAAATTGTTGCCTGCAATAACTTGGAAGGAAGATGATGTACGAGTGAGCTTGTGCTTTAAGAGGAAGAAGCTAAGAAAAGGAAGATTACTAGTGAATGTTGTGAATGCTTATGACTATATTTGGCAAGGTACCACAAGAAAGATATAAGCTTAGAGAACTGACCAGTTTACCAATAAGGAGGAAACAGAGAAGAAAGAATACGGAAATTCTAGGACTTGCAGTATTTAGAAATGCAACTGCTTCTTATATTCTAATGGTAAAAGATAAAACTGAAAAATGCTTTGAGTAATAAGCTCAATTACAACTCAGCCTTGGGGCAAAGACAAATTCAAGTTCGTGGCTATCATGCCCTTTGTGGAGATCCCATCGATTAAGACAGTATCCAATAAATCCTGCCAGTTGGACAAATATGCTCAGGGAAAAAAGACTGAGACAGTGGCTCAGGCACAGAAGTTTGATAAGGGCAAGGTACCTCTAATTAGGTCTGGAAAGAGATGTATGTCTTGAAAAGGATTATAGGAACAGCTACTGGCACACGAGGTGACAGAATCAAAAGATATAAAACACAATTATGTATTGAGAGAGTAGTACTGCTAAGAGCCACCAGCCTAGATTAAAAGAGACTCTGATTATTTGAGACTTAAGATGCTCCAACATTCCTCAAGTAAGAAGCAAGCAGAGAACACTATTCAGTCCCTAAGGAGGTCATAGTCTCCAATGCCCTTTTCAGATGTAGCCCAAGAAAATAATGGAAAGGAAAGGACCTCCCAGAGAGCTGAGAAACTCCTGGGCTTTTGCTCCCCAATGAGCAAAAGCAGGGCCTTATTAAAGAGCAAGTCCTACTCCCAGGGAAAACAGCCCTTGCATCAGTTGTATGGCAGGACTTCAGAATTGCTATGAATCAATGTCTGCTGTGTGCTTCCCATTATTCCTCTTTCTGAGTTTGTTGTGCTTCTCCTGTCCCTGTTCCCTTACTACATATTGAGTATATATGGGAAGCAGATGACTTTTTAATATATAGGTTTCTAGATTAAGAGGAACCACACATTCAGACCTTATACAGAAATTGTCACAAGATAATATCCAAGTCGGGGATCTTGGAGTCTGATGTTCTGCTTAAACAGAATACTTAGGCACCTTCCTTAGTGAGTAGTTATATTTTCTTGTGTAAGGGAGGGAAATGAATGTTTTGACCAAGTGATGAACTACAGTAGATTGCATTACTGTTTCTACTTATTTTTACCCTTCCTGTAAGACTACACATCCTCATTTATTGCCATGAGATTTTTAGAGTCCCCTGGGAGAGGACATCAGGTTTGACCATGTGATCTGCTTGTCAATGGAATGTGAGCAGAAGTATTTCATGTGATGTCCGAGCAGAAAGTTTTAAAGGCATCAAATGATTCTGCCAATGCTCATTTCCGTCTGCCATCAGAAAGGAACATCCCACGTAGAGGCTGAACTGGATCCCAGAACAAAGAGGACACATGACACAGCCAAGACAGAACCTGAGTAAGAACTTAACCTTTTTTTTTTACAAGACCCTGTTTCATTATTGCAGCATAGTCCAGTAAAATTGACTATATAAAAAGAGATCTCTAGAGTCAGAGGAAGCTCCTCTTTGGTCTTCCAGTGCCCTCTGTCTTTTACCATCTCTTGTCTAGTTAATGAGTATCCTCTCTGTTAAAGGCTGCACCAGGACACAACCTCCCAGCCTCTCTGAACCTAGGATTATCTTGTATTTGTATGTTGTATTTATGGGTTAAGACCATTTCCCTCCACTTCCTCTCCTATCCATCTGTTCCAGGAGCTCCCCATGTTGGGACTTAGCCTGGTTCAGAGATCTTCCAAGAGGCAGCCACATGTTTCCAGGTAAAAGAAAGGGGGAAGTAGTGGGAAGGGAGGGCAGTATTCTGGGACCCAAAAGGATACAGCCAATTGCTCCTTGCATTTCTTACTGATGTCAAATGCAGAGCTTCATTATCAACCCTGTCAGAATCTACCATGTGGCCCATATCCAACAGGATTAAAAATCAACTCCCAAGAGCCATCTTCCCTAGCTTAGCCCACTCTAGGATGGGAGCCTCACCAAGGCTACGGGCAGGATGAATGGTCCAGTAGATGTCCAGGCAGGTAGCTTGGTTCTTCATGCGCCGATGGCATGTACAGCTCATCAGAGAGCTATTCCTGAGTTGCTGTGCTGCCTCCATGCAGTCCTCAGGGACCAAAGGCTCCTCTGCAGGTGATGAGGTGCTTATACTTGAGGCACAGGAATTCAGGTAGTGGTAGGTAGCATTGCAAGTGGGATCGGCCTGACACTTCCTCCTGGCCTGGATACAGCTGTTTGTGAATCGGCCTTCTGTGGGGAGGTGGTCCCCTATGGAGGGAGAGAGGTCAAGAGAGGCTCACATAAGGTCAGAATAGCTGTCTGAGAAAACCGAGTCATAAGGTAGGACAGGGAGATTCTGGATGAAATCTTTAGCAGGAAAGTCTTGGGGTAGCACAGAGGCCTTTAGTGGGGAACAAAAAGTCCAGTGGGAGGGTTTGCCATGGTCACAATCTGGACAGAAGAGATCAGGCTCAAGAAAGGGTAGGGGTTTGATAAAGAAAGGCTGCTCAGCCTCCTGGGAAGGGAAGGGGAACAACTGTTTGAAGCTGAGCCTGATGACCCTGCCAGTTACTGGAAGAGGGCCCTGAGCAGAGTTATGCCATGAACAGGGCTAGCATCATAACCAGAGAGTTGAGAATGTGCACAGGAGTGCTAAATGACAGTTAGCAACAACTCTCAGTCTTCTATTAAAAGTCACTTAAGGGAATTCCCTGGTAGTTCAGTGGTTAGGACTCAGCGTTTTCATTGCTGGGGCCCAGGTCCAATCCCTGGTCAGGGAACTAAGATCCTCCAAACCTCACAGCACAGCCAAAAAAAAAAAAAAAGTCGCTTAAAAATAACATGGTGTAAACAAAATTAAAAACTTAAAAATATATATAATAAAAACCCTTATTATGGGAACTTGCTGGGGTAGGGCACTTTTACTGATTCTGTTACTTACTCAAGAATATCATGGTTGGTTGTAGGTCAGCCCTGGAGAAAGGCCCTGCACTCTAGGCCCTAGGGTCCCTATCAAGTGGTAACAATACACCATCATCCCCCAGTTTTTCAAGGCAGGACATCTAGGAGTCATTCTGAATTCTTCTCTTTCCTTCACATCCTATGTTCAATCCAGCAAGTCCTGTCAATTCCACTACATATCTGGAACCTGTCTATTTCTCTCCACATCTATCACTACTTCCTTAGCTCAAGCCACCACCAATTTCTGTCTGAACTAGTTGAGAGTCCTTACTGGTCTCCATGGTTCCATCTTTAAAATTCATTCTCTCTTACCACTCAGCCATCTTTTTTGTTTTCCAGCTTTATTGATATATGATTGACATACAACACTTTTTAAGTTTTAGATGTACAACATGATCATTTGATACATGTATATACTGTAAAATGTTACAGTTGGTTAACAAATCTTTCACTTCACATAATTACCATTTTCTGTTGTTGCATCCATCTTTTTTTTTTTTTTCTCATTGCCTCTTTGTTCAAGCCTTTCTTTATTCAAAATCAGCTGTCCCAAATGATTAGGCATTTATGGAATAAACAAATTTAAGTTTACGCAGCAGCCTAATGAGCATTTAAGACTTATGTTACATGAAAAAAACGTACATTTCTAAATTAAAAAGTTAACTATGTATACTTAATAACATTACATACAATTAATATAAAGGCTACAGAAGGCTTTAGGAAGCTGAAAGTCTAAACAAGTTTTAGCAGGTGAATCAGCTGATTTCACATTACAATTCTAATCATTATCCAACTACTGCTACTGCTAAGTCGCTTCAGTCGTGTCTGACTCTGTGCGACCCCAGAGCCGGCAGCCCAGCAGGCTCCCCTGTCCCTGGGATTCTCCAGGCAAGAACACTGGAGTGGATTGCCATTTCCTTCTCCATGCATCCATCTTTTTTAATAAATTGTTTTAGGTTGTGAAAGTTCAATTTTGTTGAAGTAAAATTCACCTTTGGTGATCATTCTGAGATGTATAGAAATAGCAAATCACTATATTGTTCACCAGGAACATAGCATTGTAGGTCAATTATACTTCAAAAACAAACAATCTCATAGGAAAATAAATCAGATTTGCAGCTACCAGAGGCAGAGGGTGGGAAGGAAGAACTGGATGAAGATAGTCAAAAGATGCAAACTATTTAAAAAAAGAGAGAGAGAGAAAAATCATGCAACATAAAATCAATCATCTTAAAGGGCACAAGTAAATGGCATTTAGTATATTCACAGTGTTGTACAACCATCACTTCTAAATCCAATTCATTTTCATCACCCCAACAGGAAGCTCATACCCATTAAACAGTCACTCTCCATTCTCACTTCGCCCTAGTAGTCAGCTGTCTCTACACATTTACCTGTCCTACATGTTTCATGTAAATGGAACCATAAAATACATACTTTTGTATCTATCTTCTTTCATCTAACATACTTTTTTTGACATTCACCCACATTGTGGTATAAATCAGTGTTTCACTCTTTCTTATGAATAATATTTTATTGCATGGATACCATAATTCATTTTGTTTATGTAAACATTAGCTGATGGACATTTTTGATCTTTGGTTACTGTGAATAGTGCTACGTAAACATTTCCGCACAAGTATTTGCTTGAACACCGGTATTCATTTTTCTTGGGTATTTCTCTACAAGTGGAATTGCTGGGTCACATGATAATTCTATGTTTAACTTTCTGATGAGCCACTAGATTGTTTTCCAAAGGAGCTGGTATCATTTTACATTCCTACTAGCAATGCATGAGGGTGGTTCCAATTTCTCTACATACTTATTAACTCATGTTTTCTGTTTTTTGTTCTGTTTTTACAGCCAACCTTGTGGGTGTAAGCTAGTATCTCATTGTGGTTTTCACTTGCATTTTCCCTAATAACTAATGATATTGAACATATTTTCATGTTTTTGTTAGTCATTTGTATATCATGTTTGATAATAAAGTATAACATAGGAAAACACATGAATCAAAAATGTATAGCTTAATGAATTTCTAATTACATATACCTGTGTAACCAGATTCCCAGATAAAGAATCAGAACATTAATTACTAGCATGCCAGAAGCCATCTGCCAGTCATCATCTTCCTAACAAAGCAAACACAACATCTTGATTTCTAACATTAGTAATTTGTTTTGCCTGTTTTTCAATCATACATGTGTTTTTGGTGTCTTGACTCCTTTTGTTCAATATTAAGTTTCTAAAATTCACCCACACTGTTAAGTATAGTTGCAAATAGCTTATTTTCATTGCTGTATAGCATTCCATTGTGTGAATATAACATAATTTTAATGCTGACTAGCATTATATGGGATCATCTCTTAACTGTTTTCTTGGCAAAACATCCTGGAATGCAAAGTCAAGTGGGCCTTAGGAAGCATCACTATGAACAAAGCTAGTGGAGGTGATGGAATTCCAGTTGAGCCATTTCACATCCTAAAAGATGATGTTGTGAAAGTGCTGCACTCAAATGCCAGCAAATTTTGAAAAGTCAGCAGTGGCCACAGGACCAGAAAAGGTCAGTTTTCATTCCAATCCCAAAGAAAGGCAGTGCCAAAAAATGTTCAAACTACCAGACAGTTGCATTCATCTCACACGCTAGCAAAGTAATGCTCAAAATTCTCCAAGCTAGGCTTCAACAGTATTTGAACTGAGAACTTCAACTGTTCATGCTGGATTTAGAAAAGGCAGAGGAAATTGAGATCAAATGGCCAACATCCATTGGAACATAGAGAAAGCAAGAGAGTTCCAGAAAAACATCTACTTCTGCTTTATTGACTATGATAAAGCCTTTGACTGTGTGGATCACAACAAACTGTGGAAAATTCTTCAAGAGAGGGAATACCAAACCATCTTACCTGCCTCCTGAGAAATCTGTATGCAGGTCAACAGTTTGAACTGGACAACAGTTAGAACTGGACATGGAACAACAGACTGGTTCCGAATTGGGAAAGGAGTATGTGAAGGCTATATATTGTCACCCTGCTTATTTAACTTATATGAAGAGTACATCATGTGAAATACTGAACTGGATGGAGCACAAGCTGGAATCAAGATTGCCGGGAGAAATATCAATAACCTCAGATATGCAGGTGATGGCACCCTTATGGCAGAAAGCAAAGAGGAACTAAAGAGCCTCTTGATGAAAGTGAAAAAGGAGAGTGAAAAAGCTGTCTTAAAACTCAACGTTCAAAAAACGAACATCATGACATCCAGTCCCATCACTTCATGGCAAATAGATGGGCAAACAATGGAAACAGTGAGAGACTTTATTTTCTTGGGCTCCAAAATCACTGCAGATGATGACTACAGCCATGATAATTAAAAGATGCTTGATCCTTGGAAGAAAAGCTACGACCAACCCAGACAGCATATTAAAAAGCAGAGACATTACATTGCCAACAAAGGTCTGTTTAGTCAAAGCTATGGTTTTTCCTGTAGTCATGTATGGATGTGAGAGTTGGAGTATAAAGAAAGTTAAATGCCAAAGAATGGATGCTTTTGAACATTGGTGTTGGAGAAGACTCTTGGGAGTCCCTTGGACTGCAAGCAGATCAAACCAGCCAATCATAAAGGAAATCAGTCCTGAATATTCATTGGAAGGACTGATGCTGAAGCTGAAACTCCAATACTTTGGCCACCTGATGTGAAGACCAACATTGGAAAAGACCCGGATGCTGGGCAAGATTGAAGGCAGGAGGAGAAGGGGATGACAGAGGATGAGATGGCTGGATGACATCATTGACTGGATGGACATGAGTTTGAGCAAACTCCAGGAGTTAGTGATAGACAGTGAAGTCTGGCATGTAATCCATGAGGTCGCAAGAGTCGGACATGACTGAATAATTGAACTGATGAACTTAAAAACTGTGTATCAGATCATCCCATTTCTCTGCTTAAATCCTTCTACCAGCTTCCATTGCACTTAGGTTAAGATCTAGTTTATGAACTCTGGTTTACAAAGCCTTGTAGAGATCTGGCCCTGCCCAACTCTCTAACCTCCCCTCCTAGCTTTCTTCCTCTCCCACTTCCCTACATCTGCACCGGCCTTCTTTCTGGTTGCCATTAAACAAGACAACCTTGTGTCCACCTAACCTTTCTGTTTGAAATGCTCTTCCACCTGATCTTCACATGACTGGACGCTTCTGGTCATTCAGTGGCATCTCACAAAGGCCATCCCCAACCAACCAAAGTAAAATAGCCCCCCAGCTACTCTAACATACTGTGATTCCAATTCTCTGCATAGTACTTATCACCATTTGATATATTTTTACTTCATTTTTAAATTTTCTTCCCAGCTAGATTTCCATGTCTATCTTATCATCACTCTAAACATTACCAGTGTTTAGAACAGTGTTTATTCTTTGTAAGCCCCCACTAATATTTAAAAAATAACCAGATAACAGATATTTTATGAGCCACCCCAATAACTTCTCTGAGCACCTTTTACTTATCATCAAAGAGTCCCAAAATTAGGATGGGCCTCCAAGTTTAGTTAGTCCAATATTCTCTTCCAATCATATAATAATCAATTAGATTACTATTAAAATGCACATTTCTGAGCCCTAGCTCCAAACTACCAAACAAGAATCTCTGGTGATAATGCCTGGGAATCTGAATTTTAGCAAATTCACTAGAATGATGCCCCTTAAAGACAATTGATGTCATATCCAATGTGTAAAAAAGGGCAGGGTGAGCAGTACTGATTTTTCCTTTTGCTTCAGGCTCTAATATGCCTCAACATGGCATTGTTACTTTTGCTTTAAAATTTTGGTATTTTGTTCATTGTGGATTTTTTGGCATTTATTTTTACTTTTTGACATGTACACACTGCTATATTTATTTAGTCATTATTTATTTATTTATTTGTGGCTGTGCTGGGTTTTCGTTTTTGCATGCAGGCTTTCTCTAGTTGCAGAGATGGGGCTTACTCTCTTGTTGCAGTGTTCTGGCTTCTCACGGTGGTGGCTTCTTTTGTTGCAGAGCACAGGCTCTAGATGCACAGGCTTAGTTGCAGCATGCAGGCGCAGTCCTTGGGACTGGTTGGTTCTAGGGCATGTGGGCTTCAGTAGTTGTGGCACAGGGGCTTATTAGTTGTGGCTTGAGGGCCCTAGAGTGTGCAGGCTCCAGTAGTTGTAGCCCACAGGTTTAGTTGCTCTGTGGCATGTGGAATCTTCCCAAAGGATCAAACCCGTGTCACATGCATTGGCACACAGATTCTTATCCACTGCACCACCAGAGAAGTCCTTAATTTTGACTTTTTAAAAAATTTCTTTATTTGGCTGTACTTGGTCTTAGTTGCAGCTCATGGACTCTTCAATGTTTGCCGAAGCATGCAGGATTATAGCTGCACCATGTGGAATCTAGTTCCCTAACCAGGGATCAAACCCAGTCCCCCTCCATTTGTAGCATGGAGTCTCAGCCACTGGACCACCACGGAAGTCCACAATTTTGATTTTTAAAAAGGGGATTGAACTAAACCAGAATTTCTCAATGCAGGGGATAAGAAAGAGAGAGGATAGGACCCTTTTAGGGACATATAAGAATTTCCAAAGGGAATCTGTGGTTCAAAAAAGCGTGTTTGACAGGAATTCCCTGTAGTTCAGTGGTTAAAACTTTATGCCTTCACTGCTGATGGCCCAGGTTCAATCTCTAGTCAAGGAACTAGGATCTTGCATGGCCAAAACATGAACTAGGATCATGGCATGGCCAAAACAACGATAACAAAAACAAAAAAGTATATATAACAATTTTATATGTGAAAGATGAACAAAAGGACTTTTGAAATTTCAAAATTTATTTAAGGAAGACATAAGATTTTTATCTTTATCAAAAAAGGGACATGGATTTAAACAGTTTGAGAAATGCTGCATGTTTAAGATGTTACTTCTAGTAGGTGCCCAGAAAGTGCTTGATGAAAGAAATGTAGCAGGTTCAAGTCTAATTGCTTTAACTGGACTAAATATTAAATATTGAGTCATAACAATTTTCAAAAGTAAACCTCTCTAATTTCTTAGCTGATACAGTTCACCAAGTCTGAGCAGTGGTAGATCTGGGGGCATTGCAGCTCCACAAAAGAAGGTGAGGGTCATGTTAAATTTCATCACTAACAGAGGGTAACTTGTTCCACTAAATTGGTCATGATGAAGGTGTTGAAAATTTACCCGTATCCTGACATACAGCCATACTGTTAGGGTAGTGAAATTTCCTGGGCAGCTCAATCAGATCAGTGATGTCTTGCTGCTCTGATTTACTGACGAAGTCAGTCTGAACAGGTCAGTACTTTCCTTCCTTCCTTCCATATCTGTCTCTCAGCCAAGATTGCACTTCTGCAGTCCTACTTTGTGGAGGAGGTCATGTGCAGATAAGTACCTGGTCTCTGCCTCACGAGTCCCTCCAGCCAGGCTCTGGACAGGAGCCCACAGTGAGATTCCATGCACCCATCCCTCTCCCAGAGGCCACATGCATGCTCCTTAGGGGAATGGCATAGTTCTAAAATCAGGCCTTGCACCATGTACTACACAAAACACTTATTGTGGATCTATAACAGGGCAAGGCACTGTGCTGGGCAGCCTATACAGAAAGGCCATCTTACCCAATAGTGAATTTTCTGCTCCAATTAAAATAATAGTAAAGTACATCCTGAAGAGGGGGTTTGTTGATGGTGAGCAATATTCTCAACCACTCAGTAATGGTGTTGGCGAATTCTGGGCAGCAGTTTTCAACCCTAATTTGTGACAAGTCAGTTCTTTCTTTGTTTTTTGGGGGGTGAAAGTGCAGAGTCCTAACCACTGGACCACCAGGGAGTTCCCAGTGACAAGTTAATTCTAACAAAAACTTCAATATTGTCATCTGTACCTAGTGGCCACTTTCCCAGTCTTTACACCGGGTGGAAGTGGTAAAGCCCATGTGGAGCAAAAGGCGTCGTGCTTCTGATTCTCCCCACCTCCTAGAAATGCTGTCTTGGTAGTGGCCTGGCTGCAGCTTGTTCTGTGACTGTCTAGGAGCACCTCAAAAGAGGGAAGAGGGGGAACCGGCAGCGAGGAGATGCCTGGGTGCCCTGGCCACGGCTGACACTCAATCTACAAGTTCAGACACTTGGACTAGGCGTAGAACCCAGCCCCTTCCTGACACTCTAGGCTTCCTCCTCCAGTTCTCCAGGCTCGGACAGATGGACGCCAGGCACCAGGCAGCAGTGTGGGGTCTGAGACCTCTCTTGGCTCTGGTGCCGGCACCCCACTTACACTGTAACCACCAGCCCCATCCCCTCGCTCCCCAGCCGGGGCGGCTCCAACGACACTCACCAGCTCGGAGCAGCAGCGGCAGCAGGAGCAGGAGCGCAGGCGGCAAAGGTCGCGGGTTCTGCGGTCGCGCCATGGTGGGATGCGCGCGCTGGCTGTCGACGTCGTGTGCTCTGCCTGCACCCGACTCGGCGTTACCCTCTCCTAGCACAGGAGCTCTGTGACCCGGGCTCCTCTACCGGCACCTCCCACCACTTCTCCCGCCCTTCCTCGCAGGGAGGGCGGCGCCGACACTCTCCCACCAGGGTCCCGGGCGCCGCCCTCCAACTCCAAAGCAGACGGACGCACCACGCGGTCTCTCCTACTAGACCCAGAGGGCTGCGGGGGTGGGGGCGAGCCAGGGTACGCGCCCCGGAGCAGCCGAGTCATTGTAGGAGCTGCCACTGGAAACTCGTCATCTCGGGGGTCCAAATTTTTTTTTTTTTTTAAAGCATCCTATCTCACTTTCCGGAATCCGCTCTACCACCAAGAAACCACACCCCCACCCCCACCCCCCGCAAATGAAATCTTGTAACAAATGCACGAGGGCACTTGCATTTCAAGTTTTGGGGGTTTTTTTCCCCTTAGAATTTGCACATCTCTGATATCATTTCCCCGCATCAGTATCTTCAGGAGTGAGATTCCGTTGTATTATTAACCCCAAGATTCTGCAGACAGGTGAAATGACCTTGCTGGGGACAGACTTGGGGGCCAGATCCCAGGACCTTTGCCAGACTAGACTCCTCCAAAATTCAGCCCCTTCAGTGTCATGAGGAAGAATGGAAGGATCAAACCTCCCTCAGACTAAACTGCGGAGATTTCCTTGGACGAAAGATCACTGAGAAAGATGGTTGGAGAGATCATTTAGGAGCCTCATCATTTTCAGAGGAGGGTTAGGAGAGCAAGCTACTCTACCAAGAGCAAATACCTAGGAGAAACCCAGGACTTCTACCCATAAAGATAAGGGTTATTTATTAGATCAATTTACTGGGCTGGTTCCCACCTGCTCCCCGGATAAAGACAGAGGCAGAATGGCTTCTAAGAATGAGAACTAAACAGTACTTAGGGAAGATGGTAATGAAAGGTATTGAAGGGTGTCCTCCCCCAATCCTCCAACCAAGCCCTCTCCTACTTCCACAGCCCAGCTGGCAGAGGGCCAGGAGGGAGGGTACTGAGAAGTACAATATAAACCTCTGAGATTTATTGGCTGCTGCTTCTGAATATGGCCATCCTGCTGTGGCCTCTGGGGGGCATTTGCCAATGTAATCAGCTCAGAAAGAGAGTCATTCCAGCCAGGGTGTAAATCACCCTTCACAAAGCTAGGAGAGAGACATGTGGTGCTAGATAAGGAAAGAGACTTATGTAGCCTCCTGTGCCCTTTCCTCCCTTCTCCTGCCCAGGGGGAGCTGATTCCTGGGCTGTAATGCACTTTAAATGGAGTTTGTGCTTCATTTTAATCTATATCTGCCCTGCCAGTCTTACAGGAGAGCTGTGAAAGTGAGCATCTGGCTACTCAGCTTTTATACAGGGCCTATTCCCCCCAACCCTCACCAGTCCCACCCTACCTCTGTGTACCTTTCCCAAGTCCTTCCCTCCAGTAAGATTAGGAAACTTGTGGCTGGGGAGCTGATAGCCCCCACTCTCTGCTTCACTCTGGCAATAGTTCCAACATGGGATTTACAAGGCAAAATGTAACAATATCAGGTGATTGGGATGCTAGGAAAGGGTGCTATGAATCAACAAGGATGTAGGAGGTGATCAAGGGGTGTTACCTCTGCACTCTCCTTCAGCAACCAAGGCAAATCGGTTTGGGGTAGGAGGGTAGGCTTAGAAAAGGCATTTGCTCACAGTGCCTACTCAGTGAGTCTACTCAATGCTCTCCCCACAAAAGGAACCAGGAAAGCAAAAGGAACAAGGTCAACTTGATGGGCTGAAAGCAATATCCAAAGCCACCCATAAAAGACCAGCCTCTGAGAGTAAATTAGATGTTTGGAGCATAATTCTGTCTGGGCACTGTTGTAAAGAGCTTGACATCATCGGGCCTTTAATGAGGATCGGTAACTAAGGCTGGTGGAGGGTTGAGGAAGCCTCTGCAAACAAATATGACTCCAAGACTAATATTGACAGCTCCTCCAGCATACTCTCTCCCCAACAACCATGTCCTTTGTGGCTGCCAACACCTGCTAGATAAGCAGCATTGCTGTTGGGAACCTTGTGGATAATGACAAATGAACCAATCCTTTCTACAAAGATGTTACTCAACCATCATTCAATTCAATAATGTCTTTTGAGGCTGATTATGAGCCCAGCTTTATGCCAGGTGCAAAAATGATTAAGACACAAACTGCCCTGGGAGGGCTTTGCAAGCCACTGATTGGGGCTCAAAGCTCTGTATCTTACTCCACTTTCATTTGTAATCTTGATTTTCTGCCTTCTATCAAGACCTCTCTCACTGTTGGGCTTTAATTCCTGCCCTGCTGCTATCCTTAGCTAATCCAGGGTGTTAGCAGTTCAGTGAAAAACAGTTAAGAGAACAAGTTTTACAGACTACCTGGTTTCAATTGACATTATCAACACATGCTGGGTGACCTTGAGGATGTCACTTAATTTTTCTGTGCTTCAGTTTCTTCATCTGAAAAATAGCAGTATTTACTTTGTATAACAGTTTTGAGGATTAAACAAGTATATAGTGAGTAAAGGGTTTAGCTTAGTGCCAGGCACATAGCACACACGGAATATCACTGCAGGAGTTAATTATTCTATGAACTCAGTCAGCCCTTACCAGTCAACCTACAGTTTTGGAGTTGGAGGCTAGATCTTCTTCCTTTTGCTGAATATGCTAGTGGGCCAGAGTGCTTGTAGGGATCGAACAAGGAGAGTCATTTCTACCTTAAGGGCAGGAACTGTGACATATTTGAATGCTTGTGGTACTTAGAATTGACATCCCTAGAAAGAAACTAGTTAGTCCCTCACATTTGTCTGAACTGAATGGGGAAAGAAGATCCTCCATGCCTCTCACTTTATATATGGCTGGTAAGGAAAGGGAAATGCTTCCCTCTGTAGCAAAGGTTAGCCAGGTACTGGGGCTGAGATTGCAACGAGAAGTGTTTTCAGACCAAAAGGTTTCCATTCTTTATCACTTGACTTCATGCTGAATGAATACCAGTCAGTATAACGACACCAGCACAGAGCTAACCCCTTCATAGCCTCATGCAAAAGTTTCTGGATTAGGGTCTTAGTATCTGCCCTTAGCTTCAGTTCCTAAGCTGAAGCAACCCTATGGCCCTGACTTCTCAAGAACCTATAACTGAGGCACTTACACATTTAACACCTAATACAATGCCAATTTAGAAAGACACATCGTTCCATCGATGAGGATTTGGTAACAGCAAAGTCCATTAACATTACAGACTCTGGAGCCATACTGCCTGGGTTCATATCTCAACTCTGGCATTCATTAGCTGTGGGACTTTAAACAAGTTACTCAGTCTCTCTGTTCCTCAATTTCTTTATTGGTAAAACATGTATAATAGTGACTACGTACTTGCCTCACAGGATTGTTGTGAAAATTAGTTTATTTATATAAAATGAGTAAATGTTTACTTGCAAGCAGTAAACAACTGAAAGGTTGTTAGCTACTATTATTATTGTTTCTGAAAATAACATGAATCACGTGACATGGTACCTGTACAGTGGGAAGATATTTCAAGAAACTATATGGGAAAATGTAGCCTTTCAGGCAAATATAATTTTCCACAAAGTAGATAGCTTTTTAAGTCCTGAAGGAAATGGCAACCCACTCCAGTATTCTTGCCTGGAGAATCCCATGACGGAGGAGCTCGGTGGGCTACAGTCCATGGGGTCGCAAAGAGTCGGACACGACTGAGCGACTTCACTTTCACTTATGTTTTACAACTCAGAACTTCCATTTAAGATCACTGAAATGTGAATACGTGTGCACCAGTCTCTTCCCAGGTAGGGGCTTGCTTCTCCCTTTCTGGGAAGAATTATAGGAAATGACCCACTAGGGTAGGCAGTGAGTCAGGGACCCCTCCTCACACTTGGAAGTGGAGGTGCTTCATGCAGTTTCCTGGTCAGGCGACTAAGCTCCTGCCTGTTGTGAGGAAGTATGTGGAGTGGGACAAAAGAACAGCATCTTTCCCTCAGCTGTCTCCACCTATTAAAGCAGCAGCTCTTCTCTCCATTTTCCCCCAGCCCGTCTGAGCTCTGAGCTCAAGGGCTCAGGACAGGCAGGTTCAAGCTAGGGGTAGAGACTGCAGGCTGCAGTGGCTGCCTTAGAGAATACAGCAGTGCCCTCTGCTGTGAGGCAAGCATGCAGCACTCTGGGAGAAGAGCGTTCTTGAACCTTACAAAAATCAATGCAGTCACTTGGGCACACTCTTCCCTCCCAATCATTTTTTAAAAAGTCTCCCTGCTCCAAATCTGGGAAGGTATCATTTTTGTCTCCATTCTATCTCAGGCTAGGCTTCACAGCCTTTTGTCCATTTCTAGTTCTGAGCTATCACTACTTATCAGGTTAATGCCACAGAATGACAATGTGCAATTCCACTGCCATCCAGGCCAAGTAGGGCTGTACTTTACTACACAGACAAAAACCTACTCACCTTAAAGAGCTCTAAAAAAGGAAAGCCTGAGGTAATGCTGAAGAGTGTAACTTAAAAATATCTTTCTGTGGATCCCTGGTTGGGGAACTAAGATATAAAATGTCAGACAGCACGGCCAAATTTTTTTTTTTAATTGATTAATTAAATTAAATAATCTTTCTGAAGTCTAACTGATCTTGCTTGGTACTTTTCTTTTCTTTCATTCTTATCTTCATATGGCACGGATGTCTACTTCCAACCATCCTAAATCTGTCTCTGTGAAACATGAAGTAGAGTGGAAAAAAAACTTTGGAAAATGGGAAAAGTCAAAACTCCACTGAGGCAGACTTTCCTGGTGATCCAGTGGTTGAGAATCTGCCTGCCAGTGCAGGGGACACAGGTTCAGTCCCTGGTCTGGGAGACTCCACATGCTGCAGGGCAACTGGGCCTGTGCACCACAATTACTGACCCTGTACTCTCCAACGAAAAGCCACTGCAATGAGAAGCACCACAACTAGAGAGTAGCCCTCCAACACACTGCCCCCACTCTGCAACTAGAAGAAAGCCCGAGCAGCAGGAAAGGTCCAGTGCAGCCAAAAATAAATAAATATTTTTTAAATTCTATTGAGGCTGTAGATAAGGAACCTTTGGAATGCAACTCAGACCTATCACTTGGTCTTACAGAATGGCAATTATTTTGGTTTTCTGAGTCTTCATACCACAAAGAATTGAGTCTGGGGCACACTTTTAGGCAATTCATACCATGGAATGGTATAGGAAAGCAAAGTCTGGAACACTGCTGAAGAATTCCATTTAAAAGGTTTTCTTTAATTCCAGAGCTGTAGTTCTCAAGCCTTGACATGCATCACAATCACCTGAAAGGGAGATTTTTAAAACCCATATTTCTGTGCCCTAACTTCAGACATTCTGATTTAGTAGGTCTGGAGTGGGCTGTGAAAACCTGCATTTCAAGCAAAGTTCAGATAATGCTGATGGACCAGGGCCCAAACTTTGAGAACCATGGTCTAGAGAAAAGCACTTTGGCCTCAGCTATGAATAGAGATGGCTACATCTTTGTCTGAAGGAGTTTAAATGTGGTGATTACTTCCTTACATACATCTTCTAGGATTTTTTCTCATTCATCAATGTTTATATTTCCATTTTTTAAAAAAGAAGAGAGAGGGAGACAAAGAAGGAAAATACAGAGAAAGAAGATGGACAACTCTCTCAACACTCTCTTGCATAGCCAGAGCCCAGGAAAAAGATCTGGCTGACCTCTGAGAAGACGCAAGTAGTTAGCAAGAGGAATGCAACAGCCCCCTGAAGCAACATAAATCTCCATGCAACCCAAGGTTCCAACCTTAGAAAACTAGCTCGAGGACTTCCTCACTAGCCAGCAGCTCTACTAAAATGTAACCAATCCCACGCCTGAGATTTCATTAGTTTGGCAGCCTATTGGTTTGCTGACATCTTTTAACATATTACAATGAAAAGAGGCTGCATAGAAGATGGCCTCTACAGTGCCTTTTGGTGAGTCCCAGGCAGCCAGTAGGTGACCTGATATCATGGGCTCACATCCTTCACCAGTAAGGCAATCTGTTCCTGCAGCTGCCGCTCTCCTTCCCATGCTTTGCTCTGGTTTCGACACCTCAGCAGCTCAGCCTTATGGTCCTGGTGATGCATCGGGCAGTAGCTCTGTGGTTCACACAGCTCCTGAAAGGCAAGGGACAGAGTAAGGAATCCTCTTGATGCCTACAGTCTGCCCACGAGGTATAATAGAGATGCTACAGGGAATGGCTTAGAAGGAACAGCACTTTCTTCTCAGAGGGCTTTGCAGGCCCTGGGAGCTGCATGTTAAAGTTGGCTCCCCCAAGTCTGGGCTCCCCCATTGCCCCACATGCCCCATCCAAGATTTACCATATATTCTGGAAAGAAGTCTCTGTAGCCTCCTTTGAGGATGTATAGCTCTGGGTAGTACAGGGCAGGATACTGGTTCAGAGTCCTGTCCTCTTCTCTCAGAGAACGGCACCTTTAGAGAAAATCCAGAGATGGGTGAGATGGGAAAAAGCAAGTTCAGGATTCCATGGGTCATTCACTGGGGAAGGGAAGGAAGAATTGACTTTTCCTAACCCTCAAAAGGAACTCCAGATCTTATTTTTGCAAAACAAGGTGCAAGTAGCACCGCTCTTTCTCCTTTCCTCCATTGGTACCTAATTCCAAATCCCTTTTCCTTCACTACTTCAAACCTTTGAATTGTAGAAACTTCTTCCTTCCACCTCCTTAACATTCTTTTTTTTTTTTTTTTTAACTTTATACATTCTTTAAAATATAGTGGAAATCATTCATTCTTTCAGTCTCTGTCTGAACTGGGCTGGGAAGGTTCCCTGGCTGTAAGTCCCAACTCAAGATCCATCACCCTCTCCATGCCCCCTCCTCGTGTAGACACTCACATTCGGGGACCCCTCTCAGAGGAGAATTCACAATGGAACACGATGACTATTCTTTTCCGGTTATCCCAAGGGACAATGGGTTTCTTCAGAAAGAAGTTATATAGTTCTTCTTGACTGTGCAAGTTTAATGCTCCCTGTAAAATAATTTTATTAAGTATTTCCTTAAGGGCGAGAGAACAGGGCCAACACTTAGAAATAACTGGAATACCATCTTGAAATATTTAGTTCAGGAAGACTAGACTATTAAGTACTTTCAGAGTGGAAATCTACCTGTATCTACCCACTGGGCCTGGCATGGAGCTTGGTTATATACTAGGTGCTCAATAAACATTTATAGAACAGAACTGCCTAAAGTGTAGGGATTATTGTGAGAAATGTCTGTAAGCATTAAGTGTTTGCCAAGTGCTGCTCAGTCTCTGGATTAATGTTTTTATTTCCAGGTAGGAGCTTTTGGCTTCTATAGGAAAGAGGCAGATTGGTCTAGGAGGGAAAGGGAAAGTAAATTGCTCAAGGTTCACAGAATTACAACAGGAATGAGGACTGACAACCCCGATGTATTCCAAATGTATAATGTTTGCCCTGGTTCCAGAGGTCACAGGACCCTTTGCCTAGACTTCTTAAGTGGTATCTCTAGCTCCTCCCCTGCTAAGTCCTCAATATAACCTTACCTGAATGTGTCCTCCCAGGTACTCATATGGATAGCGGCAATCGATGATATAAAACTTCTCAATCAGACCCTGGAACTCCCCTGATAGTAAGGCAGCCACCTGTACAGAAACTATGACTGAATACCCTGCCTCTTTGTAGGGAGAGAAGAGCCAGTTACCCAGTTCCTAATGTGTACTCCTTTTAGTCACTCAGGATCCCACTGTATGCCCAGCCTCCAAAGTCCCCCTATATTTGAAACATGGCAATGGTGCAACCGCCCCCCACCAACCCTCCTCAAGTAAGAGAATAAAACAGGCAATGGCCTTTTGGAGAACCAAAATAGTCAGTATTGCCAAGACACAAGGGAGAAGATTCAAGCTACTTATTTGGAGGAAGACACGGATGCAATCAATCTCTGAGAAGACACCCAAGGATTTCTGTAAGGGCACAGGTAGCAGCTAGAGGTCTCAATTTTACAAGAAGAAATGAGAAATGATTCCCCACCCTCCACCGTAAGATTAGGAAGCGAGTTTCTCAAAAGGGATATGAAGGAAAGGGTTGATATCCAGAGGAGGAAACTTAAGCTACGTGTGGTTATATAAATTGGTTCAAACTTTCCAGAGGAAACTTTGTAAATACTTATAAAAAAATAAATGTAATTACATTTTCAGCAAGTTCTTTTCTAGCATCTTAAGTAAACAGAAGTACATAAAGATAGGGCACAATAATGTTGATCTCACCATTGCTTTAGATTATCAAAATATTATAAATAACTTAAATACTCAATAAAAGAGGTTTAGTTAAAAAAGTTATATATTATCAGTATAACAGAATATTACATAGCCATCAAAGGGATAATATAGATTTTTTTAAAATGATATAGAAAGATGTTTACAATGACTTACTAAGCTAACTACAAAATTACATGATTATGATACTATTTTTATAAAACTTATTATACCAGAATAAAATCTGTAAGGCCATAAGGAAAGTCTTACTAGTGCTTATCTCTGATGGTGAAACCTATGGGTAAAGTGACAAAATAATTATTGCACAAACTAGAATACTTTTGAGAGTAACAGAGAGCACTATTAATAATATGCAGTAATAGGCATAAATGGAATTGCAACATGTAAACCAGGATGTAAGGCCAGCCTAATTGGGTGATTTTTACTTTTCTCCCTTCCCCTTCCTCCTTCCTTTCTTACGTAACAATTATATATCATTTGCTTAATTACAAACAAAGGTGACATATAAGAGAGACTTTTAACATAGCTTCAGCTGAGTACAGAGTCCACATGAGTGAACAAAGTGAAAGAAATACAAATGGAAGTGGGGATTTTAGGGACAGAATAGACCAGATGGCAGCTTATGTAACCAGTTACCATCTCCAGAAATCTGCTTACTGTTTCTGGGTTGACGTACTTCAGATCTTGGTGTTTCCCTGACACGGTTGGCAGTGCACATACCTAGAAATACCCAAGAGCTAAAAAAACAGCAAGTTCTCTATACCCAAATTTGAAATCATGACCCATATATTGTCCTATCCAAATGACATTTAAAACCCCAGATGCCTTCAGAAATCAATGGTCTCAATGTGCATATGCAACGATCCCATTTCTAAGAACTGAACCTAAGGAACTAATTATGAATGTTAAAAAATTCTTAGATTTAGCTGCAAATATAGTCCATCTTGGTGCAGTTCATAAGGAAAAATTGTAGAAGTAAATAACAAGAAAGGATTTATCAGGAAATTACAGGCAGCCAAAAAAAAAAAAAAAAAAGAAATAGTGTGCTGCTATTAAAAGTGATGAAATGATGAAGAATTATTTATTACATGAAAAGATGTTCCTGATATATCAAAGGAGATGGAATAAAAACCTCAAAACAAGCATGGAAAAACAAAAAGTGTATTTGTGTACATGCATGTGTCTTTGTGAAAATACATACAGAGATATACACCAAAATATACACCAGAAATATACACCAAAAAAATAGTAAACAAAAACAATAATACTCTGATAAGATCTGGGGTAGATTCCATTTTCTATCTTTTCTGTAGTCACCAAATATGATTTATATAATTTTTAAATATGTTTTTTAAAAAAGTAGAAAGCTTCATATTTGGGACTTCCCTGGCAGTCCAGTGATTAAGACTCTGTGCTTCCACTGCAAGGGACACAGGTTCGACCACTGGTTAGGGAACTAAGGTTCCACATGCCATAGGGCACCACCAAAAAACAGAAAAAAGAAAGCCTCATACTTTTTCTACTTCTGTAGATATTTCCAGAGTGAATAAGGGATACTTTCTCATGAAAGGCTTAGGGCCTATATCTACCACTACAGCACCTTCAGGTTATCAGTGAGTACTTGCTAAAGATGCATATTAATTAAACTTAGTGTCCTCTGCAAGCAGATAAGATTCAGATCCAAAATACAGGATGAAATATATGGTGCAACCAAACTCACCTTGGAGAAATCACCAATCAGAGGCCCCTGGTTTGAATCTTCCTCCAGCATCTGAGTCATATTGATGTCACAGAGGGAGACCATTTTCTTTAGACCTAAGCCCTGAAGACAAGATTCCCCCGACCCCAATCCTCATGTTAAAGGTTTAAAAACCAAGGGAAGTAAGGAGTGTAGGGAGATTCATTAAAAATATGCATACTCTTTGATCTAATAATTCCGCTTGTTTTACTAAGAAAATAAAGACATGTAGAAAGATTTGGCTATTAAGGAGGTTTACAATAGAGAAAAATTACTAATAAATTAAATGATCAGTAACAGGATCTTGGTTAAACAAATCACATCCACACATTATTGATTACTATTAGGGAATAAAAAGTAAGCTGTAAATTAACTTCATTAACTTGAAAATATCACATCATTAAGTAGGTTAGAAAACATGTACTTTGTAATGCCTCTTTAATAAAAGAAAAAATATATTTGCATTAAAAAAAATCTGAAAGGCTATACATTATTAACAGTAATTATCTCTGGCCTGTGTGATTATGTACATTTTGCAATGGCTTCTTTTTGCTTATTTGAATTTTCTATTTTTCTATAATGTCATACACTGATTTTATAAAATAGCCAAATGTATTGAGATTTCTTTTTTAAAGGAGAGATACAGGATGAGGACTAAGTTTTTCAGAATTTGCTTTCCAGCAAACCAGTGTGCTCTATGATGTTATTTCTGTCCAAATGCCTATAAAACAGCAATAAATATCCTTCTCAATTACAGTTCCCTTGTATTCTCTCAGATCTTAAAAAAGGTGGTTGGGAAGACAATACAATGATATCATTTCAAAAATTATAATAACATATTTATTATTAAATACTTTATATATGGGTGCAGATGTAGAAAAGGAAAATGGAAAGAGGAGATAAAAGTAAAAGTACAAGGCCAAAAGCTATGCAAAAGCAACCCCCAACCCAGAAAAGTGGAGAAGATGAGATAAAGATTAAAGAGACTGTCTTTTTTAAAAGTTTCTGACAAAAAAAAGAAAAAAAAGTCTTACCTTTCCGAGCTCTTTTTGGTTTGAACAATACTTCTTTTTTAGTTTATCTGGTATTGTGCTGTCCTTGAATTTTACCACCTGCTTCAAACTTGGACTGTTTAAGCTGTCTGGCAATGATGAGGAGCGATACAGGGAGCTCCGGTTCAGAGGTGGCTGTTTGGAAACATGAAACCCCAAAGTTCTTATTCCTTAAAGTGTATCTTCAGGCCAGCACTGTGAACCTCCCCTGGGAGGTTGTTAGCAATGCGGAATCCCAGATGTTAGGCTTCTTCCCAAACCTGATGAATTAAAATTTGCACTCTAACAAGATGCCCAGGTGATTCCTAGAAACACTTAAGTTTGAGAAACAATGCCCCAGGTAAGGAACCTGTCCTCCCTTCCTCATTAACACGTTCTCCTCAGACTCCATGATGTTCCATCTCTAAGACGTTTTAACTCCAGCCAAATTCTCAACCTGATCATCATATATACAATAGTTGTAGAAAAAAGCAAATGCAAGCTTAATTCCTCTAGTCATATGATAGCTTCTCTATGGGATCCTAAGACCCTGACTATCAAGATTTAAGAATCCCAACAAAACTGAAAATAACAAGCCAAAAAAGCAAGCCTGGGTGAAAAGTACTATGAAGCAAGAGTATATAGTTGTCCCTTGAGACAACTGTGAGGTATTTGTGAGAGGCTGGTTCCAGGACTCCCACAGATACTAAAATCTGGGGGTGCTCAAGTCCCTTATTTAAAATCATGTAGTATATTCTATGAACATCCCTCTGTACATTTATTTTATTTATTTATTTATTGACCATGCTGCACAGCATGTGAAATCTTAGTTTCCTGACCAGGGGTCAAACCTATGCCCCATGCAGTTGAACTGCAGAGTGGTTAACCCAGGGAATTCCCTCTAATATATTTTAAATCATCTCCAGATTGCTTATAATATGTGTGTGTGCATGTATGTGCGTGTGCACGCACACTCATGCATGCATGCTAAGTCACTTTAGTCGTGTCTGACTCTGCAACCCCGTGGACTATAGTCTGCCAGGTTCCTCTGTCCATGGATTTTCCAGACAAGAATACCGGAGTGGATTGCCATGCCCTCCTCCAGGGGATCTTCCTGACCCAGAGATCGAACCCACATCTCCAGCATTGGCAGGTGGACTTTTTACCACTGTGCTGCCTGGGAAGCCCGCTTATAATACCTATACAATGTAAATGCTATGTAAATAGTTTTCCATGTAGGCAAATTCAAGCTTGCTTTTTGGAACTTCCTTCAGGGGGAAAAAAGAAAACTTAAAATTTTTTTTTCAATCTATGGAGTGAAAGAGAAAAACTATCATTAAGGCTTAAAAGAGGTTGGTTAATGCGGGAAGAAAAACAGCAAAATAAGCATCATGCAAGGGAAAAGGAAATAATAGAATCTAATATCAGGATGAGGACCAGATGGCTTTACAGCTGAATTCTACCAAAAATTTAGAGAAAAGCTAACACCTATCCTACTCAAACTCTTCCAGAAAATTTCAAAGGAAGGTAAACTTCCAAGCTCCTTCTATGAGGCCACCATCACCCTAATACCAAAACCAGACAAAGATGCCACAAAAAAAGAAAACTACAGGTCAATATCACTGATGAACATAGATGCAAAAATCCTTAACAAAATTCTAGCAAACAGAATCCAACAACATATTAAAAAGATCATACATCATGACCAAGTGGGCTTTATCCCAGGGATGCAAGGATTCTTCAATATCTGCAAATCAATCAATGTAATACACCACAGTAACAAACTGAAAAATAAAAACCATATGATTATCTCAATAGATGCACAGAAAGCCTTTGACAAAATTCAATATCCATTTATGATAAAAACCCTCCAGAAAGCAGGCATAGAAGGAACATACCTCAACATAATAAAAGCTATAAAAGACAAACCCACAGCAAACATTACCCTCAATGGTGAAAAATTGAAAGCATTTCCCCTAAAGTCAGGAACAAGACAAGGGTGCCCACTCTCACCACTACTATTCAATATAGTTTTGGAAGTTTTGGCCACAGCAATCAAAGCAGAAAAAGAAATAAAAGAAATCCAGATTGGAAAAGAGGAAGTAAAACTCTCAGTTTGCAGATGACACGATTCTCTACATAGAAAACCCTAAAGATTCCACCAGAAAATTACTAGAGCTAATCAATGAATATAGTAAAGTTGCAGAATATAAAGTCAACACACAGAAACCCCTTGCATTCCTGTACACTAATAATGAGAAAATAGAAAGAAGCCAGAAAGAAAAACACCAATACAGTATACTAACGCATATATATGGAATTTAGAAAGATGGTAACAATAACCCTGTATATGAGACAGCAAAAGAGACACTGATGTATAGACCAGTCTTTTGGACTCTGTGGGAGAGGGAGAGGGTGGGATGATTTGGGAGAATGGCATTGAAATACATATAATATCATATATGAAACAGGTTGCCAGTCCAGGTTCGATGCACGATACTGGATGCTTGGGGCTGGTGCACTGGGACGACCCAGAGGGATGGTATGGGGAGGGAGGAGGGAGGAGAGTTCAGGATGGGGAACACATGTATACCTGTGGCGGATTCATTTTGATATTTGACAAAACCAATGCAATATTGTAAGTTTAAAAATAAAAAATAAAAAAAAAAAGAAAATAGAAAGAAATTAAGGAAACAATTCCATTCACCATTGCAACGAAAAGAATAAAATACTTAGGAATATATCTACCTAAAGAAACTAAAGACCTATATATAGAAAACTATAAAACACTGATGAAAGAAATCAAAGAGGACACAAATAGATGGAGAAATATACCATGTTCATGGATTGGAAGAATCAATATAGTGAAAATGAGTATACTACCCAAAGCAATTTATAGATTAAATGCAATCCCTATCAAGCCACCAATGGTATTTTTCACAGAACTAGAACAAACAATTTCACAATTTGTATGGAGATACAAAAAACCTTGAATAGCCAAAGCAATCTTGAGAAAGAAGAATGGAACTGGAGAAATCAACCTGCCTGACTTCAGGCTCTACTACAAAGCTACAGTCATCAAGACAGTATGGTACTGGCACAAAGACAGAAATATAGATCAATGGAACAAAATAGAAAGCCCAGAGCTAAATCCACACACCTATGGACACCTTATCTCTGACAAAAGAGGCATGAATATACAATGGAGAATAGACAATCTCTTTAACAAGTGGTGGTGGGAAAACTGGTCAACCACTTGTAAAAGAATGAAACCAGGACACTTTCTAATACCATACACAAAAATAAACTCAAAATGGATTAAAGATCTAAATGTAAGACCAGAAACTATAAAACTCCTAGAGGAAAACATAGGCAAAACACTCTCTGACATAAATCACAGCAGGATCCTCTATGACCCACCTCCCAGAGTAATGGAAATAAAAGCAAAAATAAACAAATGGGACCTAATTAAACTTAAAAGCTTTGTACAACAAAGGAAACTATAAGCAAGGTGAAAAGACAGCTTTCAGAATGGGAGAAAATAACAGCAAACAAAGCAACAGACAAAGAATTAATCTCAAAAATATATACAAGCAACTCCTGCAGCTCAATTCCAGAAAAATAAATGACCCAATCAAAAAGTGGGCCAAAGAAATAAACAGACATTTCTCCAAAGAAGACATACAGATGGCTAACAAACACATGAAAAGATGCTCAACATGACTCATTATCAGAGAAATGCAAATCAAAACCACAATGAAGTACCATTTCACACCGGTCAGAATGGCTGCTATCCAAAAGTCTACAAACAATAAATGCTGGAGAGGGTGTGGAGAAAAGGGAACCATCTTACACTGTTGGTGGGAATGCAAACTATTCTCCACCATGGAGAACAGTGTGGCGATTCCTTAAAAAACTGGAAATAGAACTGCCATATGACCCAGCAATCCCACTGCTGGGCATACACACTGAGGAAACCAGAATTGAAAGAGACATTTGTACCTCAATGTTCATTGCAGCACTGTTTCTAATAGCCAGGACATGGAAGCAACCTAGATGTCCATCAGCAGATGAATGGATAAGAAAGCTGTGGTACATATACACAACAGAATATTACTCAGCCATTAAAAAGAATACATTTGAATCAGTTCTAATGAGGTGGATGAAACTGGAGCCTATTATACAGAGTGAAGTAAGCCAGAAAGAAAATCACCAATTCAGTATATTAATGCATATATATGGAATTTAGAAAGACGGTAACGATAAACCTATATGCGAGACAGCAAAAGAGACACAGATGTATAGAACAGCCTTTTGGACTCTGTGGGAGAAGGCGAGGGTGGAATGATTTGAGAATAGCACTGAGATATGTATACTATCATATGTGAAACAGATCACCAGTCCAGGTTCCATGCATGGGACAGGGTGCCCAGGGCTGGTGCACTGGGATGACTCAGAGGGATGGGATGGGGAGGGAGGTTGGAGGAGGGTTCAGGATGGGGAACATATGTACACCCATGGCTGATTCATAACAATGTATGGCAAAACCACTACAATATTGTAAAGTAATTAGTCTCCAATTAAAATAAATAAATTGAAAAAAAATATCAGGATGACCATTATAGGATTGATACTATGAAGCCTATCAGGAAAAAAAAAAATGGATTAAATACCATGGGAGCTGCTCGCCCAGGAATAGACTAAGTACAGAAGTATAGACTAATTGTCTCTTTGAAAGATATGATATGGGTGTTATATACCCAGATGCAGGGGGATATATTAAAAGATCTCTGATAGCAACTTTAAACTAATCCAAGATTCTTATCCTCTGTTTTCCTTCTTTATATACTTATCTCACTAACTGCCATGGATTGATTTAGAAGCAGGCTAGACCATAAGAGAGTCAAAATTGGAAAACATATTGATAGTCAATGGTTTCTGAGAGAAGAAAGTAAGAACATCAGTAATTTACTGTACAACACAATAACTACATCTACACAACAGTATTTGTCACACCCATGGTTCTGTCTAAAGAAAACTTGATTGTTCATGGTACCAGTTAAAGGTACAGATCACATTTGATATACCAACATTCTATACCTACTTTTTCCCTTGGACCCCTGTCAGTCAACGCCCTATAGTCTCCACAATCCTACTGCAAGCCACTGGTGACTGGACCATATTGCTGACTGAACACTCCTATTGAGTGGTCAAAAATATGTAAACATAATCTGGGTCAATCAGGTTCCCTCTCTGGGAGTCAAACTTGCAAAATGTCAAAATAATTAGGCAGCAGGAGAAGGCAATGGCACCCTACTCCAGTACTGTTGCCCGGAAAACCCCATGGATGGAGGAGCCTGGTAGGCTGCAGTCCATGGGGTCGCTAAGAGTCAGACACGACTGAGCGACTTCACTTTCACTTTCCACTTTCATGCATTGGAGAAGGAAATGGCAACCCACTCCAGTGTTCTTGCCTGGAGAATCCCATGGACGGAGAAGCCTGGTAGGCTGCAGTCCAAGGGGTCGCACAGAGTTGGACACGACTGAAGCGACTTAGCAGCAGCAGCAGCAGAAGCCAAAGTTTTATTAAAAGGAAGGAGCCAAGAGATACAGTCAAGGTCATGACACCAATGATGAATGGATGGATGAACCAAAGGTATAATGGTAGAGGAGATGTGGTAAAGAACCGAGAAGCAGGCTACCCAGCCTCCATGAATGACTTCCCTTCGTATTACTACAGTTTTGCCCTGAGAAGAATGCAGGAGAAAGCTAGATCAGAATTTCAAATTTGCTGGCCTTAGTCAACCTTTGTTTCTTTAACCAAAAGAGCCTCTCTAGAACACACTGTAATTATTAAGCAAAGAGTTCATTTTAAAGAGTTTGAATTAACTATCTACTAAGTGAAATGTATCCATTTATTAGCATTACATCTAAGAAATCTTTGCCTAACATAGGGTCACAAACATTCTTCTGTTTTTTTCTTCAGCTGTTCTGCACTCTTATGTTTAGGCCCATGATTCATTTTGTGTAAAGTTATATATATGATATGAAGTATAGATTGAAATTTTTGTTTTTCACATGGATTTTCCGTTGCTCCAGCACAATTTGTTGAAAAGACTATGCTTTCTGCATTTAATTGTTTTTGTATCTTCGTCTATTATCAATCGACCATACATGCATGGGTCTATTTCTCAAATCTCTATTCTGTTGCACTGAAGCTTTAGGTTATTGGTAGCTATTATGATGGCAATAATGAGGGTGATAAACATCTCTTTGGGTTTCATATAGTCCAAAGACAAGAAGCCAGAAATAAACGTTCACAGAAAACTATTTCAACAAACAGAAACAGCCACTACTGCTTTGATAGGTTATTTCCAATACATTTATATAAAAACAAATGGCTGCTGCTGCTGCTGCTAAGTCGCTTAAGTTGTGTCCGACCCTGTGCGACCCCATAGATGGTAGCCTATCAAAGCTATCCCCGTCCCTGGGATTCTCCAGGCAAGAACACTGGAGTGGGTTGCCATTTCCTTCTCCAATGCATGAAAGTGAAAAGTGAAAGTGAAGTTGCTCAGTTGTGTCCAACTCTTAGCGACCCCATAGATTGCAGCCTACCAGACTTCTCCATCCATGGGGTTTTCCAGGCAAGAGTACTGGAGTGGGTTGCCATTGCCTTCTCCAAACAAATGGCAACTGACTGCAAAGAGTGTAAGTGCTAAGTCATAGAGGAACAATGATAATGATACTTTAGCTTTGTCTAGCTAGTCAGGAGTTTCCCAGTGTCCAGAAGCTGGTGAGGGTAGATCCTAGGACCAACTGTAGCCTAGAGGCTCTGCACGATTTCTCTCCTTTCCTACCTCAGGCAACTTTTTCCCTCACTCACATTGGTTTCTCAGCTCCTTGAACACACTAGTATCTTTTCACCTTGGGACTTTGGCACTTAACAATATTCCTTTGTCATGGAACAATCTAGCTATGTCTGGTTCTTTATTGACTCCTGTCATGTACAGTTCCTTATCAGTTCAGTTCAGTCACTCAGTCGTGTCTGAACTTGCAACTCCATGAACTGCGGCACACCAGGCTTCCCTGTCCATCACTAACTCCCAGAGCTTGCTCAAACTTATGTCCATCGAGTTGGTGATACCATCCAACCATCTCATCCTCTGTTGTCCCCTTGTCCTCCTGCTTTCAATCCTTCCCAGCTTCACGGTCTTTCCCAATGAGTCAGTTCTTCACATCAGGTGGCCAAAGTATTGGAGCTTCAGCGTCAGCATCAGTCCTTCCAATGAATATTCAGGACTGATTTCCTTTAGGATTGACTGGTTTGATCTCCTTGCTGTCCAAGGGACTCTCAAGAGTCTTCTCCAACACCACAGTTCAAAAGCATCCATTCTTCAGCACTCAGCTTTCTTTATGGTCCAACTCTTACACCCATACCTGACTATCGGAAAAACCATAGCTTTGACTAGACAGATCTTTATTGGCAAAGTAATGTCTCTGTTTTTTAATATGCTATCTTGGTTAGTCATAGCTTTTCTTCCAAGGACCAAGCGTCTTTTAATTTCATGATTGTAGTCACCATCTGCTGTGATTTTGGAGCCCAAGAAAATAGTCTCTCACTGTTTCCACTGTTTAGCCATCTATTTGCCATGAAGTGATGGGACTGGAGGCCATGATTTTTGTTTTTTGAATGTTGAGTTTTAAGCCAGCTTTTTCACTCTCCTCTTTCACTTTTGTCAAGAGGCTCTTTAGTTCCTCTTTACTTTCTGTCATTAGGGTGGTGTCATCTGCATATCTGAGGTTATTGATATTTCTCCCCCAATCTTGATTCCAGCTTGTGCTTCATCCAGTCTGGCATTTCACATGATGTACTCTGCATATAAGTTAAATAAGCAGAATGACAATATACAGCCTTGATGTACTCCTTTTCCTATTTGGAACCAGTCTGTTGTTCCATGTCCAGTTCTAACTATTGCTTCTTGACCTGAATATAGATTTCTCAGGAGGCAGGTAAGGTGGTTTGGTATTCTTAGAATTTTCCACAGTTTATTGTGATCCACACAGTCAAAAGCTTTATCATAGTCAATGAAGCAGATGTTTTTCTGGAATTCTCTTGCTTTTTCTGTGATCCAGTGGATGTTGGCCATTGGATCTCTGGTTCCTCTTCCTTTTTCTAAATCTAGCTTGAACATCTTAAAGTTCTTGGTTCATGTACTGTTGAAGCCTAGCTTGGAGAATTTTGAACATTACTTTGCTAGTGTGTGAGATGAGTACAATCGTGCAGTAGTTTGAACATTCTTTGGCATTGCCTCTCTTTGGGATTGGAAGGAGTTGATAGTTCCTTATCAACTCACCCTAATTCATCCAGGACTTTCTCACTTTTAGAATGAAAGTCCCATGTCCTGAGAACCCCCTCAGTTTCAGGCAAACTGGGACAGTTCATGAATCTGTTCTCAACTAAATATCTCCTGCTTGAGGAGGCCTTTCCTAATTACCTCCATTTAAAGGTTTCCTTCTGTCAAGACGCTATATTGGTCCCTATTTCGTTTCCTACATTACACTTGGACAATTTGTAATAGTTAAATTATTTTGTCTCTGTCACAGTCATTTGCAATTTGGCTACTAAGCATCCTATTTTAGTAAAATCTCAAATTAGACAGAACGAAGACTTGCCTCCTGATAAGAAGACAAAAGGGGACAGATAATCCCTTTTCCGTTCTCTTATAGTCAACTTCATATTCTTGACTGGATTTTGAACCTTGAGAAACAATACAAAAGCACAGCACTGGTTAAGACGTTTTTATGCTGCATCACAGTGGACAATATAGTGGGTGGCAGCAATGTCCCTGACCAAGAGTCCAGCAGCAAGGTGGGTTATGTTCTGTGGCAGGGGGCCAGTAATAGTGGCACTGAGCATTTAGCCAGCAAGTGGTGGCTTCCAGAGCACAACGTTCCTATAGTAGCACTTTGGCTGGGCCTCATCTTATTTTCCAAACTTCCTGATAATTTTTCAAGTTCCTCAATATCTTCCAGAAAAATCTTTTTTCTGCCTGAGGTAACTATAATCTATTTCTGTTATTTGCAACCAAGAACTCAAACTAAGTTCATCTAGTAAGTTGATGAACATGTTTTTTGGTTTTGGGTTTTTGTGTCTCTATGTCAGGAATATAAACCCCAAGAGGGCACAAACCTAGAGTGTTTTGTTCACCATTGTATCACAGTGCCTGACCCTTAACAAGTGTCAACAGGGTTTTTTTTTTTTATAAGAAATGAATCAAAAATCACAAAGGTTATACCAATCTCGCTTTATAAGGTATCCCATTCCATTTAGCATCAAAGAGATAAACCAGTAACAGACAATCCCTATACTTTTTCTAACCTAAAATCTACTGCAATGCAGTCTTAAACAGTAGGTTCTCAACAAAAAATTACTTTATAAGAGTCATAATCCAAGAAAACAAGCCATTGGTCTTTAATATTTATTAAAGACCAATAAAATAAATACCTAACAGCCACATGTTATTCTTCCATGTAAACAAACAAAATTACAGAGTGTTTACTGGGGTGAGTCTATTTTAAATTCACTGTCATATAATGTTTATATTGTACAATTCAAAATGAACAAAGTTTCTAAGACTGTGAAAGATCATCAATCAGCAAAGAAAGATTCAATTTTGTTCAGTTATTGTACTTATAATTTCACAAAAGCAGTTTAAATACTTCAGAAAAATTTCAAACAATAAAATTGAAAACAAAAGAATTTTCTTTTTAATCAACATTAAATTCAACTTTATTACGTTAATAACTATTGAGACTTGTCTGTATTAATGCCAACATTTTACAAATACGAAGACTAACTTGTATTTCAAGAGCAACATTAAGGTTCATTTCACAATGGGCTTTTTTGTTTTTTTCCAAAAGGCCTAGTAGCATTTTCCCCATGCTAACTATCCCTAACTTTCTTTTTTCCACAGATCTACTCTCCATAATCAGCAAGTCCTCAAAAATGTTTTCTTTAGGAAGGTCACTGTCAATTCTCCCAATACCCAGTATGTCCCTTTTTGATTGTTATCTTGGTTCTGTTGTTTTGCCACAAACCAAGGAAATTAAAAGAAAACAGAATTTAATTTAGTGGGAGGGGGGTTCAGGATGGGGGGACATACGTGCACCCATGGCTGATCCATGTCGATGTAAGGCAAAAACCATCATAATACTGTAAAGTAATTATCCTCCAACTAAAATTAATTAGTTTTTTAAAAATAACATTAAAAATTACATTTTTTAACTTCAATTTATAGTGCAGTGGCTCCCAGACTTTAGTGTGCATCAAAATCACCTGGAGGAACTACTGAACTAGATTACTGGGCCCCACTCACTTCCCTGGTGGCTCAGACGCTAAAGCGTCTATCTTCAATGTGGGAGACCCAGGTTCAATCCCTGGGTTGGGAAGATTCCCTGGAGAAGGAAATGGCAATCCACTCCAGTACTATTGCCTGGAAAATCCCATGGACAGAGGAGCCTGGTAGGATACAGTCCACGGGGTCGCAAAGAGTTGGACACGACTGAGCGACTTCTCTTCACCCACACAGATTCTGATTTAGATCTGGGGTCAGTTCAGTTCAGTTCCTCACTCATGTCTGGCTCTTTGCAACCCCATGGACTGCAGCATGTCAGGCTTCCCTGTTCATCACTAATTCCCAGAGCTTGCTCAAACTCATGTCCATCCAGTTGATGATGTCATCCAACCACCTCGTCCTGTGTCTTCCCCTTCTCCTCCTGCCTTCAATCTTTCCCAGCATCAAGGTCTTTTCCAGTGAGTCAGTTCTTTACATCAGGTAGCCAAATAATGGAGCTTCAGCTTCAGCATCAGCCCTTACGATGAATATTCAGGCTGAGTTCCTTTAGGATTGACTGGTTTGATCTCCTTGAAGTCCAAAGGACTCTCAAGAGTCTTCTCCAACACCACAATTCAAAAACATCGATTCTTCGGCGCTCAGCTTTCCTTATGATCCAACTCTCACATCCAACCAGGACTACTGGAAAAACCATAGCTTTGACTAGACAGATCTTTGTCAGCAAAGTAATGTCTCTGCTTTTTAATATGCTATCCAGGTTTGTCATAGCTTTTCTTCCAAGGAGCAAGTGTCTTTTAATTTCACGGCTGCAGCCACCATCTGCAGATTTTGGAGCCCCAAAAAATAAAGTCAGCCACTGTTTCCACTGTTTCCCCATCTATTTGCCATGAAGTGATGAGACTGGATGCCATGATCTTCGTTTTCTGAATGTTGAGTTTTAAGCCAACTTTTTCACTCTCCTTTTTCATTTTCATCAAGGGGCTCTTTAGTTCTTCTTCACTTTCTGCCATAAGGGTGGTGTCATCTGCATATCTGAGGTTATTGATATTTCTCCTGGCAATCTTGATTCCAGCTTGTGCTTCTTCCAGCCCAGCGTTTCTCATGATGTACTCTGCATTTAAGTTAAATAAGCAGGGTGACAATATACAGCCTTGATGTACTCCTTTTCCTATTTGGAACCAGTCTGTTGTTCCATGTCCAGTTCTAACTGTTGCCTCCTTACCTACATACAGGTTTCTCAAGAGGCAGGTCAGGTGGTCTGGTATTCCCATCTCTTTCAGAATTTTCTACAGTTTATTGTGATCCACACAGTCAAAGGCTTTGTCATAGTCAATAAAGCAGAAATAGATGTTTTTCTGGAACTTTCTTCCTTTTTTGATGCTCCAGCAGATGTTGGCAATTTGATCTCTGGTTCCTATGCCTTTTCTAAAACCAGCTTGAACATCTGGAAGTTCATGGTTCACGTATTGCTGAAGCTTGGCTTGGAGAATTTTGAGCATTACTTTACCAGTGCATGAGATGAGTGCAATTGTGTGGTAGTTTGAGCATTCTTTGGCATTGCCTTTCTTTGGGATTGGAATGAAAACTGACCTTGTCCAGTCCTGTGGCCACTGCTGAGTTTTCCAAATTTGCTGGCATATTGAGTGCAACACTTTCACAGCATCATCTTTTAGGATTTGAAATAGCTCAACTGGAATTCCATCCCCTCCACTAGCTTTGTTCGTAGTGATGTTTCCTAAGGCCCACTTGACTTCACATTCCAGGATGTCTGGCTCTAGGTGAGTGATCACACTATCGTGATTATCGGGGTCGTGAAGATCTTTTTTGTACAGTTCTTCTGTGTATTCTTGCCACCTCTTCTTAATATCTTCTGCTTCTGTTAGGTCCATACCATTTCTGTCCTTTATTGAGTCCACCTTTGCATGAAATGTTCCCTTGGTATCTCTAATTTTCTTGAAGAGATCTCTAGTCTTTCCCATTCTATTGTTTTCCTCTATTTCTTTGCATTGATCGCTAAGGAAGGCTTTCTTATCTCTCCTTGCTATTCTTTGGAACTCTGCATTCAGATGCTTTTATCTTTCCTTTTCTCCTTTGCTTTTTGCTTCTCTTCTTTTCACAGCTATTTGTAAGGCCTCCTCAGACAGCCATTTTGTCTTTTTGCATTTCTTTTTCTTGGGAATGGTCTTGATCCCTGTCTCCTGTACACTGTCACAAACTCCATCCATAGTTCATCAGGCACTCTGTCTATCAGATCTAGTTCCTTAAATCTATTTCTTACTTCCACTGTATAATCCTAAGGGATTTGATTTAGGTCATACCTGAATGATCAAGTGGTTTTCCCTACTTTCTTCAATTTAAGTCTGAATTCGGCAATAAGGAGTTCATGATCTTAGCCACAGTCAGCTCCCGGTCTTGTTTTTGCTGATTGTATAGAGCTTCTCCATCTTTGGATGCAAAGAATATAATCAATGTGATTTTGGTGTTGGTCAGCTGGTGATGTCCATGTGTAGAGTCTTCTCTTGTGTTGTTGGAAGAGGGGGTTTGCTATGACCAGTGTGTTCTCTTGGCAAAACTCTATTAGCCTTTGCCCTGCTTCATTCTATACTCCAAGGCCAAATTTGCCTGTTACTCCAGGTGTTTTTTGACTTCCTACTTTTGCATTTCAGTCCCCTATAATGAAAAGGACATCTTTTTCAGGTTTTAGTTCTAAAAGGTCTTGCAGGTCTTCATAGAACCATTCAAATTCAGCTTCTTCAGCGTTACTGGTCAGGGGAAAGACTTGGATTACCATGATATTGAATGGTTTCCCTTGGAAACGAGCAGAGATCATTCTGTCGTTTTTGAGATTGCATCGAAGTACTGCATTTCAGACTCTTTTGTTGACTATGATGCCTACTCCATTTCTTCTAAGGGATTCCTGCCCACAGAAGGTCTTCTACGTCATCACAGAACCATTCAACTTCAGCTTCTTCAGCGTTAGTGGTTGGGGCATAGACTTAGATTACTGTCATATTGAATGGTTTGCCTTAGAAACGAACAGAAATCATTCTGTCATTTTTGAGATTGCACCCAAGTACTGCATTTCAGACTTTTTTGTTGACTCTGAGGGCTATTCCATTTCTTCTAAGGGATTCTTACCCACAGTAGTAGATATAATGGTCATCTGAATTAATTTCATCCATTCTGGTCCATTTTGGTTCACTGATTCCTAAAATGTCAATGTTCACTCTTGCCATCTCCTGTTTGACCACTTCCAATTTACGTTGATTCATGGATCTAGCACTCCAGATTCCTATGCATTATTGTTCTTTACAGCATTGGACTTTGCTTCCATCATCAGTCACATCCACAACTGGACGTTGTTTTCGCTTTGGCTCCATTTCTTCATTCTTTCTGGAGTTTTTCTCCACTCTTCTCCAGTAGCATATTGGGTACCCACTGACCTGGAAAGTTAATCTTTCAGTGTCCTATCTTTTTGCTTTTTCATACCGATAACATGGTTCTCAAGGCAAGAATACTGAAGTGGTTTGCCATTCCCTTCTCCAGTGGTCCTCATTTTGTCAGAACTCTCCACCATGACCCGTCTGTCTTGGGTGGCCCTACACGGCATGGCCCATAGTTTCATTGAGTTAGACAAGGCTGTGATCCATGTGATCAATTTGGTTAGTTTTCTGTGATTGTGGTTTTCATTCTTATGACCTCTGATGGATAAGGATAAGAGGCTTGTGGAAGTTTACTGATGGGAGACTGACTGTGGGGGAATCGGTCTTGTTCTGAAGGGTTGGGCTATGCTCAGTGTAGTTCAGTCGCTCAGTCATGTCCAACTCTTTGCGACCCCATGGATTGTAGCACGCCAGGCTCCCCTGTCCATCATGAATTCCCAGAGCTTACTCAAATTCGTGTCCATCAAGTCGGTGATGCCATCCAACCATCTCATCCTCTGTCTTCCATTTTTCTGCCCACCTTCAATCTTTCCTAGCATCAGGGTCTTTTCCAGTGAGTCAGTTCTTCACATCAGGTGGCCAAAGTATTAGAGTCTCAGCTTCAGTATCAGTCCTTCCAATGAATATTCAGGACTGATTTCCTTTATAATTGACTGGTTTGATCTCCTTGCAGCCCAAGGGACTTTTAAGAGTCTTTTCCTACACCATAGTTCAAAAGCATGAATTCTTCAGTGCTCAGCTTTCTTTATAGCGGCTATGCTCTGCTGCTGCTGCTGCTGCTAAGTCGCATGAGTCATGTCCAACTCTGTGTGACCCCATTGACGGCAGCCTACCAGGCTCCCCGGTCCCTGGGATTCTCCAGGCAAGAACACTGGAGTGGGTTGCCATTTCCTTGTCCAATGCATGAAAGTGAAAAGTGAAAGTGAAGTTGCTCAGTCATGTCCGACTTTTAGTGACCCCATGGACTGCAGCCTACCAGGCTCCTCCGTACATGGGATTTTCCAGGCAAGAGTACTGGAGTGGGGTGCCACTGCCTTCTCTGGGGGCTATGCTCAGTAAATCTTTAATCCAATTTTCTGTTGATGGGTGGGGCTGTGTTCCCTCCCTGTTGTTTGACCTGAGACCAAACTATTGTAGGGGTAATGAAGATAATGGTGATCTCCTTCAAAAGGATTCATGCCTGTACAGTTGTATTCATTGCTCCAGACCATGCAGCAGGCCACTGTTGATCCACACCTCTGCCAGAGACTCCTGGACACTCACACCAAGTCTGGCTCAGTCTCTTGTGGAGAAACTGCTCCTTTTTCCTGGGCCCTGGTACATACAAGGTTTGTTTTTTTTCTTTTTTTTTAATATAAATTTATTTATTTGGGGGGGAGAAGTTGGTTTCCCCATCCTATTTCTCCGCCATCTTAGGACCGACCCCCCCCCCACACAAGGTTTTGTCTGTGCCCTCCAAGGGTCTGTTTCCAGTCCTGTGGAAGTTCTGTAATCAAATCCCACTGGCCTCTAAAGTCAAATTTCCTGGGGGTTCTCAGTCCCTTTGCCAGATCCCCAAGTTGGGAAATCTGTTGTGAGTCCTAGAACTTTCTTAACAGTCTACATGAAAAGATGGTGGAGTAGAAGGATGTATGCTCATCTTCTCCTGCGAGAACTCCAAAATTGCAACTCACTGCTGAACAACCATTGACAGGAGAATGCTGGATCCCACCAAAAAAAGCAAACCCCTGCACATATTTGTTTCAAAGAAAGGAAGTTGACTCAGAAAATCTAAATGCCTCAGAAAGCATCTTTGACATATCAGCGTATTGCTAATAACACAGCCTTCATATATTCCTCTTAGTGATATGGAGAGGATAAAAGAAAACAAAAACATACTCTAAAATATTTGAAAAATCATCCTAAACATATTTCATCTATTACTATTATTCTGGAGCTATCTTTTACACCAGATGGTGATTTATTTAAACTGCTAACAAACCTTCTCACCAGCAGTAATATTCCCATGATGACCTGACTATCAGTCAGGTAACCCTTAGAGTATAGAGACCATATCTTCTTGATCTCTTCAGACCTACCACATAGTCCAGTGGCTGCAACATATTACAGACACAATTTTATTTATTTATTTATTCAAGAATGAAGGAACTTGAAAAACGCAAAGATACTATCAAGAATGAAGGAACTTGAAAAACGCAAAGATACTATCAGAGAGTATTTTACCTTGGCCTTTTCTTGATCTTCCAGTGAAAACTCCATCAATTCATCTGATATCTCTTCTGCCTGATCTTCTGCTAGTTCTGGATTTTTATGTAATTTTGAAACTGTAGTAATGGGACTGCCCAGATGTTTCATTTCACTTTCCACCAAGTTTCCATTGTCCTACAAAGTATATTGACAATTGACAATGTTAAAAACTATCTAGGACTCTTCCCTTATAACAATATAAAAATATTAACTCAGAATGAATCAAAGACCTAAATGTAAGAGCTAAAACTATAAAACTCTTAGAAGAAAACAGGATGAGGTAAGCTTTATGACATTGGATTTGGCAATGATTCCTTGAATATTATATAAAAGCACAAGCAACAAAAGAAAAATAGGATAAACTGGACTTCATCAAAATTAAAAACCTTTGTGCATCAAAGATTATTAAAAAACTGAAAAGGTAACCTATAGGAGAAAATTTTTGCAAATCACATAACTGATAAGAGATTAATATTCAAGATACATAAAGAACTTCCAAAATTCAACAATAACAATAGCAACAATAACAACAGAAACAAATAGGACTTGAATAGACATTTATTGAAAGAAGATATACAAATAACCAACTACCATATGAAAAGATGCACAACATAACTAGTCATAATGGAAATGCAAACCAAAACCACAGAGATACTACTTTGTACCTATTAGGATAGCTACAAGGAAACAAAAAAACAGAAAATAACAAGTGTCAGCACGGATATGGAGAAGTTGGAACCATGTACATTGTTGTGGGAAATGTCAAATGATGTAGCTGCTATGGATAACGGTATGGTGGTTCTACCAAAAAATTAAACATACAATTACCATGTATGATCCAGCAATTCCATTTTTTGGTATATAATACAAAGAATTGAAAGTAGGGATTTAAACAGATATTTTTATATTAATGTTCATAGCAACATTATTCACGATAGCTAAAAGATAGAAACAAACGAAACGTCCATCAACAGATTAATGCATAAATAAAACGTGGTATATCCATATAATGGAATATTATCCAGCCATAAAAAGAAATGAAATTCTAATGCATGCTACAGTATGGATGAACCTTGAAGATATTATGCTAAGTGAGATAACCCAGACAGAAAAGGCCAAATATTATATTATTCTACTTACATGAAGCAGTACCTAGAGTAGTCAAATTCACAGAGACAGAAAGTAGACTAAAGGTTGTTACCAGAGGGAGAAAGGGGGAGTTATTGTTTAATGGGCGACTTCCCTGTGGCTCATTGGTAAAGAATCCACCTACAACGGAGAAGACACAGGTTCAATCCCTGGGTCAGGAAGATCCCCTAGAGAATGAAATGGCAACTCACTCCAGTATTCTTGCCTGGGAAATCCCATGGACAGAGGAGCCTGGTGGGCTACAGTCCATGAGGGTCACAAGAGTCAGACACAATTCAGAGACTAAACTACCACCACCATTATTTAGTGAGCAGAGAGCTTCTGTTTTTAATGATAAAAAAATTCTGAAATGGGTAGTGAACATACTTAATGTTGTGAACATACTTAATGCCACTGGACTGTACACAAATATGGTTCAGATGGTAAATGTTATGTATATTTTACTATATTTTAAAAAATTACACATACATACACTAACAGCTATCTAGCAATTTACTATGCTCCAAGACTTGCCTTACTCCAAGATATGAAAAATCTGAAATATGCTCAACTTTATCTCCTTAGTATGGGGCATATTAAAATGCCTTCCCCAGAGTGTTGAGATTAGGATCCAAATCTTTGGAGTATATCAAGTCCACAGTTTATTAAAAACAAGTGATATTATATACCCAAAACTAACACAACCTTGTAAATCAAATATATTTCAATTAAACAAATACAATAACAAGTTTAACTTAAAACTCCAGTAGCTAAATGAACAAAGGACACAATCATTCATTAGAGAAAATATGCATGGCTAAGTACTTTGGCCACCTCATGCGAAGAGTTGACTCATTGGAAAAGACTCTGATGCTGGGAGGGATTGGGGGCAGGAGAAGGGGACGACAGAGGATGAGAGCCTGGATGGCATCACTGACTCAATGGACGTGAGTCTGAGTGAACTCCGGGAGTTGGTGATGGACAGGGAGGCCTGGTGTGCTGCAATTCATGGGGTCGCAAAGAGTCGGACACTACTGAGAGACTGAACTGAACTGAACTAAAGGGACATGAAATCATTACTAAATATTTTTAACATAAAATAAAACATTTTACCCATCTAATTAGCACATTTTTAAAAGTGATAACAAATCATTTATCCAAATGAGCTATGGATTGCTCATGAAAATGTAAATTCTTAGAACTTTATTTGGAAAGGAATTTGGCAATATGTATCAAAAATCTTAAAAGTATTTAAACCCTTTAATCTAGTAATTATAATATTTGGTACTAATCCTCAATAAAAAAATTGTTAACAGGCAAAATTTGTGCTCAGGAATTTACACGATAGCATTATTTGTAAAAGCAAATGTATATACCCATAAGTGCCCAACAATTGGGAAGTACTTATATAAATTCAAGTTCAATTATTAGAATAAAAGCATCCACTAAGAACTGTTTACTAAGAGTTTTATTATTTATTTAAAATAATAGAATATAAAGTTATATATACAATATGACCTCAACTTTGTAAAACTATACACATGGTTAAAAGATTGAAAGCAATGAGGTAAACATTAACAGTGGTTTTTCTCTATGAGGTAGCTATTTTCTTTTTATTTTACTATATTTTTACACAGTTTTCACATGGGCATACAGTACTTTTAAAATTGACAAAGAGGGGTGCATGCGTGCTCAGTTGCTTCAGTCATGTCTGACTCTTGAGAACCCCATGGACTATAGCCAGCCAGGCTCCTCTGTCCATGGGATTCTCCAGGCAAGAATACTGGAGTGGGTTGCCATGCCCTCCTCCAGGGGATCTTCTCAACTAGAGACTGAAACCACATCTCCTGCATTCCAGACATATTCATTACCCAATGAGCCACCTGGAAGCCATGAGAAAGAGGAGGGAAACACTTTAAGAATAAAGGAGAAATGCTTTAGCCTAAGAATTTATTCTTCTTCTTAAACTTTAACATAAAAAGATCAGAGGACATGTCTCCTCTCTTTCCTTGTTCAAAGGTTACTTCTCCAACCCCTTTTCTCACTCAAGTCAGCTTAGAAAATTCAAAGGGCCATTAAATCCAGATCTGCAATCCTCTACTCCACAACACCTCAGTTGATTGTTGAGGATCATGTCCAGTGACTCACCTGTAGAGAAAGAGGAGACCTCAGGTTCCTGGGTACCCACCACTCCAGGGGCTTTTAAGTGCTGTTTTCTTGCATAAGAAAAACTACACTGGCTGAAAGAAGAGGTGTCTGTAGACTCTGCCAAAAACACTTCATCTGATGAAGCCATGGATAACCCTCACAAAACATAGTACATGTAATCAAGGTTGACCACATATCCTGAAAATACAAATTATGGTTTGGATTTGATGTATGGTGTATAGAACCGCTCTGGAGGGTACTGATTTTATGATCACAAGCCAAAGGAAGGGAGGAAAAAGGGAGCCTGACAGGGGAAGGAATGATGAAATTTTTAAATAGTGATTATAAACAGAGAGTAGAACTGTATTAATTCAAGAAAAAGCTAATTAGGACAGCCAAAAAAACATGGGCATAACTTGGGCAATGTGAGCAAAGAAGAACAGCAGCTATCTTTTATACATACTGACCTGGAAGAAAGGATGGGAGGACAGGAAAAGCAAAAAGATGGTTAGAAAAGGGGATTAATGAAGGGATTAGAGAACTATCTTAACTATTATGTAGCTTTGGAGAGGGTAGTTTCAACTTGGAACTGAAGGATGATCTAAGACTCAAACAAAAAAGGACAATGACTTCCTCAGAATAGGGGCTAAGAAGCTAGACTAAGAGGGAAATAAGAAGAAATTAAGAAACCTAGACTTGTATATGAAGCCATGCAATGAATACGTGAACAAGTTATGTAAATTATCCCTGTGTTTTTTTTTTTAAGTCCTAAATTTTTACATTACAATCAACTGAACTTGAGTAATAATGATGACCTGCTGTGGAAGACTGGAAGCCAGGTTTCCATCCTAGGATCAAACCCTAAATAGAAACAAACAAACAAACTATAAAGAATTTTTTTTTCTTCTAGTGTTGCAATTTGCTTGTCGAGCATACTGAAGCACAGACAGCTCTAGGTCTCATAGGGATACTGATGTGTTAGTTGCTCTACTCAAAGGAATAAAACTACTAATGGACCTAGGATTCCATTAAACACTCACATTTTCCTTATTTGCAGATGAGCCACATATTGCATCTTTCTTCCTGCGGCCATGCTCCAAGGCATTCGGAGTGCTACAAAACAGCTGTGCCTACAAGAGATTGTTTTCAAAGAACATCCGGCATCTTCGAGCTAAGCTGGAAATCCTCTGCCTCCCACCTGACAAACCCAAACCCAAAAAAGATGAGTTACTCACTGGGCTACATTTTATAAGATGTTGGCGGTAATTCCTGTAGATCAAAAAAAGAAAAACTGCCAGTCATTCAAACCCAAAACACGATTTGGTTATTCTTCAGTGACTCGGGACATCCCACTTTTCTTTTCTTGCATTCTAGGAAACCTGTACCTAATTGATGTCTCTTCCAATACCAATATATAGGGTGTTCTCTGTGGTAAATAACAACACATTAAGTGACATCCTGGGGATGAGGACCTCACCTCAATGGCATAACCATATATATAGATATGCATCAAAGATGATGACTTTGTCCTATATCTTATGTGGACACAGTTTACAATTTGCTAATTTTTCAGCATGGACTATTGGGAGTTAATATTTATTTTTTATGGATTTCTATCCTCCATCCCCAGACTTCATCTAGGCTACCTGAGTTAGGACATAAAAGCAATTCAAAGAAAATAAAACCAATATAAAGTAAAATTTTCACATTTATTGATTAAAAATACTCATGCAGAGTCTTCCCTAGTGCACAAAGAGGCACCTAATTCATCTAAACTTTGAAGAATAAAGTTATAAAAATATTAAAATAATCAAATGGAAAATTCATGATAAATTTAAGAATTAAAAGTACTTTTCATTCCTTGAGTACTCTCTAACTGAACATTTTTATAAGATCTTCAATAAAGAATCTTCAATAGTAATAAAAAAAACATTGTAAAATGCAGCATATGTATTAGGTACATATTCATTTAATCCTCACAGAAGTCATTTATGAAAAGTGCTATTATCTCCATTATTATTATTTCTTTATTACAAATAAACTGAGGTCCCTTGAGGTTAAGAAACTTGTCAAAGTAAGTTGATGAAGCAGTAAGACACTGGAATCCAGACACTCTGATTCCAGAGCCTGCACTCTGCTGCACTTTTGACCACTAAGATTTAGTACTACTCACATGCAGATAACAGCCTCCATCTAAGTTCAGTATACAATTCTCTTCCATTTTAAAGACCATACTGATTGTATGTGAGGGTTAAAATAAATAGCCTTCATTTTCACAACACTATTTTTTTTTACATAAGTAATCTACTATTTTTTATTTATTTTATTTTTTGGTTGCATTGGGTCTTTATTGCTGCCTGCAGACTTTCTCTGATTGCAACAAGCAGGGGCTACTCTTCATTGCAATGCTCAGGCTTCTCATTGCAGTGGCTTCTCTTCTTGCAGAGCACAGGCTCTAGGCACATAGGCATCAGTGGTTGCGGCATGCAGGCTCAATAGGTGTGACTCATGGGCTCTAGAGCACAGGCTCAAAAGTTGTGGTACATGGGCTTAGTTGCTCCACAGTATGTGGAATTGCCCTAGACCAGGGATCAAACCTAAGTCTCCTGCATTGGTAGGCGGATTTCCATCCACTGTGCCACCAGGAAAGTCCCTCACAACACAATTTCAATTTTGGAAACTTAAAATATCTTTCAAGGGAAGAACCTACGCCTTCAAGCCCCCTTATACCTTAGGTGAAACATTCGCTATAGAGTCTGCATAGGATAAAATCCCTAGGCCAGTGCTGAGAAGGCTTTAATAGTTTAGTATGGGATTCATTTAGCAAAAGAACTTACATTCCAGCTAACCGTACTTGCTCAGGTCCTGTAGACTCCAAATGACCTGCAATCAGATGTAAAGTTATTCTTGTTCATGTATTTTGTCTTTCCTTCTAATTTTCATTACCAGTGAGCCATATTAATTTCAAAAGCTGAGCTTTTAAACACAAAGGCTCTTGAAAAATACCAATTTCATGATACAATGTACCATGGTACAAGTTCACAGAAACTTGAAAATCTGCATGTGTCACATAAAGGAAAATTTCTTGGAAATAGTGCATTATGCTAACCTACAGAGATTTTTTTCATCAGTAGAAAGGAAAATTTATCACTCAGGAAATATGAAATTAGAACAAATACTAAAATGGTTGACTAGTAAAACACATTCCTTTGGGGTACACACCCTATAAAAACACATAAGAATTAGTTGACAAAGCATTTCTTTATGTTGGCTTCTTTGTCTCTGCTGAAATTAGACTGAGGCATAAAACTTTTTATCTTTAACTACCACTTTCATTCCCACAATCAATCAACAAAATATTCCTTCTTATCTAACTTTCTCAACGCAAAGTGACTCCTATTCGGGTCAATTCTCTTCCCATTGGCTGAATTATTCTTCTCAAAAATCCTCTAGGTCCTCGAAGAATTCCATCCTCAAGGCTCTCTATCTACATTTACCACCTTCCATCTCTATCATACTACTGTCCTCTCCCCTAACAATTATTCCTTCCCTTGAGGCCTTTACCTCCCTTTCCCTACCAGTTTCATCAAGGTCTGCAGAAGCAGTAAGCTGAGTGGCAGACATCTCCCCGCTGCTAAGATTCGAAAGATCAAGGCAACGTTTTGGGGTTCCTCTGTTGAGACATAATATACATCAAGATTCCAACTGGGTTATAATATCCTAAAAGGCAAAGATCACATTATCCTCTTCATTTGAAATACCTATTTCTGACTACCACATAAAACAGTCTTCAAATAAATCTAATTGATTTTTGGAAACATGTCAGACTAGGCTGAGAAAAATCGCCACCTTTTCTCTACTCCAAAAATACCTCATTTTCTCCTCCTCAACATGTTGAATCAAGGTAATTTAAGAAAATGGCTGAGGTGGGTCTTGACTCCTCATCTTTTGCTCTGAGCACCACGAGCACACAGATTTTATTTCTCCCTGGAGTCTTCAGTACTACTCTGACTTCCAACTTTGCTGGCTAGTTGAGGCATCAGAGTATGGCATTACCAGAATTTAAAGTACAATAGGGGCTTCCCTGGTGGGTCTGTGGTAAAGACTCCATCTGTCAATGCAGGAGATGTGGGTTAAATCTCTGGGTTGGGAAGATCCCCTGGAGAAGAAAATGGCAACCCACTCCAGTATTACTGCCTGGGAAATACCATGGACAGAGGATCCTGGCGGTCTACAGCCCATGGAGTTGCAAAAGAATTGGGCACTAGCAACTAAACAACAACAAAAGTAATGTTGACTGTAGTACTTATAAAACTACAACTTATATGATGCAATAGTTTTCAAAGACTTTCCTCATCATTTGATTCTATATGATCCTAGTAAGATAGTAAGGGATTATTATTTCTATGTTACAGAAAAAAAGCCTTAGACTCAAAACTATCAAATAGTTAGTCAAGGACAGTAACTTAACCCTTATCTCTGAACCAGGATAATTTTTTAAAAGCCCAAAAACTGTTTAGAAGAGCAAAGGAGATGTGAAAAGAAAAAGTAGATTTACCCAGACAAAATGCTTAGGTTTGCAGAGTCACCAAAAAGTTTCTTCTCCACTGGAGTTGTAGGGAGATCTGAACTGATGGAAAAGGAAGCATCTCTCTCAAGGAGCAGGTTTAATATCTTCCTCTGATTGGACCTAAAACTAGGTCCTGAGGCAAGGCTTCCCTCCTCTCTTTTGGATGAGAAGAATTCTGCAGACATGGTCTCCGAGTTCTAAGAAAAAACAAAACCTAGCTAAGAGACGAGGCTTCCCAGATGGCTCAGCGGTAAAAGAATCCGCCTGCCAATGCAGGACACGTGGGTTGAATCCCTGGGTGGGGAAGATCCCTTGGAGGAGGAAATGGCAACCCTCTCTAGTATTCTTGTCTGGGAAATCCCATGGACAGAGGAGCCTGGTGGACTGCATGCAGTCCATAGGGTCGCAAAAGAGTCGGACTCTACTAAACAACCATAAGAGAGGGAAAACGTCACCTACACAACCTCCTCCACCCTTTACAGTTGCGACCAAGTGAACCAGTATTGGAGAAGGGGGCATTCCCAAACGGTGAATCACAGATTGGCCTGAAGGTGAAATAGCACTTGCCGGAAGTGGCTTGGCCTTTCCATTGGAATCTTAACTTACCGAAAGGCAACCTCAGGGTTTTGAAGATGAAATTAAAAGAAGCCACACAGTTCATGACTCCTGACAAGAAGGAACTCAGGTCTCCTAACTCGCTATAATGCCTGTTTTGTCCCCCTAAACACCGTTCGCGAGGCCCGTGATTCTGTGGAGGGCACAGCTCTAGGCTTACCGCAGGTTTGAGTCCGAGACTTGCCTTCAGGAGGAATGAAAGTAAGCAGGGAAATCAGACACAAGCGAAGATTCTAGAAGAACTAAAGAAAAATCTGAGGTAACGGAGGCGATTTAACCATACATCTATGCCTCTCGACCAGATAGGCCAGGTTCGGGTTTCGCCGCTTCTCTCAGCAGAAGGTTGAAGTTACAGGCTAAGAGTAAGATTAACAGCCAAAAGCCTTGACCATTCAAACCTTCCGCCTTCCCAAAATCCTATCACGCTCGCCTCAGAACTGCGTCAGCCTATCTCCGCGCACCCGCCTAGACCCGCTGAGCCAATCGTTTGCCTCCTACATCCCCGGGGGCGTGAGCTGTTCCGAAGGAGGTTTGCCCCGCCCCACAGGCCAGCAGGCTTCCGATTAGACCACCAGTTTGGGGCCAGCCCCTAGCTAAGCCCCGCCCCATAGGGAGCTTGGCGCCTCATTGGCTCTTCCTCTGGCCAATCACCACACCCTTTCTGAGCTCTCCTTTCCTTTGGCCCCCTCAGCCCCTTCAACCCCGGGACATTTAAATTGCACCTTGCTAGCGACGACCACTTAGCAGCAGCAGCAGCGACCACCACTCCCTAGGATAATACCTGGAGGAATTCATTTATGTGGGAGGGTGTTTTAAATGGATTGTGTTTTTTTTCCCTTGCTTCTTTCTCGTGCCGTTACGTGGACCTTTCCTTATTTTTGCTAGCCTTCCCCTATAGGTGGAACATTAGCAGCCAGTGTGGCAGATGTTGCGGCAAGACAGGTGTGTGTATTTATGATGAGTAGCACTGGCCCCTTGCAAGAGCTTTCCTGGGTCCGTGACCCTTTTAAGCGCGCAGCATCTGAGACACTATGTTTGTGAGGTAAAAGAAATTTCTTTTCAAGCAAAGTAGAATCATCTCATGGCATAATCCTTATCAGAGTCCAAAGGATCCTAAACTTTGGTTGTTTATGGGTATTTGAACATTGACTAGGTGGTTATTATTGTTAAGTCGTTCAGTTGTGTCTGACTCTTTGGGACTCCATGAACTGCAGCACGCCAGGCTTCCCTGGTCCTTCACCATCTTCTGCAGTTTGCTCAAACTCATGTTCCTTGAGTCAGTGATGCTATCCAACCATCTCTCTCATCCTCTGTCTAGACGGTATTAAGAATTTATTATTAATGTTGGGGATTTGCTTTTAAATAATCCTGTGGGAGTGGTGGTGAGTATAGATGAAACAAGATTGGCCATGAGTACTGGGTCACGGGTAACTAGGAGGTCCATGATATCCAGTAATATCAAAGTTTAGTCTTTATACTAATCACCTGTGGATCTTGCTAAAATGCATACTCTGGTTCAGTTGATCTGGTTACCAAGATTCTACACTTCTAACAAGTTCTCAGCTGATGCTAATGCAGCTAGTCTGGGGATCAGACTTTGAGTAGCAGAGAATTATGCTATTATCTTTGCATATTTGAAATTTTCCATAATAAAAAATGTTTAAAATAACCTTGGAAGCTCTTTAAAAGATAACTTACCAAAATGATAATTCAATAGGTCTAGAGTGGGGCTGAGGAATTATCAAGGCACCCATAAGCTACCCATAGAAATGGCTTACAGACCACACTTTGAGAAACAAATTAGAAATGCAACCTTTATCTTTGAGAGACAGTGAGTTAGGAATACAACCTTTATCTGGTGCCAGGATCTTGGTAGTGTAGTGGCTGAGAGGTATAGTATAGTTAGCTGGGTGTTATCCTAATACCCTTTTCATCTGTAGAATTTGCTTCCCCAGAAAGAAGGTGTGTGAAGAGTCTTTATCCTCCAAGATGGAGATGATGAGTGTGGGAGTCAGTACAGAGCCCTGCCATGCCAGGTAAGTTTGACAATCAGGCTGGAGATTAAGGGAATGTAGGAAGAGCTGGTTTCTGCTTTGATGACTATCATAACACTTCATGGGACCACTGTCTACATCTTTATAGGTGGGAGCTAGAGACAGATGCAACTGTTCTACAGCGGCGGCAAAAGCAGATAGATTATGGCAAGTGCACACCTGGTTACCAGTGCTTTCTGCAGCAGGTCCCCAAGTGAGTGCAGTTGTGGGTAGTCACAAAGAGTGTCAACCACATGGTTTTTGTTCAATGTCAGGTGATGGAAAGATACTAAAATCTGAATGCTCCCACAAAGTTGCAACATTACTAAATTATCCTGTAATCTAGTCCCCCAAATACATTTCCAAGATTTTTTTTTCAAAAGGAACAAGTTATACTTGGCCTATAAGACTTCTCAAAGCTCTATTCGTGTTTGCTAGTAAATTTTTTTTCTTCCATTTTCACCTCATGCCTCCATGTGCGTGTATGATAAGTTACTTCAGCTGGGGATTTGCTTTTTAAATAATCCCGTGGGAGTGGTGGTGAATATAGATGAAACAAGATTGGCCATGAATACTGGGTCATGGGTAACTAGGACGCTATGGACCCCAGCCCCAGGGGATTCCCTCTGTCCGTGGGATTCTCCAAACATGAATATTGGAGTGGGTTGCCATGCCCTCCTCCAGGGGATCTTCCTGACCCAGGGATTGAACCTGCATTTCTTACATCTCCTGCATTGGCAGAAGGGTTCTTTACTACTAGTGCCACCTGGGAAGGCCCATGCCTCCATCTGACTGTTAATTACAACATACCTGCCTAATTACATGTAAGCTTACAAGCATATATACAAATTAATGAATGAAAAGGTAGAATATGTTTTAAAGAGATGTCAAATACTTTCTTCTGTATCTATCTTGACTAATGAGGGACTTGGAATATCTAATTTAGCTTACCCAGAAGAAAGAATATTAGACAGTTGGGAAGTTTGATGTTTAATCTAATTTAAACATTTTCTTTGAATTAAGGACATTGATCTTACCTCATTCTCAGAAAATCCCTAATGAGTCTCCTAATTTACCATAATGGAGAAGGCAATGGCAACCACTCCAGTACTCTTGCCTGGAAAATTCACCATAATAAGCAATAAGCTGTGCCCCTTGGCCTTGACCTTAGTCTGACACATTTGTCATTGCCAGGGCACAGCGACAGCCAGGACTTCACCCTCAAACACCAAACAAGAACAGGAGGTACAGCCGTCGCTCCTGGGATGCCCAGATCAGGAAGTGGAGAAGAGCCCTACATTCCTGGGACCCTCCCAGCCAGCCTCTGCAGGCTGAGGGGTGTGTGCACTATTCCTTGTTCCTTCCTTGAGTGGTGGACTAAGCCTTATCTCTCCCCACTTTGCAGAGGTTTCACTTTCACTGGCTGAAAAGGGAGAGCCTGACTGAAGTGCACATTTCTCTGACTCTGCTGCCTTCCTAGGTGCGGAATGGACAATCCCTTAGAGCCAATGGATTCCACCCCTTTGGATGACTGGCTCCAGGCCCTGGAACCCTCAGAGAATCAGGATGAAGACTAGGAAGGAGCCCAGGTAGTATCCTCTGCTGAAACCCACTGGAGCGGGGTCAGAGATGGGGTCTAGCCCAGGAGGTCACAATTATGATAGGGTTCAAGGTAGTAGCCCAAGAACAAAAGAAGGAAAATGGAACAGCAGGGGGGGAAATATGCAGAACGTGAGTAAAAAAAAAAAACAGAAAACCTTGAACCAAAAGTGGCATAAAGAGATCTAGTTGTAGTTAGAAATGGGGAAGAGGCTGGGCTGCACTGGGGACACTGTTTTATACTTGATGAAATGGGTGTCATTTTCCTTTGAATCAAGACCTGAAATCTGACTTGCAGGGTTTGGTTGTTTTAAGTGTTTCAGTTTCTTTCAATGTTTTGCAAATGTGCCAATGCTAACTTCTTATACTCAATCACTTATCTTTAGTAAGCATGATATTTTATTATTAAATAAAAAGGGAGATTTACCTAGTGGTGAAGACCAAGGGCTTTAGAGTCTCAGACAGCTTTTTAATATGACCATTGTCCACCACATGGGTAGCTACTTAACCTCTCTTGCTGTTTCATCTGTCAAACAAGGAAATTTTCTCTCATTTGATGATTGTAAACAAAAATGAGAATACATATTTAAAGTATGCAGCACGGTGCCTGGCACATAAGCGCTCCATAGCAGCAATTACTGGAAACCGTTTCCTCTACACTTCATGGTCCCTGCCCCTTCTTTTGCCAAGGGGAAATGTGCAGGGCAAACAAATGTGCAGTGTATCTCCCATCACACCCCCCTGCTCCAGGTATTTTCTTGATAAGTACCTCACTTTCCCTTTACTCTTCTTTTTCAGTTTGCAGATTTGGTCACTCCTGCCTTCCCTGTCTTTCTGAGGAAGATTCCCACCATTGCCTCTACCTTTGAGCTGGTCACAATTACTTATCTGTCCCAGACTTCAGTGGTGCATAAAATATTTAGGGAAAACGTGTCTTTCAGGGGACTTCTTGCTGAATGTAATAGTGAAGATTACTTGCAGTACTTCTACTTTTCAACTTATTAAAAATCTAAAACTCTGTCCCACAAAGAGATCGTAACACGAAGGCATTGTTTAAAACCTCTCCTTTTCCCATGTTTTACCCTCTGTCTAAACCTTCTTTGATAGCTGATACTCAAATTTACTTAAGAGCCAGAAACCACCTAGCCGTTCCACAACCTCTTCACCTACCAACTGCTACATTCAGTCTCTTGAAAAAGGACTTAAACTTTGGCTGAGTAGAAGGTAGTGGTAGCGATGGAGATTTAATAAAAGGTGGTTTCTTCTTCCTGAAGAGGAAATATAGCGCTATCAATATCTTTTCCCCCAGCGACCTGTTTCCTCCATCCCAGAAAGGTTTAAAGAAAGTGGTCCAGCTGTAACCACCTTACTTTCCCTTCTCCCCCCTCCCCCACGCAAGCAACTGAACCGCCTATGATGTCATAATCACAATCCCATTACCTCATCCTGCTGGGGGGTGGGGGCATAGAGAGAGGAGAAGGAGTGAACAGCCCTGGGCCCTCGTCGGATTTACAGTATTTTGAGTGACAGCTAGCTACACAAACAAGTGGAAACGGCCCGCAACCGTTACAGGTCCTGGGTTTATAAGGTTCGAGCCGATCCGGCAGCTGGAAGAGGGGCTCCTGGGACTCAGAGCAGGCCCTAATCGGCGCTTGGACTACGCCTCCCAGAAGCCTTCACGACATGGACGGGTCCTCTGCTGGGGGAAGGGGAATTCCTTCAGAGCGGAGGCCGTAGAGAGTGGGGGCAGGAAAACAGGTGAGAGGAACCCTGGCTAATTCCGTTATGCTGCCGAAATCGAGTTGGGGGGCGTACGTGGACAGATGTAGTAACAGAGGGCGGGGGCAATGGCTTTGTTTACCTTCGACCAACACGGCCTCCCCCGCGGGTTTCGAGATTTGCGTTCGACTGGCCCAGTCCACCTTCTGCAATATTTTGCAGGGGGTGACTTCCTAGGGAGGAAATCACCCTCATCGCTAAATCAAAGAGCCCGGCCTCTTTCCGACGGCGCTAGCCAAGAAAGACTTTGCGAGAAAAACGACGCGGGGCTCGAGCCTCCACGGATGGTTCAGGGGGGTTCTCCCAACCCGAGCGATCTCTCCACTCTCCTCAGGGGCCCGTTGGTTCACGCCGGCGCCTTTTAAGGGCACCGTGGGGCGAACCGAGCGCTCAGAGCTGCTCCGGCCGCGGCCCTGGGAACTGGAGGAGCCGCGGTAGGTGGCGGAGGGCAGGTGGTGCTGGGGCCTCGGGGCGGGCACCTAGACCGTCCCTCCCTCCTTCCCTCTTTCCCCTCCCCCAGCCCGTCCGCCCGCGAGGCAGGGCCTTGCTGGCCGCCTCCGCGGGGAGAGCACGGGACCCGGTGGGGGAGGGGGTGGCGGAGTGTTAAGTCCCAGACCCTCCCGTCCCCTGTGTCCTGAGTTCGCTTCCCCGCGGCCAGATGATGGGAGCTGATTGGGAACAGGCGAGCGACAGCCCCACTGAGCGTGCCCTGGCGCCCTCCCCCCCACCCCGAGGGGCTAGCGGACGCCCCATGCCCCACCCCGCGGGGACAGGCAGAGCAACCGATGGAGAGGTTTAAGATTGGAGAGGGGGGCCTAGCCTTTTGCTTCTTCACTGGGGTGGGGGGAGGGGTGCTCCCACTTGTCACCCCTATGCCCACCGGTGCCATATGGAGAAAAAGCAGTCAGGTCCCCACATACCTGTTCGTGTGCCTCCCTGCCTCATGTTTTTCTTCAGTCTCCCCCAGAGCTGTGGGACTGGGACCTAGGGGGAAGGTCTCCAGGGGTTTTTGACTCTTTTCTTCCTTGGCCTGACTTGATCCTAGGTTATCCAGGTTCCAGCACAACCTCAGCATCCCTGAAACCCTTATGTCAGGGGTTACCGCCACCCAGTGGGGTGGGGGTCCAACCTTTATTTGAGGGACAGGTGATGGTGCAGAGAAAGCCTGGATTGAGAGTTGGGCCTGGTGGGGTTTGAGGGAGGGCCTAGCGGCCTGCTGCTCTGTGTTGGGCTTAGCCCCATGCCAGTTGTTAAGCTGAGAAGTTTTAACTTGTTTAGTGAACGAACTCAGGGCTGTCTGTGCCCCTCAGATGCACAAAATGGAAGGGGAAGGAAGGCAGCAAGAGAGGGCTTCTTACACTTTTTTCTCTGCCTGCCTGAGAAAGAGGAGGCCCCTCGCGGAGCTGGTTTGCCTTCTTTTGTGTCCTGGTTTGATTCCTTATGGCTTCCGTTCTGTTCCCCCTCTCAGCCTGGCCTGTTTTAGGAAACTCAGACTGAAAGTATCAGTTGCGTGGTGGTAGTTGCATTGTTCTAATTACTGCCGTGTGTGGCCACATCCCAACAATTAAAATGCAGAAAAACACAAAATCACTCTCAGAGAGGACTGGAAGTTTGCTATTTGGCCAAATGCCTCATGAAAACCTTGAAAGAGTTTGCTTTATTCCCTGCTTCTCATGGCTGGTCAGCCTGAGGCCTGGGGTCTCTGAGGGTAAAAGCCTGCCTTAGGTTTCCTCTCTGGTTGGTCTTTGAGGGCAGAGTTAAGAAACCAAGAGCAGAAGTGATACAAGCTTTAGCTTCTCCTACAAGAATGGGGGAAGCGGCTGAAGGGAGTGCTCAGGAAACTGGAACTTCAGGGTGGTAATAATAATTATGCATGAAAATATTATTTAACTATAGTGGTGGTTGACTTCTCCTGCCTCCTTTTTGCTTAAACTCCAAGTACATCGAAGTGTGTTTCTTTGCTTCTCTTTGTGGTCTGCCTCCCTCTGAGGTGGAAATCGAGTAGAGAGGATTCCCGCCGCCGCCCCCCCCCCCCTTTTTTTGGCCAGGGTTGAAAGTTATCTGCCCTCAAGGTCAAGCCTTTTGGGCTTTTCTTGGCATGTGAGTGAGGGAGGTTGATATCCAGCCAAATAAACCAACCCAATTGCCTTCTTCATCTTAATATTATCACTTGTAGCACCCTGAGGCTTTATAGAGCAACAAATAGGAAGGGTGAGAAACAGCAGTCTGTGTGGACTTCTGATTTGTTCAGGCCAAGTGGTATACTTCTTATGTTTGATATTTTGCATTATTATATTATCCCTGTGACAGATTAAGATTATTCTGCCCATTTTTCATATGGGTAAACTGAGGGAAAGAAAAGTTTGATGATTTGCCAAGACCATGACAGCAAATCGGATCCAGATTTGATTTCTTGATAGTTAGTTCTCTTTGCTAGCAAATGCTACTTACACTGTCTGATTGCTGTCTGCCTGCTGGTCATTTCTGGGAATAGGCAGAACAGTATGGAAATGTTAGATTAACTTCCCTCCTCCGTTGATTGAGGTCCCTCAGGCAATTGTGTGGGCTTGAAGCCTGTTCTCTGATAGAATTAGTTTGCTTCTACTGTAATTGACCATGAGAAAGAGTCTTGATTAATTGTATTCATGGTCTTTGAGTCAAATCAGGCTAAAAACTTAGTTGAATGAAGTTAGAGTTGTTGTTTTTAACATCTGTAGAGTTGAAATGTGAATGGAATTACCCTGGTAGCATTTTCTTGTCTTCTTATAAGAGAATATGTACAGTATCTGTTGGAGAACAATAATATCAGCTGTTGAGGATAAAGGAGAATATAATACCTTGTTTACTCTGGTTTGAAGTAGAAAGTCATTCCTATAACCAGTGCACTGTTACTATTTCTGTAGTTTAGGAAGAGGCTACCTCTTCTTGCTTTTGACTGGAAGATAAAATATTGGACTAATCAGGATGGAGATAACGATGTAGGCATTTCTCTCGTCTGAGCTCGTGGTGCTGGTATTTTGGGTAGGCAGAGCAGAGCACGAACCAGGTTAGGAGTGGCAAATAGGTTTCAACTTGCTTGCTAACTCCATTTTATTATACTGGTTATCCGGAGTGCCAAGTTGAGACTGTTTCTGAGGCTATGTTTAGGCTTAGCCGGAAAGAGCTGTGATCAGTTAATGATGTGTGCCAGAGGCCTGACATAGGGATGCTGGGGTATGTGTGCCTTGCATTTTCCATCTCTGGAGTAGGTACATCTCTAATATCACTTGGGGCTGATCCATCTGTAATTGGCAGACTCAGCAGGCATGACTGGAGAGGGAAGTCCCAATGGTGCTAGAATGGTGCTGCAGTGGCAGAAGACAGCTCACGAGTGAGGTCTGGAAGAACAACAGGGAAGACATCCATCATTTGCTCCAAAGTGTGCAAGTCAAATCCCGGGGAGAATCATGATAACCCTGATCACTGAGCAGCTACAGAAGCAGACTCTGGATGAGCTGAAATGCACACGCTTCAGCATCAGTCTGGTAAAAGACAGTCTTCCCACTTCTCTAAGACCCCCTCGCCCTTTCTTAGGCTATTTGTTGTTACTACTTCAGCCTTGTCCTGTGTTGTATGAATTATCGTACTTGTACTAGATGTGCCCACTAAAGGCTCAAAACCCAGCCCAAAAGGAAGAGGGCAGGGATTTTTTTTACTGTTAAGAGAAGGGCCACTAAAATTTGGGTGGAGAAAGGTTTGAGATACTGGAAGATGTGAATTATTTTACTAACTTTGAGAGGATAAGAGAACACTTAGATGTCCCTAATATCCCTATAGCCCATGAATTGCAGAGGGGAGCTGAAAGGGCTTCCTGGAACTCTGTCCTGATCTTGAATCATGATGGATATTCTGTGTCTCTTAGCCTTTGCCTGATCATGCAGACATCTCCAACTGTGGGAACCCTTTCCAGCTTGTGTCTGGTAAGACATTATGTGTACATTTGTGTGTATGCCATGCCTCCATCCACATGTTTCTTTTATTGGTTTTCCATAACCAGGTCTAACTAGCCTGCCTCCACAATTTTCTTACCAGGGTCAGCTTCTGAGATTGGTGCTTGTCTCCATTTTATTGCACCAGTATGGGAGTTATCTGTTTACCTTGCTCTTATTCTAGCCTTGTAGGAACTTTTGTAATCTAATTTTTTGAGTAGGGAATACAGTCACATTTCAAATTTTTTTAAATAGGAAAAGTGTTAATCTGAAAAAAGTCCCCCTTCCTTTTCTATCTACCTAGCTTCTATCACCTCCCTAAAAGTAATTCCTGTTATTAGTTTCTTGTCTATTCAACCAGAGTTTTTGTTTTTGTTTTTTTTTACAAATAGAAGCAAATATAAATTAAAATTTTTTTTATTCCCACTCTTTTAACACAAAAGGTTGCATTCTGTATATTTGGAACTTTCTTTTTAAACTAATCATAATAAGGCTAGAAGATCTTACCATGTAAGTATGTTGAGTGTTTCCTTGTGGGTGGCCAGACCCAGAGGAACACAAGCACCATCAAAGGCTTTTCCCACTGTACCCTCCCCACCCTTGCCTTCACTAGGAATACAAATGATCTCTTACCTGCTTGATGCTTTGACACATAGGAAAGGTAAAGGCTAAGGACGGAGAGTGTAGGCCAGGTTTCCGCAACTCAGGGCTTGGGGGTTGGGGGAGCAAAGAGCTCGGTGGAGTGGAGTGAAAGGTGAGCATGGCACACACACCTTTGCTTCTCTTGACTCATTCTACCTTTGACAGGGATTCGCAGGCAGTTTATGATTCTACATTTTTAGTTTCAGGTGGTTCCTCATAACGGAGGCACTATAGTCTGCTGGGTAAAAGACCTAGCTTTAGCATCGGACAGATCTGGTTCTGAACCCTGCTTTGGTCATTTGATTCCTGTATAACTGTTGGCAAGTTATGGAACTTCTCTCATCTGTGAAATGGGGGTAGTGATAGTACCTAACTCATGAAGTTTAGGGGAAACCTCACATAAAGTGCTCACTATGTTTTGTAGCACATAGTAAGCTTTTGAAAATATATTAGCTATCATTAATTCTATCTTTATTATGAATGCCTTCCAGAAGGTGCTTCCTGGAGGGGCCTGCCCCACTGTTCCTGTGCCGAGTTCCAGGATAGCCTCAACCTCAGCTACCACCCCTCAGGCTTGAGCCTGCACCTCAGACCACCCAGCCCAGGAAGTTCCCCACAGGAGCAGTCCCTCTCCCAAGTCCTAAGCCCTGAGCCCCCAGACCCAGAAAAGCTTCCTGTGCCCCCTGCCCCTCCATCTAAGAGGCACTGCCGCTCACTCTCAGTGCCCGTGGACCTGTCTCGCTGGCAGCCAGTGTGGCGGCCCGCCCCCTCCAAGCTGTGGACTCCCATCAAGCACCGGGGCAGTGGTGGAGGGGGTGGGCCACAGGTGCCTCACCAGAGCCCCCCAAAGCGGGTCTCCAGCCTCAGGTTCCTCCAAGCTCCCAGTGCCTCTTCTCAATGTGCCCCAGCCCACAGACCCTACAGCCCCCCTTTCTTCAGCCTAGCCCTAGCCCAAGATTCCTCTCATCCCTCTGCCGCCTCCCCACAAAGTGGCTCCTGGGAGAGTGATGCTGAGTCCCTGTCACCTTGCCCACCCCAGCGCCGCTTCTCCCTGTCACCCAGCCTGGGCCCACAGGCAAGCCGCTTCTTGCCCTCTGCCCGGAGCTCCCCTGCATCCTCCCCAGAGCTGCCCTGGCGACCTCGAGGCCTGCGCAATCTTCCCCGAAGCCGCTCACAGCCTTGTGATCTTGATGCCCGCAAAGCTGGGGTCAAGCGGCGCCATGAGGAGGACCCTCGGCGGCTGCGGCCTTCCTTGGACTTTGACAAGATGAATCAGGTGGGACTGGCAAGACCAGGGAAGCTGGGATGGGAGTAGCGAAGACTGTTCCATTTTCACTTGTAAGGTGTCCTCTAGCTCCGGGCCCTCCTGACATGGCCTCTCCTGGCACTCCTGTCTGCCTGAGCCTTGGCTAAGGGTGGTCTACCATCTCAATTTGCCCAGGATTATCCTGGTTTTAGCATTGAAAGTCCTGTGAAATTCTTCAGTTCTGGGAGTTGCAGAGAAACTCAGTGGACCCATGTTAAACCTTCCAACAGAGATCCCAGATTGTCCTACCGGAGGCATCTTCCCTCTTTATGCATGGCTCAGAAAAGCCCCATCATTAGTGCCCTGCCCCTTCTCATGCAAGGCTGGTTTTGTCCCTTGCCCTTCACTGATTCACGTGGGCCTGGGAGGGCTTAAGCAAAATAGGCTGCTGCATTATTCATTCACTCAACAAATGTTTTTTGTCTTCCCAGTATGAGTACAGTTGTAGGCACTTGCCCACTCTTTTCATATTCTTCTTTGGGACCACTGGGTCATAAACCGCTTTGAGGACTTACTTATTCATAGTCATTCGTTCAAGCAGTCAACAAATGTTATTGAATACCTACTACTTAACAGACTCCGACTAGGCACTGGCAATATAGGAGTGAAACAAGCTGTCAGTCAGTACTCCTACACACATGAAGTTTATAAACAGGCTTCTAATCTTGAATCTGATAGAAACTATGGGCTCTTTTCCTCAAAAAAATATGCATGTACACTGAATTTTCAAAATTTTATCTCGGAGTTCATGACCTCACCCTAACGCATAGGACTCCTGCTTTCAAGGGTAACCAAGAGGGGTACTTTGAAATACAGCTTGGGCAGGATTCTCTGGGAAGTTAACATCTCTCTTTGCCTTAATTTTGTTTGTTTGTTTGTTTTGTTTGACAGAAACCATACTCAGGAGGTCTCTGTCTCCAAGAAACAGCCCGGGAAGGCAGCAGTATCTCTCCACCGTGGTTCATGGCCTGCAGCCCCCCACCCCTCTCTGCTTCCTGCAGCCCCATTGGGGGTTCCTCCCAGGTGCTGAGTGAAAGCGAAGAGGAAGAGGAGGGGGCCGTGCGGTGGGGGCGGCAGGCGCTAAGCAAGCGGACACTGTGCCAGCAGGACTTTGGGGACCTGGACTTGAATCTGATTGAGGAGAACTAAAACTGAGAGGCTACTTCCTGGGGCCACACAGACTGACTCTCTTATGGCTACTAACAAGTGTCGAGGTCCCAAGGCTGGGGGCCCAGCCTGGGAATGGGGGTGAATGGAGGGCTCCGACTCAGGGCAGCCGGAAATCTTCTCGCTCCAGGAAGCTCGACTATGCCGAGAGACTGGCCGGGACAAGATAAACGGAGCTGGTGGCGGGAGGGACAGCCCCAGAGCAGACCCTTCCCATGGCGGCCCTGAGTGTGAGTATCCCTGCCACCGAGAAAGCAATGGGCAGGGATGGAAGGGGTCTGCCGACCCCAGCTCGGGGAATTTCACTAGCCCCTTTGCTTCAAAGGGCACTTGTGTCTTAGAATTTGGCCAGGGTGGGGGGTTCATTCAGCCTCCTTGGAGAAATTGTGTGAGAGTGTGTGAGTGCATGAGAGTGCTCGAGGAAAGGTGTGTTTGGGTAGCTTTAGGGAAGGAAGGCAGTTGAAACCTAACAGCAGAGCACCACAGTACTCCCAGGATCTTAGGTTTTCATGGGACAGCAGGCTTGTTCTAGGAGTCGGGGTTCTAAGGAGCTCTGGAAGCAAGCTTGTAATCTGTTAGCAACAGTGGCTCTGCAAAGGATTCTATTTGGGGGTCCTCAACTAATGGTCTTTTCCTCAGGCCCATACCTCCCCTAGATAGATCTAGTATTGGCTGGAGAGGGCGCTGCATATTGATTCTGAGCTGGCTTTTTTTTCTTATCAGATTGCCAAGGCTGGATACAAGTTGCCTATCTCAGTCACTAAGTAGATGCAAGCACATGTGGGCAATTAAGGCAGGGCTGAAGGGCTCCATCTCTTTCTTTCCCTTCCTACTGATGGGACCTCTTTTCCCTCTTACTTTCTGCCCTTTGAGGGTCAAGAAGAAGGAAGGAAGCCCCTGTATGGAGGCTGACCTGCAGCAGAAGTAGTGTTCAGTCCCCAGCAGGCATAGGTGAGTGCACCCCAGCACTGCCCTTTGGAAGCAGACTGTAGAGAAACTTGTTATAAGATCCAGGCCTAGCCATTTTTTCTGAGTTGGTTGAGAAAGAGGAAGGGGATGTCAGCATTTATGAGTTTGCTCATCTTCCACTCCTGCCAGGAAATGTTTATTTGCCTCTAATTGGCCCTTAGAGACCTCAGGGAGGTTGAGGCTCACTGAGGGATTGGCTGAGGATGTGTAAAGCAGACTGAGAAGCAGCTGGGAGTTTGTTGTTGCTGGATTGAATTTCTTTTATTGTTTCACACCCACAACTTGGGCTCAGCAACAGGTCTCAGTGGCCACACTGATGGGTTTAAGGATTTCAGAAGCTCTATAGGGCTGGCTCCGGGGAGATGCATACTGAAGCTGCTGCCATAATAGCTTTTGAGGCTTTGTCCGGCTTTGAAGAAGGGCATTTTCCCAGGGTTTTGTAGGAACCAGTTGCTCATGTTAGGAAAGAGGACCTATGTGTTTTCTTCCTTATGGATTTGAACTTATGGTTTTCTGGGTCTCCCACATGCTAGATAGGAGCATCAGTGAGGCCCTAGCATCCTTGCCTCCACTCCGGAGGAGATGGCTATGTCTTCTTCAGCCTCCTGCCTTTAGAGGTTCTACCCCTCCAGGACTCCTTCCCTTCACCTGCTAGTTTGCACGAGTTACCAGTGAGCTACCAGGTCTGTAGGGGCCTGAGAGAGGTTCTCTGGAGAATCCAAGGAAACTGTGAGCCCAGGAGTTGCCCCTCCTTGGTTTTATCCCTCCCCTTTCTTTTCTCCCTCTTTAGGCCATAATTTCCCTGGTGCCAGCTTCTTTTCCTCCTGGGCCATCCTCATGCCTGGGCTCTGCTGCAGATTGTGCCAGCTTACAATAGGCCACTGGTAATGTCAGGGGGTTCTCTGCAGGCCCAAAGCTGAAGAAGTGAGGGCAATAATTTCTGCCTCCACCCTGGCTTCCTCAAAACCCTAGGGCACCATCCCTAAGGGAGAAGGTCTATAGATGCCATATTTGAATTCCATTACTTTAAGATCTGGAAAGTTAAACTAGCTGGAACTATTGTTTTGCTTCCTAATCTAAGTACCTGTGGCCCTTGGACAAGCCTTTTCGAGAAGTGGTTTATTTTGCTTTACATGGTAGATCTGTATAAACCAAATGCTATTTTTCAAAGCATTTGGACTGCTGACCATTTAAAAGCAGCCTGTGATTGCTTCTTTTGTAAAGCAAGCAACCTCCCTCTACTTTAGCTGTTTTGACAATTTGGATTTTCACATATTGGGCTTACCCAGAGTGGAACACACCTCTGCAGTGGTTGACCCTGGGTAGACATCTGCATCTGTGTTGTGTGTGTGGTGTGGCTGATCAGTAGGTGAGTATTCCTGCGTGTGTGAGTGAAGCCACTCCCAGGCTGGTGCTCTCCTCCTGTGCCCGGTGACTGCCCACTGGCAGCTCCAGCTGCCCTTCACTCCCACCTGCTGCCAAAGTCCCTGTGCTAATGGGATTACAAATACAAAAAGTGGAAAAATTTTTTCGTAAACTTTGTTTTATATTAAAAAAAATCCATAAGTCTGTGTGTGTTAAACATGAGGTCCTGCCTCTGTGGCTGTGTTTGAAAAAATAAAGTTTTATTAGAATAATCCATTTTCCCAAGCAACCTTGTGTACTACAGTGTTGTCTTCCTTTCTTCACAAAGAAAGGCAAGGAGGAAGTGGGGAGAAGGCCACGCAACTCTTCCAGCTGCTTCTTCTATGACATGGCTGAACTTTTGCCCCTCGAGGACAGTATTTGGTCCCTGGGCCCTTTGCAGCCACAGTAGTTATATCCTGTGACCCAGCTTCTGTTAAGACCTCAGTTATTTCTGGCAGTCTGATTTGGTCTCCTGTTTCCCTGGTACTTATAGCCATCTCTTCTTACCTCCTGTCACTCTCACTTCCAGCAGGGTGAAGTCAAGTATTAATCCATTCTTCCTCCCTGAGAAATGCTAGATGGTGCAATTAGAAACTTGTCTAGAATGGTTTGTAGGCTTTGGGAAGTATGGAGAAGGCGTGATATGGACCTTGTCCAGGAGTGTCTTTTCAGAGTTTTCATACATTTTGTTGTGGAGAGCTGGAGATAAAGTTGTCAAAATTCAAAGTCCAAAGACCTCAGCAATTTCACCATCCTGAAAATACTGGTTTTGGAAAACTACCCTAGCAGCAGAGCTGCTTTTTCGCTCTAGAAGGTGGTATTTTCCCTAATGCTTCAATTTGGAATGTTCATTTGCTGAAAGAAGCTGTGTGGCTCACTCTCTCTCTCTAGACCTTTCTATTCCACCCTTTCTTCTCCCTCCGTTAGCATTCTTCCAATGTGTGTGGGTGAAGTGTAGTTGCTTAGAGAGCTAGGCAGGAGCCTCTTGTCCCTAAGGCATAGCCTTTCTTTACCAGTTGTAGCAATGACTTGCCAGGCAGCAAGAAGAGTCAAGTTGCTTAGCCTCCGACCCAGTTTTCTGCTTCAAATTGGTGACACTCATCACTGAATACCAATGAAGTGTGCAAGAAGACAGGATTGGCTTGACTACCTGGAGGAGGAACTTTGAGGGGATGAAAAAACACCCTGAAAAGAGTGGGAGTTGTCCTCTATCCTGGAAACAAAGTAAGAAGGGCTTTGAAGGGGGTAGGGCTATATAGCATGTGGTTAAAGAATCTCAGAATCACAGGTTCGTTCTTTGTATAAAACTGCTGTTATGTTTCGCCTACTGTTTGAGCAGGGTTAAGGCCTGAACAAACTTACTTTCCTCTGCTTTTTTTCCTTTCTGGTCAGTTTTTTTGTTGGGTTTTTCTACTGTTTATTTTCTCTGAAGGCTAGTGTGATTTCATTTTCCATTGCTGAAGCATAAGAAAGAATATAAACTTTATGAGGGTTTTGTTTTATTCTTTGAAAACTTACTGGCTTATGAAAGTGTTGCCATATTTGTGAATTAATTATTTATTTTTTGTCTTTGCTTTCCCATTCCTGAGCTTAGGCACAAAGACACCACTTGTGTCTGGTGCTGTGAGAAGCTAGCTTTGGACAGTGGGACAGTAATAAGAGCTCCCCATGAGAGAAAATCCCAGCAGTGAATTTTAATGGAAAATCTACAAGGCAGCTAGGTCATGTATGGATTCATCTCTTTCTCTCTTACCAATTACAATTTGTGAGGAGTGTGTTTTAAGAGGTGTCTCGGCCCAGAAAAACCAAGAAAAACTGAATCAGGCCTCAGATTGGCTATGGAAGATGGACACTATAGGGAATAGGGAGAGGAAAAAATCCAAAGAAATGTTTCCTTGGTGCTCCATAAGGTTAGTTCTAGAATGGCTTCACTGGATGTTGTACTTTGACTGAAGCCTATAACTGGTACTTCCCTCTGGCCCCCAACCTTTGCTACAAGGCAAGTAGGTCAAAGGTAAAGAAGATTATGGACAGATTTCTAGGTAGGCACATAAGTCTGGAAAGAATGCTACTGCTCTTAATTGTCTGTGGGTCAGATCAGTGAAAGAAATGGGTACTTTTAGGGTAGTAATCATGGATTAATACCATCTTTTCCTGGTTTGTATCTACTTCCATGTATACTCTGCATCCATAAGATTATGGAACTTGTGCTAGTCTCTAACGTGACCAATGTTAATGACTGAGATTTCTCATTGCCCAGTGTAAACAAAAATCTAGGCAAAAAATATCCCACTATCTCCCCTTCTCTACAGCCACTTTTCTGACAGGAGTATCAGTCTTCCATGCCTATGAATTCAGATAGGAGTGGTGGGGTTTTCTTTGTCCCCAGCTCCACTTATTTCCATGGTAAGATGTACTTTGGTCTCTTTCCAGTTCCCTTAAAAGTTGAATTGAGAAACACCTGGACTTAATAACATTGGCTGATTTGGAAGCAGGAAGAAGCTCCACTAGGATATGTCAGACTATTGAGATGTTGGAAGCACGTTGGCCTTCAGCCAATATAGAGTGGCATTATCATATACAATGGGTATAAAACGTTGGTCAATTGGAAAGGGACCTATGAAGTATTGGTAATATATAATGAAATGGTACCATGTTATGGACAAGTGAGAAGAAAGATATTGTGTCCCATGGACCAATGGGAAGTTTCCTAAAAGATAAGGACAGGAGGGTAGTGCCTATTTTCAGGCTTGGAAATCTATCAGGTACTGGGGCACTAACTTCTTATCTCAGAATATCAATTCTCTAGGTAACTTGCCCCTCAGCCACCCACCCCAGTTAAAGTCTTTGGTATACAAGGAGGGTAAGCTAAAACCTCAGATAAAGGGGCCCCCTAAGGGCAATATGGCACCAGGATGGTGCCAAGGGAGACTGAAGGACCCGCCCACTTCCCCACCCCGGCCGAAATTGCAATTCCCCTCCCTGCCGCAGGGGGCACTGCAGGCCCCGGGGAGGTTGGGGCGGAGCGCTGCGAGGGGCCCGGACCTGCCGGCCCGCTCCGAAGCGCGGGGGGCGCTGTGCGGGGCCCGGGCTGCGGCTCCGCTCCCGGCCACGGGGGGCGCTGCGCGGCGCCGGTGGTTGGTGGTGGCTGTTGGGGGGGGGGGGGGGGGGAGCCGCGGCCGCGGGTGGTGCGGAGGGAGGCCTTGCGGGCGGATCGGGAGATCGGCGGCGGAGGTGGTGGGAGGCGGCGGGCGGGAGCACGGGTCCGGCCGGCCCTGGCGATGGCGGACGCGGCAGCCTCCCCGGTGGGCAAGCGGCTGCTGCTTCTGTTCGCGGACACCGCGGGCTCGTCCTCGGCCTCGGTCCCCGCGGCGGCGGCGGCGGCGGCGGGCGGAGATCCGGGGCCTGCGCTGCGCACTCGGGCCTGGCGGGCCGGCACGGTGCGGGCCATGAGCGGGGCGGTGCCCCAGGACCTAGCGGTGAGTGGCGGCCGAGGCGGGCACTCGAGGCCGGGGTTGCACGGCCTGCGGGCGGCCTCCCCGGGGGCCTTTGTGAGGGGGCGGTGGGGTGGAGGTGACCCAGTTCCGCGCCCCCAGATCTCCTCAGCGCCCCCCGCCGGCTCCTCAGCACCCCGAGCTCTGGCCAGCATGGCTTCCGCGTCGGGGTGCGCGCCCCGGTTTACCCCGGGGGGCAGCCAGGGCGCTAGGAAATGCTGCCTCCACCCGGCAGGCCCCGCCTCCTGAGCGACCCCTTTCTCAGCGTCCCCCCCCCCCCCCAACACTCATAAGGAGCAGGCTCTAGCACCCTGGGTTCCGGGGCCCCTTAGAGTTCTGCCCGTGTGCCGCTGCCCCCTGGAAGAAGCGGACCTGTAGTCTCCAGCCTCTCGTGGGAGACCTGCGCCCTGTTCCCTTCTTCCCCGAGCCCCGAATGGGGCGGGAATGTGGGCACTTGTGGGAGATCGAGAGGCTGCAGTTGAAGCTGCTCAGAGCTTTTTTATCTGGCAGTTACTTCCTCCTCGTCTGAGCCAGACTCGGCCTGGCTGTCTCCAGAAAGGCCAGCTCTCTTCAGACTCCTCTGTCTTTGCGCTTCTGGGTGACAGGAGCTGCCGTAGTGCCTGCTTTTGATAAGTTTGAGATCTGTCTTAGCAGCCAAATGGGGCTGTTGGGTGGTGCTTTTTATCTCCTAGCTGGGCAACTCCCCCAAACCTTGGGAGAGGTTTTGTTTTGAAACTTTGTGTTGGGGCATGGCCACTTTTGAATACTTGTCTTGGTGTATTTTGTGATTAAAGTTGTTCAGTAATAGAACTTAACTAGCATTCGTGTCCGTGATGCGTTATTTTTGTTAATGTAGCTACAAAATGTTGTCTTTGAACTTTGGCAAGCCTCTTTAGTTCCTCATTCTGATAGCGGCCCTAGGTTCTGTGTTGAGATAAGGCTGTGAAAAATAGGGGGATTCTTTTAGATTGTGATAGATCCGCAGGCAGAAGGAAAATTTTCTTGATGAACTTGCTTTTGCAGATATTTTTTTCGCTGTAAACGGGAATTCATTTTGTAAGATTTGATGTTAACATTGCAGGTTTCTGATACTCATTTTTCTACCTACCGATCAGTGGTTTTAGACTCCCCGCCCCGCCCCATATAGAAGTCTTCTGGGTTTTGCTTACGGCTGGCTTTGGCTTTAAGAAAAAGGCTGCTTGGACATTTATGAGGCTTTAGTGGGGCGAATTTTTAAAGAGATATCAGGAATATAATAAGGTGAAGAGGATGATTAAGCAAGGAGATTTGGAGTTAAATTCCTTTGCGATTTCTTTAGAAGACTGCTTTTTAGGTTAAGACTGGGGGAGAGGTGTCCCTCCTAGATCCAGTAATTTACCACCTTGAATGCAAAACTTAGGTTAAGATCCACTATTAAATCCATATTTTGACCTAAAAACTTAGTCTGTCCTAGCCTTTCAGTCGAAGTTTTCGGTTCTAGTTGTTTCCTCCATCAGATGAATTGCTAATGAGCTCTGCACCTGAAATGGCTACCCATTCACTTTGTTGTTTGCTGAGCTCCCAAAGGGCAGTGGTTTTTGAAGCTCACGGAGATGCTGGACACCTGCTAAGCTAAATACTGAAGAATTGTGCCACTGGGCCCATGGCACTGGTTACTCAAACCAAGTAAAAAGTTTCAGTGATTCAAAGCAAAGTGTTACAACTGTGTTGAGGTCTTGGATGGAGATGTATGCATTTAGAAGCAAAGGCAGTTTGGGGTTTTAAGAATAGGCTTATGCTTGTCTCATATGTATAATCAAGGAACATAGATGAGAAAAAAAAGCGACAACAAAACTCAGCCTTTAAAATATTTTACTAGCTTGCAAAATTGCTCAAGAATTGCTGCTGTGATGATGAGGTTCAGTTAATGACAACAACTAATATAGAATCAGAACTATCCGTTTGTTTTCCTTTTTCATTAAAGAGATTTCCTTTGGACCTTTGGCATGTGTGCCTTTCCAATTTTGCACCACACAACCGTAGTAAACACAACTGTCTTCCAATCAAAAGTGTTCTTCCTGTACTCAAGGGTGGAGTTTGCAAGCAGCTGGCCTGTGATTGGACAGATTTTCATTCAGTTATGTTTAAGATGTTTTCAGGCATGCCTGGTTTTGAGTAATGCATGGCAGGGCGCCCCCTGTTAAGGATGAGTAATTGAGGGTTGAATGAATGAGTTTTTGAAGTGATTGCAAACACTTTGCAATTTTAGGCTCCATTAATATCCTCTTTCTAAATAATTTTGATCCAGAAGTCTTTCAAAATGTAGTCCTGATTCATTAATGAACCCCCCCCCCACCTTTTTTTTTGGAAAGCATTACTAAAGCCATAAGTTAGGATCTTGATCAAGAGTTTTGTTGAAAAGAATTTGATAGCTGGGCATTTTCCTCACCAAAGCTATGCTGAGAAATAACTACTGAGATTTTGAATTAAGTAGTTAAACATCTTTTTTTCCTTTCCCTCTTCCATGTAATAGTAACTTTATTTGTATTTCAAAATAGGCTTGTTATATTTGAAAAAAAGTCTAGTTGCAAAATTAGTATTATGGATTTTTATGCCTTTCTAACGCTGTGTCCTCTTTGTGTTCTGGATCGTTATTGGTCCGTGTAAGTGACAGAGACCTTGGGACCTTCACATTTGTAGCCATGGTAAATACACAGATACACAAAAACATAGATTTTTCTTTTGGGGGATAATAAAAGCAAAACTTACATTTTGCAGAATGTCAAAATGCCAAGAGTATACACAGGAAGGTCAACAATCTGCATCCTTTAGCAGCTTTCACTTGTTGAAGAAGCCTTGTGTGTCTTCTTAATACTGGTACAAAAATATAAAAACATCTCTCTCTACACAAAAGGTGGGGGGTTTTTTTGTTTGTTTGTTTGTTTGTTTTTAAGCAAATGCTATCATACTGTGCAATATCTGTAACCTGTGTCTTTTTTTTTTCTTTCCATTTAACGTTAGACCATGGGCATCAGTACCCATGACCTTACTTATCATTTTAGATAACTACATTATAGAATGGATATACAATGATTTATTCAATCATTTCCCTTTATGATGGACATTCAAGATATTTTAAATTTTTTAGCACTTACAATGGAGTTAGTATCCTTGTACATATGTCTTTATGTAATCATGGTTTTATTTCTAGGTTAGCCATCCAGGAGTGAAATTGTTGGGTTAAGGAGTACATGTATGTATTTTTATTTTATTAGGTAATGCCAGTTTATTTTCCTGTGAGATTATAGCGTTTCATACTCTGACCCACATGCAGGCAGTGCTTGTTTCTTTTCATCCTTGCCATCTCTGGTGTCAGCAGTCTTTGTCATTTTTTGTAATCTGATGAGTGAAAAATAGTATCTAGCATTTTTATGACCACTGATCTTTTTCTGTGTTTATTAGTCTCTTACATTTCTTTTATGAGTTATTTATGCCAAGTTTTTGCCTGTTTCAAAAAATGGAAGTTTTCTTATTCTGTTCAAGTTCTGTATTTGGCACATTAATCCCTTTACCTGTCAAGAGTATCATTTCTCTCATTTGTCTTTTAACTTTGTTTAAGGGTTGCTTTGCCACATAGAAAAATAAAATGTTCCTATCAGCAGGTCTGTTAGACCTTTCTTAATGGCTTCTGGGTTTAATTGCTTGGGAAGAAGACACCCACCCTCACCCCTGCCACCTTGAGCCTGTATAAATATTCTTCAAATTTTCTTTCTAATGTTTCATTTTTTTACCTTTAGATCTTTAGTCCATCTGGAATATTTTTATAAGTGGCATGTGTGGTGGACAATGTAACTTTTCCTACTGAGTAGGAACCACTTGTGGCAACACCAATTTTATTAACTAAACCATCCTTTTCTTTCTATGTGATAGAATTAAATTATGCTTTTAGTAGTCATGAATTGTTTTGAATGTATATCTTACCTGTCTCAGCTATCCAGAACTTGCAACAGGAGTAAAAGCATATCTGCCTTAATTTTTTTAACCCTTTAATTTTTTCATCTTTATCTAGAGGAAAGGTGGGCTCTAAAGTACTCCTTTTCTTTGATTTGAGTTGGTGTAATAGATGTGGGAGTGTCAAGGCTAGTACCATATTTCTTCCGTCTGGTAATCTTCCAAGAGGAGTGAAAGCATATCTGCTTTTTTTTAAAAAAAGAAAAAACTCTTCCTGCAGACTCTCCTCTTTGTCTCAGAGTAGGTGGACTTTAAAATAGCTGTCTAGTTTGTTTCTAGATAATGTAATAATTTGCAGTGTACGATTTAATATTATTTATTCTCAACCTAAGTTCACACATAGAACTTTAGCCCTAATTGAATTAGGAGGTCAGCCTTTAATGATTATCCATAAGTGTTCTTTTCTTGTTTATAATCCCTAAGCTAAATAAAAATCTGAATAATATTGTAGTACACTGTTTATTAAAGTCAGTAGAATATGTTTTGTGGATCAGTGTATGGTTTAGAGAACTTTAAATAAAAATGAGATGGTGCAAAAGAATGGTTAAATGTGAGGCCATCTACACACACTTTTCATCCTAACTCTCCTCTTACAGCAGGAGGTCTGTTTTTGAAACATTGAGCCACTATTGAATTTTTTAGGCACTCAAGTGCTTTGTGTAAGTTGCTTTTTAAAGTTTGTCTTCGTTTATGTGTGTGTGTCATTTTTGATACTTCTATCTTACTGTCTTTGCATTCTATTTATTTCAAGACTACAATGTGTCCACCAGTGGTCACACTGTACACTGGTCATTTTGTCCAGCATCCTCTCCCTTTACTGTACAATCAGATTTTTTTGTTTATTATGCATTTGTTTCTAAGAGTTGTTTCACTAACTCTCCATCTGTCAAGGACTCATTCCCTCCTTTAGTACTCACTTGCCTAGTTCTATTCTCCACCTTCTTCTTGTTGATTTAGTTTCCCCTCCACCCGCCTAAATCACGGGTAACTAACATGGCATTTTCTGTTAGTGATTTTCTCAGCAACAGCTGGAGTGGGTTCCAGTAGGCTTTGCTTCCTCAAGGCCTGGGGGACACAACACCTGTTGCTGTTTCTCAGTTTTCCACTGCCTTTGACAGGTTGGTGGTTTTTAAGCCCTCCTCATCCCACTGTTCCTACTGCTAAAGTGTCTTTTACCCTTCTGCAGTTGGATAAAACCTGCCTGATTAAACAGTGACCTCGATTAGTTTTGCAAGGGCAGGAGCTCTGGGGTGGGGTGGGGGGTGGGCGGTTGTGTCTTCAGGGGTAATCAGGCTCTAGGGAACTGATTCTCACTAACCAAACTCTTGAGACTGATTTGTAAATCCACATGTAATGTTATTAATTTACAATGGGAGATAAACCTATCCAGAGATCTGCACAGAGCCCCCTCCTGGTCTACTCAGGAGACCAAATTACAGATAAGAGGGATCCTTGTCCTGCAAAGAATCAGACAAGGAAAGCTGGGCGTTGCCAAATGGATATTTACAACATGCACTCTTGCTGATCCTCTGCTTTCCTAGTGCTTTCTAAGTGTTTTATACCCCTTTTACCCTTTGCTTTTGATTTTGTCGTCCATTGAAATCCTGTAAAGAGAAAAGAACACCTCTATTAAGTCTTTCTAAATCCCAGTGTTCTTCCTTTATCACTTGGTGAGATACTTCTTTTGTAATATTTATTAATTTTTCTTGGTGTAGATACATAAGCATATAGCTTATCTGCCCTTCTAGATTGTAAGTTCATCAAGAACAGGGAACATGTGCATTTTTACTATTCACCTTAAGTAGAATATTTAGAAGCCAGTATTACATCAACTTTTATTTCTGATTTTTTATTTTGTTTATTACGGATTTTCTACTCGGTGGCCCCCTGTATTTAACTTGATCTTTAAGGTTTTTTCTTTTGTATATTTTTACTGATATTGACTCACTACTGATTTTCTTCTTTATATGATTGGATTTATATTTGGGACCCCCATCCAAGGTACATTGTCAGTTGGTTTTTTGTGATTTACATCAGAGTTGTTAGATGTGTTTTGTTTTTCTGATTTTCAAGTAATACATGTCTAGTATACAAAATGTAGAAGTTATTTTAATAAAGCCCCTGTAGAATCACAACGTATTAAAAACTGCTATGTTTGGTACATAGTCTAATGTTTTTTTAAGTTGAATTCATACTGTATTTTCAGTTTTGAGTTTTTCTTTTAACTTAATATGTCAGTTATTTTCATGTATTACCAAAAAATTTTGTATTTTAGGTGATTTTAATTTTTTGTCATTTTTTGTATTTTCCACAGATAACATGTGTTGCTTTAGTAACTGAAAGAGAAACAATAAATGCTCTCAAAGAAATCTTATAGTTTTTATTGACTGGCTAATTTATTTAACTGCTCCTCTTTCATTGGATACTGAAATTGTTTCAGATTTTATGCTTTATTAATATTTCTGTGATGAATATTTTTGTGAATAAAGCCTGTTCTGTGTTTACTATGACTTCCTAGGATTATTGCCAGAAATGCTATTATGGAAATACAGGATATACACATACTTAAGATTCTTGATATATGACAGTTTTTTTTTCCTTTGAAGTCATTCCAGTTTATATTCTGACCAGTTATGAATTTGCTTAAGAAATGCATATTTATCAGAAGCCCAAGGTCCACTAGGCATTTCACATTATTTTATTTAATTTTACCACAGTTCTGTGAGGTATTTACTGTCCCTGTTAATAGACAAAGGAAGTAAGGCTCAAAGAGGCTAAAGTAACTTGCTCCCACAGCCAAGAAATGGGGAAGTAGGGGTGCAAATCCACATCTTTGTGATTCCTCTGCACCTAAAACCATTTATTTACACACACACACACACACACACACACACACACACTTTGTATTCAGCTTATTTCTGTGCTCAGTTGCATTTGACTGTTTGCAACCCCATGAACTGTAGCCCACCAGGCTCCTCTGTCCATGGAATTTTCCAGGAAAGAATACTGGAGCAGGTTGCCATTTCCTACTCTAGGGGATCTTCTTGACCCAGGGATCTAACCCTTGTCTCTTGCACCTCCTACATTGGCAGGCAGATTCTTTACCACTGTGCCACCTGGGATTCTAATATCATTTGTAACAGTTCATAGTTCATTTAGAATGTAGTTAGAAAAACTGGAAAAGAAAAGTTAGGAACCTTGGAAGTTAGTTTCCATTTTCCTTACCTTCTCATAGTCATTACCATATCCTGTTATTTTTATCTCTAATTTCTCAAATATGCTTTTCATTCATACAGTCTTGATCTAGATCTTGGTTTAGGCCTTTTACATCTCTTACCTGGGTTTTCATCACTTTATAATTAGTCTCCTTGCCTCCAGTTTCTTGCCTCTATGAGTTCTTTTCAAACCTGATCCCAAAGTTAATTCTTTCCTTTAAAAAAAAAAAAGTTAATTATATAAATAATATGTCTAAGGACAAAAAAGGAACATTTACTGATATTACCTTATTATCAGATAATACTATTACTTCTCCTATCCCAACCCTTCTCCTGTCCTCCCAACTCCCTAAAAAATCTGCAGCTTGCTTTTTTCCATATAATATATCTTAGAGTTCTATGTTCATCTGTTAGATACATCTCATTTTTAAAACTTCCTTATCCCATAATTTGAATAAAGGATGTTTAATACTTTGTAATTTCTATTTTGATTTCCTATTTAAACAGTATTGAGAAATTTTTCCCCTCAGATGGCATTATCTTTCTGAAATGCACATGAAAGATGTCTGTGTATATCATCATTTTCCCCACCCCACTTAAAACAATCAAACGCTCCCCCAAGGCCTATAGAAGACAACATAAACTCGCATGTGTCCAGGGCCAGGCTTGTGAGAAATAGCTGGGTGACAGACTGAAGGGTATAGGGGGGATTGACTACTGGAGAGTTCAGACATACCAACAGAACCCCCACTCTGCTGACCAAACAAGAACCTTTGCCACCAGGTTTCAATTTATCATCCGTTAACAGGCCAACAGAACACTTTACAGCTTACTAGCTGCTACATCCTCCTCCTAGAACACTGAATCTGCTCTTAGGTTTCTCTGCTTTTGCACCTGCTGCAGTCTTTCTCTCCCTTCTCTGCCAGAAGAATACAGTTTGTCCTTTGAGATCCAGTTTGTATAGCACTACCTCTTCCATGAAACCTTGTTTCCCAAAGCATATACCCTCTCTAATATGTTCAGTCTTTATTACTGCTCTTATTACATACCTCTGTAATAATTTCTGTACCTCTCTGTTGGCTTGCTCATCTAGGGTTTGATTCCTTCCTGCCAAGTGCTCCCTTATTCACCTTGATCTTCTTGGCCCTGGCAAGTGTTTTGTGCACATGCACACACACACACATATTTTTGAGGCATTCTGTTTTTGTTGAGTGAGTGAATAAATACCTTTATTAATTGTAGTAAGAATGGCCTTAGGGAGGACCAGAATCCAAACTGATTATTATATAATTATGTGGTTAGCATGAACGTTTGTATTACTCAGACTACTACTGTCTGATTTTATCAAACTTAGGTTAACTTACTTGATTTTTTAAAAAATTTATTTCATTTTAATGTCACTGAAATGAATGTGCATTACATATAGATCATAAAAGGGATTTTGAAATGAAAGTAAGCATTTTACCACTAACTCTCCTTAACTAAGGAAATATTTTACACATTTAGTCCTTAGGCTCTAGCTGTACAATAATACTTTTTGCAACTTTAGCAGTAGAAATTTTAAAAATACTTGAAAAAAACTAAACGCAAACTGTTTTAGTTCTGTCCAGATTGTCAACCTGCCTTGGCCATCTCTAACTCAGTCCAAGCACTACCATTGATTTTTGTTAGCTTATATCCCTTCTTCCTGTTTTGTGACCTAGCCACTGCCATTTTTAAAAAATGTTTGTTTGTTTGGCTGCACTGGGTCTTAGGTGCAGCATGTAGAATCTAGTTCCCTGATCAGGGGTAGAGCCTGGGCATCCTGCATTCTGAGCATGGAATCTTAACCACTGGACCACCAGAGAAGTCCCTGGCCATTACCATTTTAAGAGTTCCTGTTCTGTGTACTTTGACCTGAAATGGTTCTTCACCTTATATATTCTAACTCCTTCCATCTCTAGCTAGGAGGTGGAACAGAGTGCTAGGGCCAGAAATAAGCCATAATACTGGTAGAACATGTTTATATATACGCATTCCATATTGCTCTCAAAACAAATTTGTATTGCTAGCCTAGAGCAGTTGTTTGATCCTAGAACATACAGCACTGTGGTTGCCAAGTTCAATACTTCATTCCTTTGCCCAGGCAGGTTAGGAAATAATTGCCCTTAAATTAGGTGAAATATGGCTTTCAAATATTTCCGCTCTTCCATGGTGTTTTCAGATGTGTTATGATAGAATTCCTGAATACTAACATTTAAAATGTTCAAATTACTATATAAAGAATTAAAATAATTACAGCTTTGATACAATGACTTCTTTTAGTGTTGTCCTTATATTTGGATGTTGGTATGATTTAGTTTTGTGACTCATATGTTGGCTTCCCAGGTGGCACTAATGGTAAAGAACCTGCCTGCCAATGCAGGAGACATAAGAGCCGCTGGTTCCATCCCTAGGTTGGGAAGGTCCCCTCGAGGAGGAAATGGCAACCCACTCTAGTATCCTTGCCTGAAGAATCCCATGGACAGAGGAGCCTGGCAGACTACAGTCCGTGGAGTCGCACAGAGTCAGACACGACTGAAGCAATTTAGCACCAGCACCAGCACCATGTTGGTTTTTAAAGTAGTTGGCAGATTACCACTGTACATGGCACCTAGCTGTCAGGCACCAGAGAGCCTCAACCTCTGGTTTTCTAAGCTATGCCCAGAAGAGCGCTCAAGGTCAGATTCGACCTAGGATTTCGACAGCCTCTGTTCCTTTTCATGACTTGGAAGGCCTTCAGCCATTGCCTCCTCTGGACATCAGTTATGACACCACTGAACAGTAATGGGACTGCTGTTCTCCTAGTCTTTGGTTCAAAATCCAAGTCATTTTTGAGTTTTCCCTTACTCTTATTCCAGCCAGTCATCGTGCTTGTTGATATGACTCATCAACTCTCATGAGCCCTGGTCACTTCCTTCCTTGTCTCACTGCTCCCACTCTAGGTCATGTAAGAACACCCCCTGTTCCCCACCCCACTCCCATCTAAACCATCTTCATCCACTAAGTAGCTGAATTGTCCTGAAACAAACTGTTCTGCTTATGTTTTGACCTCAGAAACGTTTTACTGGCAGTTGCATGTATACACATTCACACACACACATACGTATCTCCCATTGGCAGATGTATGAACCCAAGTTTTATCCCAATATTTGGTGTCTTCCACATTGAGTATTAATCTTTTTAGTCTCATTGCCCACTCCTTCCCCACAGGGTGCTGTAGCTCCTGGCCGTCCTAGAACTTGATTGGGACTTTTTTTGGGGGGGGGACTTTTTTTTCTAACCTCATTCCATATCACTCCCTTTGCACACCTGAAGTGATCTCTCCTGCTTCTGAACATTCCCTATACCTTATTTGTTTTATCTTATGACATGTTATTGCCCAAGTAGTGCTTTACAATTGACCAAAGTACTTTTGAATCTATTACTTTATTTAGTCTTCACAACCAGTCCATGAGGTATGTTTTATCACAAAGGAAGAAACCAAGACTTGAGAAGCGAAGAGCGACTTGGTCAAGTTTTCAGTTAAAACTAACATCTTAAGATTAAGACGGAAATCCAAGCCTTCAGGAACATAAGCCCCAAGCTTTGTTCATTACTGCCTTTCTTGTTTCCTGAGTCTGTACTTAAATACAAGTTTGAATACATCTCTTTCCAGTTGTCAGCAAGTTACTTAAAGTTGTATATGATTCCCCCAGAACACGTATTAATATATGAATGAGCCCCTTCATTCATATATTTTATATATATATATATATTATATTAAATGTAATGCAGTTTAATGTTCTTTCTCTGTGAAAATCATGCTTCCCCTTTTGAGCCTTATTTTCCCATCACTTTTTTTTTAAGTAGATGTGAAACTTAGTATATTACAAGTAATAAACCTAGAGCTTTGTGTGATGAATTTAATTGCCCTACATTGTTTCCTTTGGAAGTGTCATATGAGAAATTTCTTGTAGAGCCAAGGGTTGGAAAAGTGTTGCTTCCATGAGATACTGCTTTGTGTTCTCCTTTTAGACAGTGAAGACAATGCAGCTGACCTCTCCATTTCAGATAGGCCTTTAGGAAGCTCAGAGCCAAATCAGTAATCCTTCATTCATCATATATTCCTCAGTCATACAGCTGTATAGATCCTTATTCTCTTCATAAGTTTTCCCTCTTTTTATACTTTAACAGTGACTTCCTATTGTAGTTTGCTTAGTCCTGATTTGCAAATTTATATTTTATCATTTTCTTGCATCTTTCCCAAAAGCCAACTAAAATTCTTTGAAGTAGGCTATAAGTACTCTATGCTATGCTATGCTAAGTCACTTCAGTCGTGTCTGACTCTGTGCGACCCCATAGACGGCAGCCCAACAGGCTCCCCCGTCCCTGGGATTCTCCAGGCAAGAACACCGGAGTGGGTTGCCATTTCCTTCTCCAATGCATGAAAGTGAAAAGAGAAAGTGAAGTCGCTCAGTCGTGTCCAACTCTTAGCGACCCCATGGACTGCAGCCTACCAGGCTCCTCCATCCATGGGATTTTCCAGGCAAGAGTACTGGAGTGGGGTGCCATTGCCTTCTCCTATAAGTACTCTAGCCTTTATTAATTTTAGAAGTTCACAATAGAAGTATAAAAAATTTGTCTTTCCACCTATTAGACTATGAGCTCCTTGAGACCAGTGTTCTAGATTCCTTTCCGTATTCCTGAACCTAGCATAGGGCCTTATACATAGTAAGCCCCCAGTTAGTGTGCTTAGATGTAAATTGGAAACTAAGAGTTATAAATCTCAGTAGGATTATGGCTAGAAATTACTAACTGTAAATAACTAATGCCCCCTCAACTCTGTACCCTCTTCTCAGAGTGAGGATGAGACCAATTTCCTGGCTCTGAAGTAAGATTGGTTTTTATTGTCCATTAAAAGAAGTTAAAAACAAGTTAAAAGTTTTCAAAACAGGAAGTTTGTGTTTGTTTTTATATTATAGTGTTGGATTTTTTCCAATGTAACCTTAAGATGACTTTTTGTCTCTTTTTCTAGATCTTTGTAGAATTTGATGGCTGTAACTGGAAGCAGCACTCCTGGGTTAAAGTTCACGCTGAAGAAGTTATTGTACTTTTGCTGGAAGGGTCTCTAGTATGGGCACCTCGGAAGGACCCAGTCCTCATCCAGGGCACTCGAGTCTCAATTGCACAGTGGCCAGCCCTGGTGAGTGACTTTTATTGGCTAAAAGCATATTTGGGTTTTATTCCTATTCGATATGGTATTTATGCAATAGCTAAACTCTTTAGAATTCCCCAGACTCTAATGCTTTGTCCTTAACAGGCTTTTATTCTGAAGTTACTGAAGCAAAAATTGGGAGAGATCTCTTCTCCTGTGCCTTCTGAAATGTTTTATATTAAGTAATATTTGATACTTTGTTTCAAAATAATTTTTCACCTTTCTTTTCTCATAATAATATTATGAAACAATGTAATTCTTAAAGTCTATTTTTTCCCCATAGAAACTGTTTTTTTTCCAGCTTCAGTGAGATAGAATTGACATATAACATTGTATAAGTCTGTGTACAATGTGATGATTTTATATTTATAGTGAAATAAGGATTACAGTAAGGTTAACAGTTCTGTGTCTCACATAGTTACATTTTTGTGTATGTGGTAAGAACTTTTCTTTTTAGCTTTGCAGAACAAGAACATTCTAAAAATCTCAATAAAGTATAATAATCTCATTGTTTTATAGAGTACCTTCCTACATATTATCTAATTTGCTTCTCACAACACATACATGGTAAGAACTTTTAAGATTTGCTCTCTTAGCAACTTTCAAGTATACAATACAGCATTTTAACTATGGTCACCGTGCTGTACATTAGATCCTCAGAATTTACTCTTCTTATTACTGTAGCTTATACCCTTTGACCACTTTTACCCATTTCCCAGACTCCCCCCACCCCTGGCAGCCACCAATATATTCTGTGTCTATGAGTTCAGTTGTTTTATATTCCACATGTAATTGAAATCATACCATATCTGTCTTTCTCTGTCTGACTTATTTGACTTAGCACAGTGCCCTGGAGATTCAGCTGTGGTATTGTAAGTGGCAGAATTTCCTCCTTTTTTATGGCTGAATAATATTTCATTGTGTGTAATATTTATGTGTGTGTGTATGCACCACATTTTCTTTACCCATTCATTCATCACTGGACACTTAGGTCGTTTCCTTGTCTTGGCTATTGTAAATATTGCTGCAGTGAACATGAGGGTGCAGATATCTCTTCTCTTCAAGATAGTGATTTCATTTCTTTTGGATAAATACTTAGAAGTGGGATGTTGAATCACATGGTAGTTTCTGTTTTTAATTTTTTTGAGGAGCCTCTGTACTCTTCTCTGTAGTGTCTGCACCAGTTTACATTCCACTGATGGTGCAAGGGTCCCCCTCTCTACGTCCTCTCCAGTAGTACTTGGTGTGTTTGTCTTTTCACATCCCCAATGATGGTGCAAGGGTCCCCTCCTCTTTGTCTTTCATTTTAGGTATGAGGTGATTACTCACTGTGGTTTAGATCTGCATTTCCCTAAATTTAGTAAGGTTGAGTCCCTTTTCATGTACCTGTTGCCCATTTGTCTATTTTTGGAAAAATATCTATTCAGGTGATATGCCCATTTTTATGTTTTTTTATTTATTTATTTATTTATTTATTTATTTTATATGCCCATTTTTAAATCAGACTATTTGTGACGAGTTTTTTTGTTTTTAGCATTTTAAATCACCCATTTATTAGTTGGATAAGTTAGAAGCATAGACACTTTGTGTGCTACTTCTTAGCTCAGACTCTCACAAGGCAAAAATCTAGTTCTCCTATGACTAACCAAATTAAATAATGCTCAAAACAGACATTTTTAACGTACTGATTATACATATCGTCGCTTACTGAACTCTTTTCATTTGTTTTTAAGGCCACTTTCCAGTTGAACTTTTAGAAGAAGCTCAAATTGATTTTGGTCCCTGGGTGACTTTTGTAGGCAGGTTATTTATGAAACACTAAATATGAATTTACCCATACATTTTTATATCACTGATCATTTTAGAAATCTCACAAAGGTTTCAAGAGTTCTAGAGATGATAATGGTGTAACTCTTTATTCTGAGAGCTTACTGTAATGTAACCCTCTTGAAGCCTGACAAGATTAGTTAGATTGCAAAAGAGTATGAGGAATTTCTTATTCTTTGTATCCTTTTTAGCTGTTAATAAGGCTATTGAGCTGACTTTATGCTCTAGTTTGCTTCATATGATTATTTGAGGGCAGATGGTGGGTTAGGAATGACTCTCAGAACTTATGCTTTAGCTTATTTGTATTTACTGAGGTGAAAGATATATATTAATAATGGGTATTTTCTCTGCAGTTGGATATTCAGTTTAATTGTTATTTATTTTCTCTCCCAAGTACTAATCTATTTCTTGTCATTGTATTTCACAGACTTTCACTCCCCTGGTAGATAAACTCGGTTTGGGTTCTGTGGTTCCAGTTGAATACCTTCTGGATCGAGAGCTTCGTTTCCTGTCAGATGCTAATGGGTTGCATTTGTTCCAGGTACTTATCAGTTGGTCTAGTCCTGAATTTATTTCTCTCCCTGCTGATTTCTCTGTTGATTATAAATAGAGTGTTTCCTCTTCTCTTTTAATGTTGAAGCAAGTACTTTCTCCCAGTAATTCCATGTGCCTTTTTTTTTTCTAATCCATGTGGCTTTTAAAGTTTCTTTGCTCCCTTGAAAAGTACATTTGGTGACTGAGGATTCTTTTCTCCCCTGCATACCCCCACCTCACCCTGAAACCACTTCACACTTAAGACCACACAGTTCCTCAGAAGTACTGAGTTCACAGAGATGGCTGCGTCTGTAACTTGTCTGAGAAGGGCCTATACCTTTGCCAGTGGCACGGAGGCTGGGAATTGGGGCTGGTTCCAATCAACATTAAATATTGAAGAGCTTAGGTATATTTTTAGTTACAGAAAAGGGAAAGGTTAGTAGTTTAAACAAGCTAGTATCTGAGTTCGAGTTTCCGAATTTATGGATGATAAATATTTATTTCTCACAAGAGTTATTGTCTGAACGTTAAAATTTAGGAGACTTCCAAGAGTTTTGCTGTCTTATTGAGGCAGCCAAGAGCAATGTTTACTAAACTGTGTTTTGTGAAATATTAATGATGATTTCTTTATTGTTGAAATGTCTTCCTGACTCATTAGGCCTCACTCCCTCTCATCAGTCTTGTTTTATTCATCTTTGTAATCCTAGTGCTTGTATGAATAGGCACTCAGTGAATTGTGGATAAGTATCAAAATAACAAGATTTACAGGGAATAAAATGTTTTATAGTCAAATAAGTATGAAGAACATTTACCTAAACATGTTTTTTTCCCTGCTTGTCTTCTCAGAGCCTTTAAACGTACTATTGTATGTAGAAAGATATAGTATGCTGTTGTCCCTTGAACAACCCGGGCTTTAACTACATTGGCCCACTTAGTGTATGGATTTTCATCAATAAATATAGTACCTATAAATTAATACAAACTTTTTTCACTGTGTCTTTTCATTTAGATGTCTAGTGTTAGTAATACTTTTAACATCTGTAGTGTTTTGTTTTCTATAAAGCAGTCCTTTTTTTTTCCGGCTATGCTGGGTCTCCGTTGCTGTATAGGCTTTTCTTTAATTGCAGCAAGTGGGGGCTACTCTCTAGTTGCGGTATGTGGGCTTCTCACTGTGGTGGCTTCTCTTGTTGCGGAGCACGGGCTCTCGGGCACACAGGCTTCGGTAGTTGCAGACCACAGGCTCTAGAGCACAGGCTCAATTGTTGTGGTGACATGTAGGATATTTCCAGATCAAGGGCCGAACCCATGTCTCCTGCATTGGCAGATAGATTCTTTACCACTGAGCTACCAGGGAAGCCCTGAATAAGGCAGTCTTGATGTAGTGCATTGACAGATGATTCATCTTGTAAACAGACATCATGAACATAGGGTATCAATAAATACAGCATAGTACTGTAAATGTATTTTCTCTTCCTCAAGATTTTAATATTTTCTTTTCTCTTGCTTACTTTATTATAAGAATACAGAAAAATATGTATGATACACACAATATATGTCGATCAACTATTTATGTATCAGTAAGGCTTCCAATCAACAGTAAGCTATTACGAGTTAAGTTTTGGGTGAGTCAAACATACACAGATTTTTGGCTGGATGGGTTGGGGAAGCAGTTGATGTCCTGCCCCCTTCTCACCTTGTTCAAGGGAGGTATAATATTTCCTAAACCTAAATGATCGTAGCATCTTTAACTTTTGTACAGCATCTTGTAGTCAGACTAGGGTTCTTTGGAACATTTTGATATATGCTGATGTAGAGCTCCTCAGGGGTATAATTTTTCTCTTCTGGCTAGATACTATTGCTATTTATTTCAGTATTCAGTTTTTTATTTTTTTATATTTACTAGATGGGAACAGATAGCCAAAACCAGATTCTTTTGGAACATGCTGCTCTGAGAGACACAGTTAATGCTTTGATCAGTGACCAAAAGCTACAAGAGATATTCAGCCGAGGTAAGAATAGATAGTCTTCTGTCCTTAAATTCTGAATCGGGTGTATAGCCAATGTTGAAAGTGATAGAATGGGGAAAACCGTGCAACTCTTAAACATCTGTGCTTATCTTTTTGTGGGTAGTGTCACAAGTAACTCCAGTTAGCTGGATCTCTAGAATGGATTGGAAAAATAGGATCTCCCTCAAACCAGTTTCCTTTTTGTATTATCTTTCATAATATGCAATGTTGTCTTTTTAAAAATTTCTTTATTTCTTAAATATTTATTAAGGACTAACCTGGCAGTCGACACAGTGTTAAGGTACTGGGGATATAACCACAAGCTAGAAAATCTCGGCCCTTGTTGAGCATACTGGCTTGTAAGGTTCAGTGGACCAAAGACTGTTAACACCAACAAATAACAACTTAGAGTGTAAAGTATGTTCATAAAGGAAGGTGTCCACAGACTCATTCACATTAAGAGCATGTTAACTTTTAAAAATGAAAGCAAAAGAGATTTATTAACTTTTTCATTTTACGTACAGATTTTGCCCAAGATTCTATACAAAGGGTAGACTCTGGCTTCATTTATCCTTCCCTTCATGTTGTACATCTGCTCTTTGTCCTTCCTGACCTCATGATAACAATGATTTTCAGTGAAATAGGGCTCTTGGTTCTCTTCTGTCAAACTAAATCTAAATAGGTAAAAGTAGGAAAACTGGCCTCTTTGGAGAAGGGAAGTATCAGTGTGAAATGATGTTTAATAATCAAGGAAAGGTATGAGAGAGGAAAGAAAGTGAGGAAAAATAGATAGCAGTGAGAAGGAAATCAAGGAACAGGATAAGACATAGAGATATATATGAATGTGTATAGAAAAATTAAGCTTAATTATAGCTCTGAAAGATAATTAAAATAAACAGTGATTTAACTATATGGTCTCAAATGTATAAGATATGTAGGAGAGAGAAACTTGTTCTTGGAGGGCCAGCTGAAATTGTAGGGTAACATTACCTGCTGATAAAGTAATATCTTTGAAACTCTATGTTCTTAGAAAGACAGGTGCTATATTTGTTCAGATTCTTATTAGAGCAGAGGCTGGAAACCTCAAAAATTGAATTCTCCACCTATTGTATTGAAAGTAAGATAGCAAAGGGCAAATGGTTATGTATCATTCCTATGCTAACATAACAAAATGGTACATTCAACTTATTGGCCTACTTTTTTTATGTATATGTCAGATAGATCTGAGTAGATTTTCATATTATCTATAGTTTTTGACTTGTAAGTTGCCTTTCTCTTTCCTGTATTACTTCTAGAATTGAAAATTTGAGATAAGGTATCAGATCCTAGGATATTCTAAGAAATCTCCAAATAAAATTTACCAAAGTCACTGGGAAAAACTATGTTTTATTTTTAAATTGCTGTGTATAGTAAATCTGAAATTGCTCATTTATTCAACTCCATACAAGACGATTAAAAGTGCCAATAAGTCTTTCTGTTTCTGTTTTTTAAGGAACAATCATGAAATACAGCTTAGCCAAAAATATTCAGTACTGATCTCTTCTTTAGGTCCCTACAGTGTTCAAGGTCACAGGGTCAAAGTGTACCAGCCAGAGGGAGAAGAAAGTTGGCTCTGTGGTGTTGTAAGCCATCAAGATTCCATCACCCGTCTTATGGAAGTGTCTGTAACTGAGGTGAGGCTTTGTGTTATTTTGTCTGAGGTCCATCCATCCCCTTACCAAGGGTGGTATGGAGAAAGGGAGCACTTCATTACATGTGAGAAGAGCTGGGTTCCATCTCTGGCTTTATCACTTTTGATTCTATCACCTTGAGAAAGGCTGTTCTACTTTTTCAACCTCAGTGTTCTCATCTGTAAATTAGAGGTAATTGGGTAACCACCCTTGGCCTCACAGTGTGTGTTTTGGGAACTGAGATGATGTATTCAAAAGTGCTTTGAAATCTATAGAACAGTATACAGATGTGAAGTACTAATATCTTATTTTGTCATATTCATAATGTTTATTATTTAAAAATCTAATCAATTAGCATTTGCTTCTGTAATACTTATGCCACTTTCCCCTACATGCTGATAAAATGAATTGTTTTCTAAGGAAATAAGTAGAAAAAACATAGCATCTATAACTACCTGGAGAATTATCTATCAAAAACAAGAGTATTTTGAGGCAAACACATATGTATTTATAACACCTTTGAATTGGTTTCAGAATTGCCCTCTGCAGTCACATGTAATATAAGCATAATGATTTTAGTCATTTCATTATTTAATTTATTAAATTATTCAATCTTCATTTACAAATTTCAAGTGATACACATATATATAAAATAGTTAGTGAAACCCATCCCTTCTCATAGGCAAATATTACTCCTGACAGTGGTAACCACCATTAACAGTTTGGTATATATTCCATATGCTTCCAAATACCTTCTCTCTGTGTGTGTTTATGATATTTTTATACTGTCTATTTAGGTAAGAACTGCATAAATCATACTATACTAACAAATGGGATCATATGATACACATAGTTCTTTGATTTATGTTTTTAACTTAATTTTAAATTAGCATCATTCTCTATAAATATATATAGAAATATACTTCATCCTTTAAAATCAGATGCATACTATCCACTGAATTGATGTAGTATAACTAATTTAATTTAAAATTGATGGACATTTAAAAATCATTTCCAGTATTTTACTAATACAAATAATGCTTCAGTGAATATCCTTGAGCATATATCATTATACATTTTTCACATTATTTATTTACTGAAATAAATTCCCAAGTGTGTAATTTCCAGGTCAAAGGATGTATACATTAAATCTGACAGTATCTGTCAAATTGGCCCCTGCCAAAACCTTTAGTTTTTTTCTGAAGGTTTCTTTTTTCTTTTAAATTTTATTCTTTATTTATATTTAGTTCGGCTCTTCTGGGTCTTCGTTGCTGCAGGGTCTGTGGGCTACTCTCTAATTGCAGTATGCAGGCTTCTCATTGTGGTGGCTTCTCTTGTTGCAGAGCTCTGGCTCTGACACTGGCAGGGCTTCAATAATTTAAGCACGTGGGCTCAGTAGTTGTGTGTCCTGGGCTCTAGAGCACAGGCTCAGCAATTGTAGCTCACAGACTTAGTTACCACAGCATATAGGATCTTCTTGGACCAGGGATCAAACACATGTCTCCTGCATTGGCAGGTGGATTCTTCACCACTGAGCCACCAGGGAAGTTCATTTTTTTTTTTTTTGTTTTTTTAATTACAGAATAGGAAGGTTTTAGAGATGCAGAATTTGAAATTAGTAACCCTAAAAGAGACACTTGGGCATTGAACTCAATTTTTTCATTCATTCATTTAACAAATATTTGAGTGCTTACCATATGCTAGACCTTGTTTCAAATGTTGTTATTCCGGCAGTGAATTAAATAATAGAGATCCCTATTCATGGAGCTTTTATTCTAGCAGGGAAGTAGAAACAAATAGAGATAATTGCATAGATTACATAAGAAAAAATACATAATTGTGTCTTTGGTGGGCAGGCATTGAATCTTTCTCCTCCTTTTTTCTTATTTCTATCCCCCTCCTTCTATAGAGTGGTGAGATCAAGTCCGTAGATCCCAGACTGATCCATGTGATGCTCGTGGATAATTCGGCGCCTCAGAGCGAGGTACAGTAATGGAGTGAGTCTCTAAGCAGACTCATGAGCTTGCATTATCTTGTTACATAGACTTCATTATGTTTGTGTTATCCATGTTAATAGCTTTGGGTTTCAAGCTCTGACCACTGTACATTTCTTGCTCTCACCACAGTCTTGTCTAGTTGAGGGAGGGTAATCTCAAGAAAGAGACCTAGTCTGAGCAAACCCTTTTCATCATGGCTATGTTGCCTAACTGTTTTAAAATGGCCTACTTTTTTCTTACATTTTTTTAGGACAGGTATATTTAAAAGATACAATAGACAAAGCTGTAATAAGTAGTAGTAATATTCATGACCTACCCAGTAATAAGAAATGGAGAAGAAACTACATCCTCTTTTTCTTTCCATTAGGTGGTAGTGAGCTCCAAGGAAATCTGAAATTTCGTATCCCAAGAAGAGTTCAAACTAAAGTAGTGCCTAGTTCAGTGCTCAGCACACAGTGGATTACTCCATAGTTTCTGTGAATCAGACCAACTCTTGGTTCATTCAGAATTATCATAACCCATCAAAAGACACATTATAAACCAGTGCCTGAACCAATTAAGGAATCCTGTATGAATTTCCTTCAGTAGGACATTGACTTGGACGGCCATCTGTCCATATATTCTTCGTAGTTTTCTTAGCACCTGTGTTTGTATTGCTCTCTTGGCTGCTCATGCTGGGTATACAATTCTTCCTCTTCTTTATCCAGTCATTTTGGCTTGATAAAACAAGATTAGGGTAGGAAAAGAAGAGTCAGGGTAAAATTTAATAGTTCTTTACTACATATTATATTATTACAAATAGGATAAGTCTCTTGACTGTGTTTACGTGGCTGAAAAACACTTGTTACTTTGATGCTGTGTTGGGTCCCTTTTTTATTTCCTTCCTCATTTCATTTGTTCTTTAAGCACCTATTATATGCTAGGTACATTTAGATTGTGCCAGGTATAGCTAGAGAGTACTGTTCTCAGTGTCCTAATCTACTCACATGTGAGTAGCTCACCATAAGTAGGACATACGTATATGTTGTTGCTCAGGGAAATTGCTGTGAGCCCGGCTCTGTAAGTTGGCTAAATGAGTTAAAGGTGAGATCTTTGGCTTTCAGCAACAGATGTTGATTCTTCTTTTTTCAGCTTTGCCATGGTGTGACTCTCGTCTTAGCTAGCAAAATACAATTATTGTCAGATCTCCAAGTTTTACAGTAACGCTTCTTAGAGATCCATGGTCACCTCATTTCCTTGGAAAGAGTGAGCAAGAAAGGAGAGATTTCAGTGATCGTACTTAAATACTTCACAGCACTGAAAACTGAGTGATGATAGAGGTTGAAGAAGGGGTAAAAAGATTTTTAAATGATCAAATGAAAATAATTCTTAACAAACAAAAACAGTTCTTAAATGAAAGATTTAGAAACTTAGATTAATATTGCCAAAAGTATGGGAGAAACAAGTAAATCTTGAGCTTTGGTTAAGGTTTTCAGAAGGAAATTAAGGGGAAAAAAAGGAAGGCAGAAAAAAAAGAAGAGAAAACTGGCAAGAAGAAATGAAAAATTTGAAAAAAATTCAGTTATAAGAGCTATAATAATGATTGATTACACAAAGATACACATCTGCACCAAGAATCTATATGTATTCAAGGGCAGTGAGAGTCGATTAATCAAGCTGGTAAATAATAACAGCCAAATAACTATGTCACTAGCTTATTGCCACCCCAGCACATTATCTAAATGAAACTATCTGAAAGTTAGCTAAATGCAGCTAAAAAGAAATAATAGGATATCAGTCTAAGAATGTTCCAGGTATAAGTTGCCTAAGAGAGTGTTAACTGTGTCCCAAGCCCCTGTCCTCTTGTCCTTCTCAGGGAAAGAGTTTTCACTCAGGGATAGGAATTTCCCCCTTTTAATTCTGTGTCTTTTAAGGTTACTGACCTTTCAAATAAGGCTAAATAAGATTTCCTGAGATAGGATGGAATTACTAAAAGAGCTAAGAGATTTGAGTTTTTGGTTATGGTACCCTGACTTTTTAGTTTTCCCCCCTGCTTGTATCTAATGCTTTGAAATAAGATCTGGAAATTATTTGTGTTCTTTATAGTGTCCATAAGAGCAACTCAAACCTGTCTCTATTGGACTCACTTTTCCTCTGGTCACAGACTCATAAATGTTCCTTTTCCTATTGTTAAGTTGTCACCAGTTTTTAGTGACTTCTGGATAGAGGAGATTTTATATTTCAATACTTGCCAGTTTCTATCAAACAAGGAGATAAATATAAAATAAAGCAGATTTTTTTTTTTTTTCCCACCAAGGGGCAAATAAGTTCCCAGACTAGCTTTATCAGTCCATTTTATAAAAGATATTCCACAAATTTCTAAAATCCTGAAAAAAGTCCATTTAAGAAAGGAGTACGTTTCATTTAAGGGAGGTTTTGTGAAGTGAGTTAACCTCTAGTAACTGTTATCTTGAATATGTGTGTGTAAATTGAATCACAGGAAGATAGGAGCTTTTTAACAAAGGGTATGTCTTAGAGCTGGCATTGGAATTTGGCAATCTGTCCCAGCTTTGATTGTCTGCTTCTAGAGATGGGAAAGAGCTAATGGTTTATGGTTTTCACAGGATGGAAAGTCCCTTGTAATAAATCTTTTTTGAATTTTGTTTTGTAGGGGGGTACGTTAAAAGCAGTAAAATCTTCCAAAGGAAAGAAGAAGAGAGAGAGCATAGAGGGGAAAGATGGCCGGAGGAGGAAAAGTGCTTCGGACTCTGGGTGTGACCCTGCATCAAAGAAATTGAAAGGAGACAGGGGTGAAGTAGACAGTAATGGGAGCGATGGAGGCGAGGCAAGCCGAGGGCCCTGGAAAGGAGGGAATGCCAGTGGAGAGCCAGGGCTGGATCAGAGAACCAAGCAGCCACCGACTACATTTGTCCCCCAGATTAACCGCAGCATTCGCTTTGCCACTTACACCAAAGAAAACGGCAGGACTCTGGTGGTGCAGGATGAGCCTGTGGGTGGGGACACACCTCTACCTTTCACTCCGTATTCTGCAGCCACAGGTCAGACACCTTTGGCCCCAGAGGTGGGTGGAGCCGAAAATAAAGAGGCAGGAAAAACACTGGAACAAGTTGGCCAGTGTATGGTGGCTTCAGCAGCTGTGGTCACTACCGCCAGCTCCACCCCAACCACGGTGAGGATCTCAGACACTGGCCTTGCAACAGGGACTGGGCCGGAAAAACAGAAAGGCAGCTGGTCGCAGGCCCCAGGAGAGGTGAGTTGTTTCAGGGGCAGATTTGCAAGATGTGGGTTCACACTTTCACCCTACTTTGTTCTTAACACATTAAAAAGCATCTCAGATGCCATAGGGAAGGAGTATTTCTGAGATGTGTTTAAATTGTATTCTGTGGATAGTCCTTTACTGCTTGTTGGACAAATGTGTATATTCTTAAAACTTTCTCAGCTCTTAAAAGTCACCTAACAGTTGGGCTAATCAAAACTTGATTACACAATCCAATTTAATGTGTCGTTAAAATAGATCTAATGGGGAATCTTTTAAACTCGGCTATCTATTTAGTTCGTGTAGTGGTTTAGCCTCCACCAGGCCTTTGTGAAGCAAGGTTAATGAATTATAGTGTTGGAAACAGTGAACACTATAATTAGGGCTATGTAAAAGCTACTATTACCAACCCATTTTCAGTTCATCATTTTCTATATTTTCCTTTGAGGCTGGGCCACTTTGATATGACCATAGAAGGTTTTTTTTTTCCCCCTCTTAATCTTTTAAGCCTTACCTGGAAATTTTGATGGAATTAATTGTGGTAGTATCCAGCTTGCTAGGTTCTTTATCTGATATGCATATATTGTTGCTGAAATGCAACTTTTGTTAAATAAAGTTAACATCAAGTTGGCTCCCCAGTCAAATCTGAAACAGTATCAAAATCAGTTCTTATAGTCTTGGCTCTTATTTTGGTCACCAAAGTATGATTAATGATGCTGGTCATATTTTCTTTTCAAATTGGCTATTAATTCAAACTGGAATATGAAATACAAATAAAATACTAAGTGACTTTTATAAATTATGTATAAGAAACTACTGTGTGCTAAGTACTGTATATTATAAACAGAGAATTGAAATCCTATTTGAAGGAGCTCACATCCTAAAATGGAATTGTTTTATAACAGTGTCATATAAAACATGGCATGTACATTTCATCTGATTTCTTCCCCTTCATAGAAGATCCAGTTTGTTAATCTCTAGTGTGCAGGGATGGGGAGGGAAGTGAAGTGCCAAGGCAGAAGAAGAGAAGGCCTGTAAATGCAAAGTTTACACTCTTCATGATTTGTTCTCTGTTAGTTTACCAGCATTCCCAAGAGAACTAGGTGGGGATCTTATGTGGATTTCTCCTCTGTTTAAGTCATCATATTGCCCAAATTGATTAAAATTAAATCCATGTCAAAGGCAGAATAGATGTAAATGGGGATTACAAAACAGAGCAAGTATTACATGCTTCATGAAGAGATCCACTGAATACTGTTGTTCTTGGAGTAGCAAAGCTGAATAGATGAAGTGCGGATTCAGAGGGCATTTTCCAAACAGGTTTGAGAAATTTCTGTGATTGTATCAGTAACTTTACTAGTGGGTTAGCCTAGGTATTCTCTTGGGATATGATTTAAAAGTACAGAAATGGATATTTCCATCATGAACCAGGGACACACCCCCCCAGGAAACTTCCTGCTCTGAAAATTGTGTTGAAATCAGTTTGTCATCACTTTCTTATAAGAAAAGGATTTGAAATTTAATCAGTTGTAGGAAAATGAAAGAGCATCCAATTATTTTTCATTCATGTGTGTATTTTTTATATAATTTTATTTATTATTTAATATTTTTGGCTGTGCGGGTCTTCATTGCTGCCTTGTCTTTTCCTCTAGTTGCAGTGCAAGGGCTTCTTACTGTGGTGACTTCTCTGGTTGCAGAGTATGGGTTCTAGGTGCTCAGACTTCAGTAGTTGAGGCACATGGGCTCAGCAGTTTCTGCTTGTGGGGTCTAGAGCACAGGCTCAGTTGTTGTGATGCACAGGCTCAGTTGCTCCACGGCCATGTGGGGTCCTCCTGGATTAGAGATGGAAGCCATGTCTCCTGCACTGGCAGGAGGATTCTCTACCACTCAGCCACCAGGGAAGTCCATGTGTGTGTTTATTTTTAGAGGGTAACTTTAGTAGCGAAACCTGAGATCCTTATGCTCATTCCTTGCAGTCACGCAGGTGTCGAGGGACCTGGCCAGATCCAGCCAGTGAAACAACAGCATAGCATCAGTGCTGTGTCTGTCTATTCTCTTCTTTTTATTTGGAGGAATTTTAAGTTAGTGGTTTTTGGTTAATGGGAAGGAAAAGAAAAAAGGAGAATGAACTAAGTTATTGAAATGCCCTGAACTGGTCTCTGTAGCAGATGTCACCTGGAGGCAAGCCATAGAAGGCCTGCCTGGCTCTCATGCCTCTTGGCCACCCTCAAAGAAAGTCCTAATGTAGACTCCTCTTACATAGTTAAAGAGATCCACTGTTAAAGAGATCCATAGTTAAAGAGATCCTCCACCCCGCTTTTTTTTAACAACACCCTTTCATTTATCTGATATACGTTACATTTCTAAAAATTAAGTTAACACATAAAATTTACCATTTATACAATTTGTGGTGTACAGTATCATGGCATTTATATATTCACAATGTTATGCAACCATCACTACTCACATAAAGAAATTTTCTTCTTCCCCAAGAGAAACTCCATATCTATTAAGCAGTCATGAAATAATTTTTATTTCTAATACTTTAAAGTGAATATAAGTATTATGTAAGTACTTATACCTACCTATGGATATTTCTCTGTATTATCCACATATATGAGTATGTGATATAGTATATGAAAGTGATTCTAACCCCTCTTTATGTACACATCCTTCTTTATCCAATTGCAGAAGTTAGCATTTTTAAGGTATAAAAAAAAGAATTTTTTTTTCATTCTCCAGTTTGTTATGCTGAGTGCTTTTGTTGGTGGGTGTTATCAGTATCTACAGTTTTCCACTTTGGAGACTTGTTAAATCATGATAACAGAAGTGTTCAGTAACTGGTATGCCTCTTTAATTTAGCACCTTTAGATCTAACTTTAAGAGAAACAGATAATTCAGCTTATACGTTGATTTGGGTCCATCTTAGCGATTTTCAGACAAAGATACTTTTCTTTAATGTACAATGAGCTTTTCATAGGGCTGAAGTCACTTTTGTAAGAGTGGGCAATTTGCAATGACTTAACTCAACCAAAACTTTAACCATAGCCCCTAAAGTCTTTGAGGTAAATTAATATTACAGGGTCACTAGTAATATTTCACTCTATTTCAGACTAAAAGCTCATTTACATTCAGGAACCCTTTTCTTCAGTTCCCTGACAGAGTCTTCATTTCTAAATAGATAACTTAGAAGCCTACACAGCCTCCTGGTGCTTTGACAGTCAGTTGGCTAACAACCAAGGGTATCATTTCATCCTGCCATTTCTGTCTCACCTTGCTAAAGACCCCTCTGTGTTGTCTGTGGCAGTTTTCTTTCCTGGCAAAGTAACAGTTATAAGAGCAGTTTTCCTGGAATTGTAGAGGAGAAAAATTGATTGACCCATAAGAAATGTTAGCCTAGGTCCAAGAAGGTATCAAAAGATTGTCAAGGAAGCCAGCATCACTAACTCTGGCTATCTTCTTTTCAGAATTCAAGGAATTCTGTCCTGGCCTCTTCTGGATTTGGAGCATCACTCCCGGGTTCATCACAAGCTTTGACTTTTGGAAGTGGAAGGAGCCAGTCCAATGGGGTTCTTGCCACAGAGAACAAACCTTTGGGCTTCTCTTTTGGCTGTAGCCCAGCACCAGAGTCTCAGAAAGACTCTGATCTCTCCAAAAACTTGTTTTTTCAATGCATGTCCCAAACTTTACCCACCAGTAACTACTTCACTACCGTTTCAGAGAATTTGGCTGATGATTCCTCCAGTCGAGACTCATTTAAACAAAGCCTTGAGAGCCTCTGTAAAGGAAGATCCACTCTTGGAGCAGACACTAAATCAGGCTCTAAGGCTGGCAGCTCTGTGGATCGGAAAGTGCCTGCAGAGTCCATGCCCACCCTCACGCCAGCCTTCCCACGGAGCCTCCTAAATGCCCGCACCCCAGACAGTCATGAAAATCTATTTTTACAGCCCCCTAAACTGTCCCGAGAAGAGCCTTCTAACCCTTTCTTGGCATTTGTGGAGAAAGTTGAACATAGTCCTTTCAGCAGCTTTGCATCTCAGGCATCAGGTAGCTCTTCCTCTGCTACCACTGTCACCTCCAAGGCAGCACCCAGCTGGCCCGAGTCTCACTCCTCTACAGATTCAGCATCTTTAGCAAAGAAGAAAACCCTCTTCATCACAACTGACTCCTCCAAACTGGTGTCTGGTGTTCTGGGCTCAGCTCTTACCACTGGGGGGCCAAGCCTCTCTGCCATGGGGAATGGCCGCTCCAGTTCACCCACCAGCGGCCTCACCCAGCCCATTGAGATGCCTACTCTCTCCTCCAGCCCCACAGAGGAGAGGCCAACTGTGGGGCCTGGGCAGCAGGACAATCCTCTCCTTAAAACCTTTAGTAACGTCTTTGGCAGGCACTCAGGCAGCTTTCTGTCCTCCCCAGCAGATTTTTCACAGGAGAACAAAGCTCCTTTTGAAGCTGTGAAAAGGTTCTCACTGGATGAGCGAAGCTTGGCTTGCAGACAGGACTCAGACTCCAGTACCAATAGTGACCTGTCAGATTTAAGCGACTCTGAGGAGCAGCTCCAAGCCAAGACCGGTCTAAAGGGGATTCCGGAACACCTGATGGGGAAGCTGGGCCCCAATGGGGAACGCAGTGCTGAGCTGTTGCTGGGAAAAGGCAAAGGGAAGCAGGCCCCCAAGGGCCGGCCTCGGACTGCTCCCTTGAAAGGTGATCCTGCTGAGATTATCCATGGGCCTGGCTCTGGCACTTGCCTCAAATGCTTGCTGTGCTCTTGGGCAGCAGAGGCCCTCTTTTTGATGGAAAGTCCTATAATCTCATAGAATTACATAGTCCAAAGGGTGCAGTAGGGATCCCTCATCAACTCATCTGGTTCAAGGCAGGGTTGATCTAAACCAGCACCAAAAGAGAGATATCTGTCCTGTTAATGATAATCCCACAAAGTCTTGATAGTCTGTTAATTTTGGTCAGGAACTCTTTCCTCCCTTAGTGTATTTCTCCTGCCTTTGGTCCTTCCCCTTTAATGAACTTAGGGGAGTTACTCAGTACTAGTCTTTATTCTCATATAGCAGCCTTTAGTAGAGTTGATGAAGCAAGAGAACCGCTCCTCAGTTTGCTCCTCTCTGTCACATATTTATGATTTTAAACGTCTTTCAAAAGCCGTTAACTCCTGTGGAGTGAGGTTATGGTCTGAAATTGTGTAAAGACAAGTGTCTAAGAAAATGGCAAGTCACCATTCTCATTAGGATTTGGTTTCCCATAGAAGCACCAAGAGTTCTTGATTAGTAGAACAGTCATATCCTGAGGGGCTGGTGGCAAGAAGCTACCTTCTGCCTTCTTGAGTTTTCCTCACCCATACTCAGAGTTGTTTCATTGTCATGGGGTACTTCCCACAAATTCTCCATGGTTTTTATTTCCCAGTTGAAGCCTCTTTGTTCCCTCTGCTCCTTTTGTGCCAAGGATGGACCTGATGGGCTCATGCCCATCCAGTGCAAGGAGGAGTGACTCAGGTCAGGACAATGTCTGTCCTCAGGAGGATTATGTTTTTGCATCTCTTTTAAACCTTTCATGACCAACCATTTCTCGCTCTGCCTTCTCACAGTGGGCCAGTCAGTGCTGAAAGATGTGAGCAAAGTAAAGAAGCTGAAGCAGTCCGGAGAGCCCTTCCTGCAGGATGGGTCTTGCATCAATGTAGCCCCTCACCTGCACAAGTGTCGTGAGTGCCGCCTGGAGCGGTATCGGAAGTTTAAGGAGCAGGAGCAAGATGATTCCACTGTGGCCTGCCGCTTCTTTCACTTCCGGAGGTACCCAAACTCCTCTCTTCATCTCCTTCCCAGTTTCCTTAGTGATTCATAACTTCCACTCTTTCTCTGAATCGGTAAACATATTTCAGCATCTTTTTCTTGTTTTCCTAAACTCCCTTGCTCTCAGAGTCTGTGCTAAGGTTCTGCCATCCCATTAGTTATTTAGGTTGTGAAATGATACATGACTTCGTCCTTAAGAGAATTTAAATTTAACAGTCTCACCTGCTGCCCCCTGAACTGTGTTCTTCTTCCTAACTTGAATTCCATTTGAAACCAGTGATGTGAGCAGAAGGATGCCATTTTGTATTATAGATTTGCTTAACCAGTTACTCCTCTTTAGTGCTAGAGTAATTTAAGTCCCCTAAGAAAGAAGGGGAAGTAAGATTAGGAGATAATGTGAACCTTCTTTAAAATAGGGATAACTGTTGAAAATCCTTGAAATGTCCTTTGCTTTTACCAAACAATAGCTATTTACTCACTTTGCTTCTGCTTGATAAACTTAGAAGAGGAATTTCTTCTAATAAATCATTCAAGAGTCCTTAGTTTTTTAAATAAAGAAATCCAAGTGGTTTATCCATGTGGCATGGATTCGCTTATTCAGCAAACGTGTATTGAAAATTTAATATGTGCCAGCCATTGTTGTGGGCATTGCAGATTAAACAGTACACAAAACCATCGAATTCCAGCCCTCCAGAGGCTTGTAAGGGATGCAGATAATAAATAAGAAAAACAAGTTTAACTATGAGGAAGATAAGGGAAAGAGGATTGATATGTGGAGAGGCTAGAGAGGCTACAATATAAATAGGATGACTTGATGGGAGACTTCCTTGGCAGTCCAGTGTTTAGGACTCTGCACTTCCCCTGCAGGGGGCACAGGTTCAATCCCTGGTTGGGGAACTAAGATCCCACATGTGGTGATGCCATGGGGCCCTAAAGAGTTGGGCATGACTTAGCAACTGACCAACAACAATGAATGGGATTATTCCAACTATTTTGGGAAATTCAGTTCAGTTCAGTCACTCAGTCGTGACCCCATGGACTACAGCATGCCAGGCTTTCCTGTCCATCACCAACTCCCAGAGCTTGCTCAAATTCATGTCCATTGAGTCTATGATGCCATCCAACCGTCTCATCCTCTGTCATCCTGGGAAAGGGCAAGGATTTCCAGGAGTTGGGCCACTGCCCTCTTTTTGGTCTTTGATGGTTGGCCTCAGAACTGTGATGGCACAAGTGGGTGTGGCAGTTTACTTTGCTGATGTATTATGATGAGTGTATGCTATGCTATGCTATGCTAAGTCGCTTCAGTTGTGTCCGACTCTGTGCGACCCCATAGACAGCAGCCCACCAGGCTTCCCTGTCCCTGGGATTCTCCAGGGAAGAACACTGGAGTGGGTTGCCATTTCCTTCTCCAATGCATGAAAGTGAAAAGTGAAAGTGAAGTTGCTCAGTCGTGTCCGACCCTCAGCAACCCCATGGACTGCAGCCTTCCAGGCTCCTCCATCCATGGGATTTTCCAGGCAAGAGTACTGGAGTGGGGCTCAAAGGTCTAGTGGAAGTCACTCTGACATCTTGGACCTGTTTGTTCTAATCAGTTTATGTCATGTCCTTGGGCTATGTCATTCTTTTAAAGTCTGTGCCCTCTCTCTTCCCTCCTGTTTCAGGATGAGGAAGTGAAGTGAAGTCACTCAGTCATGTCCAACTCTTTGCGATCCCATGGACTGTAGCCTACCAGGCTCCTCTGTCCATGGAATTCTCCAGGCAAGAATACTGGAGTGGGTTGCCATTTCCTTCTCCAGGGGATCTTCCCAACCCAGGGATCAAACCTAGGTCTCCTGCATTGCAGGCAGAATCTTTACCGTCTGAGCTACCAGGGAAATCAGGATGAGGAAGAACTAGTAAAGGAGACTGAGAAGAAACAGCCAGTGAGGTATTCTGGAAGACAACTGAAGAATGTGTTTCTAGGAAGGAATAATGAACTCTGGCAAAAGCTGGTGATTGGGTGTGGTCAGTTAAGGACAAAAAATGACCTTTGGATTTAACAGGAGGGAATGACCTTGTCAAAAACAGTTTTGGGACTTCCCTTACAGTCCAGTGGAAGACTCATGCTTCCACTGCAGGGGATGTGGGTTCCATCCCTGGTCAGGAAGTCAAGATGTCATATGCCACACAGCACAGCCAAAATAAAGTTTTGGTAGATTGATAAGAGAACTTCTGAATGTTGTGGTTTAAGAGAAAATAAAAGAGAAAGGAACTGGTAACTATCAGTATAGACAAATCTCTTAAGAAACTTTGCTCTTACGAACAGATAAATGAAGGAGGATGTGGGATCAAGGGGACTGAGATAGCATATTCAAATACTGACAAGAGTGATTCAGTAGAGAGGAAAATCCCCGATTCAATGCACATAACTTTGAGCAAACTCCAGGAAGACAGTGAAGGACAGGGAAGCCTGGCGTGCTACAGTCCATCAGGTCACAAAGAGTGGGACACGCCTAAGCAACTGAACAATGACAAAAAGAGAGGAAAATAGATGTAGAACAGAGAATTAGTGAAGGGATGCCTATGCAAGAGGATGAGGTGTAGAGCAAAGGTGGAGAGATTGGTCTTCACTGGGAGCTAGTTCATCCATAGTAGCAGAAGACGAGATGGAGTACATGGGGGCAGGTATAGCAATGTGTGATAGTATGGTGGGAGCTTGTGGGAATTCTCTCTTCTGGCTCCTTGCAGGAATTTTTGAGTGAAATAATTAGCAAGGTCCTCGTGGGGAAAATAATACTGGAGTTTTGAAAAGAAAGAAGATATTAAACAAGCATTAAAGGCTCACCTGATGTAAGTCAACAGGCATTTCAAGTGTGACATTGAGCACAGATCTGTATTTTTCTCTGGTCACATTTACTGGTGTGGTTGCTGGTATGGAATAAGTGGTTAGAGAAAGTGGTATTCAGCTCTTCAAAGAACCTGGATCTAATAAGTGTTAACAATAAGCCTTTCTATTAGTGCATACTGTGTTGGTCGAATATGGTACAAGTTCTTAACTCCGCCTGATTCCTATTAAGTCTCAATTTCTTTTAGGTCGTAGGATTTTTAAGTGGGTGTTGGTTTGCATGGTTGCTGCTATGTACTATGTATTTGACTGTGTATCCTCCTATCTCAGGTTGATCTTCACTCGAAAAGGGGTACTCCGAGTGGAAGGGTTTCTGAGTCCCCAGCAAAGTGACCCTGATGCCATGAACCTGTGGATTCCCTCTTCCTCCCTAGCAGAAGGAATAGACCTAGAAACCTCAAAATACATTCTGGCCAATGTTGGAGACCAGTTCTGCCAACTTGTGATGTCTGAGAAAGAGGCCATGATGATGGTGGAGCCACACCGTAAGGCCCCCTCTTGCTTGTCTTCTAGGCAGTTCTAATTGGAAACTCATTTTCTTTTGCTTCAAGTGAAGTGTGGAATGAGTGGCAGATAACATTTTCTATGGATGAATTAAGCCTGCTAAAACTTCTATATGAAGTAAATTGAATAGCTAAAGCAGTACCTGTGTCTAGCAGTCCTCAGTCTTTCCGTCTTTGGCATTTAACAGACTAAAATTTCCTTCCCTATTTGTCTTTCATTTTTGTAGCACAGTTGCCATAATTTGCATTTTGATCCCTATTTGGGTTTGGTTCACTCTGAATATTTTCTTCGCTTTGAACTAATTTGTGTCAGTAAGTACTTTATGGTTTGTGAATAGATTAAGTGCTACTGGTTGTTGTGTTTCATACCTTAAAGCCATGTTATTCATACATTTATGGTATTTCCATGTCTGTGAGATACTATACCCTATTTCTAGACCAAGGAATATTGTACTATAAAATTATGCCCTATACTTTAAGAGAAAAATCTTCTTATTTCAAGCTTCCTCAATTTGAAAATTTTATAGTATCGTAAGTGACAACATATGGCATTCATTCTCACTGACACTTGTTCAGAAATATTAGAAATTCCATGTATTTTGTTTCTCTTACAATTATAGAAATATGAACTTCATGAATCTTTGAGTTTAATTGCTAGACAAAACGCTTGAATGGGAATCAGTGGATCTGGGATCTTTTGCTCTCGCTCAGGATGATCAATGCCAACAGTATTCCTCTTCCTTTTTCCACCAGAGAAAGTGGCATGGAAGCGAGCGGTCCGAGGTGTACGGGAGATGTGTGATGTATGTGAAACAACCCTCTTCAACATCCACTGGGTTTGTCGCAAATGCGGATTTGGGGTCTGCCTTGACTGTTACAGGCTCAGGAAAAGCCGACCGCGCAGTGGTGAGCAAATGTTGTCCTATACGGCTGAAGGTAAAATGTCAGTGGAGGTGTGGACTTGGAAACTGAAGCAAAAATGGCTTTGGGCTCCTTCTTTAGCTTATGTTTTGTCACATTGTGAGGTCTTAAAATTGCCAATACTCCAGCCTAACTGAGAAGGTTAAAACTTTTAAAGTATACACTTCAAATGTTTTTAGTATATTCCCAAGTTTATATAGTTGTCACCACTATCTAATTTCATTTTCATTGCTCCAAAAATGAATCTTGCATTCAGTAGCAGTCACTCCCTATTCCTACCCCCCTTAAACCTTGGTAACCATGAGTCTACTTACTGTCTCTATCAACTTGCCTATTCTGTACATGTCATATAAATGGAATCATACAATATACGGCCTTCTGTGACTGGCCTCTTAAACTTAGCATACTCTTTCAAAGTTTCATCCATGTTATACCACATAATTCATTCCTTGTATTGCCAGGTAATATTCCATTGTATAGATATACTACATCTTCTTCATCCAGTCTTTAGTTGATGGACATTTGGGTTGTTTCTACTTTTGGCTGTTATGAATAGTGAACATTTGTTACAAGTTTTTGTGTGGATGTATGTTTTCATTTTTTTGAGAATATATACCTTATAGTAGAATTGATGGGGCATATGGCAGTTCTATGTTTAACCCTTTCAGAAACTGCCAAACTGTATTCCAAAGTAGCTGCACCATTTTATAATTCCACCCGCAATGTATGAGGATTGCAAATTTTCCACATCCTTGTCAACGCTTGTTATTATCTGTCTGATTATAGCCATCATAGTGACTGTGAAGTAGTATATAGTGTGATTTTAATTTGCATTTCCCAGATGACTACTAATGTTGAGAATCTTCATGTGGTTTTTGGCCCTATGTTTATGTTCCCTGGGAAAATGTCTATTCAAACCCTTTGCTTCACTTTCTTTTTGCTTTATCTTATTAGCTTCCAAGAATCTTCCTTTCCCCTTGACTTCATCATTCTTCCCTCTTCTATGATACAGTGTAACCACTGTAACAGTGATTTAGAGCTTAGACTACTGGGATCTGAATCCTACCTCTGTATCTTATCATACCAACTAGGGTAATCTTGAGCTAGTTACTTAACCCCTCAGACTCATTTCCTTGTCTATAAAACAAAGATAATAGAAGTATGTCCCGCACAGCATTGTTTTGAGGATTAAATGAGATAATGTATGTCTAATGGTTAACACATTCAGTAGGTACTACATGTTACATAGCTAAGATCTTCCACTTTTGCCCATGAAAGATAAACTTCTGCAGAAGTTGCCCTCCTATCATAAAAAATAAGAAAATCAGACAAAATATACAAAACCACGGTTTCAGAGGGCTTCCCTGATAGCTCAGTTGGTAAAGAATCTGCCTGCGGTGCAATGCAGGAGACCCCGGTTCAATTCCTGGGTCGGGAAGATCCACTGGAAAAGGGATAGGCTCTGCACTCCAGTATTCTTGGGCTTCCCTTGTGGCTTAGCTGGTAAATAATCTGCCTGCAGTGTGGGAGACCTGGGTTCGATCCCTGGGTTGGGAAGATCCCCTGGAGAAGGGAAAAGCTACCTACTCCAGTATTCTGGCCTGGAGAATTCCATGGACTGTGGAGTCAGACACAACTGAGCGACTTTCACTTTCACAGTTTCAGATATTGGACAACAGGCAGCTTGAGTCTGTATTCCCTCAGAAAAATGAAGAAACAAGGTGAGTCCTACAATTGCCCCAGTTTACTGCCTGGAGGCAGTTTCTAGCCTGTACCACAGGGAAAGGCAATTAAAATAGAGTTTGGCAATCTCACAAGTTCAGACCGAGATTAAAATCTTAGAAGAGTGAGGCACTGTAGTGAAGTGCTACGGAAAGAACACCAGATCTAGAGAAATCATCTCAATTTTTTTTTATTGTATAGTGGTCTGCACATGCATCAGAGGAAACTGTCCTCAAGCCAATCAACTGAATAGTATACAGAACTCACAATTTGTATTCCCACCAGCCAGAGTGGAGAGACATTGGACAGAGTCCAAAGGGGTCACACCCTTTGTAGTAGGACTAACGTAGTCCCAGAATAAGGTTGCTTTGGAGCTGCCATAATGAAGTATAGAGCACGACTTGGAAGGATCAAATTCATTTGCAAATTGCTTAGTTATACGCTACAGTAAAACCAAACATTCTTTAAAGGATTATACAAAATCCAGTACTCTGAAACATAAAACTCACAAAGCTCTGCATTTGGTGAAGAAAGATCTGGTGTACAGAAAAGAATAATGCAACCAGTATAATACAACCAGTAATCTGGGAGGAAGAAAACAATCGATAGAACAAGTACAGAAATGACAGTGATGATGGAGTTATTGTAAAAGGACCTTAAAACAGCTGTTAAAATACTTTTAATATGCTTGGACATAAAGGAAAACATAATGAGTAACATAGAAGACATGTAAAAGACCCAGATGAAGCTTCTAGAGCTGAAAAGTATCTCAAAAAAAAATTACACTAGGTAGGATTAATGGCATATTAGATACTGCAGAAGAAACAGTGAACTTGAAGACATAGAATAAAAACTATAAAAAACTAAGTACAGACAGAGGACTTAAATTTATAAGTTGAAGAGTGCCCTGTTGAACTACCAGATACATTAGGTAGTCTCCCAAACAAGTAAGTGGAGTTCCAGAAAGAGAAAGGGCAGGAGAACAGAGATAGAAAAAATATTGAAAAAAATAAAGCCAAAATTTTTCCAAATTTGATGAAAAAGCTATAACATTACAAGTCCAACAATAATCCTCAAATAAAAAAGACATTAAGAAAAACACACCAAAGCATGTCCTAATTACTTACTGAAAAAGTGTGTAAGGAGAAAAGCTGAAAAGCACAAGAGGAAAAAGATGCACATTATGTAACAAAGATAAGAATGATAGCTAACTTGTCAGAAAACTATACTCTAGAGACAATGGTACAGCATTTTAAAGTGCTAAAAATAAACCTATTAGCCTAGAACTCATACCTAGTGGAAGTATCTTTCTAGGGTGAAATCGTTTTCCAGGAATGGAAAAAGTGATAGAATTCATCATTCTATCACCGGCAGACCCATTCTGCAAAGTTAAAGGTAGTGACTCAGGCAGAAGAAAATGATACAATGTGGAAATTTGGATTTATGCAAAGGAATGAAGAATGTGCTACATGGTAAACATGTGGGTACACATAAAAGACTTTCTTCTTACTTTTAATCTTTTAAAAAAACAATTGTTTAAAGCAAAAGTAATAACAATATAGGAATTCCTTGGTGGTACAGTAGATAGGAATCCACCTACCAACACAGGGGACATGGGTTCAATCCCTGGTTCGGGAAGATTCTACATGCTGTGGAGCAGCTAAGCCCATATGCCACAACTACTGAACCCACACTCTAGAGCCTGTGAGCCTCAACTACTGAGCCCAGGTGCTACAGCTGCTGAAGCCCATGTGTGTAGAACCTGTGCTCTGCAACTAGAAACCCCACTGCAGTGAGAAGCCTACATACCACAAGGAAGACTAGCCCCTGCTACAGTAGACCCAGTACAGCCAAAATAACTAGATAGATACATAATCTCAAAAAACGACAGGTAAGGGCTTTCCTGGTGGCTCAATTAGAAAGAATCTGCCAGCCAGTGCAGGAGACGTGGGTTCAATCTCTGGTCAGGGAAAATCCCCCATACTGTGGAGCAACTAAGCCCGTGTGCCACAGCTATTGAGCCTGTGCTCTAGAGCCTGGGAGCCACAGCTGCTGAGCCTGTGTGCCACAGCTACTGAAGCCCGAGTGCCCTAAAGCCCATGCTCTGCAACAAGAGAAACCAATGCAACGAGAAGCCCACACGCTGCAACTAGAGAGTAGCCTCCACTGTCTGCGACTAGGGAAAAGCCCACGCAGCATCTAAGACCCAGCACAGCCAAAAAATCAGAACGTTAAAAAGACAAGGAAAAACATCTGGAATCTTCCTGGACCAGGGATCAAACCCAAGTTCCTTGCACTGGAAGTGTGCCACCAGGGAAGTCCCCACAACCCAGTTTTTAAATGGGAAAAATATTTGAACAGATACGTCATCAAAGAAGATAGGTCAATGAAAAACACATGGAAAAAACTGTCATTACTTACTAGGAAAATGCAAATTAAAACCATAATGAGAAACCACTGTCCCCACTAGGATGGATAACATTTTTAAAACTGAGAGTGCAAAGTGCTGTCAAGGATATGGAGCAACTAAAACTTATTAAACATTGCTGGTAGGGATGCAATTTGGTACCATCACTTTGGAAAACAGTATTATCTATTTCTTTATAAATTTAAACATCAACTAGCATTCTACTAGTATGTATAAGGGAAATGAAAATATGTCCACACAAAGGCTTGTGCTTGAATATGTGTAGCACTTTATTCATAATAGCCAATAATTGGAAACAATCCAACTATTCACCAATAATTGAAAGCAGTCCAACTATTCATGAGTGGGTAAACAAAATGTGGTACATCCAAACCATGGAACATCACTCAGACATAAAAAGGAATGAATTACTTATACATGGAACAATATGGATGAATCTCAAAATCATTATGCCAAATGAAAATATCTCAACACAAATGACAGAAGACATACCATATGTTTCCAATAATAGGAAATTCTAGAAGTAAAACTTTAGTGTTAGAAATTTGATCATTAGTGGCCAGGGGTTGAGGAAAGGGTATTGACTGCAAAGGGCTAAAGGCAGCTTTGGGAAGGAATACAAATGTTTTAAATTCTGAACGTTGCACTGTTTTCCACAACTAGATATCTTTGTCGAAATTCAAACATATTTGAATTTGAAGTGTACACTTTAAATTGTTGAACTAATTTTATGTAAATTATACCTCAGTGAAGCAGTATTTTTAAAGTTAAGGACTTCCTAGTGGTCCAGTGGTTAAGACTCTGCTTTCACGGTAGGGGACATGGCTTTGATCCCTGATTGGGGAACTAAGGTCCCACAGACTGTATAACCAAAAATAAATAAAATTAGCTGTGATCTTCTTTGACCCATGAGAAAGTTGGCCTTTAGAGTCTGAAACTCTCACTCACTGAGAGAGATACATCTTGTGACCCTCATAAATAGGAAAGTCGTTCATTTCCGTTTCAGAGACAGAAGAGATGGGTGATGAAGAGGTTTTCTCCTGGTTGAAGTGTGCAAAGGGACAGTCCCATGAGCCAGAGAATCTCATGCCCACACAGATAATCCCTGGCACAGGTAAAAGGAATTCCTTTTTTAGATTTGGTGGGAGAAAAATATTTTTAAGTTATAATTTATACACTATAAAATTTGGTAAAATGGTTTATGTCAGCTTGACTGTTTTTAAGCTTCACAAGATTTCTCTGAGACTTTGAATCTTCAGAAATGTTAGATTGATTGTATGCAACCAGGGCACATACTTTGCCTCACCTTGCTGGGTATAGGGGTTGGTTGCTTTTCAGATGTCATTTTACATTCTTATGGTCAGCAGGGCCAGAATAGAAAAAGCCTGTCTTGGAATTCTGTGGTGGTCCAGTGATTAAGACTTTGTGCTCTCACTGCTGAGAGCCCGGGTTTAGGCCTAGTTGGGGAACTAAGATCCTCCAAACTATGTAACATGGCAAAAAGAAAAAAAGGAAAGAAAAAGCTAGTTCCCTGGCTTCCAGAAAGACCTTTGTTTTTAGGCTTATAAAAATCCAGCTGAGGGACTTCCCTGATGGTCCAGTGGTTAAGACTCCATGCTTCCAATGCAGGGGCCCTGGGTTCGATCCGTGGTCAGGAAACTAAGATCCCATATACCCCATGGTGCAGCCAAAAAAAAAAAAAAAAAAAAATCCAGCTGAAGCTAATCATGGTTTCTCTTGAAACCGTGAAGAAGGCAGCTTACCAGTAGGAGTCAATGGTCATATGGCAACTTACTTTAGAAATTCCTCCAGAAAGTCTATTTCCAGCTTCCATACTTTCACTAACACACACACACTGAAGCTGGTGAATCCCCTGCCTATAGTCTCCTTCACTTTGGGGAGCCACCCCCTGTATCTTTATACCCCAGTGTATGCAAGCAGAAGAGCTCCCTGAGTGCAGTGGTCAGATGCCTGCTCCCTGCTGATCTAAGCATTAGTTAAATGTTTCTGTAAAGTATACATTGGTATAACTTATAGTAAAGTACCTAAATCTCAAGTATACCATTCAAAACATTTATATTCGCTTGAATATTAAGGAATCTACCCTTAGCGTTTCTGCTGAAGGACACCTTGTTAATGTTTACTTAGAGGAGGGAGGGAGTGTAGCTTAGTGGTTAAATGTGTACAGAACATTAGTGCTAGATAGACCTGGGTTAAAGTCTTAGTACTTTCATTTACCAACTTTATGTACTTAAGCAAATAACCTAACTTCCCTGGGTCTCAGTTTCATCATCAGAAATCACGGGTACAAACTGCTACCTCATTGAAATGTAAGGCTTGAGAGAGATAATGTAAAGTATTCCAAGATTGATTATTATTATAATTATCTTTTTTCCAGCTCTTTACAATATTGGAGACATGGTACATGCTGCCCGGGGCAAGTGGGGAATTAAAGCAAACTGCCCTTGTATTAGTCGGCAGAACAAATCTGTGTTGAGACCTGCTGTCACTAATGGGATGTCACAGGTAAAATGGTGTGAAAAAGTGATGTTTCTCACAGGTAAACTGAGAGAAACTTAAGTTCTTTGTTCCAGGAAATGTCCCATTTTCACCTCTGTTGTCCCAGGCTACTCTTGGATTCCTGGGCAACTAGGGGATAGGGAAGCCTGTCTAGAGAGAGCCCGTACAGTTACTGGAGGGATTTAAATTCCCCCTAACTGGTGTGAGTTTCTCTTCATTTGTCTTTAAAACCAATTCAGGCTTAGTTGATAAGTGGCACAAAGAGATAGATTCTTTCCATCTTGTCAGGATTTATACCTCAGGTTCTTTATGCAGATAAAGAGTATAGAAAAGGTCTAGGAATACAGTCTTATCTGTGTGCATGGACCCTGCCTTGTCATGTTAGATACTGAGGAAAGAAACATGAATATTGGCCTGCTGATCTGGGATCATTCCCCCTGAAACCATCCTAAGCCTTCACAGAGAGGCAGTGATTTTCCCATTTTCTGTCAGAGGTGGAGGTCATTCTAGTTTGATGATGACCACTAAGAATAAGACATTATTTAAAAACAAAAAACACACTGCTTACCTTCAGAGGACTTTCCAGGAATGCTGCTGCTGCTAAGTCACTTCAGTCGTGTCTGACTCTGTGCGACCCCATAGATGGCAGCCCACCAGGCTCCCCCATCCCTGGGATTCTCCAGGCAAGAACACTGGAGTGGGTTGCCATTTCCTTCTCCGATGCATGAAGGTGAAAAGTGAAAGTGAAGTCGCTCAGTCATGTCCAACTCTTAGCAACCCCATGGACTGCAGCCTACCAGGCTCCTCCATCAATGGGATTTTCCAGGCAAGAGTACTGGAGTGGGTTCCCATTTCCTTCTCCATCTAGGAATGCTACATGTGATCAATAAGAGGTATAAGGATTAACTCTGAGAAATCTCAAGATATATTTTCAGTAGAATTGATGTATTAGAACACATCATCTGGAAAACTTAACAATAGAATAATGACCTTTTTATTGAGCATTTATGTATGTCAGACACTGTGCTGAGGTCTTTGCATATACTATCTCATTTGATCCTCAGAGCAGCTTTGTGCAGTCAGGTTCTGACCACCGATTTGTCATTGTAGAAATTGAGCCTCAGGCATGCCAAACAAAAACCCTGTCTTGTTCATTGCTCTTTCCACGGAACCTAGCATAGATTCTATCACATGTAGGACTCAATAAATACATGTTAAATTAATGAGTGAGTGAAATAGCAGTTTATGGGACAATTCCAAATTGCTTTCCCAGACTTATTTAGTGTCAGCAGTCCTTACTATTTGCAATGTATTTTTTCTACACAAGGACAGCACTTTAATAATTTTGGTGTTCTGTGCTATAGCTTCCTAGCATAAACCCTAGTGCCTCTTCTGGAAATGAAACCACCTTCTCAAGCGGAGGAGGAACTGCACCAGGAGCACAACCAGAGACAGACCATGTTCCCAAAGCCGACAGTACTGACAGCAGATCAGATGAGCCTCTGAAAGCAGACAGTTCGACATCAAATAGCAATAGTGAGCTAAAAGCCATCAGGCCCCCTTGCCCTGACACAGCCCCACCCTCCTCTGCCCTGCACTGGTTGGCGGATTTAGCAACTCAGAAGGCTAAAGAAGAAACAAAAGGTGAGATTAACACAAGTCCCTGCCTTGCCGGTGGGTGGAACACTTGAGTTATTCTGGAATTCTTCAAACTCATACATTACAATCCACATTTTTGAAACATGTTGCTTGCTTTCTCTGGCCAATCACATAAAATGAGGGAATCTCTTTCAACTTCTTTCTAGAAGTGGAGCTTTTTTAAAAAGGCACATGCCTGGGCTCTACCCCAAACCTCTTTAGCCAGAATTTAGTTTTTAACAATCTTCCCAGATTGCCCTATTATTAAGCCAGTATTGCTAGCCAGGAGAGCTAGACTTGCCTTTTGATGGGCACAAGAATCACCTGGGGAATCGTTAAAAATGAAGATTCCTGTGCCCCACCAGAACTATTAAATGAGAATCTTCATTTTTAACAAGCACTCCAGGAGATTACAATACAGGTATTCTGGAGACTTACTTGAAGAAACACTGACTTAGAAAGTGAGGGAGACGAAAGATGAATGGGAACAAAATGAAGTTTGAAATCCAGATCTGGAAAAGAAAGGAAGAAGTAGGAGAGCTTCTCCTTGGCCATGAGACCTGCCATAGTCACAGCTCATCAGGCTTGGCCCAGACAGGCTGTATGTAGTTTGGGGGGCAGGAGAGGGGAGAATCTTTCTTCTTTCCAACTTGGCTGATTTTTAGGAGGCAGTTGCCTGCTGGGTATTCCTTGTGCCTAATGCTATTCCCGGTTATGTTCTTACAGAAGCAGGGTCCCTGAGGTCGGTGCTCAATAAAGAGTCTCATTCACCCTTTGGGCTGGATTCGTTCAACTCCACTGCAAAGGTCTCTCCGTTGACTCCAAAGCTTTTTAACAGTCTGTTACTGGGTCCCACTGCCTCCAACAACAAAACTGAAGGCTCTAGCCTTCGAGACCTCCTCCACTCCGGGCCAGGAAAGCTTCCTCAAACCCCCTTGGACACAGGCATACCCTTTCCCCCGGTCTTCTCTACATCCTCAGCAGTAAGTGTCCTCCCTAAAACTCTAGCCTTTGCTGCTTTTCCGTGGAAGAACCATCAGAAAGAGATCTGATAACTAGGTTGGAGGGTATAGAGTGACTTGTATTCTCTACATTATCAGTCCCAATTGATAAGATCTTTCTTTATATCAAGTTTGGGGAATGTTTGAGATCCTTTTAAGTAGTAAAGCTTTTGTGCCTTGTTAGGAAATCAGTAGAAACTGAGACATTGGAATTTTTCAGTCATCAGCAGGAATCACTTTATTTTCTTGATGATAACAGATAGCTAATTTTTTTTAATGTAGGCAATACATTTATGTGGCATCCTCTTGGATATCTAATAGACACCTCAAACATAACACGTCTAAGACCACACTCCTAATCTTTTGCCTATAAACTTGCATTTCCTTTATTTTTTGCCTCTCTTGATCACTGGTTTCCAATTGCTTGGCCAAAAATCTTAAGAGTCATTTGGGACTCCCCTCTCACACTTTGTGTCTAATCTGTTAGCATATCTTTTCAGTTTGATTGCTAAAATGTATTCGTAGCACACCCATTTCTCATCAGCTCCTCTGCTTCCCCATTCTAGTCTGAGATAACATCCTCTGTTGCCTGAATTCTTGGAGTAATCTCCATTTCTTCCCTTTCCACTCTACAGTCAGTTTCAACAGAGCAGTTAGTATGATCCTTTTAAGATATAAATCTAATCATATCACTGTTGCCTAAAATCTTTCAAGGGCTTCCAATTTCATGATAAAAACAGACTCCTTTCAGTGGACTATACTGTTCCAGCCCTAGCTTCTCCTCACTTCCCTGACCTCAACTACCACTCTCATTTTCCATTCTGCTCTGGCCACACCCACCTTCTTGCTTTTCCTTGGACATGGCTAGGCATGCTCTCTTCAGAGCCTTTACATGTATCCTTTTCTCCACCGAGAGCTGTCTTTTTCATGTCACCACATGGCCTGCTTCATCGTCAGCATCCTCTCCTTTATGAAATGTTACCTCTTTAGTAAGCCTTCTTTTTAGATCACCCTTTTTTTAAAGTCCATTCCACTCCCATCTTCCACTCATATCTGTTTCCTCTGCACCTGTTATCATCTGACTTACTGTGTTTTATTTATTTTCTATCTCATCACTTAAAGGCATTTTTGTCTTTTTTTTTTTTTCCATGCTGTGCGGCTTTTGGGATCTTAGTTCTCCAACCAGGGATCGAACTGGGTCCCTAGCAGTGGAAGCACAAAGTTCTAATCACTAAACTGGTAGAAATTCCCCATTTTTGTCTGTTTTATTCACCCAATAGTCATAGTGCCACAATGTTTGATACATAGGTATTTAGTAAGCATTTACTGAACAAATAAATTCAAAAGGTTTTAAATTTAAAAGATACAGTGAAAAGGCTTCTTCTTGCTGTTGCCTCCCTTTCTGTAGGCAACCACTGTTCCATGAGTGTCCTTTCTATGATATTAAAATACATTCAGTATATAGTTTTTTCCTCCTCTTTTTACACAGATATTTTTATATGTTGGTTCTTTATTTTCAGTTTATGTATTTCAGAGATCATTTCAAACAAGTACATAAACATATTTCTCATTCTATTTTATGACTGACTGAAATTTGATGATGGTTGAGCCCTGTACAGTGTGGGTTATTTGTTTCTCTTTTGGATAAATGACCTCTGAAATTATGTTGAGCTCTGTTTTATCTGTACTTGGCTTGGACTCCCAGTTCTCCTTTTTCTTTTTAAATTTTCCAAAGATGTTATATGGTTGCATACACTTCATAGAGATAATGACTAGTGATACTTAAGTCATTGGGCTATCAAGTCTACAGAAGCCCTCCCCTTCCTTCACATCTGTGGTCTTAGGTTTCTCACTTTCATCTCTGGGCCTGAGCTTCCCCACCAGCCAAAACAAATGAGAGATTCTTGGTAGGGGGCAAACTGAGGAGTGGGAGACTACTTTCAGAATATTCAGTTCTCTTGGATACAAATATTTATTGGGTACACTCCCTAGTAAAAAGTCACTGCCTTGGTAAGTCACCTCAGTTACTTAATTGAAGTATTATATCCCTTGAACATGCTGGCCAGAAAAAAATGTATAACCCTCAAAGTAAATGATCTTTTTCACTCAGCTGTAGCATTTTGTGATCCCTGAAGTCTACGTGCATATAAAATGGGCCTCAATGCCAAAGATATTTCTTTCTTTTTTATTTTTATTTTTTGGCTGTACCATGCAGCATGTGGAATCTTCCCTGACCAGGAATTGAACTTATGCCCCCTCATTGGGAGCACAGAATCTTAACCACTGGACCATCAGGGAAGTCCCCAGAGATATTTCTTAGGTCTCAAATCTCTTGCAATAGAGGGATCTTTCTGTACTTTTCTTTCACAAATAAAAAGCAGAATATGAAGGCTAGGAAAATGTAAGATATTAACTTAATAGATTCCCCTTCCAACCACAAAAGACTTCATAATAACTTTTATGAAATTGAATCAGGTAGATCAGAACTCCATGTAAATAAAACTGTGAGACTGTTTTTTAATACTCTACTGATGGTGCCTCAGTCATACTAACCTGATGGATTTGTGTCTGGCAGGGAGTGAAGAACAAGGCCAGCCTACCCAACTTCCTTGACCACATCATTGCCTCAGTGGTAGAAAATAAGAAAACCTCAGATGCTGCAAAGCGGGCCTGTAACTTGACTGATACCCAAAAGGAAGTGAAGGAGATGGTGATGGGGTTAAATGTGCTGGACCCCCATACCTCTCATTCCTGGCTCTGTGATGGAAGACTTTTGTGTCTTCATGACCCCAGCAACAAAAACAATTGGAAGATCTTCCGGGAGTGTTGGAAGCAAGGCCAGGTAAGCAAGAATAAGCAGATCCCAGGGTCGGCTGTCTACCTGTCCACCCACCAAAGCTAGCAGGATAGTTTCAGTTCTCTCTGGGAGATACTCTGCCAAGGAGATTTAGATATATAGTAAGTTTGTTGTAGACAGCTTTGCTACTTTGAGTTTTCTTTGATTTTTAAAAATTGAAAGATTTGTAAAATGCACTATGGATCTTTTTTCTTTCTCAGCTGTGTAGCTCTGTGTTCTTAAAAGTGCAGTTGAAATTCCTGTGAAGTTGTGATCTGGCATTAATAACACCTTTAGAGGAAAATCCTTAAGTGAGATATGGTGTGAGGTGAGAGTTGGTGGAAGTGGGCGGTACTTTTCTAGGTAAATGTTTCAAGACCATACAAGTCTGTGGGATAGTGTAATAACACTTCCTGAATTTTATACATTAGCAGGTATGAGGAAGGAGGGGTTTATGGAATTGTCTAGATAGTTTTTTATTTGAGATGTGAGGAAGTATTCTGAGTTGCATTTAGCTTTTCATCCTCTCACCTCAAATTAGTGGTATATGCCAGGGCAATAGAAGCGATTTCTCTGGAATGCACCCCCACCCCCACCCTGTGAGAATCAAATATAGTAACAGAATAGAAGTGTTTTCATTTTCTGTAGCTGACATGTTGAATCCATGGATTCTGAAACTGGGAGGGATCAAGAAGTCATCATGGAGAAGAGGTTGTCCTCAGGAAACCCTCCTATTCTATCCTTAGCCCTGAGTTAAGTGTTTCCTACATGGCTCTGATTAAGATACTTTTATTTCCACAGCCAGTGCTGGTTTCAGGAGTACATAAAAAGCTCAAGTCTGAACTCTGGAAGCCAGAAGCCTTTAGCCAGGAATTTGGAGACCAGGATGTGGACTTGGTGAACTGCAGGAACTGTGCTATAATTTCCGATGTGAAAGTTCGGGATTTCTGGGATGGCTTCGAGATCATATGCAGTAAGTAGCTTTGCTATCTGGTTCTATAAAAGCAGACTAGAAAGTAAGCATCTATATGCCCAGCCCTACCCCTAAAATAGCAAATTATTGATACATCCTCTTAGTGGGAGAAATAGTCTATCATGGTGGCAACCAGGTAGCTCTCATGGCAGTCACATGGCTCCCAGACCTTACCTGGACTTAAGCACATGTCACATGGGCTGTGTGGGGCACTTTCACTTTGAGATGGAAAAACTCACCATGGTTTTTCTGTGGGTGAGGAAAACAAAGCCCACGTAATCCATTATAGAGGTTTGCAAACTAAAAAAAAAAGAGAGAGTTTAGTCTTCTAAACCTTTTCGTCACTGGAGAATCAGGAAATAGCCAACACAGCAGATGTTTGTAGGAGTGCTTTCTGTCTTCCAGAACGATTAAGGTCAGAAGATGGGCAGCCAATGGTGCTCAAACTCAAGGACTGGCCTCCTGGGGAAGATTTTCGGGACATGATGCCAACAAGGTTAGTGAACTACAGTAAGTCATCTTGAGAGACTTGTGCTTTGCTGAAGCCATCACAAAGTAATCACAGAAAAGTGAGCTCCACCTCTTTGCCTTTTTCCCCTGTAACAACCTAAGTCATTTCTCATGCTCTTTTGTAGGTTTGAAGATCTGATGGAGAACCTTCCTCTGCCAGAATATACCAAGCGAGATGGCAGGCTCAATCTGGCCTCCAGGCTACCCAGCTATTTTGTAAGGCCCGATCTGGGCCCCAAGATGTACAATGCCTACGGTATGAGGGAGAGGCCATAACTGATCTTTTTGAATACTCTTGTTTCCATTTTACCTGAAGAGGGAGATCTGTAATCAGTGTCATGTGTAGAGATGATAGAGGGCAGAGTGATGAAGAAGTTGACAGTATCCAGGATAGTTTTGAATGTTTGCTTTTATCATTGACTTACATAACAGCCCTATGAGCCAGTCCATAAAACATACATTACAGCATTAGAAAGTTTCCTCTCAAAGACTCCATCCAAGGAATTTCCATGACAATCCAGTGGTTAAGATTCCATGCTTCTACTACATAGGGCATGGGTTCAATCCCTGGTCAGGGAAAGACCCAGCATGCCACGCCACTCAGCCAAAAATGAAAAAAATAATTATAATAATACAGAATATTGCCATTTCACCTTGTATATCTTCCTTTTTATCTTCAGGCTTGATAACAGCAGAAGACAGAAGAGTTGGCACAACAAATCTTCACTTAGATGTGTCTGATGCAGTTAATGTGATGGTGTATGTTGGGATCCCCATCGGGGAGGGTGCTCATGATGAAGGTAAGATTTCTAGAACTCAGTGCTTCAGAAGGGTGAGGTTTAGCCTAAGAAGTAAAATGGGATGTCTTTCTCCTCAGTCAGGGCCAGTTGCTTTTTCTTAAGTCTCCACCAGACATGATGCGTCGTAGGCGCACAAAGGGGTGATTGTAGCAGAGAAGAGTGGTACTTGTGTGTCATCAACCAGTTATTCTCTCTTTGGGAATGCTGCCCCTTAACACTGAGTGTATAGCATGACAAAGAGGAAAAAGAGGAAAGGGCAAACTGGCCTATCTCATCCAGCAGCCAGTTCAGCTGTGGGGTAACGGATGATAAAGCCAGGTCATCTGCACAGAAATGAAGCATAAAAGTGATACTTTGCTGCTTTGCACTCTCCACTATTTCGATGTAAAATTAATATGTGTTAATTATGGAGGTTTCAGAAAACAAAGTTTTAAAGAAGAAAATAACTCAAAATCTCAAAGTTAATAGATAATCAGTGTCATTACTTTGGTAATATTTTCTGCCACACATTTGCTTTAGATGCTACACACCTGTAGATCTTTTCATTAGGTTGTCTTTTAAAGGGTTATAATAGATAAGGATTAGAAGCCAAGCCTCTTACCTTGGCAGAGAAGCTTTACCCTTCACGGCCTTAAATCCATAGAATCCTAGAGCTTGAAGAGGTCTTGAGAAAGTATACAGTCCATCTACATACAGTAGGAGTGAGTGAGTGAGTGAAGTCGCTCAGTCGTGTCCGACTCTTTGCAACCCCGTGGATTGTAGCCCCCCAAGCTCCTCCATCCATGGGATTCTCCAGGCAAGAATACTGCCGGTTGTCGTTTCCTTCTCCAGGGGATCTTCCCAACCCAGGGATCGAACCCAGGTCTCCCGCATTGCAGGCAGACACTTTACCATCTGAACTGAAGGGTTTAGAGGCCATCAAATGGACATGACCTATAAAGGCAATTTTGATGGTTTTACATAGAAATGACCTCTAATGGAAGAGAACACAAATAGGAACTATGTGAGATACATTTCTATGTAAAATATATTTTGCACATAATTCAGCATTTTAAATGAGCACTCTGCAACCAAGACCAAATATCAGTCACCTCTTGAGGTTTTCTACTATGTACCAACATCAAATCTACATAGGAACAAATGTTACTCCTGCTTTTCTCTTCTATATCAAATGTCCTGAAGCCTTTGTGTCTCTCTGGAGCAAGGCCAAGTTTCTGAAGGCACATTCCAGTATAAACATAATCAGTGGGGTAGAGAAGGACCCGGTCAGTCACATTGTACAGTCTCAGGGCCAGGTGGCCGGAGTAGAGGAATCCGCCTCCTCCTGCATAAGGCGGGTAGACGCCAGTGTAAACAACTTCCGGGATGTAGTACTTGAGTTTCTTATCCCGATGAGGTCCAGCATTATGAATCACGTCACCAATAAACAAATCTTTGGCTTTGTTCCCGGATAAGCTATTCAAGTAATTCAGGAGATGATGGGTGTTCACAAAAACAACATCATTGCCCTTGAACATGACAGTAGGAAATAACGTGCAATTTGAACATAAGATATGGCTACACAGTTTGAACAGGAAATATGTTTTTTTTTAAAAACTATTCTTCCAAAAAATGATGAGTCTCTATCAAAAGTATGGAAGATTAGGGTCACTTCCCACGTGTAGGAAGCTTAGACTTCACTGTGACTGTTGACTCTGAGTCTACTTTTTATCACTCCTGAGAGATAGAGAATGTTGTTGTTGTTCAGTCTCTAAGTCATGTTTAACTCTTTGCGACCCCCTAGACTACAGCACATCAGGCTTTCCTGTCCATCACCATCTCCTGGAATTTGCTCAAACTCATGTCTATTGAGTTGGTGATACTATCTTAACTGTCTCATCCTCTGCTGCCCCGTTCTCCTTTTGCCTTCAGTCTTTCCCAGCATCAGGGTCTTTTCCAGTGAGTCAGCTCTTCCCATCAGGTGGCCAAAGTATTGAAGCTTCAGCTTCAGCATCAGTCCTTCCATTGAGTATTCAGGGTTGATTTCCTTTTGGATTGACTGGTTTAATCTCTGTGCTGTCCAAGAGACTTTCAGGGATCTTCTCTACCAGCACAATTTGAAAGCATCAGTTCTTCGGTGCTCAGCCTTCTTTATGGTCTAACTCTCACATCTATACATGCCTACTGAAAAAAGCCATAGCTTTGACTATATGGACCTTTGTCAGCAAAGTGATGTCTCTTCTTTTTAATACTCTGTCTAGGTTTGTCAATAGCTTTTCTTCCAAGGAGCAAGCATCTTTTAATTTCATGGCAGCAATCACCATCTACAGTGATTTTGGAGCCCAAGAAAATAAAATCTGTCACTGTTTCCACTTTTTCAAAACCCCATCTATTTGCCGTGAAGTGAGGGACGAGAACCATTCCACTTCCACTTCTTCAGCATTACTGGTCAGGGCATACACTTAGATTACTGTGATATTGAATAGACTCAAGGGATTATATCTGATAGACAGAGTGCCTGAAGAACTATGGACGGAGGTTTGTGACATTGTACAGAAGGTGGTGATCAAGACCATCCCCAAGAAAAAGAAATTAAAAAAGGCAAAATGGTTGTCTGAGGAGGCCTTGCAAATACCTGAGAAAACAAGAGAAGCAAAAGGGAAAGGAGAAAAGGAAAGATATACCCATTTGAATGCAGAGTTCCAAAGAACAGCAAGGAGAGATAAAGCCTTCTTCAGTGATCAATGCAAAGAAATAGAGGAAAACAATAGAATGGGAAAGACTAGAGATCTCTTCAAGAAAATAAGAGATACCAAGGGAACATTTCATGCAAAGATGCACGCAATAAAGACAGAAATGGTATGGACCTAACAGAAGCAGAAGATATTAAGAAGAGGTGGCAAGAAAACACAGAAGAACTATACAAAAAAGATCTTCATGGTCCAGATATTCACGATTGTGTGATCACTCACCTAGAGCCAGACATCCTGAAATGTGAAGTCAAGTGAGCCTTAGGAAGCATCACTACGAACAAAGCTAGTGGAGGTGATGGAATTCCAGTTGAACTATTTCAGATCCTAAAACTTGATGTGAAAGTGCTGCGCTCAGTATACCAGCAAATTTGGAAAACTCAGCAGTGGCCACAGGACTGGAAAAGGTCAGTTTTCAGTCCACTCTCAAAGAAAGGCATGCCAAAGAATGCTCAAGCTACTGCACAATTGCACTCATCTCACACGCTAGTAAAGTAATGCTCAAAATTCTCCAACCCAGCCTTCAACAGCACGTGTACCATGAACTTCCAAATGTCAGAGCTGGATTTAGAAAAGGCAGAGGAACCAGAGATCAAATTGCCAACATCCGTTGGATCACTGAAAAAGCAAGAGAGTTCCAAAAAAACATCTACTTCTGCTTTATTGACTATGATAAAGCCTTTGACTATGTGGATCACAACAAACTGTGGGAAATCCTGAAAGAGATGGGAATACTAGACCACCTTACCTGCCTCCTGAGAAATCTATATGTAGGTCAAGAAGCAACAGTTAGAACTGGACATGGAACAACAGACTGGTTCCAGATTGGGAAAGGAGTACGTCAAGGCTGTATATACTTATTTAACTTATATGCAGAGTACATCATGAGAAATGCTGGACTGGACGAAGCACAGGCTGGAATCAAGATTGCCGGGAGAAATATCAATAACCTCAGATATGCAGGTGACACCACTCTTATGGCAGAAAGTGAAGAAGAACTAAAGAGCCTCTTAATGAAAGTGAAAGAGTGAAAAAGTTAGCTTAAAACTCAACATTCAGAAAACTAAGATCATGGCATCTGGTCCTATCACTTCATGGCAAATAGATGGGGAAACAGTGGAAAGAGAGACTTTATTTTGGGGGGCTTCAGAATCACTGCAGATGGTGACGGCAGCCATGAAATTAAAAGATGCTTGCTCCTTGGAAGAAAAGCTATGACCAACCTAAGCAGTATATTAAAAAGCCTAGAGATTACTTTGCCAACAAATGTCCGTCTAGTCGAAGCTATGGTTTTTCCAGCAGTCGTGTATGGATGTGAGAGTCAGACTATAAAGAAAGCTGAGTGCCGAAGAATCGATGCTTTTGAACTGTGGTGTTGGAGAAGACTCTTGAGAGTCCTTTGGACTGCAAGGAGATCCAACCAGTCCTTCCTAAAGGAAATCAGTCCTGAATATTCATTGGAGGGACTGATGCTAAAGCTGAAACTCCAATACTTTGGCCACCTGATGCAGAGAACTGATTCATTTGAAAAGACCCTGATTCTGGGGAAGATTGAGGGCGGGAGAAGGGGATGACAGAGGATGAGATGGTTGGATGGCATCACCGACTCAATGAGTAAACTTCGGGAGTTGGTGATGGACAGGGAAGCCTGGCATGATGCAGTCCATGGAGTCACAAAGAGTTGAACAGAACTGAGCAACTGAAGTGAAGTGAAGTGAGGGATCAGATGCCATTATCTTAGTTTTTTGAATGTCAAGTTTCAAGCCAGCTCTTTCTCCTCTTTCACCATCATCAAGAGGCTCTTCAGTTCCTCTTTACTTTCTGCCATTAGAGTAGTATCATCTGCATATATCTGAGGTTGTTTATATTTCTCCTGGCAGTCTTGATTCTAGCTTGTGATTAATCCAGCCCGGCATTTCATGTGATATACTCTGCATATAAGTTAAATAAACAGGGTGACAACATAATAGCCTTGACATACTCCTTTCCCAATTTTAAACCAGTCCGTTATTGCAGATAAAGCATAGTAGAGAGTAAACTTGTTTGAATTGGACATTTTGCTTCACTCAGAGGTAGTGAAGTGGCTGCTTACATTGAAATATCATTTTGCTTTTTTCAGAGGTTCTCAAAACAATTGACGAGGGAGATGCTGATGAGGTGACAAAGCAAAGGATTCATGATGGAAAGGAGAAACCCGGTGCTTTGTGGCATATCTATGCAGCCAAGGATGCAGAGAAGATCCGGGAGCTGCTCCGAAAGGTATGTCCCTGAGTGGGCTCCCAGCTCACAGGTCTGGGGATGCTAAGACAGTCTAACTAGGGTTTCTCATGTAGAGTCCCTTGGCATTAAAGACTTGTGTCCTTTGTTACAATGCCCCATAGGGCTGAATCCTCACTTAGAGGATATTAAATAAAGTAGGTATTACTGCAGCAAGCTGGATTTATCCTGTTAATAATCTTTATGTGTTTACTGATTTTTCCATCTTTGGGTTTTGATCGTGGTTTCATGATCAGGTTGGAGAAGAGCAAGGCCAAGAGAATCCCCCTGATCATGATCCAATTCATGACCAAAGTTGGTACTTGGACCAGACCCTACGTAAGCGGCTCTATGAGGAATATGGTGTGCAAGGCTGGGCCATTGTTCAGTTCCTGGGAGATGCTGTCTTCATACCTGCTGGAGCCCCACACCAGGTATGTCCCAACTTGTGGGTGGGGCTCCGCAGTTCCCATAGTTTCCTTATTTCTGAGTTTGTTGCTAATCTGGCAGTAGATATAAAAGTGTGGGTTAGACCAATTGCTCTTAAACTGCAACTTACTTTTTGCGTTTTCATTTTCTTCTATGTAATTTTAAATGCTCATTTAAAGAAGAAAGTGAGTCTCAGTTCAATCCCATTTTCAATTCCTTCATTCTGCCTTCCCCAGAAAGTAGCCTACTGTTAAGAATTTGATATATATTTTTCCAGATCCTATTTTTGCACTAGTACCATTTTCATTTATAAATTTATACTTAGAGTCTTTCTGCATTTGTTGTCGTTATAAACGTGGGGTATCAGAAGTGTTTCTCCAGTGTCCTTGTGCACTACATGAGCGGTTTCCTCAGGTTACTGACTGGCGCCTGCTGTCTGCCTCTGCCTTTCCTCTCGCAGGTGCACAACCTATATAGTTGCATCAAAGTCGCAGAAGACTTCGTGTCTCCAGAACACGTAAAGCACTGTTTTCGCCTGACGCAGGAATTCAGGCATCTCTCTAACACTCACACAAACCATGAGGATAAACTGCAGGTAAAGAGCTCCTCCTCCACTCCAGCCCTGTCTTATCTCCTTGTAGGCCACATACATAGGAGGCGCACACTGCTTTCTGAGGCTATCATCTGGGCAGGATAACTGCAGAGAGCTGACTCAGGCCCATGTCTGGGGTGTGACAAGTCCTCGCTCAGGAAGTGTTTAATCAGTCCTCTTCAGGTTTACTTTTAGAGAATATTCGTCTTTTCACCTCATCACTTCCAATGTGGCAGTCTTTTCTTTCTCTGCCCCTGGAAGATACAGTGTTTCAGTGTCAGTAACTGCACTAGACTGACCTCCCCGGTCAGGTGAGAAAAGCACTGTGGCAGTGTGTTCTAAACCTGTTTCCACAGAACTGCCTTCTCCCAGCAAATTTCTGTGCAAACTCAATTCCTTAGAGCCCTGCTAGGGACTGTAATCCATGTCCCTAAGAGTTGTTTCCCCCTCATAGATCTAAACTGGAGAATCAGATTAGGTTTTCCTCTGTTCTGAAATGGATTGGAACTTTAAGGGCAGAATATCATTTTTAATATACCTGGATGCTTAGTAACATAAAAAAAAAAAAGAATAAGAAAGCAAGATTCCCGAGGCAGAGGTTTAGCATCCAAACAGGCATTCTCGCAGCCTCTCACTTAAGGCCTGTTTTCCTGCGTCATGCCTGTGACTCAGGTGTGTCAGTGACCCGTGAGGTTGGATATTTTTCTTGGTTGTTGCTAGATTGATAGATGACATTTCTATTATAGATAGAATGCAAGTGTTCAGGCATATATATTTTAGACCACCCTCTGTTTGGTCTCTACTTGTCACATATCACCTCCCAATCCTCTGTTACTGCTTTATTTTTTCCTGTAGTTTTCACCATCTAACATACTATGTATCTTTTGTTTGTTTCTATTCCTACTAGAACATAAGCTGTTTAAGCTCCATGAAGGCAGAGGTTTTGCTGTTTTAGTTCACTGTTTTTCCCTAGGACATGTCTGACACATAGTAGGTACTCAGTAAACATTGGTTGAATTAATACAAAAAATGTGATAGAGAATAACAAGGGGGCTTGTGTGGCCATCATTCAGCTTAAGAGATAAAGCATCATATTCATACCATATATATAATGTATTTATATACAACAACTACATTGTTGAAGCCTCCATGTACCCTTTCCCATTCCATCTCCCCAAAAATAATCATCATGTTGATTTAAAACTGTCTTCATCCTGTTCACTCTATTTTAATAACTTTTGCTTCATACATTATATGTGTTCCTTTTTGACAAATTAGAAAATATAGGCACGAAAGGGAAAAATACCCAATAAATCCTACCTGCCCACTGTTTTTAGTGCATTCTTATTAGCTATAGGACCTTAATGTAAGATTCTTGACCTCAGTTCTCATCTGTAAAATGGGAATAATAATAGAATCTACTTCATAGGATTATGGTAAGGATTAAATGAAAGTCCACATAAAGAGCTTAGCAGTAGTGCCCAGCACATATAGACACATAGAGGATGGTGATTATATAGGCTTTCAAATGATGAATCACTCTTTTTTGAATATAAACTGTATATTCTGTGTGATTTGTAAATCATCTTTTGGGGTTGGTTAGGGGAGCACGCAGTCCTGGTTGAGGGCTTTCCTCACTCATCAGTAGGCTTTTAGTCTTTGCAGGATATTTTCATTTGCAGAGCACAGTCTGTGGCTGCCATGGACTAACTGTGCTGATTGCTCTCTCCAGGTGAAGAACATCATTTATCACGCAGTGAAAGATGCTGTTGGCACCCTCAAGGCTCATGAGTCCAAGCTGGCAAGATCGTAGGCGTGGAGAAATTTCAAACTCCCCTGTGAAGCAGGTCTTTCACTCACAACACATACAGGGAACGACAGGGTTCTCTGCTGGAGCAGAGGTCCTTCACTTGGAGCCAGTGTGGTCAGTATTACAAACTCTCCAGCCACTCTTTTCTACGCTGCCTCAACACTGAAGGTTGACACAGGAAAGTCGCACTGTTCACACACACAGTTTCAGACTCCAAGCCGAGGGTGCCACATCCCTATCCTGTGGCCTTTTGGGACTTCAGATTGCCTGAACATCACTGGGCTGTCCTGCACATTCTCATGATTTGAGATTTGTGGAAACCAGGAATGTGGGCACACCTTTCTTTTTTTTTCTCTTGTGCCTAGTTAAGTGGGAATGTGTTTGGAGGTAGGGGGAAATCACATACCTGGTACATGTGGGGGCTAATTGTTTAAACACGCCTGGTGGAAGCCTGATGGTGTCTCTACACATGACCTCTGACACAGCCCATCCCAGGAGACGGGTGAAGCCATTCCCCACCATCTCTCTCCCATGAACACTGAAGTCTTGAAGGACCCAGGGAGAATCCACTGCTTTTCCCAAGAGGCTCCAGGATTAGGAAACGTGTGTATTTAGTGAAAAATAGGTTTGTAGTGAAATAGTTACTATTTCATGAAAGTAGATATTTTTAGAACTTTTGAAATACCACAGTTGTTTTCCTGGATTATGAGGAAAGGCACATTACATTTAGTCTTCCTTCGAGAAAACTCTTTGAAGAAATAAGATTTTTAGAAATCAACTGCCCATTATAGCACAAAAATCAGCCAAAGCAGAATTTAAAAGAATTGGCTTTTTAGGGTTCTTTTAATTTCACCCCCCTCCCATCTCAGCCCTATCTTGAGGGAACAGCCATCTTGAGAAAGAACTTTGTCGTGTCTGAGCTGTGGTTTGTTCCATGCATACACACACTGGTGACTCCAGGAACCATTTCCACCTATTACCAGCGTTCCCTTGGGACTCCTCTTGTAGTTCCAAATTCAAAGGAAAGTTTGCTTTCCTACATGAGGCGTTTTGTTTTGGGAGTTTTTTTGTCCAGAAATATTTTCAGCAAAACTTTCCAACTCAGTGGAGTTTTATTAAGAATTTATTTGAAAATGATGGAATTCATTGGCCCATAGATACATTGGAAAATGTATCTATCTTCTTCCCAGCTGTACTGTAGTGCCCTGCAGGCTTGTTTATATGTTCACAGTTACTTTTTTTTTTTTTTAATAAAAGTCATTTACTGTAGAATACTTTTAATTTCACTTTCTGTATTTTAATTTTGTTGAAGGGCTGATTGGGATTTCCATGTTCTTATTAAAAATCTAACAAATCTGTTCATAGTGGACTAACTTCTTCCTGTGCCAGTTGTTCTAAAAAGCAGGGCCAGGTTGAGGGTGGGGTTGGAGTTGGAGGATAGTTCATTTTCATATCATCATTACATTGTTGCATCCAATTATTACTCTTTGCTTCCTGAATTTGTGCCCAGTTAGGCGAGGGATGTGCCAGGTCATTGTGGTTTGAGGGCTTAGGGACAAACGGGAATGTGCTACATGAGCTAGAGGTAGGAGCAAACATGGGCTTTCCGTAGTTTCTGCCCTATGGGAAAGGTGGGTTCCTACCTTCCAGAAGCAGCCTGGGGGGAAAGGGCCAGGGAGAGTGGCCTGAGCAAGGTTCTGGGCAATCAGTGACAAAGTTCCTCAAAACAAGAGGCCTGGCTGCCCATATAGGAAATTCAAGTGGCTTGAAGAGTGAGGACAGACTGTGTTCCAATTAGAAAAGGCCTTTTGAAGAGGAAGTTGTAAAGAATAGCAAGAGGGGTCATCAGAGGCTGCTTCCTTGGATCCTGTTGGAAACACATCTTCCAAAGTGTTTGAGCCTGGAAATACAATTATCAGGGTGGAAATAGACCATTGTGTGTGGTTCAAGGATACTGAGTTTGAATAGCACCATAACTGAAATACAGAGTTCTGAGCATGTCCTTTAGGCCAGGATGGGCACGGGCTGGTGCTGTGATCATCAGAGGATTATACCTCAACATAAAGAATGCAGAAGCTTTGAAATGGGATGGGAAAGGAAAGCAGTGGGGGAAGGGAGGTTGCAGAGGTTGCTGGAGCTTTGTTGCTTTGGTGAAAATCAGGAGGCAGGCTAGCCTACATTCTGGATATAAATGTCTTCGGAATTAGGGCATCCATTGCCACCAGTGCTTGCTGATGGGGATGGAACTGGAGCCCCTTATTCATCGCCACGCCTGGACCCCAGGCCTCTCTACCAGCCTCTTTACAAAAAGGGTGATTCCCCTGCCCCAGGGTATCCTTGAGAGCACAGGGCCCTGTTCCCCTACAAAACTTAGGAACTGACAACCTTAAAGCAGATCAGATTGGGAATGGCGTTAGGCCTTTTACAACTGGAGTGATTGGTGATGGCGGGGTGGATATATGCCTCTATGCCTTTGACCTCAGGACTTCCTGGGTGGGTGTCTTGACGGTCAGCGATAGGGGAGAAGGGTTTGATAGCAGTTGGAAGAAGTAGCCAATTCAGTAGACTTCCTAAGTTCCTTTCTTAGCAGCATGACTTAGTGGTTCTGTGACCCGAGGCATATTATTGAACCTCCCCGAAGCTTCCCATTTTCTTATCTTCAAAATGATAATTATAACGTCTGTCTTATGGGATGGTCACTGAAATAACGCATGTGAAGCTCTTAGCACAGGGCCTGGCACACAATAAGCAGTCAGTAAGTCAGTCATTATTCCTCTTAGGATATTTAAGTCTTTCAGCCTGTTGTGATCAGCGCAGGAAGAGGGCTAGGATGTCCGGATGGAACCATGAAGGCCTCTGAGGACCTCAGTCCTGGGTTTGGAACCCAAGAAAAGTGAACAAGCCATTGGAGGAAGGCAGGTCAAAGGCGCATGCCCAGCGACAGCAGGTGCAGGGGGGCGCGCCGCTGCCGCCGTCGCGGCCTCCCCTTTAAGAGCCGCCGCCGCCCACGGCCCGCCGCTGCGGCAGGGACCTCCCCTTTAACGGCGGCGGCTCGGCGCTCCGCGGCCCCCGCGGCGGCTGCTGCTGCGGGTGCTGCTGCTACTGCGGCTCCTGCTGCCGCCGCCGCTCGGCCTCCAGCAGCCACATCCTCGGCCCGGGCCGGCTTCCCGCCCCGCACCCCGCGCCCCGCCCGGCCCCGCCATGGTGTCCTGGATCATCTCTCGCCTGGTGGTGTGAGTGCGGCGGCGGGGCGCGGCCGTTTGGGAGGGGGATGGTGGCTAGGGGTGGCGGGTGAGGGGTATGGAAGCCTGGGATGGACCACTCCGTGGCTTCGTACAGCAGAATCACCTAAAGGCACATCATCCCTATTTGGGGTCCCCAGAGACGTGGAGGTGAGGGATCCGGAGGAGCGGGGAATGTTCGAGGAGTAAGGCAGGCCTGGCTTCCCATCCCTTTTATTTTTAATTTCCCTGTTTCTGCGCCCTCCCTCATCCCCGAGGGGGCTAGGCAGCATGGCTTGATTTATGAGGGGAGGCGGCTTGTCCCCTCACCCACGTAGCACATCTGGCCGGAGGAGCCCCTCAGACCTGGGCTCTCATCTCCCAGCGGGAGAACTAACGGAAGAGCCAGGGGAGCAAGGCAGGGCCTCCTCATTCCACAGCTTAGGGCCATGGCAGCCTTGGCCTCCCCGAAGGGCCCCATTTCTCCTCCCTCTTCCACTGTCTGTCAGGAGACTGGGGGTGAGGGCACATGCTCTGAAGGCCCCCCAGGGAGGACGGGAAGCAGAGATGCTTGGATGACAAAGTGTGGGAGGTAACTGGGAGAGGATATGTGTGTTCAGCCTGGGATTGTGAGAGCCGTGGAGGGAAGGGTGTTAGGTGGCCTTCATCCCAGGCTGCCAGTTCTGTCCCTCCCAGCTCCCCCAGGCTCCAGGAGGGTGCCCTCTCCCACAACTGTGGACTTTGTCCTTGAGGATTCCACCCCCGACTCCATCTCCGAAGTACCCTGCCTCAGTGAGGCAAGTCCTTGGGGAACAGGCGGTATCCACACATTTGTCAAGAGGCTGGGCCTGGCAGGAGCTCTGCATGGCTTCAGTTAACCTGCCCCAGCTTAGGACCCTGCCCCTCAACCTCCACCTTGGGGCACTGACACCCCAGAATCCCCTCCCTGCTATCGTGTTCTTCAATTCTGGCTTCCTCTAGACCCACCAGAGTCTCCTTCCCTTCCCACCTGAGGGAACCCAGGGGCCTCATACGTCCATGTGGCCTTCACAGTGGCTGCTCCTCTTGTGTGAATGAGCTCCCCGAGTGGCATTGGTCCTCTCCTTGCCTCACCTGTGTCCCGTATGTGGTCTCTGATGGGAACAGCACAGACTCCACTATAGCCAGGATCTCTAGCCCAGCACACTTTCTGGAGGCTAGTCCCAAAAGTGTTTATATCGGGAAATAAACCACTTTGCCCTTCAGGGCCTCCTGCCCCCGTGCCCTCTGCTCCTCAGGTCCCCAGGGCTACAGTGGTACTTCTGACTGCCAGGTACCCTGTTAGGTGGTGTCCCTGGCCCTACGACGGGAAGGTAGAGGGTAAGGGCCAATGGGTAAGAAAGTGCATGATGTCTGGAGAAGGACGACACCCCTGAGGCAGTGACCTGACCCCCACCCCATGATATAGTTATGCACAAATGAGGTTCAGGGCAGATAAGCCACATCAGACCCTCTGGCCTCTAGGTCTTTCTGTCAGGGGCTGGAGAAGAACTGAACAATAAAGGGGCATCACCCTTGCTGGCTAGGGCCTCCATGCTTGTGTATCACCTCAGGCTTGCCTGCTTTGACCTTAACCCCTGACCTGAGTTCATCAGTCAGCTGATGTGGTACCCTGGAGTTCTGTCCATTCTCCCCTTACCTACCCAGGGACTGATGCAGAGATGGGAGGGAGAGGCCATTGCTTTTGGCCAAGGGGCCCAGTAACCATGCCTGCCTCCCTAGGCTCATCTTTGGCACCCTGTACCCAGCCTACTCTTCCTACAAGGCCGTGAAGACAAAAAACGTGAAGGAATATGTGAGTGTGTGACCCTTCATCTCCTACCCAACTTATGTGGCAGAGATCAGGGAGGACAGTGGATCACATGACAGACGGGGATGACGTTATACTAATGCTGTCAGCACTAATGAGACCTGGTTCGGGGAGGCGCCCGTGTATCCCTTTCCCCAACCCTGGTGTGATACACAGACAAAGTCGGGGCCCTCTGTGCCCCCCTACATAGTGCGTCCAGCAGGTTGGCAAGTAGAGGTGGGGTCCGGGGTGTTTCCCCAAGGCCCCAGCTGACACCGCCCTCTGTACATTTAGGTGAAATGGATGATGTACTGGATCGTCTTTGCCTTCTTCACCACTGCCGAGACACTCACAGATATCGTGCTCTCCTGGTGAGGTCCAGCAACCCCCGCCTCCCTGCACCTCAGGGGCCAGGGCTTCTGACTTCTTCTACACAGCCAGTCCACCTAGGGTGGCATCTCCCCAACAGTCCCATGGGGTCCTGGGTGTCCCCTCCTCTCAGCCCCCATCCAGTCCTGGCTTGATTGAGCAAAATAAGAACAGACATAACTCTCACCTTTCTTTTGGGAGCCAAAGCAGCACAATAGAATTCAGGAAACCTGTTTCTGCCAGACTTACAGTGACTTTGAGCAAGTCACAGTTTTCTAGGCCTCAGTTTCCCTATTTGTAAAACAGGCATATGAGTCAATCTCGTGAACATTGGATTGTATTTCAAAGCTTGTATTTCAAAGGCTTTTTCTAGGCACTACTAGACTATGTATATGCACTCTTGAGGACACGGAATTGTCTAACCATCTGTATATTCACAGCAGGCGCTCAAAAATGTTTACTAAATGAGCAAATGCCTCTTGGAAGAGAGGACGAACATAGCACAGTACACTGAAAGTCAAAAGAGTTTTACTGAGAGGTAGAGGACACAAGATCCTTGCGTTTATAGATTTCAAGGGCCTTTGAGAAAACACAGTTTGAGTAGAGAAAGTTGAATGGGGTCAAATTAGGAAAGAGTCATGGATTAAAAATTGAGAACAAGTGAGTGCAGGTGCCTCTTGATGCAAGCAAAGGAGTGAGCTTTGATGAGGGCTTTGTGAGGATAGAGGAGACCTGAAGGAGTGTGTGGCCTGAGAAGGAGCCATGAGAATAGAGAACAGTCCTTAAAAAGCAGAGGCCGTGTCATGGCAGCAAGGGATAGATCCAGAGCACAGCTGGGGAGGAAGAGCAGGAAGGAAGGGAGTGAGGATCCAAGAATGCACCTGGAAGGTTAGGGAGCTCGCCTTGGTGTTGACCCCAGGACAGAGGAGTGGGTGCTCTTCTGTCAGAGAGAAGAGGGTGATAGAGCCACCGCTGCTGGGAATTCCTGCTGGGGTCACTTTTCACCTTGCTACTGGGAGTCTCAGCTGAGCTTCCCCTTGACCAGTCTCCTAAGCCACATGGGGACCTTAGTGCACTAAGGGGTGGGAGTCCAGCCAGGGTCCTGCAGCGGGTCCATATGCCTCCTGACTTCCTGCCCCAGGCTCTGCCCTTACCTGTCTCCCACCCACAGGTTCCCCTTCTACTTTGAGCTCAAGATCGCCTTTGTGATATGGCTGCTGTCCCCTTATACCAAAGGCTCCAGCGTGCTCTACCGCAAGTTCGTGCACCCAACCCTGTCCAACAAAGAGAAGGTCTGTTGGAACAAGGGACGCTTGCTTCCCACCTATCCCAGGTCAAGGCAGCCCAGAGCCTGCAGCCACGTGTATTCATGGCTCTCCCTGTGGGTGATCTGAGAGGGGCCTGACCCCCTGGGGCAGGTAGTGCCAGGTGTGAACAAGGGCAAAGCAGGGTAGGACCCAGCCTCACCTCTTCCTCCTTCCCCTCCAACCCCTCAGGAGATCGACGAGTACATTACACAGGCCCGAGACAAGAGCTATGAGACCATGATGAGGGTGGGCAAGAGGGGTCTGAATCTGGCCGCCAATGCCGCAGTCACGGCTGCTGCCAAGGTGAGATGGGGGCAGACCCAGCTCCCAGGCCCCAGCTTGCTCATCTCATCCCACAGCCAGTCCCCTTTGCATCCACCGCATTCTTGGGCCGGTAAAGGTCTGGGGGCTTGTGCAGCTTGGGGTTTCCATCCTGCCTTTAACATCCCCCCGCTAAGGGACTTCCACTTGGCGGGCCACAGTTTCCTCACCCGTCCAAAGGGAACGCATGGCCCCAGCCTGTTAGAGCCGCCGTGGGATGGGCTGAGGATGCCATGGGGAGAGCGCTGAGTCCAGTGGCTGCCCAGTGCCCTGTGGTGACCTCTCTCTCCACCCCGCCCCTTCTCCTCCGGTCCTCCTGGTGCGTGGTGGTGACCCCAGGGCCAGGGGGTGCTATCAGAGAAGCTCCGAAGCTTCAGCATGCAGGACTTGACCCTGATCCGGGACGAGGACGCGCTGCCCCTGCAGGGGCCTGATGGCCGCCTCAGAGCCAGCCCTGGCAGCCTCCTGGACACCATTGAAGACCTGGGTACAGTCCGGGCCCAGGGCGGGCAGGGGGCGAGGGCGAGGAGGCTGAGTAGGGGAGAGACCAGACACCTGCTCTCCTTTCCTCCCCAAACCAGGAGATGACCCCACCCTGAGCGTAAGGTCAGGCACCAACCAGGCAGATCCCCGGACAGAGATCTCTGAGGATGACACGGGAGACAAGGCCCCTAAGAGGGTCAAACCCATCAAAAAAGTGCCCAAACCCGAGGTGAGAACCGGGACAGAGCTTGGGGAAGTGGGAAGGGCTTGTGGCTCCAGGCGGAGCCCTCTGTCTCCCTCTCTTCCTTCCACAGCCACCGGCTTCCAAGACGCTGAAGACCCGGCCCAAGAAGAAGACCTCCGCAGGGGGTGACTCAGCTTGAGGCCCCCGCCCCCTCCCCGCAGGCTGCAGAATCCCGCTCCACACTGTGCCAGCAGCCCTCAGCCTCAGGCCCCGGGGCCTCTCAGATGGCTGTTTCCGGTGCCTCCCAGTGGCCATTCCCCTGGAAGGGCTTGGGAAAGAGAAGGGAGGCCCTGCTGTGGGGGGCCGAGGGTAGAGGCTGGACCCAGGAGCTAAGGAGGGAGCCACTCAAGGAGGTGCGGGCCCCCCAGAGCCCGAAAGCTACTCTCCCCGCTCCAGCCCTGACCCCGCCCACCCAGTGCCTTGCTGAAGACCATGGCCATCCCCTTGTCCTAACACATGGCCCCACTGCTCTCCCTGAGTCAGGGTCGGCGGCCAGTCACAGCCCAGATTGACCAGAGCCTGAAGGCCCAGCAGAGAAGGAGGGAGTGGGGAGGCCTCGGAGAACCTGGGCTCTGGGCCTACAGGTGTGAATGGAGGACAGGGTCTCAGTGGTGTTTAAGTGACCAGGAGCCAGGCCAGAGCTGCAGCTGGGGGTGTTGGGTATGGCTGTGAGCTACCTGTGCCCACTGAAAAGAGGTGGGGCTCCAGGGGTGTGTGTGTGTGTGAAAGAGAAAATGTGTGTGTGTGTGTGTGTGTATCTTTCTGGGTCTAGAGCTGGGGGCTTTTGAGTGAAGGACTTTGCCTCCAGCAGTAACCTCCCACCACCCAACCCAGCTGCCCTTTCCCCCCTCAGCCCTCCCGCCTACTCTCTCAGCCTCAGAGGACCCCAGCCCATGAGAGAGTAGGGCTCCAAGGGGCCTCTCACCTGCTCCTCTGCCCTTAATCCCCTCTTCTTTTGCCTCCTCCCATTCCTGCCCCAGGATGGGGCTCCATCTCCTCTGGGCCCTCAGTAGAGGCCCCTGCTGAGCCGATTCCTTTTCTCCTCTCCTGGGGGCCCATCTTCCTTCCCCCTAAGGCCCTCTTCCTGTGCCAAGCAGACTAGGCCCCCTGTAACAGACCCCTGTCAGAGCCCAGCCTTTGCCCCACACTTTGCCCCAGCTTCTGCCATGGCTTCCTTCCGTCAGGGCTCGGAGGAGCGTGTAAAGAAGAAAAAGGTATTAGGAACCAGGGGGCTCCAGATCGGTGGGAAGAGGGTGCCCAATGGACCTTTGGCACTGGATGAGCCAATAAACCAAATTCTGGCACCTCATTTGTGTTAGCCTCTGTGCTTTGTTCTTGGTCTACCAGTCCACAGGTGAGAAGGACTTAAAGTGAGAAGCCAGGGCTCAGCTGTGGGATGGAGGGGAGAAGAAGTCAAACTATGAACTCGAGAGATCTGATCTTCAAGAGATAGCCTTGAAGTAGTTCCATCTGGGAAGATGGCTTGGAGGTTCAATATAGAGCCAGGGGGCTGGAAAGAGCCAGGACTTATGAAGGGCAAGGGACCACCCTTAGAGGTTGTCCTGTCCCTCAGAATCCTACTGGAGACCCCTCCCCATTCTGGCACCTCACAGAAAGTGCAAGGGTGTAAGTTCTGGGGGCAAAGATCACGATGAGGCTCCAGGAAAAAGAATGGGATACTGGGGGCTCCTGGCAGAGCCTGGGGATTGGATCGCTGTGGCCTCGAAAGGCTAAAAAATAAAAAACATTGGAGAGGGACAGTGAGCCAGACACTGAAGGGAGGATCTAGGTGGGATGGAGGGAGAGACAAAAATGTGGAACCAGCCTCATGGCTCACATCTGACCCTGGGGACAAACAAGGCAGACAGAGACCCAAAGGCCAGAGCCATTGAGGCATGCCCATGTGGCCTGTGGAAGGAGGGCTGGAGCCCTGAGCTGCTGGGCTGGGGTGGAGGAGTGGAGGAGGGAGGCTGCAGGGCCTGGGGTCAAGTTCTGGGGAGGTGGAGCCTAGGTCACCAGGGGCACCACTGGTGGGAACAGAAGCCTGGAGAAGGGAAAAGGTGGCAGAGGCAGTATCAGAAGAGACAAGGGAAAAGAGCAGAGAGGGAGGGGGGAAGAAGTGAGGGAAGAAGGAAGGCTGAAAGAAGCTAGAGAAATAGCAGCTCAGCCTTATGGAAGGAAAATGGAGGAATCAGAGTGGAGACCTAGCTCCAGGCCCTGGACCTCAGGATTGGCAAAATGTCCCTACACCAGGCTTTCCTCTCCCTTCCCTGGCATCACGGGTGCATGTCCTTCTGCCAAACTTGAGCCAGCTGGCCAAGAAGCTTCTGCACTGAGGTGCTCGTGGAGAGCGAGGGCAGGGGGAGGGAGGCGTGTGAGATGCCCTTTTCATCTTTCCTGAAATTCTCCAGTCAATAACGCTCTGAACGGCATTCCTTTCACCATTGCCCTCTGGGCAATTTGGCCCCTTTTTCTATCAGAAAGGAGAGGAAGCGTCAGAGTAGAAATCAGGTGAGAGACTCCCTTGTTCTAGAAAGATCTCCAGAGAGTAAGTTGCTTGCATCTCCTGCTAGCAGCTACCATGTGGCCAGGAAAGCAGGTTAGGCCTCTCTAACCTAAATCCCATTTGCTGCATTTCACACATACACACACACACACACACTCACCCAACTCACACTCAGATTACACATTTCTATCCACAGTGACCAGTGGCCAAGGAGGTGACTGTCAGATTCCACATCTCCAGGCTCTCCCTGCACATCTGGGTTTCCCTGTGTCAACAGATGATGCTCAGATTTCCAAGTTCACTGGTCCGTTGCCATGGAAACATTGTCTTCTAGACCTCCACACAGGGTCTGACCCCTGTGGTGCTGGGGAGAAGAGGAGAGATGGAGGGTGACCAACAGAATGGAGGGAGGAGGCTGATGAAAAACATCTGGGTCTACATGAGCCCTTGCTGTCTTATTCCCTGGGGTCACCTGCCCTCTCCCCTCCACCTTAGTACATCTTTCTAGGCCAGGGCAGTGGGGAAGGGAAGTCATGACAGAGATGTCTGGCAGGAGCTATGTGGAGGGCACTTGCTCGTTGCCTGGAAACCCACTGGGCATTGAGAGAGAGTAGCTTTGAAGTGGGGGCTGAGGTCTAGCCCCGTGTCCCACGCCCAGACCATGTTGGGGACACTGGGCAGCCCTCCAAGCCTGAGGTCCCTGGCTAAAACGGTCCTCAGGCATGAAGTGGTTTCATCCTGCTTCCCCTCCCTTGTGTGTGCCCCACACTAGGAGAACCTGCTTAAAATGTGATTTCCAGGCTATGACGTCAGAGGAAAGCCAGCAGCTCCAGCCTATGCCAGCTCTTCCTTGATCAGAAGAGCTGAGCCCAGCCTTGCTCAGCCTGGAGGAAAGGAGGTTAGGTAGAGGAGGGAGGGTCTCTGGGGGCCTCTGGTCCTCATATATGTGGCATTCAGAATAATAGGGAGAGACTATTTTCAGGCCAAAGTGCTGTCTTCCCCATTGCCTTAAATACCAGCGAGTACGTGATTATCTCTGTCACAGATTCCCCCTAACCCCAGTTTTCCCCTCTCTGAGCTGGGTCAGCCCTGCATAAAGGAGGAGGACACCTTAAGTCTTAGAGCCATTTGGGTTCTGCCTGACAGCTTGTCAGCAAATCTAGGCTGGAGGCAGTGATGGGTGAGAAGGATGCCTGCAAGGAGGAAAAAGCCCACTAGGTGGCGCAGCTCACCCCAGTGTGGGATTCCCCGGCCCTTGCGGGGGGGAAAGTCTCCTTCAGCAGTCAGTGGGATTTTAAGGTCCGCTGAGCAGAATACTTTACACCGCAGTCCCTGGAGTTGGAGGTTCATGAAGAGAGCATCCTTGTGGGTGGATAGGCAGATATAAATTCTCAATCACTTTCCAACCCCAGTTTGTGTGCAGAGGAGATAGTCAGACCCAGCAAGCAGTACTCCCTTTGGGGAAGGATGAGGTACCTCCTGGGAGCAAGGAAATTGCCATGCTGACCCTAGGAGGGTCATACAGCCCAAAGAACCCAACTTGGGCTTCTAAAATATTATTAAGAGAGGGACAATTTAGGCGAGCAAGAGGGACGCTTACCTAGATGCAGGGTTCCCTGGAGCTGACTCCCTTATGGCCACAATGGTAGTCCCAGGGCTGCCCCTAGGTTTCCCCGTCCCCTGCTCCTTCTCTTATTTTCATCATGGGTACTGTAGAGCTGAAAAAGGAGACAAAGACCCTAATCTTCAGACCCTGGAACCCCAGGGTATTTTTTCCAGCAGCCAGGGCTGATTCCTGAATGACTTACCTTTGCCTGACCTCTTTCCCAAACTGACCCCACCAGCCCTGCACACCTAATGAATTACCCTCTTCTTTTGTCCCAGCCAGATGAGTAATCAATAAATAATGCTGCCTGAAATATTAATGGCAAGTTTTACACCAGCATCCCTTAGCCGTGCCTGTCATTGGGGAACTTGAGAGTTGACAGAGAAATGCATGGCCCCCATAGAGCTCCTTTATTCCTCTTTTCTTTGCCAAGATTTCGACCTGTCCCCATCTCCACCAGATCATGATTCATTGCCATTAGGTGAGAAGAGGACGGGTTCCCCAGAGACAACTCAGACAGCCTCCAGGGGGAGGATGGGGTAAGCTAAACCAAGCAGCGACCCTTCTTGATTCCTTTGTCTCCTCTGATGCAAGTGAGATCCCATTTCCTCTGTTCCATGTCCATCTTGGACCTGCCGGGTCCAGCTTTCTAAGTGGCAACTCAGAAGGAGACCTGGGGCTTCCCTCCTCCCCCTGCTTCAACTATTTTAGAGCCTGAGCAGAAGGGACTCATGTGCTCCCAGACTTCTGGCCCTGGCATTCTCTTCTGGCTTTCTTCTCCCTGGAAGAAGAGGAGGAAATGGAAGCTCTTAGCCCTCTTGAGCCCACCTGGTGGGCTTCCCGGGGGGCCAGCACCCTCCTTAGGGGAAACCAGGCCCACCCAAATTGTTGAACACGCAGTGCCCTCTGCTCACGTGCTCTTTGTCTCCTCCTTCACTTGGTAATGTCTTGCATGTTCTTCAAGTCTCAGCTTAGATGTGACACTGCACCTGGTCCAGGGCCCCGTGGCCTTCTCTTCGTGTTCTCTTCCCTGACAGCACATATCACCCTGTTTCATCAGTGCCCATGTGTCCCCACTAGACTGAAAGCCCAGGCATAGGCGATGGGCCTACCTGGTTCACCACTGTTTCCCCAGCATCTAGTACAGGGCCTGGAACACTCTAATAATTCAGCACATTTTTCTGGAATGTACAAATGACATCTCTGCAGCATTCTTCCTCTCCCAAAAAAACACCAGCCTTCTACCTTCAGCATCTCTTTGCGGAGCTGTTTGCCGGCACCTGAGGATGGGTGTCTGCACTAAGCAGCTGCCCGGGCCACCTACACTCGCCCTGGCCCCCGGCATGTGCTCATGCTCGCTTGCTTTGCCTTTCTCTCTCTCACACACAGATGGGAGCCAGCTTTCCAGCCACATTCACTTCTCACTTTAATTCAAAAGCTAAATTGGGAAGAAGAGCAGCTTCACACTCCCAATTTAGCCTGGGAGAGAAAAAGGGAGACAGTCTGGATGTTGCCAGGGAAAGGAGAACATTGGGTCTGGGGTGGGTAGTGGTGGCAAACGTACCCAGAACCCAAGAGAAGACAGTGAAACCCCCACCCAGCTACTAAAAATAAGTCATCCAGAGGTATGACTCCAGAGTGACCCCTGTGAAGCCTCTTTCCTGCGATGGTGCAGCCATTCTGGGCACTACCTCAGCCTAGGGATGGATTAGAGGGGGTGGAAGAGATTCAGGTTATCGGAACTATCCATAGGAGGAGATGCTGCTGCTTAGGTCGCTGGTAGTAGGAAACCAGAAAGTCCTTCTTAAATCTAACTTTAATCTATTTGGTAACTGCTGAGAGGCCTGATGAATAAAAACAGAATCCATAAACAGATAGTTGCTCATTAATATTCATAGCAGCATTATTCACAATAGTCGAAAAAGTAGGAACAACCCAAATGTCCATCAAGAGATGAGAGGATAAACAAAAAGTGGTATATACATACTTACTAAGCCTTAGAAAGAAATGAAATTCTGATACATGTTACAACATGGATGAACCCTGAAAACATTATGCTAAGCCAGGCACAGCGGGACAAATATTACGGACAAATATCTTCCCTTACAGGAGGTACCTAGACTAGGCAAATTTATATATAGAGAAACTCTAATAGGGATTACCAGGGGCCAAAGAGGAGGCAACAGGATAGAGAATTTACGTTTCCCTATCCCCAGTGTTTCATGGGTACAGAGTTCCTGTTTGGGATGATAAAAAAGTTCTGCCTATGTATACTGGTGACGGTTGCACAGCACTGCACATATAACTGAATGCCACTGAATAGGACACTTACAATGGCTAAAATGGGATATTTTATGTTATGTATATTTTACTGTAATATATTTTTGAAAAAAAACAATGAGTCCAATGTCAGCCTAAAGACATCGTCATCCTGCCACAATAGCTCTCTCTGTAGCTTGACCAGAGGGAAAACAAATCCTTTCCGTTCCGAAGAGTCCCTCCCTTTGCTGATAGAGTAGAAGTGTGGTCTCTGCCCAGAGTGAAGTGAAGACCCCTCTGTGGATGTTCCTGGGCACCGGGGCTAACTGTCCTTCCTCTCATCGCTACTCGTCAGTGTGATAATTTGGATGCAAGTGCTTCTCCCTGCTTCTGGGTGCCAGCTTCCTCTTTAGGCACTCATTTTGACTTTGCCCTAAAACAGGTTCCCTGGGTCTTCCCTGGTGGTCCGGTAGCTAAGACTCCATGTTCTCAACGCAAGGGGCCCAGGTTGGATTCCCAGTCAGGGAACTAGATCCCACTGAGAGTTTGCGTGCCACAATGAAGACCCAGCACAGCTAAATAAATAAATAAGTAAAAAGCAGTGTTTCCATAAGGGTAGACCAGTTAGGGGGATGATTAGAGGAGGAAAAAGAGAAGACTCTTCCATCCAACCTCTCTGACTTTCCCATTGCCACAGTACCACGGGGAACAGATGTACCTTGGGCTGAGAGGCCTGTCTGTAAATCTGGGGGTCAGTTTTTCTTGCTCTCTGACTGGGAGGTCCCTGAAGAGTCTCTGATAGCTGACCCTGAGGCATGTAGACCTTACCCTCTCTCCTGGATGACTACACAGTTTCCTGGCTGGTCTCACTACCAGTCCTCCCCTACCCAGCCTCCTGGAATTATTTTAAAATGGTGCGTTGGCTCTTTGACTGCCTGAGAACCACTTCAGTGGGTGGGAGCTGGATTAGGGGCTCCCCAGTCACTGTGCTTCCCCCAGGATAGCACACCGCACACTGTGGAAATTGCTTGTTTACTTGTTGGTCTCCCCTACTGAGCTATGACCTGCAAAAAAGGGAGAACCTACCTTACTGCTCCTTATATCTTTAATGCCCAGAGTGGAACAGATGTGTGATAGGTAATTGCCGAATGAATGAATTGAAACGACGTGTTCATGTCTGCCCCTGCTATTCGATCTGACTCAAGAGTGCCGGTAGGATGAAAGCTTTGTCTGATTCATTCTGGGGCCCCAGAAAACAGTTCTTAGGATGAACTGGGGTTCAGGCAGACAGATCTGAAGCCAGACTGTCTGGATTGGAATCCTGGCTCTGCCATTGCTGGGCTCTCTGACCTTGAGCAAGTTGCCTGCCCTCTCTGAACCTGTTTCCTCATCAATGAAACAGGAGTGAGAATGGAACCTACTTCATAAGGCATTGTAAGGACAAATACCTGTCAAGTGTTTAGTATGAATCCTGTCACATTGTAAATGTGTCTGGGGGGTGGGGGTGGGGATAGGAAATGCATCTAGAGATTGAGGAAAATCAGAGGAAACAAGCATCACCACTGATTTCAGCATCCCAGTGTTTAGGGGGAGGGGACGGTGAGGCCAGTGCTAGAGCGGGGTAAACCCAGGGGCTACCTGCCCTCCCTCTGCCCTCCCCACAGGTCTGCAGAGTCCAAGCTCACCCACCACGAAGCTGAGCAGCCCTGGCGCTGGGCGGTGGTGAGGGGCCAGAAATAACTGCCGTTGCTATTCCTGCCTTTCTGGGCTGGATGGGAACGCTGCCTTTCTAATCTAAAGGCTGCTCTAGACTTCCTGCACATCAGTGGGTTCTTATGTAACACTCCCCTCCCTCTGCCTGCCCAACGAGCTTCCAGAGATTTCTGCAGCCAGCTTTGCTGCACACTCAGCTGGGGGTGGGGGGAGCAAGGAAGGATGGATTGTCCTCTGAGCCCAGGATCCCGCTGACCCCAGGCCTGGGAGAGGGACCACTCAGCGCAGGGCAAAGGGACTGATGTCCAGGGACAGCAGTCTCTTCCTGATTCTGCAGGGCAGAGAGGACCCAGTATGCCGAAATGTTCACCTACCTTGACCCACTCCCTCTTCCCTTAATGGTCCCTCTGTGCCAGTCCCGTGACTTCCACTTCAGGCCTTACCTAACTCTGTCCGGCACATGACCCCTCGTGCAGACTCTAAGGACAACAGCCCAGACCCTGATTCTCACAGGCAGATCCCCAACCTGGACCAAATCCTACATGGACTCCTCGCTGTAGCCCTGGATCCCATCTGGAGGGTGCAGCCAGGCACCTCTTCAGGGCCCAGGGCACCCTCCACTTCCTCAGGCCTCAGCATCACTCTGTGTGGGCCTGTCTCAGAATTTGTCCTTCTCCACCTGTCCTAGGGCTCAGGATCTCCTCTGGCACCCAGTTTTCCCATCTGAAATTGGAGGAAATAGGATGGTTTCCCACCGGAGCACTCTGGGGTGATTCTCTTTCATTTCCCCTCTTCCACCATGCCTCCACTTCTCCCCCGTCCCCCTGCTCCCGCCCCGCCTCAGTGCATCTTCTGTGCCACTCCATACCTGGCCTCTTCAGATTCTTCTCTCAGTGCCCAAAGACCCTCCCTGGGGTGGGAGCAGAGCTGCCCCCAGACCCATTGAAGGCCAGGCCCTCCATGTTTCCGGCAGAGCTGATCAACCATCGGAAAGTGTGACAGGCACCCCAGGCAGAACCAAAGCGAGAGTCACTTCCTGAGCCCTGGGCTGGTCACAGTGGTGGCAAACCACTATCCGAGCAGCACATGTGGGTGCTGACGTAGCCTGGGGTGGGGAGGAGGAAGTGGCGATGGAAAAAGGGGCTTGTTTTCCTCTGAGAGTTACAGCCTGCTCAGCCCTGGGTCAGACATGATGGTTCCCATTGACTTTCTCCTAGCGTCAGCTGCCATGGACCAGCCCAGTTCTGCTCTCACCTCTGCCTCTTCCTCTTCTATGGTTTGCAAGGAAAGTCTGAGCACTGACATCGGCTCAGACCTGCAGACCCTCTGAGGGCCTCTCACCTTTTCTAGAGCTTTTGGCATCAGTCATCCAATGGACAAGGTCTGAGAGTCCCAGACTCAGGGCTGCTGCCTAATCTTAATTCTCTTGTAACTTGGAGTCCAGGTTCCCTTCTACCCAACTGTAAGCTTCTCAGCAGCAGGAGCCTATGCCTCAGGCCTTTATCCACAGAAAGTCCTCAAAAAAGTTTACTGTTGTTGTGGATAATGGGTGTTTTAATCAGAACCTGCTGGGTTGTAATAGAAACTGAAATAAGCTTTATTTAAAAAAGAAATTTATTAACCTGTGTAACTCAAAGGCCCCGACTCTATCCAGAGATTTACTCTCTGGGTGTGGATCTGTTTTTTAATTTCTTCTGCATGGGCTTCATTCTCAGGTAAGCTCTCCAGGTCAGATGGCAAGATGGCTTCCAGGCTTACATTCCACTGGTTTAGTACCATCTGGGAAAGAGAATTCCTATTGTTCAGAGTTCCAGAAAAAGTCCTAGAAGAGTCTCTCATTAGCCTGGTTTGGGTCATGTGCCCATCCTGATGCAGTGGCTATGCCTAGGGAGATAGAATGCTCCTGGACGGCTGGAAGAAAGCATCCTAGATGGATGACCAGGTAGGGGTGACATGTCCTCACCTAGATCTAGGATGGGGTTTTCTTCCCTCAACCATATGGATTGGGGGTGGTTCTCCAAAGGAAATAGCTGACTGGGAGCACTTAGGAAAAGAACGGTTGGACACACAAAGCGAAAGATGTAGATTATTAGGATTTTGAGTGCACAGCTTCAGTGAGGACCTGAAGATCCTGTGGGTCAACTTCCACATTAGAATCATAGGGGAACCAGTTTGCCCTGGCTGGGGGAGGAATATGTACTCTCAGAGCCTGGGTAGCTCCCCAGAGACAGAAAAAGGATCCTAGGAAGTCTCTGCTCAGTTCTGGCTCTCATGAGCTCAGGAAGATTGTGATTCGGTTAGCCTAGGGTAAAACCTTTCTTTTTCAGAGCTCCATTTGTGCACAGTCAAGGTTGAAAAAAATTCCGCTCTATGAAATAATGTTCTACTGCAGCAAGGAGGATTAAGATGGGCTCTTCAGGACAATGGCCCCTGTGTTAGGATTGGAATGTTTCTCCTTCTCTGTACAACTTTTCAGAAAATGGTCACTGGGGTTTACTTGGGGGCTGAGGATGGGTGGGTGAACTGTGGGCAACCCCAGTGGGTCAAAAGCCCCAGAAAACAGCAAAAGCCACTGTTTACTGAATGTCAACTGCAAGGCAGGCACTGTGCTTTGGAACTTCACACATGGAAGTCCATGTAAGTTTTCAGTCTTTATAACAATCCTTCCATCATTAACATTAGATCTGTTTTACAGCTGAAGAGAGATAAGAAAAGCCTGGCCAAGATACCCCACCAGGGAGTAGCAAAACGGGCATTCAGACCTAACACATCTGACTCTGACTGGCCTGGCCATTCTGCCCTGCAGGAGGCTTTTGCTTCTAATGGACAACTCGGTACCTTGGAGTGGGCCCCCACCAGGTCCTAGCGTTTGGGTTGGGGAGCTCAGATTTAGAGAACAGAGATAAGGGTGCCCTGGTTCATTGCTGGATTCCCTAAGCCGATTTGTGTGTGTGTAGAATACAGAGGGATGAAGCCGAAGATAGTTACATCCTCCTCCCCCATTTTACACCCTCAACCCCGACTTCCTGAAGCTGTTTGGGTTCAGGGAGACCCTAACCCGCCCCACCCCTTCCCTCCCAATGTCGTCAGCACCCTCCTTCCACACACACACTTTCTGCTTTCTTTTTAAATTCAGAAAAACACCACCTCCCCTGGATTCAGAGCTAGAGCAGAAGCCTTCCCCAACAGGAATCCCCGTTCTGTTTTGGGTGCGCACTTGAGTGGGGGAGCGGGGACGCAACGGGGAGGGCTTCCCCGTTTGCGTCTAGCTCCCAGGAGACCTGCTGGAACCTTGCCAGCCTAACCGCCCCCTCCTCCCACCCTCGCCCTTGGCCTGGCTGGAGGAGGGGAGTGTTACCCCGCCCGGGAGTTGCGAGCCTCGGCTGGGGCGGCTCCCCAGGGACTGCAGGGGGAGCCCAGGCTGCGGCGCCTGCTCAGTTAGTGCTCACTGCGTCTAAGGCTCCCCCCGCCTGGCGCAGCGCCCAGCACAGGAGCTCGGAGGGGGAGCAAGAAGGCGGCGAAGAGCCTACTCGGCCAGGGGCCGGGGGAACCGAGCTGGAGAGGGGACCTCCAGAGGGCAGCACCAGCTCGCTAAGCAGATCTCTCTTCTCGCCAGCCGGGGGTCCCCAGACAGTCCGTAAGGAAGCCTCCTTTTCGGATTCCCACACTTCTGGCCCCCGATCACCTGTTCTGGTTAAAGGTGGGTCAGTCTCCCACCATCCCAAGGACCACTAGCTCCTAGTGGGAACAGGACTCAGGTTTCTCCAGAGACAATCAGCTTCCCTTGTCCAGCCACCCAAGCGTGGGCTCTTCCCCAGAGGGAACCAGAGAATTGCCTTTCGGTTCTGATGGCGGAGAGGGATCCCGAGGCCCCAACAACCCCACTCCATTGGCAGATGGAGGAGAAGCAGGTGGCCCATCGCTCTGCACAGGAACCATCTGGCTATTATTTTCTAAGCCTCAGTTTCCACCGCGACACCTGGAAAGGCACCATGCCATTGGTCGAGGCCAGGGGTCAGGGCCCCGCCTCTCCTGGGCGGCCTCTGCCCTGGCCAGCCCAGCCACTCCTCCCCTTCGCTCCCGCCCGGCTCCCACGGTCCCAGAGGTGGGCGGGCGAGCCCTGGATGACGGTGGCAGAACTCTAGTCCTCCTCGCCCTCGCCCCCGCCCAGGGCCCGGGCTTTCCCAGCCCAGTCCCCGCCGGGGAACCGCGGTGCGCCCGGAGCCCTCCCCGCCTGGGCGTCCCCAGCTGTAGCGCGCGCGTTGGGCTCCCGGCTTGGAACCAGGGAGGAGGGAGAGAGCCAGGGAGCAGTAAGCAGAGACCCGGAAACGCCATATAAGGAGCAGGAAGGATCCCCCGCCGGAACAAACCTTATTTGGGCAGCGCCTTATTTGGAGCGCCCCGATAAGGCCTGGCTGCTTCCGGCTCCGGGAGGAGGGAAGAAGGCGGAGGGAAGAGGCGGGGGCAACGCCGGGAACTACTGAACAGCTTCGGTCCGGGAGTCCTCGGCTGCGGCTTGAGCACTAAATTTCCTCGAAGCCTGGGCACCTAGGGTGCGGGAGCAGGCGTGGGGCCCAGGTTGCGGGATGGCAGTGCCTACAGTTCTTGGAGAGGGGGCTTCACGTCACTCCGGGTCCTCCAGGCCGGTCTTGCCATATTAGGGCTTCCTGCCTCCCATATATGGCCATGTACGTCACGACGGAGGCGGGTCCATGCCGTTTCAGACCCTTCAAATAGAGGCGGATCCGGGGAGTCGCGAGAGATCCCAGCGCGCAGAACTTGGGGAGCCGCCGCCGCCAGCCGCCGCCGCCGCCAGCTTCCGCCGCCGCAGGACCGGCCCCTACCCCAGCCTCGGTAGCAGCGCCGCGTCTACACCGGCCGGCGGCGAGGGCGAGCCTGCGGACCCCGCCTGCGCTCTCCACAGTGTGCCCCGCGCCCCGCATGTGACCTGGCCAAGCCCCCGTGAGGTGTCCCCCGCAGCTTCGGTCCCCGGCTGCGCCCACCCGCCCCAACACCAGCTCTCCAGCCCGCCGGTCCGGGATGGCGGCAGCCAAGGCCGAGATGCAGCTGATGTCCCCGCTGCAGATCTCCGATCCCTTTGGCTCCTTTCCTCATTCGCCCACCATGGACAACTACCCTAAGCTGGAGGAGATGATGCTGCTGAGCAATGGGGCTCCCCAGTTCCTTGGTGCCGCCGGGGCCCCGGAGGGCAGCAGCGGTAGCAGCAGCAGCAGCAGCGGGGGCGGTGGAGGTGGAGGGGGTGGCAGCAGCAGCAGCAACAGCAACAGCAGCAGCGCCTTCAACCCTCAGGGGGAGGCAAGCGAGCAGCCCTACGAGCACCTGACCGCAGGTAAGCTGTGGCCTACGCCGAGGGCTAGCCCATTCGCCGACATTCTGGCGTCCGGTTCTTCCCCACGGCCTTTGCAGCGCCCCCTTCGCCGCAGGGATGCAAGTGGGGTTTCCCTTCCATTCCTTATATCCCCAGGGTCCTGTTTTAGAGGACCGCCTGAAGACATTCTCCCCACCCCCACCCTGTCCTTAACGGTGCGCAGAGGAGCCAGCTTTTGTTTTGGATGGAGAGCTGTGGGGCTGCGTGGGTGGATGGAGGAGGGAGAGCTTGTTTTGATGTACAGGGCTGCGCCCCCTCCCCCTCCAGAAAGGCTTGCCTAGCCTGCAGCTATCCCCGAGGAAAGGCCGGGATCCTTGGCCCGGGATGTCCCGGCAGCCCGGGGTGGGGGGCGCGCACTAGCCGCGGCCGTTGCGGGGGTACTGGCGGGAATCCCTCGCCCGCGCAGCCGCCGCTGCGGAGCGCTGGGAGCTGCAGTGGAGGGGGATTCTCCGTATTTGCGTCAGCGGTTGTTGAAATGGGTTCTGCGTCTGGACCGGGTCCAGGAACATTTCAATCTGCTGTTATCAATTATTAACCAGCTCAAGAGTCAATGGTAGCTGGCCCGACCTCTTGTCTGGCAGCGTGGGTCTTCCGCGTCTTCCGGTGATTGCTCTCCAGTAACCAGGCCTCTTCCCTCTCTTTCTCCTGCCAGAGTCCTTTCCTGACATCTCTCTGAATAACGAGAAGGTTCTAGTGGAGACGAGTTACCCCAGCCAAACCACCCGGCTGCCCCCCATCACCTACACAGGCCGCTTCTCTCTGGAGCCTGCACCCAACAGTGGGAACACCTTGTGGCCTGAGCCCCTCTTCAGCCTGGTCAGTGGCCTCGTGAGCATGACCAACCCACCGGCCACCTCATCTTCAGCATCATCTCCCGCGGCCTCCTCCTCAGCCTCCCAGAGCCCACCGCTGAGCTGCGCAGTGCAGTCCAACGACAGCAGCCCCATCTACTCTGCGGCACCCACCTTCCCCACACCTAACACTGACATCTTCCCTGAGACACAAGGCCAGGCCTTTCCAGGCTCAGCAGGCCCTGCCCTTCAGTACCCACCTCCTGCCTACCCTGGTGCCAAGGGGGGCTTCCAGGTTCCCATGATCCCCGACTATCTGTTTCCACAACAGCAGGGGGACCTGGGCCTGGGCACACCAGATCAGAAGCCCTTCCAGGGCCTGGAGAGCCGTACCCAGCAGCCTTCGCTCACTCCTCTCTCTACCATCAAGGCCTTTGCCACACAGTCGGGCTCCCAGGACCTGAAGGCCCTCAACAGCACCTACCAGTCTCAGCTCATCAAACCCAGCCGCATGCGCAAGTACCCCAACCGGCCCAGCAAGACGCCCCCCCATGAACGTCCCTACGCCTGCCCTGTGGAGTCCTGTGACCGGCGCTTCTCTCGCTCAGATGAGCTCACCCGCCATATTCGCATCCACACCGGCCAGAAGCCCTTCCAGTGCCGCATCTGCATGCGCAACTTCAGCCGCAGTGACCACCTCACCACCCACATCCGCACCCACACAGGGGAGAAGCCCTTCGCCTGTGACATCTGTGGGAGAAAGTTTGCCAGGAGCGATGAACGCAAGAGGCATACCAAGATCCACTTGCGGCAGAAGGACAAAAAAGCAGACAAAAGCGCAGCCTCTGCTGCCACCTCCTCTCTCCCTTCGTACCCGTCCCCGGTGGCTACCTCCTACCCATCCCCAGTTACTACCTCTTATCCATCCCCAGCTACCACCTCATACCCATCGCCCGTGCCCACCTCCTACTCCTCTCCTGGCTCCTCGACCTACCCATCCCCTGTCCACAATGGTTTCCCGTCCCCCTCGGTGGCCACCACATACTCCTCCGTCCCTCCTGCTTTCCCGACCCAGGTCAGCAGCTTCCCCTCCTCAGCTGTCACCAACTCCTTCAGCGCCTCCACTGGGCTTTCGGACATGACAACCACCTTTTCTCCCAGGACAATTGAAATTTGCTAAAGGGAAAGGAAAAGGGAGAAAATGAAACACAAGAGACTTAAAGGACAGGAGGAGGAGATGGCCATAGGAGGGGGGAGGGGTTCCTCTTAGGTCAGATGGAGGTTCTCAGAGCCAAGTCCTCCCTCTCTACTTGACCCCAGGGTCACTGTGGAAGGTCTGTTGGCCAACAATTCTTTCTGTCCACTTCCCTTTCCTCCCCAGTCCCTATTCCCTTTGACTTCAGCTGCCTGAAACAGCCATGTCCAAGTTCTTCACATCTATCCAAAGAACTTGATTTGCATGGATTTTGGATATATCATTTCAGTATCATCTCCATCGTATGCCTGACCCCTTGCTCCCTTCAATGCTAGAAAATCAAGTTGGCAAAAATGGGGTTTGGGTCCCTCAGAACCCAGCCCTGTACTCTTGTACAGTGTCTGTGCCATGGATTTTGTTTTTCTTGGGGTACTCTTGATGTGAAGGTAATTTGCATACTCTATTGTATTATTTGGAATTAGAATCTCACTTTTGGGAAAAAAACAAAGAAAAGCCAAGCAAACCAATGGTGATCCTTTGTTTTGTGATGATGCTGTGACGATTCAGTTTGAAGCTTTTTTTTGAAACAGCAGTTCTTGGTATTAATCGGAGCATGTGTCAGAGTGTTGTTCTGTTAACCGTTTTGTAAATACTGCCCGACTGTACTCACATGTGGCAAAATACGGTTTGGTTTTTCTCCTTTTTTTGAAAGTAGTTTTTTTTTTTTTTTTTTTGTCCTTTTGGTTTAAAAAGTTTCACGTCTTGGTGCCTTTTGTGTGATGCGCCTTGCTGACACGGCTTGACATGTGCAATTGTGAGGGATGTGCTCACCTCTAGCCTTAAGGGGGGCAGGGAGTGGTGATTCGGGGGGAGGCTTTGGGAGCAAAATAAGGAAGGGGGCTGAGCTTGAGCTCCAGTTCTCCAGAATGTAAGAAAACAAAATCTAAAAATCCGAACTCTCAAAAGTCTATTTTTTTAAACTGAAAATGTAAATTTATAAATATAATTCAGGAGTTGGAATGTTGTAGTTACCTACTGAGTAGGCGGCAATTTTTGTATGTTATGAACATGCAGTTCATTATTTTGTGGTTTTATTTTACTTTGTACATGTGTTTGCTTAAACAAAGTGACTGTTTGGCTTATAAACACATTGAATGCGCTTTATTGCCCATGGGATATGTGGTGTATATCCTTCAGAAAAATTAAAAGGAAAATAAAATAGCTGTGGTTGGGTGTGTTTCCTGGGCTAGGGGGAGGCCTTTGTAGTTAGCCAAACCCTCTATCGAGGGGTTTGAGGGACTTTTACGGGGACAAGGATATTCTAACCAGAGATGTGCCCAATGTGTGACACTGGAGTGAATTCTTAGAAAATTGAATGTGGATCTCCTCTTTTTGATACTGGGCTCATTCCTCAATCTGGTGGGCTGTAAGCTTATCTTGATTAATTAAAGTTACAAAAGGCCAGATGTGTAGGTGGCGTAATTGTGGCCAGAGGCAGTACCATTCTGGCCACAAATGTTCAACCAGCCCTGACCACCCCCGCCCCCCCCATCTCTATCTGGGCTTGGCAAACTGTATTCTAGGGAATCCCTGCCATATGCACTTGGGGGAATTAAGGGGTAGGCAGAGGGCACTGGGAAACAGTAACAAAGGTGGGATTGCCTTGGTCTCCCCCTCCTGTCTTCTAGGTCCCCAGAAACCTGAGGGTACTGAAGAAGACTAGAAGAGGCATGGGCTAGTTCTCAAGCCAAGAATCCTTCCAGGAAGAAATCTCATCACTTGCCAGCTGGAGTTGGGATCCTTGGCAGCTTTGTGACACAGGGCAGAGTGGGCAGGAGGCTGGCCTGCTGTCTAAGGTTCCATCTAGCCTAAGTCTGTCCCCATTGCGTGGGAGGCCTTAGGTGCTAGGTTCCTCTGGTCCCCGTCCCTTGAGGGTCCACAATCGTATACAGAGCAATACTCATGGACTCGTGAGCATTTGTCTATCGTGTGAGAGGCCTTGAGCTGGCCACAACAACAATGCAGACTGTTGGCTGGGGAGACAGACATGTAAGCCGAAAATTTTAATGTGGCGTTAGGTTATATAATATGGGCAAGCATGAAGCTCTCAAACCCATCCAGGGGCTTAGGAAAGGTGAAAAAGTTGAATTTGTCAGGGCAAGTAGAAGTCAGCCTGATTGGCTTGTTTCGTGTGTGAGCCAGGGAGGATGGATGGATAGATTCCTGAAGGGAAGCACGGCCTCCAACCTGGATAGGAGTCTTCTGTGACTTGGTCAGACACCCCTTCCATTGGTCAGATGTACAATAGATTTGGAATCTAATAGTTCTGGAATTCCAAGCCTTGGCTCCTCTCCCAACTTCTGACCCCCAAATCAAGAACAATGGAGTTATCTCTTCTATCTAGTATGGATATCAGGCCCTGAATGAAATGGAGATCTAATCTGCCTCCACACCTTCTCGTCTCTCTAAGAGTCTCACTGGTTACCAACCCACACCTCTCCTTGAGCCAGGGGAATTCCAGCAGTCCCCTGGCATCAGCCCAATTCTTCCTCTTCCATTCTAGCCCTCAAGCACCAGCACTGTTGATCTCTGCTCTTTCACAGGACACCAGACTCCTCAGCCTGGAACAGGGGGAAACCAAGCCACCTTCTCTAGCAAAGAGCACATCCCTGTGAGCCTCCTGGCAAAATTGCCATGTCCTGATGGGACAATACTGTGCTGGCACACCTCTTGCCAGCCCCACCTACCCTCCCCATACTGGCCCAGACACACAAGTCTATGCCTGTTACACATTCTTAAGAATTTCTCATCACAGACTCCCGAGAAACAAAACACGACAAGAATAAAATACAAAAGAAGGAGCAAAGATACTCACTCTGTTCCTTTAAAACAAAGGGCCTCCTACATTGTTACAGAGCATTAGAGTCAGATTCCCAGGCCCCATTCCCAGAGTGTCTAATACCTGAGGTCTGGAATTGGGTTCCTGGAACTGGCCTTGATTACAAGCATGCCAGGTGATTCTGATGCAGACCGAGAAATTCTGCCAAGCCTGCCAGCTAATTATTACTAGTCCTGTCACCAGAGTTTCTTTAGGTTCTGACAACTGAGATTCAAGTTTCTTCTCATGGTTGAAATAGGCCAAGACTCACTAATTGCCCCATTTTATAGTCCTATAGTATAAAGAAAAAGGAAAGTGTTCATTTTAACTCTGGCTCCTGTGAGGGAAATCTAAAACCAAGGGCACAGGGTAGTGCGGATAAAAGCGCTCATCATCATAAAAGCTGAGGTTTGGGAAGGGACCCAGAGAATGTTGAGCAATTGATTATTACCTGGGGACATTGTCTAGGACTTTGGGTTTGTGGAGAGGGACAGAGAGGAATGGGGTGGAAGAGGAGAGCAGTCAGGGGAACTTGGCCATCAAAGGACAGGTTTCAATTCTGCAATGAAAGAAAGAACCAAATCCTCAGGACCCTTGACCCTTACCTCTTAGTATCTGAGAGATAGTCTTTTCTCTTAACTTCAGGATTGTTCAGTCTCATCCTTTTTGAAGAATCCTAAGCACTAAGAAAGGCGGAGCTTAGCACTGTCATCAGGCTGGGTTTGAGGTGTGTTTCCTTTGACCTGCCCCCACTTACAGCCCATCCCCAACTTCAGGAAAGGGTGCAATAGAGTCAGAGGTCTTCTCTCCAATGCCCCCCTCTCTCCTCTGCTGTTTTCCCTGGTACAGCCGCACTTAATTCAGTTTGAGAGGGGAAGATTGGGCAGAGTAAGATCCTAGTGGTCCTAAGGGGAAATGAGACAAAATCTAAAATAATCAGGTATTGAGCAAATAAGATTTCAACATTCTACCCATACACCTTTGGGTGTTAATAAGATTTTGCACCTGAACAGCAAATCTAGCCCTCCACTGCAGTGATTTTTCGTCCCATCTCGCTTTTCCCACTACTAGAACCTAGGAGAGACTTTTGAGGCAACACTTACTTGATATGTTCTCATAGTTTAAGTTGGGGGCTCAACTCCTCAGATCCAAGTAGCACAATCTCATCTTCTTTTTCAGGAAGCCATCCTGTAAGTCTATTCTCCTCAGCACTTAGGCTGTTTGTTATTATTGTTGTTATTGTTGCTATTATGACTTTATTGAGGTACAGTTGGTGTGTATATATAAGTACAAAACACTGATACAAATACAGTTGAGGTACATGTAAAGTGTACAGTTTGATAAGTTTTGATACACGTGTCCACAGGTGAAATGATCATCACAGTGAAGGTAGTGAACATATCCATCACCTTCAAAACTTTCCTTATACCCCAGGGAAATCTTTCCTTCTTCCACCTCTGCCCCCAGGCAACCACTAATCTGTTTTCTGCCACTATAAACATATCAGTTTGCATTTTATGGAGTTCCAGACAAATTGAATTATTCAGTATCCACTGGTTCTGGCCTGGGTTCTCTCACTTAGTGTTATTTTGAGATTCATCCATGTTGTTGCATGTATAAATAAATAGTGACTCCTTTTTATTTCTGAGCAGTATTCTGCTGCACAGGAATGGCAAAATTTGCTCATGTTTTCACGTGTGCATGGACATTGGGGTTGGTTCCTTTAGGCGCTATTAGAAATAAAGCTGCTGTGGGCATGTGAGTACAAGTCATTGTGTAGATGTGGGCCCATTCACTCCCAAACTGCCCCCTCCGTTTCTGGCTCCTTCTTCCCACCATGTCCCCATTCACTGGCCTCTCTCTTACTCAAAGCAAGAATCACCTGCTTCCCCCCACACTCACAGAGTCAGTACTCAGCCTTCTAAAATTTTTTTGTTTCATTTCATTTTTCTGCATGGAAACAGAGCCAGTGCCTTCATCATCTTTACTGCTCTATTTCAAACTCCCTCCCGTTTATTTATACCCTCTTTTAACAAGATGTCCGGGGCTAAACAAGGTATGTTTATTTATAGGTCATTATTTATTTAGCTTGGCAAATGTATTTAAGTCCTCAGCAATACTCTTCTAAGGAGAAAAGGTGCCTGGTGGGTGGTGGGCCACACACTGATGAGGTGCTCCTACCTCAAAAGGAGGAAGTGGCTAAGACCAGATGATGTGGGAAGCAATCCTGGGAGACTAGTCCTGGGCGCTTATCTGTACACATTGCATTTTGTTACTATCTCCTGTGGGATCTTACCTGGATGGGTTTTCTAGAACACAGGCCCCCCTCACTCCCTAGTTATCACAAACCCTGTCTTACCGCATTTCCAACCTCCGTTCTGAGGCAGTCTTGTAACTATATCTTTTGTCTCTCCTCTTTGAGCCAAGGGAGCCTGGGACTGGGCAGCAGCCTGAGAGTGAAAAGACAGCGGGGGCCAGAAGGTAGGTTCCCAACTCTCATAAACCGGCACTTGTTGCCTGCCTGGGTATGTGTTGGGATTGGGCTAGGGAGAGGGTAACTTGACTTATTTTAGAAAAGTATCCTTAACATTTACCCTTTCAGACAGACAATAACAAGTGTTGGTGATGTGAAAAAACTGGAACCCTCATTCATTGCTGGTGGGCATGTAAAAAGGTACCACTAAGTCATTTAGAAAATAGTTTAGCCATTTCTTCTTCTTTTCTGAAATATTTATTTATTTGGCTGCATCAGGTCTCTGTTGTTGTGCATGGACTTAGTTGCCCTTTGGCACGTGGGATCCTAGCTTCCCTGCCAGGGCTTGAACCTGCATCCTGCACTGGAAGGCTGATTCTTAACCACTGGACTACCAGGGAAGTCCTTAGTTATTTTTTGTAAAGTTAAACATACACTTACCATGCCACACCATTCTAAGTTGCTTCAGTCATGTTCAACTCTTCGGACTGTAGTCCACCAAGCTCCTCTGTCCATGAAATTCTCCAGGCAAGAATACTAGAGTGGGTTGCTGTGCCCTTTTCCAGGGGATCTTCCATATGACCCAGCAATTCTACTCCTGGCTTCTACCCAAAAGAAATGAAAACATGTTCACCAAAGATACAGATGCCGGTATTCATAGCAGCATTATTCATGAGTCAAAAAAGTGGGAACAAGCCAAATGTCTATTCAACTGGTGAATGGATAAATAAGATGGAGTATATCCAAACAAAGAAATAACACTCTGTGATCCTTAAGGAACAAAATATGAATGTGCACTACAGCATGGATAAACCTTACAGACATTATAATAAAGAAGTTCGGTGCATATTGTATAGTTTCATTTATATGAAATATCCAGAAAAGACACATCCATAGAGACAGAGAGCAGGTTAGTAGTTGCCAGAGGCTGTGGGTAAGAGGAGATCTTGAGGGACTTCTTGGTGATCCAATGGTTCAGATTTTGCCCTTCCACTGCAGGGAGCACAGGTTCCATCCCTGGTGGGGAAAATAAGATCCTGAGTGCAATGAAGCAGCCAAAAATAAATTCAAAAATAACATTTTTTAAAAAGAGTAAGTCTTGACTGCAAATCAACTTGTTATTTTGAGGATGATGGAAATTTTCTAAAAATAAATTATGATGTTTGAACTCTATAAATTTACTAAAAGTCATTGATTGTATTCTTAAAATGGATGAATTTTAGGATGTGAAATTATACCTCAGGATTTCCTGGTGGTCCAGTGGCTAAGACTCCATACTCCCAATGCAGGGAGCCCAGGTTTGATCCCTGGTCAAAGAACTAGATCTCACGTGCCACAACTAAGAGTTCAAATGCAAGATCGAGTATTCCCCAACTAAGACCCCAACAGCCAAATTAAAAGAAGAAAGTCAAAGTATAGTTGATTTAAATAAAAAGAAAGTATAGTATTTTAAAATCCTTTATACTCACTAAAGCCGGATTTTTAAAATCTTTTTCTTCCCTGTCTTAGGTGCCTGTTCCCCAGGAGAGTTTCCCGGAGCTCACTCCATCCTACAGACCTGTCCTTCCTCCCTGGAGGGGATTCTCATGGGCCTCTCTCCTCCTAGCTGCCCTGACCTGGGCTCTGACCCAGCCCCTCTGCTGGGAGGACACAGCTTTCTAAGATCATGATGCTGATTTGAAAACTAGTGTCCAAAGAACAGACCTGGGGGTAGTAGGGGCGGAGGCCCTCTTAAGACTCTCATTTGGGACTCATTTTTGAGGGAAGGGGCTTAGTTAATCTGGAGAGGCAAATGGATGGAAATGAATATATGCTGAAGGGTCTTCTCCCCAAATCAGGCTGTCCACCTGGGCCTGGGTGCCTCTCAGTTCCCAGACAAACCCAGAGGTTTCCATTTCCTCAGAACCAGAAGTGGGTGCCCTCCTCAGAGACAATTATCTCAGCATCCTTGGAAGCTCTCTTCTGCTCAGAACCAACTTCTCATCCTAGAATCTTTTCGGATCTGAAGATCAGACTCCTGAGAAACAAACAGGGACTCGTTTATTGAACACATTAACTAAGCATCTACTGTGGGTGGGTTGATCCAGGGGATTTGGAGGAGGTGGGGGAAGGAAAAACAAAAGCATCCCAGCCTGCCACCCACCTCTGAATGTCTTTTAATTTCCTCACATCAGCTTGTCAGAGACAGTGAATCTCCAGCTACCTTATCACAACCAGTTTTCAATAATCTCAACACCAACCATCCATCTTAAACTCTTCTCAGAACCACTTATTTAATATTCTCAGATCCACCCAACCTGGCCCATTTGTAATTCTTCTTAGATCAGTGATGAGGTCAAGCAGTACTTTGGGAATGTTCTCGATATTCTATGAATGATGCAAACGCACATTTGACCGCCCAGGTCTCTGTAAAACAGGAACTCTGGAGTGCTAACTGCTTCTGATTCCATTCTGGAAGGCTCAGAACCAAGTTTGTCCCCTCAGATCTGTGATGACTCCCCTGAATAGTCTCTTCAGAGTCGCCTTTAATTCTCTTCAGAGTCAGACTTCATTTTTGGCTAATGAAACTGGCAAAGTCCTTAGAATTTTCTTCTTAGAAGCATCTTGATTCTATCCAGAAATACCTTTTTTTCAACCTCCTCAGATCTAACTGTCAGGCTTCAAAAAAAACAAGTCTTTTAAAGTTATTCATCCATGGGCCTCATGTTTCTCATCTGTTTAATGGGGAAAGTAGTGCTTATTTTCTTCTTCTTTTAAAAAAGAACATGAGTACTTCCCTGGCAATCCAGTGGTTAAGACTCCATGCTTCCAATGCAGGGGCAGGGGTTTGATCCCTGGTAGGGAAAATTCCACACACCATGGAGTGTGGCCCCCTCCAAAAGAATGTGAATTATTTTCTGATTACAAAATATATCTTTGTTGTGAGAATATACCTATGTTTTCTTCACACATGGTGAAATGAGGGATAGCACTTTGAGCCATGAAAGTCTCACGCACTGATGGAGGGAGAATAAACTGGTGCAAGCCTTCCTGAGAGCAATTCAACATCATGCACCAAAAACCTTATAAAAGTTCATACCCTTTGACCTAGCAATTCTTCCAGGATTGCTGTTAATTATAGTGTATTATTCGTAATGGGAAAAAAAAAAAACACTGGCAGCAACATAAGTGTCCTATGGGTGATGGCTGAAGTCAATTTTTATATGATGAACTACTATGCAGTCATTATAAATCATGTTCTAAAATAGTCATTGACCTGACTAGTAACACAATATACCACAGTTGAATATATAAAACTTTTTATGACATGATTCCAATTATACAAAATACACACATGCACACACACATACGTCAAATGTTAATATTAGTTTTGGTGTGATTATGGGATATTTTTATCTCATGTTGGGGACCTGTCTGTATTTTCCAAATAAGCAGGTATTTTTTATCATCAGAAGAAAATAATTTTGTTTATGAAAGAAAAAGAGAAAAAAAGACTAGGTAAGCAAGAAATTATTTTCTAGAATCTGGTGTGATGTAGGGTAGGGGTCTGTATGAAGGTCCTCTGGTGGAGTACTTTCTTTCCCTGCACAGATCTGCTCCTTAAGTTTTAAGGTGTTAAGAAGAGTGCTAACAAGAAAAGAAGGGAAATTTTTTCCAGGGACTCAAGGCTTTAGGTTTTTGCTGAGGGGACACAGGTTGCCTGTTTAATATTCCCTGTAGGTGGATTGTCTGTCGGATCTGGCAGGATAGAAGCATCAGAGAGCTGCTGCTGGTTTCTAAATTTGGGGGCTGTAGGCTTTTTAAAAGTCAGAAAGCACTATTTTATTAGCTTGTCACCTTCCCTCAACTATTAGAGAACTCTTGAGATCTTGCCCCCATCACTGAATTATCTCTGTCCTCATTTTCAATACACAATTCATGCACACTACCAGGCTCAAAGTTTTTCTCCTGAACTTGTTTCTTCTGCTTATAACTGAGTTGTTGTAAACCAGGTGATTTTGTTGGTTGTTCTTGGATCAGACTGTTTGCTTTGTTGTATCCCAGTGTAGCAGGCACATGATGGGAGAGCCAAAGTCTGGGTAACTGTCTTGGGGCCACCCTGAGCACTGGGCCATCCAAAGTCACTCAGTGACTGCTCCTCAGTCACTCCATCTGTCTGTTTCCAAAACATAGTCATCAAATGCTACCTGCTTTATGTCAGGCCCTGAGCTTGTACAAATAAACAAAATAGAGTCTGGGGCATCACAGGATAGGATGGGGGGAAATTTAGAAATAAATAATTGCCTTGCACTGTGACAGAGGTGTGTATAGAGCAGGGAGTGACTAATTCTATGAAGGTGGAGGAGAACAGGGTGTAAAAGGAAGATGAGGCGTTCACAGGAGAGGGATTTGCAAGCAGGGGAATAACAAGTATAAGCGCAAGGAGGTCAGGGTGTTTAGGAACCTGTGACTTAATGGTGGTGTGGCCTGAAAGCAAGGAAAGTGAGGAGGGGGCAAGAAATGGGGCTTGAAACGCAGGTTGGGGCCAGAGGCCAACAACTTAGTTTGACTGTGTTTCTGGGTATTTGAAAGGCTGCAGTGCTTTCTGCCTCCTTGGGAGGGCCCTGGTCCCCCTACTCCACTTCCAACTTGGTTATTGGAATAATAACAATAATGGTAACAATAATTTGACTGGTCCCTTCAGATTTTATATGTGATCTTTAATTTCAGCTTTCTAGAAAACATGAGTGACCTCACACTCAATTATTTGATCTTAGCCCATTTTCCTTTAAATAATATATAACATTTAAATATGCCCCAATTTTATGGTAAGTCAAGCCTCATTTTTACATGTGTGTATAAATTTTCAAACATTCACAAAAGTAGAAGGGAGTAGTGTAGTGAACTTCTCTGTATCTAACAATCAGTTCAACACCTGTCAGTTCACAGCTGGTCTTGTCTCATCTACACTGCCTTTCTTACTCCCTGCCAACATCCACTGGATTGTTTTGAAGCAAATTCTAGACATTACATAATTTTATTTGAAAAATACTTCAGTATATACTCTTAAATTTTTTATTTATTTATTGTTGACTGGGCTGGGTCTTTGTTGCTGTGCACGGGCTTTCTCCAGCTGCAGCAATTGGGGACTACTCTCTAGTTGCCACGTGAGGGCTTCTCATTGCGGTGGCTTCTCTTGTTGCAGAGCCCAGGCTGTAGGCAAGTGGGTTTCAGTAGTTGTGGTGCGTGGGCTTAAGTGGCCTGTGGCATGTGAAATCTTCCCAGACCAGGGATTGAAACCTCATCCCTCATCCCCTGAATTGGCAGGTGGATTCTTAACCACTGGACCACCAGGGAAGCCCTTCAGTATATATATATACATATATGTGTGTGTGTGTGTGTGTATATATATATATATATATATATGTATCTATTAGTATTTTTGAAGTTCCTATGTTTAAATCAAGACCTAAAAAAGACCACATTTTGAATTTGGTTGATATGTCTTTTACATTTCTTTTCATCCATAATAGTTGCCCTTGCTATTTATTTATTGAAGAAACCAAGTTACTTGTCCTGAAGAATTCACCACTTTTAGGACTTGATAGATTGCATTGTTTTTCTCCTCTCATAATGTTATTTACTATGTCCTTCTATCTCATGAGTTTCCTATAAACTCATTTTATACCTAGAGTTTTGATCAAATTTAGGTTCACTTTTTAGGTCATGTGGTATACTTGCTCCTGCAGTGTATCAAGAGACATCAATTCTCTCTCTCTTTTTAAAATTTCCTATATATGATTTTTTAATTGAAAATAATTCATATAACATAAAACTAAACTTTGAAGTGTACAATTTAGTGGTTTTTAACATAGTCATAATGTTGTACAACTATTGCCACTACCTAAGTCCAGAACATTACCATCACCCCCTAAAGAAATCCTATAGCTATTGACAATCACTCTGCATTCCACCCAACCCTCCTGCAGCACCTGGTAACCACCAATCTACTTTATGTCTCTATGGATTTGCCTATTCTGGACATTTCATGTAGATGAAATAATAAAATATATGGCCTTTGGTATCTGTTCACTTAGCACAATGTTTTTAAGGTTTATCCATGTTGTAGCACGTATCAGTACACCAACCCCTTTTTGTTCACTGAATAATATTCCATTGTATGGATATACCATATTTAAAAAATCTACTTATCAGTTAATGGACATTTGGGTTGCTTCCACTTTAGCTATTACAAATAAGGCTACTGCTATGAACATTATATACAGGTTTCTATGTGAAGATGTTTTCAGTTCTCTTGGGTGGTCTCTCTTTTTGTGATGCTAAAATTAATTGATGGGTTCAAGTATTATTGATGTTATAGAATTTATGTCAATCCTTCACTACCCAATGGTTTCAGGAATCCCCGGATTACTGATGATCCTTATCTAAATCTATTATCTCATTAGAGGTTACAAAATGATGATTTTGTAATTCTATCATTCTATTTGCATTTGTTAGTCAGAATGTGTTGATGATGAATTTAGGCTTAGTCATAGTTGTTAAAAAAAAAAAGGATAAATCCTTGACTATTTTCTTTCATTTATTACATAATGATATTTTGTACTTTCCTGTATGGATCCCTAACAAATTCTGGATCTCTGTATGATTAGAGCTCTATAAGCTTTGCAATCAAGAGTTGCGCATAAGGAATTATGACCTTGGAGCCAGAAAGTACAAATTTATTTCAATCTCTACTTGGGGAATTATAGAGAATCTACTTAATACCCTACGATACTTCATAAAATTCCTCATACTCTTCCTTTCTAGCTTTCCTTCTCCCTCTCCTTCTTTGTTCTTTATTAAATACATCAGCTTAGCCTCTATGCCCAAGTCCTTCCCTTTCCCAGACTCTCAGGCTCTGGCATGCTGCAGTTCATGGGGTCACAAAGAGTTGGCCACGACTTAGTGACTGAACAACAACAGGCTCTACATCTCTAACTATTTCCCTCTCCCAATTCTGATTCTACATGATAAAATGTCCAGAACTGGACTGCAAAGACTGAACTCTTTAAACCGGAACATGGGATTGGATTCTGAGCTGGAGACCTTTTGGTGGGTTGGTAAGTTAGGAGAGGAAAAAGACGGTGGGTGGGGGATGCTTTCATTGGGACTTCTCTGGCAGTTCAGTGGTTAAGACTCCAAGCTTCCACTGTAGGGGGCATGGATTCGATCCCTGGTCAGTGAACTAAGATTCTACATGCCACGTGGAACAACCAAAAAAAAAAAGAAAAAAGGAAGGAACACTCATACTAAAAAACTTCATTTCCATCACATGTATTTTCTGCAATAACATGCATCACACATGGTATGATAAAAATTAAATACATAAAATGTTTTTAAAATAAAAGAGATGGTAGGGAAGGAAATGCGCACAATTCCTTTTCACTTTCCAGTTACCCTTCCTTTCCAGATACACTGCCTGCTGCATCCTTGACCTGCTGTTCCAGGGAAAGTGAAGTGGAACCTTGCCTCTGACTCAGAATTCCAAGTGTTTCCCACCCCCGCAGTCCTGCAGTGGGGCTGGGAGCAATGGAGTCTCATCATATAATAGTGCAGAAGAGCCTCTGAGAAAGGCCATTGGGAGCCTGCCCAGCTGGAGAGGCTGTTGTTTTCGGTTCTCACTGGTTGAAGTTGCTGGACTCCTCATCCTCTCCTGCAAGAAGCACTTTCCTGGGTCTTAAGGAGACCTCCTAAGGACAGTTTAATTTGTACATCTTTGTATCTCTTAGGGAAATCTCAAGGCATGAGGAGGGTAGTGAAGACCTTTCTGGGTTTCCTCCCACCTTGGGAGTCTAGATGGGAAATAGCCAAGCCCCAAGATACAGCGCCCCACACTACCCAGACCTATCTGTTCAGGCCCTACAAAGACTCTGATGGCAAGTCTGAACTAAACCAAGTGAACACTCCTGGCTGGATTTTCACCTGTGTGGCAACTACTAGGAAAATGCAAGTGTGGGCAGATATTTGCGGTCCCAGGCTATGTGAGCAGAAGTCCCCAAAGGCATGGAGAAGCTTTGGTAGCAGCAAGACAAAGTGGTCAAGCATGTGTGTTCTGAGGTCACATGTCAAATTCTAATCCCTCACTCTGCCACTTACATTAGTGATCACAGGCAAGTTTCCCGCTTCTCAGTTTTCACCTCTAGAAAATGGACATAATGGTTACATCTCACTGGCTCGTGGTGAGGATTAAATGAGACAATATCTACAGAGTGCTTGGCCCACTTCTATTAGGAGCTATGGTCATTGAGGAGCCCCATAAACCTCAGTTTTGTTTTCTCTAAAACAGGGGTACCAGTAAGATCTATTAAATGAGGTAATAAAGTGTGGTTAACACACTTTTTAAAAAAAATAAATATTAACTATTAATACTATTAAGGCATCCCCTGTTTTACTGGAGGTCACAATCTGATAGTTCCCTCCGACTGCTTCCTACCTCACCCTGCTTCAGTTGCCAGGAAATTGCTGTTTCCACCTTTGGGATAAAAGGTCAGAAGTCCCACAGAAAGAAGAACAACACCCAGAAAAGAGCATGACAGGAGATCAGTGGCCTTCCTCCCTTCTAAGATTGCCTCTCATTCCAGCCCCCTGCACTCAAACCTTGAGCTTTTCTACTAGCCTCTCTCCCTGGCATACCTTTTGCCCAAGGGTTCATTTTAGAGACTCCTATAATCTCCAGAGGATCAGTATTAATCTTCCCCACCTACAAGATGAGTGGCAGCTGGAAGCCAAGTGCTTCCCAGCCAGAGAAATTTTTTGTTCGGTGTCTCTCTTGCCCCTCCCTTCTGCAGGGGAGCCGAATGTGCTCACTCTGGAGGGACTGAGGGAAGCCGGGGCTGGCGCTAATGCAATTTTGTCTAGATGAGGCTGGCAGCTGGGAACCACTTTCCCTCAGCTTGCCCTCTGCCGGGGAAACTCCATGACGGAGACGAGGCAGCTGGTAGCGGGAAGCCTCAGGTTTGAGGATGAGGACGCTGTTACTGCTGTGCCACGCAGGGCCACACAGGACCCAGCAGCCACACGGACCAATGCTGATGCCCATTTTGTTCCTGAGGACCTCCTAGAAAGGGAATGCCTTGGGACCTGGGGGCAAAGATTTCTTTACCAGTAGTACAGTCACAAATACAAAGGAACACAGGACTTTTGTGAGGGTTGGGCGTCTGAAAATCTGGGTTCCAGTCTCAGTGCCATCACTTCAAGGCCATGTATTTTTGGTCAAGTTGCTTAAAGATCTCTGCCCAAATTTTAGTTTCCTCACTTGTAAAAGGAGTGTTTTAATACCTCCCTCAAAGGACTGTGGGAAGAATTAGTTGAAATAATATATGGGGAAACTGCAACATGGGAGATGGTTAATAAATATTCATTTATTCCACAGGGCCTGAGGACAAAGGAAATCACTGGATTCTGGAGGCTTTTTGGTTTATCAGTTTATTCTACAGGTTTAAGTACCGGGCATCATGCTATTTGTTGGGTGCCTGATTTTAGTGAAGATGTGTGCTTGTCATTCACCACGAGATCCAGAGTGGCTCCCTACATATTCTGAACCTCAGAACTGGTTTCTCTGGTGGCTGAGGATCAACACATACAGGACAGAAGGGACAGAAGGAACCTGTTCCTCAGAGATCCAATCAACACTCCCTTAAGCCCTTCGCCGCCCTCCATGAACCAGTCCTTCTTTTGTGCCACCAGCACCACATCCCCATTCTGGGGGAGGCCAGATGACACAGCTACATGTCACCCTGTGATCTACATGGGGGAGGTGGGGGGAAGGAGCTGTGTCCCCGCTGGAACTGAAAAACATCCTTGAGGGCTGCAACTTTTACAGGCAAGGTTACCATGCCAACGACAGCCTCCTTGCCCAGCAAGGATGAAAGGAAACAAGGCCGTTGGTGACACATCCATTGTGTGTGTTCACAAACTTGCCTGGAACCGCTTAGGGGCTGCAAACTGCAGGATGGAGCTGTGACTGAGGGGCAAAAAGATTCTGGTTAGACTTAAGCGGAACTCCAGGACAGGCAGAACTGATGAGGGCAGGGCAGGGCCAACAAGGGAGGGTTGGGAAATGTTTTTCTGAGATTGATACCCATCTCTTGGTGAAACGTGTGGGTGTGGTACTGACAGCAGGCGTGGGAGGGTATGGTGTCCTAGATACCAGGTTCTGGCTGTGATGGGAACTTCAACTTCCTGCAGGTTGTTTTTGCCCTTGCCAGTGTGTTCAGGTCAGCTAGGCTCTAGGGTAGGTAGAGAAGAGCCGGCAAGAATGGCAACTCACTGGCGGTGGTGGCTGAACTGAGAAAGGGGAGCATTAAGGGCCACAGATATGCCTCTGGAAGAAGAACCAAATATTAGCAACAAGGTCCCATACATTCTAAAGAAGGGACAGTCTTCTCCAAGAGGTTAGGACTTCCAGGAGGAATGGTCAAGTTTACTTAGCCCTTATCTCCTCCCCACCAGCAGGATGGGAAAGTGCACACAGAACGGAAGACCATTAAACACCTCCTCCATGTCAGGGGCTCTCTTTCTCTCTCGAAATCTCTCTCTTTTACACACACACATACACACACACCAGTTTCATTTAATTACCACAACAACCCTGCAAATCAGGAATTATTATCCCCATTTTACCGATGAGGAAATTGATATTTAGGGAAGGAAAGTAGCTTTCCCAGCATAAATCAGCTGGAAGGGGATAAGCTGGGATTGAAACCCCGTCTGACTCCCGGAGCTTGGAAGGAAAAACTCTAAACTTTAAGGTAGCCCTATTTTCTTCAAGAAAAATATCTTCTTGAAAGCGTCAGCTCCATATAGCCCCGAGGCTCCTAGGAGGCTATAAAGAGGCTAAAGGGACACAGCAAGGGAATGGAAACACCTCCGCCCCTCTCCCGCCACAAAGAAATGTTGGGGTTAATGCGCTGCCACTGCGGGCAGTGCCGCTCCTGGCGGTGCTTAACAGGCATCCTCTCATTTTATCCCCATTTCCTTCGGAGGAAGAGGAATCCGAGGCTCAGAGACCAAAGTGTTTTGCCCAAGGACACAGAGCGAGTGCTGGGAGCCGGGAAAGCTTCTCCGCTCTGTCAGTCGTCAAAGCCGGCCTGGACCCGCCTTCCGTCCCCAATTCGCGTAGCTCTGGAACCAAGGGAGCGGAGCGAGAAGCCGTGCGTACCTCCAATGGGAGGAGGGGTCGGGCGGGGGTCGCGGCCCGGCGCGGGTGGGGGTGGGGCGGCGCGGCGTGGCTCGGTCTTGCGGCGGCGGAAGCGGCCTCCTTCGCGGGCGCGCTCCCCGCCCCCGGTCCGCCCCTCGCCAAATATGGCGCTTCCTCCCGGGGCCCTGCCTGGCGCTTCCTCCCGGCCTGAGGCCCATACAAGGCGCTTCCTTCCCGCCGCGTCTGGCAGGCGGCCCGCAGGCGGCTGTGGGCGGGAGCTCGGTCCGCCGGGTCCGCCCGCGCCCGGGAGCCCGCGGCCAGGGGACTCTGCCAAGGAGGGGGCGGCGGCGGCGGCGGGGCCGGGAACGCGTGGCCTGGCCGGGCTGAGGTAAACGCGGGATAGGCCGACTCGGGCGTCCCCAGAGGGTCCGAGGTTGCCACTCTCCCCACTGGTTTCATATTTTGTCCCACTTTACTCCCTGATTCTCTGAGCGCCGCTGACTTTGCTGGAGCTCCTCCGGCGTCTACCGACCCGAGGCCTAAAGCCCACACCTTAGCGTGGTGTGAGGGCCTGGCCTCGCTTGCTGCACGCCAGCGCGCGCGCATTTTAGTCGGTCTTCAGTATTTCTCTGCTTTCCGTTTCTCGCTCCTTCTGCCATTATCAAGCTGTCCCTTCTGCCTGGAATATCCTTTCTACACCATTCTGGTGGAACTGTGCGTCACCCTTACTTGTTTCAGATCTCTGGCCGTCTGGAAGTCCTTCCAACCCCCCACCCATAGGCTTCTTGTGTACTTAACACATCATTTATTTACTGAGACTGTGACTCCCATCTTTACATCCCTGGTGCCGGGCTCAGGATGTGAGAGTTGTTATCATATCTGAGCGAGGGGAAGGAGGGAAAGACCCTGTTGTCAGGCTAGCCTTAGTATCTTTCCACTTTGGACAGGGGCCCCCGACTTCAGGTCTAGTCCCAAATATCTTCACCGCTATGCTCCCTGTCAGTCTGGACCTTCATGAGCCCCAGAATCCAACATGAATAGTTCGGCTCTTTGTGGAAACATGGAAGGTTGGAGTGGGGGGAGCCAGAGCTGGGGCAGGTGTACACCTGCCATGGCACTGAGGTCTGGAGCAGTGCCCACTGGGTGCTTCTACCATCCAGAATGGCCTCCCTTGCTCTGCCTGACACCTTTGGTTTATCCACTACAGGAAACGGCAACCCCTCCCGGCTCTCGTACAGCGCCTCCAGGGACTTAAACTTGCCTCAGCCACGTGATTACCCTGATCTGCCTGCTGAGAGATGAGCAAAGGTGGAGAGGGACTAGATCTCAGCAGAGACAGCAGTTCCTGAGCGCCCACCCCCCAGCGCTTCCAGAAATGCAATGCAACATGGACCAGCCTGTGAGCATTTGCTCCTCCTCAGGTGAGGCAGGGAAAGAAAAGCTGAGAGCTTGGGAGTAATGAGTCGAGTAAATGCTCGGGAGGGGGCTTTTAGCACTAAGAAGCCTCTGGACTTCATCCAGAATAAAACCACTCATAGACTTCCAGTCTTTGGTTATAGACACACACACACAGTGAATAAGGTGAAAATAAACGGAATTTTGTTTGTCTCCCTGGCCTCAGATCAGCTGAGTGCCTGTGAATTGAGTATATGGAGAGGAGATGATCTCTAAGGTCCATGACTGAAGGTTTCTGGGTTTACATTTTTGGAAAAAACTGGGCCTGGGCTGCACACGCAGGCACTAGGTTGCCTCTGGCCTTGTTCCCACCTAAGGCTGCAGGCCCAGAGCAACCTCTTCTTTCCAGCTATGATCTAGGATTGTGGGTAATGTAGTCCAGTGGCCAGCTTCTCTGTGGTGCTCATTTTTGCCCTCCCCTCATCTCCTTCCACTTGAGCGACTTAGCAGCAGCAGCAGCAGCAGCAGCAGCGTTTCCTTCCGGCTGCCAGCTACCACCCCCTTCTGCTCCAGGCTGAGGGCAGGACAAGGTGAGAAGGCGGTGCTTACTCCTTTCAGGGCTGGGAGATCCCCAGCTGGAAACCAGCAAGCTATTTATAGCTGAGCCTAGCAGAGGAGGAAGGCCTGAGAGAGGCTGGGGAGCTCTGGCAGCTTCCTCTCCAGCTACAGAATTTGCAGGAACCCCAGGCCTCTTCTGGGGAGGCCTTGTGTTCACTTCTGGGTTGACAGGGATTTGAGCCTGGAAAAACCCTATGGAGCGGTAGGGTTTCTGTGTTGCTCCCTGTCTTGAGAGAGACTGATAACTCCAATGGCCCTGGGTCCTAGCTTTTAGGCCTCTCTATGGTGCGGATATTTAATGGAACCTGAGTTCCAAATAAGCTGAGAATTTGTGCATAAAAAGCCAGTGTGACACCCAATATGACAGTTTCCTGAGATTTCTTTGCACTTTTCTTCTTAACCATATTATTTTCCTGTGCTTACCTCCTAATTCTCTTTTGGGACAGGAACCAAACCTTATCTTACCAATGGCACCAACCCTGTATTTATGCTATAAATGAGTGATCTTGCCCAAAGAAAAGCCAACTCCCTGCAACAGTACTAGGGGTGTGACTTTTGTTCCTCCACCCACCCAATTCTCTGCCAGTGCCCTGTGCTTTTCCTGTCAAGCATCAAATCTTTGTTTGACTGGGTCACTAGATTGGATACTCCTTGTTAACATAGATGATGTCTACCTTGTTGTCTATTATATCGCTGTTACCTATACAATAAACAGTTGTTGAATGAATGAATGTGAACCTATGATAGCTAATTCTCTAGGTGGAGTATTTGATACATGCTTCATTGTCACAGTGTTTTACAAATTGGAAAAGAGTTTCAGCCATTTGCATATCTTTCACCAAGATCTTGATAAGTGGTAGAGCTGTGTTAGGAACTGGTGTGTGACTTTGGAGTAGTGCTTAACTGGCATGAGACTGCCTGTTTGCTGGCACCCAGTAGAAACCTCTGGCTCCCCCTTGCCAAATGGGTGAGGTGGGTTAGATGAGATATGTAGGCAGACATGGGCAAACTGGCCTGGTCCCATGATAGAGCTGGTGCAGCCAGCCAGAAGAGCTGCCAGGGAATCCTAAGAATCTTAATGAGAAAGACTTGCTCTGATCTGCCAGAGTGTAAGTCCTGAGGCAGTGACTGTGGGGCCATAGAGAGGCTAGACAGACTCCGAGGTCTGAGCATCAGTGTCTGGGGGCTCTTTAGCTGTTACCAGGGACCCCCTGACTCTTGAGTCCAGTAGATTTTTTTTCAGTCTTCATTTTCCTTTAGTAGTTCTCACCAGCATTGACTTGTAAGTGACCATCTGTGTGTTTTTTGTTTTTTTTTTTATTTGACTGCATTGTGTATATTAGTTGTGGCGCACAGGCTTCTCTATAGCCCAGAGCATGTAGGCTCTTTATTTGCAGCATGTGGGTTTAGTTGCCCCATGGCATGTGGGATCTTAGTTCCCAACCAGGGATCAGGTCTGAGGCCCCTGCATTGGAAGGCGGATTCTTAACCCCTGAACCACCAGGAAAGTCCCTGATTATCTCTCCTTGAAGACTTTTCTTTCATTGCTTACATGTCTTGATGTATAATGTTCTATTTGGATATTAAATGTTCCAGTACAAGAACTTCCCTGGTGGTCCAGTGGTTAAGAATCTGCCTGCCAATGCAGGGGACATCAGAGGATCCCACATGGTGTGGGGCAACTGGGTCCATGCACCAGAACTGCCAAGCCCTCAAGCCCAGAGCTTGTGCTCTGCAACAAGAGAAGCCACCACACTGGAAAGCCTGGCCACCACAACGAAGAATAGCACCCCTGCTTGCTGCAGCTAGAAAAAGCCCCAGCACAGGAATGAAGGCCCAGCATAGCCAAAAAAAAAAAAATCCTATTAAAAAAAAATGTCCCAGTACTTCAAGACTCAGCCTCACACTCTCTTCTCAAACTGCAGTGTGCCTAGAGGATCTTTTTGAGAAGCAGATCTGCATTTGTTACCCTTCTACTTAAAACACCTCAGTAGCCTCTCCTATTCCTCGGTAAAATTTCAAGGTCTCAGCAAGGCTCTTGAGGCTCAGCCCGGACTGCCTGTTCTGGCCTCCCTTCTTGCTTCCTCCACTACATTGCCCTTTCATTCTTTGAGCTTCATCCACACCTCTGTCCACCTACCTCCTTAACTGTACTCTTTGCCACCGCCAACATATTCTCACTGCCTGGGATGTTCTTCCTCTTCTTTGCCTAGCTAATATCTCCTGTGCTCAATTAAAGCATCAGTGTCTTCAGAAAAGTTGACAACCAGGTCAAAATACCCTGTGACAGACACTCACCTGTGGCCCTCCCTCGGGTGATAATTGCATTTGGGGTTTCACATTCACTGGGATAAGGCATTGGAAGCTCAATGGCTGTGTCTCTTTTACTTAAGACTGCCTTGTAGGGTTTAGCACAATGCTTGGCTGTAGTAGGCTGTAGTTATTAATATTTTATGTGACAATGAAATAGCTTAGTTTATTTAACAAAGCATCCTATTTAAACCTTTAAGAAATTGAAAGAGAAGTGAAACAACATGCTCAAAGTCAGGCAGCTAGGAAGTAGCAGAGTGGGACCTAGATGCGGCTCCAATGTCTGTTGCTAACCTGGTGCACAGTGTTTTCCTTCCACCTGTGAAGCACTTTTTGAGAGTAAGAGAAACAGAAGAAGGAAGAAAGTATCTGAGAGACAAAGACACTCCCTCTCTCTCTACTCATGGAAATATAAAGTGGCAGATTAAGAATGAAAGATTACATTTCACCAGAAAAAATACATGAATGGCTTGTAAATCAAAACCAGAATGATACCGGCAATGAACAATCCAAAAAGGAAATTAAGAAAACTGTTCCATTTACAGTAGCATCCAAAATACTAAAGTACCTGGGAGCAAGTTTAACCAAGGATGTAAAAGATTTATACACAGAAAACTGCAAAACACAGTTGAAAGAAATCAAAGAAGACCTAAATAAATGGAAATACATCTTGTGTTTATGGATTAGAAGACTTGATATGTTCAAGATGGTAATGCTACCCAAAGCAATTTGAAGATTCATTGCAATTTCTATCAAAATTCCAATGTCACTGTTTGCAGATACGGAAAAGTTCATCTTCAAATTCATATAGAATTTCAAGGATCCCTCCCAATACTTTGGTGTGCTCAGCACACTGGAAGCTCTCGAACTGCATAATTTAGGGGTTTTTATAGAAGCATCATTATGTAGACATTATTGAGTAAATCATTGGAAATTGGTAATTTGATCTCAAGCCCCTTTCCCCTCTTGGAGTAGGGCTGAATGTTCCAGCCCTGTAATCCTATTTTTGTTTTTTTTATTTGGCAAGCAGCCCACATCTTGAAACTATCTGGGTATCTCATTAGTGTACCAAAGACATTCATCACTCAAGAGATTCCAGGGGTTTTAGAGAAAGTCTTTGGAAAGAATAGGAGACAAAGACCAAATGTATATTGCTTATTATATCACACTCTGCTAAGTCTGCTAAGTCATTTCAGTCGTGTCCAACTCTGTGTGACCCCATAGATGGCAGCCCACCAGGCTCCCCCGTCCCTGGGATTCTCCAGGCAAGAACACTGGAGTGGGTTGCCATTTCCTTTTCCGATGCATGAAAGTGAAAAGTGAAAGTGAAGTCGCTCAGTCGTGTCCGACCCTCAGTGACCCCATGGACTGCAGCCCTCCAGGCTCCTCCGTCCATGGGATTTTCCAGGCACTACTCAACAATAAAAAGAAATGAACATGCATGCATCTACATGGATGTATGTAAAAAAAATCCATCTAAATGAAAAAAGCTAAGTGAAAGAAACCTGATGTAAAAGACTGCATATTGCACTATTCCAGTAACATGAAATTTCTAGGAAAGGCAAAACTATTGAGACAGAAAGCAGATCATTGGTTGCCTAGGGTTGGGAGTGAGCAAAGGTTGACCACAGAGGGACATGAAAGACCTTTTAGAGAGGTGGACACTAGATTATGTAATGTTTGCATAACTGTATGAATTTATTTTTAAAAAATCACCGAACTATACATGCAGTGGGTTGATTTTACAGTTTGTAAGTTATACCTCAATAAAGCTGTTAATAAACAACAAAAATGATAGCAGGTTTAGAAAAGTATTTTAAAATCTGAGTAGTTTCCTGGCCTTTGGGTCAAGTCAGGACCAACACATCTGCCTTTCAAAACTTGCCTCTCACCTCTCCAGGCCAACCCTGGCTCACCAGGCAGCTTGGCCACCCCTAGATGAAGTGGAGGTGCCCTCCTTTTATCCTCTAAGACTCTTCACTTTTATTATAATTCTTGCTGTCTCCTGCTGGAGGGCAGGGACAGTGACTGTTTCTCACCACTGTGCCCCAGAATCTTGCATAGGTCCTAGAACATAGGAAATGTTTGTAAATACTAGCTGAATGGAAGAATGAGACCAGAGTTAACCCAAGCACAATGTAAGGAATAGAAGTGGCATTGAGCAATGTCTGTGAGAAGACTGAGTTTCTGAGGACCTTTGCTTAGTTCCTCAGGAAGGAAAGAGCCCATTCCATGTCATCTGTCTGTAGAATCCAAGTTTGACAGAGGTGTGAGGGAGGGCCTCTAGCCTTGAGGACTGAAGTGCAACTCCTCTTCCTCAGGTGACATCCTGTCCTTTTAAAAATAGAGTGCTCCTTTGCCGGCCCTCCAGTGGGGATTGCTCTGTGAGGGGGTAGGTTCATCCCAGTCCCCAGGGAGCCTAGCCTGGGAATGTGCTCAGGTCTGGACAGATGTTTAACTTGGGGCAGGCCTTCTAGCATCAAGCCCTGATTTCTCCTTGTTCTCAAGGCTGGCTCCCACCTCCCTTTCTCCGTGGAGCAGAATATTCCTACATCTTGGGTTTACCTCAAAAGATCCTTGCCATTCCTGCTTGGAGAGTCTCTCTGAAGTTTCCACCTTCCTTTTCTGGGTTTCCAGGCTCAGCTGGTAAAGAATTTACTTGCAATGCAGGAAACTTGGGTTCGATCCCTGGGTTGAGAAGATTCCCTGGAGAAGGGAAAGGCTACCCACTCCAGTATTCTGGCCTGGAGAATTCCATGGGCTGTATAGTGCGTGGTGTCGCAAAGAGTTGGACACTTTGACTTTCACTCACTCACTCACTCACTCAGGTTTCCTTGAAAATGGGTTTGCCCCCTAGGTTTCCTTTGGGTGAGGATGAAGAATCAAGCAGAAGGGGCTGAGCCCAGGCAGGGTTTCTCACCAAAGTAGACAAGCCAGAAGTCTGACTGTAAGGGAAACCTAGATGGTGCTAACATGGAACCCTGGAGGCTGGAGAAGCAAGTTAATCTATACACTCAAGCCAACCCTGACTCACAGGGAAGTGACTTCAAAACAACTTTCATAACTCCACCTGGATGCTGGCCACCTTTCCCTTCTCAGCTCTGTCTTTGGCTTCGTGCCACTCCCTTATTCTCTGATCCTCCCTTTTCTTATCTCTAACGAGGAGAAGGGGCCTAGATGAAAAATAACAAGATCCCACGTTTGGTAAGAGCACTGAATTTGGAGCTGTAACAGCTGCTCATGTTGGCTCTCCTCATTTCCTGCATGAGCTTGACAGGTCAGTAGGCTGCTCTCTGGGCTTCAGCTTGCTTATCTCTTTAATTAGGAGTTTGGGATGGTAAAGTCCAAGCCCCCTGTAAGTGCTGCAATTATGATTCTTTAAGTGGTGAAGGGGTGTGGCTGTGGACAAAGGACTAGAGTCTGATGTCACTCTTGTCCTTTCTGTGAATGGGTTTTAGGCTTTAAGGTAGCAGCATTGCCTTCTTCCCCTCATCCCCAGGGTCGCTCAGTGAAGCAGGAGTCAAGGGTCCCCCAAAAAGCCTTGTTCTTCATACTGTCTCATCTCACCCAGCACTGATCCAACTCCAAAGCTGATTTCATCTCTGAAGTGTTTGACTGACAGAAGCTCCTCTCCTGGCACTGCCTCTGCTCTCTTCCTTCCAATCTGGGCCCAGTTCTTAGGTTCAGCACCCCCAGACCTTCTGGCTGGGGATTTCTCCTCAGCTGTACACCCTGCAGCAGAATTAACTCTTCTAATGCATTCTCTACTGCTTAGTCGTTTCAGTTATGTCTGACTCTGTGCGGCCCTATGGATTGCAGCCTGCCAGGCTCCTCTGTCCATGGGATTCTCTAGAAGCCGGAGTACTGGAGTTGGTTGCCATGCCCTCCTTCAGGGGATCTTCCCCACCCAGGGATCGAACCTTTGTCTCCTATATTGACCTTTGAGTCAAACCCAAATTCTGAGTAAAAACCAAACTTGAATGGTCAAACTAGTGTTCTAGATACTTTGTGAATCAATTGGAACCTAAACATTCATTATATTACACTGTTTCTATAATGGCTGTTCATGATGACCTTAAAATGTTAGTTAAATGATGCTTTTAGGTTTTTCTTCCATATTTCTGAAATTTCAAAAATTTCCTTAATGAATGTCTTATTTTGAACCTCTTGCTACATCAGTGTATATTTCCTATGAGAAGGGGTATTCTCTTACATAACCACATATAGTTATCAAGTTCAGGAGATCAGAAACACTGATACAATATTTTATCCATAGTCCACATTCCAATTTCATTAATTGCCCTCTGACAGCATATTTTTTTAAGAGCAGGGGCAGATGCCCTAGTGTCTGAGAAATTCCATTATGTGTATACATTCTTCTTTGAAGATGCTGGATCAATTACAGGGATCCTCTAAGAGTTCAGGGGAGCTTCTTTTATCCATTCTCAACTGTGGCTGTGACTGAGCTGTCAAAACATACATGTTCTGAGGGAAGGACATAACTGCTAGATGAATGTCTTCCAGATGCAATCCAAGTTGTTGGTTGTCTCTGAAAGCAGAGGTTGGTGAGGTGAGTTGACTGGTCTTAGCAGTAGTAACACCTGTTCTCTCTTCTTGAACGAAGAATGACCTGTATTTGCATTGGCTTTGGAACCAAATGGGCAGATATACAACAGAATGAGGCACATTGTTTTTCTAAGGATTAAATGAGAGAATGCACGTGACATAGCATCTTGCCTGGTACATGGCAACTGTCCAACAAATGTTAGAGATTGTAGTTACTTTTCAGATGGGCCACTCAACGCCCGGGTTCTCCTCCCTGTTCACTCATCCCTGCTTACTTTGGTAGTTTGCCTTCTCCATATAGCCAAATCTTAATTAGACAAGCTGTCCCAGGAATCTGTTAATGCTTGTCAGAAATCTCCCCACCCGAAGCAACGTTCTTCCGCAACCAGTATCCTTAACTCTAGCACCACCTTGTGGTTTCCAGTGCACATTCACCCAGGCCACTGAGACAAGACCAAAGTTGGTGCAGGTGTGATTGTCTCCCAGCTGAGTTCTTGCTAAGTGCCACTGTGTATTTCACGTGCCTTACTGCATTTAATCCTTACCACAGTCTATAGGGAGCAGGCACTGTTACAGGTAGGGAAACTGCTGCTCAGAGACATGGCCAAATGTCTCTAGGCAGGATCTCTATTCATCAGATGTCAGATCTCCTGCTCACTATTATATCCTGATAGCTTTACAGTTGGAAAGGCTCTTTGAGATTCAGACTCATCCTTACACTGATATGGAACTGAGAGATAGGAAGGGACTTACATAAAGTCATAAGTTCAACGAATGGCAGAGACAAAACCAGAGATGTTTGCCTAAAAAGCTGATTCTTTGTCCTGGGCTCTTCACTAAGCCCCAGGGTGAGCTTACCAAGCAATTTGACTATACCCAAAACAGAGTTCTCAGACATGTTTGGAGTTGACTGTCAAAGAGTACCCTGGAGATATACTGTTTTCCACATACACTTCTAGTGCCAGTTATCCTCAATAACTTTGGCACTCATTACTTCCACACCTCCTGGTCGGTCAGTTCCTGTGTCCCTGGGAGGCACAGTCCCATCAGGGTGGACTTGGCAGGTAGGTGTCCCAGCAGGCACACACTCAAATTGGCAACGAGAGAGAAGCTGGCATGAAGCTTACATTCCATCTTGGCATTCAGCCCTGAATACACTATGTCTGTCTGGGAGCACCATGGCATGAGAACTAGAGCCAGGGAACAAAAGATGGCAAGTGCTGCAGGCCCAGACAGGCGAGCACAACAACCCACATAACCAGCACTACTGTGCTGCCTTCCAACTTTTGACTTCAAACAGCAGCTAGGGGTAGAAAAAACTACCTCTGCCATGCATGGGCATGTCTGCCTCTTCCCATAGGGTGACTGGGTTTCATCAAGGCTGTCATCTAAATCAGATGAGAAACTAGACAAAATTATGCTGAAAAAGCAAAGTGACAAAAGAGGTTCCCTTACTGGTCAGTTTTGTTAATACTTCTTAAACCTGGACAAAGAAAATCATGTACCACCTTGTTACTTCAACTAGGCTTCCTAAACTAGTAAATAGGAGCTCCACTTTTGGGAAAAGAAATGAAACAAGAATCCTCTTCTGTTTTAACACATCCTAGAAGCCCTGTTCCATTGAGCCAGCCTCTGACTTGGCCTTGAATGAGGTTACTGCTCTTCCACAGGTATGAAGTATGCAAGATCAGAACAGGGGAGGCTTAGTTTCCACCTTTCCATCTGGATCTGCTATTGACTCAAAGGCAACCACATGTGGAAAGAGAATCAATTTTGGAATTAAACCTGGCATAAAATTTGGCTTTGCCACTGAAGAGCTGCTACTTAACTTCTTTCGGCCTGTTTTAAAAGTGCCACCTACCTCCATAGAATGTTAACAATGTTTTTTTCTTTTTAAAGGGCAAGTTTCCCTTTGGCTTGCATAGGGAAGAGAGTAAGGTACAAATTAGTTTGGCCCAACAACTGGAACCTCTTTCCTCTGGCGTTAACAGTGGGATCACGGCCTTTTGCATATACACTTCCATAGGCAAATGTAGCATTAAACAACTAAGTCTATGGCTGAAAAGTAACTGAGGAAATTGCACGTGCTTTGGAGAGCTCATTCACACCGTCTCCACGGCTCAGACCTTTCTTAGAACAGTCCTAAAAAATCTCAAGCACACGAAGTATATTCTTAAATATGGTTTAATACTCTTCTCCATTTCTGTACATCACAACACCAAGAGTTTGCTGTTTAGGATCTCTCTGTAGAGGCTATAGAGAATGCAAATGCTACGGTTTTCACCCCCTCTTATGTGTTTGTATTGTGTAAGTGTAATACATATCAGTATATATTGATACACACATCAATATATAATGCAATATATATCACTGAAGAGAACACATTGATTAAAGAAATACAAAAATTTGGCATCATTTCCAAACTTAAATAGTAAAAATAAAAACTACAAAAGGAGCTGCATACCCTAAATGTATCATGTGAAACAACAAGCATATTCAAAAATGTAAATTTACATCCAATTTCTCTGATCTTGTCATATATCACATTAGACCCATTTACAATGGCAAAACCCTAAGGTACTGCTATGAAGAGAGCATGTTTGCTCACTCTTGGGTGTTCTGCAAACAAACAGCAGAGCCCAAAGAAAAAGCCTGTTCTGGTGAAGCCTCCCGCATTGGTGAATACCAAAGAACTGACTCTTCTTACTGGGGGTTGAGACATCAGGTTATACATTGACAGACAGTCATTTGGACCTCAGAGTACAGTGTTGAGAACCAGAAGCTTTACATTTAAGACATACTCCCTTCATTCAAGTGAAACAGGATTACTGGAACGATAGGCAGGTCTGCAACCTGGGAACAAGGAGCTGGTTCAGACCAATAAAGCTACGAGTGACTGAGTCAAGTCAGTGAAGAACAGCAGTCAGGCACTAAAGTGTTAAAAGTACCCAATTTGAAAATCAAAGGCACCCCACTACCCTAGCAGTGTGGGGTGATACCAATCGACTTTTAAAACCTTTGGTCCTTCAAAGTCCATTTGGTATCCTTTTTTCCACTGCTACCACTGGGCACGTCCTATACACTTTGTTCACTGTCACCACCTCAGGCACCCTGTCCGTGACCTTGCATGTTTGCTGGGGTCAAGTCTGATTTACAACCCAGCTGTGAAGCCTAAGCTTCAGGTTTTCAGGCCCACTTTTGGGTCCAACATGGTTAAGTCCTTGGTGCCAGAAGCTGTGTCCCCATCCCTTCCCACCCCTGCCCTTCCCACCCTCCTCCCATAATTTCTCCTATGAGAGGTGCTTGTAAGTCCCATATTTGAAACAGATGCTCCAACCCCACCAGGAGGTCAGGGGTTTACAATTACATGCACAGTCATACATGTCTCGTCTGTCGTTCCTGTGAAAAACCTTGCAGTTCATTTTTTAAAAATCAAAACATTCACATAATCTCATGCCATCCAACACAAGGAAAACACGACCACCTCCCTTTTGCAAGGACAGACCCAAGCAAATAAAATATTTAAATATCTTTGCTTCCACTTAAAATTGCATGTTTTATTTCTCCCAATTCCAGCAATAGCATAGAAGTCCCATCATATCCATCCCAAACTGGTTTCTAGTATGCAAGATTATGTGAACCTTTGTCAAAGCAGTTGATGGTAAGGGCTCCCAAACCCTGGGCGCAAATGCGCCTGCAAAACAGATGGAAGGAAACAGAGCAGTGGCCCAAATGCTTCATGTGTCAGTTTATCTTTGCAATGCAATCTGCATCCTTGAAACTGACAGCCTGGAGGGGACGGGTAATGTGAGGGAGTGAAGTTGAAATTGCCTATTAGCTCACCCTTTCAACATTAAACAGAGACCGAGAGAAATGGTTCCAACATTTCACCACATATATTTCTTCTTATGCAGTCTAAGCTGAGAATGCCATGTAAATGGGTCACTGCGAAATGCAGCAATTTAATTTTTCTCCAATCAAAATAAGAAACAAACCAGTATATCTCATTTCTATTAACTTTTGAAGGTTTACAGCAGTTAAAGTATTTTTGCTTCTATGTATGAAGGTTAAAAAAATCTTTTTTTTTTTCCCCATAAAATACAAGAGCAACCAATTTCACCATCGAGTAAAAGTAAAAACTGGGATTCTTTTTTAAATTAGTCCAAAGTGGCATTTAGGAACTAGTTGTAGGCTGCTGCGCTGACACCATGACAAACCAAAGTGTAGGGTTGGGTCTGGTTTTGTTTCGGTTTTCTTTTCAATATCCAATGCTCATGGACTAAGTTCCGGAAATGTTCCAATTGTAAGGCAGGGATCTGTTTGGATTCCACCACGGGTATGCTCCTTGGGTTGGATGCTGGAGGGTGAGGCACGTTTTGCCGGACCCATGTCGACTACCTAGTAGTCATCAAGGTCAAAAAATTCATCATCTCCTCCTTGGTATTCCATTCCCTGGAAATCTACTCGGTACCGCAAGATACCTATGGGAACAAACGAACAAACAGTAAATAGCTGTGGCTGACAGGACCGGAGGGTGGAGAGCAGTCCCCTTGCAGAATTACAGCACACCTCTCTGGAAGTAATGATATTTTGGGGATACACAGGAAAGGTTGTGGCTGAGACCCTGCCTTTTAGTTTTCTGATTTGCTACTCACCTCCAATTCCACCAAATCCTTTGACAAACTGGGATCCTTCTTGTGACTTATCAGTGACAATTTCCAACGTAGCTCCAAATTTTTTATAGTTGTTGGCAAACCACTCCAGAAGGGGCATGCTCTCAATCAGCTCATGTTCTTGTCCTGTCTGCAGGGGCAGCCATGAGATACAGAAACAGTAGGATTAGGATATATCAAGACATGGATACTTGCTACCCTGCCTGCCAACATTTCCCTCTTCCTCTCAGATCTATGGTGTATTAAACTGTAAGCAAATTATGGGTTCTGGCGACATAAACACCAACAGCACAGAAATTCTGATTACTTCAAACAACATTCCTCCCCTGGCTCTAGCATCAGTAATGAAATGTTAACACACACTTGGCAGTTTTTCAATTTATGGTTCCTCCCATTGTCTTGAGAAGTCAGGCTGTTAAAAAGTATCTCTAGACAATATTCACTCAACAGCTAAGAGATAAGACACAACTGCTTTTTTGGAGGAGCCTTGTAAAAACCAAAGTTGTCCAACTCAGAATTTGAAGATGCTAACAATTAAAAGGGACCTGTGTTGAGCAAGTAAACCTTTTTATACTTAAAAAAAAAAAAAGAACCAGGGTAACCATCACCTACCCTCCTTCCTTGGAATCAGACTATTATGTGGCATACGGGAGTGGACCACCTCCTGGTACTCCCACTGCTGACCAGTAGAGGTCTGGTTTCCCAAGGCTGATGCTACTCTATGCTGCCAGTGCTCTAACATACAGATTTATGTTTCCTTGCATGTATCATCAAAGCATAAACAGTCACATACCTCTTTGTCTGTAAAATGAGACTTATCCTTCTCTTGTTCTGGAGTTAGATAGAGAATTTTCTCCTCTGCAGTATTGGGGGGAAAAAAAAGTGTTAACCTGCTTTTCAGATACTAACAGGTTTAAGTTCCATGAGGTGAAAATTAGGTTAGATGAAAGGACTCCTGAACTGATTCTACCAACCTTCTTTTCATAAGCACATTAGTCAGTATGCAGTGAATGACTGTCTACCAGGTATACTGGTCCTATCATAAGGAAACATCAAAGACATTTAAGATACAGCCCTTGTCCTCAAAAATCTTAGGCAGACATCTATCAGTTCAATAGGGTACAGGCTGGAAGTGGGGAACAAGATATACATCTGCCTTTTGATTGCTCCTGAAATCAGCCACCTTATCCAATCTCCACCCCAGGCTTCTTGAATACACAGGTCAGTAACAAATGGAAACCTTATTTACTAATTATCATACCTTCTGTGCCTTGGCAATGAAGAACATATCTCATGATATCCAGATTTTCATAGACTATTAGAATCTCTACAGCTCCCATTTCTAAAGCCTTTAGTGTATCTTCAACTCCAAAACAGTACTTGCCCGTGTCCTGGCTTATTTCATCAAAGTATCGCCCTGTGGTTAGGGACAGGTCAATAAGAATGTATATTAATGTTTCTTTTTGTACATATACACCTGCTTACTCAAAAATCAGAGAAAGAGAAAAAGTCAACTTAAAAATAACTGCCAAAAGTTGGTGAAAAATCACACCACTAGTCGAGGCTCCAGAAATTGAGTCTCAAGAGGTACCAGTTAAGCCAAGTACATAATCATTTGGAAATGTGTGTGTATCAAATTGGAAACACAGCCAAACAATGGCCCTATTAATCTTTAATTTGAGCTTTTGAATTATTTATCACTCTAAAACAAAGGATAATATGGGAAATTTGACTGAAGTTTGGTTCCTACTGCCAAAGGGTAAAAAACAGGAAGAAAAACAAACATTTGTTAATATTAGACATGATAACTAAAGGATGATTTAAAATAATGATTCCATTGAGGAGGATTTTAATAAAAATGCTAAACCTTCCTCTTTTACCCTTCTCAGTGTCTTGTTTTGTACATACACACATACAAAAACTTTTCATAGTAAAGAAATTGTATTTCACTGATACCTATTAATTTCTTCTCTTGAATGAACTTCACGTTGGAGAGGACCTCAGTAGATAATTCAATAGCTTGATTGAATCCATTTTCACCACCATAAGATATATCAACTAATTTTAAAACTTTTGATTGCAACCTCTGACACACAACAAAATTAAAAAAAAGAAAAAAGCACATCATTAGTACTTCAAAACACCCTTACCAAGACCCATTACCTCTTAATGGCATGCAAAACTAACCAGTGAAACCTCAGGAGGAAGAATATGGGGAAAGGTGCCCAATTTATTCATGAACAGGTCTCATGAAGATCACCTCCCCAGCCAACTGTATTGCACATCCTATTAGACTTATAAAACCAGCTCCTAGTTTCTTTGGAATCAAACTTCAATTTAAAGCCAATTATGGCAACCTACTAAAACCAGGGGCCAACACAGCGCCAAGAAAGATTCCATCCCCAAATGGCTGATTTCAAAAGAAAGTAAGTCCAGACATGGGGGAATATCTAATATTACAAATAATACACATAAAATTTTGCCAACACAGACTGAGGTTTTTAACATGGAATTTATTACTGTAAAAGAAAGAGATGTGCACATCCCAGCACTCACAGAACTCAACTACTCCCACCTAGAAACTTACATAATGGAGCATCTACTTCTCACTTACCTGATCAAACATATCAGATTGACTTAGTTCAGTTTTAAAGTCTGCTGATCCAGCTAAAACAAGACCAGCCACATTCACCTTGTCCCCAGAAATAAACAGCTGCACAGCAGTCTCAGCTACTTTTCGAACATAGTTATGTCGCTTTTCCATTCTTAAACGGGCAAAACGCAAGGCTGACTGACCTCCTCTACCTTTGACAAAAAAGTGATGAGAGAAAAAGGCATTTATTAAGTACATGACACCCTGCTAATTAAAAAGTAATTATATAACCGTGCTATTTCCCAAGGAAAGGTGAAAATCACTATTCCTTTCAGAATAAAATCGCTTTTAGTGAGTGAACACTAATTCTGTAGTCAAAAGAGTCACAAGTAACAATGCTTCTCCCATCACCTGAGATTACTTTCCCCTATTACACAATTTGCTTCCTTAATGCTGGACACAAAGGAAAAGTGTTCATGTTCTCTTCCTGGATTACCATGTTTCTTTGGGAGATCCACAGTGAATTTGTGCAGGACTTCTCTTGTATTTCCTTGGAGTGTGCCAAAAAGTGCACCACTACCATCTATTACAATGAAGCCAAACTTGCTATCATCTGAAAGTAGTGCTGTAAGAGCCTGAAAAGCAAACACAGGTACCACACCATAAATCTCAAAGCTTTGCAAAATTAAGACAAAATTCCAAAAGGACATATACAAGCCCTTTCCACTCACTCAGAACAGTATGGAGTACCACAGGAAAACCATTTCACGGAGTAATTTAAAGGCTTCAGCTATAAATATGTAATTCACATAGACAAATCTGAACCTGATGCAGGAGAAAACCAACAATATCAATGGGAAGCCTTTTTACAAAGCTGACCTAGGCACAGGAACCCAAAACTAATACAGATTTATAGGGATCAAATTCTTCCTAGGTTGTTTTTAGACTGATGGTGGTCTAGAGAACATAATATTCAAAGTCTAACCTCCAAAAGTTGACTTGCTGTTACCATTAATAATCCCAGCATTAATAAGCAGTATTTACTATGGCTAATAAGAATCTTTTGTAAATCAATTCTAGGAGTACTCACTGAGGACAAAACCCAGAAACCGTCTATAAAAAGATCTAGTTTTGAAATGTTTCATTTAATTATGTCTTGAGTAACATTAATGACATCAATATCTAAAATTCAATTTTAAAGGTACTATAGATAATAATTCTGAATTTTTATGAGAGAAAATTCTTCTGGGTTAGTATTATATCATTGTATTTCTGCCTCCTGAAAGAGCAGATCTTTAAATAGATCTGGGACCCATATAGATGGGCAAGAGTTGGCGTCTATAGACATGGTAGATGACTAATTACTAGGTGGCAGCCTCTATAGAGCTAAGAAATTATTACCCATACCATTTAACTGAGGAAGAAAACAGCTCTTCACGGACTGGAAAGCAGATTAATCACTAAGAATCACCCTTTAACCAAAGCATACTTGATAATTAGCATTAAGACATGAATATTGCCCATGTTAAAAAATTTGCCTTAAGACTCTGTCTTCCAATACAGGGGGGTACACGTTTGATTCCTGGTCAGGGAACTAAGATCCCACATGCCACAGAGTGGGGCCAGAATTTAAATAAATAACTTGTTTAAAAAATTTTTTGCCTTATCCCAATTACCTCTGTAATAACTTGATTAATTTAGGTTTTCAGCAAGCCTGCTCAGCAGGGAACAGACTTATCCTTCATAATAAGAATATATAAATATCCTGATTAAACACAACTTCAGTTGTGTTGTTCAGTATGCCACATGTGTAGGTAGTTTGTAATAGTTAGAGCCCAAACAAACAAAGCTAGTTAAGACGAAATGCTATCTTGGAAAAAGTGTTAAGGTTTAGAAAAACCAATGAAGCTAACTTAAGTAAGTAAGGTAAAACTAGATAACATGAATATCATGTACTATTTAAATCAAGAAGACTCAAAATCTGCCTTTATCAAAGCAGATACAGTTAATTGGAAGAGGGTGGCAAACTGCCTCCCTAATGAAACTTTTGCCATAAGGAGGCTGTGACAGCCAAGAGAAAAATCAGTCTCCACCATCTATGCAATCGCTCAAGATCCGACTGGAACTGAACTTCCCGTCAAGTTAGCAGAATCATCCATTGTAAACTGTGTTGACAAATGTCAGTTCTAATTCCACTATAGAGGTTTTCCCCTATGTCGATGAAAGGCAAGAGACTGAACTAGAAGCCAGCTGTGAATTCCTGATTGTTCTACTGTTGACTGATTTAGGTCACTCTAATGAGGTTTCCTTTCTACCCTTAATGTTCATCATATTATGACACTTCTGTCACTCAAAAGTATTTTTTTTTTTAATGGATGGGGAAAAAAGCTCTTATGGTCCTGACTACTCAAGATTTTTATAATTTGTGAGCTGAAACTAAGAATGCAAGAAATATAGTCAAGTATCATGGATACATAAGGAGACCTAGAGTTCAGGCAGTCATTTATTTCTTTGCTTCTGATTAGTTCTTCAAACCCAGCTTAGCACTTTCCTCAAATATGCTGAATATTCACGTCATTCATTGTCATAATAATGTAATTTTTTTTTTTAAAGAGCCAGCCTTATAAAATGGAACAGTTATTTGGAAAACAGCCTGTCAATTGTTGAACTGGTTAAACATTAATTACTGTATGACCCAGAAATTCCACTTCTAGCTTGTATACCTGCCCCCCCAGTGAAAACGTATGGACATACAAAACCTTGTACACATATGTTCAAAGCAGTATTATTCATAACAGCCTAACAGTGGAAATGACAGTTTCACCAAATGATGTTAATAAGTGAAATATGGCATATCCATGAATAGATATAATGTGGAAAATAGTATTTGGTAATAAAAAAGGAATGAAGCATAATACATACCACAAAATGGATGAACCTTGAAAACACGCTAAGTAAAAGAAACAAGCCACAAAATGCACAGAAAAACAGATTAAGGGTGGCCTATAGCTGAGAGATCTTGGGGTATGGCGGTAGGGACAGAGGAAGGCCTGGGAGTGACTGCTAATAGCTATGGTGGATTTCTTTTAGGGTAACAAAAACATTCTGTTTTAACTTCTTACCTCTGTATGGAATTTGTTGTCACACAAATACAATGACGTATTAATTGGTTTGAAAGGTTCAAAGTCAATGTTGACTTTCTTTTCCTTTCCTTCTTCTGTTACAATTGTACCACAGTAAACAACCAGGCCATTTGGAGGTACTGCAAAGAACAAACAATTTCCCCACTTATATACACACCTAATTTTCCTCAATTAATAGGAAATGTTCCCACAGCCCATTGTTCCTGCCCCTTTAAATCATAATTTTCATGAAGTACAAATATCTGTAAATTTCTCAGGCAGATTTCTCTTCCTAATTTTGAAACTTGAGATGTTTTCAAAAGGATTTATTATTTTAAGTATAGTACATACTACTTAACTTTCAAAAAATAACTTAGGGAAAAAAAAAAAACACCAAAGGAACACAGCTTATGGCTGGGTAAAGAAAGCACTTGTGACCAAAAGCATCACAACAGAATCAAAGTGGAAAATACAACCAAGACAAAGTAGAGGAGGTAAATGATCAAGCTCCAGATTACCTTTGTTATAAAGTTTGAGTCTTTGTTGTACAGATGTAATGGCTCCCAGGACTGAAAGGCGGTTTACTCGTGACTTAATGTTAGACGCAGTTCCAAACTCATCTGCTAACATTTTTGCCACTCGTGAAATCTGGTCTTTGGGAGGAATGATCAACGATATCATGCTTGTGCCATTGCTGTGGAAGAATAGCATTAGAGGTTTAAGTACTACATAAGTAAAGAATTACCATTAGTAAATGGAGTTAAAAGTGAGATGCCCCTAATATAGGAAAAATAAATCACTCTAAAAGTGACCATGAAGGTAGGGGCTATACCTCTGTAATTAAAGTGACCCAGAGCTAGAACAGTGTTCAGAATATGGTAGGTATATCAATCTTCAACAAAGAGGCAAGATTATACAATGGACAGAAGCCAGTCTCTTCAGCAAGTGGTATTGGGAAAGTTGGACAGCGCATGTAAATCAATGAAGACACACCCTTACACCATACCCAAAAGTAAACTCAAAATGCTTTAAAGACTTTAAGACACGATACCATAAAACTCCTAGAAGAGAACACACGTAAAACCTTTTCAGATAACTCGTACCAATGTTTTCTTAGGTCTGTCTTCCAAAGCAACAGAAATAAAAGCAACAATAAACAAATGGGACCTAATCAAATTTATAAACTTTCACACAGCAAAGAAACCATAAACAAAACAAAAAGACAACATACTGAATGGGAGAAAATACCTGCAAATGATGCGACCAACAGTGGTTAATTTCCAAAACATACAAACAGTTCATACAACTAACTCAAGAACAAAAAACAAACACTATCAAAAAATGGGCAGAAGACATTTCATCAAAGGACGCTCAACACTGCTAATTATCACAAAAATGCACATAAAAATTACAATTTCCTATCACATAGAAATGCACATAAAAATTTCCTATCAGCCAGGATGGTCATCATCAAAAAGTCTACAAATAACGAATGCTGGAGAGGTTGTGGAGAAAAGGGAACCCTTCTACACTGTAGGTGGGAGGGTGTTGGTAAACTGGTGTAGCCACTGTGTTACAGTATGAAGGCTGCTTAAAAAACTAAATACACACACATGCACAGCCATGAAAAAGAATGAAATAATCCCATTTGAGGAAGAGAAAAGACATATCCCATCACTTAATGTGGAATCTAAAATATGACATAAGTTTATTTACAAAACAGACAGACAGGAAAAAAACTTAGGGTTACCAAAGGAGAAAGGCGTTGGGGGAAGGCATAAATTAGGAATCAGAGATTAACAGACACATACTACTATATATAAAGTATCAACAGATAAACAACAAGGTCCTACTGTACAGTACAGGCAACTATATTCAATATCCAGTAATAAACCATAATGCAAAATAATATGAAAAAGAATGTATATATACACATATAACTATCAGTGAATGTATATGCTGCTGCCGCTGCTGCTAACTTGCTTCAGTCATGTATGACTCTGTGTGACCCCACAGACAGCAGCCCACCAGGCTCCTCCGTCCATAGGACTCCCCAGGCAAGAATACTGGAGTGGGTTGCCATTTCTTTCTCCAGAATGTATATATATTGATTTACAATCCCTTGTGGCTAGACAGTAAAGCATCTGCCTGAAATGCAGGTGACCCGGGTTCGATTCCTGGGTTGGGAAGATCCCCTGGAGAAGGAAATGGCAATCCACTCCAGCACTCTTGCCTGGAAAATCCCATGAACGGAGGAGCCTGATAGGCTACTGAACAACTTCACTTTCACACTTCAATTAAAAAAATATGACAGGTGTTTAATTCTTTGAATGAATACTAGCTTTAGCTATATGTAAAGACAAAAGGCACTTTAAGAGGTACTAGGGAAATGCCTCATTTACCAAGGAATGAAGCAGGAGAAGCTTTGATAAAGGTGTGACAAGAAGACTGGAATTTAACCTTGAGTCCGTGGCAGAGGCTTAGAATCTGGTGGTTCTTCAGAGGATGATGCAATAACAGGATGGTGCAACAAGTCTAAATGAAATAGCAGTTTAATATCCTGGACCCCTCCTTCAAAATTCCAGGCTCACCACGAAAACTTAAGAACCACTAATTTAGCACCCTAAGTATCCTGATAATGAGAAACAAGTCTTGGATTCACATAAATATCCCAGTTAGGAAATCTCTGTCACACATACACCTTTCTCTCTAAATAAATGTACCTCTAAGTGTATTTTACATATTAATCACTTTTGAGTTTGATTAGAGAGAGAAATGCAGAGTCTGATTACCTCTGGGTACCCAAGCAAACTGAAGTTTCTACAACTAAAAACCAGGACAAAACCCTAACTTACGGAGGATACATCCCCAAGGCTTTGTCACATGGGAGCTCCCTTTTGAACAGCTACCAACCCCTCTAACCTTAATATTGATGCCAACTACTTATCTTTTTAACCTAGACATTCTCAAGACTTATTAAGTCTAGTTAAGAAATATTTTACTAGTTAAAATATTTTTTTTTTCTAATTTTATTTTATTTTTAAACTTTACATAATTGTATTAGTTTTGCCAAATATCAAAATGAATCCGCCACAGGTATACATGTGTTCCCCATCCTGAACCCTCATCCCTCCTCCCTCCCCATACCATCCCTCTGGGTCGTCCCAGTGCACTAGCCCCAAGCATCCAGTATCGTGCATCGAACCTGGACTGGCAACTCGTTTCTTACATGATATTTTACATGTTTCAATGCCATTCTCCCAAATCTTCCCACCCTCTCCCTCTCCCACAGAGTCCATAAGACTGTTCTATACATCAGTGTCTCTTTTGCTGTCTCGTACACCGGGTTATTGTTACCATCCTTTCTAAATTCCATATATATGCGTTAGTATACTGTATTTATGTTTTTCCTTCTGGCTTACTTCACTCTGTATAATAGGCTCGTTTCATCCACCTCATTAGAACTGATTCAAATGTATTCTTTTTAATGGCTGAGTAATACTCCATTGTGTATATGTACCACAGCTTTCTTATCCATTCATCTGCTGATGGACATCTAGGTTGCTTCCATGTCCTGGCTATTATAAACAGTGCTGCGATGAACATTGGGGTACGCGTGTCTCTTTCCCTTCTGGTTTCCTCAGTGTGTATGCCCAGCAGTGGGATTGCTGGGTCATAAGGCAGTTCTATTTCCAGTTTTTTAAGGAATCTCCACACTGTTCTCCATAGTGGCTGTACTAGTTTGCATTCCCACCAACAGTGTAGGAGGGTTCCCTTTTCTCCACACCCTCTCCAGCATTTATTATTTGTAGACTTTTGGATCGCAGCCATCCTGACTGGTGTGAAATGGTACACGGTTGCAAAACCACACTCGGACCACATCCTTCTCCAGCCCGAGCTGCTGGGCGATGTGGCTAATTTGCTGCAGGGTGGGCTTCGGGCACTGCAGGAACATGCTCTCCAGGTTGCCTCTCACTCAGTTCTCGATACTCGTCCGCTTTCTCTTTCGGGCCTGCACAAGGGTCTCTGCCTTGCATATCTCCTGCAGATTCTCGTTGTTGTCAGCTTCCTCCACCCACTTCTGCAGCAGGGGCCGCAGCTTACACATGTTCTTGAAACTGAGCTGCAAAGCCTCAAAACGGCAGATAGTCGTTTGGCTGAACACCTTTCCAAAGAGAACCCCCAGGGTGAGCCCCACATCAGCCTGGGTATATCCTAGTGTGATCCTCTTCTGCTTTAGGAGCTTGGCAAATTGTTCAAGGTCTTTCTAAAGAGCTTTGATGTCCTGGGACTCCTCAGGGTTCGGCTCCAGCTTCTCCTTGTCCAGCTTCGCGGCGCCTGCGGGTGCGGCGCAGGGGTCCGGGGAGGCCCCCTCGGAGTTGTTCTCCACCCCGGCTCCCGCCTCGCCCTCGGGCTGAGGGGTCTCCAGGCCGCCTGGGGGCACCGGCCCCGCTCCAACCTGCGGCGCACAGTAGGCCATCCCTCCACACAAGTCATAGGGCGGGGGGCACGGGGGAAGCCCCCACACCTCGGCGCCAGGCACAACCCCCGGCCCGATCCCCGACCCACCGGGAGGCCCTTGGAAGCTCATCCAGGTCCGAGGATCAACCCAGCCCGGCTCTGGCCCTCCCGGCCCATTGCCTCCACCGCCCGGCGGGGGCGAGAAGGCGAAGTCAGAAGCGAGGTGTCCCACCATGGGGAAGGCAGGCACCCCCAAAATATTTCTTAACTTTAAGAAAATATTTTAAAAAATTATCAAAATATACCAATTCACTAATCATTAATCAAAACACAAACCCACTTCACACCCAATAAGATGGCCACTATTAAAAATGAAGATCATGGCATCTGGTCCCATCACTTCATGGGAAATAGATGGGGAAACAGTGTCAGACTTTATTTTTTTGGGCTCCAAAATCACTGCAGATGTTGATTGCAGCCATGAAATTAAAAGACGCTTACTCCTTGGAAGCAAAGTTATGACCAACCTAGATAGCATATTCAAAAGCAGAGACATTACTTTGCCAACAAAGGTCCGTCTAGTCAAGGCTATGGTTTTTCCAGTCGTCATGTATGGATGTGAGAGTTGGACTGTGAAGAAGGCTGAGCGCCGAAGAATTGATGCTTTTGAACTGTGGTGTTGGAGAAGACTCTTGAGAGTCCCTTGGACTGCAAGGAGATCCAACCAGTTCATTCTGAAGGAGATCAGCCCTGGGATTTCTTTGGAAGGAATGATGCTAAAGCTGAAACTCCAGTACTTTGGCCACCTCATGCGAAGAGTTGACTCACTGGAAAAGACTCTGATGTTGGGAGGGATTGGGGGCAGGAGGAGAAGGGGACGACAGAGGATGAGATGGCTGGATGGCATCACTGACTCGATGGACATGAGTCTGAGTGAACTCCGGGAGTTGGTGATAGACAGGGAGGCCTGATGTGCTGCGATTCATGGGGTCGCAAAGAGTCGGACGCAACTGAACGGAACTGATTAAAAATAAAGTGTTACCAAAAAAAAAGTGTTGGCAGGATGCCGAGATAGGGAACCTATGTGCATTGCTGGTGATAATGTTAGATGGATATAGCCATTATGAATAACAACATGGCAGTTCCTCAGAAGGTTAAACAGTTACCATGACTCAGCCATTCCACTCTTAGGTGTATGCTCAAGAGAAGTAAAAGTGCCTTTTACCAAAGGCACTGTTTGTAATAGTTAAAAAGTAGGAAAAAACCCCATGTCCAACTAATGAATGGATAAACAAAATGTGGTATATCCAAACAATGGAATTATTCAGTAATTTAAAAAAAAAAATAGAGTGCCAGTACATTATTTACATTATACCAATGAAAAATAGTAACAAAAGACCACACTTGCATGGTTCCATTTATATGTAATGTCCAGAATAGGCAATCCAGAGACAGGAGCCAGGGTGGAATGGGGAATGACTGGTAATGGGCACACGGGGGTTTCTTTTTGGGTTGAAAATGTTTTAGAATCATATTGGTGATCATTGCGGAGTAGTGAATAGTGCTTCCACTGCAAGGGGCATGGGTTTGATCCTTGGTTAGAGAACTAAGATCTGGCCTGGTCAAAAAGTTAAAAAAAAAAAAAAAAAAAAGTGCTATGGGAAAGACTCAAAATAGAACTTAGTAAGATATTTCCTTTAAGGTTTCTTAATCTGTAAGCTTACAAGAAAAGCCAAAGGATTTTCCTGAGAAGTGCTAATTTGTGTTTACCATTAGTAAAAATAATTTTATGTTAAAAAACTACATTACCCATTTTATTAAAAACAAGTAATATGAACTGAATTAGAAGTATAACCAACATATACATGGGATATTACAAGTCCCAGATGTGCCCTGACCAAATCTAATGGTGGCTTTCTTTATCTATCATTATAAATTGATCCAATTTCATATACCCAGACAAAACCCTAACTGAAAAAGATACACACACCCCTATGTTCATAGCAGCACTATTCACAATAGCCAAGATCTGGAAACAACCTTAACGTCCATCAACAGATGAATGGATAAAGAAGATATATACATATAGTACATATATACAATGAATACTACTCAGCCCCACCTCCTGCAAGAGAGAATAATGCCACTTGCAGCAACACGGATGCAATGAGAGATTACCATACTAAGTCAGTCAGAAAGACAAATGCCGTATATCACACCTTATGTGATAGTGTGGAATCTTAAATATGACACAAATGCACCTACTGACCAGACAGAAACAGATTCAAAGACAGAGAGAACAGACCTGTGGCTGCCAAGGGGGGTGGGGGAGGGATGGAGTGGGAGGTTGGAGTTAACAGATACAAGCTATTATATACAGAAAAGAATATTAAAGAAAAAAATAAATGTATATACATATATATAACTTTGCTGTAGAGAAATCAAATTGTAAATCAACTATGTCAATAAAAAATAAATTGAGCCAGTTTATATTTTGAAGGCAAAAGCTGATCTGATATGAGCCAAAGTATGTTAAGAAATGTGATTGTTGTTTTACAAACTGTTTCTACTTGATACTTAATGAGTCTATAGGAAATTACTTCCTGAGATTCTTCAAGATCATGATCCTAAAGGCTATTATAAGTTTAATCATTACAAGTTTTAATGTCAAAATGAAACAGGTGGGGGCTTTCTTTAGATAAACTGGATAGACTGCCAGAAAACACCTAAAACTTCTTCCTAATTGCTGTGTGTGTTAACTTCACATATATCCAATGTCTGGTGGAAGTCCACAGAAAAAGAAATTAAGACAGATGGCTACAGTGTCAAGTCAAATAGGCTTATGTGCCAAGTGTCATAAGAAAGAAGGGAAGAGGCACAGTGAAAGGAACAACATCAAAAAGTAGAGAAAACCCCCAATATTAGCTTTGTGACCATAAGTGTTTGAAATCTGTAAGTGTCTGTAAACTATCTTCCTAGAATAAAATAATCTTCACAATGTGCATCTTGGTACCAGCACTGGAAAAGAACCTCATAGTTTTCTGCTAGTGGCAAAGTTCACAAGTCTCCTAGTCAGACAAGTTTTCTTTAGAAGGAGACAAGCTGGCTAGCAAGCCCTTCCGCAATCAGGATAGTTGCTCTCAGACTGTCAACTAATGTTGTCTTCAAACCCAGCATTGTTTCTGTTGGGGTATCTACTCAAAACTTAGAAGGCTGGTTCACAACCTTTGTGATACTTTCCTCAATAAACTACAATTTGTGAATTATGAATTACAAATATGTGGTAAAGCATGGTGTGTGCTCTGCTGCCACCCCTTGGACAGGGGAGCCAGATATTCTAGTCAAAGCGGAGAATCAAACAAATTCATGATAAGCAGCTTTAGTGGTCACCATAAATACAAGCAATGATCATGAAATTAAAAAATCAGACATATATACAATTGTAGTGGCCATGTTCCAGTTTCTGAATTAGATGGAAAAAGAATTGCCAAATGAAACAATTTGGTATCTTCTATTACAAAACAAAAACAAAGCTCTTTTAGCAATCAACTGTAACAAACTGCTTTACTTCCAATATTTATCTTGTTAGGGACCTAAATTTCTTAAACACTTTTTGATAATTCCTTCTGGAGTTTTGTGAAATCTTACAGGCCAAAGAGGAGAAAAAGGAGTTTGCTCTAGGAGGGGCTGGAAAAATTAGGCAAGTAAATTTAACTTCAAACTTGTTTTAGATTGTAGGTGTCACCTTATTATATGAAACTATACAAGAGAGGGAAAAGTTGCAATCTGAGCTTTACTGACTTGTATTTGTTTTCAGATGAACAATTCTCAAAAGAGAATTTCTTTACCCTGGGGCTTTTGGACTCTTTAGGGACCAAAAGAGTTTAGCTACTTCTCAAAAGGGCTCAGTTGTAGGAAATGTAATGAGAAGGGGCTAAAATAGCAGCAGGGTGGAGGCTCAGAGATCAGAAAGCTAACAGGCAACAAACCCAAAGGAGGTAAAATTTGAGGCTAAAGAGAATGCTGGAATAAATTAACTGAGGGGCTGAAATGCCTAAAGGAAGTCCCTAAAGCAGGATAATCATGTGGAGGACAAAGCAATGACCTTAAGATAAGCAGCTATTTACTTTTCACTGTGGATAGGTTAAGAAGATAAGCATCCATTAAGCAACTTTACTGTATAGCACCAGAGTTGGGCAACCTTAAACTCACATCCATTTAACATCCTAGAAAGGACAGAGTAGTAGAGATACCTAAGAACATAATCTTGTTATGGAATTCCACTTTAAAAATTGGTAGATTTCTACGAAGTTGTTAAATATGAAGCCACTTAACAGTCTTGGCTTCTTACTCATTTTGAATTCTGACTAATGTTTAAGAAAAAACTGGGCTTCCCTGGTGGCTCAGACAGTAAAGAATGTGCCTGCAATGTGGGAGACTCAGGTTGGATCCCTAGGTCAGGAAAATCCCCTGAAGGGAATGGCTACTCCAGTATTCTTGCCTGGAGAATCCTATAAACAGAGGAGCCTGGTGGGTTACAGTGCATGTGGTCACAGAGTGTCACATATGACTGAGCGACTTTCACTAGTTTCCCTTTGGGCCTCTCTCTACCCAGTCTTGAGGACTTCCCTGGTGGCTCAGACGGTAAAACGTCTGGCTGTAATGCGGGAGCGGGGTTCATTCCCTGGGTCAGGAAGATCTCCTGGAGAAGGAAATGGCAACCCACTCCAGTATTCTTGCCTGGAAAATCCCATGGGCGGAGGAGCCTGGTAGGCTACAGTCCATGGGGTCACAAAGAGTCGGACACAACTGAGCGACTTCATGTTCACATTCTACCCAGTCTGGGGGAAACCTTTAGTTTCTGAATTCATCTGACACCACTGGGGATGAAGATACAAGGATTATTTAAAGAGATGGCCTCTACTTTAGTTTAAAGGCTTCATGATTTGTATGTTGGGTTTGATAACAGCAAATTTAAAGCTTTTCCAGGAATTTTATGACTGTCCAAGTGGTTAAGACTCTTGTTTCCACTGCAGGGGGCACAGGTTCAACCCCTTTTTGGAGAAATAAGATCCCACATGCCTCACAGAACAGCCAAAAGAATAAAACTTGGGGGAAAAAAAGGGGGCGGGGAGCTTCTGGTTTTTAAAAATTAAAAACAGTTTTTCCAGGAAAAGTTTCCAAACAAAATAAACACTCCTTTACCCCCCACCTGCCCCTCAGGCAAGCCAGAGTTACTAGACCAGTTTGTGTAAACACCAAAATAAAACCAAGAAAGCTGAGTATTTCATTTGAAGTAGAGCAAAGAGTCCTCAAGGGAGAATGAAAAATAAAGCTCTCACTAAGGAGTTGCTGGCAGTGTAAGCAAACTACACCTTTTAATTTTAATAGTTTTCATCCATGCCTCTGCTTTGTCCCTATGTCCCTTTCCCCAAATCAGAAGGCTCTCATTCAAGTCAGTGGATTATGAGGCACACAGCAATGATTCACAGGCAGGCTGTAAAAAAGACACAGCATACAGTGTGCTGTGTAAGGTGTCTAGGGGCCTCTGTTTTCAGACCCCTTCTTGTTCTCATCATTTTAGGGGTACATTCCCTTTTCAAAGAAGAGTTCAGCAGTGCTTCCACTCAGAGGACTAACTTCTGAGAAATAAAACAGCTGGGAGACAGAAGGAGTAGTTGTAAATAGACTAAATACGGACAGTTAAACAAACTAGACACAACTTAGGAAAAGCAAGAGAATTTAAAGAGACAGCTGACAGCTTTCTCTTCCTGCATTCTCAAAGGTGACTGCTGAAAGAAAAGTTTCTCTCCCTAGAATGGGCAGTCAGGGGTAGTACCACCAGTAACTTATCTAATCCAAGGTTTCACGGCCCTTAAACACTACAGGGAAACATTAAGGTGCAGATTACCAGGACTGCAAGGACTCTAAAGAAGAAAACTCAAGGTAATCAGAGCAAAGCTTGGATTATGGGGTGTATGTTTATGTAGCTTTACAGTTAGCAGTGTTCCAGCTTTGGAAGCCTGACAAAATGAAAATCTCAGTAGTCTTTGACTTGTAAAGATCTTACCAGTGCTTATCATTAACAATGCTTCAGAACACTTAAGAAGGCAGTGGCACCCCACTCCAGTACTCTTACATGGAAAATCCCATGGACGGAGGAGCCTGGTAGGCTGCAGCCCATGGGGTCGCTAAGAGTCGGACACGACTGAGCGACTTCACTTTCACTTTCATGCACTGGAGAAGGAAATGGCAACCCACTCCAGTGTTCTTGCCTGGAGAATTCCAGGGATGGCGGAGCCTGGAGGGCTGATGTCTATGGGGTCTCAACAGAGTCGGACACGACTGAAGCGATTTAGCAGCAACAGCAGCAAGAACACTTTAGAAGAAAATGTGGCACCCACAAGCTTATCCACTGGCCAATTTGCATGAGAGCCCCAGAACCCTTGAAGAGCTTTCTGAAAAAGCAAAACAAAAATGCTTAGATACAAAAAGATCTCCTCTTCCTTTATGTTCTGATTCAATAGCTCTTGAAAAGGAGGAGTGAGGGTGGTAGCGATTATGGCTGAGAGAGTCTCAACTTTCAAATGGATTGATTTAAATAGAATCAGACTTTAATGCATAACTAGGGTTAAGAATCACTGTGTTTGGCTTCTTTTCTATGCCTTTAAGAAGGACCTCTCAGGCAGCTGAAGTCAGGGAGATTCCATGATCTCACCCCTTCTTAAAAGAAACTCAGAGCTCATCTCCTGCAGGTAAGCTGCTGTCATGTATCCTAGCAATAACATGACTACAATGAATTGTGATGGCTCAGATGTGTCCAACTTTTCCCAGCCAGAACACTCTCAAGTCACTACCATCCATCTTATCACCCCTACTTTCAGATTAGGGCGAGGAGCATTTTAGAGACTGCCTACTATCCTTTCTAGTTGGGATTTAAGAGTATATGCTCCCCAGGAAGCTATCATCTCAATGTTTGACCGAGATAAGCCTAGGATACGGATGGTCAAGGTTTCCCCTATCCCCTTTTCAAGCTCACAAAGCTCAACTTAAATTTCAGACACAGCATTTCTGGGATTCACTAGCCTAGCTGCATGGTAGGGATCCCAGCTGAAAATCAATTGGTTCCTCTCCAATTTCTACTATTTCTGTTATTTTATTCACTATGGCTTTTCCATTTTTCTTCTTTAACCAAATGCACAAAGCTAAATTTAAACTCTGAAACTAAAGCAATTTTTATGTGGGTTTAATATGGGAACATAATAGGATGGGGGTTATGAGCACAGGTTTATGACTGTCCTACTACCACAACCTGGGCAAATTAAGAGTCTCAGTTTCTCCTTACTTCACAAAGTCATGCGGATTCTATAAAACAATATATATCAAATGCCTCGAATGGATAGATCGCTAAATGGTAACTAGATGGAACCTGATAGCTTCTTTTGCTCCACCCCCGTCCTTAAGAAAACCCAGAAAGAATTACGGGCACAGCACAGTTGTGGGGCAGAGGAGAGTAGCAACACTGTTAAGTGATGCTACAGACTTATTTGAATCTAAGCATTAAGTAAGCCTAAAGAGAGAGAGATAACAGTTAACTTTGTGGTAGGTGATAATCACCTTTACTGGGTTACAGGACCTGCCAAAATCTTCCAACAGAACAAAAGAACCAAGCCAAAACTCAGTTCAAACAATATGGTCAGAACACTATAAGCTGTTTTGGAATTCATCACAAGGGAGAAATACAGAAATTAATTCCCCTCTACTTCTATCTGGTTATCAGTCACTTCAAAGATTTGACCTGTTTTTCTCTTTAACCCAAAGAACCTGTGCTCATAACCCCCATCCTATTATGTTCCCATATTAAACCCAAAGAAAGTATGTTAGTTGCTCAGTCGTATCCAACTATTTTGCGACCCCATGGACTGTATCCCGCCAGGCTCCACTGTCCACAGAATTCTCCAGGCATGAATACTGGAGTGGGTAGCCATTCCCTTAACCAGGGGATCTTCCCCACCCAGGGATCCAACCTGGGTCTCCAGCATTGTGGGCAGATTCTTTACCATCTGAGCCACCAGGAGTAATTTCCACCAAATAACTGTGAAATAACACTTCTTGAAGGCAGAATTCATTTCAGCACTGAGTACATGCTTAAACATTTGAGAATGAATAAATGGTTAACTGCTAACATAAGAAACAGGGTCTTCTTTATACAGTCTCTTCTAAGCAGACACCAAGGGTTTTATTCTAAACTATTAAATAAAATACCAGTTAAGAGTTTGCCAATCTTTGGAGAAGAACTAACATGTGCCTGAAAATGACTAATCATCTCTGCTTTAGCTTCACTAAAATGCTCAAACCATCCCGTCAGTCTTTTACCTAGCAAAAATGACACTTTCAGTATCTTATTTTGCCACCTTTAAACTGGCTCAACCCCACCTCAAACCTGCTCCTAAATATTATCTATGATGCAGGTAGGAGGTGGGTAGGGCTGCTTTCTATAGAGAGAGCTTACAGAATACCTAGAGGATTCTGTTACTCTTCAAAGAGGCTAGACAGAGTTACTGGAAACTGGTTTTGTGCTACTGACCTCAGGATCAGATGCCATTACCAGATGGACAAGGACCAAGATATGAACACACCAAAACATTAAAGCAGCCTCTAACCTAGAAGACACAATAACTCAAAATGTCCCAATATTTTGCAGAAAGTAAAGTTTACAAAAGGCTCATTTTAGTGTTTTATCCTCAAAAGCATTAAGATTACTGTACTCTAAAACAAAACTATGTATCTGGTGGAGTATTTTTTCTACAATTACAGGAATTTACTTTGTCATAAAAGGGAAACTATAAACAAACAAATTGACACAGTGGAATATTCCACTAGGGAGCAGCAGAAGCTGGAAAATTTCTCTAGCATTCTCACATCAGTGAGAAGCCAGGAGATAGCAATCACAACCAACATTAGGGACCAGCTAACCATCAAGGTTCTACACGGGGCGAGAAAGTCCACTTCTTATCTTTCTTGGCCACTATGCAAGTACTTTTCAAATAAAACAAAAGCCACAGCATTCCTGTTAATCTTCTTTCTAATACACACATGAGCTTCTGGGGAAGGATTTAGAAGTAAGTTATTTCCCTCGCCAATGATGCTCATTAAGAACAAACATGTTCAGTACCCAAGTTCTTCCTACGGTAGATTTGCAAACAGCATGCCTGTTCCCTTTTATCTTTGCTCTCGAGTCTCTGCACATCTGCTCCCTCTAGTAAACTGAAAATCTCCTTGGACAAGAATCCTCCTTTCAGGAGAGAATAGGAGATGTTTCTATTCAGCAAAAGAAAAATGTTTCTATTCAGCAAAATCAAAGAGCAAGGCAGTGCAGTATAATAGTTAGGACCAGAGGCTCTGCAATCAGCAAAGTGGGAACAGAATCTAGCATTGCCCCTTGTTAAGACTGTTATATTAGCAAAGCTAATAAATCTCTCAGCACTGCAAATTTTTTCATCCATGAAATGGCAGTAATAGCTTTTTTCATAGAGCCGTTGTGAGGAGTCAAAATATATGCTCTTCAACCCATCTTCAGGAAACTACTTTCATTGCTTGATTGAAACTCAATCTTTCTTGTCCATGAACTTCTAACCCTGTCTTTCCTGAGGATCCTTCTTGCTTTTAAGTAGAGTCATAAAAGCCAGAAAATGGGATGGCCAGAAAGGAGGAAAACACTTTTTTTCTTCAGTAAAAAGCTAAAAATATCTAGAGGTATTCAGAAATTAAAGTTTGGGGATCAGTACATTTTCACTACTTGCAAACTAGTGTTGGGACTGTCACACTCTGTTACCAGTGAGGCACATATATGCAAATACTCTGCACTATTTCAATACCCTGACAGCTCACCAACTATCAACCAACACAAAGCTTTTGAGTCTAATTTTAAGCTAACTGGCTTTTAATCAAGAATGAATGTCAATGACCATTTCAAAGTTGCAGATCAGTTACAGCTCCACTACATCAGTGTATCAAAGACACTGTATCAGTCAAACAATGCCCAAAGTAACATTCTCTGACAACATTCACCTGCCTTGTCTAGGAAATTTGCCCAAGTAGTTAAACAATATCTCCATTTTTGACCATGTCTAATACCTCATTTAAGACCCAAATAATCTGCTTACACTACACCCCCATCAACATGTACCCTGTTATTCTGAGACCGGAAACGGATATCATCACTCCAGGGTTTTGTGTCAGACCATTTTCTCATGGCGTTGCACAATGCTTCCCTAAATGTATAAATATCCAACCTACAGCAGATGTTTGATGGAGCTTGTAAGCTGACTAGTTAATAGTAAAAATGTATCTGTGGGCTTCACTTTTCATATACTTAGATGTGAAATTGGGGAAAAAAGTTAGAAGGCCACAGACATCACGAAAAAGACAATCTTCTATTTTGACTAGGATCATTCTTCTAAAGAAAACCTTAAAGGATAAAACGAATAAACAACTTCAAGGGTTAAAATAAGGACAAAGTGAACATGTAAATACTTATAGGATGGGTATTACATACAAATTAAGTAGATAAAAGAGAAACAGCACTAGATTACAGCACAGAAAGCTTGACCAATCTGTCAATGTGAAAGACTCAAGTCTGTGTTTATCCTTGTATCCCCAAGAAAAACAATGAAATTATGGCTCTTAATCAAACTCAATTATGTTTTGTTAGAGGTGAGAAAAAGAGCAATGATGCTTTATCTTGATTCACTCAGAGTCAAAGAAAAAGATACCTGTTCAGGAAGAGGGGGGTGGAGGGGGGGAAGGAAACTTTCATTACTACCAAATAGGCAGTATTAAAAGGAGGCTGTTATGAGCAGGAACTTTATTCATCATGCTCTGAGGACAGCTGCCCACAGAAAAACCTTGTAATTTCTAAACTGGTGGGAAGCATCTTGAACCCCCTCTAAATCCTTTCTCTTCCTCACTAAAGCAGGCTGCTGCAGACACGCCTATAGAATGTATCCTAGAAGAAGGTTCTATTCTGAGATCCCTGGAGAACAGGGTGGACTAAAAAAATTTCTGCTGCCCAAGTTCAGAGATAGATGGTTTGTTGCAGCAGTAGGCCTAGGGAAAAATGGCAGATTTCACCTGACTCTTTAAATAGGGCCTGAAGCCATTTAGCCCTGCAGCAAAACCCACATTTTAAGTTTTCCCACAACCAAACTCAAAACAAGGGCCCTCTGCTAAAAGGGTCCAACCAGTGTGTGTGTTGGGGGCAGGCAGGTAGGGGGGACACTGGAGACCTACACTGCATTCTGCCTTAAACAGTATTCTAATTAGGTACGCTTGCTTACCTAGGAATGTGTCCAGAGCAAACCTTCCTTTCCTGGAAGGATAAGTGTATCTGCTATTACAATAAGAAGTCTGTCAGGAGTTGAAATTCAAAGAGAGTAATTGTCCATCAGGTTCACAGTGCACAGAACACCATGCCAGAATACAACGGCTGTTAGGACTAGTTCTGAGTTGAGGCAGGCAGCCTAATACACTTGGAGTAGGCTGAGGAACACCACCACACCCTATCAAATATACTCTTATCTGCTCCTCTTCCCTTTACCACCTCAACAGGCCCAGACATGTTGGTGGCATCTATATTTTGACCACTTTGTGGGAAGTCACTGTAGTTTGTGTTCTACACTCATCTCTTCCCAGGAAATTAAAAATATTCTAATTCTTGACTTTTCTCTAGTGGGGTCTTTTACCTGTGTAACTATCAGAGACAAGAAAAAGGCAGGAAAAGCCAGAAGAGATGATGAAAAACACCCTCTTTAAGAGCCTGAATATCCTGGTATCAGTATATGAAAAACTACAAAGTATCATTCTTGTTACAGCCACCTGTAACTATGATGTGGAGAACTAAAAACTAAAACCACCTGAAATTCATTGCTTTGAGACCATTCCAAGAATCCTTTAGGTGAATGTTCTACTAATCAACAACTTCCACTTAGGGAAGAAACCCAAACACATTTTACACACTTTAATTTATTCAAATCATATCAACAATTTACCTATATTCTATTTAAAAACCCGTTCACTGATCTCATAAAAATACTAACTTTTAATTCAATATAATGTGAGGAATTTTCTGGAGATTTTGGTCTGTCCCTGGCTTTTAGAAAGCTCTTAAAAACCTTAGAATTTCCTGAGATGGGGAGTGTTTTTGTTATTATTCATAAGGAGTCCCCAAGGAGCATACCTGAGTTTATGCCAATGAAGTGACTAGGGTGGGGCCCCTAGGCATAATTAGGATGGACAAGTCACCAGAAAGACCAAATGTTTTGAGGGCTGAACTTTCAGCTCCATTCCCAGATCTACGGGAAGGGGTAGTTGCAGAGTAATCTATATAAAATTCCTGAACAAGATTTAATGAACTTCTGGGTTAGTAAACTCAGGTGGCAAATTCCAGTTTCACAAGGACAGAAGCTTCTGCACTTGGACCCTTACAGACCCTATGTACCACTTCATCTGGCTGTTCATTTATATCCTTCATAACATCCTTTGTAATAAATCAGTTAACATAAATAGTTTCCCTGAGTTTTTTGGACCCTTCTAACATATCATTGAACCCAAGAAGTCACAGGAACCCCCAAGGCCCAGGCTGGCTTTGGCATCATATGTGTGGGCAGTCTTGTGGGATCTGATAGTAACTCTGAGTAGTGTCAGAATTGAATCCAACTGTAGAAATACCTTTTTGGTGTCCAGTGAGACTTGAAGAACTGCTTGGTGTGGGGGAAAAAACCCCACACATCTAGTATCAGAACTTCTCAGAGGAGAAAAATTGTCCCATCCTGCTGTGCATCCTGTGTTCCCACCCTTACTCCCACCCATATATATATATCTGGGGGCAAGAAAGACAGTCATGTAAAGTCAGGCAATTTATTTCCTTCAAGGTATCTACAACTTATTTTTAACAAAAGCTTTAAAAATGTCCCCAAACCACAGAAGACTCAAATGAAGCTTAGAAAGTGCCCTGATCTTTAAACATGGGTTACCTGACTGAGATCTGATTATATATAAAATATATGATTCCCTGAGGAAGATAAATGAAAAAAAAAAATTCTAATACTCACAGACATAATTTAGCCCAGATTCACCCTGTCCATTCCTTGGTTATATTCACCACTGTCCTTGATATAACAGGCTCTTGTTATGATTTTATTACCTGAAAACTACAAAGCTTCCAACACTATTTCTGGGGCTACCTCTCGCAGGCTCAGAAACATTAAACAACCTAAATTTGCCACTTACCTTTCTTCTACATACTTCACCTGATTTAGTTCCTTATTGAAAATATCTACAATCATGGTTTCCATCCACATGGCCCTACGTTGTTTTGGCTTATGTACACATCTGTCCTCATTTAAGCCAACTATGGAGAATACACCAAGAGCAATCATAAACCAGGAAGAACTACAATTAATTTTAAGTGGGACCTATGTATAGGAAAAGAATTAGCTGTGTTTTTTTTTTTAACTAGTATACACAGAAACCAACATTTCACCGGGCTTATACAAAGCTAAATGTGTATGTTCTATCCAACATAAATTCAAGTTATATGTATAACACTCCTTTTAATTCAGAAAGTATGACAAAAAGACAATACCTCTTGCGAAGATTAAGTAAAATAATGTATTGCTTAATACAGTGTGTATAATATGCTAAGTGCTTAATAAACTAATGTGCTTAGAAACTTCACTCTGTTCAGATTTACTTAATCAGTGAGTCTATTTTGCAGGTGGTTTTCCTTTAAAGCTACATTACCTTGGGATCATATATCAAGATAATCACATATTGGCTATCTCAATTTCAAGATTACTCTTATCCCAGCATACCTGAAGAGCCAGTGTTAAAAACAAACCAATCTCTGATTCTCATGCCCAGAATTGATGGGGGGCGGGTGGGGGGGTGGAGAAGAAATCTTCATTTCCAAAACAATTCTACTCATCTACCACTGTTTCACTATCTAGTACTAATAACCATGCTTGAACACAACCTGTTTTCTCCTGAAACTCACAACTTGCCCCTGCCCCTTAAACATCACCACAAATAGATTTATTGTAGCATCCAGTTTGTGCTTAAAATTAAAAGTCCATCACGTTTCTCAATGACTATTTTAGCATTAGGGAACGAAGGAAAAACAATTCTCACTGCACATTGTGATAATCTAATGAGTCTGACTAATATAACTCAGCCATAATACAATCTTGCTATTCTCAAAAAGAAATTGGTATATACTAAGAAACTTCTGAGTCAAACAGAATATACATATGACTCCCTTACTGATACCTAGCAATGGTCAAGAATTTAAATTGTCATGGGATCAGGATATAACCAAATCCTGAATAAAAGCAAAGTACGACATGATTATCAACCACGTTGTTTATAGGACAGCTTAACCTTGTATAAAATGTTCAAACTTAACTACCACTTGCAAGAAAAGTTGTGCGTAAGAACCTCATTTTTAGCATGCTTTAAACTTTACCTAAGTTTGTTAATCAAAGAACTAAAGCCTTTAAAAGCTTCAAAGAGGAGCTTAAAAGTTTCAAGTGGCTAGGTAACATGGCTAGGAACAAATTTAAGAATTAGCTCCCTCCCTTAAACAGTAGAAAGGAATGCTGTTACTTATTTAGCAGTAACAACAGCAATCTAGAAAAGTCATACTCAAGTGAAGGATTCAAGCAAAACAACATAAGATGCTAATGAAACAAAAGAATATGGCTAATTCCTGGTAGTGCATCATAATGGGTCATGATCTATTATATTATCCCTCCTGTACAGTATTCTCATACTTGGGGAATAATTATTCTACCATGTGGCATAGAATCATGTGTTCAAGTTCTGGTAAGATTATATTAACTTTGTCTGAATAATTCTATTAAATTCAAAGAAAAACAAAACTGAGGAATGAAAAATAAGCTGCCACCTTCAATTTGTACCAGAGAAAGTGAGCAAAAACTCCAGTAACTGAAGAGCATCAAACTTTCAGAAGTTTCACCCCAAAGAGAACTGTCACTAATTAAGAACAAAGCACAACGGCAAAACTGTTAGCCTTGGGCTTCAATGGAACTAAGCATACTTACTTTATAAAGCAGTAACTACTATGAGTTTGATGAATCCCATCATTGTAAATCTGCCCACCAAGAACAAACCTGGGTCAGAAACCAGAATGTCCAATCCATGTAGTGAAAACAACTTTCAACATGGTCCCAGACAAGACACTCTGCTATTCTAAGAATGCTCAGACATACAAATATGTAATGTTCCAAAAACTTTTTCCTTGCCACATAGTAAAAAGTTTCTATGACTGGCAAAAGAACAAAGTAATAAAGTGAGAGAACAGATATACCCCTGACACACTCTCCCCTAAACAGTAATTTTTTTTTTAATTTTAAAAGAGCATATAAAGTTAGTTTTAAACTAGTTCACCCTTCCCACAATGGACACACCTAACAACTGCTTCTCAAAATTTACCAAAGAAAACTCAAAGCCCACCGACTCCAGTTCTGAATTTCAACAAGCATTAATACACTAGGCACCTCTACCCCAGGAGTTCCAGAGAGAGGCCAAAAGGGAGCCTGTTCATATCAACAACCCCATTAATTCGGATTTCTCCTGTATATACAGATACACAGCTGTCAGCCTAAACCTCTCCTCCGGCGCACACATTCCCTGTAACAGCTAAAACCAGGAAGCTAAAGGGTAATTAGAGGACTAGGAGGAAGTCATCTTGGGAGAATTGTAAAACCCAGAGAAATCAGAGGAAGTCAGAAAAAGGTTGTCCTTGACTACCTCTCCTTCCCGCCCCATCCAGACTTAATCCCACCCGGGTCTCAGAAGCCCGGGAGGGAGAGGCCATTTTAATGAGGCTTGGTTGAAGAATGTAAAGGAAGGGAAAGAGGAAATCAGGGAAGGGCCTTTGTAAAGGAAGGCCTGGCCCTTTCCCCCAACAGCACCCGAGTTGGGTGGCAGCACCTGGAGCTCAAAAAGGGAGGTGCTGGATTCAACCGCCTGAGAGAGGTACAAAAGTAGCAGTGGCCTACCACGAGGGGGTCCAGTGGTCCGAGTACCGGGAGCAGGACCCCCTGGCCCCAAGAGGGAGAACTGCCCCTTCTGGGGCCAACAGCGTAGACCCTCGCCCCTGGGACTGAAGCTACTACCCAGAGGTCCAGAAGGCGGGAGTTGGCTAGTGCCTGGTTCTCCTCATTCGGCCATGCGGCGCGGGGGCGGCCATCCTGAGGGGGTCCCGGAACCAAGAGGGCATGGGGGGGCCCAGACGCGGAGCTCACCCGCGGGCCGCCTCCAAGCTCTTAATGAGCTTTTTGATCTTCCAGATCTCCACGTTCCTGTCGGCAGCACTGGGGTCGTCCGCCATCTTCTCGCCTCCTCCTCCCTAGAGCGGCCCGGCGGGGCCCGGAGACACCAAGACCACAGAGTTAGCGCCGCCGCTGGGGCAGAGCGGCCCCCTTCCTTGCCACCCCCGAGAGTCCCTCCTCTTCCCGCCCCGCGCGGCCCGCCGAGGTGGTAGCTGGCCTTTCCTTCTCCCTGGCTTACCTAAGGGCCCAGTCCTGGGCGGCAGCGGCTGCTCCTCCCCGGCGGCGGGTCCGCGGCGGCGGCTCTGACGTAGGACACCGGCTCCCTCTCTCCAGGCAGCTGCATGTGTTGCAATCCGCTCACATGGGGCCTGTGACATCACTTCCTCCGCCAGGGGCTGAGTGGTAGTCGGCGGGCGGAAGGGAGGGGGCCAGCAAGGAAGAGGGGGAGCTCTGCGCGCCCCGCGACTTTCCATTGGCTGTTTGGGCCGTGGCCTACAAAGAACCCGCCGATTGGTCTCATCTGGGGCCGCGCTGCCTTGTGAGGTAGAAGCCGGGGGCGGGGAAATACCTCCTTCCTTCCGGTTCGGAGAGCAAAGAGCAGGAAGCGGGCGGAAGTAGGTGAATCTCGCGAGAATTTACTCTAGCCCTGGCTGCCTAAACCTGGAGTGTTTCTTAAAGGGCAAGGCGCGTGGGTCGTTGTCTTTTCTCTCCCACGTTCTTGAATGGAACGGACTTCTGAGGGTCTGCGACGCATTTTTACTTTCGAGCTGGGACGAGCGGTTTGAATTGCGTCTGAGAAGTCTCAAAAGAAGCGCCTCACTCTTTGCTACTTCACAGCTGACGAAGCGCTTGGGTCTGCGTGCGTCACGGCTCCGCGGATTAGTGTTCAGACGCTCGGCCAGTCAGGATTAGGAAATGTCTCCCGGGTAGTCCAGCACCCCGACACCCGCATGGGCAAAAGTAGCACGTTCCTTCCCGGCCCAGGGCTAAGAGGGGTTCTCTTTGGACCTGGAACTTTATGGGGAAGGGGAGAAAGCAGGGGCTGCCTGAGGTTGAAGACATGAGGTATCTGATACCTTGAATGGTTTGATTTGAGCTGTGGAGAGTGAAGGTGGGGAGAATGTTGAAGGAACGTGGGCAGCTGTCTTTGACTTTGGAGTTGTAGTTGGCTACTTTATGTCTCCACCTCAGCTGGAGTCATTCAGGTATTTGGGCCCAAGCTGTGTGCCAGGCCCGAGTTTCCTGAGAAGAGCCAGACAGATAACAGTGCCTACCTTCGTGGTGCTCTCAGTTTAGTTGGATTTATAGCCGACTATGATTTTATACGTTTGTGTCATGAAATAATTACACAAATACATAAACACTTAAGAGGGGTGTGAGTATGTAATGAAAGAGGAGTGAGTGAAAACTAGAATGAAACCCAAAGGTGAACAGGACTTTGTCAAGAGGGAGCATAACACATTTCAGAAATCGCAAAAGCTCGTGTTCTGGAGCAAGGTTAGTAATTTATGTGAGAGATAATTTGTATCTTAGACTAGGGTGATGACAGTACAGCGAATGATATTTGAGGGTTAGAATGGTTAGGGCTGGATGATAGGTTGGATGAGGAGGAAGAGCAAGAATGACTCCCAGAGTATTGAAATGGCTAGTTTTACTTAGATGGGGAAGATGAGCAGGTTGTGGGGGATTTTTGAAAATTTCTTCTGGTTAATAAATCCGAGATTGTTTATGAAACAAGCCAGCGGTGGGTGCTCAGGTGGTTGCATTTGTGTGAGCTTTGAATCCTTTTTGCGAGTTATCTCAACTTTATCCACACCTTGGAAATGGGGCTTTTACTCCCATTTCGTAGATTGGGAAACTCACGCAAAGAAAAGTGAAAGGAAGCTGCTGAGAGTGAGGACATTGACTCAGGGCAAGTCTCTCCCCCAGCAAATGAATTCCCAGAATGGAATCGCTTTCATTTTGTAATTTTTACCATATGTTCACTCATTATATAAGTTATTGTACTTCTACTGTGTGCCATTGACTGTGCTTAGTAGTGGCCCTTCTTAAAGTCATAAATACTGCTTACTGACTGGGTGTCTGCTGTGTCCCTCCATTCTCTTTTCCCCAATTGTTTTTATACTAGTTTGCCTTGATTTTTTCTTGCTCATTTCTGTGTTTATAGTGTTGTTTTAGGCCCATGTGTGATGGCTTTACAGATGTTCTAGACTAGCTCACAGGCTTGCTTTTCTGTTTTATGCTGAGGTAAGCATGGTGATGGAGAAGGCAATGGCACTCCACTCCAGTACTTTTGCCTGGAAAATCCCACGGACTGAGGAGCCTGGTGGGCTGCAGTCCATGGGGTCGCAAAGAGTCGTGCACTACTGAGTGACTTCACTTTCACGCATTGGAGAAGGAAATGGCAACCCACTCCAGTGTTCTTGGAGAATCCCAGGGACGGGGGAGCCTGGTGGGCTGCCGTCTATGGGGTTGCAGAGAGTCGGACACGACTGAAGCGACTTATTAGCAGCAGCAGCAGCATGTACCTTTTGCCCATCTGTGTGTCTATAGAAAAATGTCTATTCATGTCTTCTGCCCATTTTTTCTTGGATTTTTTGCTATTGGTTTGTTAATGTATTTTGGGAACTAACTTATCAGATACATGATTTGCAAATATTTTCTCTGATTCAATGGGTTGCTTTTTCATTTTGTTAATGGTTTCCTTTGCTGTGCAGAAGCATTTTTTGTTTTGGTGTCGAATCCAGTAAGCCCAAAATTGATGTCAAAGAGCTTACTGTCTCTAAGTGTTTGGTTTTGGGTCTTACATTCAGGTCTTTAACTCACTTTTTGTATGTGGTGTAATATAGTGATCCATTTTCATTCATTTGCTTGTGGTTGTCCATTTTCCTAGCACTGTTTATTGAAGACACTGTCCTTTACCAATGAGGTCTTGTTAAAATTAAGCCAGTATAAAGTACAATGCATGCGTGTGTCTTTGTGTGCTCCTTCACTTCAGTCGTGTCCAACTCTTTGTGACCCCATGGACCACCCACCAGGTGGCTCTATTTATGTGATTCTCCAGGCAAGAATACTGGAATGGGTTGCCATGCTCTCTTCCAAGGGATCTTCCCGACTCAAGGATCGAGCCCTCCTCTCCTGGGTCTCCTGCATTGCAGGCTTGATTCTTTACCCATTCAGTCAGCTGGGAAGACCCCTGAGGCATGTTAAGCAAGTTAAAACGCATGAGTTCACAAAGACACCCAAGAAATTTCACTGGTCTCACCTTTGATTAATACTACAAAACTCACTCACTTTAAAAACCAGTTCTTTCCCATAAGAACTGTACTTCAGGTTAACTAGTTACTTGATATGAGGGGAAGTGTCTCACTGTAGAGGTATTCCATATAAAAAATGAAGAAAAAATAGCATAGTATACCTTTAATGAAATTAAAGAACTAGGTAATGATCATCAGTGACTGCTGACATCATAGAAGAGCCAACCAGAATTGTATACTCTCTGATGAAAGTATATACCACCCAATCTTGTCCAAAAGCTTAGCCTGAATCAGATCCACAGGGGATGAAGAACATGTTGATGACATCACAGGAGTGCCATCAGTGAAATGTAGGATGTCAGAAGTTGCAGGACAAATACATTGCAAAGTGGAGGAAAAAGAAGCATGGAAAACCTTTAGTTCAAAAGAGACTTATGGGACGTATCAACCAATACAAGGTGTGGGCTTTACTGGCTCCTGACTCATTAACAGTTGGAAAAATTATGGAACTTCCCTGGTGGTCCAGTGGTTAAGACTGTGCTTCCACTGCAGGGGGCACAGGTTCAATCCCTTGTCAGAAAATTAAGATCTTGTGTGCCCTGTGGTGCAGCAAAAAAAAAAAAAAAAGTTATGAAACTATTGGGAAAATTTGAACATTCACAGTTGTGCTATTAAGGGATTAATTTTTTGATGTGATCATGATATTGTTATATTTTGTAGAATAATCCTTTTGGAGGTACATACTGAAATGTTAGAGTAAAATTATGATTTCTGGAATTTGCTTCAAAATAATCCAAGGGAAGATAGAAAATATTAAAAGCTGTAAGTTCCTCAACATTAAAAATTTGAAAAATAAAGAGTGTAAGAATTTGAGTGAAACAGCCAGTGTGGGCTGAATGGGGAAGGCTTCATGAAAGAGGGTAGATCAGGGATAACTGAGAAATGGAAAGGCAAGACGGGAGATAGCTAAAGGCAAAGGGGACATGGATCAAGGGTTATGGCTTGAATTCAGCAGTTAGACTAGTAAGGTAGATTGATTTCCCATTTAGGAAAAATTTATGGTTCTTAACCCCCTTTTCGTCAGATTCCTTCAAGAAATCATTCTTCGAGAAGTGAAGAGCAGTGGACCATTTCCCCAGAAAAAAATAGTATTTGCAATCTTGCATTCTATAATCAGTGGTTTCTGGGTCCCTGAAGTCACTCACGTGGACTCTCCATTTCCCAGCCATTGCCCCAAATATCTACCTTTTGGGTCAGGGGCCACAAGCACCTGTTTAGGAGCTTATTGTTTAAGTGGAACATTTCCTGTTTCCTGAGATCTCCTGTGAGTTGAAACTTGTAATTATTAAAGGTTGGTTCAGTTGCAGTATTCTCTCTAGTGTGAAAATTGAGTTTCCTAACCTATTGCAGCAGAAATGGGACTGGTGGTGGTACATTGTAATTAGGTTTAACCATATGAGATTGGTACTTGACTGGTTTTGACCTACTTAAATGGTTGTTTCAGTGTTTCTTTCTATAACTGCTACATTGTCTGCTTCACTGATTGAATAATATAGGTTGCTTTGTAGCTCCTTTATCCAGGGCTTTCACTCACTGCATCCAGAGGAAAGTAAAGACATACCCGTATAAAACAGCCTTAGGACTGGAGTATGGAGTCACAGTGGTATCTGAAATACTGAAGGGTGTTTGAAGCAGTTTGTTTTCAAATTTTGTTTTCACTCCCAGTCTTCTCATGTATCATCTGCAAGAACTTTTTTTCTTTACTGCTCCTTCTTGCTACAGAATCTCTAGTATAAATGTTATACTTAAAATTAAGCCACCCTTACAGATTACTTAACGGTAACTTAATGATGAAATGTGGAGCAAAGCACAGACATAATATTGTTCTCCCTGGTAACTGAGGCACTGATAAAGAAAGTATTCCTACCAATAATGTGTACATGACTCTCAGCAGGAGGAAATTACCAGGTGAATCCAAAGGGCTCTCTCTTCTGTGAAACAAATGGGCCTATACCCTTCAAAACAACAAAATCAACATCATGAAAGGACAAAAAGGCAAAGGAACTATTCATCAGTGCTGCTGCTGCTAAGTCACTTCAGTCGTGTCTGACTCTGTGGGACCCCATAGACAACAGCCCACCAGGCTCCCCCATCCCTGGGATTCTCCAAGCAAGAACACTGGAGTGGGTTGCCACTGCCTTCTCCAATGCATGAAAGTGAAAAGTGAAAGTGAAGTTGCTCAGTCATGTCCAACTCAGCGACCCCATGGACTACAGCCCACCAGGCTCCTCCGTCCATGGGATTTTCCAGGCAAGAGGACTGGAGTGGGGTGCCATTGCCTTCTCCGATTCATCAGTGCTAAATTTCCTGATTATTAGCTGTAGGGATAATGTTTTGCTCTTAAGCATGCTATGTAGGTTGAAGTGTCATGATCTTCAGAAAACATGTAGAGAGCGAGCAGAGTATTAAAAAAAGTACAAATGTGGCAAAATGCTAACTGAATCCATCTGAATGGTGTTTTTGTGTGTTCATGACAGCATTCTTCTAGATTTTCTAACAGATTTAATTAAAAGTTAAGAAAAAGCTTGGGTAAATTTTTTTCGAGTCAGCAACAGAATTGTACTTAATACCTAGAAAGTATAAAAGAGGGTTTCAAATTTATTCTGGTCCCTCTTACTCCCCCTTTGCTGGCCTAGGAGTACCTCAGGCCACACTTTTAGTTCTGTAAACATTATTAATTTCTCCTTGAATTCTTTTTAATCTTTCACCAATTAAGTTTTAGTTTCTGGGTGTGGTTCATTACCCCTAGAACTCTTGACAGATGGAGAGTATAATTTATATGTAAACTTAAAAAGTAATGGAGAAAGCAAACCACCCACAAGTTTTGGACAGTGGGAGAGATTGTTTTGACAAGATTTGAGTGCTTAAGTAACAGGCATTGTTCTAATGTTGGGAAGTAACAGTGAACAAGATTCTGGCTTCTTGCAACTTGCAAAAATGGGTGGGCCTTAGTTCATTCAGGCTGCCAGAATAAAATAATAGACTGTGTAGCTTATAAACGGAATTTTTTCCCTCACAATTAAGGCTAGATGTTAGAGATCAGGGTGCCAGCATGATCAGGTCAGGGCCCTCTTCCAGGTCATAATGTGTCCTCATGTTAAGAAGGGCATCAGGGATTTCTGGAACCTCTTTTATTAGGGTACTATTTCCAATCATGAGAATGATCTACCTCCCAGAGGCCCCACCTCGAAATACCATTACCTTAGGAGTTAGTTATTTAAAAGCAGGGATTTGGAGGACCAAAAGAACTCATAGCAATGGGGGAAAGAAAAATTAGGTGGTGGTAATTGCTGTGGGTAAGGACAGGAAATGACAGGGACTTGAAGGCTGCTATTTATGACAATCTCAAAGTTCTTACTTAAAAAAGTGAGGGGAGGAGTCAATTGGAAATATAGGAGAAGACAGTCTGAGCAAGGTCGAAGTATAGGAGAAGGGGTCCGATCACATGTGTTGTTCTATTGTGTAGCAGGGGTGCATTTTAAGTGGGGAAGACTACTTGGCAGTTTTCCTTTCGGGACCTTTAAAGCATGTGTTGCCACAACATGAAGATTATATCTGAATTTAAATTTATTTTTGCCTTTCAAGGCTGCTTGTGCTGATGTTAGTTTTACTAGTGGGTAACTGAACCACCATCACATATACGGCAGTTTGAGTACATAAAGAAATACTGCACATCCCCCAAGTTTCCCATTAAGTGTTCATGTGGCTGAAAACTTGAGCCTATTCTCTTATCAACCTCAAGAAGCTTTTAAAAGGGTGTTAAAGTCTCCTTAATTTTTTAAAAATAAATTAATTCCTAAATTTGAGTTATAGATGTAGTCACTTTCCTGGATCTTAAGTTGGCAGCATGTGATATTTAGAACTACATTTAAAAGAGTAGGACATGACAACTCGCTGAGGGTAAAAAACCAGAACTATAGAAATTACCTGGTTTCTGATGTATAAGCCACTGAAATCTCACCTTAGGACGTAATGTTCCATTATCGTGAGCCACTTCTGAAGTTTTTATTTAGAGCAGAAAGCAGCCTGAAAAGTATGAGGCCTAATTTTCATGTTAAAGATTGAACATTCAACATTCCAAACCTCAGATAGGCTAGAGAGAAACTCCTGAATCAGACTCGTCTTTGGTGATAATGATTATCATATCAGCCTTCTCAAGTTTTCAATTTGTTAAAATTGAAACTGGCTAATGTTAGGAAATCCCATACAAGTCAGGGAACTGGGAAATTGAATTCATGTCATCTGTTTCTGAAGCTAAATTTCAGGTCCTCAGACAAAAAGATCAAGATGGTTTTCCTATTTATTTTTTTAAAAAAGTCCAGAATGGATCAAAAAGAACACCATCAAGGACACAGGTGCCAGACATAAGGCCAAAGGGTAGCTAGGAAAGTGTGCCTTCAGAAAATTTGGGCGACTTGTGTTTTAAAAGCTGGATCTAACAAATAGTTAGCTCAGTTTTCTTTTGATCTAGCTTTCCCTGCTCCTCCTCCCAACATGGCACAGCTGGCTTGCTTTGCAAGGCCTCAGTTGAGGAATTCCACATATACACAGGCTGGTACAGCAGTACTCAGGTCACTAGAAGGATCTCATCACCTTGTGGTTTCATTCCAGACCCAACTGTCTTCACTGTGTGAGATTTCACCCCTTGAAAATATGGCTGCTGCTGCTGCTAAGTCACTTCAGTCATGTCTGACTCTGTGCGACCCCATAGACTACTTCAACACAAAACAATGTTACCTCTTTAGAATGATCAATAAATCATCTTTCCAACTTTACATGCAGCTGAAATGAAAAAGAATGACAGGCTAGGGACAGAATACTGTGAATTTTGTACTGCTCAACTTGTTACTCATGAAATGATCATTAGCTAATGGTCACTAAATTTACATATTCAGGAAATTATATATAGAATACTGCAAAAACACAGTAGAAGACTGAAGTTTGCCCGTTTCAGCTCAGGAAATCCCTTCACTCCCAAGCATGTTGTCCTTTCAACTCCAAAGTTTACTGCTGTTACTGTTTCTCCTCCTTTTGATTGTCCTTTTGCTCCCCAGTGCCAGAGCTTCCAGAGCCTTCTCGCTCTGATGCCATCTGTAAGAAAGCATTTGAGAGTCACTTGTTTAATGTTAAGGGTGACAGTTTGTTCTCTGATGAACTGAAAATGAAGGAGCTATAGCCTACCTGTCCCACGCTCCCAGGTTTAGTGATTTCTTCCCTTTGGGTTCACCACGTCTCCCTCCCAAAGTATTCAAGAAGACCAGGAAGTTTACTTCCAAGTCCAATACTCCCAGTTCCATGACTGGCTGTGTAGCAGTCAACAGTGAAAGTGATCAAGAGCAGTTACATTGAGTTAGGAGCAAAATACCTTTTTGTATGCCATTTCGAAAAGCTTCAATGATGCTTGCTGAAGGGAAGATGCCGCCTGCCTTATGTTTTCGCCTGTTTCACTGTCTTTCCGAGCAAGGAGCTCCCTCATTTTGGAGATCTCTTCTTTTAACTTGTTGCACTTAAAACCAAAACAAAGCCAGACCCTCACTTTTTCTGGTTTTCTTAGCCCTGAACATATAGCAGAATGTTTAGAGAGACACTTTTAAGAAATTGCTATCAAGATCCACAGAAAAATGACTGTCACTGACATTAGTGACAATACACCCCAAACTTATTGAGCTGTTTTAAAAGAGGACTTACTTCATCAGCAGGCAGTTGGTCCTTGAATTCTTCCATCTTGGTCTCTGTGTCATGGATGATTCCTTCAGCCATATTAACTGCTTCAACTCGTTCCTAAGAGAAATTAAAAATGCAGTATGAACGAAGACTTACCAATCAACCTGCTAATGGCTACACACAGTTAAAGAGTATAAACAGTAAGAGGGAGAAATCACTGTGGTCTGAGATGTCTTTAGGAGATTTTAGCTGGATTCCATGACAATTTTTATATGAGAATAAATAAGAAAGGCACTTCACATAAGTTACGAGTGAAGTAATCACCTTCTTTCGCCGGTCTTCCTCAGCATACTTCTCTGCATTTTTAACCATATTTTCAATATCATCTTTGCTTAATCCACCAGAAGACTGAATCACAACTATAATGTAAAGAAGGCACCGCATTATTGCCCAGGAAAATGATATGCTTCATATGCTTCTTTCTCTACTGTATTAAGAAAAAGAATCCTCCTGTTCAGAGTAGATAATATTGATGTGAATTATGGAGAAGAGGAATAGCCTACTGGCCTATAATAAGCAGAGGGAAACCAAGGGTCCTAATATACAAACGTCAACTAACTGCCCTACCTACCAAAAACTTCAGCAATCCAGAGGCTCAGTGCTTGTTTGTTTTGGGGAATAAACACCATACCTGATAACGAGACACTGATAACTAAGGAGAATGAGGGCAAGAACTCACCATCCTCCCCTGAGGCTGGGGCGGGGAAGATATACACAGTCTAGAGTAGTTCCTAATGGAGAGGAACTTCAAAGTCTCTTACCTCACTCTTATTATTTTAGTCACTAAGTTGAGTCTGACTTTTGTGATTCCATGGACTGTAGCCCACCAGGCTCTTCTGTCCATCGGATTTCTCAGGCAAGCACACTGGACTGAGTTGCCATTTCCTTCTCCAGGGGATCTTCCTGACCCAGGGATCAAACCCACATCTCCAGCATTGCAGACGGATTCTTTACCACTGAGCCACTACGGAAGCCCTTACCTCACTCTTACAATCTAATAAATAAGAGAACTTACTCTGCTGCTCGCGTCCTGTACCCTTATCTTTGGCAGAAACATGTACAATCCCATTGGCATCAATGTCAAATGTAACTTCAATCTGAGGGACTCCACGAGGGGCTGGGGGAATTCCAATCTAGAATAAATGAATACCAGAGTAAGCTCCTCTCACCAACAGGTCCCGTGGTCTATTTCCAAAACCTGTATGATCTTCTGGGGAATAAGTTACCTGTTTTCTGGGAGAAACACATACAAAATGTTTTAACACGTTTTAAATGTACAAAAACAGGAGTTTGTAGGTTAGGGTAGTACTTTCCTTGCTGCCTGAAATAAATAAGACTCATACCAGTGAAGGCTGGCTGCAGCAAGTAACTGTAATGGCTTTATGTACCTAAGAATACACAGTGAGAGCAAAGTTCTCCATTGCTCATGTCCGTAAGAAACAATAAGCAATGCTGACTAGAAGCTAGTAGCAAGTGATTTCCCTAGCAGTTCACTGGTTAAGACTGTGCTTCCACTGCAGGGGACACAGGTTAAACCCCTGGTCAGGGAACTAAGATCCCACATGCCGTGCAGTGTGGCCAAAAAACCAGCAACAGTATCAAATGTCTTTAAAAGTAGTAATGAGATATTTCTTCTAATCACTGTTTATGAACATTTCCCTGAAGCTTATAAACTTCTTGACTTAGTTCCCAAGGCACAAGAAGCAAGGCAAGGCTTTCAAGTAAGAACTGAAGCTCTGGTTATCTGGCTGCAGCATTCATTTGAATGCTATGTGGAAATAAAACTGTGTCAGCAGTTTATAATAATATTAGGAGTCAGAATAGTGTAACTTCACCATAAAAAGAATGATCATGACCATGAAATTCAGGATTCCTAATACCTACCAAAGTAAACTGTCCAAGAAGTTTGTTGTCTCCAGCCATCTCTCTCTCACCCTGACACACTTTAATCTCCACTTGAGTCTGTCCATCAGCAGCTGTAGAAAACACCTAGGGAAAAGAAGGAAACGTGCTGGTTTGGCAGCCTGATTAAACTATTACCCCCTACAAACTGCTAACCAAAGGAAGAAATTCACATCCCAACATTGGAAGAATCCTAATGTACACTACGTTCAGAACAAAGGCCCATGTCTTTACAGAGAACAGGAGTAGGATTAGCACAGCAGAAGGGCATACAATAGCTATTGTTTCAGCTAAGCAAACGCATTGTACAAAGATGCAGCACTAGCACATAAGGCCTCAAGAGAAGGAGCTATAAAAAGTGAGATGTTGAAACATGCTCATCCAGAGAAATGGGTCAGAAAAAGGACATTTATGTTCATAGTCACAGGAAATCATCACTTTTCTTCAGAATGATGTTGTGGCAATATATCACTGCAAGCATAGCAAGAGTCATAGTTCTTTCATAAAAACATCAAAACTCAGAAAGTTAGGAAGTAATTCTAAACCTAAGACCCACTGTCCAAATAACCCTTGGCTTGGTATCTCAGAACTATCATTTACTGGGAAGACAAGCACACTCCCCTACTGTCAGCCAAAACATTTTATTTACTGCCTCTGAGAATAAAGTAGGAATTTTCAAATAATGAGGCTCCTTCTGGCACATTATTGTCCTGTGGAGGAAGACACTTGATGACTTCCCTAATATCACCACCACTCCTTACAGGTAAAGAGAACTTTTCCAGGAATATAAGAGAATAAATGACAAGATTCTTACCACCCACCCACATTCAATTAGTGTGAACTGCAAAACAAAAAGAAAAGTTTTCTAGAAAGAGCTCACAGAAGTGGTTACAATCACATCCCTCACAGAATCCAGTATCTCTGTGAGAAAGTAAGGAGGCGGTGACTTTTACCTGGCTCTTCTTGGTAGGAATAGTGGTGTTCCTGTTAATAAGCTTGGTGAAGACACCTCCCAGGGTCTCAATACCCAGAGACAGGGGAGTGACATCCAGCAGCAGCACATCTGTCACATCACCAGCCAGCACACCTCCCTGAATGGCAGCTCCTATGGCCACAGCCTCATCAGGATTGACAGCCTTACTTGGGGCTCGGCCAAAGAGATCCTGCACAGTCTGCTGAACCTGAGTGCCAAGAAAAAAGAACCTTGTCACTAGCTACTCGGGGCAATTGCCTGAGAATGAGAGAAGCGCATGTATCCACAGACCCCACCAGATCCAGGATAGGTTGCTTCAGATCCAAGAATGTTTACTCAAATTATTATTTTGAAGTTGAGTTCTTATTAATGAATTAAGTATATTATCTGGTAACACATACTTTACTCAGAATACCTCATTTATAGCCTCTTTAAATTTGGAAACAATTTGCCTAAATTTTGTCATCTGATTTCCCAAGCAACACACTAGGAATAGAAGCCGGAAGGCATGGGGACTTAAATCGATATTGTCCAAGTCCTCTTCTATGTATCAACTAAAACTCAGCTTAAAAGCAGCAGTAGTAATTCAGTAATTCAATACCAGTGCTGATGTGAGGTATGTTTTCCCCTCCATATTTTACTAATGCTAGGAAAAAGTTCTATTTGAATATAACATCTGAGATAATTTATTAACATAAAGACACCTGCTTGATTCAAAGCCTCTCTTTTTCACCCCCAGTTTGTTTGCATTATTTACTTAACCATAAGTACTCAAAAGAAAAAATTATGAAAATCAAAGCCCAAGATCATTCCATTCAAGCTATAAAGAATTATACCTTCAACATGTTCTGTGCTCAGTCATTAAGTTTTCCACATACCTATCTTATCAGAATGATGGGTTGATACAATGCATCATTGCACAAATCTCTGTTGAAGATGGTACTAGAAACCCAAACACGATACTGCAAAACACATATCCAAAACTGCCTACAGAGGCTAATTAAAGCTGTATGTTAAGGTGTCTTGGACCTCATACTGCTTCATTCTGAAAAATTCTATAAAACTGAAGTTCAGGGTCCTCCTTGCTAGTACTCCAAAGACATCTGCCCCCTTCTTAATCCTTTTTTAAAAATACTCTTTAAGACTAGAACTCTAGCGAGTACACAAATTTATACCCCTTTCAGGCCAACGTGGTAGAAAGGTCACACACACATGTCCCTACACAACAGAAGCCATATAGTGTGCATATGCTGTGTCCTAAGAAATCGTACGTGGGCCCTCTCTGCTCTCCATGCCAAGAATTCCATGGGTACTTACCTTGGGCATCCTAGTCATGCCACCAACCAGAATCACTTCTCCTATGTCACTCTTGCTGACTTCTGCATCTTGCATGGCTTTTTGGCATGGGGCAATGGTCCTTCTGATTAGATCAGTAACAATCCCTTCAAACTGAGCCCGGGTCAGCTTCATATTCAAATGCTTGGGTCCAGAAGCATCCATTGTAAGGTATGGTAAATTGATGTCAGTCTGCAAGGGAAGCAGGAAGACCAGTTGTGAAGTCTATTACTTCAATTAAAGACTACACACTAGAAAATATTTCAAAAATCACAGGGAAGATCAGACACACTTTAAACGAACAGCTACCAAAGACAGACTCTTAAAGATTTAACCTCTTATCTTCTCAGAAGTAACACTACAAACCTATTAATAATAATGAAGGATGGAATAGAGAAGCAGGAAAAATAATCCCCGTTCAGAAGGTGAAGAACTGTCCTGCCATTAAAACATGCATTAAGAAATCACATTACTTTGTTTTTACCAAGTTTTTTAAAAAAATTCACTGTACTTTAAGAAAAAAGTCACATGTATGCTCTGAACCAAATAATCTGCTACCAAACCAGGGCTTTACAAGTCTAAGGTGCTTAAAAAAGCTACAACAAAAATGTCTAAAGGACTGACTACTGCTATGATAGTCACTGCTGCTGCTGCTAAGTCACTTCAGTCGTGTCTGACTCTGTGTGACCCCATGGACGGCAGCCCACCAGGCCTCCCCATCCCTGGGATTATCCAGGCAAGAACAGTGGAGTGGGTTGCCATTTCCCTCTCCAATGCATGAAAGTGAAAAGTGAAAGTGTCTGACTCCTAGCGACCCCACGGATTGCAGCCTACCAGGCTCCTCCGTCCATGGGATTTCCCAGGCAAGAGTACTGGAGTGGGGTGCCATTGCCTTCTCCGTAAGATAGTCACAGAGAGCAGCAAACACTGCTATAGTCACACCATGTAACATATACTATCAATAAATGTAAAATCCTAATAAGGCATGGATTAAGAATATTTAGACTAACAAAACTCACTATTAAACATGCAGAAACAGGTGTCTCAGGGGTGAACTCCCAGAAGAGAGTTAAATTTATGCTGCACCTCCAACTTCACATCAAAGCAAGGCCAAAAAGCAATAAAGACCGAGGGGAGCAAATCCTTAACCACTTTTCTTCAGGTAGAGTACCCTGGACAATTAAAGGCTTAATAAGAATTAACAAACCTTCTGGATATAGTTTTAAGATACTGGATATAGTTTTAAGAACACCAATAACAATTTCCTCTTTGCACAATGTTAAACCGAATCAGAAAAAAAATTAATGCAATCCAATAGAACTTTCTGTGGCAATGGAAATGCTACCTGTGCTTCTCAATCCAGCAGCCACTAGTCACACATGGCTGAAAAGCTGAAATTCACCTGAGAAATGGAATTGAGTGCAACTGAGAAATGGAATTCTTAAAAATTGTATTTTGGGACTCCCCTGATGGGTCCAGTGGCTAAGACTCTGTTCCCAATTCAGGGCGCCCAGGTTTGGTCCCTGGTTAGGGAACTAGATCCCACATGCGGCAACTAAGGGTTTGTATGCAACCATGACCCAGTGCAGTAAAATAAATATTTTAAAATTGTATTTAATCTTATTTAGCCATATGTGGTTACTGTACTAGTGCAGTTCCATACACTCTAAGTTACAAACTGAAAAACTCCAGGACTTTCCACCTTCAAATGCCAGTTCCATCATGAAGTTTTGTCCCTTCTCTCTCTCAAATCGAACCATGTATCTCTCCCTACCTCACCCTGATCCAAGTGCTTTCCTCTCACCACCTGGTGTAGTTTTAACAGCCCCCTACACTTTTTCACACCCACTCAGGCTGCCACAGCTCCCCCGCATTTTTTACTCCACCTCAGGGTGCCTTCCCCAAACTGACCATGTCACTGCCCCATCTCAAAACTTTTCAGTCATTTGTAGTCATCCAAGGAAAGACACCAAATCCTCCAATCTGTAAAGCCTCCAGACTTATCTTCTATGCTCCACATTGACCCTTTCTCAGGTCTTACCCCACCACCTCATACTTATCTGGCACTTTATATTTTCCTGATCAACTCACCTTGCAGGAGCTCTAATTATGTCAATTACCTGTCAAGTTCCTCTATTATTAGTCTAAGTTTGCCTTTTCTAGAAAATACAATTACCATATACATTTATATATAACATAATTATACTATAAATATATAATTATAATAATTAACATATACATTTACTACACATTGTCCTAAGCATGTTACACCTATTAATTTACAAATCCTCATAACTCTAAGGGGAAATGGAGTGCTAATTATCCTCATTTTATAGACAAGAAAACAAACGTTAGTAATTCATCCAAAGTCATATAGCAAATAATGAAATAGAAACTTAATCTCCACCAGTCTATCTACAGAGTAACTGTTAACCTCTACATTACTTCTGACATTTATTGATATAATGTTTAATTAACTAATGTCAACCTTTCCCTGGTGGATCAGATGGTAAAGCGTTTGCCCATGGAGGCAAACTTGCACAGGTACATATTGCCCAGCCTTCAGCCAGGTTTCATTAACTCACTGTCTAGACTGGTGATCCAAATAAGACAATCAGAGACTTACATAAAATGGTGTCTGAAATAAAAACAGAAGTAGTTCTGAGAGTCTCCTGGTACTTCCAGGTTAGTAATTCTAATTTTGCACACTGTTCAGTCTAGATTTTCCCAGGTGGTGCAGGTGGTAAAGAATCCGCCTGCCAATGCAAGAGACATAATAGACTTGGGTTCGATTCCTGGGTCAGGAAGATCCCCTGGAGGAGGAAATGGTGACCCACTCCAATATTCTTGCATGGAGAATCCTGTGGACATAGAAGCCTGGCGGGCTATGGTCCATAGGGTCACAAAAAGTCCAAAAAGTCGGAAAAGACCCAAGTGACTTAGCATAATGGTACAGTCTAGATTTTAAAAATACTATATTTAACACAAATAAGTATATTCAATGTCATTCAGCTCTCAATTAAACCATTATTTGACTCCTGTAACATAACCTGATTTGGTGCTTAACAAATTTCAGCTCACCCATTAAAAATACAATGATTCTGTTAATGGAAAAGTTTTTTTTTTACCACCAACCAGAAAATGGTTAAAAAAAAAAAAAAAAATCTCACCAATATTATGCCAATTAAAATTTGCTATTCAAGTAAACTCCGGCTGAAAAGATCCATCAAGGCTGTTGGAATTTGTCCATGTCTCACCTGCACAGATGAAGAGAGTTCACACTTGGCCTTCTCAGCAGCTTCCCGAACTCTCTGAAGCGCCATGTTGTCTTTGGTCAAATCAACCCCGGTCTAACAAAGACATAATATAACTAGTGTAAATGAGAAAATGAATACTACTTAAATCGCAGTGGTAAGGTATAGACAAGACAAAATAAAGCCATACCTTTATAAACAAGCAAAAATTAATTATTGCCTTTAAAAACCTACAGGAAAAAGACCTACTCTGAAAAAGATATATTATGTCCGGAGTTAAAGGGATGAACTGTTCTTTCTTCTTTCCAACTGTAGGATTCTAGCTCAAAAAAGGAATTCTCAAAACTCCTTTTCCAATACAGGTATTCTCCCAATTTTCCAAAACTTGCTTTAAACCACACCTCACTTTTATAAAAGATCTATATTAACACCTGTTTTTGACAACCAAATGAAATCTGAAAAGGATTTTCACATTTACAAAAAAGGCAAAAAGGACAACTAATATTCGGCATTGGCTTTGCAGCAAGCCATTATAGAGGCAGTGTGCACCCCAAGCTCCTTGCCCAGTAACTACATTTATCTGAGCATCAAGCCACCATAGCTTTGAACTATCTGGGAGCATATGAACATTTTGTTTTGTGCATCCATTAGCAAAATGTGGCCTAAGGTAATTGCTTCTTTGCTTCACAACATTTCAGCTTATCATAGGTCTCAAAGGAAGACGTTTTCAGATAGTGGAGGGAACCTATATAGTTGTCCATCAGTATCTGTGAGGATTGGTTCTAGCACTTCTCTCCAAAAACCTGGATACCCCAATCCAAAGACATTCAGGTTTCCTATATAAAATACCACAGTACTATTATACACCAGGTACTGTATCCTTTTCATTGTTGTCTGTTCACAATTTGAAGTTACAATAACCAGAACAGTTCAGAGCGCCCATGAAACTGAAATGCAATTTCAGTGGACTATGCAACAGTCTATTAACGGGAGAAAAAATCATAGACAAAGCAAACCGCAGTCCAAAGAAATTCTCTGTATTTCAATGTCTACACATTAACCACACTGGTAACTAACCTCTCTTTTGAACTCCTTCACAATGTGACGAAGCAAGGCCTGATCAAAGTCTTCACCACCTAAGAAAGTGTCTCCATTGGTGGATTTCACCTCAAATACTCCTTTCTGAATTTCCAGTATGGAAATATCAAAAGTTCCACCACCTAAATCATATACAGCAATGCTAGAAAGAAAAAAGAAGGCCTTCAAGAACAAAATTCATCACAGGTAGAGTTCAGTCACCAAACTAACATAAATCTGGCTATTTCCCCCCACCCAGGTATAATTATGAAAGTTGATGACTGCCTAAGTGTCATATGTCTTAACATATGGTCTTACAGCAACATGTAAAACACATAAGAGTTAAAATGAAATGCTAAACTTCTGGATGAATACTTGCCAACAGGCATACCAAGGGAGTAAAATAACTGTGAAAGTGAAGTCGCTCAGTCATGTACGACTCTTTGCAACCCCATGGACTGTAGTCTACCAGGCTCCTCCCTCCATGGAATTCTCCAGGCAAGAGTACTGGAGTGGGTTGCCAAATAACCATAGCCAGTACTTTTAAAAAGAAAAGAAAGAAGAGAGAAAAAGTAATCAAAGGAATAGTCCTGAAATGAATGAAAAACAGTCCATAGAAACCTGGGGAAAAGATCAAGGCAGTACATTTTCAGTCTAAGGCGCAACACTAAGAAATCAAGATGATGACTGAGGATAGATTTCAAGATTCCGTGAACTTAGTCTCACATATCTAAGTGGAAATTTATTACACAAACTTACATTTTGTCTTCTGATTTGTCCAGACCATAAGCCAGAGCAGCAGCTGTGGGTTCATTAATTACCCGAAGCACATTCAGTCCAGATATCTGGCCAGCATCCTTAGTGGCCTATAGAAAAAGAAAAAAAGCATTTTTCACCCTTGTGTCCCAAGTACCATTTATTTCGTGACTAAAAATGCTAATTGAACTCACCTGTCTCTGAGAGTCATTGAAATAAGCTGGGACTGTGATCACAGCATTTTTTGCTGTATGCCCCAAATAATTTTCTGGAAAAGAAATCAATGAAAATCAACCATGAGAATCCTATCAGATAAAATAAGCTACAATTAATAATGTAGCCTGACAACCCATGTCATCCTCTTGAGATCACAAACAGTTCCGTTCGTTTTTTAGCATATGACCTAACATGTAGAGATCTTATTGAAAAACACTCCAATTTAAAAAACTCAAGATCTCACTTTTAACACATTAGTAAAGGCTCACCAACTACAATGACCTAGACTTAAAAGAGCCACTGTTTCTCTGTTAGGTAGGTAAAATAGGGAAAAGGAGTCCAAAATGGCGATGGCTAAAAGACAAGGAAGGAAAAATCCCCGAAAATAGAACAAAGGAAGGTCTGAGGACAGGAGTGAGGGCCTCAGGAAAAACAACACTCCTGGCTGGCCCAATTTACATTGGACAGGCCCAGGGAGAGATAAACATATAAATAAAGAAGCCAAAGCTAGCTCTCTCTCTCTCCCCCACGTGCTGGGGCACTCTTCTCCTCATGTCTTTGGATCGACGTGCCCTCACGCCTCGAAGATGGATTTTCCTGCTATCTTCTAAATAAAATAGAGCTGTAACACTAGCTGTAACACTGATTTGTCTAAGAGCTATAACATGGTCCATTCGAGACCAAACAGGAAGTTATAAGTTTTACCTAACAGACACAAAAACTTAAAATGTAGTCTTTTGGTTTCCCTTCTGGGAAAAAGAAACATGAAAGCCACCATTAGGAAAACTTGGAAGAGAAATTCAATTTGTAGAGAAAGAGTAATGAAGTTTTGCCATTTCTAGGTATTTTGTGCAAAAGTCACTGCAAACTCATTCAAAGGTCAATGAGATACGGAAGCCAGTGATCTCAGAGTAATCATGCAGTTTTCTGAATTCTTCCAGATATGAACTAAGCTTTCTCACCTGCAGTCTCTTTCATCTTCATCAACACAAATGCTCCAATCTGACTTGGGGAATAGAGTTTTCCATGAGCTTCAACCCAGGCATCGCCATTAGAGGCACGGACAATTTTAAAAGGAACATTTTTACTGAAAGACACAAATATTTGAGAAAACATGCCAGCACAATCTACCATGAAGTTACCATACACCATGAAAGCCCATCTTCCACCCCACGAGATCCATGCCAACAAATGAGAACTTCAGGAATTCACTTAATGAAATCCTTTAGAAAGTAATCATTAACATGTAAAAACATCCTAATGAAACCTGAACATTCTTCTCACCAAAAACTTATGCAGCTGCTTTGGATAACACAGAGATATCATATGACCCAGAAACTTCATTACTAGATGTCTACCCAAGAGAAACGAAAACGTACATCCACATACAAACCTACAAATGTTTATGGTAGCATTACTCATTAACAGCCAAAAAGTGGGAACAACCCAAATGTCATCAACAAATAAACATTAAATTATGTATGTATGTGTGCAATGGAGTATTATTTGGCCATAAAAACAAATGAAATACTGATAACATGTGACAGCAAGGATAAACCTTGAAAACATATAGAACTATCTGATCAGCACAAGATGGAGCCTATGTCATTATCTGTCTCGTATTTAACACCAATTTACATGGTCCAGGTATGACTAGCCAAATCTTCATATATCATGTCACACATAGCAAAGTCCTAATCTGTGAAGGCAGAACTGAATATTTTGAAGAAGACACCCTCTGGGCAGGGGCAGGGCCTGTCCTCAGGGATCCTGCTAGGAAGACTGTTCTATACAGCCTTTGCAAATAAATACAGTCTTACTATTACTCACATGTCTTTCTGAACTTCTGGGTCATCATATCGCCGACCAATAAGACGCTTGGTAGCATAGAATGTGTTGTTTGGGTTGGTGACAGCCTGTCGCTTGGCCGGCATGCCAACAAGTCGCTCACCATCTGCTGTAAAGGCTACAACTGAAGGGGTGGTTCTGGCACCTTCAGCGTTCTCTAGCACCTAAAACTCCCAAAGCAGGACAGAGAGTAAGGTTCCAGTCACCACCAGTGTCTTTATATCAATTATTTGAGACACAAAGCAAACATTAAACAATAGTACTAGTGAGGATATTCTTCTGCCCTGTAAATATTGATATAGTAAGCAACTACTATTTGAGAGTGAAACAATTTTCAACTAAGAACATCCGAAAAAACAGGAATATATATAAATCAAATGTACTTTTGTTTTGGTGATGGCTAAAAATTTCAGGCATTAAAAAAAAATCTGCAGATTTCCCTGGTGATCCCCTGGTTAAGAATCCACCTGCCAATGCAGAGGATACAGGTTGGATCCCTGGTCTGGGCAGATTCCACATAGTGTGGGGCAACTAAGCCCGTACGTCAGAACTACTGATGGCTGAGCACCCCAGAGATCCTGGTCCACAATGAGAGAAGCCCTTGCAATGAGACAGTAGCCCCCACTGGCCGCCAACTAGAAAAAGCCTGCACGTAGCAACGAAGACCCACCGCAGTAAAGGAAAAAAAAATTTAATTGCCAAAAAGGATTAAAAGATCCAGGTGCTTCAAATGTTATTGAGGCGAACCAACTGGGAATAAAGATTTTAAGAACAGAATAGGTAGGATTCAGGAGGAAGAGCCTCTACCACAGCAGGAAATAAAGAACATTCTTTACTTATGACCCAGCCTTTGCATTATTTGGAGCTCCACTTGCTTCTAGACTGTTTCTGCACCTTTAACTTTTGTTTAACTGACTTATAAAAAGGTAAAATTTTATTATCTCTGTACTAGGACACACTTAAATCCTGGGAAGTTAAATCCATTTGATTATTACCAGCATAAATTAAGCACAAAGATGCAACTCAAGCGAGTCTTAAAAATTTAAACACAACCTTTAAAATGTCCCTCATCTAAGCCAATGGACACAGAATTCTGAATTGTCTACTAGCTACCACTACATGGTCCAGAGCCTCCAATTATGCTCACCTTTGCTTGTTTACCTTCCATAACTGCCACACAGGAGTTGGTAGTACCCAAATCAATACCAACAACTGCTCCCTTGATTGCTTCTGATCTGTAAGACATTTAAAACAATGCTATGGTCAGTTAACAGTGGTCTCCAAAATGGTGGTAAAAAAGATTTATTTTACAATATGAAGGTAAACTTTGAAGAAGGTTTGCTAGAAAACAATTATTTGCTACTGTGGTGAAATGAACACTCTCTTAATAAATATAACAGTGTTTTTATTCCTGAACAAAATAATGATAAATTTAGAGACCATTAGTCTGGGACTTAATATTTATCATCTTACTATTAAAGAAAATGAAATTATACTTACGCATAGTCCCGCCTTGAAACAATTCTAAAAGCCTCATGACTAAGGCCATTCCAGCCATCCTTAAAAAAAAAAAAAAAAAAAATTGCATCAGCCATCAGTTACATAAGAAAACTTGGGCTTGTTTTAACTATTCTTCTGAAGAATATGTGAACGTTTGAGATTTTCATTCTGAGTGGCTACCATGCATAAAGTTCATTGAAATTGTAAGATATTTTATGTATAACAGGCATAATGGTACTGACACAGCAATCAAGTCCAATAAAGTATAAAATTTCCAAGTAAGTCAGACAAACAAGTACATGTAAAACTGTCCTGAATTACATTAACAAAAAATTTCTCAACTTCAGCATTACTGATTTTGAACAAAACTTTTGTTGGGAGCTGGGCTGTTCACTGCAGGATGTTCAGCAACAACTTGGACCTTTACAACTAGAACCTAGTAGTAGCATGGTTACCCAGACTGTAACAACCAAAGGCTTTTTCAAACACTGCCAAACATCCCGTGGAGAAGCAAAAATACATTACAACATAACTACTCAATTTCACTGTCATATCAGTGTCCACTTAAGATCCACACATGTGTGTGTAGCAAATACATATTTAACTTAATCTGAGCCATTTCCCCTGATGTTGCCAAGCTAATGCTTTAAAGGGAGTAGAATTAGCAACCATGTGAAGTCAGTTTAGGTGGGGGGGAATATGGAGTGGGGGGGGGGGGGAATGTCTGGAGTGGCCTCTGATCAGGATCAAAGACCTTTGTTACATTCTCACCTCAGGCTATTGCAAGTCGTCCTTTACTCAACCTGAGCGCAAAGAAACACAATTCCAAAAGATGTGTTTCTACTCTTACACGATAATGAGCAATCACTCCATGGCCTTTTCCTGATTTACTTATTTTTTCTGAAATAACGGAGATGAAGATTCTGGGAAAACAACTATTAAATGTTCGCAAACAAGAAAATCAGAGCTTGACTTTTAATTTATTGCTCGGATGCTCTTTCTTCCTTCGTCATATCGTACTAACCGGGCCCCTGAACACTCCGGATTTTAGAAGACTCCTTCTTCTACCCGTAAGCGAAAATAAAAACTATAATAGTTATTCCTTCCCTATAGACTACGACCTCAAGGCCCAAACTGCGTAATCCGTATCAAAAAGCCTATCAGAACGACTACCAGCTACTTGGTGAAATAAAACTCTACGCTCCCAAAGAGTGTGACTCAGCAAAGAAAGAAAGGCAAAACCCTGAATTAATCCTTGAATCAGCAACACTGAATACTGTTATTTTCCATCTCTCCTCTTTCCCGGAGGATTCTGACCCCGAAGGCCGCGCGCGGCCTGCCGCACTAAGTCCCAAGACCGTGAGCCCCTCGAGGAGGGCCCGGCAGTCCCTTACCTGGTGGCGGGCGGCTGTGGGGCCTCGGGAGGCTGCGGTGCCGACAAAACGGGATACTGCGGCTCGGCTGGCGCTTATCATGGCTGCTAGACGGTGGAAGTACGAGACAGCGCAAAGAGGCGCTCGGACGGCCGAGGGCAGCGCGGCGCAGAGGTGCTAGCGATTCTGGAAACCTCCTACCACGTGGGGTGGGGGGCGGGGGTTGACCGCTGCGGCCTGGAAGCCCGCTCATCCTCTGAGGCGCCGCCCGTGCTGCCTGATCAGAGAATACCTGTATGCCGCGCCCGGAGGCAGGGCCTATGGCTAATACGCTTCGAAGCCTGATAGTTGTGAACAATATGTCTTTCTGCGCCTGCTGCAGCACGTCAGGGCTCCACGAGAGACGGGAAGTCTAAGAGCGGTATAAGGCAGAACTGTGGACAACCCCGGTCCTCGGAGGCAGGAAGGACTCAAGGTCACACGGGATAAACTGCGAACAGATTACAGTCTCCTTGCGTCAGTTACGTGAGAGGAGGGGTCTGTTGCGCTTGCGCAACTGGCCGCCCGCCGACGGCCTGGAGCGCATGTGCACAGGGAGTAGTGAAAAACGGGGTGGAGTCTGACTACCGCTGTCATAGGGTGCTCAAGCTCACGTGAGTTTCGTCCTTCCCACCCCCGTTTCCCTGGGAGACCCTGGCGGCCGCAAGGTCCGCTCGAGTTGACTTTTCCTTCTGGAGGAGGGCGCCATTTTGTCCTGCCCGTTTGTTCAATGTAAACCTGGGGTTTAAAACATTCGTTGCTCACCCTCGTCCTTTGTCTTTTGACTGCCTGTTGCTGTTGCAGTAACTTGAAGTAACCTGCATATGGAGACCTTAGGCGAATTTTTTCTGTGTTTTAGCACAGGGACCTTGGGTTTTGAACTACTCAAGAAGACTTAAGTTCATACAAAGCATTGGGTTACCTTAGGCTAATTATCGTGCAGACCGTCAAGAGAAAAACATACCTGAGCTCAAGATCCTACTGCCCAGCTTTGATGGGCCTCACTGAGGCTCAGAAACCAAGCAGGCCCCTGTGGGGCCCACCTGGGCAGGAAAGCCCTTCTTTACCCACTGTTGCTTGTTTATAGACTTCTTTTAGCTTCTTTAAGGTACCCTGAATTCCAAAAGGCAGATTTCAGCAGTTGCTTATTAGGGGACGAAAACAAGAGAGGCATAGTCAAGTAAGAATAGCACAGCACTGGGGCACGGTCATGGTTCCTCCTCAGGGAGTGTGTGGTCAGCTGTTTCTTGGTGACTCCACAGACTATAGCCCACCAGGCTCCTCTGTGGAATTTTTCCAGGCAAGAATACTGGAGTGGGTTACCATTTCCTTCTCTAGGGGATCTTCCTGACCCAGGGATTGAACCCCTGTTGCTTGCTTTGGCAAACTTGGTCTTTACCACTAACGTCACCTGAATATACGTAGTATTTATGAGTTCTATGGGAATTAGGCCCTGCTCAGATAGAGAATGGTAACTTAAACGAGGGCAAGATTCCTCACTACCAACCCACCAGAAGGAAGTCACATGCCTTGCAGCCCTCACCCCCAATTTTTCCTATAAAAACGTACTCTCTAAAAGCTCTCAGTTCAGGGATTTATTTAGAGCATGGGCCACCCTTTCTCCTTGCTTGACCCTGCAATAAACCTTTCTCTGCTCCAAACTCCTGTTTGGCTTCACTGTGTGTCAGGCACACAAACTTGTATTCTGTAACAGGTCGTCAGGCCCATCTCGGAAACCTTGTTGCCTGGGACAGTGGACATGGGTTGTATAACAAGATGCCCGTGACTTCTTAAGTCTCAAAGTCCGATTTCAAAAGAGAAAGATGCTCCACTATTCTGATGTGAGGACTTGTGAAGGAAATTTTGGGGAAGTTTGGGAGGGAAAGAAGACAGCTGAAGAGTTTACCTTGTAAGAGAGAAGGGAAGAGGGAGTAAGAAAATAAAGGTCCAACATTGTATTGTTTATAGGTTACACAGGTCCTTTTAAGAAGTACCCTCACACTCTTATTTATTATTTATTGTCCTTACTTGTCTACCTAGTGCTTTCATGTCTCGTTTTGTTAATTCCCTCAGAAGTAGATTTTTCTGCAGTCATCCAAGCGACAGTCTAATGACTCCTATTTTTAGGATATTTGTATACTAAAACAATACATTGATGCTGAAGAACATTGAGGGGAGGGATAAATTGGGAGCTTGTGGTTGAGGTATGCACACTACTATATATAAAATAGGTAACCAATAAGGACCTACTGTATAGCACAGGGAATGCTACTGGATACACTGTAATGACCTATATGGGAAAAGAATCTAAAAAAGAGTGGATATATGTATTTGTGGAGAAGGCAATGGCACCCTACTCCAGTACTCTTGCCTGGAAAATCCGATGGACGGAGGAGCCTGGTAGGCTGCAGTCCATGGGGTTGCTAAGAGTCGGACACGACTGAGAGACTTTACTTTCACTTTTCACTTTCATGCATTGGAGAAGGAAATGGCAACCCACTCCAGTGTTCTTGCCTGGAGAATCCCAGGGATGGGGAACCTGGTGGGTTGCCGTCTGTGGGGTTGCACAGAGTCAGACACGACTGAAGCGACTTAGCAGCAGTAGCAGCATATGTATTTGTATAGCTGATTCATTTTGTTGTACACCTAAAACTAGCACAACGTTGCAAATCAACTATGCTCCAATAAAAATTTTCAAAAAAAGAACATAGAAACATAGGGAGGAATGATAAATAATATTAAACATGGAAGCAAAGTAGAAAGTGAAAATTTCACATCCCTACCTTGCATATGACACAGAGGAGGGCAAGTGGGATAATTGGTATTAACTGCATCCTCTTCACATCTCTCTTTTATCTACTAGTTCTCCTAAGAATTTGCTCTTTTTCCTTCTTGTTGCATACACTTAAAAACCACGAAGTGTTAATCAGAAGAATTCTGGAATCAAATAGTGTTAACTATTTGATTAAAGGATGTGTGAGAGGATGATTCTGGGGGTACACATATCGCTGAGGTTTTTGTTGGTTTCCCCAAGAGCCTGGTAAATACTCAGTATGACCACAAGGGGGATGTTGTAGCTCTAGACACTATTCAAAGCAGTATCCTGAGAATGAGGCTGCATGTATCCTATTATTTGCCAGAGTGAAGGACAAGCTTTGGGGTTGCTTTGCAAATTAACATAGCCTGCAGCCTGAAGGCTGGAAGAAATGAGCCTGAGTCTAAAAAGAAATAGGGTGCAAATGAATCAGATCAGATCAGTCACTCAGTCGTGTCTGACTCTTTGTGACCCCATGAATCGCAGCAGACTGGACAATTAGATCCATGGTTGGCTGATACAATTCTTCATCATAACACAGCACTGTATTCCATTTCTCTGTTATCATTTCAATGTCATACTGAAAAGTGAAAGGAGTTGGTACATAATTTTCATGAGGGTAATTGTTTACCAGGCAGAACAGACAGCTGTCTAATACCTGTGCATACTATGTTTTAAATTATAACTTTTAAACATTTAATTCCCAATCATTAACAGGAATTGTCTTTAAATATTAATCACTTAATAGTTGTCAAGTGTTACTTAAGTGCTCCACTGTCCTAAATGCTTTCTAACATTCTTTAATGGAACGTGCAAAAAAAAATGGTCTCAAGGGAATAATACTGTTGGTATTCCCATTTTGCAGATGTGAAAACTGAGGCTTAAAGTGATCCAGTATGTTATATAGGTCACATGGCAATTGAATGGTAAGGCCATATTTGAAGCCAGACTGTCTGACTAAAGAACCTATACTGCTAACCACTAGACTTTGCTGTCTCATAATAAAACTGGATCTGATCATTTATCTCTACGTATACAGAAGAAGAGTTTTGTAGCATTGGCCTAATCCATTATTAACAGCAGTTATTTTAGGCAATTGAGTTAAAGCTATAAAAATATTTTTATGTAGTTTAGGTTCCAGGACAACTATAAAGGAAGTTCAATCTGTAATAGAATACATAAGATCAAGTTTATATTTTTAAAGGAGTTTCTTTAAACTGGTGGCTCAGATGACATTTTATTCAGTCTTCCCAAAGATGAATATCATGCTGTGGCACTTTCCATCTTCATGAAATAAAAATGTGACATACTGCAGGGATTTGTCATTTTTATTCTCCTTGGAATTTTTCATGTACCTGCAGCAGATTTCAGGAGACAGTTCCCACTTTTCTGTTTGGGTATTAGCTACACTGTATTGGAGTACATTACACAGTGTCACTTCACTCAAGTCTAATTCAACAGAACTTGCCCCAGTGAAGTGTAGGAAGTATTGTGTCAGTGATATTTCTGTCCCCAGGGATGGTGACAATTAGTAGGTTTCTTTCTGTATGGAATGCCTGGTAACCCACCAACCTGCCTTCCCTCTGAAAGGACAAGAGAGAAAGAGAATATGACCCTGAAAGAAAACTAAGGCAGCAATAAATTAAGATACTCACTTTGATTAGATTTGGTATTTACATTCTAGTGATAATGCAGTCTCATTGCACAGGGTAAAAAATCAGTTAACCTCACGTGGATTTTCATTCAGGTTTGAAAAACAGGTGGCTATTAGGTCCAAGGATCTGTGTGTGAAGTCCCTATTTGGGGAGGGTGTAGGACTGACAAACGGAGGAGGCAATGGCACCCCACTCCAGCACTCTTGCCTGGAAAATCCGATGGACGGAGGAACCCGGTGGGCCGAAATCCGTGGGGTCGCTAAGAGTCAGACACGACTGAGCCACTTCACTTTGACTTTTCACTTTCATGCATTGGAGAAGGAAATGGCAACCCACTCCAGTGTTCTTGCCTGGAGAATCCCAGGGACGGGGGAGCCTGGTGGGCTGCCGTCTCAGGGGTCGCACAAAGTCGGACATGACTGAAGTGACTTAGCAGCAGCAGGACTGACAAAAGCAGAGATTTGCTCTTTATGAAGACCCATTTAATAATTCTTAAGGATGTAGGAGCCTTTTCTGAATACTTTCATTTATTCTTAATCAGAATGATTTAGCAAAAGGAAACCTGAACTAGAAATTGAGCCTGAACTTGGTTTCTAGAAACATAGAAATGCATTTAGATATCATTTAAAATCTAACCTTTGCAGGCAGGGATAAATTGGGAGATTGACATATATATATACTACTATATATAAGATACATAACTAAAAGGAACCTACTACTATAGCACAGGGACCTCTACTCCATACTCTATATGGCCTATATAGGAAAAATGAAGGTCACTCAGTCGTGTCTGACTCTTTGTGACTCCATGGACTGTACAGTCCGTGGTATTCTCCAGACCAGAATACTGGAGTGGGTAGCCTATCCCTTTTCCAGGGGATCTTCCCAACCCAGGGTCTGAACCCAGGACTCCCACATTGCAGACAGATTCTTTACTAGCTGAGCTACCAGAAAAGCCCAGCCTATATGGGAAAAGAATCTAAAAACAAGTGGATATATGTACATGTGGTGGCTCAGAGCTTTCCAGGTGACTCAGTTCAGTTCAGTGGCTCAGTCATGTCCAACTCTTTGTGACTCCATGGACTGCAGCACACCAGGCTTCCCTATCCATCACCAACTCCCAGAGCTTGCTCAAACTCATGTGCATCGAGTTGGTGATGCCATCCAACCATCTCATCTTCTGTCATCCTCTTCTCCTGCCTTCATTTTTTTCTGGCATGAGAGTCTTTTCTAAGGAGTCAGTTCTTTGTATCAGCTGGCCAAAGTATTGGAGTTTCAGCTTCAGCATCTGTCCTTCCAATGAATATTCAGGACTGATTTCCTTTAGAATTGACTGGTTTGATCTCCTTGCAGTCCAAGGGACTCTCAAGAGTCTTCTCCAAAACCACAATTCAAAAGCATCAGTTCTTTGGCGCTCAGTTTTCTTTATGGTCCAACTCTCACATCCATACCTGACTACTGGAAAAACCATAGCTTTGACTAGACGAATCTTCGTTGGCAAAGTAATGTCTGCTTTTTAACATGCTGTCTAGGTTGGTCATAGCTTTTCTTCCAAGGAGCAAGCGTCTTTTAATTTCATGGCTGCAGTCACCACCTGCAGTGATTTTGGAGCCGAAGAAAATAAAGTCTGACACTGTTTCCATTGTTTCCCCATCTATTTGCCATGAAGTGATGGGACCAGATGCCATGATCTTAGTTTTCTGAATGTTGAGCTTTAAGCCAACTTTTTCACTCTCCTCTTTCACTTTCATCAAGAGGCTCTTTAGTTCTTCTTTGCTTTCTGCCATAAGGGTAGTGTCATCTGCATATCCGAGGTTATTGATCTTTCTCCCGGCAATCTTGATTCCAGCTTATGTTTCATCCAGCCCAGCATTTCACATGATGTACTCTGCATATAAGTTAAATAAGCAGAATGACAATATACCACCTTCAAGTACTCCTCTCCCAATATGTACTCCTTATCCAATATGGAACCAGTCCATTGTTCCATGTCCAGTTCTAACTGTGTTGCTTCTTGAGCTGCATAAAGATTTCTCAGGCAGCAGGTAAGGTGGTCAGGTATTCCCATCTCTTGAAGAATTTTCCACAGTTTGTTGTGATCCATGCAGTCAAAGACTTTGGCGTAGTCAATAAAGCAGAAGTAGATGTTTTTCTGTGACTCTCTTGCTTTTTTGATGATCCAGCGGATGTTGGCAATTTGATCTCTGGTTCCTCTGTCTTTTCTAAACCCAGCTTGAACATGTGGAAGTTCTCAGTTCACGTACTGTTGAAACCTGGCTTGGAGAATTTGAGCATTACTTTGCTAATGTGTGAGATGAGTGTAGTTGTGCGGTAGTTTGACCATTCTTTGGCATTGCCTTTCTTTGGGATTGAAATGAAAACTAACCTTTTCCAGTCCTGTGGCCACTGCTGAGTTTTCCAAATTTGCTGGCATATTGCATGCAGCACTTTCACAGCATCATTTTTTACGATTTTTAAATAGTTCAGTTGGAATTCCATCACCTCCACTAGCTTAGGGCTTCCCTGGTGGCTCAGAGGTTAAAGTGTCTGCCTCCAATGCGGGAGACCCGGGTTCGATCCCTGGGTCGGGAAGATCCCCTGGAGAAGGAAATGGTAACCCACTCCAGTATTCTTGCCTGGAGAATTGCATGGATGGAGAAGCCTGGTAGGCTACAGTCCACGGGTCGCAAAGAGTCGGACACGACTGAGAGACTTTACCTTCACCTTCCTAAGGCCCACTTGACTTCGCATTCCAGGATGTCTGGCTCTAGGTGATTGGTGTGGTTATGTGGGTCATGAAGATCTTTTTTGTACAGTTCTTTTGTGTATTCTTGCCACCTCTTCTTAATATCTTCTGCTTCTTTTAGGTCCATACCATTTCTGTTCTTTTTTGGGCCCATTCTTGCATGAAATGTTCCCTTGGTATCTCTAATTTTCTTGAAGAGTTATCTAGTCTTTCCCATTCTATTGTTTTTCTCTATTTCTTTGCATTGATCACTGAGGAAGACTTTCTTGTCTCTCCTTGCTATTCTTTGGAGCTCTGCATTCAAATGGGTATATCTTTCCTTTACCTTTAGCTTCTCTTCTTTTCTCAGCTACTTGTAAGGCCTCCTCAGACAACCATTTTGCTTTTTTGCATTTCTTTTTCTTGGGGATGGTCTTGATCACTGCCTGCTGTATAATGTCATGAACCTCCGTCCATAGTTCTTCAGGCACTCTGTCTATCAGATCTAATCCCTTGAATCTATTTGTCACTTCCATTGTAGTGGTTTTCCCTACTTTCTTCAATTTAAGTCTGAATTTGGCAATAAGGAGTTCATGATCTGAACCACAGTCAGCTCCCGGTCTTGTTTTTGCCGACTGTATAGAGCTTCTCCATTTTTGGCTGCAAAGAATATAATCAATCTGATTTAGGTATTGACCATCTGGTGATGTCCATGTGTAGAGTCATCTCTTATGTTGTTGGGAGAGAGTGTTTGCTATGACCAGTGCCTTCTCTTGGCAAAACTCTGTTAGCCTTTGCCCTGCTTCATTTTTTACTCCAAGGCCAAACTTGCCTGTTACTCCAAGTATCTCTTGACTTCCCACTTTTGCATTCCAGTCCCCTATGATGAAAAGGACATTTTTTTTTTTTTGATGTTAGTTCTAGAAGGTCTTGTAGGTCTTCATAGAACCTTTCAACTTCAGCTTCATCGACATTTGTGGTTAGGGCATAGACTTGGGTTACTGTGATACTGAATGGTTTGCCTTGGAAATGAACAGAGATCATTCTGTCATTTTTGAGATTGCACCTAAGTACTGCATTTCGGACTCTTTTGTTGACTATGAGGGCTACTCCATTTCTTCTAAGGGATTCTTGCCCACAGTAGTAGATATAATGGTCATCTGAATTAAATTTGCCCATTCCAGGTCATTGTAGTTCACTGATTCCTAAAACGTCAATGTTTATTCTTGCCATCGCCTGTTTGCCCACTTTCAATTTACCTTGATTCAAGGACCTAACATTCCAGGTTCCTATACAATATTGTTCTTTACAGCATCGGACTTCACTTCCATCACCAGTCACATCCACAACTGGGTGTTGTTTTCTCTTTGGCTGTTTCTTCATTCTTTCTGGAGTTATTTCTCCAGTAGCATATGGGGCACCTACTGACGTGGGGAATTCATTTTTCAGTGTCATATCTTTTTGCTTTTTCATACTGTTCCCAGGTGGCTCAGTGGTTAAAAAAAAAAAAAAATTGCCTGCCAATGCAGGAGCCTCAGGAAATGTGGGTTTGATCCTTGGGTTGGGAAGATATCCTTGAGGAGGAAATGGCAACCCACTCCAGTATTCTTGCCAGGATGATCCCACGGACTGAAGAGCCTGGCAGACTACAATCCGTAGGGTCACAGAGATAACTGAACATGCATGCATTTACCATATGTATATGTATAATTGATTCACTTTGCTGTACACCTGAAACTAACTCAACATTTTAAATGAACTATAATAAAAGTTTTTTTAAAAAGATTGAAACAGTTTTACACAAAAATATAAAGTAAAATCTAATTTATCATTTAACAGATGATGAAATAAGAGAATTAGTGAGTTGTCCAAAGTCACACAGACAGTGTAGCTTCTGTTCTACAGCCTCCATTTTTACTTAGTGTACTTTTTAGAAATCACCCACATGATTTCCGATTAAATGTTCAATTAGTACAGGATCTTTTTTCAAATGTTTACAGACACTTCTGACTCATATACCTACTTCCTCCTGTCTTATCCTCACTCTTGAAGGTGTACATTTAGTGAAAGTGTATCAGCTACCTTTTCAGTTCTTCTAACATTTTCTCTATGTGAGAGGCTGTTGGTTTCTAAGGTTTTAGAAACCTTAGAAACCTGCTTCCCAACCATCAGGAAAGGAAGTACCCAAGTTTCTTTAGGTGATAAGGATTTATTTGAAGGCTAGTTGGAAAAGTACAGGTATTGTCTCAATACCCATAGAACCAGAATTCAGGAAGAACGAGGGGTAGCTCCTCCTCTTTGGTCAGGCCCCAGCAGGATCAGTCATCTTTATGGCACTTCTGCACTGACGCTGCCCTTTCCACATCTCACTTCTTTGTGTTTGCTTCCCTAATTCTTCCATGACAGTAGTTCCCATATTTCAGTAGGCATCAGAATTACTGGGAAGCTCTTTAAGCATACCAACTTAGTTCTGTAGGTCTGAGGTGTTTCAAGTAATCTGCATGTTTAACAAGTTTGACAGGAGGTTCTGGTAGAGGTGGCAATTAAGGATCTCACCTTGCTTAGGAACACCCCAAGTAGTGTGGTATCTTCTGGTCACCATATTTTTTCACTACACATTCTATTAGAAGAATATTTGAGGGACTTCCCTGACAGTCCATTGGTTAAAACTCTGCTCTTCTAGTGCAGGAGGCACGGGTTCCATCCCTAGTTGCGATACTAAGATTCTGCATGCTGCATGGCATAGCCAAAAAATTAAAAACAAAAAATTTGAGCACATACCTTCATTATGAATATTTACATATTTAGAAGCTTTGTGTGTAGTAATATTATTAAAATATGTAAAATAGAAAAGATAAAAAATAAATATAAATACATTGGAATACTTTTTTCCTGTACTCTTCGTGTATCCCAGGGCTGTTTGCACTACCCCTGCTATCTTTCTGTGTGCTTGAAGTGCACCATCATTACGGAGCGCCTTTATTGGGCAGAGTAAAGGCACAGAAAAGTGGCACGTTGTTTCAGGGCTCACTGGGTCAGCTCATAGGCCTTTCGTTTAGGTTCCACGTCTTTGTTTTATTGAGCTAGTGATTGGGGTGGAGTGGGAGTAGTGATTGTGTGTGTGGCATCATGTAGAGCAGGCTGGTTCCTATAGGGAGGCTGTGATCCCCTTCTTCAGGGGCAAGGGGGGATCTGTGAGTGTGATAGCTGCTGTAGGTCTCATGAATATCTCTCTTCCACCATAGACTAATGATCTGTCTCTAAGCCTGTTTAGTTGTTAAGTCATGTCCAGCTCTTTTTTGACCCCATGGACTGTAGTCTGCCAGACTCCTCTGTCCATGGAATTTTCCAGGCAAGAATACCCATTTCCTCCTCCAGACCCAGGGATTGAACCCTTGTCTCTTATGTCTCCTGCACTGGCAGAGGGGTTCTTTATCACTAGCGTCACTTGGGGAGCCTGGCAAAGTGCAAACTCTGTGTAGAGAGAGACTCCACAGAGACTGTGGATGAGGCCCCCTTTGTGTGCTCTTTCAGCTTTCCGTGACTTCCCCAAAAGAAGTCTGTTTTACCCTGGCTGTGCCAGGACATGGGGTGGTGTGTGTGTGTGTGTGTTTGCTCTTAGGATTACAGGCAGCCAGTAGAACACCAGCACCGTGTGTGTGTGTGTGTGTGTGTGTGTGTGTGTTTGCTCTCAGGATTAAAGGCAGCCAGTAGAACACCAGCACCAAAGCCCTGGAGAACAACACCTGTGTTTGAGTGATCACGTGTCTACAAGTAACTTAATGTGAAGTAGTAACTGAGTGCCTGAACTCAAATACAAGTCTTCTCTGTGTATCTACTCTGCTCTTGGATATATACATACTCCCAGTAGCCAAAGAGGCTTCACTTTTCCTGATTTGCCCAATTTGTAGTTCCCTGATACTACTTTCTGGCTCTTGTGCACTGTATTGTGAGTAGAGCATCATTTCCATGAGATAGAGTAACCACGTTGGGACAAGCAGACCTAAGGCATTGTCAGAGCCCAGAGTCAGAGCTGGACAAATCCCAAGCACATTTCAGAAATCAAATGACATCTAATAAGTCATTAAAGTTGAAAATGGGTTTCCCACAATCTTTTTTCCCAAATAATTTTCTTACCTCTACTTTGAGACGTTTTGTATTTTAGTTTTCTTCTGTCACCTTGGGTATTTGAGTGCAGGTGTTCTATACTCTCAAAGGCCATGGAGAGTGGCCCACTGTTTTGAGCTCTGCAGAGGAGAGAGAAACGGGTTTCTTGGATTTAGGGTAACTAGCAGTCATACATCAGAGAAGGCAATGGTACCCCACTCCAGTACTCTTGCCTGGAAAATCCCATGGACAGAGGAGCCTGGTAGGCTGCAGTCCCTGGGGTCACACAGAGTTGGACACGACTGAAGCGACTTAGCAGCAGCAGCAGCAATCATACATATGTGTCTATATCCTCATTGATAGGGATATTTGAAAATAAATTATTTAGAATTTCATTATTTTCTGCTTAACTTTATGTTATTGAAACTCTCTAGGCTAGAAACACCATTTAAAAAAAATTTTTTTTTTTTTTTTAAATTGGCTGCTCTGGGTCTTCACTGCTGCATCAGGCTTTCCCTGGTTGTGGTGGGCAGGGGCTACTCCCTAGTGTCAGTGTGCGGGCTTCTCTTGTTAAGGCTCCTGGGCTCTAGAGCATGCAGGCTCGGTAGTTGTGGCACATGGGCTCAGAAGCTCCCCTGCAAATGGAATCTTCCAAGACTAGGGACCCCTGTCCCCTGCATTGGCAGGCAGATTCTTAACCACTGGACAACCGGGGAGGTCCACCCCATTTTTTCTGTCATTTTGGTTTTTTTCCAGTCAGTGTATATGCTTGCCATTTTTGTGTTCTGCTTTTTATACCTTTCCTAAAAATATTTTCTTGTCAGCCTGGTCACATATACTTGTCATTTTTAATGGTTGTCTATATAATCTTATTTTTCCTTGAGATTCATAACTTTATTCCACTTAATCCTCTTTGCTTCTACTATTTTGTAGGGTGTGTGGAAAGATTTGCTGCATTTCTAAAGACTTTTAGAAAACAAGTTTCATTACAGAACCTAAACCAGCATTTGCTTTTCTTCACTCTGAGGGAGCACACAAGTACTGAATTCTCTGCCACTGGGCACGCCAAGGTATTGAATTCTCTTCTCTGGAGTTCATGTCTGTGGGTCTGACTGGGCCACTTGATCAGCAAGAGGTCTCAGACACCAAATTGGGGAAAAAAATTAAACTAACAGAATGGTCAATATTTCCAAAGAGTCACTTTAGGTTCTGTCTATTGCTGCAGTGTTCAAAACATAGACATAGTTCATTGCTGTGATTAAAGTGACTTTCACCATTAGCCTCTTTGCTCCTGTAAGATATAGTGGTAGGCTATAGCTGGTTCATCATTTGGAGGTGTAATGGTTAGCTAAAGCTATTTTTCTACAAAGGGCCAGTTATTTCCTTAGTTTTTCTCCAAAACTTCAGCTTTAACGGGAAAGAGCCATGAATTTTGTGACATAGCTGCCTCCTTATCTGTCTTGGGAGTTATAGACTGCACATATAAGACAATTCATGTACCTCTGCATAATGAGGTGAGTTTTAGAAATCATAAATCTTCACTTAACATGCAGGTGGTGTTGGGTGCCAGCTTTAGAAAAACTGATGTAGTTGCCAAGTGCATGAATGTCATAAATCATTCATGCTAAGGTAGCCCAGAATTGAGCTGTCCTCTGAGGCAGACCAATTTCAAGGTGGTTGTTTAACACAAAAATGTGAGTCTGGATGATTGTTTTTCAAAATCAAACACACTTTTTATTTGAGAAATAAAACCAAATTATCTTCCTCTTCTTAGTTGAAGTCAGTTTTTTAAGATCCTCCCTTCACCCTCAAAGACTCTATCAATGATAATATCTTTTCATCCCTGATTCCTGAATTCTATCAGAAATACATCACAAAATATATAACCTGTACATTTGCAATCCAGGCCATTAATGTGCTGAAAATAAGATTTTGATGTCTCAGTAAATCTTGAGGCACATTAGTAGGGAAAAATTCTATTAGAGTTTTTTTTGAGGTATTTTCTTCTTGTGTCATATTTTACATGAAGTTGTAATTGCACAACTCAGATGCGACTCAAACCCAGCCAAAACCCAGACTGGGACTTGAACCCATAGGCTGGGATTTGAACCCACTGTCTTTTCATTAAGATCACACACCTGGTTTCAGAGCTTAATGAAGCTCAGGTTCTTTATGTCTCAGCATAGAAGCCATTTAGCTAGAGACAAAGTGAAAAGAAGTGGATTTATTTAGAGACATACACATTTCATAGACAGTCTGTGATCTGCCTCAAAAAGCAAGAGCAGCCCTGGGAGAAACTCAGTCCACAGACAGAGAGAAGATGAGAGGTGATGAAATACGGATTGGGTACTTTTTATGAATCTGATCATTTCATAGGCTAATGAGTGGAAGGATTATTCCAGCTATTTTGGAGAAGGGGCAGAGATTTCCAGGAATTGGACCCCTGCACATTTTTTGGCCTTTCATGGTTGGTCTTGGAATTGCCATGGCACCTGTGGGTATGTCATGTAGCTGATGTATTACAGTGAACATATAATGAGGCTCAAGGTCTACTAGAAGTCAAATTTTTCACCATCTTAGACCTAACCAGTTATAACCAGTCTTTTTCATATCCTCAATGTCTATGTCATTCTGTAAAATTTGTTCCCTGCCGTCTTCCCTCCTGTTTTAATGTTATAGTGGATAATAGGCAAGCATAGCCCTCTTCCCCCAGAAGGCAATGGCACCCCACTCCAGTACTCTTGCACAGAAACTCCCATGGACGGAGGAGCCTGGTAGGCTGCAGTCCATGGGGTCTCGAAGAGTCGGACACAACTGAGAGACTTCACTTTCACTTTTCACTTTCATGCATTGGAGAAGGAAATGGCAACCCACTCCAGTGTTCTTGCCTGGAGAATCCCAGGGATGGGGGAGCCTGGTGGGCTGCCGTCTATGGGGTTGCACAGAGTCGGACACGACTGTAGCGATTCAGCAGTGGCAGCCCTCTTCCACACTGCCCATTTATTTAGGGCTAAAAAGAGGGAATAAGTAGGGCTTAGAGGGAGGTGACCCCTGGGACAGAAAACTGAGCACTATGATGAGCTGAACAGTCTCTGAGTCACCAGGCTTTATCTAGACTCCTGGAATATGGGTTTTAAAGTAATGTATTTCATCTGAAAGTTGCCTGTTTGGTGGATCAAGATGATGAGTTTAGATAGTATCTTTTTTTAATTAAAGCTATTTTATTGGGGGATAAAATTTATTTTATTTTATTTATTTGATGTAGTCCAGGTTGGATAATATTGAGGAAGGAAAATATGCTAGTATTTTCAGTTGGGAGTCTTCAGAGAGAAAAATGAAGTTTTGCCTGAGGCTGTTAGGTACTCAGTGGGTAGTTAGGTTCTCAGTGGGTAGTTAAGTGTCTGTATCCTTTTGTGTAGTCTCCAGCACAGAGCCACATACTGGTGACAATTCTCTTTGGTGTATCTTAGAAGCTCTTTTGAGGTGAATGTGTTGATTATATGGGTAGACTCAGTTAAAGATTTTAGGGGACAATTCCAGGCAGAACATCTTTTTCGCTGAATGTAGTCTCCCACTCCTCCACTGCAGGCTTACTACTACTTTATGCTTCAATGCCTTGTATATACCTTTCCCACTATTTGAGCTCTTCTATTTCTTATCCAGATGTTGAGCTCTTACTTATCCTGTGAAACCCTCTTAAATCTCATCTTCTCTGTAAATCCTTTTCAAGCTTCCTGAGACAACTTCTCACTTGATCTTCTGTGCTTCTAGAACATTTATTCACAGTTTTGTTATGACACATACATGGGAGCTTAATTATTTGTCAGCATGTCCATCTCTCCCACTAGATTGTGAGCATCTTAAGGACACAAACAGAATTTTATTAATATGGATATTGCTTGTACCTCATGGGCTTCCTCAATGGCTCAGATGGCAAAGAATTGGCCCACAATGCAGGAGACCTGGGTTTGATCCCTGGGTCGAGAAGATACCTTGGGAAAGGGAATGGCTACCTACTCCAGTGTTCCTGCCTGGAGAATTCCATATACAGAGGAGGCTGGCAGGCTACTGTCCATGGGGTTGCAAACAGTCAGACACGACTGAGCAACTAATGCTTCATTAATATGCCATATCTGACACCAAGTGGAAACTCAGTGATGAAATCTCATCCTTTTGCTTTTTTTTTTAACGATTTATTTATTTAATTAATTTACTTTTGGACTGTGGTGGGTCTTTGTTGCTGTACGCAGGCTTTCTCTAGTTGTCCTGAGCAGGGGCTGCCCTCCGTTGTGGAGCATGGGCTATAGGTGCGCACGCTTCAGTAGCTGCAGCACGTGGGCTCTGTAGTTGTGGTGCATGGGCTTAGTTGCTCTGGGGCCTGTGAGACCTTCCTGGACTGAGGATCGAACCAGGCATATTATTCATATTATTCTTAACCACTGAGCCACCAGAGAGCCCAAGAAGACAGCTTTTTAAAGTTACATCTCATCATAATTTATGAATGCTAAGACTAAACATAAAGCGTTTACTTGAGTCCCCTATTAAGGATGCCTGAGAGTGACAGAGGCAAGCAGATATTTCCTGTGTTCTTACTGTGTCCCGGGATTTTCTGTAGATTCTTGGCAGAGGAAGTCCTTTTCTTTCTTCCTGTACAGTATCTCTGGGGCTTCTATGTCTTTGTCTTCTCACTTCAGTCATTCTAATGTAAGTGACATTTTCTCACACTTGAACTGCAACAATTATAGCAGGTATGACTCTCAGCTTATAAATTCAGATGTGGAGAAAGTATCACATTTATTTATAAGCTTAAATAAGGTAAGCTCCAATTATATGCTCCTACCCTGTCTGACTGGTGGGAAATTTAACCTCACTTATGTTTCATCTTCAGACCTGAATTGTGGTTCCAGGATCCTATATTTTGCCATGAGATTGGAAGGGGCTTCGAGTTGCTGGTTATTGCTGAGACACCTGGTGTCCCATTATTTGCACCAACCCTTCATGTCCAGTGCCTGAGTGTCTGATCTTCATCCTTGACTTACAGAAACCTTTTGTGAGGCTGTGAATCCTGCAGCCTAGAGTCCTATCTCCTGGTTGTAACGTGGGGCCAATCTTCTCTGGGTTGTGTTCCTTCCTCTGGTGCTGCCAAGGAGCAAGGCCTGGGTCCCCAGGTTGTAGGTCCTACAAACTCATCTTCATCTACAACCCAGGGGAATCTCTTTCTAGTCTGCCTGGAGCACTTGCCTGCATTATGCTCCTCTGAGGCTGGTTTATCTTGCTCGTTTATAGCAATCTTAATGGTCTTTTAAATCCCAATCCCCTGTCACTACAACCAAAACTTTTATTTCCTTTTCCTTAAATGTTCATGGGAGGTTAAGGGAGACATCTGTTATCCAGTTCTTTCAGCAAAAAAAGAGAAGAAAAATTTTAAATCCTGCCATATGCTGATCTCCTAACTGACATCCTTGCCTTTTTTTTCACTTCTCCATTCCAATTATTTTGAACATTCCAGTCAGAATAGTTGTTCTAAAACTCCTGCCCAGAAACTCAGTGGCTTCTCATTGTCTCTAGAATAAAATCAAAGCTCCAAGCTCCTTAGTCTACCATTAGGGCTTTTCATGATTTTCTTCACCTTTGAAAGCTGACTTCCCGTTACTCCTTTGTCAGAGGGCCCTGGTCTAAGCCTGTTCCTCTGACACCATGGGCACTTCTTGACCCCCCATGCTTTCCCACCTCCTCACTACACCTGACTGATGTGCCACCCAGATCAAGTGCTTGCTGCTTCAAACAGCTTGGTGGTTGTTAGCCCATTCCACAGTGATCTAGTCCACCTTAAACCTAGTTCTCCTCCGTACATCCATTTGGTACCTGAGGTTATGGTTTATCATATGGTGCTTGCTTCTCATCTAGATTTGTGAGCCTCTCAAGTACAGAGACTTCCATTTTCTTGTATTCCGAGCCACCACAGACCTCTTCATAGTATGGGGGTGCTCACTAAGTGCTGATTAGTGAATATCATGGCCTGGCCATGAGATCCTTCCTCAGCACACCCAGCCCTGCCATAGTGTAAGAAGCAGGAAAATAAAGGGAAAAGGGGGCCAGTTTTATTACTGCCATGAGAATAATGAGTTTCATTGGTTTGTACCATCAAGGAGTGGCCTCCTCGCTTGCCTCTAACACCCAACGAAGCATCTGCCCTAACAACGGTGAACACATTCCACTATCAGAGTAAGTAGTCCAGAGCTCCTCGGGGTGGTGGGCACTCTAGCTTTGCTGTCCTTTTGCTTCTTCACAGGCTGCCATTCACAATAGGTTTCTCTGTCATGAATGCAAACTAGCCAGTCCCTCTTGAACATATCAACCTGCTATGTTGAACATATCAACATACCTTGACACCTGCTCAAAGTAATTTTCCTCTCACTAAGCTAGGGTTAATAGACACAAATGGTCGCCATTTACTTCTCCTTGGCTGATCCTGGGAGAGTGTCTTCACACGAATAGGCAGGTTGGCTGGATAGGCAACTCTAGCTCATACTCTGGGGAAGTGGAGAGTTTCCTGCTTCAGCCTGTGGGGCTCTATGAATACTTTACTTGCTGCTTATACCAGCTTCCTGTGGACTTCCCCGCCTAGCCCCTTTGCTAAGTCCTTTCTGGCCTTCATTCATGTTGACCTAGTGACAGGGAACAGGCAGAGAGGATTCCAGCATCATCCTGGTAGTCTGACTGGATAACACTAAAAGCTTTCCAATACTTCAAATCTTTGATCCTATAATTTTTACTTGCATTGCTTTTAATCAACACTTAGAATCCCCTAGCTTTCTGCTAATCCCTTCAGCCTCCTCACCTTGGCCTCTTTCCCACTTGATAGATTCATTCTAGCCACTCAGGCCTTCTCTCAGTTCCTTCAGTGTGTTGCTTCTGCTTTCCCATATGTTCTCTCTGCTCTCTAGGTCTCTATTCTGCCCACCAGCCCTTTGTCTAATCCTACTTAGCTTTCAGGTTCCCCCATATTTTAATGTCACTTATGTAGGCAAACTTTTTTAACCCCCAGACTAGATCAGATTCCTAGTTCCCAAACCAGTCCTACATATTATCTTCCATAGCACTTTGTGCACCTGTATTCATTAAACTACTTTTTGGAAAAAATTTGCTTGGTGCTTATCTTCCGCAGTACTTTGAAAGCTCTGTGTGCACAGAGACTGTGTCTATTCTGTTCACAATTTTGTTGCCAGAACCTAGCCCAGTACCTGACACCTAGTAGCTTATTCAAGTAAATGTTCATCAACTGGCCATCTCTGCTTCTTACCTCATTCATGCATTTCCCCTGCTGTTCATCATGTATTGGCTTAATGCTGCTTTTCTGCTATTTATGCTTACCTACTTAATGTTAGCTCTCTTCAGTTGTACTTTCCTAGAGGGCAGAGAATTCACATATGTGATTTTCTTTGTATAAAGCTTTGCATGTGGGTGTATGTGTATGTGTCTCATCCCCCGCCCCTCCCCTGGAATATAGGGGAAGAATGAGGAGGTCAAATTGAGAAGATGGAAGTAAGTGTTTACATAAAAGAGACTCTGAAACTGTTGAGGTGGCTTGTGACTCCCCTTGTTACCCCTGGGGATGCTCAGGGTGCAAGGGACAGGATATGGGGCAGGAATGTGACAGTACAGGAGGCTTTTGGATGTTGTTAAAGTAACTTTGCTTACAAGTGGTATGTACTGCAGGGTATCAGGAGGAGGGAAGAGAGGATGCTTTTGGGAATTCAGAAAAAAAGGGGAAAAGTGGGGAAAAGACCTAAATGGATGTTTGAATGGATAAAGAAGTTGTGGTACATATACACAATGGAAAATTACTCAGCCATAAAAAGGAATGCATTTGAGTCAGTTCTAATGAAGTGGATGAACCTAGAACCTATTATACAGAGTGAAGTAAGTCAGAAAGCAAAAGATAAATATATTCTAATGCATATATATGGAATCTAGAAAAATGGTACTGAAGAATTTATTTACAGGACAGCAGTGGAGAAACAGACATAGAGAATAGACTTATGGACACAGAGAGAGGGGAGGAGAGGGTGACATGTATGGAAAGAGTAACATGGAAACTTACATTATCATATGTAAAATAGATCCAGTTCCAGTTCCAGTTCAGTTGCTCAGTCGTGTCGGACTCTTTGCGACCCCATGAATCGCAGCACGCCAGGCCTCCCTGTCCATCACCAACTCCTGAAGTTCACTCAGACTCACGTCCATCGAGTTAGTGATGCCATCCAGCCATCTCATCCTCTGTCGTCCCCTTCTCATCCTGCCCCCAGTCCCTCCAAGTATCAGGGTCTTTTCCAATGAGTCAGCTCTTCGCATGAGGTGGCCAAAGTACTGGAGTTTCAGCTTCAGCATCATTCCCTCCAAAGAAATCCCAGGGCTGATCTCCTTTAGAATGGACTGGTTGGATCTCCTTGCTGTCCAAGGGACTCTAAAATAGATAGCCAACAGGAATTTGCTGTATGGCTCAGGAAACTCACACAGGGGCTCTGTATCAACCTACAGGGGTGGGATGGGAAGTGAGATGGGAGGGAGGTTCAAAAAGGAGGGGATATATGTATACCTATGGCTGATTCATGTTGAGTTTTGACAGAAAACAACAAAATTCTATAAAGTAATTATCCTTCAATAAAAAAATAAATTAATTAAAAAGAAAAAAGGGGAGAAGTGGCAGAGCTTAAATCCATAGGCCTCATTTTCCACAAGGACATTACAGTGCTATTAAGCCAAGGAGAACCACTAACTCTGGCAATAGCTCCTCTTGCTATAACCCCTTTGGCGGTGTTTTTATTACTTTTTAAAATAAAGGTTGAGAAACAACTTTTACAGTTGTAACTAGAACAGTGATAAGCAGGGCTCATGGTATGTAATCATTAAAAAAAAACTTTTGTTTTTGGCTCCCATTGTTCCTTTAAACTTGCTCCATAGTGGTAGTCCTCACTCCACTCCTGGACAAACGTTTCTTCTGTAGTTATTAGGAAGCACTATAGTTGCTTTATATAATAAAACCTGATCTCAGTTAGGTACTTAACATATTCAGCCCAGATATTGTCCCTGTTTCCAAAATTTTTCAGTATTAAGCAATTTATCCTCCTTCATCTGGGGCTTGTTACAAGTAAGAAGATGGGTGTGGTCCTTCTTTCTTTCCTGAAGTTTCTGACACTTCCAGGATTAGAGCAAGAAAGTATGAGGGAGCAGGAAATAATGTACTTGCCTCACATTGTTGAAGCCAGTTTTGTGTTCTCCAGGAATGGTGAATATTTAAATTTAGCTTTCTCCTGGGACACTTTTGTGAGTTCTTCAGAGATCTGTACTCCCCCCACCCCACCACATGTACATATGCACATTTGACTCGGGCGAGTACACTCTATTCTGTCAGTTGCTTTCTTATTCCATAGCAATTCAATGGCCTGTTGGTGAGAAACCAGTGTTTTGCTCATATAAGCTCTGAGACTGTGGGCAATCCCAGCATTGTTAAGCAGGTGCTAGCCTGGAGAGGGCAATGGCACCCCACTCCAGTACTCTTGCATGGAAACTCCCATGGATGGAGGAGCCTGGTGGGCTGCAGTCCATAGGGTCACTAAGAGTCAGACACAACTGAGTGACTTCACTTTGACTTTTCACTTTCATGCATTGGAGAAGGAAATGGCAACCCACTCCAGTGTTCTTGCCTGGAGAATCCCAGGGACGGGGGAGCCTGGTGGGCTGCCGTCTATGGGGTTGCACAGAATCGGACACGACTGAAGCGACTTAGCAGCAGCAGCAGCCCATACAATGGCCCTTATATTTCTTGGGCTGGAATAAAAAATCAGTCCATTCTGCCCCTCTAACTGCATAGGATATGTATCAAGCCCCCTGAGGGTTCCCTTGAAGCTCTTCTCAGTAGGCTAGTGGTGAAATGCAGGTACCCTTCTTTCTCTGGAGGGGGATACCCACAGCATACCAACACTTCTCACCAAATAAATAGTCTTTCAAAAATTTTCCTTTAATACCCAACAACTTCTTAATATGGGTGAAGATTTTAGAATTACATCACCGTTTTTCAATGGTTTTCTATGAAAATTTGCATCTTTGCTAACATCTAACTTTTATATGAGATGGATACTACATAGTGGAGCCTGTGTTGAAACTTCCAAATTGCACTGTGTACCTACTGTAGTTGAACAGAGATTTCAGGAACTAAGTAATAGATTTCTGTGTAAAGGTATATAGTATCATTTTCTCCTTCTTTCTTCTGTTGAGGAAACTTACTACCCTCATCTATTACCTTCATCCTTTCCTTGCCTTGCTGAGGGTAGATAAATATGAAATTGTGAGCATAAAAACGGCTCTGGATGGACCACAGGCCATAGGGAAATAATCTGCAAAGGAGAGGTATTATTCACAAAGAAGGCAAGTAGAGATGAAGGAAAGGGCTTGATGGAAAGAAGAAAAGAAAAAGCACAGTTTCATCAGTGTTTTTCTAGACTCCATCCTAACCCCTCCCACCTCCACCTTGATTTGGAGCTGTCTTCTAGTTATACACTGCTGCTAAGTCGCTTCAGTTGTGTCCGACTCTGTGCGACCCCATAGACGGCAGCCCACCAGGCTCCCCCGTCCCTGGGATTCTCCAGGCAAGAATACTGGAGTGGGTTGCCATTTCCTTCTCCAGTGCATGAAAGTGAAAAGTGAAAGTGAAGTCGCTCAGTCGTATCCGACTCCTAGCGACCTCATGGACTGCAGCCCACCAGGCTCCTCCGTCCATGGGATTTTGCAGGCAAGAGTACTGGAGTGGGGTGCCATTGCCTTCTCCATAATTATACGCAGGTCCCTATTATAATAGCCCCCAAACAATGGTTGCCCAGAGCAGAGACAGCTCCTGTTAGATCAATAATTCTTGGCTTTGTGTTTTCCAGCTGTATTTGTATCTGTGTCTTATCTTTTGACAAAATGGCTGATTATCTTTTCTCTATCATTACAAAAAGATATCTTGCTCTCCTGGTTCAGAGCCAGAACCTGCCTTGCAAGGAGTCTAAAGACTGCAACCCAGGGCTGCTGTTAAACCAGCAGATGGAGTAGCAGTACTTCTCTGTGTGCCTCTGGGCCCACCTGGGCTGTTGCGCTGGGTGATGCTAGGCCCAGCTCTGCAGCCAGAAGGGACAGAGAAATGAATACAAATGATGGTACTCTATTGTCATAGCTGCTCTTCTGTTTGCAGAGGAGTTTGGTAAAATATCCTGGGAAAGTTGTTTTCATATGCCTCTCTGGAAGCAATTGTAAGGAGTGAGAGCTTGTATGCCTAAGATAGCTGTAGGGCATAAGAGAAGGAAAGCTACAGAGATAGCAGAATCAAGTGGGAGAATGGTAGTGGGAGAATATGACACAATTCCCCTTACCCCTCAAAAACCTTGGTGAGGACACAGGAATACAACCAGTGGCTCTTGGTAGGAAAGGGCAGGTTTAAGAGGCAAGTTTAAGAGGAAAGACAATGAAGCTGAATTATCATCTGCCAGCAGAAACTCATTCTTCTCTGTCTGAATTGCAGGCATTGGAGTCCCTCTTACTATAATCTGTAGGTTACCTAAGAAATGTACTTTGGGGCCAGTGGCAGAATTTAAGCTTCCCTAAGATTCCTTCTTCCTATTTTCTAAGAATCTTCCATACAGATGAATATTTGATAGCTCTTAATAAATTACGGAGGCATTTATGGCATTCTCATTGAGAACTCTCTTCTGCCCCTCTCAGGCCTATAGGACCCCCTCTGTAAAGGGTGAGTCCTTTGGCCTCCTCCCCTATGAAGAGAAAAAGGCTTCAGAATGGAGGATGGGGAGACAGTAGATAGATTTCTACTTTCTCAGGGCAAGGCCTGTGTGACTCTCCTCCCTGACTTCCTCTATATAAATAACAAATCCAGAAGTAGGGGTGGGTTGGGGGACTCAGGATAACCTCCATAACCCATGGCCTAACCATTGAAGACTGCCCTGGAAGCCAGAGGGAAGGCACCTTCCTGATTGGTCCTTTGCTCAGTCCTGAACTGAGGAGAGTTGAAGGTGCTTGGGTTCTTAGCTACAGAGCAGGTGGCACAGTGTGATCTTCATTGAGAATCCATCAGTGTCTGGCAAGTCTCTTGGCCACAGGCCTCCCTGGAGCCCAGAGCTCTTTGAAGAGAAGAAATAGTTCTAGGGGAAAGGAAGCTGCTGCTCTTGATGAAAAAGTTGAGAGGGAAGAAAATGAGACTAACAAGGGCTGAAGAGAACTGTCTGAGGCTGAAGAGAATGTTAATGGCTCTGCTTTGGAGCTTCAAAGCTTGAGCTGGATAGGATTGCACACAGATGCCTCTGCTGTCACCTACAGAATACTTACCAAGGGCTGAGTCTTGCAAATAATCACAGCCTGACTTTCCCAGGGCAAAAAGCAGTGCCTGCTGAGATGGAGAAAAGAGAAACTGTTGGGAGATCCTAGGCCCAGGTCAGCCAGTTGGGGGTCTAACTGGTCTCATCCACAGCAGATGACAGATGGGGTTCTGGAAGAATTTAGGTGCAAAGGAAATGGCTCTCATTGAACAAATCTAGCTAACAGTTGTCTCATTTCCCTGTTTACAAAATGATAGCTGTTATGGATTGAATTTTGTCCTCCTAAAATGCATATGTTAAAACCTTAACCCCCAATGTGATGGTATTTGGAGGAGGGTCTTTGGGAGGTAATTAGGTTTATGAGGGTTGACTCTCCTGATAGAATTAGTGCCCTTATAAGAGGAGACAGACTCAGAGGACTTGCTGCTTACCCTGCCCTACTCTCCCAATCCCCCACCGCATGTGAGTAAGATGGCAAGAAGGCAGCCATCGATAGGTCAGGAAGAAAGACCATGCAAGAACTCAACCACACTGGTGCTCTGGCCTCAGACTTCCAGCTTCTAGAACTATGAGAAGTAAATTTAAGCCACTTACTCTGTGGTATTTTCATAAGGCAGCCAGAGCTGACTAATACAGCAGCTCTAATGAATGCTATTGGTACCCTGCCCAAATTCACTTACCACATCAGTGTATCTGCTTCAAGCCTAGCTGCTTGTATTGAGTCCAGTGTCTCATAGTTGCCCCCTTCTCCAGAAAAATTGCTCCTGGTGAATGGGAGACCCTGTCTTTACCTGCTGCAGCTTTCAGTCAAGGAGGTACAAAGGCCTTGAGGAAGGATTATTTCTTTACCCCAAAGAAGGAGCAATTCTTTGGTGCCATTCACGCTCCAGAATTGTCCTGTGGCATCAGGTTGAGGCCAAATACAAAACTGTGACCACATCCATCCTTATTACTATTTCCTGCTTCCTTCATTCTCTTTGTCCTGAAGGCAGACCTCAACGAATCACATGACCTGTATTCTGTTTCACATTATGCTTCTGGGGAACCTAACTTAAGGCAGCACTTTTCCCAAGTGGTAGAGTATAGAGCAACCTAAATGACACTATAATGCTTTGTGAGTATAATGACAATGATTAATGCCCTATGATAATGAGCATTGGGAACAACAGCCCTTATTTTTGTGTCCAGAAAATATAGAGGAATAATGGCCCACTGAGAGAGAAGATGAGGATGTGTTCTTCTAGCAATAGATGGCTTCTTCAACAGACATCTGGTGGACAGCTGTGCTTTCCTTGCCAGGAAGGGTTTCAACAGCCTTGTTAGCACAGCACCACAGACTGAGGTTCCACATGGGCTTAACCAATTATGGAAGCATCCTGACTTCAAGAACCCTTGAGCCATGACCAGACGGCAGAGTCAATTGGGCAGGTTTGTGCATTGATTGAGAGTCAGCCAGGCTCTACACTGCCCTGGGCAGGGTCCAGAGTTTTCTGAAAGGAGAACACCAGCACCTGCCCAGGGAACTCTATGCTTTGATGGGGTGAAACTGTCCCCTCTCTACCATGTTTTGCTCAACCTATTGGCTTTTTCATGATGCTATTTTTGTTCTTGGGAAATTCTGTTTTACTCTTTTTGTAATAATTCCCTGTGTTTTCCCTCCCTCTTCCTTTTCTACCTGCTGCTTTTCTCTCTGAGTCCAGACTTCATCATCAGAGCCTCTGAGATTTGGGACTGGCTCTATCTTGAGCGAATAAGGGTGAATTCTTACATTATTCCAAGGAACCCTCCACAGGACAGTTTCTAACTGCTTCTGATTACCTCTTAGAGCTTAACTTTCCTAGTTCTATTGGTGAGGATAGGAAGGGATGGAGTAGGTGAAGGGGCGGAGAACTCTCTCCTGATATGCCACTGACACACCTTGTCCCTTCTGTTTTGATAGTGGCCCTAGGAAGAATATGTCTGAGTGGTGACAGTAAATACTTATCCAGATGCTCTCAAAGATTTATGGACATGCCTCAAATATCCGTAACCTTTTTAACAAGCTTAGTTACCCGACAGGAGAATGAGAGTGGCTCCTGCTTCTTCTCAAGAGATCTTGTGTTTAGATCAAGAGATGAAAGGGGGAATTTTGGATAGCTCCTATTCATTTCCCTAACTTCTCCCAGTGTATTTTGTGGGAGGGAATAAAATAGAGGTGGCATGAGGGCCTCATATCAGACAGCTGAAGGGCAGCTATCTGTTCTCTTCCCGAACATCTCCAATGAAGAGTAGATTTGCTTCAGAAAGACTAAATCCATGAATTCAAATGATACATGAAGGTGTAGATTATTTGCATCACTTGGCTTTGTTTGCTGCTATATTGCTTCATTCTTAGGATCTCCACACGTGGCAGCCAGGTGGCCACCAGCAGCTCCAAACCAGTGCTACCACATTCCAGAGGGAGAAAGCATGCACCTTTCCCATTACTCCTACAGAAGCCAAGAGAAGACTGTGATTGATGTGGTTTTCAATCATATGACCTTCCTTGAGCCACTTGCTGTGCCCAGAGGTGTGAAATAATCTGATAGGCTAGGCCTGGATCATGTTCTTACTGCTGAAATCTGGAGGAGGTCCTTGCCCCTCCAGTCTTGGAAAAACTAGGAAATGGGAGAGACTTCCTTAAGGAAGGGATGCTTGGGGAGGAATATGTGTCCTTTACAACATACATTGCCTATTTTCCCTCTTTGACTATGCAGTATGTCTAACTTATTCAAATGGAATTGCTTATGAAACACAAATTATGGATAAAGTAGTCACTTGTGAATATTGTTTTCCTGACTCAAGTGTGAAGAAAGGCAAGCTCAGCTCAAGAAAGGATCAAATCAGTCCATCTGGTTTGAGGAGCCTCTGGTCATAGTGTTCGGGAACTAGCTGGATAGGGGTGTTGGGAGAACCACGAGGAGGAGTCAATCTTGCCATGAACTCAAGGGCTATACAAGGAAGAGCAGCCTGGCACATAGGAGCACTGAGTTAATACTTGTGGAATGGCTTCTGTGTGAATCACAGGTCAAAGATAAAGCTGGGAGAAACAGGAAGAACCAAACTAAGAACTGAAGGCAGAGTCCTATGCTAAGCCAGAGTTCCATTCTTTGATCAAGCCATGTTTCCATAATTTGCCAGATTGTACTCAGCTGTACTCTAGGATTTTACCACACTATAATTAAACTTATTCTTTTGTTGTCTTTATCCTGAACAGCTGGTAAAGTATATGACTTTCTAATAACTCATGGTAGAGGTCAGAGTAGGTACCAGACAGCAGTGACACTGTGGATGTCACTGGTCTCAGGCCCAGAGTCTTCAGAAACAGGCTATGGTTTCTTGAGAGTGGCTTTTAAGATTTTGTGACATTGTAATAAATTGTCACAATAATAGATAAATGTCAGAGAAAGATTCCACAGTCAAGGCCTTTTAAGCAGCATTTTCGTGGACAAAGTTGGACCTGGGAGGTGTGTGCTGATTCATCCTTCCTGCTATCCTCCTCCCCCATCTCCATGAACTGTTTCTGTGTCTGGTGGACCGGCATCAATGTGTGCTCTAGGGAGGTATTTGGGCTCTCAGACCAGGGAGCTGGCACTCAGTGACCTGGCTGAGGCACAATGTGGAAATGAAAAGATAAAAACCTGAGATATGTGTTAGGGGATGTAGTTTGGATAAATGGGTTCAGGCCCTCTGCCCAGTCGGCCTAGCACTCTGGCAGCTGCTGCATCTAATGGACATTTCCATTAACATCTCCTTGGATAGAGGGAAGGAGGGTGAGGGAGGAAAAGGGAAGGGGAGCAGGGAGAGATAGGAAAGGAGGGGAAGGCTGGGAGGAGATGAGAGAGCGCGAGTGTGTGTGTGTGTGTGTGTGTGTGTGTGTGTGTGTATGTTGGGAGAAACTGAAAAAAACCTGGAGCTTTCTTTCATGTCCCCAGGGGGAACTTTGTGTGCCTTAGTTTGTGTGCTGTCTGAAGTTTTGACAGCTGAGGTAGAGCTGGGAAGGTTAATAGTTTGGAGAGAGTAGAATGAGGGCTGAAACCACCTGCCTTCTCATTCCCACAGGATAAGGTGAATGAGAAAGAATATTTTCACCCTTGTTATGAATAAATTGTCGGTCCTGGAATTCAGAGGATAAAAAAACAAGGGGGATTTTGGGATACCCTCTGATTCTGTAATGAGGAGAGAGGAGGAAAGGGGACATGAAGCAACTTCAGGATTCAGAAGCTGGTTCATAAGTGAAAAGAAATTGATTCCCACTGCAGGAGGAGAGGAGGGACAAGTCTAAAGAGGAAAAACAAAGGAAGCAGATATCTATCATCTCCCTCAGCATGCTTAAGTTCAGGCTGTCTCTACAGGTGAGAAAAGGATGAGATGCCTCTTACCATGGTTAATGAATGAAACTCAAAACTTATAAGACAGTCGTGGTGCCTGAGCCTTTCTGAGTCCCTGGTATAATCATGGGACCGTGAAGAAGAGTAACAAGAAACCACGTTTCCACTGAGGGATTTTCAGTCTTACTATCATCCCACTGTAGCCTTTTAGCTGCTGTCAGACCACATCAGGGCAGAATACTGAACCTAACCATATCACAGCTGCTGTGGATCTCCCCAGAGGAGAGTGTGTGACAAGAGTGGGAAGAGCAGCTCTGATCCAAGACTTTGCTCCTGGCATCCCTGAATGCCCTTGCCAGCTCACTTCCTCTCAGAAGTCACTTTCAGAGGCACAGCTTGGTATCTGGGGTTCTGCCTGCCCACCAGCTACCACAGAACTGAGCACGACCTGCTCAGAGACAAGTTCTCAGTCAGATCAAGACTGTGGTTCTTGATGGGCCTGACCATCAAGTGGATGGGCCTGACTCTTGAGTCCTAGGTTGAGATGGAGGCCAGATTGGAGAGAATAGTGAATAGGTCCCTGGCTTAGAGGTCAAAATTGTCAGGTTCTGGTTCTGATTCTGCCCTCAGTAGCTGTATGACCTTGAGCTATTGCTTGACTTCTTCAAACTTCAGTTTTTCATCTGTAAAATAGGGATAATAATACCTTCCTCTGAGGGCTATTATCAAAATCAGATGATATGTAAATAGCACTTTGTAAAATGCTGTATTGGTAGAAAGGAATTATTTTCCCATTCTATCATCCTGTTTTCCAAATCCAAAGGCCTCTCCTTGGAATGTGTGAAAGCTATTGGATCAAGGTGAGTATCTAGAAAGGTGTGTGTGTGTGGTGAGGGCAAGGACATATAGCTGCTGCTGCTGCTGCTGCTGCTGCTGCTGCTAAGTCGCTTCAGTCATGTCTGACTCTGTGTGACCCCATAGACGGCAGCCCACCAGGCTCCGCCATCCCTGGGATTCTCCTGGCAAGAACACTGCGGTAAAGTGGTGTTCCCTGTAATCGTGGAGAATTTGACATGAGCTTCTTACTCATACCAGAAGCATCTATAAACACTTAAGGAGTTGATACCTGTGGCATAATAAGAAACACATATTTGATCATTGTCTCCAGTTTCTGACAAAGAGCTCCCTAAACCCTCGTAATTTCCTGAGTGATGGGGGTGATAGTAGCATCTTTTGTTTCTGACACAGAGCTCCTAAATCCCTTGGAATTTCCAGGGTGTTAGGAGCCTCTTTTGTTCTAATGAGGTGACTCTTGGGATCCTAGATAGTCAGGATAGGGGCTGGTTACCAGAGAGACTAATCTTGATTAAAAGCCTGGAACTTTCATTCTGATCCTCCTACCCTCTGAGGAGAGGAGAGGGGCTGGAGACTGAGTAAATAATCTGTCTTGCTTATCTGGTAAAACCTCCATAAAGGCCCCTAAATGACAAAGTTCCAAGAGCTTTCAGTTTTGTGAATGCATTCACATGCCAGGAGCATGGTGCATCCCAAGTCCATGGGGACAGAAGCTTCTGCAGTTGGGACCCTTCTGGCCCTCATCCAGTGTCTTCCTATCAAAGACAGGAAGAACAATGTTGATGGTTGTTCAACAGCTAGTTGCAGTTTTGGTGCTCTGGCAGAAGGGGCGCCCGTCCTTCTACTCTACCATCTGGAACCAATCTATGTATGTATTCTTTATAATAGGGCTTACCCTGGTAGCTCAGCTGATAAAAAAAAAATCTGCCTGTAATGCAGGAGACCCCAGTTCAATTTCTGGGTTGGGAATATCCGCTGGAGGAAGGATAGGCTATCCACTCCAGTATTCTTGGGCTTCCCTGGTGGCTCAGATGGTAAAGAATCACCTGCAATGCAGGAGACCTGGGTTCGATCCCTGGGTTGGGAAGAGAATTCCATGGACAGAAGAGCCTGGCAGGCTACAGTCCATGGGGTTGCAAAGAGTCGAACAACTAAGTGAATCCTTTATAATAAATTAGTAACTACAAGTAAGGTGCTTTCCTTAGTTCTGTGAGCTGTTCTAGCAAATTATTGCACGTGAAGAGGGTCATGGGAACCCCTGATTTATGGCTGGTTGGTTGGAAGTAGAGGAGGCCAAAGGCTGGCAACTGGCATCTGAAATGGGAATGGGAATCAGTCTCATGGGACTGAGCCCTTAACCTGTGAGACCTGATGCTAACTTCAGGTAGTTAGTGTTGGAATTGAATTAAATTGTATGATACCCAACTGGTGTCCAGAGAGCCAGAGAATTGATTGTTGGTGTGAAAAAAGCCTTCTACACATTTTAGAAGTGTTCTGTAGGTAGAAACAGATTTTAGTAGTAGTACTCCGGCCAGGAAGGCACTAGCTTGAAATACTGGAGAGCCTGATATCTCTGATGAAGAAAGAGCAAATGAGGTACCAGAAAATGGGAATTTTGGGGAATGTCCCTGGTGGTCCAGTGGCTAAGACGTGTTTTCAAAGTAGGGGGCCTGGGTTCAATCCCTGGTTGGGGAAGTAGATCTCACATGCCATAACTAAAGATTCTTCATGCCACAACTAAAAAAAAAAAGGATCCCACCTGTTGCAGCTAAAGATCCCACATACCACAGCAAAAATTCAAGATCCTACATGCCGCAACTAAGATATAATCATGATGTTTGGCAGATTTGGCAGAAACCAACAAAATTCTGCAAAGCAATTATCCTTCAATTAATAAATAAATAAATATCAAAAATGTAATGCAGCCAAATAGATAATTAAAATTTTTTTTTTAAAAAGAACATGGGAATTTTGGCATGGAGAGAGAGGAGCAGACTGGACAAAATTGCTTGCTGTGACTCTTATGCCTCCTCCTGCCTCCTCTGTGTATGATCTTTTCAGCTTTCCCTCCTAGCATTAATCGTTCTTCCCTGTGTCCCACTCCTAATTCCCCAAAGAGAATGTGATTCCTTGCCTTTTCATGCCAGACCTCACCGGGTTGCCTCAGTTCAGAGTTATGACTGGAGGGCTTGGGCTCTCATCATAGAATACTTGGCTGCATAAGATAAAAAGATTAGCTCATATTTATTGAGGGATTACTATGTACTCAGCTCAGTTCAGTCACTCAGTTGTGTCTGACTCTTTGCAACCCTATGAATCACAGCATGCCAGGCCTCCCTGTCTATCACCAACTCCCGGAGTTCACTCAAACTCATGTCCATTGAGTCAGTGATGCCATCCAGCCATCTCATCCTCTGTTGTCCCCTTCTTCTCCTGTCCCTAGTCCCTCCCAGCATCAGGGTCTTTTCCAAGGAGTCAACTCCTTGTATGAGGTGGCCAATGTATTGGAGTTTCAGCTTTAGCATCAGTCCTTCCAATGAACACCCAGGACTGATCTCCTTTAGGATGGACTGGTTGAATCTCCTTGCAGTCCAAGGGACTCTCAAGAGTCTTCTCCAACACCACAGTTCAAAAGCATCAATTCTTCGGCGCTCAGCTTTCTTCACAGTCCAACTCTCACATCCATACATGACCACTGGAAAAACCATAGCCTTGACTAGACGGACCTTTGTTGGCAAAGTAATATCTCTGCTTTTGAATATGCTATCTAGGTTGGTCATAACTTTCCTTCCAAGGAGTAAGCGTCTTTTAATTTCACGGCTGCAATCACCATCTGCAGTGATTTTGGAGCCCCCAAAAATAAAGTCTGACACTGTTTCCACTGTTTCCCCATCTATTTCCCATGAAATGATGGGACCAGATGACATGATCTTCATTTTCTGAATGTTGAGCTTTAAGTCAACTTTTTCACTCTCTTTCACTTTCATCAAGAGGCTTTTGAGTTCCTCTTCACTTTCTGCCATAAGGGTGGTGTCATCTGCATATTTGAGGTTATTGATATTTCTCCCGGCAATCTTGATTCCAGCTTGTGCTTCTTCCAGCCCAGTGTTTCTCATGATGTACTCTGCATAAAAGTTAAATAAAAGGGTAACAATATATATCCTTGACGTACTCCTTTTCCTATTTGGAACCAGTCTGTTGTTCCATGTCCAGTTCTAATTGTTGCTTCCTGACCTGCATATAGATTTCTCAAGAGGTAGGTCAGGTGGTCTGGTATTTCCACCTCTTTCAGAATTTTCCACAGTTTATTGTGATCCACACAGTCAAAGGCTTTGGCATAGTCAATGAAGCAGAAATAGGTGTTTTTCTGGAACTCTCTTGCTTTTTCCATGATCCAGCGGATGTTGGCAATTTGATCTCTGGTTCCTCTGCCTTTTCTAAAACCAGCTTGAACATCTGGAAGTTCACGGTTCATGTATGCTGAAGCCTGGCTTGGAGAATTTTGAGCATTACTTTACTAGTGTGTGAGATGAGTGCAATTGTGCGGTTTTTGAGCATTCTTTGGCATTGCCTTTCTTTGAGATTGGAATGAAAACTGACTTTTCCAGTCCTGTGGCCACTGCTGAGTTTTCCAAATTTGCTGGCATACTAAGTGCAGCACTTTCACAGCATCATCTTTCAGGATTTGAAATAGCTCAACTGGAGTTCCATCACCTCCACTAGCTTTGTTTGTAGTGATGCTTTGTAAGGCCCACTTGACTTCACATTCCAGGATGTCTGGCTCTAGGTGAGTGATCACTAGGCAGTGTTAAGTGCTCTTCAGGGCTTATCTCACTAATACAATCCTCCAAACAACCCCACTCAAATCAGTTTATTATTTTCTTCATTGTATAGATAAGAAAACTGAGAGGCTAGGTAACTATTAAATGGTAGAGCTAGTATTTGAATACAAGCAGGCTGACTTTAGGGCCAGAGCTTGTAAACAGCTTCTATACTGCTTCTGAGCTAGGGCCATGTGTGAGGTTACAAAAGCAAGGGTGCTGGGTATGCAGGCAGTGTGCTCTATATATGTAGTCCTGATGTGCCCTCTAGGAGGCATGGCAAACCAGTGTGATTCTGGAGTCTTCCAGCTATTTTGTGAGTGTTCCTTTAGGAGCTGTGAATAGGTATGGCATGAAAAAGGCTCCAATGCCATTTAAGGTTGACAAACACTGGGAGTATATGTGTGTGTAATATGGGCCCCCTGAGATAACTGAGTATAGAAATGGCTTTGCCTTTGTTGAGTTTGGAGTTTCCTAAAGTTATCTGAGAAGATAACTCACTTATTTTTCTTTGCAAGATGACTACTAATATACAATTGTCCACTGTTTCAGGAATACTGGTTTGGGAAATACTCAAGCTGCACTGAGGATGGCAGCTAAGTTTTCAGCAGAGAGCAGAGTGTTCTGGTGGCCAGTCAGCTCAGATGGCTACCACAGGATGGTAATTAACCGGGGTTAGGCAGAACTGACGTTTCCTAGGCTTCATGAAGAAGCCATCCAACAGAGTTGGGTGGTTTATTTCTTGCTTTCATTTCCCCTCGTCACTGCTCTTGTCTAGACCCCTTACATGTCAAGTCTAGACTGTCAAAACAGCCTCCTGACTAGTCTCCCTGCCAGCTGGCTCCCTGCTCCAGTCCATACTGTACACCTGGCCAAATCCGTCTTCCCAAAATGCTGCTGTGAGCTTGCATGCTCCTGGCCCAAACTATTCATTCAACTTGCAAGACTGTCCTGGAGGGCCTTCCCTGCTCCCTCCTCACACTCTACATTCTAGATGAAGCTGAATCATTCATGCCCCTTTGTGCTCTGTGCAGGCTGCTTCCTCCAGCCAGTGCTTAAACAGCTCCCTCCCAGTGCCCTGTTTTCCCTGTCAGAACTTTGTGTTCTCATTCATTCACTTATCCATTCAACAAGAATTTATTTTGTGCCTGCTGTTTGCCAGGCCCTGTGCTAGAGAAGACAAAGTCCTTAACCTCAAGGAGGTAATAAAAACAGATAAAAACACACAGGGTGGTGTGTAATATGATGGAGTGATGCTCAAGGTTTCATGGCAAGGGCACCTATCCCTGCCTGAGGCACAGGAAGCAAATCAGGGCTTTCTGGAGAAAGCAATGTTGATGCTTAAGAGGTTAAAAAAGTATTAGTCATTTGAGGGCTGTGGTGTGGGGAAACTGGCCAAGGATGTATTGTGTACCTAAATCTCAGCTGCAGGGCAAAACAGACAGGTTCTCCCCAACTTCCTTGTTCCCACAGAGAATCTAGGTTGGTCCTTTTGACCTGGGGAAGACAGGTAAGGGGAAAGCACTTGTACTCATCACAGGAGTGGGGTTGGGGGCTGGGAGGAAAAAAAAAAAAAGAGGACATGACTGATATGCTGCTGCCTGAATCTTATGGTTCAGTCACTTCCTCCATCTCCAAGTCTCGTCTAAGAGATGCGTGCCACTGGAGCAGCTTGGTTGCCAGGGGCAACCCTGTTAGGCAGCCTTATTCCAAAGGCAGCCACTGAAGCCCCTTGCCCCAGGGCCTCGTAAGCCTGGCTCTGATAGACAAAAGGTAGGTGGTTTATCTCAGCCAGACCCCTCTGTGAGGTTACAGGACAGGGCCAGTATGCTCAGGTGGGTCTGAGTGAAGCATGTAGAAGATAGCCCTTCCAGCCACTCAGCAGGATCCTGAGAAAAAGAAAAGAGCTTGCAAAATAGTAGATTGCATTTTAATCCACACAGATATTTAATACTTAATGTGAGTAACATAGCCTGTTTTTTCTGAGACATAGCCTGATTTACTTCAGGCCTCAGGCTTAGTAACTTAACATTGACAACCTGCAGGTTCGATACATGTGTGTGCAGATCTGTAGTGCTAATGAGATTGGAGAAAGGATGATTTTTCTCTTGCTCAGTTTTCCTACTCTGAGGTTGTCCATCTCTACATTTCTCCTTTTCCTGAGCTAGGACTTGGATCTGGGAACATGGAGCCTATCTAAAGAAGAAGGTAGAGCATGTAGGCTCTTTTGAAAAGAGAGTGAGAGAAAGAGAGGCAGGAGCTTAGCTGCTTAGTTCGCTTCTGGTGCAACTGACGTGTAATTCATAATTTGGTTTACTAAGGCTCCCTGTGTCTTTCTCTGGTTCCTGCTGTTCTGCCTGCTTGAATTGCCTGCTGTTCTCTCCACATAGAGGGGAAGCCTATGCTGTGTGGATTCAAAGCACCTGAGTTTCAGTTTCTGGTCTATGACTTGGACAATGTGCATACTCATCCTGAGCTTCAGTTTCTTCACCTGTAAAATGGAAACAGTAACAGTGGCCCTGTCCAATCACAAGGTTAGTGTAATATCAAATGAAATAGTTTATGGAAAAGTGTTTTGTCAACTGTAAGTAACAATAATAATAAGAAGAAGAAGCAACTGCTGCTGCCAGTTATTGAGTGGTTACAGTGCCAATTGCTGTCCTCTTCATTCACATTATCTCCTTTTACTCAATAAGCCATTATTTTTATTCAGATCCTCCTTGTCCTTTAAGACTCAGCTTAGAATACACTTTCTCTTGAGAGCTTCTTTGACAGCTCTTGGTCACATTATTTCCTAGCTTCTCTGAAATAGTTTACACCATCTAGGTTAACCCGCCATTATTTCTTAAGTTCAAGTTGCCTTTCCCCAGCTGGATTCCTTCAGGGTAGGGTCTAGGTACTCTACTTCACTTACCTTCCCCAAGATACAGAATGCATAGCCAGTACCCTCAAAAACTGGAGATTGAAAATTTCTGCCCATATTATTCAGTCTCTAAGTCATGTCCAGCTCTTTACTGGACTACAGCACGCTACGCTCCTCTGTCCTCCACTGTCTCCTGGAGTTTGCTAAAATTCATGTCCATTGAGTCGGTGATGCTGCCTAACTGTCTCATCCTCTGTTGTCCCCTTCTCCTTTTGCCTTCCATCTTTCCCAGCATCAGAGTCTTTTCCAATGAGCCAGCTCTTCTCAGCAGGTAGCTCATGTATTGGAGCTTCAGCTTCAATATTTCCAATGAATATTCAGGGTTGATTTCCTTTAGGATTGACTGGTTTGGTCTCCTTGCAGTCTAAGACTCGCAGGAGTCTTCTCCAGCACCACAGTTCAAAAGCATCAATTCGTTGGCATTCAGTCTTCATTATGGTCCAATTCTCACATCCATACATGACTACTGGAAAAACCATAGCTTTGACTATACAGACCTCTTTGTTGGCAAACTGATGACTCTGTTTTTTAATATGCTGTCTAGGTTTGTCATAGCTTCGTTTCCAAGAAGTAAGTGTCTTTTAATTTCACAGCTGTAGCCACTGTCCACAGTGATTTTGGAGCCCCCAAAAATAAAATATGTCACTGCTTCCATGTTTTCCCCCTTCTATTTGCCATGAAGTAATGCACACATAGTTATTGCATAAATTGAAAATCCTCTACATTTTATGAAGCAAAGCTCTGGGTGGAGAGTTAGTTATTGCTCTCTGTCTTTGCGACCAGGCAAAGACCCATCTGCTCGATTCAGGTTGGTAATCATCATCTTTACAAAGCCTTTGTCAAGCTCCTAGGCTAAGATCTGTAGAAATGCTAATTGTTAACCCTCCTCTCCCCTCCATACTCTTGTTTTGCTCCATACTTTCCTCCATGTTCATACAAATATATAGAGCATATACATACTGATGGAGTCTATTATTAAAAGACAGAGTGGTCCCCCTTTAAGACTAAGAAGATAGCAAAAAACACTAGAATTAGATATCAGTAATTACTTCCTTCTCACTCCAGTATGGAGATTAAGGAGCTTGGGATCTGTAGATCCTGTTGAGCCTTTAAGAGAAGAATCTTCCTGCTTCCTAACTTCTCTCTAATTTACTTCAAATCACTGCCCAGTATGCCCCAAAACACATGAGCCTCCTTTCCTCTGGAACTGCCATCTCTAGTCTAGCTTTGAGGCTTGTATACTATCTGTTCCCACACACAGCCTGGAAGCTGCTACCCAGAGACCTTTGCCTGGCTGGCACCTTCATATCATTTGGGTCTTAGCCTAAATTATAAGTTTTTCCTGATCTCCCAATTTAAAATAACTTCCTTGGGGTGGGGGGTGGTTATAGATTCCACACATGTGTTTGCTTTTTATGTGAATAAATTTCTTTGGAAGGATGCATAAAATATTAAAATTTGCTGCTTATATGGAGGGAAACTGGATAGCTGGGATACAGGGCTGGGCTCTGCATATCCTTTTTTATTTTTTTTTAAATTTAGACTTACTGAATATATTATCTATTCAAAAATATTTTAAAATATGAATAAAAATAAAAGAATAAAGTAGCTCCTTGCTCAGTGTTCTTTATTTACTTTATAAATTTTATTTACAAAACTGGCAGTGGGCCATAGTCAGCCGATCCTATCTCTGTGCTATTATCTTATCAAGCATTCATCCTGGCGCCAATTCTTATTTTACTCATTTCTTATCCACCTTCTCCCACTAGACTGCAAGCTCCATGAAAGCACAGTCCTTTTCTGTCTTATTATTGCTGTATTCCTGCACCTGAGACAGTTTCTGGCTCACAGTAGATGCTCGATAAACACTTGTTGAATGACTATTTGAATGAATTATGTTTCTCTGGGCTGTAAGGAAGAGCAGCCCTATTTGAAAGGAGATAAAATGTTGGTGGTAGCCCCTCTGGGGGGAATAATCTCTATTTTGGTCATCCTCAAGAAAGCCTGACCTATAGTTCTTGCCTCAAGGAGTAGCTACTTGGGCAGGTTTCCTGAAAGCAAATGCAAAACTGAGTACCTCTCCTCCTAGGACACATTCCAGAATGTAGGGAAACCAATGGATTCACTACTTCTCAGTTTGAGGAGAAGGAAAAACACCACATACACACACACCTGGGGAAGCTGCTCAGGTGGCAGTTTGAGCTTTGCAAACAGTCACCCCTGAGGGAGTAAGGGAACAGACTCTCACTGTCAGAATGACAAGGGTAACAGCCAGGACCTGGGGAGGGGGAGGAGCTGGGGGAAATGGAAGGAGGGAGTTTGGCACATTACAACATAGGTGGCACATTGCCCTGAGCAAAACAGCCTGCATCTCCATGTGCTGATTAATTTTTAAGTGTTTCTGAACCAACATAATCTCTGCCTGTCCAGGGCTGGGCTTTTTGCAGCCATGTAGCACACTGGCCAAGAAAATTCGTGGTCCTGAAGGAGGAACAGAATTCTAGATGAATCACCCATGTCCTGGGCACAGCCCACCCAGGGAAGGACTCTGCTTCAAGGGAGCTGGCCTCATCCCCAATGCTGAAGGTCAGGCAGAGGTCAGGAGACCCAGGTTGCACTACTTTTTGTCTCCCTTGGAAGAAGATCAACATGTAGATTCTTCCTCTTCTACCTCTGCAACGCTATCTTTACCACCAGTCTCACACTCAGAGGCAGATGGGAGCATTCCCAGTGGAGTGACCTTGAGAAGCAGTGGAAAGGGCAAACCATGTAATATTGATCCAGTTGTGTGAAATCTCTGAACCTCAGGCTTTCTCAGCTTTCTCTAAGATTGCACTTTGTGGACTTATCTAAATTAATGTGCATAAAATACAAAGAATAATGGAGATGTCTAATAAAGAGAAGGACTTTGGAAGATGAAAAGGCAGTGTACTTGCCTATCAGTGGCTTGGAAGGAGAAGAATTAAGTCCATTTTAGACTGGCCACTTGGCAGCTGAGCTCATAAAGCCTCATCTCACACAGTAGAGGATAGCCTTTTGACTTTCCTGTTCAGGGTCTAGCCTGGCCACTTTGGGACCTCTGTATTTCAGCCTGGTGTGTAGATTTATCAGCTGATTTTCACTGGCTGTTTTTCTTGGAGCTTTGAGAGCTCCTCAAATCCTTTCTCCTTCCCTCATGTAGAAGGGCCTCTCCCTTAGACAAGCCTGGGACATCAGCTAAGGCTGAGGGGAATGAGGAGGCCACAGACTGTGGCCTGTTGCGGCCCATACTTCCTCTGCCCTCTAATCAGGACTTGGTCTGTGTCTTCTGGGGTGTGCTGCTGGAGCCCATGGGTGTTCTGAGTGGAGACTACTAAGGAGAGGGTTGAGCATGGCAGCTTGGCTGGTAACGAATCCACCTGCAATGCAGGAGACCCGGTTTGATTCCTGGGTCAGGAAGATCCCCTGGAGAAGGGATAGGCAACCCACTCCAGTATTCTTGGCTTCCCTGGTGGCTCACCTGGTAAAGAATTTGCCTACAATGCGGGAAACCTGGGTTTGATTCCTGGGTTGGGAAGATCCCCTGGAGAAGGGAAAGGCTACCCACTCCAGTATTCAGAGCTGGAGAATGCCATGGACTGTACAGTCAGTCCATGGGGTCGCAAAGAGTCAGATTCGACTGAGTGACTTTCACCTCCACTTTTTTTTTCACTTTTTGAGCAGTTTGGTGGTCCCTGTGCTTGAAGTGCTGAGTGATGCACTTCAAGACATGCCATTCCTTTATAGCACAAATTTTTCCCGACATCCAGCAACATTTTCTAGCCCATCAGAAGGGAAAGGGATCAAAGGAGGGGACCTGGGACATGGGTTGCTTTGGGCAGATCTATGCCACTGTGACAAGGAATGTCTTGCCGGAGTGTTCCTGAGGCATGGCTGTGCCCACCAAGTTTCCAGTCCTGCATGTGGGTGTGTGTATGGGTGAGTTTGGGAGGTGGTACACAGTTCTGTGTGTACAGATGCTCTGGATATGTGTGAGGTTCAGCACTAGGGGGGCCTCTAGGATTTGTCTGTAGCTTAATCTCCCACCCACCCACCCTGCTCCTGGAGGGGGAGCTGTAACTCTGCCCTCAGGCTACCTAGCTGCATTTCCCCTCCCCACCAACCCACCAACCTCTTGTTCTGTCATAACAAGAAGCTTTGGCAGAAAGGGAGGGAGCGTGGGTGCTGTAGAGAGAAAAACACCCCAAAGTTTCAGTAAAATGGCAAGAGAGATGCCAGCACACAGGGAGCAGGAGCCTTCTGTGTCTCGCAGCCTGCACTGCTGGGCTGGGGAACTTATACCACGATTTCCTTTCCTTCCTTCCTCATTCTTTCCCATTTCTTCCCACTAGGTATTTGGGAAAGGGAAACCTGTGGTGAGGGAGAAAAGGAACAGATTCTTGTCTTAGGGACCAACATCTTTTGTAACCAACAGAATAGGCATTTCTGGGCCCAACTTGCTTTAGGCAAAGTGGAATGTGTTTGTGTGTGTGTGAAAGAGTTTGTTATGTGTGTATGTGTGCAAATATCTGTATCTGTGTGTGTGTTTGTGGGAGAGGGACAGTAAAAATAGAACAGAAAAAAGCAAACACAGTCTTGGTTAGGTATCTGCCTTGGTTAACCCACACATGAATACTTGAAAATTGACTGTATTTGTGTAATAGGTTGGCCATTACCCAGTTTTTGCAACATTAGAATAAATATGCATAAAAGGAAAAAAATCTCAGGATTGACATTTTTCCTCCTGCTTTTGTAATTAGAGCATTTCATTTGTGCAATGGCTCCATTTCTATAGGGTAAAAACCTCTCTTACTCAATTCTCAGGAATGCAGTACTCTAATCTTTTCACCTAAATAAGAGCTAGAGTTCATCTTAGTACTATTTGCTTACAAAATATTTGAATTTGTAAACAGGATCCCAGGGGAAATGTTATCCTACTCAAGAAAACAAGTTACCTTTCACCTCTTTGAAGTGTCTATTTGCATTCCAACAATATGGTACTTGATAAATCACTCTGCTCTAGCAATTCATTAAAACAACTCCTAGAGGCAATACTTAAAAAATAAGGCTGTATTTATTTATTTAAAAGCCTGTAATGAGTGAACAGTTTATCTGAACTATGGATGTCCATTCATATATAATCGTAATACTTTTAAGTTTTATTGAATGCTCCTTGTGTACCAAGGACTGCATTAACTGCTTTACTTCTGTATTCTCATTTGGGCCTTCCTACCAGGGAGGTTTTAGAAAAGGCAGAGGAACCAGAGATCAAATTGCCAACATCCTCTGGATCATAGAAAAAGCAAGAGAGTTCCAGAAAAACATCTATTTCTGCTTCATTGACTATGCCAAAGCCTTTGACTGTGTGGATCACAATAAACTGTGGGAAATTCTGAAAGAGATGGGAATACAAGACCACCTGATCTGCCTCTTGAGAAATTTGTGTGCAGGTCAGGAAGCAACAGTGAGAACTGGACATGGAACAACAGACTAGTTCCAAATAGGAAAAGGAGTTCGTCAAGGCTGTATATTGTCACCCTGTTTATTTAACTTCTATGCAGAGTACATCATGAGAAAGGCTGGACTGGAAGAAACACAAGCTGGAATCAAGATTTCTGGGAGAAATATCAATAACCTCAGATATGCAGATGACACCACCCTTATGGCAGAAAGTGAAGAGGAACTCAAAAGCCTCTTGATGAAGATGCAAGTGGAGAGTGAAAAAGTTGGCTTAAAGCTCAACATTCAGAAAACGATCATGGCATCCGGTCCCATCACTTCATGGGAAATAGATGGGGAAACAGTGGAAACAGTGTCAGACTTTATTTTTCTGGGCTCCAAAATCACTGCAGATGGTGACTGCAGCCATGAAATTAAAAGACGCTTACTCCTTGGAAGGAAAGTTATGACCAACCTAGATAGCATATTCAAAAGCAGAGACATTACTTTGCCAACAAAGGTTCGTCTAGTCAAGGCTATAGTTTTTCCAGTGGTCATGTATGGATGTGAGAGTTGGACTGTGAAGAAGGCTGAGCACCGAAGAATTGATGCTTTTGAACTGTGGTGTTGGAGAAGACTCTTGAGAGTCCCTTGGACTGCAAGGAGATCCACCCAGTCCATTCTGAAGGAGATCAGCCCTGGGATTTCTTTGGAAGGAATGATGCTAAAGCTGAAACTCCAGCACTTTGGCCACCTCATGTGAAGAGTTGACTCATTGGAAAAGACTCTGATGCTGGGAGGGATTGGGGGCAAGAGGAGAAGGGGACGCCAGAGGATGAGATGGCTGGATGGCATCACTGACTCGATGGACGTGAGTCTGAGTGAACTCTGGGAGTTGGTGATGGACAGGGAGGCCTGGCGTGCTGCGATTCATGGGGTTGCAAAGAGTCGGACATGACTGAGCGACTAATCTGATATGACCAGGGATATGACCTTACTTTACAACTAAGCCATAGAGCTTAACCAAGTTTATTTATGTAGTATCAGGACAGAACTTAAATTCAAATTTTTTATTACAAACCCCATCCCTTACCTGTGGAGAAGGAAATGGCAACCCACTCCAGTACTCTTGCCTAGAAAATTCCATGGATGGAGGAGCCTGGTGGGCTATAGTCCATGGAATCGCAAAGAGTCAGACACAACTGAGCGACTTCACTTTACTTCATCCCTTACCCAACACGCTGTATTGCATCTGTTTGTATTTACTGATCAAGGATGGCAAACCATGCCAGCAGGAGGAATGATGATGCAGGTACCTAAAAGGGGCTGTCTCCACAGAATTCTTGGCTCCTGGTCCAGACCCAGGCTGCAAGGCCAGTGCCTTGGTATTTAGTGTGAGCCCCGCTCAGGGATGATAATTCCTGTTGTTGGGATGGGAGATAGTAAACCCAGCTGGAATATGGCCCATGAATCCCACTGGGATTTTTCAGTTCTCTCTGGGACTGCAGGTTTTTGTAGGGTTATCTCTGAAAGATGTATATAGCCTGAGACATTGGTGTGAGGAAATGAGTAAATATAAAGCATATCGTAAAGTATGTATTTAGTACTGTGATCATCAACCCAGCTGAGAATTAGCTCAGAAGGTTCTAGGAATAGTGTAGGACTTTGAGGAAGGGCATTGGCCCTGAACTGCCCTTCAGTTTGGAAGGGGTAAGGCAGAGAAGTGTGCATGTATACCAAGTCACTCCGGTCATGTCTGTCTCTTTTCAACCTCATGGACTGTAGCCCGCCGGGCTTCTCTGTCCATGGGATTCTCCAGGCAAGAATACTAGACTGGGTTGCCATGTCCTTTTCTAAGGGATCTTCCCATCCCAGGGATCAAACCTGCGCCTCTTATGTCTCCTGCATTGGCAGATGGGTTCTTTACCACTAGCACACCTGGGAAGCCCCCAGGGAGAGGAGGCAGAGAGGGGAAAAGGAAGGTGATAAGAAGAGTTGGAGGGGAGGGTGTAAGGGGTATGTGTGCCTGAGAGGAAGCATGCAACCCGATGAATAATGGAGAACAGCTTTATTACTTTCACTTTTTGAAATAAGAACTGGCTTATGAAGGTGGGGAGGGAGCAGCCTGGGAATAAATGAAATGAGAAAGGAAATTGAAACCATCATTTCTGGCCTGCTGATGAGAAGATGTCAGCATGTCCTTAGCCTCTTGCTGTATTCAGTGCTTTTCTAGAGATAAATGGTGGTGCTCAAACAGGTTCCATCGGGGCTCTAGAATATTCTGATTATGAAGAAAGAGGACTGGAAGTTGGGGACTAGTTGCTTAGTCTCTGAAGGACTTTTTATACATGAGCTATTCCACCATTAGCATTGGATTTAACTGCAAAACTGAAGGGAGGTCAAATAAGAACTTATAAAAGAGTAGGTTATACGTTGCTGGGGTCTCTAGCAAGATGACTCTAGGGATAGATTTGTTGAAATATCTAGAAAGCAAAGACTTGGAAACACCTGCACGAAACCACTGAGAAGCCTAGCAGAGCACAGGATACTTGGAACAAGCCTGCCTTTAGGCCTTTCCTCACCAGAAGCCAGGTCAGAGGGCAGGGGAGAGAAGCAGTTCAGTCACTAGGTACCTGAAGGGGCTAGAGAGAGAGGCTGGCTCAGGGACATAGCCTGAGAAAGCAGCCCCTGTGCTAAAATTCATGTGAAGTTCTCTGTGAGGACTCACTCCCTGCAAGGGGAGACAGGCAGAGTGTACACCTAAGACCAGGCATCTTGATCCCGAATTCTTCATTTGACTCTCCTCGGCATCCAGGCAAAGGGGGTTATTTAATAAAACTCAGGAGACTTCCCTGGTGGTCCTGGTGGCTAAGACTTCAAGTTCCCAGTGCAGGGGACCTAGGTTCAATCCCTGGTCAGGAAACCAGGTCTCACCTGCTGCAACTAAGAGTTCACATGTGGCAACTAAAGACCCTGCATGCTGCAACTAAGACCCAGCACAGCCAAATAAATAAGTAAATAAAATAAATACTAAAAGAAAGTTGGGAGAAGTGGGCAAATATCACAACTTAATGGATTAACCAAGGTCTGAGGCCCTCCTTTGGGGTGTACAGGCCCAGCACAGGGAGCAGTTTTACCCCTGGGGCAGATTTTGCTGACTCATGAATAAATGAAAAACTACACAGTCTGAAATCCTGCCTCTAACAGAGAAGATGGAGAACCTGAGACAGAAAGAGAGATTGAGGGGTGCTATGAATACCAGAATCCCAGTCCCAGGATTCTGAGGGACTTGTCTGATGGGACAATACCAGACACTTGAATCTCCTATTGAAAGCCTTATCCATCAGCTTCCCTGATAGCTCAGTTGGTAAAGAATCCACCTGCAATGCAGGAGACCCTGATTTGATTCCTGGGTCAGGAGGATCCGCTGGAGAAGGGATAGGCTACCCACTGCAGTATTCTTGGGCTTTCCTCATGGCTCAGCTGTTAAAGAATCTGCCTGCAGTGCAGGAGACCTGGGTTCAATCCCTGTGCAGGAGTCAATAAACACTTCTTGAGCACTTATGAAGTTATTTGAGGGATACATTAAAAAAAAAAATGCTGTGGCTAAAGATCTTGAATGCCACAATGAAGACCTGGCACAGCCAAGTAGATAAGTAAATGCTGCTGCTGCTGCTGCTAAGTCGCTTTAGTCATGTCCGACTCTGTGCGACCCCAGAGATGGCAGCCCACCAGGCTCCCCCGTCCCTGGGATTCTCCAGGCAAGAATACTGGAGTGGGTTGCCATTTCCATCTCCAATGCATGAAAGTGAAAAGTGAAAGTGAACTCACTCAGTCAGTCGTGTCCGACTCTGTGCGACCCCATAGACAGCAGCCCACCAGGCTCCTCCGTCCATGGGATTTTCCAGGCAAGACTACTGGAGTGGGGTGCCATTGCCTTCTCCGGATAAGTAAATATATGTAAAAAAGTATGAGACTGCTCCTACTCTGGAGGAAATTAATGTCTTCTGATGAGATGGGCACCTTCTCCTTCAGCCATTTCCTTCATCACTTTCACATGTGTGATCCTTTGTGCGTGTTCTCAGTAGTGTCTGACTCATTGCAACCCCATGGACTATAACCCACCAGGTCCCTCTGTCCATGAGATTTCCAGGCAGGAGTACTGGAGCAGGTTGCCATTTCCTTCTCCAGAGGATCTTCCAGACCCAGAGATTGAACCCTAGACTCTTGTGTCTCCTACGTTGCCAGGCATATTCTTTACCACCAGCGCCACCTGGGAAGCCTGTTTGATCCCTTACCTCTACACTTTCTGTCCTCTTTTCTTTTCCTCTCTTTTCTGGCCCGTTTTTGTTCCCTTCAGTCATTTTCCTCTCTGAATATCCTTGCTGTCCGTCTCCCACTTGATCATCTCTAACCTTGTTTCTTGGTCTTCCCAACTTCCCTCATGCCCTGGGATGATGAGAAGCTAGCTTAATGCTGGCTCCAGATTGCTGTAGGCCTCTGGCAGAGATTAAAATTCTGTGGTCCTATGTGTCTAGACTTGGACAGGCACAGGGATTCCTGATTTCCCAGAGTTTAGAAACTGCTTAAATGAGCTAGGTCAGGAAGCAACAGTTAAACTGGACATGGAACAACAGACTGGTTCCAAATAGGACAAGGAGGATGTCAAGGCTGTATATTGTCACCCTGTTTATTTAACTTATATGCAGAGTACATTATGAGAAACGCTGGGCTGGAAGAAGCACAAGCTGGAATCAAGATTTCTGGGAGAAATATCAATAACCTCAGATATGCAGATGACACCACCCTTATGGCAGAAAGTGAAGAGGAACTCAAAAGCCTCTTGATGAAAGTGAAAGTGGAGAGTGAAAAAGTTGGCTTAAAGCTCAACATTCAGAAAATGAAGATCATGGCATCCGGTCCCATTACTTCATGGGAAATAGATGGGGAAACAGTATCAGACTTTATTTTTCTGGGCTCCAGAATCACTGCAGATGGTGATTGCAGCCATGAAATTAAAAGACGCTTACTCCTTGGAAGGAAAGTTATGACCAACCTAGATAGCATATTCAAAAGCAGAGACATTACTTTGCCAACAAAAGTTCGTCTAGTCAAGGCTATGGTTTTTCCTATGGTCTTGTATGGATGTGAGAGTTGGACTGTGAAGAAGGCTGAGCGCCGAAGAATTGATGCTTTTGAACTGTGGTGTTGGAGAAGACTCTTGAGAGTCCCTTGGACTGCAAGGAGATCCAACCAGTCCATTCTGAAGGAGATCAGCCCTGGGATTTCTTTGGAAGGAATGATGCTAAAGCTGAAATTCCAATACTTTGGCCACCTGATGTAAAGAGTTGACTCATTGGAAAAGACTCTGATGCTGGGAGGAATTGGGGGCAAGAGGAGAAGGGGACGCCAGAGGATGAGATGGCTGGATGGCATCACTGACTCGATGGACGTGAGTCTGAGTGAACTCCGGGAGTTGGTGATGGACAGGGAGGCCTGGCGTGCTGCGATTCATGGGATCGCAAAGAGTCGGACATGACTGAGCGACTGATCTGATGTGATCTGAATATGTCAAAGTCTGTATGTACAGCCTGTATCAGAAGAGTCTTAACCATGTCCAAGTAACATTAAAGATATGAGTCAAGAAGCATGTTCTACTCTTGCTTTTGTTTCTATGTCTAATGGCCTAGACATAAAAACAACTTCCAATCCATGGAACAAGTTGATACGGAATGAGAGGGGTGGCGTGACTCATTAAAATTATAATAATAATGAGAAACAAGTAGGGAAAGACCATAGAAAATGACAAGTTTCATGGGTGAGACATTCTGTTTTCCTACATTGTATACTTGGTGAATGTGTGTGAGTAATCAGTACACCCAGACTGTACTACTATTGAACTGAACTACTGAATGCTGTTAAACAAGGGAATAGGTTAAGCAGCTCTTTTCTAAGGAGGTCACAGAGCAGAGACAATTTGTTCTAGGGTCCCACTTTCTTAGGACTTGACATCTATTTCCTATCATAGTCCTGGAAGTTGAGGAATTCTTTCCTTCCTCTCTTTTTTCCTCTTTTCTTCCACAAAAATGTGATGAGCATTTATCATAAAGCAGGCTCTTTTAGGTCCTGGGAAAATACAAATGAGTAAAAACCACTCTCTGCTCAAAGAAGCTTATAGTCTGGTTTAGTTATTTCCTGGTATTTACAGGTCCATTTCACTGCCATGGTGAAATGAGAAAAAACAAGGACAATGTAATGAGTCTTTAAGTAAAGCTAAATATATTCAATATAAAACCTCTCCTCTTTAATGTGAGGTTATATTCGTATTTTCACGCTTTCCTGAAAAGATGATATTAATAGTAGATAGTAGTTTTCTCCTTTAACTTTACTTATTTGGCAGAAAATCAGCCATATCTCAAGAATTGTGTGTTTGTGAGGGAAATCTACTGGTTAAAGGTTAATTTTCTCATTCCAGCGGTGGGTCTAAGAAAAGACCTTTTTTACCCCAAGGAGTGGACCTATGCAGGGAACATGGATTTGCTAGTCAGAGTGAAGTCGGTCAGTTGTGTCTGACACTTTGCAACCCCACGGACGGTAGCCTACCAGGCTCTGCCGTCCATGGGATTTTCCAGGCAAGAATACTGGAGTGGGCTGCCATTTCCTTCTCCAGCGGACCTTCCCAACCTAGGGATCGAACCCGGGTCTCCTGCATTGCAGACAGACGCTTTACCGTCTAAGCCACCTGAGACAAAAGCAGGCTCTGTTGCTACTTCCCACCCTCACTAGACTCAGAAATAAGGGAAGGGGAGAGATCCTGGTCCCAAGATAGTCAAGGTTTGTAAATGTCCTCTCTAGAGAGCAGCTGCTCCTCCTGACAGCACAGAGGGGATAGCCAATGTCCCAGGAGCCCACGGGCCCAGGAAGTTCTGGGTTCATCTCTTCTAGCCAGAGTGAGGGGGTGGTGAGAAGGAGAAGGAAGGATAGCAACTCTACAGGGAGATCCAGCAAGTGTAACAGGAAAAGCTCATGAAACAGGAACAGTCTGCTCCACAGTGAGAAGCCTCTGGGCTCTATCTTTTATGGGGTAATGGAATGTGGTCACCAGCTTTTATCAAAATTAACCAGGCATTCAGGTGTTCCATGGCCAAGGCACAAATAACCCACCCGCCAATCCTTTTAATCATATCACTTAGCCAGTCACACTCCTGCTATCAGCAAAGCATTAGCACCTAAACTCAGACTACTGCACTATAACAAGACTGCATCATCCTGTTTATAGCTTAGGGCTTATGGGTTTGAACTAATTTAGGAATCAGTTTGGGACCAAATGGAGAAAGTCTTGTTGTGAGTCAGCAGTTTGCTTAGTGAGTAAGATGCAATGCATGCGTAGAATCCAGAGGTTAGGGAGTCACCGGTCTTACTAAAGATTCAGACATATAAGCAATTATTTCAGTAGAGTGTAATAATTGCATGTACAAAGGCACAGAGAACTGTGATATAGGAGGAGCATGATAAGTTTAGTAGGAGTAGAAGGAAGATATAGTTGGTGGGAGTTTCTGAAAAGGGGACTAGAAATGGAGGGTGGAGTCTGATTGTGAGGGGCCAGCCAGGATAGATTCATAGGAAGCAGAGCTGAGGAGAGAGCTACTGACCAAGGGATTAGGAAGGTGAGGGAAGGCTTTCCTAAGGAGTTGGCCCTTGGGATGGGTCTCTTTCTAGACCTCTCTTTAAGTCTCTCTTCTCTTCTTCCTTTCCCCCTGCCCCACATTTTCATGCTAGGCCCAGAACATCCTCGCAGCCTGCTGCTCTAATTACTTCATCCCATTTTAATTCTGCTGAGTTAGGAGCCTCTGAACTCAAGAGGAAATTCACGCAAAATACCAGACAAATTGAATGTGCTGGCATTTCAGAAATACGGCTGACCCTATCTGCCCCTTCATGTTTGCTTCCTCTAGCACTGCCTCAACCAGCAGCAGATTGAAAAATCAACAGTAGGATGTGCTGATGAGAAGAGGTGATGGCACTGATGAAGTAAGAACTGGGGTTAACTGACTTACTGGAGTCATTACCTTTTATGGAAAGAGAGAAGGACAGGGTGAGGTCTTTCTGATAGGGGGCTTTCCCTAGACCCTTTTGGAAGCTTCTGGGATCCATCTTTGCAGCTCCAAAACTTTGTGAGTGTTTGTGAGTTGTAATATTTCTTCTTCCTTAGTGATATTTGCAAATTGGGAGAGATACCCTTATTCTCAGCTGTTTATTGATGGAGATGTATAGAATGACTTCTCAGAATGAAGGGATTTCAGTTTATAAATCAGCAGTTCCCAAATTTTTTTGCTCTCAGGATTTCTTTGTACTCTTAAAAATTATTGAAGGCCTCCCAGAGCTTTTGTTTGTGGGTTATCCATATCAGTATTTACTGTACCAAAAATTAAAACTGAGAAAATAATATTTATTAACCCATCTTAAGATAACAATAATAAACCATTATATGTTAACTTAAATATTATATTTTAGTTAACATTAGAAGACATCTGGATTCTCAGTTCTGCTTCTGTATTCAGTATCAATATTTTGTTTTGGTTGAAGTATATGAAAAAAATCTGGCCTCAGAGAATTGGAAAAGGTAGGAGTATTTTAGATTTCCAATAATTGTGGATATTTTTCTTTGATATTACACCAAAACTCTACACATGGTCATTTCTTAAAGATCACTTGCAATGTGGAATCTGAAACTATCATTTTCTACTCCATTACATTAAAATCCATTTGTTTAACTTGTACTTTGAATAAATTTTGTAATGTCATACATTGGTCATTTGGAAAATATAGATCCTCTGAATTGTATATATCTTTCAAATGTTGATACATTTCATTTACAATATTTTAAAAATCACATTCATTGTATCACCATCAATCTCATCAGGGAAGTCTTTAAGCATTGGGTAGCCATCAAGTTCATGGTGGCAGATACAAGTGTCTCAAAATTCTAATTTTCACTTGAAAGCTTGAATTTTATCATTGGCAGCAAAAGCTGTCAGTTGTTTTCCTTGAAGTGACAGGCTAACTTTGTTCATTTTTGGGAAACTGTCTGCCAAACACTCAAATCTGAATAATCTTAGTTTGTCTTCTATAGTTATTCTAACAAGTAAAAATGATATTCCATGAAAGAGGGTAATTCAGCTTGAAACTCAAAAAATTGCAAAATGCTTTTCCTAGAGACAACCATTATACTTGAGATACAGCAGAAGTGCTTTATGTGTGCTTCCTATTTCCTCAGACAGAATATTAAAAAGATATACTCAAAGGTTGAGATTTAGTAAAAATTAATAGTGTTTACAGTTATATCAAGTTCAGTCCTAAGTTAAAGTGAATTTTTTTTTTTTTTTTTTTTTTTACTGCAATGAAGAATACAAGAACTGCTTGTACAGTTTAGTGCCACTGCAAGATATAAGCTATTTTACCCACTATTGCATTTGCACCATCAGTGCAAATGTCAGCACGGTGAAAAATGAAAATAATGTCTTAATTTTGTTATCAAAATAGTTTTGACCTTAAGGACTTTTAGAGTCTTGGGAACCTCCCAGTGGAGGAAAACTACTACCCTAAATGACGTGGCCAAGTTCCTCAGGATTTGACTCAAAGTCTCTTTTCTTCTCACTCTCTGCTGTCTCCTTAGGCAAACTTATCTACTGCCTTTGAACAAATGACCCACACATTTGTTATCCCTATCCCTGACTCCTTCCTGGAGCTGGAGACCCATGTATCTAGCTGTCAACTTAACATTGACACTTGGATGTCTTGAAGGCTCCTGAAGGGCAACCTCAGACTTTGCTTGTGGTCTTTTCCTCCCTTGTTTTCTTCCATCATGTTATCCAAGCTGGAATCCTTGTTCTCACACTCTCTCCACACTCTCCCTCCTCCATATCCACTCAGTCACCGAGTCCTGTAATTTTACCTCCTAAATATCTTTTTAGTCCACAACTAATCTCTATCACTACCACCACCACCACCACTACGGAAGTTAGAGGCACCATTATCTCTTGCTTGGAATTACCACAACAGTCCCCCTTCAATCTATTCTCTTCGTTGTAGCTAAGTGATCTTTTCAAAACCTGTATTTGATCCTGCCAAAACTCTGCTTAAACCCTTTAATGACCTCCCGTTGCTCTCAGGATGAAGGTCAAAAATTTTAATTCGATCTGACTGCCTAATCTATGTCAAGTTCTTCATTATATACTCTCCTTAAACATGTTCTTTCTTTAATAACGCTCATCATGATTTGTACTTAAATATTCATTAGTGGGATTGTTTGGTTAGACTGTAAATTCCTTCCTTGATGAGACTGTAAGTTTCAGGAGAGCAGATATTTTATAAATATTTACTGAGTCAGTGATGAAATGAGACCTAGGACAATTCCTGTGAGCATAGATTAACCACTGAAAAATAAGTCATCTGCCCCAGGCCCCTGAGTTGGGGGAAGACCTATTTTTATTTTTATTGTCTCATACCATTTTGAAAAAAAATGCTACCTTGTGTGAGGCTTTCCATCAAAGCATCCTCCTAAGTGTGGGAGCACATTAATCTTCCTTTTGACATAGAAGCCCTCTTTGCTCCCTATCACTCATGCTGCCAGCGGCTCTTGGAGAGCGTTAGCTAGCAATTCTGGCCCTTCAGGAATATAAAGGAGGACGCATCTCTCTCTCCCACTAGGTGCTTGGCTAGGAGGCTCATTTCAGCAAAAGGGAATAAAATATATCAAGTGGAGGTGCCAAGAGGGAAACAAAAAGAGGATGAGTCATGATGTTTGTCCAGGGAGACTTCAATCTACTATGGAGGACAGAGCCCCATCTTGGTTTTTTTGGGTTTTTTTTTTAGCTGAGCTCAGTATAGCACTGGAAGTGGTCCTTCCTACAGGAGGGAAGGGAAACAATGTTTATTAAGCACCTACTCTGTTAGTAAGCAACTACCAGACTGTTGTTCTCTCAATTAGTCTTTTTTTTTTTTTTTTAATCATTTATTTATTTATTTTTGGCTGTGCTGGGCCTTCATTGCTGCACAGGCTTTTCTCTAGTTGCAGCGAGCGGGGGCTATTCTCTAGTTGCAGTATGCAGGCTTCTCATCGTGGTGGCTTCTCTTTTTGAGGACCACAGGCTCTAGGGAGCTCAGGCTTCAGTAGTTGCGGCTCCCGGGCTCTAGAGCATAGGCTGAATAGTTGTGGCACTCGGGCCTAGAGGCATGTGGGATCTTCCTGGACCAAGGATCAATCCCATGTCTCCTGCACTGGCAGGCAAATTCTTTACCACTGAGCCACCAGGGAAGCCCCCTTTTATTTAATCTTTACAACAATCCTGTGAAGTAGTAATTTTCCCCATTTGTTTAGATGAGAAAAAACTGAGGGCCAGAGAGGTAAAATAACTTGTATAAGTAACACAGTTAGAATATATATATTAGGTCTGTTTATCTACCCACTCCACATCCCCCTTTGTGACTCTGTACTGGTAAAAACTTGGCTGCAGGCAATGTTATATACCACATGACACCTCTCACCCCAACTTCTTAAACTATCATTTACCCACCTCCATCTTCCTCCGCTCTTAGGTAATTGAACCAGAGGGAGATTCTGACCCAAGGTCAGTCCGTTCATGGGCTAGCCAGTCACCTCTAATTTATGGCCCCGTGGAGAAAAGATGATTTGAGCCAATTTGATTCCCTCTATCTATCTATCCCTTTACTTTAGGTTAGGAAACCTCAACCTAAAGTAAAGAGTTTTCAGCAGTAATCAGAGCCTGCAAGAGAAGCATATTTGCCCAGTGGAGCTGAATCACATTAGGGGCCAATGGAGCCTGACACGACAGAGCCATGACTTCCAGTTGCTGAGGAGCCTTGAATTTAAATTCCTTCCCAGCTCCAGTGACTGCCCTTGGAGGTCCTGAGAGGCCCAAACCTCTATACTTGAGTTAACTTAAGGGGATCTCTTTTCCTGTGAGTTGGACTCACAGGGTTACAGAGTAGCAGAGTCAGAATCTGAACCCAAGTTCATCTGACTGCACACCTTGACTCCTTTCATTTTTCCACACTGCAACGGGGGAATCCCTGAGCAGTGTCAAGGCCCAGCACCCTGGAAGTGAACACAGTCAAGTTTGGAGAGTGGTACCAGGTTAAACTAAGATCATGGCATCTGGTCCCATCACTTCATGGGAAATAGATGGGAAAACAATGGAAACAGTGTCAGACTTTATTTTGGGGGGCCCCAAAATCACTGCAGATGGTGACTGCAGCCATGAAATTAAAAGACGCTTACTCCTTAGAAGGAAAGTTATGACCAACCAAGACAGCATATTCAAAAGCAGAGATGTTACTTTGCCAACAAAGGCCCGTCTAGTCAAGGCTATGGTTTTTCCAGTGGTCATGTATGGATGTGAGAGTTGGACTGTGAAGAAAGCTGAGTGCCGAAGAATTGATGCTTTTGAACTGTGGTGTTGGAGAAGACTCTTGAGCGTCCTTTGGACTGCAAGAAGATCCAACCAGTCCATTCTAAAGGAGATCAGTCCTGGGTGTTCATTGGAAGAACTGATGCTAAAGCTGAAACTCCAGTACTTTGGCCAGCTCATGTGAAGAGTTGACTCATTGGAAAAGACTCTGATGCTGAGAGGGATTGGGGGCAGGAGGAGAAGGGGACGACAGAGGATGAGATGGCTGGATGTCATCACCGACTCAATGGGCAAGAGTTTGGGTGAATTCCGGAAGTTGGTGATGGACAGGGAGGCCTGGCGTGCTGCAGTTCATGGGTTTGCAAAGAGTTGGACGTGACTGAGTGGCTGAATTGAACTGAACCAAGTTAAAGAAGGATGTCTGAGGAACCCTTTCCTGCTGGGTCCTGTGAGGTGGTCAAAAGACATTAATAATGGCTGGCCTTGCTTTGGGAAATACAAACCATGCTGGCTAGAAGCCCTTCCATTGTGTTACAGTTGAGTGTACAACGTCATGTGTGAAGTGACTAGTCATCAGTGATGTCTCTTAGTGATACATTCCCATAAAGGCCCTAGACCCTAGACTGGTCAGAAGAAGGAACTACAAAGCACCACTGCTCAGTCGCTTACGTGTGTCTGACTCTTTGTGACCCCACGGACTGTGGCCCGCCAGGCTCCTCTGTCTATGGGATTTCCCAGGCAAGAATACTAGAGTGGGTTGCCATTTCCTTCTCCGGGGGATCTTACTGACTCAGAGATTGAACCCACATCTCCAGAACTGGCCGGCAGATCCTTTACCACTGAGTCACTGGTAAGCCCTGGAGCTGGGCAGATGGGGATTCAAACCCTCTTCCTGCCTGTCTGCCCCTGAGCAGGGCAACACTGTCTTCTCACTGTTTCCTATTATTATATCCTTATTGGTAAGAAGTGGAGAAAATTCCTACCTCACAATAAGGATTATAAGAGATAAATATGCAACACCCTATGCTCAGGGAGTTAGTGTTTGATGGATACAGAGTCTGAGTTGGGTAAGATGAAAGTGCTCTGGTGAGTGATGGTAGTGATGGTTGCACAACAGTGTGAATGTACTTTATGTGACAGAACTGTACGTTTAAAAATGGTTAAAATGGTAAAATTTTATGTTATGTCTATTTTACATTTAAAAAAAAAAAGGGTTTTAAAATGGTCTCCCATTTTGCAAGTGCTTTGTAGGTGCTGGTTTCTGTTTTTATCCCCTGTGGCAGAAGCCAAGGTCCAGTCAGTCCCAATGCTCTTAACCCAAGGCAACCCTCTGACCTCTCCTCCAAGACCCTAAGGCACTGGGCCTACTGTGGCCCTTGCCCTAGAGAGCTGGAGGCCCATCAGGGCAATGAAGTAAAGTCCTCAGACCTGGGAGGTCAGGGCAGTACTCTGAACTGAGCACTTTCCAGGTCAAGAGGCCAACGCTTGAAGCTGCGGGGGCAGAGGAGAGCTGGGTTTGAGTTTTGACCAGGCCTAGCCTCAAGATGCCACAGGTCAGTGTGCAAGGCTCTGACTGCCAAGAGAGGAGCCCCAGAGAGAATCCTCATTGGGGAAGAGTGGGTGGATGAGCTGCATCTCTGCTGGAAACTCCAGAGTTCTTCTGGGTGGGCGCTTTTCTCTCTGGCTGCCAGTGTTCTCATCACACCACTAGCAGTGCTCCTTATGGGCCTTGTGAAAGGGCCTGGTGCCCTCACCCTTTCCTCACAGGAACCTCCCTGCCTCCCCCAAAGGTGTGCCTGTGTTAATATGATAATGCTGTGACAATGGCCAGGAAATGACCTCAGCTAACTGATTAGGCCCTCTGGAATGGCATCTGAGACACTGCTTTCATTTTCCCTGGTGAGGAGGCAGCCAGGGCCCAGGGCTGAAGCACAGACACTGGCTGGGAAATTGTATCCGGAAAAGCACTGAGGGGGAAAATTGGAAGTATCAGAATTTCCCAGGTCGCTGTTCCATAGGGGCCAAAATCATTAGCAGCAGCACTAATTATGATCCGGGAGTGTCAGGCCTGGCTGCCGAGCCTGCCCAGGTAGTCCTTGAGAGCCGCCCTGGGAGCCAGCAGGGCAGAAGAGCTGCAGGGATGCCTGGGAAGAGAGAAGCTGGGAGAGGAGAGATAGCAGGGTCATTCAGACACGTGGATAAGGGGAGCTGGGTAAGATTCAGTTGCTGGGTGCCCTCCTGTCCTTCAGAATGCTTGGGACTGTGATGGGAAGGGTGGAATTTAGGCTGCTAGAATGATTTCTACCTGCTGGGAATTCAGAATTGTCTCCACTTCCTCTCTCCTCATTGTCTTGAGTCGTCAATGCCCCACTGAAAATTCTCTTGTTGTCAGTGTCACTGGTGGCTTCTCATTTCAGCGGGATTCCTTAGTCCTCCTTTTACTCATCTTGCAGCAGCATTTGACATGTATGTTCACTCTTTTCTTTCTAAGACATCCTCTTCATTGGGCTTCCCAGACGCTCCTCTCTCAGTTCTTCTCCTACCTCCTCAATGTCCAGTGCTGTCTCCTCATTTCCCCTACCTCTATTGCCCTAGGACTGTCATCATAGCTTTGTTCTTCTTTCTCCACCCTCCCTAGATAATCCCATCTATCTCAGAATGTTAAAATCACCTATATGTTTAGTTCAGTTCAGTTCAGTTCCCTCGCTCAGTCGTGTCCGACTCTTTGCGACCCCATGAATTGCAGCACGCCAGGCCTCCCTGTCCATCACCAACTTCGGGAGTTCGCCCAAACTCTTGTCCATCGAGTCGGTGATGCCATCCAGCCATCTCATCCTCTGTCGTCCCCTTCTCCTCCTGCCCCCAATCCTTCCCAGCATCAGAGTCTTTTCCAAGGAGTCAACTCTTTACATCAGGTGGCCAAAGTATTGGAATTTCAGCTTTAGCATCAGTCCTTCTAAAGAAATCCCAGGGCTGATCTCCTTTAGAATGCACTGGTTGAATCTCCTTGCAGTCCAAGAGACGCTCAAGAGTCTTCTCCAACACCACAGTTCAAAAGCATCAATTCTTCGGCACTCAGCTTTCTTCACAGTCCAACTCTCACATCCATACATGACCACTGGAAAAACCATAGCCTTGACTAGACGGACCTTTGTTGGCAAAGTAATATCTCTGCTTTTGAATATGCTATCTAGGTTGGTCATAACTTTCCTTCCAAGGAGTAAGCGTCTTTTAATTTCACGGCTGCAGTCACCATCTGCAGTGATTTTGGAGCCCCCAAAAATAAAGTCTGATACTGTTTCCACTGTTTCCCCATCTATTTCCCATGAAGTGATGGGACCAGATGCCATGATCTTCATTTTCTGAATCTTGAGCTTTAAGCCAACTTTTTCACTCTCCTCTTTCACTTTCATCAAAAGGCTCTTTAGTTCCTCTTCACTTTCTGCCATAAGGGTGGTGTCATCTGCATATCTGAGGTTATTGATATTTCTCCCGGCAATCTTGATTCCAGCTTGTGCTTCTTCCAGCCCAGCGTTTCTCATAATGTACTCTGCATATAAGTTAAATAAGCAGGGTGACAATATACAGCCTTGACGTACTCCTTTTCCTATTTGGAACCAGTCTGTTGTTTCATGTCCAGTTCTAACTGTTGCTTCCTGACCTGCATATAGATTTCTCAAGAGGTAGGTCAGGTGGTCTGGTATTTCCATCTCTTTCAGAATTTTCCACAGTTTATTGTGATCCACACAGTCAAAGGCTTTGGCATAGTCAATGAAGCAGAAATAGATGTTTTTCTGGAACTCTCTTGCTTTTTCCATGATCCAGTGGATGTTGGCAATTTGATCTCTGGTTCCTCTGCCTTTTCTAAAACCAGCTTGAACATCTGGAAGTTCATGGTTGATGTATGCTGAAGCCTGGCTTGGAGAATTTTGAGCATTACTTTACTAGCATGTGAGATGAGTGCAGTTGTGCGGTAGTTTGAGCATTCTTTGGCATTGCCTTTCTTTGGGATTAGAATGAAAACTGACCTTTTCCAGTCCTGTGGCCACTGCTGAGTTTTCCAAATTTGCTGGCATATTGAATGCAGCACTTTCATAGCATCATCTTTCAGGATTTGAAATAGCTCAACTGGAGTTCCATCACCTCCACTAGCTTTGTTTGTAGTGATGCTTTCTAAGGCCCACTTGACTTCACATTCCAGGATGTCTGGCTCTAGGTGAGTGATCACACCATTGTGATTATCTGTGTCGTGAAGCTTTTTTTTGTACAGTTCTTCTGTGTATTCTTGCCACCTCTTAATATCTTCTGCTACTGTTAGGTCGATACCATTTCTGTCCTTTATGAGCCCATCTTTGCATGAAATCTTCCTTTGGTATCTCTAATTTTCTTGAAGAAATCTCTAGTCTTTCCCATTCTGTTGTTTTCCTCTATTTCTTTGCATTGATCACTGAGGAAGGCTTTCTTATCTCTCCTTGCTATTCTTTGGAACTCTGCATTCAAATGCTTATATCTTTCCTTTTCTCCTTTGCTTTTCGCTTTTCTTCTCTTCACAGCTATTTGTAAGGCCTCCCCAGGCAGCCATTTTGCTTTTTTGCATTTCTTTTCCATGGGGATGGTCTTGATCCCTGTCTCCTGTACAATGTCATGAACCTCCGTCCATATTCATCAGGCACTCTATCTGTCAGATCTAGTCCCTTAAATCTAGCTATCTTCAGGCCCTGCGTCTCCCCCTGAACATTATACTCATACCCAGCTGCTACTTGACATCTCCATGTGAATGTCACTCATAGTCCACTCAGAGTCACTGGTACCCCAGTCTTCTCCATGGCAATAAATGCAACTCAGGTTCTATCAGTTTCCAAACTTTGGAGTCATTCCTGGATTTTCTCTTTCTTTCATGTCTCCTTATCTAATTCCTTGGAAAATATTGTCAGTTCTTCAACATATAACTTCCATCCTGTTGCCTAAGATAGATGCTCCAGCTGCCACTGTCATGTTTGTGAGATTCCAACTGATGGAAAGGGGAGAAGGAAGAAGTAGATAGCAGACCCCTTCCTGTAAGAACATGACCTGAAAGTTGCATATATCCCTCTACTCAAATCCCATCAACCAGCATTTTGTCACAAGACCACATTTCACTGCAAGGGAGCTTGGGAAATGTAGTTCTTTTTCTGAGTAGCCTGTGCCCAGCTAAAATGTGACAGGAGAGACTGAATTTGTGGGGGACATGAGTGAGCTCTGTCATAGTTCCTGAGTGGTTTTCTTGCTTCTGCTCTACCTCCCACAGGGTATTCTCAACACAGAAGCTGGAGTAGTCCATTAAAATCAGAACATTTCACTCTGTGCAGAACTTGCTAATCACTTCTCTCTCACTAGGCATGAAATCTACAATCCTTATAATCTACGGGGTCTTATGTAATTTGTGCACCATTCTCTCTCTTGCCTCATCTCCTATCTCTCTCCCATTGTTTACTCCACCCCAGGCTGTGTTCCTTGCAGAATGCCCCCAGTGCAGGGCTTTTGCATTGCTCTTCCCTCTGCCTGGAATGCTCGCCTCTCACATAGCTGCATGTCTAGCTCCTCTTCCTTCAGGTGTTTGCGTAAACGCTAGCTCCTCAGAATGGCTCTTCTTGAGCTCTGTTCCCACCATCTGTAGCCCTCTTACCTACCTTGTTGTTGTTGTTTTTTTTCAAGACAGTTAATGCCACCTGAAATGCATGTTTTTTTCCCCCACTAGGCCTTAGGATCTACATTCCACATATAGCAGGCGTGCTATGAACATTATTCCTGTTGAATAAATGAATGAAGATGGCTGTGCCTGGTATCAAAGGTGACAGGATGGGGTTTCTTTCCTAATCCATTCAGGGAGAACTCATTTCTTGATCACTGGTGTAGTTCCAGCTTGGAAACAGACTAGTTAGTTTCTTGTTCCTGGGCACTCTCTTCAGTTCAATTGATCAAATATTCATTAGGCAGCTAGTGTGTTAGACATTTAGTATGGTGGATATAAAAGAAGAAGCTATAGATCAGTATTGGCCCTCAGGAAACTTACAGCTTGGTTAGGAACCGAGATTTTGTCTTTTTTTTTCCTTGCAAGTGTGGCCATTCAGGTCCAGTATAAAAGGTCAGGAAAAGAGGAAAACCACTCTTTTCTTTTATGGCAACGTTGTGAATTGTTGTGGCCTGGGCTGTGGGAGAGGGACAGGTATAAAGAAAACCTGCCCCATTATAGATTATAGTTTTAGGTTATGATGGGCTTCACTCTCCTACTCGCTATGAAGTAGGGACTCACTCACTGGTGGTCTGCTTAAGAAACAGTTTGAATTAGTTCTTGTTCAGTGTATGAGGGGAAATAACATGAGATGCAGCAGGTAACCAGAGGGCTAGGGAGATGGAGAGGAGGGATGTGAATCTCAGGGGGGCCCAGGGGAAAGGTTGCTCAGAAAAACTGAGCAAGAGATAAATTACCTGAAAGGGTTGTTCCATTATCCTTTCCTGTTCTGGGCAAAATGCGAAAGGTCAGAGTTGATTATTTTCCCCAGACTCTTCTCTGCAGGGCCACTTAGACACTGCTCTGACATTTGCAGTCCGAGAAGATCAGAGGACTCCTCTGAGGCCTAGCTTTGGAAGTCAATGTTGGGAAAGTTCCTATTTTTTTTTTTTTCCTTTGGATGAGGTTGCTTATTGCATCCTCCCTAATTCTCCCTTCTTTTGACATTCCCCTTCAGTCTGAGAGGTAGAGCCAAGAGCAGTGGCTCATGAACTTAAAGCAAGCATTAGAGCTACCTGGCTGCTGCTGCTAAGTCGCTTCAGTCGTGTCTGACTCTGTACGACCCCATAGTTGGCAGCCCACCAGGCTCCCCCGTCCCTGGGATTCTCCAGGCAAGAATACTGGAGTGGGTTGCCATTTCCTTCTCCAATGCATGAAAGTGAAAAGTGAAAGTGAAGTCGCTCAGTCGTGTCTGACTCTTAGCGACCTCATGGACTGCAGCCTACGAGGCTCCTCTGTCCATGGGATTTTCCAGGCAAGAGTACTGGAGTGGGGTGCCATTGCCTTCTCCGAACTACCTGGAAGGTTTGTTAAAATAAGATTGCTGTTGTCACACCCAGAATTTACCAGTACAGTAGGTCTGGGTTAGGGCCTAAGAATTTTCATTCATAGCAAGGTCCCAGGTGCTGCTGGTCCCAATCACATTGGGAGAACCGCTGGCCTGAAGCAGTGGTTCTGATTTGGATCTAAAGGTGTCCCATCCATGACCTTCCATTTTAGTCCTTTCCCCCAATTCCCCAGCTACTGGGAAATGGGCCTTGAGTTATCCCAAGACTAATGTAAATTAGATGTCAAGGGGGACTGCCCTGGTGGTCCAGTGGCTAAGACTCTGTGTTCCCAATGCAGGGGACAACATTCTATCCTTGATAAGGGAACTAGATCCCACATGGTGCAACTAAGAGTTTGCATCTGAAACCGAAGATGCCACGATGAAGATCAAAGATCCTGCATGCCACAGCTAAGACCTGGTGCAGCCAAATAAATTAAAAATTATTTAGATAAAATAAGTTAAATGTCAAGGATTTCCTGATTACCAGAGTTATTGGCCAAGGCAGCCCCAGGAATCACCCTCCCTGTGAATCTTCGGCAATCTCTTCTACTCTCATTTGTCTGGGTGAGTGCAGATCTATTCCCACCATCCCTCACCCCATTCATGGAGGTGAGGATAAGTAAGGCCTCCTCAGCCAGGGAATCCTCAGATCTGAGAGTTGCAGAAACTGTTGTGGTAGAGGATGGGAGAACAATAGATGCAGAGTAAGCTGAGAAGGCAATGGCACTCCACTCCAATACTCTTGCCTGGAAAATCCCATGGATGGAGGAGTCTGGTAGGCTGCAGTCCATGGGGTCGCTAAGAGTCGGACACGACTGAGCGACTTCACTTTCATTTTTCACTTTTATGCATTGGAGAAGGAAATGGGAACCCAATCCAGTGTTCTTGCCTGGAGAATCCCAGGGACGGGGGAGCCTGGTGGGCTGCTGTCTATGGGTCGCACAGAGTCGGACACGACTGAAGCGACTAAGCAGCAGCAGCAAGCTGAGGAAACCCACCCCTCCTAGGTTTCTGGTTCTTTGAGATTAAAATATTTGTTTCTTCCTGGGCTCTGCTCAGCCCAGGACTGGGAAACCATTTATGCTTAATGTCCCCAACCATTAGCAGCCCAGCATGGGGCTCTGCTAATCAGGCTCCTTAATGGCTGTGCTGTGAAGAGTGAGGTTGTGAGTGTCTGCATCGGCTTCTCAGCCTTAGCTAGAGAGAAGCATCTAGACAAAGATCAGGGCCTAGATAGGCTCAGAGGTGTCCTAAGAATGATTCATGTTAGTGTAGGAGGCCCATCTTATTCACGGTAACTTGTCTTCCCACCTCCATTTTGGTAGAGATGCCAAATTAGGCCCCTTGGTCACTTCAGCTGAAATAAGAAGATACCTCCCCCCCACCCACCACCACACTCCCATTCCAGCCTTCTCTCCTACATTAGAAGACAATGAGCTTCTTTGGGAACATATTGCTGTATCAGGGGCCCTCATGCAACTGAGCGATTGACCATGCGTGCACACATTTAAGGGTAATAGATAATATTCTTAGAGAAGAGGTCATGCCTTGAATGCAGTCTCAGAATTTCAATATTTATATCTTGCTCCTCTTAACATCTCTTGATGCATTTGTTCTCGCTAGATAACTCAAACTACTGGCAGTTCCACAAGACCCTGGAAGGGAAAGTTGTTCTCCTCCCCATTACTCCCTTCAATGAGATACTTGAAAGAAGAGTTGAGTTTCTACTATTAAGAGGCATGGAGGGAGACAACAAGTGCCAGCTACTGGTTCCTACTCGCTCTTCCTTCATTTCTGGGAACTCCAAGGCCTGGGACAGGTTGAGCACCTTTAAGGGGGATCCCAACACTCAGCCTCTGCAGCCAGTCAGGATCACAGGGCTAGATAATTCTGACTTTTCCCAGGCAAGGAAAGCCTATATATTTGAAGCCACCAAAAAGCCAGCCCATTGGCCAAGACTTTGGGGGCCTCCTGTTTCCTGCGTTTTCTATCCTGGCCCCTCAGCCTCCGGTCTGAGCCATGGGGAATCCTGTCCAATCTGCTGGAACAGACCATCACAAGCTGCTCCTGTTGTGGTCTGGGCCGCCAGCTCCCCAGCCTGCTGCTGCTGGAAGGAGGCTACAATGTCAGTAATCAGTCCACAACCTCCCTCCACATGCCAGCCCTTTGTGGGGGAGGGGAGCCCATTTGGAAAGAATCACATCTGAAGCAGGCAATTTGGAGGGGTGTTGGGAGAATGGAGGAAGGGAAAACTGCTCAGGTTGCCAATTGGGCACAACCATGTTTTAGCCAGGCCACATTGTGCCCACGTTTTTCCTGTAGCCCAGGCTTCCCACGTGGCCCATTTAGGCCCATCTGCCCACTTCTCATTCTCTCTGCCGCTCCTGGGCCCTGGAGAAATGCCAGCATTTCCCTTCTCTGTCCCTTCTGCCTTCTGGGCCCCACCTGGCCCACCCCCAAGGTGTTCAAACATCCAGCTGGAGACTGGCTTAGAGGCAGGCAGTGTAAGCAGGGCAGGGGCTAGAACTGTAGTTTTGAGCTGATAATACTGTGTTCCAGAGCCAAGGATAGGTGGACGTACTTAGCACCTGAAATGTTACCTTTTTCCTGGTCTCCTAAACTACCAGGACGTAATCTCCCTGAAGAGGAGGAGACCAGTGCTGGACTCAGATCCATCCCTTTTCTAGCTGGTAGCTTTGGGCAAGTCAACTCCTCTGAGTCTCTGCTTCCTCAACTGTACAATGAGGGCATTAAATAGGGTAATGTGAGAAGAAATGGGTAAACTGGGAACTGCAGTACAGAGCTTATCTGTTTTCTGTCTTATCTGTTATCCTTCTTGTGCCCTGCCCTTCTGGGTCCCCCAGATACTGATCACACGGGGGATGGTGCTCTCTTGTCTGTCTAAGGGGTCAGGATGCTCTGAGAAGCACCCCCACCCTGTCAGGAACAGCCAGAGCTCTGAAAGCCCCGAGGAAGGGGTGCATAGTCCCACGTATGTGTTGTTTTTCCAAGAATCCAAGGGAGTGGAATGACTTGAAGATAACTGAAGTCACAGGAGGCGCTGTGGGATGCCGGTGTGGGGTCTCATTTCCTTCACTTTGCTCCAGAAGTCTCCAGAGTATGGATGTGCTGGGTTTTTCTCCTGCCTGGCTCTGGCCAGGTTTGGAGGAGGAATCCCCACTGAAGATTGCTGTCAGACTTGCCTTTCCCTCCCCCAGCCTCATCTTTGGTGATTTAAAGAAATTATTTGGACACAAGAGTTAATGGAAGTAGGTTGCTAGTGTGTGGGCGAATTCATCATTGTCTCCCTGCGTCCTAATAGCAGATCTGTCTTTCAGGGTGAGATACCTGGAGTGACTTTCAAAGGTCTGAGAAATATAGGCTCTCTTGGGAGGGCAGAATTGTGGAGAGCTTGGGCAGGGATTTCAGGGAGCTGGGGTGACTGCAAAGTGGCTGTAAGGACTGAATGGGAGGGCTTTCCCTTTTGTTTCTTTACTTACGGGAGAAGGGAGGCAGAGGGTATTGGCATTGCTGGGAATGTTGCCGCCCCAGACCTATCCCGTCCCATCCCTGGGAAGTAGGCTGTTCCTTGCAGTCCACTGCTCTGGGTGAGGAGGACTGTTCCTGCAGCTGTCGGTGGCAGTGATGAAAGAGGTGGAGGGGAGGGGAGGTAAAAGGAGGGTGTTTGATGGAGGTCGTGCTCTGGAGGGAATAGGATTGCTCTCCTTCCTTGCATCCCCTCATTTGACCAGCTCAGCACTTCCTGGAGGTGGCACTCAGGCAGGGAGCTGTTTTGAAATCACAAAGACGTAGTGCTGGAAGGCTTGGAGGCTGGGAGGTGGGCTGTGAAAGGGAACATGATTATGCAGGTGGAGGCAGAACTCTGTGGCCAGGAAAGAACTGATTCCCCCTCCAGCCCCACATCCAGCTAGGTCTTTCCCACAGTCTAAGCACCCATGAATCTGCCTGAAATTTGGGAGACCTGGGTTTGATTCCTGGATTGGGCAGATCCCTTGGAAGAGGGCATGGCAACCCACTCCAGTATTCTTGCCCGGAGAATCCCCATGGACAGAGGAACCTGGCGGGCTACAGTCCATGGGGAAGCAAAGAGTTGAACACGACTGAGCAACTAAGCACAGCACAGGATGTACATGTGCATGCACGCTCACACCTACATTGAGTGAGAGTGCAGAGGTGTACCTGCGAACCATTTAGAGGGAAAGTGACTAGAGGCAGTTCTGAGGTTTGTTCTCTACCTCTCCAGCCAGTCAGAAGGTTTCTCTCATATATTTACTTGGGTCTTAGCTGGTCATCTCTCCACCCCTTATTTTGCTCCTTCTTCTCTGGGTTTCTCTGTGTCCTGTCTCCCCCCACCCACATACACACACTGCCCCCCTCTGGCTTCCCTCTCTGTCTCTGATCTTGAAAACAGGAAGTGTTGGAAGAAGACCCTCCCTCCTAGCTGCCCCTGTTTAGCATGCAGCAAGATAGATTTAAATTAGGTTAAAGAAAGAACTAGGGGTGGGGAGTAGTGGGTGGTCAGGACAAAAGGCAGCCACTAGGAGTGAGGTGGGCTGTGGAATCCTATAGGCTCACAGAATGTTGGAGCTAAAGAGACCTGAAGAATCTTCTAGTTTTTCCTGAGCTTACAGACGTGGAGCCGAAGGTCTTTTTGGAAACAACTATTCTTATCTGTAGGCTGCTGTCTATGGGATTGCACAGAGTCAGACACGACTGACGTGACTTAGCAGCAACAGCAGCATTCTTATCTGTATTGTCAGTGATAAATTTGGTCATGTCTCACTGGCATCTGAGGGAATTTCTGGGGAGAAGTGGGGTCTCTCCTGTGTCGATCTCCCACTGCACTCTCACTGAGGCGATTCACCGAATGTGGGACAGCCTCTTCTCTCTGGGGCACAGAGGTGGCTGACTTTGCTACGTGGAACCTGACTCCTCTCCTGAAGCCAGGGACCCCTGCAGAGTGGACAGCCCTCCTCTGAGCTCTGGGCATGTGCCGGAGGCCAGGCTGCAGGGCCCCGGTGTGTTGTCCTTCTCCCAGATAGCTCCTCTCTGGCTGTTCCCATCCTCAGTGACTCCTGGGGAGATCCAGCTCTGATTCAGGTGGTGTGTGGAGACGGCAGCATAAAGCATGGCCCCTTCTGCTGGAGCAGCTAGAATGGACTTTAACACGCCTTCCTTCTTCCACCCCAAACTGCCTTCAGACAAGCCTGGCAGCAGGGGGCACTCCTGGGTCATCCCAAGAGAGGATTCTAGGGACCATCTTCAGCCTGGACTCTGAACATAATAGAAATTTTGTGTATCCACCTGTCATTCTGAGGGTGAACAGGGCAAACCCTTTGAGAGTTGGAAGTAGTCTTTTTCTAGCAGGCAGACAGATACTTGAGAGAAAATCGCTTTTCTAAATATTCCCTGAGACTCCTTGGGCTGAAAGGAACCTGACTTCTGCCTCTGGGAGATTAGTTGGGAGGGCAGGTCTCTATCTGGGAGCCATGGCCAAGACCAAATGGGTCCCAGTTTGCGGACAGTGTAACTCCTGGCCCCTTGCTAGTGGTTTAGCTGTCTTTGGGGAGCTATATTTTCTTCAGAATGACTTCCAGATTAATCTGTGTTGCTAATACCCATGCCGTGCCCACTAGATTCTTCATCATGGTGGGGAAACGGGAGAGACTTTTTCTATTTTTCCCAGACCGAACACAGTCCTCTGTGACTATCCTGGACTTGTCTGGGAGTCTGATGGGGATGGGGTAGGAGATCTACTCAGTAGGAGTGCTGAGAAGATTGGTGGGGTGTGGCTCATTCCTGACCCATAGCTGACCTGGTTGAGGCTTTCTGGGCAGCAGCTGCCCTGAGGAAAAGCCCCTAAGAGGAGACTTCCCAAGGACCCCTACTCCTGCTTTCTTCCATTCATCTCCCTCAGATATCTTCATCCACCACCCAGTCATCTCAAAGCCAAATCCTCTTCTCCAGTAACAGGGCTTGTGTGAGTATTGAGTTAGGGGCACAGGGATGGTAAAATAGTATCAGTATTTGTCTGTATCAGTAGTTGTCTCTGTTCAAGGAATGGGGGGAGGCCAGTATACGGTGGCTGGTGGTAGAGGACAGGATCTCAGGTATCACTAGCAGAGCTGAGGTGGTTGTTGTTTAGTCGCTAAGTTATGTCCAACTCTTTGCAACCCCATGGACTGTAGCCTACCAGGCTCTTCTGTCCATGGGATTTCCCAGTCAAGAATATTGGAGTGGGTTGCCATTTTCTTCTCAAGGAAGCACAGGGCCAAATCTGTGAATTTATTCTGGGGGAGTAAAAGTCCAAGTCATCCTCAGAACTGATTTCTGACTTCAGAACCCCAAATCACTAGTTTTCTCTACAGTCTGGCTCTGCAGGAATTCCCAGGCCTTCAGGGTCCCACTTCATCCCACAGGCCTCGGGGTGGCTATAAACATTAAGGCAGCAGTCCTCCAGGGTGTGGAGGAGAGGAGGGTGAGGAGAGTGGGAAGACAAGCCCAATGTAGGAGGCCCTGGCTCCAGTGTCTTGAGGGTCCAGAGAGCCCCAGCCCCATCTACTCCCAACTGAGGGATTAATTCTCAAGCTCTTTAGGACAGTAGAGATTAGGGACTGGGCCTGCTCCAGATGAAAATCTGCAGAGGCGCAAATTCCGTAGCTTATCTGTAGCCTTTTTCTCTGTCTCCCAGCTCCTGGAACCAGGACATTTTCCTGAGGTTTCACCTAAGTTCTTCCAGCTGTAGTTTTAGCCCAGGCTTGAAGCTTGCAGCATACACTGGAGACCCTGGGACACCCTCCCGTGCAGTTTGTATGTGACTGAATCATGAGGTACAGATGTGCAGAAAGGGCTGAGTATGAGGAAAACTGCATCACAAACAGACCAGTTCATGGGTCTCAAAGGTCAAAAGTGTGATTGGGCCCTAGAGGAGTGTTGATGTTTCCTGAGAGGAAGATGGCGAGTGTTTGGGAGCAGTCTGCAACTGCTTGTTATATCTGAGATTTCCTTATAGAAATGAGGCCTCAGCTGGACCAGCAAAAGACAGGAACCTTTAAAAGGCATTGTAACTCCACCCATGTGTCTTTCATTTATTCTCTTGTGTCCCCTACTCTAACTTGGTGGCTGACCTTTTTCCCTTCTAAATGACCATGACCCCTTTCCTTCAGGATGCTGATCTAGCTGGACATTAGCCTGCGCAGGGAACCTAAGGCTCCTGAGATGGAAATGAGGGAGTGCAGAAGTTAAAGACTTATTCTTGGTCCAGAAGTGAGTTAGAAGTTCAGTACAGTTCAGAAGCCTCCTTTTCACAGCCAATACTACTTAGGGAGCTAGGAGTTGGGGCCAGCTCAGGGATAACTTCCAGGTACCTAATCTGAAGGCTTGGTAGTGGGGGGAGGGGTGGCAAGGGAGTTGTAGAAATCATAATAATAACAGGTCCAATTCATTATGCACTTTCTAAGGGGAAGATACTGTTCTAAGCATTACACGTGCTTTATCTTGTTCAATCTTTGACCCACTGAATCATGACTCCTCTTTTACAGATGAGTAAATGGAAGCACACAGTTATAATAAAAATTAAAATGCTACTAATAAGGATAAAATGTTTAACAGCTAAATTAAAAAAAAAAAAAAACTGACCCAGTGGGACTTCCCTGGAGGTCCAGTGGTTGGTTGAGACTCTGCTTCCAATGCAGGGAACATGGGTTTGATTCTTATTTGGGGAGCCAGGATCCCATATGCCACAAGGTGTGGCCAAAAATTTAAAAACAAAGCAAAAAGTCACCCTGTACCAGGCCTTGCATGAGCACATTATATGTATGATATTATTGAAAGTGTAAGTTGCTTAGTTGTGTCCACTGGAGTGGGTAGCCCTTCTCTTCTCCAGGGTATCTTCCCAACCCAGGGATCGAACCAGAATTTTAAGTCCTGAGAATTTATCATACTATCCCCGTTTTCAGCTAAGGGAAACTGAGACTGAGAGAGAATAGACTTGCCCAAGATCACAGAGTCTTAGAAAGTGACCACAGCAAGAACCAAACCCGATTCCAAAACAGCCTGTGCTCATGATCCCTTAGCAACTCTGCCTCCTGTATGGAGAGAGCAGGTAGTTATGGAAAGGAGTCCCACTGGATTTTCTTTTTTCTTTTCAAAATCACTATTTAAATATTTGCCATTGAACCGCACATAAGAAACTCTTTGCTGCTGCTGCTAAGTCGCTTCAGTCGTGTCTGACTCTCTGCGACCCCACAGACGGCAGCCTCTCAGGCTCCTCTGTCCCTGGGATTCTCTAGGCAAGAACACTGGAGTGGGTTGCCATTTCCTTCTCTGAAGAAAATCCTTACCTGACGTTAACTCAACCAGTGGATTTTAAAAGCAGAGGTTGGGGCCAGGAGCGACAACATCTGCCATTTTGGGAAGCTGTGGAGGAGATGCCCACCATCCCCCCTAACGGTGTAGGAAGCTGTGTTCTCGCCTGTCTTCTCACCCACCTGGGACTGGGCTGCAGGAAAACGAGTCCTGGAATAGACTGGACAGGGAGGTAGGGGATGTTTCTCTGGCCTGAAGCCTCTGCCTCTTTGCTCACCCTGGAATGTGTGTTCCCACCCTGACAACTTGTCAGGGGACTGCTGTCAGTCTCTGCTCGCTCTCTCTTCATCATCACTGTGGATCTTGCTGGGCTGTGGTTGCCTTGGTAACTTGATGGGAAGCTCTTGAGGTTTTCTGAAACCACAGAGGGCTGTGGGAGGGAGGAACCAGTCTCTGCTAGGCTGCCAGTCACAAAAGGGAAGAAACCTCACAGCTCCTGCCAGCCATTCAGCCAGTCTTTCTTTGGGTCTGACCTCAGCCTCTTCTGTTACAGCTGCAGGAGCTTAGCAGCCTTTGGGGCTGGGACTGAGAGGAGGGAGCTGTCACGTACTGCTCTGCCCTTGGAGTTGGCTCACACAGTCGCCAGTGCTGCCTGGACTCTGGCTTGCTTCTATGCCCTGGCCCTGAAGTCTTAATTGGTTTTATGAAGTTCAATGCCTATTTTTTATGAGACAGATAATTACGGTGAGAGAAGGTCAGGCCCTTCTCTGCTGGACTTGGCGGGGCCTCCAGAATTGCTGACTCCCCAGTCAGCACCAGGCAGATGAATGGGATCGTGGTGGGCAGGGGCAGGCCTGGGGAGGGGAGGATACTCACCACAGGAGGAGGTCCTGAGTCTCCAGGCTGCAGTCCCTGTGAGGGGCTCAGGGAGGAGAATGTACCGCCTGCCTCTTGGAGGAGCCCACACATCTGAGGTGGGCACCTGTGGATTTTGTCCTTCTGGGGGGTTGGTGGGTGGGGTATGTGGCTCTTCTTCCAGGATTCATGGCAGCTCTCTCAGGCCTCCTGGGGGCATTTCTACTTGGGGGTGTTCCTGGCTGTACCAAGAAATCCTCGGTCTCTACACAGTTATTACCTGAGGGGCTGTTTCTTCCTCCCTCTCTCTTTCCAGTCTTCTTTCCTCTCCTGCAGTCTCAGTCTGAAACATGGCCTATGTCTTCCTTAGTTCAGTCTCTGTAACTGGTCTCTCTTTCTCTCTGGTCTTTTCCCTAGTTCTACTCCATGATAACCTCCCCACTCCCATCTCTCCTTCTTTCTCTCCTCCCCAGGTGGGAATTGACTTGCTGCCCATTGGAGTACAGTTCCACACTGTGATTCCCTGCTGACACAGGCAGGGTCTGAGGGTAGTGGGGAGTAGGTGGGGGGCAGTGCAATGAGAAATTCTGCTGATGCTGAGGATGGCTCGCCTCCAGCCCTCGTGGCCAGGAAGAGCAGGGTGGGGCAGAGGTTTATGTGCTTCTCTCCAGGCTAGGAACCACCGTCCAGTTTGTGACTCCCAGGTAGGCTGAGAGGTTGACACTGTCCCTAGACCAGGAACAGGACCCCTAGCTCTCTGGGAAGGACCTTTGACAACCTGCTCTGGCTCTAGGTACTGTCTGTCTGTCCTGATATCCTCCTCCAAAGGGCAAGAAGGCGACTGACCCCTTCGTGGAAGACACATAATTACACTTTTAGACCGAGCCAATTGCTGGATATGACTAGATATGTGACAGAATGACATCAGGAAGACTCTTACCTACTCAACATATTACTTTTTTATTATTTTAAAAATATTTATTTTATTTTATTTACTTGACTGCATCAGGTCTTGGTTGGGGCATACAAGATCTTTGAGCTTCATTGTGGCATGCGGGATCTTTAGTTTTGGCATGCAGGATCTAGTTCTCTAACCAGGGATCGAACTTGAGTCTCCTGCATTGTGGGTGAGGAGTCTGAGCCACTGGATGACCAAGGAAGTCCCTCAACATATTGTTAAACTCCCTCCTCTCACTTTGCTTTCTGTCTCAGTGGCCGACTCCCCAGAAGTTTCTTCTTCAGAGTGAGTCCAATCTTGCAGAAAAAGAATAAAGGAAAAATAAGGCTGAAGCCACCCAGGTCAGGAGGGCCTGGAATCCTGACTGCAGAGACTGGGTCCTGTTCTGTCTCATCCTCCTCCATTTAATTAGCTAATGTCTGTAAAGGGCTGGGCAGCAGAAAAGCCCTATACAAATATTGAGCACAATTTTATTTTCAAGACTCGCCAAGAATATATTTGCAGACTTGAGGGAAAGGTCACTGGGACTTCCTGGGACAGAAGGAGGACTCCCTGCAGGGCTTAGAGAGAGAAAGCCAGGACCGGGCAAGGAGAGGCCACAGTGGAGGCCAGGGTCTGACTTTCTGTGAACCTATGGATTGTAGCCCACCAGGTTCCTCTGTCCATGGGATTCTCCAGGCAAGGATACTGGGGTTGGTTGTCATGCCTTCCTCCAGGGGATCTTCCTGACTCAGGGATCGAACCCATGTCTCTTATGTCTCCTGCATTTGCAGGTGGGTGCTTTACCACTAGCGCCACTTGGAAGCCCTAATATTCACAACAACTAATATTTATTGAACACTTACTGTGTTCCTAAGGGGGCTGGAGCTCTTCAGCTTGGGGAAAAGTGGCTGTCTCTTGGTGCAGTGGAATAGGGAGCTTTTCAGTGAAGCAAGCCCCTGTGTGCTGTAAGCCAGGTCTGTATCAAGTGTCTCTGAAACCTTTAGGAGAGGGGTGTCACTTATCTTCTCTGACCAATGAGAGAAGTCTCTGTTCTGCAATCCAGGTCCCTCCAGCGTGGATATTCTATAAGCTTCTGCACTCTCCTGTCCTTTCCCCAGTGACAAGTCACCTGGCCCTAAATCCATTACGAACGATCACTGAGGCCGATTAGCCTTGACAGGCTGCATGTTCAAGGGATAACTTTCCCGTTTTTGCCTCAAGGCCTGATTATGTGTCCCTGACCATCTCAGAATTCTTTGTTATCCTATATCTAGAGGCAGTCCCCTCCTCCCATCTCTGGGCAGGACTTGGCTTTGGGTGAGGGCCAGATGGCAGAGACTGGGAGAATAAAGTAGCCAGCCTTGCCCCTCACAACTCACAACCATGGTCAAGAGAGACAGCAACACAGGGATTGGAGGCTCCTAGAAAAGGCAGGTTGGAGAAGGCAATGGCACCCCACTCCAGTACTCTTGCCTGGCAAATCCCATGGATGGAGGAGCCTGGTAGGCTGCAGTCCACGGGGTCGCTAAGAGTCGGACAAGACTGAGCGACTTCACTTTCCCTTTTCACTTTCATGCATTGGAGAAGGAAATGGCAACCCACTCCAGTGTTCTTGCCTGGAGAATCTCAGGGACGGGGGAGCCTGGTGGGCTGCCATCTATGAGGTCGCACAGAGTCGGACACGACTGAAGCGACTTAGCAGCAGCAGCAGAAAAGGCAGGTAGACCAGGCCAGAAATACTGATAACATATTTCCAACATCCTTTGGGTTTCTTTTGTACATCCCCTCACTCTCTAAACTCTGAACAGAGCCAGAGTGGACTTTCTGAGAGACAAGGTCCTTGGACCCCCAAGTTCTACCAACCTCCATTCTGTTCCCAGTTGTTCTCTGGCTTCTCTCCAGAGCCTGAGAGCTTCCACGTGTCATCAGTTCATTATCATTCTGATAAAGTCATTAGTCCTTGAAAAAATATGATTCCTCAGCTGAGGCCAGGCCCCTATAACCTGAGAAGGAGTACAAATGGCTGGAGACCTGAGGGAGGCTGCAGACACACACAGCCACACAGACATACAGTTACACTTGTTCCCAGGGGTGTGTGTAAATGGACACAGACACAGTGCATGTGCCTTTATACACAGGCATAGGCTTATTTCACGTGCCCAGGTGTAGAGCTATACCAGAGAGCCCAGGGCCATATCAGTAGAGCCACGCTCGGTTGCTTACAGCCCTGAGATTCACTCAATGTCTAGATCAGCGATGCAGCATGCAGCAGCCTTAGCCCCTGCAAACCCAGAGGGCAGGCTCCCCAGACTCCGGGAGGGGGTGGAGAGTGGAATGTGGAAGCTGAGGTTAGAGATCTGCAAGTTCCATTAGCCACAAGAAGCATGTCTGGAATCTAAAAACGCAGGGACAAGGGCGCTGCGGAGCAATTCCTGACAGCGGGTTTATATTTCCCACCCCCTCCCCCACCAGGAAGCTCCTTGTGATCAATAAAGCCATTTACGGATTAGAGCAGCTCCCTCAATAAAAGCTGCTTATTCAAAAGGTGCTTTCAGTTAATTTGCATTTACTTCATGGATATTAAAATGCGTGGAAGAGCTGCCTCTTCAGCCTCCCTTCCTGTTTCCATTTTGAGTCCCTGGCCCAAACACCCGTCCCTTCCTTCCAGGCTCGTCTCCTCTGCCCTGACCAGTGGGCACAGGTATGGATTTGGAATGGGCTGTGATTTGCAGCAACCCAGGGACCTCAATGGGGAGTGGGAGGTGGTGAATACTGACCGCTGACACATGGTGGAGGGGCAGCTCCACGGACAGCCAGAAGTGGCCAAAGCTAGAGAGTTTTCCTAAAAGAGAGAAAGGAGGACTGAGGCCCTGGGGGAGCCCCTTCTAGTTACCCCAGGGTGGGTACAAGCCTGATCTCCTATGGAAGGAGGAATCTGTTTGCTGTTTGCAAATGGGGATGTGATGGGGGTCAGCAGAGTCAGCTTCAACTTCCAGGACTTCTGTTGGCAACCACCTGCCATGCATTCAGTTCATTCAAAGGATATTTAACACCTACTGTGTGCCAGGCCGGAGAAGGCGATGGCACCTCACTCCAGTACTTTTGCCTAGAAAATCCCATGGATGGAGGAGCCTGGTAGGCTGCAGTCCATAGGGTCGATAAGAGTCGGACACAACTGAGCGGCTTCACTTTCACTTTTCACTTTCATGCATTGGAGAAGGAAATGGCAACCCACTCCAGTGTTCTTGCCTGGAGAATCCCAGGGACTGGGGAGCCTGGTGGGTTGCCGTTTATGGGGTCGCACAGAGTCGGACACAACTGAAGTGACTTAGCAGCAGCAGCAGCATGTGCCAGGCTTTATGCTAAGCATCTGGAATGCAGTGGTGAACAACATAGTATCGCCCCTGCCCTTACAGAAATTCCAGTTTAACAGGGAAACCCCACAAAAAACAAAAAGATGAGGAAACCAGCTCAAGAATACAGAATTACAAATTATATATAAACAGTACTATAAAGTGAACAAGTGGGGTGCTGAGATAGAAAGGGGGACCTACTTCAGGTGGAGTCATCAGGGAAGGACGGTGACACGGGAAGAGCCTAGAAGAGGAGGAGCCGGAGGAAGGATGTTTCAGGTTTCAGTAGCAGGAGTGTTGGAGAAATGGACAGTGGTGTGGCTGGTGTGAGGCAATAAAAGAAGTCCCTGATGAGGTTAGTGTGGTTAAGATGGGCAAGGTCAGGTCTTGTGAACCTTGGGAAGGAATTCAGTGTTATCCTAAGGGAAGAAGGACTCTCACAAAGAGGTTTAATCAGGGAAGCAAGAGGCATGATCTCACCTCCATTCAGCAGGAGGATGTTTTCGGAGGCAACTAGTGGATGCAGGTGGAGGGGTGGCTGCTACAGTCATCCTAGTAAAGAGAGGCAGGAAGGTGACAAGGCAAGCATCCACATTTTTAAAAAACAGAATCAAAGTCCTCAGGGAATCAGGAAGCCCTCTCTTGATTTGTCCTTTTGTCACCCCCAAGGTGCACCACAGGGTTTCCCACCCCAGCTCAGGGCAGAGCCGTGGCTTGTGCTTCCACATCCTCACATCAGTACATGAGGAGGGTACTTTCTTCTGGACACTTTCCAAGGAGGGTGGTCCCTGGGAGGAGGGTGCCCTTCTGCTGCTGCTGCTGCTAAGTCGCTTCAGTCATGTCTGACTCTGTACGACCCCATAGACAGCAGCCCACCAGGCGCCTCTGACCCTGGGATTCTCCAGGCAAGAGTACTGGAGTGGGTTGCCATTGCCTTCTCCAATGCATGTATGCAAGCTAAGTCGCTTCAGTCATGTCTGACTCTCTGCGACTCTATGGACAGCAGCCCACCAGGCTCCTCCGTCCACAGAAGTCTCTAGGCAAAAATACTGGAGTGGGTTGCCGTTTCCTTCTCCAGTGCCCTTCTAGAGGAAGGATTAGTTTAGTTTTGTTTTGTTTTTTTTTTTTTTTTAAGTATTTGTTTATTTTTGGTTGCACTGGGTCTTCATTGCTGCTTGTGGGCTTTCTCTAGTTGCTGCAAGGGTGGGCTGTTCTTTGTTGCGGTGCACGGGCTTCTCATTGCTGTGGCTTCTCTTGTTGCCAAGCACGGACTGTAGGGTGCGAAGGTTTAGTAGTTGTGGTTCTTGGGCTCTAGAGTACTGGCTCTGTATCTGTGGCCCACGGGCTTAGTTGTCCAGCAGCATGTGGAATCCCCCCGGACCAGGGATTGAATTCATATCTCTTGCAGTGGCAGGTGGACTCCTATCCACTGCACCACCAGGGAAGTCCTCATTGTCTTCCTACCCAAGTGATCTGGAGCATGCACACTGGCCAGTATGCTGGCCAAGTCAGGTAGACCCAGAGCCACCCACCCCACTCCCCAAGCCAGGGTCCCAGTGAACCTAGAGCCAATTCCAGCTTCCCCGTTGCCCCTCCTACCATCAATCAGGGGATCGGAAGCATGTCAGAATCAGACTAGGGGAAGGGGGCCACTCAGAGCCTGAACCACCCCCCAGGGACGCAGGAGTATGAGGCAAGGATCCTGAGCTTGAACATTTACAGGTAGCACTCAGGATTGAAAACTGATTTATAGTCTAAATGCAGGCAGGAGGGAGCGGGAGGAAGGTGGGGAGCTTTGTGTACAGTGCAGCCTTGTTGGGCGGCGGTAATTATATATTACATTGAACTGTCCTTGCAGCACAGTGAAGGGCAGTGGGAATGAGACTCTAAATCACACTTTCCTGATGCTCCCCATTGCTCACCTCTCTGTGATGTGGCCCTAGAGCCCAGGGCTGACACTTCTGCATGCACACAGACACACAAACACACACAAAGCCTGGGGGGGACCAGCCTGACTGGGGATCCAGAGAGCAGGAAGATAGAATGTTATTACCTCTGGCAGCTTCCAGGGGCTGCTCATCCTACAGGCCTCATTGTTTATTGTCCCCCTGCCTCTCGCATTGTCTGTCCCCCTTCTTCCACCCATGCCTGAAGGTAGGCTGTATCATTTGAAGACATCCCTGTTCACCCTTTATTTGTTCACTCCTGCAGCATCTCTCTTTTCCATACCACAGTCACTGCCTTTGTTTGGGACCTCATCACTTCTCTCCTGGATTTTTACAAACGTTTCCTGACTCACCTTGACCCTTAATCTGCTACCTTTTATTTTCCTGCCATGGTGATCTTCCTAAACACACCTCTGAACATAATCTTGATCTCATTTGTTGGGATTACAGGAATGGAGAGAGATGGTCAAAGATTTTGGGGTCTTGTGGGACCAGGAGGGAGGAAGCTTCCCCAGGCTCATCTCAGGTTGGTAATTGCTGGCTCACTCTGAGCAATCAGCCCAGGAGTCACTCTGGTACTCATCCTTCCTTCTCTGGCTAGAACCTGGTCCTTAGACCAATCACCTTGTGCCTCCCTCCAGGCTTCTGAAAACAAATGACTGGCACTTCCTTCGTTAGGGAGGCTGTCATGCTTAGTAGTGATGAGAAAGGGCTCTGGGGTCAGAAAGATTTGAATTTAAATTCTGGCCCATGAACATGCATAAGTTGTTTGGGTAGTGAACTGACTAAGAGCAAGAACTCTGCAGCCAGACTGCCTGAGTTTGGGTCTTTGCTCTGCTACTCTTGAGTCTGGCTAAGGAAAGTTCCTTAACCTCTCTGTTCAGTTTATCCATTTCTAAAACCAAGGGTAATGATAGTACCTACTTCATAGAGTTGTGCAGATTAAATGAACACAATAATAATACATGTAAGCATCCCTGATTTTACAAAGTTATGAGTGTGAGCTGTTATTATTTTAATACCACCTCTTTTAGCCTCAGTTTCCTTGTCTATAACAAATCTCCATAGTATTAATGTGTCTCCTCCCTACCTCAAGATTGTTGTGAAGATCAAAAGACACATTCCCTTTAGAAACTCTCAAAGGTTCTACAAATGTAAGATATAATTACTATTCATTATCAGGTACTTGTTCCCTGAGGTTCAGAGTTTGGGCAAGAGGGTCACTTTCCCTTTAACAACAAAGCAGTTACCTTCATCTTCCTCCAACACCAGCCTCAAGGCAGGAAACTGTGGAATCCTGGAGCCAGGAGCAGCCTTGGGAGGAGGAGCTCATTCAGATCTTCCACCCAGAGAAAAGACGGTGTTGACACACGTCTCTGATAGATGATCTCAAAGGAGGCTGCTAATTGAATTAGGAATCAGATCAGATCAGTCGCTCAGTCGTGTCCGACTCTTTGCGACCCCATGAATCGCAGCACGCCAGGCCTCCCTGTCCATCACCAACTCCCGGAGTTCACTCAGACTCACGTCCATCGAGTCAGTGATGCCATCCAGCCATCTCATCCTCTGTCATCCCCTTCTCCTCTTGCCCCCATTCCTCCCAGCATCAGAGTCTTTTCCAATGAGTCAACTCTTCACATGAGGTGGCCAAAGTACTGGAGTTTCAGCTTTAGCATCAATCCTTCTGAAGAAATCCCAGGGCTGATCTCCTTCAGAATGGACTGGTTGGATCTCCTTGCAGTCCAAGGGACTCTCAAGAGTCTTCTCCAACACCACAGTTCAAAAGCATCAATTATTTGGCGCTCAGCCTTCTTCACAGTCCAACTCTCACATCCGTACATGACCACAGGAAAAACCATAGCCTTGACTAGACGAACCTTTGTTGGCAAAGTAATATCTCTGCTTTTGAATATGCTATCTAGGTTGGTCATAACTTTCCTTCCAAGGAGTAAGCGTCTTTTAATTTCATGGCTGCAATCACCATCTGCAGTGATTTTGGAGCCCAGAAAAATAAAGTCTGACACTGTTTCTACTGTTTCCCCATCTATTTCCCATGAAATGATGGGACCGGATGCCATGATCTTCGTTTTCTGAATGTTGAGCTTTAAGCCAACTTTTTCACTCTCCACTTTCATCTTCATCAAGAGGCTTTTGAGTTCCTCTTCACTTTCTGCCATAAGGGTGGTGTCATCTGCATATCTGAGGTTATTGATATTTCTCCCGGCAATCTTGATTCCAGCTTGTGCTTCTTCCAGCCCAGCGTTTCTCATGATATACTCTGCATAGAAGTTAAATAAACAGGGTGACAATATACAGCCTTGACGTACTCCTTTTCCTATTTGGAACCAGTCCGTTGTTCCATGTCCAGTTCTAACTGTTGCTTCCTGACCTGCATACAGATTTCTCAAGAGGCAGATCAGGTGGTCTGGTATTCCCATCTCTTTCAGAATTTTCCACAGTTTATTGTGATCCACACAGTCAAAGGCTTTGGCATAGTCAATAAAGCAGAAATAGATGTTTTTCTGGAACTCTCTTGCTTTTTCCATGATCCAGCGGATATTGGCAATTTGATCTCTGGTTCCTCTGAATAGGGAGTTTATTCTCTTCAGTGTAGAGGTGGACCCAGGTTTTATGGGTCCCAAAATTCATACAATTTGGAGAAGCTCTCTTTAAGAAGAAGAACACAAAATTATAGACATAAGAATAAGTGCAGCCTTTGGCAGGGGCCTGTGGACATTTGTAGCCCCGAAGCTTAAGCTTCTTTAGCTTTACAGAAAATCCACCTCTGCCACCATGTCAAATGGGCATTGAGCAAATACTTGTGAGTAGGTTGCTCATGGTCAAAACAAACCATTTCCACCACAGGCCAGGGTCTCCAGAGGACTGGAGTGGGCTCATCTTCCACCCAGACTCTAGAAGTCACCCCCATTGTGTGGGCTATGGTTTCTCCACTGCCTTCACCCCAGGCTAGTCGTTCTTTTTCAAGACCTGCAAGCTGTTTATTTTTGCTTTCAATGTATTTGCATGTGATTTACATAGTATTAATATTCCCATTCATATTTGGAACTCTTGATCTGCCCCAGCTTAAGCTGGGTTCCTAGGACTTAGTTAACAAGGGAGATTCAGCTCTCTTCCCAGGATGTAAAAGGAAAGATATAGTCAATTTGAGGGTGGGTGTGTGGGAGAGGGGTATCTTATAAAATTTGTCTTGGAGTTAAGTTTCTAAAGTCTCTGCCCCTACTCAGATTGTCCTTTTCCACATATCCCCGTCCCCTGCCAACCACATCCCTTCCCAATTTCCCCATGATTATGAAGCTGGAAATGAACATATTCAAGGACACATGCCTATTCAAATGCTGGGCTTATTTTGGCTCTAGTGTGCAGTCCCTGAAGCCAAGAGGCACAAGGCATCAAGATGCCAACGGATAAGCACACAGAAGCTCTTCCTCAGATCACTCCCCGGGAGAATCTCGTCTTGGAGTCCCCTAGCATTGTTTGGAAGCCCAGTTTATTCCCCTCACTGAAGGAAACAGATGGCAGGTGGGAGTATGTTTGAGAGTGTGTGTGTGTGCGTGCATGTGTGCTTGCATGTAAGCTGTGCATACATATCAAAAGTGTGCACACATGTGTGAGACAGTGAATGCCCATGTGCACATTAGTACATCTAGTAAGACAGGCAGAGGAATTGGAGCACAGATGTAGGAAGGAAGGTCTCAGTCTAAGAAAACCACATTGTGGTTCCAAAGGACACCAAGGGTGAAGTCTGTTTCCCCAGCCTTGCCCTGTAATGAGGAGGCAAAAAGAAGCTAACAAAGGAAGTAAATGTCTCTGGGCAGGGATGGGGTGCAGCTGCCAGTGTCACCATCAGCTCCAGCAATGACATCACCCTCCTAGATCCCTCCTCTGGGGTGATGAGTCACCCAGAGCCCAATCAATACTGCATTCCATTTGTCTATGCCTTCTTTATGCTCTCATGAGCCAGTTCATGCTTTCCTCTTTCACACAGCCCAACCCCTGCCTCCCACTTGCCCCTGAGGAGCCTGAGCCTAAACCCTGGGACTTAGCTCTCGTGTCTCTCTGAGAAGGCAGGAATTCCTGCTCCTGGGTGAGGCAATCAGAGAGAAGAGAGGGAACAAGAGAAACAAAAAGAGACACTCCTACATGTTTAGGGGGTCTTGGAATAGAAATTGAAAACTTGTAAAGCCAGCCGTGGATGGGAGAGGAGACGGAGGAAGAGGCAGTGAAAAGACAATGGAAAGAAGAGAGTCAGAAGAGAAAGAAGAAACAAAGAACTGGGACTGGGGAAGAGAGATGGGGTGAGGTGATACTGACTTCTGGGGACTCTCCCTTCTCAGGATCTTAGGATTGCTACCCCATTTTCCTGGCCCCTCAGTCATATTATGGTCCCTGGAGCTAGTGATGTGGGGGGAAGCCCAATGCTCTAAACTCCCTCCCCAGGAGAGGAGCCCCAATTTTTACCTCATGGGGTCTCACCTTGGTCCCACCCTCCTTGTCTGAAATGAGGTTGGGTGGGCGGTGGAGAGGAGCCAAGAGTGAGAGGCGCAAAAGAAAGGCAGTGCCCACTGGGGCAGCTCTGGTTTCTCTCTGGGGACCTCAGTTTTTTCTCAAGGCCTTGGCACCTGTCCAGCCATTGTTCTATCTGGGCAGGCCCTTGTGCTCAGTGGCAGTCTGAGTATCATCCCTCACCACTGACGGGAATCAGAACAGGAGCCCCTTTATCTGACATTGAGAGGGACTTGACTGCCCAGTTTCTTTGACTTCAGTTTCCCAAGGTGCTGTTGTTCCCAGGGTAAAGTTAGCTGCCACAAGGAAACAGAATAGCCTTTTTGGGTCTCTGTGTGGGTCAACAAGATGGCCCTGGAGAGATAAGGTGGGGCTTTCACAAGATCACATAGAACTTTTGGTGAAGACCCTTTGTTTGGAGATTTTCTCCCCTCCCAACTCACTGTGGCCGAGTGTCTTTGCAAACAAGAAAGTCTGTTTCCAATCCCTACTTCCTAAATCTCCATTAACAACAACAATAATAATACCGATACTAATTGTTGTTGTTGTTCAGTTGATCAGTTGTGTCTGACTCTTTGCAACCGCTTGGACTGCAGGATGCTAGGCTTCCTTGTCCTTCCCTATCTCCCAGAGTTTCCTCAAACTCATGTCCATTGAGTCGATGATGCCATCCAACCATTTCATTCTCTGTCTCCCCCTTCTCCTCCTGCCCTCAATTTTTTCCCATTATCAGAGTCTTTTCCAGTGAGTTGGCTCTTCGCATCAGGTGGCCAGAGTATTGGAGCTTCATCTTCAGCATCAGTCCTTCCAATGAATAATTCGGGGTTTATTTCCTTTAGGATTGACTGGTTTGGTCTCCTTTGACTTCAGTTTCCCAAGGTACTGTTGTTCCCAGGGTAAAGTTAGCTACCACAAGGAAACATAATAGCCTTTTTGGGTCTATGTGTGGGTCAACAAGCTGGCCCTGGAGAGATAAGGTGGGGCTTTCACAAGATCACACAGAACTTTTGGTGAAGACCCTTTGTCTTCAAGGGACTATCCAAGGGACTCTCAAGAGTCTTCTCTAACACCACAGTTCGAGAGCATCAGTTCTTTGGCGCTCAGCCTTCTTTATGGTCCAGCTTTCACATCCATACATGACTACTGGAAAAGCCATAGCTTTGGCTCTACAGATACTAATACTAAATAGTAATAATAATAACTTCTGCTTTATTGACTATGCCAAAGTCTTTGACTGTGTGGATCACAACAAACTCTGGAAAATTCTTCAAGAAATGGGAATACCAGACCACCTTACCTGCCTTCTGAGAAATCTGTGTGCAGGCCAAGAAGCAACAGTTAGGACCAGACATGGAACAATGGACTGGTTCCAAATTGGGAAAGGAGTACTTCAAAGCTGTATATTGTTACCCTGCTTATTTAACTTATATGCAGATTACACCATGTGAAATGCCGGGGTGGATGAAGCACAGGCTGGAATCCAAATTGCCAGGAGAAATATCAATAACCTCAGATATGAAGATGACACCACTCTTATGGCAGAAAGCAAAGAGGAACTAAAGAGCCTCTTGATGAAAGTAAAAGAGGAGAGTGAAAAAGCTAGCTTAAAACTCAACACAAAAAATGAAGATCAAGGCATCTGGTTCCATCACTTATGGCAAATAGATGGGAAAACAATGGAAACAGTGACAGACTTTCTTTTCTTGGGTTCCAGAATCACTGCAGATGGTGACTGCAGCCATGAAATGAAAAGACGCTTGCTCCTTGGAAGAAAAGCTGTGACCAATGTAGACAGCATGTTAAAAACCAGAGACATTACTTTGCCAACAAAGATCCGTCTAGTCAAAGCTATGGTTTTTCCAGTAGTCTTGTATGGATGTGAGAGTTGGACTATAAAGAAAGTTGAGCGCCAAAGAATGGATGCTTTTGAGCTGTGATATTGGAGAAGACTCTTGAGACTCCCTTGGACAGCAAGGAAATCCAACCAGTCAATCCTAAAGGAAATCAGTCTTGAATATTCATTGGAAGGACTGATGCTGAAGCTGAAACTCCAATACTTTGGCCTCCTGATGCAAAGAACTGATTCACTGGAAAAGACCCTGATGCTGGGAAAAATTGAGGGCAGGAGGAGAAGGGGACAACAGAGGATGAGATGGTTGGGTGGCATCACTGACTCGATGGACATGTATTTGAGCAGGCTCCAGGAGTTGGTGTTGGACAGGGAAGCCTGGCATGCTGCAGTCCATGGGGTTGCAAAGAGTAGGACATGACTGAACTGAACTGAATACTAAATAGTGATAAAAATAGCAACCATTTGCTGAGCACCTAATGTATGCTGGAGGGCTTGGTTAGTGTCTTATGTACATTGTTTCATTTCTTCTTACAATAGCAATATGGGGTGATCCCCATTGTGGAAAATGAAGGAGGCAACTGAGGTTTCCAGAGGTTGGTTGAGATTTCACAGCTTGAGACAGAGCTGAAGTGTGATCTGAGATTAGTTTGATTTTCTCTGCCTCAATAGTCCAAAGGATTTGAGTTACTATCCAAAGACTTTATCTCCAGAAGGTGCTCTTTCCCTCCTCTCTCCGTCAGCTCTCCTTTTGTTTTGTTGACTGCGGCATGTGGCATTTTAGTTCCCTGACCAGGGATCAAACCCCTGCCTTCTGCATTGGGAGTGTGGTATCTTAAACACTGGACCACCAGGCAAGTCCCGTCAGCTCTCCCTCTTGGACTAGCCTCAGGAAGGCCCTGTTTTCCCAGACTTCTTGCTGGCTCAGGTTAGCTTTGGAGTTCTCTCTGTGGGAGCTGAGATGGTGATGGGATTGAGGTGGTGATGAAGACAGCAGTCTGCCCTAAGCTCCCATTCCCCAGGGAGGAAGAGAGGCAGATGAGAGTGGCTGTCATTTCACACCAGGAACAAACACATGAGATTGTGGAAGAGGTTTAGGGTCACTTGGGAGCTCGGGCTCCTGGTTCTCTGGAGTTCTACAAAAGGGAATAGAAAAATGTGGAAACTCCCAGGTCCTTAAGGAAGCTGGGGATGGGGCAAATGAGAACCTTCTTTTCCCGCCAGAGCATGTGCCCCTCAAAGGCTGGTGCTGCTATTTGACAACAGGGGGCAGTCATAATTTCTAAGACTGCTTGAGATGCAGTCCAGCCTGCATTCCTAGACTCTTTGTTCCAGGCCTCAGAAGACCCCAGACACCTCCCGACATGCTCATTAAGGATAGAGTGCTGCTAGAGCTCTGACGAAATTATAGAGTCACCTCCCAGCAGAAAGGTCTGGGGACTTTCTCCAGGCCCCTCTCTGAGGGGATGTTCTGGAGCTCACCTGGGAGACCCATGTGGATCAAATATCCCTCTGAGAGTCTATGGGCAAGTCATGGAGAGATGTGCAGAGAGAAAAGAGCAAGGCAAAGACAGCTGGGTGTTTTCACACAGGGAGGAGCTGTCACCACCCAAGGACAGTCATGGAGCAAAGCAGCAGAGAACAGCTGTCCTCCTTTCCCCTGGAGTCTGGGCACATGCACTGCAGAGTGGCTCCAGGCATAATTTAGGGCAACTTCCTTTTAAATATAAGGGAGTTGAAGGTCAGGGAGGGGCCAGGAGCCACCCTAGGTCACATGGCTCCTGAATGGGTCTCCCCTTCAGTGTTCTGGGGGCAAGGCGAGGAGGTGGCCCAGCCCCAGCTGTCTTTTCAGAAACAAGGGGACCTGAAGGTAGGGGGTCGCAACGTCAACTACCTGCACCCTGTTGCCCCCCTCCCCAAGGATTTCAGGGGCTTCTCTTTCATCTTTGAAATGCCCTGGACCCTCAGTTCCCTCGTTAATAAAAACAAGGACAAGAACACCTGCTTTCCTTGCAGGGCTGTTGTGATGATCAGCTGGAAATAACACATGGGGAAGAGCTTTACAAACCAAGGTGTTATTATGTTTGTGATTAGGCAGGTCAGTAAGGGCCACAGGAATAATGGGAGGATTAATGGCAATGCTGTGGGAAGGAGGGAGGCTAAAGTCTGCCCTGTCCTCTTCTCTCGGTCACCTGCTTGAGAAGAAGCAGTCGGTGTTTCCAAATTGACTTAAATAAGGAATGTGCAGCGGCAGCAGCCATCCCTCACTCAGCCTTCATTTGCCCAAGGCAGAGAAATTTTAATTTTCAAGCCGTAATGAGAAAAAGAAACTCAGAATTAAAGAATATTCCAGTGAAGCAGTCGAAATAGCTGCCCAGACTCTGAATCGAGGGGAGAAATGTAAATTAAAATTTCCCTCTCCCTCCCTAGCACCAACTGGACTTGAATAAGCAGGGCTGGGCTTGGACATAGCCAGTCAAAGTCCACGTGACCTTGGCCCTGAGGACAGATGGGCGGGCAGGCTCTACCCCGGCCAGGGCACTGACAGGGCAGCAGGAGCAGAGAACGTCCACTCCTTCGCCTCTGAGCACTTGTGCTGCAAGGTGCCTCTAGGCATAACGATGCTTTCCTGGTGGCTCAGTGGTAAAGAATCGACCTGCCAATGCAGGAGATGTGGGTTCAATCCTTGGGTCAGGAAGATCCCCTAGAGAAGGAAATGGCAACAGGCTCCAGTATTCTTGCTGGGATAATCCCACGGACAGAGGAGGCTGGTGGGCTACAGTCCATGGGGTCACAAAGAGTTAGACAGGACTGAGTGACTAAACAACAACAGCAAGTCTTTTAAATATAAGGAAGTTGAAGGTCAGGGAGTAGACTGGAGCCCTAGGTGACTTGGCCCTGGTGGGTCCTCCCTTCAGTGTTCTCAGGGAGATGAGAAGAGGCAGCCGTCTCTCCATCAAAGACAGCTTCACCTCCATCAAGGTCAGACATGAGCCTACTGAGTGAGTCAGGCCTTGAATGTTGAGTTCAGAGGTGACAGAGGGTGGATGGTAGGTGGGGGTGACTGCCTGATCCCCACAATCTAGTCTTCTAAGGCATGGAGATGCTGCAGCCTACTTTTATTTCCTCTTCTCCCAAATGCTGGCTCACTCAGGTATGGCACCCCTCTCTTTATCCCCTACACTCAAGCCAGGGGTCCTGGGCATGAGGAGGGGCCCCTGGGAAGGAGGGAGCACCTGAGTCTTCCACTCCCCTTCTTCTGAGCTTCAGTTTGTTCCCAAGGGGCACTCTTTCAAACACAGTTGGAAGCTAGCATGGTGAGAATGGCACCGGTCCCAGTAAAGGTGTGCAAACCGTAAGGCCAAGACCCGGCCTTCTCCCCACTCCTCTTCTGGCTTCATCTACCCTTGACTTTCTCCTTTCTCCCACTCCTGTTCCTGTTACTCCCACACCTGTTTATCGAAGAAGCATTAATTGGGGAACCTACTTTGTGCCAATATCTGTGCAGGGATTGGGGGCTACATGAGTAAATCAAACCTAAGACTGAAGATTGTGATACAGTATAGAGCATGCTGGGCAGTCAAGCATGGAGTTGTTAAAAAATCCTGGCATTAGACTGACCAGGTTCAAAAAACTGCCTCTGTCCCTCACTCCTTACAGTGTGGCCTCAGGCAAACTGTGTAACCTCGACAAGCTTCGCTTTACTCACCTGTGAAATGGCGATGACAAACGTACCTTATAGGATTGTTGTGAAGATTATGTGAGATAATCCTGCTAAATGACAAGGAGCAGTGCCTGGCACATGGTAAACACTCACTAAAGGCCAGTTAGTGTTATTTTAAGTATCCTAATGATACTGCTGACATTTATTACCCTTTATTAGGTGCTTACTCTGAGCTAGCCAGGGTGCTACGGTCATAGCAATGACTCAACTGTGGCTCTGTCCTTAAGGAGCCCACAGGCTATTAGGAGTGACAGATGTGTAAACAGACCATTGAAAAACTGTGATCACTGCCATCATCACTCCAAGAAGTGTCATTTTCTGAGCCTGACCATGTGCCAGGCATAATTCTAAGAAAACATCATCTCTTAATTCCTCCCTAACCCTGCAAAGGCTATATTACTCTCATTTTATAGAGGTCCCATAATCAGTAACTTGCTCAAGATCAGTCTGTTTGCAGAGTGGACTGTTGAGCCAGAAGAGAGTGATGAGCTCTGCCTAAAAAGGCATCAGGGAAGGCTTCAGAGAAAAGGTGATCTTTGATCAGAATTTTGAAGAATGAGTAGTTTTCCAGGAGCCAAGATAGGGAAGGAATGAAAGGGCATAGCACTTCTGTGGGCCTCCTGGAGGACTGGAGCCGCAGGCAGCATCAGCAGGAGTCCCCCAGGCCTGCAAGTCCTTGTGTCTCACCCCAGGGCTAAACAGGGTCCTGGTACCCTGCACCCACCCTGACAGCCATTTCCTATGTCACAAAAAATTACATAACCTAGATGAAGCGTAATTATTTTAGAGAGAATTTAGTCCACAGGCCTGTAACCCCAAAGGATTTCCACTGAGGCACGGAGCTGGAATAACTGCATGAAAGTGGAGCTCCTCTCCGCCTGTTCCCTGACCTTGCTGAGAATCCAGCAAATAGTGGGTTGGGATTGGATCCCTGGGGAGGCTGGAAGGCATTAACTAGGCTGGAGTCAGGGGGATAGTCTCAGTGATCTTGAGAAGGCCCCACCAGATTTGGGGCAGATGAATGAATCCTCTCCCTTTGTTACAGTCATTTCCCCTCTCTTCTTTCTCTGCCTGTTCACGCCCTTCACACCAGGCAACAGCCACAGAGGAGGCAGCCATCTTGGTACAGTCACAGATCCAGTGGACTGAGCCAGGATGTGGCATTAGGATCCATCTGGCTGGTTCCACACCCAGGAAAATCTGGACTCATCATCATTAACATTCTGTTTCCCTGTACAGAGCAAGGAGAAGCAGGCACCCTGCACTAAGGACAGCAGCAAGGGGGAGGCTCTTACAGCAGAGCAGTCTTCAGAGCTCAGAGCAAGGCTCAAGGCCACCCACCCTCAACTGCACAGCGAGGGGCTTCCAATTGCAAGGGGTTGATGCAAACCTTGGGAAAATTGTATGACCATAAGGTGTTAATTTGGTGCACCCGACAGGTCTGCAGGTGTGGATGGACAAGGTACAACCCTGAGGCTGACCTACCCTCCACCTTTGCCTCGAAGCAACCCACAGGCCTAATTCATTCCTCACATTAAGAAGCAACCTGGGAGGGAATGGTCCCCACGAGAAGCAGGAAGCACGTGCACACTCCAATAAAACACTCAAAGAGGCAATTATTTCTGGGTTGCCTATCCCAGTCCAGGGTACCAGCAGCCAGATTTCTAGAGCTGCTGTCATTGCCTCTGGCTGTTGGCAAAATTAAACTTTTCTTGAGAAATTAAAATGAGCTGGGCCCCAGCTTATGGGGGTGGAATTATTTGCCTGCCTGGGGCCTTCATTGTGAGGCTGGGGAGAGCAGGAGGTGGGTGTGGGAGCAGGGAGAGATTATGGAGGAAGCAAAGTTAGCATCATAGGCCCCAACCAGGCAGCACATGCCTGTACCATCCACATTGAAATGTGCATGGAACAGGTACCAAGTCTGCCTATCACCCATGGGGATGTGAACTCCCACTGGGTGAAGGCACGGTGCTTGGTACTCTTAATAGCCTCAACATGCCCTGTGCCTGGGACAGTGCTTGGCTCATAGAGGATGCTCAGTAAATAATATTGATTCCTGAATGAATGTGCTCACTTATGCACCAGGCCAGAGTCTTGTGATGAACACTATGAGAATCCTTCCCTTCATCCAACACAGGTCACATGAGAGTACATTGAGGAGCACATAAATGCCCTGCATTCTCACTCCTTACATGAGATGCTGCTGCAAGTTCAGTTCAGTCGCTTAGTCGTGTCCAACTCTTTGCAACTCCATGGACTGCAGAATGCCCGGCTTCCCTGTCCAACACAAACTCCCAGAGCTTGCTCAAACTCATGTCCATCGAATCGGTGATGCCATCCAACCATCTTATCCTCTATTGTCCCCTTCTCCTCCTGCCTTCAGTCTTTTCCAGCATCAGGGTCTTTTCCAGTGAGTCAGTTCTTCTCATCAGGTGGGAACTTCAGCATCAGTCCTTCCAATGAATATTCAAGACTGATTTCCTTTAGGATTGACTGGTTGAATCTCCTTGCAGTCCAAGAGACTCTCAAGGGTCTTCTCCAACACCACAGTTCAAAAACAACAATTCTTCCACGCTTAGCTTTCTTTATGGTCCAACTCTTACATCCATATATGACTACTGGAAAAACCATAGCTTTGATGGTTTGACAGACTATACAGACCTTTGTCAGCAAAGTACTGTCTCTGCTTTTTAATATGCTGTCTAGTTTGGTCTTAGCCTTTCTTCCAAGGAGCTCATGTCTTTTAATTTCATGGCTGCAGTCACCATCTGCAGTGATTTTGGAGCCCAAGAAAAGAAAGTCTGTCACTGTTTCCATTGTTTCCCATCTATGTGCGATGAAGTGATAGGACCAGATGCCATGATCTTCGTTTTTTGAGTGTTGATTTTTAAGCCAACTTTTTCACTCTCTTCTTTCACTTTCATCAAGAGGCTCTTTAGTTCCTCTTTACTTTCTGCCATTAGGGTGGTGTCTTCTGCATATCTGAGGTTATTGATATTTCTCCTGGCAGTCTTAATTCCACTTTGTGCTTTATCCAGTCCAGCATTTCTCATGATGTACTCTGCATGTAAGTTAAATAAGCAGGGTGACAATATACAGCCTTGATGTACTCCTTTCCCCATTTGGAACCAGTCCATTGTTCCATGTCCAATTCTAACTGTTGCTTCTTGACCTGCATACAGATTTCTTAGGAGGGATGTCAGGTGGTCTGGTATTCCCATCTCTGAAAGAATTTTCCACAGTTTGTTGTGATCCACACAGTCAAAGGCTTTAGCATAGTCAATGAAGCAGAAGTAGATGTTTTTCTGGGACTCTTGCTTTTTCTGTCGTCAGGTGAGTGTATGCTCCTCGGTTCTGTCTCGTCACAACAAAGATTTGGAGTGACGGACATTAAAGCCCTCGATGCGTCACAGCTCTCAGGTCTTGGACAAACCATGTTATAGCTCTGAGACAAATCAGCGTTACAGCTCTATTTTATTCAGAAGATAGCAGGAGAATCCATCCTTGAAGCGTGAGGACATGCTAACCCAAAAGCGCAAAGAGAAGAGAGTGGAGGAGCACGCCAGCACGCGGAGGGGTGGGGGAGAGAGAGAGAGCAAAAGAGCCCTTTGACTCCTCTTTTTATATGTTTTTCCCTCCCCCTGGGCCTGCTCTATGCAAATTGGGCTAGCCAGGAGTGCTGTTTGTTCTACCTGAAGTCCTCACTCCGGTCCTCAGACTCTCCTTTGACCTTCCTTTGTTCCTTTTTCGCAGGCTTTTCCCTTCCTTGTCTTTTAGCCACCGCCATCCTGGACTCCTTTTTCCTATTCTAACTACCTAACACTATGATCCAGCTGATGTTGGCAATTTGATCTGTGGCTCCTCTGCCTTTTCTAAATCCAGGTTGAACATCTGGAAGTTCTCGGTTCATGTACTGTTGAAGCCTCGCTTGGAGAATTTTGAGCATTACTTTGCTAGCATGTGAGATGCGTGCAATTATGCAGTAGTTTGAACATTCTTTGGCATTGCCTTTCTTTGGGATTGGAATGAAAACTGACCTTTTCCAGTCCTGTGGCCACTGCTGAGTTTCTGAATTTGATGCCATATTAAGTGCAGCACTTTTCACAACATCATCTTTTAGAATTTGAAATAGCTCAGCTGGAATTCCATCACCAGTAGTGATGCTTGTAGTGATGCTTCCTGAGGCCCACTTGACTTCACACTCCAGGATGTCTGGCTGTAGGTGAGTGATCACACCATCATAGTTATCTGGGTCATTAATATCTTTTTTGTATAGTTCTTCTGTGTATTCTTGCCACTTCTTTTTAATGTCTTCTTCTTCTGTTAGGTCAGTACCATTTCTGTCCTTTATTGTGCCCATCTTTGCATGAAATATTCCCTTGGTATCTCTAATTTTCTTGAAGAGATCTCTAGTCTTTCCCATTCTGTTTCCCTCAATTTCTTCACGCTGATCACTAAGGAAGGCTTTCTTATCTCTCCTTGCTATTCTTTGAACTCTGCATTCAGATGGATATATCTTTCCTTTTTTCCTTTGCCTTTTGCTTCTCTTCTTTTCACAGCTATTTGTAAGGCCTCCTCAGACAACTATTTTGCCATTTTGGATTTGTTTTTCTTGGGGATGATTTTGATCACTGCCCCTTTTACAATGTTAGGAACCTCCGCCCATCAGGCACTCTGTCTATCAGATCTAATCCCTTGAATCTATTTGTCATTTCCACTGTAAAATCATAAGGGATTTGATTTAGGTCATATATGAATGGTCTAGTAATTTTCCCTACTTTCTTCAATTTAAGTAAATTCCCCCAAATTGAGAAATTCCCCCAAAGTGAGAAATGGCCTCCTCAGCACACAAAGGCATGGCCTGGTTAGATGCTCCACAAAGAGGAGGTCTGCTCTGGGGCCTCAGACCACCATAGCTCACTCTTCCACCCATGTGAGGAACATTTGCCTGCCCAGAGCAACCTCCACCTCTCCCTTCTGATGTGCACAGCTCATCGCTCATATCTTCAGCCTCTCATGTTATGTCCTTCTTACTCTATTTGAACACCTCCTGTGCCCCACTTCCGGTTCTCAGCTTTACCTCTCATTCCAGCCATTGATGTGACAAATAGCTTCACCCAGTTCATGGGCGTGACCTGACAGCAGCTTCCCCTCAGGCCCCTGACCTTTCCCTCTGGCTTTCTCCCCCAGGGCTTCTTTCTTGGCCAGGCAGCTGTTGGGCTTTCGTGAAAGTCAGGTGCAGAATAGATAATACCTTGGGGGCAACTCTTGACTACGGGGGTGAGAACCACTGGATAAATGTTTCCCTCTTACTTGCCCCAGGTGATGGTTCTGAGACCCTTCCGTAAGCCTTTTCAGAATGTTCCCTGACTGATTGCAGCTGTGATCAAGTCAATACATACAGTTCTCATACAGGCTGTCCTTGGTCTCCCTCCTCTGATCCTCTTCCCTGATCCCTGGATTAGAGGCTTTGTGCTATGGCTGACTTTCAGGGGAACTCAGAGTAAATAATTTCCCCTTTCCCTTTGCCATCTCTTCCCCAGCCAGGATTGGTTTTCTTTGAGCTCTTCAACTCTCCCACCTAAGGACTGTCTAACAAGCTTTCTTCTCCACTTGGAGTGCTTTCCTCTCTGCTAGGAAAGTCCCTTGGTGGAAACCTGAATGACTGGAGGGAGGCAGCCTTGGAAAGGAGGATCTTTTCTTATTTCATTTATTTTTATCAATATTTTTAAATTGAGGTATAGTGGATTTACAGTGTTGTGTTAGTTTCTGCTGTACAGCAGAGTGATATATATATATATATATATATATATGTACATTCTCTTCTTTTTAATATTTATTTCCATTATGGTTTCTCATGGGTATTGAATATAGTTCTCTGTGCTATATAGCAGGATTTAAAGCCTACCCCAGCCTCCCACCCCGTCCTTCCCTCACTCTTCTCCCCTTGGCAACCACCAGGGTGTTCTCTGCATTCATGATTCTGTTCGATAGATTTATTCATGTTGTATTTTGGGTTCCACATATAAGTGGTATCATAAGGTATTTGTCTTTCTCTTTCTGACTGACTGCAGTTAGCATGATTCTCTCTAGTTACATCCATGTTGTGGCAAATGGTATTATTTTGTTCTTTTTTATGGTTGAGTAGTATTCCATTGTATAAAAGTACCACATCTTTATCCATTCATCTGTTGATGAACATTTAGGTTGCTTCCTTGTCATGGCTATTGTGAATAGTGCTGCTATGAACATAGGGGTGCATGTATCTTTTTGAATTACAGTTTTGTATGGATATTTGCCCAGGAGTGGGACTGCTAGATCATATGGTAATTCTATTTATGGTTTTCTGAGGAAACGTCACATCATTTTCCACAGTGGCTGCACCAAGTTCCATTCCTACCAACAGTTCAGAAGAGTTCCCTTTTCTCCATACGCCCTCTCAAGCATTTGTTATTTGTTGAATTTTTGATGATGACCATTCTGACTGATGTGAAGTGGTACCTTATTGTAGTTTTGATTTGCATTTCTCTAATAATTAGGGATGTTGGGCATCTTTTCATGTGCCTATTGGCCATCTGTATGTCTTGTTTGGAGAAATGTCTATTTAGGTCTGTTGCCCATTTTTTGATTGGATTGTTTGTTGTTGTTGTTGTTGTTGCTGCATTATATAAGCTGTCTGTGTATTTAAAAAATTAAGTCCTCGTCAGTAACATTGTCCGGATATATTTTCTCCCATTCTATAGGTTGTCTTTTCATTTTGTTTATATTTCCCTTTGCTGTGCAAAAGCTTGTAAGTTTGATTAGGTTCCACTTGTTTACTTTTGTTTTTATTGGAAAGGAAAATCTGGAAGAAGAATGTTCTAGGCAGAAGGAACAGGCAATGCAAGAGCTCTGAGTCAAGAATGTACATATCTGCTCAGGGTATAGCATGAAGGCCTTTGTGGCTAGAATGACTGAGACAGGGAAGAGGCACAAAATGCAGCTGGAGAGGAGGACAGGAGCCAGACCAAGTGTGGCTTCGTGGACCAGAGGGGAGTTTTCATCTTCAAAGCATCAGGAAGCAAGCTCCAAGAGGGCAGGGATTATGTTTATCTGATTCACAGCTGGCCCCCAGTGTGGAGTAGGTGCTCAATAAATGTTTATGAAATGAATGAATAAACATCCCTGCTGTATCCATGTTCCAAAAGTCCCTCACCCCACAAGGTGACAGAGTCGTCCTCTTTTCTGAGATGATAGCTCCCAGGAGGGAGAGGTCAGGCTGGTTTAGTTGTCTCCTGAGAATCCCCTGGGAGTGAGAGCCCTGCGTGATCTGTGCACTGACTCTCCTCTCCTCTCCTTTTTCTCCCTCAGTTAATTCTGATGTCGTTGCTCACTTCTCTGCTCATGCTGGGCTCTGCTCCTGACACCATTAGTCACCTACTTCACTTCTCAGCTTTCCTAATGAGCAGCTGTCTTGTCTTCAGTCCGAGAGAGGCCTCCCCCTGCCTGCTTCTTCCAGGGGAAACCAAAGTTGGGGATGGGAGTGTAAGGCTTAGAGAAGGGTCCCAGTCTTCCTCTATGCACCCCAAGTGCTGTGATGGATGTGGGAAGACAGACAAAAGTATTATCTCTGGGCAAAGGGGGAGGCAAGTGGAAGACAGCTGATGTTTAAGGATAGATTATAAAGGGGATTCTGACTTCCCTACTGGAAAGTCCATGGAGGGGGCCAGGGACAGAGATATTAGCAGGAGGATCTGAGTCAGGCCTGAGGGGAGAGAATCCATCCTGGTGGGCCACTGAGGCCAGAGGACCTCTGCTCGCTTGACAGCCTTTCCTGGGCTGGCCACCCTCTACCTTGTTCCTGATCATGTGTGGAGGAAGGGAGGTGACAGAATAACCTTTTAAGGGTCCTGCCAAATACCAGAGAACACTTGATTGAGATTCCTTGATTTTTGTGGACTGATCTGAGGCATCCCAGGCAAGGATGCCCATCAAGTGGCCAAGGAGACTGGGGGTTTCCTGCTGCTGTGCCACAGTGAGAGGCTGCACCTGGCAGGGGCAGAAAAGAGATTGCACGCTCAGAGAGTAAGTTGAAGAGAGGCAATGAAGGAAATGTTTCCTGGGTGGGGTTATAGGGAAACAACAAAGGACCTGGAAGTACCCAGGGCTAGCCACAGAAGAAAGCAGTTACCAATTCCAGGTTGGAGGCCAAGGGGTAAAGGAGGGAGTGGTGTTGGCCAGAACCTATTGAGAGCTGTGTGTGGGAGAGCCCTTTCCAGGGAGCTGTGGCCTTCTGTAAAGGAACATAGCTGCTGCTAACCCTGAGGCCCAGCAGTGGGAATAGGGGCGGGGAGTAAATACCCCTACCTTTCTCTCCTCCCGTTGGCTTATCTCCTTCCCATGCCTCTGACTAGCCAAACCCAACAGGATGCTGAGGCCAAGGAGATAGGGCAATACTGTCCATAGAGGCAAGTTTCCTGGGCTGCTCAGCAGAGTAGAGGAGACTGGAGCATGAATCTGAGGCCTTCTTATCTCTTCCTTCTGAGGTCACCCACCCCTAAGCCTACCTCATCCCTATCTAGTCCTTCAAAAGCTTCTAAGTCTCTCTGCCACCTATGCTCAGAACTCATCCCATCTCTCAGGCTGAGTGGACCAGGTCGAGGGAGGCTCCAACTAAGTGGGCATAGATTTCAGTTGCCCTGAGACTCACCCTACCCCTGCTGCTCAGCATCAGGATTTTTAGATGGCCTCATTCTCCTTGTGTCAGGGCTTTAGGATCAGGGAGGCTGGGTAATTATATTAATACTTTCCTAACAAACTTTTACCCAGAAATAATTCATGGGGTCGCAAAGAGTCAGACATGACTGAGCGACTGATCTGATCTGATCTGATCTGAATGTTTAGCCAGGTATCTGGGTTCCTGTGTCCCAGTCAAATGAACACAAGCTATTAACCATCACTGTATCTACCAGTTCAGATAACTGGGCTGGCCTTCCTGTCTCTCCAGTCTCTAAGATGAACTAAGCCTTAGGCTTTCTCAGACCACACGTCTTGCAGTAGAACACTACTGTTTTGGCTTGTTTAGTGTCCATTTCCCCTGGCATCAGTTTTGCGGATTTGGCATGGGGCACTGTAGCAGTAACAATTTGGCTGTAGCAGTTACAATTTGTGGCCTGTTGTTGTTATTTTGCTACACCACACAGCTTGCAGGATGCTAATTCCCCAACCAGGGATGGAACCCGAGCCCCCTGCATTAGAAGGGCAGAGTCTCAACCACTGGAGCACCAGTAATGTCCCACTATGGACTGTTTAATGAAGACAGCCTCCATTGCTTGGCCAAGGAGTTGGCATGTGACCCTAGCTAGGCTAGTCGGATGGTCTTTCTCCCTTCAGTCTTGAGTGATATGACATGAAAATGGAATTCATATATTGCCAAGACAGCAACATGAAGAGGATACTCCTTAGTTCTGGCTCCCTTGATTTCAGTTTTCTGGCTCCTCATCTTCCTGGGATAGCAACTTCAGTATTTTCTTTGATTCTGTAAGCCACTCCCCCCACCCTGCCCCCAGCCATTTCTTTCTAATATAATAATTTTTTGCTCGTTACCTAGAGTTTTTCTGTTGCTTGAAACCAAACATTTTCACCAGTACAAATTCCCGTTTTCCTGAGGAGTTATGGGCTCTCCCCATCTAGTGGGCTTATATCTGGAATCTCTGGCTTGAATTCAGCTCTCATCTAATCCTGGAATGAGAGGGAAGAGAGCTCCTGCTGCTAGTGGATGCTCATCACACCTCATCTCAGGAACATGTTCTTTGTTGCCTGACTCATCAGGACCCACTACCAGCCTGACTTCCCCGTCTCCACACTCAGGTCACAGCCTGAAATAGCCAAGCTTATGTCCCATGACTCCCTATCACAAGTCCTACAGCCAGATCAGCCTGGTCTCCTTGTTATTTTCCACAAATAGCAAGCTCATTCTTGTGCTGTGCCTTTGCTCGTGATGTTCTTGGACATCTGACAAGCTAGTGGCCCTCTGCTGAGTGCCTGAACCCTGCCCAGACCTTCAAACCTTGGGCCACATTCTACCTCTTCCTTCCCTAAACCTTCTGTGCACTGTCAATCCCACCGCAGCTTCCAAACCAGGCACCTCTGTGGGCTCTCTTTGATGTCAGACAGAGAAAGTGCTTTGTTTGGTTGAGCTTTGTTTCCTTTGTAGACTTAAGTCTTTGAGGACTTGAGTCCAGGCTCAAGTACTTTTACCTTATGGGCCTCAGCATTAGGCATGAGGTTGAGCACACAGTGGCAGAGTGGGTGCTGATGTTTTTACTGCATCCCTAATTTGGAACTTGTCTTGGTCCTGTAACACATCTTCTTCATTCATTCATTTACCCAACATTTATCAAGCGCCTCCTAATTATGAGTTCTCTGCTAAGCTCTGTAGATAGTAAATAAAACATAGCCAAGGAAATAACAGTCTAGTACTGAAGACATACTGAGAATTAGATGTAGCAGAATGACCTGTTAGGAAAATAACCCTGTCTAGTTTTTCTCAGCTGCAGGCTCAGCTCACCTCAAAGGAATGAAAAGCATTCCATCCCTTCTGGGAGGAGCGCCAAACTTTGTGCCGTTGAGGTTTAGACTTTTTTGGCCCCCCCATGAAGATTTGTGTATTTCCAGGTAGAAAGGAGAAGCTGCAAGCATCAGGCTATTGAGAGGACAACTTCCCTACAGCCTTTCCTAACAAAGATTAGGGTTGGAAGCTTAATGCTTCCCACACTGAAGAGGGATGGTCCCAGATCAAGAAGGTTGGTTGGAATGAAGGCATGAGTTCCATCAGAGCAGAAACCTGTGCTCATGTGAATGCAAGCCCTCTGAGATGGGAGGACTCAGGAGGAAGAATATTTAGGTGAATAAATACAGGATAACAGTAACAGCTGGCATTTATGGCACACTTACTGTATGCCAGGCACAGCGTTGAGTACTTTGTATGCATTCACTTACTTCTTATAAGACCTCTGTGAAGTAAACAATATTATAGTTTCCATTTTACAGATGAGATAAACAAAGATTTAGCTCTGATGGAACTCATGCCTTCATTCCAACCAACCTTCCTGATCTGGGACCGTCCCTCTTCAGTGTGGGAAGCATTAAGCTTCCAATCCTAATCTTTGTTAGGAAAGGCTGTATGGAAGTTGTCCTCTCAATAGCCTGATGCTTGCAGCTTCTCCTTTCTACCTGGAATTGCTCAAGGTTATGGGTCTGAGAATCAAATCCAGGCAGTCACTGAGGGCTACGAATGCCTGTGAGGCTGGAGCACAAAGGGCCACAGTTTGGGGAGCTTTGACAAGGGTCACTGCGGCTGGACTTGGCACAGAGGGCATGGAGCCGCCTGAGATGCCTCACTTTCAGGTGTACCTGACAACACAGGCAGGGAGTACAGCAACTGATCTGAGGACCTGGTATCCTGATAAGAAGGGGCTTATATCAGTCAGCTCTGACTACAGTGATGCTATACAACAATCACCAAATTTCAGTGCATGCAACAGTAAGCATTTACTTAACTCATGTGTTTGGAGATCACTGTGAGTTAGTTGCTTATAGGCTGATTTTGGTTGGGGTGGTTTGTTTCTGCTCCATGTGTCCCTCATCCTCCTTCCAGGAGCAGCAGGCTAGCCAGGGAATGTCCATCTAATGGGTACAAAGGAGTGCAAGGGTAATAGCCCTGGTGCACAGCCCATTTTAAGTCTCTGCTTGTGTCAAGTCTCATAAAATGCCTCTGGTCAAAACAAGTCATATGGCCAAGCCCTGAGTCAACAGATGGAGAAATACACTCCACCCACAGGAAGAATCTGTAAAGTTACCTGGCAAAGAATGTAGATGTATAATCTTATTACCTAGAGGGGAGCAAAAAGATGGGACAATAATCTAGTGTTCCACAGAATTTAAACTGAATTTAGTTTTGATTTAGAGAGAGAATGAAATCCTACAATGTATCATGAAACAGTTCATGCTTATTACAAAGATAAAAATCTATCTTTGAAGACCATGGCGTTTGCTATGTGAATATTTAAATTTTTAGTTTTTCTTTTAGTGAAAAATTTTAAAATATCACTTAACAAGAACATATTCTGGATGGTCTAGATATCAACAATAGCTGCCTTACAATGTTTAAAGCCTCGGTAGTCACCTGGGGTGCCAGTATTTAACTTTCTAATGCAGGCTTCTCAAACCACAGGGTATCCTTGGAAGATATGTGTTTTCAAGGTAGGAAAACGTTAATGAAAATGATATACAGCAGACGATGTATAGAAGAGGCCCACATTCAGTGCTGAGGGCATCAAAGAGTGAAGGAGGCAGGGCCAGCTATGGGGCTTAGGGCAGGGTTTATGGTGCTTTGCAGGATAGCAGTGGTGGCATTTAAACAGGTCTTGAAAGATGGTGGGGTGGTATCCTAGGGATAATCGTCGGATTCCTTCTCTGTGTGTGCATAACCAGATTCTCATTTCCAGGGCTTCCCCAGAAAGAAAATGCTTTATCTTCTATCTCTGCAAATCTAGAATCTGTTGTACAGTTTTGCGTCATAGTCTTGTCCTTCACTTTCACATATATGCTGTTATAGCATCTGAAGAGGAGGCTGGAGGGGTATAATAGCTAAACTTACTGGCTTTGGAGCCAGGCCAACCAGGGTTCAAATCTTGGCTTTGACATTTACTAGCTCTGGCCTTTAGGCCAGTTGCTTAAACTCTTGTAATTCCAGTTTCCTCATCTGAAGAAGGGAATACTAGTTCTCCCATGGGATATTTAAAGAATTAGAACCCACCATTAAAGTGTAGATTTTCTTTATGGGAAGATTTTTTACTTCTGATTCAATTTCTTTAATGATTATAGGATTTTTCAGTTTTCCTATATCAAGCTGAGTCACTATCAGTAAGCTATATATTTTAAGAAATTTGTCTATTTCACAGATGTCTTCAGTTTTATTGGTACAAAATTATTCATAATATCCTCTCATTTTCTTTTTAATGCCTGAAGCATCCAGAGCAGTATCCCTCTTTTCATTGCTGACATTGTTTATTTTTGTCTTCCTTCAAATTTTCCTTGATCAGTATCATCAGAGATTTTTCAGTTTTTACAGAATCGGCTTTTGGCTTGGCTTATCCTCTCTGCTTTATATTTGGTTTCTATTTCTTCAATTTCTATTCCTCATCTTGCTATTTCCTTCCTTTGACATTCTTTGAGTTTATTCTGTTTATATATATATATATATATATATATATATATATATATATATATAATTTACCAAGATAGATCTTTAGCTCATTAATTTTCAATCTTTTTCTTTTCAACATTTAGGGCTCTATGTTTCCTTTCGGAGGCTTAAATGAAAAAGATATATGTAAGTGCCTGGTCCTAAATAGGCACTCATTAAATATCTTATCATCACTATCATCATCATTATTCTGTCTCAGATGAGATTCCCTAGCATAGTTTCCATCTCTCTTGCTTTCTAATGTGATCTCTGTCTCCTGAGTCTTTACCAGTGGGCTCTCTGAGGACGTCTGAAGACTTATTCTGGACCAAATTGTCTCCTTTTGGAAGTTTTGGGGAGGCTTCCTCTGAAGATTAAGGCAAGACAGAGATGGGCATGTGCCTTTAGCCCTGTCTTCTTCAGGGAGCTCAGACCTTATTTTTCTAGAATGGCTGGCAAGGTCTCCACCCCATGGAAGTGTCAGTTCTAACTTGCAGGTCTGTGGCAGATTATATTTTCAAAAAATAACCACAGTAGTATTTCCCATCTCATATGCTCTTTTAGAACTTTGTCATTCCCCTATCAAGAGGTAGAATATACTTCCTTTCCCCTTGAGTCTGAGGTTTATAACTTCTTTATAGCTCTTCCGTCATAGCTCAGTTGATAAAGAATCTGCCTGCAATGCAGGAGACCCCGGTTCTATTCCTGGGTCGGGAAGATCCACTGGAGAAGGGATAGGCTACCCACTCCAGTATTCTTGGGCTTCCCTTGTGGCTCAGCTGGTAAAGAATCCACCTGCAGTGTAGGAGACCTGGGTTCGATCCCTGTGTTGGGAAGATCCCCTGGAGAAGGGGAGGCTACCCATTCCAGTAGTCCAGCCTGCAGAATTCCGTGGACTGTAAAGTGTGTGGGGTCTTGCAACAAAGCTAGTGGAGGTGATGGAATTCCAGTTGAGCTATTTCAAATCCTAAAAGATGATGCTGTTAAAGTGCTGCACTCAATATGCCAACAAATTTGGAAAACTCAGTAGTGGCCACAGGACTGGAAAAGGTCAGTTTTCATTCCAATCCCAAAGAAAGGCCATGCCAAAGAATGTTCAAGCTACCACACATTGCATTTATCTCACATGCTAGCAAAGTAATGATCAAAATTCTCCAAGCGAGGCTTCAACAGTATGTGAACAGAGAACTTCCAGATGTTCAAGCTGGATTTAGAAAAGGCAGAGGAACCAGAGATCAAATTGCCAACATCTGTTGGATCATCGAAAAAACAATAGAGTTCCAGAAAAAAACATCTACTTCTGCTTTATTGACTATGCCAAAGCCTTTGGCTGTGTGGATCACAACAAACTGTGGAAAATTCTTCAAGAGATGGGAATACCAGACTGCTTTACCTGCTGCCTGAGAAATCTGTATGCAGGTCAAGAAGCAATAGTTAGAACCGGACATGGAACAACGGGCTGGTTCCAAATGGGGAAAGGAGTACATCAAGACTATATATTGTCACCCTGCTTATTTAACTTACATGCAGAGTACATCATGAGACATGAAGCACAAGCTGGAATCAAGATTGCTGGGAGAAACATCGATAACCTCAGATATGCAGATGACACCACCCTTATGGCAGAAAGTGAAGAACTAAAGAGCCTCTTGATGAAAGTGAAAGAGGAAAGTGAAAAAGTTGGCTTAAAACTCAGTATTCAGAAAACTAAGATAATGGCATCAAGTCCGATCACTTCAGGGCAAATAGATGGGAAACAGTGGAAACAGTGACAGACTTTCTTTTCTTGGGCTCCAAAATCACTGCAAATGGTGACTGCAGCCATGAAATTAAAAGATGCTTGTTCTTTGGAAGAAAAGCTATGACCAACCTAGACAGCATATTAAAAAGCAGAGACATTACTTTGCCAACAAAGGTCCATCTAGTCAAAGCTGTGGTTTTTTCAGTAGTCATGTATGGATGTGAGAGTTGAACTATAAAGAAAGGGGAGTGCCAAAAAATTGATGCTTTTGAACTGTGATGTTGGAAGAGACTCTTGACAGTCCCTTGGACAGCAAGGAAATCCAACCAGTCCATCCTAAAGGAAATCAGTCCTGAATATTCTTTGGAAGAATTGATGCTGAAGCTGAAACTCCAATACTTTGGCCACCTGATACGAAAAACTGATTCATTGGAAAAGACTGATGCTGGGGAAGATTGAAGGCAGGAGGAGAAGGAGATGACAGAGGATAATATGGTTGGATGGCATCATCGACTCTACGGACATGAGTTTGATTAAGCTCTTGGAGTTGGTGATGGACAGGGAAGCCTGGTGTGCTGCAGTCCATGGGGTTGCAAAGAGTTGGCCAGGACTGAGCGACTGAATTGAACTATAGGTTACAAATGATAGACCAATAGGTTGCAGCAGAAGTGGTGCCAGGAAACTTCTGTGTGTGCTCAGTCACCCAGTTGCATACGACTCTTTTCGACCTGTGGACTGTGTAGCCCACCAGGCTCCTCTGGCCATGGGATTCTCCAGGCAAAAATACCCAGAGTGGGTTGCCATTTTCTTCTCTGGGGGTTTTCCCTAACCCAAGAATCAAACCTGCATTTCCTGTGTCTCCTGCAGTGGCAGGTGGACTTTACCACTGTGCCACCTGGGAAGCTGGAGAAACGTCTGAAGGTTGGTCATGAAGGCAATACAACTTCCATGTTATTAGCTGAAAAACTCATAATTTGAGCCCTGAGTCATATAGGAAGTCGGACTAGCCTGCAGTCACCATGTTGTAAGGAAGCCAAACCACCTAGAGAAGCCATGTGTAGGCACTCTGGCCTCCAGTCCTAATCTCCAAGTCAAGGTACCAGACATGACTCAATGACCATTTGGTGATTTCAGCCCCAAGCTGTTGAGAGACCTATATCCTTTTAATTGTAGCGGCTGAGGGCCCAGACGCAACAAAGACAAGCTATCTCCCACTGTAGCCAACCAAATTCTTGATGAACAGACTCATGAACATTAGAAAATGATTGTTTTCAGCTCTTAGGCTTTCAAGTATTTTACTACACAGCAATAGATAACTGGAACAATACTCATGATCTTGTCTGGTACGCAAATCCTCCATCAGACTCCTTATAATCTGTATTTCCTAATGAGGCCCGAGCCCAGAGAAGCAGAGCACAGCAAAAGTCTTCAGTGTAAACCCTGTAGGAACAAACTGGAAATGGAGATGCTGTGATTCTCTCAATTTGTCTAGACTGAGCTCTTCCAGAACCATTGGTTGCCAACCTTTCTGAGTGATAAGACCTTTATCTCATTTAAAAGTCTCGCAAATGGTTTTACTTTCAGTATAGCTTCATCAATAGCTAAAGTCCACTGGGAACTTACTAAGTGCCAGGCACTGTGTTGAGTATTTTATATACATTATTTCCCTGAATCCTCATAACAAACCCATGAATACTGTCATTCCTGTTTTGTTGTTGTTCAGTTGCTCAGTTGTGTCTGACTCATTCCTGTTTTACTGATGTGAAATGAAAATTGCCCCTGCAGCCTGTTCTACTTATCAATTACAGAGCTCATGAAGGAGGCCTATAGAATAATATCCATACCCTTACCCTGATGTGACGGTGAGTGTTGTTGCCTGGCTCCGCATTTGCCCTCTACACAGTCCCCCCAATACCAAGGAGCTTGCAACCCACATTTCCTATACTCCTTTGAAAGCTGGCTTTGTGTTATGTTCTTCTAGTTGGAACCACTGGCTGGAGACTAGAAAGCAGGAGTAAGGGAGAAGCCATATTCTTTTCCACATTTTGATGGCACCTCTAGTAACGGCAACAATTGCTTGCTCTTATGTTCCTTCTCAGGCAAGGAATAGCAGTTTTCAGCTATAGTTATAACCTCTGCCCAATTTGTTTTTCCAGCCTTAGGGCTAATAGTGACTTCCTGTGATTAATCTTTGGAAAACCTCATATCCGTCTTTTTGTTCCAACATCTTTGGAACCTTTGTTCCAAAGATCTTCTAACATCTTTGGAGCCTTTCCAACATCTTTGCTACCAGTTCCTCAAAGTAAACCCCTTCTCCTTGAAACCCTAGAGTGGTTTCTGATTTCTCCTGATTGTCTATTAACTAACACACTTAGCTTTACAAAACTTTGTATAATCTGATCTTTATTTAACTCTCCAGCCTCAGTTCTAATCATTTTCTCTCTTGCTCACTATGCTTCAGTCACACTTGTCTGCTTTCTGTTCCTCAAATAATTGCAGTCTTTTCCTGCCTTGGAGCCTTTGCTCCTCTTGTTCCCAATGCTTAGAATGCTTTCCCCCGGCAAGTTGCAAAGCAGGTTCCTTCCCTTACCTCTGGTCTCAGCTTAAACATCAGCTTTGCAGAGAAGGCTGCCCCAACTAGAAGTCTAGAGTAAGCCTACCCAAGCACCCTTATAACTTCACCCTTTTATTGTCTTCACAGCACTTATTACTAACTAACCTTATCTTGCTGATTTATTCCTTAACTTGCTTATTGTCTGATTCCCACACTCAAATGAAACCCTGAGAGAGCAGAGAGCTTCTCTGTCTTATTTATTGCTCTATCCAGTGCTTTACACAGAGTTGGTGCTTAATACATATTTTCTAGAGAATTAATGATGGAATGAGTGACATGCAAGGCTCTCCTCAGGCCTGAGATGTACTCTGGCACCTACTGAAATGTTTGACCTTGAAGCCTACCCAAAGGAGAGATCCCCCTGCCTCCACTGAGGTAGGACCACCAAGGATTACACCTACTCACAGGACCCTGAGTTCCTCTTACATCTGTAGGCAGGCTGCTCCTGGGCTGTGGGAGGCCTTCCTGTGGCCCTGCCCCTGTATTCTGGCATGTTCTGGTCAGCCTATTTCTTTCCATGCTTCCAGCAGGCTGCAGGGCATTAATGATTAGAAGTGCAAACCTGCCGAGGGCCAGTATCAATCAGACCACATGCCCACCAGGTGGGTAACTCATTAATTCTAATAAGCCAGGACCCACTCTCACAAAGCTTTTTCCGTCTGTGTAGCGCATTTGATAACTGCAAAGAAAACAAACAAGATTGTTATAAAATTAATTTTACTGATCATCACATTCTTATCACATAATAAGAAGCAGAAAGTTTCTGTTATATAACATTTAACCCAAATCATTGCTGTAATAATAAGCTGAATCCAGAAAGAATGGAATTTGTACTGTTAACGCATGCAACTGTAAAGAGCTATTATATTTTTCTTTTATGACATTATGAACAAAATAAATTATGGGATCTTATTCTAAACAAAACAAAAGAGAAACCCATTTTACTGCTGCAGTAGAAAAGAGAAGCCAGTGGAATGAAGCCTGAGACTTTCTTTACAAGGTTGGGCACTCCACCAGGTCATCTGTCCATCCTACTGCTTCTGGGGAGACCTCGTTTTTTTTTCTTTTAATTAAAAAACATATTTATTTATTTATGGCTGTACTGGATCTTCGTTGCTGCACGGGCTTTTCTCTAGTTTTGGCGAGTGGGATCTACTCTCTCATTGCAATGCATGGGCTTCTCATTGAGGCAGCTTCTCTTGCTGCGGAGCACAGGCTCTAGAGCGTTTGGGCCTCAGTAGTTCCGGCTCCTGGGCTCTAGAGCACAGGTTCAATAGTTGTGGCACACAGGCTTAGTTTCCCCATGGCATGTGCGATCTTCCCAAATCACGGATTGAAACCATGTCTACTGCATTGGCAGGCAGATTCTTTACCACTGAGCCACCAGAGAAGCACTTCTTTTTAAAAAAAAAAAATTATTTATTTTTATTTATTATTTGGCTGTTCTGGGTCTTATTTGTGGCATGTCAAATCTTTGATCTTCACTGTGGCATTCCAGATCTTCTAGTTGTGGCATCTGGGATCTAGTTTCCAGACCAAAGATCACACTTGGGCCCTCTGCATTGGAAACACAGAATCTTAGCCACTGGGCCACAAGGGAAGTCCAATGGGAAACCTCTCTTTAATGTCTCCTGGTGTGGAAGTACCATCTGGATAGCAAGGTGATTGATATAGGCAGAAGAAACCAACAGAAAATGTATAGAAATGTTTATAAGAACATTAGAAGTCCAATTTCTAACAAAACTTTGAAAGAGATATTGAGAGAGAGAGCTGACTCGGCTAGGAGCTGGACTTGACCAAGTCAAGAAGGGCAGAAGAATCTAGCCAAGCGCTCACCTACTCTGGACTCATTTACCAGCAGTTTCAGGCACTGTCCTGGTCCAGGGACCCTTGGATGGGCAGTTGGATGAAGTGGAATGAGACGCTATGCTCTCAGAGGCCAGCAGACATACTCATCTTGCTATCTTTCCAGTATTTCCTTCCAACTTCTCTGCTTTAGTCCAACTAAACCATTCACCATTCCCTGTTTAAGCATCTTACTTTCCATGTCCTATGGCTTTCTTATGTTGTTCTTCCTCTACTGGAATCCTCTGTCTTCTTCTTCTATACCCACCTAGATCCTCTGGTATTATTCAAAACCCAGCTCCAAAGCCAGTTCCTCCTCTTGGAGTGAACTCTTCTCTGGTCTCCCCAACTGGAGAGTATGAGTTCCTAATGCCCTGGATCCAAGGGCTCTGATCATTTTATGTTGTATAATAAGTACTCATGTTCTTTTACCCCTTTATGATTTTATGGTGATTATATTGTTTTTCCATATTATTCACTTTTCCTTTCAGTAAAAGTATTATAAATTGCCATATATTGGCATGTGACTTTCAGTACTTCCCTGTGGAGGGAGTATATTTCATTACCCCATTGTCATAGAGACTTTCCCCATTGTCATGAGACTTTGGCCAATCAGTTGAGAATAGATGTGATCAGAGGGGAAACTTTAGGAGCCATCACAGTATCCTTTACCCTCCGCTATTAGAATGACATGTCCTAGACTCTTGGAGCAGAAGCAAAGCTAACCTGAAGCTGATGAGCAAGAAACAGACCTCTGTTGTTATAAATCACAAAGTTTGGGGAGTTGTTTGTTACTACAGTGTAACCTGGTAAAAGCTAACTAATACATCTTTACTAAACTACAAGCTTTTTTATGGGGAAGATCACATCTGATTCATGATTTGTTTCTTCTTTTTCATATACCTAGGACAAAGCCTTTTTTAGAGGCTCAGTAACTGTTCACTGAGTGAATAAGTAAACAAATCTATCATTTACTAAGTCCTACTCTAATAATCCCTCACCTTGTGTAGTGGCTATGTAGCCCACAATGCAGTTTCACGGACACTGTCTCACCGGGCCTCAGGGCAACCTTGGGAGGGCAGTAAGGGAGAGTGGACATCTGTTGTTTTCTGTCTAACATCCCTATTTCCTTTGGGGAAATCACTCCTCCCCCACTGCTTGTGGTTCTGGTGGGTCTGCCAGTCATAACACCTGCCCAACTAGAGTCACCAATGGTCAGCATATTGCCGTGTCTGAGATCTGCTTCTCAGTGTGGTTGACTGTACTTCTGTCTTGAAACAGGGTCTCCCCCATGTATATACTGCTGCTGCTAAGTCACTTCAGTCGTGTCCGACTCTGTGCGACCCCATAGACGGCAGCCCACCAGGCTCCCGTGTCCCTGGGATTCTCCAGGCAAGAACACTGGAGCGGGTTCCATTCCCTTCTCCAATGCATGAAAGTGAAAAGTGAAAGTGAAGTCGCTCAGCCATGTCCGACTACTATATGTAAAACAGATAACTAATGAGAACCTACTCTATAGGGCAGGGGACTCTACTCAGTACTCAATAGTGATCTAAATAGGAAGGAAATCTTAAAAAGAGCAGATACATGTATATGTATAACTCATTCACTTTGATGTACAGCAGAAACTAACACAACACTGTAAAGCAACTATATTCCAATAAAAATTAATAAAAAAGAAAAAAATACTAAGGTTAAAAAAAGAAAGATTTCTCCTTGGCTTCCAAGACACCATGCTCTCCTGGTTTTCTACCTCATGACCACTTCTCAGTCTCCTATGCTGGCTCCTTCTCTTCCACGAACCACTGAATAGTAGATGGTCCTGGAACTCAACCTAACACCTACTCTCTTCTCTGTCTACATCTAGTCCCATGGTGTTTTTCTATGACTGCCAAACTAGTATCTCCAAAATAGACCTAACCTTTTGTTCAGCCTTCCATACCTGTCAGCTTACTGGATGTCTGCTATTGATTGAATTGTGTCTCCTGAAAAGATATGTTGAAGGACTTCCCTTGTGATCTAGTGGTTAAGATTCCACTTTCCAACTCGGGAGGTGCAAGTTCGATCTCTGGTCAGGAAACTAAGATCCCACATTCTGTGTGGTGTGGCCAAAAAAAAAAAAAAAAAAAGAGGTATGTTGAAATCCTAACTTCTAATACCTATGAATATGCCCTTATTTGAAAGTAGGGTCTTTGCCGATATAATCAAGTGAAGATGAGGTCACTTCTTCTAAGCCTATGGATTAGAATAGGCTCTAAAATCAATATCACTGAAGAAGGGAGGATATAGATTCATAGAGACTCAGAGTCAAACAGAATGGCATATGAAGATGAAAGCAGAGATTGGAGTGATGTGTCCACAGCCAGGCGCTGCTGGCAACCACCAGAAGCTAGAAGAGACAGACATGGAACCCATCCTCCCTCAGAGCGCCCAGAGAGGACCACGCCTGCTGACACCTTGATTTCAGACTTCTGGCCTTCAGAACTGAGTGTGAGAGAATGAATTTCTGTTATTTTAAGTTTGTGGCCATTTGTTACAGCTGCTGCTGCTGCTAAGTCGCTTCAGTCGTGTCCAACTCTGTGAGACCCCATAGACGGAAGCCCACCAGGCTCCTCTGTCCCTGGGATTCTCCAGGCAAGGACACTGGAGTGGGTTCCCATTTCCTTCTCCAATGCATGAAAGTGAAAAGTGAAAGTGAAGTCGCTCAGTCGTGTCTGACTCTTAGCGACCCCATGGACTGCAGCCTGCCAGGCTCCTCTGTCCATGGGATTTCCCAGGCAAGAGTACTGGAGTGGGGTGCCATTTCCTTCTCCCTTTGTTACAGCAATCCTAAGGAAATAGTGCAACATTTTGGCAGCATCTCAGATTTAACATCACTGGAACAGAACTCTTCTCCCGACCCATGGCCCAAATCTGCTCCTCCCTCTAGCCTTTCCTCCAAATCCTTTTTCAATCCTGACTCCTGGTCTCCTTCCTATACAGTAACCAGAGAGTTCTTGTAAAAACATAAGTTAAGATTAACTCCTTCTGTTGTTTAAAACCCTCCAAATACTTCCCACAATCCTTTGAATACAATAAAATTCCGTATCTTGACATATAAGATCCTTCATATTCTGGTCCCTGCCTCCTTTTTTGTTCTCTTCCTGCTCACTGCTGTCCACTCACACTGGTTTCCGTCCTTGAACAAACTTATTCCTGACTTAGGGCCTTTGCACTAGCTAAAATATTACTTCTGCCTGGAGCCATACCTTTCGTAACCTCCCAACATAAAGTGGGCCCCTACTCTACCATACCATCAGGTTTGATTTTTGTCATGGGAGAGCATGTCCTTTCATGCCAAGTCCCTGGTTCTAGTCCCTTGGTCCTGGATTTCCTTTGATCTTTTGATTAGAATCCTCCTCAAGTCTGTGAGTCAAAGCATTCAATTTTTACTTAAGAATTTGAGAGAGGTTTGAGTAGAAAGAATTCTTTCTACTTTGAGTAGAAAGAATCCTGCCTAATCAAAGGCTAAGCCCAGTCTCTACAAAGGACCACACCCCAAGGAAGACTGATCAAAAGTCCAAGCTCTTCCTGTGCATGAAGCCTGCTAGCTTTCGATTAGTATCCTCAAACTTTCTGTCCTGTGATGAGAAAAGGACATATTCAGCTTTTACCAAGGGTAGAGGGAGGCAGAGCTCACAGTTTGTTTCTCAAATGCCATCACCCAACAACCAGCTCTCATAGTTTTCCTGACTCTCATCTCCTCACAGACTGACGGAGAAGTAGAGCAGGACAGAAGAATTCAAGGAGAGAGTAACTTCAGGAATATGTCTGTGTGATCTGTACTTTGCATCATCCCCCCAAATCTGAAAGTAGATCTATAGTTCCAAGTGTCCTCTGATGATGCAGGCACTGTACTAGGACCTAAATAATAATAACATATCAATTACGGCCTTCCCAGGTGGCTAAGTGGTAAAGAATCCACCTGCCAGTGCAGAAACCTTGGGAGACACAGGTTCAATCCCTAGGTCAGGAAGATCTCCTGGAGAAGGGAATGGCAAACTACTTCAGTATCTTACCTGGGAAATCCCATGAACAGAGGAACCTGGCAGGCTATAGTCCATGGGGTCACAAAGAGTAGGACTCGACTTAGTGACTAAACAATAACAACAGTTCATCGATTGCTACCATTTGGAAAGTGTAATCTGGCACAGGGATAACACTCTAGAAACATAGCATCTAGTTCTCACAACAGTTCTCTGAGGTAGATATTAACATCCCCACCTAACAGATGAAGGAACAGGATGAGTGAGCAGACGGACTTGCCAGGTGGTTTCTATTGTAAAGCTGTGGTCCTCCTTCTATGTAGCATTGCCTCTTTGCTAAACCTCCTGGCACCTGATTCCCTGCATGAGACAAACCTGTGACTAAATGCAGGTACTGGGACCTGAAACCCTCTATTCCAGACAGTGAGTCACAAGAGTGGGGATCTGTTAGCCCAGGAGCTTAACCCTTAAGGAAGCTGCCCCCAGCCCTTCTACAGTTGTGCTTCAGAAAGAGATGCCAAGGCCTGAGTCACTTCCCTGGGAACTCCCTTGCAGAGACTGTCCTTGAAATAAGATAATGCAGAAATCTGAGCTGGACTGCCCAGGGGGCCAGTTCCTACCATTCGCCACTGATGAGTTGCTTCTGCCCATTCAGGGCATTATAGCAAGGGTGAGCTTGAAGCAGCATTCCAGTGAGAGCTTCCCCAGACATGAAGAGACTGAACAGGTAGAAGCTACTGCATTGGGACAGGTCACATGTGGAGAAGGATCCTGGGGGGTGGACATCTGGGAAAGGGACAAGGTGAGCATCTCTCATCAGGAGAATGACTCCTAAGGCCTCCTTACCAGAACTGCAACCTGAGATTCTGTCAGGCAGGGATGAGGCTGTGTTAGTGACAGGTCTGCAGCTTGACCTCCCCATAGGAAACAGTGAGGCCATTGGTGTGAGTATAAGCCATGGCAGAGACTCAGCAGAGATTTAGTGGACAAGAGTCAGGAGTCTCAGGCTAGATATTGACACAGGCCTGATGGTCCTAAGCTGTGTTGTATGTGGCATGTTGTGATGGAAGCCTTTAGGGATGTAGATTTCAACCTCCTTATTGTGCAGATGGGGAAACCAAGGCCAAGAAGAAGAAGTGAGCGGCTCAAGGTCCCCAGCAATGAGTGAAATAGCTGGCACCTCTCATACTTCAGTGCCTTCCAGTTGGAACCACCATCCCCCATGTCAGAAGGTAAAACATTAAAAATTCAAAGCTAGAACACTGAAACCAGGAGGGGAGCTGTGTTTAACCTGGCTGCGTTGTCTGAGCCCATGTCATGGCCCTTGAGTATCCCTGGAAAGCCCAGTTGGCATCTTGCATTGTGTGGATGGGGTTCATGCTTGTGCCAGTCACACACCGGCCCACCTCCAAACGCAGAAGGGTGTTTGCTTTTGGGCACGGCATGTTCGCCTGTGATTTTCCTTTGATGATATCTTGTTTTGCCAACTAAATTAAAACTATGACAGAGAACAGAGACTACCTCTAGCAGTTTAGTTCAATTAAGATTTCACATCAACAAATTAAAATGCATCCTTACTGTCTGCAAAGTAAATCTGCCTGCATTTAGGAGGAGGCTCTGACATTTGCTGTTCAGGCACCTAACTGCTACGAGCTAAGTGTCAGTGGGGACTCACCCCTTCTGGGACTAGCTTGGTGGTCGGGGTCGGGTGGGGGGTGTTCAGGGCCAAGGTTTATCTCCAGGGACTGACAGCTTTCTGGGCCAGAGCTTCCAAAGCCTGAGTGTGAGGACCAGGCTGAGCCTCTGATGAAGTTTTCACTGGTCCTCTGTAAAATCACAAAAACAAGAAGTATGAGGTCACGTTTTTCCATAAAACTAAGTCAGTTCAAACTAAAGGACTGTTAACAAATAGTTCTTAATTTGACAGTCACTCTTCAAGGGACTGAGGATTTAACAATGAACAAAACAGACGAAAATCCCTGCTTTCTCAGAGCTTTTATTCTATAGGGAAAAGACAGAATATAAATAAGACAAATGAGTGAAATATGCAATAAGTTAGAGAATGATAAGAGCTGTGGAGAAAACTAAAGCTGAGAAAGAGGATAGGGAGTGTGGAAGGCAGAGGGATTTGCGATTTTTAAATAGGACAGTTGGAAAGGCCACCGTGAGAAGGTAACAAATGAGTCAAGACCTGGAAAGGTGAGGGAGTGAGCCGTGAGGATATGGGAGGTGGAGGAGGGGCACTCCAGATAGAGTGGTATCAAATGCGAAGGTTGATGTGGGGCTGTAGGTGGTGTGCAGTTGGAACAGAGTGACAGGAGGGAGAAGAGGAGGAAAGGGGGTCAGAGGAAAGGGATTATATTATAGACCATTATAAGGATTTCAGATCGTTATCTGAGTGAACAGGAAGTCAGCACAGGGATGGAGCAGAGAAGAGACAAGCTCTCCCTTAGATTTTAACAGGATGGTTGTGGCTGCTTTATGGAGCACAGGCAGAAGGAAGACATGGTTGGGAGCAGGGAGACAGGAGACTATTATAACTGAGATATGGTGATGGCCAGAGTGATGGCTGAGGAGCAGGTCCCATGGAATACGTTGGCTCAAAATGTTTAAAATTAGTAATATCCTAGAAAGTCCAGCATGGAAGGCCAGCTTCTCCTTGACCTCTCCAGCAGAAGGCAGTTCCATTGGTGGTCCAGGGACAGGGCCCTCAAATCCTTAATGGCAGCACAGGGACCACCCACAGTGTGGTGCTCCAAAAAATAGACCTTTTCCTCTGTAAAATGAGATGAACCATCTTTTCTTTCTAGAGAAAACAAGTAAAGCTATTTCCTCCATTGAAAAGTAGAGAACCTGAGAGAGCGCAGGCCTCACAAGGGCAGGTACTATGTCCACATTCTGTTCTCAAATGTTCCCCAGCGGCTACTCTAGGTCCAGGACATGTGTACTCCAAAAATAGTTGTTGAACAAATCAATGAGTGAGTACCTATTTCTCCTATCGAAGTGTTAGTTGCTCAGTCGTGTCCAACTCTTTGTGATCCCATGGACTGTAGCATGCCAGGTTCTTCTATCCATGGAATTATGCAGGCAAGAGTACTGGAATGAATAGTCATTCCTTTCTCCAGGGTATCTTTCCAACCCAGGGATTGAATTTGAGTCTCCTGCATTACAGATGGATTTTTTACCATCTGAGCCACCAGGGAAACCCATATATGTATATTTAAAACAGAAGACTGTTTGTGTGTGGTGGTGGTGGTAGATTTGTTTTTTGTTAGTTTGCTTGTTTTCTGTGAATATAAAAACTATTACATGGATTAGTTCTTTCTGATGAAGGATTTGGGTAACTTCAGGGTTTGTTTCTCATCCTCTCTTTTCCTCTTCTTATTTTTTGTTTCCTTTCTCCCTCTTCTTCTGTAGTCATAGTTGGCCATCATGTAAAACTGGACAGAATTTTATGCTTTCTATTTCTAGTCTTTAAAGTGGATGCATGGAATGCTTTTTATTTTTATCTTTTACAAAAACCCAACAACTACGTTATATTATTTTTTACTTGTGGAACTCTTAGTTGATTTTCCTCTCACAGTATGTCAGCATCCCCACTTTCTGAGTCTAAAAAGTTAATACTACTTCCTGGTGGGAAGGAAAACACACCCAACATGGGACTCTGGACTTCACCACTTTAAACTTCTTTGCTATTTAACTTGCTTGGTAATTTGCATATATCTACATATGTTATGCAATCAGCCTCCTCTCCTTTTACATTTAAGCCTAAAATAATTGTGCTTTTATGATGTTCTTCTTCTTTGCTGCCTTCTTTATTTCTTAGTGGTCCTGCGATTTAGATTGTTGTAAATGGAATTGATGAAAGGCCAAGGGTACAGACACATTACCCAAACAGCTATGGGGGAGAGAGACTGGGAAGCAGCATGGTGAGATTGTCTTTGGGATTCATTTATTCACTCACCAAATGTTTATCGAGCACTTACCATATTCTAGGCTCTGTGCCAGGTGCTAGGAATACAGTGGTGAGGAAGCCAGGCAGTTCTTACTTGGGTAGAGCTTATATTCTCTTGAGGAAAATAGACAATAAACAAGTAAACACATGAATACATCATGGTTTCTGATACTAATAAGTGCTAAAAATGCAAACATAGAGATTGGAAAACTGGTTTAGATTTCAGCTCAGCTCAGTCACTCAGTCATGTCCTACTGTTTGGGACCCCACGGACTGCAACACGCCAGGCTTCCCTGTCCATCACCAACTCCCAGAGCTTGCTCAAACTCATGTCCATTGAGTTGGTGATGCCATCCAACCATCTCATCCTCTGTCTTCCCCTTCTTCTCCTACCTTCAATCTTTCCCAGCTTCAGGATCTTTTCCAGTAAGTCAATTCTTCGCATCAGGTGGCCAAAGTATTGGAGCTTCAGCTTCAGCATCAGTCCTTCCAATGAATATTCAGGACTGATTTCCTTTAGGATGGACTGGTTTGATCTCTTTGGAGTCCAAAGGACTCTCAAGAGTCTTCTCCAATACCACAGTTCAAAAGCATCAATTCTTCAGTGCTCAGCTATCTGTAGTTCATAGAAAGTCTCTGTGGAAAAGTGAAATTTTAGCTGAGGCCTGAGTGATTAGAAAGAGACAACCAGGTGAACATCTAGTTGAAAAACATCCCAGACAAGGAGCTTGAAGAGTTTGAGAAACAGAGAGGAGGTATAGCATTTCACATGCTTTCAGTGGAAAGAAGGGAGAAGGTACCTCAATTCAAAGTGGTGCCAAAAAAAAGAAAAAGAATAATTTTATTACCTCATATAAAGAAGCCTGAAGGCAGAGAGGCTAGTGTTGTAAGGTTGGTTAATTTAGCAAGTCAGCATCATCTAGGGCTAGACTATTCCTTTCTTTCTTCTCAGTCACCCTCTTGTGCTTAGGTCCTTCTGGGTGCCAAGATGGCTGCCAAAGCTCCAACTCCCTCGACCATTGTCTAGGAAGAGAGCAAATCCTTGCCTTTTTAGAACAAGGAAACCCTTCCTTTGACACTACGCAGATTTCCCTTCATATCTCATAACATAACAAAAATTTCATCACATATGCATTCGTGAACTGGTCGTTAGCAAAGAGAGTGAATGACTCGTTGGTGTAGAGTTGGGCAGAGGAGTAGTCTAGCTTCTACTGAACTTCATGGAAGAACCAGTGCTATCAATTGCTGACAAAAACCAGGCTTCTGGTTTTTGAGAGTAAAACTAGGCTTCTGTGAACAAGGAAGAAGTAGGGAATGACTGACTGTAATTTGGTGCTCAGGAATATTGCTGCAGGAGGACAGTGCCTGGAGCACTGGTATAGGAGAAAGTTACGGAGAGGGAACTGAGGGAATGCAGAGCTTGATTCAAGTTCTTCAAATGTAATCTTTCAGAACCATGTAAGTCCCTAAGACCTTATCCCATTTTGCACTAGTTACTCCCTCCAGTGCAGTCCCTCTCCCTGGCACCCTTCCCCCACCTGCACCCCTGCAGGGAGCCACCTCACCTCTGGGATGTGGGTGGAGCTCTAGAAAGGCTGCCCAGCTCAAGTATTAGACAGTGATTCTAACACTAGCTGATAACTCTGGGTAAGTCACTTCCTTTCCTTAAGCCTTAGTTTCATTACGTATAGCAATGACATAATAGCATTCTCTGGCTAACTCTTCAGGAAGGTTATAAGGATCAAATGAAAGAGTTTCTGTATGTTCTTTGAAAACTATAAAGGGCCATCATTATGATTGTTATTACCGTCATTCACCTTCAATGAGAGACAAAGGGTTTTTTTAAATTTTTTTATTGAAGTATAATTGACTTGCAATGTTGTATTAATTTCTGCTGTACAGCAAAGTGATTCAGTTATACGTATACATATATACATTCTTCTTTATATTCTTTAACATCATGGTTTATCACAGGATATTGAGTATCATTCCCTGGGCTACATAGTAGAGCCTTGTTGTTTATCTGTTCTATATGTAATAGTTTGCATCTGCTAACCTCGGACACCCAATCCATCCCTCCACCATTTCCCTTGGCAACCAGAAGTCTGCTCTCTAGAGACAAAGCAATTTTATATTTTGAGTAGTCACTTCCTCCAGCCCCTTGGGAAGGGATAGCTGTCATTTTGGAAAGTTGTGGACTCCGCGGGGGTTAGCAGGGTGACCTTGGGCTCTCTTTTGCCCTTCATTCCCCTAGAACTTTCCTGAATGTCTCTCCCCCTGCCCCCACCCCACACCCCACACCTCCCACCCTCAGTTTCTATGCTTCGAATCAGAGATGTCCTTAGAAACAAGCTGGGCTGATGTTCAATAAAATGTGAGCTAAAGCTGGCTGAGTTATTATCCTTTTTTCTTGATAAAAAGAGTGGATGTATTTTCATTACTGGCAGAGTGCTTTTAGCTGGTGCGGACAATTAAGCCCTGGAAATGCAGCAATCCATTTCACACTGAGAGAAGATTTGAAGGATGACTCACCAAACACCCAGGCCCTGGAGGAGCCAAAAACATGGTCACTGTTCCCAATAATAAAATTCAGAGGATTTTCGTGGTAATAAGGTAAAGTAGCCCCCAGATGACCCTACATGATTTGCCCTACAGTGGAATGCTGCTGCTGCTGGCGCCTCTCCATGTGCCTCAAGACCCTTGTTAGCCACCCTCTTTCTTATTCTCATCATCTCTTAGGAAAGCAGACTGGGAAGAGCTCCATGTTATGGCAGGATAACATTCTACCAAATGTTACCTTTCAGGTTCAGACACTCTTCGTGGTTTTGCTTCGTAATATTTTGATCAGCTCCCTCACTCCTCAAGCCAGACTCTGTGTCCAAGGAACCAGATCTCTGAGACCAACAAAGTTGTCCATCCCAAAGCTACAAGATCAATGGAAAAAACCCTCCTCTAGGAGATCAGTGACAATCCCCTGTCTCCTTTTCCTTCTTTTTTTCTCTTTTTCAAAGATAAATGAGCAGTTCTACTTTCACTTCCCCGCAGGCAGAGGTGAGATGACCACTCCCAACTTCCCTGCCCCACCAACCCAAGCTGAGAGGAAGAGTCTTAAGCTGCAGATTCTTGGAAGCCACACATTTGCTGGTAGTGTGGCTCATTTGGCTACACATCTATTATACCTCCATCCTTAAGAACAGTGGGGTGCCAAGGATGGTTTTGCCACCTCCTTCACCTCTATGTCTCCTGCAGCAGTGCCTGGGATAGTCAGCTCGTAGATATTTGATGAATGAATGAATGAATGAAGCCACCTCTGTCTTAGTGTATTTCTCATGGCTTTATTGTTTTGTTCTGTTCAGCATACAACTCTTAGAAAGTGAAAATTACTTCAGAGATATGGGGACTAAGTGAGTATCAGTGGAGTTAAAAGCGATTTGGTACGTTACTATTTTTTCTTAAACCACTTAAGCTCTAGTTTCCCTCCTGTTTATTGTTAGAAGGGATCCCAAATCAGTCATGAACTTTCATCTGCTTTGAGGGAGTAAGAGGAGAGGGCTGGGGTGGTTGTCCAAGCTTATTATCTTCTCCATTACTCAGGCGTGTTCCCCTGAGCTTTTGCATGATTTTATTTTAATGCTGTTATTTGTATTAGGCGAGTCTCCAGCTCAGTCAGGCCAAAAAGGGAGGTAGAGGAATCAGGGAGGAGCTGATGGAAAAATAAATATCCTGTAGGTTCATGATGATCTGACCATGGCTTTAATGTGAATCAGATTTGCTCTAACCTGCTTTCCCACAGTCAGCATTTCTGCTAAAAATAATTTGTAATTTTCAAACTCCAGTTAGGCTAGAAGACTCCTTGCAAAGGACTTTGATATGATTAGGGAAAGTCTTGGAAATGTAATTTGCATGGTTCTTGTCCTCTCTGCCAATGACATTCCTGGAGAAAGCACCTTCCTGGCAGCAGAAATTCCAAGGGCAGATAGGAGCTGGGGATCAGACTTCAGAGTCCCTGGGGCTGCTTGCTCTAAGGCTCGCCCAAGAAGAAGATGCTTTCCTGGAATAATGAGCCTGAAAGATTTCCTATCTCAGCATTTCAAGAACTGAGAGTCAGGGAGTAGCCCACATGCTGCTGCTGCTGCTGCTAAGTCATCCCAGTCGTGTCCAACTCTATGCGACCCCATAGACGGCAGCCCACCAGGCTCCCCCGTCCCTGGGATTCTCCAGGCAAGAACACTGAAGTGGGTTGCCATTTCCTTCTCCAATGCATGAAAGTGAAAAGTGAGAGTTGTGTCTGACTCTTCGTGACCCCATGGACTGCAGCCCACCAGGCTCCTCCGTCCATGGGATTTTTCAGGCAAGAGTACTGGAGTGGGGTACCATCGCCTTCTCTGTGGCCCAGAGGAGACAGTGCCAAGTACATGCTGACCTGCAGCTGTGCCCAGCACCTGGCATGGGTTATCCCAAGAGAGTCCTGGTCTTGCTCCTGGCTGAGAACAATCCTACCTATCCCTTCCCTCATCTTAACCCTTCAGCTCTGTAGCAGCTGAGGCAGAGAAGGATAAAAGTTAAGCAAAGGTACACTGAAAGATACAAATATTATGGAAAGAAAGAAAGCCTAAATAAATGAAAATATATCCCATGTTTGTTATTGAACCAGGTTCATTTCCTTTGACATGCAGCAAGTAAAACGCTGAGATGCAGCAGAGAAAAGGGTTTATTCACAAAGCAGCCAAGTGAGAGATGTGAGAACAAGTCTCAAATCCACCTTCCTGAAGGTGAAAGGCTTGGGATATTTATGGGATAAAGAAGCAGAGTGGCCTGAGATGTGGGGAAAGATAATTGGAGGCAAGAGAAAGGTGAAGCAATTGGCATTCCACACAGGCCTATCTAAGTTACATGCTTCTTCATGGGATGCATGTTCAGAAAATGGCTGCATTAACATGAGGATAGAGGTTTTGGCCCTCTGATATCCAAATGTTATCCTTCAGAAAGTTGAGCAGACTCAACTGAATGGTTGGTGGTCTTGACTGGTTTGAACTGGCCAAGACTAGCTCCATGTTTCTGGAAAACAATGTAAGCAACGGTTACTATAGTGATCCATACATCAGAGGTATTATCTGTAAGGGCTGTCAGTTAAAGAAGTCTTATGGTGTGTTGTCTAAGTGATGTAAAGCTTAGAGGGTATGTAATTGCAAAGACAATTAAAGCAAGCTTAGTTAGTAAAGGCAAGTTATAGGCTATTATTTATTAAGCAACTTATAGTTTGAGGGCTCTAACTGATAACTGCCCCGATTTCATATTCGTGGAAGACTCAATATTGTTAGGATGACTGCTGCTGCTGCTAAGTCGCTTCAGTCGTGTCTGACTTTGTGCGACCCCATAGAGGGCAGCCCACCAGGCTCCCCCGTCCTTGGGATTCTCCAGGCAAGAGTACTGGAATGGCTTGCCATTTCCTTTTCCAGTGCATGAAAGTGAAAAGTGAAAGTGAAGTCGCTCAGTCTTGTCTGACTCTTAGTGACCCCGTGGACTGCAGCCTTCCAGGCTCCTCTGCCCATGGGATTTTCCAGGCAAGAGTACTAGAGTGGGGTGCCATTGCCTTCTCCTGTTAGGATGGCACTACTGCCTAAATTAATTTACAGATTCAGTTCAATTCCTATCAAAATGCCCACTGCCTTACAATAAGAAAAAAACTAAACAAACTAAAGATCAACAACTTTTCTTAGACTCATCAGAAACTGAGATCACAGGACAAACTGCCATCCTGAAAATGAGGGAGCTAGGTGAATGCAGAGAATACAGACCAGTTTACCTGAGGAAGAAGTGGCTGGAACCAGGAACCAGTAGAACTGAAGTACTGATAAATAAGGCAGTATAGATGAACTTTGAAAGTATCATGCTATGTGAAAGAAGCCAGTCATCAAAGACCATACATGATATAATTCCCTTGAAATGGGTATCCAGAATCCACAGAGACAAGAAAGATTAACGGTGGCCAGGCTGGAGTGAGTGGGAAGTGAGGAACAGCTGCTAACTGACACAGGATTTCTTTCTGGGATGATAAACATGTTTAGATTGTGGTAATGGTTGCACAACCATATGAATATATTAAAAACCATGAAATTGTATGTTTTAAAATAGTATTAATCTATGTGAATCGTATCTGTGAAAAAGTAACAGTTAACCAAAGATGATTTGGAGTGGGAAATTCAAATTTCCCTTCAGATTCAGCTTCCAGACCATTTTGGGGAGCCAGAGCCTCTGTAGGTAATTTTCCTACTGACTGAGCAACCCAGCTTTTGACCATTTTGCTCCCACCTCTCCACAAGGCACTCCCTTGGGCTTTGCTGATCCAATTAGAGGAGTTCCGGGATATGAAAAGAAAGAGAGTAAAGAAGGGGCCTGAAAGAAGGGGGCTAGGGCCGGGAAATGCTTGAAATGAGACTCCAGGGCCTTGTTACTGTAGCTGCTGTTCTGCAGGAAGCTACCTCCTCCTTGAAGTCTCCCTGGTTTCTTCTTTCCCTAATGCATTTCATCTAACATGTATCATTTTGACCCACAGACCTCTCTCTCTACTGCCTTGCTGCCTTGTAGGCTCTCTGTTTAGCCTACAGTGGGCTATTTTACTTGTCCCAGGTATGTATTCCCTCCACAACAATACCACAGCCCCTTCTAGGGAAGGACCCCTGATCTTGGTCTCAAAGATCCTTAATGTAGGAAAGAATTTTGGGCATCACTGGCCCTCTGTTCCTATATATTTTTTTTTAATAGTAGAGCCATTTTGTAAGATAGACTGGTAGTTTCTTTTGAAAAAACATTTATTTGTTTATGGCTGCCCGGGGTCCTTGTGGCTGTGTGCAGGCTTTCTCCAGTCGTGCTGCGTGGACTCGGGGTGCACGGCTCGGTAGTTGTGGTGCACAGGCTTAGTTGCTCTGTGGCATGTGGAATCTTCCTGGAACAGGGATTGAACCCGTGTTCCTTGCATTAGCAAGTGGATTCTTAACCACTAGACTATCAGAGAAGTCCCCTTCCTTCCTCATTTAAATGTAATTCAGCTATCAGCCTCTTGGGTTTATCCAAGTCTCCCAGACTCCTGGGGTCTCTTTCCCCTCATGTTCAGCTAGGAGGACTTACCTTATGCTGCTCCCCACCCTCAAGTACAATAGAAATCTCCATGTCCTGAGCCCCATGTCTTGGGAACTCTTGTGAAGTGTTTGAGAAGAATGGCTTTCGGGCCTTTGTTTGCATTCCAGCTCCGCCATTTATTGGTGCTGTGACCTTAGACAAGTTATTTAACTTCTCTGTGCCTCAGTTTCCTTGTATATAAAATAGGAATAGTCGAAGCTCCTCCTTTATAGCATTAAATGAGTTACCAGTAATATATGAACATAAGCCACTTAGAACTGTATCTACCACTCCATTAGGGTTGTAAAAATATTTACACTTATCACCTGTTTCTGCTGAATTCTTGACCTGCTGTGCCTCTCATCCCTTTCTTCTCTCAGACCGCCAATATTCTTCACTCTTCAAAGCATCTCTAATTCAAGTCAATATGTGACAGCCTTTTACTGAAAGCTTGAGGAAAAGCAGAAGGGGCCCCATACCACACAGCTCATCAACAACTTAAAATTTTGTTTTGGGCCTCATTGTTCTTCAAAGTCCCCAGATCATTCTTGCCACCAGGGATCTCTCAACCACCACCAGCTTCTTTGCTCTGTACACCCAGTTTCCATCAACACCTTCTCTCATCTCTTCCCTTTCCCCAGTCAGCCCCTTATCCTGGGAACTTGAAATTTCCTAGTGGAATTCTGTTCTCTCACTAAGCCTCACATGAGGCTCTCTCACTAAACCTTGCATGAGGGGTGCAGGGGAGCATAGGGCGAAGCAGGGAGAATATCCTGCATCCAGAGAGGCCTGGAAGCTGGTTTCTTGTTACAGAGGGCTCTCACTACCAGGACTCAAGGAGGCCCAGCAGGAGCCAGGGATACCCCCAAGTTTCCCCGGATGGAGAGAAGTTACCATCTTCCTGAAGAATGCATTTCACACCTAGCAAAAGCTGCATAAAGCACCCACTGCATAAAGGACTAGCCAGAGAGCCTCAGAGTAAAACTAGCTTCTTTGTGCCACTTGCCTTGCATAATTTGTTACTAGGCCCAGATGATCAGGGAGTTATTGTTTTCCAGGGAGGGTTGGAGGTGATAGTTTAGCCCATTAAGGCCTCTGCTTCCCTAGGCCTGATTTTCCTCTGGCTCCGCATTGAACTTTTCCTCTAGCTGCCAGAGCAGGCAGGATTTCAGGCGAAGGTAATTTATGTTAATTTTTTCCCTTTCTGGTCCATTAACTTTTGTGATGTTAATATATCTTACTCGGGCCTCCTCATCGCACTAGCTGCTGCTTCAGCTGGGAGCTGCAGGGCCTGCTCAGGGGGGGCGCCTGCTGGCTCGACCTCCTGGGCCCTGAGCATGCCCTTCCTCCACAGCTTGAGGATGTTGGTTGAGGGCTCCCGCCCGCTCAGATGAAAGTTAATGGTTCCCTGAAGTGGGATTCCTGGAAGCTCTGGGAGAGAATGTTGCCAACAAAGATCTTCCCTGGGCAATTCCTTCTGGCCACCCCCTTTCCACACACACAATTTGATAGAATGCTAATGGGAGCTCTCCTGAGAGGAGGCTGGGGTGGAATAAATTGAGCAACGCACATTTCCTTACATTATATGTGCAGTCTTGCAGGCAGAGCTTTGGGGATTAGAAAAGGAATAAAAATCACGTTGCCCTTCAGGTGCTTTTCCTGTAGTTCGGGGGCGGGGAGCAGAGGGTAGATGTACCCAAATAGGGTCAGATCTGTTAGAAGGTGATGCTGAGGAGGGAGAAATTTCCCCCTCTACTTCTCTGGAGTTCTTGTGAACTGATAATAAAATGGACATCAGACAGATTAACAGGAAAAAAAGAAACAAATTTTAATTCATATGCATGGAGGTTCCATAGAAGTGGCACTTAAGACATGGTCAAAAGCAGGCAGTTTTACACTTTGAAGACAAGGAAATAATAAATTAGTGAGAAATTGACAGGACAAAGAAACCTGGGTTTTGAACGCCCAATTAGTGAAGAATCTAAACAGTGTTTGGGCTTGGGGTAGCAAATTAAAGAAGTAACATGGTTCATAAACATCTCTTGGCCTGAATTCCCTGTCTGTGGCCATAAGGGTGTCCCTTTTACCTCCAGATGCAGGGCATGCATCTTACACATGAGAGATTGATTTCCTGCCTTCAGGGAGACAGAAAGGAGAGTCACGCTGTCCCTCTTGTGTTGGCAGTTTAAGTAATTTTAATTTAAAATAAGCAAAATGCCATTGAGGTACATTTTGCGGTAGCCTAACCTGGGCCCCAACAGTGACATGTGTGCTCATAAACATCACAGAGCTTTGCAAAATCCCTCAGGGCTTATAGAAAAATGGGATTAGGAGCACAACAGTGAAAACTTCACCAGTGACACATTTAAAAAAGATAAAAAATGATAAAAATGATAGCATAGCTTTGTAGATGTTAAACAGTTAAGAAAAACATAAATATTATAGTAAATATAACACTCTGATTTGAAAAAATGTGGAATTTGATGTTGGCAAAGTTGCATCTTGTGAGTTGTGAAGTGGAAGAAGGTGGGCTATCTGAATTTGTTGGGAAGTCGTCACATTAGATGTGGATGGGTATGGATCATAATACATGTGCGGTGTTTGTGTGTGTTGTATTGTGTGTTTTTCTATGTGGGTTGATTCAGGTGGGTGCGTTTTTCTGCACTTACCTTGTGTTTCTTACGGATGAAGTTGCACAGAAGCAAACTTTGCATTTTTGTTCAAATTGTTTCCTAATATATTAATCAGTTTGGAACAAATTCATGTTTTCAAAATAAGCCTTATAGAGACATAAGACTATACAGACACCAAATTCTATAATATAGGTTTATAATTGGATAATTTATTAAGATTCATTAGTTCTCTCTACAGTTTTTTCCTCTTCCCCATTCCAAGCAGATGGCTAAGTTCTTTGTAGTTCTTTGCTTCCATGACGTTTGCAGAATAGAAAACATGCAGTCATTCAATCAATCAATAAACTTTCATGAGTCTCCTATGCACCAGGCAGGGTTCTATGCACAAGAGGATAGAGCAGTGAACAAACCACACAGCCTTTGTTTTCATGGAATAAGGGTTCTAGTGGGAGAGAGAGACTAAAAACAAATACAGGTATCATAGAATGTCAGGCAGTGAGAAGTGCTGTAAAGAAATATAGAGCAGAATAAGTGGTTTGAGTGTAACTAGGGGTGGAGAGAGAGGGTGTAACTCCTTTAAAATCAGACGAAATAGTGGTGGGAAAGGGGCCATTTGAGCAGAGATTGAAGTGAAGTGAGGAGGTAGGCCATATGAGTATTTAAGGTAAGCATGTTCAAGGCAAAGGGAATAGCAGGGGCAAAGGCTCTGAGGAAGAACCATGCTTGATACATTCGAGGAATTCCAAAGAGGCTGAGGGCTGGAAGGAGTGAGAGATGGAGAGGGCAATAAGGAAGCTAGATAGGAGGCACAGCAGGAACCTGGTCACAGAACAAAACCTGGTCACCTCCTTTTTTGGGAGGAGGTGGTTAAGTGTGATAGGAAGTCACTGCAGCACATCGAGCAGGTGCCAGACATCTGACTGAAGTGTTAAAAGGCTCACTGTAGGTCGATGCTGCCCAAAAAATCTTTCTTCAGTGATGAAAATGTTTTGTCTTCTCTGCCCAGTGTGATAGCTGTTGGCCACATGTGGTTATTGAGCATGCAACGTGTGGTAAATATGATTGAGGAAATAAAATTTCAATTTATTTAAATTTATACTTGAATAGCCACATGTGTGTGTGTGTGCTCAGTCGTGTCTGACTCTTTACAACCCCATGGACTGTAGCCCACCAGGCTCCTCTGTCTGTGGAATTTTCCAGGCAAGAATACTGGAGTGGGTTGCCATTTCCTCCTCTGAGGGATCTTCCCAACCCAGGGATCAAACTTGCATCTCCTGTGGCTCCTGGATTGGCAGGTGGATCCTTTACCACTGCACTGCCTGGGAAGTCCTCCACGTGTGGCTAGTAGCTAATATAGTAGACAGTGCAGTTCTAGATGTTGAGCATGAAACAGACTAAAGGGGATTGAGAACTGAGCAGAAGGACTGGTTATGAATGCAGTAGTCCAAATAAGAGGTGATAAGCGTGTGGACTGAGGTGGTAGCATTGGACGTGGTAAACAAGTGGTTTTATTTTTATTCTGGTTATATTTTGAAGATAGAGGCTTCAAAATATAGATATATGTAGAAGATAGAGACTGATGGATTAAATATTATATAGTGTAGAAGAAAGGAATTGAAAATGATGCTTAAGTTTTTGGCTTGAGGTTGAATGAAACAGTGCTTTCATTTCCTACTGTGGAAAATAATGGGAAGTGAGCAGAAAGTTTCCTTTTTGTATTGTTTTGTTTTTTCTCCCAACCTAAGCTCATTGATGAGGCTGTACTAGGGTCCTAGAGTGGGTAGGAGAGAGGAAGCTGCCCTGGCAGGCAGCCAGGTTGGGAAGAAATCTAAAGTCAGGAATATTCTAAACTGTGCAGACCTAAACCCTACTCCTGGCAGAACCTCTGAGAGAGTGCAGTAGAGAGGTTGGCACCCCAAGAACCCACCCTAAAGTAACAAAGCTTCCTGATCCAAAGGCACCAGGGGGCTGGGGCCGAGGGTGTGTCAGAGGTGGCTTGGGTGGCTGACGTGTGGAAGAATCTATATGACTCTGCCTGAGACGTTGAGCTTTGTGAGGGTGGGTAAATGATTAGACATGAGTGTTCTACCAGCCTCAAGAGATGGTTATTTGGAGTCATCTTTGGGCTTCCCAGGTGGTACAGTTGTTAAAGTATCCGCCTGCCAATGTAGCAGACCCAAGAGACACGGATTTGATCCCTGGGTTGGGAAGATCCCCCAGAGGAGGAAATGGCAACTCCCTCAAGTGTTCTTGCCTGGAGAATCCCATGGACAGAGGAGCCTGGCGAGCTATGGCCCACGGGGTTGCACAGAGTCAGAGGTGACTTAACAACTGAGCACAGAACTTCACATGCGTTTAGAGTAGAGAAAGAAGTGTAGGTCCTTGAGAAGCCTTGTGTATGGACTGAGGCACTGTGGATGGTCGTGGCGGGGAAACTGGGAGATTCAGAGGCGGAGTTAGGTGCTTCTGCTGCATAGACTCTAGATTCTGAGTCCTACAGTTAACATTTAGTTTCTTCTAGAAACTTCTCAAGAGTTGTAAAAGAGCCTTTCATTCAAGTCATTCAATAAACATATTGGAAATAATGTTCAATCTCTCCTGTTTTCATTTTGAGGAGGGTGGGGGTCACATGCTAGGATGTCTGTGCCAAGGCAAGGATATACTTCTCACAGTCAGTAGGTAAAACGAAGAATGCAGAGTTAGCAAATCTGAATCCCAGGTCCTTCCCACACTAGGTGTGTGATTTGGGGCAATTAACCTCAGTTACTTAATCACTTTTTTCTGAGTCTCAGTTTACTCATTCATAAAATGGAACCTCCCAGGCCTGAAATGAGGAATAAATAATATATGTACAATATCTCGCATGGCACCTGGCACATAGTAAGAGTTCAGTAAATGCTAATTTTCCCTTCCTATAGAATTGCCCAGAGTTGCTTATTGTAGCTTTGGTCCCAAAACCCTCTAACATGCTGCCTAGAATCTCCTATTTGACCTGGGTTGTCCATGACCTACTCAGGTCATATCATGGCTTTTTTCCCCCTGCATTAATGCTAAGCACTTCCTGTTAGTCAAGCAAAATTCTCTCTTTGCCTCGTACCTTGTGATCTGAAAAAGGAGCTGTAAATAGAAGGTGTGCCCCCTGTGATGCAGCACTGTTGGCATTTTGCTCTTTAAAGGTTAATGGCCAGGGCTGTACCTTTGGAAAACTCAACCTACAGCACTCACCAGAAATTGCTATGCAGGAAAGTGGGTTTGAGAGGATGTGGGGAGGGTGCTAAGGAAGGTCTGTGGAGTGGAATTGGGAACCTGTACAGGAAGAATTGTACATTCTGAGGAAAAAAAAAAATGGGCCAGGGAAGCCCCTAGACATGAGAGGTAGCAGGACCTCCATCTGGCCCCCTTCCTAGATGGGATGGGGTCTTATTGTCTATCTATTGATAGAGAATTCCTGAGAGGATTTGCAGTGATAATTTGATGCTCGATTATGCTTCAGTTGCAATTTATTTAAAGTCGACACTAGGGTTCCTGCCTTTTATGAGCAGATTCCCAGTAGTTGAATCTCTGAGGTTGGATTTTTTATCTTGATAAAAAAGAAATTATATTTCACACTTATTACAGCACCTGACACCTGAAACACTTCAGAGACTGTAGAACTAATGAAATGAAACCCTCAGCACCATTGTAAACAGGGAAGAGAGTGGAAAAATCAGATCCCATCTCCTCTCGCCAAAGGAGACAAAGGATCAAACCCACCTCACCTTCACCCTACAGGTAAATCCATATTTTTTTTTAAGCCCATCTTCAAAGGGCTTTTGATTGGTTCTCAAAGGGATCCTAGCTCACAGCATCTCCTGGAGGTCAGGATCTGCTTAAAAAATGAGTGAATCAGGTGCCAGCATATAGCTCTGATGTGTACGGAGATGAGTCTTACAGACCCAGGAACTCTGTTCCAGCTTTTCATGCTGAGCATCAGACAGTAACAAAGAACCTGGATTCATCTTTGCCAAATGTCCCTGGGGCTTGAACTATATGGGCATTTCTGCCCTGAGATGGAAAGGTGAATGCAGGATTTGGGGTTCAACCAAGGAAAAGCACAACCATATGATTCTCCCAGTCCTACAACCCAGCTGTCCTGATATCTCATCCCTGATTGGGTCCCTCATGGAAGAACAATGGGCTTTATAGTCAGAAACCTTTGCCACTTTGTTGTTTAGTCACAAAGTCATGTCCAACTCTGCGACACCATGAACTGCAGCATGCCAGGCTCCTCTGTCCTTCACTATCTCATGGAGTTTTCTCAAACTCATGTCCATTGAGTCAGTGATGCTATCCAACCATCTCATCCTCTGTCGTCCCCTTCTCCTCCTGCCCTCACTCTTTTCTCAGCATCAGAGTCTTTTCCAATGAGTCGGCTCTTTGCATCAGGTGGCCAAAGTATTGGAGCTTCAGCTTCAGCCTCAGTCCTTCTAATGAATATTCAGGGTTGATTTCCTTTAGGATTGACTGGTTTGATCTCCGTACTGTTCAAGGGACTCTCAAGAGTCTTCTCCAGCACCACAGTTCTAAAACATCGGTTCTTTGGCTCTTAGCCTTCTTTATGGTCTAACTCTCACATCTGTACATGACTACTGGAAAAATCATAGCTTTGACTATATGGACCTTTGTCAGCAAAGTGATGGTCTCTGCTTTTTTAATATCCTACACACACACACACACACACACACACGTTTGTCTTTAAAAAAAAAAAAACAAAACCAATTTGTCATGCTCACAGATTCTGCAGGTTAGTAACTTGGACAAGGCACAGTGGAGATGAATTGTTTCTGCTTCATGACATCTAGGGCTTCACTGGGCTGACTTGAAACTGGGCTCAGCTTGGACTGTTGACCATGGCCGTTCTGCATGGATTGGGCTTCCTCATAGCATGGTGGCCTCTTGGCCTTCTTACATGATGATTCTAGGTTCCAAGAGTGAATGTCCCAGCCAGCAAGGCAGTAACTTCATGGCCTTTGATGATCTAGCCATGGGGCTCACATAGCATAATTTGTACACTACTCTGTAGTCAAAGAAGTCACCAGCCTGCCCAGATTCAAGGGGAGACAACACAGGATAGATATCACCTTTTGCTGGAAGGAGAAATAAAAATTTAAAGCCATGCTTTCAAACTGCCACGAATTCCTCCCTCATTGGTTCCTGAGAGGAATGATATAACAACCTTGTATATAGTAGGAGCTCAATAAACAGTATTCTGTGTTTTCTTTATCTCCTTTGGACCTTGCAGAACCATTTGCACTCACTCCAAAGGAGAGGAGCACAACCAAAGCTGCCAAAATAAGCAAGACTGCGTCTCTCTTTTCTGTCTTATGTCCAGCTCTGGATGATCTCAACCTAGCAAAATGGTTCCTCAATGCCAAATCTTATGATGGTGACCTGGGGCAGGCAGGTGATTTAATGTCCCTTGGGAATTTTCAGAGCTACTTCTCAGGATAGAAAATTAAAACAAAAAGGGGAAAACTGAGTTAAGAGCTTGAATCCTCTGCTGATAGAGAATGCAGCCCTATAAGTCAATTCTCAGTATGTCCAAATCCTGCACTATAGCTTTAAAATAAGTCTGTATTTGTGTATTTCCTTTGTGCTCTGTGAGGAAACTACCCTGGGAGTGTTTGCATATCTCTGATGGAAAGAGCTGTCCAGTGAGGCAGAGGGACTGAGTCAGAGGAGGACAAGGAAGCGGCCAGGTTTGGAGTGCACTTAGAGAACACAAATTCCAGATTCAAAATCCAGCTCCAACGTTTTGAGGTCCAAGTTTTGTTTTCTCTTGGTAAGCTCACTTCTTTTGTTCACAGAGAGTAGAAACTTTTTTTTTTTTAATACCACCAGTGATCTATCCATCCACATACCTTCTCACCCACTCACATACTCATCATCCATCCCACCAGCCAACAGACATTATTTAAGAGTAGAAGCTTTAAGGGGCTCAAAGATAGACCTCTCTTACACCAAAAGCCCTTTCTCAAGGCCGTGGGGAAAAAGTTAAGTATACACAAATCAGGAACTTAATGCTTCTTTTTTTCCTTTGAATTATAAATAAGGGAACATAAATTAAGGGGAAAAACTGCTAAGGGAAAGTAAAGTGGGCAGAGTTTCAGCCAACTCTGAAGCTTTGAAAGCATCTTGGGAATCATGTTGTGATTCCTTCTACTAGGCCCAGCAAGAGATGCTGGTGAGCAGACGGACAATGAGAACGATGTGGGACAAGCAGAAAGGCCTTGGATATCAGGGGGAAGGAGGTATATTAAGGCAGTGCTAGTGCTGTTGCTGTGGGAGAAGGCAATAGCACCCCACTCCAGTACTGTTGCCCGGAAAATCCCGTGGATGGAGGAGCCTGGTAGGCTGCAGTCCATGGCATTGCTAAGAGTTGGACACGACTGAGCGACTTCACTTTCACTTTCCACTTTCATGCATTGGAGAAGGAAATGGCAACCCACTCCAGTATTCTTGCCTGGAGAATCCCCTGGACAGAGAAGCCTGGTAGGCTACAGTCCATGGGGTCGCACAGACTGGGACATGACTGAAGCGACTTAGTAGTAGTAGTAGTGTAACAAAGTACCCCCTCCCCGCAGTGTAGTAGCTTTAAACATTTATTATCTCCCATAGTTTCTGAGGGATGGAAATTGGGGAACAGTTTAGCAAAATGGTTCTAGCTCAGGGTCTCTCAGGAGATTGCATAGCCTAGGACTGCAGTCATCTGAAGGCTTGACTGAGGCTGGAGGATCTGTTTCTAAGATGAGTCACTGTTATGGCTGTTTGCTAGAAGTCTCATTGTCTCCAGAGATGCTTATGAAACGGCAATGGAATCTGAGAGAAAATAATGTGAGAGAGAAAAGCCCAAGACAGAAGCTGCAGTGTCTTTTATAACCTAAGCTCAGTAGTGATGTACCATTCAGTTCAGTTCAGTTCAGTCGCTCAGTTGTGTCCGACACTTTGTGACCCCATGAACCGCAGCACGCCAAGCCTCCCTGTCCATCACCAACTGCCGGAGTTTACCTGAACTCATGTCCATCGAGTCGGTGATGCCATCCAGCCATCTCATCCTCTGTTGTCCTCTTCTCCTCCTGCCCCCAATCCCTCCCAGCATCAGGGTCTTTTCCAGTGAGTCGACTCTTCACATGAGGTGGCCAAAGTACTGGAGTTTCAGCTTCATCAGTTCTTCCAATGAACACCCAGGACTGATCTCCTTTAGGATGAACTGGTCGGATTTCTTTGCAGTCCAAGGGACTCTCAAGAGTCTTCTCCAACACCATAGTTCAAAAGCATCAATTCTTCAGCACTCAGCTTTCTTCACAGTCCAACTCTCACATTACTTCTGCCATATTCTACTGGTCACATAGACTGACTCTGGCACAGTGTGGGAAGAAGCCACACCAGGTGTGAATACCAGCAGACAGCATTTATTGGAGGCTGAATACAGATGGGAGAGGCACAGAGACCAGGAAGGCAGTTGGATCTGGGCTCCTCCCAGAATGTTTTTTGGATCAAAGAAGGGCAGTCTTCCTATGATCTCCATTCTGTCTCTCCCTTCTGTACCCCTAAAGGTCTATAAACTCTGTAAGGAAAGAAACTGTGGAACTGTGTCTGTCTTGGCTCTTCCCTGGTGCTTGGCCCATGCTTGTTATGTAGAAAGCCCTTGATTAAAAAAAAAAATTTTTTTTAAATTTATTCATCTGTACCAGGACTTAGAATTTTGGTACACGGGATCTTTGATCTTCCTTGCAGCATGCAGGGTATTTAGTTGCAGCATGAAAACTCTTAGTTGCAGCATGTGAATCTGGCTCCCTGATCAGGGATTGAACTTGGGCCCTCTGTATTGGGAGGTCAGTGTCTTAGCCATTGGACCACCAGGGAAGTCCCTTGATGTTTGTTGATTAATGAGATGCACAGGAAAAAACAGAAGTAGATTAGGTAAAGAATGGTAAATTGGATTAAAGCATTGAATTCCAGGCTCAGGAATTTTGTATCCTGGGTGATGGGAAGCCACTGGGAGGGGCACCCTTAGGCCTGATTTATGAGCACACTCTTATGGCTTCTGCTGCCTGGAATACTCTCTTTAATATTCCTGCTCCTCTGTTAAGGAGGGTAACTGATAATAGAACAAAGTCTTGGAGAAAGCAAGAGGTGTATATGTGTGTGTTTATGTATGTCTGTATGCAGGCTCTTAGGCACATACGTGCGTGCATGCAGAAGCTCAGATGAAAGGGAAATATTCCAAGAAAAGAGCATAGAAAATAAACATGGGTTGAGGTTCAAGAATATTTTGAGGTAGAGAAGAGGGACCTTTTAAGGCCGTAGAGACAAGAGAAAAGAGGAAGAGTGAGGGGTTTCGTGCTGCCATAGCTAGCTACTAGGGATGATAAGGGAGAGGGGGATAGCTTAGTGAGGGGCTGTTTAGTTTCAAGGGATAGAAACCAACTCGAAGTGGCTCAAGTTAAAGGGTGTTGATTGGAAGGCTACAGCAGTTTGTATCAAACATCGCTGTTGTTTAGCCACTTCAAGTTGTGTTCGACTCTTTTGAGACCCCATGGACTGTAGCCTGCCAGACTCTTCTATCCATGGGATTTTCCAGGCAAGAATACTGGAGTGGGCTGTCATTTCCTTCTCCAGGGGATCTTCTTGACCCAGGGACTGAACCCATGTCACCTGCATTGGCTGGTGGATTCTTTACCACTGAGCCACCAGGGAAGAAAATGTTGCTGTGGCCCTGCTCAAATCCTCTCAGTGCTCACCTCTACTCACCAGAGGCTGCTTGTTGCAAACACAGGGGACTTTGCCTGAAGGCTTTGTTCTGGCCAAAGGAGCACACTTGGCCTAGACACAGGGAAAGCAGGGAGCGCCAGGGAGTTAATGGCTCAGCTCTGAGCACTGCTGTCAGCCAGTAATGGGAGGGTGCATGTAGCCCAGCTTCCTCATCCCTCAGCAGGTAACCCTGGGGCACCTTCACATTATCTTCCAGTCCCCAGTACATCTGAGTTCCAGTGGTCCATGTAACTTTATAACACACCCTTTAGTGGTTTCCTTTCCTTCTTTCTCTCACTTCTTACTTCCCTACCAGTGTTTCTTGGATCAGATCAGATCAGATCAGATCAGTCGCTCAGTCGTGTCCGACTTTTTGAGACCCCATGAATCGCAGCACACCAGGCCTCCCTGTCCATCACCAACTCCCAGAGTTCACTCAGACTCACGTCCATCGAGTCAGTGATGCCATCCAGCCATCTCATCCTCTGTTGTCCCCTTCTCCTCTTGCCCCCAATCCCTCCCAGCATCAGAGTCTTTTCCAATGAGTCAACTCTTTGCATGAGGTGGCCAAAGTACTGGAGTTTCAGCTTTAGCATCATTCCTTCCAAAGAAATCCCAGGGCTGATCTCCTTCAGAATGGACTGGTTGGATCTCCTTGCAGTCCAAGGGACTCTCAACAGTCTTCTCCAACACCACAGTTCAAAAGCATCAATTCTTCGGCGCTCAGCCTTCTTCACAGTCCAACTCTCACATCCATACGTGACCACAGGAAAAACCATAGCCTTGACTAGACGAACCTTTGTTGGCAAAGTAATGTCTCTGCTTTTGAATATGCTATCTAGGTTGGTCATAACTTTCCTTCCAAGGAGTAAGTGTTTCTTGGAACCACCTCCCAAATAAACAATTTGCACCTGAATCCCTGTTTCAGGGTTAGTTTTGTGGGAATCCAAAACAAGATGTCTCAGAAAACACTGGCAGAGATGTTAGTCTTTAGGTCTTGCTTGGAGGAGATGCAAGACAGGGTCTGCTTTTCCAAAGTCCAAAGTCAGGTTGAAGCATCTACAAGATGCTTTTCCCTCTTATGGTCTAGCTCTGGTAGTTATTATACTAATAATATATCTTTTCTCCAATAATCTCTCTTTCTCCATCTTTTCAAAGCCTGCCTTCTAATTCCCTAGTTTGGTATGTGCCACAGTCCCTGCTCTGTCACATATGCCACTGAACTCATCTTACCTGAAAGAGCTTCATAAATGGTGGTATTGAGCAAATGGAAGAAGGGAGGAAGAGGGAGAGAAGAAGGAGGAAGAGGAAGACAGAGGGAGGGAGGCGGAAAGTCTATAAAGTATGACACCTGATGCAGAGTCTGGCATAAAAGGCAAGGGCAGGGCAAGGGGAGGCAGGTTACAGAAAGGAACGAGTTTGGGCACTGAACTTTTGTAGGAAGCCAGTGTTGGCACAGCCTGTGAATAGCAGACACGGGCCTCCGCTTGAAGCGGTTCTTCAACGCTCCTTGACTTCATTTTAAGGAACCCTTCTGCCAGGCTGGCATGTGGCAGACTGAAGCTGCAGTGACTGCTGGGCTGCTCACAGCTGTACTGTGTGAGGCTGTGTGGCATTTCTTCAGTTTCCTCTTTTGCTTCTGTGTCTGCTGGTAACTGGGAGGGGTGGCTCAGGGGACCTGCAGAGCTGAACCATATACTGTTCTGGATTGTAACACTCAGAACCCTCCCTGGAGCTAACTGCAGATCACTAGATACACAGTATTGGCTTTCTTCAAGGCTAAAATCCTGGGGGTGGAGCAGAGGCAAGAGAGGGGTTAGGAGAGTGGTGGGGGTTGGGGGGACTTAGGTCAAATGTCTAGAAGGCCAACCTAGCCCTCTGGGTGTTCTGGGGAGAGAATGCAAAGACTGCAAAACTGACAAAGAATGCAGGGTGACTGGGGATGAAAGCTGCCTTTGCCCTTGCCCCAGAGAGGAGCCTTTGTGCTTCACGCTTTCCTGGAATTCTACAGCAGGCAGGGGCCTGGCCCACAGTGAAAAGGCTGGGTTTGCAGAGACTCATTAGGACACAGGAAACAAGGCCGGGAAGGGGGAAGGGAGTGGTAAAGGGTTCAAACCATGGAATGAGACCATTTTGGGGTGGGAAGAGCCTTTGTTGTGTTCATTCATTCACTTATGCTTCCATTCATATATTCATCTACTCACAGGCATCTATTACCAGAGGTGCTGCGCTCAGACAGAGGCGGCCGAGGTGCACAGAGCTTTCAACTTGTGTGTCCGGCTGCTGCCCTTAAGGACAGCTCGCCGGCTATGCTGAAACCAGTCTTTTCTGTCCTCTGAGGTGCAGATTACCATAGTTCAGGCACAGGGGTAGATGTGAATTCCAGACTACTGCCTATGGAGGGCATGAGCTTTCAAGGGTAGGAGGCCTGCCAGGATCAGTGTGCCTCACTTTCCAGCCCATCTCCCACATCCCCCTGAACCCCAAAAGAGGACACAGCTGTGTCTGTTGCAGCAAGTTCCTTTATTTATTCACTTTTAAAACTTTTAATTTTGTATTGGGGAATGGCCAGTTAGCAATGTTGTGGTAGGTTCAGGTGCACAGGGAAGGGACTTGGCCATACATACACACGTATCTATTCTCCCCCGAGCAGCATGTCTCCTTCACTTGGGCAGTCTGCCTTTTTGCTTCCTCGGTTCGTCACTCCAGCACTGCCTCCGTCCACTGAATGGGAGGGACTTGCAAGATGATATATTCTTCCTTCTTTCCACGTTTTCTCTTTCCTTTCCTTCTTCTAGTATTTACTGAACATCTGCCAAGAGCCAGGCACTCTACTCGGCGCCTTCATTAAAGCTGTTGGAGTGAAATGGTACTTTCCAAACAGGAAGTATTCTGTAGTCATTCCTCTTTCTTTAGCCATGTGGAGCTAGGCAGAGATGTTTTTTCTCCCTCTCTCTTTTCTCCACCTCAGCTTGTTTTTCTGAGGTCACAAAAGCGGACCTTTGGCTCCCTTCCTGAGGATGGCCCATTACGGCCCTCCCTTCCTTTCCCCACTTTCTTTGGCATCTATGGGCCAGATGAGACCAGAGCACCATGAGTCCAGCCATCTTTGTCACTTTAGGGTCTCTGGGAGCCAGGACGCTTTCATAAACCCCGGAGAAAACCAAAGCCACCCCTTCTGGATGCCAAAGGTTCCCTCCCATGTGGCTTCTGAATCAATAATCTACCCCCCCCTCCCCACCGCTTTATTCTGGTGGTTTTTTTGGTTTGTTTCTGCCTCAGGCACATTTTCTCTGTAATTTTTGGAACCCAAATATAAGGGAAATCTCATTTGCTCCGTTCTGACTCATTTACAATTAAATACACTTGTTCCCATCTGTGTCTGTATACATCTGCATACATTTGCTATAGCATCACCCTTAATTTTGGAAAATGATGCTCCTGTTGTTATTTTTACCCTGACTGCCAAATTGGCTGAGACCAGTGGGTGTTCACCCACCCAGTGACAACCCCCACCCAGGCCTGTCCCTGAGGGAGGTGGTGACATTTCTTGCATTGGAAAGACATCAGACCCCTGACCAGTACTGATCTTTGTGGTTGCCTGTCTTAGAGGGTCCAGCTGCCAGGTCTGGGCATGTTCCCGTCCATCTCAATGCCAAGGCCTCCCTGACCACAGAGATGGGCGTTCATTCCCTAGGCCACTTGCTGGCAGCTGCTTTGCTAAGCATGGAATTTATAAGTGGAATGGGGGGCTTGCTGATGTTCAAGGAAGGTGACACTGAGGAAGTACTGCCACGTCACCTCAGCCCATCCCTCTTGGTCCAGGAGAAGTGAGGAGCTGTCTCTATTGTTCAGAGGGATGTGGTGACATGTGTGAGTGCCTACCTTACCTATGTACCTAAAAATACCAAAGCATGGTTGTCTACCACTTTCTTCCTCAAAAACCCAAGTTATATTCATATTTAATGGGATGATGGTGCCTTTCAGTACACATTGAGACCTTTTTATATTATCTAATTGAATAATTTCATTTATGGTCATATGCTAAAATAGAACTTGGCCAACAATAATATAGGATGCAGAAAATAAGACGTCAGCTGCTGCCAACCAAAAAAAAAGTTTATAGCAAAATAATTCTTGAAACAATACTCGCTTTTTGTTGATCGTTAACATCTCTTGGAAATTCTGTGATGGGCAGTGTTGCTACTGCTATTGATAAATAATTCAGATCTTCTCAGAGAAGGGCTAGGCTTTCGTATTTTTTCTGCATTACTTCCAAGACCCTGGAGTCTATACTTCATGTTGATGCCAGAATTGTCTGGAGTGTGATTCTTTAGCCTGAGACCTCTTTAGGCTGAGAAACAATGATCCCTGGGCACTAGTCATAATTAAGAACCCTGTTACTTGGCTTTGTCCTGGGCCTAAAGTCTCCACAGAGGGGGAGTAGCTGCCATCCTTGCCCTTGGAGAGCTGAATGCTTGGCCAGTATTTCCAATCTAAAGTTGGGGATCAGTTAGCTACTCTCCTCTAGTGGGTTCCTGGGTCTCTGCCACCTCCATTGAGAACGTCTGCCCAAGATTCTTGGACTGGTTAAGGCCTTATCCCTTGCTGAGTCTGAGTGGCTGCTAATCACTCACACACACACACACACACACAGTTAGTTGTTTACAGAGTCAGCTGCTCCTTAAGCAACCAAATCTACTATGCATGATCCCCTATACCTAGGTTCTAGCCCTACAATGCCTCTTAAAATTTCCTGTCTTCTGGCTGGTTAATTCTTTGCCATCCCTCGAGTCTGGAATGAGATACCACCTTCTCTAAGCAAACAAGTTGGGAAGTTGGGCTGGGTGGCCCTGCTCTGTGTCTATACAGCAGCATATTGTAAATGCCTAGAGAGCGTCTTTGGTTACATTGCAGACAAGAGCTATCTGTCTTACATCCCTTTTGCCTAGAGCAGGGCCTGATATTTGGTAGCTGTTCAATAAATATGTGTTAAATGAGTGAACAAATGAATGCATTCCTAAATTATTTTATACAATCCAAATTCCATAGTCATTTCTACTCAATCCATTCTATGAAAGAAACCAGTTTGCTTAAAAAGAAACTGATGTTGCATATGTAGAGATAAACATCTAGAGACAGCTACCCCAAAATGAAACAGTAATGACATTAATGGTTGAAAACAATATGAGATAGTACAATAATGGGTACATTTAATTTTCTTTTTACTTGTGTGTTTTCTAACTTTTCTACAATGAGATATATATACCAAAAGAAATTACTATGCACAGTTATGCTATATAACTGTCCTAAATTATTTTTATGAATTTGCTTTATATGCTTCTTCCCCTTCCCAAGAAATAATGATAATGATAAATAATGTTTATTAAGAAGCTGTTGTGACAGTATGGTCCTCTGAGAAATAGACATCAAGATGAGATTAGGCATGCAAGAGATTAATGGGGGAGCATCTGTGAAGGATAAAGGGAGAGGGAGCTAGGGGAGATGATGAGAGTCTTTTGACTACAGTGCAGATTAAACAACTTGGAAAAGGAGATGGGCAATAAGGGAGACTTGGGTAGAAAGAGCTTCAGACTGAAGTGCAGTTCTGAAAAAGTCTCAGCCAGGCTCACTGACAGTCCTGAGCAAAGGTTGGCAATCCATTCAGAGAATAAACAAAATGAAAAAAAAAAAAGGAAAGAAATTTGCATGGTCAAATAAAATTTTTTAATTAATTAAAAAAAGAATAAACAAAATATCATATATACAAAACAGAGTATTATTCAGTCTTAAAGAAAGGAATTCTAACACATGACAACATGCATGAACCCTGATGGCCTTATGCTAAGCAAAATAAGCTAGTCACAAAAGGAAAAATACTGTAGGATTCCATATACATGAGAGACCTGGAGTAGTCAAATTCATACAGATAGAAAGTAGAATGGTGGTTGCCAAGGGCTTCAGTTGGGGTGGGGGGCGGGGAATGAGGAGTTAATGTTTAATCGGTATGGATAGAAAGATGGAAAAGTTCTGAAGATGAATGGAGGTAATGGTTACACAACCATATGAATACACTTAATGCCACTGAACTGTACACTTTAAAATGGTTAAAATGATAAACTTTATGTTATGTATATTTTACCATACACACAAAAATAGCAATCCCATATAGGGCAAGGATGACCCAACTCCAGTACCCCTGCTAGGTTCAGTCGTAGGTTGAGTGCGGCCCAGAGGATGCGTGGCCTTGGTGTGGATGCTGTGATAGATCTTGAAGTCAGTCACCTCTGCTCACTGTAGGAGTTTTCACAAAGGGAAATCTGAACAGCACATCACTGGCCACCATAGCCACCACAAGCGTATAATGCCTCTGGACTTCAACTGCCCGCGGTTCAGCACCTAGCTCAGGCACTTTCTCGCTCTGTGACATGGGCAAATTACTCAGCTTACCTTTGTGCACCGTAGTTTCTTTATCTATAGAAGGGCTGATGGTATTAGTTCATACCTTATAGGGTATTATATAAATGAGCTAATCTATGTAAAGTGATTAGACCATTGCCAGTCATAAAGTAATGCTGTTTGTATTTACTAGTATTATCATGAAGCAATTACTGTGGTATAGGCTCTCTGATAAAGAGCTTATTTGGTTACTTCCAAAGAGCCTCCCAACAACCTAAGAGGTAATCTCTCTCCATTTAGAGATGGAGAAACTGAGGCTTGGTGGGGTTACACAGCCAATCAGAAGTAAAGCCCTGAGGTGGTCACTGTTGCCCCAGGTTGAGTTCAAACAATTATTGGGCTGTATCTTGATCAGCCCTTTGCCTGAGGTATTGGCTGTTGCTCCATTCTAAGGACAAGGGTTCCCTCTTGGCCCTTGTCCTCAAGGATAGCCTCTGCATCATTATCATTCTCAAACCTGCCATCATCTTCAGCAGCATCACCCAAAAGGCCTTTATTAAAAGCATCTAATTACACATTCTACTGTTCTGTATTTTAGGCAGTAATTATACAGACTTCTAGGAGCTTAGCAGCTAAACCTTGGATGAGCATGTTGCTGCTGCTGCTGCTGCTAACTCGCTTCAGTCGTGTCCGACTCTTCGAGACCCCATAGACGGCAGCCCACCAGGCTCCTCCATCCATGGGATTTTCCAGGCAAGAGTACTGGAGTGGGGTGCTATCGCCTTCTCTGGATGAGCATGTTAAGAGTTCCCAAATAGCAGGATAAAAGCACAGCTATAGAGCAACTCACTCCTGGTGATGTCTCCTTGAGCAGGCAGCTCTCTGAGCCTCTTTGATAGGATAAAACCTACTTTCCTTCCCCCAAGACCCTAGTGAGATAAGGCTTGAGGACATGCTTGGAGGAGTGGGAAGCACTTTAGCTCAGAAGCTAGCACTTCTCCGAGGCCTCTTTGCTTGATCTTGCCAGAGTTGATAGTGAGAATGCTCCTGTACTTCTCACCTGTAAAGTCACTGCTCTTTTTCACTTTGGGAGTACATGGATAATTAGAAGTAGCATCTTTCTGGCCACACCTTTAGCCTTTTGTTCTTAGTTATCAGGATTTAATATGGTGTTATTTTCTGGTTTGGTCCATAGGAAGGGGCTGCCTCTCTGCTTTAGGTCTAGATTTATAACAACCCATCCTACTCCTGCCATAAAAATGACCACAGTTTCCTAATCCATATTTCTCTGAACCACATTTTTCTTAATCAGTCAGCAAACATTAGTGAAGTATCTATCGTGTGCTGGTTATTGTGTTGTGTGCTAGGGATAAGGAGGTGAATGGACGCCTCCTTGAGGAGCTTACAGATGTGGGCAAGTGGGGTAGATGACAGGTAAACATCTCATTGCAATACGGGAAGATCAGCCTTGACAGAGGTGTGTACCAGCCTTGAATATCTGGGAGGATTTCAGAATTTGTAAGAAAAGAGAATAGTTGTGGGGGTAGGAAGGTAGGTGGTGGGGAGAAGAGGAAACTTGTTCCACGATGAAGGAATTAGAGGCTTTGATTAGTGAAGCAGGTCTTAGGATCTCCATAACCCTCCATCCTTCCAAAGCTCAGGGAATGAATGTAGGAATTGAATGGATAAGGTTGGAAAGATAAGTTAACACCATTCATTCGTTCAGCACCTACTATGTGCCAGATATTTCTCTAGGTACTGGGGATAAACCAGTGAACCAAGACAGACAAGGTCCAAGATGACAGGCTACATCCTCGTGGGAGAAGACAAATAATAAGTGGGTAGACAAATATGAATAATTTTGGATGGTGACACGTACTACGAAGAAAAGACAGCGGCGTGATGGGATAGAGAGTGACTATCCAGTTACCTTAGCGTGGGTGATCAGGGAGGCTGAGTTGAGGCAGTGACTTTAGAGCTGAGACCTGAATGATAAGAAGGCACTGCCATAGAGAGATGTGGGGAAAGAGCCCACCAGGCAGGGAACAGCTGGTAGAAGAGGCAGATCCCCAAAGGCCATGGAGGCAGGCTAAATTGTTTAGGTTTGGTCCTGTAACAATGGTAAGCCACCTGAGGCAGGGAGTACCTGCCTAGGCCACATTTTGGAAATCTTACCCTAGTCTCCTGGGCCTCAGCCTCAGTGAAGACACAGGACAACTTCTCCCTACCCCCTAAACTGAAACACCCCTTGATGGACAGGGTAGTCAGAAGGTATTACTTACCACCAAGTAAAAGGTGCTTTGGTCCAGAAAGCCAGATGTTTGGCTGAAAACTCAAGGTAAGAGCAAAATGCTGAGGGCAAATGATAGCAGTCAGGGGGTCACATTCCTCACCTTAAGCAAATTAATGAAAAGAATAAGGCATTGAGACCTAAGGGGACCTTGCCCTGTGTACTCCATTATGGCTCATGAGGCAGAGGAAGCTCGTGTGCCCAGTGTTGGAGGCACTGATGGGTTGTTTCTCAGCACAACAGGCAGATGTCTTCTGCATTCACGGCTGCTATTGGTCCTGAGCTAGGCTATGGATGCTGGGGAGAAGTAGTAATAAGGTGGCTAATTTCATTTGCTAAATTGGACCTCACTTAAGCCAGGAAACCCCAAGAAGGGTTTCACCGAGGGCATAACATCCACATTTAGTAGGATCTGCTGCTCTAGATAAAAGTGTGGCATGTTACGGGGGGCAGAGTTAACTTTCCTGTCTGTGTCCAGAGACGTTTCTAATCATCTGACCTCATCATTCTCCTGCTTAAAATCCTTTACCAGTCAAAAGAATTTATTAGCATGGCATGATTCTAACCTGCTTGCCTCTCTATTCTCTTTAACCTTGCTGTGCCCTTCTTATCTATAGCCCAGCCATATTGAACATCTTGCTTTCCTGCCTTTGCACACACTATTCCTTTGCTCTGGAATGTCCTCTTTTTACCACCAACAGCCCAGCATTGTTTCCTTTTTTATTTTTAAATATTTATTTATTTAATTATCTGTCTGTGCCAGGTCTTAGTTGAGGCACCATCTTTGTTGAGGTATACAAACTATTAGTTGTGGCATGTGGGATCCAGTTCCTTGACTAGAGATTGAAACTGAGTCCCCTGCATGGTGAGTGCAGAGTGTTAGCTGCTGGACCACCAGGGAAGTCACCCTTTTTTTCTTCCAGTTTTATTGAGACACAATTGACAATCTTCCTTTCCTTTTTTACCTGCCTTTTTACTTGCAGCTCATCTTTTGTCTCCCACATCCTCGCAGACTAATCCAAGCTTATACATTCTCACATTACTTTTCTTTCATAGCTCATATCACAGAGGGTAATGATATGTCTGTGAGAGTGTTTAATTAATGTCTGCTTCTGACATTAATCTGTAAACACCATGGAGGTATGTATGTTGTCTGTTTTGTTCATCATTGCATTCCAAGAGCTTGGCACATAAATATTTATTAAATGAATGAATGAATTCCCTGGGTACCCTTAACAAATGGAGATTACTCCCAGCACAGCACTTAGCTCTTTATAACAGTTTCTATACTTCTCTGTCTCTCCAGTTATCTTGTAAACTCCCTGAGGGGAGGAATGTTCGGCTTACCATGATTTCCTAGTGCTTGGCATACGGTCTGGCAGTTAGCCGCTCAAAAAATATTTTTGAATATGTGAATAAGTTAATGTATGATGACAAGCATTCACTCATGTTCTCTTATACTTCATTCTTTTTTTTTGGCCACACCCTGCAGCAGGGTATGGGGGATCTTAGTTACCTAACCAGGGATTGAACTCCTGCCGCCTGCAGTATAAGCACAGAGTTTTTTTTTTTAATTAATTGCTTTACAACATTGTTGGTTTCTACCATACATTAAAATGAATCAGCCATAGGTATATATATGTCCTCTCCCTCTTGAACCTCCTTCCCACCTCCCACCCCACCCACCCTTCTGTGTTGTCACAGAGCACCTGTTTGAGCTCCCTGAGCCATAGCAAATTCTCACTGGCTATTTTACATATGGTAATGTACATGTTTTCAAGCTACTCTATTCACCTCACTCTTTCCTTCCCCACCGTGTCTGCAAGTCTGTTCTCTATGTCTGCATCTCCTTTGCTGCCCTGCAAATATGTTCATCAGTACCATCTTCCTATATTCCATATATATGCGTTAATATACGGTTTGTTTTTCTCTTTCTGACTTACTTCACTCTGTATAATAAGCTCTAGGTTCATTCATCTCATTAGAACTGACTCAAACGTGTTCCTTTTTATGGCTGAGTAATATTCCATTGTATATATGTACCACAGCTTCTTTATCCATTCATCTGTCGATGGACACTTAGGTTACTTCCATGTCCTAGCTATTGTAAATGCTGCAGTGACATTGGTGGAGAAGGAAATGGCACCCCACTCCAGTGTTCTTGTCTGGAGAATCCCATGGACGGAGAAGCCTGGTGGGCTGCAGTCCATGGGGTCGCACAGAGTCAGACACGACTGAAGTGACTTAGCAGCAGCAGCAGCAGCAGCAGCAGCAGTGACATTGGGGTACATGTATCTTTTTCAATTATGGTTTTATCAGGGTATATGCCCAGTAGTGGGATTGTTGAGTCATATGGTAGTTTTATTCCTAGTTTTTTAAGGAACCTCCACACTGTCTTCCAGAGTGGCTATATCAATTTACATTCCCAGCAATAGTGCAAGAGGGTTCCCTTTTTTCTACATGCTCTCTGGAATTTATTGTTTGTAGGTTTTTTGATGATGGCCATTCTGACTAGTGTAAAGTGATACCTCATTGTAGTTTTGCTTTGGATTTCTCTAATAATTAGTGATGTTGAGCATCTTCTCATGTGTTTGTTGGCCATCTGTATGTCTTCTTTGGAGAAATGTCTGTTTAGGTCTTCTGCCCATTTTTTGTTTGGGTTGTTTGTTTTTTGATATTGAGCTGCATGAATGGCTTGTATATTTTGGAGATTACTCCTTTGTTGGTTGCTTCCTTTGCAAATATTTTCTCCCACTCTGAGGGTTGTCTTTTTGTTTTACAGTTTCCTTTGCTGTGCAACCGCGCTTCATTCTTAATATAGCAGTCCAGTGACCTTTTAAAAATGCAAATCAGATCATGGTCACTTCATTTCTTAATAGTCTGAGGGGGTTTGCATTGCTCTTAAAGAACAACCCAAACTTTTTACCATCACCTACAAGGTCCTACATGATTTGGCCCTTGCCTATGCCTCTGACCTTATGTAGTACTATCTTTTCCTCATTTTTTACTCCTTACACACTTGCTTTTTCATGTTCCTTGAATATGCCAGGCTTTTCCCCACCCTCAGGCCTTTACACTTGCTGTTTCCCCCCATGAGATATTCTGCCCCATCACAGGATTCTTTATGGTCATTCAGGTCTCAGCTCAAAGATCACCTTCTCAGTGAGGCCTTTCCTGACCTTTCTATCCAAATAAGCATGCTTCCTCCTAGTCACTCTATCTGAAATCACATTGTTTATTTAATTGTTACTTATTGTCTTTCTCTGTCTCTGGAATGTAAATTTCATGAGGACTGCCCACTACTGTATTTCTAGGATCTAGTACAATGCACATCTCATAGTAGGTGCTCTAAAATATTTGTTGACTGAGCAAACAAATGGATGAATGAATGAATATGGTAGTTGTCTTCTGTGATAGAGGGGCAGGTCCTGCCAAACTCAAGGGCAGATAGAAGAGTGAGTTACTGTGACTAAAGAAATAAAGAAGCTGGACTGGTAAGAACTGATGGTGGGAGACAGACAAGAAGGAATGTATGTTGGCCAGACTCTACTGTGAGCTCATAGAGTCTAGGAATCCTAGGGCCTACTTGACCTCCTAACTCCAGTCAACCCAGAATCAAATTCATTCTGGGCAAACCAAAGACAAAGGCTGCCCGGCTTCTACTTTAAGTTCTCTTGTATTCAGTGTCCATCTGGGACACACGTGGGCATTAAAGATTCTTGGCAGATGTATATCTCTGCTCTGTTCAAACAGGTTTTCTTTTTCTCAGAATTTCTTGGAATTTAGAAAAATTGTTGTTAAGCAATAAAAGCAATGAATGGAGACAAATGACTCATTCACTGCTGCTGCTGCTAAGTTGCTTCAGTCATGTCCGACTCTGTGACCCCATAGACGGAAGCCCACCAGGCTCCCCCGTCCCTGGGATTCTCAAGGCAAGAACACTGGAGTGGGTTGCCATTTTTTTCTCCAATGTGTGAAAGTGAAAAGTGAAAGTGAAGTCACTCAGTCGTGTCTGACTCTTAGCGACCCAATGGACTGCAGCCTACCAGGCTTCTCCGTCCATGGGATTTAGCCACCGCCATTTTGGACTCCTTTTTCCTATTCTACCTACCTAACATTCCCCCCTCAAGAATTCCCAATTCTTTGGGAATAGGGGTGTCGAGGTCTTTCTGGCTACTTCCTGCTGAACTGGGACGGTGACGGGTATTGGGCCTCCCCCTCTTGCTAGTCTCAATCTTCAGAGTCCTTATAGCAGTGTCCAAGGGTGTGTGATATTTTCTGTGGTCAGCTGTAGTTTTATATCTTTGTTGAACTGGCACTGCATGTTGTAGCTGGTTGACCTGGCTCTTCTTTTTCCATCCAAGACAAAGCTGCTTCCATCAGTGTACCAGACTTCCTCAGGATTGGTCAGAGGATCTTCTGACAATCCCTCTTGGGGTTTTGTCCAGTGGTCCAAGGTTTCTTAACCGGAGGTCTTCTGGAATCTGAGACTGGGCCGCGTGAGCTTTCTGCTGAGTTCGTTTTTCACTGTCCCGGTTTCCAGTACAATGGGCCTTCCCCTGTTGGGCTCCTGCTGTGCTTGGCCTCTTCCACTTGGACTCATTCACTAATACATCTGAAATCTAAAGTGTATTAATTAGTTTATATTACCGTGCCACAATTCTTATCTTGATAGAACATTTCATACCCTTATAAAAATCTAAAAATGTCAAAGAATTTTTAGAATGGTGAATACAAACAACAAGCTTTCTATAATAAAGCCTACTAATACTTTAAAAAGAAGAATAAAGCACCACACCCATCTCCATCTCCTTCCCTTTTTAAAAGACTTCTTTTAGATATGACTGTGTTTGGTTGTCTTTAACTTTTCTCTTTTCAGGTTCTCTTTCTCCATTGTTATCAATAAAAATACCAGCATGAAAGGGCAAGGGGAGTGTTTGTTTTTGTGTAAACGTCTTTGATCATATCAGAGGAGAAAGAATCATGAACACCCACTGATTACTGATTTTAAAAACTAAATCTTGATTTTAGTTTCTACAGGGAAGATGAATAACACAAAAAAAGAGAACATTATGCATGTTTCATAAGTGTCAAGGACCTAAGTTTGGTTGTTTTTATTTAAAACTTAACTCACTGATTAAAGCCAGTAGCATGCTCTTATTAGAAGAGGCCTGTAAAGGATACAAGTGAGCACCTGTCCTGGCACCCCACCTCCTAAAAAAACCCCAACCAGCCCCACTTATCACATTGTTGTAATAGTATAACAATTAGGGATTGAAATTACCTCCATCATAATATAGTCTTAAAATGAAAACTATTCTGAATGTAGCAGGTCAACAAAGAGTTTTTAAAAGCCATTGACATTTCAGAGGCTAAGTGGGACAAGGTTAAGAGTCTTGTTCTGGATTCTGGTTGATCTGGGTCCGAGCACTGCCATGTTCCCAGTGTGATCCAAAGTTCTGTTTCTCATTTACAGAATGAGGAATACAATAGTAACTTCTTTAGGATTGTTAAGAAGTTTTGATGACATGTGAAGCTCTTAACATGGAATAAAAGTTCTTAACATGTATCTAAGACTTAGTAAATATCAGATCAGATCAGATCAGTCGCTCAGTCGTGTCCGACTCTTTGTGACCCCATGAATCGCAGCACGCCAGGCCTCCCTGTCCATCACCAACTTCCGGAGTTCACCCAGACTCATGTCCATCGAGTCAGTGATGCCATCCAGCCATCTCATCCTCTGTCGTCCCCTTCTCCTCTTGCCCCCAATCCCTCCCAGCATCAGAGTCTTTTCCAATGAGTCAACTCTTCGCATGAGGTGGCCAAAGTACTGGAGTTTCCGCTTTAGCATCATTCCTTCCAAAGAAATCCCAGGGCTGATCTCCTTCAGAATGGACTGGGTGGATCTCCCTGCAGTCCAAGGGACTCTCAAGAGTCTTCTCCAACACCACAGTTCAAAAGCATCAATTCTTCGGCGCTTAGCTTTCTTCACAGTACAACTCTCACATCCACACGTGACCACAGGAAAAACCATAGCCTTGACTAAACGAACCTTTGTTGGCAAAGTAATGTCTCTGCTTTTGAATATGCTATCTAGGTTGGTCATAACTTCCCTTCCAAGGAGTAAGTGTCTTTTAATTTCATGGCTGCAGTCACCATCTGCAGTGATTTTGGAGCCCAGAAAAATAAAGTCTGACACTGTTTCCACTGTTTCCCCATCTATTTCCCATGAAGTGATGGGACCGGATGCCATGATCTTTGTTTTCTGAATGTTGAGCTTTAAGCCAACTTTTTCACTCTCCACTTTCACTTTCATCAAGAGGCTTTTGAGTTCCTCTTCACTTTCTGCCCTAAGGGTGGTGTCATCTGCATATCTGAGGTGATTGATATTTCTCCTGGCAGTCTTGATTCCAGCTTGTGTTTCTTCCAGTCCAGTGTTTCTCATGATGTACTCTGCATATAAGTTAAATAAACAGGGTGACAATATACAGCCTGACGTACTCTTTTTCGTATTTGGAACCAGTCTGTTCCATGTCCAGTTCTAACTGTTGCTTCCTGACCTGCATACAAATTTCTCAAGGGGCAGGTCAGGTGGTCTGGTATTCCCATCTCTTTCAGAATTTCCCACAGTTTATTGTGATCCACACAGTCAAAGGCTTTGGCATAGTCAATAAAGCAGACATAGATGTTTTTCTGGAACTCTCTATAAATTGTTTTTATTTTCAGTTATTGAGTATTAAAATAATTATGATTGTGTGCAGAAATGAATTAATGAGTGAGTTTTAGGTATGTGTGATTTGACTTTATTTTCTGTCCAGCCTTAGATAAATTATCAATGATTCTCAATTCTGGCTGCACAGGAGAATCACCCAGGGATATCTTTTATTGTTGTTTTTTATATATATGTGTATATATATATATATATTTATTTTTAGCTGTGCTGGGTCTTTGTTGCTGCTTGTGGGCTTTCTCTAGTTGTGGTGCATGGGCTTCTCACTGCAGTGGTTTCTCTTGTGAAGTGTAGGCTCTATGCATGTGGGCTTCAGTAGTTGTGGCACATGGGCCTAGTTGCCCCTTGACAAGTGGAATCTTCCCAGAGCAGGAATCTAACCTGTGTCTCCTGCACTGGCATGCAGATTCTTAACCAACGGATCTCCAGGGAAGTCCACCCAGGGAGATTTTTAAAATGCTTAGTCCCTACATAAGAAGGTACAGATAGCATTGTGAACTGAGCTACACAGAAATGAGGAAAATCTCTGGTGTTAGCTAAGCTAATAGATAACTCTGCCAGGATGGCAGGGCTTTATGGCTTTCCCCTACTCATCTGAAAGGGAATGGAAAGGCAAGCAGGACCAACAGGCATCCAACTGCCTTTGACCCTGATATGGTCCCAGCTTTAGGTTTTACCTTTAGTGTTTTTCTCTCCTGTCCAAATCTGACTTTGTTTGTTGGCTTTCTTCAGGCTAATCCAGGAGTCCTTTTGATCTTTTCTATGGGCCTTATTGGGCTTCCCCAGTGGCTCTGTGGTAAAAGAATCCTTCCACGATGCAGGAGTCGCAGAAGACGCAGGTTTGATCCCTGGGTCAGGAAGATCCCCTGGAGGAGGTCATGGCAACCCACTCCAGTATTCTTGCCTGGAGAATCCCACAGAGAGAGGAGCCTGGCGGGCTACAGTCCACAGAGTTGCGAAGAGTCGAACACAACTGAAGCAACTTAGTACCATGTACATGGGCCTTATTGGGGGAGGGGGTACCCATCATTTCATGGCAACAAACAAGTGGTAAAGTCTTCCCAAACTCTGACTGCAAAGTTGCCCAGTCAGTTCTCATCTTCATTGTTTTTAGATCTTTACTCATTCTGGTTCTTCCCTCCTCAAATGAGATAACATTCAGGAATGTGCTTTGTAAACTGGTAAGCTATTTACCAGCACATGTAGATAAACAATAATGAAATCCTCACGATATAGCCCTACATGGATCACAGCCTTGTTGTGGTGAAGGGGCTTGACTCAGTGAAGCTATGAGCCATGCCATGCAGGGCCACCCAAGACCGATGGTCATAGTGGAGAGTTCTGACAAAATGTGGTCGACTGGAATAGGGAATGGCAAAGCACTCCAGTATTCTTGCCTTGAGAACCCCATGAACAGTATGAAAAGGCAAAAAGATGACACTGGAAGATGAGCCCCCCAGGTCAGAAAGTATCCAATTGTTACTGGGGAAGAGCAGAGAAGTAGGTCCAGAAAGAATGAAGAGGCTGGGAAATGACACTCAGTTGTCTGGTGGTAAAAGTAAAGTCTGATGCTGTAAAGAAAAATATTGCATAGGAACCTGGAATATTAGGTCCATGAATCAAGGTAAATTGGATGTGGTCAAGCAGGAGATGGCAAGAGTGAACATCGACATCTTAGGAATCAGTAAACTAAAATGGATGGGAGTGGGAGAATTTAATTCAGATGACCATTATATCTACTATTGTGGACAAGAATCCTTTAGAAGAAATGGAGTCGTCCTCATAGTCAACAAAAGAGTCCAAAATGCAGTGCTTGGGTGCAGTCTCAAAAATGACAGAATGATCTGTTTGTTTTCAAGGCAAACCTTTCAGCATCACAGTAATCCAAGTATATGCCCCAACCAATAATGCCAAAGAAGCTGAAGTGGAAAGTTTCTATGAAGACCTACAAGACTTTCTAGAACACTAAAAAAGATGTCCTTTTCATCATAGGGGACTGGAATGCAAAAGTAGGAAGTCAAGAAATACCTGGAATAACAGGTAAGTTTGGCCTTGGAGTACAAAATGAAGCAGGGCAAAGGCTAACAGAGTTTTGTCAAGAGAACACAATGGTCATAGCAAACACCCTCTTCCAAAAACACAAGGGACAACTCTATACATGGACATCACGAGATGGTCAATACTGAGAACAGATTGATTATATTCTTTGCAGCCAAAGATGGAGAAGCTCTATACAGTCAGCAAAAATAATACAGGGAGCTGACAAGGCTCAGATCATGAGCTCTTTATTGAAAAATTCAGACTTAAATTGAAGAAAGTAGGGAAAAGCACTAGGCCATTCAGGTATGATCTAAGTCAAATCCGTTATGAATATACAATAGAGGTGATGAATATAGATTCAAGGGATGAGATCTGATAGAGTGCCTGAAGAACTATGGACATAGGTTTATAACACTGTACAGGAAGCAGTGACCAAAACCATCCCAAAGAAAAAGAAATGCAAGAAAGCAAAGTGGTTGTCTGAGTAGGCTTTACAAATAGCTGAGTAAAGAAAAGAAGCCAAAGGCAAGGAGAAAGGAAAAGATATATCCAACTGAATGCAGAGATCCAGAGAATAGCAAGGAGAGACAAGAAAGCCTTCTTAATGAACAATACAAACAGCAGAAAACAACACAATAGGAAAGACTAGAGATCTTTTTCTTGAAGAAGAAAATTGGAGATACCAAGGGATCATTTTAAGCAAGGATGAGCATGATAAATGGCAGAAATCAGAAGAGATTAAGAAGAGGTGGCAAGAATACACAGAAGAATGATATAAAAAAGGACTTAATGACCTCGATAATCAGGATGGTGTGGTCACTCACCTAGACCCAGACATCCTATAGTGTGAGGCATTACTACAAACATACCTAGTGGAGGTGATGGAATTCCACCTGAGCTATTTGAAATCCTCAAAGATGATGCTGTTAAAGTGCTACACTCAATATGCCAGCAAATTTGGAAAATTCAGCAGTGGCCACAGGACTGGAAAAGGTCAGTTTTCATTCCAATCCCAAAGAAAAGCAATACCAAAGAATGCTCAAACTACCATACAATTGTGCTCATTTCACATGGTAGCAAAGTAATGCTCAGAATCCTTCAAGCTAGGCTTCAACAATACATGAACTGAGAAGTTCCAGATGTACAATCTGAATTCAGAAAAGACGGAGGAACCAGAGATTAAATTGTTAACACCTTTTAGATCATAGAAAAAGCAAGGGAATTCCAGAAAAACATCTACTTCTGCTTTATTGAATATGCTAAAACCTTTGACTGTGTGGATCACCACAAACTATGGAAAATCTTCAAGAGATGGGAATACCAGACCACCTACCTGTCTTCTGAGAAACCTGTATGCAAGTCAAGAAGCAACAGTTAGAACTGGTCATGGAACAATGGAGTGGTTCAAAATTGGGAAAGGAGTATGACAAGGCTGTATACTGTCACTCTGCTTATTTAACTTATATATGCAGAGTACATCATGTGAAATGCTGGGCTGGATGAATCACAAGCTGGAATCAAGATTTCCAAGAGAAATATCAACAACCTCAGGTATGCAGATGATACCTCTCTAACAGCAGAAAGCAAAGAGGAACTAAAGAATCTCTTGATGAGGCTGAAAGAGGAGAGTGAAAAAGTTGACTTAAAACTCAACATTCAAAAAACTAAGATTAAAAAAAAAAATACCTAAGATCATGGCATCTGGTCCCATCACTTCATGGCAAATAGATGGGGGAAAAAGTGAAAGCAGTGACAGATTATAATTTTGGGGGGCTCCAAAATTACTGCAGATGGTGATGGTGACTGCAGTCATGAAATTAAAAGATGCTTGCTCCTTGGAAGGAAAGCTATGACAAACCTAGACAGCATATTAAAAAGCAGAGACATCACTTTGCCGACCAAAGTCTGTGTACTCAAAGCTATGGTTTTTCCAATAGTCATGTACAGATATGAGAGTTGTACCATAAGAAGGCTGAGGGCCAAAGAATCGATGCTTTCGAATTATGGTGCTGGAGAAGACTCTTGAGAGTCCCTTGGACAGCAAGGAGAGCAAACCAGTCAATCCTAAAGGAAATCAATCCTGAATATTCATTAGAAGGTCTGATGCTGAAGTTGAAGCTCCAATACTTTGGCTACCTGATGCGAAGAGCCGACTCACTGGAGAAGACTGTGATGCTGGGAAAGATTGAGGGCATAAGGAGAAGGGGGTGACAGAGGATGAGATGGTTGGATAGTATCATTGGCCAATGGGTGTGAATTTGAGCAAACTCTGGAAGATAGTGATGGACAGGGAAGGTTGGCGTATTGCAGTCTATGGGGCCACAAAGAGTTGGACACAACTTAGTAACTAAACACCACCACAATGTAATGTAGAAAATCTTTAAAATGATCTCTCATGGTTCATCTTTATTGACATTTTGACATTATTTTATGTTACTTTTCATAATACTCCATGAAGTCTTTCTGATTGACTTTTTTGGACTATTTTTTCCTTAACATCCTTTTTGCGGGGGTTTTGTTTAGAACTATTAGACTTCCCTGGTGGCTTAGATGGTAAAGTATCTGCCTACAATGCAGCAGACCCGGGTTCAATCCCTGGGTCGGGAAGATCTCCTGGAGAAGGAAATGGCAACCCACTCCAGTATTCTTGCCTAGAAAATCCCATGGATGGAGGAGCCTGTTAGGCTACAGACCATGGGGTTGCAAAGAGTCGGACACGACTGAGCAACTTCACTTTCTTTCTTTCTTAGAACTATTATTTTTTATTAATTAATTTATTATCTTTTATTTTTGGCTGTGCCAGGTCTTCATGTTTTGTGTGGGCTTTTCTCTAGTTGTGGCAAGTGGTGTTACTCTTCATTGCAGCATGCAGGATTCTCATTGCGATGGCTTCTCTTGTTGTAGAGCACAGGCTCTAGGTACGCAGGCTCAGTAGCTGTAGAGCACAAGCTTAGTTGCTCCAAGGCATGTGGAATCTTCCTGGACCAGGCATGTGAAATCTTCCTGGACCAAGCACATGGAATCCTCCTGGACCAGGAATCCATTTCTCCTGCATTGGCAGGTTGATTCTTATCCACTCAACCACCATAGAAGTCCTCTTAACATCCTTGATGAATGTTAATCAACCTGAAGTTGAAAGGTGAAGTTTCAACCCAGATACCATCAACTGACATTAGTGAACAAGTCCTTGACTTTAATGACACTTGGCTTTCCTTCTATATCTATGGCCACTCATTCTTTCTGTGAATATTTTTAAAGTGTATTTTATTTTCCAGGCACTGTGCTAAATTATTTGAGCAGAGAAGTAAAAAATGTCAGACAAGATTCCTGTCCTCATGCAGTTTATAATATAATAGAGGAAAGAGAAAATAAATCAGGGGTTTCCTTGGTGGCTCAGTAGTAAAGAATCTGCCTGCCGGAGTGCGGGAGACATAGGTTTAATCCCTGGTCTGAGAAGATCCCACATGCCCCAGAGCAACTAAGCCCTTGTACCACAACCATTGAGCCTGTTCTCTAGAGCCTATGTGCCACAACTACTGAAGCCTGTGTGCACTAGAGCCTGTGCTCCACAACAAGAGAAGCCACTGCAATGAGAAGTCCATGTGCTACAACAAAGAGTGGCCCCTGCTCACTGCAATTAGAGAAAGCCTGTGCAGCAAGGATGAATAAGCACAGCAAAAATAAATAAATACATAAAATTATTAATAAAGAAAAGAAGTCATTAGACAAGACAATTCTAGAGAAGGGATAAGTGCTGTAAGTAAGAGAATGTAGTAACATGGGTGGAGAGGGACTGGGGTGTAGAGGATGTGGTCAGGGAAGTTCTCTGTGACCAGGAGATGTTGAAACCCCTAATATGTTAGGTGGTGACAGGTGCTAAGAAATAAAATGGAGAGGGGAAGAAAGGGTGCTAATGTTATTTTACTAGAGAAAGCCTCTTAAATAAGATGATATTTGAACACAGATCTTGGTGAAGCCATAGAGTGAGCTAAGGAGCTATCTGGGAGACCATTCCAAGCAGAAGAAATGGGAAATGAAAAGGCCCTGAGGAAGGAAAGTGCTTCATTGTGTTACGGGAATGTCTAGGACTCCAGTGTAGGTTGGAGTGGAAAGATAGAAGGGAAAAGCCAGAGACGGGTTTGAGGTTGCTGAGCAAGACTACTCTTTAGAGTGAGATGGGAAGACCTGGAGGTTTTGAACAGATGGTGGGATTTAAATGGCTCAGATGATGTGAGAAAAGAGCATTAAAACAAATGTGTATACAGTGTTCAAACATAAATGGGATATTATGTGCATTGCTTTACAATCTGCATTTTTGCAAAATGAATTAAAAAAAAAAAACAAAATGTGATCAACTTACCTCTTTGTTTGAAATCCTCTATGGTCCCCATTCCCTCACAATCAAGTGTGAAGCCTCACAAAGCCTTCTCCAGTTTGGCCTCTGCCTGCTTTACTGCTCCCAAATCACAGAACTTCTTTTCCAGTAGTGGGATTTGGGGCTGTCAAACTTGCTTGTCCCTTGTCTAGAATTACTCTTTCCTTCCTTCTCTATCCATACAGTCAATGACTTTTTTATATATCTCATGCATTCTTTCTTTCATTTATTTAACAAATGTATATTGAGGGACCTGCTATGTTGGAGAAGGAAATGGTAACCCACTCCAGTATTCTTGCCTGGAGAATCCCATGGACAGAGGAGCCTGGACAGTTCATGGGGTTGCAAGAGTTGAATATGACTTAGCAACTAAACCACCACCACCACCATGTCCTTCAGGTCCTCTGCTAGAAGTATATTCCAGGTACCAGGGATATAGCACTGAAGAAAACAGACAAAAAGTCTAACCCTCATGGGGCTTAAATTCTAGTGAGAGTTAGGAGAAAACAATAATTATGAAAATATATGTATAAATATATACTATATGACTTTATATGTAAGATGGTGATACATCCTAAGGAAGAAAATAAAGCAATGAAGGATGGGATGCTGGGGGGAGGGAATGCGATTTTAGATACTGTGGCCAAGAAGAAGCCTCACCAAGAAAGTGAAAGCTGAGCAAAAGACCTGGGGGAGGTGAAGGAGTGAGTCAGGCAGCTATTTGGAGAACATTCCAGGCAGAAAGCAAAGGCCCTAAGGCGAGAGCCTGCCTCCAAGTGTTCCAGGATTAGTAAAGAGGCCAGTGTGTCAGAGGGGTGTGTGGGGGCAGGTGAGCTCTGGAGGCCCTTATATGGAACTTGCCTTTTAGTCTGAGACAGGAGCCACTGGAGGGTTTGGGGTAGAGTAATAGTGACATGTTTGGATTTATTAAATTTTTTAATAGAATCACTCCAGCTACTGAATTGAGAAAAGACTGAGGGAAGCAAAGGCTGAAGTAGGAAGACTAGTTAGGAGTCTCCTGTTAAATTCTCAGGTGGTAAAGAATCTGCCTGCCAATGCAGGAGCCGCAGGTTCAATCCCTGGGTCAGGAAGATCCCCTGGAGGAGGAAATGACAACCCATTCCAGTATTCTTGCTGGGATAATCCCATGGAGGAGCCTGGAGGGCTACAGTTCATGGGATTGCAAAGAGTCGGATATGACTGAGGTTGCACGCACATGAAATTCAAGCTAAGTGATGATGATAGCTTGACTCAGGATGGTAACAGTGGAGACGGTAAAAAGTTGGTAGATTCCAAATATGTGTTGAAGAAAGAGGCACAGGATTTACTGAGGAATCAAATACGAAATGTGTGCATGAAATAAAACAGTCAAAGATGACTCCAAAGTTTTGGCTTAAACAACTAAAGAATGGGATTGCAATTTATGAAATGAAGAAAATTATTAGATTGGTAGGTTTGGACAGAGGTTTCAGGAAATCAGCTTTGGACACATAGATATACAGTGTGAGATGCCTAAGTGCCTTCTGGATATTCTTATGATGGTATCAAGTAGGGAGCTCGGTCTGCAAGTTTAGAATTCAGAGGGAAAGGTTCAGGTTGAAATACAAACCTACAGTTGCCAGCATATTTAAAGCAAAAAGATTGGATGAGATCACCAGTGGGTTGATGGTAGACAGAAAAAGAAGTTGAAGGATGGAGTCCTGGGACACTCTTAACAGCAGTTCTTAAACTTTTAAGTCTCAAGATCCTTTTACACTCTTAAAATTTTTTGAGGATCTTGAAGAGCTTTTCTTTATGGGAGTTTTATCTGTCAGTATTGACTGCAGTATTGCATGTTATCATAAATAACTTTTTTTTTTAATATAGAAAGTCTTAAAGTTTATTTTGGCAGATCTGCTTTTATAGGCATTAAAGTAAACAGTATTTTTAAAAAGAAAAATAACAGTGTTTTCTAAAACAAAAGAAAATTCAAGGGGAGAAATGTAATTGTTTTGCATTTTTGCAAATTTTTTAAACGTCTGGCTTAATGAAAGGTAGCTGGATTCTTGTATCTGCTTCTGCATTCTGAGTGATACCATATTATACATCATATAACCTATAGAATGCTTCCCAGCTGGCTCAGTGGTAAAGAATTTGCCTGCCAATGCAGGAGACCCAGGTTCGATCCCTAGGTCAGGAAGATTCCCTGAAGTAGAAAATAACAACCCACTGCAGTGTTCTTGCCTGGGAAATCCCATGGACAGAGGAGCCTGGTGGGCTATAGTTCATGGGGTCACAAAGAGTCAGACACTAATTAGCGACTGAGCATGCACGCAACCTGTAGAACACTCTACTCCATAAGAGATTGTGAATGGAAAAAGCAAATGCTATTTTAGTATTACTATTAAAATAGATTTTATCTTACAAGCCCTTGGAAAGGTTTCAGGAGTTCTTAGACTGCACTTTGAGAACTCTGGAAACTATTTAGAGTTTGCGAAGATGTAGAGGAAATTAATACAGAAGACTCCGAAGTTGTATTCAGGGAGACTGATGGAAAATCAGAAGAGCCTAGTGCTTGGAGATCCAATGGAGATGGTATTTTAAGGGGGAGAGTGACTAAACACTGCTGATGGTACAAGTCAACCGTGGGCAGAGACTGATCACTGGATTTGGCATCATGGAGGTCATTACTGACCTTGATAAAGGGTGGAGTTTGGGTGGAGAGGTGAGTGAAAAAGTCTGGCAAGAGTGGGTCACAGCATAAAGGAGACTTCCTTGGGTCACTGAACCCCAGATTAGGTTCAGTTCAGTTCAGTCACTCAGTTGTGTCCGACTCTTTGCGACAGCATGGACTGCAGCACACCAGGCTTCCCTGTCCATCACCAACTCCCAGAGCTTGCTCAAAGTCATGTCCATTGAGTTGATGATGCCATCCAACCATCTTATTCTCTGTCATCCCTTCTCCTGCCTTCAATCTTTTCCAGCATCAGGGTCTTTTCTAATGAGTTAGTTCTTTGCATCAGGTGGACAAAGTATTGGAGTTTCAGTTCGGATCAGGTGGCCAAAGTATTGGAGTTTCAGCTTCAGCATTAGTCCTTCCAATGAATATTCAGGTCTGATTTCCTTTAGGATTGACTGGTTTGATCTCCTTGCAGTTCAAGGGAGTCTCAACTGTCTAATCCAACATCACAGTTCAAAAGCATCAATTCTTTGGCACTCAGCTTTCTTTTTTGTGTGTGTGCTTTGATATTTTTATTTATTTATTTATTTATTTTTTAGGTTTGATAATCTGCATTGGAGAAGGAAATGGCAACCCACTCCAGTATTCTTGCCTGGAGAATCCCAGGGACAGAGGAGCCTAATGGGCTGCCATCTATGGGGTTGCACAGAGTTGGACATGACTGAAGCGACTTAGCAGCAGCAATCTGCATTTTATTTTATTTTTTTACTCTACAATATTGTATTGGTTTTGCCATACATCAACATAAATCCGCCACGGGTGTACACATGTTCCCCATCCTGAACCCCCCCTTCCACTTCCCTCCCCTCAGGTTTCTTTATAGTCCAACTCTCACATCCATACATGACTACTGGAAAAACCGTAGTTTGACTAGATGGACCTTTGTTGGCAAAGTAATGTCTCTGCTTTTTAATATGCTGTCTAGGTTGGTCATAGCTTTTCTTCCAAGGAGCAAGCATCTTTTAATTTCATGGCTGCAGTCACCATCTGCAGTGATTTTGGAGCCCAAGAAAAGAAAATCTAAAACTGTTTCCATTGTTTCCCCATCTATTTCCCATGAAGTGATGGGACCAGATGCCATGATCTTTGTTTTCTGAATGTTGTTTTAAGCCAACTTTTTCACTCTCCACTTTCACTTTCATCAAGAGGTTCTTTAGTTCTTCTTTGCTTTCTGCCATAAGGGTGGTATCATCTGTGTATCTGAGGTCACTGATGTTTCTCCCAACAGTCTTGATTCCAGCTTGTGATTCATCCAGTCCAGCATTTCACATGATGTACTCTGCATATAAGTTAAATAAGCAGGGTGACAATATGCAGCCTTGATGTACTCCTTTCCCAATTTGGAACCAGTCTGTTGTTCCATGTCCAGTCCTAACTGTTGCTTCTTGACCTGCATACAGGTTTCTCAGGAGGCAGGTGAGGTGGTTTGGCATTCCCATCTCTTTAAGGATTTTCCACAGTTTGTTGTGATCCACACAGTCAAAGGCTTTGGTGTAGTCAAAGCAGAAATAGATGTTTTTCTGAAACTCTCTTGCTTTTTCAATGATCCAACAGGATGTTGGCAATTTGATTTCTGGTTCCTCTGCCTTTTCTAAATCCAGCTTGAACATCTGGAATTTCATGGTTCACGTATTGTTGAAGTCTGGCTTGGAGAATTTTGAGCATTACTTTGCTAGCATGTGAGATGAGTGCAATTTACAGTAATTTGAACATTCTTTGGCATTGCCTTTCGTGATTGGAATGAAAACTGACCTTTTCCAGTCCTGTGGCCACTGCTGAGTTTCCCAAATTTGCTGGCATATTGAGTACAGCACTTTAACAGCATCATCTTTTAGGATTTGAAATAGCTCAAGTAGAATTCCATCACCTCCACTAGCTTTGTTTGTAGTGATGCTTCCTAAGTCCCACCTGACTTCCCATTCCAGGATGTCTGGCTCTAGGTGGTTGATCACAGCATTGTGGTTATCTGAGTCATGAATATCTTTTTAATATAGTTATGTGTATTCTTGCCACCTCTTCTTAATCTCTTTTGCTTCTGTTAGGCTCATACCATTTCTGGCCTTTACTGTGCCCATCTTTGCATGAAATGTTCCCTTAGTATCTAATTTTCTTGAAGAGATCCCTAGTCTTTTTCATTCCATTGTTTTCCTCTATTTCTTTGCATTGACCACTGAGGATGGCTTTCTTTTCTGTCCTTGCTATTCTTTGGAACTCTGCATTCAAATGGGTGTATCTTTCCTTTTCTCCTTTGCCTTTAGCTTCACTTCTTTTCTCAGCTATTTGTAAGGCCTCCTCAAACAACCATTTTGCCTTTTTGCATTTCTTTTTCTTTGAGATGGTCTAACCCTGCCTCCTATATAATGTCATGAATCTCCATCCACAGATCTTCAGGGACTCTATCAGATTTAATCCCTTGGATCTATATTCATCACCTCCACTGTATATTCATAAGGGATTTGATTTAGATCATACCTGAACGGACTAATGGTTTTCCCTACTTTCTTCAATTTAAGTCTGAATTTTTCAATAAAGAGCTCATGATCTGAGCCTTGTCAGCTCTCGGTCTTGTTTTTGCTGACTGTATAGAGCTTCTCCATCTTTGGCTGCAAAGCATATAATCAACCTGATTTCAGTTTTGACCATCTGGTGATGAACATGTGTATGTAGAGTCTTCTCTTGTGTTGTTGGGAGAGGGTGTTTGCTATGACCAGTGCTTTCTCTTGGTAAACCTGAGCCTTTGCCCTGCTTCAGTTTTTACTCCAAGACCAAACTTGGCTATTACTCCAGGAATCTCTTGACTTCCTACTTTTGCACTCCAGTCCCCTATGATGAAAAGGACATCTTTTTTTGGGTGTTAGTTCTAGAAGGTCTTATAGGTCTTCATAGAACTGTTCAACCTCAGCTTCTTTGGCATTTGTGGTTGGGGCATAGACTTGGATTACTGTGATACTGAATGGTTTGCCTTGGAAAGGAACAGAAGGATCATTCTGTCGTCTTTGAGAGTAAATCCACGTACTGCATTTCGGACTCTTTGTTGACTATGAGGGCTACTCCATTTCTTCTAAGGGATTCTTGCCCACAGTAGTAGATATAATGGTCATCTGAATTAAATATGCCCATTCCAGTCCATTTTAGTTCACTGATTCCTAAAATGTGGATGTTCACTCTTGCCATCTTCTGTTGTGCCATCTTCTGTTTGACCACTTCCAATTTACCTTGATTTAAGGACCTAACATTCCAAGTTCTTATGCAATATTGTTCTTTACAGCATTGGACTTTACTTCCATCACCAGTCACATCCACAACTGGGCATTGTTTTCTCTTTGGCTATTTCTTCATTCTTTCTAGAATTATTTCTCCACTCTTCTACAGTAGCATATTGGGCACCTACCGACCTGGGGATTTCATCTTTCAGTGTCCTTTCTTTTTGCCTTTTCATACTGTTCATGGGGTTCTCAAGGCAAGAATACTGAAGTGGTTTACTATTCCTTTCTCCAGTGGACCACATTTTGCCAGAACTCTTCACCATGGCCCATCTGTCTTGGGTGGCCCAACAAGGCATGGCTCATAGTTTCATTGAGTTAGATAAGGCTGTGGTCCATTTGACCCATGTGGATCCACATGGATCCATACGTGATCCATTTGGTTCATGTGGTCCATGTGATCAGTTTGGTTAGTTTTGTGTGATTGTGGTTTTCATCTGTCTGCCCTCTGATGGATAAGGATAAGAGGCTTATGGAAGCTTCCTGACGGGATAGACTGGGGATGGGGGAAACTTATTCTGAGGGGTGGGGCCATGCTCAGTAAATCTTTAATCCAATTTTCTGTTGATGGGCAGGGCTGTGGTCCCTCTCTGTTGTTTGACCTGTAATGAAGAAAATGGCGACCTGCTTTAAAACGTCTGTGCACCCATAGGTGCACTCAGTGCCCCAGACCCTGCGGCAGGGCACTGCTGACCCACACCTCCGCTGGAGACTCCTGGACACTCACAGGCAAGTCTGGGTCCGTCTTTTGTGAGTTAACTGCTCCTTTCTCCTGGGTCCTGGTGTGCACAAGGTTTTGTTTGTGCCCTCCAAGATTCTGTTTCCGCAGTCCTGTGTAAATTCTGGTGGCTCTATGGTGGGGTTAATGGCGACCTCCTCCGAGAGGGCTTATGCCACACCCAGGTCTGTTGCATCCAAAGTCCCTGCCCCTGTGGCAGGGCACTGCAGACCCATACCTCCTCAGGAGACACTCAAACACTCAAAGGCAGGTCTGGCTCAGTCTCTGTGGGGTCTCCTGGTGTGCACAAGGTTTTGTTTCGCCCTCCGAGCATCTCTGGCGGGTATGGGTTTTGATTCTAAATGGGATTTCACTCCCCTTACAGTCTTGCTGGGGCTCCTCCTTTGCCCTTGGACGGGGGGTGTATTTTTTTGGTGGGACCCACCATTCTCCTGTTGATGGCTGTTCAGCAGCAAGTTGTAATTTTGGAGTTCTTGCAGAAGATGAGTGCATGTCCTTCTACTCTGCCATCTTGGACTCATTTCCAAGGGATGCAGGTTGGATTGAACCCATATCTCTTACATTTCTTGCATTGGCAGGCAGGTTCTTTACTGCTAGCACCAACTGGAAGCCCCAGATTAGGTTAATTTTCCCCTAAATCGACTTGTTGCTCTACCCTATTTTCACACTTGACCTTTTTTTTTTGTAGTTTACTTGTTTTAATACCTGTCTCTTCTATTACATTTCGAATTTGTGAGAACACGGATCTCAATTTTATCTCAGTTTTAAAGTCAGTTTTATTCATTGTTGCTGCTCCATCACATAGCAGGTACCTTGGACTTAATGAATGCTCAAGTTACCCCTAGTAAGCTTGTCATGGTTTCTCAGGGGTCAGGAGGTGACTCACCATAGCTTACAGGGAACACTGCAAGTCTCTTATCATATTCTTTTTCTGTCACCTGATCCAACAAAGGTCCGTCTAGTCAAGGCTATGGTTTTTCCAGTGGATGTGAGAGTTGGACTGTGAAGAAAGCTGAGCGCCAAAGAATTGATGCTTTTGAACTGTGGTGTTGAAGAAGACTCTTGAGAGTCCCTTGGACTGCAAGGAGATCCACCCAGTCCATTCTGAAGGAGATCAGCCCTGGGATTTCTTTGGAAGGAATGATGCTAAAGCTGAAACTCCAGTACTTTGGCCACCTCATGTGAAGAGTTGACTCATTGGAAAAGACTCTGATGCTGGGAGGGATTGGGGGCAGGAGGAGAAGGGGACGCCAGAGGATGAGATGGCTGGATGGCATCACTGACTCGATGGACATGAGTCTGGGTGAACTCCGGGAGTTGGTGATGGACAGGGAGGCCTGGTGTGCTGCGATTCATGGGGTTGAAGATTCGGACACGACTGAGCGACTGAACTGAACTGAACTGAACTGATCCTTCTTTTCCTCAAACAAATCCACACTTTCATCTTTAGAGCCTGTCTTAGTCTTTTGGGGCTGCTATAACAAAATGCCACAGAATGAGTAGCTTATAAATAACAGAAATTTATTTCTCAGTTCCAGAGACTGGAAAGTCCAAGATCAAGACATTTGCATCATCATGTTGTAGGGAGAGCTCTCTTCCTGATTCATAGTCAAAGCTCTGTTCTCTCATGGCAGAAGGGGCAAGGGAGATCTCTGGGGCCTCTTTTATAAGGGTACAAATCCCTCATGACCTAATCATGTACTAGAGGCCCCATCTCCTAATACCATCACCAAGGGCATTAGGTTTTCAACATAAATTTGGGGGAGAGGAGAAACAAACATTCAGTCTGTACCAGGGCCCTATGCTTAGGAAGGCTTCTCGTATGTGTGTGTGTTTGTGTGTGTGCGCGTGCTCTCAGTTGTGTCCAATTCTTTTTGACCCCATGGAGTGTAACCCACCAGGCTCCTCTGTCCATGGAGTTTTCCAGGCAAGAATCCTGGAGTGGGTTGCCATTTCCTGATCCAGTAGATCTTCCCAACTCAGGGATCAAACCCACATTTCTGTGTCTCCTGAATTGGCAGGCAAATTCTTTACCACTGTGCCACCTGGGAAGCCCCATGCTTGGTTTAATGCTCCAATGTTGGGATCTTGTAATTGTTAGCAATTTTTGAACATGGGACCTTGCAAACTAAGTAATTGGTACTTCAGTGAAGTGATGAATATACAAAGTTATGGAACATACTCCTTTATCTCTTGTTAGTTCAAATATTTATTGATTGAATACTATGTTCTAAGGTAGCTAAGTACAGTGGGGGAGGGGGAGGGAAGCCATAGCCACTCCAGGCAGAGGAGGCCATAGGAGCAAAGGTTCTGAAGCTAGACATAGAATGAGATGTGGGTGGACGAAAGTTGCCTTGTTAAGGTCTTTCTCTTTAAGGTTGTTCTCTCCCTTCATGGTCCTAATGCCTTTTGTCAGCAACTCCCAACTAGCACAGATCCACAGTGCTTTGAATTACAGCGGGCACATTCACCCACAGACATTAATTGCCTAGGGGATGAGCATTGTGCTGGGTGCTGTAGGGAACACAGCTGCTGTCTTCTAGGAGTTTGCATTTCCTGGGAAAGGGAGATATAAGTAGTAAAGGGTAAACATGTTGAAGGCAGGTCTCCCTAGCACCTTGTTCAGTGCTCTGTGGGTATTGTTGTCTTGCATTATTTTGGATTTATAGACCAATACTGAAGTGAAAGAGGAGACTGAAAAAGTTGGCTTAAAGCTCAACATTCAGAAAACGAAGATCATGGCATCCGGTCCCATCACTTCATGGGAAATAGATGGGGAAACAGTGGAAACAGTGTCAGACTTTATTTTTCTGGGCTCCAAAATCACTGCAGATGGTGATTGCAGCCATGAAATTAAAAGATGCTTGCTCCTTGGAAGGAAAGTTATGACCATCCTAGACAGCATATTAAAAAGCAGAGAGATTACTTTGCCAACAAAGGTCCGTCTAGTCAAGGCTACGGTTTTTCCAGTGGTCATGTATGGATGTGAGAGTTGGACTATAAAGAAAGTTGAGCGCTGAAGAATTGATGGTTTTGAACTGTGGTGTTGGAGAAGACTCTTGAGAGTCCCTTGGACTGCAAGAAGATCCAACCAGTCCATCCTAAAGGAGATCAGTCCTGGGTGTTCATTGGAAGGACTGATGTTGAAGCTGAAACTCCAATACTTTGGCCACCTGATGTGAAGAGCTGACTCATTTGAAAAGACCCTGATGCTGGGAAAGATTGAGGGCAGGAGGAGAAGGGGACAACAGAGGATGAGATGGTTGGATGGCGTCACCGACTCGATGGACATGGGTTTGGGTGGACTCCGGGAGTTGGTGATGGATAGGGAGGCCTGGCGTGGTGCGGTTCATGGGGTCGCAAAGAGTTGGACACGACTGAGCGACTGAACTGACTGAAATCAACCGTGTTCATCATCCCATGATGGAGAAAAATGTCATTAGTGTTTTCTGTACCAGGCTGATAGTGAATATGTATTTTGTTTATCTTGTAGTTTTTGGGGGGGAACATTTACCAGGAAGTTAAGAAAGGAAGACAGGGAATAAAATTCCCTAAATGGCCAGAGGGATAGGGACAGATGCCAGGTCCTTCAAATTTGTGTGTGTGTGTGTGTGTGTGTGTGTGCGCGCGCGCGCGCAGGCGATTGGGGGCAATCTCTGGAGGGGACACCTCTGTGACAAGATTTTTGTCCTCCATCAGGATAGCTCTCGGTTACCCCATCTGTCAAGTGACAGATGGATTAGGTTATTTCTCGGAGGGCTTCCATCGCACATTATGAGGTCCCTAGAGTCGGATTCTAGCTCCACTTCGCCTCAAGCTACGGGGCCTCAGTTTCTCTTGCTGTGAAACTAGGAGCGGGGGCTAGAGCACTTTTTTTCAGAAGCCGGTCATTGAGGAACACCTGTGGCACTCCTCAGAGGAGCGTGCCCGGGACTCTGCGTTTCCTCGCCCGGTCCCTGGGGCACCAGCGAAAGGGTGGGGCCTGAGCCGGCCGCGCCCGGGTACTCACCTGTGCGCAGAGCGGTGACTCACCTGCTCTCCCCAGCTCGCGGGCTGTTCCAGGAGTGAGCGTTCCTCCTTCCTCTCGGGGGTGGGAGGGCTGTCACTCCCATCTTTGGTTACTAGTAGCCTGGGATGAAGTAACTCAGAGGTGAAGGGCGGAGAGCAAGAGGTCCTTTTAGGGGTCCGGGTGTGCCATTGCCAGCCTCTTTGGTCGAGGACTGGCCCCCAAAGGGAGAACTGGGAAAGCTGGGCGGCAGCGGGAGGCGCTGGGAAGAGCGCGCCGGAGGGAGGTGCTGGGAAGGGCGGGCGGGGCTCGGGCCGCGGGGCGGGGGCCGCGGGCGGGGGGCGGGCCGGGGGCGGGGGCGCCGGGCGGCCCATTTCCTCCTCCGAGCAGGACTGGGGGAGACAAAGCGACGGCCCGTCGGCTTCTGGCCTCTGGAATCTTCCGCCGCTCGCCCAGCTCGCCGCAGGTAATTGTCTTCGTGCGGGTGCGGGCTCCCCAGCCGTCCGAGGGGCTCCTCGAGTGGGCGGGCCGGGCGCGGTCACCTCAGCGACCTTCCCCTGAATCGGGCTTGAGGCCGGCGCCTGTGCGGCCTTCGGCCCGCTTCCCTGGCGGGGCCCCCGGCCTGGGCCCTGGCCCGGCGGGCGGGGCCGGCGCTTCCTGGCCTTCGGGAAGTTGAGGGGCCGCGGCGGCTGGAGCGGAGCGACTGGCGGACCCCGCGCTACCGCGGCGCTTCCTTTCTGGAAAGTTTCTCCGGGTGTCTAAACTTTGTTCAAGTGGGCTCGGTGCGCGCGCCAGACCCGCGCTGGGCCCCCGCGGCCGCCTTGCTTGCGGGGAAGAGTTGCTCGAGGTGCGGGTGGTTCCGGGAGTTGAGTTTTCCTCTGAAGTAAGTGTGGTTTGTGGTATCTGTGGTCGCACCCCTCCCCCACCACCGAAACTTCCAGGTCAGGTGGACGCGACATGGGCTGAGCCCGTAGCCCCGCATTGCCGGCCGGAGCAAATGGAAAGTTTGTGGCCCTTTCCCTGACACAGCCTGGCTGGGAATGGGCGCCACACCCGTGTGTGGACTTTTGGCGTGCACCGAATTAACCTTTGTTTTTGAAATTACTCTGACTTATTGTGCTGGTTAATTGAATACTTAATTCTGATTAGTCCTAGTTTTCACGAGTGGCGTTGGAATCTTTTTTTGTTAACTTTTAAAGGAGTGTGCTTGTGTGAAACACTTGTTGGAAAAAATATTGACTGAATGCCTAACCTTGGCTTGGCAGGAATGGCTTCCTAATAATGCGGGCGGCAGTTGGCTCAGATCCAGGACTCACACCCTCTTAATGTACCCCTGCGTCTTCGTAATACTTTGTGTGTGTGTGTGTGTGTATTGGACAAAACTTACAGTAATTTAGAATAGAGTAAGTTGTGTTAAGTCTCCAACCAAGTTAAGGACTTTTCTTGTTTATGGTGAAGGAAATGATTACATCATTGTATTGTTGCAACAGGATAGGCATTTCGATAAGAGGGTATTTTCTTTAGCAGTGATTTTTAAAGACGCTACAGGTGTTATGTTCCTTTAGGAAAGGATGAATTTAGAAATCACGTTAATTAGGATGTTATTTTGTTTTACAAGAGGAACGGGTTGAGAAGTTATCCAGAACCTCTGCCCAGTTATTTACTCTTTTTGAGTTTTACTAAGTGAAATATTTTTTTTATCCACTTTAATTTTAAGAAATGATATCTAACCCCAAGACCTCACACTGTAATAAGAAAGAGACACATACACCCCAGGTGTAGTACAAGAATGATGGCGTTTACTACCATAATAGTATTGATAAGAAGCTTGTGAATGGTCAGTCTTACATAATAATAATGATAAAAACTGGTGGAGACATGGAAAGGGGGCTAATGAGTTTTGTTTGGATAAGACCAGAATGCTTCCAGGGGAGGACAGCTTTTGAACTGGATGAAACAGGAGTAGGGTTTGGTTAGGAGGAAGCATAAAAGGGCAACGGAGTTTATGGAATTGTGATCTAAGTCTCTCCTGGTTTTCCTTTTACTCTTGGTTCTTGTTTCTCAGTCTGGGTTTTTGTTTTTGTATTTGTTTTGGTTTTACTTGTTCTTTTTTTTTTTTTTTTACTTGTTGTTCTATGCACTCTTATCAAGGATTCTATCCAACGTATCTCGAAAGCCTTACATCATTGATGGGGTGTCACCCTCCTTTCATTAGTAACATCTCATTCCATACAGTGACTTAGAGATCAGGGGTGCCCTCTTCCTCTAAGTTGAGAATCACTTTTCTACATAGTCTTCCTGTCATCAAACTTAGGTTAAAAATCCAACACTGATGCTAAAGTGGAAGCTTCTTTTTTGAATTAGAAAGTCTCACTTGATCCATAGGGTCACTTGTGCACCAGAGAACTGCTTGGGTGTCCCAAGAGGCTTCTCAAACTCGAGGACCAAAATGAGATACCTTTTTCTTTTTTATACCTAAACCAGATGTGGAGATGGGCAGTAACTGGCAGAGTCCTGAGATTTCTTTGAAAAAGGGACAGTGTGAGACAGGATAGAGCTGGTTGTTGTGGTTTGTTTGCTGATGAAGATCTGCACAGAGGGAAGAGGGATCTCTGCTTGCCTGAAGGTCCTGAGACAGGAAAGAACTCCATGTGTTTAGAGACCTAAGAGAAGACTTGTGTAGCTTTAAGTTCTTTTAGAGTAGGGGGAAGGCCTCACATGAAATTGCCAGGAAACTCCAGATCACATGTTTGGATTTTCTTCTAAGAGTTGTAAGAAACCGTTGTAGTGAGTTTCATGGTCTGATTTCCTTTGTAAGATCACTTCTGCTAGTGCTTACAGGGCTTGTATTGTGTACAAATGGAAGTAGGGAGTTGAGCTAGGAAGATGGTGGGACTGAGAGTGGTGAGATAAAGGGAGCTGTATTTTGGAGAAATGAGATAAGTTTAACATATGAAATATGAATTGGACATGTTGTTTGCTCAGTGATGAACCCCCTCCCCCTTTGTATTCCATCATTTTTATCCTATTACAAGACTTTAAGCTAGCACTTTCCTTTTTGGTAGCAGATCTCTTCCACCAGGTGGTGTACTCCATTACACTATACCTTGTTATTGATATCGTTGTTTGTCTTTTCTGTTAGAAAGTGAGCCTTGATCTTTGGCATGGTATCTGGCCTGGAGAATAAAGAAAACATTAGATGCCCATTGAATGAAGGAGGAAGGAGTCTTTTCTTTATGGAATCTGGCTTGTGGGTGGAACTATGACAGATGAGCAACAGTCAGATAATGGAGGGCCTTGACTACCAAGTTGATACTTTGAGTGAATGATGACTATGTTCATTTCATTCTTACTCCTTTCCATCCAGCTGTAATCAGATGAAATCCTTTCCATTTTGTCTTCCTCTTGTAAGTTCTTGTTTTCCCTTCTCTCTGCTTCCACTCTAGATTAATTTTTGAACTATCAAAACTGCTTGTAGTTCTCTGGATAAATTGTTTTATACTTTATGTATATTTTAATATATTTATAGAAACCAAAATTACATTTTATATAATTTATATTTAGAAATTTCTATAATGTCTATTGGAGAAGGCAATGGCACCCCACTCGAGTACTCTTGCCTGGGAAATCCCATGGACGGAGGAGCCTGGTAGGCTGCAGTCCATGGGGTCGCTAAAAGGCAGACACGACTGAGCGACTTCACTTTGACTTTTTTCTTTCATGCATTGGAGAAGGAAATGGCAACCCACTCCAGTATTCTTGCCTGGAGAATCCCAGGGATGGCGGAGCCTTGGTGGGCTGCCGTCTATGGGGTCGCACAGAGTCGGACACGACTGAAGCGACTTAGCATAGCATAGCATAATTTCTATATATACATTTTTCTAAAGGACCTCTTGATGAAAGTGAAAGAGGAGAGTGAAAAAGTTGGCTTAAAGCCCAACATTCAGAAGACTAAGATCATGGCATTCGGTCCCATCACTTCATGGCAAATAGATGGGGAAACAGTGGAAACAGTGAGGGACTTTTTTTGGGGAGTCTGGTATGCTGCAGTCCATGGGGTCGCTAAGAGTTGGACAGGACTGAGTGGCTTCACTTTCACGCATTGGAGAAGGAAATGGCAACCCACTCCAGTGTTCTTGCCTGGAGAATCCCAGGGACGGGGGAGCCTGGCGGGCTGCTGTCTGTGGGGTCGGACAGAGTTGAACACGACTGACGCGACTTAGCAGCAGCTTAATGAATTGAGTGAACACCACCATGTCCACCACCCAGATCAAGAAACAGAAAATTACTAGTACTCTAGAAATCCCTTTGCAGTCGCTACCCATTCCTCCTCTCCCTTCAGTTTTTATGATCTGAGAATTTGGAACATTATTGTTGCTCTATAAACATCTGCTAAAGTTAACTGAATTTCTTACTGTTTTCCCCTCCACCATTCAGTCTTTTACATACAAGCGATACTTATTCTTTTGGGGAGATACACTGCTGTCTTGTTGCTGCACTAGTCAGAATTTTAGATTGGCATTTAACACCTTCTGAGTCCTTACTTTTTCAGCCTTATCTTCTATTGTGAATTGTTGCTATATGTCTCTGCATCTGCCAGGCATTTGTTCTGGAATGCTCAGTCCTTCTCTTGACACAAATGCTATCTATCTGATCGATATGCCTCTTCTGTTGAGACATTGATCATTGTTGTTGAAAGTGATCTTTAACTTACTGGAAATTCTGAAATTTGCACCTGATTATGACATTCTCATTATCTTTTAAAAATATACATAACAAGATGTACAATTTAAATTATCTTTATGTGTACACTTCAGTGGCATTAAGTACATTCACTTTGTTGTGTAACCACTGTCACTGTCCCTATCCAGAAAAAATTTTCATTGTCCTAAACTGAAGCTCCATAACCGTGAAACAATAACTTTCCATTTCCTCTCGCCCTCTGGCCCACTGGCAACCTCCATTGTACTTTCTGTCTCTGAATTTGACTGTATTAATACCTGGCTTGTTTAACTTAGCATAATGCTTTCAAGTTTTACCCATGTTGTCAGTATATCCTTCTTTTTAAGGGTTGAGTACTCCATTATCCATTCATCTGTTGATGAACACTTGGGTTGCCTCCACATTTTGGCCACTGTGGATTATGCTCCTGTGAACACAGGTATGCAAATACGTGTTTGTGTTCCTGCTTTCATCTCTTTTGGATATATACCTAGAAATGGAATTTCTAGTTCATTTGGTATGGTAATTCTGTGCTTAAATTTTTGAGGATCTGCCATACCGTTTTCTACAGTAGGTGTGTTATTTTATATTCATAACAGTAATGTGTAAGTGTTCCATGTTCTCCACATTTTCATCAACACTTGTTAATTTCTATTTTTAATTTTTACAAAGATTTGTTTACTTTTTAATAAGTTATCCTGATAGATGTGAGTTGATGTTTCATTGTGGTTTTGATTTGTATTTCTCTAATGTTTAGTGATGTTGACTGTTTTTCATGTGGTTATTGGCTATTTGTGTATTTTCTTGGAAGAAATCTCTGTTCAACTCCTTTGCCCATTTTAATTGTTTGGGTTTTTTGTTGTTAAGGTATAGGATTTCTTAGTATCTTCTGGCTGTTAATCCTTTATTAGATACAGGACTTGAAATATTTTCTCTCAGTTTTACCCTGTTGGTATGTCCTTTAGTGTTCAAAAGTTTTAAATTTTGATCAAGTCCAGTTTATCTATTTTGTTGTTGTTGTTGTTGTTCCTCGTGCATTTGGTGTCTTCTAAGAAATCATTGCCAACTCCGTTGTCATAGAGCTTTTCTCTGTGTCTCCCCCTGCACCCCTTCCTCAGCTGAGCTGTGACTTCTTTGAGGACAGGAGATAAAGTTTTTTATTGTGACCTCTTTACAGTAAGCACATAGTGAGGAAGGAAAACTTACGAAGAGAATTTTTTTTTTAATGTAATTCTTAAAATATCATAACAAACAGTAATTGTATGACAGGGTATTTTCTGCTGTTGCTAATTTGTATTGATTATGTGTCTGTTACCTGATTTTTGGTGATAACCTGCTTGTAGTGAAAGTCACTCAGTCATGTCCGACTCTTTGCAACGCCATGGACTATAACCTACCGGGTTCCTCTGTCCACGGAATTTTCCAGGCAAGAATACTGGAGTGGGTTGCCATTTCCTTCTCCGGGGATCTTCCCAACCCAGGGATCGAACCCTGGTCTCCCACGTTGTAGGCAGATGCTTTACTGTCTGAGCTACCAGGGAAGTCAACTGCTTTTAGGGGTTTTTAATCTTAATGGATCTCAGCTGGAGAATCTGAACTTTGTCATCTGTGTAATAAGTGTGATGAACTTATGGGATAATTTGGGCTTCCTTATTGGGTTAGATGGTAAAGAATCTGTCTGCAATGCGAGAGACCTGGGTTTGATCCCTGGGTTGGAAGATCCTCTGGAGAAGGGAACGGCTACCCACTCCAGTATTCTAGCCGGGAGAATTCTGTGGACAAAGGAGCCTGGCAGGCTACAGTCTGTGGGTTCGCAAAGAGTTGGGCAGAACTGAGCGACTTTCACTTTCATAAAGGATATTTATTTTTAATGTCTGATGTGATAAAATGCTAATTTATTATTTTACTTATGGAGTGCTGTTATTTACATAGCACTGAGTTGCTGATTTACCTTCCTAAAGGCTCTTGTGGACCATAAATTCTTTTGCTACATGATGAGTTCCTTCAAGGCCATTACATTCTTTCGCATTTTTCAGTCTTTTGTGATACCTGACTCATGTCTAATATGAGTAGGTATGCTATATATAGGATTTGCCAGATTGATATGGGGGTGGAAGCAGCTTGGCTTTACATCCAGTTTTTTTTTTTTTTTTTAAACGTTTTATTTTTATTTATTTGACTGTTAGTTGCGGCACACGGGATCTTTAGTTGTGGCATATGGCACATTCCCTGACCAGGGATCAAACCCAGCTCCCTGCATTGGAAGAATAGGGTCTTAGCCACTGGACTGCCAAGGAAGTCCCTATATCCAGCTTTTTTTTTTTTTTTTTTTAAATAAAACCACCACTCATTTTTATCACCTAGGGATAAACACTATTAACATTTTGGTGTACATCCTCTGATATTTTTTCTAAGAGTGTATTGACTATAACTTTTATAAAAACTAGATTTTTACTTTATTTGCTCTTGTCCATTTATCATACTTGAACATTTCCCCTGTTAATAGCATTAAGATTAACCTTTATTTTATGTACCACTGAGAAAAAATAAGGGCTTCCCAGGTGGCTCAGTGGTAAAGAATCCGCCTGCCAGTGCAGGAGACCTAGGAAATGTGGATTCTATCCCTGGGTTGGGAAGATTCCCCTGGAGTAGGAAATGGCAACCCACTCCAGTATTCTTGCCTGAAAAATCCTATGGACAGAGGAGCCTGACAGGCTTCAGCCCATAGGGTCGAAGGGACTTGGACATGACTGAGCCCACACACAAGAAGTAAACACTACTAAATACACTAGGAACTACCATCATTTTTAGAACACATCCAAAGTTTAGAGACTTAAAGATGTGAAATATGTATGCTTTAGAATTGATGAAATATGTTAATCTCACAGTGTTAACATAGCATGTTAATGATCCCCTACTGTTCCAACATAGCTTCTTTAATCAGTCCTCTGTTGGACATTTAGCTTGCTTCCAGAGTTGCTTTAATTTGCAGCTGAATCTTCTGCCTGTCCTGACATCTTAAGGGAAACTTCTTTTTTTTGGGCGAGTGTGGAGGCGGGGAACTTCTTAGGAGTGGAATTCCCCAGGGAAAGATTTGCTACTCTTAAAAGAATTTTTTTTTTTTTAAACTAAAGTTATTAAATATATATAACGTAAAGTTTACCATTTCACTATTTTTGAGCATTAAGTGCGTTTACATCATCCCCATCCGTTTTCAGAACTTTTCCATCATTCTGAACAGGATCTTTACTTATTTAGCAGCAACTCCCCATCCTGCTCTCTTCCCAGTTCCTGGTAACTTCTTTTCTATTTTATTTATCAGTTTGCCTATTCTAGGTACCTCATATAAATGGAATCATATATTTGCCTTATTGAGGACAACAGCAACATTATTTTATATATATTCCAGTTAGCTTATCTGTTCAATTGTTAATGAACATTTGGATAGTTCTACTGTGAATAGTATACTGCTGTGAACATGGTTCAAATATCTCTGAGACACTGCTTTCAGTTCTTTTGAGTATATACCCAGAAGTGGAATTGCTGGATTATATGGTAAGTTTATTTTTAACTCTTTGAAGTACTGCCATACTGTTTTCCACAGTGACTGTACCATTTCGCATTCCAACCAGCCGGGCACAGAAGTTCTAATTTTTTTCCATATCTTTACCAACACTTTTTTTTCCCTGTTTTATTTTGTTTTGATAGTAGCCATCCTAATGAATGTGAGATGGTTATCTCATAGTTTTGATGTGTATTCCCCAAATGATTAGTGATACTGAGTATATTTTCATGGGTTTATTGGCCATTTGTATATCATCTCTGGAGAAATGTCTAGTATTTTGCACATCATTGAAAGCATCACTACGAACAAAGCTAGTGGAGGTGATGGAATTCCAGTTGAGCTATTTCACATCCTGAAAGATGATGCTGTGAAAGTGCTGCACTCAATATGCCAGCAAATTTGGAAAACTCAGCAGTGGCCACAGGACTGGAAAAGGTCAGTTTTCATTCCAATCCCAAAGAAAGGCAATGCCAAAGAATGCTCAAACTACCGCACGGTTGCACTCATCTCACATGCTAGTAAAGTAATGCTCAAAATTCTCCGAGCCAGGCTTTAGCAATACGTGAACCGTGAACTTCCTGATGTTCAGGCTGGTTTTAGAAAAGGCAGAGGAACCAGAGATCAAATTGCCAACATCTGCTGGATCATGGAAAAAGCAAGAGAGTTCCAGAAAAACATCTATTTCTGCTTTATTGACTATGCCAAAGCCTTTGGCTGTGTGGATCACAATAAATTGTGGAAAATTGTGAAAGAGATGGGAATACCAGACCACCTGACCTGCCTCTTGAGAAATTTGTATGCAGGTCAGGAAGCAACAGTTAGAACTGGACATGGAACAACAGACTGGTTCCAAATAGGAAAAGGAGTACATCAAGGCTGTATATTGTCACCCTGCTTATTTAACTTCTTTGCAGAGTACATCATGAAAAACGCTGGACTGGAAGAAACACAAGTTGGAATCAAGACTGCCAGGAGAAATATCAATCACCTCAGATATGCAGATGACACCACCCTTAGGGCAGAAAGTGAAGAGGAGCTCAAAAGCCTCTTGATGAAAGTGAAAGTGGAGAGTGAAAAAGTTGGCTTAAAGCTCAACATTCAGAAAACGAAAGATCATGACATCCGGTCCCATCACTTCATGGGAAATAGATGGGGAAACAGTGGAAACAGTGTCAGACTTTATTTTTGGGGATTCCAAAATCACTGCAGATGGTGACTGCAGCCATGAAATTAGAAGACGCTTACTCCTTGGAAGGAAAGTTATGACCAACCTAGATAGCATATTGAAAAGCAGAAACATTACTTTGCCAACAAACGTCCGTCTAGTCAAGGCTATGGCTTTTCCTGTGGTCATGTATGGATGTGAGAGTTGGACTGTGGAGAAGGCTGAGCACCGAAGAATTGATGCTTTTGAACTGTGGTGTTGGAGAAGACTCTTGAGAGTCCCTTGGACTGCAAGGAGATCCAACCAGTCCATTCTAAAGGAGATCAGCCCTGGGATTTCTTTGGAAGGAATGACGCTGAAGCTGAAACTCCAGTACTTTGGCCACCTCATGCGAAGAGTTGACTCATTGGAAAAGACTCTGATGCTGGGAGGGATTGGGGGCAGGAGGAAAAGGGGACAACAGAGGATGAGATGGCTGGATAGCATCACTGACTCGATGGACGTGAGTCTGAGTGAACTCTGGGAGTTGATGATGGACAGGGAGGCCTGGCGTGCTGTGATTCATAGGGTCGCAAAGAGTCGGACACAACTGAGCGACTGAACTGAACTGAGGGGTGGTTTTTTTTTTGGTTGTTGAGTTTTAGTTCTCTATATTCTGGGTATTAATCTCTTATCACATGTGTGTTTTGCAGTTATTTTCTTTTGTTGTCTGGATTGCCTTTTCACTCTTGGTAGTGTCCTTTTATATACCAGTTTTTATTTTAAGTTCAGTTTTTTTTTTCTATTGTTACTTGTGTCTTTGATGTCATATCCAAGAAAGCATTACCAAATCCAGTGTCATAAATCTTTTGCCCTGTGATTCTTCTCTAAAGTTTTATAGTTTTAGCTCTTAGGTTTAGGTGTTTGATCCATTTTGAGTTAATTACTAAATACTGTAGAAGGTAAGAGTCTAACTTGATTGTTTTACATGTGGATATCCAGTTTTCTCAGCCCTACTTACTGAAAAGACCATCCTTTCCTCTTTGAATGGTCTTGACATCCTTGCTGAAAATCATTTGACTGTCAGAGGGTTTGTTTCTGGGCTCTTCATTTTGTTCTGTTGATCTCTTAGTCTTTAAATGGTACTTTATGCCAACACCACATCATTGTTTACTGTAATTTTGCAGTAAGTTGATGCCAAATTTGATCTTGAAGTAAATTTTTGTACATTTATCTTGTGTGGTTTAGTTCAATGTGTGTGCTGTTGTGAAAATAACATTCTTTTAACTGTTCTGTCTCTTGATTTTGGAGGTGATTACACAACTGTGAATATTTCAAAAGCTGTAGAATAGGAAACTGAAGTGAATTTACTGCATATAAAAAAGAAAAACAGGTAAAAATAAACTCATTAAAAAAATCTGTATTTTGAAAGTTTGACCTTCCATATAAACACATAGTGAAAAACATGAAATCAATTATCCTTTATGCTTTCCAGCCCAATTAAGTTTTTTTCTCTTGAGTGACTTTGAAGCCATACCCTTAGAAATCTTTAAGCAATTTTGGTTATACTTTATGTGTTGGAGGATTTAAGTCTTATTAGTACCTTCTGTTTTCTCTTAAGAAAAAAAGTTAAATACACCAGGCATTGTAGAGAGTCTTACAAAGCATCAGTTACTGAAATTTGTCCAGGTGCCAGTATGCTTGCTTTGAGACGGTGAGAATGTTGTTTGTTTCTTATGCACTGTGGTGATTGACTCAGCCCCCATGTTGTGGGCCTGGGCTGAATGGGCTGAACAGGGTGGTGAGGTGAACAATCTGGCCTGATTTACCCTGTTTCATGCTGTTTTTGCTCACTTGCAAGAGCAGTGTACTAAATTTGTCCATTATTGAAAGTTCAGAGTGTGCAGAAATAACTGCTTCAAAATAAAACTTCAGCATTGCCCTTTCTCTGTTGGAGCTTCCAAATGTTCATTTTCCCCTTTAGTTTTTTTTTTTTTTTTTTCTTTTCTTTCTAATAACAAACTTTCTCCATGTGTAAGCATACCCCCTACCCCATTTCTAATGGAGCTTGAAATGAGCATGCATTTCTGTTTACTTGTTGATGGACTGTCATCTTTCAAGCCCCCTTTTGATTGGGATTTAATTTGTGCTTTTTCACTGGCTACAAGTTTGGAGCAGTGCATTTAAGGCAAATACAGTTAGAAAGGCAACTTTGAGTGTTTTTCTGAATATTTGTAGCAAAGATTTGATCGTTTGGAACAAGTATTGTATGAGTAGTGTGATTAGATTTTAAAATTTCTTGTCTATTCAGTGTTCCCATTGTAGTAAAAGAAGAGGGGGAATTATATTGTGGAAGTTATTTTCATCTGTAAGAGTTTTTGAAAAAAGACTTCAAGAGCTTTACTGAAGAAAAAAATGTAACATTTCTGTTATATTTTTTTCTCTTTTGGTTCTCTTTTGTGTTAAATTTTTGTGATGAAATAATTTAATCCAATTTAATCTTAGTGTTAAATAACTGATGTTATTCCTTAATTGCTAATTTAAAGAGTAGTTCTTTTCTGGATTACTTCATTTTGGCTCTTCTACTTCATTATATTGAGCTGTGGATTACTTTCTTTCTCTTGCTCTGAGATTTCATTGTTAAATACTGTCATAAACAAGTGGAACATCAATTATATTTTGAAAATGTTCTGTTGCTATGGTTTATTTTGTTAGTATTAGACTTTATAAATTGAGGAGTAAGTTGGAAGCCTGGTTAATTACCAGATTACATAATCTTGTACTGGTTTATTAGCCAGGATAAAGTGCAGGCTGTTCTTGAAACTGAAAGTGTGGTCCTAACTCAGAAAACGCATTCACAGTGGCCCATTTCAAGTTACATGAAGGATAGGAGCCTTTGCTAATGGTCCATTTGCCCTGTGCAGCACCGATACATACTTTGTTTCCCAGCAAAGATGCATTGTTAACTAGTCCCTCATGATATGTTGAATATTTCATTATGTTAAATATTTCAATATTAATCTAGACTGTTAATCATGGTTTATGAAAAATGATAGTGCACTGAGTAAGGCAGAGCTGTGAGGGTAAGTTACTATTATTGATGAGTCAGTGTTCATGGGGATTTTCTGTTCCTGGGGATCTCTAAATTGGCAAAGTTTTCTTAAAATTATCTGTTACCATTTTCTTGCTTCCTTGGACCTGGGGTCATCATGTTCTCAGAAAAGCTCTGGACTGACTTTGAAGTGTATCTTTAGAAACCTGTCATTTTGCACAGAAGTGGGAAAGTGAAATGTGAGCTTGATCCCTTGGGAGGAAAGGAAAAAATTCAAGGAAATGGAGTATGGCAACTCTTGAGAGAAATTTAAACTTATTTGGAGTCACTAAGACCAGTGGAAAAGGTGGTATTTTTGAGGTATCTTTATTGAGTTAAAGTCTAAGGCTATATTTGCTGTATCTCAGCTTCAAGGAAGGGTTCAGTTAAAAACAGTGCATTTATTAAGCCTGACTTTAAAAGCAGGTGCTAGGGAAGATGTTAAGAATGTGCAAGTGGTACTTCCTTGCAGGGGACACAGGTTTCATCCTTCTTAGGGGAAATGATCCTACAGGCTGTGTGGTGTGCCCAAAAGAAAAAAAAAGTGTGTAAGTCACCATTGCTAAACTCAAGAAGTTTACAAACTAATGACATTTACTTTGGTAATATCTGTACCTGTTTTGCTAAAGTATTACAGGAGAGAGAGAGTTCTTAATTCTTTCTACATGTGTCAGTGTTACTAGGTGAAATCTTAAAACAGTTAAGCCAATTCAGTTAATCATTTATAGAATTGTTAGATGAAAGTTACCGTGCTCACAAAAGGCATGGTCCCTGTGCTCAAAGGAGCTGTCAGCTTTATGGGAGACCGACACACTGCTATCATGCTATGCAGCAAGTGCTGTAATAGAGATGCTTGTAAAATGATAGGGGAACCAGAAAAGAGGGAACAGCTCTTAGAAGCAGAGGACATCTGTGTGAGCCTTGAAGGAAGATGGAAGAATTTGAAGGTCTGCCCTGAGCAGAGGATCCGGGTTACACAAAGATCTGGAGACATGCACTCCCTGGAGAAGAGTTTGGAGTGCAGGCAGGTGATGAGGTTGACAGACCAATGTGAGTAAGGTTGGTTTGTTGGAGTTTCAGCTTTATACTGTCTTTGGCTGGGGAAGCAATCTTGTGTTTTTTTCAGAGGAAGTTGATTCCATGGTGATGATAACTGTCTGGGGCTATCTGGAGAATGATTGGAAATGAGAACATTCCTGAAAACAGGGAGGGTAAGTAAAGTAAGGTGCAAGGAGGGGAAGGAAGAGGAAGAAACGGGCCTAGTTAGGTAGAGCTTTGGTCAGTGGAGATGAGGAGAACCAGAGGGAGAGTAGATGAGGAGGAAAATGCTTGGCTCTGGCCTTGTGGGTTTTGAGGAATTGAACTCTCCAGTGTGGGTGTGAAGGCCTTTAGACTGGGGAAGTGCTGCTGGCCAGGATGGTACTGGCTTTTGGTTTTTAATATGGTTATTGTGGGAGGGGGGCGGTTTGCCTTTTATCTTTGTGTTTCTTTGGTGGGGGGTGCTTTTCAGGATTTCTCAAGTAATATAAATAGTAAGAATAAAATTGTATTTTTAAGTTAAGATAATCTCTGATGCCTTCTTAATTGCTTTGCTTATCTTTCAGCCTTATCTTCTGACATTTCACTAATATTTTTCCTTCACACCTGTGGTTCTTGGAAGATGCCAAAGGCCTTTGGTCCCTTTGCACAACCTGAAACAACTGCCCTCCCTCCTAGGACAGCGGATCCTCAGTGATGACTCTCCCCATTGGGGATTCCCTCCCGGGTGCTCCTCTTGCACCAGTGGATTGCTTTATGACTTTATACTTTCTGTTGTATTATAAACTGTTTTTCTTTCTAGACTGTGAGCATTTCCCTCAACTTTCTTTTTTTGAAATTCTTCAAATGTACAGAAAAGTCAAAAGTAATACAATGAGTACTTGATTCTTCAGTTCATCTAGTTTCATCAGTTGCTAACATTTTTCAGATTTCCTCCATTACTGTATATAAGTTTTTTATCTGAGGCATTTGAAAATAAACTGCAGATACCAAGTATTTCACCCTTATGTTTTTTAGCATGTAACTCCTCTAAGAGTAAGGACATTGCCTTACTTAACTAGCTATAATATATAAGAAATTTTACTTCGATATAGTAACATGATCACTTTTAAAGAGTAGTCCAGAGCCAATGTCTGCCGGCCCTGGGAACTTGTGAGAAATGTGGACTCTTAAATATCACCCTAGACCTACGGATGCAGAATTTGCCTTTAACAAGATTCCTAGAAGTCCTGATCTCCTGTACAATCCATATTCATGTTAAATCCCACCAGTTGTCCCAGTGATGTCCTTCTTAGTGTGTTTTTTTTAATGCAAGAATCAATAAAAGATCCTGTACTGAATTTAGTTGTTGTATTCCTTTGGTTTTGTCAGTCTTTTTATTTTTCCTATGACTGACACTTTTGGAGAGTTTAGGCCAATTGTAGAGAATGTCTACAGTTTGGATTTGTCTCATTGTTTCCACTTGTGGCAAGAACAGTACATATGTGATGATGTACCTTTCTCAGCATTGAAATGATTGTCAGGTTGTTCCACCTGTGGTGAGGCTAATAAGTTTAAACACTTGTGATTAAGTGGCATCTGCCAGATAGCTCCATTGTAAAGGCACATTTTTTCTTTTATACTTACTAATTGATTGCTGTGATTGCTATGATGATCTGGTAGTGGTTTCTGATTAGTCTTTGTGTCCCTGACACCTAGCAGGATCCTCAGAATGTGTAATTGGTCAGTCATTGACAAATGAATGGTAACCAAATCATCAAAGGTATATGCTACAAGTTTTAGAGACATTTCTTTTTTTTTTCCTCAGTTCTTTCTCACTCAGTACTTCCTCTAGTCAAGTTTGGGCATCTTGTCTCCTGGCTCTCTAAGAAAAGTATAGTCTTCTTATTCCTGTGTAGCTTCTCAGCTGGGTGAGAAGTTTCTCTGCCTTTTAGTCCCATTGTTGTGAAACAAAACCCTCTTCTCCCTTTTGTCTCTGTTTTCTTGAGCTTCCAGTCCAGATGCTGGCTTCATCTTTGTTTTTCAGACCGTCCAGTCTCTTATGGGAAAAGGGACTTCCTGTGCATCCATAATCAGTTATCTGTTGTGAGGGCTTGGTGCAGTTTTCTCTTAAACACTTGCATTGTTAATGGTCTCAACCATGTGGAATGGAAGCTGAGTAAATGGACATAGCTATCCGGCCCACAGTGCAGTTATTCCAGCAGCTCTGGAGCTTGTTTCTGTTGTTCTCTTCATTTGATCTCTTACTTCTTCTCTATGCTCCAGGCACACTGATCACTTCTTTCTCTAAGTCCTGGGAGATTCTGTCTTATCTCTGTTACCTCTGTGTTCAATGCTCCTCCCCCAAATAATTCACTTGATTGGCTCTTTATTGACTTTCAGCTCAAGTGTTATCCAGATAGAAAGGTCCTGGAAGGATCCTACCTCATTTCATTACCATTACCCTGCTTAATTTTCTTTCTAGCACAGATACTGTTTTGTTTACTTACTTATGCTGTTACTACAGTGTAGTTTCATGAAGACTTTTTTTTTTTTTTGTCTTGAATAGTGTCTGTGCAGAGAAGGCAGTAAAATATTTGATTAAGTGACTAGTGGACCAACCATTGTTTTTTTAGGTTTACCTTTTGTCCTTTGCTTAGTGCTTTTGGTAATCATTGTGTTTCCTGTGTTACCCTATTACCTTCAGTACTCTAGAGAAGATAAGAAAATGAGAGTGATGGTATGTTTTATTATGATTAAAAATAATTATAACCTTTAGCAGTAATAAAATCATCATAATATTACAACATTGAAGTAAAACAAAGACCTAGCCATGTCCTTTTTCTTCTAGGTCTGTATATCTGAGTGACAATTTGTATTGTGTGCCATATAAATGGTATAAAATGTATTTGTATGTGAGTGGATCACATAAGATGATGGTTTATGTAATCCAGTACTCTGCTGTAGATGCACACTTTTTACTCATTATGGTTTGGCTCCCAGGTTTGACCAAGGCTAAGTATTTTTTTTTGGAATGGGCGGGTGATGATCCTGTACTTGTAATTAGAAAGAGACTGCATTTTTTTTGGAGTGGGGAGAAGGGAACAAGTTTTCTTTTTGTTTACATGAACCTGTGGTTTTATACATCTTATTTTCTTACCCCTCCTTGTCCCTCTTCCCCCTATTCCCAACTAGTTTACATTTTAGGAGAAAGTGATGGGCTTGGGGACCTGTGGGTGCACCCATGTTTACTCAGTCATGTCCAACTCTTTGCGACTCCATGGGCTGTAGCCTGCCAGGCTCCTCAATCCATGGGATTCTCCAGGTGAGAATACTGGAGTGGGTTACCATTTCCTACTCCAGGGGATCTTTCTGATCCAAGATCATCATAGGACCACTGGGGAAGAAACCCAGGCTTGGGGATGGATTTAGTCAAATAAACAGGTGTCAGTCAGTCTTAATCATAAGGTTTTGTTTTGTTTTGTTTTTTTCTTCTTTTTTTTTTTTTTTTTTACAGTACCCTGGAGATTTGAAGGTTAAGATCCCAACAGCTTTGTTAATTCTGTTTAATACAGATGTAGCCTAGCATCCCTAGGATTGCACTGATTAATCCACGATCCTGTATCTTGTGCACTGTGACAGTTAGCATTACTGTGGGTACTTTTAATTTCTAAATTTCTTGATTTGCATTTAAATGAACCATCCAACCATTGCATTAACTTAACCTTGCTGTTTATATGAAAAAAAAAAGTTGGCATTGAGTAGCTAAGTAGGGATAGCCTAAAGCTTTGGAGCAGACACATTTTAAGAATGATGTGGCCATTCCATTGTAAATGAACATTTAATGTCTTTGGAGAAGGTATGTAGCTCTTTGCATGAATGAGGCCATTTGCCAACAATCAGCCTCCTTGGTTCTGGAGGAGCTGTGCTTTTACTTTCTGCTTCTCCATCTCTCTTTGTCTCATGAAGATTGCTAGTCAACTGCCCACTGTCTCTGCCCCTTTCTGAATTTATAGTGAACTTTTGCTTTATAGCTAGGATTGCTATTTATAAGATATTGAAGACTGAATAACTACAGTTTAACGTTTTATTTAGTTTCACCAAGCATGATCCCCTCCTGGAAAAACCTCAGGTTGCTGTAATTCATTAAGGTTGGCTAGCTCTAGTAGGTTTTGTAATAGATGTTGTGAAGGAGTACTCTGTAAGTTAATTGGAAAACTAGAAATTGCCTAGAGTTTAAAAGTTATTTGTTTAGCTACTTTAAATGATGTCATTAATTGTAGAGAAGCAGAAGATATGACTAGGATTGAGGTAGGAGCTTTGTCGTGATAGGCTTGTAAATATTTTAAAATCATATTGCATAAATATAATTCAGCTAATACTGTGTCTGCTCTGCATAAAGCATCTTTGCTTAAAGCACCTTGCCAGCAACTTAAGGCTTGTAAAGAAGCATAAGCATAGTTGTCATCTTTAAACTTACAATACAGCTAGGATTACCACAGTCTAAACCTGGGAAAATTAAATTATATTTAATGAAACAATTCAGAGGCTATTGAGAGATCATTTCAGTGAAGGGAATACTAGAATTTCAGAACTGAAAAGACTTGGAGCTTAGAATTCAACCCCTTCCATTTTGTAGATGAGAAAACTGAGGATTCAGAAAGCTGAGGTAACTTGCCTGATGTCAGAGAAAAAATAAATGATGAAGCTGGTTCCAGGAGCCATGTTCTTTCCAGAGAATGTGTTTTTATTAGATTTTAAATGTTCTACCTCTACTTTTTGAAATCCTTTTAGGGTTGTAGTCACAAAAGCATAACTTGATTTTGTAATATGGTTTATTTATTTATTTATTTTTTTTTTGAGCTTCTGCCACACATATTTTATTTATATTATAAAATTTAATAATTTAAAACTGTCCAGGTCCTTATACAAGATACATTTCATACCACTTAATGTAACTGAAGAAAACTTTAAAAAAGAGATTTGGTTAAACATTGTCCTCACAGTGAGGCATCTGGAAGTGAATCCTGGCCTGGCACTACTGCCAGAGCGACTCTGGTCACCTGGCTTTCTCTCTCTGGACTTCCACTCCCAAATTAAGGAATTGATTTTTATCTTTTATTTGTTCATTAAAATTCTGGAAGTGTCACCCAAGTGCTGGGAAAGTAAAATGAAGTTATTCCCTTCAAAGACAAATTGTTATTGTCGCTTATTAAATAATAGACATTGAGTGCAAGCTTGTGTGCCTCTTCTCAATTCATGCCATCAAAACATGGATGGTGTTATGATGTTGCTAGGGCTATGTCATCAGCAGCAACTAAATACATGGAAAGAAGAAAAGTTTTGTCTCCTGGAGGGCATGGGTTCCATCCTGGTCTAATCTCTACCAGCAGTGTGACCATGGACACCCTGACCATGGACACCATATGTGTATGGCAGCATTTTGTTAGTTGCAAAGTTAGAAAGTTAAGTTACTCAGTTGTGTCTAACTCCTTGCGGCCCCGTGGACTGTAGCCTACCAGGCTTCTCAGTCCATGGAATTTTCCAGGCAAGAGTACTGGAGTGGGTTGCCGTTTCCTTCTCCTGTAATATGGTTTAATAACGTTTGGTGTCACTCATGGCAGGACCTTTGATTAAAGATGCATCACAAAGCAGTCTGCTTCCTTCATGGTTGTTAAGACTTGAAAACACACTGAATGGGTTCTCAGTTTTCAAGTGTCAGTATATTTCAAGTTTCTCAATGGAAGTGAGTGAGTGAGTGAGTGAGTGAGTCCTTTGCTTTAACATCTTTAGTGGGAGCCTGAATCTAGTGTATCTTATGGGGGAGGCTGAAGACCTCCTCAGAGACATTACTTAAGAGGATGTGGAGTTCTGGAATGTATAATCAGAAAGGACTTCATGGGGAAATCTTTAGTGACTGCAAAGTGGTGACCGAAAGGGCAAACATAGTACTCAGACATGATTATCCCATATGGTGGTAACATTTTTTGGAACAAGTTTCTAACATTAAATTTGGAAGATTTAACATAAAAATCTGCATGTTCGGATCTTTTAAAAAATTGAATGATCTGCCAACCTTAGATGTGTGTAATAAAGACTGCTGCGGCTCATGGGAAGCTGGGCACAGGCTTTTCCCATTTACCAGTTCCCAGACCCAGAGAGATCAGGGTTGTTTGAATTTTGTTATTGTGTTTACACTCTGCCTTTTTTTCCAGTTAACAGGAAAGTGAAATTATTTTATACCCCAGAGTATCAAAATTAGGGAAACAAAAGACGAAAAGACATTTTTTGAGAATGTTTTGATCCTTTTTTCCAACATGTGTACAATAATCAGGGGACTCTTGTTCTTTCTCTAAGGCAATTCTAGTTTTTCTCCAAGTGTCTGAAGCCTTTTTTACCCCATGACTGGACTGGTCCAGTTTGCCCAGGCTCACTTTGGGCAGCTTGTTCCCTCTTTGAGGTATCTGTGAATAGCTTTCCTTTTCCTTGGCAGCTTTTCTGTGGCCTGAACCCTGTCTTTTAGCTAAGGATTCTCATCCTGGTCTTCAGTTTTGCTCACTGGGCTTGAGCTGTGAATTCTCAAGCAATAAGAATGCATGTGTACGGTGTTTGGATTTTGATTTGCGGGTTCTCAAAAGTGATCAAGTCCTCAGGCTCGGTGCTTTTCCCCAGGCAGGGATTGACCTAATGTTTTTCTCTGGGCTCCTTTCATGAAGGCTTTTTATTTCAAGAAAAAATGAGCATATTTCTTTGGGAAAGTGAATTGTTGTGTGTCGTACTTGTTTAATAATTAAAATCCAAATGTGAAAATGTGACTACACGTCTACTTGCAAGTAGCTTCACTTAAGTTGTCTTTGGGCTCATTCCCTCTACAACCTTTGAAATATTTTCTGTTTTGTGTTGATACAGTGGTTGGAATGCTAGGATACAGAAATGTGGGTTACATGGGGAAAATCATTCCTTCTGAAATGTCTTATCTTTGACATTTCATGACATTTGCTTGAGCTACAGTTGTCAGCTCTGTAGCGATATAGACTAGTCCCATCTCCTAAGGTTTACTGACTTGGATTGATCAGTTTAGTGGACAAATAACCTTTAAAAACCAGAATATAGGCTTTACACAGTATAAGTGTAGAGAGAGCAAATTTGCCCACTTGAGGTGAGACAAATTCTGTGGAAACTGGCATTCTTTGTTACCAGATTAAGCAAATCTACATTCCTTTTGGCATCCTATTTTCAGTGACTTTAGAATTTGTTTAATTTTATTCATTTATTTGGCTGTGCTGGGTATTCATTGCTGCATGGGCTTTTCTCTAGTTGTGCTGAGCGGTGTTGGGGGGTGGGGGGCGGCACTACTCTCCAGTTGTCTTGCATGGGCTTTTCATTGTGGCAGCTTGTCTTACTGCAGAGCACAGGCTCTATAGAGTTTTTGGGCTTCAGTAATTGTGGCATGTGGGCTCAGTAGTTGTGGCTCATGGGTTCTAGAGTGCTGGCTCAGTAGTGATGGTGCCAAGGGGCTTAGTTGCTCTGTGGCATGTGGGATCTTCCTGAACCAGGGATTGATCCCATGTCTCCTGCATTGGCAAGTGGATTCTTTATCACCCAGCCAACAGGGAAGCCTAGGTTCTAGAATTTTTGATGCTTACATAAGTCTTTGTGAAATGTTAGATGATGCTTGCAGTAATATTTTCAGCAATATCTAAAGCAGTCTTATCTATTTGTGCCTCAAGCATTCATTTAGGGAAGAGGATACAGACCGATGTTTTTATATTAAAGTTGTTAGGAGTGGACTAGTCACAGACACGTGCAGTTCTACTTTGTCCTGGTCATTATTCAAATATGAGATGTAGATGTCTGTTGTTGTTCTGTAGAGGGTCTACAACTGTGCTGTCTGATGAGATAGTCATTAGTGGCTATTTAACATTAAAATGAAATAAAAATTAAAAAAAAATCAGTTCTCAACTACATTAGCCATTTCAGGACGTCTCTCTCCTTCCTTGCCCGCCCCCCGCCCCTGCTTCCCCTCCCTCTCTCCTGCTACCGCTCCCTCTCTCCATCCCTTCCTTCTCCCTATCCCACATTCTTCCATTCAGTTTCCCTCTGTTCATTATCTCTCTTCTGCCTCGCATTTTTTCATTCTTCTTTGAGTATATGTATATATTTAAGAAATTATTTTTTTTTCTAAACCATATGAGAGTAAGTTGTAGATATCATTCCCATTATGTGTAATAAGGACATAGCTACAATACGATGATGGGAATTTTCAAAATTTAACATTGATGTATTACTATTTATTATCTATTTCAGAATCCCTGATCAAATTATATCAGTTGTCTCAATTGTTTCTTATTCCTAGTGCAATTTTCAGTCCAGAATGACTGCATTTAGTTTTCATGTCTTTTTTTAGCCTCTTTTAATTTGGAAGTATTTCTCAGCCTCTTTGTTTTTCCTACCTTGACATTTTTGAAGACTGTAGCTAGTTACTTTATAGAATATCCATTACTTTGAGTTTGTCTGATGTTTCCTTTTGACAGGATTGGGGGTTATGTCACTTCGAAATACCACAGAAGGCAATGGTGTATCCTTCTTATTGCATTGTATTAGGAAGTACATGATGTCCATTTTTCCCATTATTACGGATATTTTTGTCACTTGGCTAAGGTGGTGTTTGCCAGGTTTCTGCTCTGCAGAGTTAAATACTTTATTTCCCCCTTGGTAATCTGTTGGTAATCTCTTGGGAGTTACTATGAGACTATGTAATACTCAGTTTCCTTTTTATTTAAATTTATTTTTAATTGGAAGGTAATTGCTTTACGATGTTGTATTGGTTTCTGCTGTACAACAACAATGTGAATCAGTCATAAATATACATATATCCCTTTGCTCTTGAACTACCCCCCCTCCTCCCCAATCCCACTCCTCTAGGTTGGCACAGAGCACTGGGTTAATACTCAGTAAACTTTTCACCTGTTTGCTTTAGCATTCTTTGCTAATTCTTGAATATATTGTGAGGTTTCTTAAATGGTGATTTTTCTATATGTGTTACTCCTTCTCTATATGTTAGCTGATTTCCTATTATGGAAGAACTTTTCCTTCTTTGTTGGTGTTATCATGGATTCATTTAATTCAGTGGATCATAGTCTGTTTAATTTTCACACAAGCCCTCTAAAGATAGTGATAATCTTTTTTTTTTAAGTAAATGATAGCCTTGTTTTATAAATGAGGAAACAAGTTCAAAGTGGTTGAGTGATGATCAAACATGCCTTCTGATTATATTGTCCTCCTTGCACCTTGTAAAATAAAGATTCTACTTCTTTTATTACAAAAGCAACTTTCTAAATAGCTGTAATTTTATAAAATCAGAGAATACAATTGTGAAAAAAGAAAGTTAACACCACTCCTAATCCCCCAATCTTAAGATGTAACATCGTTGTTAATATTTTGGCTTATATATCCCACTGCAGTTATACTTCATATTGTTTTTGAAATCTACTTTCTGTCTTCAGTAGTATGTATTTTGAACATTTTCTCATAAACCTCTACAACATTTTCTTTATTTTTAAGATGAGAAATTTCAGGTGTACCCAGCCACTTCACATGATCTCCATCTAGATTTAATAGTTATGAATATTTTTAAGTAATTTGTGGTCTCTCTGTGTATGTTTACTTTTGCTGAATTTGAAAGTTGCAGTCATCCTGACATTTGATTTCTAAAGATTTCAGTACGCATCTCCTAAAAATAGTCCTTTTTCTATATAGTTGCAGTTCATTATCATACCTAAGAAAAAAAGAAAGAAAGTGAAAGTTAAAGTTGCTCAGTGTGTCCGACTCTTTGCCACCCCGTGGACTGTAGCCCACCAGGCTTCTCTGTCCACGGGATTCTCCAGGCAAGAATACTGGAGTGGGTTGCCATTTCCTTCTCCAGGGGATCTTCCCAACCCAGGGATCGAACCCAGGTCTCCTGCATTGCAGGCAGACGCTTTAACCCCTGAGCCACCAGGGAAGCCAGCTATGAAACTGAGCATTAATTCCATAATATAATTTAATTTGTTGTTCAGTCGCCAAGTCGTGTCCAACTCTTTGCGACCCCAGGCATGCATTTCATACTGTCCTTGGGGTTCTCCAGGCAAGAATACTGGAGCTGGTTGCCATTTCCTCCTCCAGTGAATATAATATTTATTATAAAAATTTACCAGTTTTCCTACAAATGTCTTCTTAATAGCTTTTTGTTTCAAACCAGGATCCAAATGAGATATGTGTGTTGCATTAGATTGTTTTGTCTCCTGAGTCTTTTAGTCTAAATTATGTCCCACACCCCGATATTGACTTTTTGAAGAGTTAAGGCCACATTGTCTTGTAAGAATGCCTTATATTCCAATTGTCTGTTCCCTGGTGGTATTTAACATGCATCTGTATCCCTTATATACTTCTGTGAAATTCAGTTCAGGTTAGGGTTTTTTAACCTGCACTGAATATGAATTGGAAAAGTTTTGTCTTTGTTATTATTAATAGGAATTTATTATTAACAATAGAAAACAAACTCCAACTTCAGTTGAAGCTATAACTTCGTCCCAACAGGAGGAATCTCAGGGCTTTTCATACATGAAGTAATTGTAATCTATGTTGAAAAAGTGTGTGTTCATTATTACTTGGAAGTAGTTATCAGAATTCTTGACATCTTATTTAGTATGTTGATAAAGAGCATATATATTGCTTTTGATAGCTTAATCTCAATATATATGTTTCCTTTGTAATCTTTTGAATTGTATTTCATACATTTAAAAAAAAATTCTGAGGAAGAGTCTGTAGCTGCACCGTGCAGTACTGAAGCCACTATCCACATGTGGCTACTGAGCTCTGGAAAGGTGACTTGTCTGAATGTAAATATGCCTTAAGTGTAAAACACATCCTAGATTTCCAACACTTAGTACTTTTAAACTATCTTATGTAATCAGTAATTTTAAAAAATCAGTTACATAATGAAATGATAATATTCTGGATATACTGTGTTAAATAAATATTATGAAATTAATTCATTAGTTTCTTTCTACTTTTTAATGTGGCTGCTAGAAAAATTTAAATTGCATAGGTGGCTTGTATTATATTTCTACCAGACAACATTAGTCTATAAGACTCACTAGACTGCTTAAGGGATCCATGCATTGAAAAAGGCTTAGAATCCCTATGCAGAGGCTTCATTAGACTCAGGTTAAATATTTAATTTTCATTTTTCTCTTGGACAATTAACTTTGCTCAGTTTATATAATACTGGGGCTCTTGAAAAACATCTGGAAGTTTTTTTTTTTTTTTTTCATTAAGAATACTTTTTAGGGAATATAGGGCACTTCATATAGGGCACTTCACATGCCAAGGCATGGCATGTGAGGCATGTAATATCAGAGTTGCATTGTTAGCAATGCTAAATTTTGTTACTTAAGGAGATGGCCATTAGATCTCAGTGTTGTAAAGATATGTCTTGCCCCCTTTGTAATTATAGAAGTAAAACCTGTCAGGTGATACTTTGGCACCTTACAAATAGTCTGTTCCCCAGTAGTCCATCACCTAATGGTGTTAATATCCATTGATAGTCCTAGTTTGAATCAGTTATTACATTGGGGTTTACAAAATGGTCATTTTTTAATTCTGTTGTACATTTATGGTACAGAAATTTTCTTCTCACCCCTTTCTTTCCTTTTGAGGATCCTTAGAGCTTCCCCTGTGCTCAGAGGTAAAAAATCCACCTGCAGTGCAAGAGAACATGGGTTGGGTCAGGAAGATCCCCTGGGGGAAGGCATGGCGGCCCACTCCAGTATTCTTACCTGGAGAATCACATGGACAGAGGAGCTTGGTGGCCTATGGTCCATAGGGTTGCAAAGAGTTGGACATAATTGAAGCGACTGACCATGCATGGTGATAGGATAGCTAATAGGCAGTTATAGTCATCTTTTTGATATTCAACTTTTGAATTTAGCCAGTGGAGCCCTTGGTTCTTATATCTTTTTAATATGCTCTTGTTAGTCATTGTGTCTTTCCTTGCTTTCTGCACGATAGGATATATCAGACCTGGAATATACCTTTTTTAAAAAAAATTTTTTTAAAGGAATTAGTACTTAATAGAAATAAAGACCTGGGCAGTGAGAATACTATTATTTCTTCCTAAATTTTGTTACTGTAGTTTTTTAAGAGCAGCACAGTATCCCATTTTATGATTGGTTCTGTGATTTATTTATTTAGTGGTATATTTTTTGAAATATAGGTAGTTTCCAGATTTTAATGACCATATATAGTGCTTTTGTAAACATCATTGTACCCAGGTTTGTCCATGGACCTTCATTTTTCCTTTAGAGTGAAAATCAAGAGGTAAAAATTCATAAGAACGCACCCTTTTAAGATTTGTATTTCTATGAACAGGTTGTTTAGTGTTTACCTCATCTACATACCTCACCTGTTTTTCTGTTTAATCTTTGAGGCAGTGCTTTTAGAAGCAAACACCAACTGCTTGGTATTGTGGCTGAAGTCTTTTCCCTTAGTCTTAAAGCCTCTGTCTAATGGAAGTTTACCTTGACAGTGATACAGTGATACTTGATTAGGTGTGACCTGAAATTTCTTCAGGCTGTGAGTGATAATAGCTGTAGGTGCAGAAGACAGTAGATTGAAGTGTTAGGTTTTAATACAGTAAGATAAGGTATTCTCTAAGAGTCCATCAGAAAATGAAGTGAGGTTTACTTTTTAGATAATAGTGTATTATAACCATTGCAGAATAAGACAAATCAGCATCTTCTGTATTAGCCTTCTTTTCCTCGAGCTTTTCATCCTGATTCTAGGTTAGTATGAAAAAACTGGAGGTAGAAGTGCCTTGGTGCCAGAGAAGCCCAAGGGGAAAAGCTCATGATTTGGGAATGCCTTCTTGTAGTACCCATAATGTTTGTAAACTCAAAATCTTATGTGTAAGAGGTTGTAAGAGTTACTGGGCCCTCATGTGCAGGCTGGTAAGAATTTCTTTCATCTTGTGGTGATTGTAACTTTCCTGGTGTAAAAAAGTCCTTGAGTAGGAGAAAATTTTTTATGTTTCATATGTGTGTTTGATATTTGCCTGACTGGCTGTTTCTCTTTCAGAAATGACTGCTGTCCACACAGGCAACATAAACTTCAAATGGGACCCCAAAAGTCTAGAGATCAGGACTCTGGCAGTTGAAAGACTGTTAGAGCCTCTTGTTACCCAGGTAAGAATCTGCAAACAAATACATAGTTGTTATATGGTTCCATAATAGTAGGCCTGGGTAATAAACACAGGGCAAAGTTGTTTAGTTCAAAGCCTTAATTTGAGTGGTTGAGTTTAGGCTGATAGTAATGAGACAGTTTGGCTTCACTAATAATTAAATATTTATGTGTGGATTCATTTAGCCTTTTAGAAATATATTTGATGCCATTTTCTTCAGTCTTGATTGGCAGTAATAGGGGCTAGTGGTATGCAGTGCACACCACTTAATACTTAAAAGTATTTCTAAGAAAGATAGGATATGGAACCTTGACTATTAAGTCTGTTCACCCTGCTTAATACAACTTTTGTTGTCCAGGATCAGTTAGAAGGTCATTTAATTTGAGAGCGTAGGTTTGGTATGTTCTGTTACAAATACAAATATCACAGTGTGATGCCATTTCATTAAAGTGTTAGCAACTTGCTGTGCACATGTAGCATTTTGGCACGTGTATGTGTCTGTGTGAGTGTGAGGGAGACAGACATTGTACTCGAGCACAAAAATGAGAGGTAGTGGCATGGTTGCAGTCACCATCTGCAGTGATTTTGGAGCTCAAGAAAATAAATATTTTAAATATAAATATAAAATAAATATTTTAAAATTATAAGTAAATTATTTTCTTGGGCTCCAGAATTCATTGTTAACCCCTTTCTAAACTTCTTGATGACATAATAGAGACATGTAATTTGTTTATTGTTAGTTTTTAATCTGTAAAATGAAGCTTAAAAACCTAATGATCATGTTTGAGAAATTAAAATATTAATTATAAATCTTAACTTACATATTGAGATAGCTAAATTATTTTGGAAACTAAATATGGCGTATCATTGCTGAATATTTTAAAATATGGAGAGAATTTTATCTTATTTGTTAATACTTACTAGACTCATAGATGTGATGTTTCATTTTACTATGAGTAATTGATTCTTGCTATCTGTAAAGATGTTACTCTTAGTGTGTTTTTTTGTTTTTTTTTTTCTTTTAATTTTAGTTGGCTACAGTTTAATTTTCAAAATTGAAACTTTTAGGTTACAACCTTGGTAAACACCAATAGCAAGGGGCCCTCTAATAAGAAGAGAGGTCGTTCTAAGAAGGCCCATGTTTTGGCTGCATCTGTTGAACAAGCAACTGAGAATTTCTTGGAGAAGGGGGATAAAATTGCAAAGGAGAGTCAGTTTCTCAAGGAGGAGCTTGTGGCTGCTGTAGAAGATGTTCGAAAACAAGGTAGGTCAATACCACTTTTTGTATGGGGAGAGCCAGGCTTTTCTAGAAAAATAATCCTTGAAGGTGACTTTGTGGTCAATATTTTCATTCTTATATATTGCCAGTTGCTCAGGTAACTACAAATATTCACTTATTGGAAATGTATTAAGTTGTACTGGCTTAAGCTTTAATCAGGAGTGATTAACGAACATCTTTTTTGGAGAATCTGAATCCAGTTCTCTCCAATGTTCTAAGTAATAGTTGTAGGAATGTTGTAACACAATTTGATGGGAAATATATGGGGCAGGCTATGGTTTTTCCTGTGGTCATGTATGGATGTGAGAGTTGGACTGTGAAGAAGGCTGAGCGCCAAAGAATTGATGCTTTTGAACTGTGGTGTTGGAGAAGACTCCTGAGAGTCCCTTGGACTGCAAGGAGATCCAACCAGTCCATTCTGAAGGAGATCGGCCCTGGGATTTCTTTGGAAGGAATGACGCTGAAGCTGAAACTCCAGTACTTTGGCCACCTCATGCGAAGAGTTGACTCATTGGAAAAGACCCTGATGCTGGGAGGGATTGGGGCAGGATGAGAAGGGGATGCCAGAGGATGAGATGGCTGGATGGCATCACTGACTCGATGGACGTGAGTCTGGGTGAACTCCGGGAGTTGGTGATGGACAGGGAGGCCTGGCGTGCTGCGATTCATGGGGTCGCAAAGAGTCAGATACGACTGAGCAACTGAACTGAACTGATATGGGGCAGAAGTTTATCTTTTATCCTGCGTAATATGTGTTAATTTGTGCTAAAGATACAGGGGTGATAAAATAGAAAAGTGTTTAGCAATTCTGAAAATAATCTAGACAGTGTCTCTTTCTGTCAGACTGATAGGTTAAATCAGCCATGCATATTTGCACTGGCTTGAGTTTAAAATAATTTAAATGAGAGTTTAAAGGAAACATGTTTTTTTTTTTTTTTTTTTAGGAAACATGTTTTGGGAAACTCAGAAGTAATAAGAAGTGAAATGGTAACCCACAGTTTACCAGTGGTTACTGTTAGAAAGACTGCCATCACTATGATGCAATAATCATGATAAGACTTAACTTACTTAAAAAATTTATTTTATATTGGAGTGTAGTTGATTAACAATGTTAGTTTCATGTGTACAGCAAAGTGATTCAGTTATACATGTATCTTTTTTTAATTCTTTTTCCATTTAGGTTATTACAGAATATTGAACGGAGCTCCTTGTGCTTTATAGTAGGTCCTTTTTGCTTATCTAGATAAGAGGACTTTAAATCTGAAAGAATAACTTCTTGACCTGTAATTTTTTGTTAAACTTCTGGTCTAGCAGGAGGACTTCAACAAAAACATAGGTTTGGTTTTGTTTTGTTTTTTTTAGGGCTGTTGGCTATCAGCTAAGGTGAACTGACTCCCATGCTCTGTGCATGTGCTCTACTGGTCTTTGGGAGAGCCTCAGTGGCCTTCTGGCTGACAGCAGCATACATAGTCCATTGGACTCTTAAGTCAGATTCATCCCTGTGACAGTACCCAAAAAGGGCAAGGCATTAAATGGAGATGCTGTCTCCTATTGTTCTGAGTTTGTGAATACATATTTCTAATACTGAAAATGGTGAGATTACTTAAGTTGCATAATCCTAGCTGAGTGGATGTGTTAGTTTTCTCTGGCTGCCATAGTAAATGACTACTAATTTGGTAACTTAGAACAACAGAAATTTATTTTTTTGGCATTCTGGAGGCTAGATATCTGAAATCAAGGTGTCAGCAGGATTCATTCTTGGGGCCTTAGTTGAAGACTGTTCCATGTTCTTTCCTAGCTTCTGCTTTTTGCTGGCAGTCCTTGGTGTTCCTTGACAGGTAGACAGGTCCCTCCAATATCTGGCTTTTTTTGTGACATGGTACTCTCCATGTATCTGTGTTGCCAAGTTCCCTCTTAAGAGGATGTTAGTCATTGAATTGGGGTCCACTCTAGTCCAGGATGACCTCATCTTAATTTGGTTATATCTACAAGGACCCTGTATCTAAATAAAGCCACATTCACAGATTCTGGGAGGATCTAAATTTTGGAGGGATACTGTTCAACCTGGCAGAGTGAATTTTGATTGAATTTAAAGTGATTTAATTGTCTGATTCAGGACCATTTTTGAGCTTTTTGTTGAGGAAATCAGGATGACTGTTATTTCTCTGCCCTCTGTGAGAAAGTTTTGCTTCCTTGGTCTTCTTGCTTCCCCTAATGAAACTCACAGTATTAACAGGTGAATTTGGTCAAGTGCTTATGGGTCTACAGAGACATTTATTTTCAAAATACGTTGAATTGTAACAAATAACTTTTCCCCCTACTATATATGTTCCTTGTTCCAGAAGTTACTCTGATACACATCTGTAGCAATTGTGATATAATACACCCTCCCACCTCCCAAGCACAGCCCCACCCCTCCCAATTGTGAATGCACATCTAAACTTCAGTTTCTGTTATTATTGTTTGTATCTGAGAAAATTTTTTATGTGGCACTGAATCATAAATGCTATCTGTTCCGGTACAACTTTGCAATTATTTTTGATCTGTTCATGATCTAGTCTCCATAATTTTCCTTCTCCTTGCAGGAAAACAAAACAGAACTAAAACTAAAGCAAATGTATAACTGCCTCCCATCACTGTTACTGTGTCAGATGTGAAAAACTGGAGTGCTTTGCCTTTCTTCTGTTGGCTTACTTTTTTCTTTGGTGAATGTTAACAAATAGTGATACCGTCTCTCTCCTATGACAAATAGAACAAAATACATGGTATGATAATGGTTAAGCACAGATTCTTGAGTCAACCAAACCTTGTAGGTTATGTTGTTGAAGCTGTTTACTCATCATTTGAAACCCTGAAGTGATGTTAATATATGAAGATTCTTTTAACACCTTTTCCTTTAAAAATGAGGCCTAACTTTGACTTTCTTGAATATGTGTTGTACTTAGAGACTCTTACTTAGTTCTGTAAAGAAATAGAATGTGGTGTGGAAGTTACACTATCTACTTTCAAAGCAAAGTCGTAAGGAGAATGTTGTGTTTTCCTATCTCTTTCTCATGGATTATTGACTCCAGGGGAAGCTGGCTAGGTTATGAGGACACTCAGGAGGTCTTGTGGAGAGGAGCTGATGTCTCTTGTACCAGTTTACCAAGCATGTAACCAGGCCACCTTAGAAGATCATCCAACTACAGTTAAGTTTCAGATGATGGCAGCCCCAACCAACCCTGAATTCCTGACCCACAGAAAACTTGGGGAGATAATAAATGTTTAAGATACTTACTTGGGGGTAATTTATTGGGCAGGAATATATAATTAATACAAAAACCTTTCCCAGGCCTGCTTTCAGCAATCCTGAGCACTTATGGAAAACTCGGACCTAACTGCTCTGAATTTTACTGGTATATAAAATGTAATTACAATTTATCAAGAACTCCATGGTGGATTGACTAATGAAGTAGAGTTCTTTGCATTTCAAGTCTGTTGCTTATCCACTGGAACATCCTTTAATTGCTGAAGGATGTATAAAAAGATGTTTTTGTTCTGAATCAGTGTGGGCTACTGTCATCCAGTACAAGTTGGCCAAGTAGTAAGGATTTTAGACCGTATTGGCGATAAGGTTTTTCTTAACACTATTGAGTTCAGCAGTTGTGTTGGGAAAGCAGCTATTCAGTGTAAAAACAAACGGGCATGGCTATATTCCAGTAAAACTTATTTATGAAAATGGTGGATTGGCTAGATTTGACCCACAGACCATAGTTAGCTGACCTCTAATCTAGGGTTAAAGATGTGAGCTTACTGTCTTCGAATAAATAGTTGATTTATGTTCTTATTTATAATGCTTTTGAGCCAAAAATTGAACCTTCTATATCTTTTGAGCTTGTATAAGCCCTGTCTGTGCTCTTCTGTGCAATCGTTAATAATCAGAGACTTGAATGTATGCAGTTTTTCAGCATAACTTAATTTTCTATTTGCCCCAGATTACATGAATAATAAACACAAACATTTGTGAGGACACTAAAACCTTATCATAACACTGTCAGTGGGTAAAACATACACATACATAAATGCAGGGTTGCTTTACCTCAAGACCAGGTGAGTCTCCTGTGGTGGATGGGAGCCAGTTATTAATTGCATGGCCTGCAAACCCCTGTGAAACAGGGGTTTTGTTGTACTGCTTGTCAGCCCAAATTAGTTGTTAACTACCTGATATGGGCTGAAGCTTACATGTGTCTCTTAGAGATAATGTTTTTTGGGGACCCTGCCCACCCTCACATTTCCCACTCTGATTAGGTCATTCTTACCTTTATACTTTTTCTTCCTAGCTCTTGGCACAGTGATAGTTAAATAGCTAGTTACCTTCCCCTCTTAGGCTCTAGCAGCATAGGTTCTATGATGGTCTGGCAATTGTTTTCTGTGGCAGCTATCATGGTGCCTGTCTATGATAGGCACTTAAATGTTTGAGGAAGGTAATTGACTATGTTCTCCAAGAAGTATGTGAGAAAAGGTGTTTTCTTAAAAATTAAGATATTTTCGCCCCAGTGCCAAACGTAAGTACTGGGATACTGGTGGAGAATCTTACCTTTAAAAAAAAAAAAAGAGATAATTCACTTAACACAAAATTCACCATTTTAAAATGTATATAATTCAGTGGTTTTTAGTATATTCACCAAGTTGTACAGGTTTACCATTATTTAATTCCAGAACATTTTCACCACTCCCAAAATAAATCTCATACCCATTAGCAGCCTTTCCTTATACATACATACTTTAACAATACCTGTGTGTTGCAAAGAGTATCTAAAAGTATTTCATGGATACTTGAATAGGGCTCTGATGAGAAAAAGAGGGCTCTTAACTGGTTAGGGGACATCCAAGAGGCAGAGATGGGAAAGCCTAATTGACACTTGTTTGAAAAGGGGGGAGACTTTTAAAAAGGAGGACCAGTGATGATGATAATAAATAGGAAGTTAAGTGATGAGGAATGGTTTCTACTAGAACAGTGTTGTTTAATCCATTAGCTACAATTTACAGTCGATCTCAAAGGCCAAGAACAGAGACTTGCCGCTGCATCAGTAACTTCTTCCTTACAGCTCATGGGCATTTCTGGGTGAATGAGGGAGAAGGTCCCAAGAGTCTCAGGTGCACCTTTGTGTATTCTCATATTCTCACACCGCTTCTAAAGATACTCTTCTCAGCAAAGGGGTAGATGATTGGTGAGCTGCAGGTTCACAACAGTGGATTTCCTGGGGAGAAGCTTGTGTTAGGCCAGAGTGGGGAAAGGGCTGGGTGACTATGTGCGGTCTCTTGTGAAGAGAGACTATTTTGGGGAATTCCCTGGAGGGTCATTGGTTAGGACAATGTGCTTCCACTGTAGGGGGCCTGGGTTTGATTCCTGGTCAAGAAACTAGGATTGAGCATGTAGTGCAGAGTGGCCAAAATAATATTAAAAAAGGAGAGAGAGACTGTCTTCTAGCAGACAGGAGGCTGTTTTTACTGTTTTTTTGTCTTGGAGCTTATAATCAGGACATATGGACATAAAAAATTAATAGCATGAGTAGCATGCAAAGAATGGAATGGAATAAGAATGTACGCATGGGATTAGAAAAGCTTCCTGAAGGTGTACTGGATCTTGAAAGGTAAAAGAAGGGAGGGAGAAAAAGTCATTCAGGTAAGAAAAGCAGCAGACAAAGCAAGATGTGCACAGGGAACCGTGAAGGCTCTGGAGAGGAGTGCTGGGAGGAGAGGTTGGATACAAAAGAGCTTGGAGCTAGGTTTTAGAGGGTGGCTTGGAATGCCAAGTGAAGAAGGGAGAACTATCAGGGAAATGATACCAAGTTAGAGAGTTCTGTGGCTGGAATAGGTCTCCCAGGTTCAGGTTCCCATATACTTAAATATATCTAGTGACACAGGACTTGCACCTCTGGAAGCAGCTTTTTCCAACATGGCTTTGTGTTTATTTCTAACGCCTTTTTCTTCTTAAATTAAACTGAAATATGTCTCCTTAACTTTGTTCCTGTTTTAAGAAGTTCTACCATCTGGATAACATGGACTATGAAAAGAAGTGGTGTTTAGGGAAGATTAGTTTCTCAGGTGTGTACAGGAAGCCTTAAAGGGGTTGGGGGAGAGCCTGGAGGCTGGACTAACAGTCAGGAAACCATTGGGGTCGGGGGAGGTGAGATGTGCTGTTAAGGAAGGAACTGCTGCGACAGATCATGGAAAAGGAGAATTGGCCAGTTGTCATGCAGTCATGCGGTTGCCAAGAGTTGGACACGACTTAGCAACTAAGCGCACGCACACATGCATGCAGGTTTACTGCCAGCTTGGCCTGTATAGATGGCTGCTCTTTATAGATAAAGCTGAGGGACCTGGTATGTGAAAAATTAAAATATCTTCCTCAGACATTAATCACTTAGGGTATATATTGAGGCAGTGTGTGCTACTAAAAACTCCAGGTGAATTACCTAACATTAACATACTCTCATCAACTTAGAGCCACTCAGATTTTGCTGTGCAGTCTTCTGTCAAATGAAAAATTCTGTTACATTGTTTGCTTCAGTGTTTATTTACACTAATAAAAAGTTAAGTAACCGATTTTTTTTTTAACTTTTAATTTTGATTAACAGGGAGTTGCAAATATAGTATAGAGTAGTCCAGTATACCATTTACCCAGTTTCCCTCAATGGTTACATTTTATGGAACTATAGTACTATATCAGCAGCAGGAAATTGACATTGGCAGAGCAATTCTCTGGTTTTAACTTGTGAAGATTTGTACAACCACCTCTGCAAACAAGATATACAACTATTCCATCACCACAAAGCTCTCCCTCTTGATACCTGTTATAGTTATACCCATGTTGCTTACATTCCCCATCATCCCTCACCCTTGGCATCTAATCTGTCTCCATCTCTAATTCTGTCATTTCAAGAGTATTGTATAAATGGAATCATACAATGTATGATCTTTTGAGATTGGCTTTCCCCACTCCCCCCCCCAACACACACACACACACACACACAGAGACACACACACACATACAACTCAACATGCTGCCCTTGAGAGCCCTCCAATGTAGCTTTTTAATTACAGGCAGGTATACTGTGAGTACTCCGTGATGTGGATGTAGCCTGTCTTTTCACCCTCTTAACAGATCTAAGTTTTAAATAGCATACTAAGTTTTTAATTTTGATGAAGTCCAATTTATTGATCCCCCTCTCCCAATGTATGGATCATGCTTTTGGTGTCATGTCTAAGAATTCTTTAACAAGCTTTATTTAGCTCATGAAGATTTTCTCCTATTTTCTTTTAGAAATTCTGTGTTTTACTTTTAACTCTGGGCTCATTTTGGATTATTTTTGTATAGCATATGAGGTTTAGGTTGAGTTCTTTTTTCCTTTGTGAACATCTAGTTGTTCCAGTATCATTTGTTGAAAAGAATATTTCAATGAGCTGCTTTTGCACCCTGTTAGAAATCAGTCAGCTGGGGAAAAAAAATCAGTCAGGCTGTACTTGTGTGGGATTATTTCTGGGTTCTCTATTTTCTATTATCTATGTGTCTATCCCTCAGCCAGTGCTCACAATCTTTATTGCTGTAGTTATGAGTCTCAAAATTGGGTTGAGTGATTTCTCCCTCTTTATTCTTTTTCTAAATTGTTTTAGCTATTCTAGTGTTTTTTGTTTTTTTTTTTTGCTTTTCCACATAAATCTTAGATAATCTTGTCTATAGAAAATCTGGGATTTTGATAGGGATTACATTAAACTTTGGGGAGAGTCAACATTTTTACTCTGAGTCTTTTATGAACAAAATACATTTTCATCTATTTAGATCTTTTTAAAATTTCTTTCATTGGTGTTTAGCAGCAGGTATATACAATACATATATCCTCTATATTTTGTTAGATTTACATTTTGGGGGGGTTATTATAGTCTTTATTTAGTTTTCTGTTTCTTAATTCCTTGGCTACATATATGCATTTTATTTCTAGCTTATACCATTTTACTGTTTTCTTTTAAAAATTTTAAACTAATTACAGGCATTATTTTTATGATTTACTATAACCTTGGTATTTATAATCTTTAAAACTATATACTTTCTATTGTATCATTTCCCTATTATTGGACTTAGTTATTTTTATGTTTTTGATATAAAAATGCTGTTGTAAGTGAACCCTATATGTATAATGTTTTCCCTTTAAAAAAAATTTGTATCTTTAAGATATATTTCCTGGAGTAGGAATATAGGGGCACAGATCTTTTAAAAAAACATTAAGAGTATATAAAGAAAGAAAGACTATAAAGAAAGCTGAGTGCTGAAGAATTGATGCTTTTGAACTGTGGTGTTGGAGACTCTTGAGAGTCCCTTGGACTGCAAGGAGATCCAACCAGTCCATCCTAAAGGAAATCAGTCCTGAATATTTATTGGAAGGACTGATGCTGAAGCTCCAGTACTTTGGCCACCTGATGCAAAGAGCTGACTCATTTGAAGAGACCTTGACGCTGGGAAAGATTGAAGAGGGGAGGATAAGGGGACGACAGAGGATGAGATGGTTGGATGGCATCACTGACATGATGGACATGAGTTTGAGTAGGTTCCGGGAGTTGGTGATGGACAGGGAAGCCTGGCGTGCTGCAGTCCATGGAGTCGGACTGCAAAGAGTCGGACGCGACTGAGCAACTGAACTGAACTGAAGAGTATATATTTACATTATATATAGCAAAGTATACAGATTGGTGTACAGTTTGGAGGAGTTTCCAATATATGTGTACTCATCTAACCATTCAGAAAGTTTTCTCAGGGACTTAGATTTTAGGACTTCAAAATGTTCTAAATTGTTCTCTAGTAGGGCTTCCAGGTGGCACTAGTGGTAAAGAACGCACCTACCAATGCAGGAGACGTAACAGACATGGGTTCGATCCCTGGGTCGGGAAGATCCCCTGGAGGAGGCCATGGCAACCCACTCCAGTATTCTTGAATCCCATAGACAGAGGAGCCTGGTGGGCTACAGTTCATAGGGTCACAAAGAGTCAGACTCAACTGAAGCGACTTACCACAGCCCAGCATATATGGGGTTATATCTGTCTATATTGCTTAATATTCATACAACCTCACCCATTACAAGATACAGAAACTCAACTCAAACTTGTTTAAACAAAAAGGGACTTTTGGGGTCTTTGTTGTTGTTGAGTTGCTAAATTGTGTCTGACTCTGCAACACCATGGACTGTAGCCCTCCAGGCTCCTCTGTCCATGCAGTTTCCCAGGCAAGAATACTGGGGTGGGTTGCCATTTCCTTCTCCAGGGGATCTTCTGACCCAGGGATTGAACCTGTGTCTCCTGCTTGGCAGGTGGATTCTTTACCACTGAGCCACCTGGGAAATTCTTACGAGTTTTAGTTTGGCAATTCCAGCAGTAGATCCAGAGTTCAAGCATAGCCAAATACGACTGACGGCAAGGATGCATGACTTTCTTCCATCAAATTTGTCTCCTTGTGTTTACCTCTATTTCCATATATACATATTGGATAAGATGCCCACCTCTAGTTGGAAGTGGTCATACTAGTTTTTTCATCCCAGCAGATAAAACTTTTCTTGGTGTTTATATCTTAGTCATGGAGAGGACTGGTTAGCTTTGCTTTGGTCATGTTCAGCACTGAAACACTTCCTACTGCCAAAGGAGATTATTTAGCATGTTCACCCCAGGACACAAGGAATGTGGGAGCTCCCCGTTCTCCAAAGGAACACAGAATATAATAATAATATGATGTTTAATGAAAACAAATTATCCTTCTTGAAAAGTAATGGGATAGTCCATTAATATTTTTTGCTGTCTTTAGAGGTGTAAAATGCTACTTTCTTTTTTAAAATTTGCATTATTTGCAGTAATTGATGTTGACCATTTCTTTGTGTTTATGAATATATGTGAAACATGATGGTGCTTGTGAGAGTCTCTAGGGCAGTGATAAGTATTTATAAATGATAGTGCTCCTTTGCAGATTTGTTGAATCCCTGTTATTTTTCTTATTGATTTGAATTCTGCCAGGTTTTCAAAAATTGAGATTTGGCTTATTGGCCCGGAGATGCTAATCTTCTAGGTTTCTCATCGCTAGTCTATTGGTATGCAGAGGTAGCATTAACTTGGAGTTGAGAATCAAAACGTGATTGTGTCTGTCTGTAGTGATTTTAATGGTGGGACCTGATTTATGGTAGTCCTTGAAAAGGTGGTTGAGTTCTGTTGAATAGACCAAAGACTGCAGCTAAATCCATGGCTCTTACTGCCTCACAGACTATTTGATTTTTGTTCCATGACTGCCTTGCTACTAAGGTCACCTCTCATGTATGTGTTATTATTCACATGGTGAACAACATGGAAATATCTAGATAATTCACTGTAATAATCCTCTCCAGTATTATCTCTCTAATATTGGAAAAACATTTAATAGTAACACCTACATACCCCTTCTCTCTAAATGGATAGAAGGTGAAAATAAGTAAATTTTTTTACTAAATGTCTTTGTTCAGTAAACAGAAAGCAGACATTTTAATGTTTGGCTTATAGTTTTCCACCTTTTGTGTCTGTTTATGTTAGGCAGTATTTGTGTTAAGATTTTTTTGGAGACTTTTCCAGTTCTGGTTTTGGGATCATAATTCCTTTTCAGGTAAACTTTGATTATAATGCAAGCCCATTATCCTTGAGTAGAAGAAGGACTTTAGCTTATGAGAACAGTCAGTGTTGTTCAGTACTTAGTTGCATTTGTTATAGGAACTGTCTTTTCTGTAGAACGTGTTTTGTCACTTAGAGCAAGAAAGCAGTGTTTATTGGTCTTCTAAAACAATAGTTAAAGCTGTTGAGTTTACCACTTTCTTGTGATTTAGCAGTTATAGTTCATTGGTGACTTGGACTTGTTGCACAAATGTCTTCTTAGCTTTTTTAAATCTTGAAAGTACAGAATTACTTGATAAAATTGTCTTTTAAGGACATTGTCATAAAGAAGGGATAGGCAGTGAGGGTTTTAAATTGGTACTAAGAGATATTCTTTTATTTATCATAGTAATTATGTAGTGAAATTGAGGACAGAGAGGTCTTCTTCCTTGTTATGTGTGTGAATGATTTGTATAAAGGGAGAAAATGGTATATACATATGGAGAAATGCGTGTGCACCCACAGGTATATGTGTGTGAGTGTACGTGTGTGTGTGTATTTATTTTATTGTAAATCTTGGCAAGGCAGTTTTAGGGAAAATAATGATGTATTTTATCCCCGACAAAAGAATATTGAGCACAAGCTGTCAGGCTCTTGAGGCATAATTTTCTCCCTGGCAACTGACTAGTCAGATTGAAGGAGGTGAAAATTGGTCTCCTGTCCAGTGCAGATGTTGACAGCTTTAGACTGATGTACCCACATCTAATATAGGCAGCCTGCAAGATAGATGTTAAAAGGCAGATGTGATCAGGACAAAGCAGCTGTCAGTGACTGTTTCGAGTAGGATTTGAGAGGTAGACAGGAGACAGAGTGAAGTCTGGGCTTGCTAAGTTCATGATGTGAAGACTTGAAACATAGCTTCAAGGAGCTTTGTGTGGGTGTGTGAGAGAGACTGCATTTTAATTTGTCTGGTGCTGTTAGTGTGGTTTTATTCAGGTTGGATCATGAGCTGGATCTTATACATGGGCTCTTTAATTTTTCACAGGAGAAAAATGACAAGTATTACTACCCTGGAATATTGAGTACGGGCTTCAAAAAGTGTTAATGATGCTATGGAAGAGCAATAGCAGAGAAACATTTAACATTTTGAAAAAGATTAAATTTAAGTTAATTAGGTTTCCAGATTAGTGTAATCACTTTCTTCATTAAACTTAACAAGAAATCTGCTGATTTTTCTCATACTCTTGCTTTAAGTTCTGCCTTCTCATTTGTTATCCTGTCTTTTCCCCTTGCTATCTCAGTAGATTTTTCATCCTGTTTTCACTGCTTATTTTTCTGGATGTCTCTTTGTGTGTGATCCTGTGATGGCTGTATCTGTTGTTTAAAGGGCTACCAATTCCTACCCTTCATATGTTCCTGAGGACTGTGATTAATTTAAAACTTATTTATTATTGACCCCTGTTCCTCTACTCTATTTAATCCATTTTCTGTTGCTGTTCATTTAACTTGAGCAGGAAAAGCAAAATATAAATTCCAAAAAATCATTAACTGGTTGTCATCCAAGTGTTTTATGTCTTAAAGTTATCTGTTTGACTTAAATGGTAAGCCTTTGAGGGTGAAGGCTGTATTTTCTTGCATTTGGGATGTGTTAGGGATGCTGTCCACCCCTGGATCACTGTTTTGTGTGAGCATGTGCTATCGCAGAGACTTGGGTTCCGGTGTAGCCATCTTGAGAGTGAGGAAAGGAGAATGAAGTTATTAAATTCTAATGTTTCCTGTCATTTTGAAATTGCTCTTCCCCTTTTTTAAAGTCTTGTTGCTGCTGCTGCTGCTGCTACGTCGCTTCAGTCGTGTCCGACTCTCTGCGACCCCAGAGACGGCAGCCCACCAGGCTCCCCCGTCCCTGGGATTCTCCAGGCAAGAACACTGGAGTGGGTTGCCATTTCCTTCTCCAATGCATGAAAGTGAAAAGTAAAAGTGAAGTCGCTCAGTCGTGTCCGACTCTTAGCGACCCCATGGACTGCGGCCTACCAGGCTCCTCCGTCCATGGGATTTTCCAGGCAAGAGTACTGGAGTGGGTTGCTATTGCCTTCTCCAAAGTCTTGTTAAACTCACAAAAATAATAGTACTAACCAGGATAATAATACTTTTAAGATACAGTCGATAGATAATATTCCTGCCTTAATATATTTGTACAGTGTAGCTGAGGAAGTTAGGTACTGAATTTTTGACTTTGGCCTGACTTCAACCATGATATAGAAAAGTGGTTTCTACTAGTTAATTTCTTAAGAAAGTGATTCCAAGTTGAAATGCATGTTATGCATTTATTTGAATGTGTAATCAGGAAGTAAGTGCCTCTCTTTGGAGTGTTTTTGAATAGCAGCAGGGCACACTTGAATTAGTAAGGAAAATGAGAACATGAATATGTGTGGTACTCTATTTTAATTTTTTTAAAAAATCCATTCTGTCTAGTAGAAAAAGTAGAAATTCAAAACTCCTTTTCTTACCCACAGTGGATAGAGAAGGGTGTAGTTTGAGAGTTTTTCTAGGTGTTCCCTGAACTGATTCAGATGGACTTACAGTATTTAAATAACATGATATTAAGTATTCTGGGTTGATTTTCTAAAGATAAACAGTTTTGTGGATTAAAAATGGCATCCCAGGAAAATGAAGAGAGATGCCATTAAAAAGGTCATCTGTCAGAAATTCTTCGAATCATGGTCAGTTTTTCTATAACTATGGAGTTGTCATTCAGGGCTCTGTGGTTTTTGCCAAATATCCCTCATTGATGAATGGAAAGGTGAAGGCGAAGAGGATTAACTGTTTTATTCATGCTCATCTGAGTGTCATAGGGCGTGTGAATTATGCCAGATATATTCCACCATTTGGTTCCTTCCCATAAGTACTATGTTATAAAATCTATTTTTCGTTGCAAGTGTACTGCCAGTTTGTCTTCATTGATGAGCATGGAAGATGTCTTACTCTATTACCAGATCATGGAAAATGAATTTAAAAATTTTGAGGACTGGGGGGAAGGGATTGGGACAGGTTGGAAAATGCATGCTAATCCTTGATTATCTTGAAGTTGGCAAATAACTTTATGAAGACTTGGTCCTGTCAGTTTATTATTTTATAAAAAGAAAGTTGGTGGAATGATAAATAAAAACAGTTATCAGTTTTTGGTGAGATCCTTTAATCAGATAAATTTAGAAAATTTGGTATAAAATAAGTTTTATCAGTGGAACTAAAGTGATAAAAAAGTAACTTTCAAGAATTAGGAATCCTGTGATAGGAAAGTTCTAGGTATTCAAATTTAGGGTTGGTTTTTTTTTTTTTGCTTTCTACTGTGTTAAAATGCTCATCTGTTAAGTACAGGGCAGTTTGTAACAGACTTAATTGTGATGTTGGTTGCTTGTTTTTTTTTTTTTTTCCTCTTCTTCCTCTGGATGCTCTGGGTAGAACTAAAAAATTCCTTTAGCAAAAGTTAATTTTCTCCAGTTAACATGTTTTTGATAGAGCAAAAAAAGGACTAAAAATCAGTTATAGTTTTGTTGTTACCCATAGATGAAGTCAATGGTTAATATTTTAATCTAGACCCTTCCAGTTTAAAAAAAAAACAAAAACATTATTTGGCCTTAGTTGTGGTATGTGGGATCTAGTTCCCTGACCAGGGATCAAACCCGGGCCCCATGCATTGGGAGTGCGGAGTCTTAGCCAGACCACCAGGGATGTCTGCATTTTTTTTGCCACTTAAATTATTTAGTTTTTTAATTGAAGGATAATTGCTTTATAGAATTTTGTGGTTTTCTGCCAAAACATCTACAAGAATCAGCCATAGCTATACCCATGTCTTTGATGAATGTACTGACATATGGGTAGAATTATGTTTTGCTTAATTTTACTTTTTTCGCTTAATGGATCCTGAACAACTTTCAGTATCTTTAAGTACTCTACTATAACATAAGTTTTAATGGCTGAATAATACCCTCTATGGAGTAATATGATTTAAGGAGGTTATTTTGAACCTGAAAACTAATGACTCCTCTTTAAATATTGTTATGACCAGAGTTTTAGTCACTTTGCAGAAATCTAAAAGGAGTGTGATAAATAGGGCAGTTTTAAAGACTGAACCTGCCAATGTTAACAAGGATAGTATGAGATATCTGAGAGGATGAAAAATTTTAGCCAGTTAAAATCATTTTGAAATGAAGAGATCAAAGTGGCTTGAGCAAGTCATCCAGGAAATTAGTGGGAGAGGGGGAATCAGAATTCCACATATGGTCATGAAATTGATCATGAAATGAATAAATAATTGGAACATCTTTAAGATGATAAATGGCTTTAAACTCTTCTCCTGGACACCTCTGTTGTTTTAACACTGAACTGTATTTGTTGGGCTTCAAAAGCATATTTGGGTGGATGTTTTAAAATACCTTTTTTTTTTTGGATCTGGCAGTTGATAAAATATGCTTTTATAAAATGTTCTGTTTAAGAAATGTCTATTAAGGTCTGTATAATAATTGAACTTCTCCTGCAGCAACTCAACAAAAAATAATGACAGTGAGACTGGGGCTGCAAATGGGCCCCCTCTTTATTTTACTCCTTGCTTTTCCATATTTTGGATAAGCTTCTCAAGATAGCTGATTATACAAAGCTTTTATTTCATAATGTATGCTAATTTTCCTTTTTTGCACTGACACTAGTAGCCATGGGATTTTTTTTATACTTCTAAAAAAAGAAATTTTGCATATAGGCTGTTTTGGAGTGTTTTAAGTTACTCTTTTTTAGGAAAACCTGAGTTTCATGTGTCACAAACATGAATTAAGGATATTTTACATTTTAAAATCATTTGAAGACTTTTTTCTTTAAAAATACATTGATTTTAGAAAGTTCAAAAAGAAAACCCACAGAGTAGAAAATAATCACCCATCGTGCTATACAACCTGATGATAAACCACCTGTGTTAGTATTTTCATGTATGTTGAAACACCTCCCCCATCCCACCCTAATGATGTAAACACGTTGTGATTTCTGTTCTTATTGTGCATACAGATTCTTGTATATCTGTGATTTAAGATGGAAATTTTAAAAAAATTCTTTTTTTTTTCATTAATAAAGATACCTGAAGTTGGGTGGATTATGTAATTTACAGAAGATAAACCATGTTCCTTTGCTGGGCTGGCAGAGTTCTTTTTTTCTGGACCTAAAGGTAGTAAAAGTTCTGGCCAAGGAACATATTAGAAGTATCCTTCAGTTCAGTGCAGTCCAGTCTCTTGGTCATGTCCAACTCCTTGAGACCCCACGGACTGCAGCATGCCAGGCCTCCCTGTCCATCACCAACTCCCAGAGTTTACCCAAACCTTAGTATTGTTTTTGGGAGAAGATAACTGTATCTTTTGAGTCTCCTTGGATGTTTAGTGAAGTGAAGTTGCTCAGTCGTGTCCGACTCTTTGCGACCCCATGGACTGTAGCCTACCAGGCTCCTCCCTCCATGGGATTCTCCAGGCAAGAGTACTGGAGTGGGTTGCCATTGCCTTCTCCAGGGGATCTTCCCTGACCCAGGGATCGAACCCAGGTCTCCCGCGTTCCAGGTAGACGCTTTAACCTCTGAGCCCCCAGGGAGCCCCTTGGATGTTTATCCAAGAGAAATATAACTTTATCTTTTGAGTCTCCTTGAGATGTTTCCATAGCTAAATTTCTGAGGACTTGGTATCCTCTGCTATGGCATTGTGATTGGAAGCCATTCTTATGGTATGGCATGGGCTTTTGGGGATGAGAAGTTGTAAATAGGATATAGGAGGAAGATGACAGATTTTTACAAATTTAGAGGAACTTCAGATTGGCTTAATTCCCGCCTTACCCCTCCCCTGGGGTCTCTCCGTCTCTTAATTCTAAAAATCAGATGGAAAAGCTAAAATACCCAGCTGTGCATGCATGTTAAGTCAGTTCAGTCATGTTTGACTCTGCGCAACCCCATGGACTGTAGCCCACCAGGCTCCTCTGTCCATGGGGTTCTCCAGGCAAAGAATACTGGAGTGGGTTGCCATGCCCATCTCCAGGGGTATCTTCCCAACCCAAGGATTGAATCTGCATCTCTTACATCTCCTGCTTTGGCAGGCAGGTTCTTTACTACAAGCACCACCTGGGAAGCCCCCAGCAAGGGTAACTATAGCTTTGCTTGTAGTTATCACAAAAGGATCAGTTTTTACCACTTTCTGCACTATGGAGACTGGAGTGAAGGAGGCACCTCTTTTACTGCTTCATCACTACAAATTAAAAGTCAATTTTTCCTTCATCATTTAGGAAACTTGCTAACATGACCTTATTTCTGAAAATTAAGAAATGATTGATGTGAGAGCAATGACAATGTTCTGAATAGTTTTAAGAATTGGAGAAGGTAGGTGGGAAAGTGGAAGGGGCACAGAAATAATTGTTGAGCTTTGTATTTATTACCTCATTTAATTTTCAAAACAGCCCAGTGGGGGTGGGAGAAAGTATTCTGATTTTACAGAAGAGAAAACAGAGCTGAAGCAACCTGAAGTGAAGTGAAGTCACCCAGTCATGTCCGACTCTTTGTGACCCCATGGACTATAGCCTATCAGGCTCCTCTGTCCATGGGATTTTCCAGGCAAGAGTACTGGAGTGGGGTGCCATTGCCTTCTCCAGGGGATCTTCCCCTACCCAGGGATGGAACCTGGGTCTCCTGTATTGTGGGTAGATGCTTTATCCTCTAAGCCATCAGGGAAGCAACCTGAGGTTACCCCAAATAGCCAAGTTGGGATTCAGACCAAGTTCAAATATCTTGTTTGCTCTATGCCAGACAGTGTTCGGAGAGAAGTGTATATTCACTAACATAGCTACATCCTTTGTTTTAAAGGAGCAATATAATCTCTGATAATATCTCATGTTTCCTAGGCTTAAGTTTTCTAACTTAATAAGCCTTCTCTCTCTGTTTTTTTCTTTTCCTGTCTGTATGTGTGTGTCTGTTTCTTGTACACACACACACACTTTTCTAGCCTGTCGTTTCCCCATAATTTTTTATAAGTTAAGATTGTTTTGGAGGGAATTTACTCAAGGTATTTGCTTCAGAAGGCCTTTATTTTGTCCTGTTCTAATGTAGAACTGTGGTTTTTAGTTTACTTTATTTACAGTTGCCCTTTGTTCTTGTTTTGAACTCCAGAGGAGCTTAACTTTTATCCCCAGCTTAGTTAGGGGAAAATTCCAGGGAACGGACTTGTTGACAAATCTGTTTTTACTGTTGATGGAACAGTAGTAGTGCGTTCTCTTAAGTTCCATGTCCATTATATCTTGGCTAATAAGAGATGCCAAGTAGTAGGCTCTATAGACAATTGAGTCACGGGTAGAAGACTAGCTATATTCTCAACCTGTACTGCTGACTGTGAGCAGTCTGTCTCAGTTTTCCTAGTTTGCCTTTTTTGTGTACAGAAAGTGCATGTGGTAACTTTTACATGTCTGCATTGTAAACTAATTGAGAGTTACATTTTATTGTTTTTAACTTATTAACCATCAGTTCAGTCTCAAAGTGTCATGTTCCTTTTATAGAGATAACCATTTAGCAGGAATTTGAGCCCCCTGCTGTAAAGCTAAAGAGATATTTTCATATTTGTTTATAGTTTTGTGAGCAAAAAAAATGTATGTTTTAATGCATCATACAGTATGTTTCTCATGTATATTTTCATTCCTGATAACGTATGTTTAGCTATGAAGTTAAAGATTTGCCATTATGGTTGTGAGCTAAGAGAGATGAGGGTGGATGTGAATATATTTACATTGATTCTTCCTTTCAGTTCCACTTACGTGTTACCTGACTTGATACTATTTTGGAATGATACCATGCTAGCTGTAGAGGCATGAAATTGTTTAAGAGGAACTTGGGTCAGAATGAGAATTTGGAAGGAGCGGGTTACAGTGCAAAAAGAAATTAGAGCTGGGAATAAATTGGTGGATTATTACAGTGAGATTAAGTAATTAAAGTTAAATTTAAATTTTAAGACTTTATACTTGTCCATTTGAATGTAAGCTAATCATTAAATAGTTTTGATTCATTTAGACGGTCTGTAGCTTTAAGAATCTATTTTCAGTTCATCCTGTTTGGCTCACTCTGGGCCTTTAGTTCTTCCCACAGTTCTTTTATTTACCTCAGGTTAATTCCCTTTTTCATTTTCTATAGCAGCTGCTTCAGAGTTTCTTCCACTCTCCTCAAACCCTCATTTCCATCTTCAGTTTTTTAGGAGAGCTTCATTTACTGCCTCTGAGAAAACAGATTCTCTAGCAGTGCTGAACTTCATACTGCCAGGAAGCCTCTGCTTTCACTTCTTACCCAAGGGTACAAGAACCATGGCTCTCACTTCCTCCTGTGGTCCTGATGATGTGTGTTCCCTGATCTAGAATCTTCATTCTTTAATATGTGTCTTTAGTGTCATTTTGCATCCTTTCCCTGCTCAATCTGTCTGTAACTAATTCCAATAGCAATAAAAAGGATAGTATGTGAGTGCAGGCACTGTTCTAACCCCTCTCCTAAACACTGGGTTTCATATGCCTGGGAAGTTGATAGAGGCAGTTCTCACTTTGCATATATCCAGTGTGCTCAGATTTGTTACCACAGTTTAGTATTACCAGTCCTCCAATAACATGGTTCAGATATTAGTGTATTAGCTGAGTGATTGCATAAAGTACAGACTTTGCTGCTAACTGTGAAGTGTACAAATCATTACATAAATAAAAGGTGTGCATCGAGATCACTGACGAATCATGTTCCTTCTTTCATGGTCTGTTAGTGATTGATCACTGCAACTGTTCAGTTCATGCAATGTGTAATTGCATTGCCTCCTTGTATCTCGGTGATAAACCCACGTGAGCCATTTTATAAGAGAGCCTTGAAGGAGGGAATTTGCAAAGATGAAAGTGCAGCAAGGAAAGGGAAAGTAATAAATCCAAGTTACAGAAGGAATTTGCTGCCTGAGGAAATGTTGACAGTGCTGCTGTTTAAGAAAGTTTAGATACTCAGAGTAACTTTGTGAAGGCTAACTCTAAGTGAGATAAGTAGTTGTGATGAAAAGGATAATGATGTCCAAGAGGAAGTGATGTCATCAAAACTTTCACATTAAAGGGACTCTTGGAGATAGTTCATGACTGTGAAAGTGCAAAGCATAAAATGTTTGAAACTGATCCAGACTTAGAAAGAAATAGGATAATTTGTGAAGTGAGAAAAAATGCGCACTCTGTATCATGTTGAAAAAGGTGATCATTTTTCAAAAACTACTTTTGAGTAGTTTTCATACAAGGAAACATTTTAGTTCTCAGTGTTCATAATGTTTTAAGCTACATATTAAATAAATACTAGTTGTACTATTTTAGTTTCATTTCTCTGTATGTATATGTGTGTGTGTATGTGTGTGTGTGTATAAGGAATAGTAAGCTTTTAACTGTTTAAGAGAAAATTTTGAAGATCACAAGACAGTTGTGATTTTTCCCATTGGTAATTAAGATCATATTGCATTGTTTCAGTTTGTGTGATCATTTTTATAGACCTGCACTACTGTGCAAAGTGAGGGTCACCTGTATTATTTGTTACACAACTGTGGAAACTGAATTGGTAGTGGTGAAGCTACAGTTTCTGTCTGACTTGTAAATTCATGATCATACTCTCTTCCATTCTACTCCTGCTGCTGCTACTGCTAAGTCACTTCAGTTGTGTCCGACTCTGTGCGACCCCAGAGACGGCAGCCCACCAGGCTCCCCCGTCCCTGGGATTCTCCAGGCAAGAACACTGGAGTGGGTTGCCATTTCCTTCTCCACATTCTAATCCTGCACAAAATAAAATTTTTTGTTAATAGGCTGTTGATTTTTCTTCCTAGGAGCAAATCAGATTCTTGAAAGAACAGTTTTATTTCTAACTGGTTCTGTTACCCATTAGATCTGGCTTTTGTACCTCCCCCAGTCCCTCTTCCTCATTACCTCCACTGGCTTTCTTGGCCTTCCAAGATCATTTTAGAGTTCATCTACCCTAGGGTCTTTACTTGATGTTTCCTCTGCTTGGAATCTTGCCTTGAAACAGCCACATCCCTCCTGTGCTGCGTTTTTCAAGACTCCTCAAGTGTACCTTTTCATTGAGACCTTCCTAGATCCCCATTTTAAATTGTATCTTATATCCCCTTTCTCTGTCCTTTCTTTTACTGCCCCTTCATAATTGATTTATTTATTATGTTTGTTATCATTCCTTCAAATTAAATTGTAGGCTCCCTAGAACCAGGAATTTTTGTCTGGTTAATTTCTATACCAAGTGTTTAGTGCCTGGCTCATAGCCCGCACTCAGTAAACACTTGCTGAAAAAAGGCAAGAACGCCCTTGAGGAGCATTGTTGGACAGATTTAAATACTCAGGAAATGCAATGAAGATCTTTTCTCTGTCTTCTCATTGTGTTTTGCCTAATGGTAATAATGTCTACCAACCCTGTATTATCTGCCAGTGCAAGGTAATAAAGTAGGCCTTTTATATGTGTTATTAGTTGACCCTCACAGCAAGGTACCCTCTACATATTTCAAAGGAAGAAACGGGCTATGGAGTTTAGTCACATAGCTGGTAAGTGTCAAAGTCAGACCTTAAGTTAACCTCTAACTCCACAGTGAGTACACTTTTAGGTCACTGCATTTAATACTCTTCTTTGTCTTTGTTTATTGAGTCATAATTCACATAGCACAAAATTCCCTCTTGTAAAGGATACAAATTCACTGGTTTTTAAGTGTATTTACAAGGTTATAAAGGCCATCGCCACTATGTGATTCCAGAACATTTTCATTACCCTAGAAGGAAACCTCAAACCTATTAGCAGCTAGTAATCCTCAGTCTTTCTTTCTGCCCCAGCCCCTGGCAACGGTGATAGTTTCTGTCTCTATGGATTTACCTATTGTGAACATTTCATATAAGAGGAGTACTACAATATATGGCTTTTTGTGACAGGCTTCTTTCACTTTGCATAATGCTTTGAGGGTTCATCTGTGTTGTAGCATGTCTCAGTATTTTATTCCTTTTTATGGCTAAATATTTGATTGTGTAGATGCACCACATTTTCTTTATCTATTAGTTGATGAGTGTTTGGATTGTTTCCATATGTCAACTGTTAAGAATAGTGCTTCTGTAAACATTCATATATTTGTTTTTGTGTAGGCATTTGTTTTCAGTTCTCTTGGGTATATACCTAGAAGCAGAATTGATGGATCACATGGTAATATATAGATAGCATCACTGACTCAGCGGACATGAATTTGAGTAAACTCTGAGAGATAGTGAAGGACAGGGAAGGCTGGCGTGCTACAGTCCATGGGGTTGCAAGGCATCGGACATGACTTAGAAACTGAAGAACTATGGTAACTCTGTATTTAACCTTTTGAGGAACTGCTAGTTTGTTTTCCAAAGTGGCTGTACTATTTTATATTCCCACCAGTGGGCTGTGAGAGTTCAAGTTTCCCTGTATCCTCACGAACATTTGTTGCTGTTTGTCTTTTTTAAAGATGGACAGAACTTAGCAACTAAACAGCAACAACAATCCTAGTAGATATGAAGTGATATTCCATGATTTTGACATGCTTTGCCCTTAGAGCAGTTGAGATTGAGTATCTTTTCATGTGCTTATTAGCCATTTACGTATCTTCTTTGGAGAGATGTGGTATAATTCCCTTGCCTATTTTAATTAGTTAATTTATTTTTGGCCACACCACACAGCATGTGGGATCTTAGTTCCTCCACCGGTGGTTGAATCCATACCTCTTGCATTGGAAACTCTGAATCTTAACTACTGGACTGCCAAGGAAGTCCCCCTTTGCTTATTTTAAATAGGATTTTTTGTATTTTAATGTTGATTTAAAGAGTACCTTTTTTGATACGCATTTTCCTTTTTTTAAAATGATTTTTGGCTGTGCTGGGTCTTTGTTGCTGTGTGGGCTTTTCTGTAGTTGTGGTGAACTGGGGCTACTCTCTAGTTGCAGTGCGAGGGCTTCTCATTGCTTTGGCCTTTCGTTGAAGAGCATAGGCTCTAAGGCCTGTGGGTTTTAGTAGCTGTGGCACCTGGGCTCTAGAGCACAAGCTCAATAGTTGCGGCACATGGGCTTAGTTGCTCTGTGGCCTGTGGGATCTTCCTGGATCAGGGATTGAACCTGTCTCCTGCATTGGCAGGCAGATTCTTTACCACTGAGCACCAGGGAAACCCAAGACTTCTTTATGTCTTATTGGTACTTTGATCCTTATCAGCACCCCAGATTTTCTCCCGTTCTGTGGGTCTTTTTACTTTCTTGAGCCTGTCCTTAAAAACACAAACATTTTACATTTTGATGATGTTCAGTTTGTGTCTTTTTTCTTCGTTGTTTGTACTTAATGTGTTATATCTAAGAAACTATTGCCTGATTGGAGGTCTTGAAGATATATCAATGTTTTCTTCTAAGTGTTTTATAAATGTAGCTCTTAAATTTGGTTTTGATCTATTTTGAAAGTATATGATACGAGTTTGGGGGTCAGACTTCATTTTGTTGTATGTGGATATTCAGTTGTCCTAGCACTATTTGTTAAAAATATTTTTTCCCCTTTATTGAATGGTCTTGGCAGCCTTGTTGAAAATTAGTTCATCATATTTCTGAATTCTGAATTCTCTCCTGATGATCTACATGTATATATTTGACTTTGTTGACCACTTTCGTATGCAAATACTTCTTGATTTTGACAGTTTATCATCTTGGGTCTCCTTGTTTCTCTTGTCATAGAGTCTTCCTTCCCTTACTACTAAATCCACAGTCTAAAGGACTCCAGTTTTTTTTTTTAAAAATCTTCCCTGGTTCATGTGCACACGTTTAGTATGTTCTGGCTCTCTTCTCCATCTCAGGACTGGTGTACCTTGAATTCTTTAAGTGATCTTCCAAGTGATCTTCTTTTCCTTCACTTCTTTTTTTTTTTTTTTTTTGGTGGGAGTGCCATGCCAATGAGCTTGTGGAATTTTAGTTCCCTGTCAGGAATTGAACCCAAATGGCAGTGAAAATGTAGAGTTGTTACCACTGGATCGCCAGGGAGTTCCCTCCCTCACTCTTAAATCAAGGGTTTTCATATCATTTTACCCCAGCCTTTATAGTTTACTATTGCTCTTTCCTGGGCTCTTTCCCTGCCTCCCCAAATTTATTTATTTTTATTTGGCTGCTACAGGTCTCAATTACAGCACACAGGATCTTTAGTTGTAGTATGTGGGATCTAGTTCCCTGACCAGGGATCAAACCCAGGCCCCCTGCATTAGGAGCTTGGAGTCTCAGCCATCTGGACCACCAGGGAAGTCCCCTTTCCTGGGCTCTTCTTGTGGCTTTGTGATCCGTATCTCTGGCCAGGTTTATTATATGTTAGGTTGACTTTGATTTCCTTCTTTGGCTTAGGGATTCTTCTTTGTACTCTATGGCCTTCCACCCTCCATCATCTGATGCCTGCTTTTATACACATCCCTCATTTCCAAGTTAGACTACTCAGCCCTCAAATACACCTTTTTATTGTATATGCAGCCTGTTACGTGGTCCTAAGACCATAAGCATTAAGCATTACAAAGCCTGACTCTGTCATTTACTATTAGGTGACTTGGTTAAGTTAATTAACTTGTCTAAACTTGAGTTGTCTCTTCTGTAGAAGGGCTAATAGCACCTACTTTTCGGTGGTGGATAGGATTAAATAAAATATGCATAGTGTCATGGAGTGGGCATTTAATAAATGTTAGATATTGGTATGTTGCTGTTTCTTTTGCTTGAGGTACTAACTCCCTTAATTCTACTGCCCCAAATTCTTCCTGTCCTTTGATGGTAGATTCTATTTCAGATTACTGTGTCTTCCATAAAACTGTTGCTTGTATTTCACTTATATCCCAACCTCGTCATTAGTGCTTCCTTTTTTGGCCCTATGCTATTTTATGCCTTTCTTAAAGCTTGTATGTTAAAAATGACAGTGTGGAGATTCCTTAAAAAACTGGAAATAGAACTGCCTTATGATCCAGCAATCCCACTGCTGGGCATACACACTGAGGAAACCAGAAGGGAAAGAGACACGTGTACCCCAATGTTCATCGCAGCACTGTTTATAATAACCAGGACATGGAAGCAACCTAGATGTCCATCAGCAGATGAATGGATAAGAAAGCTGTGGTACATATACACAATGGAGTATTACTCAGCCATTAAAAAGAATACATTTGAATCAGTTCTAATGAGGTGGATGAAACTGGAGCCTATTATACAGAGTGAAGTAAGCCAGAAGGAAAAACACCAATACAGTATACTAACGCATATATATGGAATTTAGAAAGATGGTAACGATAACCCTGTATACGAGACAGCAAAAGAGACACTGATGTATAGAACAGTCTTATGGACTCTGTGGGAGAAGGAGAGGGTGGGAAGATTTGGGAGAATGGCATTGAAACATGTGAAATGTCATGTATGAAACGAGATGCCAGTCCAGGTTCAATGCACGATGCTGGATGCTTGGGGCTGGTGCACTGGGATGACCCAGAGGGATGGTATGGGGAGGGAGGAGGGAGGAGGGTTCAGGATGGGGAACACATGAGAAATAAAGGAATAAAAAATTAAAAAAAATAAATAAAATAAAATATTTTTTTAAAATTACTAAAAAAAAAAATAAAAATGACACATAATTTCTGTATGATCACTTTTGATTTATAAACTATTTGAAAGTAAGTCTTGCTCAGCTTCATATATCCCTGGCAGTGGATTTGTTTTAGTGTGTAATAAGCTCTCAATAAATAGATGGAACTCTATTGTTTAGTATTAAGGCAAATATCTTTTTTGCAAGACTTTAGAGACAACTTCGTACATGAGTAAATAGCTTTTCCTAATGTACTCCCATAGCATCTTGTCCACAGGGCTATTTTAATTCTGGTTGCATTGTAATATTCCCTGATTTGTGGGCCCTTTGAGTACAGATGCCTTGTCTTAATCAGCTTTAATTGTTTGCTTGTCTGTCTTCTCCCTCCATAGAACTCAAGGAGGACATGGGCTGTTTCTTGAGCACTGTATCACTGGCACCTAATAAAGTATTTGAGGTGCTCAAATATTTGTTGAATAAATAAATAAATGAATGATTGAGTACTCATTTTAAGTACCGTAAAATAACATTTTTGTTAAACATCCACGTAATTGTCATGTGTCTGTATCTTAGATCCAGGAAAACTTTTAACTATCAAATTCTTCATTGTGAGTTATTTCTTACAATACACATAGACATACACAGAACTTGTCTTTACTCTTAATACTGTATAGTTCTTCTTAGCCTAATTAATGTATGAATCTGAGGGTGAATTTGTTTCTGCCCTCCAAGAATCTGTTTCCCCAGTCCTGTGGAAGTTCTGTAATCAAATCCAGTGGCCTCCAAAGTCAAATTCCCTGGTAGTTCTCAGCTCCTTTGCTGATCCCTAGGTTGGGAAATCTGTTGTGGGTTCTAGAACTTTCTTAACAGTATGAGAATTTCTTTGGTATAATTGTTCTGCAGTTTGTGGGTCATATGCTCAGCAGCTCAATGGTGGGGCTAGTGGTAACTTCCTCCAAGAGGGCTTATGCCACACGCTTTGTGATCCAAGTCTGCTGCAGCCAGAGCCCTTGTCCCTGCAGCAGGCCACTGCTGATCCGTGCCTCCGCAGGAGACACTAAAACCCTCAAAGGCAGGTCTGGCTCAGTCAGTCTCTGAGGGGTCTCTGGGTTCTGGTGTGCACAAAATTTTTTTTGAGCTCTCTGAGCATCTCTGGCGGGTATGGGGTTTGATTCTAAACAGGATTTCGCCCCTCTTGCGAAAGGGGGTTCTCCTTTGCCCTTGCACGTGGGTTATTTTTTTTGGTGGGATCCAACATTCTCTGGTCGATGGTTTTTCAGCAGTGAGTTGCAATTTGGGAGTTCTCCCAGGAGAAGATGAGTGCATGTCCTTCTATTACACCATCTTGTTAGTAAGACTTGCTTACTTACCATGTTGTTATAAGACTGAGCCAGACTTGCTGGGAGTGTACAGGAGTCTCCGGTGGAGGCATGGGTCTGCAGTGTCCTGCTGCAGGGTCAGGGGCAGTGAATACAACAGTTCATGCTTTGAAGGCGGTTTCCATTGCCTTCATTACCCCTACCTAGTTTGGCCTCAGGCCAAATAACTGGGAGGGAACACAGCCCCACTCATCAACAGAAAATTGGATTAAAGATTTACCAAGCATGGCCCCACCCATTAGAACATGAGTCAGTTTCCCCTAGTCAGTCTCTCTCATCAGGAAGCTTCATAAACCTATCCATCAGAGGGCGGACAGAATGAAAACCACAGTCACACCAAACTAACCAAACTGATCACGTGGACCACAGCCTTGTCCAACTCAGTGAAACTATGAGCCGTGCCATGTAGAGATACCCAAGACAGATGGGTCAGAGCGGAGAATTCTGACAAAACGTGATCCACTGGGGAAGGGAATGGCAAACCGCTTCAGTATTCTTGCCTTGAGAACCCCATGAACAGTATGACAAGACAAAAAGAGAGGACACTGAAAGATGAACTCCCCAGGTCGGTAGGCGCCCAATATGCTAGTGTAGAAGAGTGGAGAAATAACTCCAGAAAGAATGACGAGACTTACCAAAAACAGGAAAAAGCGAAAACAATATCCAGTTGTGGATGTGACTGGTGATGGAAGTCAAGTCTGATGCTATAAAGAACAATATTGCATAGGAACCTGGAATGTTAGATTCATGAATCAAGGTAAATTGGAAGTGATCAAACAGGAGATGGCAAGAGTGAACATAGACATTTTAGGAATCAGTGAACTGAAATGGACGGGAATGGGCATGTTTAATTCAGATGACTGTGGTCAAAAATCCCTTAGAAGAAATGGAGTACCCTCATAGAAAACATGAGTCTGAAATGCAGTGCTTGGGTTCAAAATCTCAAAAACGACAGCATGATCTCTGTTTGTTTCCAAGGCAAACCATTCAGTGTAACGGTAATCCAAGTCTACGCCTCAACTGCAAATGTTGAAGAAGCTGAAGTTGAAAGGTTCTATGAAGACCTACAAGACCTTCTAGAACTAACACCAAAAAATGATGTCCTTTTCATCATAGGGGACTGGAATGCGAAAGTAGGAAGTCAAGAGATACCTGGAGGAACAGGCAGGTTGGTCTTGGAGTGAAAAATGAAGCGGGGCAAAGGTTAACAACATTTTGCCAAGAAAATGTACTGGTCATAGCAAACACCCTCTTCCAACAACACAAGAGAAGAATCTATACATGGTTATCACCAGATGGTCAAAACCAAAATCAAATTAATTATATTCTTTGCAGCCACAGATGGAGAAGCACTATAGAGTCAGCAAAAACAAGACCGGAGGCTGACTAGGCTCAGATCATGAGCTCTTTATTTGCAAAATTCAGACTTAAACTGAAGAAAGTAGGTAAAACCACTAGACCGTTCAGGTATGACCTAAATCAAATCCCTTATGATTATACAGCAGAAGTGAGAAATAGATTCAAGGGATTAGCTCTGATAGAGTGCCTGAAGAACTATGGATGGAGATTTGTGACATTGTACAGGAGGCAGGGATCAGGACCATCTCCAAGAAGAAGAAATGCAAAAATGCAAATTGGTTGTCTGAGGAGGCCCCACAAATAGCTGAGAAAAGAAGAGAAGCTAAAGGCAAAGAGGAAAAGGAAAGATACACCCATCTGAATGGAGAGTTCCAAAGAATAGCAAGGAAAGATAAGAAAGCCTTCCTCAGTGATCAATGCAGAGAAATAGAGGAAAACAATAGAATGGGAAAGACTAGAGATCTGTTCAAGAAAATTAGATACACTTCATGCAAAAATGGGCCCAGTAAAGGACAGTAATGGTATGGACCTAACAGAAGCAGAAGAAATTAAGAAGAGGTGGCAAGAATACACAGAAGAAATATACAAAAAAAGATCTTAATGAGCTGGATAACCACAGTGGTGAGATCACTCACCTAGAGCCAGACATCCTGGAATGGGAAGTCAGGTGGGCCTTAGGAAGCATCATTGCCAACAAAGCTAGCAGAGGTGATGGAATTCCAGTTGAGCTATTTCAGATTCTGAAAGATGATGCTGTGAAAGTGCTGCACTAATACGCCAACAAATTTGGAAAACTCAGCAGTGGCGACAGGACTGGAAAAGTTCAGTTTTCATTCCAGTCCCAAAGAAAGGCAATGCCAAAGAATGATCAAACTACCACACAATTGCCCTCATCTCACCACGCTAGCAAAGCAGTGCTCAAAATTCTCCAAGCCAGGCTTCAACAGTACATGAACCAAGAACTTCCAGATGATCAAGCTGGATTTAGAAAATGCAGAGGAACCAGAGATCAAATTGCCAACATCCGTTGGATCATTGAAAAAGCAATAGAGTTCCAGAGAAACATCTACTCTGCTTTATTGACTACATCAAAGCCTTTGACTGTGTGAATCGTGGAAAATTCTTCAAGAGATGGGAATACCAGTCTATGGGCATACCACCCTGAACATGCCCGATCTTGTCTGATCTCGGAAGCTAGGCAGGGTCGGGCCTGGTTAGTACTTGGATGGGAGATGGGAATACCGGACCACCTTACCTGCCTCCTGAGAAATCTGTATGCAGGTCAAGAAGCAACAGTTAGAACCAAACATGGAACAACAGACTGGTTCCAAATTGGGAAAGGAGTACATCAAGGCTGTATCTTGTTACCTTGTTTATTTAACTTATATGCAGAGTACATCATGTGAAATGCCGGGCTGGATGAAGCACAAGCTGGAATTCAGATTGCTGGGAGAAATAATCAATAACCTCAGATGACACCACCCTTATGGCAGAAAGTGAAGAGGAACTAAAGAGCCTCTTGATGAAAGTCAAAGAGGAGAGTGAAAAAGCTGGCTTAAAACTCAGCATTCAAAAAATGAAGATCATGACATCCGGTCCCATCACTTCATGGCAAATAGATGGGAAACAATGGAAACAGAGACTTATTTTCTTGGGCTCCAAAGTCACCACAGATGGTGACTGCAGCCATGAAATTAAAAGACGCTTGCTCCTTGGAAGAAAAGCTATGACCATCCTAGACAGCTTATTAAAAAGCAGAGACATATACTTTGCAGACAAAGGTCCATCTAATCAAAGCTATAGTTTTTCCAGTAGTCATGCATGGATTTGAGAGTTGGACCATAAAGAAAGCTGAGTGCCTAAGAATTGATTCTTTTGAATTGTGGTCTTGGAGAAGACCCTTGTGAGTCCCTAGGACAGCAAGGAGATCAAACCAGTCCATCCTAAAGGGAATCAGTCCTGAACATACATCACAAGGACTGTTGCTGAAGCTTGAAGCTCCAATGCTTTGGCCACCTGATTTGAAGAACTGATTGATTGGAAAAGACCCTGGTGCTGGAAACGATTGAAGGCAGGAGGAGAAGGGGACGAAAGAGGATCAGATGGTTGGATGGCATCACCAACTTGATGGACATGAGTTTGTGCAACCTCTGGGAGTTAGTGATGGATAGGGAAGCCTGGCGTACTGCAATCGATGAGGTCGCAGAGTCAGACATGACTGAGCGACTGAACTGAGGGTGAATTTAACTCCCCCGCTAAGGCTCATATTCTACAACTAAAATTTTGATAGTTAAGAGAAGTTTTGTAGGTCTCTTCAGAATTAGCGTGGCTTCATGAGAATGTGCTTTTTTTTTTTTTTTTTTTACATTTGTGGAAGAGATAAGAGAGTGAATAGCCTTTAGGCTTTAATCTGAAGTTGAGGGAGGGAGTAATTGCTTTTTCAGGAGTCCAAAGATAGTCACCATAGAGAGGAACAGACCCTGGCACTCCTGCTACTTCCAACTATAAGAAAAGAGAAAACGATAAGCACCTTCAATGATTATTATTAGAAACACATAACAAAAAAGTATAAGTTACTTTACAAGTTTCTAGGAAATGTTAGAACTTCTTGGCATTGTTGAAGGTGGGATTGTATGAGTTGGATATTCCTCATAACTGTAGTAAAATGTATATATTTTTAGGTTAATTTTTAAAGTTATGAATATGATGTCTGTTATAGAAAATGTTTTTATAAATACAGAATGATGTAGAATTAGATTGTATCTTATATAATTGTTATTTGTGTTTTTACTCCAATCTTTTTCCTTTTTTTTAAAGCACAGATTACATACATTTATCATTTCATCTTTTTTCTGTTTAAGATTTCATAAACTTTAACATTTTTCATATATATTTTAATATTTGCATAAAAGTCAATTGTAGGCTTTACCTTAATTTACTTAACTAGATGCTTGCTTGGGCATTTGAACTGTTGGAAGTGTTTTGCTATGAGGAAAATGAATGAATCCGTGACAAGCTCTTGTCTTTTCACATACCAGTGAGTTTCTGTTTGAGCTCTATGCATTAGATAGTTGAAATGCTTAATGAAGTGTGGTGGTCCTTCATAATGGTTGCTATGTTTCTGTATCTTTCTTTGGATGTGCGGGTAGATTGTGTTAGATCCATTTTTTTCCTCCCATTCAAATCTTGAATTTTTTTCTCGATTAGGATACATATAATGGTCCTTTTTGGAAAGGAGTATTATTACTAGATCAATGGAAACAAGTATTTTTTTTCTTATTGGGAAGAAGTATTTTTAAGGCTTTTGATATGTAGTGCTAAATCACTTTGCAGATACTGTGCTTTTACCAGGAATATATGTGGTTGCTTGTCTTAGTGACAGCTAGAAGACAAATGCAAGAGGAAAATAGCAGAAATAAAAATCCTTAAATTCTGTGTATGAATATACAAAGTTTGAATTACCGTTTTTTAAAATGTAGACCAGTTATTTGGTTCATTCCTGCTAAATTTATTTTCCATTCTGTAAAACAGGTGATTTGATGAAGAGTGCTGCAGGAGAGTTTGCAGATGATCCCTGCTCTTCCGTGAAGCGTGGCAACATGGTTCGGGCAGCTCGGGCTTTGCTCTCTGCTGTTACCCGGCTGCTTATTTTGGCTGACATGGCAGATGTCTACAAATTACTTGTTCAGCTGAAACTTGTAAGTACAGGCTGATGTCTGTAATTTGTTCTATCACAGCAAGGCTGCTGCTGGCCATACTTAGTTCAACATTCCTTAGGATTTAGTTTGGTTATGAACTTGGTTTACCTAAGTGGACCAGGAATGTTTTTAATTTCCACTTGCTCCTCTATTCCACGTGGACATCATACTGGCTGTGCTGTGGGCCTATGGTGTCTTTGCAGAAAAGGTATTGTTTTTGACTTCTTCCCTTTTTGTGGTAGTGATTAAGCATTTCTTTGTACCAGCAGAGTTCCAGAGTTGAGAAATCAAGATATGGTAAATTATATCCTTTTACATGAAAGTCAAAATAATACAGTCTTTTCCTACCTCCCGTAAAATTCCCATGTGGTACCTGCCCAAATGTAAATTTAAGAGGAAGTTTGGATTACTATCTGAGTAGCTGTTGAAAGGAATAAAAAGTTCTAGATCTTCTTTATGTACAGACAAGCATTGTTGAGAATTTTTCTTTTGTGGGGTGTGTTTTATAGGTAGAAGATGGTATCTTGAAACTGAGGAATGCTGGCACTGAACAGGACTTGGGAATACAGTATAAAGCCCTGAAACCTGAAGTGGATAAACTGAACATTATGGCAGCCAAAAGACAACAGGTACGGTCATGATTTGGGGATATATTTAAGTTGTTTATATTATTACCTATTGGGAAAAATCCATTTAACCTAAGTCTTCAAAAGGTGCCAATATCTCCCTCTTCTAATATAGTTCCATTAAGACATTTAGTTTATGATGTGTCCTTCAGTATTGTTACTAAAGGTAGAATTAGGTTGTATCCATATTATGCTTCTGTTTTGATTCCTGTGAAAATTTTACTTTAGGTACCTTAGCAGTTTGCGATAGCATTCTGAGAAGTGAAACACCGTTCTTCTCTGTGTTCAAGGATGAACTTGAGTTGATGGTGAAATTTAATTCAGACTTCTAAAAAATCCAGTCAAAAACATATTGGAATTCTATATCAGGAAGTACCTTGCCCTCCATATTTTGTAACTTCTAAGTATTTCTTATCATTTGTTATTACTAGATTTTATAGTATTAGGAATTTATGTTGTGTGACATGTGGATCAGTGTTCTTATTTTTCCAGCTTTTGCTCACCCTTCGGTGTTTTGCTCTTGGGATGCTTGAAGTCTTCCTGTGCCCTTTCTATTGGATGCTGTGTGTTAGATGTGTGTTCTCTAGAGGGGATGCATGTGTCACCATCTGGCTCTAATAACTTGCATAGCCCTGATTAAGTTTGTGCTATTCTTATTTTTTAAAAGTCCTGAAAAGATGAATTCTTATTATTGTTAGCTGATACCTATATTGGTTAGGATAATTTTGCACTGCAGTTTACAGAAAACCTAGTTCCTAAATTGCATGACCATTGGGGGGTTTATTTTCTCACTGATTAGAAGCCCCAGGATAGGTTAAGTGACTTCAGGATTGTTAAATTTAAAGGTTTTGCAAGTATCATCAAGGTTTCCATATCTTTACATTTTCCAGCACTGCCATCTTCAGTGTGCCTCACTGAAGAAGCTGTAGGCATGGCATTTGCACACAGTCAGTATGTCCAGTGAGGAAAGAAAAGGTTGTTTCTTCCATATGTCTCTCTTAATAAGCAAATGATCTAGAAGCCTTTAACAGATTTGGCCTAAATAATGGATTGTATAATGTGCCCATTCCTTACTGATCATTGGAAAGAGGAAAGCAGTTAACTATATCTGACTCAGGGTAAAGAAGATCTCCTTTCTGCTGTGACAGGGTAAACGTTCCTGAGTACAGGAACATTCAACAAGAGCGCTCTAACAGGCATGAGGAACATGGGGTCAGTACTGTAAATGTCCAGTATATTACAGCTTCAGCTTTGGAGACTTAGACTTTGGTTACATTAACATTAGAATAAAAATTGAGAAGATTGAATTAAATAATGTATGCGAAGTATTTAATATAGCACCAGATTCTTAGTAGGCCCTCAGCAGTGGGCAGTTGGTGAATAGTAGTTACTGCTCATATTTCAAGCTATAAGATGTGATCAGACTGAATCTGCACATACGGGATCCTGATTTTATGTTCCCAGTACTTAGTATTATATATGATAATATAGCTAGATTTGTTGTATTGCCTGAGTGATTTAGTTAATGTAGGCTCAGTGCACTTTTATCATTTGTCCTTGAATTAGCTTATGTCTCTATCACATAAATCACAATAATTTTTTTCTTTTTGCTGGACCTGTTTAATCCTAAGAAGAACTTGTTGTATGATGGTATGGTTAGTCTATAAATATGGCAAGCTGCCAAAATTACGTTCACAATTGATTTTACTGGATGTTCTTGATATAAGTTCTCTTTTGAATATGTGAAATAAATGTTATATTTAAAAAATAAAGTTTGATGAATAGTCCTACTCTCTTAAAACCTAGTCTGATCTTGATTTATGAAGACTTACTATTATTTAAGGAAAGTGAGAACATTTAGACTGACACTATTGCAACATATTCAAAAGCAGAGACATTACTTTGCCAACAAAGGTCTGTGTAGTCAAGGCTGTGGTTTTTCCTGTGGTCATGTATGGATGTGAGAGTTGGACTGTGAAGAAGGCTGAGCGCTGAAGAATTGATGGTTTTGAACTGTGGTGTTGGAGAAGACTCTTGAGAGTCCCTTGGACTGCAAGGAGATCCAACCAGTCCATTCTGAAGGAGATCGGCCCTGGGATTTCTTTGGAAGGAATGATGCTAAAGCTGAAACTCCAGTACTTTGGCCACCTCACGTGAAGAGTTGACTCATTGGAAAAGACTCTGATGCTGGAAGGGATTGGGGGCAAGAGGAGAAGGGGACGACAGAGGATGAGATGGCTGGATGGCATCACTGACTCGATGGACGTGAGTCTGAGTGAACTCCGGGAGTTGGTGATGGACAGGGAGGCCTGGCGTGCTGCGATTCATGGGGTCGCAAAGAGTCAGACACGACTGAGCGACTGATCTGATCTGATTGCATATCTTTCAAAATGGTGGAATAAGTAAATTGATGATGTTTTTGAGATAAACACAGTAATAGTCCAGAATTTTGTATGCTACTGGAGAAACGTACTGGAGAGTAAAGTTACCTGAGTTTTAATTCTGTGTGCTTTGAGTCCATGAAGAGTTCCTTAATTATAATCCCCTGATGTCTTAAAAAACAAAAAAAAACAAAACACTTCCCAAGTAAGATGTCATAAAAATCTTGAAGTTACTCATTAACGTGCCAGAAGATCTTCTATAAGCTCCTCCATATCTGTTTTCTGCCCTTGATCACCCTACTGTCTGCCCCAGGAACCTAACCTATCTACAGGACTGCATCCAGGGGCTTCTTTTCCCCTCTGGCTTCTGGTTGGGTTGGCTAGTGGGAGCACCATTAGGAGATCAGAGGGCAGTAAACTGGGGTTTATCCCTACCTCTTGGTTGTCCTTGGTGGCTAAATGTCATAGCCTCTTCTGGATTATGTTCTCCCTCTGCCTCATTCCCTGGTTTCTGGTAACTCCTGTCTCATTTTGTCTCTTTGGGGCCAAGTGCCCTAATAGCCTGTGGTTTTTCTGTACTTTACCCCTATAATTTTGAAGCATAGTCTCTATAAATATTTTTGAATTACCTAGTTTGATCTTATCATCTGTTTTCTGCTGGTATCTTGAGTGATAGATTCTAAAGTTTGTCTTGGGTTTGTAGTATTTCATGGTCACTTACAGTTTTCCTTGGGCCTGTTTCTTTAACCTTTATCCTCCTACAGTAGTATTTGTTGAATAGGCTGGCTATGGGCGCCTGTGTGCCCCCGATCATAATACAGCCTTTTATAGGACCTGGGGCTTGGTGTGTATTTCTTGAAACTAATGGAAAAGGTCAGTTTGCATTTCAATCCCAAAGAAAGGCAATACCAAAGAATGCTCAAACTACCGCACAATTGCACTCACTTCACACGCTAGTAAAGTAATGCTCAAAATTCTCCAAGCCAGGCTTCAGCAGTACGTGAACCATGAACTTCCAGATGTTCAAGCTGGTTTTAGAAAAGGCAGAGGAACCAGAGATCAAATTGCCAACATCTGCTGGATCATGGAAAAAGCAAGAGAGTTCCAGAGAAACATCTATTTCTGCTTTATTGACTATGCCAAAGCCTTTGACTGTGTGGATCACAATAAACTGTGGAAAATTCTGAAAGAGATGGGAATACCAGACCACCTGACCTGCCTCTTGAGAAATTTGTATGCAGGTCTGGAAGCAACTGTCAGAACTGGACATGGAACAACAGACTGGTTCCAAATAGGAAAAGGAGTATGTCAAGGCTGTATATTGTCACCCTGCTTATTTAACTTCTATGCAGAGTACATCATGAGAAACGCTGGGCTGGAAGAAGCACAAGCTGGAATCAAGATTGCCGGGAGAAATATCAATAACCTCAGATACGCAGATGACAACCACCCTTATGGCAGAAAGTGAAGAGGAACTCAAAAGCCTCTTGATGAAAGTGAAAGAGGAGAGTGAAAAAGTTGGCTTAGAGCTCAACATTCAGAAAACGAAGATCATGGCATCCGGTTCCATCACTTCATGGGAAATAGATAGGAAAACAGTGGAAACAGTGTCAGACTTTATTTTTCTGGGCTCCAAAATCACTGCAGATGGTGATTGCAGCCATGAAATTAAAAGACGCTTACTCCTTGGAAGGAAAGTTATGACCAACCTAGATAACATATTGAAAAGCAGGGACATTACTTTGCCAACAAAGATCCATCTAGTCAAGGCAATGGTTTTTCCTGTGGTCATGTATGGATGTGAGAGTTGGACTGTGAAGAAGGCTGAGTGCCGAAGAATTGATGGTTTTGAACTGTGGTGTTGGAGAAGACTCTTGAGAGTCCCTTGGACTGCAAGGAGATTTAAACCAGTCCATCCTGAAGGAGATCAGTCCTGGGTGTTCATTGGAAGGACTGATGCTAAAGCTGAAACTCCAATACGTTGGCCACCTCATGCAAAGAGTTGACTCATTGGAAAAGACTCTGATGCTGGGAGGGATTGGGGGCAGGAGGAGAAGGGGATGACAGAGGATGAGATGGCTGGATGGCATCACCAACTTGATGGACATGAGTTTGAGTAAACTCCAGGAGTTGGTGATGGACAGGGAGGCCTGGCGTGCTGCGATTCATGGGGTCGCCAAGAGTCGGACACGACTGAGTGACTGAACTGAAGTAAATACTTTTCTTGGGAATTAAATAGCAATTCTGTTTATCCTAATGTGCCAGCCTGGTGAAATCTTCACTCTCCCTTTTAGGTAGTTTCCACTGGCCTCCTTTAGTTACTGGTCACAGTTTTTCACACTTTGTGTTTCCTGTAGAATAGAATAGAATTCCTCTATTGCTGTATGCTTAGTGTCCTAGACTGTTTTCACCTTTGACCTTTCCTTCTCTCCCCAGGTGTGGTATGTAATAGTTCACCTCCTCATCAAGCCTTTTATCTTTATTGGCAACCCTAGTCCAGAAAAGGGATTTCCTGACAAGCAGTATTTGGATATGATGTGCATACTTGGCTGCTTTAGCTCCCCTGTACCATTTAAGCAACAGCCACCCAGTGAGGAAATGCTGAACCTTATAAGGTGTACAGGAGCTCTGAAATTTACCAGTTTGTCTTTAAGGGTTTTTTGGAACATGGTGTAGGGCTGAGGATGTTGTTGAAAATAATAGTGAATAACTTTCAAAAGGTGTTTACTATGCACTAAACACTGTTATAAGCATTTTGTAAGTACAAATTTGTTTAATCCTCACAAAAGTAGTATAAAGTAGATCATATAATTGATCAGATATTAATTTTATAGATGGAGGAACTGTAGTGTAGAGAGGTTAATTAATTTGGCATGGACATTCATCTAGAAGTGGTAGAGCCAGTTTTGAACCTAGGCTGTATGGCTCCAGAAGACAGGCACATTGTTTAATCTGCTGCTGTAATCCCTAGTGCCTAGAACACTGCCTAGATACATAGTGTTCAATAAATACTTGTTTAACAAATGATTGAAAAACCCCATTTTGCTGTACTGCAGATCCATCTGGAATGGGATTCTGTGTGTGGCCGTAACCTGTTACTTTCTTGGGTTAGAATATTACTTGCTGAGTAGAAGATTTTGAATTTCCATTAGACTGGCTGCAGACTCTTTGACTGTCAAGGTGAAATAGATGGTAAGGGTAAGGATCTGCCATAGCACTGACGCTGGTTTTTCTGAGGAGGACTACTTCTGCCTTACATTGTCAGCTCTGCCTCCCCGGTATGCTAAAGATGGACTGCTTTGATGTTTACATTCCACCCACCCAGGTACAGGAGCTTGTTGAGATGGGTTTGTTAAAAACATAGTGCTTCTTACCTAGTCTGTCAACTCTGATTTTCGTGATTATTTTTCTGAAAGCGTGAACAAATTGGTAATGGATAATATTGCCACTGTCTGTTTTATGTGTAAATCATGTGGACTGGATGAGTTTGACCATGGACCATTTTTTAAGTGTAGTAATTTGAATCCAAGAGAAGACATCTGATCAAAAGTAACTATGGCTGCAATTTTATATTGTTAAGAGGTACATGAGAGGAAATTGTCATTTGAATTTCCAGATCTTGGTTAGAAAGTGTTCTGGATTGCTTAGAATTTAGCTTCTGTTTCTTGGTTACTTGTGTGATGGTTAGTTCAAATTATGTTGGAAGGAGTCGTTTCTACTTTGTTTTGTTTGTTCCTGAGTTTGTTTGGTCACACTGGGGAATTATGAAGCCTGAAGTAGACCAAGGAACTCTAAATTTTGTATGTAATCTATTACATTGCTTAATAGTTTATTTCCCCCCATTAATCTGGATTAATTACGAGACCCGTGTATCTTATTTTTGGCTGCATTGGATTTTAATTGCAGCATGTGGGATCTAGTTCTCTGACCAGGGATCAGACCTGAATTGGGATCATGGAGTCTCAGCCACTGGGCCACCAGGGAAGTCCTAGCACTGTATATTTTGAAAAGAATTCTTATGATTGATCATTTTTCTTATTATAATAAATAGTGCTGCATTGTGATAGTGTCTGTTTTCCTATCTTTACTTAAAATCTAGTTCTTTATGCTATGGCAGAAGCACTTCTAAAAAGAGAGAAGATAGAACACTTTAGCAGTTAGGACAAATGATGGTAGCTGTCATTTTCATCATAGATTCAAATGCATCCTCCTTACTTGTAAAAAGAAGTCTGTCAAAGATACATTGTCCTGAGGGCAAGATCTTTAGACAATGCCACACAGCACGTGTGCACCAGTGGCTTTCATATAATGGTGAGCCCTAGCCCTTTGTCGTAGTTTGAGTCTTAAAATGATCATCCTCTAAGTCCATGGTGTCCTTTTTGAGTATTGAACCTCATGTAGTCTTTGGGAAGGTAGGAGTTTATCATACCAGGCCGGGAAGTGGCTCTAGAAAAATTATGTGTTGAACAGGAATTGTGGTACCTATTGTAGCTTTGGGTGACTACAAGTGTCTTTGCTTAACCTTTGCAACAGACTATGCTGATTTAGGCTGTGGATACTTAGGAAGTATCCACAAAGTTGATTGCAAAGTGTTTTTATGAAATAGAGGATATTATAAAGGCAAATGCCTTCTTAGAAAGCGTAAAAGTCCCTGAGGTTGTAGTGAGGGAAGACATTAAGGAAATGCCACACAGAACATGTGCACCAGCTGTTTAAGCATAATGGTGAGCCTCAACCCCCTGTCATAGCTTGAGTCTTGAAATGATGACTGATAATCAAAATCCAAGGGGTCCTGTTTCTAAATATTTAGCCTAATGTACTGTGCTACAGGGCATTTGAAGTGCTATGAGCTATTACTTGCAAATTCAAATTCCAAATGAGAAAAGAATTCTAGCAGGAAAAGTAAGCTGTCATATTGTACAAAGTTTCAATAAAGATGCAAACCTAAAACATAGATGAAGTTTCAGAAAAAAGCCAGTGTGGTGTCTCTAATGCTTAATTAGGAACTCATTTAGAAAGATGACCCATAAACAGTTAAGTCAGACTTTAAATTGAGTAATTGACTTTGGCCTTTCTAAGTCAGTTTTCTCTTACTGTTTGCACGTGTTGTAGTTACTTTAAAAACATTTAAATTATACTCTAGGACTCAGTTGATGACATTAATGTTTAAATTCTAGGGTCACACATAAAATAGAGTTGAAACAGTTGGTGGTCAGTTATGGTTATCACTTACATTTTTCTTCTGTGGTAGCAAATCCACATTTACTGAAGACTTAGTTTTCTCTGAGTAATTGCAGTAACATAGGAATACCAGAAGTACTCCCTTCCCATCTTGTTTATTGTTGGTGTCACTTAGCATATTCACCCAGATTTACCAAGCAAATGCTGGTAGTTGAAACCATGTTAGGAACCTCAAATCATTTTAACTGTGGATTATAATTATGGGATAGAGGAAATTGAGAAAGGACAGTTCACCTAAGATTGCATGTCTATAGAGTATTATAGTGAAATATTAATACAAACCTTTTGGGTTAAAGTCATGGAGCCCATGGACTTCAGCTTTATGCCCTAATAATCTGGGTCCTACGGTGGTCTTTGGGATGAGAAAGGGGAAACGAGATGTTCTGTACTTGGAAGAACAGGCTTCCACATCCTCACCTGGCTGGTTTGAGTAGTTTGTGGTTTTGAGATATCTGTGGTATCTCATCCCAATTTTGACAAAACTCTCTCAATGAACTTCTATAACTTAATAAAAAAGAAGTCCTCATAATAAATTTTGCTCTGTTTAAATGTCTCTTTATCTTTTGTATTTTAGTTGAAATAGGTATATCCATCTTAATAAGGTTGTAATCAAGATGTTAGTTTTCATGGTTTTGTTTTTTATTAGTGCTCTTCTAGATGCCTTACATGCGTTGTTCCATTTAATCCTCAAGGCATTTGTAAGAGAGCAAAATATTGCTCCTATTTTACAGAAGGAGAAAGTGAGTATGGAGAGTTTAAATAGGATCATAATAGTAAAAACTAGAGCTGGGGATTCAAATTCAGGTCTTTGTGTTTCGGGAAAGTTTGAACTCTCAGCTACTAAGCCATACTGTGTCCTTTGTGATGAACTTTCAAGCCAAACTGTTAATGAAAATAACATCTAATTAGCAGAAATTCTAACTTTTTAGAATTCACTGACAAATTTTTATGAGTAGAACCCATATTCTTGTTTTACTTTTGTAGGAACTGAAAGATGTGGGCCATCGTGATCAGATGGCTGCAGCCAGAGGAATCCTGCAGAAAAACGTTCCAATCCTCTATACTGCATCCCAGGCATGCCTACAGCACCCTGACGTTGCAGCCTACAAGGCCAACAGAGACCTGATATACAAGCAGCTGCAACAGGCAGTCACAGGAATTTCTAATGCAGCCCAGGCCACTGCATCAGATGATGCCTCTCAGCACCCGGGTGCAGGAGGAGGAGAACTGGCATATGCCCTCAACAACTTTGATGTAAGTTATACTTGGGAGGAGACTTCAGGCTTTTGATGATCCCTCAAAATTAACAGATTTGTGGGGAAATGTGATTAAGGTTTCTCATGATAGCTCAATTTCGACTTAGATTCGCAGTGTAAGTTGAAAGAAATTTTATGAACCATTATTCAACTTGATCTTGGCCTAAAGCATTTATCTTTTCTTCCCCCTCCCCTCCTGTCCCTTTTCACCGTCCCTTCTCTTTTCTTTTTTAGTTTTAGTTAAACTTCTGAATTTTTTTAATGTTGTGTTTCCTAAGAGGTCATTCTTGAGATATGAATTCAATTCATTTCAACCAAGATTTTAACCTTCTGGGAGATGTGAACCTATGGAAAATACAGAGGCAAAGTGCACTTAGGCTGTGTGCTCCAGGTACTCACAGTCTAGTGAGAGTTATAGACACATCATAAACGACTACAGCAAAAGTGCTGTCATCTTAATCTTATTTGCCTAGATACACTTCTCAATAACTAAATTGTAATAAAGACAAAATTTAATCAAGTAGGAGCAAATTTAGGATTAAAATACTTTGTTAGCATAAGGCCATATAATCACTTTTTATAAATGATGTCCCAGATATGTTCTGTGTATATATTCTGTGCACACACTATCCTATGTGTCAACTCTAATCGTAATTTTGGGGGATGTATTTTATGGTTTTAAATTTCTACCCACAATGCCTCATGGCTTCCAGTAGATGGCAGCAGTTCAAGATTTCTTTAAGTTTTTTTTTTGTTTGTTTTGAACCCAGCTGTTAATTTTTTTTTAAAAATTAGCATTAAGAGAAAATTACCTTCCAGGTGACAAGCATCCTTTCATAAGTAGGAATGCTTTGAAGTATAGAATAAATATAATAGAGTGCATTTTAACAGTTGTTGATATTTTTTTCCTTTGTCTCACCTCTGTACTTTGGCTTGGGTAAAGACAGTGTTACGCCAAAAGTCTATGATGTTAGAACTGAATTTTTACCCTGGAGCCTTAAACATTAAATGAACTTACAGCAAATTCTTAAGATATATCTTACAATTAACTGGCACTGTTGTTTTTCCCTTTCAAATTTGACAGTATTAGCTACTGGCCTCATTCAAGGCAATAAGGGTTACATTTTGCCCTAAGTTGAGTAGTATCTATTAGAGGTCACTTAACCTCTTCAGGGTACAATGAAACTTCATTCATAAAATGAGGGGGTTGGACTAAATGTTTATAGGTCTGTTGAAGTTCTGTGACTGTTAAAATCCTGTGACCATTCCTTCCTCCTTCCTATTGGTCATTGTGAAAAAGGCATTGTGTATTCAGTTTTGACCAGAGAAATAACTGCAGTAACTTAGTCTGGTAAGAAAAATGATCAGCTATAATGCAGGTTAATAATAAACTGAAGGAATCATATGTTCAGTTTTAAAATAGATGATTTTTTGGAAAAGAAAGAAGAAATGTATACTTATTGGAAAAGGGCAGGCTTTTTTTACAGGGGAAAAAAACTTGGCATTTAAATTGAAATCAATAAGAACATAGTCCCTATAAAGAAAAATAAAGGCAAAATATTTGTACAGACATTTACTGGTGTGAGGATGAATTATATCAAGTGGAAAGTCTATGGAAGGCCAGTAGATCCTGTCCTGCGACTGTTGATGTTAGACCTTGTACCTATAGCTTACTTGTGACCAGACTTTATTCATCAGTGGTAAATCTCAATTTGAGTGGAGTCGGGGGAGTAAAGGGGAGACAGAGGAAGGATTTATTCTTTTGGGGGTAATTGTATCTTAGAGAGTGGCTTTTTTGGGACAGATTACTGTCATCTCTTACAGAATTACCTGAAGGTCTTTGAGGTAATAAAGTCTCTTAATTTGGAATTAGCAGAATAAATTTGAGACTGAATCATTTATAAACTTTGAAATGTATAAGGTGAGGACAGTTGAAACTGATTATAAATGACTTTTCTGAAACCTTGAAGACAAAAGTCAGTGTTTTGTTTTTATTTTTTTTGTGTGATGAAACAGTTCTGTTACTATCATGTGACAGTTTTACACTCTGTACATAGAAAAAGAATGCTGATGTTTATTTTTCTTGTAATTCTCATTTGGTAACTTACTAGACCTTTAGATATTCATATTAAGTTGCATGAACATAATTTTTATGCTGACATATTTCTGTTTGCATTTGAGATATCATACCTTATTCAGACCCCTTCAGCTTGAAAGTATTGCTTCCAGTGCCTTTTTTAAGAAGTAATCCACCATTAGCCAACTTGTGTGGAATGCCCCTCATCTGTATAATGTATAAAGTTAACAAGTATAACTTTGTTTCAGGCATTGAAATTTTTTGTGTTATATGTTGGTGTTTCTAAACAGCATTTTCCTCACCTTCTTGAATACTGGAGGAAATAGAGATGACACTAATAGTCACTAACGCTTCCTTTGCAGAAACAAATCATTGTGGACCCCTTGAGCTTCAGCGAGGAGCGCTTTAGGCCTTCCCTGGAGGAGCGCTTGGAAAGCATCATTAGTGGGGCTGCCCTGATGGCTGATTCGTCCTGCACACGTGATGACCGGCGTGAGAGAATCGTGGCAGAGTGTAATGCTGTCCGCCAGGCCTTGCAGGACCTACTCTCGGAGTACATGGGCAATGTGAGTAAGAGGAATTTTCTCTGACAGGTGTTGGTTCTGAGGTGTTTTTCAAAACTTTCTTTGGAGTAACAAGAGTTTTCTGTAGTAAGTGTTGGGTCTGAGGTATTTTAACTGTAAGTGTCAAATGTGTTTTTAGCTTATTGATTTTTGGGTGGAGTAAAATTTTTAAAGGAATGGATAGATAGCTTACTGTGTGTCCCCTTTCTCCTCAACTTTTTAGTGTGAAAAATTATAAGCTTATAGAAATCATACAGTAAACCCTTTATCTAGATTCACCAATTAACAGATAAATATGTTTGTGTGTATAAATATATGTTGTGTGTGTGTGTATGTGTGTATATACACCCCTTTTTTCTATGCAACATTTGAAAGTAACTTGCAGAAATTGTATTTCTTCACCTTTGTCTACATATTTCAGCATGTGTCTACATGGATAGTAACCTTCAACACCCCTGAAATTCTTTTACCACATCTAGGTGACCATATAATTTTGAGCAAAAGGGAATATTGAAAATATTTATAACAGATGAAGTTTCTTGAATGAACTGTATACAATGTGATAAGACTAGGTTTTTGCCAAGTAGAGCAAAGTAGGACATGACTGAGCAACTGAACTGAACTGTTGTGTTAGGTGAAGTGAGTAGTGTTTTTGAACTTTAAGATTTGTGTTTAAAAACCAATACTGTGAAATTTAACACTTTTTTTTTTTTGCTGTGGAAAATACTGTACTTGTTTTCTCTATCAGTAATGTCTTTTTTACTTCCTTAATACTTTTCCATTTCAATTATTTAATGCTGGTTTAGGGTTACTATAGTTTAGATCTTGTACCCAATATTTTACTGTGGCAAAGAAGGAATAAATTAAATAAAAATTATAGAGAATCATTTTAAAGGGAAGAAGGACAATGCAAATTATTTCTAACTAGTGATTTTTGTCTACTTAATAGTTTTCAGGAGAAGATCTTTGGTACTTTCTCGTATGTTCATTTGCCATACATCTTGTTTGTTCATTTATATTCTTACATAAGTGAACATATAATGGTGGGTCATGATGGAATTCCTGGGGTGAAAATGAATGTTTATCTTGTTTCTACCATATTGCGAAATTAGTCAAGCATATTGAATTTTTTTAAGCCATTGCCATGTTTTGATCGTACGCAGTCTACCTCAGAAAAATGAGATTAGAGGCTTAGTTAAATCAGATGGAAAAAGCAGTTGATAAGTCAACAGTGAAAATGTGGGACACATTTAAAAACCCATACGTAAGCCTGGAAATCAGAAAATGTAAAAAATGAATAATTTGAAGACTAACTCACGATACTGGAGTCTTAAAGAGGGAAACAAAGGCCTTAAGGCATGTATGTGAATCAGTTCCCTGCTATCATGTGCAGTGCTGAAGTGATGTGAAAGTGTCTAATAGTTATGATTGGGAAGCCACTTTAAAAACAGCCTTTGTAGGGGAGAGTATGTGATAAATCTGTTCTCGTTGCTCCATACCAGAGCTTCCTAACCAGTCTAAAAAAATATTCCTTCAGTCCTAGGTTTGGTCAGGTCTCGGGCTAGTCACCTCTGGTTGTGAATCACCTCCTGGATTCTTTTAAATAGTACTTTCTATTTTGTGCCATGAATGTAAGTAAAAGTGGGAGATATTCATTTATGCTGAAGATATGGGGATCATAACAGCCATCTTACATAACATCTTACTATGTAAGTGAAAGCTAGAACAGTGATTGATGTTGGGCAGAATTTAAAGGATTATGATGGGGTTTTTGAAGGGAATTATGTCAAGAATCAGAAATACATTTTAGAAAAAAATTTTCTGAGCATGTTTCTCCTGAAGATAAAAATATTTTAATAGTTCGCTTGAATTGACTCACATAACAGTGATCAGGCTGTGTCCTGTCCAGAAGTATTGGAGTGAGGATAAAGTGGGAGGGCAGTGAAGCACATTTGAAGAAACCTTAGGGTAAAAGGATCTGCAAGAAGCAGAATCAACTGGGGATAGGGTTTACTTATTCATGAAGCATTCGAAAACCTCCAGTGACAGTCAGAACTTACCTGGCAGTATCTTCTTGTCACTCAGTTTATACTGTGTGTCATCTGCAGAGTAGTGTGCTGGGCACTGTGTAAGAGGAGGAATGAGGCTCTGGTCCTTCCCTTCAGAAATGTACAGCATCTCTACAGTACATTTTTTGTGAGTGCCATCATAGGTTTTACTAAAATACCATGGGAATTGGAAGGAGGGTGAGTTTATTTCTAGCTGGGAAACCTGAGGCAATTTATCAAGTATTTATTTTATAGTCTTTGCATTGAGCTTTATCTTGATTTTTAAAAAATGACTCACTTTCAGTTTTGATTATTTCTTTTGAAAAATATTAGATGAGTAATTATGGTATATGGAGAATTGGGACAGTTTGGATTAATTAAAACTGGTTTAGTACATAAAACTTGCTGATGGAGTGGTAAAAATCCAGAAAGGCTCATGTATTTTTATTTTTTCCTCTTGAATTCTCCCAGTCATGTCATAATTTTTATAGATACATACTTCAAAAATTTTGTTGTAATTTCTTGAGCCTGCCTTCTTCATCCTGTGTTGCCACTTAACAAGTTACACTGGTGTTTCCTCTGAGGCAATGATTCTTTTTAATAAAGTTTTATTTTCAAAATGTACAGTTGATAAGATAGGGCAGTGGTTCTTAACCTTGGATGGAAATTAGAATCCTTGGGCAATTTTTAGAAATCCTGACGTCTAGATTGTACCCAAATTAAGTCACAATTACCAGATTCAGTTCCAGGCATCAGTATTTTTAAAAGTTCCCCAAGAGATGCCAATGTACAGGTAAGGTGGAGAAACTGCTAAGATGGTTTATTACATTTGTCCTTTTTTGTCTCCATTGCCATTGTCTTATTCCAGGCTCTATTCACTTTCTCCATTTCCAGTTTGTTCTACCTGCTCAGGTCAGTCTGAGCTTATGCGATCAGTAGGACATTGTTTATTATGTTTTTGAAATTCCCTTCCTACTTGATTAAATCTAACCTGCTCTTCATTCAAGGCTGACATTCTGTCCCCACCCTCCCAACCACCCCCCGCCACCCCCATCTCTTTGCTGAAGGCCATTTCACACTACACCATTCTATATTATTTCTTGCTACTTGAAGCAAGTAGCACTCAATTGTTCCTTGAATTGTTGCTTAATTGTATTTCCTTTATCTGTGCAATTTCTGCAGCTGGGTTTTAAAGTTTTTGAAAGATGGGCCTATTTTTAAAATATTCTTTCAGGGTCCAGTGTAATGCTAGAAGAGATACTCAGTAGGTGCTTGCTTCATAAGAACTCATGCTGACTTGGGAAAAATGGATAAAGTGAACAGTTTGGGATATTCTTGGTGCTAGGGATACATTAGTGAAAAAAATAAAGATTCTTGTTCTTATTGGTCACATTCTAGAGCATTATGGAGGAGGAGGCCATGGGTGGTTTACCCCTGCTTCTGGTATATTTTTCAGTTTTTCAGTATACAGATGACATTTTTGAAAAAAATTAGATACTCTGAAATAAGCTGTGAGGGTAAATGATTATAAGGTGAGGGCCCAACTCTCTTTTAAAGGCTCCGAGGGCCGGAAGGTCAGCAGCCTTAATGCTGCTTCTTGCATTGTAAGTTTGGAGAGTTAAGAGATGATGTTAGATCTGTTGCTGACTTATTCTGAAGCTTTAAGAAACATTGATGTTAAAAATGATTCATTTGACCCCTGCTTACTTAACATTATGGAAATACTTCAGATGCCTGACAGTAGAGGGTTTTTGACTGTTCAGTGGATGTCTGTAGTTTCACAAATGACTTCCCAGGTTTCCTTGATATGAAATGTGGTTATTGTGGTTAAGTTTAATTTATTCTTGCTTTATCAACCTAAGGTTATTCTGCCTGTGAGGATTCTAGGGAAAGAAAAACGGCCTGGATGGGTTTAAAAGTGAATGGATTGAAATTGAAATGTAATTGAATTTGAAAAAAGTTATTGCCACTTTGTTTATTTTTTCTAATTGAAAGTCACACATGTGCATTAAATGATTGAACCACCATGGCTACTAACATTTAGGTATATGTATTTCCAGTTTGTCCATTTTCTTGTATGCATTGTTTTCTAAATTTTAAAATAATGTTTTAACCCTCTTAATATTCTCTACATAGTCATAAGATATTCATAGAATGTTCAAACTGTTAAGTTAATGGGACATCAGCATGGATGGACCTGGAGGATATTATGCTGAGTGAAATAAGCCAGACACAAAGGACAAATCCTCTATGATCCCACTTCCATGAGGTTCCTAAGAGTTGTTAAATTCATAGAGACAGAAAGGAGAGTGGGAGTGCCAGGCACTGGGGGAGATGGGAATGTTGAGTTACTGTTTAATGGGAACAGAGTTTCCGTTTGGGAAAATGAAAAGTTCTGGAAATGGATGTGGTGATGGCTACACAGTAATATAAATGTTCTTCAGACTTGTGATCTATATGCTTAAAATTGACTAAGATGGTAAATGTTATGTTATGCAATTAACATAATAAAAATAATAATGAACAAAATGAAAAAACAATTAACCTGAATGTTAATTGTTAAATGTTAACAATTTTAAATTTAACAGTGTTAAATGTTAAACCAGGGTTTAACCTGGTTAACAGGTTAAAACCGGCTACTAGTTCAACATGTTCAAATTTGTTTCTTAAATGTGTAGTTGACTTTGGAGCCCAATTCTGTGTTATAATAATCTCTGAAGATATTTCAGTGCCAGTGAAACACCTCCTTCTGAAGAGCTCTGTACTTGGTACAGCTGAATTCTTTATTTCACACTCTTCCTTCTGCTAAGGGATATGCTGATCTTTAATGTGGTTCTTTCTTCCTTTGTTAGGCCATGCGCTTTGAGTTTTTCCCAATAGTAGAATTTATTAGGACCAAATGTTTCTATTACCATACTCACATTCCCCTCAATAAACAAGTGAACAACCCTTCCCCCGCACCCAAAACCCTCTTGCCCCCCAGTCTGAAAATTCTTCACACAATGTCTGAAACATAAAAGACCTCAGTCTTTGAAATGAATTCCATGTGGGTGTGTTTTGTTTGTTTTTTTGCCACACGCACAGTTTATGGGATTTTAGTTCCCTCACTAGGGAGCAAACCTAGTACCTCTGCAATGAAAGGGCAGAGCCCTAACCATTATACCACTAGGGAATTCCCAGAATCCCACTTGGTTGGGAGCTTAGCAGTCTTGTCTAGCAGTTCAGTCGTGTGCTGAGTTACTAGAATTAGACTTTGTAATTGGTGAGAAGAAGTACATGTCTTGGGCTTGAGTAGCTTTAGCTTGGTTCCATCCAGTGTGGTAACCAGTAGGCATATGTGTCTATTGAGCACTTAAAATGTGACAGATCCAAATTGAGATGTGCTGTGAGTGTAACTATACACCAAATTTCCAAGACATACTTCACTGAAAAAGCTGTAAATACCTCTATCTCATTGATAATGTTTTGGATATATTGGGTTAAAATTCGTTCTTAAACTTATTTTTTTACCTGTTTCTTTTTATCTATGGCTACTTGAAAATTTTAGATTACATATGTAGTTTTTATTTCTTGCTTGCCTTATATTTCTCTTGGATAGTTACAACTACTGGATAGCCAACCAGTTAAGAGGAGTAGCTAAAGAGTTAAGCCATCAACTTCTTCCTTCAGTGTCTGGATAGTAACTTACATAGTAGCTATTATAGCTTGTATTTTTTTATACCTTAAACTAGTTTTAGACAGAATAAAATTGGTACAGCTTGAGACCTGGTGAGGATGATGTTGTTTAAGGTTAAATTTGTCTTTGTTCTTGCCCTGAAACATTGGAGACAGTGACTTTAGGACCTTTAAAGAGTAATGAAGTAGCTAGACATTTTTTGTATTGGACTGGGCCTGTATTTGAGGGGTTTGATTATGTTAACATATCAGGTATAAAATTTTTATCTGATTAAGATAATAGATATGAAATGTATGAATAAGGTGCAGTTAATGTTCGCTCTCAAAGATATATTGTTATTGCAGTGAAGGGAAGCACTTAATCAAATGCTGATCTCTTCTCAGTTTTGCAAATGCTTTCCTGGAACCACTTTAGCAGAGCCAGAGCTTCCAAGCTTTGGAAGGACTCTTTGAAGAGCTTGTTACTGCGTTATTTTGTGGCTACATTTTCTAATTTTCAGAATTAGAATAGGTTATTTTATTTCTGATTATGAAGTTCTCTGTTCATTATATATCACCATTTTTGGTACTAGCATGCCAGACTTCATTTGGACTGTGTGTGTATGTACACATTTATCTGTTCTTATTATTTTTTTGATAGCAGAACTAAGGATTATTGTAATATTATAGTGCTTACCATATACTGGTCATTGTGCTGAGAGACATATATTATTACCTGTTTGACTACCATAGTAACCCTTATTGAATTGTTACTTGCTCAGAAATGTGTAATCATATAGCTGCGGTTTGAACTCATATCCCTGTGATCTGAAAATCTGAACACTTACTACTTTTATTATAATGCATCTTTGTAAGTCAGAAAATATGACTTTATACCATCATCTTTAATAATCATGGAGTTTTTCACTGTATAGCTCTATAAATGAAACTTATTACCGAAATACTTCACAGTAAATAAGGTAAACCCAGGTCTTGTATAGCTGCTTGAAGTGAGCTGAACAAGAAAAGAAAGCTCTTTTAGAGTATCCTGCAAAGCTAGACTCTCTGGTGTTGCTTGATGTCATGGATGTTTCAGTTGGTTCTATGATATGCAGCTATAGGGCCTGAGTTTTGTTATATAATATGCTACGATTTCCATCTTTGTGTGAACCCTTGGGTTTCCTGCAGTAGACTCTTCCCTGTATTGCTAGTCCATAGTTCTGTAGCTGTATGATTTTATTGATTTGTTAGTGTAAGCTTCAGAGAAGGCAGTGGCACCCCACTTCAATACTCTTGCCTGGAAAATTCCATGGATGGAGGAGCCTGGTGGACTACAGTCCATGGGGTCGCTAAGAGTCAGACACGACTGAGCGACTTCACTTTCACTTTTCACTTTCATGCATTGGAGAAGGAAATGGCACCCCACTCCAGTGTTCTTGCCTGGAGAATCCCAGGGACAGGGTGCCTGGTGGGCTGCCGTCTACGGGGTTGCACAGAATCGGACACGATTGAAGCGACTTAGCAGCAGCAGCAGCAGTGTAAGCTTTTCTGTGATCTGCCTAGCATATTTGAAGAATTTAGGTATAAATAGATGTTGCATTGAATGCAAAATTCAAGCATGTGTAGGACTTCTTCCTCTTGATATTTATGTAATTTGGAAAGCATATTTGTCAAAAATTGTATGATTTTCTTGTGGTGTGAGATGAGAGGTTTAAAAGACCTTAAGTCTGAGGAAGATGTCTCTAGTTGTATTTTATGTTGCTTTCTAAGAGGTTTGAGGTACTTCTAGCTATGCCACTCTGGCATTATGATTTGCAGTATTTAACAGGCAAGATCGTAACCTTTTGTACACAGAAAGATGCATGTTTATATATTAGATAAAATGGCACTGGCTTAATGGAGCAGTAGTGGAGCAGTCTCTTGAAATTAGGATGATGGAGCAGGCCCAGAAGCCTGTCCAGTGTCAGGCTGCAGATGCATTGAGTTTTAGCCTTTACCTTAACAATGTGATTCTTTTTTTTTTGAGGTAATGATTCATTTAGGACTAGTTTGACTGAGAGAGTGAGTTGTTGGAGGGAGGAGGGTACTTTGTTTACTACAGTATATACTTGTAGCAAGTCTTGATCAAAACAATCAGTTAGGAACAGTGTTGGTCTGAAGAAGACCTTTAATGGTGCCCTTTCGGAGGGAACAGGCACTCTGGTCAGAGATACGTGTAACACACCAACTTACTGTGATCTAGGAAAGGCTGCCAAAGATGTCTTCAACAACGGATATGGATTTGGCATGGTCAAAATAGATCTGAGAACCAAGTCATGTAGTGGAGTGAAATTTTCTACTTCTGGTCATGCTTACGCTAATAAAAGGAAAGCATCAGGCAACCTAGAGACCAAATACAGGATCTGTAACTGGACTGACCTTCACCCAGAAGTGGAACAGACAGAAATAGAAATCACTTGGGAGAATAAGTTGGCTGAAGGGTTGAAACTGACTTCTGATCCCATATTTGTACCGAACACAGGAAAGAAGAGTGGGAAATTGAAGGCCTCGTATTAATGGGATTGTTTCAGTTTTGGCAGTAATGTTGATATAGATTTTTCTGGACCAACCATCTGTGGCTGGACCGTGTTGGCCTTTGAAGGTTGGCTTGCTGGCTATCAGATGAGTTTTGACTCAGCCATATCCAAACTGTCACAGAATAATTGTGCCCTGGGTTACAAGGCCGCAGACTTCCAGCTGCACACTCATGTGAATGATGGCACTGAGTTTGGAGGGTCGATCTACCAGAAGGTGAATGAGAAGATTGAAATGTTGATAAACCTCGAGTAGACAACCGGCAGTAACACCACCTGCCTTGGCATTGCTGCTAAGTACAAGCTGGACTGTAGAACTCTCTCTGCTAAAGTAAACAATGCCAGCCTGATGGGACTGGGTTACACTCAGACCCTTTGACCAGGAGTGAAACTGACCCTGTCAGCTCTAATCAATGGAAAGAACTTCAATGCAGGAGGGCACAAGGTCAGACTGGGATTTGAACTAGAAGCTTAATGTGGTTTTGAATAAAGCATCAGCTTTGTTCCTGGAGGTGAAGAGAAATGAACCCACTATGTTTTGACCTTAAATTTCAGAAAGTGTGAACGTTTTATTCTTCCAAACAATTGTAATACTCCTGTAATCCTGCCCACACTGAAGCTTAGGTACCGAGTCCACCTTAAGGGAGGTGCTTGAAGGCATGCCTGGAGGTTGTCATGTTCGTCCACATTTCAGTTCAGTTCCTCAGTGTTCTTTTCAGTGTGTTCTGCAGTGATGGTGTAGTGTCATGTTACAAAGGAATTGACCATACCCTCTAGTTGTCCATCATGTCCTGCATGTCCCACACCACTTTTTCATGATCTGGTAATATATTGATCTCTGTAGAAATCTTTGGTTTTGCATCAGAGTAAAATAAACCCATCACATTTTGGGCGGGGGGGGGGGGGTAGTCAGTTATCTCTGTGATAGGGTTTGCATTATCCTTTTTCTTCAACTATTTGTCAGTGATATTTGACCTTGAAAGTATCAGATCAGATCAGATCAGTCGCTCAGTTGTGTCCGACTCTTTGCGACCCCATGAATCGCAGCATGCCAGGCCTCCCTGTACATAACCAGCTCCCGGAGTTCACTGAGACTCACGTCCATCGAGTCAGTGATGCCATCCAGCCATCTCATCCTCTGTCGTCCCCTTCTCCTCTTGCCCCCAATCCCTCCCAGCATCAGAGTCTTTTCCAGTGAGTCAACTCTTCACGTGAGGTAGCCAAAGCACTGGAGTTTCAGCTTTAGCATCATTCCTTCCAAATAAATCCCAGGGCTGATCTCCAGAATGGACTGGTTGGATCTCCTTGCAGTCCAAGGGACTCTCAAGAGTCTTCTCCAACACCACAGTTCAAAAGCATCAGTTCTTCGGTGCTCAGCCTTCTTCACAGTCCAACTCTCACATCCATACATGACCACAGGAAAAACCATAGCCTTGACTAGACGAACCTTTGTTGGCAAAGTAATGTCTCTGCTTTTGAATATGCTATCTAGGTTGGTCATAACTTTCCTTCCAAGGAGTAAGCATCTTTTAATTTCATGGCTGCAGTCACCATCTGCAGTGATTTTGGAGCCCAGAAAAATAAAGTCTGACACTGTTTCCTGATCTATTTCCCATGAAGTGATGAGACCAGATGCCATGATCTTCGTTTTCTGAATATTGAGCTTTAAGCCAACTTTTTCACTCTCCACTTTCACTTTCATCAAGAGGCTTTTGAGTTCCTCTTCACTTTCTGCCATAAGGGTGGTGTCATCTGCATATCTGAGGTTATTGTTATTTCTCTCGGCAATCTTGATTCCAGCTTGTGCTTCTTCCAGTCCAATGTTTCTCATGATGTACTCTGCATGTAAGTTAAATAAGCAGGGTGACAATGTACAGCCTTGACGTACTCCTTTTCCTATTTGGAACCAGTCTGTTGTTCCATGTCCAGTTCTGACAGTTGCTTCCTGACCTGCATACAAATTTCTCAAGAGGCAGGTCAGGTGGTCTGGTATTCCCATCTCTTTCAGAATTTTCCACAGTTTATTGTGATCCACACAGTCAAAGGCTTTGGCATAGTCAATAAAGCAGAAATAGATGTTTTTCTGGAACTCTCTTGCTTTTTCCATGATCCAGCAGATGTTGGCAATTTGATCTCTGATTCCTCTGCCTTTTCTAAAACCAGCTTGAGCACCTGGAGGTTCGCGGTTCACATATTGCTGAAGCCTGGCTCGGAGAATTTTGAGCATTACTTTACTAGCGTGTGAGATGAGTGCAACTGTGAGGTAGTTTGAGCATTCTTTGGCATTGCCTTTCTTTGGGATTGGAATGAAAACTGACCTTTTCCAGTCCTGTGGCCACTGCTGAGTTTTCCAAATTTGCTGGCATATTGAGTGCAGCACTTTCACAGCATCATCTTTCAGGATCTGGAATAGCTCAACTGGAATTCCATCACCTCCACTAGCTTTGTTCGTAGTGATGCTTTCTAAGGCCCACTTGACTTCACAATCCAAGATGTCTGACTCTAGGTCAGTGATCACACCATCATGATTATCTGGGCTGTGAAGATCTTTTTTGTACAGTTCTTCTGCGTATTCTTGCCACCTCTTCTTAATATCTTCTGCTTCTGTTAGGTCCATACCAGTTCTGTCCTTTATCGAGCCCATCTTTGCATGAAATGTTCCTTTGGTATCTCTGATTTTCTTGAAGAGATTCCTAGTCTTTCCCATTCTGTTGTTTTCCTCTATTTCTTTGCATTGATTGCTGAGGAAGGCTTTCTTATCTCTTCTTGCTATTCTTTGGAACTCTGCATTCAGATGTTTATATCTTTCCTTTTCTCCTTTGCTTTTCGCTTCTCTTCTTTTCAGAGCTATTTGTAAGGCCTCCCCAGTATAGAATTATAAATTTTAGAATTCGAAAGTAACATTAGTTATCATAGTGTAGGGTTGACAAACTTATCAGTTAAAGTCTTGCCTGCCATCTATTTTTGTAAACTTCATTGGAACATAGCCACACTCATTTGTTTACTTATAGTCCATGGCTGCTTTTCCACTGCAGTGACATAGTTAAGTTGTTGTGACAGAGATGGAATGGGCCTAAAAGCCCACAATATTTGCTATCTGGCCCTTTACAGAAGTTTGCCAAGCTTTAAATCTAGTCCAGCCAACTAATTTTTTGAAGGTTTTAAAATACAAACTCAGTTTTTCTTATTGGATTATTATATAATCCAATTATTATATAAGTATATAATTATTATATAATCCAATTTTTATATAATCTTATATTATTTAGGGTATATATTTCTTCTTAGATAAATTCTTAAAGTTAGTGGCTTTTAAGGAATTTTATCCATTTAATCAAGTTTTATATGAGAAACTTGTTTGTAGCAGTCTCTTATTATCCCTTCAGTGTTTGTGGGGAGTCTATAGCCATATTCTGTAATTCATTTCTAGTGTAGGTAATTTGTGTCTAGACTCTCCATTTTCTTTGCCAGTCTTGCTGTAGGTTTATCAATTCTATTTATCTTTTGAAAGAACCAGCTTTTTATGGTTTCATTGTGTGTGTGTTTTTCCTCCGTTATTTTTAATTTCACTGATTTCTGTTCTTCATTGTTTCTTCTGTTTCCTTTAGGTTTATTTTGTTCTTTTTCTAGTTCCTTGAGGTAGGAAATTAGGTTATTGACTTGAGACCTTTTCTCTTTTTTAGTGTTAAGATTTAGGGCAGATTTCCATATAAGCCCCGCTTTGTCTTCATATTTCATTTTTGTTTAGTTTAAAATGTTTAAAAATTTTCCTTGAGTTTTATTCTTTGACCAATGGATTATTTGGAAGTACATTATGTTTAGTTTCCAAGTATTTTCTTGTTCTATTTCTGTTACTGATTTCTTGTGTATGTGTGTGCACAGTCGTGTCTGACTTTTTGTGACCCCGTGGACTGTAGCCCACTCTTCTCCTCTGTTGGGTGGGTTGCCATTTCCTACTCTAGGGGATCTTCCCGACCCAGGGATCGAATCCTTATCTCCCACGTTGACAGGCGGATTCTTTACCTCTGTGCCGCTTAGGAAGCCTTTACTAATTCCTAGCTTAATTCAAATTCAGTATGGTCAGAGAACATATTTTGCGTGACTTTAGTATTTTTAATTACTTATTGAGATTTGTTTTATGACCCAGTAGTGCTACCTTTGTGATGTTCTATCTGTACTTGACTATGGGGTTTTTTTTTTTGCTATTGTTGGTTGGAGTGTTCTTTTAATATATATGCTAATTAGATTCAGGTTGATGACATTGACTGATTCAGTTGGTTTAGTACTTCTGTACCTTGATTGTTTGTTTATTTGTTTATTTAGAGTCTGCTTGTTCTGATAGTTACTGAGACAGATAGAGCCCTGTCTGCCAACTATAATTGTGACTTTGGCCCTTTTTCATTTCAGTTCTCAAGATTGCTACTCTGTATTCTCTCCAGGGTTTTTAGTTGCATTCATTGGGATAGACAGGGTAGAATGTGTTTACCCCATCTTAATCAGAACTAAAACCAATCACCTATTTTCAAAACAGCCTAAAACCTGGAGGTAACTTGGCCCTGATCATACCCAGGTAAGAGTAGTTAAGATTAGAATTGAGACTTCTGATTTTTAGTCCAGAGCTATTTTTGGTGGTCCCTTTCGTATGTAATGCCGAGGATGGTAGGTAATAATGCTTACATCGAATAGGTATCATTAAAGCTTGATCCAGGATAGCTGTTTTCTCAGCTGTGAGACAGCCATTAATAGCTGCCCTTCTGCCTGACTTTGTTAGAAGGCACAGAGAACCATTCAAGAACAAGCAAAATGAAGAAGATGGGAAAACTGATGGTGGCAATGCAAAATATCAAAACGCCTTGAGAGAAAAGAGCATTAAATGAACTGTAGCCTGGAACAAGGTGAACAGGGATCTGGGTCGTCAGTGACTGAAGCTGCTGTCCTGTCTTCTTGGCTCTGCGTGATATCTTGGTTTCTTGCTCTGTCTATAGCAGAGAGCCAAAACAGCAGTCTCCACCCTCAGTCTGCATGATCTTGTAGTTCAAGCATCTAATCTTAGCTGACAGAGGATCTTATTCCCACCCCACCTCATTTGAGTGTGGAAAGGAAAAGGGATGCCATGTTTGACGTGAGCATAAAACTAGAAAATGCTGTGTATGTGTGTAAATTGGTATTGTTTTGGAAAATTAATAATACAGTTCCTCCTTCCTCATCTATTCTTTTTACTTTTGGCAAAGTTGTCATGTTGAGAATAAATCGATTCATTAAAAATAGTTTCATTGTTTAAATGTAGCAAATTAGGCTTTTTTTTTTTTTTTTAATAAAATAAGCCTGTTTGTCTAGAATACCCATATAGGACAAAATGTTAAATTAAAAGCTTATCAATCATAACTTTCTATCCTAATATTTTCTGTCCAATGATCTTAAAATTTTTTTTTTTTAATTTAAATTGGGTGTTTTAGAGGACCTAAGGTAGTTAGTTAAAAAGAACTCATTGAGTTTCCAGACTGTCCTTGCCAGAGAGAGATGTAGCCCTGGCTGCCAGGAAATTTCTTTCTGTGATTTCATGCCTGCTCTCTTGAAAGTTACTTTGGTTTTTGTATTTCTTCATCACAAAAATCAGTGGAATGTGATGTTTTTCTTCTCTGGATGTCCCTTTTATTTTTTATGTTGAATCTGTGTTCACATCAGATGACTGCTAAATAAGTACTTGACAGCTGATAATTTACTTATTTTAAAGTGGAATATTCAGTATTTAGAACCAGAGACTGCTAAGAACGGATTTTGTTTGGTCATTCTCTGAAAACAGCATAAGACCTTTTCATAATGGTGTAATTTGGAAATGTACCATAAAGAAGATATTTCACTTGAGTTGCTTTATGCTAAAATAATAACTAGTCAGTAAATTATCTTACAAGTATTATTTTCAGGTGGAGTGAAGTGATTGACCTCCTGGTTTTACTCCAGTTGCAGATATTCTAACTCCAGGTTTTATAATTTGCAGTTTGTACCTATAGATGCAGTGTGGCATCTGACTTCAAGGCTTCCTTGCTAATTGTTCTTTAAATTTAACTCCAGAACTTACTTATCCTGAATTACTTCTCCCTGCTTTGAAGGAGAATTATTGGTTTTGTAAACTCACATAAACTCATCCTCTAGGAATAAAAAGATCTGTGTTTTGACTTGCCCTTGTTTCTATATGAACATTGCATAACCTGAAATATTTTATAAGAAAAATTCTAGATGTTTGATCAGTGTACCCAACTATAATTTTTAAAGCTCCTGACAATAAATGCACTTGTTTCTGGGAAATAGATGTATGTGTTTATGTTGCCTTTAAGATTCTGTATTGGTGAAAATACTGGAAAATAGTTTTTTTAAAGTTGGTCATTTATAGGTACTCTTACTGAGTCACTTTTTTGGTGATAAAGGAATCCCTTGTCTCCTTAAACCTTTTCAAACATGGTTTATCTTAGGCTACCAAAATGTCTTAATTTAGGAAGTGGACTTCAAATCATTAGTAAGACATTTGTTGAATTTTTATGTTTCAAAGCAATATTGAACTTTGTAGCATTTACCAAAAACTTCCATTTAAAAGTGGAATTCTAATCATAGTGTTTGTTAAAACGGATTCCATTGACTAGCTCTTATTTGCTATCTGTAGAGCTTTCATTTTGGCAAACTCCAGAGCACGAATCAAACTTTTTTTTTTTTGACTTGGTTTTCCCTGCCAGTGCAAAGTTAATTATTTTCTTAAAACCACTCTGAATCAAGAATTACAGTAGTTTGGGAATTCTCTGGTGGTCCAGTGGTTAGGACTCTGCCCTACCACGATCCCTGGTTAGGGAACTAAGATCCCACCCATGCTGCTGCTGCTGCTAAATTACTTCAGTCGTGTCCGACTCTGTGCCAACCCCATAGACAGCAGCCCACCAGACTCCCCTGTCCCTGGGATTCTCCGGGCAAGAACACTGGAGTGGGTTGCCATTTCCTTCCCCAATGCGTGAAAGTGAAGTGAAGTTGCTCAGTCATGTCCAGCTCTTCGTGACCCCATTGTAGCCTGCCAGGCTCCTCCGTTCATGGGATTTTCCAGGCAAGAGTACTGGAGTGGGTTGCCATTGCCTTCTCTGCCCACCCATGAGGTATAGCCAGAAAAATAAAAAAGTTTTATTAGTTTTAGGGTTTTGATGATAAAGGCCAGTAACTGTATATTTGCAATTTGAGGTTTTGGACAAATGACAGTTCTTTTAACCCTCAAGATTTGACCATCCAGAGATGAACATAGGTTTATGATGAATGCCTTATGAAATAACATGATGTTGTAGATTTGTTTTAAAATACCCTACCCCAAAACTAACAAAACTATTATAAACAAGAAAGCAGAAAGTTGATGGCTGGTAATACTGCATAAGGAAGTTCTTTTTACTAGTCTTAATCTTTTTGGATGTTTGAAAAAATCCCATAATAAAAGTTAAAAGGCATATCTTATTATTATGGTTATTTGAGTAGATGCCGGCATATTAGATATTTAAGGGCACAGTCTTTGCCATGTCTTACAGCCTTTCTGTGGAGAAGGCAATGGCACCACATTCCAGTACTCTTGCCTGGAAAATCCCATGGATGGAGGGGCCTGGTGGGCTGCAGTCCATGGGGTCACTAGGAGTCAGACATGACTGAGCAACTTCACTTTCACTTTTCACTTTCATGTATGCATTGGAGAAGGAAATGGCAACCCACTGCAGTGTTCTTGCCTGGAGAATCCCAGGGACGGGGAGCCTGGTGGGCTGCCGTCTATGGGGTCGCACAGAGTCGGACACGATTGAAGTGACTTAGCAGCAACAGCGGCACAGCCTTTCTGAAGGCATTTGTTGGTCTTGCAGAGTCTAAAAGAGCTTGCTTTATTCTATCCAGCCCCCTTCTCAGTCCCCAGTTCTTAGGTTAATTAATTCTCTTGGGAATTTGTATGGAAAAATTAATGAGAAAACGATGCAGTTAGTAAATGAAAACTGAAGTAAGAACTTATGCCATTAAGTAGAGTCAAGGTCTTGAGGGGTCATGGCAAAATGAATTTGTGGGTGGGCAGCAGCTGTGAATTAGTTAGGCCCCATGGAGGGTAACGTTGGGTCAGGCATTTGAGACTGGAGAGTGGTGCAGCCAGTTAGGAGGATCCTAGGCTTCCTGTATTGCTTCTGAGGCCCGTTGCCCAGCTGTGCTTGGTTTCTTGTGCATTTGTCCTTGAAGTAAACCCTTTGTCACTGTATTTGATTTGAGTTCCTTGATTCTTTAAAAGGAGTGTAACTAGTGTAGTCATTGAATGATGCAGTGTTCTAGGCTAAATTGTTAGCAAGCACTTTTTTTAGAAGGTCAGAAATGGTTGTTACTTAATCATCTAGGCGTTCTGTAGTCTACTGTCTCAAGCATTATCACAGCCATTGCCCTCCCCTGAATCATAGTTTTAAAGCTCTATCATGTGTAGTAAGAAATTTTTGTTTATCTATACTTGACTGTTGTATAATTTAGTAGTGATGTTGCCTTTGTTGTTCACTAAACTTTGAACAGAATATAATAAATGACAGTAATTAGCCAGGCCTGCCCCCCCACCCCCCATCACATGACTTATCTCCTATAGACTTCCTACTGATTAAGAAGTTGCCTCAGCACAATTTTAGGTGGCTTTAACAGTATTTTGTTGGCCATAATGGTTTCAGATTCCTTGCTTTCACTGTTGATTATGAAAATACATGGCCTCTAGCTAGGGAACACGGTGCTTGAATATAAACATTCTTTGTACTGTTGCGTTCCCCCCTCTTTTTTTTTTTTTTTTAGCACTCTTTTTGTGGGCAAAAACCAGAATGAGGCAATCTGGCTTAGAAGAGATAATGCTGGTGCAATAAAGTTTTTTAAAAAAGCACAAATGAAATTATTTTATTATAAAACACTGGAGCAAGTCTAAGACTATACCAAATAGGGTATTCAAAGACAGAAAGACAAGGTTGGCATTGAAGAGTGGGTGAAGGGAGAAACAACAGTAATAGATATAGAATCAGCAATTAATTATTGTACAGGGGATGGCAAACCTGGCTTGATGGGAACGAAGAACCCTTAAGGTACCATTTCACAAGGAAGATTTGCTAGAAGCAGTCCTCTTTTCTCCTGTTAGTGGGTGGCTCGCTGACAGTTAGAGGTGTTGGGAAATGTTTGCTTTTTCCCCTTTAATTTGCACCAATGTAGAAAGTTACTATTCCAATTCTAGTGATAAAGGGCTTATGGAGAGAGGAGTTTTAATCATATTACTTTTATATTATAACATCTTTGATTGACAGCATTCTTGTAAGGTGGTTTTAGCCTTTGATATATTTCCTCAGGCCCCAAAAAATGATCTACTAAAGCAGAAAGGAATGAAACCATTGCATTTAGCCTCTAGACAGCGACACATTAAGGACTAATGACTGCCAAAAGGAAATGTCAGCCACTGAGCTAGTCTACTTTGTTGGCAGCCGAAAATCTGGTAAATCAAGTTTTTGGGGTGTATATTTAATGTGGGTGGAAGAAAAGAGTGTCTTACATTCTTTAAGGCCCTGTTAATTTTGGCACAGTTGGACTTGGAGCCCGTTTCTACTTTTCTAAACCCAAGAAAGGCACGTGCCATAGAATAAGGATGATTACTTATTATGTAGATAGTATTGGATAGACACATTTTAAAATGTGTTTGTAGGCTTTGTTTTTATGTATTTTTGTTTGTCGAGGGAATGTAGTTAAGAGTTGATTGCCTTGATACCCTTTTTCACAAACAGAAATTACCTGAAGAATGGATAAAATTGTGATTGTGGAGGTTTAAGGAACAAATTTAGACTGAATACTAAAAATTACTTTTAAGAAAAGGACAACAAATTTAGGGCATTAATACTTAAAACCAAGTATGCTCACTGTGTCCTGGATATTGAAACTTTAATGTTGATACTTAAATATTCACATCTAATGATTGGAAGAGTGATAGCTAAAGGGTATATACAGGGCTCCTTTTTAGGTGGTAAAAATGTTCTAATGGTAATGGTTGTATATATCTGTGAATATACTTTATAAAACATCAAGTGGTATACTTTACCTGGGTGAGTTATATATCAATTATGTCTTAATATATACATTATAATAAGTACATATATCTTAATACATATCTTAATAAAGCTGTTTAAAATAGTCACATGCTTTTTCACATGTATGTATCCTAATGATGTGATGAGTTTTTTAAATTATATTTTCTATAGATTGATGCAACTTGTTTATCCTGTGTGAAGCAGACTGTTTTCCCCGTTTTGAGGTGGGGCCTGTGTCTGTTATTGCCGTCAGAATGACTTTGGCCACATTAAAAGCCTACATTGTGTATTTAAGTTGGCCTCTTTAATTTTCTGGCTTTGTGTTGAACAAACTAATGGCTGTAATTTTCTGTGGCTATTTCATCTAAATTATGAATATGTCAAGTAAAGAATTGTTGAATCAAAAATAATTTTAAAAACTGAGAAATCAGATTGAACATGTGTCATTTCAGAGTGACTATTTTTATTTTTATTTCGTCTCTGAAAAAGTGGTGAATCTGTACAATATGCATATTGATGGCCCTTAAGCTATCACATTTTAAGTACTATGGACTTTTTAATGTGATGATTCTGCATATATATAATCACTAGAATTTGATTAGCTTAGAACTCTAAGAACTTTGAAAAGGAATCAGCTTTTGTATTAATTACATAGTCTTTTTAGAGTAAAAACTTTTTTTGATCACAGGAATATAAAGGATTTGAAGGAGGGATTTTGATAGAAATAGTGGTTCTCATTAAATTATATATATCTCATAGCTATGTTCTTGGCCCACTTGGCCCAAAAAAGATGTAGCAGAGGTTGTAAGTGAAGTGGCTTGTGTAAAGCAATATTACTTTGTTAGCCTATAATAGATTTTTTTTTTCCTTTGTGGGTTATTATTTGTAGATCAACCGTATGGCTCTTCAGTTTGTGTCAAACTGGCTTTTTCTGATCTTTGTGCTACACCTACCGAAACAGCATGGTTGCTGCTATAGGGTTTGCTTGTGGAGTTAAACTGCAGATCTGTCAGGTGAACCCAAGGGGCTTATGTATGGTAAAATTTAGGCAGAAGTTATCAGCCTTCTTCCAGCTTTCAGTGATTCTTGGACTTCAGAAGTATGTTCAGTTCCATCATAGAAATCAACAACAACTATACAAGCTTAAAATAACTCGTGTATAAAATATATATAAAATTACAGTTACTAACAAGGGTTCAAATTAACCATAATGACTTCTTTTCAGCGTTTTTCCATTTATGTTAACCTGCTAGGTAGTTAGTACATTTTATTTCCCAGTGTTTTCTACCAGACCAAACTGTTAGAGGCTCCAAAAACATTCATATGAGAGAAGGAATTTTCAGAAGTTCTTAAGCTTTTTCTGAAACAAGGGGGAAAACTGTAAACATTCATTTTTAGCTGTCATAATTTCTTACTTAAAATGTCAGTTGAAATAGACAAATATAATCTCTTTTCCCCAGTTTTTGTTGTCACTTTGTTTGGGGATATTTGTACCTCTTCCCTTTTTTTTTCCCCTTAAAGAAGACTCTCAGAGAGAAGCTTGATGATAGAATTTCAGGCACAATGGCAGAAAGTAAGAAAAGATGTGTTTTGGTAGATACAGTCACCCTCAGATCAGTGTGGACAGGTGTTTGTGAAGCCTATTTTGAGTAGGGAATCTCTCTCTTAAGCTGATGTCCTGGGAGACAGAGCAAATGTTCTCTGCCCCAAGTAAATTTTCAATGGATTATAGAAAGGGACTATTTGAGTAGCTCTAGCTCTTAGTTCTGTTGTTGCTGCTTGGAGTTTGGTTCTGATGATGTTGATATTTCTTTATCTGGGGCTGAGGAGTTGAATAGAAGCTGAAAATGACAAAGATTGTATATGCTAGTGGATTTCTCATTAGTTGTGAAGTTGTCAGGGATGATTGTGTACATGCTCAGTTAGTTTGTGTCTGACTCTTTGAAACCCCATGGAATGTATCTACTAGGGTCCTCTGCCATGGAATTTTCCAGGCAAGAACACTGGAGTGGGTTGCCATTTCCAACTCCAAGGGATCTTCTCCACCCATGGATTGGACTTAGATCTCTTGAGTCTCCTGCATTGGCAGGCTCATTCTTTACCACGGCTCCACCTAATGTTGCTTATGTTTTTGCAGAGAAATCAGGTGTCTCCTCTGTGTGTTTAAAATTCTTTTTGCTTTGTTGGGATTTAGAGGCCTACTCTAGGGTGGTGAAATCTACCTAATTGGAAGCTTTGTTTTCCATCCAGAGATCTTTCAACTCTGTGTTTACTGGTATTTTAATGGTTTAATGTTTAATGGTTGGCATTAAGGTAAATTTCTTATTGAAAGGATTGTCAGTGGAGTGATGTTGTTCTGTTTCTTGACAGCTTCACTGAACAGGAAGAGTCACTCCCCAATCTCGGTCGTCTCAACACTGAGTTCAGGATGATGGTTGTGCCTACGCACACAGCTTGGTTGGGAGCTTGTGAAACAGCCCCTCCTGTTCTTACTACTGCTACGACTACCACTACTATTCTAATAAAGTTTAGAATTTTAAATGGTTAATACTTTAAGGCCTCTGTTTTTTATTTTTACCTGTCCTGCTTTCCAGTGATTTCTTAGAGTAGTTGCATTTCTCCTGCTGAGTCAAAGAGCTTAATTCTACCCTTCCTCCCTTTACCTTCTCCTCTCCTCTCTCTTTGCAGTGGTCAAATTCATTTGGAGAATCTTTTCTTTCTTATGTGCATTCTGGTAATAATATCTGAAGATTGTATTAATTTTTAGCAAATACACCCCTACTGAGTGTTGCAGAGGTTATTTTATTTCTTTCCATTTGTTTTAACTGTCTTGCCTGAAGTTGGTGGCCTTATTCCCAGATTCATAATATATTCTCCTTACTGTTAAAACATATACTTTGCTTGGGTCTGGCATACTTTATAGATAATTCCAAGTTTCCTGGCATGGAGAAGCGAGGCTCTTGACTGTCAGTGTTCATTCTCTGAATTGAGTTTTGTATAGGCATCTCTGTATAAAATCACCTCATTATTCTTTCCTGCTCATTTTAGATTTATTTGGTGACTGCATTTGAAGTAGATTTCTAAAAATTTGAATACTATGACTATCTATATAGTTTCTTTTCTTGTTCTCTCTTTTTTTTTCTTTTCTTTATTGCTTTTTGTTTGGCTGTGCCTTGTGGCATGTGGGAACTTAGCTCCCTGACCAGGGGTCCAGTCTGAGTTGGAAGCACAGAGTCTAAATCACTGGACCACCAGGAGGTCCCTTTCATTCGTTTTTCTACAAGTCACGTTGGTTTGTTCTCTGTAGTTTATTGAAACTTCTTTCTAGCACCAGAAAATGATGTTATGAATAAAACTTTTTCTAGTCTTAATAAACTCACTAGCTCACTGTTTAAGAGAATTTACACTCCCTAGAGCTGGTTAAATAATTAACCGAAACAATGTTTAGGTGTTGCATATGTAGTATTAAAAAGACACTAGAACAGGTAATGTGAAGTCTAGAAGGTTTCTTTACCCTTTGATATTTATAATCTTTATTTCTTTTTAGAGTTCTAAAATGGCTGAAGGGAAAAATCTTTGTAGTTAAGCTGGGCTGACTTAGAAGTGAGGCATGTGGGCTGGCTGACATCATCAGTCTTCACTTAGGAGATATGAACAGTTGCCTTCAGATGTTATCTGTGAACTTACTCATCGGATTAATGGTTAGTTGCTTCAGAAATGATATGGGAAACTGGGGAAGTGTTTCATTTGCTGACTCTGATAGGTTTGTTTTGAAAAATGTAGGTCTTTATTGTTAAGCTGAGATCCTTATGACTACGGTATTGCTTTCTACCTAATAAAAGGGATTTTAATTTTTAAAATAGGTAATATATTTACATAGTGCAAAATTAAAAGGGTATAAAAGAGTATAGTGAGTATATATGAAGTCCCCTTTCATTCCTGTTCTCTAGCCATCCATTTTTTTCTTCTTATATTTTGTTTCCTTCCAGAAATGTTTTCTGTAGATACAGTAAAGTGTATACACACACACACACACACACACCCCATTAAAGATGTCTGTTTTGAGAGTTCAGTTCAGTTCAGTTCAGTTGCTCAGTCGTGTCCGACTCTATGTGACCCCATGAATCGCAGCACGCCAGGCCTCCCTGTCCATCACTTAATTGTAAAAGAGACTTTAAGATAATCTCCTGACTTCTGCTTGGGTTCCCCACCCCCCTCCAGAAGTGTTTCCTTAAGTATATTCTTTGCTCATATGACCACTGAATTGTATTCCACAGCCCCCTTTTTTGGTCAGAAGTTTCTGCAATCTTTTCTCACTCTTAGGAAAGCTGTTTCCTGTTTGTCATTGCTTTCCTGCTACTTTCTTAGGTATTTAATCTGTGACCTCTCTTTTATTCTCTCTACTGGGGCATCAGTTTCGGTCCCTTATTGTAATGAAGTCTAAACCTCACATGCTTGGAATGTAGTCATTGTGTCTTTCATGTCTGAATTGTTTTTCAACCAAGTCAGATTGAGTAGCCCTAGGCTAGCTGCTCGATTATTGACTGTTTTGTATAATATTGAGGTTACTTCTCTTTAACAAATAATTACTATTATGACAGCACATCTTAGTGTATTATCTGTATAGCCAATAGGCATTTACTGTTCTCTTTGAAATGTTTATTTCAGAGTGTCAGATCTCTACGCTTCATAATTTATTACCTTTTCTCATCACAGATGGTTTATAGTAGTCTTCATTCACTATAATAATTTTCAAGGTTTTATCATTTCACTATAGTCTCTTTCAGTTTTGCATATCTGAGAATTCCTGTGGTCTTTAAATCCTAACTCTGGCTCTTGTCCAGAAAAAACATTGAATGATGGTTTCTGGTTTTAGAGCCCCAAAGATAATACCTCTATGACTTTTTTTGCCTATTAACCACTACTGGGGGGTGGGGAACCCTGTCTAATAAGTCTTTTTGTGACAGATAGTAGTTTCTGCTTTCTAATATTGGACCTTTAACTTCAGCCATAACAGAAGGAGTTTTTAGATTCAGTTTAGGGGATATTGTGCATTGCCTATAGCCATGGTAAAAATACTCCCACACTGTGCTATAGGAAGAAAGACTATTAATAAACAAAAAGTACTCTTTGCCTTGTGCCAGTGGAAAACATGCAGTAGGGTAATCAGTGATAGGTGCCTGGGGAGTGCAGTTTTAGGGATACTTTCACAAAATATTCTGTGTTGAGTATATCATAGGTGATCAGGAGAGGGGAACCCATGTTGCCTTCACTGGGCTCCTATCTCACTGAGCCTCTCTTCTTATATTGCTGGACACTATTATGCTTGATCTCTGACACCTGGGCTTTTAGGTCCCTAAACTTCACATCTTCAGTTGATTTTCCAGTTGATCAAGGCAACTGGTCATCTTGGTAAGTTACGCTGCAGTGCTTGTGGGTAAAGGTGAACCATGATGGGAATGCATGGTTTCTGTCTTTAAGTCGGAGAGATACTTATTATAGGTACAACTGGTTAATGTGGGTGGTGCCCAGTCAGCATGCTGTTGTACTGGGGCAGGATTCTGGAAGCCTCTATCAGGCTTGGCATTAACCTTTTAAGTATTGGTGTGGGTGTGTGTGTGTGAGATATTGCAGCACTTTTAACAGTGCCTCAGTGCATTCTCATGAGTATGGGCCTTGCCTGTGGGGCTGTGGGCTATTAGCCACCCCTGACCCCTGCCTCCATCAACATTTCCTGCTTCCAGGCTCAGTTCAGGGAGCTACTTTCACCTCTTTCTTGGCAATTTTCCAGGACAGCGATTCCAGCCTCTTTCCCACTGTACATCCTCTTTTCACTGCCTTCATTCTTTTTTCTGTCCCACCCCCTCTTTTCTACACTGTCGTACTTTCCTTCCCAGGATCCAGTGAATCTGGTGATTGAGTTCAGATCAGTTGCTCAGTTGTGTCCGACTCTTTCTGACCCCATGAATCGCAGCACGCCAGGCCTCCCTTTCCATAACCAGCTTCCAGAGTTCACTCAGACTCACGTCCATCGAGTCAGTGATGCCATCCAGCCATCTCATCCTCTGTCGTCCCTTTCTCCTCCTGCCCCCAATCCCTCCCAGCATCAGGGTCTTTTCCAATGAGTCAACTCTTCGCATGAGGTAGCCAAAGTACTGGAGTTTTAGCTTTAGCATCATTCCTTCCAAAGAAATCCCAGGGCTGATCTCCTTCAGAATGGACTGGTTGGATCTCCTTGCAGTCCAAGGGACTCTCAACAGTCTTCTCTAACACCACAGTTCAAAAGCATCAATTCTTTGGCACTCAGCCTTCTTCACAGTCCAACTCTCATATCCATACATGACCACAGGAAAAACCATAGCCTTGACTAGCCGGACCTTTGTTGGCAAAGTAATGTCTCTGCTTTTGAATATGCTATCTAGGTTGGTCATAATGTTCCTTCCAAGGAGTAAGCGTCTTTTAATTTCATGGCTGCAATCACCATCTGCAGTGATTTTGGAGCCCAGAAAAATAAAGTCTGACACTGTTTGCACTGTTTCTCCATCTATTTCCCATGAAGTGATGGGACCGGATGCCATGCTCTTTGTTTTCTGAATGTTGAGCTTTCTAAGCCAGCTTTTTCACGCTCCTCTTTCACTTTCATCAAGAGACTTCTTAGTTCCTCTTCACTTTCTGCCATAAGGGTGGTGTTATCTGCATATCTGAGGTTATTGATATTTCTCCCGGCAATCTTGATTCCAGCTTGTGCTTCTTCCAGCCCAGCGTTTTTCATGATGTACTCTGCATAGAAGTTAAATAAGCAGGCTGACACTATACAGCCTTGACGTACTCCTTTTCCTATTTGGAACCAGTCTGTTGTTCCATGTCCAGTTCTAACTGTTGCTTCCTGACCTGCATACAGATTTCTCAAGAGGCAGGTCAGGTGGTCTGGTATTCCCATCTCTTTCAGAATTTTCCACAGTTTATTGTGATCCACACAGTTAAAGGCTTTGGCATAGTCAGTAAAGCAGGAAATAGATGTTTTTCTGGAACTCTCTTGCTTTTTCCATGATCCAGCAGATGTTGGCAATTTGATCTCTGGTTCCTCTGCCTTTTCTAAAACCAGCTTGAACACCTGGAAGTTCACGGTTCACGTACTGCTGAAGCCTGGCTTGGAGAATTTTGAGCATTACTTTACTAGCGTGTGAGATGAGCACAACTGTGTGGTAGTTTGAGCATTCTTTGGCATTGCCTTTCTATGGGATTGGAATGAAAACTGACCTTTTCCAGTCCTGTGGCCACTGCTGAGTTTTCCAAATTTGCTGGCATATTGAATGCAGCACTTTCACAGCATCATCTTTCAGGATTTGAAAGAGCTCAACTGGAATTCCATCACCTCCACTAGCTTTGTTCGTAGTGATGCCCTCTAAGGCCCGCTTGACTTCACATTCCAGGATGTCTGGCTCTAGATGAGTGATTACACCAACGTGATTATCTGGGTCGTGAAGATCTTTTTTGTACAGTTCTTCTGTGTATTCTTGCCACCTCTTCTTAATATCTTCTGCTTCTCTTAGGTCCATACCATTTCTGTCCTTTATCGAGCCCATCTTTGCATGAAATGTTCCCTTGGTATCTAATTTTCTTGAAGAGATCCCTAGTCTTTCCCATTCTGTTGTTTTCCTCTATTTCTTTGCATTGATTGCTGAGGAAGGCTTTCTTATCTCTCCTTGCTATTCTTTGGAACTCTGCATTCAGATGCTTATATCTTTCCTTTTCTCCTTTGCTGTTTGCTTCTCTTCTTTTCACAGCTATTTGTAAGACCTCCCCAGACAGCCATTTTGCTTTCTTGCATTTCTTTTCCATGGGGATGGTCTTGATCCCTCTCTCCTGTACAATGTCACGAACCTCCATCCATAGTTCATCAGGCACTCTATCAGATCTAGTCCCTTAAATCTATTTCTCACTTCCACTGTATAATCATAAGGGATTTGATTTAGGTCATACCTGAATGGTCTAGTGGTTTTCCCTACTTTCTTCAATTTAAGTCTGAATTTGGTAATAAGGAGTTCATGATCTAAGGCACAGTCAGCTCTTAGTCTTGTTTTTGTTGACTGTATAGAGCTTCTCCATCTTTGGCTGCTAAGAATATCAATCTGATTTCGGGGTTGACCATCTGGTGATGTCCATGTGTAGAGTCTTCTCTTGTGTTGTTGGAAGAGGGTGTTTGTTATGACCAGTGCATTTTCTTGGCAAAACTCTATTAGTCTTTGCCCTGCTTCATTCCGTATTTCAAGGCCAGGTTTGCCTGTTACTCCACGTGTTTCTTGACTTCCTACTTTTGCATTCCAGTCCCCTATAATGAAAAGGACATCTTTCTTGGGTGTTAGTTCTAAAAGGTCTTGTAGGTCTTCATAGAACTGTTGAACTTCAGCTTCTTCAGCGTTACTGGTTGGGGCATAGACTTGGATTCCTGTGATATTGAATGGTTTGCCTTGGAAACGAACGGAGATTATTCTGTCGTTTTTGAGATTGCATCCAAGTACTGCATTTCGGACTCTTTTGTTGACCATGATGGCTACCCCATTTCCTGCCCGCACTAGTAGATATAATGGTCATCTAAGTTAAATTCACCCATTCCAATCCATTTCAGTTCGCTGATTCCTAGAATGTCGACATGCACTCTTGCCATCTCTTGTTTGACCACTTCCAATTTACCTTGATTCTTGGACCTGACATTCCAGGTTCCTATGCAATATTGCTCTTTACAGCATCGGACCTTGCTTCTATCACCAGTCACATCCACAACTGGATATTGTTTTCGCTTTGTCTTGTTTTCGGTAAGTCTCTTCATTCTTTCTGGAGTTATTTCTCCACTCTTCTCCAGTAGCATATTGGGCACCTACTGACCTGAGGAGTTCATCTTTCAGTGTCCTATCTTTTTTTGTCTTATCATACTGTTCATGGGGTTCTCAAGGCAAGAATACTGAAGTGGTTTGCCATTCCCATCTCCAGTGGACCACATTCTGTCAGACCTCTCCACCATGACCCTCCCATCTTGGGTTGCCCCACGGGCATGGCTTAGTTTCATTGAGTTAGACAAGGCTGTGGTCCTAGTGTGATTAGATTGACTAATTTTCTGTGAGTATGGTTTCAGTGTGTCTGCCCCCTGTATAGTAATCTGGTGGTTACTATAGTTTAATTATAGCTGCTTTTTAGACTCTATATTACCTTTTAAAATACAATTATAAGAAATTAGGATTCACTTTTAACAGGTACAATTGTACAATACAGAAATTATAAAGTCAAAGATAATTCTTTTAAAATTTATATACACCCATACACACGTACATAGCTTTCTACACAGGCGAAACGAACTGTACAGGGAAGGGAATTCTGAATTGGCTAAATTGACCCAACACAAGTCCATCACAATCTTTCATTTGCTTGATGTGAGATAAATGCTCCAATGTTTCTTCCGGTTGGACGTATGTTTATAATTGTTCATTAAATAAGCTATTGCTGTGTGTGTATATGCAGAAGTAGTACCCAAAAAAGAGAAAAGATTGTTTTATTCTGGTTCTAGGAAAAGACTTTTCAAATGAGAGTATCATATAAATTGACATAATCCAAGTACAGATTCCTTTGTAAAAATTTCATGGTTGAATACAAAGTTAATTGCCTAACTTTGAGCTTCTGTATAATTTTCCAAAAAGATTTTTCCCCCACACAGGCTATTTTAGTTGTTTAGGAATAGAAGTCATTTGTCTTGGAAGGAAAGGGAAGAAGCCCAATCATAGAGCTGGTTTAGTGTAGGGTTTCAGAACATTTCCTTCTATATAACATTCTATGGTAAACTTGTCTTTCACAATTCTCATTGACATCACATCTGCAGGATTTCTATACTTGTAAATAATTTTAAGAATGTTTGTTTTTATTTTTACCTATGTCTGCAGAATTTGGGTATCTGTAGTTTACTTATGGACATACAAGTTCTTGAATGCAAATATTGAATGTAACTATACATATTCAAGCAAGAGCATCTTTCTTTAATCAAGTAAAAATGTTGGTACAAGACTTGAAATCAGAGAGAGGTGCCAAAGTTTAGAAAAAAAATATTCGACAAGAAATGAGCTAAATAATGGCATTCTCTTTGAGACAAATAAAAGCTGTTTTATTTTGTCTTGACATAGGTCTTTTTACTTCCGTTTTTCCCCAACTGAACACAGAGGACTTGTGCCTATTGAAATACCCTCGTCCATAGACTTAGGTTAAAAGTGTAAATGCTTGAAAGCTCTCAAGTAAGGAAAGGCTGAATGAGTAGGCTGCCAAGCGTCACCGGAGAGAAACTTAAGTGAGAGAAGAGGAGGAAGAAAGAACAGTTCGACAAACTCCTCTGGCTGCAGTAGTGTAAAATACAGACATTTTGTGATACAGTGACAGTAAAGAATTTTACGGTGGGATTCATTTGACCTACTGTGTCCCTGTGTTAGGGAAAAAAAATCCCCCTAAGCCTTTCTATAGACATTTTTTCTAGTTCCTCCCCCACCCCCCTTCACCGGACTAATTTGTTATGATGTCATCTTATTCTTTATCTCGTGTGGGTACTATTCATTTAAAAGGGATAAGGTTTGCTTCTATATTATACTGTATGTAGAGATATTTCTTACTTCATGGGATGTATACTGTTGATTTCTCCTTAGCTTTTCAGTGAAAATGTTTTTCACTGATATCCTCACAGTTTTGAGTACCAGTTGTAACCATTGACAGATGTTTTCAATTTCACAGACAAAAAGGTTTGAGTTCAGACTGTGAAGAGCAAATCTGATCTCTACAATGACCAAACCCCATGACTGGCCTTTTCACCAAGCTAACTAACCAGCCAGTTGTATATATAAAAGTTATTGTGGATGTGGGAAATTGTAGATACTCCAATAGAAACCCTGTAATACCAATACAGAAAATATAATACAGGCTCAAGAGGGAGCATGTATATAGTTTATATATATTATTAAGACTGATTTAAATTGTATGGCAGAAACCAACTCAACATTCTAAAGCAGTTATCCTCCAGAAAAAAAGAGAAAATCTAATACATAGTGGGTAAAACATTTTCCCCCACCTGTCTCCTAAAAATTTGTATTTTGTTGAGAACTGTATTTTACCAATGGTTCTAGTTGCAGACCCTTACAGAAGATGTTTTGGTGTCTCACACATTCAGTGTTTGGTGGGTGAGACAGTGAGACAGTCTCCGTTTTTTCCGTCTCTAGCAGAAGGGGAAAGCATGTCCCTTTTTTTTTTTCTTGTAAAAAGAGCTGCAGAAAACAACAGAACTTGGTATGTGGTAGGATATCCCCATTTACAGTTTCTCCTACTTTGGTTAAATTTAAAAATAACCTGCAAGGAGAGTGAAAAAGTTGGCTTAAAGCTCAACATTCAGAAAACGAAGATCATGGCATCCGGTCCCATCACTTCATGGGAAATAGATGAGGAAACAGTGGATGACTTTATTTTTCTGGGCTCCAAAATCACTGCAGATGGTGACTGCAGCCATGAAATTAAAAGACTTACTCCTTGGAAGGAAAGTCATGACCAACCTAGACAGCATATTAAAAACCAGAAACATTACTTTGCCAACAAAGGTCCATCTAGTCAAGGCTATGGTTTTTCCAGTGGTCACGTATGGATGTGAGAGTTGGACTATAAAGAAAGTTGAGCGCTGAAGAATTGATGGTTTTGAACTGTGGTGTTGGAGAAGATTCTTGAGAGTTCCTTGGACTGCAAGAAGATCCAACCAGTCCATCCTAAAGGAAATCAGTCTTGGGTGTTCATTGAAAAGACTGATGTTGAGGCTGAAACTCTAATACTTTGGCCACCTGATGTGAAGAACTGACTCATTTGGAAAGACCCTGATGCTGGGCAAGATTGAGGGCAGGAGGAGAAGGGGACGACAGAGGATGAGATGGTTGGATGGCGTCACCAACTCGATGGACATGGGTTTGGGTCGACTCTGGGAGTTGGTGATGGACAGGGAGGCCTGGCATGCTGCGGTTCACGGGGTCACAAAGAGTCGGGCACGACTGAGCAACTGAACTTAACTGAATATAAATTATATAATTATATATATATATTATAATCTATATGCACACACACACACAATTTGGCTGCATGGCACTTGGGATCTTAGTTCCCCCATAAGAGATCAAACTTGTGACCCCTGTGCATTGCCTGCAGTGGGTGCATGGAGTCTTTTTTTTTTTTAATCGAATATAATGAGTTTATTATAGAAAACTCATCTTTATGCATTTTTTTTTTTAGCATGGAGTCTTAACTACTGGACTGCTGACGAAGTACCTTAAGTCAAAAATTATGTAGAATTCTTTGTTGTTCCGTCGCTCAGTCGTGTCCAACTCTTTGCGACCCCATGAACTGAAGCACACCAGACTTCCCTGTCCTTCACAGTCTCCTGGACTTTGTTCAAACTCATGTCCATTGAATCAGTGATGCCATCCAACCATCTTGTCCTCTGTCATCCCCTTCTCCTCTTGCTATAAATCTTTCTCAGGATCAAGGTCTTTTCCAGTGAGTTGGCTCTTTGCATCAGGTGGTCAAAGAATTGGAGCTTCAGTTTTAGCATCAGTCCTTACAGTGAATATTCAGGGTTGATTTCCTTTAGGATTGACTGGTTTGATCTCCTTGCTGTCCAAGGGGCTCTCAAGAGTCTTCTCCAGCACCACAGTTTGAAAGTATCAAATCTTTGGCATTCAGCCTTCTTTGTGGTCCATCTCTCACATCTGTACGTGACAACTGAGAAAAACTGTGACTAGATGGACCTTTGTTGGCAAAGTGATGTCTCTCCTTTTTACTATACAGTCTAGGTTTGTCATAGTTTTTCTTCCAAGGAGAAAGCGTCTTTTAATTTTGTGGCTGCAGTGATTTTGGGGCCCAAGAAAATAAAGTCTGTCAGTGTTTCCACGTTTTCCCCATCTATTTGCTGTGAAGTGATGGAACTGGATGCCTTGATTGTAGTTTTCTGAATGTTGGGTTTTAAGCCAGCTTTTTCACTCTTCTCTTTCACCTTCATCAAGAGACTGTTCAGTTCCTCTTTACTTTCTGCCATAAGAGTGGTGTTATCTGCATATCAGAGGTTATTGATATTTTTCCTGGCAGTCTTGATTCCAACTTGTGCTTCATCCAGCCTGAGAATTTCCCATGATGTACTTACTCTGCATATAAGGTAAATAAGCAAGGTGATAATATATAACCTTGATGTACTACTTTAGCAATTTTGAACCCGTCTGTGGTTCTCTGTCTGGTTCTGACTGTAGAATTCTTAAGTTTGTACAAAAAAATCTGTATATCTAATAATTTTCATGGTTTGCCTAAATAGAGAAATTTATCAGCTAGTCTTTTTTTAAAAAGGAAAAAACTGATGTATTCTTTTTTTCTCCTTTCATGTACTCTAAAAAATACACAAGTTTCTTGCACAGTTTTTCCATTTCTTTTGTACAGGTGTATTTAAAAAATTGCTCAAATTGCCCTATATGTTTTCAATTTTCCCTTCTTTTTTTTTATTTCCAGGTAGTCTTGATTGTAATGAAAATCTGGAAAAATAAAAATGTATTTTCTTATTCGACACACCGAAGAACTCTTAAAAGTATGATGGTTTCTGAGTCTTTCTAAAGAAAGAGAAAGTATTTGATTATAGACAGAACCAAAAACATGATGGTATTAAATTCGGATAGGAGATGAAAGGATTCTGAAATTCTGAAACTTGTTGCTGTTGTGAAATGTAACCCTTAAGGTGTCATTTTTTCATCTTCAATTTCTGTTATTAAGATAAGTATGTAGATAACGTTTGGGGCTTTATTAAAATTATATTGGCAGCCATTCCACAGTTTTTAAAAAAGTAGCAATTTCACTGAGGTATCTAACAGTGAAGCCATTAATGAACCTCTTATATATGAAAGTAACAGATTAAACCTTATAATAAGATTCTTTTGTAGTATGTGAGAGAGTTAAATTAGCAGGTTGTCACTACACTGTCCTCCTGCATTTCTGTTTAATATTCGTGCCATACAAGGGAATCAGAAATTATTGTTCTCAAAGTTTAAAATTTTAGCTTGCAGAGAATTCAAGAGTGCATAGTAGATTTTATTAGAGTGAAGGGAACCCAAGCAAGGGATTTGCTCCATACTTCAAAAAGTAGAAACTGGTTCTACCTTTTCTGTGTTTCATTCAGGAGAGGGAGTCCTTATTGACACTTGAAAAGAAAGTTGTAAATATGAAAACATGAAGAAACCATGTATCTTCTCAGAAAATAGTTTCAGATTGGAGATTAATAATGAAAACTTGAAATTGACATGGGAATTTGGACGCTCTATTTAGTACATGCTAGTGAAGGAATGATTTCTTACATTTTTGCCCCTCGTGCTGCCCTCATTTCTCTTGAGCAAAGCTCTGAGAGAGTCATTTGTTTTTTTCTCAACTGGCCATTGATTCTTACCCTTTGTCTGTCCTTCATATAAATCTTTTATCCGTCTTCTACAGTCTTTCTCTGATAGTTAAAATTATAGGTTTTGTTTTTCTCAGCAAAACAAGAAAAATTGCTAAAATACATTTTTCTAAATCACCACTTTGACCATCATAATTCTAGTCATCTCCACAAATCTGGACTGGCTGTTCTTGTTGACCATGTTAAATCTGAGCACCTTTCCTGGTCCCTGAAGCCCCTTGGCATTTGGACTTAGCTTTGCTCATTTACTGGTATCAGTTTGTCAGAGGGCTTTGGCCACCCCACACAGCCAGTCATATTGAAATCATGCTTGTACTTTTGTGCCTAGGTTAAGGCTGTTTTCTCCACTGCATTCTTCAGTGACCACCCCCCACCCCCATCCCCCCTTTCTAAATCCATCAGCGATCTAGGTGGCATCATCCAATTCACATTTTGGGGGCTTCTTTTATTAGTTACTTATTGACTCTTTGAAATTTAACCTCTGACTAAACTATAAACTCTTGAGGGCAAGTGCCTATATCACCTGAACATCTCATATAGTGAAAGTTGAAGTACTTGTTGAATTATTTAAATATATTACGAAGTAGTAGTAGTAATACAGGTCACACTTTAGCACTGTGTGCCAGGAATTGTTCTGAGTATTTCACACACATTCCCATTTAATCTTCTAAACATGAGCTTCATACTGTTAAGACAGAGAGATTAAATGATTTATTTAAGATCTCACAGGTAGTAAGTAAGTTCACAACTACACTTTGAACTTAGCCTGGTTCCAGATTTCAAGCTCTTAGCCACCATGCAACACTATAGTTCCAGTTGAGAAGAATCGTGTATTAAATGGCCCATACCATAAATTAGACTTGTGATTATATATTCCCTTTCCTCCCCAAATTTTGTTATGAAAAATTTCATACGTATATAGAACTAGAAAGAATTTTTCAATTGAACATGCATGTTTACACACACCTATTTTGTAGATTCTGTGATTGGTTTTTTGATATTTCCTTTATCACATATTTATCCATTCCTGTGTCCATCATATTAGTGTTCTATTTATTTTTGAGGTTTTTTTGGGTGGGGGGACTGTGCTGGGTCCTCATTTTTGCACTCAGGCTGTCTCTAGTTGCTGTGCACTTGGTTCTCATTGCAATGGCTTACCTTGTTGCAGAGCGCAGGTTCTAGGGTGCGAGGGCTTCAGTAGTTGTGGTGCGTGGGCTCAGTAGTTTCCGCGCACAGGCTTAGTTGTCCATAGGTATGTGAAATCTTCCCAGAGCAAGCATTGAACCTGTGTCCCTTGCATTGCCAGGTGGATTCTTAACAACTGGACCACCAGGAAAGTCCATCTTATTATTGTTTTGATTCATTTCAAAGTCAGTTGCAGATATTTGGCATATTTCATCTGTAAATGTTACAGCGTGCATCTGTTTAATTTTTTATGGTGAATTTTATACAGTAAAATGTACAAATTTTAAATATTTGATAGGTTTTGCTAAATGCACACACTTTGTATCCCAGCCCTCTATGAAGATAGAGAGCATTATATGATTATCATTTTATTGAATACTTGCCTTGTATTTCAAGTAAATGAGTCATACATTTCCCCCCATATTGAAACCTGCTTTTCTGATTGTCCCATGTTCTCTTACTGGATCTTTGGTTTATTACACAGACCTCATTGAGGGCAGGATCATCTGTTTCAGAACATACTTAGAGGTGTGACTAATGGTGGATTTACTGTAGTAGTAACCATTCTCCCTTCCTAAAGTAATGTGGATCCTTAATAGTACCAATTCCTTTGATATGAAGTGTTTCATGAATTAAGTTGACCTTATTCCTGTTAGTTTTCCGATAGAATGTGATTTGCTCATGTGACTTTGATGTTGAGAGGAGGGTGCTGCGCTTGCATCCCGTCCTTTTTTCATTGACTTATTTGATAGATAACTGTTTAAAGGTTTCTCAAATTGAGTAGGAGAAGAGTGTGGTTTTATGAATCCCTTCTCCATCTCTCAGTTCCTTGAAGTCATTCAGTCTTATGACTTAAAAATTCCTCTAATCATGGATGATTTCAAAATTTATATTTCTGGGCTTGGTCTTTATTCTAAATTTGTCATCCACTACTTGAATTTCAGCTTTTAACATGTGGAAAGCAGAATCTTAATCTTTTCCACTCCTCCCCTTCTCAATGTCTGCCATCTGTAGTGTTCTTACTCCCAGTTGATATTAGGTCTTGGAATTCAATTAGTTTAAATTCTAATTCATAAATCAGACTAAAGAATGTAGCCTTTCATAGGTTTTATCTAATCCCTAGGCCCCTCCCCCATCCTCTCTTCAATTTAAACTGAGGAGTGTGTATGTGTGTTTGAAAATTGACATAAAATATTTATAAGGCATGATCTTAAAAATACTGATTATTATTTTGGGAAGCTGCTGCTTCTGCTGCTAAGTCGCTTCAGTCGTGTCCAACTCTGTGGGACCCCATAGACGGTAGCCCACCAGGCTCCTCCATCCCTGGGATTCTCCAGGCAAGAACACTGGAGTGGGTTGCCGTTTCCTCCTCCAATGCATGAAAGTGAAAAGTGAAAGTGAAGGCGCTCAGTTTGTATTTTTAACAGTTATATTTGCTTAATTGTTTTTGTAATAACTTAGGGTGATGTCTTTGCTGGGAAGGTCAAGCCCACTTTAGATAAACCCTTTTATAAGTTGACTCTTTCTTTGACTTCTACCTATAATTCATCTCACATGTAATTCTAAGTGAGCACAAATTGGATGTCTAGGTGATGGTATTGCTTATGCACTATAATGTCTTTTGACACTTTAGGAATGCTGCATCAAAAGGAAGAAAATTCCTGACCACCTGCTATTAGGTTTTCATGTAGAGGAGTAGGTAAATCTTAGACTAGCAGTTTTACCACAATAATAAAATGGGCTGTAGTTGTTGGAAGTTGATGGCAAATGTCAGAGAGCAGTTTTGCACCTACTGGCCTGAAGGGATTGTCAGGAGACAAGAGGAAGACCTGGCACTGTCCTAGAATGCCTGTAGAAGTGTGCTGAAGGTGGTATATTCTTTTTCCTTTTTGCTTACTGCCATTTTCCCTTTTGAATTTCAAGGGAGAGTTAGGGAGATTGATCAGAGAGAAGGTATCATTGGCAGGGTTATTTCTGGACCCAGTTTCTTAGTGTGTGCCATGGGTGACAGTCCTAGCATGAAGCGCCTAATGCTCTTGTCTTTCTATTTGGAGCAAAAGCTATGGCAGAAAATACTTTCACATGAAAGATCAGTGTTTTTGTTGTCAATTCAATGGAATTCTGACAAAACGTATATGAAAATTTAGAGCACAGATGAGGGAAGTAAAGACTACCATCTATGATCTTGAGAACTCTACACTTCTGAAATTTTTAGAACCATGCCATGTTCTCTATACCTGTGTCCTTTATCCCCTAGGGTGCATTCCCCACCCCCCACATTAACCCAGCAAAATAACTACTAATGTTATATATTTGAAGAGTGTTAGGGGTTTTATTTGGTCATAGACCTGAAGTGAGTGCTATTTATTAAGAGCAAAAAGGTCACTATCCTTAAATGGCTCATATTTCTTATCTTTTGACAGTATAAGAATGGTGAATAATATTATTTGATACTTGAATCTATACAAAGGGAAGGGTAGACTAAGAAGACAACTCAAGATGTGTACTTGTGTTTCTAATAGTATTTCCCAAGCTGTATAGATTCATTTGCAGCTGATAGGCATTTGGTTTTGTGGAATCAAGGAGTATTTTTGAAATTATGGCTATTTCTTTAAAAGGGGTTGCTTAGCAATGGATATATGACAGTTGAACTTTTCCCTCTTAATAGAGTAGCTTACCTTTCGAGTTTTGGAAAGCATGAAGAGAAGTGGATTGTGGTTGTAAAAGAGGAAAGAGAGCAATTAGGGTCAAGAGATGTGGGAAAGTGCAGAAAAGTTATGGGTAAAGGAACAGATACAGAAGTTTGCCTTGTTGGATAAACCAGATAATGATCTTGAAAAGAGAATATCAAGAAAGAAGTTCTTGAATTGAAAAATCTGGGCTACATGACCTATTTTGATATGACCAAATGTAGGTCTTCATTCTGAGAGGTTAATTCCGTGCAAGTTTTATACTGTCCAGCAATCATGAAACATATTCTGTTTGACTGATAGGTTATCTTTGTCTTAAAATTCTCATACTTCACTTGATCAGACCCCTCAGTAGTTCTGGCAGATCTGCCTAGGACCCAAATCGTCCACAACTGGATGGGCTGCTTCCTAAATTAGATGTAGACTTGAAGTATGTTTTTTCCTAAGGAGAAAAACCCCAACATAATAGTGATCCTTAATCTTCAGTTATGTATTTTGTCCTAAAATAAAATTGTCAGAGGCTATCAATGAGATTATTTTATATGTCTTTTGAAAAATAGTATCTGTTTATGATAATGGATAATATGTGTTGGCCTGTGCAATTACTTGATTTTTAAGTGCCTTACTCAGAAGGAATTTTGGAATTAGGAATTCTAAATCTTTAAGTTTAGCCTTGATTCATAAAGCCAAATCAGAATAATGCTGTGTCTAATATTATAGTACATTTATATAAAGCAGATTACTTAACTGTGAGATAATGTGGTCAGTTTTATATTAGTATTAGGTATAAGAAGTGTATCCAGGTTGTTGGCTTATTAAAAGCTCTTGCTAATTATCAATCTTCATTTTGGATACCATATGTTAACTTAGTGTAGAAAGTAATACTGGAAAGTAGAGAGTTTCTGGGAGCAACTCAGGAGCTTAATATGTCTTTAATGGGATTAAAGATGGATCTGTCACATCTAGTTCTCACATATTGTTATTAAAAATAGCAAATATTTGTTAAGTATTTACTGTGTGCTGGCCTCTTCTCAGGACTTTGCATGTATTAAATTAAACTGCTATTAATTCCATCTTAGGAGTTAGAGACCCAAGGCACAGTAAGGTTGATGAACTTGTCCAGTGTGACAGGCCCAACTGTGGAGCAGGTCTCTAATCACAGGTGTCTATTTGCTCTTGTTGAAACGTAGAAGGTTTTGCTAATGACATACAGAATGAGTTTTAAATTTAAAGACAGTTAAATTTCTGACAGCTATTCACACTAGTGAATGCTTTATCTTTTTAAGTGTGTTCTTTCTTAGGAAATTGGTAATCATCTTATAGATTCTTATCCAAATCATTCTTTATGATTATCATCAACATAACTAGAGATGCATGAAATGTGCTTCTCTTCATTCATGATGTAGTGAAAGATTTTTAAATTGTACTCCTAGCCTAGAAGATTTATAATGTAGTGGTAGGTTAGGAATTTACTGGATGTCCCTATGTGATGAACACTCTAGCTTGGGTCCCAGGGATATTATAAGGAGGAAATGCAAACTGTACTTCCAAGTTGGATACATATTCATTCTTGCTGACTTTATAGGCTCTTGCCTTGGGTCACCACAAAGGCCAGATCATACTATAGAGCATGCATCATGCGTGCGTAGTCTCCTTTTCTATAGTTTTTTCAAGAGTTGATGTGAAAAACATCAACTTTTTACCTATTCTGTAAAAGCTCTTTGGAGGTACTGACATGTTTTCCTTATTGTTCCTACAGCTGGCTCTTTTTTAAAGGCAATTCAGAAAAAAAAAAAAGGCAATTCAGACTTTTGGATTTGTATCATTCCCCCCAAAGAAATTGACGTGCTTCCTTTATCAGATGAAAGCTGTTGATTTTGTTCTTCCCCTTGACTACCAGGAAGATCAAAGCCAAACTAGTGTATACTAGAATACTCTTGTTAGGGCTTTATGGGTCAGTTAACCAAAACGGTTTAGGATCTGGTAAAATTTCTAGATTCATACACAATATTCACAATATAGTTTCAAGAAATTCTTGGCATCCTATGAAACATTCTCGACTCCCTGCCTTTGATCTTTTTGCATCGGTATTTCAACCATTCTGTATGTGTGAATGTATTTAACTCAATTTCCTTGACTTTATAGAAGTAGACCCTATGTAAATAATAAACACATTGCTTTCAGAGATTTTGAGGTACTGAGCAGTTGCCTTCTATGTATAATATTTGGCAGCAAGGCCAGGGGAACATTTTTGGTTCTCATGATAATGACACATATAAATGGCTATAGAGTTTTTATCTTATGGTTTTCCAGAAAATGCGAACTGGAGATTGTGTGTGTGTGTTTGGAGAGAGAGAGAGAGAGAGAGAGTGTGTGTGTGTGTGTGTGTGTGTGTGTGTGTGTTTGGTAGAAATACCAGGGCATAAAGGTGGAGTTTTTGTGCACTGAGCACAATTGTGAATCAATATTCAGTCAAGTTATGACACTTTTGCTTCTCTTCACTGTGGTTCTTGGTGAAGTCTCTTCATGGAAGCTGTGAAAAGTCTTTGGAAATTGTCTCTGGGGCCACAGTTTTAAAATCTGGTCCCAAATGAGGAAAGAGCCTTTTCTCTTTAGGTGATGGTGTAGCCACCGGCCTCCAGAGTTGTTGGTGGTTGTTCATAGGTGCTCCGTCATGTTGGGTTTCTAGCCAGGAGGCCTGGGCTAGCTTTGCTCTAGGTCCTCCATGTATAAAAGGATGGTATATTCAGTTTGTGGGCTCTACAGGATAGCATGTTTCATTGTACTTGCCTTTGGAGATTTCTTGCTCTTTAATGTCTCCTTCAGATAGGGCTTTAGGGAGGTTCAGCATCTGTCCCTAAGACTGTTCCCAAAACATTGTCTAATGATGAGGAACTCATGCTATGGGGAGATACTGGGAATAGCTATGATTTTCACCTTTTTTTCCTTTTCTTTCTTTGTAAAAGACAATTTGTAGTACATTTTGTCTCTCTAAGGGAGACCAGAGTACCCAGCTGGTTAGATATATTTAAAGAAAGAAAAAAAATCTCTTTAAACAGACCTTGAAGAATTCTATTATAAATCTGAGTGGGAACCTGAGAATGCTGTGGCATACAGGCAAAACTAATTAAAATAACCGATAAAGAAATCAGATGTAGCCTTACATGGGATTTTCAAGATTAAAATGTACGAGAATTATGTTAATAAACTCTGCTTTTAACTCCATAAAGGATAGGATCTCATTTCTTTTGTGTAACTTGAAACCACAATCACCTGTGCCCTCTAGTGCATACTGTATGAGTTAGTTTGAGTCAAATTTTGTATTGTGCTTCCTGCCTCTGCTCTAATTACTGCTGAGGTTCTTGGTGTAAGAACTCTCTTAGCCCCTCTGATCTCCTCATCCCTGGATGTTTGTTCCTGTCTATCTGGTCTTGCTGCACTGCTGGTCTGGAGAACTGTTAAGGTCATCCTGGCAAGTACGGCGACCTGTGGCAGTCAGTTCTCAAGGCCAGGTTAGCTTCTGCCCACAGTGCTGCCCAGGCAAAGTGCCCTGTCCTTGGGATGTTTATGCCAAGCAAGGAGAGATTGGTTAAGAATATTCCCTTCCTTTCCCCTATCCATACTTACTGAGCTGCTGTCTGGGACAAGGTGGATCATGTAGGGATCCTAGAGACCTCAGCATGGTCAGCACCTGTGGACTTCCCTTCCAGGAGTGGTGTGCAGGGTACTGCTAGGATGTGTACTAACAGATCCCTGAGGTAGAGGCCACGTTGCTATTTGCTGGGTATAGGCAATTGAGTACATTTTTGAGGTTCCCCAGGCTGTGGCAGAACACAAATGTTAGAGGGGTGAGGGATGGTGGCCAGCCTTGGGCCCGGTGAGCCCCATAGACAGCTATTTGTCTAGTAGCAAAGGCTTGTGATAGAGTAGCTTCTTATTGTATGACTGCTGTTTATCAGCTGGGTGGTTTTTTTGCCTGCCCCTCTCCCCCGCTTTACTTCTTGGCCTAGTTTTTTGCCTGTCTTTGAATGAAGACAGGTGATGATTAGCTGCCCTATTTCCAACTGGCACATTTGGCATTATAGAGAACATGGTACAAAACAACTGTTCATTTAAGGTTTCTGTATCTGTCATAAATGATTCTTCAAGTTTCACATGTCAGAATTGATAGGTTCCCAAGGAAAAGCTTCAGGAAAAAACAGACATTCACTTTTTACAGTATACACAATTTTAATAACAAAACTTCCCTGTACACTGCACTTGGTTACCCCCTGCCCCAGTATAATAGTATTTTCTTCTCCCTTCCCCCCCAACCCACTTGACCACCTCCCACCCCACCCCACCCCCCTACCACTCCCACAAAAAATGGCTCTTAGGGTGATTGAACACAATATGTTTGGACTGTACTTTTAGTTTCCAGTGTTGGTCGGAAGGTTCATCAAACATTCCATAGATTAGGCTTTTAAAAATTACCAAGGAGGAACAGGTTAATTGCAGGAGTAGCAGACATTTCCAAAATGTTTGCAATAGCGATATGAAAGCTTAAATAGCCATTTACTATTTGTTTTAACCTTAAATTAAGTACTACGTGTTTGCCCTAGGTTAGGAACAGAAATATTTAATTATCTATCTTCATCTCTTTTATCTTTTTCTAGTTGAAGCCGTTTAACCTGTAAGGTATGAAAAGCATGTCCCCAAACAGATTTTTGAGTCAGATCTGTCGTATTGCTTTATTAGGAAAATGATCATGTAAAAATAATATTTCAAAATTTCATATTGATACCCATACTTTAGAGAGAACAGGGCATTTATAGTCTCCACCCCCCATCGTTGTGTAGAGGAGGTATGCCTAAAGAAAATGGTGTGCCTGTTTTGAATTTAGGGTTAAGACCTAGTGCTACATAGGTAGGGCTCATTTTTATTGGAAAGAGTCTAGATCTTGGTGACCAGCATTAGAATGAGCAAATGGATTTTAATAATTAGTGGAGTTGGGAAGTTCAGTCAATTCCATTCACTGAATTGGTACAAAAATTAACTTAGCCACATTAAGAAATTACGTGTGTTAGTGCAGATTTTTGGCTTAAAAATTAGTATCTTTTCTGTTGTTGGCAGTGGGTATTCTCTGAGTTGTATGCATTTGTAAATTTATCAACTCACTCTAATTTCAGAAAGGTGATTGAAATCCTGGCAAGCTACAGAAATGAATATAAATAATTCCAAACTAGCTATTGGTTACTAGGTGGGTACAGTATCAGAGCCTTCGTTAGCTTCCTTTTTCCAGAGAGATTTATTTTTCTGGTTTTCAAGTGGTCATTTTCTTCTAATCTTAAAAATGAAAAAGGGGGGATGGGGGAGTTGAAGAGAATAAGACAGTAAAAAAGGCCTAGCATTATATTGCCAGCATCTGCAGTGTAGTTGTGATGGTCTTCCACCCGAACCAGTTGGTAAAGAGAGCACGTATGACTAACAGTCTCATCTTCAAGCCTGTGCTGATACAGAAATACAAATAGACCAAAATTAAAAGGAATCTTGCCTTCTATAGGCATTTGAAAAGGGAAGTTTGCTCTTTAAATGGAAAAGGAAAGCGCTGTTTGGCACTGTTATTCACTTTTCTCAGAGAGCATTGCCCAAAAGATGAAGGGCCAAAAAAATCTGTCATTTTTCAACTGAAAAGTATGCCTTGGTGGCCTTGGCTATGCTGTTCCCCTGAATTACTAAATGGCTTGATTTTCCAATTTACTTTCCTATGTACATTAAGGATTTTGCCGACTGATGGTCCATTTTACTAACTGTAATCTTTAGGATTAATGTGGGGATTCCCAGCCAATATTTCTCACCCTTCTGCTCACAGTTTCAATTAATTTGGGGTTGTGGTTGAAATGATGGAAACTACTCTGCTATCCTTCAGAGCTAGTGGAATCTTGTATGTCTAAGACACAATTGTATTGTGACAAAGCTGTTCCCTTACAAATGGCCATGCTTATCCTGATAAATGGGTTGGTAAATTTTAGCTACTGGAGCTCTCATTTGTTACAGGGGCTTCTGATCCAGCCCTTCTGAAAGGAAAGTGTGAGCTGTGCCCTATGCTGGGAAATCAGCTTCTATCCTTGCCCAGGCAGACCTAGGGTCTAGTTTTATTAAGAGATGAAATGTTCACTGCTCAAGATCTGCTGAGGTGGACTGAGACTTTACCAAACAAATCTGCCCACCTTAGAAATTGTAGAGAGCACATTTTTACTATAATTTGTGATCTTGTCTGCTTTTTACTGAGACACATTTTCTTTGAAATGTAGGTAGACATCTTTCAGTATTAAATCTCATGGGTTAAACTATAGTCTTAACATGTTTCAGTTCCATCCTGGGAAGAAATAGGCCTTGAATGAAGTAAAGGATAACTTTTTTTTATGGTAATGATTTTCTCTAAGAATTTATGCCTTTTTTTCTTCATCATCAAATGTCAGTTTTCATCTTCTAAAAATCAAGTCAGTAGTCTAATTTCATGGTTTTTGCTAGTATTTTTGCTAGTGGAACCTCATTTATGGAAAAATTCTGTGTGAATTGGTAACTTATATCTAAATCATAAATATGTCATAGTCTCTCTGGGGAAATCATAATTGAATAAACAAAATACTTGTGGCTCTTTTCTGCACGAGAAATGTGATATCATTATCATTTTTAAATTGCTGAACATTTATATTAATAACAGAGAATCTCCCCCCTCACCCCTTTCCAGCTGCAGGTCCCAGGGCCTTTGCCCTGTTTGATTCAGATCATGTATAGTTGCCCATTTGCTTTGCTTCCTTTTAACTTTGCTAACCTGTTTCAGGGAGAGTTAGATTTCAAAATGCTGCCTTTCTCTCATCTCCTCACCTCCTTCGAGTTACCACTGTGTGGCTGCATAGGCATGTAGAGTGTTCTGCCATGAGAAGGTTTGCTTCAAATCTGTGTTGTTCCCTTTACTTAGAAGGACCTGCTCTTAAACAGTAAGAATTGATATCCATTAAAAGGTCAAAATTTAGCATGTAATACTTAGAAAGTACTTTTTAAAAATGGTTCTTTTAAAATATATTCTAACAAGAATCAGTATTATGCCTGTTGCTAGCCAGTTATTTTTAATTTGGCTTTTTGAGGCTTGAAGATCAAGGAAAGGCAGAGGAAAGAGGTTTAAACCCCTTTGTCAAGGCATCTTTGATCATGACAGTTGAGGGGAGGGGGAGGGAGAGAGGGGGACAGGGCAGGGAGAGGGGGACAGGGAGGAGAGAGTGGGGAGAGAGAGAGAGACAGGGAGTGAGGGTGTATTTGTGTGTGTGCTTTCAAACTAGAGTGAGAATCTGGTCATAAGATTGTTAAATTGACTCAGTTTATCTCTTTTCTCTCCAAAATAATTTCTAAATCTTTTTTCACATATAAATGTAAGTATAGGATTTAGTAAACTAATTAGTAAAGTGATAATTTAACACTAGTTTAAAATAATTATCTAAATGCCACAAAAATCAACATGTCCATTATAAGTCAAACTAGAGATATGATACGAAGTCAGTGTCATTATTTAGTATAGATTTCATTGTAATGAGACCTTTTCACAATCACTTGGATTCATTGTTTATATATATTAAAGACTTACTCAGCTTATTAGAATTACATAAAGGGTTCTGATTTCATGATATGGACTTTGATAATACCTACTAACCCAGGCAAAAACTCTGGAAGAAGAGTGTTTAATATTGACCAGTCTTCAGCATACATAAAATTCTACTCCCCACACTGGCATTAAATTGTAGGTTTGAGTAAATACCAAATTATTATACAATAGAACTTTGCTAAGTCTCCTTTTAAGCGGCAAGCCAGTTGTGGTACTTGGGGTGGAGAGCAATGATCAAACAAGTATTGATCCATATCTCTTTCTGCTCAGTAGCGTCTTTCCAAACTGTTTTCAGTAGAAAAAAATAGCATATGGAGACCTTAGTGTAAATGTTTACACACAATAGTATATAATTACATACATGAAATGTCTTATTTTGAAGTAAGCATTTTTAGACTTTCCCACAAGAGTGCAAATTAATGTGAGCATTGCTTCATTTAACACTTAAAATATGGTTTCATTTAAAAAAAATTAAAAATACTTCAACACGTCAGAAACCTAAGTCTCCACTTGGTTTGGAAAAATTAGGCTTAATGTCACCATTGGTAAAAATTAGATATGTATTTAGCCCCTACTATGTAAAATAGGTTACTTATCTGATGTAATTTTTGATGATGGGCAGATATTATACTTCACATTCTTTGTATGGCAGCTGCTGACACTTGCACTGTCCATAACCATTAATGATGATGAAGGGTCCTTCATGGGTAGGTTCATATTCATTATATGGTCCTTGGTCTGACATGTTTGACATATGGAGTCGTGTTTGGGATCGGAGCTGCCTGTGGTTCTGAATCATTGAGCACTGCCTAATTCTTCTTAAAGTGGGAGGGCAGCACTTCCTGGAGATGAACACTATAAAAATAATAAAAAAGAAAGAAAACAATAAAGCCATTGTTCCTGTAATTACCCGCTGAGTGAAGATGGCATTGTCTGGTTCCGGGAAGTGTTCCTCAGTAGTAACTGCTATGCCTGCAGTAGTTGGGATTTCTTTGTCTCCCACATGGTAACTTGATGAGCTTATTCTTTTTGTATATTCAGTGGTTGGATCTTTAAAAGTTGTAGCCATGGCAGTGACGGTGGTTGATAAATTCCAGCAGAGCTGAAATCCATGGACTGCATCTAGTATATCCTCTCCCTGGGTGTGGTCGGGGCTGTGGCATAGGATGGAATGCTCCCACCGACCTTGGAAACTGCCCAGCCAGGAGGCCAAAGCACATATTCGAGGGCTGCATTCCCACAGATTGCCAGAGAGGCCAACGGTTGTGAGGGACCTAAGGGAGTTTAAGATCTTGGAATCAAGGCTGTTTAACTTGTTGTTATCCATGAGGAGTATTTTAAGATTAGGCATCGTTTCAAATACTGTCAGATCGATGGCTTTTATTTCATTTCCAGTCAAGTCTAGTTTTTCTAAAGTGCCCCAGGTCCACTCCATCCCACATGTCAGGTTGCTAATTTTGTTCCATTGTAAGAAGAGCGTGTGCAGACTGCTTAGCCGTAGGAAATGAGCAAAATTAATCTTCGTCAGCTGGTTGTGCTCTAGATGAAGCTCTCTCAGTTTGATTAATCCCGCAAATCCATTGCGAGCCAAACTTCGCAAACGGTTTGTGCTCAAATCCAGAAACTCCAGACTACGACAGTCCCAGAACAGGCGTACTGGGATAGTCCGCAGGGAGTTGGACCGTAAATGCAAGGTCTGCAGCTTCCGGAGGCCATAGAAAAGCTCTGGGTGCAGAGATGACAGCTGATTAAAAGACAGGTCCAAATTTTGCAGGTTAATCAGTTGGGTAAAAGTTGTGTTTGGCAAATAAAATATTTTGTTGGAACTCAAGATTAATTCCTTAAGTTTATATAGTCCTTGAAAAGCATCTTCTTTTACTGTTGATATTTGATTGTGGTCTAAGTGGAGCCAGGTGAGTTGACTGAAGCTGGCAAATTGATCCCTTTCGAGCTCTGTGATGTGATTGTGCCTCAGGGACAGGCCCAGAGAGCCCTTGTCTGTGGTGTTTGGCACTGAGTGGAAGCCCTGAGAGTCGCAGTAGAAGAGCAGCTTCTCACAGCGGCATTTGGGTGGGCACGCCATACCCAGCGCAGGCAGCATTTTTAAAACCATACTCATTGCATATATTGCTGCTAGCATAGGGGCCCCTAATGGCCACTTGAAATGTAAGCCTGCAGAATATAATTTAAGGAAAACAAGAAGATAGAATATTTTTCAGCAGAGCATACGGGCTTTTAAAACAACAACAACAACAACGTTATGGCAAAAGATTTCACTACATATAACTTATTTTTTCATTTGCTGTAAAAAAACTAACCTTGTTAGTATGACTAGAACAAAACTTAAACCATTAAGAAAGGAGATACAACACATCTGTCATCAGCAATATATATTTTACCTAAACCTCAAAATCCAAAAATGTGACAAGTGATTTCTCTCATAAAATGTGAATTCAATGGCTTATTTTAAAAGCGTGACTCCTTGCTGACTGTACAAGACACATTAAATACATGGACTTACCCATTCTTCTGAGCACATTGGAGGCTGCATTCAGTCTCGGTTGTCAGACTCAACGCAGTGAGTCTGTAAAAGGCTCTAACATGCAGGAGCCTTTGACCAGTTTCCTGTTTTCTGTGTCCCAGGCTTTCCGAGTAAAATTGAAATCCACCAGGGCGAGTTGTTTTTTCCTTAGGATATTCCTCTTGAAAGCATTGGTTTCATTTTCTTTGACCACTCTAAATCAGTTTTGAATATAAGTTATTAATTTCGTCCTCCTCTAACTGCTCAGCTGGTTAATCAAAGCTTCAGCCTCTCCTTTCCACAGCCGTTAGTTCTCTCGGTCTTAACTTGTTGATGGCAGATGGGCGGCTTGTTGCAGAGAAGAGCTCCTGGAGCAGCATGAGTGCATTTACTGAAAAGCTTTTCCGAGAAACGGCACAAGAATGGATTTGCTTATGTGCTGCGACCACACAGAACTGTATATAGGCTGACGTCACCGGGTGACGTGTCTTTTGTTTGGGTTTTCCAGAAGCTTTACTGTTATAAAGCAGCGTGCTTTGTAACAATGTCGGGGTCGTTGTAAGACCCCCGATTATAATAAAGCGAGAAAGAAGAACTCCTGACCTGAAAACATGGTATTCCTTCAGTGTAGGAAGCAGCAGTGAGGTTGTAATAAAGGCTGCATTCAAGAAGATCCTTCTGAACAGTGAGTTGGGTTAGCAGAGTGACGATTTTTTAATGCTTGGAAGAGCCAGCATTAGACTGCCGATTCTGCATAGAGAGAGCATCTAAATGGGCAGGAGCCTGTACGATTTATGAAGTGCTGATTTAACAGCATTCTATGTGAGTGCCTGCTGCTCTGGTAGTTTGGAAAGCTACTCAATCACTTGGTTGTCATGCTTGGTTAAAATAGAAGTTACGACTATGATTTGCTTCAGATGTGTTGGTAAACTAGCTCAATAGGCTTTGCTTCTTTGCCATTAACAGTTTAGCGTTAAAAACCAAGAATAAAGGAGGGAAAAGGTTGGAAAACAAAGAATTTGGTTATTCTACTCTTTGAGAATTTTAAGAGAAAGCTAATTAAAATGATTTCTCCTTCTCTGTCTTATTTTATATAATAGTGTTTTATCACAATACTAACTGAAAAATAATAATCCAGAAATCTTTGGATGTCTTGGTAGGAGAAAAGGGTAGGTTGATATAGTCATTTAATATTGCATGCTCTAAGTGTTAACAGTGGAACAGAAATAATTTAGGACAGGTGGTACAGCATGGCTAGATTATGACATGGTCGTTTGTATTTACCTCAGAATTTCCCTTACTCCTAAAGCTAAAAGCCTCTAGCGATCTGGGTTGGGGTATTGTGGCCCTCAAACAATAGAGCATTTGCATGCTCAACAGCGCCTATTGGCACACTTAAGAACTGAGTCTCATACTAACTGTTGTTAGAATCTCTCTAGGGAATACAAAAGATCACTTATACTTTGGAATAGAATTTTTGCTTTAGCTGTTTTTACTTGACCTAACACTGTCTTCTCCTGTTGAATAGTATCACTTTTCAGAATTTGGTTACGAATATACAGCTCCATGTTTACTACTGTATAAACATGAAAGTTATTTCTAGTGTGAGTTAGGGTCATAGTTTCAGGCCTGATGAAGATAAGGCCTCTTGTACACCTGACATTACTGATTTGGCCTTCTTGGCCATTTCTCTCATACCATTTCTCTCATACTTATCCTCAGTAGGTCTTGTTTCAGACTTGAAGGCAGAAATCTGAAAACTGCCCCATGGTATCTGTGAAACCAGAACACCATCAATCTGTTGGCTTCCAGGCGCTTTATCACACGGGGTGTGTGTAAGAAGTTATTTTCTCAAGGGGTGTTGTGTCTGTGTTGGAATGCAGTGCCAGAGTGAGGACTGAAGACTCCAGGGTGCTTCCCTCAGGTCTCTGTGGAGACAGCAGCAATTGCAAGTGTGTAGTTTGGCTCCTCCTTCTAACAGACCCCAAGATAGGATTAGAGGTATAAGAATTTTATTGAGGAAAATGCCAGGAATGTGTAAAGGGAGAGAGAAGATGACAGAAATACTCCTTAGGTTTGGTAGAGTCTAAAAACCCGTGGGGCATGTCTGACACCTGTGAAAGGAGAGGGGAAAGACAGACCCTACCAGCAGGACAGTTCTCAGTCAGCTTCTCCAGGCCAGAGAGAAGTCCCCAGGCCAACATTGCCCACGAGTGGAACCCCTTATTCTCAGGAACTAGTATTCCCAGTTTTCCTGTTTCCTGGTTAAGGAAGCGAGGGAGAGGTCCTCGTTTAGAATTCAGGATGCCATTCTTCCACTGACCTGGATCCTTTCCACAGTCTCTCTCTCTGTAGGCTGGAAGTTCTTAACCCGAGTCCATAATTGGCCTGTAGAGTTGTGTTGCTTGTGCATTTTTCTGTCAATAAAGTTTAATCAAATTCTTAGAGTCTGTGACCCTAGGTTTCAGAGTGACCATTCTGTAGGAACAGAACTTGTTCACAAAGCTTCCAATGAGGGGTGTCTGGTAAGGGTGGTCTCTCAATTTTTTTTTTTTTTTTTAAGGAAAAGAAGTCCTGGGGATACTGTAAATGCTCTTACTGAAGTTAATCACCCTCTGATGAAAAAAACCTTTGCAAGGCAGGAGGAGCTGGATTAATTTCTCCCCTAAAGTAACCACTTTAGTTCCATGTGGAGAAAAGTGTTGAAATCAATTGGATTAGAGCAACCATGATTAGGAATGAGTTATATGTGAAAATTTAGAGGGAAAAGCATTTCCTTCCCCTTGAACTCTTGGTTCCCTTCTGCTCTTGTAGTCTACTTGGCCTACTTACAGTATACTAATAGATGAAAAACCCTTAAATTACATTATCCTAATACTATTATAACAGATTTGTGGGCAAGGAAAATTGTTCAGAAAAGCACCAGTGCAATCAAGAGTATTTTTTGATGCACCTGGAGAAGTGGGCAGTAATGCCTGCTATACCACAGTACCCAGAGAGCACGGTCTGTCTAGGTCATTAGCTGTCTTGCCCACTTGACTTCTCTTTGGGTTCAAAAGGTTTAGGCTGTGGAATCAAAGAAGATGTGATGTTTGTCTTAAAATGGGTTGGAGTACACTGTTCCTATTGAGGGAGATTTGTATCGTTTTTTGATCTTTATCTCTCGTTAGCTAGAAGGACTAAAAAGAAACCCATGTTCTTTCTGAATTAAACCTTTTCTTGGTTTCATTTCACAACGGCTTTATTCTGCATACATATGCCTTTGACTTAATTAAAGTGGCAATACAACCTCTGGAAAGTACTCTTGATATCATCTGTTTCAATTTTCACTGTTATAGTTGTTCGTGACAAGGCAAAGGACAAGTAAAATCTAGCCTGTCTGTCCTCTCTGTGAATGGTTTTAAGCAAATTAAATGAGTCATGTGGCCGGGTTTAGGTGTTAATACTTATCTGCATTACTTTTCATGAAAGTTTGCTTTTAACATATATTGCTAATCAGGAATAAATATCTCTTTGGAAAAGCAGATGTATAACGTGAAATTTTCTAATCTTTTGTGTTAGGGAGCTGGATTTTGCTTTATGCTGAAAACTCAGGTGTTTCTTAACCAATCGTGCCCGACTCTCAAAATTTTCATATCCCAGAGGTGCTCGGTTAAAGAAAATCTTCTGGCCGCCAGTGTTGGTCATGGTTCTTTGGAGGTCTCTTCACAATTATCAAAAAGTTGCAAAAAGATATAAGATTTGTGGGTCTGAATATATCCCTTCCCAAGAACCTTTTAGGATTCTTAGTTGGCAGCCACAGTTGGGCCTAAAGATGCTGGTATCAGTATCTTTATTTCAGTGAGTTTTATCAATACTAGCCTTTTTTGAGAAGTGGGAGGGAACGAGGATGAGAGAAAATTATGATAAATCCTAGAGTTCACTGTTTTTAAACATGTGTTTGGAGGCAAAGATTGACTATTAAGTTTTTGATTTACTCTTTATTTTTCGCTGTGCTAGGTCTTTGTTCCAGTGTATAGCCTTCTCTTGTTGTGGAGCACAGCCTCTAGAGTGCACTGGCTTAGTAGTTGGTGCTGTGTAGGCTTAGTTGCCCCATGGCATTTGGGATCTTGGTTTCTAGTTCAAACCTGCATTCCATACATTGAAAGGGAGATTCTTAACCACTGGGCCACAGGGAAAGTCCGTGATTTGCTCTTTAAGAAATTACTGGGGTTTGGCACTAAACATCAGCTTGTTATCTTCCCAAGAAACAGAATCTGTCTGACAGAGGCAGATAGAATATGTAAGGATTGATGGCCTTTCCAATCTGTCATGTTAGACATGGGCTAAAGAGTAGTTAATTAATCATCAAGTTAATTGATTATCCTAGGTAGAGCCAGAGAATCTGAGAACATTCAAAATTCTAGGCCCTTAGATTTTTGGTGAAAACACAGAGGACCACTTTGAGTGTTAGTAAGTATCTCTGTTGCTGAGAATCTTTCCTTCCAAAAGCCTTTTAAGAAGTAGACTGTCTACATTAGGCCTACAGAATCCACAGTTTGATCCCGTCCTTGCCTTTCATTGATTGTGATATTTTAAAAGTTCTTTTGTTACTTTCATTAAACATGACTGAGAGAGCAGTAGGAAGGAGTGATGGTTACACTGATGATGATGAGCTGTGTTCCTTTTGATGCTGTGACTTTCAAAATGTGGGATTTCTCCTAGTTTTGGAGACATGTGTTTTTGGGCAATTGTTGCTATTGGCAGGATGGCAGAACTAGTGTCGTGTGCTAACATTGTGTTCTGTGCCCACAGCTAGAAAATTCAGCAGTAAATCTTAGGGTGATAAATCTTAGCTAAGGGAAAATCTTCCATAGAAGTTTGAGCTGAGGTGCTTTTAAACCACAGAGATCTTTTATTTTACCTATTGTAGACATCAGACCAACCCAAACCAAACAGAACGGTCCTGAAGTCTTGATAAGTACATAGACTGATTGAAATTTATATTACCAAGCCCTTGAAGATTCCCAGTGGCTCAGTGGTAAAGAATGTGCCTGCCAATACGGGAGACTTGAAGGTTTGATCCCTGGATCTCGAAGATCCCCTGGAGGGGGAAATGGCTACCCACTGCAGTATTCTTGCCTGGGAAATCCCATGAACAGGGCAGCCTGGTGGGCTACTGTCGATGGGATCACAGAGAGACGGACCCAACTGAGCGACTGAACACACACACATTTCTTATTCTTGCCTGCCCGTGGCTTCATTGTGTTCATGTTTCCCCCATCCTCTGTATGTGGTAGGCTTCATTTTTTATTCTGAAATAGAGCCAAGTTTGGATTTATCTTTCCTGCTGCTTCTCCCTTTCTGCATTTAGAGTAGCTTTCTACTTAGATATGTTTCCTCCTGCCTACATAGACGACCACAGGCTATACGAAACCATTTGCACAGGATAGGATTAAGAGTTGAGATACCCATTCATATTTAGAAGAATCTCTTTCAATTTTAGTGGGCTCTTTGACCCACTTGGCTAGGTTTAAGTGGGTGAATTTGCAGTATATCAGCTATATGCAGTCTTGGTTGTTGAAGCTTGGAAATGCCGTTCCTCCCTCTTAGTGTCCTCTGGGGTAGAGAGATGGCAACATGTGCTTAAGGCAAGCAAAGTATTTGAACATGTGATATTGTCAATGCAGAGAAATCCAATAACAAAAATTCGGCCCAAAGAGAACAAGATCACTTCTTATTAGGAATGGCTTATAGCAGCATGTCAACATTATAGCTGCTGTTGATATATTGACCCCATGTTGCTAAGGCTTGAGCTCCCATGGGAGCTGATTCTTTTCCTCTGTTTTTTTTTGTGCTTTTGAAAGTGAGAACATGGTGGGGGTCTATCTAATGGCTTCATAATTTTTCCCTGTGTGTGAGCATACACGTGTACCTAATAGCTTCATAGCTTTACCCTTGTATGGCTATACTATAATCTATGGACATGTAGTTTTTTTTTGAGGCCTTTGAGACAGTGTAAAATGAATATTCTTTTAATATCTTTGCATACTTAGGCAAGTTTATATATAAGGTAAGTTCCTAACAAAAAATTGTTGGGTTGTAGGGGGTATATATTTAAAATTGATAGACATTGCCACATTACCTCCCAAAGAATTTTAAACCATTTATACTTCCCTCAGTAGTCTGTAAATGTATACTAACCCTCCCCTCACCCTAACACCATAAAGCAGACTTTAAAATTGTGAATCTGATAGGTGAAAAATGCTCTCTTTGATGTGTTATGAGTGAGATTGAGCATCATTTTGGATGTCGGTATACTGTTAGTTTTGTTCTTTTCTGTGGATTGTGTATTTCATTTGGTCATTCCATTCCCCACTCCTACAGTTGGTCATTTCTTTAAAGATTTGCAGGGATTATTTGCTTATTAAAGAAGCTAATTTTGTTTGTGACATATTTTACAAGTATCTCCTCCAGTTAGTCATTTGTCTTTTAAAGGTTTTATGATCTTCGCTATATATGCTTAATTTTAATGAATGGTGAAACAGGTGATAATCTTTCTTAATATTAAGACACACACTTGCCATATTACGGTAACGATCCAGTACAAGTTGGTGAACATGAAATTTGTAGTATCTTCAGTAAACAGAGATTCCCTATTAACCCATTATCTTTAGCAGAGAAGAGGATCAGATCCTTCAGAAGGTTATTTTTAAATCAATGCAGAAACCAGAAATGTTTCCTGGTTTATCACAAATCTTAACCTGATTTTACCAGTTAACTGAGCTTTTAAAAATCCTTCTGTGCAGGGCTGCAATGGAGACACAGACATAGAGAACAGGCTCGTGGACACGGGCAGGAGAGGGTGGGACGAATGGAGAGAGTAGCATGAAAACATATACACTACCATATGTAAAATAGAGAGCCAGTGGAAATTCGCTGTATGACTCAAGGATCTCAAACTGGTGCTCTGAGACAGCCTAGAGGGGTGGGATGGAGTGGGAGGTGGGAAGGAGCTTCAAGAGGGACGGGACATATGTATGCCTCTGGCTGATTCATGTTGATGGTATGGCAGAAACCAGCACAATATTGTAAAACAGTTATCCTTCAATTAAAAATAAATTTTAAAAAAGATCCTACAGTTTTTAAAGGAAAAAAAATCCTTCTGAAATATCTTTACATTTGAGTCATTTTATTTTTTCCTGGATTATTAGTAGCTTCAAAATTAAGGCCTTTTTTAATGACCTTTATATATTTAATTTGTATACCTATTTGCGCATCTGACAGCTTCCCAAGTTACTATGCACAGCACCTATTTAACAAGTAGATGGTTTTTTAAGAAGAAAACTGGTGTCTCAAAAGCGATTGAAATATCTCAGCTACATGCTTCAGTTTGTTCTTTTCTCCATCATGGATTTTGTTTTCCCCAGGAAGGGAAAGTGGTAGTTCATACATTCATTCTGGTCTCCCCAGGATTTGGTGGAAAGGTGCAACATATTCACTACAGTTCATTTAGTTCTGTGCTATAGTGGCCATGTAAAGGGACATGGCATAGTTAAGCCATAGTGGAATGTTAATGGTGGTTGTAACACCTAAGCTTGTTAGACCTTATAGGCACATTTTCAGGTGTAATATGGCATGGGGCCTAGAAAAATCTAAAGGTAGTAAGCAAGGCTGGCTATCATCTGAGAAAATACTCAGATGAACCAGTAAGGCTCATTTCTAAGCTTATGCCTTCTTTGAGGGGAGAGAGAAAGAAAGCAAGGTTATAGTATGTAACATTCGAGTTTCTTACCCAGTTTTAACATTTTTAGGATGAAATAGGTAACATTAGGTAAACCAGAAAGTTGTCTTTTGCAACCAGAGCGAGAGGGTATCTTTGAAAGAAATTTGGGAATGCTGGTCTATTTGACCATTATATTCTATTAAGTTACTTAATCTTTGCCTCAACTCTTGTCACATTCAGTTAATACAAAGCCCGTCAGCCATGTGTAGGCGAGGTAAAACAAGAAGGGTCAAATTGCTGTTTCTGTTATCTACCAAATGTATATTGTATGATAATGTGTTGCCCATCCCACAGCAAACTTTTTAGTCCTACTTATGAAGGTATAGGGTTTCCCAGATGGCGCTAGTGGTAAAGAACCTTCCTGCCAATGTAGGAGACATAAGAGACTCAGGCTCAGTCCCTGGGTGAGGAAGATTCCCTGGAGGAGAGCATGGCAACCCACTCCAGTATTCTTGCCTGGAGAATCCCATGGACAAAGGAGTCTGCCAGGCTATGGTCCATAGGGTTACAAAGAGTTGGAATGACTGAAGCGACTTAGCATGTGTGAGGATACTGACTGAACTCAAGTCTCCCTGGGTTTTCAAAATATTTTTCTTGAGAATTTCTTTAATATCAGGTCCCCTGTTCATCTCTGAAGTCTTCCAGCAGCATCTTGGTAACACTTCTTTCTAAAGTTCCTTATCCCCAGCTTTACCTGATGGCAGTATAGTGGATGACAGGCCTCATTTCCCCCTTTTGTACCTGCAGGTAACAATGCTGCTCTGTTCTTTTCTCTCTCTCTCTCATTGTCATTGGGGGAAAGAGGCTTCAGATGCCCATTCTGACTTGAATCTTATGAAATGTCATGGTTCTTAGTGTTTAAATTTTAATTTTCTAATGGCTGATGGAGGCATTGTATTGAACTAGACCTTCCTATTAAATTAATCGGAACGTCCTATTTCCTTTTAAATCGTTCTTAAATGTTCCCTTTTAAATAGTCCTTAAATTGGATTTTATCCTCCGCTGCTATTCTCTTACAGCCTTACTCTAGATTAAATATAGAAAGTATTTGGTAGACAATATTTGAGGTTGTTTGAAAAGCCTTATATTTTCACTGATAACAGGAAAGCAGTAACTGATAATATGCCATGTAGATGACACACTAAGTCCTATGACTTTTAAGCACGTCTGTGGTCACTGGTTTCTCATCTTGTTCATGTTAACAGGTGTCCCAGGGTATGATTTGAGAATGGCTATGAGGGGAAACAATGAGGTGCCGTGGAAGCACCCCAGAGGGACACCTAAATGAAACTTAGGGTGGAGGTGGCCACAGGGAACTTATACAAGGAAATGTGATACCTCATCTAAAGGATAGGAAGGAGTTAGAAGACGGATGGGAAGAGTATTCCAGGTAGGTGATAGAGAGCTTGGCATGTCTGAAGAATTTAAATGTGTGTGGATGGATCATATCTTGAGTGACCAGAGGCAGTGAAGTGATGGGAGTGGCTCGGCTCTGGCAGGTTGAGTGTGCAGAATTAGGAGAAGGAACCCTCTCGTAGAAGAGCCCTGAATGGATCATGCAGAATCTTCAAATTAGTGTATTTTTCACCCTGGAAGTATTGTGGAAGTCTTCACTTTGTGTTTTTCCCTGGAAGCACTGTGTTTATTTTGTGCTGTTACTTTTTGGGCGTTCACCTGGGAACCTTTATCACATGGCGTCTAGGGAATAATGTGCCTTGAGATGCCACCTACAGTGCGAGGGACATATTCCATCCCGTTCCAACTGGGAAGAGTTAGAATGAAGTTAGGGAATGGACAGATGGTAGGGTATGGGCAAGGAATTGGTGGACCTATATGCCAGACACAGTGCTGACACCTGGCATTGTAGCCATGCATTCTGGGAAACAAACTCTCTCAGAAGGACAATGCAGATAGTGGAGTTCAGTTTATTACACCGGCGGGCCCAAGGCAGAGTCTCCTCTTAGCCAAGGACCCCGACCAGTCTTTGTGAAAACCTTATATACCCCAGGCACTTCCCTGGTAGTCGGTAAGGAATCTGCCTGCAATTCGGGAGACCTGGGTTCGATCTCTGGGTCGGGAAGATCCCCTGGAGAAGGAAATGGCAACCCACTCCAGTATCCTTGCCTGAAAAATCTTAGGGACAGAGGAACCTGGTGGCTGCAGTCCACGGGGTCGCAAAGAGTTGGGCACGACTGAGCTACTAACACTTACTTACTGTATACCCCAAGTGTATACGGTTCCCTGAAACTAGTCTGACCAAAGGAAAAAGAAAGATACAATCAAAGTTAACCCATGATTCATGCCTTAAGCTTAGGTGGTTAACAGTGGACAGTTATCAATAGGCTTGTGATCATACCCCAGTAAGCATAATAGAATGTATGATTCTATTCGGTTACACATATAATTAAGGTATTCTTTTAGGCGATGGAGAGCCCTGGGGATCTTCCTTCCTGGGGCCTGGTTTTCCAGTTGGTTTGTCTTTCGATAGATACTGGGCATATAGCTCAAAGTCCACAGTCCGGCCCAAGATGGAGTCCTGCTTTCAAGATAGATCCTGTTCTGTTTCTTCTTTCAATATCATCTTGAATGGTTGAGCGTTGTAGATTTGTTTTAAGAGAATGCTTATTGTTTCTGAGGCAGGAGACTTTTTTGGAAGAGAAAAAAGTTTGTTCACTCAGAAGTCACCACCAAAATGGGTAAAATCCTCCAGAAAATTCTAGTTCTTAATACTTAAAAAAAAAAATCAATGCCAAACTTAAATGTAACTTCCTGTATGACTTGTATGTACTGCTCTGACCACTGTTAATGTCATTCAGAAGTCCTGTCAGGCCCAGCACAATACAGGGTCTTGCTGAATTAGGAGTTGCTCTGAATTATTTTATCTCAGATAGAAACCTTCTGAGAAAGAATTACTGCTAGTCCTGCCTGCTCCCATGGATGCAGAGTACTCACTAAAGAGTATCTAAATAAATAGAAGCAGGAGGAAGGTGAAGTGGCTTCCTCATGCTTCTCTTGAAAATGGGTTTTGAAAGCCCTTTTACTGTCTCAACCAAAACCTAGTTGCTTAGAGGCAGTCGCAGCTAATAACCTTTGTCTCTCATCTGATATTTACTTGTTGAGGAGGAGATTTATGTTGAAACCCAAACATGCCTTATGTTTTTCTTAGAATGCCTTTGTCACTGCTTAGCAGGGGCATACATATCAAAACTGAGTGAGCCTAGGTGGTCTCTCTACTTGGTGGGATAGTCTCTCAGTTAGGTGGGAGCCAAGAATTTACTTTTTTTTTTTTTTTTTTAAATTTTATTTTTTAAAAAAAAATCACATGCTCCCCATCCTGAACCCTCCTCCCTCCCAACCTCCCCATACCATCCCCCTGGGCCTTCCCAGCGCACCAGCCCCAAGCATCCAGCATCGTGCACTGAACCTGGACTGGCATCTCGTTTCATACATGACATTTCACATGTTTCAATGACATTCTCCCAAATCTTCCCACCCTCTCCCACAGAGTCCATAAGACTGTTCTATACATCAGTGTCTCTTTTGCTGTCTCGTACACAGGGTTATCGTTACCATCTTTCTAAATTCCATATACATGTGTTAGTATACTGTATTTATGTTTTTCCTTCTGGCTTACTTCACTCTGTATAATAGTCTCCAGTTTCATCCACCTCATTAGAACTGATTCAAATGTATTCTTTTTAATGGCTGAGTAATACTCCATTGTGTATATGTACCACAGCTTTCTTATCCATTCATCTGCTGATGGACATCTAGGTTGCTTCCATGTCCTGGCTATTATAAACAGTGCTGCGATGAACATTGGGGTACACGTGTCTTGGGCAACTTTACTTTGGTCTAGCCAAAGCTAGAAACAAAAGATCATAACAGCTTTAATCTCAAAGAGAAGATGTTATTTTACAGGTCAGCAAGCTTTCTGCTTTTCTCAAGCTTAAGTTTGTAAGTGTGTGTACTCACCTCTATTATAAATGATTGTAACTATAAACTTGCTGTTTGGACTGGTTCTTTGTTTTTTTCTTTTTAAAAGGATGCTTTGATTTAAAAGATGATCTATCTAGCATAACCTAAAAACGTCAGTAAATAACTGCTTCTGAACTGCGGCGGCGCCCCCCCCCCCCCCGCCCCCCGCCAATTAATGAGGCATAAGCCTCTATTTCCTAAAGTAACAAGAAAGACAAATTAATTTTTAGGATAGTATGACAAAGGATTAACAGATTCATATTGTGTGTTGCATCTTAAAGTGAATTTTGCTGTGTGAATGTAATTCCCTCAAAAGTCAAGTTTAAGAATTTGCTTTTATGTAACTTTCTAAGTAAATCCTTCAACCCAAATTGAGGACATTTCTGGCATTCAGTGGTTGCAAGTAATTAGGTGCTCATGAGGTCGTTGAACTCAACCTTTGAGTTTCAGATAACATGTTTTCTGAAATAAATGATCTGTTAGAAACCCCCCCCCCCCCCACACACACACACACACAGCTAGATATGACAGATTGTACTAGGTTTACTTCTAAATGAGTGCTTGAGTTTCTAAGAAATGTGCTGAGATTTTCCTGATTTAAGCATTAATTATGAGGTCAGTTTTTTTTTTTTTTTTAACTTTAGCCACCTTTGCCTTAGATCTTGTATTTTGATCTTTAAGGTTGTCAGTAACTAATTATGCTTGTCAAGTTCTTTTCTGACTGATGCCCATGAATAAATCACAGTTCATTCCTAAAGGTAGAAGAAATTCTCATACTTCCTCAGTTTTTGTTGAGATTTTTTTTCTTAAACCCATTAATATTAGTGAATTACTTAATTTTATTGACAGTACAGGTAGAGGAAAGATTTGGAATGTGGCCCTGACTAGATTTGATAGGGACCATATCAATGTATTGGTTGTATTTCAACTTTTAATGTTTTGTCTCCTCCTCTCTCTTGCTGCATAACCTATATCCCTAAATATTCCTTCTCTTTTTTCCTAATAGTCCAGAGATAGAGGCAGAGGGACAAGTATCATTGTCCACATTCAACAGATGGGGGATAAGGGAGAAATTAAATAACAAATGTTAAAAGGCACTCAGAAAGTGTATAACTACATCTTCTTGGCTCTCATCTGCTATACTGACTTAGGTAGATGGTATATCTATATTAGAATACCTTGAGGGCACCCATGGGTAGAGGAACACTGGGTTAAGTTCCTTTGTCCATTTGTATCTCTTCTGTAATTACTACATGCTTTACAGAATGAGCCACATTTGTTGACTGGGCATTTTGTAAGGAAAAGCTTTTAATATATTTCATAGTTTAACCTGATGTCTTACAAGGTATTTCTAAGCACATGGCTAGCCAGCTCTACCTGGGATGACTACCTTTGTCCCTTTTCTTTCAACTACCATCAATTTTGATTCTGCTTAGAATGTTCCCCAAGCAAATGTCCACTCAGCCCCCTGCCCTCTTAAGAAATGCTGATTTATATAGCATTATACTCTCTCAGAGTGGCCGATATGTTCTTTTCTATGCAATACAGTTGCATTAAGCTTAGCCTAGGCTTTTTGTGTAATCTTACAAAGCATTCTTATTTGGCCTATATGATATACAGTATTAACTGAAGTAGTCTTATAAAGCACTTTTTTATTTGAGCTGCATAAAATACATTATTAACTTCTGTCCATTATGAAACATCTTTGTTTTAAAACATTGTTTCACATTGTTTTAGTGCCAGGTGCCATCTTTCACATTTTGACATTCCTCATATCTTAAGAGTTCATCAAAATCAGATATTACCTTTTCTTGCCTGCAGTTCAAGGAGAACTGGTTCATTAATGAAATTGTATGCTGAACCTTGTATTAAAATAGACATTTAATTTTTCTAGCAGAACTTTAAGCAAAAGTCTTGCCTTTTGGCTTCTCTTGTTTTGGCAAAACTCCCTCAGTTTCCATCATGAAATAATATGGAGCCTAAGAGTTGGGTTAAAATTAGGGTTTTATGAACAAAGCCACATGGTTCTCTCCTCACCCCAATGTATATCCCAACTTGGGGCTTAAAAAATTGATTTTTCAATGTTGATTTGAACTTAGTTATTGACTGCCATTAAATTTTCTTATAAATTACTACCAAAAAAAAAAAAAAAATTACTACAATGTGCACCTCTTTCCTTGTGTTCCAGGCTGGACGTAAAGAAAGAAGTGATGCACTCAATTCTGCAATAGATAAAATGACCAAGAAGACCAGGGACCTGCGTAGGCAGGTAAGCTGAGAGAAGTGCTGATTGCTTTCCCAAGTTCTTGGTTTTGTTATTTTGGTTAAAATTCCAACAGATACTGGACCCATATGCTTTCTTGAATTAAAGGATGACTTTTCACAGGAAATTTGACTGTTTTGTTGCTAATAAGCTTCTGTTAAATGGCTACTAAAATCTCCTGGGGACCTGGAGTAATACAGTCCTACTGGAATGGACTGAATAAATTATGCTATAAAAATGATGCTCAGGTAAGAAAATCAACTTAAAATGACTTGACCTCAGAAAATACCCTGAAGGATCTTGTGGTGTTAACTTACAAACAGTAGAGATAGAAATTGAAATTATGTATTTGACTTGCCCCTTTTCTGATTTTGATTCTTGGTGAAGATGTGTTTCTAGTACAGATATGCAGAGTATAGTTATTTGGGGCTCTGAATTTTCTGAGTTTGTAAGTATAGACGTCTTTCTCTTCATTTAATGTTAAAGAATCTCATTAACATTTTGGGAGCAAATTGAGTATTAATCTTTTAAAAAAAGATAGGATTGAATTCGTAAAGCAACATTAAGACTTAAAAAGAAGTTGTAATTGTTGTAATACAAACAATTTCCATACTTAGTGGAGAAATATTTTATTGTTCATGTCTGGTATATAGCAGAATTAAAGATGGAATGTAGCTACCCATCATCCTTTTAGTAAAGTAATATCACACATGGTTATAAAGATAACTTTTCAGTTTTAAGGTTCATAGTGTGCTAACCCTGTTCAGAAAGTGCTAACACCCTCTCCCTTCTCATTTTTATTTAGCCAATTAGGCCAATTATATTCCAAGGCTATGTGCTAATTCAACCTAGAGGTCATTTCTGTTTAGTTTTTTTTTTTTTTTTTTTTAACACTCCTTTAAGATAGAAGCTTTAGTTTTGTAATTCCCAAGAAAAAAGGGTTTTATTTTGAAAACTGAGATTCTGTTGCTGAAATGCTTTAACTGTAGTATAAGCTGTTATCTCCGCAATTGTGTTTCCTGTGTTGCAGATTATATAACTGCATGGCTTACATGAGGGGTTCTCATATAAGTGCAGCCAAACTGTCATGAATTTCCATTAGATTTAAAAGTGCAAGAGAAGAAAGCAGTCTAGCTTTTTGGTAGAAACAAAATCAAATTTTTACAATTTAATTATTAGCTCCGCAAAGCTGTCATGGACCATGTTTCAGATTCATTTCTGGAAACCAACGTTCCACTTTTAGTATTGATTGAGGCTGCGAAGAATGGAAATGAGAAAGAAGTTAAAGAATATGCCCAAGTTTTCCGTGAACATGCCAACAAATTAATTGAGGTAAGTATGTTAGCCGTTTTATTAACTATGGGTAACTTGGTGGAGTGTGGTGATTTTTAACCATATTATTGAATCAGCTAAAGAATTTAGGGACTCATGTTATTTACAATATGTGTAAGACAAAAGTCTTTTTCATAATTACTTAAACATCTATCCCAAACTACCATTTTGCTAAGTTTATGTTAATTATGTACCTGATTAAATAAAAATAGTCCCTATTCCTGGAATCTTAACATTTCCACTTAGTTTTAATGCAGATACAGATAGATCATGACATGCTTAATCTCAGAAGACACTGTAGAAAATAGTGGCTAGAAGCTGGAGTTTAGAAGTCATACTGCCTGGGCTTGCATCTTGGCAAGTTACTGAATCCCTTTGAATGCCATTTCTTTTCCATAAAATGAGAATATACTAATGATGCCTATCTAAGTATTATTTTGAGATTTAAGAGATGATGTGTGTCAAGTGCTTAACCCTTTGCCTGAGAACAGCCTCCCCTCCATCACCCTTTTATAAAACTAAAGAAATTGGGAACTTCCTGGCCTTCCAGTGGTTAACACTTTACACTTCACTGCCAACGGCACAGGTTCAATCCCTAGTTGGGAACTAACGCCCCACAAGCCATGCAACACAGCCGCCACCTCCTGGCCCTAAAGAAACAGCCCTAACATGCTACTAATTAGATATGTTTGAATAGTAGAAATCTGTATGTTATTGTCTGTTTGTTAAGGTGACAAGAAGAAAGAGTAAGTTGCTATTTAATTTCCAGATAAGTTAGGCTTGCTCCTACCTTTTGATTACTGAAATTATATTACTGTTTAATTGATTCATTATTACTATATTTCAAAAGTTTGACACATAGTAAGTATATGGCAAGTTATTTAATTTTGTAGCCCGAATGTAAAACACCTAATATTTGGAAGAAATATTCTATAGACCATTTGGTAAGTTGGTCATTATGTAACAACAGAAAATGAGCCTTTTATGTAAAATGTGTGTCTTGTACACTTGGATTTATAGTGATATTAGGCCAGGTTAACACTGTAAAATAGTCTAAGGAAAGCATCAGTTATTACATTAAACATGTTACTAATTTTACATCTAGTTTTCTTTGAACATTGATCATTATCCTTAACTGAATTAATTATGTACAAAATATGTAGGTCAGTCTTCTATTCAAGTTAATGATTCTGGCATTTGGTCCAAAGGCTTGCAGTTTGTGTCTCCATTAAGCATAATCTTTTCACAATAGTTGTATGACTGCATGAGGTATAACCTCCAAATATACAAAGATTGTCTTCAGGAAGCCAGCCTCCCGTAAGTAGCCTGCATCTCAGAAAGTGTGCCTGTGAGATAGGAAGCAAGGATGCTGCCAGCCCACAGCCTGGGGTAAAAGGCTACTGTAGTGGCATGGGAAAGGGCATCTGAAAGGGTGTGGCAGGCTGAACCTTCAGGGCAGTCCTGGTCTGTTCTTCAGCTGGAGGAAGGTCACTTTTTAAGGACTTGGTGTACAATCCTCATCCTCTCCATCCAGCAGAACTGACACTTGCTGAGCACCTACTGTGTACCATGTATGGACGCAGTATATGCAAATACAGTGTACATTCCTCATTTCTCAGGTAAGGAAACTGAGACTTAGGGAAGTTAAGTAACTTAAATCCCTCTTACACTGAAGGCTGTGCCACTCGGGCTCACTGGTGTAGTAGACAGCCTCGTGCCCAAGAAGAAGCACTAGGTGGGCCTGGTGGCTTTGCAGACCTTACTCTAGGAACTCTGTCAGTGCTCATACTTTTTATTTCATTCTGAACTAACCAGGCACCCAGTAGTGTTCAGAGTTTGATATTCCCTGTCACAGCTCACTTCTGACTTGTTTCTCACCTCTCTCCCCTCTCAGTGACCTCCACCCCTACCATCCCCCACACATAATATATGTATATTAAACGACACATGGCCTAAGGCAATGGCACCCTACTCCAGTACTCTTGCCTGGAAAATCCCATGGACAGAGGAGCCTGGTAGGCTGCAGTCCATGGGGTCGCTAAGAGTCGGACACGACCGAGCGACTTCACTGTCACTTTTCACTTTCATGCATTGGAGAAGGAAATGGCAACCCACTCCAGTGTTCTTGCCTGGAGAATCGCAGGGAGGGGGGAGCCTCGTGAGCTGCTGTCTGTGGGGTCCCACAGAGTCGGACACGACTGAAGCGACTTAGAAGCAGAAGAAGAAACCAAAGGCCTTATAGTACCATTCTGCAAACATTTAAATTACTTCATGGTAATAGAGGTACTAAGATAAATAATTGCATGTGTGCATAAAAACAAAATGAATTTTTAAAGTGTTTGTTATAGAAGCCTCATATTCCTGATTCAAAGAGTAACTTGATACTTCAATGACAGGCCTTCTCCTCCCCACACTAGTACTTTTGTATTATAATGAAACACTGAATTAGAGAGAGACTTGTTTTAAGCAAAGGTAAAATACTCCATTGTGATTATTTTGTTAATCTCCTGCCATCTTCCTTTCTTTCTATTAATTTCCCGTCTTGAGTGGAATAAATGTCTGCAGCCAGCTTTGGTTTTAGGGCCATTTGCTGTTTTTTTCCTGAGGGTTTGGAGGAAGTGAGAGTGCTAAGTGAAAGTTGGGAAGGGCTGGTGTTGATAGGCCTCTGGCAGGAAAGGAAGGGCTCAGATTCTGCAGCCACTGAGAATTCTGCCAGATTCTTTTGTTCTAAAATAGTACAGTTCTGCCACTAACTACTTGGAATTAGGATAGACTCCACAGGTAGAGGGCATAAAGCCCAGTAAGATTGAGCTCATTGTAGATGCCAGCTGCAAATTAGGGGGTCCCTATCCCATCTGTACTTCGGACCCAACTGTGTATAAATTTGAGGATTCCCATGACCAACTCACTCTCTGTTCACAAGACTGCCCTCATTACAAATGCCAGCTGCAAGTTTGGGGGTTCCCAGTCCATCCAATCTTCGGATCAGCCAGCTACAAATTTGAAGGATTCCTTTGGCCCACTTCAGGTTCAATAATTTGATAAAACAGCTCGTAAAACCGAGGAGAGTGTTCTCCTTATGACTCCCATTTTAGTGTAAAGGATGCAAATCAGGACCATCCAAATGGAGAGACACAGAGGGTGAAGTTTGGGAAGGTCTCAGAGACAGTGTTTCCTGTTTTCTCTCAATGGATCACCCTCCTGGCACATCGATGATTCAGCCGGGAAGCTCCACTGAGTTTCATTGTCCAAAGATTTTATTGAAATTTCATTATGTAGGTGTGATTGATAGGATCCCTTCCTCCCCTAGATCTAGGTTTTTCCTGAAAGCCTCAGTCCTCTAATCACATGGTTGACATCGGCCTCCTCTTCCTGAGTTGTCTCATTAGTCTAACACGTAGTGGCTCACCTCGAGTTACCTCGTTAGCATAAGTAATGAGTAGCAAAGACAGTCCTCAAATCTCCTAAGAATTCAGAAGTAATCCAGTGCAAAGACCACACTCTGTGTGTGTGTGTGTGTGTGTACACACACAACACCTCCCCATCTTGAAGGTACATGGAGTATATGGTTTTCAGTTAGCTTGCTACCCAGCCATAAACACCACACAGGGTAAGTGAGACAGGGCAGATTTGTGTGCTGCAGCTTTATGTTGATCCTATTGGTGGCCAATTACCCAGTGATTTACCGCTTGTCTTATCTGGTGTTCCTTGCATTGTTCTACTTTTCGCTGGAGGTTTGCCCTTATGGAGCCTAGTTTTCTGATTGAGTCCATCTCTTCTCTGTGAAGTAAGAGGTCCTTTCTCATAGAAGTATTGATTGTCCCTCTGGTGTGTAAATCCCATTCTGTTTAATACCCATGCATTGACACTTAACCTTTCTTAGACTCCTTCAGCAGTGGGAGACTCCCTTTTTCTAGAGGCATCACATTCCACTGGTGGATTCTCTGGTTGTAGGAATGGGGGGGCCACAGTCATCTTCTCTGGAACTACTCCTGTCCATCTTTTTATTGCTGTGCACAAGTGAATTGAGAGGAGCTATAAGTGTAAAATACATACCTGATTTCAAAGATATAATATGGAAAAAGAATGTACTTAAAAGATATCATTAACTTTTTAATTGATTACATGTTGAAATGTATTATCTTGAGTTTAAATACTTTTTCTAATCTCACCTCTTAATGTGGCTCACATTGTATTTCTGTTGGACAGCACTAGTCTGGATGATTTCCTCAGGCCTTTGAGAGGCTCTCTTCATTCTGCCTCTTCTCTGAATGCTCTCTACTAAAGTGCCAGCCCTTGTCAAACACTTGCTCCATGGGTGGGTGGATAGACGGAATCGGACTGCCAAAGCTGCCATTGGGCAGTAACCTCACAGTCAGCCAGCTCCAGGGTTTGCCTTCAGAGGTGCTGCTGCTCAGGTCCATCTTCTCAGTTCTGGTCATTGTCGGGGCAGTTGGGTTTTTTTGGACTCTCTCTGTTTTTACACTCATCCAGAATAAACTTCTTAGATTCAGTCTAGTGTTCTATCTGTCAGGACTGTTGCTGGCTTTACTGTTAATATTATTGACAACACCTTCCAAACTAGTCATTTCTTTCTTTTTTAAAAAGTAAGCATATCTTTTCTCCTTTTACCCAATCTGATGTTTATAAAATACTGTCTGAGACAAGGCATAGGATAGAACCTTTCACATTGCCACTAGAAATCATTGTGTTGACTGTACAATTCTTTGTATATAGTTTACTGCTCAATCAGTTACAAATTCCTTAATTTTTGTCCCCCCAATAAAATAATGTAAAAAAATGCCTTAATTTGGGATGTCATGTAAAGTTGCTTTGAATGTATTCATGGTTTCTGAGTAGTATTAGGGATAGCATTCACTGAGAAATGGGAACCTTTTATGGTGCCTTCTCTGTACACCACATTTTGAAAATATGAGATTAGTTTGAAGAATAAAAATCATATACTGACTCTTAAGATTTTAGGAGCAGAAGTGAATTTCTCCAGCCCCTCTGTGTGGGCATAGTATTTGGAAGGTTGTGTGGTGCCTGCTGCCTACCAGATCCTTATTAAATGACTTTGTGATTTTACTGGAAAAAGCAAATAACAGTGTTTGCTGTGTGACTGCTCTTATTTTCTCAGGGTCTGACTAAGACCTCTGACGCCTCACTACAGTTGTCAGTGGGATCTGTTAGCTCCACACATGGTATTGAGTTCCTTTTCTTATGTGAAGGGCACATAGAGGTTGTGCGTCTCAAGGCCAGTGAGTAGGGGAGCAGGAGCTAAGGGTCAGTATTAATGAGCTGGTGACCCTTCTCGCCACCGTTTTCTTCTGTTCTGGAGCATAGCACTGAGGGCTTGTCTTTGATCTGTTTATGAAAGGGCATGGCTATGCTTCATAATAACAGTAACACCTTTTCTACCTGATTTTCTCCCATATCAAATTAATGATTTCTTTATGTTGCTTGTCAATTTAGTGTATTGAGGTGAAAAATTTGTTTTCTGTCAAAAATATTAACCTTTTTGTCATTAGTGCAACATCCACGTGTCCTTTTTAATTGCCTCATTCTTTGCCTACCTCCTTTGCTGTGAGCAGCTTAATAACTAAAGAGGAATCAGTTTTCCTTTTTTAATTTTGCTGTCTTCTGGGTCCTTTTTCGATTTCACAAATTGAGAGTGAAATAGGAAAAATATAATTCATGAAATCTTGCCTATAAAAACTATCATTTAGTATCCCTTTCCCCTCAGTCCCAGACATTGTATTAAAACAGGCCTCTTATTATAATGAACTTGCTACAATAAGATAGTATTTCATTCATTGTCTTGTGAATTAAGAACCAAAAAGTAAATATAATTGGTACAATTTTGAGCTGGATTATCATTATTTGCTATGCCACTCCCCCAGTCCCCCCCACCCCAGGTCCAAGTATTTCCCATTTTCTGGGACTTCATAGGGTATGGCTTTATTGGCTTGAAATGTGTATTTTAACTGCAAATTGAGTGATCTGCATTATAACTTTTATTCTGTGGTCTGCTGATAATACGCAGGAAAGTGACCTTGAAGAAGCCTCTGTAAGGAGCATTTGAATTAAACAAGGACCTTATACTATCTACCTGTGACATCTTGGATATTTTCTCAGTATCTCAGTACAATACTGTAGGCTGAAATTCTTACAAACAGCAAATCAAATGAAGCTTCAATTTTCTAGTACTGTAGGATGTTTGCATGAAAGCAGTGAAGTATTCTTGGGGGAGAATGCTGACCTTGAAATTAGGAACAACTTCCTAAGCATACTGAGCTTGATTTTCTCAAATTTTCAAAAGTGCAATTTCAGATAAATGGGGTGTGTAAGACAAAAGTGTCTTGCATGTACTGTTTTAACACCTTAACCAGAAATAAGCTTTTTTGGCTGAATTTAACCACCTACTCAAATTTTGGGATGGTCAGGTGAAGGTGATGGATGCATTTTGTTCTTAAGAAGCATTGAGAATTTTTTCTCTTAGGGCCTTGGTAGGAATGAGAAGGAATCACTCTGCTTCAGAAAAGAGTGTAATCCTGTTGCCTCACCAGTAGAGTTGATGGACTAGTGTTTAGGCAGGCACCATTCTTAGCTTTACTTACTGATTATTCAGGAGGTTAGACAGAAATAGGGAACTTGTTCAAGTGGTCCATATAGTAACACGTAAATGGAAATGATGACAGTTTCATCTGAGTGGTTATCTATACATGAAAAAAGCTTTTTAAAAGTATCAAATAACAAAACTGTCTAAAATAGTTTATGATGTTTTAGTAAATTCAAGTTCTAATCCTGTTACCGGAGATCCTTATATTTATATCCTGCCTCTTCTTAAAATTTGATTTGGTATGGCTCATTTTGAACAAAAACATAAGATAAGGCAGATGTTGAAAATCATGATGCAGATGAGAAGTCATACACTTCTCATCTGAACTATAATTGCCATGCTTGTGTTTCATTGTGGCATTGCACTTCCTGGTAGCATGGAGGAAAGGAAGAAACAAAATTGGTTGTCTAGTTTTTGTCTTTAGAATGGAGGAAGTATACCCACTTTTTCATGGGAAATAAGCCTATTGTAAAAAAGTAAAAAAAAATTCCTAATGTGGCACTTTCACATAAGGAACAGTGAATGAGTTAATAGATAGGGCCCTCAGTATTTTAGTAATAAATGTAGTGGCAGGTACCATGCATTTTCTTCCCCCCTTGTACATTCTCTCTAAAAAGGCAAGGTCATAACATTCAGTTGACGCCAAGTTGAGTCCAGACATCTGTTATTTGTTGAGGGGCTAACCCAGCACTTGTCCTTCAGCCTCCCTATGAAAATATTAGGGGAACTAAGGGGCTGTGAGTCCAGTGCTTTCTCCCGATCACACCAGTATAGTTTGCTTTCTTTTTTAAAATAATGTTCAACCCTTCTGTTTCTTTGTGCTTTAAATGTGTCCTGTAAATAGCATAAGTTTAGTTACTGTTACTCAGGTTAGCAGGGTTTTTTGTTGTTGTTGTTGTTGATTACTTTTGTTCACTGAAGTGTGGCATGACATGTGGATTCATTCTTACCACTGTGTTTTTATTCTCTCTTTCCTTTTAACCCACTGCTTTCAATCCCTCCTCTATTTCTGACTCTGTTTTTCTCTTTGGGATTGGTTGAGTCCTCCCACTTCTTCCTATTTTTTCACCCCCTCTTCTTGTTTGGAAATCATACACTCTGTTTACTAGTAGCAACTCCAGATATTTTTAAGCATGTATGTTTAACTCAGAGGTTGAGGTTAGTGAGTATCTTTTTCTCCTTCTGAAACAATATGAGAATCTTAGAATGCTTTAACTTTAGTTATTCTCTAACTTAAATATTCTTGTACAGTATTTCATTTCTCTAATTTTTAGCCCCATGAGTTAGACACCATTGGTGTTTCTTTAATAACTTATTTCAACTTTGTATAAATTTTACTCGATACCCTATTTTCATTGCTTCTCATTTCTTCTTGGACATTAAACCTTATGGGATTGTTTCCTTTTCCCTGAAGCATCTTTGTATGAAACGCCTTTAGTTGAGGCAGGAAAGATCTGTCTGGAATAAGTGCTCTGAGATTGTTTTTGGTTTTGTTTTGTCTTCATTTTTTATTTTGCCTTAATTCTTGAAAAAATACAGTAGTTTATTGGACATATAATCGTAGGAGGATTTCCGCCTCACTATCCTCTTCAGGGATTTGATGATGATATTACCCTTTCTCTGGCTTCCATTGTTGCTGTTCAGAAAGCAACAGGAAGTCTCACTGAGCTTTCTTTGTAGATAATTTGTTTTTACTTTCTGGCTGTTTTTAAAATCATCTTGGCTTTGTTCTAAAGCTTTACTTCAGTGTATCAGAGTGTAGATTTCTTTTTTATTTACTCTGCTTAGAAATCTGTCTTCCCAAATCTAAAAATTGTTTCATCCTCACCTACCTCTTTGAGTATGGCCTCTTCCCCATTTTCCCTGTATTCCCTCCTGAAATCCTCAAAGTTGAATAGTAGACAGTCTCAATTTATCTTGCATGTCTCTTAATTTATGGATTCCGTGTCATGAAAATGTCTTAGTTTTCCTGAATAATTTCTTCAGTTTGACCTTCCAGATTAATAATTCTCTTTTCAGCAGTGTCTTGTCAGTATTATTTTAAATTTCTAGAAATGGTAGTCATTATTACTTTTCTCTTGAAATTCTATTTTGATCCTTCTCAAATCTGCCTAGTTATTTTTGAGTGTGTTTTTTCTTTTCTATATTTTGTATACTTTGTTATTTCCATTAATGTAAAAAAACATTTTTTAATACTCCACTTTTGATCATTTGATTATTTGCAGTCATGGATCTGATTACACAGTTCTTTTGCTGACTTTTGCCCAAGATCCCAGTTCCTTGTATGAAAGTGAAAGTAAAAGTTGTTTAGTCGTGTCTGACTCTTTCCCACTCCATGGACTATACAGTCTGTGGAATTCTCCAGACGAGAATACGGCAGTGGGTAGCGTTTCCCTTCTCCAGGGGATCTTCCCAACCCAGGGATTGAACCCAGGTGTCCCTCATTGCAGGCGGATTCTTTACCAGCTGAGTTTGGTGGGTTCACATTTCTGGTATTCACATGTGGGAGTTCTTTGATGCCTGGGTTTAGATTACCTTCCATCACCAAAAATTTCCATTGATATTTACTTCTGCCAGTTGCTTACAGATACTAATACATGATTGAGGTATAATTTACAGACCATAAAATTCACCCATTTTAAGTGTACAATTCAGTTGTTTTTACTAAATTTATGTAACTGTAATTATGCAGTCATCATCATAGTCCAGTTTGGAACTTTTCTGTCACCCCTGTGTGCTTCACTTTTGGGTAAGCTATCTTATTCCTCCTAATAAGACTGTCAGAAGACCCTTTCCTGGAAAATGGAAAGTTAGAAGCTTAATCTCTGTTCCATCATCATTTCTTCTGTGGGTTTGGAAATGATTGTTAAAAATTTCTTGTGTGGTTCTGATATTTATGTGATGTGCAATTGGAACTTCTGTCTTCCTATATTGACAAGTTTAGAAAAGTTGATTTTATTATTACTTTGGATTTTTTTTGAGAGTACAGATAGCTTAACCATTTTTAAAGAAATCTCAGGTGGTAGCTTGACCTAAAACCATGTAGCAAGTGATAGAGGTTTTGAGCTTCAACTTTATGGCTTGCTACTCAGGTTGTGGGGTCATTACTTAGACGTAAAAGCTTCCTGTTTCACAGTTCTTCTTACTTGTTTCACCTCCACAACAGGTATAGACTACTATGAGAGTAGGTCATTAATTTATTACTAAGAACAAAAAGAAATCTCTTCTTTTCTTCCTGTAAAGGTTCCAGTTTAAGGGGCAGTGGGAAGCAACTTGTGTTTGACTTAAATTTTAAATTTATTTAAAGTCACCAACACATATATAACAGGAAAATTTGTCATAATTATATAGTTTTTCTGCCTTATAACTTTGCTTAATAACTTGTATTTAATGAAGAAGTTCTGGAGCTTTCCTCAGTGTCTGAAAAGTTGTCTTTTCTGTCATGTACAGATGTCATATTAGTTGATTTTACACAGCCTGGCTGTCACAGTTTTTTTCCACACAGCACAGATTATTACTAAACCCAGCAAAAGCCCAGGGCTGTTTTTTTGGGTAGTTGAATGTTTTCTGAAATGTTGTGCTTGTCTACAAGGTCCACACTTAAATGGAATAGGCAGAGGTGGTGCAGAAGCAGTGTCACAATTTCAAAGGTGGGAGTCATAGTGTCAATCTTAGCCTACCTCTTAGATTAGTGGGAATCAAAGACATTTAAATTATTAATACATGAAGTTACTGTGGTTGCAAAGATAAGACAATTTATTCCCAAAGCAAATTAGAGACTCATCACTCTCCAAAGTTTCAGCTCTGTTAGGTTCTCTATGGAAGTCAGCTGCTTTGAGTGTTTTTAATTCAGATTTTAGAAACTTCTTCAGTCTAGTTAGCTGCTATCCAAATTTCTAGAGCCCCACAAAGAGATTATTTAGGAAGCCCCTTCCCTTATACCCAGCTTTCATGGCAGTCAAGCCTGGCGCTAGTATATGAATTTAGCTTCTAAGAGAGCTGTGGTTGAGATGTTGCATTTGCACATTTGCCATGGTAAGAAGTGAGTAGCCCTGTCCCTGGAGGGTGAATTGAAGCTCATTCATCTGGAGAAGACTGTCAGTGACAGGCGCCCGCTTCCTCCTTCCAGGGCAGGCGGGGTAGCCTCCTGAAACAGGCAGTGTACTCTTGTAGAACATTACTGCTTCAACAGTACATCAGAAACACTTTAATGTTTTAAAATAAAGAATAAGTCTTCCATAACTTTTGTTTTGTTAGGATTTGTGTCAGAAAACAGGAATGATGGTGTACAGAATTCAATTTGTTTCTTAACTTAAATATTTTTTTCTGAGTTTTACAGATTTATAAAATTGGGAGAATGTGAAATTGTGTGGTGGCCAGAGAGTTGAAGGCAGAAACAGTGACAGACCTTCCTGAATCTAACATTTGACTGGCCCCCTAAAATTAAAATGTTGGGCATGGGGCGGGACCAGGCGTCTTTGTTAGTCCCAAATTGCTAATTCAGTCATCAGCCTCCAATTTTATATTTGGTTTCAAAATGCTTTCTTATTTGGTTTCAAAATGCCTTCTTAAGGCAGTGAAGCAATAGAAGCTATGGTTTCATAAACACTTCTAATTAAAGCTTTCTCCTTCAGTAGAGCACCATAAAATGTATATTTGAGGAATAATGTTTGTAAAAGTTTTATGTCATGTTTTGCAGCACTTTAAAGCAAAGAAATAGAAATCAACAATCAGCTCTGTAGGTTGTCATCATGAAGAGAAATGCCTCTTTGCTCAGGTTCAGTTGACACTGGAAAGTGGAGTTGGAACCTTTAGGGAGTGTAAATGTTACTTCTGTATGTGATTTTGAAGGCCCCTACACATTAAAATCTGACTTAATTTTCTTTTTCCATACATTTTTGTGTTTAAATTGCATGTTCTTTTGTTTCTCCTTATGATTAAGCATTGCAGGATTCTAGTTACGATAGTTAGCAGTCTTAGAGAAAGCTGATAATCCCTAACTGTAACACGGCAAACAACAGTAATGGTATATAATTTTTCTTGTGTCTTTATGTGTTTAACTTGGGTAAAGCAGTGAAAATCAAAGATTATTGCAATTGCCCTTGTTTACTCTGGCATTTTAAGTTTTCAGAGTATGCTTCTGATACTCAACTGCCTATGCGTCTATCATTCATAACTCAGTTTGTAGCTGGGGAGAAGGTATCTCTTAGCACCATGTATTCAGTTGGTCCTTGGTATTGCTAACAGAATTGGCAAACCTGTTTATTTAGAAATGTGGATAAGTGATCATGGCACTAGCAGCCACTACAGAGCAACATTCTCAGCACAGCCAGAGCTTCAGCAGAAGAAATATGACACAACTTGGAAAGATTGTCTCTGGATACACGAGTAGTGTCATTGAGGCAGTTGGATGGGAAGGTAAAGATTTTAGTTCAAATGAAGTAGCATCATTCAGGAAAGAGTCCAGCTGTCAGTGCTTTGAAGAAACCAGTTGAAGGACAGTTTTGTTCTTATCTATGGGATATCATCTCTGTTTCTTTTCCCATTTCTTATGAGGATGGCCTTACCTCCATCTCAATGTGTTAATGCTATTCTTTTTTATTTGAAAAATAGCCTTGCGTTCAAATAAAACTCATCTTGACTTTTAAGTATCCATTCACCTGTCAAATGAGAATAGCAACTTAGAATTTCGATTTCCTTCCTTCAGGAATAGCTGCAAAATACATTTTTATTGTAGTTGAGGGTACCAGTGATTCTTTAGTGCCTCGGTTCCTTAGCTTTCCTCACATCACTGCCCACACCAGCAGACCCTTGTTCTGAGGTTACTGTTCAGGCAGGTTAGAGCCCATGTACATCTGATGAGTTATAAGCCCTAGGATCTTTCAGGGTTCTGCCACCAACAATGTGACATGTGTTAGGAGTCTGTTTAATTTCCTTAGCAAAGAGCTAAAAAATTTGTCCTCATAAGCAGGTAATCAGTCTGTGAGAAATAAAACACCTTTGGTGCTTTTTTCATTTGTTCTCTAAAGGTCAGGGATGGGGTAGATGTACATTTGTTTTCCTTTGCAGTCAAAAGAGAAAAATCTTCAAAGACCTTTTTTATCTTTTCTTCTAGGTGGCCAACTTGGCCTGTTCCATCTCCAACAATGAAGAAGGTGTAAAGCTTGTTCGAATGTCTGCAAGCCAGCTAGAAGCCCTCTGTCCTCAGGTAAAGTACAACCAGCAGTGTTTAAGCTATCACCAATTGGATTTGGGTTATTAAAGTGGAAATGAATTTTATTTTATTAGTTTCATTTTTAGGATCTTAGATAGAAGCCTTGAGGACAAAATACTGATCCACAGTCCATGGAGAGAAATGTATGTTTAACTTCCAGTGATATTTGCTTAAGCGTCATGCGTTACTGTCTCCTTGCCCGTCATTTGAAATGTATAGCCTTTTTCACTGCTGGCAAATGGAGGGCAGGCAGTGGCCATTGCTAAGGGCCTTTCTAAGGGAGGGCCACCTGCAACATGTGGTAGTCCTGGCATCAGGATTGTTACCCCATGAGCCTGAAAGGATAACTGCTGCCCACCCACACTCCATCTTTATGCCCAGTGTTTGGATCTTGTTAGAGGGCATGAGATTCAAGAACTGGAAGCCTTAATCTGCTGTGTCCTGAAGTACCCTTATGATACAGATATTAATAACGTATTTCAGCCTGCTACTGGTAAAACTTGAGAACTTTTCTCCATTTCCAGTGGCATATTGTGAGGCTGGTGATTAGGCTAGGTTAAGCATCTGGGGCTTTAGAAAGACACTGAAGCACGCAGAAGAATGCTTGTTTTGTTAAATGTTAGATGAGCTGCTCTCTGCCGTGAAGTGTGCTAATCGTGTTTGTGTGGCTTGATACTCCGTGCCCCTCATAGGGGTTTCTGAGTAGTGTCAGTGCTGTTTTGGTGAAGAGGTTGCTTCTCCAGTTTCTGAGGCAGAGAATGGTCATGGACATACCCTAAACCTCTTTCTAAATGTCCTGCCAGATGACATTGACCACAAATAAAGAGGAATAAATCAAGGGAACTGGAGTATAAGAGATCACAGGAATGAAGTTTCTGTGTTATGCCTGCCACCAGCTTTAAGATACACCGTAAACATTACCTTGGCTCTTTCATATGCATGATTCCTGACCAAAATAAGTAAAGACTGGTGATTAATCTGGGATCCTGACTGGTACGCAGGTTAATTAGAGCCTTTGTTCTCATTCTCAACCATGTGGGTTAGTTTGCAAATGAAAGTTGCTTCCTCTGGGTGTTAGTGTGTTGGGTCAGCTGTGGATCCACATGATCTGATCAGTGTTTCTTCAGCTTTAACCCAGTCATTAAGTCTGTTACTGGCCAGTCAGTAGCTATACAGATAATAAGCACAGTAAATTTAATCACGTCCAGAAAGTTCATGGATGAACAAGTTGTATGAAATAAATTTAGAGCAGGTTTTAAAGATTTGGCATTCTTTTCTCAGGCTTGCCTTATTACCCTATCAGTGCTTTATTTTTAATGCCTTTGCTTCTCCATTTGATTTTGAAATGCTTGAAAAGCGACAATGCTTTCACATATCGGCTGAAACAGATGGTAACATACGCTGATCACACCTACTAAGAGTATTTATATAAATGATATTAAAGCCTTGAAAAAGAGAGTCTAGTAGATTCTAATGGGAGTGCTGGTGTGCGTAAGTCACGTTTGGCTCGGGCTTGTTGCCCAGGCTCTAGGTGCTTTCTGAGGCAACCTTTCTCCCTCTCTTCTGTAGTTCATTTCTCCTACTAGAGCAGACCCCAGGACAATACCCGGATGATTCCTAGGATTAGGTATAGAAAGAAAAGAAAGTGAATTCACTCAGTTGTGTCCGACTCTTTGCGACCCCATGGACTGTACCCTACCAGGTTCCTTCATCCATGGAATTTGTCAGGCAAGAGTACTGGAGTGCCATTAGTTGCCATTTGGTATATGTCCTTGATAAAAAGGTGTTACTTGTTGTGATTGTTCTCCCAGATTCCTTCCCAGGCTCCATCCTACCCTGGCTTGCAAATAGGGCTAGGCAGATTCAATGACAACAAATACAGCAGACATTGCGGGCATGGTAATGACAAACTGGATAGCAGGTGCCATTTCTAAATGAGGTAACTGTGATTTCATTCCAGCCTATTATTGCTAGATTCTTTCATTATTTGTAAAGAGAAGTCAACAATTCAGATTTTTTGGTAAGTCCCAATTTTAAAGGATTGGTAACTAACATTTTGAAATTCTTTGAGGAGGATAAAGCAAATTTCTAGGAGCTGCATCTCACCTACCCTGGCCCATGTGTTTCATACTCGAAGGACCTCTCCTTTAAGGTGGCTAATGGCTGTCCCTCTCTTCAGCCTGGTATGGGCAGTGATGTCAGGCATCACTGGCTTGTTTGATAAACCCTAGGCAAGCTAATCAACTTGAATAAACTAGTTAGTTAATTCACCAGTAGTTTAACATGGTGTTTAATACGCTGTAGCATGTAGACAATATTAAAGTATATGTTTCTTTGAGGCTACTGTCAGCATCCATTCACAGTATAGACTGTGTGTTGGGTTTTTCCAGTCTCTTTTTATGTCAGTAGCTGTACAGTAGCTGTACCCACACTGCTGTATTCAGGCAGCCCTGGCCCCTCTGTTGGGGGCTTTTCTGTGACCCCCACCCACAGTGTGGAGTTGGCTCCTAGACCTTATTGTTCCTTTCTGGAGGGGAGAGATGACAGATGGAACCTGTAGAAACCTTTCTTCCCCATCTTTCTGTTCACTTTTGGAAATGGGAAATTCTATTCTAAAGTACTAACTTTTTAGGAGTAAAGCAATTTTAACTCCAAATGTTTGTGGTATTAAAGTTGAGTTCAGACGAAGTAACCTGAAGATGGATTTATTTTGTTGCTTGGGGGAGAAAAGCACCCCATTTTTTGGTGATTTACTGTTGTCATGAGTAGGGAAGAAAGTAGGTCAGCACTCTCTGCATTGCCTTCTGCTTTGTGTCTGCAGTATCTCACTCTGTTCTCCAGAACAGGGACCTACCTCCATCTGAGCAGATAGCACCAATCTCACATGCTCTTATCAGGGGAAAAAAAAATCAAACTGTTCTGGAAAAGGACCTGATTCCCCACATCATCTCCTCATGGTGTGCTCAAGTCTTATTCCTTGGTAGCTGCTTAAAAGATTTTCATTTTTCAGTTCATCCAATGCTGGTCAAAACAAAGTGGAAAAACCCTGCCAACAGCAGGTTTTTGGCAATTGAGTCTTTAAAATCGGAGAATGGCATTTTGGAGATGATCTGACTTAATATTTTATTTTTCATAGTTCATTATGCAAGAATGAGCATTGTACATTTAAGTTAATACAAATCTGGCAGTTTAATATTTCATATGGCTGGGTTTAATGCATGGCCTTTCTTGGAAATTTAAGCAAGGGTGAATCAAGTCTTTGAAGCTGCTGCTTTATCTACATTTTTTGGTCCTTTTTTTGGGGGGAGGGGTGGATTTCTCGCTAACTGAATTGAGAAAGAAGAAATGTTATTTTTTTTTCTTCTGCGTACTTAGATTTATCTTTCATATTATTGCTTCTCCCATTGTGCTATGGAAATTCTGATCATTTTTGTGGCTAACAGGCTTGATAAGCATTTATTGTTGTTCAGTCCCTATCAAATAAGCATAAACTCAGACAGGCCTGGTTTGAATAGTTAATGAGAAAATATATAGCTCTTTAATGAGCTAAAGCATACCAGCCAGGGAAGCCTGTGGCATCAAGCTCTCATTCATATGTTATTCCGCTTCTGATTTTCTCTAACATTTTTACACAGCAGTTGCACAGAAGAGCTCAAAGGAGATGCTTCTGACTAAAAGTTTTCTCACAGCATTTTCTGTGTCTCTTTCCTCCCTTAACCCCCTCCCATGGAGGTCTGTAGGTAACAGGGCCCCAGAAACACTCTAGTCTCCTTGTAAGCCTTGTATATTGATACTGGTCTGTTGTTTTGTTTTGTTGTAAAGTCTGTTTTCCATACCGTAAAAGGTTTCCCTCTTCCATTTTCTTGAAAAGTCTATATAATTGGTATTAGTTCTTTAAATGTTTGGGGAGAATTTATCAATGAAGCCGTCTTGCCTGGAATTTTCTATATGGGAAGATTTTAAACTAAATTGTTTAAACTATTATTTAAACAATAAATTATTTCTTTAATAGATATAATGATATTCAGATTACTTGTTTAACCATTAGCTGTTTATTCTTGACTGACTTTTGATAATTTGTATTTTATCAATTGCTACTCTATTTTTTTTCCTTCTGCTTGCTTTGGGTTTATTTCCCCCTTTTTCTAGTTTCTTAAGTTAGAAGCTTTTAAATCATTGATTTGAGACCTTCTCTTCTAATGTAACTTGTAATGTTGGTGTGTAGCTTCTCAGATTGCTCAGTGGTAAAGAATCTGCCTGCCAGTGCGGGAGACACAAGGATTGGGTTCAATCCCAGGGTGGAGAAGATCCCCTGGAGTAGGAAATGACAATCTACTCCAATATTCTTGCTTGGGAAGGCCCATGGACAGAGGAGCCTGGCAGGAGCTACAGTCCATGGAGTCACAGAGACTTGGACAGGACTAAGCATAGACACACATACACAATGTTGGTGTGGATGTTAAATCGTGTGATTGGGATGATCAATAAAGACCTCACTGAGAGAGTGATGTAGAAGCAAAGACCAGAAAGGAGATGATAGACCAAGCCAGGGACAGTGTCTGAGATGGGAGCATAGATAGGAACATTCACAGTTAAAAAGATGTAAGACAGAGCATGTGGCATAAATGCAGGTAAATGGGTAGATGCAGTGATAAGATTCGCAGACATTCTTTTTTGATTGTATTCATCTTTTCATTTAAATAGGAAGCAGAGCTATAAGCTGAGAGTGATGATGCTCTCAGAAGTGTGACAGGTTTGAGGAGAAGATATGGAATGATTACTCTTTTAGAGTCCAGACTGGAGGAGAGGAAGATACTGATTGGACTAAGGAAATCTAGTTCTCTTGCTGTCCCCAACACTGTGAGTCCTCTTGAAGTTGAGTGATAGGTATTTTAAAGTGAGATGCATTCAACATGGTTGGGAGCAGGAAATCATGAGTTTTATTTTGGACATGTTTATTTTGAGACATCTGAGTAGAGCGCTGGGTAGGAAATGGTTAGGAAATGAGTTGGGGGCTAGAATGAGTGGTCTGGGATGGAGATGTGGGAGTAGTTGGCAGATGGGTGGTATGTAAAATCATGAAACTAGAAATTGCTCACAGGTGGGAGAAGTATGACCAGCATAGGATCAAGCCTTGGAACTCCGGCATTAGTGGAAGAAGATGACGGCAAAAGAGACACAGAAGAAGTAACCAGAATAGTGGGAATGAAACAGGAAAACTATTTGACAGAATCTAACATCCAGACCTGATTAAAGACACTTTGTAAACTAGGAGTAGAAGAAAATTTCCTCAGCATGATAGCATCATACTCAATCATGAAATGCTTGAGTACTTCCCCCTAGGATCAGAACCAGACAAGAATGTCCTGTTCAGTGTTGTACTGGAGGTCTTAGCCTACAGTAGCATTTAAAAAGTTGCCATTGATATGTGGTGGTAGTGCCTAGTTTGTGGCTCTTTGCAAATATAATGAGCAAGGATAGTGAGTCACATTAATTTAGAAGTGAGAGTAAATATTTCCCTCTTGTTGTTCCTTAACTAGGTCACTTTAGGTAGGCTGTTCATGTCTTACCTCCATTTTATACCAGTATTTTAACGTTCTCCTTACTGATTTGTCAGACATTATATACTTCATCTGTCATGTATACTTAAATACAAATGTAAGCAGAGAATTTTCTTTTTTTTTTGGTGGGGCCAGGGTTGGTACACAGCATGTGGGATCTTAGTCCCTGACCAGGGATCAGATCTGTGCCCTCTGCAGTGGAAGCATGGAACCTTAACTATTCTAAAACATAAGAAATATTTATTTGTTCAGTAAGTGCATAATTAAACACATTCTTTTAGCCATATCATGTTAAATCTAACTCATTATCTATTTGGGAACAATCTTATTTTGCACATAAATATAAGTATGAAGTTCAGACATTGACTATTTTTTTTCCAAATAGCCCATCAAATGTAAAAATGGACCATCCCCCATCACTGATTTGTGATGTCTCTTTTGTCATATATTGACTTCTGCTTTATGATAGGGTGTGTTTTTAGATTTTTCTTTTCAATTACTTTAGCTTTGTATTACATTTTAACTCTTCATTCCTCCTGATCTCTATCCCATGTATATATTTGCTGCTCTCAGCCGTTAACTATTCCAGATTAATTGGTGAATAAATAGGTCAGTCCCCCTACTCCTAAACATGGACTGTGTTTCTGTTTATTCAAGTTTTTTTTTTATAATGTACTCGGAAAAAGTTACTTTTGATATCTCGGTCCTTTAGGTTTCTTTACAGATTCACATATTTCCTATTGTTTTCATAAAGAGCTGATACTCCCTTCATTTTATGTCCTGTTTTCTGGTATATAGAAATGTTACTCATTTTTATATATTTACATTGTCTCTAGCTACCTTAATGAACTCTTATTAATTCTAAGAGGTTTTTCAGTTGATTTACTTCAGTTTTCTAGATAAACAAAGATGTTCTACATTGAAAAGTAATTTTATTGTCTACTTTCTAAACAGCCTTTTCTTATTTCCATTTCCCACTTTATTTCATTAGCTAGAAAGACCATTAATTAAGTAATGATGACAATAGGTATTCGGTCAATAACATCTTGACTTTTTTAAAGTAAATGATTCTAGAGTTTTCCCTAATAAGTGTCATGTTGGATGATTATTCAAAGTATTATTTTAAGTATCTTTCTAGTCCCAATACCAGAGAAGGCAATGGCACCCCACTCCAGGACTCTTGCCTGGAGAAATCCCATGGAGAGAGGAACCTGGTAGGCTGCAGTCCATGGGGTCGCTAAGAGTTGGACACGACTGAGCAACTTCACTTTCACTTTTCACTTTCATGCATTGGAGAAGGAAATGGCAACCCAGTCCAGTGTTCTTGCCTGGAGAATCCCAGGGACGGGGGAGCCTGGTGGGCTGCCATCTATGGGGTCGCACAGAGTCGGACACGACTGAAGTGACTTAGCAGCTAGTCCCAATACATCAGAAAATAGTATTTAATTTATTATGTCCCACAGTTTTGTAATCAAAACAAGAAAGTTCACCTTAGACAAGGTGCTTTTCCTCCATTATACTGTATGAGAAAAGATTACAGAACAAAGGGAGCAATTTTCTCTTTGTAAGGGAAAATTATCTTAGTATTTAAAACATATAATTAATTCCCTGCTGGTGTTTACTTGGCCCTCTTAAGAAACATTTTCTTCAGCCAGGTATTCTTACAAGGTCTAGCTCCACTCTGAGTCATTGATAACATTAGTGAATTAATGAGTTAATTAATGAAGAGTAGTCCACAATCTTGAATCACCCAGTGGGAAACAAAGGGAAGAAGGAAAAGAGGTCAAAGAACAAGCCTGGAAATGATGAAAATAGGGGAGACTATGGTATAACACATGGGAAAGCTAGGATACTTTTGACAAATAATTTATTGTCCAAACCCATTCACTTTTGAAAGTGAAAGTTAGTGAAAGTTAAGTTGTTCAGTCGTGTCCAACTCTTTGCGACCCCGTGGACTGTAGCCCACCAGGCTCCTCCATCCATGGGATTCTCCAGGCAAGAATACTGGAGTGGGTTGCCATTTCCTTCGCCAGGGGATCTTCCTGACCCAGGGATCGAACCCAGGTCTCGTGCATTACAGGCAGACGCTTTAACCTCTGAGCCACCAGGGAAGCTTTTGAAAGTAGTGGGCTATTAATAGTAACTGGGTTGGCCTAGTCTTCAAAACCTACAATCTATAATTGATAGTTTCGATAATTTATCCCTTCCAGTTAGCTGGGAGGGAAGAGGAATTAGTTATACCAGTCAAGTGGGTCTGATTCTTCTTTAGTTTTTTGATTACAGTCTTTGAGGGGTAATATGATAGCCTCACTCTTGGATACCCCTCCAATATATTGGGAATTACAGACATGACCTGAAGACATGCGGTTTCTGTAGCACCAAAAAAACATGATCCCAAACTCCTGCTCTCAGGTACGATGCCCAAAGGACTCTGTGATAGCTGCTGTCCTACCTCGCAGATCTCAACTTCATCACTACCAGTTTCCCCTGTCCTTGCTTACCTTCAAAGTTGCATTACTATGAACACATTTATTTCCAATAACCCATAAGCACCTGTACCTAGAGATCTTCCTAATGATTCTCTCAGCTCTTTTTCAAACTACTTTCATTATTTATTCATTCAGTGAATATATCAAAGGATCTGAAAGGTATTTCTCCAAAGACACTAGGGGTCAATAAGTACGTTAACAGACAATATCATGAGCCATCAGGGAAATGGAGATCAAAACCACAGTGAAATATCACTCCACACCCACTGGGATGGCTGTTATTTAAAAAATGGAATAGGGAGAAAGGGAAAACAAGTGTTAAGGATATGAGGAAATTGAAACTCTCATATATGCTGGTGGAAATGTAAAATGGTTCAACTGCTTTGGAAGATAGGCAGTTCCTCATAAAGTTAACCATATGACCCAGCAATTCCATTCCTAGTTACATATAAAAAAACAGTGGAAATAAATGAAACACATATGTAAATATTCATAGCGTTATTCATAATGACCAAAAAGTAGAATTCATATGTCTGTAGCTGATGATTGAATAAAGAAAATGTGGTAAATTCATATAATGGCATATTATTTGTCAGTAAAAAGGGTGAAGTACTGATACATTTTATAGTGTGTATGAGCCTTGGAAACATGTTAAGTGAAAGAAGCTAGTTCCAAAAATATACATATTAGTACGATTCCATTTATAGGAAAAGTCCAGAATAGGTAATTCATAAAAATTTACCAAAATACATAAATTTAAAAAATCACAAAGTTAAGTTAGTGGTTGCTGGAAGAAAGGATTAGGAGAAATAGGGAGGGACTGCTAGTGGATATGGAGTTTCTTGTTGGAGTGATAGAAGTGTTCTAAAAATGACTGTAGGACTGGAAAAGGTCAGTTTTCATTCCAGTCCCAAAGAAAGGCAATGCCAAAGAATGCTCAAACTACGGCACAATTGCACTCATCTCACATGCTAGTAAAGTAATGCTCAAAATTCTCCAAGCCAGGCTTCAGCAATATGTGAACCGTGAACTTCCTGATGTTCAAGTTGGTTTTAGAAAAGGCAGAGGAACCAGAGATCAAATTGCCAACATCCACTGGATCATGGAAAAAGCAAGAGAGTTTCAGAAAAACATCTATTTCTGCTTTATTGACTATGCCAAAGCCTTTGACTGTGTGGATCACAGTAAACTGTGGGAAATTCTGAAAGAAATGGGAATACCAGACCACCTGACCTGCCTCTTGAGAAACCTATATGCAGGTCAGGAAGCAACAGTTAGAACTGGACATGAAACAACAGACTGGTTCCAAATAGGAAAAGGAGTACGTCAAGGCTGTATATTGTCACCCTGCTTATTTAACTTCTATGCAGAGTACATCATGAGAAACCCTGGACTGGAAGAAACACAAGCTGGAATCAAGATTGCCGGGAGAAATATCAATAACCTTAGATATGCTGATGACACCACCCTTATGGCAGAAAGTGAAGAGGAACTCAAAAGCCTCTTGATGAAAGTGAAAGTGGAGAGTGAAAAAGTTGGCTTAAAGCTCAACATTCAGAAAACGAAGATCATGGCATCCAGTCCCATCACTTCATGGGAAACAGATGGGGAAAGAGTGGAAACAGTGTCAGACTTTTATTTTTCTGGGCTCCAAAATCACTGCAGATGGTGACTGCAGCCATGAAATTAAAAGACGCTTACTCCTTGGAAGGAAAGTTATGACCAACCTAGATAGCATATTCAAAAGCAGAGACATTACTTGGCCAACAAAAGTTCGTCTAGTCAAGGCTATGGTTTTTCCTGTGGTCATGTATGGATGTGAGAGTTGGACTGTGAAGAAAGCTAAGCGCCGAAGAATTGATGCTTTTGAACTGTGGTGTTGGAGAAGACTCTTGAGAGTCCCTTGGACTGCAAGGAGATCCGACCAGTCCATTCTGACGGAGATCAGCCCTGGGATTTCTTTGGAAGGAATGATGCTAAAGCTGAAACTCCAGTACTTTGGCCACCTCATGCGAAGAGTTGACTCATTGGAAAAGACTCTGATGCTGGGAGGGATTGGGGGCAGGAGGAGAAGGGGACGAAAGAGGATGAGATGGCTGGCTGGCATCATTGACTCGATGGACGTGAGTCTGAGTGAACTCCGGGAGTTGGTGATGGACAGGGAGGCCTGGCGTGCTGCGATTCATGGGGTCGCAAAGAGTTGGACACAACTGAGTGACTGAACTGACTGAACTGAATGGTTACAAAACTGAATATACTAAAAATCTTTGCATATTACAGTTTAAATGGGTAAATTGTTTGGCATATAAATTATATCTCAGTAAAGCTGTTTGTTGTTTTTTTTGTAAAGAAATGACTTCTTATTATTTTAGAAGAAATAACTTTTAAACTTAATAAATATTATACTTTCTTTGAAGTTGTATGTCAAGTACAGTATGCCTCAGAAAAACATTTTTCACATATGTAGTTTGAGAACGTACCAAGAGCCTAAAATGCCAAAGTTCATCCCAAGACTAAGAATGATGGGTGACTGGAACAAACATAGGCATCCTGCAGTCGGAGTAGTGATGTGCACCTATAAGGTGCATCTCTAAACAGTTAATGTTTTAACATACATTTAATGATATGGAGAAGTATTTAAACGAAGCAGGATAGTCAGTTTTATTAGCATATAATTCTAATTGTGAATTTTTTGACTTGGCACATGTACATGTGTATGTGAGGAGAAAAAGCCTGGAATATAAATGTCAGAAATTGTGAAGAGTTGCTGTCACAGAGTGGGGAGATTAGAGATAATTTGTGTTTGTTACTGCCCATAGTTCCAGTATTTCCAGTACTGTATTTTTGATGAATTGCTTCCCATTCATATGTAAAGCCTTTTGTTTAATACTTCTCTGTTTCCATCGTTGTAACTGTTTAAGTGGAGCATGTGGTATTGTGTGTCCTCATGAAATGCACAGGAGACAAAACCATAGCCACTCCACCGACCAAAGTGTCTGACTTATTTTATTTTCTTGACTCTGAAAGAGTATACAATGAACTTTAATGTCTTTGCAGGTTATCAATGCTGCATTGGCTTTAGCAGCAAAACCACAGAGTAAACTGGCCCAAGAAAACATGGATCTTTTTAAAGAACAGTGGGAAAAACAAGTCCGAGTTCTCACAGATGCTGTCGATGACATTACTTCCATTGATGACTTCTTGGCTGTCTCAGGTAATGAGCTGATTCCCCAGAGAAGTATGTGAGGATGTGCATAATTACTTTCACCTATGTTACAATAATGGACAATCAAAACACCCCCAAGTCTGGCCAGGTAAATTATTCTAGCAATAATACTATGATGGTTTTCATTTTAATTAAAGAAAACAGCTACCAGTGACTCCCAAGCAGTTGGACATGGGGTTGGAGTTGTTCTGCTTGTGGTGGGGCTGGTCTCAATCTCAGAGGTATGAATCAGGAAACTGCCTGGAGGAAGTTGTTCTCTGTGTGGAGTAAGATTTTGAAGCTGTGACCTGTACAACTCCATAAGCATCCACCTTTATTGCTGCTGTTGTGTGTAGAAAAAACACTGACCTGCTGGACTGGTGGTTTGTTAATGAGCCTGTGAGACTTAGGAGACAGGATTCCCAGCATCATCAGCTTCAGTTTCTTTTGTAAAAATTGTTCCGCTTGGAAAGCATCTCTCTCTCCCTCAGAAATGATCGTAGTTTAACTGCCTACTTTCGAAAGACTCTGTCTGCATGATGCACAGATAGAAAACAGAGAGGAAATATTTAAGTACCATTTAATTATGAACTTGCAAAAAATAAATCTGGGTAATTCACCTCACAAAAACAGTTGATTTCATTATATAAACATAAACTGGTAATGACATAGTAAATTGCATTCATATAGAAAATGTCTGTCAACTGCAATTCCCTGTTTATCACACAGATAAATTTCAATCCATCTCCTTAGAGTTGAGCAAGTATAAATGCATTCTCCATTTAACAGGCCTCTGCTGCCCTTGGCCACGCTGCTTGCTCTCTGGAGGTGCCAGGCTTCGTGAGGCCAGTGGCCTGTTGGGCAGTCAGTGGCTGGTCCTTGTAGGGCTGAAACTACCTGTCACCCCAGGGAACCACAATCTTGAACGTGGGAGATGTGAGCGGCAATGGGGCTTGAAACAGAAGCGTTACTTAAGTACATGCACAGCACAGTCCTCCAGCAGTGACCTATATAAGGTGACACTGTGTTCTGCATACCAATGTTCCCCTGTCTCTGCTCACTCTCCTTGGGACTGGAGCATTGGCTTTGCTTGAAAGATTGGGGAGCAGGGAGTCTGTAAACTGCAAAACAAGGGGGTGAACCATGCTGCTGCAGGACTGCCAAATTGCAGGTGCTGGTACTTTAAAACAAAAAACCTATTTGCAAGCACATTTTTGCAGGTGCCAAAAATGCAGCAATTGCTTTTTTGGGAAATCTTGGCCTTCTGTTGTTTTCCCAATGAAATACTGAATTATTCTTTTTCATAGGTTTAGAGAAAAACATTCCACCTTCACAGCACACTTTTAAGCAAACAACCAATTCTGAAATCTAAATGCAAAGCCCCCCTCTGGAGATAGATATTACATTCCTAAACTTACTTACCAAGTAAGGCTTGGTCTCAAGGGATTTCTAGTCCTCTTACAGCAGAATAAAATATAATAGAATCAGATGTCCCTCATGCAGCATTCTTCAGATCAGAGAACAAAGGGGATTTTGCAGTGGCATTTAGTGGGATCCAGGCAATATCTTTAGGGTATATGACATAAAACAGAAGAACAGTAAAGAGAAATCAGATTTTCTAACAGATAACTTTTGTCTGGTGAGTATGTTCAATTTTTATGCAAATGTGGGAAAATAGAAGGGTTGACTTGATGGAAAAGAGTTTAGACAGTTTCCATTTAGCAAATAAACACAGAACAGTAGTCTCAGTCAGGAGATGGTAGTGCTTTCAGAGCATCTGAATTTCAGAGACCCTCATTAGTGTGTTTCTCTAAGGTTTTGTCATAGGCTTGCTTAGTTGTCAGGTAATTAATTAATTAACAGGACAAGGCTATTACTCAAAATTCCTCTGGTTGTCACGGTGTGCTTTTCAGGGGCTTGGTTTGAAAGGAAGAGACAGGCAGATGCCTGTGTAGAGTGCTACTGGATTGATCAGTTAAGTTTTGGCATTTAGATTCCTTTATACCCTTACACACTAACCTCATCCATGGCAGCTTTAGCACTATTTATGTGGCAGATTAGACATATCTCCCCATCTCACCCAGCAGACTGGCTTTCGTTGAGAGGAATCCCATTTTCTAGTGGGCAGGCACCCAGTGGTCCCCAGCTCACAGCCTCTTGAGAGGCCCCCCCCCGCAGGATGGACAGCAGGTGCCATCTGTAGCAGCTGTGTGCTTTTAGCAGTCTTTCCAGCAGAAGCCAAGGTCTGCCCTCTCTGCCATTTCCCATCGCCCAGAGGCACAGTGGTGCTCAGTAGTCCCTCAGCAAAGTGGGCATGTTTCTGAGTAAGGGGCTGCTCGGCAACTGCCCAGCACAGGCTCTGGCTTAAGGTTGGTGCACTTCATGAAATTTGACCTAATGAAAAGTAAGAATGCGACTTGACTCCTTGGAGTATTGGTGTTTTCCCATGTCCTGGGGTTTTGTGGCCCTTTTTCAGTGGGATAGGTTTGGAGGAATATTTCCAGTAATGACTTTTCCATCAGTCCCTCTTGGAATCCATGGGGCCTGTGTGTTTGCTGTAGCCTTGTCTACTCATGAGAGCCCTTCCAAGGGTAAGTTACTTAGGGGATAGGACTGAAAGGACCCTCTGCTGTTTTAGCTCCATTATTTCTGCATATTCTGTCCCATTGGTTCCAGAAGTTCCCTTGTGCTTATTATAAGTTATATCCCAAGTTTTACAGCTTAAAAAATAATGGTTATATTGTGTATAACTTGGTAAAGCCACCAAGACCCTGATAGCAGTGTTTCATGAGGCTGCAGGGCAGGGGCAACCTGAGTCACTGTGTGTCAGGTGTGAGCCAGTGGCACTCGAAAATAAAAGGGACGTGCAAGCCACTTGAGGGAAGAGGGAGGGGCACTCGTTTTCCCTAAGCTGTTCTATTCAGAATGTTGCCTTGTAAATATTGGGGGTGATTTAGGATGCTACACAACATTCAGTAAACCATGAATATATTTATATGGACTGATTCCTTAAGGACAGTGGTTTGAAATTTATCAAAGCGATAAAGACTGTTTGAATTTCATTTGAATTGTATTTGATAAATGTTTTCCGTGGAAATGCAGTTTACTTTCTCATTTGTTTACTCAGCTTTCATGTGGAAGTTTTGATTCCCGCACCCTACCCCCTCTCTTCTTTTTTTTTTTTAGGTTGCAAGTGGTTGGTTAGAGTGGTTATAATTGGGTTTATTGTTTTTTCTTAACCAAGTGCTCTTGGAAACAATATAATGCATTAGATACTTTGGGGCAACAAATAAGAGTAGTAATTTGTACTCTGCCTCATTGTCACTATGCCAAAATAATTTGGTTTGATTGGTCTAAATAAAAGGATTTTTGTACCTAGTTTTTTGTTGGTTGGTTGTTTAATTACAAAACTCCAGGACTGAAGATAAGGTAGGAAAGTGGTGATATTTGATCTCTGACTCCCATGCATCCTGAATGAATAAGTCACTCAATAGTTCTGTGCCTGGTTTCCACAGTAATTAATAGTGATTTTTTAAAAAATGGTTACTATAGAGTGAGTTAAATGTCAGGCACTCAGGCTCTTCTCATAATAGTGGAGTACATTCTCTATATGGAGTATCAATATTATCATCTCTTGTGTATGCTTAAGGCTGCACTGATAAAGATATCCAGAGCAAGGGGAGGGCAGAATGGGCCCTGTTAGACATTGTGGACTGAGTGTAAGTTCATGCAGGCTTTTTGGAGAATACCATTTGGCTTGATTCCCAGAGGGCAATTAGGCATCATACATCTACTTTATACACATTTGCCTTTTGACTTAGTAATCCCATTGCTAGAAATTTTCCTGAGGATGGGTACACAGATGTTTGCCAAAATACCTTGCAAATATGTTCACTTCAACCAAAACGCCTAAGAGAAGACTAGATAAGCAAATGATGGCCCTTCGTCTGTTCAGTAGGGTACAGCACAGCCATTGACGTGGCTGAGGTAGATATGCAGAGGCAGTCCTAGAAAGATTTTCAAATGAAAACCAGATATATTAATGTCCATAATATGATCCCTTGGAGATAAGAGTGTTGTGTTTGTGTGTGTGTTTTCCTGTTTGAAGCATCTACAGATAAAGACTATATTGAACCATCAGAGTTTTTAATGGGATCCAGATTGGTGTGTCTACTCGGAATGGAGTTTCCTTAGAAATTCTGTTAAAGTAACTTATGGCTTAAGTTAGTGTGGGTACCTCCAACCCTCCTATCTTTGCATGTATGTCCAGTGGGAACTCACTTCTCCCTTACGGCTCAAGTATAGAGAGCAGGTTGGTTGTGTCCTGGGTTCGTAGTGGCCTCAGCTGGCTGGGGCTGTCTCAGTGAGGGTAGAAAATGTTAATTTAGTCAGCTTCCTGATATAGAAGCCTTCCTTGGTGGCTAAAGAATGGCAGGCCCTTCCCTGGTTTGGGTTCGTCTGGAAGAAAACCTGTATGAATTCAAGAAAATCTAAATTGCTTTTTAAAAACTACTTGCCCAAGATGAAGGTTAATAAATCCTTGGTGAAGTTTGGGCCACTTTGTTTAATGAATGAAAAAGAATGCTGTGCTTAATGATTGCCAAAGGTGTTTTCCCACCCCAAGTATTAATAATCCTGAAACTGGGATGAGTCTTGAAAATCAGTGATATGTGAAAACTTTGGTTCATAGTTTAATTAGCAACATTGTTTCTTTTTTTCCCTTCTCTTCCCCTTCTCCAGATGTTGTGTTAGATTCAGTAAAAGTAGCAATTTTTAGGGTTAGTATTGTAGGCAGGCTCAGTACCAGTCTGCTTAGTTTAAGTAATATGTAGATATTATTTATATAAATATTGATATAATAAGTATATAAAAGATTTTTCTGATCTAAACATGAGCTCTAAATCCCTTTATTCTTATGATTGGTTCATTGTTGTTGTTTAGTCGTGTCTGACTCTTTGTGACCCATGGACTGCAGCATGCCAGGCTTTCCTGTCCTTCCTGATCTCCTGGACCTTGCTCAAACTCATTTCCATTGAACTCATGTTCATTGAGTCAATTATGCCATCCAGCCATTTCATCCTCTGTCGTCCCCTTCTCCACCTGCCTTCAATCTTTCCCAGTATCTGGGTCTTTTTCAGTGAGTCAGTTCTTGGCATCAGGCAGCCAAATTAATGGAGCTTCACCATCAGTTCTTCCTATGAATATTCAGGACTGATTTCCTTTACGATTGACTGGTTGGATCTCTTTGCAGTCCAAGGGACTCTCAAGTCTTCTCCAAACCACAGTCAAAAGATCAGTTCTTCAGTACTCAGCCTTCTTTATGGTCCAACTCTCATACTGTCCATGACTACTAGAAAAATGATAGAATTGACTATACGGACCTTTGTCAGCAAAGTAATGTCTCTGCTTTTTAATATTTTGTCTAGGTTAGTCATAACTTTTCTTCCAAGGAGCAAGCGTCTTTTTAGTGGCTGCAGTCACCATCTGCAGTGATTTTGGAGCCCAAGAAAAGAAAGTCTTTCACTGCATTGTTTCCTTATCTGTTTGCCATGAAGTGATGGGACCAGATGTCATGATCTTAGTTTTTTGAATGTTGAGTTGTAAGCCAGCTTTTTCACTCTGTACATTCACCTTCATCAAGAGGCTCTTTAGTTCCTTTTTCCTTTCTGCCATAACGGTGGTGTCATCTGCATATCCAAGGTTATTGATATTCCTCCCAGCAATCTTCATTCCAGTTTGTGCTTCATCCAGCCAGACATTTCTCATGATGTACTCTGTACATAAGTAAGCTGGGCTGGAAGAAGCACAAGCTGGAATCAAGATTGCCAGGAGAAATATCAATAACCTCAGATATGCAGATGACACCACCCTTATGGCAGAAAGTGAAGAGGAACTAAAAAGCCTCTTGATGCAAGTGAAAGAGGACAAAACCACTGCAGATGGTGATTGCAGCCATGAAATTAAAAGACGCTTACTCCTTGGAAGGAAAGTTATGACCAACCTAGATAGCATATTCAAAAGCAGAGACATTACTTTGCCAACAAAGGTCCGTCTAGTCAAAGCTATGGTTTTTCCAGTGGTCGTGTATGGATGTGAGAGTTGGACTGTGAAGAAAGCTAAGCGCCGAAGAATTGATGCTTTTGAACTGTGGTGTTGGAGAGTCCCTTGGACTGCAAGGAGATCCAACCAGTCCATTCTGAAGGAGATCAGCCCTGGGATTTCTTTGGAAGGACTGATGCTAAAGCTGAAGCTCCAATACTTTGGCCACCTGATGCAAAGAGTTGACTCATTGGAAAAGACTCTGATGCTGGGAGGGATTGGGGGCAGGAGGAGAAGTGGACAACAGAGGATGAGATGGCTGGGTGGCATCACTGACTCGATGGACAGGGAGGCCTGGCGTGCTGCAATTCATGGGGTCACAAAGAGTCGGACAGGGCTGAGCGACTGAACTGAACTGAAGCACGGTGACAATATACAGCCTTGATGTACTCCCTTCCCAGTATGGAACTAGTCTGTTGTGTCATGTCCAGCCAGTTCTGACTTGCTTCTTGACCTGCATACAGGTTTCTCAGGAGGCAGGTAAGGTATTCCCATCTCTTTCAGAATTTTCCATGGTTTGTTGTAATCCACACAGTCAAAGGCTTTAGCATAGTCAATAAAACAGAAGTAGATGTTTTTTCTGGAATTCTCTTGCTTTTTTAATGATCCAGCAGATGTTGGCCATTTGATCTCTGGTTTGTCTGCCTTTTCTAAATCCAGCTTATACATCTGGAGGTTCTTGGTTCACATACTGTTGAAACCTGGCTTGGAGAATTTTGAGCATTACTTTACTAGCATGTGACATGAGTGTAACTGTGCAGTAGTTTGAGCATTCTTTAGCATTGCCTTTCTTTGGGATTGGAATGAAAACTGACCTTTTCCAGTCCTGTGGCCACTGCTGAGTTTTCCAAATTTGCTGGCATATTGAGTGCAGCACTTTCACAGCATCATCTTTCAGGATTTGAAAGAGCTCAACTGGAATGCTATCACCTCCACTAGCTTTGTTTGTAGTGATGCTTCCTAAGGCCCACTTGACTTCACATTCCAAGATGTCTGGCTCTAGGTGAGTGATCACACCATTGTGCTTATTTGGGTCATTAAGATCTTTTTTGTATAGTTCTTCTGTATTCTTGCCACCTCTTTTTAATCTCGTCTGCTTATGTTAGATCCATACCATTTCTGTCCTTTATTGAGTCCATCTTCGCATGAAATGTTCCCTTGGTGTCTCTGATTTTCTTGAAGATTCCTCTAGTCTTTGCCAGCCTATTGTTTTCCTCTATTTCTTTGCATTATTCCCTTAGGAAGGCTTTCTTATCTCTCCTTGCTATTCTTTGGAACTCTGCATTCGAATGGGTATGCCTCTCCTTTTCTCCTTTGCCTGTTGCTTCTCTTCTTTTCTCAGCTATTTGTAAGGCCTCCTCAGACAGCAATTTTGCCTCTTTGCATTTGTTTTTCTTGGAGATGGTTTCGATCACCATCTCCTGTACAATGTTATGAACTTCAGTCCATAGTTCTTCTGGCACTCTATCAGATCTAATCCCTTTAATTTATTTGTCACTTCCATTGTATAATTTGCTTTAGGTCATACCTGAATGGCCTCGTGGTTTTCCCTTGTGTTCTTCAATTTAAGTCTGAACTGGCAATAAGGAGTTCATGATCTGAGCCACAGTCAGCTCCCTGTCTTGTTTTTGCTGACTGTATAGAGCTTCTCCATCTTCAGCTGCAAGGAATGTAATCAATCTGATTTCAGTAATGACAGACTGGTGATGTCCATGTGTAGAGTCATCTGTTGTGTTGCAGGAAGAGGATGTTTGCTATGACCAGTCTGTTCATTTATTACCCCTAAAATTGGTTTATGTGAAAAGTTCAATACATTTTATGTTTTAATAGTGCAGTGGTATAAACTCAAAGTCTCCTAATGTTTGAATTTGTTGTTGTTTTTCAGTCATTAAGTCATGTGTGAATCTTTTTGACCCCATGGACTGCAGCACCCTAGGCTTCCCCGTCCTTCACTGTCTCCTGAAGTTTGCTGAAACTCATGTCCATTTGGTCAGTGATACTGTCCAACCATCTCATCCTCTGCTGTCCCCTTCTTCTCCTTTTTCCTTCAGCCTTTCCCAGCATCAGGGTCTTTTCCAGTGAGTCATGTCTTCGCACCAGGTGGTTAAAGTATTGGAACTTCAGCTTCAGCATTATTCTTTCCAATGAATGTTCAGGGTTGATTTCCTTTAGGATTGACATATTTGATCTCTTTACAGTCAAAGGGACTCTCATTAGTCTTTTCCAGCACCACAGTTCAAAAGCATCAATTATTCTAGTCCAACACTTACATCCATATGTGACTACTGGAAAAACCATAGTTTTGACTTATACAGACCTTTGTTGGCAAAGTGATGTCTCTGCATTTTAATATGCTGTCTAGGTTTGTCATAGCTTTCCTTCCAAGGAGCAAGATGCTGAATTATGGTCTTGTTAGCTGTCTTGTGGTAATTCATTCTCCCCTCCCCGCCTTTTTTTTACTGCTGTATTTTGGCTCCTTGGAAAGATATTTAATTGATGATATAAAAAAAAATTTTTTTTAAGACTTTTAGAGCAATTTGAGAGGAAGCCAAATTAAGAAGAAGGTACAAAGTTTTTCTATCTATTTTCTGCCCCTACACATGCACAGCCTCCTTGTTATCTACATCCCCCATCACAGTAGCACATTCATTATAATTGATGACCCTACAGTGACACGGCTCACTCTTGGTAGTGTACCAATGTAGCCATCATTACAGCGTCATACAGAGTGTTTTCATTGCCCTCAAAACCCTCTGTCCTCTACCTGTTCACTCTTCCCTGCTCCAGAACCTGGCAACTCCTGAGGTCCCTTCATGTCTTTTCATACCTTGATAGCACTTTGTTTTTTAAGTGCAGAATAATATTTCACGGTCTGGATGTACCACAGTATTTCAGGTTGCCTACTGAAGAACACCTCGATTGCATCGTAGTTTTGGCAGTTATGAGTAGTTATGCTGTAGACATCTGTGTGCGGGGCTTTGTATGGAATACAATTGCTGTATCACATGGTAAGAGTATGTTTAGTTTTGTAGCTGCAAGCCATGCCTGCCATCTCCAGGGAACTACAAAATGGAGGGCCCTGTTCCTGGAGCCTGCTAGGTATCTGGAAGCCCACAGGCAGGGCATTGTGGTGGCTCTGTTCTTTGCTGGATCTGCTAAGTACTTGCACTTACCTCTGGCTCCCCTTGAGATAAGAGGAAACAGCGTCATGTCCACTTGCTTGTTTGAGGTATCTGAGGAGGTAAAGCTATTGTAATCACTCTTCTAGACATTGTGTTATGTAACATGACTGTGTCAGCAGAGGCTGAGAGGGAAGGGTAATGACTTTTAGAAGGGAATTAAATCAGGAACCAGTCCTAGATAATGACAGGTCAAAAACATAAGGTAACCAGGATGGCAAAGAAATGGTCGGCTGTGTTTCTCGGGTTTTATTATTTATAATTTTATTTATGTATGGCTCTGCTGGGTCCTCATTGCTGCACCTGATTTTCTTTAGTTGCGGAAAGCGGGGGCTCCTGTTGCGGTGTGTGGGCTCTCGGGCTTCAGTAGCTGAGGCGTGTGGGCTCAGTAGTTGTGGCACCTGGGCCTAGTTGCTCCGTGGCATGTGGGGTCCTCCAGATCAGGGACTGATCCCATGCCTTCTGCATTGGCAGGCAGATTCTTTACCACTAAGCCACCAGGGGAGTCCCCATATGTGTTTTTTAAACAGATTACATTACAGTCCTGACTCTTCCAGAAAAACCAGAGCCATTAGTCTTTCACCTGTTGAGACATGAACTGTCTTGGTTTAAGAAAGGGAGCATGTCTTTAACAGACAATGCTTCTCAGATTTCTTGTGTGTCTTAAGGAAAGCTGCTTTCTGAGCAGGAAGAAAATAGCCAGACAATGACCTGGAGACTGTGTCGCTCACCCACCGGCCCCATGCGGTGTGGGCAGCCCTGTCATGAGGGCTGTCTGCTGGTGGACTGCACAGTTCCTGGTGGTGAGAACATTCCCTTTCCCATTCTGCATCAGCCCCTGCAGATCCTCATCCATTTCAATGGCTGCACAGTGCCCATAATTTATTACTCTATTCTGGGACATTTTGGTTGCTCCCACTTCGCTATTATAGATGCGGTTAACGTGAACTCCTCATTCTGGGGTTCCCGATACCCAGGGTGAAGCTTTGTCTTTGAGGAGAAACAGTTCTGGTAGATCTTCCAAATCCAACTCCAACGAGGCTTTTGCCTGCCTTCCAGGCCCTTCTCATGTTCCAGAGTTGTCCTGATGTCTAGGTCGTTTGTCTGAATACCATTGGCATCTCCTGGAGCAAGGGGCAAGGGACTGGGAATAGTGAACCTTGTCTTCTAATTAGACTTCGGGATATAAAATCAGTGAAATTGTTTAAGGGAAAGAGAAATTATCAAGGATTCTGAAAGATGGGCATCTCTGCCTGTCTCTTCTAAACCTGGAATAAAGATGGTTATTCTTGGAGGTGATTACAGGTCCAGTTTCTAGGGGAGAGTTGATCCCATGGGTAATCTGGTCTCGAGTGAAATGATGTGTGTAAAGCTTCTGGCACAGTAGCAGGCACACAGTGAGCACTGGATGAGTGACAGGTGCCAACTTAAAATTGTCCCCTTCTGGTGGGAGGCCTCCTCCCTCATTCGGCTGTTTTTGTTTGTTCCTCAGAGAATCACATTTTGGAAGACGTGAACAAATGTGTCATTGCTCTCCAAGAGAAAGATGTGGATGGGCTGGACCGCACAGCTGGTGCAATTCGAGGCCGGGCTGCCCGGGTCATTCATGTCGTAACCTCAGAGATGGACAACTATGAACCAGGGGTCTACACAGAGAAGGTGCTGGAAGCAACCAAGCTGCTCTCCAACACAGGTGCGGGATTCCCTCCCTTACCTGTGCTCCTCACACACAGATGGCCCTGTGGTTAGGAAGTAGGACATTGGGACTCAGTTTGATTTTCGGACAAGAGTTCTGGAAGGTACATCAGATTGATGAGTCATTGGTCAGCCACAGTAAGACCACACAAACACGTTTCCCTTATTTGTGTCCCACAGGTAGTAATGGGAGTCACTCTAAACTCAGTATTTTAAGATGAACTTCTGAGTTATATCTCTAGTTAATGAACACTAAATTAAGGAGGGTCCCATTCTAGCAAGGCCTCTGCTGCTGCTAAGTCGCTTCGGTTGTGTCCGACTCTGTGCAACCCCATAGACAGCAGCCCACCAGGCTCCCCCGTCCCTGGGATTCTCCAGGCAAGAACACTGGAGTGGGTTGCCATTTCCTTCTCCAATGCACGAAAGTGAAAAGTGAAAGTGAAGTCGCTCAGTCGTGTCTAACTCTTAGTGACTCCATGGACTCCTGCCCACCAGGCTCCTCAGTCCAAATCCCAATTCAAATTCTCAGCCATCTAAATCCTGTGTTGCAGAATCTAGCCAGAGACAAAGAAGAGGATTCAAGTCTTTGTAAAATATGGCATTTAATTTATTTGAACCATAAATACCTCTCACATAGGTAGAAGCAGAGGCTCTTCATCATCCACTCTGCCTCTCTGCATCTGACTGAGGGATTTAGGAGGGCTGGTGGTGATGTTATCATCTCTCTTCTCTGCAGTCATGCCGCGTTTTACTGAGCAAGTGGAAGCGGCTGTGGAAGCCCTCAGCTCAGACCCTGCCCAGCCCATGGATGAAAACGAGTTTATCGATGCCTCCCGCCTGGTGTATGATGGCATCCGGGACATCAGGAAAGCGGTGTTGATGATAAGGGTGAGTAACTGCATTTCAGATGTTTTAACAGCTTCCTTATCATTTGCTAAACTTGAGCAATGCATCATTCTGGAACTCAACAGATGTGTTGGCAGTATATTAAAACCATGAATCTAAGGGCTGTTAGGAGGAGATATGTTTAATTACGTTGTCTAAAATGACTTTTACTTGCAAGTTAGAGCCCAAACTTGGGCTGAGAAAAGGGGACCTAGTATGAGTTGAGGCTTCCTCTTGAGTTAAAGGGCAGTGACAGAAAATAAAGGCTCCTCAGTGAATTTCAGAGAAGGGAGTATTTCCCTTATTCAGGTTGAAGCTGTTCTTTACATGTAGCACTCCTCACCTCAGAGGGGTGGCAGGCAGGCAGGGCACTAGAGCCCCAGGGTGTTGAGGTGGAAGATGAGGGGCTGTGCAGCCCTCGGTGATGCTCCTGATCTCAGGGCCAAGTGTCCAAGAGCCCTCTCACCATGGCTGAAGGGAAATGCCACCCACTCTGGGCCCCATTTGACCCGTCTTCTCTGAGCCAGCGGCAGTTCTCACCATCTGAGACAGTGTCTGGGGTCCCCTGGACATGAACAATGGGGTTTTGAGAAACCAACACCTCCTCTGTGATCATCCTGTGTCTTAGGCTGGGACTCACATAGCAGCTGATCCCTCACACGCTGTTCTGAACATGAATGTGTTGCTCTGGAAGCTGAGAGCAGGACCTGTGCCAAGCTTTCCTGGGGTCACCTGGATGCCCCCAGGCTTGGGCCAGCCCTGCTGTAGCCACAGAGCCAGCATTTGGAACATCGGCCTGCTGAGTAGACGGTTGCTGGGCTCTGTTGACAGTCTAGTCATGTCAGGGAGTTTCCATTACACCTTCATGGTTTGCTGGTCAGACCTTCCAAGGTGGACAGGGTTGTGTCCCCCTTTTTACCAGAGGCCATTCCTAAGTAGTTGCATCAGGCTGGATGCATTCTGTATGCAACGTAAAAACACTTGGGCATTACTGCACTCCTCTCGGGTAAGGAGCAACGAGAATGGCTCAAGGGTTGTATGGCTGGCTGCTGGCTGTTCCTGCAGGCCCGGGTCACCTGCACATACTGGGGGTTGGGAGGGGATCTGGGGGAGCCTGTTGCTTTCTTCACCCCTGCTGCTGTGCTGGAGAGCAGCCCATGCTCAGGGAGGCCTGGCCTCCAGAGGTGCGAAGGGATCCCTGGGTCAAGCGCACCAGTGTGGCAAAATGCAGCCCTGTTTTTCCAAAGTTCTTTGCGTGCAGACAGAGAATAGAAGAAACATTAATAATCATGAGTTGTTGAGTGTCTGAGGTGAATGCCTTTGGGGTTTTAAATGAGCTGGCACTGCACACACCCCAGGATACCTGCACATCTAGGGCCTGTTCTGTGGAAGCAGGATTCCTCCTCACATCTGAGACTCTCAGCAAGTTCCCTCATCTCTCTTAAGATGCAGATGATGGTGTTGATAGCTTTGATGGGATGAATTGGAGATAACGTGCTCAGGTCAGGACCTGGCATGTAGTAGCTGTTTCCTGTGTGCTCACTGCTGTGTTGGATCGTAAGTATGAGAGGCCCTGGCAGGTGTGGTGAGATGGAACCTGGGTGTGGTCACCTGGGAGGGCTCAGAGAGCAAGGACAAGTAGGTCTGCAGCAGCCTTGGTTTAGCTCCTTTTTGTCTTGATTTAATTCAGGAACCATCCTTCCAACCCCAGGGCCTCTTGGTTTCTTGATGTCTTGTCCTCCCCCATACTCAGCCTCTTTTGCCTACTCTTGCCTGGTCTTTGTCATAACCAGCATCTCCATCATCCCTTTGGTCAGCTGCTCCCTTTGGTTCTGTGACTCCAACAGTGCTTTGAGTCCGTCGAGATCTTCAGCCGGTTGGTCCTCCCCACTTGCAACCCTCACTCAGCCTCTCGGGTCCTTGCCTCACTCCTATTCCAGCTTCTGTTTCATCAGTAAAATCTCTCTTGCACCCTTTTACTCCCCTTATTTGCCTTTCAAAATACAACCCTAGTGAAATTCTGTCTCCTGCTGAATGTGGTGCATAAAAGTACAGTCATCTGACTGGGGTCACTGGACCCAGGATGTCAGGGGACTGTTGGTGCTACACAGCCGTAGAGTCTGGGAACACTTCATACCTTCTCCCCTTTCCCCACCTGTGCCCCATCCTACCTGTCTGGCCCTGAAAGTAAAGTCACTCAGTCATGTCCAACTCTGCGACCCTATGGGCTGTAGCCCGCCAGGCTCCTCCTCCATCCATGGGATTTTCCAGGCAAGAATACTGGAGTGGATTGCCTTTTTCTTCTCCAGTGGATCTGCCCAACCCAGGGATCGAACCTGGGTCTCCCACATTTCAGGCAGATGCTTCACTCTCTGAACCACCAGGGATCCATCGTTTCCAAGGATCCTGAGGTGGTTTGAACATCTGCTCCTGGCTGAGCCTGTTCTCTGCACTGGGTCTTGTTCCCTATTCCTCCAGCACTTTTCCCCCAGCAGACAAACATGCCTTAATGTCTCCCACTGTAAGAAAATCCACTGGCCCCCTCCTCCTCAGTCTTGCTGGTTTCTCCTCATCCTTCATCTTCACAGCCCGTGACCACGGGTACACCCTGTAGCATAGTTTCTCACCTGTCTCTTTTCTGACTGTACTCATTTGCTTGGAGCATAAAGATGAGAAAACCAGCGAGAGGCTGACTCCCATGGTCCACTCCTCCAGCCACCCTGCTTGCTGCCCCTCGCTTGTCATCCCCAAAGTGAGCTCCGCATCTCTCCACCCTGCTCTCTCATCAGTTGATGGCACGTCTGTCTTCCACTTGCTTAGGCCCAAATTTTAGATTCACCTTTGATTCCACTTTTTGCCTCATACACTGAATCTGATTTATCAGCAGATCCTGTTGGGTCTACCTTCACAATAAGTAGGGATTCTGAACATGGTTACTGCCCTGGTCTAAGCCACCAGCACCTCTCACCTGGATTCATGCAGCTGCTTCTCAGTCTCGCTCTTCACATCCTTGGGTGCCTGCAGTCTTGTATCTGTGAGAGCAGGGATGTTTGTCTCTGTCATTCTGTACCATAAGAGCCCAGAACTGCTTGCTTGGCACACAGAGATTCAACAAGTGAATGAACAGATAGAAGATAATTTGGTTTCCCTGGTAAGAACAGTTCTTCGGGCTGTGATGGGCTATGGAGGAAGGTGGGGAAGTAGAGATCCTGTTAAGAGGCACCCCTCACTACAAGGCTCAAGTGTCTGTCACTCCAGAATCACAATGGCCAACAGCAGCTGGACCCCAGGTGTTGCACTGACGTGTAACTCACTGGTGCCTCACGTGACCCCCACTGTCCTCACCTCCACACAGAGGGACCGGCCCAGCCTTCACGTGTGTACAAACCCAACATACTCTGGGCAGTCCGGATGCTTCCTCACAGGAAGCCCTCAGGCTGGGGTTGGATTAGGTCCTGGTGCAGATGAGGGACTCGCCTCACTGCCCTCTTGTCATAGGCCGACCGGCTGGGCCAAGAGCCAACCTCAGCTGTTCTGCCTGCTGCCCTGTTGCTGATAATTTCCCGAAGATTACATTATATTTTAAGTCAGCAGCTAATCACGAGAGGCTGGAGGGTGTACAAAATAAGAATTTTTATTTCATAATTAAAGCAAAAAAGTGATCAGTTCTTTTGGTATTTACTCAGACTTTATCTGCCATATTCTCTTTTCCTTTAATAAAAGTACATAAAAACACACTGCCTGTTTTTACTCCTCAGATCAACCTTTGCTAACCTAAGAGGAATCCCAGTATTAATTCAGTTAATTTTCTTTTTTCCATTAAAAAATGGCAAAGTTATAAGAATCTGTTTAATGTATGAAACTGCTATTTTTACTACAGTACGTTTTCCACCCAGAACAATTCTCACATTTGTCTTAAGATGCAGGTGTTGGAGAAGTACATGAAGTGAAAACCTTTTGTCAAGCAGAGTCTTGACTCTCTGGTAGAAACTGAAACCCTCCAGGTCCTTTGGGAATGCTGGTGTGGTGCCTTTGCTCGCTGTTTGTTGAATGGACTGCTTGGCACATGCATCGGTGAAGCAGGGTTCAAATATTGAGCAACTTTAACTTTATTCCTCGTGGCTGTTTAGAGTACTGCAGAAAATTCTGGATGTCTTTACATCAGACCCTGGGGCTGTGGGCCCAGGGGCTTGGGGCTGCTGGCGGCCCAGGGTTGTGTTTGACTTGTCATTTCTGTCTTGGTGGCAGACCCCTGAGGAGCTGGATGACTCTGACTTTGAGACGGAAGACTTCGATGTCAGAAGCAGGACAAGTGTCCAGACAGAAGATGACCAGCTAATAGCTGGCCAGAGTGCCCGGGTAAGGATCAGGTTTAACTTGTCCTGCAGACCTTCCTGTCTCTCCCTGTTCTTAGCTTTTTCTTTTCCAGAAGAACTCTCTCATTATTGAAAACACCATTTTTCCTCTCATTTTCTCTGGCAGTGGAACCTTATCCTAAAGTTGTGGCACCTGCTAGTCCATTGTAGGTTCATCCAGAATGTCTCCTCAGCTAGAGCAGGGCAAGAACATGGCCCCCTCAGCTGTACCCTGAGGCTTTGGTTTATGAAGAGCCCTGAGTCAGGAAAGCGCTATGCTCCAGTCAATGCAATGTTTGTTAATAGGACAGTGAAACTCAAAAAAGATTGCTGTCTTTGCCTATCTCAATGATACCACGGGCATGAACTATTTAATTATTCATGGGGAAAAAAATAACAGTGGTACATTCAAGAAAATCAGAGCCATTGCATTCATTTGAGTCGTTAAATCTTCAATCAATTGCATTTATGTTTTTGGGAGGATGCCAAGAAATATTACTAAGGAGTCTTTTTTCACCCCTTAGAAGTCATTTTGAACAGCGGGTTCATCTCTGCTTTAAGCCCCACTGGGTCCTAGCCCTTGGGGAGCTGAGTCGAGAGGAGCCCTAGGCCTGAGTCTGGGGCTTGAGGTAGGCGGCGGGCCTCCAGGTGCCGCAGGCTTAGGTGTGAGTGCCTGAGAAGTGTGCTCTGCAGCAGGTTCTCTTCTGCCTCCTTTAAAACTTACATTTTAAGACTACTTCTGGGTCATCTTGCAAAGTTGGAGATGTATATACTGACACCAGGGAAAGGCCTGCATGCATTAGCCCCTTCCTCATCCCCATGGCAGGAGGCGAGGTTGACATTTTTTTTTTTAAGGTTAATGGAAGTTTATTTTTCTTCAAAGTAATTTTATTGGAGTGTAGTTGATTTACAATGTTATGTTAACTTCAGGTGTACAGTAAAGTGATTCAGTTATACACATATTCATTCTTTTTTAGATGCTTTCATAGGTTATCACAGAATATTGAGTAGAATTCGTTGTGCTATACAGTATGTTCTTGGTTATATGTATAAAATACTGTATGTTCATGCCAAGCTCCTGATTTACCCACACCCCATCACGTTTCCCCTTTGGTAATCAACCCTAAGTTTGTTCTCAAAGTCTGTAGGTCTGTTTCTGTTTTGTGAATAAGTTCATTTGTATCTTTTTAAAAAATCCGATTCCACCTATGTCTAATATAATGTGATATTTGTCTTTCTGACTTCAGAAGATGAAACTTTTAAAGAATTAAGCAGGTTTTGTCCCTGTGCAGGTGTGATCAGGAAGCTTGTACATTAGCCTACAACTCCTCATACCGTTATTCTTGAAAGTGGGTCGGGAAGCTATAAACTTCACAAAATGAGAATAAATGGTTCTTCAGGCAAAATGAAACCTATTAAAGCATCATCCTACCTATGTCATAGATTGCTTGGTGGAAATATTCTTGGTTAATGCACTGTGAGAACTTCATATTCTCTTTATGTAAGAGCTTTCTGTGCTTCTGATTTCAGGCGATCATGGCTCAGCTTCCCCAGGAGCAGAAAGCAAAGATTGCGGAACAGGTGGCCAGTTTTCAGGAAGAAAAGAGCAAGCTGGACGCTGAGGTGTCCAAGTGGGACGACAGTGGCAATGACATCATCGTGCTGGCCAAGCAGATGTGCATGATCATGATGGAGATGACGGACTTCACCCGGTGAGCAGCCCCTCCCTGCAGGCCACCTCACGTAGGCAGGATGTGCTGCTCCGTACATCCTTTGCTGTTCATCTCCACCTACAAGGGCTTTAGTTAACAATCATCCTTGTTCCCTGTTTTCAGAGGTAAAGGACCACTTAAAAACACATCAGATGTGATCAGTGCCGCCAAGAAAATTGCTGAGGCAGGCTCCAGGATGGATAAGCTTGGCCGCACCATTGCAGACCATGTAAGTAACAGACTTGCCCCACAGGCCTTAAAGTTCATGCTGGACTCGGGCAGCCCAGGGGTGGTAACAGTGTTTTTCATGAGCCACAGCACTTTCCTAATCTCAAACAGTGTTCTTAACTCACCAACCTGCTTGATTAACATCAGCATAGAGTTTTAAGGATTTCTGAATTCCTGTTTCTTTGACAAGTTTTATAAGACAGGCCCAGTTTGCATTACAGCACATCTCTGCATTACATCACATACACACATAGGTGTGTATGTCCTAAAATCTTGCCTTGATTGACAGCTAAAACCAGCCTTTACTGTTAGCTCTTCAGATCTCTTTAGAATGTCAGCTCTGGGTAGGAGCTAATTCTGCAAGCCCCAATAATATACTGAAACTAAGTGCGTTAAGAGCCTCTTATGGGTGTATTTCACGTAAGAGTCAGGAGCTCTTTGGTCTGGTGCTTTGGAAGCATGATGTGCCGAAGTGGGGACAGACGTCTGTGTTCCCAGCCACCCAGCCTTCATCCCTTTTCTCTACTGATGTGTTGAAAAAAGTGTGTAAACCTCCAGGAAAGTTTACAAGCTATTTTCAGCTATAGTTACAAAGCCTTCCCACTGCTTTCCCTCAAGTGTCCACATGCTCAGCCTGCACCAGGGCTGCAGGACAGTGACAGTGCTCAAGCCAAAGACTGGGAAGCCCTCCTTAACGCCCCTCTGTAAGGGCTTATATCTGGTACTCAGCCCCAGTACATCTACTGGCCACATGAATGTGAGCACCATCTGGTCTCTTCCTCTCAGCAGCCACCACTCAGTCCATCGTGCACAGCCTGTGCCTGCAAGACTATGGCCTTCCTCACTGACTCCCTGCTCCGCCCTCCACACAGCTCCCAACACAGTCTTCTTACACAACCATCTTAAAATGCAAATGAGGCATGGCTCTGCCATGCTTCAGGAGCTGCTGAGAATAAAAAACCCCAGCCTCACAGAAGGGAGGTGTTGGCGTCAACACTTAAGAGGTGCTCTGCTTGCTTTGGTTGACGCACTTGTTCTCTCTCTTTGCCTAAAATGACTCTCCTTTCATCAGGTGTTTAGAGTGTGCACCACTGAGCACATCTGGGCCCTCTGAGCAGACAGCCCTTCACTCTAGCTCATGACACCGTCACTTTTCTCCAGAGGCAGGGACCCCAGCAGAGTTGCTGAGGGTAGTGACAGCCCGGGTACTTGGATAATCCTCTCTCATCCTTGCTGCAGCACTGACTGAGCCTGTCAGAATAGCCCTAGGAATGGGTGTGTTTGGGCTCAAGAGTGCTTGGTGCTAAGTCCGCTCTCTCGTCAGTGCCCAGACTCAGCCTGCAAGCAGGACCTGCTGGCCTACCTTCAGCGCATTGCCCTTTACTGCCACCAGCTCAACATCTGCAGCAAAGTCAAGGCCGAGGTGCAGAACCTTGGTGGGGAGCTGGTCGTCTCTGGGGTAAGTTTCCTCTGTCAGTGGGAGGAAGTGCTGGGAGAGGATCCATAGTTTCCTCTCGGAGGCTGAGGGCTGCACGTCGGCTCCTCTGTGCATATTGCAGCTCTGCTGAACACGGTTGGTGACAGTTAGGAGCCCTTACTGTGCTGGCCTCTTCCCTTTTGCTTCTGTGGGAAAGAGTATTTTTATCCTCCTTTTTTTTCTTCTTCTAGAGAGAAAGTGAGCCTGTTCAGAAATTGCAGAGACATACAGCCTTTCTCAAACCCCCTCCACCCTCAAAGAGCCCCAGTACACTCTCTCCCCTTGTCTGTTTCGCAGGTCACATCACACAGTTCTGGACCTGTCACCCTAGGGGAACAAGGACACCTCACTCCATGGAAGCCCCGTGGCTTCTGCTAAACCCCACACAATTTCCTTTCAAAGAACTTTGAATGTTGGACATACTTAGACCATTTGTTTACCTGCTCCAACATCAAATGCCCCTGTCTCTGGGGACAATTACCCATCTTCTCTAAATGTGAGGGGAGTCCCCTGGGTCTTTACTCAAAGCATGGGGCGCTCTGTCCAGGAGGCTGACCTAAGCCCCCCACCCCATGCCTGTGGCTGTTGACAGTGCTTGTTCTGCAGATCATCCCCCGCCTTGTTTGAAAACTGTTGAGGGCTAGGGCAGGTAAGGTAATGGTACCTTACATTTTTATTACTCTTCCCTTCAGAAGATCTGAAATACAGGCATTTTCAGGGTGTTTGGATGAGAGCACCTAGCCGTTGGGAGAGCTGATTAGGAACGAGGGCTGCTTCCGGGCCCCAGGAGAGTGGGGACTCCCTGTCGGGGACCGACAGGCCAGCTGGACCTTCCACCCCAGACCCTGGCCCGTGCTCCTCACCTCCTGTCTGTGCCTCTCAGGTGGACAGCGCCATGTCCCTGATTCAAGCCGCAAAGAACTTGATGAATGCGGTGGTGCAGACAGTGAAGGCATCGTACGTGGCCTCCACCAAATACCAGAAGTCCCAGGGGATGGCGTCCCTCAACCTCCCTGCTGTGTCGTGGAAGATGAAGGCGCCTGAGAAAAAGCCCTTGGTGAAGAGAGAGAAACAGGATGAGACGCAGACCAAGATTAAAAGAGCATCTCAGAAGAAGCACGTGAACCCCGTGCAGGCCCTCAGTGAGTTCAAAGCTATGGACAGCATCTAAGGCTGCCCGGGCCCTCCTAAAGATCCCTCATCATTCTTCACTCACATATATTTGCTAAATAGAACACTGATGTTAGATCCCATAGGGAAATAGATTCTTGAGACCTGGCCAACCTGGTGAATTTTGTAAGGACGTACTTGTGTTTAAGTCATAGAATTCAGGGGCATATATCTAGCTATATTTTTTATACTCCTAAATAATTAAAAGTAAAAATTCCATAACCAAAGAGACTCCCACATGAATGTGTTAGTAACACTGTTGACCAAGTTGAGATGCCTGTCCTCCCAGTGGTGGTAGCAGTAGGTTTGGGAGAGGGGATCTACCAGCATCTTGGTTCAGGGAGGGGCTTCCCCCAGTTCTGGCCACTTGGCTGGTAGTAAATGACCAAAGACGACCCGGAGGAAGCATCCCGGGCGTCTTAGGAGGCCTTGGAGAAAGGAACATTCCTAGACAGGTCTTTAGAGGGACAGACCACACAAAACTAATTAAAACAATGTATCACAAAGAAAATGGATTACTCTCTTTATAACATGAAAGGAGGATTTTAATGCATGGTTACAATTACTAATGTACTCTGCTGTGGGACATTAATAAAGTTGCTTTTTTTCAGGCTAGAATGTTGTGATGCCATAATCAGAACATGCTCTTTTAACTTCCTTCAGTTTCCAAATGTAAATTCATCATTGGGTTCACTTCTAATAATTGCAGCGCTTCCTGCTTTGGGCTTAGGAGAAGCCTGACAAAATAGTGTTTGCTTAGGCAATGATTTAGACTTACCTTATTTGTGATTACTATAGCGATTACTATAACTACAAGGTATAATTTTACTTTATTTAAATTTTATGAATTTGAATGTTTTTACACTAACTTTTCCCAATAAAGTCCACTATGAAACCAAGTCTAAGGGGCCAGAGTTCTTTTCTTTGCCTTCCCATAGAGTGGAGTTTTTACATCAGACATCTCCTGGATTTGCCCCCAGCATCTGCCATGCTCCGGCCTCCCGTTGGCCCTCTTTCCTGGATGGTACTGCCCAGGGAGGGAGCAGACTGTGCAAAGGGCTCAGGGCTGTGCCTCCCTGGAGCTTCCAGGCTGGGCCGGCTGGGAGGGCCACGCCCACCATGGGAATTCACATGTCTGTACTTCAGGGTGCAGGGCAGAACCTCAGAGGCATCCTTGACATCTCCCTGGAGGTCAACCCTCCCCTTCTAATCATCCCCACTGGTTTGTAACTGTACCAAGATGATGGCTGCCTTACAAACCTCCTGAACCTGCTGTCCTTTCCCAGCCTACGTCCCCATTCCTTAGAGAGTGTCGTCCTTGTCTCCCCTTCCTCACTTCCTGCCGCTCCAGTCAGCTCTGCATGCCCATCTTCCTCTCCGCACCGTCAGTGGCCAAGGTGCACAGGCCCTCCCCGCTCACAGCTCCTCCTCAGCCTCTGAAGCATCTCACTCCGGTTTCTCGTTCCTCACAGGGTGCTCCTCCTCCTCCTCCTAGCTGGTCGAAGTTGCGCTATCTGTCCCAGGGCTCAGTCCTCAACCTCTTCTCTTTGGTTCTGCTTACTCCTGATCTTAGCCAGATTTCTGGCTTTAAATACCATCCAAATGCCAACTTTTCCTAGAACTAGACTTCTATAACTGGCGGTCTCCTAAACTCTCCACTTGGATGTCTTTATACATATTTTACAGATTCTTCCCTTTGAAATGTATGCTGGGGCCAGCTACTTCTCACCAGTTCTGTTTGCCGTCACCTGGTCCAAGACCTCATCACTGCATTAGCTTCTCTTAGCATGTAACAAACTGCCCTCAAACTCAGCAGCCAAGACAACAAGCATCACTCACAGCTTCTGAAGATAAGGGATCCAGGAGCAGCCGAGTGGAAGGTTCTGACGCTTGGGTCTCTTGTAAGGCTGTCTCTCTGGATGCTTGTGAGCAGAGGACCCACTTCCAGGCTGCTTCACAGGGCGGGGGTGGGAGGCTGCGGTCTGTGCCAGGTGGGCCTGCCTTCCCACAGAGCGGCTCACGCCCCCACCAGAGTGAGCGAGCCGAGAGGATGGCAACCAGATGGAACCTACGGCGTGTTTTAAAAACCTGATCCCAAAAGCAATACGTGATGCCTTCAGTGTTATGTTGGTGACACAAACCACCCTTGGCCCACAGTGGGAGGGGACAACACAGGGGCACAGGCCAGGAGGTGGCTCCCACGGTCGTCTGCATGTGGACGCTGCAGTAGGCTCCTTCCCCGCACCGCCCCCCCCAACCCCCACCAGGCGTCCCCAATCACCGTTTCCATGGCTCACAGTAACCCCTCAGAGACAAGCCAGAGCATGTTATTCTCTTAGCTCAACCTTCCAGTGGCTTCCATGTCCTAAAAGCCAGAGTCCTAATAGTGAGTGTGGACGCTTTTGTCTCTGGCCTTTCTTCTCACCGTTCTTTGCATATCTGCCCTTTGCCAGTTTTGGTTCTGCTCTCCCCAGAGACCCACCCCCCCAATTCCTTCTCAAGATCTCCTTCAGATGTCTTGTCAAAAGTCTATCAGAAAGACTTCCCCTGATATTTTGCCTCCCTGCTTCACAGGGATAGGAATCCACTCTCCAAGGCCCAGGACACAGGTACCCTGGGGACCTGGGGGTCCCTTGTGGGGCCAGGCCCACAGACGCTGACCTCCCTTCACTCGGCCCCTCCTCCTTACTGACTCAGAATCCACGCTGACACTTGGAACACTCATGGCTTTTGCTGCCGTGACCTACAGCCCCGCACCCAGCGCCATGTAGACCATCCAGTCCACCTGTCTGCTCAGCCCATCCACTTCTCTCAGAGGCTGAGCCCACCCTGGTCTAGACAGCCCCCTCCCTCAGCCCCCAGCATCCATTACCCACTCTCCACCAAGTGATAAAAGAAACTTCCAAAAGCATTTCTCAAGAGTCAGTCCTCTGCACACAGCCCTCAGGGACCCCATGCCTGCCCTGGGAGTATCTGGACTAACCGTGCCCTTTACACCCACACTGCCCACTGGACGCGATTCCTAGGATGTCCACACGCTGCCCCCCATGAGCCCATCACTTGCATGTCCCAGGCATCACCCTCACCATCCCAACATTAATAGCACACGTTCCCAAAAGATGAAAGTTCTACTGAGCTTCACTTCCTCCTTAAGCAATAGCTATGAAATGTTTGATGTGCTACAGTTTTTCTAATACACATTAAAATTCACTTTAGTAAAGTGTTCATTGCTATAGCGCCTAAAATCTCCCCTTGTGCCACGATGGGCAAGCGTGGCCCACGACCACCCCCTTCTCACCAGGCCTTGGCCCTGTTGCCCCCAGCATGTGGCGTTGCAGTGCCAGCTCACACAGGGCTGTTCTGGCATTCTTTGGGGAAAAGGCAGTGGTCTTGGTGACCCCGTAACCTCTCAAAGGCCCTGGCACATGCTTGAGAAATAGTTGAACTGTTCAAATGATTCACTGCTTATTTAAACCAGTCAATCAGAAGATACTGGGAAGCAGAAAGCAGGTCACAGAGGCGGCACCAGAGGTCTTAACCAGCGATCCTGAATCCTCCACCCTCCTCACAGACCGTGGGCTGAGCTCGGGGGAGACCAGCCTCACCGTGTCGGTGTGGGGTTTGCTCCTGCCCCTTGGCCACCGCTAAGAGGGGTGTCTCCCCTCACATCCCGAGGCTTCTTGCTTCTCAGCCAGGGTAGCCACGACCCTCAGTGTCACCTCCCTGGGTGACACCTCAGGCCAGCTCCTCCCCTGGGTGCCTCAGCCTGGCATTACGGGCCAGCTGCCCCGTGCCCCTGCTCTGGCCATGACCTCACGCAGGCTGGGCAGAGCCCCACTGCTCTCCCCCCTGCCCTGCTAACCATAGGGCAGTGCCTCCCACAACCCCCGGGCAGACACTTCCAAGGGCCCCCCTCACCTCTGCACCCTTAATGCTCACAGCGTCCACTCTCCACCCAGGCAAGGATTGCCCCCCCACTGAAGAAGAGGAGCAGCTGCCTCATGCTGGGCACACCCAGGGCCCATGTAGGCCTTCACCCACATCCCCCAGTTGCTTGTTTGCTGCTCGTGACGTGTCGCTATTACTGCCCCTCAAACTCTACAGGAGTGGCGACCAACTCTCTCACCCAAGTCACACAGCTCACGAGTTGTCCAGCCCCTCCTCCCAGCTGCTCAGTCAGTCCCTCTAACGCCCCCAGGTTCAGACCAGCCCTCAGGAGCCCCAGAGGGCAGGCTCTTCTCCCCAGAGACGCCCTCAGACTCCCACCGCACCTGCCCGTTCCTGCACGGGTCCTCAGGACTGCGTGTCAGCGTGCAGGGGTTCTCCAGGGGGTGAGGTCACCCTGTCACTGGTCACGGGATCCCAGTCCAAAGCATTCTAGCCCTCAATTCTCACGCCCCCATTTCCTGCCTGACCAAGTTTGCCTTCCCTCAGTGGTTCTCATCAGCACACAAAAATATGTCATAGACCCCAGAGTTTAAAACAAGGGGACAAAAAGCCTTTCCAGGTCCATGTCTCCCTCCCCTGAGACAGAGCTCCTCAGGGGAACGTTGGGACCGTCTCCAGTGCCCACCACCACTCTCCCTGCTCGGTCCAGCCCTCCTCTCGGCCTGACGTGCTGCTGGCAGCCACGCTCCCTCCTTGTCACGCTTTCTCCAGATTTCCACCATCACATCCTCACTCACCTTGCTCGAGTCTCCTTAACATGCTCCCCCTCTTGGTCTCTAACACTCAGCTAGTCCAGGCCACTGACCTTGCTTCTCTTCTGCTTGATCAATAATGTACAACAACCAGGTTTTCAGGGAGGGATGGGGAGAGGCTGCATATATATATCCATATATTTTGTTACACATTTTACTCCTATAAAGGAATTACAGTACACAACTCAGAATTAACGAAATAGGCAATATTCTTTACTCTCGATTCCACACAGCTTAAATTCCTTCTTTGATTTTTGCTCAAATCTTGCATCCATAGCCAACCTATGGTTGAAAGTGACAGATGAGTCTAGTTCTGACATGAATGTTGGTTGATATTTTTGTTTACCTTAAGGAGTAAGGAAGTGAAAGAACAAAAATAAATGTGGGAATTTCACTTGTCAGTGAATGATGACTTTGCTGAATCAGATAGTATCTGTCAAATACTGTAAGATAATTTCATTTTTTTGTGCTAAATATAGATGACACACAAAGCTTAACTGGCATTAATGTCTTCTTCATCACCCTCTTTAAAGTCTAGACAATCAACAAAACAATAAATTAAGCCTTGATTTGTAACATTTCCCGACTTCCCTGGTGTAAATACTCCCACCACATCAGATTTCCAGCCACCCACGAGGTATCCTGCTGGTGGAGCTAGGAAAAGAAGTTCGAGTGCACGGTTAGTGTTTCCACCATCAGATGCGATAGACATTAAGTAATCTCAGAAGCACAGATAACAGTCAAATGCTAGGAAAGGAAACGTTTGAGTATTTCAAAGTGTCAGTCGCTCAGTTGTGTCCAACTCTTTGTGATCCCATGGATCCCACCAGGCTCCTCTGTTGAAGGGATTTTCCCAGGCAAGAATACTGGACTGGGTTACCATTTCCTCCTCCAGGGGATCTTCCCAACCCAGGGATCGAACCCAGGCCTCCTGCATTGCAGGCAGATTCTTTACCATCTGAGCCACCAGGGAAGTATTTATTACAATTTTTTAGCTGTAATTTACACAGAGTAAAATTCACTTTCTGGGGTGTCTGAATTTTGACACATGTAGTGGTTGCGTAACCACAACTGAGACACAGAACATTTCCAACATGCTCCCCAAGATTCCACTGTGCCGCCCCACTGTCGTTGAAATGTCCCCTAAGTCCTGAACAGGCCCTTTCCCTATAGTTCTGCCTTTTCCAGAATGTCCCATAAATCAACAGTATGCAGCCTTCTGAGCCTGGCTGCTTTTGAGTCCGCAGCATGCATCTGAGACGCCTGCGTGTGCCGCGGGCATAGCTGTCTGCTCTTCCGTGCGGAGCAGAGCACCGTGGGGAGTATTTCCATGGTGGTCCATCCACCCCCAGATAAGGGACATTTTACCTAATTCCAGTTTTGTTTTTACAAATAAAGTTGATATAATTGTTCAAGTACAAGTTTGTGTATAAACAAGGATTTCTATCTTGGGCAAATACCTAGGAATAAGAATGGAATGCTGTCTCACGGGCATTTTTTTCACCTGCTTATGTGTCATCTGTATATCCACTTTGGTGATGTCTTTGCAAATCTTTATTTTTGAAAATTGGGTTGACTGTTTTCTTGCTTTGGGAATTCTTCATATATTCTGGATGCAAAATCCTTTGTCAAGTATTTTTTTTTTGACATTGATTCTAGATACAAATCCTTTTTGCCAAGTATATATTTTCTCCCTGTTTTTGGCTTGTCTTTATTTTAATTTCACAGAACAAGTTTCTAATTTTGATATAGTTCAATCCATCAGTTTTTAACTTTACGAATTGTGCTTCTGGTGGTATAGCTAAAAACTAAAGTCACAAATATTTATTTTCCTCTCTTCTTCTAAAAGTTTTACAGTTTTTCATTTTACAGTTTTTCATTTAGGTCTGTAGTTGGTTTTGAGTTAAATTTTGGGTAAGACAACAGTTATAGGTCAAGGTTCATCTTCTAAAACATGGTTGTCCAGTTGCTGCTGCAACTTCAACTTTATTGAAGTCCTGAGGTAAGGCTTCATCCTTCACTCTTTTTTTCCCTCACACCCCACATGCAATCAGTCAGCAAGTCCTCTCACGGTGACCTTTAAAACACAGTGGAGTCTGACCACATCACTGTCTCCATCATCACCCTGGTTCACACCACATCAGCTCTCACCTGGATTTTACATCAGACCCTGCGCCGGCCACCTGCTTCCGTCCTTGCTCCCGTGTCATCTGTTCTCACCACAGCAGCGTGCGTGGTCCTGTTAAAATGTCAGTCACGTCAGGTCTGCCCTCCGCTCACAAGTCTCCAATGGCCCCGTCACAAAGCAGCGGCTCCAGTCCTCACCAGAGCTGCCAGAGTCCGCCCTCCTCACGGTGCTTATTATCCTCCCTTCCACCAACTCTTGCTTTTCTTCCAACACCCAGCCATGTTCCTGCCTCTGCTATTTCCTTATATACAAAGCACTTCCCCAGATCCCACAGGGCTCACTGCCTCACTTCTTCTCTTCACACTGCACCTCCTCAGAGAGGCCTTCCCTGACACTCCTCATCCCCCATTCTGGGCTTTATTTTTCTTTAGTTTTCAGCATTCACTGTCAGACATCATGTTACGTAGCCCAGGTTGTGCTCCTTGGCTATAGGTCCCGGAGGCTCTTCCTAGACCTGCAAACAACAGTCACCGATGAACTGGATGGTGGAACCAGAATCCACCCGAGACTAAGGACCAAGAAGGCAGAGGCCCTGGATGACCCGGATGAGGCCACTGAGAAGGCAGACTGCAGCCCAAGCTCCACCCCTGCCAACGTCTTGTGTTATGTATGTGAAGGAGACGGCAGATGCAGTGCCATCACCTGACTGTGGGCTCAGTCGCCTGGCACTGTCTGCCTCCCCTCACTCACTCCCGAGTCCCAGAACCTTTCTGGACCTGGCCTGCTCAGCCGTCTCTCCTGGCCCTCCCACCACTGCCTGTCAGATTAATTAAAATGATCTTCTTCTGAGCCAAACATTCAAACTTTTCAAAGCGTGTGCCGCCCAGCAAACTCCAGCTCTGCCCCTCGCTGCCTCTGTGACCTCAGGCAGATCATTCAGCCTCCCTGGCCATGACTTCCTCATCTGTGAAATGTACAGGCTACTGACAGGTTTAGAGGCTGCGAGCCAGCAGGCATCCAACTCGGAGGACTCTGGTCTGAGCCCCATGATGCCCGAGCCAGCAGGCATCCAACTTGGTGGACTGATCCCCGTGACGCCTGGGCCCCGAGGCATCCTACCCCAACTCCACAGACCCTGGCCTCCCTCCCGCCCCCCTGGAGAATGCTCTGCTGCAGCAGCCCTCCCAGGCTCTCCGTGGGCAGGAGCAGGGCTGAAGCCATTGACCTGCCCCGGGTTTCTCTGGGCCTCAGTTTGCCCTCAGCTCAGCGAAACCACGATTTCTACATGCAAGGCCAGAATGGGGAGAGTTCTACACAGAGGCTGGGAGGGGCGGCCTAAGCAGCAGGAGTGAGCCTCTGGTGCATTGGGAAAAGCTGAAAAACAAACGCACCAGAATCCAAATCAGGAAAGCCCAGAGCAGGGTTGCTGTGGCAACCTGCAGCAGGCTCCCAGCCTGGCGCTCAGCCTCTCCGGGGTGGGGGCTGCGGCTTGTCAGGCTCAGCCTCCCCTGCCTCCAAGGCTGCCACCTCCTGCTCAGCGCAGAGCACATGGACGCAGAAGAGAGGCAAGGGCACGGAGAGGCCCCTCTGCTCCGTCAGGTGGGCCCAGCCTGGGCTCCCACTACCAGCTGTGGAGAGATTATTCCTCTCCCAGAGTGATACCTCCACCCAAAGGCCTCCAGAGTGCACCGAGCGCCCCCAGTCCCACCACCCAGGACCCAGCCTCACCCATCAGCTGCCTGGCCTGGGCTGACACAGCACCCCTGTGTGTGGAGATGCCCTCAAGTTTCTGCCACCAGCCTTGAAACTAACATGCAGGCACGGGATGGAGGGGCAGACTGCCCTGCACAGCTGGGTGAGGAGGGGCAAGCGCGAGTGCTGGGCACTGGTGTGGTGCTTTCCGTGTGTCTTCTCACGTTTAATGGCCTTCTCCTCTGACAGAGGAGGAAACAGTCTCCAGGAAGCTAAGTGTCACCCAAAGTCACAGAGCCACTGGTGGGAGAGAGCTGGGTCCAGCTGGGATTCTCTTAACTCCTGGGCCTGGATCCTTCCCACAGGGCCCATTACCAGGCGACCACCCAGCACATCACCAGGGCACCTCAGCAGCCTGCCACCCAGTGACCACCAAAGTGCTATGCCCAGACCACACAGACACAAACAAGACACTGGCCGTCACGCCTCCATTTAATGGCCAAGCCAGCACTGCCCAGATGATGCCCAGGCCCCAGGAGGGAAGCCCCGCCCTCCTGCCTGGTACCCCCTGAGGAGCCCACCCAAGCTGGTGCCCCTCAGTCTCACAAGTAGCGTCCCGGTGTCAGGGGCAGCCTCATCTCAGCTCCGTCAGCAAGCTGTCGATGGAGTCCAGGAGCTCCTGGAAGTAACCCTCGTCCTCACCCTCCTGGAGCTCCAGGGCGGCCAGTGCCTGGTACTCAGCCTGCAGGGTGCCCAGTGTCCTGTGGAGCTGTGTGTCCTGATGGAAGCGGTCCCAGCAGGTGGCCAGGAGGGCGCCCAGCGTCTGTAGCACCTTCTCGCGGGCGTCGTGCTCTGGCAGCGCCAGGAGGTGGGCGGTGATCTCGCACCAGCCCTGCTCCTGCAGGCTGGGCAGGAGGTGCACCTGGCGATACTGCTGCAGCCTCTTGGGGGACATGTCCCACGTCAGCTCGGCATCCTCCTCCGCAAACATCTGCCATCCGCATGGCCAGGGCGGGGGTGGGGGGACACGGGACAGAGAACAGACAGAGAGCCATCAGCTCCGCCCTTCAGACTTGAAGGCGCTTGGCTGACGCGAGTCTGTCCCTTCTCTGTCCAGATCCTTGGGCCTCAAAGGCCCTTCAGGGGGAAGGTCAGCTGGATTCACAGCTCCACACATGCTCTCCAGCCCGTCCACATGTCCACCCATCTGTCCATCCATCCACTCATCCAAAAAAAAAAAAAAAAAAAACTACAGTGTGCCAGGTGCTGGAGAAACCAGGATGGAGACAGGATCCCTGCCCTCAAGCAGCTCGGGATCTGGGGGAGCAGGTCCTACATGTCACGGTGCATTTCGTGTAGCAGGGCGGGGCAGAGGCAGACAGTCTGGGCTCAAATCCTGCTCCACCACTGACAGCTGAATGACCAAACGGCCTTGGGCCGGCACTGAGCCTCCCTGGGACTCACTGTCACCACCCCTCAAGTGGACGAGACGACTAAGCCCCTTCAGGATGGTTGGGAGGACTTAACAGGACAGCGAACACGAAGTGCCCAGCACACGGAGCCCACCAACGAAGTGAGCTTTACCATCGTCAAATGTCAGCTGTGCCAGCGGCGGCATCACCACCACAACCACGGATCCACTCCCTCAGAGGAGTTGGGCATGGTGGGGAGAGGAAGCTGGCACTTCCCTGAGTCTTGCGAGGCTTGTGGGAGTTGTCTGAGGGGACGAGGGTGGAGGGTTCGCACACATGGAGGGCTGTGACAGGAGGCCTGGGCCCATCTCATGTTTGCAGCCCAGCAGGCTGTTACGGTGGATGGGCACGAGAGCCAGGCTGGGCACAGAACACAGAGCCCTGGGCATCCCTGGCCTCTACGCCAAGGGAAGTCTGGGCAGGAAGTTACACACATGGCCTGTGTCGGTGATGTGCAGAAACCCAGCTCCAACAGAATGTGGTGGGAACCAATCCTAGCAGGCATTCAGAGGCAGGGAAGGGAACACCTTAGACCTGACAGATTACCACCTCATTTCATTACATAGAGTACTAACCACTGCACGATCACAGCACGCCACCAGGAGTCTACCAACTCACTTCACCCATCAGAGGAAGGTATGCGGAGACGAAGGAGCAGCAGTGGGCACACTAAACGCACTCTCAGGAAGAAAGAAGGACTCGCTGCCCTAACTCCAGGGGAGAATGGGGCATGCATGACAGGGCAGGCAAGAAGAAAGCCCAGAAAAAGCTCAGGGCCCACAGCAGACCACCTGATGGCTCTGGGGCTCCTCAGAGCCGGCAGAGGAAGCAGGGAAGCAGAGACGGTCAGCTTTCTGACACAGAAAAGGCTGAGAGGGATGTGGCTGTCGTTTCCTAACCTACTCCCATCCCGCCAGCTCCACCCGCAAAACACCCCAGTCCTGCCAGCTCTGTGCCCTGGGGCCCTGCTCCTCGCTGTGCTTCTCAGTCCCCTGCCTCCCGGGCCCAGCCTGCCCCCTCCAGACCTCACCCCAAACCCTTCACACTGGGCATTTCTGACCATAAAGATAGACTCCCACCCTGGGACGTGGAGGCGCTGCAGGCCCTGCCCCCCGGGCGCTCAGACGCCTCCCCACTGGTGCCCTCACTCCGGCACCTGTCACACTAACCCTCCCCTAGGGCCTGTGCAGGGGCAGCTCGCACTTCCAGGCACCCTCTCACCCAGCACCAACTCCACAGTCAATCTGACTCAACCCTCAGATCTCACTCAGCAACTCTCCTGACTGCCCCAAAGAGTCAGGGCCCTGATGGTAAGCCTCCAGGGCCCACACACTCTAGGAGGGTCTCTGGTAAATGTCTGCCTGGAAGCACCAGGAGGGCAGGGACTGTGGGCCGGGCACGGCACGGGGCAGGCAGACACCCAGGCAACACTTGCGGAAGGGCCCTTCAGCTTCATGGAGGCACAAGAAGATGTGGGTTCATAACCACAGGTAGGCGTCCCAGCTCTGCAGGAGCCCAGATGTCAGGACACAGTTTCTTAGTAGAGGGCCTGCCCAGAGCCAAGGGACAGAAGAAGAAATGCCTGGGGTTTGGCATACGATGGAAGGGGCAAGGACCAAGGAGCCTGATAATCTGAGAGGTGGGTCCACACTGTCCTGGGAATTCTGAAGTCCAGCCACTACCTCTGCACACCAAAGATGCCCTCAGGGAGCATGGCACCCCTCCACCCTGTCACACCTCTTCCTTTGGGAGCCCTGTACCTATCCCCAGTGTATTCTCTCTGAGAAACCACAGAACAAGACGCCCTGATGGCCTTACACGTAGAGCACACCTGCCATCTGTTCTATTGCTCCAGCTGAAACCCCTCCACCATCTTCCTCCTGCAGACAGACGGCTGTCTTCGTGCTGTTTGCAGAGAAACGCCAGGCCCTCCCTGATCCTCATGGCACCCCAAAGCCTCCAGTCTGGCTCCTGGGCCAGCTGACTCAGAGAGCCTTGGTCAGACTGCCAGAGGCGGCTCCCCTGGGATGAGGCAGTCACAGTGCCCTGTGCCAGGGCTGGGGGCAGCAAAGACACCCAGGACACCAGGGGAAAGTGACAGGGTTCTCCCGGGAAATGCCAACCAATGCACACATCCTTCCCCAGGCTTGCTGGCCTGTTCCCAGGACGTCAACTGTGCCCAGGCCTTATTAACTGGATGTGAGCACCACATGGCTGCCTGCTGTTCTGAGAAATCAGGTTTCTGCAGCCTGGAGGGGTGAAGGAAGAGAGAGGGGGAGGGGAGAGAGAGGGAGAGGGACAGCCTGAGAGATGAGACAGGAAAAGAGGCGAGTGCACACAAACAAAAGCCAAGAGGTGGAGAGAAAAGCAGCAACAGACAACCCTGATCCAGCCTGAGGCCTGGGAGAGGGGTGCACAGAGCCGGGAGGCGCGGTGAGGAAGGGGCAGGCCCTCTGTCTCCAGCATGGTCCCCGCGGCTGCCCAGCCCTGCTCCCCTAATCCGAGTCAGCTGTGGGGAGAGTGTGGCCCCCGAGAGGCAACAGAGAAAACCCTGCCAGAGCTCTCTGCAGCAGCTGAACTAAGAAATCAGGCCTGGCTGGTTTTACCCTCTCCTTAATTAAGACACTTTCCAAGCTCACAAAGACCAAAGTAGGCTGGGCACCAAGTCTTCTTGCAGGCAGCAAGCCCCTGGGGCCCTTGATGGCAGCTAGTCTGAGCCCGGCCCAGAGCCAAAGCTCTCAAACCAGAGGAGGCAGCTTCAGGTTTCCAGAATCTTCAGGTTCAGCGTTATTCCAGCCCAGCTCCTCGGTCTCCTGGCTGCTGTGGTGGCTCCAGACACAAGCTGCTCCACCCCACCTGCTCCTGGTTGCCCCCACCCTACGCTTCACCACACATGACCTTTCATTCCATGGAGGGCTGATCCTGGCTGTTCGGGCCTTCGGTCATACTGACCCCTATGCCTGCACACCTGGCCCTGACCACTGCCAGCGTCCCCTCCTCCCTCCCACTCCGTGCAGCTCTCAGGTGTGAGCTCAGCAGTCACCTCCCACAGGACTTCTGCCCTGACATCTCAGAAGTCCTGGGCTCCAAAGCATAGCTGCCCAGCTCCAGGCTGGCACATTTGCTCAGGTCACTCTGCTATGAGGATGGAGGGACGGACGGAAGATACTGGGGGAGGAGGAGGTCCAATGACCAGAAGCACACACAAAGCAGAGGGCAGGGGTGGCCGGGCCCTGAGTACTCACCTTCTCGGTGACCAGGTCATAGAGCAGGGTGACCACACGCACGGCCAGCACCTCCATGCCCTTCTCCTGGACCAGACTCCTCAGCACCTGCAGCCCCCCCAGCTTCAGGAACTGCTGCTGGGCATAGGGGAAGTGTCGTAACAAGGAGCACAGGGCGAACAGGGCCTGGGGAGAAACAGACCCTGATGGGTGAGGCGCTACAGAAACCAGGCCCTGGGGCAGGCACCTGGAGGAGCCCCAAGTATCCCAGCCCAGCCCCCTTCTCTCTGGCTCCACCCGCCACCCTTGGGATTAGCTGCACCCCAGGACCCAAGGCTGAGAGAGGACAGACATCAGACACCTTCAACATCACCCAGTGGACAAACAGAGGCCCAGGGCAGGAGCTGGGGTTCTGAACCTGGGAGCTGAACCCAGGCCTAAGATGCCTCACAGGCTGCCTGGTTGCTTCAGAGAGAGGCCCTCCCCGCCATGCCACCCAGGGATGACCACTCAGGCCCCCAAGGGTTACAAGTACAGTCTGGAGAGGGACCCTCCTCGCCTTCTAGGTTTCACAGGTGTGCTGAGGTCTGAACAAGAAAAAAGGGCAGAAACACACCTTCTTCTTTGTAGTGAGAGGCTGCTCCGTGGCCAGAATGACCAGCAGTTTCTGCAGGGCTCCCCCCTCAATGGCCTCCACCTGGACCTTTGGGTTGCTGTGGGGGAAGAACAAGAGAGCATGATTTTGCACCTACTCACCAACTTGGGGGCATGCCCAGCCCAGGTAAGGGGGCTGCTGCCACAGCGGCCATCCCTGGTGAAGAACAAAGAGGGGTTCCCACTCTGGACAGGCTAGGACTTAGCTGGGCAAACAAAACAAAATGACGCGGGTCCATCTGGGTACAGTGGCCACAGCCCAGGCGACAGGGCCCAGGGCCCCAGGCCAGCGTCCACTCCACATCAGCCAACAGGCTGGCGTGATCTGGGGATGGAAGTCCCATTTTAAGATCCCACTGTGCTCAACGTGCTCCTTCAGGGTCCCTCCAATGGAAAGCCTTCCTCCACGCTCCTTGAGGCAGCCATACCTGCTCCCCCGCTGCCTCCAGGATCCCAGGAGCATCACGCTCTGGGGAAACACTAAAGGGGTGTGGAGCTGCAAGGTGTCTTCCGCCCCCTCCCCTCCCGGGTGGCGCACACAGACAGAGCATGGGGAGGAAGGCAGGCAGAGAGAACAGCATCCAGGGAGCCTCTGGTCCTGGGGAGATCCCGACACAGGACCAACCCAGCTGCCCCTGCTGCTCTCTCCACTCTGTGCCTGTCCCTGCAGCCCAGTGCAGGCTCTGCCAAGGCGAAGGCCCCAGCAACAGTGGGGAGGGAGCTGACACGTGGACAACCGTGACTGCATCAAGCAGCAAACGGGCAGCAACGCAACACTCCAAACCCAGGGCTGCCCCTGGGACTCCAGGCCTGGAGAAAAGAGTGAGGATGAGCTTCAAACAAACATTTCAGGCAAAGCCCTCCCGGATGAAAGGATGGGCGCCTGAAGGGTGAGACCTCCCCTGGGGCAGGGTGCCAGACAGGGACATGCTGGGAATCATTTGCTTTCTAAGACCAAACTGGTGATGAATTATGGTTGAGAGCCAAGTGCAGGGGCCTGTGTAGTCAGGCCCTCGAGGAAGACTGAGATGCTTTCACCAGCAGCTTATAAGGTCTTAGGAAAGGTGGCAGGCAAGTGAAAGCCAGAGACCAGCAGCAAGGGGATGGAGTAGGGGCTGGCCCCGAGGTGAGACGCAAGCACACAGGCGGCCCCCACTGTCTTCCGGGCTCTGGCCACCAAAAAGTAGACTGGAAACCCAAAAAGCACCTGTTTCTCCAAACCCCCACCTCGGCAGGGGGCCCTCACAGCATGGGGAGAATAAGGCAGGATGCTCAAGATACAGACAAATCACAGAGACGATTCCTGGTCCAAAACCCAGAGAAAGGGGAGGCGGACAAGAAGAGAGAGCAGGGGGCTCAGAGGAGAGGCCCTGGCCGGACAGTACGGTCACGGGGCCCAGTGAGTGCCTGACAGCCCACCCTCTACTCCTGCCAGGCGGCAGCCTCAAAGCTTGGTGCAGACCGAGCGCACAGGGCCAATTTTCCTGCTGTAAAATGGGAGAAGCCCGCACCCCGCTGCATCTCCTCTGCAGAAAGGACATGAGGGTGGGTGTCGGCCTCTCCCACTGCAACTTCACTCATGTCTGAACAGCCGTCTGGAGAAGAGGGCTGGGGTCCCCGGGGAGGAAGGCTGACAGCTCCTCTCCAGACAGGCAGGTGGGCGCTGATGCCGGGAGTCTGGCACTGAGCCTCTCCCCTACCCCCTGCTCCCCCAACTTGAGACAGGCAGCTGCTTCATCAAAGGGTGAGCTAATTAGGGCTGTCTCTGCCATCATGTGTCTGAGGAACGCTCACCCGCAACAGGCAGGGTCTAGGAAAAGAAGTCAACCACGCTGAGAAAATTCATACAAACGTCAGATGCAGTCTCCCAAGGAAGAGGGGGCTAGGAGGCCCAACATCGCATCGGCCTCAGGGAACAGCACAGAGGAGCCCCGTCCCCAGTGGGCCCCAGAGCGGCACAGACAAGCTCCTTCAAAGATGGCATGTGAAACCTTGTTCTCGTCTACAGATCTGCTGAGAACAAGACCCAGAGAGGCAACACAGCTCAGGAGCAGAGGGGCCCCCAGGGAAGCCCAGCCTGAGCGGCCCTGGAGCGCCTCCCTGTCACCAGCCTGGGCAGTGCTGGGGGAGGGGAGAGACACGAAGAAGACTGGTCTCTGCCCACCCAGGTCTCAGCTGGTAGAAGGGGAGAGAAGACCCAAACCCCAGAGGGAACCAAAGCACAAACAGTAAAAAACAGACTACCAGCGGCCAAGGGGTGGGCACGTAGTCTGTGGGCAAATCCCTAGGATCCTCCAGAGGAAGAATAAGCCAGTGGGAGTAAACAAAGAATGCCCAAAGCTAAGAAGAGACATGGCTTCCCAGTATTTCTGTCCACAGAAGCCTGATGTGGGGTAGAAAGGGCCACACAGCACTGTGCCAGGGAAGATCTAGAGGAAGGCACAGGCCAGGCAGTTAGTTGCTCAGAGATGCCCCACGTGCAGAACAGATCCTCGCGGACACTCAGCCTCTTTTCTGCTGCTCCACACTGACAAGCCAGGCTCCACACGCAGGAGAGACGCCACACCACCATATTCCACTTACAGGCTGCACAGCGAATAAGTGAATGGCTACGTAGCTTTAGGCCTTGCCAGGTGGCTCTGATCATTTGGGGTCTGTGGGGCTTCAGAGAAAGAATAGGAAAGTCTGGTCTGGAAGAGCCAGCAAGGCTGCCCGAAAGAAGCAAGACTGCTGGAGACTGGGAGGTCAGGTGGGGAAGACGGTCTGTGGACCAGAAGACCAGCATGTGCTCGGGGAACAACATGAGCACGTCCAGAGAGGCTAGGAGACCATTCAGTGGAGGCTGCCCTGAAGAACCATCGAGAATGGGGCTGAGAGGTGCAGCTGACCCCTGACACAAAGGCAGGTCAGGCTTTGACCGAGCAGGGGAGACACAGGACCCATAACCTGCCCAGTAAGTGGAACTTGTTCCTGCTTCTCTTTCCTCGACACTTGCAAGGCAAATTGGGGAGTTGGAAACGTGCCTCCAGGGCACACAGACGAGAGAGAGGGCCCAGGAGGAGGGCCCGTGTCAGGACAGTGACCTGGGGTGGGAGAGGACCTGGAGGGACACTCTGAGGCAGGCCAGCCCACCCCTCGCAGGTCAGGCTGGAGCTGTGGTGCGCTGTGTGTATCTGCCCAGCATCCTTTCTCCTCACCAGGCTCTGAAATCCTTTCTTCCCTTCCTCCTGTGACTGACTCTCCCACTCCCTGTGGTCCTGATGGGTAAGGGCCTGCGGCCCAGCACTGCTTCATCATGTTCCCCCTTCACCAGGCCCTCAGTGGGCTGCTGAGGATGGGCCATCAGAGCCCTTCAGTCTTTGATTCTGGAGTCAGGACACAGAAGTTTCTTCTCCACAAGGCAGACAGTGTGCTGCAAACCAGGGGTACCTACAGCCAAGAGCAGCCAGGTTCGTCCCGACCCCTTTAAATGGAGGAAAGCCCATCCACAGTAGGAAAGAATAGAGCTCAAACACAGAAGTACACCAGTGAGAAAAAGGGAAAGCCTCGGGCCTCCTGCCACTTGACAGAATCACTTTCATGAGGTATTCAGTCTACTCTTTCCCACCTGCAGCACAGTCCTGAAGACCTGCATGAGTAGAGTAGGACCATTGGCCAAATGTGGGCCTGTGGCCGAGTGTGGCCTTGGCAGCCCTGGGCCTACACCTTGACCAGCTTGAATGAGAGAACCCACATAACTCTAGGCCCTACCCCGGGGCTCAGGGCTTCAGTGGTTCCATGGACATGCCAGAGACTCCATACAAAACCCTTCTGAAAACAGCCTTCTAGTGCTGTCCAGTCAAGGGGCTGAGGAAACACAGCCGGAGGGTGGAAAAGACCAATCTCGTATTTCTAGATGTCACTCAGTCCATCCATCAGGGACAGTGGAAAAGGGCTTCTCTTGAGCAGTCAGCCCTGGAAGGGCTGACACCAACCTGCTCTCAGAGAACCTCTCCCCGAGACCTCAGCCTTGGGCTCTGAATGCTCTCTGCTATGTTTTGGGGGAAGAAGTGCCCCACACAGAGCAGAGTGAGGTCTATAGCATGTGCAAGGGGCAGGGCCCGGAGATTACTCAGCGAGAATCCTGTCAACAATGCCTGATAGCCTTGGGTGAGTCCCTTTGCTTCAGAGTCTTCACCTGGGAGACAGAGCTAAAACTACCTTGAGTTAAAGACAGAAAAGCCAGTGAGCACCAAAATGCTAGCCAATACACTGTGACTGGGAGATTACAATCAGTGCGTCTGCTGTACACGTTTTGCGGCCAGACCATATCCTCGAGAACACAGCTTCTCCTCAGCCCAGAGGCCCAGGCACACGTATGCTGGTCTCAGCTCCTCCCAGTCCACAGACTCAGGATCAGAGCCGCAGCCACAGAGCCTGGGGGCAGGCATGGGGGTGAGGGTGTCTTGCCGGCCAGACGATGGGTGTCCTGACAACTGAGGCTTTGAGTGAGTAAAAGGGCAGGGGCCTGGCATGTCTCTCAGCGACATCAGTGGCGCTGGTGTGCTCAAAGTCAACAGAAGGATATTAAGGACGTAGCTCGTCTCCCATGAGATAAATGAGAATAAACCTTGTTCAGGGCTAAGCTGGCTGGGCTGAATAAACACCATTAGCACTTGGATTACTGGGATGTTCACAATCAGCAGGCGAGTCAGCTGTCTGAGTGCAGAGGGACAGTAGCAGCTGCTCCTCGGTAAATCTTGGCGTTGGGGGAAGGGGGCACTGCAGAAACGGAAAAAGACTGCATTTGCAGAAACCAAATAATTTGGGTTGGGGTGACTGATGTGGGAACCTGCCAAGGGTCAGAGGTCATGTTTTAGCTAACCAGGCTGAGCAAGTGTCAGGGGGTGTTGAGGGGTGGTGGAGCTGATCTCAGGGTGGGCAGCCAGGCCTGGCCACGGGGGCTCAGGACAACGCTGCTCACTTTAGAGGCAGGCAGCGCCTCTTCCCTCCGGGGCACTCAGGACCCAGCTACATAATGTTCAAGGGAACATGGCACCCTTGTTCCAAAACTGAGGGCTTTCAAGATGGGGAGAGCAGAGCAGTAAGTCAAGCACAGGCCCTCTACCTTGTGGGGTCCTCTGCGATGCACGGGGGCCGTGGAGCAGGCACTGCTGGCAGCGGGGGCGTGTGCCCAGAAACAGGAAATGCACAGAATCTGCTCACCCAGCATGCTCATGGGTGAATCAGAACAGTAAGTGCTAAAAAGGGAGTCTGAATCAGTGGAAAAGGAGAAAAACAGAAAGGGAGAGAACAGGAAATACGGACTGGGTTGATGGCTTCAGTGGGGGCTGAGGAGATTCTAAGGTGAGACCCCTGGCGTAGAGCCTGTGTGGTCCAGAGTCCCAGCCCAAACCGAGATGTCAGGCCTGTTCACAGCATGCTGGGGACACAGAGGGTATGTGCTTTCTCATGAGTCCCTGCAATATTTCTAGGTAGGACAATCATTACTCCTTCTGTCTTAATAACAGAAGACAAAGGTGTCACTGTTCTGAAATGCTCTCTGAGAAGATGCTGTGCAGTGGGGAAAGGGGGAAACCTCAGGCTCAATCGTTTGTGATCCTGCCTGATGACGCTGTGTATGCTCAGAGAAAGAAAGGTCCTTTCTCTGACAGCCTCAGACAGTGAGTGGCCCTGGGTCACCTGTGAACACAAGAACTTGCAGGATGTGTACTCCCGAAACAGGCTCATTAAAGATGTATACTAGCCTACCATCTAGGGATTCATGTGGTTAAGCAATCAATTAATCAATCAAGACACAGACAGTTACCAACTTAGGGAAAAAAAAAAAAAAAAACACATACAACTCTTCCACATGAAAATGAAGCTGCCAGGAGAAATAAAGACACTGAAGCCTGTAATGAGCTTCAAACCATGTAACTGTGGTGGGAACCATGCTGGGCCTCTTAGAAGTTCCATCTGGACATTGAAGAAAAGAAGGGAGTGTCACAGGACCCATTCAAATACAGTCCCCAAACAGCTGCCAGTCACAGAAGCCAGTGTAGGATGCCCACAGTTCACCACAACGATACAGCTCACAAGAGCATCTCCAGAACACCTTTCCAGACACACACACAGAATGACAACCTGCCCACCCTGGGAGAGACAAAGGGGGCTCAGAGGAAGGGGCGCTGAGGAATCTTCTTGACATCCGGGAGCTCACAGCGCTGCCTCACAGTCCCCTGGGGCATTCCCTGCCCCACCCTTAAATCATTGCAGCACCACCCTTATGGCAGAAAGTGAAGAGGAACTAAAAAGCCTCTTGATGAAGGTGAAAGAGGAGAGTGAAAAAGTTGGCTTAAAACTCAGCATTCAGAAAACGAAGATCATGGAATCTGGTCCCATCACTTCATAGGAAATAGATGGGGAAACAGTGTCAGACTTTATTTTTGGGGGCTCCGAAATCACTGCAGATGGTGACTACAGCCATGAAATTAAAAGACGCTTACTCCTTGGAAGAAAAGTTATGACCAACCTAGACAGCATATTGAAAAGCAGAGACATTACTTTGCCAACAAAAGTCCATCTAGTCAAGGCTACGGTTTTTGCAGTGGATGTGAGAGTTGGACTGTGAAGAAAGCTGAGCGCCGAAGAATTGATGCTTTTGAACTGTGGTGTTGGAGAAGACTCTTGAGGGTCCCTTGGACTGCAAGGAGATCCAACCAGTCCATTCTGAAGGAGATCAGCCCTGGGATTTCTTGGGAAGGAATGATGCTAAAGCTGAAACTCCAGTACTTTGGCCACCTCATGCGAAGAGATGACTCATTGGAAAAGACTCTGATGCTGGGAGGGATTGGGGGCAGGAGGAGAAGCGGACGACAGAGGATGAGATGGCTGGATGGCATCACTGACTCGATGGACGTGAGTCTGAGTGAACTCCGGGAGTTGGTGATGGACAGGGAGGCCTGGCGTGCTGCGATTCATGGGGTCGCAAAAAGTCGGACACGACTGAGTGACTGAACTGAACTGATGTGGGAGCTAAGTTGCTCAATTGTGTCTGACTCTGAGACCCCATGGACTGTAGCCCACTAGGCTCCTCTGTCCATGGGATTCCCCAGGCAAGAATATGGGAGTGGCTTGCCATTCCCTCCTCCAGGGGATCTTCCCCACCCAGGTATCAAACCTGCACCTCTCGTCTCCTGCACTGGCTGCTGGGTTTTGTTTTTTTTTTTTTTTTTTACCACTAGTGCCACCTGGGAAGTCCAAATCATTTCAGACTGGGCACTAAAAAACTACTATAGAGGGATTTCTCTGGTAGTCCAGTGGCTAAGAGTCCATGATCCCAGTGCAGAGGGCCTGGGTTCAATCCCTGGTCAGGAAGCTAGATTCCACAGGCCGCATCTGAAGAGCCCACCTGCCTCGGCTAAAACCTAGTGCAGCCAAATAAATAAAAATTTTACAATACCATCGAAAATTATACAGAAAAATAACAGAAAAGGGGCAAAATGAAAAAAGACTTCCATCAAGAGTCACAAATTACTACCATTTTACCACATTTTCTATATATATATTTACACATTTTTCCTGCGATCTGAAGCCCCTTTACCCCAAATGTAACAAGTATTTCCTAAGAACATAACCACAGTAATCAAAATGAGGAAATTAACATGATGCATGATCTACAGATATTCAGATTTTCCCAACTGTCTCCAAAATATCCTTTATTAGGAAAATAATTTTAGTTCAAGGTCCAACCCAGGCCTTACATTATGAATTGAGAAGCATGTCTCCACATCTCCTTTAACTGTGAGATAGCCTTCCTTGGTCTGTCTTTGTCTTCTTTCATGATGGTGACAGTTTGGAAGTACACAGGCCAGTTGTAAAATGTCCCTCAGCCTGAAGCTGATATGTTTTCCTGGTTAGACTGAGGTAGTGCATGTTGGCAGGAGTGACACAAAAGCAACGTCTTATCTTTCTCAGTGCCTCATATGAGGCAGCACGTGACGTCATTCAGGCTCAAGAGTGGCTGGGTTCACTTTGATTACTTCATCACGGTGCTACCTGCCAGATTTCTCCACTATAAAGATACTACTTGTCCCTTCAAAATTGACATGTATTTTGCGGGGAGATTCTTTGAGATATGAAGACAACCTGTTCCTCATCAAACTTTCATCCATTAGTTCTGGAATTCACTAATAATTTTTAATTAAAATAATTAATCCTCTGCCCCAAGGCCATCTGTTCCTAAAATCTAAGGCCATATCCAAGTTTTTGGTAGTAGTATCACAAAACTGACCCACATTGGGCCTACCTAGGTTGAATCCCTGAAGGCTGTTCCTATCACCCTCTGATGAGGCAAGGGTTCCCCAACATGGCCCTGAATACAAGCAGAGCAGGTAAAAAGCCAGTTATAAATGGTAGTGGTGGACTGACACCATATACTTGTTCCTGCATGGTAAGATTAAAAAAACACAAAACAATGAATGTGGGTTATTTATAAAATAAAAAATTTAGTAACAGCAAAATTTAAAATGTCACTTTGCTATGTGTTTGGACAAACACTTCTGAAATGCAGGTTCCCTCTTTGTCTACAACATTGAGTCTTAACTTCTAGGCTGGTAAATTTTTCTAAAAAAGACATCAGAGTTAGGAGGCAGCATGGGAATCTTCTGGGGTGCTGATAGAGTTCCATTTCTTGACTCAGGTGGTAGTTACATGGGTATATTCACTTTTAAAAAGTCATCAAGTGGTACACGTAAGATGAATGTACTATTTTAGAAGGAAGAGAAGGAGGAAGGAAGGGATATGAAGCCTTAAATCAGTCTATTTTCATGGAACCCACACTAACTCCAAGAGATCATCTCTCTTTAGAAATGCTCATAAATGAGGGCTCAAAACTTGCCCTGTTATTCTGAAAAGCAAAACAGTTACCATGTCTGCTTACTCCTCTCTAGTGATGCTTAAACATCCATATGTGCACAGTCTCATGATGATATCCATGAGCTTTCATTTGATTTTTCAGACCTTAATTAATTTTAAGAAGCCAGTGGCTCTTCTCCCTCCTTCCTCAGGTTCTTCCTAACCATGTTTGCTTTACTCTTTCTGACAGGAGGGCCATCCTCCTTAAAGAGAAGTGAAGAGGTAAAACAGAAGGACGGCAACGAGCCCTCTGCCACCTGCGACACCGAGTCTCCTGGCTGGGCAGGCGGCCCAGTGTCCTCCCTGCTTCCTCACTCTGAACACCAACGGCTCAGCAGGTCCTGTGCTCTCAGCACCCAGTCCTGACAGTGCTCCCGGAGATCTACACCTTTCGTTCTGTTTGTTCCTGGTTACAGGCCCCTTTATCATCTCTCAGACAAAGCGCAACACTAACAACTCCCCAAGTGGCCTTATTGGTCTGAATAGGTGTCTCCTCTCTGTTCCTTGCAGTAATCACTTGTGACTGCACTAAGCACATTTCATTGTTCAGACTATGAGTCAGCCTTCCCTTCAAAGCCCTTGCCCAAATATATCTACATTTCCTTGGACCTTCTAAAATCTGCTTTCCCTCAAACTCAGAGTTCTGTATTTCCCTTGGTTTCTCTGAACATGGCCACTTTGTACTAAAGTTTCCAACACCTTCACTTCACCAAACAAATCATTCATGATGCTCAGAATACCATTTCAGTGAAGCCGTTTTTCTCAACCTTCTGAGGGATAAAACTATCAGAAAAGTGAGTTAAGAATTAAAGCAATTCAAAAATTGATGAGATTCTTGTTTTTTGCAGGAGGAGGTATTTCCAAGGGTCCAGATATATAAAGACCCATAGCACCACACCAACTTGCTTCTGCACCAAGTTTTATTATCTCAATGCAAAAACCCTCTCCCACTCTAAGGGTAAATAGCTGACATCCCAGCATGTTTTTTGGTGATCTAAGAGCCAGTGATCTGGACTTTCGTCTTATCAAAAAGCTCAAACTCAAAAAGCAAATACTGAGTAAAAGCTGCTCTGGAGTCAGAGAGACCCAAGTTCAAGTTCTAGTTCCAGCACTGTCAAACTGTGTGGTTGCAACATGTTACTAAACCTCTTCAGACCTCAGTTTCTTCATCTATAAAATAGGAATTAGTAATATTTATCTCATGAGATTGCTGTGGGTATGAAGTATGATAATATATAAAGAGATTAGCACACTTCCTGGCAAATACCAAGCATTCAAATAACAGTTTTAATCATGATATATTGTACTTTAATGAAAATTACTGTTCTTACCTTTCTGCTAAGAAAGGCAGAGTGCCTGGATTTTCAGGCTTCTCAGAAGTGGGAGGGGCTACCTGTGGTACAGGACAAAGAAGAAGGTAATACCTCCCACTGAGGAGCCTTGGATTCTCATTCCCAGCTCCTCCGGCTAGACAGACAAGGCCAGTACAGGAAGAATTCATGGGGGAGAAGTGTAATTAACAAACTAGAGGAGAAACAGGGAGGAAGGATCAAAGAAGCTAATTAGAACCGGCTAAAGGGAGGCCCTGCTTATTTAACTTATATGCAGAGTACATCCGGAGAAACGCTGGACTGGAAGAAGCACAAGCTGGAATCAAGATTGCCAGGAGAAATATCAATGACCTCAGATATGCAGATGACACCACCCTTATGGCAGAAAGTGAAGAAGAACTAAAGAGCCTCTTGATGAAAGTCAAAGAGGAGAGTGAAAAAGTTGGCTTAAAACTCAACATTCAGAAAACGAAGATCATGGTATCCAGTCCCATCACTTCATGGCAAATAGATGGGGAAACAGTGGCTGACTTTATTTTTCTGGACTCCAAAATCACTGCAGATGGTGATTGCAGCCATGAAATTAAAAGATTCTTACTCCTTGGAAGGAAAGTTATGACCAACCTAGATGGCATATTCAAAAGCAGAGACATTACTTTGCCAACAAAGGTCCATCTAGTCAAGTCTATGGTTTTTCCAGTAGTCACGTATGGATGTGAGAGTTGGACTATAAAGAAAGCTGAGTGCCGAAGAATTGATGCTTTTGAACTGTGTGGTATTGGAGAAGACTCTTGAGAGTCCCTTAGACTGCACAGAGATCCAACCAGTCCATCTTGAAGGAAATCAGTCCTGGCTGCTCTTTGGAAGGACTGATGTTGAAGCTGAAACTCCAGTACTTTGGCCACCTGATGCAAAGAGCTGACTCATTTGAAAAGACCCTGATGCTGGGAAAGATTGAGGGCAGGAGGAGAAGAGGATGACAGAGGATGCGATGGTTGGATGGCATCACCGACTTGATGGACATGGGTTTGGGTAAACTCTGGGAGTTGGTGATGGACAGGGAGGCCTGGTGTGCTATGGTTCATGGGGTCGCAAAGAGTCGGACACAACTGAGCAACTGAACTAAACTGAAAGGGAGGCCACAGAGTGGGGAACATGGAAGAGAGAGAGCTAAAGGGAAATTATCTGTGGCCCTATAAATATTCAACAAATGTCTCCCATAATTGTCTCAGTCTGAGGGAAGTGGGATCAACAAAGTTAAACAGAAGGAAATTTAGGCTTAATCATATGGGAAGTTTTCACAGTGAGATTTATCAAGTCTATTAGAGAACCCAGAGTGGGTGTGAGATGGGTCTATACCAGCTCCCCTAAGTGCTAAAGGCTGACAAGAGCAGACAAGTTGGTCTGGCATGGTATGAGCACCCCAGGAAGACCACTGGCCATCCTTGTTCCAAGGTGCAGGCAATACACCTTCTCAACAGACCTTTAGTGGCTCAGGAGGCATTTTCTTACTTAAATTCTGCTCTCAAGAGTTCTGAGATATGTGCTGGGAAATCACTCACCTTTCCTCCCAACCACCTCATCTCCTCAATCAGAGCCAATGGAATTAAGCAAAGCCTATCTTGTTTTTGCCACACAACTGCAGAAATGTTTATGAATGAGCCATCTCTCAATAGTAAAAGGAAAGGCAACGATCGTGGGATGGTCTATAGCAGAAAATGACAACACTGAAATGCTTCATTTCCAGGATTTGGAAGTCGTATAGACTACAAATCTCTCTGCTGTGCAACATACATAACAAGTCCCCAAAATATCCTTTGTTTGCTGAGGTTCTGCTTAGATATGTAAGGTTTCTGACAGTTTAAATATGAACAATATAGTGAACCACCCAAATATTTTGCATTATTGGTATTTGGAAAGATCTTTGTGAACAATTAGTTCCAGCTCCAAGAGGCAAGAACAGCCTCAAGAGAGGCAAGGCTCCTCCTGGTTTTCCATGGGGGTGGATCAACATGGCCTCCTTGGCCAGCTCTATTTCATATGGCCAATCTCATGGCTTGAGTGACTGTGGGATCATGTACCCCAGCCACTTCTGTCCACTTTCTCCTCTGTAACAGAGGAAAAAACTGGATGGAGTGGGCCTGCAGACTCCCTGGCCAGGCTCAGGGCTCAGCAGGTCTCCTCCAGGTTAAGAAAGACACAGAGCTTCCCTGATGCAGGAACAAACTAGTCTTGCCCAAAGCCTTTGTGCCTGTTTGACCAGATACTGAAATGGGAACCTAAGAGGAAAGTAAAGACTTCCCATTCTGTGGAGATCTTTAAACACTGGAGAACAGCCCCAATTACCCAGAGCTTCCAGAGACAGAATGATGGATGGTTTCGTTTGTGAGCATGCTATTTGTCTGAGGCTCTTTGTCCAGTCAGCTGGTCGACAAATCTTGACTGGGCCCAGAGTGCACAGGGTCCTCAGCTAAGCATCTTGGGGCCAAAGCGAAGAATGAAAATAGTTCCTGCCCCTAATTAGACAAAATTAACAGCTGACAGAAACATTCAGAGCGGGACTCTATTAACTTTGCAAGATGGGGGCTTCAATATTAAGTGTATTGTAATCTGAAAAATGGAGGGCTTGACCAGGAAGATACCCTAGAATGACCTCAGCAAGAGCAAAAGCCTCAGCTCAGAGGAGAAAGGCTAAAAGTCTGCATGTATTTATTACCCAATGAATTCAGATAAAAATCTACTTTTTTTGTTTTCTTCAAAGAAAATGTTAAGAATCATCTTCCACAGACCCTTTAAACTCTTTTACTAATAAGTCACTAAAAAGGCCTTCTGTTAGAAGCATTCTAACGACAACGAAAAAGTTACACTCATAAAATAGTTAACGTCAAAATGTAAATGGTTTGTTTAAGATTCAGCAATTGTTGCTGAATCAAACACAGAATCTCTATGGCTTGGGAAATAGCAAGGGAAACAAAAGGCTTGACAATTTAGTGCTCATTAAAGCCTGTCTGGCTGAATTTCAGATTGCAACTTAAAGGAAAATAACATTAAACCAGTTCAAGTGTGAACTGACATATGCACAGCAGTTTTCAGCTGCCTGCAAATGGGGCAAGGACACAATCTGGAGTGTGACTTTTACACACCAAGGGTGTGGGTGAGTGTGATCCCACGTCCAGGTACAGGGGTAGAGTCAGAGATGAGCAGAATCCCAGAAAAAATGCACTGGGATGAGAGCCCAGACTCCCATTGGGCTTCAGTTCATTCAGCACGGTGGAACAGCTCAAGCCCAGTTAGCTCTTTCCTGCAGGAAGGCTAAGGGGCTTACGGACAGCCAAGTGCTAGGCTGGGGATCATTTTTGCTTGGGAGAAATGGGAAAGCCTAAGTTTTCTGCACTTCCTCTCTTCCTGGCCTGGCATGTCAGCCACAGTGGGACTTCTGTCTCGATAAATCTAATTGACTTTGTGACCCTTACTGGCCTCAACTCTGGTCTTAAGAGATAGTTCTTTTTGGTACATTTGTGGGGTGCTGAGCAGAACCTTTGTCTAAATTCTCCTGCTCACTGGGCAATAGAAGTGCTTAAAATCTTACCATCTGGGGTTTGTTTCTTTGAGTCTTAAAGGTCCTCTATTAAAATGCCACTGTCCCAATCACGTGCAAGTAGGGTGACCACATAATTTACTGTCCAAACTGGGACATTTTTAAGAGTGAAAAGAAGCACTATTAATTACTGCACTGGGAAAAGAGGCATAAACAGAACATATGGTCACCCTCTGTATAAGGTTTTGTGTTAAATTCTATGAATATACAAAGGTGAATTAAAAAAAAAAACAAAACCTTCCATTGCCCTGGACACTAAGCTGAGGAGCAAAGAATACTGAGAACAGAACAAGGCTAGGTACCTACAGGAGAGGGAAAATGACACCCCAGAGGGAAACATCATGGTAGAATACAAGGAGGTAACTTCACAAAACTTTATAAAGACCATGGGCTCAGGAGCCCATGACCTGAACTGGAATCTTGGACCTTTCTACTTAATTGTAATTAAACTATCTTTGCCCAAACTTCTTCATCTGTAAAGTAAGGATTGTTTCATTGGGAGGATTAAACGAGGTATCCAATGTAACAGTGCCTGGCACATACTATTCGACAGGTTGAATACTATTAGCATCATCAGGACCAGCCCTCTACTTAAAACATGCCCCCGTCAGAAGGTGGAGAGAGGAGTCAGGAGACAGGAAACACTGCAAGGGTAGACTGGGCTTTCCCTCCTAACAAACTAACCTGTGAAGCGCCACTGCAGGGCTGAGCTGCAACTGCAGCAGCTCCTGAGGAGTGCTGATGACTTTGCGTTCCTGGTCTCAGACTCCACACGCAGCTACCACTCCACCCCAACTCCAAGAGGCACATGCCATCCACCGTTCCCTCAGAGCAGACCACAGAGAGGAGGACCTTTCTAAACTGACTAAGCTCTGTCCTGACTGCCTGAGGCAAATACTGAGTAGTGGTACATTCTCCTAGGCCTCTGTGACAGCAGAAATGCAAAAAATAAGGGCAGCCCCTCACAGTCATTAGGAGAATAGATTCTGGGGTTCCAACACTTAACAACAATTAAATGCTTTTCAAATATTAAGTCACATAATTGTCACTACAACTCTATGGGGCAAACATTATTCTTACCCCCTTTTACAAATTAATAAGCTGAGTCAGGGAAAGTTAAGTAGCTTTTTTCTCAAGGTCACATAGCTAATAAGTGGCTGAGGCCTGAAACCTCAAGAACAGGAGCCAAGAGACATGGATTCCACTGGAGTTACACCACACACTATCAAAAGTCCTGAACTTATATGAACTTTACTTCTATTATTTGTCAAGAAGCTGAGTTACTTAACCAAGGGGTCTGTTTTTCAGGATCAAACAATACAGGGTGATTGAAAGCACTGTAAAAGTGTTTAAAACATTATGCTGCCACTGCCAACATCTGCTATCATTTAGTTTTGGAGAGCTGGACCAGTTTGGAGAAGGAATCTGGTCCCTCACTATTCTCCCTTCCATATGACCCTGGACACTCTGGCTCAAGGTAAAGCAGGAATTATACTAATACCATGGTTTTCAAAGTGTGGTCTCTGGACCAGCAGTACCAGCAACACCTGGGAACAAGGGTAAAGTAAAAATTCTCAGGCCCCAACCCAAACTTCGTGAGTCAGAAACTTTGGGGATGGGACCTGGAAATCTGTATTTTAACAAGTCTTACTAGTGCTGATGCCTGATTGCGTCTCAGAACAACTACACTGGAATGTCCCTGGAGAGATGACAGGCTGGGCTCTATCCAGCCCTGGCCAGGAGAAGCTTGCTTCAGGGGCCTGTGGCAGAGCCCAGCTTCTGCAAGAAGACCCAGGCCCCAAGGGCCACTGCCAAGAAGATGAAAAGCTCCCAATAAAACCCAGACCTACATGGCCACACTGATCAAAATACAATAAAGAAGAAAGTGAGAAATCTGACAAAAGGAAAACACAGCTTCGGTGGGGTACAAAATACAACAATCTTCTGTGGGAGATGAGAAGCATAAAAGGCATGTTAGATGTTCAAAGAACCAAATGTCGAAACGACAAAAAATATGAGAACAAAGACAAAATGCGGACATCAATACCACATGGGCCTCAGTCTAATGACGGCAGCAGCAGGAGACACCAGTCCCCCCAGACTACAGCTTGCTCTTCCCCACCCCCAACATGACAGTCTATATCAATAGTCTTGAAGAAAAAAAAAAAAAAAAAATACCAGCAATTAGTCACTGAATCTTGCTTGCTGGAATGAAGAAAAGCAGAGGCTCTGGTGAGAAAAGCTTGGCTAAGAAGGCCATGCAGACTGGGGGCGGTAGCAAGATCATTAAGGGAGAAGGCCTGTGGGGTGTTCCTGGCAGTCTTTGATGCCTGCCAAGTCTTAACCTGGAAGGGAAAATGGAGGGCCTGGCCATGAGGCTATAATGAGCTCCAAACCGGGCCTGCATCCAGAAGGCCTTTTATATGGGCTTGGGCCAGAGGCGGGGGGTTGGGAGGCCTCAACCACTGTAGCAGGCCCAGCCCTGGGCTGTGGGTACCTTGGAGGATGAGGCAGTAGAACACACAGCCTCTGACCCAAGTGTCTCCACACAGAAAGCCTATCTGGCCACACACTTGTGCCCCCAAGGAATTAGGGAAGCACCCTCAGGGTTTCCATTCAGGAACCCGCTGAAAACGAGCCCATGTGAAAACAAAAACTGACTTGCTCCCACAATGAATTTCTCAACTCAAATGTGCAACCATCACCACTGCCTCTCTGCCTGGAGTGTCCTCCCCCAAACACTCCCCATCCCTGCCCCCAGCTTCATCAGGCTAGTCCTTATTCCTCCATGTCTCTCTCCAACCGTTTCCTCAGAGAAGCCCTCAGTGACCACCTCCCACACAGGGCCCCTGCTATGCATTCCTGGGACCCCTTCACTCAACAGACTTGGTCAAAGTCTGTCTCCCCTACTAAATCGTCACCACCCTCAAGGACACGGACTATGCCTTCCTGCCTATTCACCTGTAACCTCACTCTAGATGGTCTAGCCCAATGGCTGGTACTCAATGAGCAGCAGCTGCCTAAAAGGATAAGGCCGGCTTGGTGTTACTCCCCTGCTGGGACACGGAGGCCTGGGTGGTCCAGCCCTATAACTAGGTATGTGGATGGGTTGGACACACGACCTCCCTCCCATTATGAGCAGCTTACCCACTGCAAGGGCTCACACAAGGCAGACCCTAGTTAATATTCTCAGTTTTTGCCTTCTCTGCCCTTCCTCCTCCAGTTTGACTCCTAAATCAACTTCCTGTGTGTCCCCACCATGATTTCCCAACTGCTTGAGAAAAAGGACAGAGCAGAGGTGTTCAATGACCCCTGGCATACCCCTTCTGGGAGTATCTATATTTGTCCCCAAAGAGAGGTAATGGATGTATTTAAAAAATCAAGACCTTAATTCCCAACAGTATTAAAAATTTTTAGGCAGCAGGAAAAGAATTAAAAAAAAAAAACAAAAACAATCTGGGGGCCAGGATCCTTCACTTGGTTCCTGAAATCAGTCTCCAGTAGGTAACTTCCACTTGTGCTGTGTCTGAGATCAGTCCTGACTCGCTCTTAACGCCAGGCACCACTTGCCAGCCATGGCGGGGCAGTCACAGACATGTCCGCAGGTGGGCACTGTCACCTCCTTCCTGGTCGACCTCACCTGGCTGACCTTGACAACAGCACTCTGGCCAAAGATCAGGGACTTAGGCTACAACTTCTTCTTTCTTTCTTAGCACCCTAATACCAATCCAGCCTTCCAAACCAAAGTCAGGTCAGCATGGCCTTGTAGGTGGCTTCTTGGCCATGCTCCTCCCTCTGAACTACTCCAAACTCCACCAACCTCTGCTTCACCTAAGAGCCACCCACAGGTCAGTTCTGCGGGGGCCCTAACAGACTGACATGCTGGGGATCCACTGAGAAGGTGGCACAGAGCCACACAGGGGAGCATGAACACTGGAAGAGGGCAAGGTCAAGTTAACAAATATCATACAATGAGAAAGAATTGCGTGAACTGCAGTGGCATAATGTAGCATAACAGATGGATAATTAGATTTATTCTAAGAGCTGTAAAAGTAAGTAATTAAATAAAAATATGGAACAATGAATCTGCCACAGAGAGACACCTAACAGCCTCACGAGGGCCCCGCAGCTGGCACAAGCAGCCTGGGAAAGAAGCAGTGGGCAAGGAACCTCTAACACTGCCCTGATGTTTTAGGGACAATAAATTCAGCATCAGCTCAAGCTGGGCACCAGAGGACAGCCCAGTTTCAGAGGGACATAATCAGATTTGCAGTCTCAAACAGCACTGCGCCCTGGGAATATGGTTCCCTCTCTACATATGGAAGACAGGAGCCTGCGGTAGACTGATCAACTCCCCACCACTGGCATGTTTGGCAAGGCCCCTGCAAAGCAAGACTGACAGTTTGTATTTATCTCTGCAGAAGCAGAGGAAGGAGATGAAAAATACATGCATGGATGACAAGATTAACTGACACCAAGAAGCAAGCTGGGAGACCCAAGCTCAGGTCTCCACCCTTCTCCCACAGGTTGGCAGCAGATGGAGAGGGTGCTGCTACTCAGGGAAGAAACAGGAAGTGAGTGCCCAACATGTATGAAGCAAGTTTTCTGTATGGGGTCCCAGCCATGAAGCAGCTTCCCTGGACACGATACTGGCTATTTGGAAGCAGAGAGTTAGATCAGTTGGAAGCTGTTTGCTATTAGTCAGGACTCTCTTTGAGGGATCAAAACTGAATTCAGATTCATCTAAGAGAAAACCTTAGTTTGTTGGGATCCATCATGAAGAATGATGGTGAAAGTAAAAGGACAGCTGGGTCCAGAGGCTCCAGGAGCATGCCAGGCCCCCCCTCAGCTACATCTCTGGGCTCTGCCTCTCTCTAGATGAAGCTGCATTCTCCACGGAAAGGTGAGTCTGATGGCCACTGGCTGCCCCCAAATGCATCAATCCCAGCATAAAGAATTCTCCCTCTTAAGTGGGACAGAATTCCAGGGCAGGACTTTGATTGGTCCTGCTTGTGTCATATGCCAACCCCTGGGCCAGTCACTGCACAGACAGAAGAGCCACTACAAGTGTCCAATCCAGGTTATATGACAAGCCCTAACTGGGAACAGAAGAGGTGGGTCACAAAAACTAACAGCCTTATTCCCAAAGGAAAGAAGGTGGTTTCCAAAGAAGGAAGATAGAAGAATGTCTTGAGACCAAAAACAATATAAATCAGGAGCCTTCACAGCTCACCATACTGTTTCATACCACCTCAAGCCATAATGGTTGGTGGTTTAGTCACTAAGTCATGTCCGACTTTTGCGACCCCATGGACTGTAGCCTGCTAGGCTCCTCTGTCCATGGGATTCAAGCCATAATACTGGATAGTAATTGGCTGTTTGGAGCTAGATTGGGAGTCAGGCCAGGTATGTAACACTCTGGTTACATAGGTTACATGCTCCAAATGGCTTGCTGTTTGTCCCCTTTTTGTGGGGGGTAGAGTGGGGAGGGAGGGGGGAGCTGTACCCCGTGGCATGGAGGGTCTTAGTTCCCCAACCAGGGATCAAACCCATGCCCTCTGCAGTAGAACTGCAGAGCCTTAACCACTGGACTGCCAGGAAAGTCCTTTAACAGTGGCCCATCTTTACAGATCTGTCCCCATGGCCCAAGCACAAGATCATGTGGACACCAAGCAGGCTCATAGTTAGGAAACTCACACGGTATTAAAGTCTTCAGACAACCAACTCCTTGGAGGTTTCCCTTACCCACTAACTCAAACCTTCCCATAGCACCCACCAACAATGGAGAATATGACCCCCAAAACCTGGAAACTTCAGCTCAGCATATTTGATAAAGAGCTAAGAATAGGTATGTGGCTCCCTCCAGAATCACTGCCATTCATGCCAATGACTCCATAGTTTGGCTCTCCATTCCAGGATATTTCTACTTCTTGGAGAGGAAAGCAGGTATTTTAGGTACAAAAAGGGAAAACCCACCACATCCCCATTGACACAAAAGCCACCACTTGCTCAGCATCTAGCACAAAGTGCTTGCACTGGGGCTCTCCCCCTAATCTGGCTTGAAGGAATAGAGTCCCTGGCATTCCTCATCTCCAGAGACCAACATACACTCCTCTAACTCCCTCATCTGGCCCCAGCCAGCAGCCTAAATCATCTCTCAGGCTAATTATCAAAGTTAATTATCTCCTTCTCAAGGGATTCTGGGAACTCCTATCTCCTTCAGCCTAAACAAGTCATACCCTTCCTCCAAAAGCCCAGACGGGCTATGTCAGGGTCCCTGGGGAGAGGTGAGACAAATTCAGGAAGCCTCTTTGCTCGAAGGCCAGCTAGGAACAGGATATCACAGGGATCTTCAGGAGCCAGATCCAGCAGAGGCATCTCTAGGTTTCATTCAGCTTCCAAGTTCTGCACATTCCTGAGCCATTCCAACAACTTCACCACTGACCTGGAGCCTGCCCTAAGCAGTGATGCTGGCCAACACGTGTCTACCAAGTTCTCTCTGCCACTAAGGTCTTCTCAGGAAATGGAAATGCAGGAAAATGGAGCTCAGCTTCCACGTGGAGCAGCTAAATGCTCTGACTATGCCTCGTACTCTGGAGCCACGCTTGAAGGTTTGGCCTAATGTAGCCTTGCTGGGCTCAGATATAAGAACCTCCAGCCAGGCTGAAAAGCAGCTTGCCCGCAGATGGGACCTTTGGCCCAGGGCTCTTTGAGCTGGCTTTGCTCCTGCTCCACACACATCACAATTTACTGCTGCTGTTAAGAGCCCCAAAGACAAAAAAGCTCCTGCCTCCATTCTGCCCCTGCTCTTCCTAAACACACGCTGGAACCAACCACCAGTCAAGACCTGGCATGAACCTCAGTACTATGAACACCAAACTGAGCTCAAACAACTTTTCCTAAGCCACAAACTAAATGAAAGTTTTTGTTTTTTTAACTCAAGAGAAACAGTTCAAATACCAACTAACCTTTCTCCTCCCTTCAAAAGTACTGATCTTGGACAAACCACATATCAAAATAGTATCTGGATCAAGAGTTTAATCCTCCGTCTCAGAAGCAAAAAGGAGTCTAGATGGATAACTTCAGGGTAACCCTGGGTCTGGCGGATGCAGGGGAAATGGTTCCTGGGTCCTTAGGGAAGGACAGGGTGGTGATAATAACAGCAGGAGAGAGGATGGCAACCTCAGGACTAAGGCGCTATGACGAGGGGCAGAGGAGTGCTGGTTAAGCCCCACTGACCTCACTCTAAGGGAGCCTGGGCCATGGAGTTCACAAATAATGCCTCACTGGCCACCTGGCTGAAGGGATCTGAACGAATTGTTGTGTCCAACCCCAAAACTCAAGCCAGCTACAGGCTACATACCACAATTCAAAGAACTCATACCAGAAAACACAATAGCAACTTCTTATATGTTTTGATTTCATTCTACATTTTAATTAGAAAATGATATAAGCTCATGGTAAAAAAAAAAAAAAAAGGATTCATAACAGCATAGAAGATGCAAAATAGAAAAGTTCTTCTATCTCAAAACCTCATTCCTCATACCCTCAGAGATAAAAGCTGATTTTTATATTATGTATTTATATGCACTGTAAATTTGTAAATAAATCTTTGTTTACTTTTTATATGAAGGGATCATTTCAATGTAGAGCCCCTACTTTACAGAAAGGCTTGGCTCCTTGAGTTTCCTAAGGCAGTCCCCTGATGCCAAACAGAAGGGAAGAGGGTGGTCAACCATATTTTAAGGGACTCCAGGAATATCGGAGAAGGCAATGGCACCCCACTCCAGCACTCTTGCCTGGAAAATCCCATGGACGGAGGAGCCTGGTAGGCTGCAGTCCATGGGGTCGCCAAGAGTCGGACACGACTTAGCGACTTCACTTTCACTTTTCACTTTCATGCATTGGAGAAGGAAATGGCAACCCACTCCAGTGTTCTTGCCTGGAGAATCCCAGGGATGGCGGAGCCTGGTGGGCTGCCGTCTATGGGATCGCACAGAGTCAGACACGACTGAAGCAACTTAGCAGCAGCAGCAGGAATATCTAACATTTCAGAGTCAGGAATTCCCTGGCAGTCCAGTGGTTAGGACTCTGCACTTCCACTGCAGGTGACCTGAGTTCTATCCCTGATCAGGGAACTAAGATCCTGGAAGATGCATGGCTCAGTCAAAAACAACAACAAAAAAAACATTTCAGAGTCAAATTTAAATTCAAAGAGTTCCTCAGGGAAGCATGACCCTTGACTCCAACAGGGGCCCTTCGTCTGGCCCAGGTGAAAGAAAAGGCACCTTGTAAACCATTCCTCACTGACTCTCCCCGTCTGAGGTCAGCAGCTTTGCTTTCCCCAGGATGTCATTCCAGGGCTCTCATCCTTTGTTCTCAAACCTGACCCCACTTTTGTCTTCCCCCTCTTGGGCTCCTCTCTACAGCCTTCATGCTCCTCTGAAACATCACCACTGGCAGGGCTGAGCGACTGAAAACAGGAGATGACCTCACAGCCTTCACATTCTAATGCCAGCTCTCAATTACTTGTACTGTTGAATAATTGAAAGAGGAGAATAATCCAGTCAGCTGATCTGAGAAGCTGGCCAGGCACACAGATTATCTCAGAGCGAATTATTCACACTAGATAATTGGGAGTTGCCCAAACTTCTATTTGTGGTTCCGGCATCACACGGAAGGACATTCAAGCCGGAAGGTATACATGCTGGAGGAGGGATGGAGTCCATAGGCCCAGAGTCCCTCTGTGCTGCTGGGTAAGTCACTGCCCCTCTCCTCTAACTTAGGGTCAAAGAGGGTAATAATAATGATGATGAGACTGATGCCAACAATATTATTACAGACAGCTCTTGTATTTGCTTACCATGTGCCTTGCTTTGTGCTAGGAGCTTCGTTTATACTACATGTACATTATTTCATTTAATCCTCCCAGTGAGTCAGTGAAGCAGCACTGTCTCCACTTCTCGGCTGAGGAAGCTGAAATTTAAAAGGTTAAGTAACTTGTCCAGGATATAGAGTGTCAAGAGGCCTGTCTATCCAGAGCCCAGGTTCTTAACCCAGAAGCTCTTCTGCCACCTAACTCTTACCTCTCCCAGTTCATAAGGGAGAGTCTTCCTAACAGAACACATGAGCTATAAGGAATGAAAATGTTAATAGCCCTTTTTTAGTACAGTACCATTTATCCTCATCTTAAAATGACTGGATTTCAATGTACCAAAAATGGTCCCCCTCCTCTGAAAGCTTGTAAGAGGAGGCTGGCCAACTGGTCAGTCCACCTCAAGAAATCCAGAGTCTAATGCACAAGTCACTGACAGAGTTGCAAGAAGCAGTCTTCTGTCACTCACTTTAGCTATCATCATGATCAAAGACTGAAAAATGAAACCACTGTCCTCCTCCGAGGCAGCTCAGCACTGCGGAGGTGGAGCGTGGGGAAGGGTTGTGGGTACCACTGACCTCACAGACAAGTATCCACAAAGGGACTGATGCCTGGTATTCCCTCCACAGGGTCTTTTTAGGAAAGCGTTCTTGGTGTTGTAGGTATGGCAGCCAGTCTCCAAAATGGCTTGCCTTCTGGTATTGATTCCTTTGTATATTTCCCTCCGCCACTGAACATGGCTTATCTGTGTAACAGAAAGAAGACAGAAGAGGTGATGGGGCTGATTTTTGAGGCTCCATCATGAAAGGAAATGACACTTCTGCCTTGCTTTTTTTCTGTTATTCACTCTGAAAGGAGCCATGGGGGATACATGAGCAGCCCTGTGAAAAGGATCACATGGAAAGGAACTAAGACCTCTAACCAACAGACAGTACCAACTTGTCAGGCATGAGAGCTGGAAGCAGATCATGCAGCCCAGCCAACATTTTGACTACATTTCAAAATTCATGACTCACAGAAATTGTGAGAAATAATCAATGAATACTGTTGGTTGAACTCACTAAGTTTGGGAATAATTTGTTATACAGCAATAAAAACAACTAAAAATCAACAAGGAAACAAGAAAGACATTTCACAGTGTTCTGTTTCCTGCAAGTGACACATCATGGAAGAACTGGGTCCAGTGTCAGGGCCACAGGCCAGCAAAAGCTCTGACTAAGCCCCTAAGATCCAGAACACTATACAAGAGAGGATAATCAACTTTATGACCCATATATCCCAGCTCTCCAGCTGGGGGAAAAAAAAGCCTGCTGAAAACAATGCCTGTACCCCTGCCTCCAGTCAGAGTAACAGTAACAACAATAAAGCTATCATTACTGAGTGCTTACTGGCTGCCCAGCATGTGCAAGGCACTGTTTTTACATTACCTCCCTTACTCTTCACAATGCTACTCAGAGGATGTACATAACAGGCACTCAATATATATTTGTTGCATGAGTGAATAAACTACCAATCGGCAGTTCTCTGCAACTGATCTATGTCCTTTTGATGTCATTTCAACTTTCTATACTACATATTACTTTAAGGTTTGGAAAGCTTACACTGAGCATGCATTTCTTTGGGTCAGAGGAGACAATACATATGAAATTTTTAAAAACTATTTGCAGAGCAAGCAAAGCTCTAAAGATTATGTGCCATCTACTGCCTTGCCCACACAAGTGTCCTGAGCTGACTCTCTGAGTTAACATTTGGGTGAACAAAGATGATAATAATAGCAGTTACCACTCTGATCACTACCTGCTAGGCAGTCTTCTACATGCTTTACAAGTATACCACATTTAATTCTCTGCAATAACCAACCTTAGGTAGGCTGGTTATCCCCATTTTATAGACAAAGAAACTGCTTGGGGGATTACATAACTTGCCTAACATTTGACACCTAATGAGTAGTGGAGTGTGTATGTGTGTGTTAGTTGCTCAGTCGTGTCCAACTCTGTGACCCCGTGGACTAATCTGTTCGTAGGATTCTCAAGGCAAGAACACTGGAGTGGGTTGTCATGAGTAGTGGAGACCAGATTCAAATCCAGGTCATCTTGCTCCTGTCTTATATTCCAACTCACCACATCACCAGCCTCTCAAGAGCTACCTGGAGCTGTAAAAAAGTTCATTCCAGCCCTGCCCACCCAACTGGGTTGTGGGGCTTCAACACAGCACCTTCTGTTGCTTACCCTCCTGACTGTCCTCAACCTCAGGGGAAGAAAACAGGTCTGCTGCTAGCTGGCAGAGGCAGAAAGATTGCCCTACTCAATTTGGAGCCAAGGAACTAGGGCTAGAGCCAGTCCAGCTACGGAAAACCAAGGAAACACCATGGTCCCAAATCTGGAAACTGACAACCACATGATGAAAGTAGACACATCCATGGAGAAACTATAGAGAATTTCTGTCTCCACTTTCTAATCTGAAGAGCAATAATCTTCCAGGTTATGAAGGATTATCATGGTCACCAGATCTACCACCCAGAATCCTGATGAAAAGGAATGACTTGAACAAGACACCAGGAAGAATCTCCTACCATGAGAGGTGGAAGATTTAAGATAGGAGGCTCTCAATTCTGAAGACATGAAGAGTTCCTCCCCACAAGGCAACCAGAAGGATCATTCAAAAAACGCAAATGAGATCTTGTTACTCTCCTGTTTAAAGTAGCTTCCTATTACTCTTAGAATAAAACCCAAATACACCTTACTTTGGTCTCTAGATGCACTGCTAACTTTCCAACCTCACTTCTTAGTCTTCCACTCAACTCAGGGAACAGTGACCTCCCAGCTGCTTCACCAATAGACTAAGCTTGCTCCTGCCTCAGGGTCCTTGCACTGTATATTCCTCTGCCTGAAAAAAAAAATCTCAGCCTAACATGTGCAGGCTGATTTCACCTCAACATTTCAGCTGGGGCCAGAAGGACATCTCTTCAAAAAGGTCTCCCTAACTAACCTATCTAAAATCTCTACATAATCCTATTTTCTTCATAACACTTATCACTGACTTTTAAAAATAGCTTAAGATATAATTCATATACCATACAATTTACCCATTGAAATTGTACAATCTAATAGCTTCAATATATTCACAGAGCTGTGCAACCATCACTACAGTCAATTTTAAAGCATTTCATCAGCCACCCTCCCCCTTAAACCCATACCTATTAGCAGTCACTTCTCATTTTTCTCCAAAGCCCACCCTCCCAGAATTAGGCAACTTCTAACCTACTTTCTGGCTCTATAATTTGCCTAGTCTGGCCATTTTATATAAATGGGCTCATATGATGTGCAGTCCTGTGACTGGCTTCTCTGACTTAGCATATTTTAAGTTTCATCCATGTGTTACATGTATCAGCACACCATTTCCTTCTAATATCAAATAATATTCCGATGTATGAATAAACCACATTGTATTAATCCACTATCAACCAATAAACATTTGAGTTGTTTCCATTTTTTTTGGCTATTATGAATAATGCTGTTGTGAACATTTAGGTACCAACTTTTGTGTGGACATATGTTTTCAGGGGTCTTGGGTCTGTATCTAGGATTGGAATTGCTAGGTCATACAATAACTCTGTTTAATCATTTGAAAAACTTGATACAACCATTTTCCAAAATGGCCAGATCATTTTACATCACCACGAACAGTTCATAAGGGTTCCAATTTCTCCATATTCTCACCAACACTTATTATCATACATTTTTCTGATAACCATTCTAGAGAGTATAAAGTATGACCTCATTAAGGTTTTGATTCGTGTTTCCCTCGTGGCTAATGATGTTGAATAGCTTTTCATATGCTTATTGGCTATTGTATATCTTCTTTGGACAGCTGTCTATTCAGATCCTTTGCCTATTTTTAAATTGGGTTATTTATCCTTTTTACTATTGAATTGTAAGAGTTTATTATGTATTCTAAATATAAGTCCCTTATCAGATATACGATTTACAAAATTTTCCTCTATTCTGTGGGCTGTCTTTTCACTTGCTTGATGTTGTCCTTAGAGGCAACATCAAGAAGCTGTTAATTGTGATGATGTACAGTTGACCCTTGAACAACTAGGGGGTGAGGGCGCTGACCCCTGTGCAGTCAAAAACCCACATGTAACTTTACAGTCAGCCCTAGTTATTCATGGTTCTACATCCAGAGGCTTACCCAGCCTTGGAGTCAACCAGGCTCAAATCGTAGTACTGCAGTGCATACTGACTGAAAAAAATCTGCATGTAAGTAGACCTGAGCAGTTCAAATCCATGTTGTATTAACTAGTTTTTAAAAACTTATTTTTGACTAAAGGTAAACTATTTAAGAAGTGAGACCTAACTGTCTTGTTCACCACTATTCCCCCACTATGGTAGCCTAGCACATGGTAAATAGTCAATACAAATATTTTTAATGAATAAATGAATTTTAAGACCAGAAGCAGTTAAATGTGAAATGGGCTATAAAAAATAGCTTCCTTGATAGGAGACGGGTGAAAAGACGACATCTGAAATCATTTCTGGTTTAGAGAAAACATTAAGACGGAGAGAATGCAGACTTCCATCAGAGCAAAGGGAAAGCTCACTGAGGGATGCTAAATGCAACATACCCGAGACGTGCACATCACCAATAATAAGCTCCCTCATTTAACTGCTCAGGCAGTCATCTTTCTTTCAGCCACTCTAGAGAGCCAAAAGACAGAACAATGGCTCAGGAATGGGGCCATCCCAGGCTGATGGGCTCACCCACAGCGGGAGGTTCTCTCCAGAGTCCTCAGCCCAGCACAAAATCCCAGAGGCAGGCTCCAGGCTCCTCTGTTGTTCAGAACTGCTAGGGCTTGTCTGTCACTGTGGCTGACAAGCAGAGGGTTTACTGAGGGAAAAAAGAGGTGAAAACTGGTCCCTGCTCCCCTCGTCTGCATGTGTGCATGCTAAGTTGCTTCAGTCATGTCTGACTCTTTGTGATTCTATGAACTGTAGCCTACCAGGCTCCTCTGTTCATGGGATTCTCCAGGCAAGATTACTGGAGTGGGTTGCCATGTCCTCCTTATGGGGATCTTTACAATCCAGGGATCAAACCCACGTCCCCTATGTCTCTTGCATTTGCAGGTAGGTTCTTTACCCCCTAGCACCACCTGGGAAGCCCCTTGTCTAGCCATTGCCAAGAACAACAACAACAAATCTGAAGAGCCTAGGGTTCAAGCCAGGGTACCTCATCAAAGCACCTTGGGGATCCTGGACTTCACTGCTGAGGGGGAGCATTTCACCAGCTAGGCAAGGAGGGTAGAGGTATGGTATGGGAGTTCAAGGTTGGCTGAGTTCTGGGAAAGGTTTGAACAATCAGGGCAGGCAGAGAGGTAGCTTCACAAGCAGGAATGTGAAACACATGTGTGGGAACTCCTCAGCATCAAAGAAAGGGATTCAAGAAGTCCTGCCTCCCACTATGTCATCTTTCATGACAGTAAAGAAAGGAGGGGCAGAATGAGCTTGTGAGGTGCATGCAAGCATGTGTGTGCACACACACACAAACACACATATGGAGTTGCCCTGGAAGGGTAAATAAATATTCATGAACAGTTCAGTGTGTGAAAATCAAGGACAGAGAATGACAAATGGTGCCAATTAGAAAGAAAGGGTGGTATCTATTTTTAAAGCAGCTGAATGAACAATAAAGGATTACTTGCTTAAAATACTGTGCTTGACCCTCTCCCCACTGACAGGATCTCCCTCCTGTGCTTGGTGACAACAGGCAAACTCTCCTCCCAGAGCTGTGGGTCCAACACTGCCACAGAAGCCTCATATTTGCATTAGGGATTCACCCTGGGTGCTTATCTCCAGCAATAAGCAGATGATTTCTTCTGAGAAGCATTCTGGGCTCAGGATCACAAGCTGAGATGGGCACTCACACTCTCAGACTCCAAAGGGAGCCTGTGGTGAGGAGGGGGCAAGTGAGCGAAGGACTCCAATACAGAATTCAACTACAGAGGCACCATTACTCAATCTATCAAAAAGGAGGGAAGAAACCCCAAACTACCCTCCAAAGGCAGCAGAGTCCTTTGTGACAGGAGTGTTTGATGAGGGTCATTTCCCGGGATTGGTGAGCCACCAAAATCAAGTTTCTTATCTACTGCCCTTTCCTGATATACATCCTGATTTTCCTCCTAGGGTTGGATCTGATCTACAGCACATGGAAATAAAGGCAAAGAATAAGGCTGATTATCACTCACAGGCAGAGAAAACAATAGAAAACCACCACATATCTAGTTGGTCCTCTCCCAACCTCTCTCACCCCCTCATTTTTCCATCCATCTTTTCTCCTCTTTTTCCCCTTCCCCCGTCTTTGTCTTTCTCTGTCCTTCAATGTACCTGTCTTTTTCCATGTCTCTCTCTTTCAGCATTTGTCATCACTTTGGCATGGCACATTGGTGAAAAACTTGGCTTTTGAGTCACACTGCCTGGGTTCACATCTTAGCTCTAACACAGTCTAGCTATGTGACCCTAGGGAAACAGGTCACATAGGTCTCATTTCCTCATGTGTAAAATGTAAATGATGGTTATATTTATTCATAACAGTAACCTATTGGATAAATTCAATGACAAAATGAACGTAATCCTCTTAGCTCAGTGTCTGGAATACTGCAGTTACTCTGGTTATTTCTCAACATTCTTCACGCCTTGATGTAGACTCTAAACATTTTGAGGGCAGTAAAAATGCCAAATTCATCTTTCCATCTCTTTGGAAAGTAACAGGAGCTGAAATTCAGTAAACATTTGTCAGATGAGCTGGCCTCTCTCCGCCTGTTTGTCATGGGCAATAAGCAAGGCCGCCAAATGCTTCTGCCTAGTTCACAGTTCTGCTGTGCTCATTACCTCACAGCTAATCCTCCCAACCCTCCGTGAGGTGTGCAGCGCAGGCAGCATCTGCCCCTCCCTCCGTTAGGAAAAGGTGAGAATAAACTGGAAAGCAAACAAGCATGGGCAATACTTGCGGCTCCTCTGAGTGGTGCCCTATCGATTTTCAAGTGTCACTATTTATAACAACCACAACTGGCAGAGATACAGCATTCTTCTTCCAAGACAATCAGAGCCATTTTATTGGAATAATCTCATCACTCTCCATGGCCCCAGGAGGTATAAGAGACTATTCTCCAATTCCAGGTAAGAGTGCAGAGAGGCCAAGGGCTTTGGCTAAGGTCCTTGTCCAAGTCAGTGGGGCCTCCTGGCTTGTGGGTCCCTCAGCATTCCTAGATGGTATCTGTGCTTCCTGTAGGACTTCCCCAGCATGCTTCTTTAGGGACACTAAGCAGACAAAGTCACCTCTTGACAACTCACCCATGGTGGTAGGCGGCAGCTGGCACTATTCCAATAAGTGTCCCCCTTGGTGGGAAGCCCTTAGCCCTGACTGCTACCTGGCTTAGTCCTCCCCTTCCACCTTGTCATCAAGAATCACATTTGCATAGCAGTCCAGAGGCTGGGGTGCCACACGGAGAGGGGAGCAGGGCAAGGACAGGGCCCTCATACTGCATGAGATATACAGAGAAATGTGTCCAAGCAGATGTCTGTCCTTCCACCACCTATCCCACACTTATGGGTTTCCCATGTTCCAGGCTTTCCCACAGAGTTTGTCCACTTACCCAGTCATAATAGAGACACTGGCCCCAGAGAAGAGCGACAAGAAGACCTGGCAGAAACTCTGAACATGAGCAAAACTGAAGCCCAAACAGAAAAAGTCTGTGAGACACAAGTCCAGGAGGCATCCCTCCTCCCAGAGACAGATCCTAACCACAGATTATGAGTTTCCTCTGCAGGGAATGGCCTCTTTCAGCCATCTCTCTGACCACATCTCTCCCCATCCACAGTCCTGGACACTGGAAAGACAGGTGGGACACGACAGCAGGTCGTGTGACACATGTCACACACGACAAGCAGTGTGTGACAACCTGCAGACTAAAGTAAGAGCTTCCTGTCATATGGGGCTTCCTTGGGGGGTTAGCAAAGGTGGCTATATCTGCCCCCTGCCCCAGAGGGCAGATTCCAACCAAAGTGTGGAGAACCAAAGATGGCACTGCTAAGTTCCTCTTCCACCTGTTTTAACAAGCAAGGTTAAATGTCAAGCCTGTCCTCTTGTCACTGAATAGAGCAGCTGAGCTTCCAGGAACAGCACTGCTCTAAGCAGATGAGAGGTCACCTCCAGGCTCAAGCACAAAAAGAGGAATGAGTACTGAGGCCTGGATGCCAAGGACCACTTGGTCCCAGGCAAGACTGGCACTGCACCACTAATTCCTCCTTTTCCCATACACACTTGAGTCCTTTCAGGTCCAGGAAACCAGGCCAAGCCCTCTGCACATCGCCATCCCCCCTCCTATCCCCACACACCTACACAAAAGCGAGAAGGAGAGTCTGCTGAGCACTGCTGGCTCTTGGGGTCCAGGCTAGTAAGAGGCAGAAGGTCCAGCTGAGGCTGAGCTGGAAAGGGAGCAGACGACTCAGACAGGAACAAGGCTGTATCAGACACAGGGGGATTAGATGCTTCTCAGCTCAGGGATTAGACACCATTCTTCATAAAGGGAACTCCAACAAAACAAGCAAATTAAACTCCTTTGTGCCTGACACAATGGTAGCAGTGGAAACCACAGCCAGAGCAGCTAGCAGGGCCAATGTAACAGCAGGACACGGGGGAGGGAAAAAGGGGAGGAGAGAGGCGAGCCCAGTTCTTAGCTCTACAGCAGCCTAAGTGTGCACTATGGACTGTGGCTTCACCTTCTCTGCTGTGGGACCAAGAAACCTCACCTCGTTCCCTTGAGGACAGTACTCTATAGGCTTAGAGAATGCCAGAACTGTCATCAAGGAAGGTTTTTCACCCCCTTCGGAGGTGCTCTGCTCTACTCTGTTCCATCCAGGGATGAGCGAGATCTTTTATGATTCCCTCTGACCTGGCAGGTTAGCAATTCAACAGGAAAACACCTCCCATGGCAAAATGAAAGTAGACTTCAAGATGCTTGCCTTCTGACTGTCTCCCATGTAAATGAGTTGCCTGCAGCCTGACTCACAAGAGCTCAAAATGGGAAAAAGGAAAAAAAGCTCAGTTCAAAGGTAAGGGTAAGACTAGCCTATCAGACGAGGCTTCTATGGGCCTAAACCCGACACGTTGCCAGGAACCTGAGATGAGCACCAGTGCCTGGAAGGTAGCTCAGAAAGGAAAGGGATGGTGGCAACACGTCTCTGGTGAGAAAGCTCCTCACGTACCTATTCCTCTTGTTTTTATATGTAAAACAATTACTCAGATGTTAGCCGGCTCCAGATCTGAGACTGTGACCTATGTGAGTACAAGACTAGATGAGAGTCACCTTCAGGCCGAGGATCCCCTGCCTGACACCCCAGCCCATGCCCACAGCTAGAGTCAGTGGGGCAGAGGGCTATGAGGGAACCTAGCCTTCATCCCTCAGCCCCTGGCCCAGAAAGTGGAGCCCATCCATGAAAGCAAACATGAGCTCTCTAGCTCCACACATGATGTTCTGTACTAACAGGACCCCGGCAAGGCACCAGGGCACCCAATCCTAATGGACTTGGTGATTCACGTGGCCACAGTCCTCCACAGCACCTTAGAAGGCCTTCGTCCTTCTCTCTCCCTGGATGGCAGGGTCTCCATAGGCAGCAGCTGCCCTAGGTGACTGTTTGGTCCAAACATTAAAAAAAGAACACACCCATCTGTTCACTATGGAAAGGAGGCAGTCATTTCAAACCTATACTCTCATGCATCTCTGCTGCAAAGAAAAAAGAGCAAAATCAAATTAAAATTCTCTCTGGAAGACTTCTGCCCCAAAAGACAGAAAAGCACTCCACAGTTGTGTCCAGTTCCCTACCCTAAGCAGCTTTCTGCTCCCCCCTCCCTCTTTCCCTTCTGGCTGGCCGGCTCCAGATGTGTCGCTGAGTTTCAATGATTCACTCTAATGATAACGCACCCTCAGAACAAATCATGGACTCTGATTGATTTAGGAGGCAACTTGCACAAATACCTGTAATCTAGTTCTAATCTTGTTTGTTTCCATTCCAATTATCCTGCATCAATGGCTTAAAAATGGGAACTGTCTGGTACATACATCCAATCCATTTTAATAGAGGATAAATCTGGGTTGCTGTGACCCTTTCCTCTCTCAGGCTCGGGACAGCACCAGCCGTCTCAAGGCGCTGATTGGGCTGGATCAGCTCTAACTCTATTCAGCTCTTCAAGGATTCAATTAATCATAAAGCCAATTCCATTCTGGGCTCCATCTGTCTTGCCTCCTTCAGGGACTAATAATCACTCACTGTGTGTTTTTACACACTAGTTGAACTGAAATTAAGACTGATTTCATCATGGAGCACTCAAGAAGAAAATGCATTTCTGGGAAGAAAATTTCAGAGCTATTCTAATGTTCAGTCTAGGTAAAGATAATATTAAATAAACAAAAGAACATTCTTTTTAAAAACTTCAAAATTATTGATACTGTAAAATAATTCTTGTCATCCAAATCCTAGAAAGAGGGTAGCTCCTCAGCAGAACTAGAAACTCTCAATGTTAGATCATGCAACAGAGACACTTAATTTGTCCTTGGGCATCAGCAAAGCATGGGTACCCAAAAAATGTGAGGAAAAAGCCCAAAGTCAATTTGATATATTTTTGTAAAAAAATATAACTAGCCATCTTTCCTGGGGCTAGCAGACTTAATTTAAAATTTGGAATTACTTCTATTTTGAGTTACCTATTTGTGGGGAGAAGGCGATTTGAGGGTGGGGGGAGATGGGTACCATATTCTTTTCAGTGTTCAGAACCTCTGGATGTCTTATAATGGCCCTGAGGATTCTAAACCAATACACTCATCCAAAGCAAAAAATGTGGCTTTTGTCTTCTGTAAATAGCCTGGCTCTCCCACAAGCATTAAAGTGGCTGCCCTGGCAAACACTCAAGATGGAGCCATCCTACTCACCCCAACTCACTCCCTGATCTTTCTTGGATCATCTCTTTACCAAGAACATAACCATAAGAGGGCCAGAGCCCAGCTAGTCAGCCACCTGGGTCTGGAAGCATTCCCAACTGTCAGCAGGTTTCAGCAGGGAAAAAGCAAATAGCTAAGCTTTTTTATTTTTACTTTTCATAGTGCAAAGAAAGATCTGGGCATCTCTAGATCCAAAGTGCCAAGTGGCCATGGCAGACGTAGTGCAGCCCCCTGATTATTAAAAAATGGTCCCAGCACAACACAGGGGAAGCACTGCAGCCAAGGAGACCAAGTTTATGGCTGATTTCTTCCCTTAACAGGTTTTAAACTAAAATTCTGAATTGCACAAACTCCCAATCAGAACTAATGACACAGTCATTCTAAACTTATCATCAAAGATGCTTTGTGAGTCATACTGGCTCTAAAAAGCCATCAGTAATCACTTCTTAGACACAACAATCAAATACATCCTTCATTTAAACAATAAATTGTGCCTAAGTAATAAGTCTAATTGGAGCACTGTCATTTTTAAACATGGGTCAACGCACACATTTCCCCAAAGGTTTCTACGTGAGTCATTCTACATTTATTAAAATGAAAGTCACCTCCTAAGAAGCTGTTTATGTACTGATAAAGAATGATGTCTATGATATATTGTTAAATGGAAACAAGTAAGCTGTATACACAGTGAAGTACCTTTTGTATAAATATATGAAAAAACACTATATGGGTACATTTGCTTAGACTATACATAAATATCTCTAGAAGAAACTGGCAACCCTTGGTTGCTTTGAGGAAGGGAACCTGGATGGAACAGGGATGGGGTATGAGGAAGTTCACAACGGCCTTTAGTGCCCTTTGAATTTTGAACCACGTGAATATATTACCAAATCAGAGCTGAAGACATAAAATTTAAATTTGACTAAGTCACCTCATGATACTAATCTGGACATTTGCCAAAATATTAATAGAGAGGTCTAACTACATTTCATGGAGAAAACAAGACTTTCATACGTCTCTTCAGTTCAGTCGCTCAGTTGTGTCTGACTCTGCGACCCCATGAACCGCAGCACACCAGGCCTCCCTGTCCATCACCAACTCCCAGAGTTTTCCCAAACCCATGTCCATTGAGTCGGTGATGCCATCCAGCCATCTCATCCTCTGTCGTCCCCTTCTCCTGCGCTCAATCTTTCCCAGCAGCAAGGTCTTTTCCAATGAGTCAGCTCTTCGCATCAGGCGGCCAAAGTGCTGGAGTTTCAGTTTCAACATCAGTCCTTCCATGAATACCCAGGAGTGATCTCCTTTAGAATGGACTGGTTGGATCTGCTTACAGTCCAAGGGACTCTCAAGAGTCTTCTCCAACACCACAGTTCAAAAGCATCAATGCTTCTGTGCTCAGCTTTCTTCACAGTCCAACTCTTACATCCATACATGACCACTGGAAAAACCATAGCCTTGACTAGATGGACCTTTGTTGGCAAAGTAATGTCTCTGCTTTTTATGTCTCTTAGCTGGGCAGTTTTAGTGAGCCTTTGGGTGCAGACTTTAAGAATGCAGGACCAAAAAAAAAAAAAAAATGCAGGACCAGGGCTCCCTGCCAATGCAGGAGACATGGGTTCAATCCCTGGTCCTCAAAGATCCTACATGTCGTGGAGCAATTAAGCCATGTACCACAACTCCTGAGCCTGCATTCTAGAGCCCGGGAATAGCAACTACTGAGCCCATGTGCCAGAACTACTGAAGCCTGTGTTCTGCAACAAGAGAAGCCACAACAGTAAGAAGCCCATACACCACAATGAAGAGTAGCCCCACTCACTGAAATTAAAGACAGCCCATCCAGCAACGAAGACCCAGAACAATCAAAAAGAAATAAAAATTACTTAAAAAACAAAACAAAAAAGGAATGCAGGACCAGGATTAGCTGTAGTTAGAAAGATGCATGGACCCAAGAGGTCACTATGACTATCTGAAGACAAGGCTGCAGCAACAAAGGAGAGAGGGGAAAGGGAAGTGGAGGGAAGGAGAGGGAGGGCAGGTCAGACACTCTGTGTAAGACACCCTACAAGGCACTATCTAGCTTGATAAGCTCCCAACAATTTCTTATTTTTGCAAAAGCAGAAACTGCAGCTCATCTAATGCACAGTTTACTGTGAGTTACAGGGCTGGAGAGAGGGGCTTTATCTGAATCTTGCAGGAACACGCTGCTCTGTATCCAGAGTCCTCCATGTAGGAAATGCTACCTGAAGGCCACATCTTAGCTTGAAAGAAATTATAGAGTTTCTGACTCATCTTTTCATTTTGTCTGCCAGCTGGCTCTGTGGTCTTGAATAAATCGTTTCAACAGAGACACTAAGGGGGATTGGAAGCTCCTCCACTCAGCTATTTTCCACAGTTCTTTGGCAAGAGCATCTATGCAACAGGCATTTCATGTTAGATGGCAAAGGTATGTACCAGGGTTTGCTGATTTCTGTCCTCTCTTCCTGCTTGAAAACTGCCCAGCAAGTTTACTCCTGGGCCCACCTTCTGCTTAGCCTTTGCTTCTTTTCGAATCTTAATATTCACCCCAGTGTGGACACAAACCCAAAAGAGTTTTCCACAAAGACAATGAGGATTGTGAAAAGATACTTGCTCAGAGTGAAATACCATAGTGACCATCATGAAGGAAAATCCCCCAGGATGCCCCTCAGGAACTCTCACCCAAACAGAAATCCTACTGGAATGGTCTTTTCCCTCAAGTCCTTGCAGTGAGAATCTAAATGACCTAACCACAAAAAGGAGCTTGGGGAGGACTCCTGGGAACTGAGCAGGTGGACTCCATTTTAGTTTTCATGCACTTTCCAGCTAGTTTTTAAGAGCTTTCAGCTTCCCCTTTACCCTTCACATATTCTGGATGTTTTGTAAACAGAAGGCTCGATAACAGCTTAAACTACCCTGTGTTTACCAGTCAAAGAGCAGAGGAAGCCTCTGAGATATTCTGTGTTCTGGCACGCTGACCAGATGCTCCAGATGAAGCTGGGGCATGAGGGCCCAGCTATAATCCTTTCCTGGCAAGCCTGGCTGAAGGGGCAATGAGACTAAAGCAACTGATTAAACGCAGTATAAAACTGAAAGAAAATGAGATAGAAAGAAATTAGCTTTAAACCTCAAGGCTGTGTATGCAATGGGGGTTGGGAAGCAGTATGAGAAGTCAGTCTTAGAGATTTCCCTGAAACAAAGGGATTATGAATTATCCAACATGAGCAAATCCGTCTGCTCCACAGCCACATGACAGCTTCGTACCCAGTGCTGTTCATTAAACACTTTGCACACATTTGGAGATAATGGGATGCAGCCAACTTCCTGAAAAAGCTCTGAGACTCCCCTTTCCCAAGTCTTTTACTCAGGAAGTGCAAGCTGTGAAGCATGGCTGTCATCAGCAGGGACAGGGTTGATATTTCCTGCCATTCTTCAAGTACTGCCTGCCCCCTTGTCTTTCTGGGTTCTCCTCTGCAACTAATGGACTAATGTTACCTGCAGATGAACGGCTGGGAGAGAAAACGTCTAACTGACCAGAACTAAATAAATAAAACACTCAGAAGTGCTTGAAGGGAGGTAGAAAAGAGAGGAAGTATAACAAGAGAAAGTTCCCCACCTCTGACATTGTAACTTAAATCCCACAGAGAAACCACAGAAGGGACTCAAGTGTTTTGAAAAATGAACCAGAGCAGCAAACTTCCAAGCATGCTTTCCTAGTCTGAGCAGCCCCATTCCTGGAAAGGTGGGTCAGAGCTGTTTTCAGGGTTTATCTCCAATGGGCAAAAGAGAGTGGCTGTGAATTTCCTAAGGAGGCTTATGCTTGCCAGTGTCCACTGGACTGCCATACTAAAGCATAAGCAGACCATGGAAAGCAAGGAAGGAACAGACAGACATCCTGACCACCATTCAGACTGCTGGCTATCACAGCCAGCCTGAATAGAGAGACCTTTCCATACATCCCATCTATTACCTCCCCAGTGATACTGATTTCAGCTTGTGATTCATCCAGCCAAGATTGCCAGGAGAAATATCAACAACTTCAGATATGCAGATGATACCACTTTAATGGCAGAAAGTGAAGAGGAACTAAGGAGCCTCTTGATGAAGGTAAAAGAGGACAGTGAAAAAGCTGGCTTAAAACTCAATATTCAAAAATCTAAGATCATGACATCCGGTCCCATCACTTCATGGAAAATAGATGCGGAAACAATGGATAGTGAGAGACTTTACTTTCTTGGACTCCAAAATCACTGTGGATGGTAACAGCAGCCATGGAATTAAAAGACACTTGCTCCCTGGAAGAAAAGCTATGACAACAGTGTATTAAAAAACATAGACGTCACTTTGCTGACAAAGGGTTCTATAGACAAAGCTAAGGTTTTTTTCCACTAGTCATGTACAGATGTGAGAGTTGGACCATAAAGAATGCTGAGCACTGAAGAACTGGTACTTTTGAACTGTGGTGCTAGAGAAGACCCTTAACTTGGGCAGCAAGGAGATCAACAGTCAATCCTAAAGGAAATCAACCCTGAATATTCATTGCAAGGACTGATACTTAAGGTGAAGCTCCAAAACTTTGGCCACCTGATGGGAAGAGCCGGTCCACTGGGAAAGACCCTGATGCTGGGAAAGACCCTGATGCTGGGAAAGATTGAGGTCAGGAGAAGGGGAAGACAGAGGATAAGATGGTTGGATGGAAGGAATCCAAACTGGAAAAGAAGTAAAACTCTCACTGTTTGCAGATGGCATGATCCTCTACAAAGAAAACCCTAAAGACTCCACTAGAAAACTACTAGAGCTAATCAATGAATATAGTAAAGTTGCAGGATATAAAATCAACACAAAGAAATCCCTTGCATTCCTATACACTAATACTGAGAAAACAGAAAGAGAAATTAAAGAAACAATTCCATTCACCATTGCAATGAAAAGAATAAAATACTTAAGAATATATCTACCTAAAGAAACAAAAGACCTATACGTAGAAAACTATAAAACATTGGTGACAGAAATCAAAGAGGACACTAATAGATGGAGAAATATACTGTGTTCATGGATCGGAAGAATCAATACAGTGAAAATGAGTATACTACCCAAAGCAATCTACCAATGCAATCCCCATAAAGCTACCAAAGGTATTTTTTCACAGAGCTAGAATAAATAATTTCACAATTTGTATGGAAATACAAAAAACCTCAAATAGCCAAAGCAATCTTGAGAAAGAAGAATGGAACTGGAGGAATCAACCTGCCTGACTTCAGGCTCTACTACAAAGCCACAGTCATCAAGATAGTATGATACTGGCACAAAGACAGAAATACAGATCAATGGAACAAAATAGAAAGCCCAGAGATAAATCCATGCACCTATGGACACCTTACCTTTGACAAAGGAGGCAAGAATATACAATGGAGAAAAGACAGTATCTTTAACAAGTGGTGCTGGGAAAACTGGTCAACCACTTGTAAAAGAATGAAACTAGAACACTTTCTAACAACCTACACAAAAATAAACTCAAAATGGATTAAAGATCTAAACATAAGACCAGAAACTATAAAACTCCTAGAGGAGAACATAAGCAAAACACTCTCTGACATAAATCACAGCAGGATCCTCTATGACCCACCTCCCAGAGTAATGGAAATAAAAGCAAAAATAAACAAATGGGACCTAATCAAAATTAAAAGCTTCTGCACAACAAAGGAAACTATAAGCAAGGTGAAAAGACAGCCTTCAGAATGGGAGAAAATAATAACAAATGAAGCAACTGACAAACAACTAATCTCAAAAATATACAAGCAACTCCTGCAGCTCAATTCCAGAAAAATAAATGACCCAATCAAAAAATGGGCCAAAGAACTAAACAGACATTTCTCCAAAGAAGACATACAGATGGCTAACAAACACATGAAAAGATAGTCAATATCACTCATTATCAGAGAAATGCAAATGAAAACCACAATGAGGTACCATTTCACGCCAGTCAGAATGGCTGCTATTCCGAAGTCTACTTTTGGAAGTCTATTCCAAAAGTCTACAAGCAATAAATGCTGGAGAGGGTGTGGAGAAAAAGGAACCCTCTTACACTGTTGGTGGGAATGCAAACTAGTTCAGCCACTATGGAGAACAGTGTGGAGACTCCTTAAAAAACTGGAAACAGAAGTGCCATACGACCCAGCAATTCCACTGCTGGGCATACACACCAAGAATTCAAAGAGACACGTGTACCCCAATGTTCATTGCAGCACTGTTTACTACAGGACATGGATGCAATCTAGATGTCCATCAACAGATGAATGGATAAGAAAGCTGTGGTACATATACGCAATGGAGTATTACTCAGCCATTAAAAAGAATATATTTGAATCAGTTCTAATGAGGTGGATGAAACTGGAGCCTATTATACAGAGTGAAGCCAGAAAGAAAAACACCAATACAGTATACTAATGCATATATATGGAATTTAGAAAGATGGTAACGATAACCCTGTATGCAAGACAGCAAAAGAGCCACAGATGTATAGAACAGTCTTATGGACTCTGTGGGAGAGGGTGAGGGTGGGATGATTTGGGAGAATGGCATTGAAACATGTATAATATCATATACGAAACGAATCGTCAGTCCAGGTTCGATGCATGATACAGGATACTCAGGGCTGGTGCACTGGGATGACCCAGAGGGATGGTATGGGGAGGGAGGTGGGAGGGGGGTTCAGGATGGGGAACATGTGTACACCCATGGTAGATTCATGTTGATGTATGGCAAAACCAATACAATATTGTAAAGTAATTAGCCTCCAATTAAAACTAATAAATGTATATTTAAAAAAAAAGAAAAGAAAACTCCAAAAAAAAAAAAAAGATGGATGGCAACGCCAACTCAATGGACATGATTTGAGCAAGCTCCATGAGATGGTGGACAGGAAAGCCTGGCATGCTGCAGTCCATGGGGTCTCAAAGAGTGACACACAACTTAGCAACTAAATGATTACATCCTCATGTCATTGCCTGCAACTTCAAAATATCAAAGTTGAGAGCTTGCATAACTGATGAATAAAAAGACTAGTATCACACTCAAGACCCTTAGAAACATGGCTCTCTTTATGGGAATCTGTTAACTCTTCAAACTAAAGAATGAATACGGGCTTTAACATCAAGTTCTGGGTTAAAGTGTTCAGTTCAGTTACTCAGTCGTGTCCGACTCTGTCATCCCATGGACTACAGCAGTAATATCTCTGCTTTTTAATATGCTGTCTAGGTTGGTCATAGCTTTTCTTCCAAGGAGCAAGTGTCTTTTAATTTCATGGCTGCAATCACCATCTGCAGTGATTTTGGAGCCCCAAAAAATAAAATCTCTCACTGTTTCCATTGTTTCCCCACCTATTTGCCATGAAGTGACAAGACCAGATGCCATGTTCTTAGTTTTCTGAATGTTGAGTTTTAAACCAACTTTTTCACTCTCCTCTTTCACTTTCATCAAAAGGCTCTTTAGTTCTTCTTCACTGTCTGCCATAAGAGTGGTATTATCTGCATATCTGAGGTTACTGATATTTCTCCTGGCAATCTTGATTCCAGCTTGTGCTTCATCCAACCCAGCATTTCACATGATGTACTCTGCATATAAGTGAAATAAGCAGGGTGACAAGATACAGCCTTGACATATTCCTTTCCTGATTTGGAACCAGTCTGTTGTTCCACATCCAGTTCTAACTGTTGCTTCTTGACCTGAATACAGATTTCTCAGGAGGCAGGTAAGGTGGTCTGGTATTTCCATCTCTTTCAGAATTTTCCACAGTTTGTTGTGATCCACACAGTCAAAGGCTTTGGCATAGTCAATAAAGCAGAAGTAGATGTTTTTTCTGGAACTCTATTGTTTTTTCTATGATGCAATGGATGTTGGCCATTGATCTCTGGTTCTTCTGCCTTTTCTAAATACAGCTTGAACATCTGGAAGTTCACAGTTCATGTACTGTTGAAACCTGACTTGGAGAATTTTGAGCATTACTTTGCTAGTGTGTGAGATGACTGCAATTGTGCAGTAGTTTGAAAATTCTTTGGTATTGCCCTTCTTTGGGATTGGAATAAAAACTGACCTTTTCCAGTCTTGTGGCCACTGTTGAGTTTTCCAAATTTGCTGGCATATTGAGTGCAGCACTTTCACAGCATCATCTTTTAGGATTTGAAATAGCTCAACTGAAACTCCATCACCTCCATCAGCTTTATTCACAGTGATGCTTCCTAAGGCCCACTTGACTTTGCATTCCAGGATGTCTGGCTATAGGTGAGTGATCACACCATCATGGTTATCTGGGTCATGAAGATCTTTTTTTTTGCACTGTTCTTCTGTGTATTCTTGCCACTTCTTCTTAATATTTTCTGCTTCTGTTAGGTCCATGCCATTTCTGTCCTTTATTGGGCCCATCTTTGCAAGAAATGTAACCTTGATATCTCTAAGCTTCTTGAAGTGATCTCTAGTCTTTCCCATTCTACCGTTTTATTCTATTTCTTTGCATTGATCACCGAGGAAGACTTTCTTATCTCTCCTTGCTATTCTTTGGAACTCTGCATTCAAATGGGTATATCTTTCCTTTTCTCCTTTGCCTTTAGCTTCTTTTCTCAGCTATTTGTAAGGCCTTTTCAGACAACCATTTTGCCTTTCTGCATTTCTTTTTCTTGGGGATGGTCTTGATCACTGCCTCCTGTACAATGTCACGAACCTCTGTCCATAATTCTTCAGGCACTCTGTGTATCAGATTTAATCCCTTAAACATGTTTGTCACTTCCACTGAATAATCATAAGGGATTTGATTTAGGTCATACCTGAATGGTCTAGTGGTTTTTCCTACTTTCTTCAATTTGAGTCCTCCCATAAACCATTTCAGAGTCCTTAAGCAATTACCCTGTTCTATAAAGCCAGAATAATATTACCCATAGCACATGCAGAGTACATCATGCGAAATGCTGGGCTGGGTGAAGTACAAGCTGGAATCAAGATTGCCGGGAGAAATATCAATAACCTCAGATGTGCAGTTGACACCACGCTTATGGCAGAAAGCAAACAGGAGCTAAAGAGCCTCTTGATGAAAGTGAAAGAGGAGAGTGAAAAAGCTGGCTTATAACTCAACATTCAAAAAATGAAGATCATGGCATCTGGTCCCATCATGCATGGCAAATAGATGGGGAAACAATGGAAACAGTGACAGACTATATTTTGGGAGGCCCAAAAATCACTGCAGATGGTGACTGCAGCTATGAAATTAAAAGACGCTTGCTCTTTGGAAGAAAAACTATGACAAACCCAGACGGCATATTAAAAAGCAGAGACATTACTTTGCCAACCAAGTCTGTCTAGTCAAAGCTATGGCTTTTCCAGTAGTCATGTATGGATGTGAGAGTTGGACCATAAAGAAACCTGAGTGCTGAAGAATTGATGCTTTTAAACTGTGGTGTTGAAGAAGACTCGAGAGTCCCTGGGACTGCTTGGAGATCCAAACAGTCAATCATAAAGGAAATCAGTACTGAATATTCACTGGAAGGACTGAAGCTGAAACTCCAACACTTTGGCCACCTGATGCGAAGAACTGACTCATTGGAAAAGACCTTGATGTTGGGACAGATTGAGGGCAGGAGAAGGCAACAACAGAGGATGAGATGGTTGGATGGCATCACTGACTCAATGAGTTTGAGCAAGCTCTGGGAGCTGGTAATGAACAGAGAAGCCTGGCGTGCTGCAGTTCACGTGGTTGCAAAGAGTCGGACACAACTGAGTGACTGAACTGAACCGACAGCAAGAGTTGTTGCAGGATAAAATAGAGACAATATACTTTAAGAACCTGCTCCTTGCTGGCTCCTTTTCCACAACCACCCTTCCTCATATCCACACTGTACTTGGTCCAAGCTAGTCCAGTTCTCTCTGGCATACTGTGCTCTTCAAGTCCTCCCCATTCTACAGAAAAGAAACTGAATTTTTAATAATTTCTCAAATCTCTAAAGGAGAAAAAATAATTTAATACTTAACTATCCCAGGGCCCCATTCATAGATCACTGGGTTGTCACTGTGAAGGTGCTTTCGTAATTCAACAAAGCTATGAGCCATGCTGTGTAGGGCCACCTGAGACATCCATGGGTGGGTCATTGTGAAGAGTTCTAACAAGACATGATCCACTGAAAGAGGGAATGGCAAACCACTCCTGTATACTTGGCATGAGAAGCTCATGAACTGTATAAAAGAACAAAAAGCTATGACACCGAAAGATGAGTCCCCCAAGTCTGAAGGTGTACAATAAGCTGCAGGGGAAGAGCGGAGGACAACTACTAATAGCCCCAGAATGCATGAAGCACCTGGGCCTTCAAAGAATGAAGCAAAGTGGAAACATACTGCACAGGAACCCGAAATGTTAGGTCCATGAATCAAGGTAAATTGGACATGGTCAAGCAAGAGATGCTAAGAATAAACATCTACATCTTAGGAATCAGTGAACTAAAATGGATGGCAATGGGAGAATTTAACTCAGATGACCATTATATCTACTACTGTAGGCAAGAATTGCATAGAAGAAATGGAGTAGCCCTCATAATCAACAAAAAGTCTGAAATCAGTACTTGGGTGCAATCTCAGTTTGCTTCCAAGGCAAGCCATTCAACATCACAGTAATTCAAGTCTATGCCCCAACTACCGATGCTGAAAAAGCTGAACTTGATCAGTTCTATGAAGACCTAGAAGACGTCCTAGAACTAATACCAAAAAAGATGTTCACTGGGGATTGGCATGTAAAAGTAGGAAGTCAAGAGATATCTTGAGTAACAGGCAAGTCTGGCCTTGGAGAACAAAATGAAGCAGGGCAAAAGCTAACCAAATTCTGTTAAGAGAATGCACTGGTCATAGCAAATACTCTTTTTCAACAACACAAGAGATGATTTTACACATGGACATAACTGAATGGTCAATACCAAAATCAAATTGATTATATTTTTTGTAGCTGAAGATGGAGAAGCTGTATACAGTCAGCAAAAACAAGACCTGGAGCTGATCATCAGCTTCTCATAGCAAAATTCAGAAAGAAAGGGGGAAACCAAAGAAAGGGGGAAAACCAGCAAGCCAGCCAGGTACTACTTAAATCAAATTTCCTATGAATATGCGGTGGAGGTAACAAATAGACTCAAGGGATTAGATCTACTTAACAGTGTGCCTGAAGAACTATGAAACGAAGGTCCTTAATACAGTACAGGAGACAGCGAAAAACAACATCCCAAAGAAAAAGAAAAGCAAGAAGGCAAAGTGGCTATCTGAGGAGGCTTTACAAATAGCTGAAGAAAGAAGAGAAGTAAAGAACAAGGGAGAAAGGGAAAGGTGAATGAAAGTCACTCTGTCGTGTCTCTTTGCAACTCCATGGAATCCCATGGAATTCTCCAGGCCAGAATACTGGAGTAGGTAGCGTTTCCCTTCTCCAGGGTATATTCCCAACCCAGGGATCAAATCCAGGTCTCCCACCATGCAGGCGGATTCTTTTACCAGTTGAGCCACAGGAAAGCCCAAGAATACTGGAGTGGGTTGCCTATCCCTCCTCCAGAGAATCTTCCCAACCTGATCCATATTGCCAATGACTATCGAACCAGGGTCTCCTGCATTGCAGGCAGATTCTTTACCAACTGAGCTATCAGGGAAGCCCAAAGGGAAAGGTACACCCAACTAAATGCAGAGTTCCAAAGAACAGCAATGGAGAGACAAGAAGGTCTTCTTCAATGAACAGTGCGTAAAACTAGAAGAAAACAACAGAAGGCCAAAGACTAGAGATCTCTTGAGGAAACTTGGAGCTATCAAGGGAACATTTTGCCCAAAGATGGGCACAATAAAGGACAGAAATGGTGGAGATCTAGTAAACACTGAAAAGATCAAGAAGAGATGGAAAGAATACACAGAAGAACTGTACAAAAAAGATCTTAATGAACTGGATTACTATGATGATGTGGTCAGCCACCCAGAGCCAGACATTCTGGAATGCGAAAATCAACTGGGCCTTAGGAAGCACTGCTTTTAATAAAGCGAGTGGTGTGATGGAATTCCAGTAGAACTATTCAAAACCCTAAAGGATGATGCCATCAATGTGTTACATTCAATATGTCAGCAAATCTTGAAGACCCAGCAGTGGCCACAGGACTGGAAAAGGTCAATTCTCATACCAATCCCAAGATGAGTAATATTAAAGAATGTGACAACCATTGGACAACTGCACTCATCTCCCATGTGAGTAAGGTCACGCTTAAAACCTTGCATGCTAGGCTTCAGCATTATGTGAACTAAGAACTTCCAGATGTCCAAACTGGGTTTTAAAAAGGAAGAGGAACCAGAGATCAAATTGCCAGCATTTGCTGGATCACAGAGAAAACAAGGGAATTCCAGAAAAACATCTACCTCTGTTTCATCAACTACACTAAAGCCTTTGACTATGTGGATCATAACAAACTGTGGAAAGTTCTTAAAGAGATGGGAATACCAGACCATTTTATCTGTCTCCTGAGAAACCTGTATGCAGGTCAAGAAGCAACAGTTAGAACCCTGTGTGGAACAACTGATGGTTCAAGACTGAGAAAGCAGTATGACAGGGTTGTCTGTGGTCACCATGTTTGTTTAACCTACTACACCAGGCATATATGAGAAATGCTGGGCTGGATGAGTAACAAGCTGAAATCAAGATAGGTGGGAGAAACATCCAACGACCTCAGATATGCGGGATGATGCCACTCTAATGGCAGAAAGCGAAGAGGAACTAAAGTCTCTTGATGAGGGTGAAAGAGAGTGAAAGAGCCTGTCTAAAACTAAATATTAAAAAAACTAAGATTACAGCATCTGGTCCAGAAGGAGAAAAGGTGGAATTAGTGACAGATTTTCTCTTCTTGGGCTCTAAAACCACTGTGGATGGTGACTGCAGTCATGAAATCAGAAGATGATTGCTTCTTAGCAGGAAAGCTATGACAAACCTAGACAGTGTGTTGAAAAGCAAGAGACATCACTCTGCCGACAAAGGTCTGTATAATCAACGCTATGGTCTTCTCAGTGGTCACGTGTGGTTGTGAGAGCTGTAAAGAAGGCAGAATGCCAAAGAATTGATACCTTCAAACTGTGGTGCTGGAGAAGACTCCTGAGAGTCCCTTGGACAGCAATGAGATCAAACCAGTCAATCTTAAGGGAAATCAACCTGAATACTTGGTGGAAGGACTGATGCTGAAGCTCCAGTATTTTGGTTATCTGATGAGAACAGCCAACTCATTGGAAAAGCCCCAGATGCTGGGAGAGACTGAGGGCAGAAGGAGAAGAGAGTGTCAGAGGATGAGATGGCTGGATGGCATCACCAATCCAATGGACATGAACTTGGACAAACTTTGGGAGATGGTGAGAGACTGGGAGGCCTGGTGTGCTGCAGTCCATGGGGTCGCAAAGAGTCAGACACAACTGGATGACTGACCAACAACAATCCCGGAGCAGGGCTTCCCTGGTGGCTCAGTGGTAAATAATCTGCCTGCTAATGCAAAAGACGTGAGTTCAATCCCTGGAGAAGGAAAGATCGGGAAGATCCCCTAGAGAAGAAAACGGCAACCCACTCCAGTATTCTTGCCTGGGAAATCCCATGGACAGAGGAGCCTGGCGGGCTATAGTCTGTGGGGTCACCAAGAGTCAGACATGACTTAGCAACCAAACAACAACATCCCAGAGCAAAGAGTTTTTTGATTGTTTGTTTGTTTAGCTTAAAACTAGTTATGGTAGAAATTGCTAGTGATTCCTTATGATCTGTTCTCCCATTCTTCCACAGCAGCCAAACTTTTGCTGGGCAAATGAAATACAAGTAAAAAAGACTACATTTTGGCCAACAAGATATAAGCAGAAACATCATTTGCCAGATTTCAGGTCTTCCTTAAAAGACTTAATCGTCACTGGCTTCCTCTTCTATGTCCCTTCTTCCACTCTGCTCCCTGGGATGCAGATCCGGTCATTTAAAATGATGAAGAAAGGGTTATTCCTTAGGGCAGGAATCTTAGTGTGACTAGAACGAACTCAAGACCCACCGTGTCCACCTGAAGCAGGGCTGCCATACCGGCCCTGCTGATCTGAAGATCGTGTTTAGGTGAAAGAGAAATAAACATCTATCTTATATATCATTTCCTGTTACTTGCAGACAATTCATAATGTCTAGACCAAAATCAGACACATCCCCTTAAGTAAGATATGACTTACTTCTAACCAACACAGGAAAGGTAACAGGATGCATGTGAACACGTACATGTCACTGCACTACCTGACACCGTAATGTCTGTTTTGCTGAGAACTTGCTCTCTCTCTCACTGGCTTTGAGAAACCAAGCTGCCATGTTGGGAAATATTTATGGAGATGAACACATGGCAAGAAACTGAGAGCAGGCTCCAGCCAGCAAGAAAATGAAGCCCCTAATGTGCCAACCTGCAAAAGACTGAATTCTGCAAAAAACATTGGACCCCCATGAGCTTATTAGAAAGATATCCTTCCCCAGTCAAGCCTCAGGTTAGAAGTCAGCTATTGCAGTGATACTGGAGAAGGAAATGGCAACCCACTCCAGTATTCTTGCCTGGAGAATCCCAGGGATGGAGAAGCCTGGTGGGCTGCCGTTTATGGGGTTGCACAGAGTCGGACATGACTGAAGCAACTTAGCAGCAGCAGCAGCAGCACTGCAGTGATACAGAGGACCCACTGAGTCATGTGTGGAATCCTGAACCATAGATACTGAAATAGAAAATGTGCATTGCTTTAAGCAGCTAAGTTAATGGTAACTTGTCAGACAGCAACAGATAACTAATACACTGGCTAAAAAAATCATTACAGATATGTAAAGATGATTCACTATTGGGTAATATACAAATATAATTTGCCAAATGAGGTCACAGTAGGATTATCACACAGTCATCTAGGTAGATGGCAAAAAGGCATACAATTCACCATAAATTTTTTTTTAAATTTTATTTTATTTTTAAACTTTACATAATTGTATTGGTTTTACCGATTATCAAAATGAATCAGCCACAGGTATACATGTGTTCCCCATCCTGAACCCTCCTCCCTCCTCCCTCCCCATACCATCCCTCTGGGGTAAACTTCCCAGACTTCTGGGTAGTCCCAGTGCACTAGCCCCAAGCATCCAGTATTGTCCATCGAACCTGGACTGGCCTCTCGTTTCATGCATGATATTTTACATGTTTCAATGCCATTCTCCCAAATCTTCTCACCCTCTCCCTCTCCCATAGAATCCAAGACTGTTCTATACATCAGTGTCTCTTTTGCTGTCTCGTACACAGGGTTATTGTTACCATCTTTCTAAATTCCATATATATGTGTTAGTATACTGTATTGGTGTTTTTCTTTCTGGCTTACTTCACTCTGTATAATAGGCTACAGTTTCATCCACCTCATTAGAACTGATTCAAATGTTTTCTTTTTAATGGCTGAGTAATACTCCATTGTGTATATGTACCACAGCTTTCTTATCCATTCATCTGCTGATGGACATCTAGGTTGCTTCCATGTCCTGGCTATTATAAACAGTGCTGCGATGAACATTGGGGTACACGTGTCTCTTTCCCTTCTGGTTTCCTCAGTGTGTATGCCCAGCAGTGGGATTGCTGGATCATAAGGCAGTTCTATTTCCAGTTTTTTAAGGAATCTCCACCCTGTTCTCCACAGTGCTTGTACTAGTTTGCATTCCCACCAACAGTGTAAGAGGGTTCCCTTTTCTCCACACCCTCTCCAGCATTTATTATTTGTAGACTTTTGGATCACAGCCATTCTGACTGGTGTGAAATGGTACCTCATAGTGGTTTTGATTTGCATTTATTTCTTTTAGATGCCCTTGGTGAAAATGAAATTTATATATGCACACTTAATGCTACTCTAACATATTTACTTGACATAAACATATGTAATATAAACACATATAAAAATAGATAAAAGACACATACACATCAAATGCCATCATGTATAATCATGAAATATCAAAAGGATTCCTGTCAAAAACAAATTACCTACTATACCACTATAAAAGAAAATATGTATCTTTCTTTGCATGTATTTTGACTGTATAAACTAAAGAATAAACTGAAAATCTTTTATAAACAATAAAATAGTTTAGTAAGGTACTAGGCAGTATTTTTTTGAAAAAATCAATGGCCAAATCATTTCCAATAATAGTGAGTTAGATTATTCAGATCAAACCACTCTGAAAACAAAAAAACCTGAATATAAAAATACATTCACTAAAAGCATCAAAAAAGCAACAAAATGTTTAGGAACTACAAAACCAAAAGCTAAGGAAGGGACAAAACAGAACCAGAGTATGAAAGCCACTCAACCCTGCAGCATTCATTGATTCATTCAACTTGGGTTTTGGTTTTGGCAGCCCTGTGGGGAAAGGAGAATAAAGTCAAAGTCTAGAGCCACCCAAAGTGGGAACTCTCCCCACATTTTCCTGAGAGTTTAGTCTTTTGAATTCCTAGCTTAAAGGTGAATTAGAAAGACTGCCCTGGCAATACTCAGTGCAACAGCTATGTGGGGAGCACAGGGCAAGGGAAGGAAAAGGAAAAAGGAAAAGAAAAAGCTGACCCCAAAAAACTGAAGTCACAATCTGCTTCCACATGGTTTACAATCTAGACTCACATCTCTTGGGCAGACTAAGAAATCTCAAGTTGTGAACTTGATTTGCCATGGTTCCATATCGTTAATTACCTCTAGGCACCTGGCAGAAGAGAACTCAAATCTGCTACAAATAATTTTTAATAATAATGACTAGTACAGTAAAACAACCACCAAGCTTATAAGGAAACAAGGTACCACTGATGCAAATTGGCAGAAAAAGACCTGGAATTGTAAAAATATGTATTTTAAAATACGTATACTAGTTTTAAATAAAAGACATCCTTTAAAATTTCTGCAGCAAATAGGAAATTTTAGAAAGGAATAAATCAAACTTTGACAAGACACAAACAAAACTTCTAAAACTTAGAACTATAAATTCATAACTGAGTATTTAATGGACAGATTCAATAGCAGATTAGACAGAGTAGAAGGGAAAACAAGTAAACCAGAAGACATGCTGCACAAAACTATTGAGGTTTCAACAGAAGTGGCATATATAGGGGAAATATGGAAAACAGGTAAAGAAATGTGAAAGACTACTGGATAAGAAGGTCTAACATATGTTTCTTTAGAATCTCAAAAAGATAGGAAAAAGAAACAGGCAGAGACAATATTTCAAGCTATAATAGCTATAAATGTTCTAGAACAGATGAAAGACACAAATCCAGATTGAATAAATTCAACAAACTCCAAGCAGGAATTTTTTTTTTTTTAATCTTCACCTAAATACATCATCATGGGAAAGTAAAAAAAAAATCATAGAAACAGAAAATCTTAAAAGTAGACAGTTGGGAGCTGTCTGTGCCACCTGCTAAAGCTGGCACTACTCTGTGGGGCCCTGCCTGCTCCTGGTCAGCACCATGTATGTGTCCTGTGACATCTGGCACTGGGTACAATCCATGTAGGAATTCTCAGTCAAGAACATTGACGAGAGCGTGGTTAACCTGGATAAGCACCAGGCTAAGTATGCATAGTCACCAGTGTGACCTTGCAAAGAGGCAAGACGGATGTAAATTACACTCATGAACGGCCAATGCGCAGAGTGTAGTTTACAGATTCTGCCCTTCCCTTGCAACCAGTTCAGGAGGCAGGAGCCAGGGAGCAATGCTGAGATCAAAAAGTTCGCCATGGCTACAGCATCAAATTTGGTTAAGTTCAGCGAGATCTGTGTGAATGGGGATGATGCCCACCCTCTGTGGAAGTGCATGAAAATTCAGCCCAAGGGGAGGAGGACGCTGGGAAATGCCATCAAATGGAACTTCACCAAGTTCCTCATTGACAAGAACAGCTGTGTGCTGAAATGGTATGGTCCCATGGAAGAGTCCCTGGTGGTACAGAACAACATGCCGTGTTACCTCTAGAGCTCTACCAGTGTGACGCCCTCACCCAAGCCTGCTGCCTGTGCCCCAGCAGCCTTCCACCGGTGCCCATGATGGTCTGCCTGAAAACCAGCCCCCAAGGGGGCAGACCCACCCTTGAGGGAGGAAGGTCCTTTGACCCAGCTGCAGCTTGGCAACCCCCAACCCTGGCTGCCTTGTAGGGATAAGACATACAATATAAAAAAAATAGGCAGAGATTGAGGGACACAGATTATTTTCAAAAGAGTGATCACTTGATAGCCAGATTCTTAACAGCAACAACAGAAGGCAGAATGGAATAATACATTTAATTCACTAAGAGAAAACAAATGTCATCATAAAATTTCATATCCAGAGGAAAGAGAGGGGCAGAAAGGAGGAAGAAAGGGAAAGGCAGACAGGCTCATAATCTGAAAGTAGAATACATGTTCTTTTCAGGCACATGTGAACACTTATAAAAACTGATCATACACTAACAGAAAGTCTCAATTATTTTCAAATGACTGAAATTATAAAAGTATTTATCTAACCACAAGATAGATGTTACTAACAAAAACATAACTATGAACTTTCTGTTGCATTTGGAAATTGAGAAATACACTTAAGTGACATTCTCCATCCCCCTTCTGATGTCTATGTAGGAAGTTTTCTCTGTCCCTCTTCTTACTTTAATAAAACTCTGCTACACAAAAGCTCTTGAATGATCAAGCCTGGTCCCTGGTCCCAAAGCTAAATCTTCTTCTTCAGAGATCACGAATCCAACAGCGTTCAACGTAAGCTATCATCTTGGGGGCTTGTCCGGGATGTTCAGAACAAGGTAAGAACACTCAGAGTTCTAGCCTCTCTGCTTTCTCAGTATACAAGTTTTCTGATTTACTTTACTAACTCTATGGTGTATTTGTGTGAATGAATGACACGTCCTGTGCGGTGCCTTCGTAATGACTTTGTAATGACTGAAGGCAACCCCCAAAAGGGGAGCTTTGTCGGGAGTTTATACCGACCTGCCAATGCCAAGAGAAATTCAAGGTCCCTGCAAGGGGAGTGACCAGAAATGGGCAAAGCATGTGGACCGAACTTTCCTTTCTCAGTCATCTTTTCCTGGTCGCTGACTATTTTGTAATTGCGTGGGGAATTGCAACTACTAACCTAATTTGTCAGATCATAGACTTTCAGGGGAACTGTGATCCATGCTGTTACTATGTACTTTTACTTAGATCCCATGTACGGAAGCACCTAGCCTTGCTAGGAGCAGAAAGTTACAGGAGCATGTTTGAGAGCGAGGCAGAGCTCTAGCTCCAGGAACGTCTCTCAGGCTAGAGGTTACTCTCTTGGCTGCCTGCCTCAGGGGCCAGCGACCTGAAAGTGAGTCTTTGTCATGGCTGTGTCTCCTATCTATGTGCATAGAAGCCCTGCTGTTGACCATGAGGTTTTTTAGTACACAGAATGGGAACTGAAGGATCTGGTCAGATTGGAAATGCAATGGGCTTCTTCCTTTGGTAGCACTAGCTCTTAATGGACCAGAGGAGGCTCTCTGATGGCTTTTGTCTCAACTCCTTGCATATTCCTTATGTGGAATCTGTGGAAATGAACTGGAAGGATTGGCCCTAATAGCTCAAGAACAAAAATCACTTTTTCTTCACTGGCTAACCCTCCACCATCTCTTTTGCTATCACATATACTGGTGTGGTGACACTCAGGAGGGACATCTTGGTTGCTGTTCGTCCCTTTATGACTCGCCACTTCTACTGCAGTCAGGACTGTACTCAGGAATGAACATATGCACACATAAGATGGATGCTTCCCCTAATAGTACTAGCTTGGGAAACATTCCAGGAAAGCTACTCTGTTACACTTTGGGTGGCATCAGAGCAAAGGGCAAATCAAACAAATGTCTTGGTGGCATGGAAGTAAGTCAATCTGGGATGCCATCAGGTCTACCCCTGGTGCCATCTCCACCCGACCTTAGTGGTAGAAACTGAAGGGATGAGTAAGACGCCTGTGTCGGTAAGGGACCGACTAAGTTCAACCAGGGAAGGAAAGTTTCAGTGGAGAGTCCGTCTACATCCCCATCTAGAGCAGGGAAGGATGCTTCTGGTGGAAAAAAACCACGGCTGTGGATGCTGCTTTTTTCTTACAGATGGGAGCTAGCAGTTTCAGAACCACTTCTTTAAAATGTATTTAAAAAAACTGGGACAAGTTCAATCCCCAAAATTTAAAAAGACACACCTGATCTTCTTCTGTGATACTGAATGGCCACAGTATTCTTTGGAAGACAGGAAATGCTGCTGACCTGCTGAAGGATCTCAATTATTACTGTTACAACTAGACCGGTTCTGTAGAAAATAAGTGAAATGGATAGAAGTGCCATATGTGTTGCTCTTTATCTCTCTGAAAGACATGCCAGACTTATGTCCTAAGAGTGCAGATTTGAGTGTGAAACCTTCAGCTGCCTCCTGTTCTCTTACTTTGCCCCTTTACCTGGGGCTCCCAATGGAACAGGTTGAGAATCAGGGCACCCTTCTAGGAGGGGTTGCCTCAGTCTTGATAGAATTTCAAACAGTCCCAATTGCAGTCGAGACTATTTAGAGGATCCAAAATGTACATAGAAGCCTTTACGGGACTAACTTTACTTTATGAGCTTACTTGGAGAGATTTAATTTATGTCTTGGGACAGACACTGACTCCTGACACGAGTGCTCTAGCTTTGGGGGAAGCTACAATTTTGGAGATGAATGGCTTCAGGGTGAGACAAGGGGAAAGAGGGAACATGAAATAGCCCTCCTTCCTACTGGGAGCCAAGTGGTTCCAATAACAGAGCAACTTTGCTGAATGTATTCTTGTAGGACTCAAGTGAGCACATGCTAACACTTTATGCTAAGTTGGCTGACATAGAACAGGAAGAGAAGGAAACTCCTGGTAAATTCCTAGATAGACTAAGTGAGGCTCTCCACGGGTTTACTGATGTTGATCTTGAAAGTGCAGGAGGAGGAAGATAGACTTCTCACTCAGTCACCTCCAGATATCTGCCGTAAGTTACAAAAACAAGCATTTGCACCAAATCAGTCTTTAGAAAAACTGTTGCAGCTGGCTCAGACGGTATATTATGATAGAGAATATGAGGAGGAAAAATCGAGGCAAAAAAGAAGCAGGCAAAAGACTGAAGCCCCAACAATGGCTGTTACACCTGCTGTTAGAAACAGCCTGAGAAAAATGCCCAGAGGGACCCAGGTGAAAAGGGACAGACTTGTTATTACTGTGGAAAGGAGGGGCATCGCAAGAGGGATTTCCCTCAGGCATCTAAGCCGCCCCCAGCTCCAGGTCCAGTCTGCAAAGGACCACACTGGAGACGAGACTGCCCTCTGAAGTGTAGGCCCCAAGGGTCAGAATCACAAGATAATCTGGACTGAAGGTGCCCAGGGGTCCCCACACAAGCTCCCATCCTAATTACACCTGAGGAACTCCAGGTATTAATAACTGTGGAGGGCCAATCAGTTGGCTTCTTTAGGACACTGGGGCAACTTTCTCTGTGCTCACTGAAGCCCCTGGTCCGCTTTCCTCCTGATCCAGTACTGTAATGGGACTGTCTGGATGAGCCAAACATTATTATGTCAGTGATCTTTTAAGTGGCAACTGGGACTCTGTGCTGTTTTCTCACGAGTTTCTAATCATACCAGAGTCTCCCTCACCCCTTCTAGGGAGGGATATACTAAACAAGGTCCAGGCCTCTGTTTTCATGAATATGGAACCATTTCTTTTTAATGGAACAAACTGTAAATCCTAAAGTGTGGGCTGATGGAAAAGCTGTGGGTCAAGCACAAAATGCTGTTCTTGTCATTATCAAGCTCAAGACACTCACCTATTTTCACATCAAAAGCAGTATCCACTAAAGCCCAAGGTTAATGAATGGGCAAAATCTTACTGTACTGATTTCTCATGATATAAGTGGGATCTTAAACTCTAAAGTTCAGAGCAACAATGCTCCACCTTTAAAGCTGCTGTAACTCAAGTGGTATCAAAAGCTCTAGGAATAGAATATCACTTACACTATTCCTGGAGACATTTTTCTTCAGAAAAAAGTTTAAAAGGCTAATGACATTATTAAAAGACACCCATGTAAGCTAACTCAGGAAACACAAGACAGTCAGTTTACAGTTCTACCCATAGCTTTAATCAGGGCTCAAATTGCAACTCCCCGCCCCGCCCCAAAAGAAGGGACTCTCTATGACAGACTGTTTTTGTGCACAGATATTGTCATAGAAAAAGCATGATACTGTCATCAAAAAAGAGAGTTCCAGAAAAACATCTATTTCTGCTTTATTGACTATGCCAAAGACTGACTGTGTGGATCACAATAAACTGTGGAAAATCCTGAAAGAGATGGGAATACCAGACCACCTGACCTGCCTTTTGAGAAACCTGTATGCAGGTCAGGAACCAACAGTTAGAACTGGACATGGAACAACAGACTGGTTTCAAATAGGAAAAGGAGTACATCAGGGGTGTATATTGTCACCCTACTTATTTAACTTATATGCAGAGTACATCATGAGAAACGCTGGGCTGGAAGAAGCACAAGCTGGAATCAAGATTGCCAGGAGAAATATCAATAACCTCAGATATGCAGATGACACCACCCTTATGGCAGAAAGCGAAGAAGAACTAAAGAGCCTCTTGATGAAAGTGAAAGAGGAGAGTTAAAAAGTTGGCTTAAAGCTCAACATTCAAAAAACAAAGATCATGGCATCCGGTCTCATTACTTCATGGAAAATAGATGGGGAAAGAGTGGAAACAGTGGCTGACTTTATTTTTGGGGGCTCCAAAATCACTGCAGATGGTGATTGCAGCCATGAAATTAAAAGATGCTTGCTCCTTGGAAGGAAAGTTATGACCAACCTAGATAGCATATTGAAAAGCAGAGACATTACCTTGCCAACAAAGGTCCATCTAGTCAAGGCTATGATTTTTCCAGTAGTCATGGATGGATGTGAGTGTTGGACTACAAAGAAAGCTGAGTGCAGAAGAATTGATGCTTTTGAAATGTGGTGTTGGAGAAGACTCTTGAGAGTCCCTTGGACTGGAAGGAGATCCAACCAGTCCATCCTAAAGGAGATCAGTCCTGGGTGTTCAATGGAAGGACTGATGTTGAAGCTGAAACTCCAACACTTTGGCCACGTGATGTGAAGAGCTGACTCATTTCAAAAGACTCTGATGCTGGGAAAGACTGAGGGCAGGAGGAGAAGGGGACGACAGAGGATGAGATGGTTGGATGGCATCACCAACTCGATGGTCATGGGTTTGGGTGAACTCCGGGAGTTGGTGATGGACACAGAGGCCTGGTGTGCTGCGGTCCACGGGGTCTCGAAGAGTTGGACACAACTAAGCAACTGAACTGAACTGACTGTCATAGATCCTGAAGCCTTAAAATTTAACTATGTGACTCAGCTTTTAGCTTTTCAACAGACATTACCGGGAGGTTAACTCCTGACCCAGCCTTTGAGTTAAACAAGCCGCTGTTTGAGCCAGGAACCAAGATGAGCCTGAGAATCTAGGTGGGCTTGCTTCTGCTGACTCTCAAAGTCCTGAGTCTGCCATTTGACCCTTAAGACAGCGCCTTCCTGTCCTGGACTCATTCCTATGCTGCATTCCACAATCCATCTAATTTCTGGGTCTGCAGAGCACTCCCCTCCTCTTCAACTGAAGACTTCCCACGTGGGTTTCTCCGCTTCAAGGAAAAGGACTTTCTTCAACTCTGTGATGACATCTAACAATGCTAAGATGGATTGATGTAACTATGGACCTAATGTAACTTTTAATTTTGATTAGATTTTAACTCGGTTTAATGACTATTTTGCCTTACATCTGTAACTGTAAAATGGGGTTTGTTTCTAACCATCTGAAAGCTTTTAGGTTAAAAATGGTTGTCCAAGCTCCTACGAGTGCCACAACCTCTTCCAACTATTACTTGGGGCCTCTGGATCAGAGACCCTCAATATGAGGGTTAGGAGAATATGTTGCCTCAACAATTTAGGGACAGTGTCCCATCTCAGCAGGAAGTAGTTATGGAATGAAAACAACACCCCTTTCCCTTGGCAACATAATTCTCCTATAAGAAAAGGGGGGAACGAGAGAGTCAATTCCTAGGCAGGTTGATAAGAAGTCCAGGGTCCCCGAGGAAGAGAAAGGGGTCTGGGGCTCTCAAGGAGGAGATAGGGGTCTGGAATTCTCAAGGAGGAGGAAAGGACAAACATCTTTTTTTCTCTACATTCCTTAGTCTCAGTGAAATAAAACATTTTTTTTCTTTAAGCCTGGAACTGATGGTTACACAACAAACAACTCAGTTTAAACTCTGTACTCAGAATTATATGGGCTTTGCTCAGCTCAGTAGGTAAAGCATCTGCCTGAAATGCAGGAGACCGGGGTTCGATTCCTGGGTCAGGAAGATGCACTGGAGAAGGAAATGGCAATCCACTCCAGTACTCTTGTCTGGAAAATCCCATGGACAGAGGAGCCTGGCGGGCTACAGTCCATGGGGTTATAAAAGTGGGACACTCTACTTAGTGATTAAACCACCAAGGATTATATAACAACAATGTATCCTGCTTAAGGACAGTTTCTCCTTCCTGAAAACCTTCTGGCTAATCCCGTTATCTTAAAATGTAAATTATGGGAGTGGGTCTAGTTAGATCTTTACAACCTCCAGACATTCTTTCGATTTATTGTAATAACTAATTAAAAAATATATAACTCCCTTGCTAACACTAGTGAGGGGGGCATTCTCCATCCCCCTTCTGATGTCTATATCAGAAGCTTTCTCTGTCCCTTTTCTTACTTTAATAAAACTCTGCTACACACACACACACAAAGGAAATACACTTAAATATAAATAATGAACCAAGTCATAATTAAAATTTTTAAATATCTTGAATGAACACTAAAGTAATACATATCAAAACTTTTGGATGTCACTGAAGAAAAAAGAAAACCCCTAGAAATGAAAAATATAGCCATTTAAATTGCAACTTTATGGATGTAATAAACACACCAGACACTACTGGAGAATCAATTCATCTGAAAATAAAGTGGAAGAAGTCATTCAGAAAGAAGCACGAGAGATGAAGAGATGAAAAATATGAAATAACAGTTAAGAGATGTTAGAAACACATGGTCCAATATAATCCTGATAAAAGATTAGGGAGAAGAGAAAAGTATAGGGGAAAGCCAACAAACCAGGAAATGACAATAAATCAGGAAATTTCCACAACTGAAATCTAAAGGTTGAAGTAGCATATTGAGAGCCAAACAGGATAAATTAAAATAAATTCCCTGGATATATAACGGTAAAAATGGCTAATAATTAAATACAACTGAAAAACCTTAGAACAATCAAGGGAAAACTGATTGCCTACAGAAGGAAAAACTGTTACACTGGCAATAGATTTTCCATCAATAACAACAGATACCAGAAGGATAACTAGATACAGTATCATTCAAGGAAAGCAAAAGGATGACAGTTTCAGGAAAATCTAAAAAAGCTTACCAGGTCAACATCTGATGAAAGAATAATTTGAGAAATTGATCTCCAGAAGGAAAAAGTAGGCAAAGGAATCAATAAACATATAGGTAAATATGAACAAGCATGAACTCTAAAATATTAGCACTGATTATGGTAATAATGACTACTTAATAAAGTTGGTTAAAAACAAGTTGGAAATAAAATATTAGCCAACAAAATCACAGAGAATGGAGAAATCAGAATTAAAGCATTCTTAACAGTTCTTATACTGTTTGAGAGAAGGTAAAAAAACTGTACACTTCAGCAGCCCAATTAAGCATGTTAAAAACTTAAAGGTCATCACTGAAACAAATAGCTGAAATTAATCCAACTATGTCAACAAGTCACAATAAAAGGACTCTATTAAATTCACCCACTAAAAAGCAAATGTATTTAACTGAATTAACAAAACAAAATCTAGCTATATGCTATAAAAAGAAAAAATATATCCAAAATACTATGGGAGAAAAATAAGGGATGGAGAAAGATATACCGAGAAAATGCTAAGAGCAAAGAAAGCTGATATATATATAAATATCAGATGAAATGGACTTTATGGTAAAAATGACTTTTTAGGGATAAAAATAATCATACTGACATAAGGCACAGTGCATCTGGAGGTTATAAGAATCCTGAATCTATATACATTTAACAACCTTCAGATCAGATCAGATCAGATCAGTCACTCAGTCGTGTCCATTCTTTGCGACCCCATGAATCGCAACATGCCAGGCCTCCCTGTCCATCACCAACTCCTGGAGTTCACTCAGACTCACGTCCATCGAGTCAGTGATGCCAGCCAGCCATCTCATCCTCTGTCGTCCGCTTCTCCTCCTGCCCCCAATCCGTCCCAGCATCAGAGTCTTTTCCAATGAGTCAACTCTTCACATGAGGTGGCCAAAGTACTGGAGTTTCAGCTTTAGCATCATTCCTTCCAAAGAAATCCCAGGGCTGATCTCCTTCAGAATGGACTGGTTGGATCTCCTTGCAGTCCAAGGGACTCTCCAACATCACAGTTCAAAAACATCAATTCTTCGGCGCTCAGCCTTCTTCACAGTCCAACTCTCACATCCATACATGACCACAGGAAAAACCATAGCCTTGACTATTTTGTTGGCAAAGTAACGTCTCTGCTTTTGAATATGCTATCTAGGTTGGTCATAACTTTCCTTCCAAAGAGTAAGCGTCTTTTAATTTCATGGCTGCAGTCACCATCTGCAGTGATTTTGGAGCCCAGAAAAATAAAGTCTGACACTGTTTCCACCGTTTCCCCATCTATTTCCCATGAAGTGGTGGGACCGGATGCATGATCTTCGTTTTCTGAATGTTGAGCTTTAAGCCAACTTTTTCACTCTCCACTTTCACTTTCATCAAAAGGCTTTGAAGTTCCTCTTCACTTTCTGCCATAAGGGTAGTGTTATCTGCACATCTGAGGTTATTGATATTTCTCCTGGCAGTCTTGATTCCAGCTTGTGTTTCTTCCAGTCCAGCGATTCTCATGATGTATTCTGCACAGAAGTTAAATAAACAGGGTGACAATATACAGCCTTGACAAACTCCTTTTCCGATTTGGAACCAGTCTGTTGTTCCATGTCCAGTTCTAACTGTTGCTTCCTGACCTGCATACAAATTTCTCAAGAGGCAGGTCAGGTGGTCTGGTATTCCCATCTCTTTCAGAATTTTCCACAGTTTATTGTGATCCACACAGTCAAAGGCTTTGGTGTAGTCAATAAAGCAGAAACAGATGGTTTTCTGGAACTTTCTTGCTTTTTCTATGATCCAGCGGGTGTTGGCAATTTGATCTCTGGTTCCTCTGCCTTTTCTAAAACCAGCTTGAACATCAGGAAGTTCACGGTTCACGTATTGCTGAAGCCTAGCTTGAAGAATTTTGAGCATTACTTTACTAGCATGTGAGATGAGTGCAATTGTGCGATAGTTTGAGCATTCTTTGGCATTGCCTTTCTTTAGGATTGGAATGAAAACTGACCTTTTCCAGTCCTGTGGCCACTGCTGAGTTTTCCAAATTTGCTGGCATATTGAGTGCAGCACTTTCACAGCATCATCTTTCAGGATTTGGAATAGCTCAACTGGAATTCCATCACCTCCACTAGCTTTGTTCGTAGTGATGCTTTGTAAGGCCCACTTGACTTCACATTCCAGGATGTCTGGCTCTAGGTCAGTGATCACACCATCGTGATTATCTGGGTCGTGAAGATTTTTTTTGTACAGTTCTTCTGTGTATTCTTGCCATCTCTTTTTAACATCTTCTGCTTCTGTTAGGCCCATACCATTTCTGTCCTTTATCGAGCTCATCTTTGCATGAAATGTCCCTTTGGTATCTCTGATTTTCTTGAAGAGAATCCTAGTCTTTCCCATTCTGTTGTTTTCCTCTATTTCTTTGCATTGATCGCTGAAGAAGGCTTTCTTATCTCTTCTTGCTATTCTTTGGAACTCTGCATTCAGATGTTTATATCTTTCCTTTTCTCCTTTGCTTTTTGCTTCTCTTCTTTTCACAGCTATTTGTAAGGCCTCCCCAGACAGCCATTTTGCTTTTTTGCATTTCTTTTCCATGGGAATGGTCTTGATCCCTGTCTCCTGTACAATGTCACAAACCTCATTCCACAGTTCATCAGGCACTCTATTTATCAGATCTAGGCCCTTAAATCTATTTCTCACTTCCACTGTATAATCATAAGGGATTTGATTTAGGTCATACCTGAATGGTCTAGTGATTTTCCCTACTTTCTTCAATTTAAGTCTGAATTTGGCAATAAGGAGTTCATTATCTGAGCCACAGTCAGCTCCTGGTCTTGTTTTTGCTGACTGTATAAAGCTTCTCCATCTTTGGCTGCAAAGAATATAATCAATCTGATTTTGGTGTTGACCATCTGGTGATGTCCATGTATAGAGTCTTCTCTTGTGTTGTTGGAAGAGGGTGTTTGTTATGACCAGTGCATTTTCTTGGCAAAACTCTATTAGTCTTTGCCCTGCTTCATTCCGTATTCCAAGGCCAAATTTGCCTGTTACTCCGGGTGTTTCTTGACTTACTACTTTTGCATTCTAGTCCCCTATAATGAAAAGGACATCTTTTTTGGGTGTTAGTTCTAAAAGGTCTTGTAGGTCTTCATAGAACCGTTCGATTCAGCTTCTTCAGTGTTACTGGTTGGGGCATAGACTTGGATTACTTTGATATTGAATGGTTTTCCTTGGAAACAAACAGAGATCATTCTGTCGTTTTTGAGATTGCATCTAAGTACTGCATTTCAGACTCTTTTGTTGACCATGATAGCCACTCCATTTCTTCTGAGGGATTCCTGCCTGCAGTAGTAGATATAATGGTCATCTGAGTTAAATTCACCCATTCCAGTCCATTTCAGTTCGCTGATTCCTAGAATGTCGACATTCACTCTTGCCATCTCTTGTTTGACCACTTCCAATTTGCCTTGATTCATGGACCTGACATTCCAGGTTCCTATGCAATATTGCTCTTTACAGCATTGGACCTTGCTTCTATCACCAGTCACATCCACAGCTGGGTATTCTTTTTGCTTTGGCTCCTTCCCTTCATTCTTTCTGGAGTTATTTCTCCACTGATCTCCAGTAGCATATTGGGCACCTACTGACCTGGGGAGTTTCTCTTTCAGTATCCTATCATTTTGCCTTTTCATACTGTTCATGGGGTTCTCAAGGCAAGAATACTGAAGTGGTTTGCCATTCCCATCTCCAGTGGACCACATTCTGTCAAATCTCTCCACCATGACCTGCCCGTCTTGGGTTGCCCCACGGGCATGGCTTAGTTTCATTGAGTTAGACAAGGCTGTGGTCCTAGTGTGATTAGATTGACTAGTTTTCTGTGAGTATGGTTTCAGTGTGTTTGCCCTCTGATGCCCTCTTGCAACACCTACCGTCTTACTTGGGTTTCTCTTACCTTGGGCGTGGGGTATCTCTTCACGGCTGCTCCAGCAAAGCGCAGCCATTGCTCTTTACCTTGGACGAGGGGTATCTCCTCACAGCCCGCCCTTCCTGACCTTCAGTGTGGGATAGCTCCTCTAGGCCCTCCTGTGCCCGCGCAGAAAACAAATCAAAACTATAAGGAGGTATCACCTTACACCAGTTACAATGATCATCATCAAAAAATCTACAAACAATAAATGCTGGAGAGGGTACAAAGAAAAGGGAAGTCTCCTACACTGTTGCTGGGGATGTAAGTTGGTGCAACCACTATAGAGAACAGTATGGAAGTTCTTTGAAACACTAAAAACAAAACAATCATTATGATCCAGCAATCCTACTCCTGGGTATATACTCAGAGTAAAACAGTTTAAAAAGACACATGTATCCCAAAGTTCATTGCAGCACTATTTACAATAGCTATGACATGGACGTAACCTAAATGTCCATTAACAGAGGAATGGATAAAGAAGATGTGTACACATATATACAATGGAATATTACTTGGTCATGAAAAAGAACAAAATAATGCCATTTACAGCAATATGGATGGAACTAAAGATTGTCATACTGAGTGAAGTAAGTCATACTGAGAAAGACAAATATCACATGATATCACTTATATGTGGAATCTTTAAAAAGGTGGGGAGGGGGTACAAATGACCTTATTTACGAAACAGAAGTAGAGTTACACATGTAGAAAACAGACATATGGTTATGTTACCAGCAGTTACAGGGTCGGGAGAGATAAATTGGGAGATTGGGACTGACATATACACACTGCTATATATAAAATAGAAAACTAATAAGAACCTACTGTATAGCACAAGGAACTCTACTCAATACTCTGTAATGGCCTAAACAAGGGAAGAATCTTAAAAAAAAAGTGGATATAAGGCTCTTGAGAGTCCCTCAGACTGCAAGGAGATCAAACTAGTCAATCTTAAGGGAAATCAACCCTGAACATTCATTAGAATGACCGTTGCTGAAGCTCCAATACTTTGGCCACCTGATATGAAGAGCTGACTCACTGGAAAAAGACCCTGATGCTGGGCAAGATTGAAGAAAAAAGGAGAAGGGGGTGGCCAAGGATGAAATGGTTAGGTAGCATCACCAACTCAATGGACATGAATTAGAGCAAACTTCAGGAGATAGTGGAGGACAGAGGTGTCTCGCGTGCGGCAGTCCCTGGGGTCGCAAAGAGTCAGACATGACTTAGCAACTGAACAATGGTAACTGATTCACTCTGCTGTACCCCTGACACTATAATAAAAAAAAATTTTTAAGAGATATAAAATCTAAAGAGACTTAAATATTAATGAAATTGAATATGAAATTAAAAAAAAAATCTACCCACACAAAAATATGTCAAGCAAGGTGGTTCTACAGGTAAGTTTCATCAAGACTTTATGGAACTGATAACCCCATCTGGTACAAAACGTTCCAGACATTAGAAAGGAAAGGAAAGCATTTCATATCCTTTTATGACATCACTATAAGCTTTATACAAAACATATAAGAACAGTATGACAAACACTAAATTTGAGCTTACCTTGCCTGTTACCTATGCCAAGTAAAATTTTATAGTAAGCTCTGATAACTCTTTCAATGTCATAGTTTTCTCTGGATTTATACTTGAACAACATATCTGAGTTTATATAAATCTGATTGGTTTTGATGGTATTCTCTCACAAAAATGAGATACTTGCGGGGGAAAAAAGCATTTTTTAGAGCTCTTTGTCTGTGGAGTCCTAATATCTATCTCAGTAAAAATAATTAGGGACTTCCCTGGCAGCCAGTGGTTAAGACTCTGTGCTTCAGCTACAGGGGGCACAGGTCCAACCCCTGGTTGGGGAACTTGCATGCTGCAACATCACAGTCAAAAATAAATAAATAAATAATAAAAATAGTCAAGTTTATATTTTGTAATCCACAAGAACAACAAAGTCCTTAATATTGTTAAGGTCACATTTAGATCATTATTAAGCATTAAGGCTTCTATAAGAATAAAATAAATGCTCTCTCATAAAAAAAGACTAGTATAATAAAAAAAAATCATATGACTAACCTGAATTATAATCACAAATTTTAAAATTCTAAATTAAGGAGTAAAAAGCTAAGTCAAACAAAATATTAAAGATTAAAATATATCATAGGCATGTAGAATAGTAGAAAAACTCCTAATGCAATTCATCTCATCAGTGAATGAACAGAAACAAAATCATACAGTCACTTCTACAGATAAAAGAAATTATCAATAAAATCTAATACAAATTCATGATTAAAAACCCAGAAAACTAAGAAGAGAATTTTTTAGCTTATTAAAAGCCTATAATAAATGTAGTATTTAATGGTAAAATATTGTGATTCCCTCTAAAGACAAGAATAAGACAGGAATGCCTCTTATTAATATTTTAATAAACACTGTATTAAAGATGCTAAAAACTACAATAAGAACAAATGAGGATAATGAAAAAGAATGAAAACTGTTATTTTAAAATGACATGACTGTCTAGGAAGAACTACTAAGAAACACAGACAAACTATTAGAAGAGATAAGACTTTGGCAAATTTGTTAGATACAAAATCAAACAATAGCAACAACAAATTAGAAAATGAAAACTTGAAAACAATCTTATTTACAATAACAAATCCTGTAAAGTAGTTAAGGATAACAAAAGATATTTAATACTTAAGTGGAAAATTACATATCTTAATTAAAAGATTTAAAAACATCTACCTGGAAAGATAAAGTTGGACCATAAAGAAAGCTGAGCACTGAAGAATTGATGCTTTTGAACTGTGGTGTTGGAGAAGACTCTTGAGAGTCCCTTGGACTGTAAGGAGATCAAACCAGTCCATCCTAAAGGAGACCAGTCCTGAATATTCATTGGAAGGACTGATGCTGAAGCTGAAACTCCAATACTTTGACCACCTGATGTGAAGAACTGACTCATTGGAAAGGACCCTGATGCTGGGAAAGATTGAAGGCAGGAGGAGAAGGGAACAACAGAGGATAAGATGGTTGGATGGCATCGCCGATTCAATGGACATGAGTTTGAGCAAGCTCGAGGAGATAGTGATGGACAGGGAAGCCTGGTGTGCTGCAGTCCACGCAGTCGCAAAGAGTCTGACACAACTAAGCAACTAGACTGAACTAAACTGAAAAGACAAGCCACATTCATAGATGGGAACACAATTTTATAATTATGCTGATTCTCACAATCTGTAAATTTACTTTAATGGAAACAAATAGTTTTTGTTGACCCTGACAAAGTGTGTCTAAAATCCACATGGAAGAGTAAAGGGCCAAAAACATTAAAGGTGATTTTAAAGAAGAATAAGAACAAAGGATTTGTTTCACCTGATAGAGAAACAAACATATAAAGCTATAGTAATGGAAATGATATGAGATTAGTATAAGGATAGATATAATTTCATGCAAAGATCAGCACAATAAAGGACAGAAAAGGTATGGACCTAACAGAAGCAGAAGATATTAAGAAGAGGTGGTAAGAATACACAGCAGAATTATCCAAAACATACCTCAACGACCCAGATAACCACAATAATCTGCCTGCCAAAGCAGGAGACATGGGTTTGATCCCTGATCCAGGAAGATCCCACACGAACAATTAAGCACGTGTATCACAACTACTGAGTCTGTGCTCCAGAACCTTGGAACAGCAATACTGAGCCCAGGAGCTGCAACTTCTGAAGCCTGCGAGTCCTACAACCCATGTTCCACAACAAGAGAAGCCATAGCAATGAGACATCCAAGCGCTGCAACTAGAAAGCAGACCCCCATCACTATAACTAGAGAAAAGCCCGAGCAGCAAAGAGTATCTGCTGCTGCTAAGTCGCTTCAGTCGTGTCCGACTCTGTGCGACCCCATGGACTGCAGCCCACCAGGCTCCTCTGCCCATGGATTTTCCAGGCAAGAGTACTGGAGTGGGGTGCCACTGCCTTCTCCAAAAGAATACCTAGCAAAGCCTAAATAAAAAAAAAAATTTTTTTAAACTGATAAATGGATATGTACCACATCATCCATAACACGGCAGATAATGTTTGATTGCCTTTCTTTTGCAGCCATTCATGGTCATTACCAAGATCCATCAGTTTGTTAAAGGTTACAGGATAGTAATATTCTAACTACAACACTCTTCCTTTTTTACCTAGGATTTCTCTATTAAAAACTTCCCCTAATGGGGGAGGGGTGGGAGGGAGGCTCAAGAGGGAGCAGATATATACATAGTTATGGCTGATTCCAGTTGCATGGCAGAAAACAACACAATATAGTAAAGCAAGAAAAATAAAAACTTCCCCTCAACTAGTTGAGTATGCAGAGATTCAGTTCATATGGGAAAGAAGAGATAAACATATAATGCTTTATTGTTTCTATTTGTTACTTTCGATTTGAATTGTTTCCCTACCCAGCACTCTCTAAAAATTACCAAAGAGGTTTAAAATTTGTTCAAAAGTATCATGATGAATTTGGGGATTTAAACATATTTTATTTGCTTCAATTCACTGCAGTTCTTATCCATCTTGAAATTCCTAGAGTCCCATCTATGGTCACTGGGAACCTTTTCAAGTTGAATCCTGAGTCCTTTACACAAGACCCAAGTAGTCTTTGAGAATGTTCTTGCTTTTGATTATGACAAGACATCCAACCAAAAAAAAAAAAAGACATCCAAGATCATTTTGCACACATTTTACTCCAGATTTGAAATGAGCCAATGTGAAATCAGAGTTCCTTTTAATGAAAAATGCTATTTTAGAGGAAAATGTTGTTTATTAATAGAAAATACAATCTAGGAAGCCCAGTTGACCATTGCTACTAGCTTTATCTTTTTTTCTAGATTCTTTCAGTGGACAGAGCTAACAAATACATTTTTTAAGAAAAAAATTCATCATGAAATCATGCTAATACTTTCGATCCAAAATCAGGACTAAGAGGGATTTTACTCAATATTCAATTTTACATCAGTATCTCCCCTGTCACGCTGAAAATCCTGGCTCTCAGAGAAACCAGCATAAATATTCATCTGCTTTATCCCACAACACACATAACAGTCTCAGAATAACAACACTAACATTTCCATTAACAAGATTTCTAAAAAGTTTTACAGATACCTTTGTCTTTAAAACGCAACCAAATTGGGATGCATAGTTAAACTACTGGATTGTAAAATCACATGAAATAGTTCCTCCTTGTGTGATTATCCCACCAATTCTATAGACAACTAGATTCAATTGTTTCATTTTGTTCTCAATTTTTATGAGAAATAATTTTTTGTAATTACTTTGAGTTTTAAAATTACATAAAATATCTGCATGATTGCAGTCCCTCTCCCTATATCAACCATTTATCTTTCATTTTTTAAAAAAACATAAGCACATATGAATGCTTAATAGCACTTATTCATAATTTTCTCTACTTTTTTCATTTAACAATATATCCTGGGAAATATCACAACAGACATATTCTGTATTATACAGAAACATTCCTAAATCTTTTCTTACAACTCTGCAGCACTCCATGGAATAAATGATACAATTTATGGTATAGTATAATTTATTCCATCTATTCCCTGCTGATGGACGTTTGGACTGATTTCCCTCTTTTGCTATTACAAATAGTGCTACCGTGAATAACCTTGAACATACATACGTCTTTTCATATCTTTATCAGTATTATTTTAGAAGTAGAATTCTAAAAGTAGGAATATTTCAAAGGGTAAATATATGTGTGCAATTTTGTTAGCTACTGTCAAATTTCATTCTGTAAGGGTTGTGCTATTTTTAAATTCTACCACCAATGTATAAGAGCCTATTTCCCCACAGCTTCACAAACAGAATATACTATCAACTTTTTTGGACTTCTGCTATCCTGATGGGTGAAAAACGGTATCTCAGTGTAGTTTTAGTTGGTCTTTCTCTTCTTATGAGTGAGGCTGAGCATTTCTTCCTATGGTTAAGTCACCTACACTCTCTTATTCTGTGGTGTGTGTCTATCCCATTTTTCTATAGGGTTATTAATGTACCTACTCTCTATTTTTAGGCATTCTTTATATATATATTGGAATACTAATGTTATATCTCTAACCTAATTTGCAAACATTTTTTCCACTTTATTATATATTGAGACTGTTTTAGAATAAATTCTCGGCTTAGAGATTTTTAAGGCACAAAGAGAACATGATTTCCAGTCCAAAAGTACTCAAGGGTGAAGAATTTCCTTGGAAATATTTCTACCTTCCACTCAAAATCAAAATGCCTTTTCTAACTAGAAGATTTTCATTTTTCTAATTCTCCTTTTCAAGGGCTCAAGTTTTTATCTCCTGTCTCCCAACTTAACACCTGTTGAAACCACGTGATCTTGGCCATTAGGAAACAAGTGTTCTCATAACAGATGTAACTTCCAGCGTTTCATATCTCTTAGAATTTGTGTCTCTGGAACTTCTCTCAATTTCTTACAGGACTACCACATAAAGAATATGTTATTTCCCCTTTAGGAATTCAAAGCAGTAGCCCTAAAGTTTTTTTGACCGCTGAATTGAGCAATGTTTAAGGAAATGTTTATATGTTACAGATCCAGCATCTTCAAGTTTTCTGAACCAAGAATTCTTTTTGAGAAATGTTAATCACCATATGCTAGATACAGAAGTCTTCCAACTTTGTTTTGCTACTTATTGTATAAATTTTAAATACAAATGTAAAACACACTCACTAGTGGAAAAATGAAACAAAATAGAAAACAAAAAGCTTCCTTGTTCCTTGTGGCTTCATTACTACCACTTATTTTTGGTGATTTCAGCTTTTGTGCTGGACCATTTAGTTTGCACCATGAAATGCTCTAAGCAGCTACATGAAACTTACCCTCTATAAAGTGCTGCGGCTACCACCGGCTTGGATACCAGTTTCACTCTCAAGAAGCTCGGTTTTATTGGGAAAACAGAGGAAAGAATTGGCATTTGCAGATAATTAGTTGTATGAGACAGTTTAGGAGTCCAGACAACAAATGTTAATAAAGTTGAAAGGAAAGAACTTCATGGGCTGGAGTTATACAGTGAAGAAATTAAGGAGGAGGTAGTCAATACTGAAAAAATCTGAAAGCAGCCCCACAGAGGATGTGGAGGAGGCAGGAGAACATTACAGAGATAGATTTAAAAGAAATGCAGAAAGGACAAGTTCATTAAGCAAAGTGGTGCCTCCCTCCCCACAATGAACCCTTTGTTTCTTCAATACCCTGGTCAGGCTTAGCTCTCATTTTACATTTGTCATTAACTGCCATTTGAAAAAAGAAATAAGACTTTGAATGCAGCTTTAAAAGCTATAAGGCCATCCAACTGCTTGGGCCAACCTGGTTAATATGACAGTTAATTTATGAGATACAAAATGGTTTGAGCATCTCTCTGCATCTGGAGGAGTGAAAAATTAGGTTATGGAGTCAAGAGGTCAGAACTAGTACTAGGAATCGCACTTGGACTTTTATTCAAATTCTGGCATCTCCAACACGTGACTGCATCCCACCTCTAACCTTCTCTTTTGGGCCTTTAGCTGTGGGGAAGAGTTGGGGGTTGGGAGTGGGGAGTGTTGCTACATATGTATTATACAGACCTAGATTTTTAAAGGGTCAAGGTGATATATCTGACAATAATATACAATCTTGATGTACTCCTTTCCCAATGTGGAACCAGTTCTAACTGTTGCTTCTTGACCAGCATATAGATTTCTCCAGAGGCAGGTAAGGTGGTCTGGTATTCCCATTTCTTTAAGAATTCCCCATAGTTTGTTGTGATCCACACAGTAAAAAGCTTTGGCATAGTCAATAAAGCAGATGTTTTTCTGGAACTCTCTTGCTTTTCCTACGATCCAACGGATGCTGGTCATTTGATCTCTGGTTCCTCTGCCTTTTCTAAATCCAGCTTGATCATCTGGAAGTTCTTGGTTCACTTTGAAGCCTCACTTGGAGAATTTTGAGCATTACCTTGCTAGCATGTGAGATGAGTGCAACTGTGTAGTAGTTGGAACATTCTTTGGCATTATTTTTCTTTGGGATTAGAATGAACACTGACCTTTTCCAGTCCTGTAGCCACTGCTGAGTTTTCCAAATTTGTTGGCATATTGAATGCAGCAATTTAACAGCACCATCTTTTAGGACTTGAGATAGTTCAGATGGAATTCCATCACCTCCACTAGCTTTGTTCGCAGTGATGCTTCCTAAGGCCCACTTGACTTCAGACTCCAGTATGTCTAGCTCTAGGTGAGTAATCACACCATCATGGTTATCCGGGTCATGAAGATCTTTTTTTATAGTTCTTCTGTGTATTCTTGGCACCTCTTCTTAATAGCTTCTGCTTCTGTTGGGTCCATACCGTTTCTGTCCTTTAATTGTTCCCATCTTTGCAAGAAATGTTCCTTGGTATCTCTAATTTTCCTGAAGAGATCGCTAGTCTTTCCCATTCTATTGTTTTCCTCTATTTCTTTGCATTGATGACTGAGGAAGACTGTCTTATCTCTCCTTGCTATTCTTTGAACCTCTGCATTCAGATGGGTGTATCTTTCCTTTTCTCCTTTGCCTTTCACTTTTCTTCTTTTCTCAGCTATTTGTAAGGCCTCCTCAGACAACCATTTTGCCTTTGTTTCTCTTAGGTATGGTTTTGATCACTGCCTTCTATATAATGTCATGAACCTCTGTCCATAGTTCTTCAGCACTCTATCAGACCTAATCCCTTCAATCTATTTGTCACTTCCACTGTATAATCATGAGATTCGATTTAGGTCACACCTGAATGGTCTAGTGGTTTTCCCTACTTTCTTCAATATAAGTCTGAATTTTGCAATAATTCAGACCTATGAATTCTGATTCATAATCTGAGCTCATGAGGAGTTCATGATCTGAGCCACAGTCAGCTCCTGGTCTTGTTTTTGCTGACTCTATAGAGCTTCTCCATTTTTGGCACAAAGAATATAATCAATCTGATTTCGGTATTGACCATCTGGTGATGTCCATGTGTAGAGTCATCTCTTCTGTTGTTGGAAGAGGGTGTTCACTATGACCAGTATATTCTCTTGGCAAAACTGTTAGCCTTTCTCCTGCTTCATTTTGTACTCCAAGGCCAAACCTGCCTGTTACTCCAGGTATCTCTTGACTTTCTACTTTCGCATTCCAGTCCCATGTGATGAAAAGGACATCTTTTTTTGGTGTTAGTTCTAGAAGGTCTTGTAGGTGTTCATGGAATCATTCAACCTCAGCTTCTTTGGCATTTGTGGTTGAGGCATAGTTTGGATTTCTGTGATACTGAATGGTTTGCTTTAGAGACAAACAGAGATCATTCTGTCATTTTTGAGACTGCACCCAAGTACTGCATTTCAGACTCTTTTGTTGTGTTTCTTCTAAGGAATTCTTGCCCACAGTAGTAGATATAATGGTCAACTGAATTAAATTCGCCCACTCCAGTCCATTTTAGTTCACTGATTCCTAAAATGTTGATGTTCACTCTTGCCATCTCCTGTTTGAGCACTTCCAATTTACCTTGATTCATGGACCTAACATTCCAGGTTCCTATGCAATATTGTTCTTTACAGCATTGGACTTTACTTCCATCACCAGTCATATCCACAACTGGATGTTGTTTTTGCTTTGGCTCCATCTCTTCATTCTTTCTGGAGTTATTTCTCCACTCTTCTCCAGTAGCATATTGGGCACCTACCGACTTGGGGAGTTCATTTTTCAGAGTCATATCTTTTTGCCTTTTCATACTGTTCGTGAGGTTCTCAAGGCAAAAACATTGAAATGGTTTGCCATTCACTTCTCCAGTGGACCATGTTTTGTCAGAACTCTCCATCGTGATCCATCCATCTTGGGTGGCCCTACACGGCATGGCTCACAATTTCATTGAGTTAGACAAGACTGTATACTGTCACCCTGTTTATTTAACTTATATCCAGAGAACATCATGTGAAAAGTCGGGCTGGATGAAGCACAAGCTGGAATCAAGATTGCTGGAAGAAATATCAATAACCTCAGATACACAGATGACACCACTATTATGGCAGAAAGCAAAGAGGAACTGAAGAGCCTTGTGATGAAAGAGGAGAGTGAAAAAGTTGGCTTAAAACGCAACATTCAAAAAACGAAGATCATGGCATTTATCCCATCACTTCATGGCAAATAGATGGGGAAACAGTGGAAACAGTGAGAGACTTTATTTTCTTGGGCTCCAAAATCACTGCAGATGGTGACTGCAGCCATGAATTTAAAAGATGCTTGCTCCTTGACAGAAAAGTTATGACAAACCTAGACAGCATATTAAAAAGCAGAGACATTACTTTGCCAACAAAGGTCTGTCTAGTCAAAGCTATGGCTTTTCCAGTAGTCATGTATGGATGTGAGAGTTGGACTGTAAAGAAAGCTGAGTGCCAAAGAATTGATGCTTTTGAACTGTGGTACTGGAGAAGACTCTTGAGAGTCCCTTGGACTGCAAGGAGATCAAACCATTCAATACTAAAGGAAATCAGCCCTGAATAGTCACTGGAAGGACTGATGCTGAAGCTGAAACTCCAATACTTTGGCCACCTGATGCAAAGAACTGATTCATTAGAAAAAACCCTGATCCTGGAAAAGATTGAAGGCTGGAGGAGAAGGGGATGACAGAGGACGAGATGCTTGGATGGCATCACCAACTTGATGGACGTGTGTTTGAGCAAGCTCTGGGACTTGCTGATAGACAGGGAAGCCTGGCATTCTGTAGTCCATGGGGTTGCAAAGAGTTCAACATGACTGAGTGACTGAACCGAGATATCTGAACCATCTACTATTACATCATTAATAGAGACAGCATCCTCCACTCTGCCCTCATGCGTTATCTGAAAAACACTTCATTTCCTAGGTGTCACTTTATTCTTTAGTTTCTTCATTATTACTTCCTAGCACTCAATGCTAGGTCCGGCTATACATTAGGGAAACAGCAAGTTTAAGACAGAAAATGAATTCTATTGTCCCCTGGACTAACAGGGTTTATCATCATTTAACAGGTAATCAAACAAATATTTAACTGCAAATTGAGATAAGTGCTATGAAGAGAGATATTTAAAATTTATTAATTCGAATATGGTTAGAAGCAATTAACAGAATAATGACTAACAGAATCTTTAAAAACAAAAAAAAAACTCTCATGACAGAAATATGTAAATAGATGGTTCTAAAGCCAGTATAGTAGCTAAACTGTATCATAAAGAAGCTAGTCTTGTCTTTCCCCTCATTTATCCTCTTCAGCATATCGCCTTTTTGTTCCTGTGCATCTCATCTCACTGGTCTAAGCCAGCTGCAGCTCCGACAACAGCTGTAGCTCCAACAACTGTTACTCCAACAATTGTAATCAAGGTAGAAAGAAGTAGACAAGGTCTCCTTACTATCTTTGTCTTTCAGTTCAGTTCAGTCACTCAGTCATGTCTGACTCTTTGCAACCTCATGGACTGCAGCACGCCAGGCTTCCCTGTTCATCACCAACTCCCAGAGTTTATTCAAACTCACGTCCATTGAATCGGTGATGCCATCCAACTATCTCATCCTCTGTCATCCCCTTCTCATCCCGCCTTCAATCTTTCCCAGCACCAGGCACTTTTCAAATGAGTCAGCTCTTCGCATCAGATGGCCAAAGTATTGGAGTTTCAGCTTTAGCATCAGTCCTTCCAATGAACACCCAGGACTGGTTTCCTTTAGGATGGACTGGTTGGATCTCCTTGCAGTCCAAGGGACTCTCAAGAGTCTTCTCCAACACCACAGTTCAAAAGCATCAATCCTTCAGCACTCAGTTTTCTTTACAGTCCAACGCTCACATCCATACATGACCACTGGAAAAACCATAGACTTGACTAGACGGACCTTTGTTGGCAAAGTAATGTCTCTGCTATTTAATATGCTGTCTAGGTTGGTCATAACTTTCCTTCCAAGGAGCAAGTGTCTTTTAATTTCACGGCTGCAGTCACCATTTGCAGTGATTTTGGAGCCCAAGAAAATAAAGTCTGACACTGTTTCCACTGTTTCCCCATCTATTTGCCATGAAGTGATGGGACCAGATGCCATGATCTTAGTTTTCTGAATGCTGAGCTTTAAGCCAACTTTTTAACTCTCCTCTTTTACTTTCATCAAGAGGCTCTTTAGTTCCTCTTCACTTTCTGCCATAAGGGTGGTGTCATCTGCATATCTGAGGTTATTGATATTTCTCCCTACAATGTTGTTTCCAGATTGTGCTTCTTCTAGCCCAGGGTTTATCAGGATGTACTCTGCATATAAGTGAAATAAGCAGGGTGACAATATACAGCCTTGACATACTCCTTTTCCTATTTGCAACCAGTCTGTTGTTCCATGTCCAGTTCTAACTGTTGCTTCCTGACCTGCATACAGATTTCTCAAGAGGCAGATCAGGTGGTCTGGTATTCCCATCTCTTTCAGAATTTTCCAGTTTATTATGATCCACAGTCAAAGCCTTTGGCATAGTCAATAAAGCAGAAATAGATGTTTTTCTGGAACTCTCTTGCTTTTTCGATGATCCAGCAGATGTTGGCAATTTGATCTCTGGTTCCTAATGCCTTTTCTAAAACATGTTTGAACATCTTTATAAGAGAACAAAATCCTTCCCAGAAGCTTTTCCAGCAAACATCTCTTTATGTCTCATTGTCCAGAACTGGGTCAAATGCTTACCTCTAAATCAATCTACATCCAGAGAAAATGGGATTGCCATGCCTGATTTAAACTATTCAGGGCTCATTTCCTAGCACTGAGAGAGGGAGTCCCCTCCCTAAACATGTTGCTGCCCTCACAATATCAAGGTTCGTTAAAACAGATTTATAAAAATGAAATCATTGTTTAGTAGACAATAATTGTGAAAATAAAAATCCACAGGACTCAGTGACTAGGTAAATAACTAGAAAGAAACAAGACTCAAATATCACTCCAAAGTTTTAAGCTTTGGTAACAAAGACAATCATAAGGCCAAGAACAGATAAATAGAGAAGTGGGAAGAAAAGCCTAGCTTTTGAGATAGACAAAAATGAATTCCATTTTCTTCTCTTTCAGTTTGATGTGCAATGACACAGTCTGATAGAAATGGAGGAAAGGACCTGAGAAGAAAAGCTAGCTTAGACACTGGAGTTATCCACAATGAGGTAGAATTTGAAACCACAGGAAAAGGTGGGACCATTGGGAGAGAAAATGAAGAGACAATAGTGACAAGGCCATGAAAATTCTGGTAAATGGCTGTAGTCAGGAGATATTGAAAAGATAATGTTGCCATAAGAAGAAAATAGATGGAGTAATTAATTACAGACATCCAAGAACTAAGGGACTACTACAATCACATAGCAGCTGAGAAGTAAAGTTTCCAAAGGAAAGTAGTGGTTGACATTGTTGAATGTTAATGGAGATGTCAATAAAGACAAAATACTCTTGAACCATTTCAGCGATTGTATCTCATGTGCACTTATTGGATCCCTAACTGTCTAATCTTTCAAGAAGTTTGGAAGGGAAGGCTGGCAGGGGACAGTGGCTAAGTAATCGAACATTTGCAGGCTAAAAGGAGGGAGCCTAGAGAGTGGCAAGACAGTGAAAAAGAAGAATGGTGAGGGGGAGAAAAGGAGGATGTGAAGAGGATGGAGGTCATGACAAGGGTAAGAACCATATTTAAGAGGAGAGATGAAAATGTGAAGAGATGATGGAAGTGGGCAGACAACACGAAATGCTGGAGAGGGGAGGGAAATTAATTTCAAGATACCTAGTGGCTGACAGCAGTAAAGGTAGAGGTCAATGGAAATGATCCCCCAAAAAGCCACAAAAGTCAGGCAAGACAGAGACGATACAGATAAGCACTAAAATTCAAGGATAGCAGGAAAGAAATTTGAAAATTGGAGGCCAACAAATGGAAATGGGACACAAAGATTTGACACTGGCCAAATGGTTAAAATTAATTAGTAAAATATCCATGGGAAGAGTATAACTAGAAAAATTAGAGAACCAACAAAGCATAGGGTGAGAGGGTGAAGGTCAGCAGTGGGGTGAACATTCATTTTACAGAGAGATGTATGTAACCCAGTATTTCCTAAGGAGGGTCCAATGAAGACATCAAAGATAGGGTAGAGTGTAATCCTATTCCAGGGATCCATCACAAGAGAACATAATTGCACTATGGCTGACAGCACACATACCTCCCTTTTTACACTATGCATAAGTTCATGAAAAAGGACTGCATATAGTGAGCTTTTACAAGCCGATATAATTGAATAATTCATACATATGCATAAAAGAACTCATGGACAGTGGACACCAAAAGTGACTGAGAGAGGTGCCATCATAAGATGAAAGCAGGTCATAGAAAGACCACTGAAAATATGTGACTTGAAGAAAGGAGGAAGGGAAGGAGGAAGGAAAGGGAGGTAAGGAAAGATAAAGATGCCAAAGACATCAGACTCCTACCTTCCTATTTCTACATATCATTTTATGCAAGAGCCTGACCTGCCTGCACATGGGCCAACAAAAACTCTGGCAGCTGAAAATGAATGTGTGTGACCCATAATAAGTGTGAATAATATTTAAATAAGGGAACAAACTGTTTCAGTGGCCGTGTAACACCGAGTGGCCACATCAATTATGTTTATGTAAATTCTTTCTTCTTGATCTTGGAATAACCGCTTCCCACTACGGAAATGTCTGTGGAGGTCTTATGAAGTAATTAACCCAGGCAGGCAAATAAATACGCTCATGAAGCAGCAAGACTGACACCAAGAGATACATGTGGTAGAAGGTAGGCATTTAATAGAAGAGAAAATGAGGAAGACAAAGGTTTGCATTTGTCTTCAATGCAAAACAAAAGAAACACTTTAACTCTGAGTTACAGTGAAAACGCAAAGTAAAAAGGACACACAATGAACACAATGTTATACCCCATGTCACTGATAGGTGTTTTATAAGCATTTCACAGGATTTATTGGATATTATGTTCTTCCATATTCATTCAGTCTTAAAGGAAACCTATGATTGTTTCTAGATAACAAATGAAAAAGGTGAGGCTTAGAAAAGTGAAATCACTTGCCTACAAGTAAACAGCCAGGAAATGACAGAAACTGGACTTGAACCTAGATTTTCTGACTGTATGTACCAGTGGTCTACCTAGTTCTTGCAAACAGTCAAACATCTGGACTGAGTGAGCTATGTTTTTGCTCATCAGCAGAAAACTGGAAGGAATGATCTCTAAATAAGATTCCCAAACCATGAGACTCCATGATTCCAACATGCTCACGACCTCTTGAAAGCCCTCTTGACAAAGAAAGAGCTGATCCAATCACTTTGTGTCTGCAGGTATGCATACATGGGTGCCACGTGTGTACTCACCTGCAGGCTGAGGGCAGGTAGGAAGCTGCAGAACCAATACTTAGGACACCAGGAATAAATAATGAATATCAGACTAGACCACTGAATCCTACCTCTGCATGGAAATATTCTTACCTTCCATCAAGTTCCTCTTTGCATAAAACACTTACATTTTCATGGTGTTCAGGAGCCTGCTGTTGGCTTCCAAATGCTCTGGCGCCATACCATGCTGTCACTGTAACTGCCCTCCAGTGAGCCATCAAAATCCCAGCTAGAACATTTTGAATACGGCAGTTTTCTTGCCACCAAAACACTAAATTGCAATATTTTATATTTATCTCTATTTAAATTTTAGTGATACCACATAAATGTTAACACAGTCTTACACTAATACAATCATGGAAAAGTCTTAATAACACCACACATTGGCACAGCCTCCATATGAGTTATGGCCTGCTAAGCAGTCCCAAAGCAAGCTTCTCAAGTCGCTTAGCTCCCCTAAACCAAGCTGTGACATCAAGACGTTTCTTTTCTCCCACGAAATGTGTTTCCAGAAGCAATGGCAAAGTACATACAGAATCATCTGTTCACATTCAGAGTACAGAGAAGATTTCCAAAAAGGGTCTGGAAAAGAGGTTAATAATGTTTGAACCAATTATTTTATAGCTTGAGAAACAAAAAGTGAACTTCAGTAAGTTCTCAAGCCTCTAAAGTCTAATGAGGATAAAGATCTTAACTTGTGCAGGGCTGAAATCACAGCTGTCAATGACAAATTTATAGATTCTTCACCTTTCCAGTAAATGCACAGGCAGTGATTTCCCTGCATGGCTCTGGTCAACAACAGCGAGAGAGGAATGCTCTGGAGTCCACAAGACAAGCAGGGCTTAAACATGGGGCAGGTAAGCAAGAAGGGAAACAAAGGCCTGCAGTGCTCCCAGCCTCTCACCTGCAACAATTCTGGCTTTCCTAACTTTGCCTTTCAATTTACTAAGAAAAGATAGCTAAGTCTTTTAGAATTAGAGAGTATCAGACTGAGATTCTGATTAACCAAAGATAATCGTAGATGAAAGGCAAAGGAAATCTTTTCAAAACAAAGAGTCCAATGATAATGTTCAAAAGAGCCCTTCTACATTATCACAACCCTGGCAAGCAAGCAAGGTAATCCTTAATAGGCACCACACATGTCCCGACAGCAAGAATTTGAATAATGGTTCCTGTTGTAGAAGAACAAATGGTCCTAGGAACAGACTTTCAAAAATGGAACAACTGCAGCTTGAAGACATTTTGACTTTTTTAGGGCGAGTATAATGATATGGTGCTCCTATCTCTTTCTGCATCTACCCTTTGGAGATGCTCATTCCTCTTACCTGATCAGTCTTTGAGCATAAGCCAGACTAACTGAAATTTAAACAACTCTCAACCCAGAGAGTGTGATAACCTGGTGGCACGTTGACTGGTTTCAGGCAACTACAGGAAGGCAAATCTCCCCCAAGAAGGCCCTCCTTGGTCAGGTTCATTATTTATTCATCACCAGATGAAGCTTCTCTGCTAAAAGGATCAACTCTTGGAGTTCACTCCCCGTCCTCTCAGCTACTTATGGTTGTGTAACTTCTAATTAGCTTTGACTAAAACAGAGAATGTGACCTAAAATATGTTATGAAATGTCCATACATATAAGATGAGGGGGAAGAGAGAGTCACCGATGGTGACAACAAGGGTAAAAATTCTTATCTAGTTAGAATAAAGGCAGAATCAAATTCTTACTCTAGTTTCAATGAGATTACACTAAGCTGTGGATAGAGACGTGCGTGAGTTCAAACCTATCCTTCCTCCAGGCCAATCAGGCCAAGAGTAAAGCTAGACTTCACTTGAAGGGTCCAAAGGATCCTGGCCAATGTGACGACCATCCATGCTGCTCACCTGGAAAAGGCAGCCCCCAGCACAAATGCCGCATACTCCTTCACCAGGGGTTCTGTACTGTTGAGCCCGTTGATCACCACCTGAAGGCCACCAAAGGAAAGCAGGTCCTGTGCATTATCCATCTGGAACAGAGGCACTGCTTAGTATAGTATAGACATCAAGGTAAGAATTTCTTTTGTTAACTATTCAAGAACAAACTAAAAAAATTAAGTAAAATGTATTGGTGGCCTTTTTGACTAATTAGGAAAGGGTCTGTAAGAACCAACTAAATTTTGAAACAATCTTACATTTGAGAATTCCCAATTCATCTACCATGATTTATGAGTACCTGCGTGAGAACTGGCAAAAATGTCACCTAGCAATTGCTTATGCCAAACATGTCCTAGAAAATTCTACTACCATAATGAGTCACAAGCTTACTCATAATGTACAAGCTGTTAACACCAAGATCTGGTGTCATCGGCACTATTAAATGACACTATGCTTCTTGGTGATGTCCAGCCTCAGTGGGGGCAGTGGAGGCAGCAGACACTTTAAAATGCTGCTTTTTAATTAGAAATCAGGGACTATAAAAGGAACTCTGTTGCAGGCGGAGGGCTGGAAAAATGCTAGAAGAAGAATAACAATAGTATGCTTCTCTTTCCACTTACCCACTTTATAATCTAAGGTTGAATGAATCTGAGGACACTTTGTGATAAATCTGCATAAAAGTCTCTCTCAAAAGCTTTAGCCTTGGCCTTGCTAACTCACTAGTGGCTATTACTGGACAGTGTAGAACATTTCCATAATCCCATAAAGTTCTATTGGGCCACACTGGTCTAGGCTATACTTAAGGTCCAAAGCCCCAAAATTCAGACTCTCGTTTCCCAAGCTTCACTTGCATCCTGGAAGAAGACTCAACTTCTTCAGAAAAGTCACTGGATCCTTTTTTCCCTATGCAGCAGCTACAGTCTCCCTTGGAAATATCTTTGTTGGTACAAAAGCTGCCTCTTGTCTACATGCTCATCCCACTCTACAAATCATCAGGAAGAGGCAGGAAGCCTAACACCAATGGGACTACTACCCACCTTTCTCCTCCATATTCCACTAAGCCCTTTCTTACCTGACTCTATTCTTTCAAACTGAAAGATGGCTCTACCAGAGAAATCCAGTTTGAAGGGCTGTATTTGACTATGCCTATCTTTTGGGGTAGGCCTAGCCTGTTTTTAACCCCTTAGAAGATCATTCTTCTCAAACACAAGAGCAGGGGATTTCTGTCTTTCTGTCCACTGGTACAGGTCCAAGGATTACAATAATCTAAGCATATAGCTAAGCATTCAATACACAGCTATTAAGTCAATGAATGAAAAGAAAGTGAAGTTGTTCAGTCGTGTCTGACTTTGCAACACTATGGACTGTAGACTACCAGGCTCCTCCATCATGGGATTTTCCAGACAAGCATACTGGAGTGGGTTGCCATTTCCTCCTCCAGGGGATCTTCCAGACCCAGGGATTGAACCCAGGTCTCCCACATTGTAGGCTTTACCATCTGAGCCACCACAGGGAAGTTCAATCAATGAATAAATTTGATCAAAAAAAGGTCACTGAAATAAACTCCACTGTGAGTAAAAAAGGCAGTCTGGGCTATCCGTGCCAATAAAGTGAATGGGTTTCTTGTACCACAGACCTAAAAAGATGGCCAATCCAGGGCCATGAAGAAAGCATGGAGTCTGCTCTGTCATAAGGGCCCCAGGCCAGGGTTGTCATTTGTCTGCCCTAATCTGTCCTTGTGAAGGGGAATGATTATTGGACCATAGCCTAGCGAACTAGGGAGACTCAGAGCTGAGTGCTTTGTGACATAAGCACAAATAAATACTGAGTTTTCCTTCCTTACATACTCTGATTTTAAAATCTAAGAATTCACTACCTTCTCCTTTAGTCTTCCTTCTTCCAGGTTTTCCAAATACAAAACCCTGGCTCAGAAAGCCCTGTAATTCCATGCCTGAGATGGCTACTTATCAAGGTTGGTATGAGTTCCTAGCAGAGCAAACCAATGCAGCCCAGAGTCACAGAGGTTCTATTATAGATTCAGTTTATCTTCACTACTATAAAGATAAACCAGGGTATTATAAAGGCTGACATTTACATAAGCTCTTCAGCCTTTTCAAGATGTTTTCTCATTTGTTATTTTATGGGAGATAAAGTAGGAAAGAGTCACTCTGCTTACTGTACACACAAGCTCCAAAATTTGGGCCCTGCCCAGTATCACACAGCAGAAGGCATGACCAGGGCCAGGGTCTGGGGCCAGAACTTTTCCCAGGCTGCTCTCAGGACTGGGTGGGACAGAAAGAAAGGAGTTCAAGGTAGAAGGAAGGAGTGCATAATGAAGGAGGCAGTAGGGAACTGTGCCAACACTCAGGAGGAAAAGAGAAACAGAAAACTGACAAGACAATGAGAGAACACAGAAAATAAAGAAAGGGAGAAATGATGGTAAATAATTGAGGAGTCATGTGAGGGAAGGCAAATACACTGCCACAGGGTGAATGGGGCAGGCAGTGGCTGCTCCTTATAAATAATTCACATGCTGTTTCCACACACATGATTTTGCTTTTCACAAATCTTGTTTAATAGTTCAAACATGGCTGTGAGAAAATCCTTGGGCAGAGCCAGTTTGGGTCCTTGAAGCCCATGACTCCTCAAAACATCCAATCAGCAGTCTAGAATAAAAGTGGACTAAGTAAGTTTCCTGTAAGAAGAGTCCTATCTCCCTCAAATCTAGCACTACATCACCCTAACTGCCCACCACAACTGGAACTTGAGGCCAAGCTATGTCTTCTTCAATACCCCTGTGAAATAACAACTTAACTCTACTGCATGGAAGCCTGACATACCAGCCCACCGCCTTATCTGTATTTCCACTTGAAAGACCAATGATCTAGAATACTTAAGACTCTTCTGCCAACAGATCAAGTTCGGTCACCACCAGGGGACTAGTTTCTGGACTGATAAATAGGATAAGTTTGGTGATGTCCAAGAAATTGTTAATTCCTCTTAGTGACCCATGAAAGCACAATGGGATGTCACCCTAGTGATGATACTGCTGGATGACCAAAGAACCTGCAAGGGAAATAAAATTTATTAGGGCCCTGCTACCCTTCTCTGTACTCAACCTCCTCTGGATAAGATAAGCTCTCATAAAAGGTCATTTTGGCCTTTCATGCTGCAGCTAAAAGAAGAGCCTACAGAAACCTGACACCTAAAGACCCATCGAAGTATGTTAAGAAGAGAAAAAATAAAAGCTGTCAACATCAGAGCAGGACTGAGTTGGCCAATAACTCCTAGGATCCTTATTCCTTTAAATATCTGTAACAGAAAAGCTGTTGGACTTTTTGTTTTTTTACCCTGGAGAGAAAGACTGGAAAGAGGAAAGAGAACCCAGGTCCATTTTCTTCTCTAAAAGGATCACAGACCTGCTATTTGAGGCCTGAGAAAGAATTATGAGCAGAGAGAGATGAAGAGGCCATCCCATAATTCCTGCAGATACAGTACACACTCATCCTCTCTCAACACAAAGGCTGGCAAAATCCTAAAGAATGTCTTTTAGCTTAGTTTATAGAGAACAAGGACGCTGTCATGTGTGGGAGGACGCTGAAGATCTGTATCTTGATGAAGATCTCAAGCAAGCCTTTGATGATGATTACACAGCCCTCCCAGGCCACCATCGCCCCTAGTCTGGATTACTGCAACAGCCTCCTATCTGGTCTTTCTGCCTCTACCCATGCCCTCAGTCTACAGTCTAACTCTCAACACAGCAGCCAGACTTTCTTTAAAAGAAAGTCAGATCAAATGCTTCTGCAACATTCTTCTAACTCTGTCCAATTCCATTCTTTTCTATGGCCCACAAAGTGCTCCATGATCTCCCTCTCATTATCTCTCTGCGCTTCATCTACTTCTCTCAGCTCCTGCCACATAGTTGTTCCCCAAACACACTAGACATGCTCCCACCTTAGGGCTATGGTACCTGCTGTTGCTCCTAACTGAGACCTTCCTTCCCAACACTGCCAATCCTTATCCTGCTCTATTTTTTTATTTTTCAGTAGTATCTATCTCCTTCAAACATATTATTTATAATTTACTTGTTAGGTATGTTTATTGTCTATCTGCCTCTTCTAGAAGGTAAGCTCCAATTCCATTCACAAATGTATTTTAAGTGCCTGGAACAGTGCCTGGAACTTAACAGGCATGCAATAAATTAATTCATTCAATAAGTGAATGACTTCTCTTGGTTCCTTCTGCTTAGATCCATCTATTCTCTCTTAGGTTTCATTCAGGTGGTACCAGTACCCCGTTGAGAGTCAGAGTATCCAAAACACTAAGAGCACAGAGTTTAGGATCACACAGACCTTGTTGCTAATCCCAGCTCTACACTAACTGGGTGACTTTGGGCAATCACAAATGTGGCCTGTGCTTTATTTGCCTCAGTTACAAAATGGGATTAACAGCAGTGCCTACTCCAAAGGCAGATATGGAAGTCAATGAATTAATGTGTACAAGGCACTTGACTACATGCCGAGTACATGATAATGCTCAATAAACATTAACTGTTATAATTATGGCACAAATCAGATCAGTTATTTCCCTGCTCCAAACTCTCCAATGGTTCTTAGGATCAAGGATAAAATTACAAAAAGCATGATTTTCTCAAGCCCACCTGTCTCATCCCCTAACCTTTCCACTTTATCTATGCCACTCACCCACTGGTCTCTGTGCTCCAGTCACTCCAGTCTCTACCAGGTCCTTGATCTCACCAACCTCTTCTCTGACTCAGAATTTTTCTATAAGCTATTTCCTCTGCCTGAAACACTCCAATACAATGGGGCAAACTTTTCCTAAAGGGCCTGATAGTGAATATTTTTGGTTTCATGATCCATAATGGTTCATGTCACAACCACTCAACTCTGCCACTGCAATGTTAAAATAGTCAAGACAATAAAACAATACATACACAAAGAGATGTGATTGTGTTCCAGTAAAACTTTGTTCACAAAAGTGGGCCAGAGTTTGCCACCCCAAGCTCTAATCTCCCCTCTTTGTCTACTCAACCTCTAATCATCATTTAATGCTTAGCCTAAATGTCACAATCTCAGAGAAGCCTTCCCCAGTATCCCTGACTAGACTAAGTTCCCCCATTATACACTCATCCTTATCATAATCTTAAATTATCTCATTATTAAACTGTTAATTGGTTCATTATTCAATTGTTCACTATTTAATTGCACCCTCTTCCAGACTATAAGCTACATGGAACAAGTATCCCGTCTATTTTACCTCTGCTATGTCCTCAGTGTTGAAAAATTAAAAGTAGTAGCACTCCGAATGAAATAGAACTTGGCTCTAGTCTCTAAGAAAGTATCTTATACAACAGATAATGGCCTAGATTAAAAATCCTCTATGACTTGAGAGAGAAGTAAAGACGATGACAATACTTTCTTAGGGCCTTGGGCAGAGGGGTTTATTTTTGGAGGTGTTAGTTAAAAGTGAGACCAGTGGACAATGAAATACAATACCTGATGGACATAATATTCGAGATCAAACAGTGCAGCAATCTTCTCTTCCAGGCTGGAGCTGGAACTATTGAACTTGTTGATCAATCGTACCATGATCTGCATGTCTGTCTCAATGACAACATTCAGCTCCTCAAAGTCCTTCTTCAGCTCCTCAATGGGACGGAAGAGCCGCTTAACTTTGGCCTGCCTTTCCTAAGAAGAGTAGCAAAGAGGTGATTAATCATCAACTATAGACATCTGCCCAATCAGCCTGTGGTCTGCCATGGATGCCCATCCTCAAAGAACTGCTGCTCCAGGGCACAACCTTCTTTAATCTGTACTTTCCAGGATGCCCAGAGAGAAAGCCCTCAGAATTTACACATATAGCCCTCTGCCACAAGAACTCACTCAAGATTTTCCAAGGTCCACTTATCTCAGCCAGCCTTCCAATGCTCAGGAAGAATGAAAAGTCTCCTTGTAATCACTGAGGTCAGGGTAAACAATTTCAGCTCACCTTCAACCCCTAATCTCACATGGAAAAGCCAAGATCTAAGGTGTAATAATCCATACCTTGGTTCTCTTTCTTCTATAATTAAAGAATATCTTTTGCTTTACCCTACCCATCCAGCAACATTTTAGGGAAACCCAGATACAGGAAACTGTCGGTAAAGAGCTGTCAGAGTGGGAGCGATTTGCTGATGAAAATTAAATCTCTGTCATTACTGTCAATCTAACTACAGGTGTACAATTTGTTCAACTGTTTGAAGTGGCTAAATTACTGTATGTACTATGCTCAAGTCTCAAACAATTTTTGCTCAGTCCCTCTCCACCCCACACACATATAAAGATCTTTAAAATGAAGTTATGTTGGAGGTGAATAAAAGACTTTAATTAGATATTTTATACATGTGACACTTTCTGTTTTCTTCCCAATTTCAGAGGATAGTACTTATAGAGAGAGTCTGAAAGGTCACAGTGGCTTATGTCTCCATCTTCTGAGAATAATTAAAAGGCACGAATATTTATAAAAAGCAGGATGATGAGCAGCTGTCAGCTCCAAATTGCTCATCTATTACCTATGGGTTTTCTCCCCAGTGACAAGCACTCCATTGAACATCAACCAAAGAAATGAATCAGTCTCTCTTAAAAAAGACCATTCCTAGCAGGGCAATCACATCTATGGGATGCTATATTCTTCTCTTTTAGGCTAAAACAGTGAAATGCTCTCCTTCCACCCTGCTAGAGGACTCTGGTGGCCACCAAAGGTCATGTAAAGAGGTCAAGGAAAGCTGAGGGTTGACAGACAAGTGAGCAGGATAAGAAACTAGTTATTTTTGCCTCATGCCTGCATGCCTGGCTCCCAGAAAGGCCTTTAACAAAATTTTTAATTTTGCAATTATTACTACTCAAAGGAAATTACAAAAATAATAGAGAGTACTATATGCCCTTCATTCAGCTTCCTCCAATGGTAACATTTTATATAACAATACAATGTCAAAACCAAAAAAGTGACATAGGTGCAATACTATTAACTAGACCACAAGTCTTATTCTGATTCCACCAGCTTTTACATGTACACATTAGCATGCATGTGTGTGTGTCATTCTAGACAGTGTTATCTATAAAGATTCATGTAGCCACCAGAAAATCAAGTTACAGAGCTGTTCCATCACCATCAAATGACTCTACAGTGCTCCTCTATATCTGCACTTTATCCTCTCATCCCTTCTCTCTTATCCCTGTGCCTGGGCAACATTAATTTGCTCTCCATCTCTATAATTCTAGCATTTGGAGACTGCTATACAAATAAAGTCTGTAACTTTTTGAGACTGTCTTTTTACTGAACTTAATGCACTTGAGATGCATTAACTCATTATCCAATTTACTGTAAATATCAATGGTTTATTTATTTTTAATGTTGAATAGTATTCCATTGTACAGATGTTACAATTTAACCATTTACCTGTTGAAGAATGTCTGTTTCCAGGTTTGGAGTATTATGAATAAAACTGCATAAACATTTGTATAAAGATTTTCTTAAAAATAAACCTAAGTTCTTCTTTCTCTGGGATAAATGCCCAAGAGTGTAACTACTGGGTATTTTCCAAAGTAGCTGTACCATTTTATATTCCCACCAATGAAAGACCCAGTTTCTCCACATCTTCAATAGTATTTAGTATTATCATTTTTATTTTAGGCATTCTAATAGATGTATAGTGATACCTTGTGGTGGATTTAATTTGCATATCTGTAACAGCTGATGACATTAGACTTTTTTCATGTGATTATTTGCTATCCACATATTCTCTTTGTGAAATGTTTGTTCAGGTCCTCTTCCCATTTTCAAACTGGTTGTTGCTTTTTACTGTTGAGTCTTGAGTGTTCTTTACATATTCTAGATAGATGCAAGTCTTTTATCAGACAGCCCTTGCTTTGTACAGATCTCATATGTATCACTTTCGAATACCACAGTTTACATAATACTAGTCTCCCAACATGACTCAAATTTCAGTTGCCATCACATATTTAACTGCATTAAGTACCAAATTTGCTGCTAGCTCTTCAGTTCATAAATCACTATGTAAATTATATAAATTCCAATCATGAACAGTTGCTGATCACATAATTTATTTCAAAATGTGTCAGTGAATGGCCACTGTGCCCCCATTATTCAATTCATATACAGATGTCAAGTGTGTGGTAGTATGGCTTCCTCGGGATAAAACCATGAAACATTTCATAAAAATGGATAATGAAAGATAAAACTGACCACAAAGTTGAAAGCACAGCAAAGAAAAAGAAAGCAGTAACTTTGGCAGTTCAACTATATATTAAACATATATGGAATTAAAGATGATGTCATAATTTTTGCTGCAACTATCAAACATAATTTTAAAAATTTGAGAAAAGGGTAATCTATTATATTTTCCTTTACTTTTATGCACTTCACAGCTCTTTCTTCCCAATGGTCCATGTTTTCTTCTGTGATTATTTCCCTTCTATTTGAAGAACATTCTTCAGTTATTCTTTTAGGTAGGTCTGCTGGTGATAAATTCTTTTAACTTTCTTCTGTGTGAGAGTGTCGTGATTTCCTCCCTTCCACTCCTGAAGGGTATTTTCACTGGCTATAGAATTCTGAGTGAACAGTTCACTTTTTCACCATTTGAAAAATACACCACGTATTTTTGACCTCTGTGATCTCAGATGAAAAAGATGTTATCATTCAAACATTATTTCCTATTGCTAGTATGTGGTTTCTACCTTGCTGCTTTCAAATTATTTTTCTGTCTTTTGTTTTCAGGTTGACTGTGATGCATCATGGTGTTGATTTCTTTGAATTTATCCAATTTAGAATTCACTAAGCTTCATGAACCTGTAGGTTTATGACTTTCACCAATTGGGAGAGTTTTTCATCTCTATTTCTTTGACTATTTTCTCAGACCCATATTATTTCTCCTCTCCTTCTGAGACTCTGTTACACAAATCTTGGATTTTCTGTTACAGTCAGTCCTACAGGTCCTTAACTCACTATTTATTTTTTTCAATCTATTTTCTGTTATTTAGATTAACTTTTATCTGCCTTTAAATCCACTGATTCTGTTCTCTCTCATCTCTATTTTACTATTAAGCCTATGCAGTGATTTTTTCCCTATTTTCAGCTCTAAAATGCCATTTTGTTCTTTATATCTTCTATTTCTTTGCTGAGGTTATCATTTCAGGAGTACACATAATTGCTTGAAGCATTTTTATGATAACTGCCTTAAAATTCTTATTAGATAATACCAACTTACAGGTCATATCACTGCTGGCATCAGTTAACTGTCTTTCTTAAGTCAAATTTTTATTTTCCTGGTTCTTGGTATCGTGAGATACAATTTAGGTAACCTGGGCATTTTGAGTATTATAAGATTCTGAATTCTACTGAATCTTCCTTTTCAGTAGGCAGTCACACTGTTTAAGTTTACTATCTTGGTTCTCGTCTTCTTGTGAGGTTGTGAACCCAAGCCAATTTAGTTTTCAGAGAATCTGCAGTGTTATTTTGGTCTCCTTGCTCTGTGTGCCCCCCAAAGCTAATCTGAAATCCTGGGCAGTATTCCACACTGTACTTCCATCCTTAAATCTGCTGTTACGTCTGGTCTGTTTCTCTTGTGGATCACTAAGGAGCATTCCTAGAACTTCATTTGCAAAATTCCTTTCTCCATCTTCCTTCCCTCCAAAATCCTACTACCACTCTCTAGTAAGGAGAAGGAAGAACATCATTTGTCCCTGCTGCACACTCAACACTGGGAGCGGAAGTCATTCCTTGACCTCTACTGATATCACCCTGGTGGGGTAACTAAAGCACTGTCTTATCACTGCTGATCTAGAGGTAGGGTTCAGGTTCCTCATTTATCCCCATTAACACTACCCTAGAGTGGAAAGCAGAATGCTGATTTACACTGCCTTGTTCCCTCCAGATGGAGGTTAGAAGTATAGACTCTCCACTGACCGCACCCTCTGGCATCGCTGCAGCTAAAGCAAGTGGAAAACTACCTTGATGCTGTCAGCAGGGGATAGACATTAGGTTCCCTTCTTGGCCTCTGCTGACACCACCCCAACAGAAAAAAGCAGACTGCTACACCCCTGTGAGGGGTGAAAATCAGGCTCCACACATGGACTCTGCTGGTACCACAGCAGTGGGAGAAGAAGAGAATACTCATCTTTCACTGAGGAGAACGTAGAAATTCAAGCTCTCTGCTCAACATCATGTTGGCTGAGATAGGAGAGCACTGCCTCACACCATCTACTGCCACCAGAGGGGGAGCAAGTTCAGGCTCCCCACTCAGCTTCTGCTGACACCACTCTGGTGAAGGTAAGAGTATAGCTTTGGTCTACCACACAAACTGGAGGTGGAAATCCAAATTCTACATTTAACTTCCACTGGCACTAAGGGAGGTGGAGAGATTTCCATGGTCTTTGGCTAAAAGAGAATAGGTATTGTGAAAAATATTTTTATTAGGCTGCCCTATTCCTGGTTCTTTCTTATAGAGAGCAAGACTTTCTTAGGGCCTTTTTTCTATCTGTACCTGTTGGCATTTCCATGATATAGGCTTCTCCAATATCCACTTTGGGATATTTAGAGAGCAAGAAGAAAGGCAAGAAACTCACTCCCATGTCATCCCTCAAATTCCAAGGTCCCTGTCTAATCCACCTTCTTCTTCTCACCTTTATCATATTTTTATATCTGCTTTTAATATTATGAAAGCCTTTGGCTGTGTGGATCACAACAAACTGTGGAAAATTCTTCAAGAGATGGGAATACCAGACCACCTTACCTGCCTCTTGAGAAACCTGTATGCCAGTGAAGAAGCAACAGTTAGAATTGGTCATGAACAACGAACTCGTTGAACTGGGAAAGGAGTACATCAAGGCTGTATATTGTCCCCTTGCTTATTTAACTTACATGCAAAGTATATCATGCAAAATGCCAGGCTGGATGAAGCTCAAGCTAGAATCAAGATTCCTGGGAGAAATATCAATAATCTCAGATATGCAGATGACATCACCTTAATGGCAGAAAGCAAAGAGGAACTAAAGAGCCTCTTGATGAAGGTAAAAGAGGAAAGTGAAAAAGCTGGCTTAAAACTCAGCATTCAAAAAAAGAGGTTTACGGCATCCGGTTCCATCACTTCATGGAAAACAGTTGGAGAAACAATGGAAACAGTCACAGACTTTATTTTCTTGGGCTCCAAAATCACTGCAGATGGTGACTGCAGTCATGAAATTAAAAGAATCTGCTCCTTGGAAGAAAGGCTATGACCAACCTAGACAGCCTGTTAAAAGTAGAAACATCACTTTGCCGACAAAGGTCCGTCTAGTCAAAGCTATGGTTTTTCCAATAGTCAGGTATGGATGTGAGAGTTGGACCATTAAGAAGGCTGAGTGCCGAAGAATTGATGCTTTTGAACTGTGGTGCTGGAGGGAGACTCTTTAGAGTCCCTTGGACAGCAAGGAGACCAAACCAGTCAATCCTAAAGGAAATCAATCCTGAATGAATATTCATTGGAAGGACTGATGCTGAAGATGAAGCTACAATAGTTTGGCCATCTGATGTGAAGGACTGACTCATTGGAAAAGACCCTAATACTGGGAAAGATTGAGGCCAGGAGGAGAAGGGGGCAACAAAGGATGAGATGGCTTGATGGCATCACCAACTCAATGGGCATGAGTCTGAGCAAACTCCAGGAGATAGTGAAGGACAGGGAAGTCTGACACAATGTAGTCCAAAGGGTCAGACATGACTTACCAACTGAACAACAAACAACAGCAAGAAGAATAGGAAGAAATGAGTCTATTTAATCTCGCCCAGACTCAAAAGTTTAAGATGGCCATATTTTTAAATGGAACAATTTATAGGATACAGCTGAACAACAGCGGACATGATAAAACATAAAGCATCAAGCAATCTGTATGGTAATAAGGGGATAGAGAGATCAGATTCAAAAACAATGACCCAAATCTGTTGGGTGACACCGAGCTTTTCCATAAAGCAAGAGACTCTGGGAAGGACTGATTCACTTAAATCTAATAAGTTACCAATGGATATAATGGAATTGATGCCCTTCCCCCCCCCAAAAAAAAAAATTCATTCAATTGGTAAGATATGACAATATCTCACAGAATTGTCCTTATAAATAGTAAAAGCACATCCTGTACTTGCAAATCACCATGTAAAGATTTTGTTTAAAGACTGATAAAAAGTATGATGGTATCTGCAGCCAGGAGCTGGAGACATGTAAGAAACTCCCTAACCTACTTCAAGTCGATTTATTTGCCAGTCCCAGTACATTGGCAGGTGGCTGAGTCAGTCCAGGAAGGATACAAATGAAAGTGAAAAAAGGACCCCAGGACTCAGTACCTCGGTGAAGAAACTAACAACCTAAGCACCACAGAAGTAAAGAAAGAGTGTGGCAGGCACAGGTCAGAAGAGGCAGCTGACACCAATCAGATGGAACAGGGGTGTCACATTTTGCTGCCATTATTGGGGTCTCTTGCAGAGAGAGAGAATTATTTTTAATTGCAAAAAACAGCAACTGAAAACTTAGATAATCTCTTGCTTTTACACTTAAAAAATATTTTTATAATATTCATACTTTTCTATACTAATTGAATTATGAGATAAGAATACCACTAAAGAGAGTAAAGAGAAGAGACAGGGGTGCAGGTGGTCTTCCATCCACAGAGAAAACATAGAACAAGGGCTGATTTTTATGTTCCCATCTGCCCCATGTGGAGCTCATGGTGAGAGAATGAGTGGGAATGAGCCCAAGCCCTTAACACAGGAATACCGATCTCTGCTCCAGGCACCTAGGAATGCACTACTCTCCTTTGCTGGCCTCACCTTCACCAGGTAGGGGATTTGCTTTCCCTCACATCTCTCCACCCCTGCAGTTAATACACACCTGCAGTAGGATATAATTTTACGCATCACCTTCCTTCACCACTACTGCTGCCATCCTGCTACTCACCTCTTATCATGTGCACTCTTCATATTGAGATACAACTTTGGTAAGATGAGTAAAAACACGGAGGCTTGGCTTGTACATTAACACTTCCTCCTGAGGTCCTCTCTCTCTCTCTCTCTCACACACACACACACACACACGTCCGTCTGTCTCAGAAATACTTAGTTCTGAAGGATCTAAAGCTTCCTTCACTAACACACAGACTGTCAAAAATCTGGTGTTGCCTCTCTAAGATACTGCAAGAATTCTGGGATGAGAGCAGAGATAAGAAAAGCAGAGGGAATTGTGAAGAGGAGGAGGAGGAGGGAGAACATAAAAAGGTCTGCAAGGCAGCAACTGGAGGAAGTTCTTTCAAGGACAGGACTCAAGCAGAAATGTTAAGGACTGATTTTTAACATTCTCTGGCTATCACATGACCTCATGATCCATATAAGAATAAGTCTTTGTTCTGATAGGTCAGGATCCACGAACCAGACATTAGGGACATAGCCAAGGGGCTGCAACTCTGCCTGTTTCTCCTTCTCATTCCCTAATACTTTGTACATAAATTTAAGAGTTGGAAGAAACCTCAGCCATCTTGTCCCAGCCCCATACTGTACATTTAAGGGATCTGAGGTCTGGAAAAGGTTTGCTACGTGTTCAAAGGACAAGGACTTGGGCTTCTTCCTTCCTGGTCTAGGTCCCATCCTTTAAACTTGTGTCTAACTCAAGTGTAAGTGAGGAGATGTGAGTTCTAATCTCTGTTCCCCTAATTGATGTTTGTGGTAATGCAGAGTATGGCTATCTGTGCTCCATGCTTCAGTTTTCCCATATATGTAATCAGATCAGATCAGTTGCTCAGTCGTGTCCAACTCTTTGCGACCCCAAGAATCACAGCACGCCAGCCCTCCCTGTCCATCACCAACTCCTGGAGTTCACTCAGACTCACGTCTATCAAGTCAGTGATGCCATCCAGCCATCTCATCCTCCGTCATCCCCTTCTCCTGCCCCCAATCCCTCCCAGCATCAGAGTCTTTTCCAATGAGTCAACTCTTCGTGTGAGGTGGCCAAAGTACTGGAGTTTCACCTTTAGCATCATTCCTTCCAAAGAAATCCCAGGGCAGATCTCCTTCAGAATGGACTGGTTGGATCTCCTTGCAGTCCAAGGGACTCTCAAGAGTCTTCTCCAACACCACAGTTCAAAAGCATCAATTCTTCGGCACTTAGCTTTCTTAACAGTCCAACTCTCACATCCATACATGACCACAGGGAAAACCATAGCCTTGACTAGACTAACCTTTGTTGGCAAAGTAATGTCACTGCTTTTGAATATGCTATCTAGGTTGGTCATAACTTTCCTTCCAAGGAGTAAGCGTCTTTTAATTTCATGGGTGCAGTCACCATCTGCAGTGATTCTGGAGCCCAGAAAAATAAAGTCTGACACTGTTTCCACTGTCTCCCCATCTATTTCCCATGCAGTGATGGGACCGGATGCCATGATCTTTGTTTTCTGAATGTTGAGCTTTAAGCCAACCTTTTCACTCTCCACTTTCACTTTCATCAAGAGGCTTTTGAGTTCCTCTTCACTTTCTGCCATAAGGGTGGTGTCATCTGCATATCTGAGGTTATTGATATTTCTCCCGGCAACCTTGATTCCAGCTTGTGTTTCTTCCAGTCCAGCGTTTCTCATGATGTACTCTGCATATAAGTTAAATGAGCAGGGTGACAATATACAGGCTTGACGTACTCCTTTTCCGATTCGGAACCAGTCTGTTGTTCCATGTCCAGTTCTAACTGTTGCTTCCTGAACTGCATACAAATTTCTCAAGAGGCAGATCAGGTGGTCTGGTATTCCCATCTCTTTCAGAATTTTCCACAGTTTATTGTGATCCACACAGTCAAAGGCTTTGGCATAGTCAATAAAGCATAAATAGATGTTTTTCTGGAACTCTCTTGCTTTTTCCATGATCCAGTGGATGTTGGCAAATTTGATCTCTGGTTCCTCTGCCTTTTCTAAAACCAGCTTGAACATCTGGAAGTTCACGGTTCACGTATTGCTGAAGCCTGGCTTGGAGAATTTTGAGCATTACTTTACTAGCGTGTGAGATGAGTGCAATTGTGTGGTAGTTTGAGTATTCTTTGGCATTGCCTTTCTTTGGGATTGGAATGAAAACTGACCTTTTCCAGTCCTGTGGCCACTGCTGAGTTTTCCAAATTTGCTGGCATATTGAGTGCAGCACTTTCACAGCATCATCTTTCAGGATTTGGAATAGCTCAACTGGAATTCTATCACCTCCACTAACTTTGTTCGTAGTGATGCTTTCTAAGGCCCACTTGACTTCACATTCCAGGATGTCTGGCTCTAGGTCGGTGATCACACCATCGTGATTATCTGGGTCATGAAGATCTTTTTTGTACAGTTCTTCTGTGTATTCTTGCCACCTCTTGTTAATATCTTCTGCTTCTGTTAGGTCCATACCAGTTCTGTCCTTTATCAAGCCCATCTTTGCATGAAATGTCCCTTTGGTATCTCTGATTTCCTTGAAGAGATCTCTAGTCTTTCCCATTCTGTTGTTTTCCTCTATTTTTTTGAATTGATCACTGAAGAAGGCTTTCTTATCTCTTCTTGCTACTCTTTGGAACTCTGCATTCAGATGTTTATATCTTTCCTTTTCTCCTTTGCTTTTCACTTCTCTTCTCTTCACAGCTATTTGTAAGGCCTCCCCAAACAGCCATTTTGCTTTTTTGCATTTCTTTTCCATGGGGATGGTCTTGATCCCTGTCTCCTGTACAATGTCACGAACCTCATTCCACAGTTCATCAGGCACTCTTTTCTATCAGATCTAGGCCCTTAAATCTATTTCTCACTTCCATTGTATAATCTGAATCCTAATGAAACGATGACAGAAATGCTCCCAGAAATTTATTAAGAGTCCACAAAAGGTTACTTATTTGGCTTCCTTAAATTATTTTGCAATATTATTGTTATTATTACCCATGTTTATTGCTAAAGCTTTAGGAAACAGTGACTCCCTTTCATGTCATTTTTCAGGATGGTATGAACTCACTATAAGCAATATTACCAACCTGGTCTTCCTTTGAATTTTCCATCTCTGCCCCCTCCTTGAATTTTGCCAGTGCGTTCTTGAGGTCCTGAGATGTATAGGTATTGGTGTTGATGTCCAGCCTGTCCAAAGAGAAGTTGAGCGTCATGAGGTGGGTATCATCTTTCCCAAGAAAGAACACCCTTCTGGATGGCTGGCACTCCAAGGCCAGCTAAGCCAGGCTAACTCACAGGACACTACCCACCTTTGCCGTGGGTCAGCCAGAAGTCTAACCTTGATGATCTCACCTTGAAGCTAGAGGAGGAAAGAGCTAAAGATGGGGTCGCTTCATAAAAGAGGAGAAAATGGCATGGGGCTGACAGAAGCCCACTGTGGACAGAGAGCTCTCTGCCAGTTACTCAGGCAGAAGCAAGTCTGCAATGTCTGTGCAATGCTGCTCTCTCAGCAGGTGCCAGAGTAAGACCTTCTGGGGGACAATGGGGCACAGACAGAGGACATAACATGTACCCTATATATAAAATCTTCTCCCGCCCAAGTGTGTGCCTAACCTGATTTGACAAGCCAATCTATCTTTACAAAAACAGGCTGAATAAATTCATACCTTTAAGACAAACCCCTGAGCACAGACTATGTGCAGGGAGTACGAGTCAACCTGACAAAGGAATGGGTTTGAGATATGAAGAACTAAAACCAAGGCCAGCCTCCAAGGAGAGGGACGAAAGGAACCAAGGTGGACATAATGTCAGGAAGCTGGCAGAGACTAGAGTGGTATCTTCAGAAACAGTCCTGGAGCTAATCCAAGCCACAATTCAGCTTGACTGGAGAGAAGGCATTTGTGGGGCAGCGGGGTGGAAGACAAGTTTTGCCACCAGCACTCATTTCAGTTCAGTGAACAGAGGTAAGGAACAGTGATACATACAAAGGGAAGTGTGGAATGTGGACTGTGCATGGCAAGACTGTCCGGCTGGCAGTGTGGGGAGAGGGTGGTCCAGGTATCCCTGGAGACACAGCAGAGATCAGGGAAGAAGGGGCTAGTGGACCACTCTCTCTGTTCCAGGTGAGATGAGTACCTCAGTCTTATGGCCCAAGATCCTAGCCAGCCTCAGCTCTCATGAGAGGGTCTGTCTTTGATTCATCTCAGGGACCCCTTATAGAGCCCTCAGAAAAACACTTGACTTCTTTAAACTCCAATCCTCCTAAACTAAATAATATTAGTTAATAATTCCCATTTACAGAGCACTTAACCATGTGTCAGGCTCTGTGTCAATCCTTTAAAACTAGTATTTCATTCAAATCATTACCACAGTCCTACCAAATAGGACAGACAACACCTCTCCTGTCAGAGAATCACCCACTGCTAGCCGCAAGAGGATGCCACTGCCTTGATTCTTACTCTGAAGAGGGTGTGAAGTATTTAGGGCTATAACTTTTTAAATTTATTTATTTTTAATTGGAGAATAATTGCTTTGTAATATTGTGTTGGTTTTTTCCAGCCATAGGTACACTATGTCCTCTCCCTCTGAACCTCCCTCCCACATCCCACCCCATCTCACCTCTCTAGGTTGTCACAGAGCACGAGGTTTGAGCTCCCTGCATCATACAGCAAATTCTCACTGGCTATCTATTTTACATGTGGTTATGTATATATTTCAATGCCTCTCTCTCAATTCATCCCAACCTCTGCAACCCCCACTGTGTCAACAGGCCTGTTCTCTAATGTCTGCATCTCCACTGCTGCCCTGCTAACAGGTTCATCAGTACCATTTTTCTAGATTCCACATTATATGTATTAACATATGACGTTTTTCTCCGACTTACTTCACTCTGTATAATAGGTTCTAGGTTCCTCCATCTCATTAGAACTGTATGTGTTCCTTTTATGGCTGAGTAATATTCTATAGTATGTAAGTATCACAACTTCTTTATCTATTCGTCTACAGACATCTAGGTTGCTTCTGTGTCTGAGCTATTGTGAATAGTGCTGCAATAAACATTGGGGTACATGTGTCTTTTTCGATTATAGTTTCCTCATGGTATATGTACAAGGCTGTAAGGAGCAGATTCTCTCCTCCTTTCTCCAAGACTTAGGATTAACCCCATCGTGTCTACTACATCTCTATTTACTGTATAAAGTCCCACTCTCCCAAGCCATCCATAATCACCCACTCTTAGCCCTAGCTGCTGCTATTGCTGCTAAGTCACTTCAGTTGTGTCTGACTCTGTGTGACCCGATAGACGGAAGCCCACAAGATTCCCCCGTCCCTGCAATTCTCCAGGCAAGAACACTGGAGTGGGTTGCCATTTCCTTCTCCAATGCATGAAAGTGAAAAGTGAAAGTGAAGTCGCTCAGTCGTGCCCGACTCTTCGAGACCCCATGGACTGCACCTCCGTCCATGGGATTTTCCAGGCAAGAGTACTTGTAGCCCCAGCTACACACACACAAATGTACATGTGTGCCTGCATGCGCACAGGCACATGTACAACTATCCTCAGCTGGTATTCTCATTTTATTCTTCACTAAGAAAAACAGATGTTATCATCAATAACTCATTCATCTTCCCATCATCCATTCTATATACCAGTTCAATTCAGTTGCTCAGTCGTGTCCGACTCTTTGCGATCCCATGAACTGCAGCACGTCAGGCATCCCTGTCTATATACCAACCTGCACCTAAATCTACATTTTTTGCTTTCCCTACTATTAAAAAGGATGACAGTGTTCCTGCCCCTGTTGCACTTAGGGTAGAGATCCCACTTGCCTTTTCAAAACCTTTAACTCCCAAAATTATACCACACTCCCACCTGCCTGCATCATCAGCTTTTCCTTTGGTTGGAGTATTCCCATCAGCATACCAACACCCCTTTGACTCTACAATCTCTAATTATCATGCCATTTCTCTGCTTCTGTTCAGATTAAGTAAAACTTTATGAACACATTGTTTTCATTCACTATCCACACCTCCTTGAATGCTAGATTGCCATATGCATCAACCTGGATTTTGTTCCCAAAACTCCACTAAAACTTCTCATCAAAATTACCAATAATCAATGGTCAAATCCAATGGATTCTTCACTAGTGCCTGTTCCTCAACCACTCAGCAGCATTTACACAGTTCACCCCTCCCTCCTTGAAACACTCTCCTTTCCTGGCTTTTTGTTGCCACATTCTCTGGGATTTTTCCTCTTCCTTGCTCCTTCTCTAACTCTTCTTGCTGGTTCCTTATCTCTTACCTGAATCCTATATGCTGGAACACCTCAGAGTTCAATCTTGAACAATCTTTTCTCTATCTCTACATTCTCCGTGTGTGTGTGTGTGTGCGCGCGTGTGTCTCAGTCATGTCCAACTCTTTGTGACCCCATGGACTGTAGCCCACCACACTCCTCTATCCAAGGAATTCTCCAGGCAAGAATACTGGAGTGGGTTGCCATTCCCTTCTCCAAGGGATCTTCCCAACCCAGGGATCGAACCTGGGTCTCCTGCATTGCAGGCAGATTCTTTACTGTCTGAGCCACCAGGGAAGCCCCTCTAGTATTCTTGCCTGGAGAATTCCCTGGACAGAAGAGCCTGGTGAGCTATAGTCCATGGGTCACAAAGAGTCAGACACAACTGAGCGACTAACACTCTCCCCTAGATAATTCAAAATATCTATCAGGCAGTGATGCCTAAAATTACATCTTTGACCCAAACCCTTCCCTGAGTACCAGCCAGACTCCTGTACAACTACTGATACATCTTGGATCTTTAACAGCCACCTGAGACTTATTACACCTAAACCATAGGTCTTGACAGTTCTCTCCATAAATCTGTCCCCCTCTCAATCTTTTCTATTTCAATAAATAGTACCTTCCAGTACCTGGTTATGCAAATCCCAAATGAGGCTTTACCTGAACCCCTACTCCCCTTTTTCCAACCCCTAAATTGTAAAGCTATTGCTGCTGCCTCCAAATTAAATCTCCAATTCATCCACTCTTTGTTACACACCACAGACTAAACCACCTCACCCACTGAAATGACATTCCAATTGTCTCTGTTCATCTCTTGTCCACCTTCAACCTATCCTCGGTATACATAGCAAATATAATGATCTTGCTAAATTACATTAAATAATTCTCCTACCCAAAATCCTCCAATGGCTCACCATTACAATTCTACTTAAATGAAGAACATTCAACATGCTCCTCAAAATTCCACATGATTAGGCCCCTCATACCTTTCCAATCTCATCTCATATTAGTCTTCTTCCTTCTCCTACCCATTAATCACCCTGATCATTTTCCTTTTTCTTGACCTTGACAAAGCCCTTTCCTTAACAAAGCCAGGAACTCTTCTTGCTTCTTCTGACTGAATTGCTCTAACTCTAACCCTATAAAATTAACCTCTTGCATGACTAAGTGCCCCTCATCCTTCAGGTCTCAGGCTTTGACAAGGTCTTCTCAAACCGTCCTTTCTATTGGGTTGCCCAAAAAGGTTGTTGGGTTATTCACAAGATGGTACAGAAAAACCTGAATGAACTTTTCGGCCAATCCAATAGCCTCCATCAGGGATTTATCACCTCATTTCTTCCCTAGTATTTATTATAATCTATAATTACCTTACTTGCATACTTATTTCTCTTTTCCTGCTTGCCAGCCTCAATAAAGCTAGAGTCTTGTCTGTTTTATTTACTACTGTATCCCCAATGCCTGGCACACAGGCACTCAATAGGTCTTTTGTGAAATGAATGGTGGAATAAGTAAATGGTCCTATCCATGGCCCACTCCCTTAACTATTATACCATATTATACTGTGGTAAATGCTCTCAACAGGGCTTCCTACATGGCTCAATGGTTAAGAATCCACCTGTCAATACAGAGACACAGGAGACGCAGGTTCAATCCCTGGGTCAAGAAAATCTCCTGGAGGAGGAAATGGCAACCCACTCCAGCATTCTTGCCTGGAAAAATCCATGGACAGAGGAGTCTGGAGGGCTTGAGTCCATGGGCTCACAAAGAGTCAGACAGGACTTAGCAATTAAACACACACAAACAAATACACAACCCAATATGGAACAACTTGGATGCAGTTTGGTCCTCTAAATGTAAGAGGATGACTCAAAAAGCTGATTGTTCCAAGGCAAAAGCTGTACTATGGAGAAGTTGACAGGGATACAGACTAAAACCAATGAAGATGGCAATGTCTAATACACAAATAGCAAGAGGAACACCAGTTGAGAGCCAACTGTACACTGAACTCAGCAAGTGCCCAGAGACCCCTCTGGGACAAGTCAGAGTAAGGAGACCTCTTCTGGGCTTTAGAGGTCACAGAAACTGTAGCTCTAGGTAGCAGTGTGGCCAGTCACATGCCCAGCAGGACTAGTGGAGAAGCTGCTGTGGATTAGGCTGAATGGACTATCCCATCTCTCTAGCCAGTGGTCCTTAACTTCACAGGATCACCAACTTCTTTGACAGACTGATGGAAAGCTGTGGGTCTTGTTTCTCAAAACAGTTAAGTCAGTAAACAAAATATTGTAACAATTTGAAAATTAGCCCTGCCCTTTGGTCTCTGTTCCCATTCCAGGACTGAAGAAGCAGGAAGACACTGTGAAGTGGAATTAAAGGAGCACAGAAGGAGGTTCACTGCAAGAGGAGAAAGTCACTACCAGAGACTCACTGAGCTCACAGCACTGAACACCCTCAACCACCTTGTCAATGTCTTTGGGTTTCTGTTCAAACAGATTTGTTGCTACCTATAAACACTGAGAAGGAAGAAGACATGTCCAGCTTACCCTGGAGGACATTCCAAGGCAGAGCCCTCAAAAACATTTCAAAGGAGAAAAGTAAAGAGGCAGAAGTAGGAATGAATATTCCTCTCTCATGGTGTCTCTACTATAGACCACATGGATGGCGCTCTTTCTAGTCTAAAAAGACAGGAGCAACAGGTGAAGCAGTAAGTGCTTCTACTGATGATCTGGTGGCTCAGAGGGTAAAGCGTCTACCTGCAATGCAGGAGACCTAGGTTTGATCCCTGGGTCGGGAAGATCCCTTGGGGAAGAAATGGCAACCCACTTCAATACTCTTGCCTGGAAAATCCCATGGACAGAGGAGCCTGGTGGGCTACAGTCCATGGGGTCGCAAAGAGTTGGACACGACTGAGCGACGTCACTTTCTTTCTTTCTTTCTTTCACTGATGATCTATGTATGGCCAGGTACTGGAGAAATTACTTTTCATAATATTAAAACCAACAAATATTAATAAAAAAGCACCAAACTTCCCAAGTTCCTAACTCAATATTCTTAAACCAGGGAAAAAATAGGTTTTTTACTCAAAAATAATACTTGGCTTAGATGTGAGAAAAGACTTTCTAAATACTTTGAGACACTTTCCCTAAATACTTTGAGACACTGAAAGATGTATATGCATGCTAGAAATGGAGGGATATTGACAGGGGTTACAACAATGAGATTTGATTCTTTCTTTGATGGTTCTGAGAAAGTAATCATCATATAACCTGTGTTACTCCAGGTACATGCCCATCTGGAGAGGCAGGGAAAAATAAAGATCCGTCCCAGTTTGAGGTGACGATAAGGATGACAAATAGCTCCTTATTTTACAGATCATAATACAAAATTGAATTTTCTGATAGTGAAAAATGCCCAAATCTGAATAAGCTATTTTGTGATCTTGTGAGTGCCACATGGACAGGATGGATGACCTTTTGCCAGGTCCCCTTCTGCCTCATCTCTAACTTCAATATATTGCTAAAATAATAAAAATCCAAGGACTGAGTAACACTAACCTTGCTCAATCCATGATTGATTCCCAATACTTACATGAACAGGCATATCTCAGAAATATTAAGGGACTGGTTACAGACCATCACAATAAAGTAAATATTGCAATAAAGTAAGTCACATCAGTTTTTTGGTGCATAGAAGCTATGTTTACACTATAGTCTATTAGTGTGCAACAGCATTATGTCTAAAAAAACAAGTATATACCTTAATTAAAAAATACATGACAAAAACAATATAAGCCAAAAAACCAATTACAATAGTTACATCAAAGATCTAATCAAAGAACTAATCATAGATCACCATAACAAATATAATATTAATGAAAAAGTTTGAAATATTTGAATAATTGAAGAATTACCAAAATGTGACACAAACACATGAAGTGAGCAAATGCTGTTGGAAAATGGTAGCAATAGACTTGCTCAACATAGGGTTACCACAAATCTTCAATTTGTGAAAAATGCAGTATCTGAGAAGTGCAACAAAGTGAGGCACAATAAAACGAGACACGGCCATATTAGAACAGGGACAGGAAACTATTTGTAATAACCAGATAATATTGTGGGCCTTATGGGACGATTTTCCCAACTACTCAACTCTGCCAGTGCAGCAGGAAATCAGCCATGGACAATACATAAATGAAGGAACATGGTTATATTCCAATAAAACTTTAATTATGGACGCTGAAATCCAAATTTCACATAATTTTATTCAGTCATGAAATATTATTTTTTTTTCGACCATAAAACACCATTAACAACCACATAACTTGTGGGTCATACAAAAACAGGCATTAGCCCCAATATTTTGCAGCAGGCCATAATTTACTGGTCCTTGTGTTAGAAACTTTATGGTTGGTATTTATACTGACCTTTCAAACTGCACAATTCCAACAGCCCCTATAACCCCATGCCTCAGCCTCCTCCTCCCTTACACAGGAAATAGCAAGCAAAGAAAACTTTTAAGTCAAAAAGAAAAAAAAAAAAAAAAACATAAAAATAGAGACTATGAATTGCCCAAAGGTAAATCAACTAAACTGATTATTACAAAGTAGGCAATTCTTACCACTGGAGAACTTTTATACTATAAGAAAGCCTGTTTTAAGACGAAAAGTTACTCTGAATTAAAGACTTTAAAATGCAATTTTATTATCCACCAAGGAAGTATTACTGTAAAGCAGAAGGCCTAACAGGCCTGTTTTAATGAATAGATGACTCATCTGGAATCAGCGCATTAATTGTTGGGATTCAAATGGGTGCTCTTAAAGTACTGGGAAAAAAGACTTCATTTTTAAAGCAGGTTAAGCATTCCCCTACAGCCTTTTTTTAAAGTATCAGTTTGCTTTGCAAACTATTTCTTTCCAAAGACCATAGAAATAAACATCCATAAAACCCTGAAATATTTATCATAAACTCTAAGCTATTAAATTTCAAAAAATTTTAAATCCACATGTATTTGGGCAAGAAATAATACATTAAGTGGAACTGATGAACCTATCTGCATGGAAGGGCTAGAGATACAGATGTAAAGAATGGTCACAGGGTGGGAAGGAGAGGGTGGGATGAATTGAGAGAGTAGCACTGACATATATACATCACCATGTATAAAACAGATAACTAGTGGGAAGCTGCTGTGCGGCACAGGGAGCTCAGCCAGGTGCTCTGTGGCGACCTACAGCGGTGGGATGGGAGTGGAGGGTGAGTGGGAGGCTCAAGAAGGAGGGGATACATATACACATACAGCTGATTCAAGCAGATGTACAGCAAAAACTAACAACACTGTAAAGCAATTATACTCCAATTTAAAAATTAATTTTAAAAAAGGAACAATACATTGTCATTACTTTCAGCATTATAGGGTCAATGCTGTCAGTCTCCTAGTCCCAGGCTTGACACTGTACCTTTTGCCTTTTTTCAACCCTTTCAAATTAGTTTGAAACTTGTCCTCATCGTGGAGTTTCACTTCCCTTGCCCCAGTCTGGAGATTCAGCCGCACGTGGGATCCTGCAGGAACAGCCTGACCTAGAAGCAATGAAGACAGAGAAGGCTTATGAGGTATATGGTACTTGGAGCGACACTGCAACATGAAAAATTCTTTCAAGGGAAGCATACAGCACAAGTTCTCTCGGAATGTTCAGGTAAATCCTGAGCGTAAAAGAGCAATGATGTAACAAGAATTCAAGTTTTCTCAATTCTGGGAAGATGATAGTGAACTACAAGCTACACCAACCACTGTGCCTCCATCAGAGAACCAAGGAGCCAAGGAATCACCAGGCCAAGACAACTGTTTTCTGTTCCTGCCATCACACTTCAGCAGGGAGTTTCTTTACCTTAGACTAAAAATTAAAAGCCAAGTTGAGTACATAAGTGTATGTATGTGATGATCCACTTCTAACCTCAAATCCATCCATAAGGCTTCAAGATTTTTTTAAAAAGGTATGTTCAAGTAGAATGGGAAAACCTTTCTCTGCAGAGGCTCCCTGAATAAGGTTAAGTCAGGTGTTAAATGACATAAGAAGTGAGACTCAGACTGGGGAAAAAGTGAATCCCAAATAGATGGAGTCCTTCATGCAAAGATTCAGACTCAGAAACTGACAGGATGCATTCAAGAGGCAAGGAACAGAAGAGGCCAGAAGAACTGGAAGGACTGTGGAGGCTGATAGCTTGAAGCACTACTTAAAGCCCAGTTTGGGGTAGGAAAATAAAAGTAATGGCTGAGGAAGTTGGTTCTTCGAAGAGAGGAGGCCAAATCCTGGCAAAAACAACAAAAAACTGATAACTTCTATTCTATTCCTATGACCATGGGCTAAGAGGTAACTTCTTTAATATTAACCCCATCTTTAAGGAAGTTCCCTGGTGGTCTAGCAGTTAGGATTTGGTGCTTTCACTGCTGTGGCCCCAGGTTCAACCCCTGGTCTTCAATTGAGATCCCAAAGCCATGCACGACAAACAAACAAAAAAATCCCATCTCCAAATGTATGAAGCTAAGCAGATCATCTTTGATATTCTCTCTACTTTACATTTCCCATATCCAATCAATCTCCCAAATCTCATGTTTTTCCTGCCATGTCTCTCTTGAATTTACATCCTTCTCTCTGTCTTCCCCACCACTGCCCTTAGAACCATCACCATCTCTCTTCCAGATACTCCCAAAGCTTTCCAACTGCCCTCTACTAACTATAATTACCTCCTAATCAAACTACTCTTTACAATGAATGATTTTTTTTTTTTTTTTCAAAATACAAATCTGATGATGTCATTCCCCCACCTCAAACCTTTTAGTGACTTCCTACAGTTCTTATGGATGAAAATCCTCACACTGGTCAACAAGGCCCTGTTTAGTATCTAGCCATTGCCTGCCTCTTCAAACCTGTCCACTCCTCATTCCCCATGCTCTAGGCCACAATGGCCTTTTTCCATTCCACAAAAGGAACCATGCTTCCTCCTACCACAGGGCATTTCACCTGCTGTTCCCTTTACCCAGAACACTCCTTCCAACCCCAGCCTCCATCTCTTCATTCTTCCAATCCCATCTGAGAAGCTGAGAGGCATCCTCTATTTCCCCAGACCAGATCTGGCTGCCCCCCAAAGGCTTTCACAACACCATGACCATTTTTCTTTTTCTTTTTTTTTTTTTGACCACACTTGACAGATCTTAGTTCTTAGGCAGCTTGAGGGAGCTTAGTTCTCCCACCAGGAATTAAACCCAGGGCTACAGCAGTGAAACCACTGAGTCCTAACTATTGGACCACCAGGGAACTCTTTACCATGACCCTTTTACTCAATCACATTTATCACAATCAATAGTTATATCTTAAGTTTTTTATTTATCTGGCTAATAAAAATGCTCACCATTTTATTCTCAGGGTCTATCACATATCCAAGCATATGGCATATCCTCAGTAACTATTTGTTAAGTGAAAAATTAAAAATGGAAGTGAGAAAATCCTAGAGTTATCTAGTAGCATAAGGAAATGACAACAAAGATTTTTACTAGGGCAAGTAGATTCATAATAATCAGTAGTCATGTTGATAGTTATTTTTAGTAGTAATTTATACTAATACCAGTAAGAATAATAGTAACAATAATAATACCTTGAATTTTCAGACTTTTGATCAAAAGTAGAAATAAAAAAGAGAAAAAGTACATGACTTTAAAAGTTCAAGAAAATAACAAGTTAGACTGTGCTAAACTGGCCAAGGAAGAGATTAGGATCTCATGTGAATCAATTTATTTTATTTAGGGAAAATTCCAAAATTACTCCCTTCACATAAGCCACCACAGGGGGCAAGAGCAACCACAATAACATTAACTTAAAATATGGGTTACGCTCATTTAAAATACATGAAACCAGCCGCAGCAGCAGTGGCAGAAGCAACAGAAAACCCAGTATTTCAAATGTTTCCACCCCACTGGGAAAAAGGCCAAGTTAGAGATAAAGTGTGATCTAACCTGCTTCCTTCTAGAGCCTCTGTGAAGGGAGCGGAATACTGGAGAAGAACGGAGCAGAGCCAAAAAGTCACCAGATACACTTAAGGACTGGGAGGTAGAGGAGAAGGGGATAATCAGAAAATAAGACAGGAACCCAGAAAGGCAAAAAGGCCTGCAAAGCCTGCAGTGTCTGTTTCCCTAACATTAGCTCCCTGAGGGGGAAAAATATGAGTGGTAGATTGTATCACTGTCACCAGTTCTGTTCCATCTACCCCCTGTACTGTGTGACCTCACAGTCCCTCCTACTAGGAGTACTTTCTCACCCTTTGACTTTGGACTTGGCCTATGACATGCTTTAGTCAGCAGGATGTTAGCAAATGTGCCACAGAGGTTTGAAATGTGTTTGTGTGTTTGGCTTCTCTCAGAATTGTGTATCACTGTGAGAAGAACATGCTCTACAAGCATTCTGGTCCAAGAGGGATGAGAGACCCATGGAGCAGATGTGGACCCAAATTGCAGACTGGAGCTGAGCCCAACCATGGTCAGCCAAGTCTAGCCCATCTGCAGACATGTGAGCAAGAATAAATGACTGGATATCTTTTTAAAACCTTTTACTTTGAATTACTTTTAAACTTCAGTTCAGTTCAGTAGCTCAGTCGCGTCCGACTCTTTGTGACCTCATGAATCGCAGCACGCCAGGCCTTCCTGTCCATCCAACTCCCGGAGTTTACCCAAACTCATGTCCATCGAGTCGATGATGCCATCCAGCCATCTCACCCTCTGTCATCCCCTTCTCCTCCTGCCCCCAATCCCTCCCAGCATCAGGGTATTTTCCAATGAGTCAACTCTTCGTATGAGGTGGCCAAAGTATTGGAGTTTCAGCTTCAGCATCAGTCCTTCCAATGAACACCCAGGAATGATCTCCTTTAGAATGGACTGGTTGGATCTCCTTGCAGTCCAAGGGACTCTCAAGAGTCTTCTCCAACACCACAGTTCAAAAGCATCAATTCTTCGGCGCTCAGCTTTCTTCACAGTCCAACTCTCACATCCATACATGATCACTGGAAAAACTTACACAGAACTTATAAGAATATTAATATAGAGAGTTTCCATACATCACTCACATGACTTTTCCCAATGTTAATATTTTACATAGCCATAGACAACTACTGGGAAACTAATACTAGTAATCAAACTAAAGATCCTTTTCAAACCTTAACAGTGTGGAAACTAAGTGGAAACTTAGTGGAAACTAAGGTCCTATTTTGTGCTATGATCCCATATGGCCCATGGTTGTTATTTCTCCCTAATTTCCTGCACTTGGCAACAGTTCCTCAGTCTTCCCTTGTCTTTCATGACCCTGACACCCTCAAGAAATACTAATCAGTTATTCAGGACTGTTTGGGTTTTGTCATGATTAAACTCAAATCATGCCACCTTGACAGAAGCACCAGAGAAATTATGTCATGCTCTTCCCAAAACATCATATCAAAGGGTTCATGATGTCAACATGTCTTATACTGGTGATACTGGTCTTGGTCAACTAACAAAAGCCATCTCTACTGAGCTTTTCCACTGTGGTAAACAAAAATCATGGCAAACTGTAGAAAATAGTTTGGCATTTCCTCAAAATGTTAAACAAAGAGTTACCATATGAACCAAGCAACTCTGCACTTAGTGTATACACAAAAGAACTAAAAAAATATGTTCACACAAAAACTTTTACATGAATGTTCATTGCAGCATTACTTACAATAGCCAAAATGTGGCAGAACAACCCAAATGTCCATCAAATCTAAGGAATGAACAAACAAAATGCAGTCTAGCCATTCAGAAGAATACTATTCATCCACTAAAAGGAATTAAATACTTTAGATCATTATGCTGTATCTCAATAAAACTGGAATAAAGAAGTAAATCAATAAAAAACACAATAAATAAAAAAGGAATGAAATACTAATATATAGTAGAACATGGATGAACTTTGAATACCTTACACTAAGTGAAAGAAGACAGACACAGAAAGTCATATTATTATATGACTCCTTTCATATGAAAGGTACTGAATAGAAAAATCATCAGACACAGTAAATTAATGGTTGCCAGGGGCTAGAGGAAGGGAGGAGTGGGGAATGACCACTCGTAAGAATTATTTCTTTTGGAGAGGATGAAAATGTGGTGATGGTTGCATGATACTGTGTGTATACTAAAAACCCCTGAATTGTTTAAAGAAAATCATGGGAGAAACACTGAGATTATACATATCCCCTTTTTCCTCAAACCTTTGCACACAATTAAGGGAATCCACTTGCAACAATTATCACTGTGGTGATGGTCTATGCGCAATTTTTTTTGTAATTTAATTTTTTCATAATTATATTTATTTACTTTTGATTGATGATTACTTTACAATATTGGTATGATTCCTATCATACGTAACCATGAATTAACCGTATCTGTATGTATGTCCCCTCCCTCTTGAATCTCCCTCCCACCTCCCACCCTTTCCCACCCCTCTAGGTTATTACAGAGTCCCAGTTAATAGCAATTTTCTACTCCCTTCCTTACACATTTATGAATTGAAATTTCACTATAAGGAAAAACTGCCACTTCTCCATATACTTATTTATCTTATCAGTATGTTCTCAAAGATATTTTATTCTATGAGTTATAGTCCAATATTATCATTATTTTGTTGCTCAAATTATTTCAGTTTTGGCAACTAGGAGCTTCTTCAGGTTAACTCTTGTGTTCCTTTGACAAGTCCCTTTTGTCCATCATTTTCTTTTTTCAAGTATTTCCTTACTTTCTGGCTCCAAAAGAAGCTCCAAGTTTATCTTAAATTTTCCTTTCCCCAGCCTTTGAATCAACCATTTTTCAAGGAGTTCTAGTTCTTTTATTGAAGAACAGTGTTTAGAATCCACTATCTGCATAATACTTTGCCAACAAAGGTCCATCTAGTCAAGGCTATGGTTTTTCCAGTAGTCATGTATGGATGTGAGAGTTGGACTGTAAAGAAAGCTGAGCGCCAAAGTATTGATACTTTTGAACTGTGGTGTTGGAGAAGACTCTTGAGAGTCCCTTGGACTGCAGAGAGGACTCCAACCAGTCCATCCTAAAGGAGATCAATCCTGAATATTCATTGGAAGGACTGATGTTGAAGCTGAAACTCTAATACTTTGGCCACCTGATGCGAAGAGCTGACTCATTTGAAAAGACCCTGATACTGGGAAAGATCAAGGGCAGGAGGATAAGGTGATGACAGAGGATGAGATGGCTGGATGGCATCACCAACTCAATGGACATGAGTTTGGGTAAACTACGGGAGTTGGTGATGGACAGAGAGGCCTGGTGTGCTGCAGTCCACGGGGTCGCAAAGAGTCGGACACGACTGAGCGACTGAACTGAACTGATCTGCATAACAGATGTGCTAATTATTACTAGGTTATCATTGCTTCTAGGCTCTGTCTTTGAATCAGAGATAAGAAATTTATGTATGTGTATACACATCTAGTAAAGTAATGCTCAAAATTCTCCAAGCCAGGCTTCAGCTATATGTGAACCGTGAACTTCCTGATGTTCAAGCTGGTTTTAGAAAAGGCAGAGGAACCAGAGATCAAATTGCAAACATCCGCTGGATCATGGAAAAAGCAAGAGAGTTCCAGAAAAACATCTATTTCTGCTTTATTGACTATGCCAAAGCCTTTGACTGTGACAATAAACTGTGGAAAATTCTGAAAGAGATGGGAATACCAGACCACCTGACCTGCCTCTTGAGAAATTTGTATGCAGGTCAGGAAGCAACAGTTAGAACTGGACATGGAACAACAGACTGGTTCCAAATAGGAAAAGGAGTACGTCAAGGCTGTATATTGTCACCCTGCTTATTTAACTTATATGCAGAGTACATTATGAGAAACGCTGGACTGGAAGAAGCACAAGCTGGAATCAAGATTGCCGGGAGAAATATCAATAACCTCAGATATGCAGATGACACCACCCTTATGGCAGAAAGTGAAGAGGAACTAAGAAGCCTCTTGATGAAAGTGAAAGTGGAGAGTGAAAAAGTTGGCTTAAAGTTCAACATTCAGAAAACGAAGATCATGGCATCTGGTCCCATCACTGCATGGGAAATAGATGGGGAAACAGTGGAAACAGTGTCAGACTTTATTTTGGGGGGCTCAAAAATCACTGCAGATGGTGACTGCAGCCATGAAATTAAAAGACGCTTACTCCTTGGAAGGAAAGTTATGACCAACCTAGATAGCATATTCAAAAGCAAAGACATTACTTTGTCAACAAAGGTCCGTCTAGTCAAGGCTATGGTTTTTCCTGTGGTTATGTATGGATGGATGAAGAAGGCTGAGCACTGAAGAATTGATGCTTTTGAACCGTGGTGTTGGAGAAGACTCTTGAGAGTCCCTTGGACTGCAAGGAGATCCAACCAGTCCATTCTGAAGGAGATCAGCCCTCGGATTTCTTTGGAAGGAATGATGCTAAAGCTGAAACTCCAGTACTTTGGCCACCTCACGCGAAAAGCTGACTCACTGGAAAAGACTCTGATGCTGGGAGGGATTGGGGGCAGGAGAAGGGGACGACAGAGGATGAGATGGCTGGATGGCATCACTGACTCGATGGACGTGAGTCTGAGTGAACTCTGGGAGTTGGTGATGGACAGGGAGGCCTGGCGTGCTGCGATTCATGGGGTCGCAAAGAGTCGGACACGACTCAACAACTGAACTGAACTGATACACATCTATATTTCTATATCTATTTGTCTGTGGAGCTATTAAAAAGTGGGCTTCCCTGGTGGCTCAGCGGTAAAGAATCCACCTGCAATGCAGGAGACCTGGGTTCAATTCCTGGGTTGGGAAGATTCCCTGAAGAAGGAAATGGCAACCTACTCCAGTATTCTTGCCTGGAAAATTCCCTGGACAGAGAGCCTGGTGGGCTACAGTTCAAGGGGTTGCAGAAGAGTCAGACACAACTTGGCAGCACAACAACAACTATTAAAAAGTACAAGCTTATACTGGTATCTCTGACAAGACTGCACGCATTCAGGGTGATATGGCCACAGACTATACTGATACCTGAGATTTCAATCAACACTACAGGGTTCATTTGTCTCCCCTCTCTTTCCTTGTTTGCAACTTCTTTCTCCAACAGTAAGAAAACTGGCTCTTTTTATCTGCAATGTTTTATTTACTGTTCAATCCTAGTATACATACAAAGTAATTTCAAAATTACTAACCATACCACTGTCAGAAACACATTTACCAAACTAGATTACAACATTTACATACAGCTCCTTTGTCTTTAGTTTTGCAGTATCTAGTCAAGGTATCATTTCACAAGGCCACTTAGTTTAGTTCCATTCTCCCCTACCCAAGTCAGTATGATTATGTTGTCAATTTGTAATACTTGGTTCATTTGTTAGTGCCTGTATTCCATTTTGTTGTTCCCATTCCTCCACATCCTGGCTGGTTTAATTTTTTATTTTGGGGCATCTGAAGGGTATGTGAATGTGAACTATTACTACAGTTCTAAGAGAGCAATACAAAAAGAAATTACTATCATTTTAAAGCTGAGTTTTGAAGTGGTTTGTTTATTGTCACAATTCATTCCAACGGTCCTGAAACAAGGAATTTAAAAGTGTCCACTATAAAGAGAGGTCCTTTTTTCTGAAATTATATCATTTCTATCTTTTTAGTGTTAAAACGTCCTTTTATAAAATGAGATAACGATGATGAAGGATGACAGTGGGTTGTTTCTATGTTAAGGTCCTTAACTCAGAAAAGTAAAAAAGCTGGCCTTTGGTCCCCAGAATTTTCTTTTAAAGTTTTCTGGTTCATGAAATACCATAGTCTGGAAACTACTCATCTATTCTACCAATGTTCCCTAGGACATTTGAGAATTATTCCCACTGTACACTTTAAATGAGTGAATTTTATGATATATAAATTTTATCTCAATAAAGTTGTTTCAAAATTTCATTTCTTTGGATAAAGCAGTACTTCTTTTGAATCCCGGAACAGTAATTAGACTATCAAATATAGTCCAAGGTGACAGCAAGTATTACTTGAGGCCAAGAAAAAGCTAAGTTCAAAGCCTAAACACAAACCCAGAAGGACAGTTACAGGTAGGGTAGGAAAAAGAAAATGAGTCTAGAAAGCCTGAAGCCATCAAACACCTGGGCAAGAGGAATACTGGCAGAAGGGCAAGTAAGAAATATTGATCCGAGATGTAGAAGTCAACTCAAATGCCCACGGGAGACTGGCAAGTAAGAGAGATGAGTGAGGAAGGCCATCTATAAGACAACAGGGAATAGTGAGGGCTAAAGAAAAAATGCCCTCTAAAAGCATTCAAACTTTTAAATACAAAAGCCAAACAAAACATATCTATATTTGGAATTCAGCCTACAACCAATTTGTGACTACTGGAAAAGATGCTTCACCTATTGACAAATCTTGCCTGACTCAACATTTGTTCCCACTCACCTAATTGCCCAGTAATTAGAAACTTAGCCTTCCTGGGCTCAGAGTACCAGCGTCCTCCTTGGGTAGCACCCACAAGGAGCCCTCTGTATAGTCTGACTGCTCTGCTTCAGGGGAGCCAGGGCCAGCTGAGATGGATGCCACAGTGTCCTGGTTTCTGCGATGGCATCAGATGCCTAGGAGTAATATGTCTTTGGGAGGCATAAGAGGTATGGGGATGTCCTCTGTGGGCTTCAATCTGGAAACATCCCCCTCCAGGGACCCCTGGGCTCTTCCAAGTTAAACGTGGATACAACGGCAGAAAAATCTAGGGCTGCTCCAGCATGGCCCGCTCAGATGAGAACTGGCCATCGACCACGAGCACTGGAACTCTGCTATCCACTCGGCTATTTCTTTGAGAGCCAGTAAAATCAGCCAAATTCTTTTTTCTTTCTGAATTGTCATGACCTTATGTGTCAAATGACAAGAATCTATCGTGCTTGCTTTCACTAATGTGTTAGATTGTTGTGAAAAATAAATGAGAAAACACTGTGTCAGAGCTCAGAAGAAGTTAAAAGTACTTCAGGAAACACAGACCCAAAAAGGTAAATGTCAACCAGGATGAAGCAAAGACATTTTATTTATCAAGTCCTGTAGGTATATATGTGTTAACAAAAGTGAAAATTCCCAATTATGCCGAGTTTCTGAAGGGCAAGGACCAATTACTTGTGCCCACAGCTCAGGCTCAACTCTAGGCACACAGCAGGCCACCAGAAAGGTCAGCTTGAATGCCAGCCTCCTGGCCCCCACTTCCAGGACCAGAATTAACAGAAGGAATACAGGACAGGAAGCAATGGCACTCACCTCCAAGCTCATAACCAGGGTGAGTCAGAGCTGAGACTTCATAAGCCCGGTTGCCATAACTACCACAGCCCTCTCCTCCTGCTTTTTTATTCAGAAACCCCAAACAAGTTCTGGCAAGATCCTGGCTTCACACAAATGAGCATCTATCCTGTCTCCAAGGCAGGACTTGAACTGAACGAGTAACAAACAACAAAAAAATGCGCACAAACCTCTCTAGGGTGCTGAACCCTGAACCAACGCTTAATGTTTTTTGAAACGAAACACAAATGGAGATCTTTTTTGTAAGCAGCAAAACACAGAGTGAACCAGTCTGTCTTGTCATTACATTCATCCATTTCCTAAAAGGACTTAACAATGGCAAAACAAGAAAAAATAAAAATATTCTCCAAAGTTATTTTTTTTTACTCTGCCACATAATCTACAATCTGGGCAGAGCCTTAGAAGAGTTCTCTGGCAGGGCTTTCAAGCAAGTGTGGAAATCCATCACCTGCACTAAAGCCCTTCAGATCAGGAGACTCCATAGTCTTCCTCTGGGAATAGCTATCCTGATAGCTCCCACCACATTCCAGAATTACCCTCCAAAATTTTATCTGCTGTGATCTAACCAATGTCTCCTTTCCAGTTCCAAGAAGAGACAACAGCTGTTCACAAATCTCTGCCCACAGAATTCACAACAGCAGTGCTCTTCAAGTATAAGGACTAGCCATGCTACTAAGAGGATTTCCTGTGTTTCAGCTAAACAGCCATCAGGACAAAGGCTCCAAGTATTTAGGACACAGTGAGTCTCTGTCCACGATTGGTTGGTCAACAAGCATATATTGAGGATTAGGTAAGAGCCTGCCTGCTCTATACTAGGCATTCCTTCTACCACAGCTTACTGTGCATCCACTGAAGAAAGCCACCTGCAGTGTTGGGCACTGGGAAGGATACCACATCAACAAGACCAACAGCTGCCATTGAGGAATATGCAAGGAGATCCAACCAGTCCATCCTGGAGGAGACAGGTCCTGGGTGTTCATTGGAAGGACTGATGTTGAAGCTGAAACTCCAATACTTTGGCCACCTGATGCGAAGAGCTGACTCATTTGAAAAGACCCTAATGCTGGGAAAGCTTGAGGGCAGGAGGAGAAGGGGACGACTGATGATGAGATGGCTGGATGGCATCACTGACTAGATGGACATGAGTTTGGGTAGGCTCCGGGAGCTGGTGATGGAGAGGGAGGCCTGGCGTGCTGCGGTTCATGGGATGGCAAAGAGATGGACACAACTGAGCAACTGAACTGAACTGAGGAATATGAAATAAACAAGGAAGAGGAGTAACAACATTCAGAGTCCCACTTTTCTGGCAAGCAAAGAAGTGGGCATATTCAGGAGGCAATGAGTAACTCCTTCTGAAACTCAGCATATAACAGAAAAATAAGAAGTAAGGAGACTGTTTAGAAAGATATTATACTTGACCTAATCAGATACAATCAAGCCTGAACAAGAGGAATGGGTGGGGAACGGGAAGAATGAGACAGCAGTAAGGGATGACAGTATTTTGATCAGAAAAACAAGGAATTCTTCTGACAGTGGTCAGTCCTCCTTCCTTCAAAAGCACCAGAGCTTTAAGCATGTACAGTGACTCCTTCCACTAGCCCAGGAGATCTGTCAGAGCCCCACAGTTTAATGAATCCAGGGGTAAAGGAGAACAGAGGGATACTTTCACCCAGAAATCCAAGACAGGCATCCCACACCTGTTCCTAGCCCACTGGTTTCCTCTGTTCCCCTTTCATCTCTACCCTCAACATGTTTCATGTTCCTCTATAGCTCAGAAGACCCAGTGAGACTAACAGATAAAGCGCAGCCCTTTAATCAGAGCACTTGAGCTTTTACATCCATGGGAACTGGTTTTTAATAATCCTATTGATTGCTAGAGTCTACAATCAATGACAGAGTCTAGTTACTGTCATTTCTTTTTTTAGAGAGATACTCCCCACTGAGGCATCCCAGGGAGCTCAGTAGTGAAGAATCCGCCTGCCAATGCAGGAGATGTGGTTCGATCCCTGGGTCAGTAAGATCCCCTGGAGTAAGAAATGGCAACCCACTCCAGTATTCTTGCCTGGAAAAATTCCATGAACAGAGGAGCCTGGCAGGCTATAGTCCATTAGGATAGCAAAAGAGGTGGACAAGACAGGACTGAGCACACACACTTATTCCCCACTTATTCTCTCAAACCTACAAAATCTTGAATATATGCAGATTTCACATTCTTGATTGTGCATATATGTATGCGTATCTGTTGGGGATGAGGAGACTGGGTAAAGACTCAAGAAAATTGGAAGAAGAAAGGAACCGTTAAGAGACCAAAGGCCAGGCAGTTGGAAATAAACCGCAAATAAAATAAACAGCAAAGCTACAGTCCTTCCAGCTCTCCAATCCCACCACTTAGAAATTGCTGAGTCAAATGAAACCATATTTTAAAAGTCTCACTGCAATTGAAGTTCACTGTGAGATACTGACAATGAGCTTCATTTAATAATGAGGAGGGGAAAAAAAGCAATTGGGAGTGAAGAAGTTAAATGTGCCCTTTTCCCAGAGGTCAGGGACCGTAATTCCACTATAGCTCATTTCTTGGAGAAGACTCTTGGGGATTCCAGAATGCCTGCATTTCCCACCCAGGCACAATTTCATTAGCAGCTCATTAGCAAAAGTGGCAACCATTTTTGACTCTTGTTTTTCATAATATTTATTGGTTAATTGACACTTTGAACACAAGTTGACTAAGGACCAAATGAAAGTGCTAAAACCATTCATTAGTCAAATTTAAAACACAAAGATTGTATTCTAAACACACACTTTATTCTCATTTATTTTCCACAAACAGAAGTCATAATTTAATAAGGGGGCTAAGAAGCAAAGTGCCAAGATACTGCGCTTTAATTTTTAATCCTTTTTCTCCTACCCCATCAGTCCCCAGGGATCCTGACATCATAATTGGCTCTGTTTGTTCTCTTCAACAGCACCTGTTACCTCCACAGTCAAACATGGTTGTGTGAATAATTTCAAAACAGTACCAGCTAGTCCTGACCTCTACAATTTCCTCAGTGTCTGCTGCAAAAGCCCCCCAGTTTCGATTCTCCCTGCAGTGGAAAAAGAGGAAATCCATAGGTATGAGGGGAGCAAAATTCCTAGAGCTAAGTTTCTCTCTAGATCAGTTGTAAAGGAAGGGACTCAACTCCTTTCCTTTTTGAGGGAGGGGGACAGAATGCAAACGAGAAGGTGAAATGATGCAGGTGAAGCAACGATACAGTGCAGAGAAGCCAGTCAAAGAAACAACTGGTCCCAAGTCTTTGCCTCTGCATTATGAGAGGGCCCCCCCTTAAATGTAGGCAACTTGAACAACAAAATGAGGTTAGTTACCGGAGCCTTCTTTCATCTAGCAAAATGTAATAACAATCCCAATTTGTTGCCTCTCAGCTTAAAGTTTTGGATCATGTGTATTAAGAGACCTACTAAGTGTGCTGTGTTTTGCTTTCTTCATCTGCATTGCTAGTTTCACCAGAAGGAGCTACAGCCTCTAGCACCTGGGTTACTTGGGCAGTTACCCAGTCCAGAGATAGAGGGCATAGGCTGAGGAAGACCCAGATTCCAGGTCCAGTTCCACCACTTAATAGCTTTAAGATCTTGGGACAATAAGCTTTGTGGCCCATGTATAGAATGGGGCTCCAAGTACTCACTTCAGAGAGTTCACAGAGTTCACTGTGAGGAGTAAGAGATAAAGCAAGTGGGATGCTTAGGGCAGACTCCAGAGAACTCTCAATAATGGTGTTTACAGACTCCTGTCTCTCTGTGACTTGTTCAGTTTTCCCAGCTATGGGACAGGGACCATTACAGATGGTTAGACTGAGTGTTAAGAGGCTCTCAGTACGTATCTGACTGAATTCTGTAGGGGATAAGCAAGTACATGATTTTTGTAGAATTTTCAGGTTGGACTGAAGCCAGTTCAGTAACAATGAAGGCTTCAGGGCATACAAATTGAGAGGGCAGGTGGTTAAACTAGGCCTCTATCACACTGAAAACATACACTACAGCATTCCTTGGCTGGGGCCAGCCGTAGGCCAACCAAACCCATTTAAGATGGAGCAGTTTCAGGCCTCCCTGGTAGTCTAGTGGTTAAGAATCTACCTGCAAATGGAGGCGACACCAAGGAGTTCAATCCTTGGGCCAGGAAGAACCCACATGCCAAGGAGCAACTAAGCCCGTGCGCCAGAACTACCGAGCCAATGCTCCAGAGCCTGTGAGCCGCGACTACTGAGCCTGTGTGCTGCAACTGCTGAAGCCCGAGCACCTAGAGTCCATGCCCTGCAACAAGAGAAGCCATGGCAATAAGAAGTCCAGGCACAGCAAGGAGAAGTAGTCCCCACTCGCCACAACCAGGGAAAGCCTGTGCACAGCAACAAAGACCCAGTATAGCCAAGAATAAATAAATACATTTTTTAAAAAGATGGAGCAGTCTCTATCTATACCATTCCCCAAGTCAGAACAGAAATCAGAAGCCATATCCGTAAGTATAACTTAAGCAAACGTGGGAGGGATTTAAATGAGAAAAAGTGCCCAGCCAGCAACAAGGGGAAGGGTTTCTGGTTTCCCTATAAACTTAATTCAAACACAGGTTGAAGCCAGTTCTGTAACAATGCACCATCAGGCTTATAAAAGCAGCTGCCCTGCTCTGGCTTCATGTTCCTTGGGGGATCTTGCTTGCAGGTGCCCATCCAAGCATGGGTGGGATGTTCCAGGCCACTGGGCACAAGGTTGGTGCTTCAGCAAACCTGCTGATGTGTACACTTCTGACAAGCAGCCTGCTTCCTACCTCCAACCCGTCACAACAGCTGATGCTGCCCCCAGCTGCGCCTCCCCACAAAGCTCCCAATCCTGAGCACTTAAACTCTGCAACTGTCACTTGATTATATGCACTCTACCTGCTACACACTCTTCAAGTCCCCTACAAGGACCCAGGCAGTGCCTGGAAGTTTTGGCCTTGGTGCTTACTACCATTCAACAGTGAATTCACCCCCTATTGAGGGATTCTGGTATGGATCCCTTTTGATAGAAGTCACCTCACAAAAATCCATCTCCCACACACCCTCTTCCCCCTACCATTTTAAATTTATGGAGAAGGCAAACCCTTCACAACTCCAGTGTCACCAGCACCACGAGCTAGAGATCATGAGACCTAATCTCCACTGGAAAGATACAAGATCCTTCCTTGGGCCATGCCTCCAGCCAATACAGGCAGGAGGAGCATCCTTGAGGAAACTCTGTTGGCACTCCCCTTCTTAAAAACCTTCAGTGGTTCTTTGCTACCCTCCCAAGTACCAATACCCCAGCTGGTGTTCAAGGTCCCCCTAATACAGCAAAGTCCCTGCCTGATATTCTCTGCATTATCTCCCCTCATCCACAAATCCCCCATTCTCTGGCCAAACTCATTCACACTTTCTTTGGTCCTTGATACTGCCCTTTACTTGCTTTTACTCTGTTGAATTTAAATCCATTTTTTAAAGGCCTAGCTCAAACAATGCTATGCAATTTTATACACTGTTTTCCCTCCCTTTCAACCTTGTGTATCTTGCTTATTCCTCTCTAATGGCACATCCTCTATTCATTTTTTCTTACTCATTTGGATTCTTTGATACTTATCCAACAGATATTTACTAACCACCTACAATATGGTGGGTTTTAGGGAAATTAAGGATGAGACATGGCCTTTCTACACTTAAGGAAATCACTGGGCTAGTGAGGGAAATAAATATATAAAAACATGATATTTGATAAATTTTCCCCAGTAGGTTAAATTCCCCCTGAAGTCAGAACATCTTTATATTTCTAAATTACTAAACAAAAGTGCCTGGTAGTAAATGTCCACTGTGTGTATATTTCAAAACAAAAATAACTGTATGAGATGAAAAACAATTTCTTCTTTCTGAAATGTGGGGAAAAGGGATATATTGCTGCAAAGACAGTCTTTAACATGGGATCATTGGAAAGTAAAATCTAGTAAATACAACACATATTTTTAAATGTGTTTTAATTCCACAGTATCACTCTTCAACCCACAAGTTAAATGAGATAGAGGTACAAAGACTGAGAATTGCACAGAGGAACATTCCTGGAATTCCAGTGGTTAAGACTGTATGTTTGACCCCTGGTCAGGAAACCATGCTGCATGGCATGGTCAAAATAAAAGGACTGCACAAAAAGGAACAGGAATCAAGAGCTCAAAACAGAATGAGAGACCTACACTGTTGGTGGGAATATAAGTTTGTACATGCACTGTGGAGAACAGTGTAGAGGCTCCTCAAAAAACTAGTGGAGGTGATGGAATTCCAGTGGAGCTATTTTAAAACCTAAAAGATGATGCTGTGAAAGTGCTGCACTCAATTTGCCAGCAAATTTGGAAAACTCAGCAGTGGCCACAGGACTGGAAAAGGTCAGTTTTCATTCCAATCCCAAAGAAATGCAATGCCAAAGAACGCCCAAACTACTGCACAATTGCACTCATCTCACACGCTAGTAAAGTAATGCTCAAAATTCTCCAAGCCAGGCTTCAGCTATATGTGAACTGTGAACTTCTAGATGTTCAAGCTGGTTTTATAAAAGGCAGAGGAACCAGAGAATTGCCAACATCTGCTGGATCATGGAAAAAGCAAGAGAGTTCCAGAAAAACATCTATTTCTGCTTTATTGACTATGCCAAAGCCTTTGACTGTGTGGATCACAATAAACTGTGGAAAATCCTGAAAGAGATGGGAATACCAGACCACCTGACCTGCCTCTTGAGAAACCTATATGCAGGTCAGGAAGCAACAGTTAGAACTGGACATGGAACAACAGACTGGTTCCAAATAAGAAAAGGAGTACGTCAAGGCTGTATATTGTCACCCTGCTTATTTAACTTCTATGCAGAGTACATCATGAGAAACGCTGGGCTGGAAGAAGCACAAGCTGGAATCAAGACTGCCGAGAGAAATATCAATAACCTCAGATATGCAGATGACACCACCCTTGTGACAGAAAGTGAAGAGGAACTCAAAAGCCTCTTGATGAAAGTGAAAGAGGAGAGTGAAAAAGTTGGCTTAAAGCTCAACATTCAGAAAACGAAGATCATGGCATCTGGTCCCATCACTGCATGGGAAATACATGGGGAAACAGTGGAAACAGTGTCAGACTTTATTTTTCTGGGCTCCAAAATCACTGCAGATGGTGACTGCACCCATGAAATTAAAAGACGCTTACTCCTTGGAAGAAAAGTTATGACCAACCTAGATAGCATATTGAAAAGCATAGACATACTTTGCCACCAAAAGTCCATCTAGTCAAGGCTATGGTTTTCCCTGTGGTCATGTATGGATGTGAGAGTTAGACTGTGAAGAAAGCTGAGCACCGAAAAATTGATGCTTTTGAACTGTGGTGTTGGAGAAGACTCTTGAGAGTCCCTTGGACTTCAAGGAAATCCAACCAGTCCATTCTGAAGGAGATCAGCCCTGGGATTTCTTTGGAAGGAATGATGCTAAAGCTGAAACTCCAGTACTTTGGCCACCTCATGTGAAGAGTTGACTCATTGGAAAAGACTCTGATACTGGGAGGGATTGGGGACGGGAAGAGAAGGGGACGACAGAGGATGAGATGGCTGGATGGTATCACCGACTCAATGGACGTGAGTTTGAGTGAACTCTGAGAGATGCTGATGGACAGGGAGGCCTGGTGTGCTGCAATTCATGGGGTCGCAAAGAGTCGGCCACGACTGAGCGACTGACCTGAACTGACGATCCAGCAATCCCACTCCTGGGCATATACCTGGACAAAACTATAATTCGAAAAGAATTATTACCCTTATGTTCATAGAAGCACTATTCACAATAGCCGATACATAGGAGTAACCTGTATGTCCATCAACAGATAATGGATAAAAAGGATACACATACATACACAGCCACATACATACATACAAGGGAATACTACTCAGCCATAGAAAAGAAGGAAATAATGTCATTTGCAGCAACATGGATGAGACTAGAGATTATCATACTAAATGAAGTCAGAAAGCAAAAGACAAATACCACAAGTCATTTATACATGGAATCTAAAATACGACACAAATGAACTTATCTATGAAACAGAAATGGACCCACAGAGCAAACAAACTTGTAGCTGCTTGAGGGGGCGGGGGTGGAGTGGGAGTCTAGAGTTAACAGATGCAAACTATTATATATAGAATGAATAAACAACAAGGTCCAACTGTATAGCACATAGAACTATATTCAATATCCTGAGATAAATAATGGAAAAGAATATGAAAAAGAATATACACACAGGTATAACTGAATCAGTTTGCTGTATAGCAGAAATTAACATAACACTATAAAGCAATTATAAGTCAATAAAAAAAATTTCAAGAAAAAAGGAATAACCAACAACAACAAAACAGAATGAGAAAGAAGTGCAGGTGAGCTCTTAACTGTTAGTAAACTACACTCATCAGAGTTCACTGTGGACTTCAGAGTATCATAACCTCTGATTACAGGCTTCAGTGGATGAATATTGGCCAAAGCTCTACAACTTCTCTTTATCCCTAAACTTTCAAGTATTCCCAAGTCCACCAAACAGAAGCAAGAGAGATCTGACAGACAGGAAGGCAACAACAAGAACTATGTCACCTAAGACCAGTTGGTGAAGACTATAAAACTGTATGTGAAATATTTAGTATACAATTACATTTTTCTGAGATGGTTTATAGCTTTCACCAGTTTCCTAAAGAGGTCTGTAAATCTCTCTCCCAATACACATATAAACATGCATACCTTGGAGTGGCTATAGGCCAATACCAGGAAGGCTACACAGTAAGAGGCATTCTAATACACTGTAGGTAAAGATACAAATCTGTGCAATGCTCTTGGGCATCTGGCAACATCTATTAAAACTGCAACTGTTCATTTCCTTTAACCCACTGGATTCCCCTTGTAGGAACGTGTCCAATAGAGACAGTAACCAAACTGCACAATGATATATTGACAGAAGGTTCATTATAGCATTTTAATAACTGCAGACAATGAGAAACAAAACAAAATGTCCATCAGTAAGGGATTTATTATACAATGCAGTTTACGCCTTCAATGGAATACAATAATCTCCAACAAGGAGGAGAGAGAATTATACTGACACTAAAAAGAGGACTGGGATTTCCTGGTAGCTCAGCTGGTAAAAGAATCTGCCTGCAACGTCCTGTTGGCTCAGACGGTAAAGAGTCTTCCCACAATGTGGGAGATCTAGGTTTGATCCCTGGATTGGGAAGATCCCCTGGAGAAGGAAATGGCAACATACTTCAGTATTCTTGCCTGGAAAATTCCATGGACAGAGGTGCCTAGCAGGCTACAGCCCATGGGGTCTCCAAGAGTCGGATACCACTGAGCAACTTCACTTTCACTTTCAAAAAGATGACTAAGACTATGCAAAAAGAATAAGCTACAAATTTCATCTTTATTTTGAAAGAACATATATGTTTAACATGGCAGCAGTATAAGCTTTTAATCTATTCAAATCTTCACAATTAAAACAGACTCAATGACTAGATAGCAAAACAAATCCTACAGGCAATATTTGTATCAAAACAAAGTAAAAAGACACCTACAAATTCCCAGACAGAAGTGAAGCAGGTGAAGACAAATCACCAAATCTACATGGAATCAGTCTCTGTGCGGGAGGACACAGGAAACAACAGGTATCCAACAAATTTGAAAAAGGAGAAGCCCAAAGTAGGCAGGTATCAGTAGGTATTCACACACATACACACACAACAAAACAGGCCAAGGGGAAAACAGCAGCTGAACCCAGGAGGGATTCTCCCCAGTCTAATAATAGGTAAGTACAAGAATCCTGGTGGTAAGTACTCAGTGGCTGGAGCAACAGAGTCCTACTAAACTCTCAGATTTAATCAACCAATGCTCCCTATTAGAACACTAAGAGGTTAGGACAGAGACACTGAGAAAACACTGCTGCAAGAGACATCAAAAATTAAGCAGAACTGAAATAATAGCAATAAAGAAAAGAGAAGATCCAAATAAAAATGCTGGAAGAAAATAGAGCCAGGAATCTTCACAGAGCAAACTGCCATGCTTTTAAATACTATAATGAAACAGAAAACGGGGCACTGTGAATTTTTTTAAAAAGGTAATTAAAGCCATGCTTCTTTTCTAATAATTCAAGAAATCTAACTTCACATAAAAAATGACCTGAAAAAGACTGAGTTCAAAACCTATAAAGTTATTATAAGAAAGAAAAATAGAATTAGGAGAGGAATAACATCTCCATGGAAAATAAAAACAAGCCAGAAAAACAGGCCATGAATAGACCTAAACTGCAACTTCCTATTTTAAAAGGAGCTAAACACATGTTTTTGATTATACAATATAGTCAAGAATAAAAATAAGAAATGAGGTGCCAGAACTCAATGAAAGTTAGAAATAATAATCAAAGCAAAAAATGTCATAAAATAAGTAGAAGGTGAATGAAGAAAAATATGAAAAACCAAAAATGAATGAAGGAAAAAAAGTAAAACTTATCAGAAACTGACAATAAAGATAGACAAAAAAAGATCCAACATTGAAGAAGAAAACTCAAAAAGGAAAGAGAATACCAAAAACTGTAATTCAAAAAAAATTTCCCCTAAAATAAAAAAAGTTTTAAAAAACTATGTATTAAGAGAGCACACAGTGTACCTCAGAGAATACTGACGAGGAACGTCTGACAGCAAACATAACCTAGTAAAATTACTGGATTTTAAAGGAAAAAAATCCTTAGGATATCTAAGCCCAAACTTAGATTCTTAATCAGTGTTTTGGCCAGCAAAGCCTACTGCCAGAAGAAAATTAATTGACAGATTTAAGATACTCAAAGAAAAAAATGTGAGCCAAAAAGTTCATGTCTACCAAAGCAGCTTCTGGGTAGCCACTTTATATTTAAAACATAAAGACCACAGACAAACTTATCAATATCCAGGAACTCAAAGAATATTGTTTCAAGGAGTCCTGCTTGAAGAATCTACTAGAAAGCCCATTTTAGACAATCAAAATAACTATGAAGAGACACTGTCATTAAGACTGCAGTTAAGTATCAAATCAGTTCAGTTGCTTGGCCATGTCTGACTCTTTGCAATCCCATGGACTGCAGTATGCCAGGCTTCCCTGTCCATCACCAACTCCGGGAGCTTACTCAAACTCATGTCCATCGAGTTGGTGATGCCATCTAACCATCTCAACCTCTGTCATCCCCTTCTCCTCCCACAGGAGGAGGAGAAGTATCAAATATATATATATATATATAAAATTATTTGTAGAAATAAGACTAAATGAATGTTAAAATGAAGAAGTGGCTATGTGCTCTGACAATATAGAAACAGGACAGCTATTTACAGCTATTTACAAATGATGATCAAACACACACAAAAGAATGTTTTTAAACTTTTTTCAGTAATCCTAGCAGGGTGGTTGCACTGCCATTCTGAAACTGTAATATGTATAATATGACACAGGACAAATGAGTAATTATTATTCTAATTGTATACTATTCTATTCCAGAACCAGAATTCTTAGTGTAAAATAAAAGATACAGATGTAATGCCAAAAAGCTAAAAAATAATCCTGTACTCCAGAATGAGAATCTGTTTAAATGTATAATAAAATTTTAAATAATTGTAAATGTATATAAAAATGTATAATAAAATGTAAAATAAATGAATATATCTGATAATATACTATTTATATAATATAAAATATATCAGATATATTTCCTAGCTCTCGCCAACTGAAAGACCTGGAAACAATGATCAGTACAGTATCAGTGAGCAACCCTAATGGCCAGAACATAGTCTTAAGACACCGTTTCCTATTAAAAGAAACGAGGGCTTCCTGGAGCAATGGTTGATTTCAGAACTAGGTGGGAAATAAACAGTATGAGCCTAGACTATCTTGTCACACGAAATAGCAAAAACGCTATCAATAACTACTATGACAATACCAAAAGAGCTTTGATTCAAATGACAAAAGACAATATAATTTCAATTTCAGTAAAAACAGTCATTGCAATGGGTTGAAACTTACTAAACATTCTTATAGGAAAAAATTCTAATCACTCATTAAAACTTGACTGGGAAACAATTCATTATCTTGAAAACTGATAAAATTTAGGATAAATTAGGAAAAAGAATAGTATATGAGAGGCAGTGTCTCTTTATAAAAATTATACAGAGACTGCCTTGGTGGTCTAGAGGTCAAGAATCCACCTTGCAATGCAGAGGATGCAGACTGGATACCCAATTGGGAAACTAAGATCCCACATGCTGTGGAGCACCTAAGTCCATGCTCCACAGCTACCAAGTCCGCACACTCTGGAGCCCATGTGCCAAAACCAGAGAGTACGTGCACCACAAAGAAAGAACCCACATGATGCAACGAAGATCTCTCGGGCCGCAAATAAGATCTGATGCAGCCAAATAAATAATTTTTTAAAGTTATTTAAAATTTTAAATAACTAAAATTAAACAACTAAAAATTTAAACAACTAAAAGCAAAAAAAGAAATAAGTTTGAATATCACCATCTCGTAACCCCACAAAAAGAAAGTACAATTATGTACTCCCCAATACAAAAACCCAAATCTATTTATAACCTTGTGATAGGGACAGAACCTGAGTCTGACTGAGCCTCTGGATCCAGCTGACAATTTATAAGAAATACTGAGGTGTGAGGATCATGATGAACTGCTTTCATGAGTATGAAAGCAGTAAAATTCAATCTGGGAAATGGCTTGAGTTCTTCAACAGACAAACTGTAAAGATAAGGGACAGAAAAGGGAATAGCCTATGGATTCAAGGAAATTTAAAGGATATAACAATTTTTTTAATAGGAAACATTTTAGAGTATAGGGTGCACACTTGGGTAATACGCTATTGTAAGATGAAATGAAGCAATTACTATAAAAGCCAGGAGAACAGCTGCATTTGATGGGAAGGAGATGGTGTAGCCGGGCTGAGACACAGGAGGAGCTTCTGAGGTGCTTCAGTTCAGTTCAGTCGCTCAGTCATGTCTGACTCTTTGCAACCCCATGAACTGCAGCGTGGCAGGCCCTGTCCATCACCAACTCCTGGAGTCCACCCAAACCCATGTCCATTGAGTCAGTGATGCCATCCAGCCATCTCATCCTCTGTCATCACCTTCTCCTCCTGCCCTCAATCTTTCCCAGCCTTAGGCTCCTTTCAAATGAGTCAGCTCTTTGCATCAGGTGGCCAAAGTATTGGAGTTTCAGCTTCAACATCAGTCCCTTCAATGAATATTCAGGACTGATTTCCTTTAGGATGGACTGGTTGGATCTCCTTGCAGTCCAAGGGACTCTCAACAGTCTTCTCCAACACCACAGTTCAAAAGCATCAATTCTTCGGCACTCAGCTTTCTTTACAGTCCAACTCTCACATCCATTAATGACTACTGAAAAAACCATAGCCTTGACTAGACGGACCTTTGTTGACAAAGTAATGTCTCTGCTTTTGAATATGCTGTCTAGGTTGGTCATAACTTTCCTTCCAAGGAGTAAGCGTCTTTAAATTTCATTGCTGCAATCACCATCTGCAGTGATTTTGGAGCCCAGAAAAATAAAGTCTGACACTGTTTTACTGTCTCCCCATCTATTTGCCATGAAGTGATGGGACTGGATGCCATGATCTTCATCTTCTGAATGTTGAGCTTTAAGCCAACTTTTTCACTCTCCTCTTTCACTTTCATCAAGACACTCTTTAGTTCTTCTTCACTTTCTGCCATAAGGGTGGTGTCATCAGCATATCCGAGGTTATTGATATTTCTCCCGGCAACCTTGATTCCAGCTTGTGCTTCTTCCAGCCCAGCATTTCTCATGATGTACTCTGTATATAAGTTAAATAAGCAGGCTGACACTATACAGCCTTGACGTACTCCTTTTCCTCTTTGGAACCAGTCTGTTGTTCCATGTCCAGTTCTAACTGTTGCTTCCTGACCTGCAAATAGGTTTCTCAAGAGGCAGGTCAGGTGCTCTGGTATTCCCATCTCTTTCAGAATTTTCCACAGTTCATTGTGATCCACACAATCAAAGGCTTTGGCATAGTCAATAAAACAGAAACAGATGTTTTTCTGGAATGCTCTTGCTTTTGCGATGATCCAGAGGACGTTGGCAATTTGATCTCTGGTTCCTCTGCCTTTTCTAAAACCAGCTTGAACATCTGGAAGTTCACGGTTCACATATTGCTGAAGCCTGGCTTGGAGAATTTTGAGCATTACTTTACTAGCGTGTGAGATGAGTGCAATTGTGCAGTAGTTTGGGCGTTCTTTGGCATTGCATTTCTTTGGGATTGGAATGAAAACTGACCTTTTCCAGTCCTGTGGCCACTGCTGAATTTTCCAAATTTGCTGCCATATTGAGTGCAGCACTTTCATAGCATCATCTTTTAGGATGTGAAATAGCTCAACTGGAATTCCATCACCTCCACTAGCTTTGTTCATAGTGATGCTTTCTAAGGCCCACTTAACTTCACATTCCAGGATGTCTGACTCTAGGTGAGTGGTCACACTATCGTGATTATCTGAGGTGATTGGTAAAGTTCTATTTCTTGACTTGGGTAGGATTTCATGAGTATTCGCCTTGTAATAATTCATTAGGCTATACATTTTTATTTAATTTTCTGTATCTAATTTTATAATAAAAATGGTTTTAAAAGAATATATTAAATATATGTTATCAAGAGGGGAGGAGAGGCTAAGATGTATGGAAAGAGTAACATGGAAACTTACATTACCATACATAAAATAGATAGCAAATGGGAATCTGCTGTATGGCTCAGGAAACTCAAACAGGGGCTCTGTATCAACCTAGAAGGGTGGGATGGGGAGTGAGATGGGAGGAAGGTTCAAAAGGGAGGGGATATATGCATAATGGCACCCCACTCCAGTACTGTTGCCCGGAAAATCCCATGGATGGAGGAGCCTGGTGGGCTGCAATCCATGGGGTCGCTAAGAGTCAGACAGGACTGAGCGACTTCACTTTCACTTTCCGCTTTCATGCATTGGAGAAGGAAATGGCAACCCACTCCAATGTTCTTGCCTGAAGAATCCCATGGACGGAGAAGCCTGGTAGGCTGTAGTCCGTGGGGTCGCACAGAGTCGAACACGACTGAAGCAACTTAGCATGGCTGATTCATATTGAGGTTTGACAGAAAACAACCAAATTCTGTAAAGCAATTATCCTTCAAAAAAAAAAAATTAAAAAAAAAAAGGACTTCTACTTCTATGTTACATCTTATAACTTTTTAATGGTGAGCATGTATTACTTTTAGTACCAGAAAATTAAACATTTATTTTAAAAAGAAAAAAGGAAGGGAGCTGGAAAAAAAAAACAAACCAACCATTTGAAATCTCTTACTACAGAATGGGTTCATTTAGGCTCCCTTGAAATACACTGTTATAACTGGGAACTATCTACAAATTACATACGAACAACAAACACATTTTAAACTGAGAAACAATGACTGAACAGCATGTATTACTCAGAAACATTCTAACACATACTGCTAATTAGACACAAGTCCAACCAATCAAATGTAAATTGCAATATAGTACCTGAAAGGTATTTTGCTATGGTTATGATGTTATAAAAAGGTGGTCCCAAAGGCTGAGAACATGGGCCTTGCTCAAACACAAATCAATAAGATGCTGGGTTCAACCTTAGTGCCTTTATTCCCATATGACCTCGATCAGAACCCTCACCCAATCAACCAATCTGCCCATCAAGGCAAAGGAAACCAAACAATGGAAGAGAAGGGGCACTTCAGGAGAATTTGTACACATGTGACAGTGGTCAGACAGGTGGGAGTAGAGAGGATTAAAGAGCTTTTTTTAATGAGAACTCAAGTCCCTTCAACCCCTCTTGCCTCCAGAGCTAAGCATCTCTGAGTTATGTTTAATGCTTGCTATGGAGCGAATGTTTGTGTCCACCTCTCTCACAAAATTCATATGTTGAAACCTAATTCCTAACATGATGTTATTTGGAAGCAGAGCCTTTGGGAGGTGATTAGGTTACTTTCTATGGGGTCTGTGCCCTCATATAAGAGGCCTCAGAGAGCTCCCTTGCTCGTTCCACTAAGTGAGGCCGGAGTGACAGTTATGATCTGGAAGTGAGCTCTTATCAGACACTGGATCTATTGGTGCCTTGATCTTGGACTTCCCAGCCTTCAGAACTGAGATATAAATTTCTGTTGTTTATAAGCCACCCAATTCATTACATTTTGTTATAAAATTCCAAACAGACTATGACACTTTGGTTACCAACAGGGAAAGAGGATGGAAGGATAAATTAGGAGTTTGAGATTAAGAGATACAAATTACTAAAGGCAAACAAAACAGTCCTACTGTATAGCACAGGGAACTATATTTAATACCTTGTAATAAACTATAATGGAAAAGAATGTATATATGCATAACTGAATCACTTTGCTGTATACCAGAAACACTGTAAATTAACTAAACTTCAATTAAAAAAAGTTCATGCTAAATGCCCATAATGATTGAAATGCACAAATCAGAAACCAGAGTTTGAAAGCATAATTATCCACAGAAACTGCTGAAGGAAGGGTGTGCAGACCAACCTAGACAGGGTTCTGCCTTGAGGCAGATGGATGGAAGCCATTACTTCTTAAAAATTTCCATCACCTGGAACTTTATTTTCCCTCTGCAGCACGAGATATCTCAAAACAAGGACATCAGTCCAAACTGCTCTAGGGAGTAAAAGTTATACTCCAAGGACTTTTCTAAGTTTGTGGCAGCCACTGAGAGGTATGAAATGATATGTGTGCTTAAGTTTATGTCCAGTCCCACTAATTCTACAAAATGGAACTAGTCCCCTAAAAACCAAGTACTCTGAGATGCCCTAAGCAATCCCCACCACCTCCCCTGACTCTGCAGACATCAATAACAGAGTGTGCATGTCACAGGGAATAAAACACGATCATAAGATAATGCTACATAAACGCTGGTGCATTTATGGGGAATAAATGTCAAGGTAAAGCAGGAATATTTATTTTCCATGAGGGAGATAGTGATCTTGTGTGTCAATGCCTATTATGCTGAATTGATTTCAGTTTTACAAATCACTAAAATATTTCACATATGGTTATGGCAGTCATAGTGACAGAACATATAATGACCTTCCACAAGGTCTAGCTTCCAGAAATCTGGACTTCACAACCTCCTGTATTCTAAAGTTCCATTCTCCAGGACATACATAGTGAGCTCGTAGAACAGGCAAGTTTTGATTCACAGTAGGACTTGCCACAAGCAGGTCCACTCTCTTGGCCTCTTGGCAATCCAGAGAAGCTGGACCCCAGGTCTTTCCAAGGATCTTAATATTCTGTTATTTAGCCCCTTCTGAAAGTTGCTTAAAAGTGACATTAAGGAAGCAGCTAATTTACAGCCCTATTCTTTTAATCTTGGTCTGCCAGATTTTCACAGACATCAGTTTATTTCGCTTTATAATATATTAGACAAAACAACAGTACCAGAGTCAGCTCCAAGGCAGCAACTCACTCTCAGGGGTTCTGCTGACATTTATAAACTGATCCTATTTCTCTCTTGTGTTTTATGTTATCAGCTAAACCTGTCAACTTAAATTATTGCCTTGTAACCGAATCAGAGTTATCTATTACTCTGGTATGTGTACATTTCTGAAGCTTTGTACCTATATCAAGTTTTGCAAGGGTAAAAAAGAAGACCATAAATAAACAAATGGAAAACAGAGTATGTTACCATTACTTTAGCAACAGAAGCTAAAAGTCAAATGCATTACATGGAAAGCCACTAAAATGGCTGAATATATATAGACCTTGGAAACAGCAAAAGCTTGATACTGATACAGTCACTCGTACACTGCCCCATCCTGCAATCAATCTCTGGGCTCTGATAACTCAGAGTATCTCCATTTAGAAGAGTAACTAGGTATCCCTAGGGCCTGTGACAGATGGGTGGACATTTGAAAAAGTGGGGGCATGATGTCAAAAAGTTCAGATTTATAGCCACTCCATTATTTCACCAGCACACTAACAAAGAAACCAATTTCCCTTCAACTGGTATGGCTAATGGTCACTCTTAAAGACCACTGTGACCCAAATCAAGCAATAAAAGAGACTCCAGTAAGACATAAAAAGCTATTCCCTTCTCAGGATTAATTCTGGCTCTTTAACCAAACCCTTCCCCTCTATAAACTAAAAACAAAATTCTCCCCAATTTTTCTGAGATTTCATGGTGCTAAACGTGTTATATTTTATCAACAAAATTTTTGCCAAATTTCTATTATCCAATACCTGACTTTCTCATTATCTCAATTCTTTTATACTTTACATATCTTGTCATAAGCATCAGTTATGCTTATCATATTCTCCGTGACTTTCAATTACAAGCTCACAGTGTACAGAGATAGTAATTTTTTAACTTGAATTCCTTTATAGTTCCCAGCATGGCAGCATATCCCTAGAAAGGACAGCACTGACTGCAGGCTCAATGGAACAGAGAGGCATGCTATGATCTACAGAGAGATGCTGAGGCTTAGAGGACAAACGACCACCTGAGACACCATAAGTGGACTGATGTTTCTCTGAGTTCTCATCAGCTTTCATAATGAAATTCTAACAGGCCCAAATACATAAAGAGGAGGCCAGAGTCCCTTCCTATAACAAAATACTCCATCTCCCCAAACTCTTATCTAGTATATAATTTCAATCTAATAATCTTCCTCATTCTCTCTGGGAATTTATCATTTAATCTACCTTAGCTTTTCCTAATAGCTAACCACCATATTCCCTGAAGCTAGTAACTGAGGCCTTGCCACACATCACAGGTGAGTTTACCCAAAGCCCCCTCTCTAATAAACCTGAAAGGGTAAACCAGGGGGCAAAGTTCTATGCAGAGGCACCAAAAGAGTTACTGATGAGTTGGGATTTCAGGGCTACCAGAAAGACACTATAATCCCAACACCACCCAAAATCCCACTAATCAAATTCCACTGTTATAGAGCTACCTTTCAAATCAAATATTTAGCTTATGCTAGGACAAATCAAATGATTTAATGTACATTAGGAGGAGGGCATGGCAGGAGTGGTATATATGAGTGTGCCTTCCATTGTCCTCATTCCCTCTAACGCTGCCCAGACAAACTAAAGCACTGATTAGGGAGGCATATATCCAGATCTGCGATCTAGAAAGATTTTGTATGAACCCAGGGACCCTCAGTGCAGCAAAAATGTACCTCTGGGGTCACTTACGCAATGTGGCTATATTTTTCCATGTTAAAATCTCACATTCATCTTTCTAAGTACACAACAAACAATATTTGGTTACTAACCTCACCTTGCCTGAAAAAAAAAAAAATGCAAAGAATTATACAATTGTGGACAAAACTGTAATTGACAAAAAAGCTTCCTGATCTCTCATTTAGGTGTCTGGGAAATTTGTTAAAATCTTTACTTCTGGAATCATCTTAACTCCTATGGAACTCTCTGGACTTGATTTTCACTCTGTAGATCCTGAAAGCCACGCATCTTCCCACTTGAGCCTCCCAATTTCACTAGACCTGTCTTCTTTGTGGCTCTGTGATGGGGAGTCAGAGCAGCAGGAGAATGCAGGTCCTAATATGCAGAGGCCACGCTCAATGTCAGGTACAGCTTCTCTGCTGAGAAGCCTCGACTCACAACCTGCCTGTCAACTCTGCACCATTCCCACTGGATGCAGAACCACTACCACATGGCACGCATATACAATGCCAGAGAACTCAGGATTGCTGCCAACGGCTTTAGCTAGCAATATCTAGCACTTTCTACTTGAGAAATTTAAATTAATAAAGAAGCAAAATAACAATGACCATGAAGCAGCTACTTAAGATACAGTATAGCAAAGGATATAGAAAAACAGGCAAGTGTGGCCCTAGAGTACAAAAGGAAGCAGGGCAAAGGCTAACAGAGTTTTGCCAAGAGAATGTACTGGTCATAGCAAACACCCGCTTCCAACAACAAAAGAGGCGGCTCTACACATGGACATTGCCAGATGGCCAACAGTAAAATCAAACTGATCATATTCTTTACAGCTGAAGATGGAGAAGCTCTATATGGTCAACAAAAACAAGCCTGGGAGCCGACTATGGCCCAGATAATAAACTCCTTGTGGCAAAATTCAGACTTAAATTGAAATGGGAAAAACTACTAGGCCACTCAAGTATGACCTAAATCAAATCCCTTATGATTATACAGTGGAAGTGACAAATAGATTCAAGGGATTAGATCTGATAGACAGAGTGCCTGAAGAACTATGGACAGAGGTTCATGACACCATACAGGAGGCAGTGATCAAAACCATCCCCAAGAAAAAGAAATGCAAGAAGGCAAAATGGTTGTCTGAGGAGGCCTTACAAAGAGCTAAGAAAAGAAGAGAAGTGAAAGGCAAAGATGAAAAGGAAAGATAAACCCATCTGAATGCAGAGTTCCACAGAATAGTAAGGAGAGATAAGAAAACCTTCTTAAGTGAACAATACAAAGAAATAGAGGAAAATAGTAGAATGGAAAAGACTAGAGATCTCTTCAAGAAAATGAGAGATACCTAGCGAATATTTCATGCAAAGATGGACACGATCAATGACACAAATGGTATGGACCAGACAGAAGCAGATGATGTTAAGAAGAGGTGGCAAGAATACACAGAAGAACTATAAAAAAAAAATGTCTTAATGACCCGGATAATCACAATGGTGTATCACTCACTTAGAGCCAGATATCCTGGAGTGTGAAGTCAAGTGGGCCTTAGGAAGCATTACTATGAACAAAGCTAGTAAAGGTGATGAAATTCCAGCTAAGCTATTTCCAATTGTAAAAGATGATGCTGTGAAAGTGCTGCACTCAATGTGCCAACAAATTTGGAAAACTCAGCAGTGGCCACAGGACTGGAAAAGGTCAGTTTTCATTCCAATCCCAAAGAAAGGCAATGCCACAGAATGTTCAAACTACCGCACAACTGTACTCATTTCACATGCTAGCAAGGTAATGCTCAAAATCCTTCAAGCTAGGCTTCAACAGTATGTGAACTGAGAACTTCCAGATGTACAAGCTGGGTTTAGAAAAGGTGGAGGAACCAGAGATCAAACTGCAACATCCAATGGATCATACAAAAAGCAAGGGAATTCTAGAAAAACATCTACTACTGCTTCATTGACTATGCTAAAGCCTTTGACTGCATGGATCACAACAAACTGTGGAAAATTCTTCAAGAGATGGGAATACCAGATCACCTTACCTGCCTCCTATGAAACCTGTATGCAAGTCAAGAAGCAAAAGTTAGAACTGAACATGGAACAACGGACTGATTACAAATTGGGAAAGAAGTACGTCAAGGCTGTATACTGTCACCCTGCTTATTTAACATATATGCAGAGTACATCATGCGGAATGTCTGGCTGGATGAATCACAAGTTGGAATCAAGATTGCAGGGAGAAATATCAATAACTTCAGATATGGAGATGACAATGACTCTACCCTAACGTCATAAAGTGAAAAGGAACTAAAGAGCTCTCTTGATGAAGGTGAAAGAGGACAGTAAAAAAGCTAGCTTAAAACTCAACATTCAAAAAATGAAGAGCATGGCATCTGGTCCCATCATTTCATAGAAAATACATGGGGAAAAATGGAAACAGTGACAGACTTTAGTTTCTTAGGCTCCAAAATCACTGCAGACATTCCCTGCGGCCATGAAATTAAAAGACACCTTGCTCCTTGGAAGAAAAGCTATGACAAACCTAGACAGCGTATTAAAAAGCAGAGACATCATTTTGCCGACAAAGGTCCGTCTAGTCAAAGCTATGGTTTTTCCAGTAGTCATGTACGGATGTGAGAGTTAGACCACAAAGAAGGCTGAGCACTAAAGAACTGATGCTGGAGAAGACTCTTCAGAGTCCCTTAGACAGCAAGGAGATCAAACCAGTCAATCCTAAAATAAACAACGCTGAATATTCATTGGAAGGACTGACTGCTGCTGGAGCTGAAGCTCCAATACTTTGGCCACCTGATGGGAAAAGCAGACTCATTGGAAAAGACCCAGATGCTGGGAAAGATTGAGGGCAGGAGAAGGGGATGTGTGACACAGGACGAGATGTTTAGATGCCATCACCGACTCAATGGAGTTTGAGCAAACTCTGGGAGATAATGAAGGACAGGGAAGCCTGGCATGCTGCTGTTCATGGGGTCACAAAGAGTTGGACATGACTGAGTGACTGAACAATAACAAATATATAAGGAGGTTATGTTTCCACATCAGCAGTCAACTAAGCATCTGCCACTTACTTTCTAAACTAGCATTGTTTGATTTGCGGATACTGAAGAATCCTTGCATCCCTGGGATAAAGCCCACTTGGTCATGGTGTATGATCTTTTTAATGTGTTGTTGGATTCTGATTGCTAGAATTTTGTTAAGGATTTTTGCATCTATGTTCATCAGTGATATTGGCCTATAGTTTTCTTTTTTTGTGGGATCTTTGTCAGGTTTTGGTATTAGGGTGATGGTGGCCTCAGAGAATGAGTTTGGAAGTTTACCTTCCTCTGCAATTTTCTGGAAGAGTTTGAGCAGGATAGGTGTTAGCTCTTCTCTAAATTTTTGGTAGAATTCAGCTGTGAAACCGTCTGGACCTGGGCTTTTGTTTGCTGGAAGATTTTTGATTACAGTTTCAATTTCCATGCTTGTGATGGGTCTGTTAAGATTTTCTATTTCTTCCTGGTCCAGTTTTGGAAAGTTGTACTTTTCTAAGAATTTGTCCATTTCTTCCACATTGTCCAGAGGTGGATGAAACTGGAGCCTATTATACAGAGTGAAGTAAGCCAGAAAGAGAAACACCAATACAGTATACTAACGCATATATATGGAATTTAGAAAGATGCTAACAATAACCCTGTGTATGAGACAGCAAAAGAGACACTGATGTATAGAACAGTCTTATGGACTCTGTTGCAGAGGGAGAGGGTGGGAAGATTTGGGAGAATGGCATTGAAACATGTATAATGTCATGTATGAAACAAGTTGCCAGTCCAGGTTCGATGCACGATACTGGATGCTTGGGGCTAGTGCACTGGGATGACCCAGAGGGATGGTATGGGGAGGGAGGAGGGAGGAGGGTTCAGGATGGGGAACACATGTATACCTGTGGCGGATTCATTTTGATATTTGGCAAAACCAATACAATTTGTAAAGTTTAAAAATAAAATAAAATAAAAAAATAAACTAGCATTGTTCAATAGAACTTTCTGTTGAGATGGAAATGTTCTAAATCCATGCTGTCCATTATAGCAGCCCTTGGTGATACATGGCTATTGAGTAGCTCACATGTGACTAATGAAACTAAGGAACTGAATTTTAAAATAGTCACAAATGGCTAGTGACTACCATATTAAACAGCACAGAAGTAGATCCACATTTCACAAATGGCACATCCCTGGAGCACTGTGAGAGCCCAGTCAAACACTGCCTGGAAAAGGGCTTGAAGAGGCATGATGGGCAGCACAAATACAAGCTGAAAACCTGGGCCGTACAGCACAGGCTCCTCTAGAGGATTCAAATCTGATTTACAAAACTGAGTAACTCTTGCCAGTTCCACTTCAGGAGACCCTAAGCCAAGGAGTAAATAAGAGTAGTGGCTCTCCAGAGTCAGACAGGAGGCCAGGGATCCATTAGTACCACATCTCCCCTGAGGACAAGAATTATGGTTAATTTCCTCTCTCCAAGCTAACTGTTATAACAGACACCTATTCCCTGAAACAAAAATGTTCAAGGGTCATCTCCATAATTGAAAGGAAGGCTGAGTATAATTGAATGCAAACATAAATAACAGATGAAAATAGATACAGAATACCCGGCCCTCCCAAACAATTCAAATAACCCTTTCAGAGATGGAGGGAGACTGAATAGGAAATAACTTACAAACTTACAGAGGAGGGGCAAAGGATAATGAACTGCCCTGGATTTCTTTAATTTCAGGTGGTGGCAAAAAAGAACTAAATGGCAAATTAAACTCTACTGAATAGCATCTTATAAGATTAATTGAAACCAAAAGGTTTAACAAAGTAAGAAAATAACTCCATAATCACTTTATTCACATACACTCTGTGGCTTTCCTCCATTTCTGAGGTTTAAAGGAATTGTATACATTAGGAAATGTTCGCTGGCTATACCAACATTTTACAGTTTCCACTTTTTTTCCTCTCCATGCCAACTTCAGAGTCCCAAGAGGAGAAAAACCAAAGGAAACAGATAGGAAAACCTGGGATTTCTACTTTCTCTCATGTAGCCACAACTAACATCTTTCAGCAAATCTCCTAGGCCTGTATTTACTTCTGATCGTAAACAAAAGCACTGAAGGCTACCATCTTCAGTGGGGGTGAGAGGGTGGATGCCTGTTACTGCACTTGGCAATAGATTGTGAGTGATATACTTTTCTCCAAATAAAACTATACACAAACACAAAATTTGCTGGACACATTTTATCACCGTTGGATATCCTAACAAAAATAAACAATTCACTATGATTTTTATTAAAAAGTCAACATGTGTCCAATAATTTTTATATCACCATAATGCAGAGAATGAACAAAAATGGATCATTCCAGATTAAGTGCTGTCTTGAAAGATGAAAACACTGACCAGTTAAATTGTGCCAAATCCTGGCCAAGGTTTCCTTTTTATTTATTTATTTTTGGCTATACTGGGTCATCATTGCTGTGCTGCTCGGGCTTTTCTCTAGTTGCAGCAAGCAGGGGCTACCCTCAAGTTGCAGTGCAAGGGCTTCTCATTGTAGTATAGCTTCTCTTGTTGTGGAGCAAGGACTGTAGGCACAAGGACTCAGTAGTTGTGCAAAGGCTTAGTTGCCCCACAGCATGCGTGATCTTCCTAGATCAAGGATCAAACCTGTGTCCCTGCATTGGCAGACGGATTCATAGCCACTGGACGACCAGGGAAGTCCAAGGCCTGGCCAAAGTCTTCAGTATTAATCTGACCACTGTTCAAGTCCCTACCAAAAACAACCTGACAGAGCAGATGTCTGAGGAAAGCAATCTAAAACACAGGCTCTCTCCATCCTGCTAAGGGGATTTTATATTGTATCCTAGTTAAAACAGAAGAATGCTCACTGGATTTGTCCCCTATAAAATATTCACTGAAATCTGTTCTTTTGTGTGCCCTCAGGTTCTATATAAGGAACAGACTGGAAAAAAATTCTGCATTTTCTGGAAAAAAAAAATCTTGTTAAAGACACTGTCCAGTACATGATTTAATGTCTATTATAAAAATGCTTTTAGATCAGTTTTTACTAGTACCAGGAAAAAGCTTTCTCAGAAGACAACCTATTTTATAATTTTTGGCTATTTTACTACATGATAATTATGTGACTCATCGTATTTCCCTTTTTCTCTTGCCTGCCAGGACATTCAGATTTATATTTAATGTTTAGATCCTGTAACCAAAGTAAACAAGGTGGTTATTATGTTTGTTTTCCCCAATCCCACACCCATAGAGAGTTTAAATTTATATTTAAGCAGTCATACATCTTTTACTAAAAGCTACTTAAAGTCCTTTTAACTAGCAGGCAGACTCATAAAAGAGTTGTACTACCACACTATGAGCACAGTGTTAACCACTGTTATCACAATGTGTTGTCAATGATCATTCACTTGATAAAATCCTGTCCTAAGACAGACATTCAAGAGAAGAACAGTGAGTACAGTCAGGCCAAAAGGGAGGCATATCCTTCAGGACAATGGGGGTAGGGGAATGCTCTCTCAGAAAATAGATTTGAACTGCAATATAAATTCTAGATAAAGCAAATATTACTTTTTTGTAGATAAAAAAACAGATGATGAGAGCTCAGTCTTGCCTTAGTCCTTGGCTCTCTCCACTGCACTCATGCTGTGCCATGAGTCACTGATGTGAATGAAGCCTTCACAGACCATGTGCGTGGCTACAAGGACCACAGAAGACAACCTAGAGGGAGAGAAAGGCTGTACTTGCTAAAAGTGAGATATCTTCAAACCCTTCTCACTGTAGTCTATTACGTATGAACATAGTAAGTCATAAGATTTCTAACCTTTAAGGTGTAAGAGGGAAGGGGGCAGAAAAGAAATTAGCAGTTACCAATTACCTCTTGATGCTAGGCATTAGAATAGCTGCTATACATATCTTACTTCACTTTCACGACAACTCTATGAGGGAGGTAGTCCCATTTTACAGAAGAGAATCCTCTGGTTATACAACTACCCCAACTCAACAAATATTTACCAAATATCAAATCACCAGGCATTTTGATTCTGCAAAGTACAGTGGTTCCTTCAGACTGGTAATAGAACCAGGCCTCCAGCCCAGGTCTACCTGAAGAAGAATCTCAAAAGCACTTCTTGCACAACCAAGATTGCCTCACTCTGTCTCTAAGCCAGGCTGAGGCCACACTGAGCCAGACAGTATTTCAGGAACAACCAGGTCCTAACTGTCAACAACTTCTGCTGCCTACCTCTCCCCCCAAGAAAGCTAACTGAGGTCAAACAGAAAAGTCTCTCACTATGTGGTATAAATCCTTTGATGCAGAGACCAGAATCTATGCTGATCCAGGACCTGGATGCACCTACAAAGCAGACATCATTAAAGCTCAAGAGAAAGATTGGTGAGCTGGAAGAATAATAGATTCCCTAGAGGCTGGACAGCTCAGCCCCTTTGGCCCCAAACTCTTCCATCATTTTCTCCTGCCATTCTTGGCAGGCACTAATCCACACTTCAATTACTTTGTGTCTTGATGGATTGCTGAATTGAATTTATCTAATGCTAGGTTAGGGCCTAGGTTGCAATGTGGAAATGGATTCCTCTAGGGATCAGTAAGAACACAGATGAGATTTCCAATCACATCCTTATCAATCATAATCATCAGGATCCTAGTCCGGAAGCTGGTAATAAATTAAAGGCCAATCGATCAGTCCCATCAGGCATACAGCTCCTGCTGTTGAAAAAGCAGGGCCTTTAGTCCCTCCCAACGCATAAGAGCACTAAAGCCCCAGTATGCTCAGATATGTCTGGGGCAGGGCAGCCCAGCTCAACAAAGATGGAGCAGCCACTGAGCATGAGCACCCAACCAGACCCTTACAGGTATTCAAGAATTCAGATGCTACCATCTCCTGGTTCAGGAACAATAAGTGGGGAATAAGGCAAATCCAAAAATTACTGTAATATGAGGCTCAATGTGAGTTTCAAGGGAGAGGTTGCAGGGTGAGGGTGGGAGCTGGGGGAGTGAAAAGTGTAAGCACCTGCCACAGGGGAAAACTAGAGAGGAGAAAATCTGGATGAACCTTGAAGGTTGGGGACAACTTTTTTTCTTATTTTTCCTTGCTTTATGTTTTCTGACTACTATAGAAATATATAGTCATCTTAAAAATCAAACATTAGATGAATATATAATCATCCTACAATCCCTATAATCATTACTCTTCTTTAAGAATTATCATTAAAAGGACATAGTTTTCCAATTTTTTTCTGTAAATATTCATATACATTTATTGTTAATAGTTTTTTCAAGAATGGGATCCTGTATGTTGTCATACATGTTTTTTAGTCATCTAGCAGTATACCTTCAACATCATGCCATGTCGGCACATACACATCTACTTCATTTTTCAACAGTGTCAAAGTAGTCCACTGTAATGTATATAAATCAACATGATTTTAACAGGGAGAAATTATGTAGGCTAGGGAGCAAGGGAGTAGAGAAATTGGAAAGTGGAAAAGACGCTTCAGGACAAAAAGAAACATCAACAAAGGCAGCGAAGAAGGAAAGTCCAGGACATAATGCAGGATACAGAAGCAGTCCCATGGCTAGAAAATGAGGTATGTACAAGATTATAGCAGGAGGTAAGGAATAAAGAGGTTATGGGGCTTCGCAACCCACACTGAGAAGTTGGACCTTAACTCTCTAGGCAATGGGGAAGCATTTCAGTTTCTTCATGTTCTAATGGCTGAGACAGACTGACGCAGTGGCCAATTATGTACAGGATACACCTGAAGGCAGATGCACACGGAGTTAGGGGAACTGGCAAGGAGCCACGGCTCAGGAAGAAGTCATAGGGGTGGGAAGACAAGAGGGAGAAGTGGGAAGAGAAACAAGTGATGAGGCAAAGCAAAGTGACTGATGAGAATGGCTGAGGGGACAGGAAGAAGGGAGATGCCAAAGTTTCAAAGTAAGGTAAATGGAAGAATAATGACACCATGATTAAACAGGAAGAAGAATGGGTTTTAGAGGAAATTATAATGAACTCGGTTTTAAAGAATGTGAAGCACCAACTGGACAAGTAGATATATATCAGGCAGCTGAAAATATAGGATGGGGGTTCAGGAGGCAAGGCTGAGGCTGGCAAACACAGGCTTGGGAGTCACCTGGCATGGCAAAGAGGACTGAAGCCAGAAATCCCTGAGGCAGAAAGTGAAGAGAGAAGAAACAATACTTTTCATCCTGGACAGCCCTGATAAATGGCTATATCTAAAAAATAGGAAGGAGAAAAGGAGTAAGAAAACAGGTAAGAATGGACCACATTACAGCAACAGATATAGAAGCAATTTGCCAAATTTAACTTCTACATAAATGAGTTAATGCAATAATAAAATATACTTACAGGCTATCTTCCTTCCTGCCTCTTCCAGCTCCAACTCCACTCCTAGGACTAGCAATTAGTCAATTCCAGCCCAGACCCCAGGACTCTAACTTCCACCCTACAGCCATTCTTCATTCCTAATCCAACATCCTACAATGGCCCCACCTTTCCCCTATATGACAACAAGGAGAGGGAATCAAGCAGGCTGACAATAAAGTGTCTTGGAAATTACAAGTGCCATGAAGTTCCATGTCATATCACTTAAGAGGACACAGGGACACTGAGAGGCTCAGAGAATCAAGATGGGTCACAGGCCTGGCTCCCTGGGGTAAAACAACAGCTTAATGGGATGTGGGGCAATCAATGGACCAGAGAGGGGGGTCAGTCATATTGTTTTAAATTCTAGGTGACAGAGTGGGTAGGGCTGTGAGGCTATGGGAGGGTACTACTAGAAGCAGAGGAAAGCTACACAATTCTCAAACAATGGGGAGGGGTAAAGCGTCCTAAGAGAAAAGACAACCAGACCACTCCCTGCATTTCCTGAATGACTACATGTAGCAAGTATCCAGCCACCTGTCCACTTCCAGGCACACACTCTCTCTTCCTACAAGTCAGCAGAGGCAATAGGCACCTGTCTGCCATCACTTGGGAATCTCTCTACCCCACCATTGTGCCTCTGTTTCACACTCTATCCCTCACCCTCTCTTTCCATGTTGAGCTATTATTAAGCCTGTCAAGCTGCTACCTCTGGAGCACAGATTCCTCTGAAGAGATGACACAGAATTCTGACCCCCGGCTTCCTGCTGCTGCTGGAAGAATGAAGAACCACAATGGTTCTTTCATTCACTCATTTAGCAAACATTTGCTGACTGCTGACTAGGTGCCCTTTCCATTTTGTTATTTTTCTGACAAAAAATAGTGAATTCAAAAGCATCATGAAGCATTTTCAAAATCCAAACCATTCCTGGTTAGTTGACTGGCTGAGAACAAAGACTTTCTAATAAGTGAGATTTCATTCCCCATGGGAACTTGTACCCAAGTCTTCAAATGCCACTCTCAGCCAACTTCTCAGCTCTACCTGAGAAGTTGAGTGCAATTTCTGGTGCCAACTCTACCTGCCCACCCAGCTCCTGTCCATCAACTTAGTTTCTAAGAGCACTTCCTGGAACGACGGGAAGACTCATCCTGAGAAAGTCAGCTTCCTATATGCTTCAACTCCAAGCTGTTTCAGCAAGGTTCCCAGCTATCCTGTGGCAGACATGCTCAGATCCCCCTTTCAAAGAAAGACATGCATGCACAGGTCAGCAGGTTACCTACAGTGTCAGCTCCTTCACGGTTTGTCTCAACCGCAGAGAGCTACTTTGGTCAAGGTCAGGATATTCAGGGACAGCCTATAACTGGTGACTGAGCCAGGAATGGATATAAAAATCTAACCATTTTGTTATAATGTAGGGCTGAAAAACAATACCTACTCCAAAATGCCTTGCTGGGATGACCATGGCTTCATCAAGGTTTTATCACAAGTTGACTTCATCCTCTGTCCAATCCTACTCCCTTTCACCTCCTATCACAGATGTTGACCCCTTATACACACAGTGCACCCCATCATCAATCTCAGTGTCTGCTCCAGGAGAACACAACCAAAAGCTGTTCATACCTATGAAGCTGCTACACCTTGTGGGTCCTTATTTATGGTAGAACCCCCCAACTCTGGTATGGCTATAGCACTGTTTTGGAAGAAAGAAGCAGAAACAAGTAAACAGTCCCTCTGTAATCTGTAATACAAACCTGCAGATGGGTTTAAACCAAGACCCAGAGATGAGACTAAGTCAGCTTTGCGAGACCTTAGGCCATCTAGTTCAGCTAGATGGTAGGTAGGCAGAGCAAGGCACTTGGAATAGCTAAGGCTCTTGAGGCCCACTTTCTCTGCCTGACCATCCTCTGAGAGCAGGGGAGTGGAAGGTGAGGAAGAAGGTCAAGGACAGGAAGCCCCTGGCAGGCTGCATCACTGGTAAAGAGCATATGATCACTCAAGATTTTGATTCACACTCAAGAATCTTTAAGTAGTTGGTTTCTTTTTCTTTTCTTCCTTCCTTTCTTTTTGCTTCCCCTCTCTCCTGGACACTCAGACTTTAAACCAGATAGCCTTGAAAGAAATTTTTTTAACAAAAATGTAGCCTGTTATTTGGTACAAATTTCTCCTTTGTAAGTTTCCCCTTTATATAACTCTATTTCTGCAGATAATTGAACCCAACTGTGATATTTTAATACTTTTAAGAAGGTACATTCTGCTCTACTTGCAAAGGGAGGGGACCCCTTGGCCTCTTCCTTACACAGGCAAAATGGAAGGGGATGCAAGATGCCTTGCTTATTTGTATCCAAAACGAATCTACCCCAGACCCAGGCCCAGGGCCAATTCGTGTATCCAGCAGAGAGCAGGCCTTTGTTCAGAGCACCACAGGTGTGATGGGCACAGCACCAAAAACAAAGCACAATCACTATATATTCAGGCTCAAGACAAGGGAAACATGAAAACAACAGGAAATGGAGAATGCCAGGCACAAAGGAAATATCTTTTACCCTACAGTTTTGTTGTTCCCGATGCCTTTTGTTCAGACCTGAAATAAGTGTGACTCCATTCTTCGGGAAGTATGTCCTTCCCAAAGGAAGCTTAAAAACATACGAGATATTTCCAATGCAGGAAAAACTTGACATTGAACAAGCACTGCCTGAAATCCTCCAGACCTCAGTCAGGTCCACCGGACAACGAACATTTCCCCACTTCTTGCACCTGAAAAGATGCTGACAGGGCAATTCTCCACCCAACACCACCTCCATTAACGCATCAGAGGAATGCATAGGACCTCCTGCCATGGGACTGAGTGTGGAAGAAACTGGTCCTTCTCCCCTCTCTTCAATGATGGTCCTCAAAACTCTCTGTCCTTTGCCCGTTACACTTCTATCAGCCACACATTTTTCTCAAACATACTTTTAACCACATATTTACTATTCATTGTATGAGGCATGTTTGCTTTAGTTCATCCTAAATTTAGCTGCCATAAGGTCAAGCAGTGTTGTCAAGTTCTACTGACCAAGAACTACTGAAACAGCCCACATTTCCACCATTTCTGTCCTCCAAATGTTCAGTGATTGTCACAGAGAAGCTTAACATGTATTCATGATTAAATGAATTTTCTTGCACTGGCTTTACTTCTCTAGGTCAAAGTGTCCTACGCTTCCCTCATTGTCTTCACTATCCATACACATCTCATGTTTGTCATGCTGAACCAGCCAGTCCTGGAACACAGGTTTAACCATGGGGGAGAAGAGTGTAGGGAAAGAGTGTCTCTCATAAATCAATCCTCACCTTCAAGAGGAACAATTTCAGCCAGGAAAGTAGTAAACGATATCATTTATCTGTTCTTCCTGCTGATGGGTAAACACATTGGATGCACACAACCCACTTCTGACATGCTTCTAATTTCCATGTGAATTGAAGTAGAATAGAGACAACAGGTGTCATTTCATCCACTAAAATGGGACACCATAGGAGAAATCTCAAAAGAGAAACAAAAGCCCAAACACAAAATCCTCATGTTGTTTAAGGACCAAAGGGTGATACAAAGGAATTCATTATTTCATTCATTAACAAATATTTCTCAACCACCTGTTATGAACTAAGTACAACTTTGAGCCTTGAAGACCCAAACATGAGCAAGACAGGCCAAAATCCATATTCTCTCAGAGTTTTATAGTTTGGAAATAGACAGTGAACAATATTAGTAAAATATATAGTATTAGAAAGCAAGTACTAAGGATCAAAATAATGTAGGGAAAGGATATGAAAGGACAAAGGAGGGAAGAACCTTGTTTTAGATGGTGGCCAGGGAAGGCCTTGTTTGAGAAGGTGACTTTTTTTGGGGGTGGGGGGTAGTTTTAGATTTATGGAAAATTTATGATCATAGTACAAATATTTTTAAATTCTTGTACACCTCTCACCCAATTTCAGTTCCCCTAATATTATGATCTTCATTACACTAATATATTTGTTAATTTTTAAAAATCGACACTGGAGGTGTACAGTCAAGACAATGCAAGCAGGAAGATTTTGACAGAACCAACCTTCTCCCATTAGCCCACAAAAATTTTTAACTATTTACAGAGCAACTGCAAATGATCTGAAGACGAGCAAAAAATTTTCCATGACTAAAGATATAAAGAAGGAACCACAACAAGACTGGTAGGAGGAGCAGTGACACACACACAGAGTCAAGACATACAACCTTGGGTAGGCAACCCACAAATCAGAGGATAATCGCAATTGCAGAGGTTCTGCCCAAGGAGTGAGGGGTCCAAGCCCCACACCAGACTCTGCAGCCTGGGGGTCCTGCACTGTGAAGATAAGCCTCCAGAACACCTGCTTTAAAGGCCAGTATGCTTGTGCACAGAAGAGATGGAGGGCTGTGGGAAACAGAGACTCTACTCTTAAAAAGCACACAAAAAAATCTCATATACTCTGAGAACCAGTGCAGAGGCAGAATTTGAAAGCAGCCTAGGTCAGACCCACTTGCTGATCTAGGAGAATCTCCCACGGAGGCAAAAGGATGCCCCCTAGGAACAGAGAAATTGGTGCCAGTCATTTTGGGGAATTCTAGACAAGATAGGCCTGGCAGCCAGGTAGGCTGGGGGCTAGTCCCACCTACAAACAACACATCCACAGTAACTGGGCCCCACAGGATGTCTCTTACATAAGGCCACTTCTCCAAGATCGATAAACATAAATGATCTACTACTACACAGAAACAGAGAATTATGCAAAATGAGGCAAGAGAAGAATACATCTGAAATGAAGGAACACGATAAAACCTCAGAAAAAGAATTCAGCAAAGTGGAGAAAAGCAATCTACCTGATAAAGAGTAAAAGATAATAATCATAATGACACCCAACAAACCCAGGAGAAGAATGGATGAACACAGTGTGAAGTTTAGCAAAGAGTCATAAAATATAAAGAGAAGCCAAACAAAGATGAAAAACACAATAAGTGAAATAAAAAATGTATTCGAAGGGGGACTTCCCTTGGGGTTCAGTGGCTAAGACTCTGCACTCCCAATGCAGAGGACCCGGGTTCAATTTCCAGTCAGGGAACTAGATCCCACATGCTACAACTAAGAGATCATATGCTACAACTAAAGATCCCACATGTCACAACAAAGATCGAAGATCCCACATGCTGCAACTAAGACCCAGTACAGCCAAATAAAGAAAGAAAAATAAATACCATCCAAATAAAAAGAAGAGAGAGGGCCCAAATCAATAAAATCAGAGATGAAAAAGGAGAAATTACAACCAATATCAGATAAATGCAAAGAAGAGTAAGAGATTACTATAAATAATTAAACATAAATAAAATGGACAGCCTAGGAGAAATGGATAAACTCCTAGGAACATACAATCTTCCAAGACTGAATCGAAAAGAAATAGAAAATATGAACAGACCAATTACCAGTGATGAAATTAAATCAGTAATTTTCAAAAAAAATTCCCAACAAACAAAAGGCCAGGGACAGATGGCTTCACAGTGAATTCAATCAAACATGTAAAGAAGAGTTAACACCTATCCTTCTCAAACTACTGCAAAAAAACTGAAGAGGAAGGAATGGTTCCAAACTCATTCTACAAAACTAGCATCACCCTGACACCAAAACCAGATTAAAATAACACAAAAAGGAGAAAATTACAGACCAATATCACTGATGAACACAGGAGCAAAAAAACTCAACAAAATATTAGCAAACCAAATTAATCAACACATTAAAAGGACCACACACCATGATCAAGTGGGATTTATCAAAGTTATGCAAGGATGGTTCGATGTCCACAAATTAATGTAATATAACACACTAACAAACTGAAGAATAAAAATCATATGATCATCTCAATAGAAGGAAAAAAGACTTTTTTCCAAAATTCAACATCCACTTATGATTAAAAACTCTCCACAAAGTCAAGAACATACACAAAGAGGGAACATAGCTCAACATAATAAGGGCCATATATGACAAGCCCACAGTTAATATAACACTCAGAGGAAATGATTTCAGATTTTCACTATTAAATTCAAGAACAACCAAAAAAGGATGTCCACTATCACTTTTGTTCAACACAGTATTAGGAATCCAACCACAGCAATCAGATAAGACAAAAAAACAAAAATCCAAATTGGAAAAGGAGTAGTAAAACTGTCACTGTTTGCAGATGGCAGGATCCTATATATAGAAAATCCTAAAGACATCACCAAAAAACTATTAGAACTAATAAAAGGATACATTAAAGGTGCAGGATAAAAAATTAACATACAGAAATCTGTTGCATTTCTATACACTAACAACAAATTGTAAGAAAAGGGCAAAATAATCTTATTTATAATTGCATCAAAAGATTAAGATACCTAGCAATAAATCTAAGGAGATGGGGGAAAAAAAAAACTGTACTGAAAAGCCTGTAAGATACTGAAGGAAGTCACTGAAGATGACACAAACAAACGGAAAGATATATGGTGTTCATTAACTTGTAGAATTAATACTGTTAAAATGACCATACACCCCCAAGGCAATTACATATTAAATGCAATCCCTATCAAAACACCAATGACATTTTTCACAGAACTAGAACAAATAATTCTATCATTTATGGAAATTAGGAGATTGGGATTAACATATACACAGTATTATGTATAAATGAGGTAACTAATAAGGACCCACTGTATAGCACAGGGAACTCTACTCAATACTCTGTAATAACTTAAATGGGAAAAGAATCTAAAAAAGAATGGAGATATATTTTATATGGATAACCAATTCAGTTTACTGTACACCTGAAAGTGACACAGCATTGTAAGCCAATTAATTATACTGAAACATGTAAAGTAAAACAGGAATAAACAAACACTGAAAAAAATAAAATAAGGTTTCTATGGAAACACAAAAAACTGCAAATAGCCAAGATAATCTTAAGCAAGAAGAACAAAGTTGGAGGTATCACATTCTCTGATTTCCAACTATACTACAAAGCTACAAAAATCAAAATAATATGGTACTGGCACAAAAATGAACACACAGGTCAATGGATCAGAACAGAAATCCCAGAAACAAATCCATCCTTATATGGTCAATTAATCTATGACAAAGGAGGCAAGAATATACAATGAGAAAAACACAGCCTCTTCAATATACGGTGTTAAGAAAGCTGGTCACGCGCAAAAGAATCAAAGTGGACTACCTTTTCACATTGTATTAAAAAAAAAAAAAAAAACTCAAAATGGATTAGAGACTTAAATGTAAGATCTGAGACCATAAGGCAATGGCATCCCACTCCAGTACTCTTGCCTGGAAAATCCCATGGATGGAGGAGCCTGGTGGGCTGCAGTCCATGGGGTCGCTAGGAGTCGGACACGACTGAGCGACTTCACTTTCACTTTTCACTTTCATGCATTGGAGAAGGAAATGGCAACCCACTCGAGTGTTCTTGCCTGGAGAATCCCAGGGACGGGGGAGCCTGGTGGGCTGCCATCTATGGGGTTGCACAGGGTCGGACACGACTGAAGCGACTTAGCAGCAGCAGCAGCAGCAGCACACTCTTTGACACTAGTCCTAGTGGTATTTGGAGGTCTGGTTTTCTGGGGGGGAGTTTTATTTTTTCTATTTTTTGGCTACACTGCGTGGCAAATGGAATCTTAGTTTCCGGAGCAAGGATTAAACCCACATTCCCTGCAGTGGAAGCACAGCATCTAAACCACTGGATCACCAAAGAAGTCCCTTAGTAGTATTTTTGGCTCTCTATCCTCAGGCAAGGGAAACAAAGTCAAAAATAAACAAACGGAACTACATCAAACTAAAAAGCTTTTACACAGCAAAGGAAACCATCAAAAACAAGAAAAGGCAGCCTACTTAACTGGAGAAGATATGTGCAAATCATGTATCTGATAAGGAGTTAATATGCAAAATATAAGGAGCTCATAAAACTCAACATCAAAAACAAACAACCTGATTTTTTAAAATGGGCAGAGGACCTTTGCCAAGAAAGACATACAAATGGTTAGACACATGAAAAGATGCTCAACATCATTAATCATCAGGGAAATGCAATTAAAACCACAATGAGATATTACCCCACACCTATTAGAATGGCTGTTATCAAAAAGACAGAAAATAAAAAGTTTTAGCAAAAATGTGGAGAAAAGGGAACCCTTTTGCATGCTGGAGGGAATGTCAATTGATACAGCCACTGTAAAAAACACTACAGATGTTCCTCAAAAAATTAAAAAGAGAACTACATACTACACAATCCAGCAATTCCACTTCTATTTCCAAAAAAAAACAAAAACACTAATTTGAAAAGATATATCCACCCCCATGCTACTGTAGCATCATTTACAAAGCCAAGATAAGGAAGCAACCTAAATGTCAACAGATGAATGGATAAAGAAGATGTGGTGTATATTATATGGTATATAATATTCCATTGTATATATACATTCTATTGTATATATATAATGAAATATTAGCAGCAGAAAAGAATGAAATCTTGCCATTTTTTACATGAATGGATCTAGAGTATATTATGCTAGGTAAAATAAGTCAGAAAGAAAAAGACAAATACCATATGATTTTACTCTTTTGTGGAATTAAAAAAAAAAGAGATATCGACTCAGAGGTTCATAGATTTAAAGAACAAACAGGTGGCGAGAGGAGAATAGGAGGATGAGTGAAATAGGTGAGGGAGATTAAGAAATACAAACTTCCAGTTACAAAATAAATTAGTAAAAAAGGTGAAATGTTCAGCATGGGGAATATAGTCAATAAAATTGTAGCAACTTTTTATGGTGACAGATGGTAACTAGACTTATCATGGTGATCATTTTGTAATGTACAGAAATATCAAGTCACTATGTTGTATACCTGGAACTAATGGTGCTGTAAGTCAATTATATTTCAATTAAAAAAAGAAAAAAGCAACCAACATTGTTACATTACTAGGAACAAAACTTTCATCAGTTTGTCCACTTTTTTCTGTTCCAGAGTACCATTCAGAATACCTCGCTGCATTTAGATGTCCTGTCTTCTCTGGTCTATGATAGTTTTTTGGTCTTTCCTTGTTTATCATAGCCATGACAGTATGAGGAATACTGGTCAGGTATTTTGTAGAAAGTTCCTCAACTTGAATTTGTCTGATTTTTTTCTCATGATTGGAATGGAGTTACTGGTTTCAAGGAAAAACACCACAGAGGTGAAGAACTCTTATTTTCACATCATATCAAGAGACCTATCATATCCACATGACAGCACTGGTGATGTTACCCTGAATCACAAGTAATGCTAACCAGGTCCTTCACTGTAAAGGTATTATTTTTCTCTTTCCATAATCTACTCTTTAGAACTGAGTCACTAAATCCAAATCACACTTTAAGTTCTCCCTTCTGGAAGGGGGAAGAAAATTCTTCTGTAATAGATTTATCTTCTGTCTCCCATTTATTTAGCTATTCATCCATTCATTCATTTATGTAAGTTCACACTCATGTATATTTATTTTATACTTTGGGTTATAATCGAATACTACATTATTTTGCTGCTTAAACCATTCCAGCTTTGGCCACTGGAAGAGAAGGTTGCTTCTGAGTAAAGATCTCAGAGAAGTAAGGGAGCAACCCACAAAACTATCTATGAGAGGAGCATTCTAGGTCCCAAGGCATGATGGGCCTGGTGCATTCAAGAAACATGAGGAAGGCCAAGGTGTCTAGAGGAGAGGGAATGTGGGGGAGAGTAGTACAAGATGAAATGACAGAGGTAAGGGTGGTAATACACAACACAAGGCTACGTACGCCACAGAAGGGACTTTGACTCTTCCTAAGAGAAGGCAATGGCACCCCACTCCAGTACTCTTGCCTGGAAAATCCCATGGGAGGAGCCTGGTAGGCCACAGTCCATGGGGTCGCTAAGAGTTGAGCATGACTGAGCGACTTCACTTTCACTTTTCACTTTCATGCATTGGAGAAGGAAATGGCAACCCACTCCAGTGTTCTTGCCTGGAGAATCCCAGGGACGGAGAAGCCTGGTGGGCTGCCGTCTACAGGGTCGCACAGAGTCGGACATGACTGAAGCGACTTAGCAGCAGCAAGAGAAGAAAAGCCAAAGGATATTTTTGAGCACAGGATCATTCTGGTTGGCTGTGTTGAGAACTGGCTGGAAGCATTAAGGGCAGAAGGAGGGAGGTCAGTTAGAAGCCTACTACAATAACCCAGGGGAGAGATAATGGTAATGACAGGGGAAATGAGAAGTGGTCAGATTCTGGATATATGTGAAGATAGATCTGTTTAGGACTTGCTGAGAGATAGAATGTGGGTGTGAGAGAAAGAAAGGAGTCAAGAATGGCTCTGAGCATTTTGGCCTCTGAGTAATTGAAAGGATACACTTACCATTAACCAAGATGGAGAAGGTTACAGGAGCTCAGTTTTAGATGTGTTAAGGATTAAACACCCACATAGAGGCAAATGGACAGATGGGTCTGGAATTCAGAAAAGTATAGACTGGAGATTTTTAAAAATCTGGGAGTCATCAGCTTACAAGTAAAATGTAAAGTCATTAGGCCACACAAGATCACCAAAGTGTTGAGTAGTTAAGAGAAGAGTAGGGGTCCAAAGACTGTGCCTGGGCACTCTGGCACTGAACAAAATCAAGGCCTTCTTTTTTTTTTTTTTTAATCAAGGCCTTCTTACCTGCCCTATAATCAGAAACAAATTTAGCAAAATTTATCCATCTATTGTGTACCTAGTACTGCTCTGGAGTCCATAATTCTCAGGTATCTCAGTATGCAACCTGAGCTCCCACCTTTAGGCAATTTCCTGCCCCCAATCTGCTCTTTGGGCTTCCCTGGTGGCTCAGGAGGTAAAGAATCTTCCTGCAATGGGGAGACCCAGGTTCAATCCCTGTGTCAGGAAGATTGCCTGGAGAAGGAAATGGCAACCCACTCCAGTATTCTTGTCTGGAGAATTACATGGACAGAGAAGCCAGGTAGGCTACAGCTCATGGGGTCACAAAGAGTCAGACAAAGCTGAACAACTAACACTTTTGCTTTCAATCTGCTCCTCTAACACTTTTACTTTCAATCTGCTCCTCTGCTGCTGTGCAACTGGTCTCCATCATGATATAGTCATTACTGCCACCATCCCTTTGCAAGCTGTTCCTCCCATTTGGAAAACTCTTCCTGCCCCACCTCATCAAATTCCAATTCTTTATGAAGCCCTAGCTGTCCTTCCTTCTCTCAGAGCTTTATGTATCTATTCTGGTTCATAATAAATGACATTCTGCTTCACAGCCACCCATCTCTGAATCTCTGTAACACCTGCTACCTGTACAACTAGATATTTATCACTTACTGATTTGTATGGCTAGTTAACTTTACTTATAAATGTTCTTATTTATATGTACTGCAGCTTCAAGAAGAAAAGCATCTCAGTCTTTGCTACCCTCTCCCAACAGTACTCTAGAGCAAATACCTACCACAGAGCAAGTGCTCGATAAACACGTGTGGATTATTTCATGTCATTTCTGTTATCCAGTCCAGTTCAGTGAGCTCCTTGAAAGTAGGGGCCTATTTTATATACCTCCCTCATCTGGCACTGAGCTGGACACAGGTGGGCAGGCATTCAACATCTGTTTACCATCAAAGAGACTGATGACAATGTCTCTGTCCTGGGGATCCTATAGTCTTGGTACACAACAATGAGAACATGGATTCTGTGCTTGCTGCCCTGTCTTCCCTGAAGCCAGCTATTTCCTAATCAAAGGAGAAGTATCTAGGGATCACAGAGAAAAGAAATCCCAGGGCATCTGATGTGTGATGCACAATGGGAATAAGAGATACTCAAAACATGGTGTTATTTTAACAGTCCAGACAAGAGGTTGCCCCAGCTTAGATGCTGGGCAAAACAATCAGAAAAGATAAGCAACCTCTACCTTGGCGAATCTCTTCTAAGAACATAAAGAGCACATAAAAACATGCAGAATGTTTTTGAATGTTTATTGTAGAATTATTTATAATTACGAAAAACTGGAAGCCACCTAAATATGTAACAATAATAATTAAGCATAATCTGGTATATTCTTACAAACAGCAGCATCTGGAAAATGTTCACTGTGTGCCTAATTATGTGCTGGAGGTTCTAGCTTTTAAAAACCTATCATATTTAGTTCCCAATTTCTAAATGGAAAATATAAGCCTCCAAATATTATGTAGAGAATGAAAGCACTTTTATGTAAACAACTGGAAGAACATAAACCATGTTATCTTTACATCTGGGAAGTAGAGTAGGTATGGTTTTGTTGCTGTTGTTTTCTTTTGTGCTTTTTTGTGTTTTCCAAGTTTTCTGCTTCGAAAACATATTACTTTGTCAGCAGGCAAGGAAAAAAATAAAGCCATTTTAAAAACAAACGCATAAGAGCTAAATTCTCAACCATCTAAGCATCGATTGCTAGAAGGTTCCTACTTCTGATGTAAAATGCAAGAATCAAAGCTTGAGCCCTTCCCTTATCGCCCCCCCCCCAACCCCGCCCTGCCACACGGCCCCCCGCTGCCACCTACACACCCAAAACAGCAAAACACACACACACACATGAAACTGTAAGACTAAGGGCTTCTTGAAGGTAAGATCCTGTTTTATTGATTTTTGGTATCCTGTGCCAGTTTTCAGCACCCGGTAAGGCACATATTTACGTGCTCAGTAAACACAAAAGGGAAGGAGAAAGTGTGGTGAACTTGTAAGGCACAGATGCCACTAATGCAATGACATTATCCTACCTTCACACTACCCACTGCACGCCATTCCAGGTCTCATTTCTTCCTCCCCTATCTCGAAGTACTGAACAAGCTGGCCAAGTGGCTCTTAGAACAAACTGCTGACTGTTTGCACCATAGCATTCATCTTTTGCTTTTTTTTTTTCCCCTTTCCTTTCTCTCTCTTCTTAAAAAGGTGATCCTGCCTTTCAGCCAGTACTATGTGCTGCACTGAACCAGCGTGCCAGTCTGCAGAGAATCATTGAGAGAATGAATTTAAATAATAAAAGCGAGAACAATGTGATACCTTGGAGAGAGACTTGGTATAGTACCTTCAATTTAGAACCTCATTTCAGTGGCTAATGCAGTCGTTCGAGACATTAGCCTAATTTTTGCCAGGAGAGTCCAGCAACACAGCAGTACTAAACATGGGCACAGAGGAGCCTACTCATCTCAGAGACAGAGTGCACAGAATAAAATTAGCAGCACTGCACTTCTGGTGCAGAGGAAAGCAAATCCCCACACCCTTCTATCAATTCATCACCAGCCATGTTTAAAATGAAAACACACAGGAATGAGTGTGGGAGTCAGCAGGAGCATGAAGTTCAAGAGAGGTTGAGACCCCTGAAGAGGTCCCTGAGGGCACTTACCAGACTATAGGAAAGTTAATTTCAAAGGACATCCAATAAAGGCAGCCCTGCAACAGACTCTGTCATTGCTAAACCCCATATGCTGCAATGGCTCCATAACTTGTCAGCAGGTCAGTTTGCTGAAGCCAGAAATAGGGAGGAAAGCCCCAAAAGGTCAGACTGGAAGGGAGAGGCTTAGCTCCAGACACGGCTACACAGACTTAGGGGTTAGGGAGGTTGTTCCTAAAACAAGAGCTTCCCACAGGCTAGGCTAAAAACAAGGCACATCTGGTCTGGTCCAGACTTGCCCTAAATCTCTCCCAAGTGGCCAGTATCCTTGCTGCAAGAGCCACACAGCTCAGGACCATGCGCTTTCCTGTGGCTACTTGAAGAGGGGAGCAGAAGTCTCAGAGGCACAGGGGCTGCTTGGGAGGAAAAGCAAGAAGGATGAAAAGCTGCACACCCCAGACTCCACCCATGAGGCATACACAATGCGGGGAGCAGCAGTGTAGGCATCGGGAGATAAGAATCAATCTCCATTTACACCACGTGTCTGCCAAAATTTATTGGATGGCAGGAATCCTAGATCTGTGGGCGAGGAATGAGTCATGCGATGAATCCCTTTTTTCTAAGCAGCATGTGCAAAAACTCCTCCATCTCAGGAAGGGAAAGTGGTGGTCTACAACTGGAAGCACAGACTTCATTCTACTGCTTGAGAAGCCTCCTCAAACTACAGAGTCCATTCTGGAAGACGCCAGGAGGGCTAGACTGTGGCTCTGGATAGAGTCAAAATACCACTGCCATGAAACTATTATCATTGCAGTGTTGATAATTTCCCTTTAAGAAGCAAATCTTCCTTTAACTGTAAATCAATCCCTCACTGCAATTTTAGAAATCTGCTACTGCTACTGCTAAGTCGCTTCAGTCGTGTCCGACTCTGTGCGACCCCATAGACGGCAGCCCACCAGGCTCCCCGGTCCCTGGGATTCTCCAGGCAAGAACACTGGAGCGGGTTGCCATTTCCTTCTCCAGTGCATGAAAGTGAAAAGTGAAAGTTGAAGTTGCTCAGTCGTGTCCGACTCCTAGCGACCCCATGGACTGCAGCCTACCAGGCTCCTCCGTCCATGGGATTTTCCAGGCAAGAGTACTGGAGTGGGGTGCCATTGCCTTCTCCGTTTAGAAATCTATCCCCCCCCCAAAAAATCAGCTATTATCAGAAATCCTAAATGCTAGACTCTAGGAGCTGAGTTCCAGCATAATTAGGGGAAATTCTGAATGGTGCCCTGAGGCAGACTATACTAGAACAGAGTAGAAGGGAATTATATACACTTAGAAAGCTCATTTAGGGAATAGGCTGTGCATAATGCATGTAGGCCTGGGAGTGTAGACACTCCCTCCCAATGGCACCTCAAAGGCAAGCTCCGAGCTAAGACACCGGCAGATGGTTACCTCGGTAGCTACTGTGCACGCTTCAATGGCTCCTCCACCCTTGAGTACAGGCTTACGCTCCCACAAGGCGTGGGGAGCACCAGCAGACATTACCCCCAAAGAATGGTGCCTTTCCCTAGGGACGGTAAACATTTCCATCAGAAGACAGAAGCTGACACAAGGCATTATCTCTCTGTGCAGGGAAAAGAAGCCACAAACATAAAGTTGCTCATTCAAAAAAGACAGATGATCTTTGCAAGCTGAGCAGTACCAAACTGTTTGCAAAGAGTTTGCACATCCATCAGCGCAAGTGGCTGCATGGGGGAGGGGAAGCAGAAGCATGGAAGGCCCACTGAGGATGCAAGACTCTCTGGCCTCAGACCACTTGTTATCTGACTGAAGAGAAGCCCCAGGAGAAAGGAAATTGGTCATCTTTCCACTGGGGACCCAGTCTGAGCAAAGGTCTGATTTGCAACCGTGTCTCTCTCCTCTAGCCCAGATGTTCCCAATCTTCCCATTCCACACCCAAGGTGTGTCCACTTCAAGCCTCTATATTCACAAGCCTTCATGGGTAGTTTATTATTCAATCTTGAGCCAGATACTTCTCCCTGCCACCACATCTCCTGTTTTTTGTTGTTTTTTTTTTTAATCACATGGAAACGACAGTTCACTAGTCTTATGCCTAAAATAACCTATAGAGAAATATGGTTTATGAACTCCCCCGTAATACAATACATAATTCAGAGCCCAGCCATTTGTCATACGATTAATACGCACACATCCCCAGGGTGTGACAATAAAATTTGTAAATCAATAGCAAAAAGTAGTACAGCATGGCCAGTGAGTTAAAATACAAAGAACATTTTTTAGCATTGATTTTTTTTTTAACTTAGAAAATATGGGCTTCCGGAAGGTAAATACTAGAGAGAGCTGTGCGCTAGAATGGAAGACTTTATACACTTCAGAACCCCTCCCCTCACAGCTGACTCCAATGCAAAAATAAAAACTCCAAGATCCACATTCTCCCAATGATAAGGGCTTTCTTCCACAAACCCTGCTATTACCATGACAGAGATGGCCACATCAGTCATAAGAAAAGCACATGTCCTTCTGCACCCAAAAAGAGCAAGCAAAGTACCTGCTTTGTGTAAAAGAAAGGCACTTAAAACAGGAAGGAAAATAAATTACTGCAAAGCTTGGTTTGAACTGATTTTTCTTTCTTCTAGATGATCAAACAGTGAGCATGAGCGTAGGGGTAGGCATCGAGACCTGCAAACATATTGCCATAGTGATTGGTGCTTAGATAACAAGATAAAATAGGCAGTATTTCATTTATATTCCAAAGAACAGAGGCAAATGCCCTGATCATTCAGCCTAAAGCCCAATGAGTGGCCTCCACCCTAGTAGCTATGGCGCTGTTGCAGAATCAGAACTGGAGCATGTGTCTGGGTCGTTATCTGACCAATTATCCACCTGACCTCTGCTCAGAATGCAGCAGGTGTTCAGGAACTAAAGGCCAGGCGTCAGAGCCCCTTGGCAAGAGCCCAATCCATGACATAGGAGATAAGGCTGAGTCAGGTATGATCTGCTATGCATGGTTCCACCCTGGTTAGTTTCTCCTTTACCTAAAAGGTCACCTGGACTTCATTTATCTTTTTATTCTGACCTAGAGAAAAGTTGCAAAAACAGTACAAAGTTCACATATACCCTTCACTCAGCTTACCCTAATATTTGCATCTGCAGTTCAGTTCAGTTCATTCGCTCAGTCGTGTCCGACTCTTTGCGACCCCATGAATCGCAGCACGCCAGGCCTCCCTGTCCATCACCAACTCCCGGAGTTCACTCAAACTCACGTACATCGAGTCAGTGATGCCATCCAGCCATCTCATCCTCTGGCGTCCCCCTCTCCTCCTGCCCCCAATCTCTCCCAGCATCACAGTCTTTTCCAATGAGTCAACTCTTCACATGAGGTGGCCAAAGTACTGGAGTTTCAGCTTTAGCATCATTCCTTCCCAAGAAATCCCAGGGCTGATCTCCTTCAGAATGGACTGGTTGGATCTCCTTGCAGTCCAAGGGACTCTCAAGAGTCTTCTCCAACACAATTCAAAAGCATCAATTCTTCAGCGCTAAGCTTTCTTCACAGTCCAACTCTCACATCCATACATGACCACTGGAAAAACCATAGCCTTGACTAGACAGACCTTTGTTGGCAAAGTAATGTCTCTGCTTTTGAATATGCTATCCAGGTTGGTCATAACTTTAATTCCAAGGAGTAAGCATCTTTTAATTTCATGGCTGCAGTCACCATCTGCAGTGATTTTGGAGCCCCCAAAAATAAAGTCTGACACTGTTTCCCCATCTATTTGCCATGAAGTGATGGGACCAGATGCCATGATCTTTGTTTTCTGAATGTTGAGCTTTCAGCCAGCTTCTTCACTCTCCTCTTTCACTTTCATCAAGAGGCTTTTTAGTTCCTCTTCACTTTCTGCCATAAGGGTAGTGTCATCTGCATATCTGAGGTTACTGATATTTCTCCCGGCAGTCTTGATTCCAGCTTGTGCTTCTTCCAGCCCAGCGTTTTTCATGATGTACTCTGCATACAAGTTAAATAACCAGGGTGACAGTATACAGCCTTGACGTACTCCTTTTCCTATTTGGAACCAGTCTGTTGTTCCATGTCCAGTTCTAACTGTTGCTTCCTGACCTGCATATAGGTTTCTCAAGAGGCAGGTCAGGTGGTCTGGTATTCCCATCTCTTTCAGAATTTTCCACAGTTTATCGTGATCCACACAGTCAAAAGCTTTGGCATAGTCAATAAAGCATAAATAGATGTTTTTCTGGAACTCTCTTGCTTTTTCCATGATCCAGCGGATGTTGGCAATTTGATGTCTGGTTCCTCTGCCTTTTCTAAAACCAGCTTGAACATCAGGAAGTTCACGGTTCATGTATTGCTGAAGCCTGGCTTGGAGAATTTTGAGCATTACTTTACTAGCGTGTGAGATGAGTGCAATTGTGTGGTAGTTTGAGCATTCTTTGGCATTGCCTTTCTTTGGATTGGAATGAAAACTGACCTCTTCCAGTCCTGTGGCCACTGCTGAGTTTTCCAAATTTGCTGGCATATTGAGTGCAGCACTTTCACAGCATCATCTTTCAGGATTTGGAATAGCTCAACTGGAATTCCATCACCTCCACTAGCTTTGTTTGTAGTGATGCTTTCTAAGGCCCACTTAACTTCACATTCCAGGATGTCTGGCTCTAGGTCAGTGATCACACCATCGTGATTATCTTGGTCGTGAAGATCTTTTTTGTACAGTTCTTCTGTGTATTCTTGCCACCTCTTGTTAATGTCTTCTGCTTCTGTTTAGGTCCATACCATTTCTGTCCTTTATCGAGCCCATCTTTGCATGAAATGTTCCCTTGGTATCTCTAATTTTCTTGAAGAGATCTCTAGTCTTTCCCATTCTGTTGTTTTCCTCTATTTCTTTGCATTGATCGCCGAGGAAGGCTTTCTTATCTTTTCTTGCTATTCTTTGGAACTCTGCATTCAGATGCTTATATCTTTCCTTTTCTCCTTTGCTTTTCTCTTCTCTTCTTTTCACAGCTATTTGTAAGGCCTCCTTACATAACAATTATCAAAACTAAGAAATCAACATTGCTGCAATAGTAGTTAACTAAACTACAGACTATTTTTGCATTTCACCAATTTTTTCCTTTGTTCTTTTTTCTGTTACAGAATCTAATCTAGGATATGACACCACGTTTAACTGTCATGTCTCCTTAGTCTCCTCCAATCTGTGACAGGTTCTTCGTCTTTGTCTTTCTCAATCTGGACATACCTGAATACTGGTTAATCTTTAGATCATGTCTCAATCAGAGTTTGTCTGGTGTCCACTCATTTTTACAGCAGAAACAATAGTAGCTAACATTTATGAAGCTATTCCTAAACTCTTAGCACTGGGCTTACCCAGTGGCTCAGATGGTAAAGAATCTGCCTGCAATGTGGGAGACCCAGATTTGATCCCTGGGTTGGGAATATCCCCTGGAGAAGGGAATGGCTATCCACTCTAGTACTATTCTTGCTTGGAGAATTCAATGGACAGAGGAGCCTAGCAGGTTACAGTCCTTGGGGTTGCCAAGAGTCAGACATGACTAAGCAGATAACTCTTTCACTTTTTCATACACCTGGCACTATCATAAACACTTCTGTACTTCCCTTATTTACCCACTTACAACAATCCTCTGAAGTAGGAATTTTTACTATCCCTATTTTACAAATGATATTTCACTACAGGATATTTCATCAACCCTTAGTGGAATTAAATAACTGGCCCAAGGTTACCCAGCTGTTCAAGGCACAGTTGAACCTGGGTAGAGAGACTCTGCAACTCTGCTGTCTGCTAATTTCAAGGCACTGTGACAACAACCAGATGCCAAAATACAGGCTGGACTTTGCCCTCGAGCAACTCCCTCCCCACAGGACCCATCTCTTTGAAAAGAGAGCATTCTAGGCTCCTGTCTTTTTTCCAAGGGAGATAAACTATCCACTTTAATTTCTAAGTTATTCCCATACAACCAGAAATTTCTTTCTCTTCACAGGAAGCATCTTCCTGACCTAAGGACAAAGAAGAGGCCAGTGTTCTCCTGAGACCTCACCCTTGACCAGTACCAGGAAAGAGTGAAACATACAAACACGTAGGTATGCTAGAATCAAGAGAATTCTCTTCCAAAGGCCTCTGCAAATACATGGAGACACTGCAGTCAAAGGATAAAAAAGAAACCTTTGGGGGTTGCTTCTTTTCCATGTCATGTCCAAAGATATCCAACAATGGGAAACACAAGCTGACATAAGCCTTCTCTTTAGCATCAGGTTCTTTGGGAAGGTTAAAGCGCAACTCATTGGTGCAACACAGGCCAGAGCATCAAGGGACACAGCTGTGGGAGTCGGGCTGGGAAGAACTCGCTACACTCCAGGATTTGCTCTTAATGATTATGACTTTAGATCATTCAGTTCCACTTGATTGATTTTTCCCAAACCCCCTCTCTGGCAATGCCAATGTGTTTTTCCTCTTGTCCTGACTGATCAGCGAAATATATGGCTGAAAGGATTGGCTTGGAAATCATTTCTTTGATGCTGAGAGAACTGAGAAAACACTCCCCCCAACTACACACCCGCACATCTATCCACCCCTGCCACCTGACTCTCAGCCGCAGGTAGAGGCCATTACAGCAAGGGAGAAAAGAATGCAAAGAGGGCAGGCAGTGAGTGAGGAAGAGCTGAGAGTGTGAAAAGGGAGGGAAAGACAGAGAAAGAGACTTTGGTTCAAATTCAGTCACTATAGAGCCAAGACTTCCACTGACACGCATAAGCAGGGTTAAATGACATCAGTAAACATGTGAGAAGACTCAGCCTCCCTTTGATTTGCCTTTCTCTTACGTCTCCCCACTTTCCTTCACCCCCTCAAAGGGCACCTAACCCCATCACTTAGGTTCCTGTAAATCAGACATTGCATTTGGCTACTCTTATTACTGCCAGCTTTGTGCAAGAAAGAGCTCCTCTCCTCTGAAGTCTACCATTTTATATCTAATTCCAAGGTATCCTCAGCTAGCTATTTTGATCAAATATTGAAGGTTGAAAAGCTAATGGTCTTTAAGGAACAATCCCTCCAGCCTCTCCATCTGCAATCTAACCCAGTGGGAATCTAAAGCCAGCTAATAGCCCTCCAATCACACTGCACACAGGGCTACTTACTCCACTGTGCTTATGGAACATCTGGATCGACCCCTAAGATCTAACCTAGGAAACAAAGATGGAGCAGCTTGAATAATTCTTCATCCTCTTGAATAATTCCCCTTCTCAATGTCAACAGCCTCCAAAATTCACATTATTTTGTTCCCACAGAGACTCGAAATGGCACTACTTTCAAGCAGTGATCCTACAGTTTCTATCTTCAGAAGAAAGAAAAAAATCCTGGGAAGGACAATGGGACCTGAGGCCCCTTCATTGGCCAAATACAGGCTCCAAGAGACCAAGAGAAGAGATAAACACTTCTTTACAGGAAGTGTTTTGTTTTGTTTTTTTACTGGAAGTCTCCCTTAAGTAACATACACAAAGCACCAAGGACTAGGGGCATTCCCCCAAAGTGCTGGTTTTCCTCCCTTCCCCATCAGCTAGACTAGAGTTCCTGGGTTCTATTCTGCCTTAGTCATTCTTGGCCATGAGATACTAAATAACTTTCTTATTCTCTGTCCAAAAGCCTGACTTGGCAAAACCAGGATGACAGAATGAAGATTAACAAGACGATGCTTATGCAATATTTATAGGGCCGCTTTCGTTAGGGGATGGGGGGGTAGTGTGTTCCCCCCAGGCAAAAAAAAAAAAAAAACACTCAACAAAAAGATCCTATTGCTACTCATAAAAATTCACCACCTCTGCCCAGATAAACTAATTATGTACCATCTGAGCCACCAAGGAAGCCCAATTATGCCCACAGGTAATCAAATCTGAAAACTTTTCAATTCAAAAGAATGATTCTGTCCTCTCAAACAACAGCATTATACAAACCATAAACATACTATTCTGAGAACTAAACAAATTAAAATACAAATCAATCTCTGTTTGTCTCAAATCAACATATTATAGGAAATAAGGCAAGATCAACAACCTCCTAGTCTATGAAAAGTAACAAAGCAAGACACACATGGACAGAAACAAAACCAGCCTGATCAGAATACAAGGAACACAAGGCTTACAGAGCCTGTACACAAGCTCTGCTTCATTCAGGTTATTTTCACGCCTGCCTAGAAAATCAGTGGGATACCACCCCAACTCTGACCTTGATCACTTCCAAGAGTTTTGAAAATCCCTATTTCAGAAGAGGGAAGGTTGGAGTAGGTTCAGAAAAGCTTCCACTAATGCTCTCCAGCTTGCCCCATAGGTCAGACAGACAAAGGTCTCTCTCTCATCAATCCCAAAGACAATCCAACAAATCTCCTTAATGATCTCCCCATCATTCCCCACACTCCAGCTATTCACTATCCAGGGCTCACGTTGCTCTAGAACGCAGCCAAACCCACTGGTCCCAGACCACCACAAAGTCTGGCTGTCAGATGTCAACTGGGCCCTGATGCTGGGCAATGCTTAGTTCTGACCTCTTGACTGTCTAAACAGCTTCACAATGGTTCTTCCTTAACCTCTCCATTCCTTAAGCACCCAATCAAGCCTTTCTCATGCAGCATCCAAGGTAAAAGGCTCACCCTCGTCTGGACTCAGATAATCAGACATCTATTGGAAGCTTCCTCAATCTCCCTCTATATCTCTACTTTTTCTTGTTTTTGTCCAAGTTCATCACATTCATGAGGACAAGACTTTCCATCTGCCACCTAAACAACTTTGTCTCATCAATTATCTGCTCTCTGGGATTTCAAATCTCTGTCAACAGTGCCTCCTTTCCCCTTGCCTTCCAACATACACAGAAGTTCTCTCCATTCAGCTTCAGTGACGCTGCCTCTGGGAAGATGTTCCTTAAGGCCACACCTCTGTATTCTCATAGCATTATATTCCTGTCTGGGATCTTCCTACACCATAAGCCCAAGCAGGCAAGCCTCTGTTTAATGCCCACCATGGTATCTCCGACATCAAGCACTGTACCTGGCACATTATAAGAGTTCAACAAATGTAACGAGAAATAAATTTTTTGGTATGGCTGTCTCTGAAGTTACTATTTTCATTCTCTTCTCCCACTTATTTTCAACCCCCAAACCCAGGAGTTTGTATCACTCTTCTTAATTTCCTCAACTCCCATTCACAGCCTAACCCTGAAGGGACTAAACTACACGCTTATTTTCACATAGTCAGATCTACTGTATTTCAACTCTCTTTCCTCCCACCACCCGCTACCTGACAGAAGGGATGCAGCCCACCACTATCATCCCATCATTCTTCTACACATCCCTGCCTCTACAACTAGATCAATAAAGGCTCACATTTAGAGAGAGAGTTCACGTCATCCCCTCTTCACTCCTGCTCCCTACCTGTCCTCTTCTCGACCTAATTGAATATTATCTCAAGTTATCAATCAATCCTTACCTCCAGTACTGTGAAAAAGCTAAGAATGGAAAAAGTTCTGGAAGAGGGTCTTTGATTTCAGCTCCAGGTTGATCCTTAAGAGCTATTCCCAACTCTGGTTAATCCCAATCTTGGAGATGGCCTAGACAGTCTTAGCCAGTCAAGTGAGGTCAATATGAGAGAAAGAAGGGAAGTCGAGGCTACAGAGATTCTCTGAATTAAAATCAACCCCTGGGTATAAGGCCTGGGACTAGTTTTGCCAACTAGTTTTCCAGTATCCCTACTCCAGTCTAAGTTTTTTATTTTAACCAGTTTCGGGGGAGGGGGGGAGGTCCTTGATCTTTGAAAGCTGAGGCTGCGCAACTCTAAGGACTCTCTATTAAGCCTCAAAGAGATCAGGTAGATAGAGGAAAAAGAAGAGGCGAATAAGGGCCTAGCGTGAGCATTAAGCATACAAACGCTTGTTAGAAAGTGGATATCCAACAGTTGCTCATTATCACCCCCCAAGTCCATAGAATGCAAACTGGACCCTGGCCTGCCCCATTCATACTTCTGTACTTAAAGGCAAAGCCCAGGTAGAGATTCTCTGGGCATCTCTACAGCACAGTGCTCAGCCAGTTAGTCTCAACGTGGCCTCTAGCCTTGGCAGTGGCTACCATGGAGGTCACAGGCCTTCCTGCCCTGGCCTCTACCTGCTTTGCCACCAGGATGTGGAATTTGGCTGCTACTGAAGCACTGGTCAGCTATGCTGGAAGAAGTTCACATATAGGAAATGGTGTCTCTCTGAAACGAAGAGCTCTAAACTGTCCTTATGGAGCCTGGTGGGGACTGCATGTATTCTAGCCCACCATCATTTTCTCTCCCAGTACAGGGTATTTTGGAGCCTCGGACACTGCTCCTACAGGCCTCAAGAGATCTGGCATCCTGCTATGCCCTGAGCAGGAAAAGAGATGCTCACAGTGGAAACACTTAACAAAGGCTAGGGAGGTGGCAGTAATAGGGGAGGATGGATTAGAAGTATAGGTAGGAAAGGGAGAAATGACGTTCTCAAGGAAATCTCCTGAAGACTTGAAAAGTTTCAAAGCAGGGGAGGAAGGCACTGCGCAGAAGGAGGTAGCACCAAAGATAAGCTCTGTTGAACACACCATCCTCAAATGTTGTTGGAGACAGCGATTTGTGTTCAAGAGAGGAGATACATTACCAAGACACCACACAAAAACCACACAGTTTCCTCTACCCAGCCCTTGCTCTACATTTCCAACACTGCTCTTGAGCCAGGGTGAAAGATCATGCAGCAGAGGTCCCCTGCTATAGCCCTCCCTCAGGCCATTAGCTCCTGGTGACAGCCAAGAAGTCCCAACTGCCTCACTCTCATGAGCCAGAGGAGCTGAGGTATGAACTGCCCTTAACCAATACTCCTACTCTCAGCCACTGCTCATGGACCTCGAGGTGTGTGTGTGCTTATGTGTGCGAGTGACAGGGCACACACAGGTCATACTCTCGTGGACCATCCTGGGGAATGAAATAACCCATAAAGATTCTCCTGATTAGGGGAGAAAGGGAGGATTACCCGATTCCCAATCACAGAGCTGGATAGGGATAGGTGGACTTGCCCATAGTCTTACCTCAATCGTAGCCTGTGGTATTTAAAAAAAAAAAAAATCTGGTCTTTATCCCTGGTTCCTGAAATGACTCCGGTGAGGGAGCAGGGGTAGAATTAGGTAATTTCCAAGATGGGGGCAGGTAACCAGAAAGATGAAGCTTTGATTAGACAGTAGGAACTTTTAGCCCCACCTCCAGGGAGGGAAGCAGGGCTGGAGATTGAGTTCAATCTCCAATGGCCAATGACTTTGGCCACCTAAATCAATCACACCTAATAACAAAAACTCCATAAGAGCCCCTGGAGGGCTTTCGACAGCTTCTGACTGGTGAACCTGAGAAGTACTGAGAAGGCAGTGTGCCCATAGAGGACAGGAAAGCTCTAAACCTTAGCAACCATACCTTCTATGCATCTCATACACCTGGCTACTCTGAGTTGTATCCTTTATAATAAACCAGTAAACATGAGTAAAATGCTTTCCTGAGTTCTGTGAGCTGTTCTAGTAAACTTGAGGAGGGAATTCTGGGAATCTCCAATTTATAGCTGATCAGTCACAAGGCCAGTAGTCTGGGACTCATGACTAGCATCTCAATTAGAGGCAGTCGGATTGAGTCCTTTAACTGGGATCTGACACTAACTCCAGCTAGATAGTGTCTAAATTGAATTACTGGATATGCAGTTGGGATCCGAGGACTGGAAGATCACATGGTCTCTTCTAAGCTGCAAGGGGCAGAAGACCTGAGAGAGACAATCCCACCATCACCCAGACCAGAGTCAGGTGCTCCTTCAGACAGATGTCCAGAGCCTGCAGGAAATCAGACTCCTCCCTTAAATGCTTGCAAGAGAGTAGTTGGTCTACCATAAATGAGGTTTTTAAAATTCAATTCCCTCCTATCGCTCATGCAGATCTGAAATGATCTGACCAGATGGCTGGTGCTCTGTAATTCTTGGATTGCTCTCATCAGTTGTTGATGATGTAGATTTTTTTTTTTTATACCCCCTCACATGAATGTGTTCCTGCATAGGCTTCCTGCATGCTCCCATCAAGTGGCTCTTTGTACTAATGACAATATTTCAGAGGCTCTCACACAGAATTTCAGATCCTGGAAGTCACCTCAGGTCAATAAGAACCCCCAAGTCTAAGCTCCCATGAGTCCATATGGGACCAACATACAGCACTGGGTAACAGGCAGAACAAGAGAGGACTTTGCTCAGCCAGCCTCATCGCCTCCACTTTTCCTTCAGGTCCCAAGGAAAGAAAGGCAGCAGCAGCAAAGGTATATTTTTAAAATGACAACTATAGCCATTTATTGAATATTTCCTACGTGCCAGGCCCCGTGTGAAACATTCTACATATGTTAATCTTGTTTCAGTCTCACACCATCTCTGTGAAGTATGTATTTTCATCCCTGTTTTCAGATGAGGAAACTAAGATTCAGAGATTCTCATCAACCTGACAAGGCCACAGAGCTCAAAAAGAGAACTGAAAGTGGGTTTGGAGGTTTAGCATCATAAAATTTGACTCAAAGCTCCACCAAAATCTCAGGGATAGAGAGAAGGCCCTGGCCTGGCCTCCCCACACCCTCCTCTGTGCCCTCATTGAGCACCACGCACTTTTTCCAGGACACTCAAAACATTGCAATGCCTTTTTCTCTCTGTATTCTCTATGAGACTATGAACTGCTGGAAGGCAGGGGTCATGTCTCATTTGTTACCCAGAAAGACAGTATGGTACAGTGGTAGAGGTTAGGCTTAGAGCCAAACAAAGCTAGATCTGAATTCTATCACTTGGTAGTTTGGCTAAGTCACCTCTCTTGAGATTCAATTTTGTTTATAAAAATGAGGGTAGTTATAGCACCTACCCTCAAAAGATGCCTGGCACAGGGAATGCTCAGTAAATGTGAGCTATTATCTGTCTCTGGCTACCAGTATAGTGCTTGGCACAAAGTAGGATCACAGAAAATGCCCAAGGAGCAGAAGGCCCACCATATCTGGCTGTGACCAGTTTTCTCTAATAACAAGTACACAGGCACAAAGCCTGGGGTTCATGGGTGCTCAGCCTTAGGACAAATTTCTGAGTTCCTTGCCCAGAACCCACAGGACCTGCCAGCAAACAGCTTTCCTCTGCCTGCTTGTGAACAGCTGATGCTGAATCCACACTCAAATGCTTGCTGTGCCTCCGTAAGGTATGACAGATCCCAAAATAAACCGAGAGAGAGAGAGAGAGAGACAGGAAAATCACTTCCAGGAACAAGTAACTCCCAGCAAGGATGCTGACAGTAATAACAAGGCAGGGAGACTTGAGGGGAGCGACCTGCAGCTGCTCAGGGCAGGATGGCTGGGGCTCAATTCCCATCTGGCCTGGTAGGAAGGCTCATGAAGTTACAGGTTGGTCCCCTGATATTCCAGGCTACAGCAGGCAGGATATCTGCCTTCAAATGAGCCCAGATCGTGTAGCCCAGTAACTCCTCCTTGGAGACCTGAGGACAACACAGATGAGGTCCTACCTTCAGAGACCTAAGGAGACAGAAGGTACTGAACTGAAGTCAATAACTGTCAACATAAACTAGCCATTTTGCCATTCTCTTAAAAGTGCCCCCAAAGATATTCCACCATCTTCCTATGCCATGTCCTAGCTCTTAGGCAGGAAATGCTGTGCTAGCCCATTCTGCTCCCTTACCAAAAATCATCCTGGAAGGAAAGAAGAACATTCCATGACCATGGAAGTCTTTCCCTGTCACCATAAGTTCCCTTCCCCATCTAAAGCCAGAGAGAACAGGAAGGTTACACACTCATGCATAACCACTGGCATCCAATTTCACAATCAAGTTTAAGGGGTGGCACAGAGAATTTACCATTTAAAATCAGAACTGCTATGTACCGGGTTATGTTTTCTTGTTAGAAATCCTCAGAATAGACTCTGCAGGAGGCGGGCAGGACGTTTCTCCCACATCACCAATTGGGGAACTGAGGGATTCAGTGACTTGCCCAAGATCCCCTAAGTAGTAAACCTAGGATTTTAATCCAGGACTGGCTCAGTCTGAAGTCTGTGCTCTTTACCACTATTAATAAATTATACTACCTCCTCATTTATCTACTCATTCCAGGACTAGTAACATCCCTTTTAACCATTCAGTAGCTGTGATGGAAGTTCCCAGGTAGCATTTAGAATTTAGAATCCCAGGTGGATTAAATATACTGATTAAAGGCAAATGCCAGCTATCCATACAGACCCCTGAGATGTCAATCTCCTACCAACAAACATACATATAAAAACCTTCTCAATGTACACACAGAACATCTTGAAGAGAGTCTTGTCTGCCTCGACAGTACCTCTCAATCATCACACGTTAAACCCTGAGGCCAAAACAAATCTCTCACCTTCCCTCCTCCCCTCACTGGTCCTGCTCTGGGGGGTGAGTGTAGGTGAAATGAAAACATTTTGGGAATACAGGGCAAGCACAACTGGAACTAGACTCGCTTTGCCTCAGCACTGTGGGGCCTGAGTGTCTGTGCTCAAACACAATTCACAAGCCTTTGGAGTGGCTTCAAGGAAACTTGGGGCAGAACAATGTATAAGGAGCCTTAAGAAACTAGAAGGCAGAGGATGTCAATGGGACAACAAGTTAAATGTAAAAATTAGTACTCCACTCTAACTCTCCAAGAGACACTTAGAGCACTCAGCCTGCCCTTGTCACACAGGTACTGGCCCTCCCTCCCCAAAGATAAAAAGAGAGGTTCTTTTGCTCAACCATTATCAGCAACCCCACTGCCCAGAGGCTGGGCAAGGGCCCTGGGTCAGAACTTTCAGGCTTGATCTGCATTGTGGACTGGGGCCTTAAAGAGTGCCACAGGAAAAGAGGGTAGGGGTAGGGACACTGACTTCCATGTGCTCCAGGCACTTGCCTGGTCAGAAGTGGTATAAGCACTTTTAATCACATAAAATCAATGAACATAACCCACATCCTCCACTTTCCACACCCCGAGAGTCCCTCTAGTTTTAGTCCTCAGAGACCAGGGGGCTCAGTTCTCAGGGAAGGTGGAGGAAAGCAGCCAGAACAAAAGTTGAACTTGCTGAGCCCAGTACCTCTGCCCCTAAAATCTCCCTCTACCCAACACCATTAGCACCTACTTGGTTTTCCTGGTGGTTCATCACTTTTCTGTGGCAGTAACTACCTGCACTCAAGCCCAGCAGGGGAGATATTGCTATCAGAAAGTTGGCTGGCAGCACAAATGCTGCCCCTGCCCAGCACAGCAGCAATGCAGCAGTGAGAACATGGTGATGAATATAGGCAAGGAGTTGATGAAACTATGCTCTGGAAGCTGCCAGGGCTTGTCATCCCACTGCAACAGTGCAGAACACAAATAGCCTATTCCTGAGAATGGGCCCAGTCGGGCTCCAACCAAGGACAAGTGGGAAGAAGGTGAGTCCAGGCTGGGGTCAATGATGTTGGACAAGTTAGCTGAATGACATAGGTCAAGTCACCTACTCTCTCTGAGCCTCAATGTTTTCATCTGAAAATAAAGACAATAATAGCTCCTATTATTGTGAAGACTGAACAAGCTTACGCACATGAAGCACCTAGCACAGTATCTGAATATGGTAAACACCACAACTGCTGGCTTATTTCATTATTACTTTAATCCCTGGGCCCAGGGCCATAAAAGGGTTCAAAAGTTGTCCCTTCTGAGGATCCTCCGTTCAAAACCCAGGCCAGGATCAGCCCCTGTTTCTTGGCACAGGCTTCTTTAACAATAGAAAACTCCTACTCTGCACCGGTGCTCAGGACTCTCCCATGAACAATATTTCAGCAGCACTGAGCCGAGCAACAGAACCCAAAATAGCATTTGCACAGTGAGGCACATGTCACTGCCTCTCCTGCGCTTCAGAAGTGCAAGGAAAGAAAGTTTTCAATCACTTTCTCAGAAAGCTCGGCCACCCACCACCTCCCTGCCTTCCAGGACACTCAGACACGGCAATCTCTGTTCTGCAGGAACGTGAAGGTCCCTGAGTCCTGCAGCAGCAGCCACCACTACTCCCCTCCAAGGAAGCCAGAGTGGGGTGCTCCTCCAAAACAGCCCTATGGAGACAAAGGACATACACATTTTGATTTTCAAGTGTGTTTCCTGGAGACAGGGCTGGGCTTGGTACCTGGACGAAGTGCCTGCCACTCATGGGTCGGGTGAAACACCTCCAGAATCTTGGGTTCCAGCTCCTCCTCTGTTTCCTTTCTCTCGGTTTCTTTGGTGCTGCTCTTCTCTGGGTTGGTCAGTGCAAATTCCTTCAGAAAAAGGAAAATAGGGCATGCATGAACCACCACAGCTGGGTAGCAAGCAAGCAGAAAGAAAACGGCCTGGGGGAGTACACTCTCCTCCTTACATTTCCTGCCCTCCCTAGCCATGTTTGGACCTTTCACAAGATTAGTCTCAGAACCAGTACAACTGAGGTGATATGATTCAATTCACACAGCATGTGTTGTGTGTATGTGACACTTTTGTATATGCACTGTTTAAAAATTTCAGAAGGTTCCACACTATCGTGAGGGGTTTAAAGGAACATACTGGGGAGAGGGGTCGACAAAATGAGACAATAGGAGACTAACTTTCTACTTGATAAGCTCCTATACTGTTTGATATTTAAAATTCCTATTACTCTTATAATTAAAAACTAAAGATATTTATAAAAGAAAAAGCATACAACTGAATAGAACAGTAAGGCCTCAAATGGTCAACTCAGATGTACAAAAGCTGGTAGCTAAAGCCCAATTAATTCCTAAGCCACCCAGCAGGGCAGAGAAAGGGCCTGGGTACCTTAATTCCCCAGGGTACCTACGGGGCATACATGACCTCTTGGGACATTCCAGTCCATGGAGGAAGGGGTGCAAGTGGGAAGGCACAAGTCCAGCTGAGCTAAAGGAGGAAGATGCCCAGGTTGGAAACCTCTTCCTAAAACCTGTTTCCTTCCACCCCAGGGAGAGTATGGAGGATTAATGAGATGGTGTCTGTTGAGCACTTTGAGCTCAGGAGAGAAAGATGTAATATAAATACAAAGTATTATTCATTTTATTCCTTCCCAGCCTCCCATCCTTCCTGTCCCATTTTTAAACCTGTTTGTGTATAAAAAAGCAATAAGGCCTCAGGAAACTGGAACCAGAGGGTTCCAGAGCTCTGAGAAATTACATCTGGGAGGGCAAAGAAGAACCCACATTAGCACACTGGAAGATTATTTCAGCACTCCCACCTCCCAATTCTCCCCCTAAGAGTATTTTTCATGGATTCCTCCTATGAACCCAAACTTGTGCTAGGTACTTTATGTAGATCTCATTTTGGTCTCCCAAACAACTTTAATCCTACATGGGAGGTAACAATGCCATTTTTTTCAAGCAGTGCCCCAGGTCCAGATAGGAACCTCCCTGGGTCCCTTAGGTCCTGATCTTTAACTAGCTGACAGAGGAAAGATTAAGGGATTAAGGTGTTGAAGATGACAATGTAAAGCCCCTCCAAGGATTTTTACATTTTAACAAGAAATAAAAACATGAGATTCAGATGGAAGAATTTCAGATCTTCTGAAGGACCAGTAAGGAAAATTATCTTGGACAAAATCAGTTCAGTTCAGTCAGTGACCCCATGAACCACAGCACGCCAGGCCTCCCTGTCCATCACCAACTCTTGGAGTTTACCCAAACCCATGTCCATTGAGTCGGTGATGCTATCCAACCGATCTCATCCTCTGTTGTCCCCTTCTCCTCCTGCCCTCAATCTTTTCCAGCATCAGGGTCTTTTCAAATGAGTCAGCTTGGACAAGAAGATGTCCTTAAATCATGTTACAAGTAACAAGACGCACTGATAGAATCGTGGTTTAAAACTGAAGCTCTGCTTCAGGTAACCCAAAGTTCAATTCCAAGTTGCTTTTGACTCCAGGAAAAGTTACTTAACTTTTAAACTTCAGTTTCTATATTTGTAAAGAGGAAATAACATCTCACTCATATGTTAGAAGTATTACCCTGTAAACCACTAGCCCTGGCTACACAGTAGCCATTACACCTATTACTCGTAAAGGGAGTCATCCGTAGGGGCAAGTCAGATGAGTCTGTGCTGTGACATCCAGCATGGACTGCACAAAATAGCTTCACTCAGGCACGTCAGGCTTGGGTTGTGGTCACCTGTGCAGCCTTGTCCCTCAAACTCCTCCTACCCTTTCAACTTGAAGTCTGTACAAGTCTGAGCTCAAAAGAAAAACTAGCAACAGAAGAGTAGGTGTGTGTGAGACTGATGAGCAGACAGACTGGCAGGAGGCTCCCTACATTCTGAGGGCATGGACGTCACACTTCCAACAGCTGAGTTTCCTGAGGGCAGGCATAGTGTCAATCTTTTTCACCACTGCATATACCCCTTGCCCAGCCCAAGGCTTAGTTTGTAATCACACAACAAAGGAATGAAAGAAGCGCTTCCTCCTACAGGCAGGTGTATCTTTTGGAGACAAGCCCAAAGAGTTTGCTGACAGCCAGGAACTAGCCCCATACTCCAGAACAAAGACCACCTTGTCCACTAAGTACCTGGAGCCTATATACTCCAGGGCCCAGTCATGCTGGTCAGTCTCTGCCAAAAGTCAGTCTCTAGACCGCAGGGCTAGAAGACCATTAATAATATTTACCTCTGAAGTATGTGGATTAAATGCCTCCAGAAGCCAGGCAGGGACGGATGTAAATGTGCTGTGTGCTCAGTGTAAAAACAACTAGGAGTAGTGGAACTGTGAAAACTGGAGTCCTCCTGCCCTGATCAAGAAACATAGCTGTTACTCAGTTGCCACTGCCATGAAGGCATTCATGGCAGAATAAGAAACAGAAATCCATATTTTTATCTGATATTTCTTACTTTTAGAACACAAGGAGAGTCAAACTAAACATCTCTAAGCTTTACATTACAACTCTTGCTTTAGTGTATCTATTAGCCAGGTTAACTCCTAGCAGGTATAACGGTAATCAACTAACCAAATCCTCAACATCAAGAGAAGCAGAAAGAAAGAGGCAAGTGTAATGGTGATGATGAAAATATGACCCTTCAAAATCCAGGCAAGGCTAGTGTTCATTTCAATGAGTAGAGGCTAAGAAAGCCCTTTTCCCTAGATCTTTAATGAGACTAACAAAGTAGGTTCAAGAAGAAGGATTACAACAAGATATGAACCACTGAGACACATACTTGAAGCCTCGGGAAAGCCCCTTTTTCCAACAATCCTATCACTGCTCAAAATATTTTTTTAAGTTTCCTCTTGGTATCATCTTTGAACCATATTTTAAGCTACACACACACACTCTCTCTCTCTCACAATCTGCCATTATTTTACAGTTCACCTGTTTTTAGTAGAAGTGACATAAATTTGGTGCTCATCTGTCTGATCAACTCACTCTGTTCACCAAATCTGGCTCTCAGTGACTTCAGCAAGCACTGAGGGAGGCTTGGTCACACGAACATACTGCAAGTTAGACAGTCACTTCAAAGGTGGAATTCCAGAAAAGGTTTTCAGGAAAAGCAGCATCATGGAGATGGGGTTGTAAGGAAAACAGCAGCTACCATTTATGAAGCCCCTACCCACAGGCCCGGCACTGGTCTAAGTACCTTCCATGCCACACAACTCATCCAAGTTTCACCTATGAAACACACACTTTTAATTCCACTTTACACACACAGGACCTGTGCAAAACCACAATGCTGAGAGAAGAGCAGAGATTTAAGTCCAGGACTGTCTGAATCCTGACTCACTTCTCTGTTTCTGTTCTTAGTCAAGTGTTCTATCGGTTGTGCCTTGGATGCTAATGGAAGCAAGCAGTGGGGGAATGAGATCACCCCAGCACATTTACCAGCACAGCCCCTGCCCTTTAATGGACAAGGTGAGAAACACAGTCGCAGAGAAAGGGATGACCCTCCCTCTGCTCCAGCAGGGTCCGAAACAAGAGACAAAGACCGAGAGGTGTGGGAGGCCAGCCAGCCCGTGGTCAGCTCTGAAGTAAATCTCATGCTCTGGTGCCCTCTCAGTTGGCTTTTCAGGGCTCCTTTCAATGCTGAATTCTCTCTTCTCTCTGCCATCAATACTGTAAATACCAATTTCCTCTGAAATGGCAAGAAATCCCAGCTAAGGTGTTAACTGACAACAGCTTACCATGATACACTTCCTTACACTTGCAACTGAATAAGAGATTCTTAAAGACCAAAGCCTTCAAGATCCAAGAGAATAAATGAACTCTCAGGGTAGGTGGATTGCTGTTGTGACAGAGACAGACTGAGGGGGTAACATTTTGGGATAGAAGCCTGACTGACAGAGCCATAAATTAAACAATGGAAGCAGCCACCCCATACTAAAAAATAACAGCTGACATTTATTGACCATCCATTAGCCATACAGTGCCAGTCTCAATTCTAGGTGCTTTATATATATAATCACATTTAATCTACACTAAAATTTAAGAGGGAGGTACCTGTTTTACAACCCTGTTTTACACATGAAGAAACAAAGCTCAGAAATGGTTAAACTGCCAAAGTGGGAGGCAAAAGAGAGCTTACTAAGGCTCTGTGCTCCTTTATACTGGGTTCCACTATCCCACTCATCTACCACCTCTTGAAGGTGAGTATACCACACAATACATCCCTTTAGCATTCACACTGCTCCTTAGAAGTGACACCCCAGAGAGGCGCCACAGCAGGCGACAGGAGGGGAGGATGGCTCCAGATCATATCCTGATACACACAGCCAACCTTTGCTGGGTGGCCATAAACCTGTAACAAATGCCCTTGGGGAGAACAATTCCAGGTCACCAGGAGCATTTGTCTGGACTCCAGGCTCTGAACAAAGGATCATGACCACTCCCATCTCCCCCACCCCCCATTTTCACTGTTGTGAAGGTGGCTGGCTGCATAATTTGGATTTTTAAATGCCATCAGGGCAGCAATTTTTATGGTATGAGAGAAAAGATGCTTCAATTCCTACTTGTACTTAGCACATGATGAAAGATTATGACAAATGGATACAGCTTAGGAACAGACATAAGGATAAAAGCAGCTTCTGCTGATGAAAGTCAGTATTAACATTTTTCTGAGACTAGGCTCAATAGAGCTAATATAAATGGGCCAGAATAATTATGGCTCTGAAAGCTCATCTATTTGGTTGAACTATTATCCAAAAGGGACTTACTAGCACACAGTCCTTAAGTAAATTCATCAGCACGCTTTTGTTAATTGTGCATCTGCTAAAGCTCACGACGGGGAGTACCCAGATCCTCAAGAGCTGCAGGCTAAAGGGGACACAGCCCTAATCCCTCAGAAAACTTGGGTGCTTTTCTGGGCCAGCTATGTCAGAGCCAGCCCCAACCTCATTCTGTGGCCAGTCGCACCCTCTGGGGCCAATGGGATTCCAGTCTTACTGTCCTTGAAGAGGAGACCAGAAAAATGACAGCAACAAGATCTTAGTCAAAGAACATTAAAAGCTCAAAAGGATTCGTGACTCCTAACTGTACATTCTTTCCCGCTCCACAAAGTAGGGAGAAAGGCAGAGAGAAAACAAATGACTTCAGAGGGAAGGTGGAAGTTTGCCATGAGCCAGAGGTGAACCTTAGCTGAGCTGAATTGCTATTAAATTCATCACAATTGTCATCTGCACTTCAAGGCCCTCCAGTTCCAAAGCCTCCAGCACTTTAACCAACATTTAAGTAGGACCCCTGGGGTTGGGGAAGGTGGCCAGGGGAGGGTAAAACTGTCAGAGTTGACAGTCAGGGCATCTCAAGGAAGAGGAAAGAGAGGGCACTGGGAGCTGGTCAAGGGCAGGCTGTTGCTGGGGCAGGCCAGGGAAATGGGGCCAGGACACCCTGCAGCCAGACCAAGCTCAGGGCCTTCTCAGGCATTCTGCCCCTGCCTTTGTCAATGACAGAAACCCTCAGTAATGAGGTCTGGGTTAATGAAATGGAGACTATAAAGAACATGCAACAAAAGGCAGAGGGAAAGAGGACACAGAAATGGAAGAGGAGAGTAGAGAAGTAGTAGTCTTGGTGCTCACCACACAAGTAACCCAGTCCTTGGGGAAAATTCTGACCCTCTCAGCTCTGCTACAAACTAGCTTTATAATGTTGGCCAAGTTACTTAGCATCTGTTAGTTCTCCTCCTTCTCAAAATGAGGATAATAACTTCAGTTGTCTATTTAACATTTGATGGGATTAAGTAAGAATACATATAAAAGCACACAATACAATGCTTGGTTGGATCATAGAAAAAGCAAGAGAATCCCAGAAAAACATCTACTTCTGCTTCACTGACTACGCTAAAGCCTCTGACTGTGTGGATCACAACAAACTTGTGGAAAATTCTGAAAGAGATGGGAATACCAGACCACCTTACCTGCCTCCTGAGAAATCTGTATGCAGGTCAAGAAGCAACAGAACCGGACATGGAACAAACTGGTTCCAAATCAGGAAAGGAGTACGTCAAGGCTGTATATTGTCACCCTGCTTATTTAACTTATATGCAGAGTACATCATGAGAAATGCCGGGCATGAAGCAGAAGCTGGAATCAAGACTGCCGGGAAAAATATCAATAACCTCAGATACAAAGATGACACCACCCTTATGGCAGAACTCTTGATGAAAGTAAGAGAGTGAAAAAGCTGGCTTAAAATTCCAACATTCAAAAAACAAAAATAATGATATCCAGCCCCAACACTTCATGGCAAATAGATGGAGAAACAATGGAAACAGTAACAGAGCTTTTTTTTCTTGGGCTCCAAAATCACTGCAGATGGTCACTGCAGCCATTAAATTAAAAGACACTTGCTCCTTGGAAGAAAAGCTATGACAAACCTAGACAGCATATTAAAAAGGAGAGACATTACTTTACCAACAAAGGTTTGTATAGTCAAAGATTTTTTCAGTAGACATGTACAGATGTGCAAGCTGGACCATAAAGAAGCCTGAGTGCTGAAGAAATGATGCTTTTGAATTGTCATGTTGGAGAAGACTCTTGAGAGTCCCATGGACTGCAAGGAGATCAAACCAGTCAATCCTAAAGGAAACAAGTCCTGAATATTCACTGGAAGCACTGATGCTGAAGCTCCAATACTTTGGCCACCTGATGCGAAGAACTGACTCATTGGAAAGGACCCTGAGGCTGGGGAAGATTGAAGCAGGAGGAGAAGGGAACACAGAGGATGAGATGGTTGGATGGCATCACCAACTAATGGACATGAGTTTGAGCAAGCTCCAGGAGTTGGTGATGGACAGGGAAGCCTGGCGTGCTGCAGTCCATGGGGTTGCAAAGAGTTGGACATGACTGAATGACTGACTATGCTTGGTACATGATAAGCTTATTATTATCATCATCATTGTTATTACATCATTATCATCACCACCATCTTTTCCCCAAAGAGAAAATGTGCCGTAAGCTTTAAACAGAGGCCAGAGGACTAAGGGATAGGGGAAGAAGTGCACACATTCCGTGACCCAGCACTGGTCACATTCCTATAAGAAACTCTCATGGCAGATTCATGTCAATGTATGGCAAAACCAATACAATATTGTAAAATAAAAAAATAAATAAAAGAAAGAAAGAAACTCCCACAGCAGCCCTGGTGGCATGGAGACTTTCTTGGATCCCAAAGATCCCTCTACTTGTGTGAAAATACTTACCGAGTTCTTATGACAGAGGCAGAAGTTGAAGCAGGAGACCATCAGCATGCTGAGCAGTACGCACAGAGGAGCCATCCTAAAAAGGAGCAGGCCCTGGTGAGGCATAGTTAGAGGCCTGAGGAATGTAAACACAGAAGATAGAAGGTCAATATGAAGCTGGTGCCTGACACCCCTCCCCGCCTGCCCCAACACAGTGATTCCCATGATCTCACTTTTTTCACAGATGTCAAACATTTCAGATGATGACAGACATTTCTGGAATACAGGTATCACAGGTCTCCTACCCCAGATGTAGAACAACCTAAAGTAACCCTCCATTCCCCCATATGAGGAGATATGCCTTGGCTGAAACTGTCAACCTAAAGTAGCCTCCATTCCCCCATATGAGGAGAGAGGCCTTGGCTGAAACTGTAGTCATCCAGGACCTTTGCACGAGCTATTCAGGTTGATGCAAAAGTAACTGCAGTTTCAGATCGTGAATTTTAAATCATTATAAGTAGGCTCAAACATATCTTTATTAATCAAAATAGGTACCATTACAATCAACATATTTTTGCCAATGAGAAATAAGCTGGTTTATTCCTGCAGTGTAAAAATCCATGCTTTGAGATTCGACAAACTTGTATTTTCTGCCTTCTGCTGGTTGTGGAAGCGTTTTCCCTGCAAAAAGTTGTCGATATGCTTAAAACAGGAGTTCGATGGCAAGAGGTCAGGTGAATATGGAGGATGAGGCAAAACTTCATACTCCAATTCATTCAACTTTTGAAGCATTGGCTGTGTGACGTGCAATCAGGCACTGTCACGGAGAAGAACTGGACCCTTTCTGTTGACTAATGCCATCTGTAAGCATTGCAGTTTTCGGTGCATCTCATAGAATTGCTGAGCATACTTCTCAGATGTAACGGTTTCACCAGGATTCAGAAAGCTGTAGTGGATCAGATGGCAGCAGACCACCAAACAGTAACCAGGTCCTTTTTGTGGTGCAAGTTTGGCTTTGGGAAGTGCTTTGGAGCTTCTTCTCAGTTCAACTACTGAGCTGACTGTTGTATAAAATCCACTTTTTGTCACAAGTCACAATCCGATTGAGAAATGGTGCATTGTTGCACAGAATAACAGAAGACGACACTTCAAAACGATGATTTCTTTTATTTTCAGTCAGTTCATGAGGCACCCACTTATCAAGCTTTTTCACCTCTCCAATTTGCTTCAAATGTGAAATGACCGTAGAATGGTCAACGCTGAGTTCTTCAGCAACTTCTCATGTCAGTTTTAAGAGGATCAGCACTGATGATTGCTCTCAGTTGGTCACTGTCAACTTTTCAATGGTCATCCACTAAGCTCTTCATCTTCAAGGTTCTAGTCTCCTTTGCAAAACTTCTTGAACCACCACTGCACTGTACGTTCATTAGCAGTTCCTGGGTCAAACGCATTAACGTTGAGTTGTCTCTGCTGCTTTACGATTCATTTTCAACTCGAATAAGAAAAACACTCGAATTTACTTTTTGTCTAATATCATTTCCATAGTCCAAATTAAATATAAACAGCATGAATAAGTCATTAGTAAAAAGTATAAAGAAATGTGCATTAAAATGATGTATAAAATAACCATATTAAGAAAGTATTCCAATATCAAATGGCAGATTTCAACAATGCAAAAACTCAATTACGTTTGTTCCAACCTAATATAATAGCCCTGTCCCTTCCTTCTTCATTATCCAGGTTGTTATTAGGTTGCACAGGGTGGTATTGGCTATGGTGAGGAAAGAAGGAAACTAACCAAATGATCTGTGTGTGAACAGACACGGGCCCAAGTTCACATGAACCTTTATAACCATTCACTTTTTAAAAAAATTTTGTGTTTATCTGACTGCCTGGTCTTAGTTGCAGCATGCAGGATATTAGATCTTCAATACGGCATGTGGGATCCAGTTCCCTGACCAGGGATCAAACCCTAACCCCTCCATTGGAAGTGCGGAGTCTTAGGCACTGGACCACCAGGGAAGTCCCTAAATAGTTACAGGTTACATAGTCCCTAAATGGTTATAGTCCCTAATGGTTAACCATTCACTTCTTAACCATATCTACTGCTATACCTGAAGGCAGATACCATTAGCATCCCCTAAAACAGCAAAATTCAATATTCCCAAGTCATAAAGCCTTTTACTTCACTTTTCAGACAATCAAACAAACCAAAGTGCAGGCCCTCATGGCTGTTAAACTTTAAATGATACAAGGATAAAAGGATATCCCATGTTCACAGATCGGCGGCTTAATATCACTAAGATGACAGTACTACCCAGAGCAATATTCAGATTCAATGCAATCCCTATCAAAATCCTGATGGTGAGGAGTTTGCTCACAGTCCAGTGGTTAGGACTTGGCACTTTCACTGTTCAATCCTTGGTTGGGGATTTTAAGATCCTATTAGCATAATGTATGCTCCCCCCAACCTCCACCAAAAAAAAAAATTCCAATACTGAAAAACAAGAACAAAGTTGGAGGACTCACATTTCCTGATTTCAAAACTTACTACAAAGCTACAGTAATTAAAACACTGTGGGAAAAAACAAAAAAACACTGTTGTATAGGTGTAAGGACAGATATACAGACCAATGGAACAGAACTGAGAGTCCAGAAATAATTACATATGCAATAAGTTGATTTTCAACAACATTATCTAGACAATTCAATGGGGAAGGGACAGTCTCTCCAACAAACTGTCCTGGAACAACTGGATATCCACATGCAAAAGAATGAAGTGGACTCTTCCCTTATATACAAAAATTAACTCAAAATGTATTAAGAGAGAAAATTCTTAGGAAAACGTAGGGAAAATCTTCGTAACCTCAGATTTGGCAATAGTTTCTTAAATATAGTAACCAAAGCACAGATGATAAACGGAAAAACAAACAGAACTCTTTCAAAATTAAAAGTTTTAATTTTGTGCCTCAAATGACATTATAAGGAAAGTGAAAAGACAACTCAAAAAATTAGAAAAATATTTGTAAGTCTTCTATCTTATAATGATGTAGTATCCAGAATATATAAATAACACCTATAACTCAACAACAAAAATTTAAATGGGCAAAAAACTTGAATAGACATTTCTCCAAAGAAGATATACACAAGCCAATAGGGACATGAAAGGATTCTCATCATTAATCACTAAGGAAATACAAATCAAAGCCACAATGAAACACTGTACCATTTTATATCCACCATTATGGCTAAAGTTTATTTAAAAAAGAGAGAGAGACAGCAACAAATGTTAATGAGGATGTGGAGAAACTAAAACCCTAGTACAATGCCGGTGGGAATGTGAAATGGTACAGCTGCTGTGGCACAGTTTGGCAATTCCTCAAAAAGATAAATATAGATCTACTATATATGTGATCCAGCAATTCCACCCCAAGTACATACTCCACCTAAAAGTTCCGAAAACATTGACTCAAACAGGTACCTCCATATGAATGTTGATAATATCACTACTGACAACAGCGAAATAAGTAGAAATAACTTAGGTATTCAACAGATTTTTTTTCAAACGTGGTACATACAATGGAACATTATTCAGTCATAAAAAATGAAATTCTGATACATGCTTCAACATGAATAAACCTTAAAAATATTAGGCTAAATTAAATGAACTAGATACAAAAGAATAGATATTGTATGGTTCTACTTAAGTGAAATATCAAGAATAGGCAAATTGGAGTAGTGAAAAAATTTTGGTCAGTAAACTAGAGAGGAAGTCAAAAGAACTTAACCCAAACAGGCAAATTACCCCAGAAAGAAAGGCAGAGAGAAAAAATAATAATAATAAACTTAAAAAAAAAAAAAACCTTAGAGGGCTTCCCTGGTGATTCAGTGGCTAAGACTCCACACTCCCAATGCAGGGAGCCCAGGTTCAATCCCTTGTCAGGCAGCTCGATCCCCACATGCCACAGCTAACAGTTCATAAGCCACAACTAAAGAGCCTGTATGCTGCAAGTAAACGATCTCTCATGCTGCAACTAGAACCTGGGGCAGCCAAATAAATAAATTTGGGGGGAAAAAAAACCTTAGAAAACTTCAGAACCTGTCAATATCAGTCCAAGACCCTTATAAAAGGTTTGCATGTTGATCATTCAGCCCCAATACACCTCATTAGGCAGTTTACTCAATAAAGTCCTAACTGAATTAATTATAGGGGAAACACCTCGAGAGAGTATGGTATTTTACCTTTTCTCTTTCCTATTCCTGCCACACTCCATGTTCCACCTCAATAAACTGGCCCTGTGACAAGTCTACAGTGGGGCCCAAGGCTCTGCCTAAACCCACTATCAGAAGTTATTACCCTGTGCCCATCCCACATCTTCTCAGGGGCAGACAGAAACTTTCCCTAAGGACATCTGGAGCCATGAAGGAAAACAGCCCTGCTGGACTGACACTGTGCTAAAAAAGCACAGCCAAATGGGAAAGCAAAGGCTTAGGAGCTAAAAATAGCTGCTAAACTCACCCAGCAGCAAAAGCGTTTGCTTTCTGCCAGTTTCTCCCCTCTTTTTTTGTAGACAAAATGGAATGGCTGAATGCCACATGAGCTTTCCCCAGCAACCTGGCTCCCTAGGGCACCAATCACACTGAAAGACACGGAGTGAGTTTACAGCACGGCACTGGTTCTGGACAGGTGCCTGGCCATGCCTAGGTGTGCAGGGGAGTGGGGTGCAAGGCTCAGTGAGGTTGAACAATGGGCAGAGGCAATCAAGAATGAGAAGTCTAGAAAGGTCCAGGGAAGATGGGTCTCAAGGGGACACGGTCCTGAAGCTTCCTATAATGTCCCATACCTTTTTTATTTCTACATCCTTGGCTGTGGAGAAAAGAGGAATAAAAAATGGAAGCAGTGGGCTCACAGCACTAGCAGGACAACATACATTAAGACAGAAAAGGTTTATCCCAAAAGACTTCCCTTCCCCTACATAAGACGATTCATGTGTATATGCATATACACACAGAGAATTACAAGCTCCCTTCTTACAGCCAGGGTTACACACTTGGAACTGACGCCAGGGAAAAATGAGGAGGAAGAGATAAATGAGAATGAAACCAAGGGCAAAAAAGACAAATGAGCAGGAAGAGGCCCAGAAGGGACTGAGAAAGAAGAGGTTGCGGCAGCTGATGTACAAACACCAGCTTCCCCACCTCCTGGAGTGGGACTGGGGGGCGGGGGGGTACAAGAGAAATGGCAGCTCCCACAGGGCTCACTACCACCTCCACACACACTAACATCTCAGAAGCATTTTCTGCCAATACCAAGGATAAGAGATCGATTTCCAAATGGATCCCTCATCTCTCCCACAATAATTCCATGTGGACTGCACAACTGACCTATTCATTGCCTCCATATATTTTTCCATGAATCGGAGGGAGAGAGAACACGGTGGTGCCGGGGGTGGGGGGTGGTATGCCTGGGAAGGCCTAGGAGCAGTGAGGCTGGGAGAAAGGGGTAAGACAGTTTCCCAGGCTTTGCAAGGGCACCCAGAAACAACTGCAAACTCCACAGCATGCAGACATGGGTAATGGTATCTTCTGTCCTCTTTAAGGCCTGGCCTCCAACTGCATCCACCTGGCCTTTGTCCGTATTTAAGAAGTGGCAACTAGAGAGCAAGTAGGCAAGTTTTCCCTGGGCTTTACACGGAGGCTGGGAGAAAGGAAAGGAGAAGTAGCCCACAGTTTGGTTCCACCATCACAAGCAGGAACCTAGGCAGTGGCAGCAGCAAAAGAAAACCTCAGGCCATGATATAACTAAAGCCAAAGTCACAGAATCCCATTGAGGCACAGTGTGGCATAACGGGCCTGAGGTTAGTACCCTTCCCAAATCACTTGCCACCCACTAACCCTGGGTTCACCTCATCACCTGCTCCTGTACACCCTGCATAACAAACCTTCCCATCATCCCTGGCTCTCAAAAGACAGCACTACATCTTTATATTTAAGGCCTTCTTCTGACTTACAATACCATCAATTCAGTCCAAGAAAGAGGGAAGTATTTCAGTGTTCCACCAGTAACTCTTTCCTTAAGTATCCTTGGGCTTTGGGACAAAAGAGATAATAGGGTACTTAAGATGCCCATTTTTCTATCAAAACTGACCATTTGTAGTCTGTACTTCTACTTAAATAGAGGTTGGATGCTCTCAGCAATCTGTATTGCCAACTTACTGCTGCCCGGAGTAGCTGCTGAGGGCATAGGTGGGAGGAGGCCCTTGGACTCAATAGCCCACGACTCCCTGGTGCTTCACGTTCTCTTCTCAATTCATACAGGACTGGGGAGGGGACTGGGCCCTACATAAACATGACATCTTCCCATAACTTTTACCTTCTCTCAAGGAAGGAAAACAAAAGAATGCCATGATGGATGGCAGGAAGCCAAGAGAAGAAGGAGTGAAACTGTTGGACCTCTGAAAACTTCTGACGTGGCTGGTAGGCCCCATGGACGCTGGCTGCTCTCCAGTTGCAGGGCCAAAGCACAGGGAGAAATGGTAAACATCACAAGTGTTCTTGGCAGGGAGCACTACCTCAGCAGCCTGCCTGGTAACGCTAGGAACTCCATATTATAAAATGCCCAGGTTTTTAATCTATAGCGTATTGTCCACGTATTTGTTTCCCCAAATCGTCTGGAAAAAGTGAAAGGGCAAGAATTTATACTTCCATCTTACTAGAAGAAAATTAAAGCAAAGGGATTTAAAACATTAGGTTGAAAGTATAAGTACATGAATTTAGAGTCAGACACATGTAAAGCCAAGTCTTGGCTCTGCCAATTTCTAACTATGTGATCCTTGACACACTTCACTAGGCCTCAGTTTCTTTGCCTATAAAATGGGCATAGTAAAAGCTCCTACTTCAAACGATATTAGGGAGGAATAAACTAAACAATGCATGGAAAGTACATGGTACAGCACCTGGCACTTAGTTATCACACCATCATTAGACTGGGGATGAGAACTTGCCCCTGGACCCACAGGCAGCCAGAGCCAGGTCAGGCACCCTAGAAACACTCTCCAGAGCTCCTGCCTCCTGCTGGATCGACATACCCTCTAACTGACCCTACATCTCAAAATTTAGGACCAAGGCCTTTTGTTGGGTATCTACTCTCAGGAGGTAAAGGAAACAGATGTTCAAAGGACGAGCCCTACAGCTAAAAATGGTGAGACTCAAGCCAATTTTCTGCTGAGCGCTGAGGCAGACCTAGCCCACTGAGTGCTTTTCCCAGCATATTACTGCCCAGAGAGCCAGGCCACCATCATGTAGAACTTGCATTTGCAGGAACAGCTATAAAACAGTCTTCTGCTTTACAAACTGAAAGAGGAGGAACTCTTCCCACAAACACATTCATTACTATTTGTGTGCTACACAAACTCATACATGCACAAACACACACAATCACCTCTCCACAGAAGCTCACCACCTAATTTAGGAAAACAAATATGAAGCTGAAAAAACAATGCAGAGAGAACACTGAAAGGAGAGCCCTGACAAGGGAGAACAACGTGCAAAGGCTTAGGAAAAGAAATGGATTTTCCAAGGATAATTTGAAGGACAAGAGAAGTAAGTTTGAAGAGGTCAGGCAAACAGGCTTTTCCCCTAAGACATAAATAAAGCAGAAAGTCAGGAGGTAGACAGCAATTAAATGAAAAGAGCTTTTGAACTGCAAAAGAAATGCGGCTTCTAACCCCAGTCTAAACCGTAACTGGTAGCAAGCTGGACTTGGAACATCCTTAAGCCACTGACCATTTGTGTAATGGCAACAGTGTGTGCCCCAAATACTGAAGTCATGCCTAAGGCCAAGCAAATGGGGACTGCTCTCAATAAAATCCAAGGCACCCTAAAAGGAAAGCGACTAGATGAAGCTACTGGAGGGTAAAAAGTTCACAATGGACCTAAGCCTCTGCCTGACCAGAGAAGAGTTACAAGGCCAAAATCCACTTGTAAAGCCTGCAATGGAGAGATCTAGTGAAGCCTTTCCAGCAGCAACACAGAAATAGGTGTTGGCCCTGCCAGAGAGCACATGGAGCCAAGAAGGCCCAGGCCCAGCTCCACAGGTCCAGCTGGGACTACAGCTCTGGAAAGAAGACAACATGGGATGGGATGAAATAGGAAGGGGCATTCCTAACCCCTTCTCAATACTCTGTACTCCAAAACGAGGGGGACATGACCAAGCCCATCCCTACCCTATCTGAAGAGAACAGATCTTCAAGAAGGTAGCTAAGTTGCTGCTGCTGCTGCCTGCTGCCAAGTCGCTTCAGTCGTGTCCGACTCTGTGCGACCCCATGGACTGCAGCCTACCAGGCTTCTCCGTCCCTGGGATTCTCCAGGCAAGAACACTGGAGTGGGTACTACATATAAAATAGATAACCAACAAGTACCTACCATACAGTACAGGGAAACATACTCAGTATCTTGTGTGTGCTAAGTCACTTCAGTCATGTCTGACTCTGTGCAATCCTATGGACTATAGCCCGCCAGGCTCCTCTGTTCATGGAGATTCTCCAGGCAAGAATACTGGAGTGGGTTGCCAGGCCCTTCTCCAGGGGATCTTCCCAAAACAGGGATCAAACCTGGGTATCCTACACTCCTGCAGGCAGATTCTTTACCATCTGAGCCACTAGGGAAGGCCTCAATATCTTGAAACAATCTGTAATGAAAAGGAATCTGAAAATGGATAGATAGATACGTATAACTGAATCACTTTGCTGTATATGTGAAATTAAAGCAACATTGTAAATCAACAGTATTTCAACTGAAAAAGATTTTCTAAGGTAGCTAAGCATATTAGCAAAACACCGCAATCCCATAGACAAAAGATAGTGGCTCCATCAAAAGAAATCAAGTGACAAGTAGAGTGACTGAATAAAATGGAGCCCAGCCCGGCCCTCTCCAGACCTATCCTATTCAGCCCCAGCCTTCAAAGAATCTAATACTAGAAGAAAGCTTAAGGAGAAGGAAATGGCAACCCACTCCAGTAATCTTGCCTGGAAAACACCATGGACAGAGGAGCCTGGCAGGTTACAGTCCGTGGGATCACAAGAGTCAGACACGACTTAGCGCCTAAACCATCCACCACTACAAAGTGAATATATGCCTAAAGATAATGTGTGAAAAGGATATTTGCCATATACTAGCTAGTTTTTTGGTGGGAGGGTGGGAGTCAAGGAAGACTTGGGATTATTTTTCATCAACTTCCATTTTATACTTATTTATAATGGCCATTATTTTTACTAATACTGTAAAACTATGAAAATGAATAAAATACTAAAAGTTTCATATAAAAAAAAAAAGAAAGCTTAAGACTCAGTCTTCATTTGACCTGCTAACAATCGATATCTACACACAGAATAACCAGAGTTCAATGCCTTTAGGCATGGGCTTGTCGTTGCATCCAGGAAGGCTCTGGCAACTTCATGCCTGTTGAAGACAAAGAGGTAGATAGGACTAGAGCAAGAAAAGAATTTTGGTGGCATCATCCAGAAGTGACGATCAAAGCAATAAGAAGAGTCCTTCTATTAGGGAGAAAACTTACAGAGAAAGGAATAATGGGCCAAGAAGAGTTTTCCAGTCATGACTGGAGGTTAGGAAAAGAAAGAAGAACAATCCAGGGGACAAGATGAAAAACATTAAGAATAGTGCAGAATTATACAGATCAAAAGAGGAGAGAATCCTGAGAAAATCAAGTTGTGGGCAACAAAGTCAAGAGGTCAGTCAGAATAAGGATGAGAAAAGCCACTGGATTTGGCAATGAGACAGCCAGAGGGCCCTTCTAAAAAAGAACTAGACGTACAAGGGTAGTACATTTGGAAACAGTGAGTAGGTCCAGTGATGTTTGGAGATTTGGGGCCACTTCTCTAAATCCAGTTTTTTCAACATTTTTCCTAGAGTCACAATGATAACAGAGAAAATACTAGCCCCAGTGGTCCTATAGAGAGATTCTCTGATGCTATACAACAGGTTCCCATGATGGTGTAGAGCTTCCCCAAAACACACACATCCTCAGGATAGTGATGAGCACAGTCACATCAGTGGAGAAAGGAGGAAGGGAGACAAATTCTTCAAGAACAAACTCCCATCAGACACAACTCCACCTTCTCTGAGCTCTCAGATCACTCAGAAGCCTTAGTCCTTACACTCTGTAGAGCTGTAATAATCCTAATTACAGCACTTGGATTGAAGGATAAAGAGAAATACCCCAGTGACACCCAATCCTCCAGTATTCAAATGCAGTATTTGGGCAGCCCAGAGGAAAATAAATTCTAATTATACCCAGTATTTATAAAGTACTTTCTATGTTCCAAGCAAAGTTCTAAGCTCATTTATTCTTCACCACAACCCTATGATGGGGCTCTAATATGATTTTGCCCATGATGGGACTAAAATTCAGAGAGGTTAAGCAATTTGCCCAAGTGTACACAGCCAGAGAGTAGTAGAGTCATGATTCAAAGCCAGTTTGGCCCCAGAACCCATGCTCTTTTCAGACCATGCTGCTTTTCCAGTGGTAGATGAAATCAGCCTTTCATTTGTTTTGCAACAGTATGAATACAAAAGCACACATTTTGTGTCAGAAGAGAAATTTTTTTTTTAATGAGCCTACTGTGGAGAGACCACTTCTACCAAGTCTGTACTTCTGCACATCATACACACACACACACACACACACATTTTAATTAATGAATGCCCTTGGCATAGTACAGCCCACAGGAGAGGCACAGACACTCAAGAAGAAGAAAGTCTTTGACTCAGACTGCAACCAGTTCACTGTCACCCTGTATGACTTGACCTCATGACCTCCCATAACTTGGGCTCCCCAGCTGTCCAAGAAGCAAAAACACCCTTGCTCTCCCTTACAGTCCAGCACTAAGCACTCCCCTCATACACACTCAACTGTCTGGGAAGAACTCAGCAGAGGTAAGGAGAGACCTCTACTGCGTAAAAGATGGCCCACATGATATTCAAACTCACTTATCACTAGTCTTTGATCCTACTTCCACACATGGCATACATAGGACAGAATTACTTCTATACAGCAGATGAAGAAAAGAGAGACCAAAAAGGTGAGTGGGGCTTGCCTAAGCACACCAGCAAGCAACAAGGCAAAGTAGAGATACCCCGGCCAGGGTGAGTGTACTTTCTACTAGGCCCTAACCTGCAAGTTTCTATCTAGCAGGCTGTGGGCAAGGAGATCTACTCCTTATACTTGCTCCCTGACCCGCTGTGAGATCCTAGGAATGATCAACCTGTTTCTGATGACAGCAGCCAAGGTTACCAGAAGCTCTACTCAACTCCATCTTCACTCTGATGTAATGAAAAGAATGTGGGCTCTGGATTTCCACTCAGGTCTCCCCAATTAGTTGTGGGACTTTGGACTAGCTGCTTAACCTCTCTCTCCAAGTTTCAATTCCTGCTTCTAAAAAGGAACTTAACAGTAACTATTCTGTATGATGGCTATTAGCATTAAATGAGATGATGTGATGATAGGAAGCATACAGCACAATGCTTGACACAAACGAAGAGCCTGAGAAGCTTGTAGCTTTCACTAACCACTACTGTTAGAGAAAAGGGCAGGATAAACAAAAACTGTGAGACTGCACCCCCATACAGAAATGTATTCTGACAACAAGTCTCTCCTTAGAACCAACTTCCCTGAGCTGCAAATCTTCCTACACACCTGGACTACACTCTAGCAGCTACAGAGGTATTTCCATTGAAAGCTTCAAGCAATATTGGCTGGCTCTGCATCAGTGCCCACTGAAGAGTTGACTAAGAACAGCCACTTCAGAGCCCAGCTTCCTGGTGACTCGGCCTGTCTTCCTGCTGCTGCTCTCCTACTTCTAAGGGAAAAGAGGGACGGCAGGAGCAACATGGGCAAATTCAGTAGACAGACTGCTTAGACCACGCTAGCCAGGGTCAGCTGCTAGCCAGGGAGTAAGGGCCACCTCCTTCCCTCTCCTTTTAAACTAGTATCTGCTAACAGTAAGCCTGATGGGCTTTCTTTATAGCCTGCTCCTCAAGAATACCAAAGACTTCATACTCTCATCTACACACCACAGGCTGGGGCTAGGGAGGTATCAGAGTTCATCTTTCCTTTGCCTGCTGTCTCCAAATTCCAGCAAAGGTTAGGGCCTCACTGTGGGACTATGACAGGAAGGAGGGTATGACTTCTAGTCCATAGTTACAAATGGACTATCTGCGAATCAGTAAGAACAGTAACCTTTATTCTGTGTCAGCCACTCTGACACTTTAGATTATAAGCATTCAGTATTCACACTCTAGAAACAAGTCCCTTTTACCTCAGGTCCCCTGAGCACACTGGGAACCTTACTGTATAACAGAATATACAAAAGACACCATCACTGTCCTCAGGTGCTTTCTGTCTTGCTCACAATCAATGACTTGTATGGTTTTCCACATCTGAGTCTCAGACAGTACAATTAAGAAGAAAGCCCTCTTAAGGAATATGCCATGAAAAAATAGATACTGTTACGGGCAACTGGAGACACAAATTACAACTCTGAAATGATGAGAAAGGCAACAATTAGGGTGATCCTTAAACTAATTGAGGAACCCCAAGAAAACAGCATTTACTTACAGAAATACTTAGCGGCAGCACTAAGGACGGGTCACCAAGCACTGAACTTGCTACTACCATGTTGGCCCTGACTATAGCTTCCAGGTAAGTCAGCAACTGAAACATCATATTTTATTTTTAACATGCCTGAGAGTCCAAGACTATTCATAATCCCAGATTCTTAAAAACTTGAAAGGAGGATGAGTTTTAAAATGTATACATTTACATATGTGGGGAGAAACACAAAAATCAGATGCTTCTCAACACAGCTCAGGGAGCCATAACTCACAGCTTTCACAATCCCACCAAACACCCAGAGAAAATCTGGGTGCCTTCTCTGAGAGATGGTGGGAGGCTGGGTAGGTAGCCAAGAAGCAAAGAAACCTAAACTCAGCACTTGGCAAGACAATTAAGGAGCAGAGGATTTAAAACGCATTGTTTCTGACTCTATATATGTCTACATTTATTACCAATTTGGGATCAGAAACCACATTTAGTTCTGCCGTGACCACGCACTAAAAATATTAAGCAGAGTATTGCCTAGGAAACAGCAGTTCTCCCTGCTGCGGCAGTCCCATTTCAGAGCTGACTCTGCCATGGTCCCAGGGCTCCCCATTCTGGGCTTCACCGAGATCCCTTGTCACAAGCAGAACTGCCACTGCCCTGACAAGGTCTCACTTGCTTTTTAGAAGGCAGGAATAGGAGCCAGGGCTAGAGACTACACAACCTCCTCATCCTCTCCAAGGCTGTGTTACATGGTCAGTGAAATTTCATTTCATGAGCCTATAACAATTACCACCCATCTGACTGGGAGCTGCACAAGGGTAGGGACCATTGTCCACCTAAACCACTGCTGGATCCTGATTGACTAGCACTGTGCCAGACACTCAAAAAATATCTGTTAGTTGAACAGCATCAATAATCTAAAAAGGAGTCATGTGGCATACACAATGGAAAATAATGTCAATGAAAATATGCACTATAGTGAAACATGAAAACAAAATGCATAAAATACTGCTGAGTGTTGCTTTTGAACTGTGGAGCTGGAGAAGACTCATGAGAGTCCCTTGGACTAGCAAGGAGATCAAACCAGTCAATCCTAAAGGAAATCAACCCTGAATATTCATTGGAAGGACTGATGCTGAAGCCTCAATAGTTTGGCCACATGATGTGAAGAATAGACTCATCAGAAAAGACCCTGATGCTGGGAAAGACTGAAGGCAGAAGGAGAAGGGGACAACAGAGGATAAGATGGTTGGATGGCACCACCAACTCAATGAATATGAGTTTGAGAGAATGTGTCCTTCACCATCTCACCTCTGGGAGATGGTGAAGGACAGGGAAGCCTGGCGTGCTGCTGTCCATGGGGTCGCAAACAGTCAGACATGACTGAGCAACTGAACAACTGTTGAGTGAAGCAGAACATAATGGCACATGTGTATGAAGTACCAGAACTCTGAAAAAAGTACCTGTAGCCATCTCGGTGGTCAGATATGAAGTCAGAATTATGGGAAGCTATTTTCAATGAAATCTTTCTTCCTAAAATGTTAGACATACTTAGAAAATATGCTATTTTCAACACAGAAACTGTTCCTTTATCTACTAATTTGCTCTGTTGACTGGGATCACAGAGGTCTTGTTCTTGTTCAGCAAGACCATCCACCAATTAAGGAAAGAAAGAGCACAAAGAAATAACTGCAGTCTTAAAAATCCAACTCTCAAGTTCACCTTTTTTTTTTAAAAAAAAAAACGAGACAACTTCCAGTCTTCCTCACCAGTATAATTGGCTCCCCAGACAGGGGGCCAAGATGAAGGTGCAGAGGCCCCCACCAAAAAAAAAAGGATGCCAGAGCTCCAAATTGGTACCCCCATGTCACAAAGCCCATGGCCTATTACCCAGCAACATGCCTATTCAGAAGGGTGGCAGATGACAATTCTTCTAAAATTTCCAAAAATAGAAGAAAAGGGAACACTTCTTAATCCGTTCTGTAAGACCAGAATTACACTGACACCAAAGCAAAACAAGGACACTATAAGAACCAATATCCTTATGAACATACATGAAAAATCCTCAACAAAATACTAGCAAGGCAAATTCACCTGCATTTCAAAATGATTATACAACATGATCCAGTGGGATTTATCCTAGGAATAAAGGGTGGTTTATCACATGAAAATTAATCCATTTAGTAAATTACAGTGGTAGAGTGAAGGGAAAAAAATCACATAATCATCTCAATTGATAAAAAGAAGGCATCTGACAAAATCCAACATCCTTTCATGATAAAAACAATAAATCAGGGATAGGAGAGAACTTCCTTAACATAACTAAGGTCATATATGAAGAATCAACAGCTAACATCATACTCAGTGATGAAAGACTTAAAGTTTTTCCTCTAAGATAGGAATAACACAAGGATGTCTGCTTTTGTCACTGAGGTTCAACATAACACTGGAAGTTCTAGCCAAAGCAATTAGGCAAGAAAAAGAAACAAAAGGTATCCATATTAGAAAGAAAGAAGCAAGACTATCTGTTTACAGGTGACTTTATCTTATACAAAGAAAATCTTGAAGAAGCTACAAACAAAAACTATTAGAGCTAATAAATTCCACAGGTACAAAATCAAAACTTAAATCAGTTGTATTTCTATACACTAGCCACTAACAATCCAAAAAGGAAATTAAGAAAATTCCATTTAAAATAACATCAAAAAGAATAAAATACTTAGGAATAAATTTAATCAAAGGAGAAAGATTTAACCAAGGCAAAAGACTTATACACTGAAAACTACAACAGAAATAAAAAGACCTAAAAGAAATTAAAGAAAACCTAAATAAAGATGTTCTGGGTTCATGAGCTGAAAGACTTAATTTTATTAAGATGACAATACTACTCAAAAGATTATACAGATTCAACATATTCTGTCAAGATACAGATTTAACATAGTCTATGAAAATCCCACAAGCATTTTTTGCAGAAACGAAAAAAATAATTCTAAAATTCACATGGAATTTCAAGATACCCTACCCAGGGACTTCCCTGTCAGTCCAGTGGTTAAGACATCATGCTTCAAATGCAGGGGGACATGGGTTTAATTCCTAGATGGGGACTAAGATTTCACATACCATGCAGCCCAACCAAAAATAAAAATAAATCAAGGTATTCTACTCAAAATAATCTGGAAGAACAATAAAGCTGGAGGATTCAAACATTCTGATTTTAAAACCTACCACAAAGTTACAATAATCAAAACTGCATGAAAATCATATAAACATATAATCTTATATTGATATAAGGATAAACACACACTCTTACATCATTACATCAATTGATTTTTAACAAGGGTGCCATTGACTAAAAATGGATCAAAGTCTTAAATGTAACAGCTAAAATTATAACATTCTTGGAAGAAAATGTATGGGCCAAAGTGCTTGACCTTGGATCAAGCAACAGTTGCTTAAATAGGACATAAACCACAGGTGATAAAAATAAATAAATTGAACTTCATCAAAATTTTTAAACTTTTATAAACAAAGTTCTACTGTAGAGTACAGGAAATGATATTCAATATTCCAAAATATACCATAACAGGAAAGAATATAAAATAGTATATGTACAAGTGTATCACTTTGCTGTACAGTAGAAATTAACACATTATCAACTATACCTCAATTAAAAAAATAATTTTTAAAAAATTTTAAAAACTTTTGTGCCTCTCATTAGCAAGAGAATGCAAAGATAACCCACAGAATGAGAGAAATTATTGGCAAATCACATATCTAATAAGGGTTTAACATCTAGAATACATAAACAACTCCTACAACTCAACAAGACATGCAACCCAATTTAAAAAAGGGCAAAGAACTTGAATAGAAATTTCTCCAAAGACAACATACGAATGGCCAATAAACACAGGAAATGATGCTCAGTATCAGAGGTCATTGTGGAAATGCAAATCAAAGTTACAGTGAGATATCACTTGATACCTATTAGGACAATTATTTTTTTTAGTGAAAACAATAAGTATTGGCAAAGATGTGGAAAATGTAAATGATGCAGTCACTATGGAAAAGTCTGACAATTCTTCAAAAGCTAAACATAAAATCATCATGCCCCCCTAGGTATATATCCAAGTAACTGAAGAGAGTTACGCAAACAGACACTAGCATGTGAATGTTCACAACAGCCAAAACATGGAAATAACCTAAGTATCAATAGATAAATACATTTTTTAAAATGGATTTTTAATGTGGTATACACATAGAATGAAATATTATTCAGTCATAAAAATGACTGAAGTTCTGATACATGCTGCAACATAGATGAATCTTGAAAACACAGTTAAAATGGCAAACTGCATTGTAAATATGAACTCCCTGAGGGGGAAGACTCCTTCCTTATCCACTGTTCCATCTTAGCTAGTGCAGGGTCTAGGACACAGTAGACTCTCAATAAAAGTATGGCTGATAAATAAATAAAGAATGAGTGGGTGGAGACATGACCAGGTGAGCAGATAAACACCATAATCCATAACAGTGACACTCCAGAAGGTGTGCAGAGCAGATTTTTCAGGCAAGGAGACCCTCTGAAGGCTCACTGACCACTCCATTAAGACCTCTGTCTATAGGCACCTCAGCTTACCTGCAGCTCTACAAGCTGAACCTTAGCCAGAGACTCTCATCTCCCGACTCGACCTCATTACCCAGTCAATAATGTCCACAGTTTCAGCACCTGCTTTCACACGAGTTGCAGCCCTCATACCAAAGCATACCCCAAAGCTCAGATCCTGTACTGGGATTAAGGGGGAATACGGCATTAGTTTCAAATGTAAAGTGTTCCTCCCAATCTTATAGCTTACTTCCAACAATCAAAAAGGCCTCATCCTAACCCTGATTGGCATAGCAAGAGCCCACCCCATTAAAAATTCACTGCATCAGCAGTACAGAGGAGGAGAGCAATCAGCAAGGGAAACAGCTGAATTATTTCAACAGCTGTTAATTATGTGTTCTCTCTTCCTCTCCTCCAAGTCCATGTTCATCTGTGGCCCACGCCTCGACAGTGACTTGGGTTTGTCAAGTATCTATGTCAACTGCAATAACCAAACTTGAGTTCAAGAAGCAATATTAAAAAGCACTAATTAACTGATATTTAAATAACTATGCTTAATGTCAACAAAATCACACTTTAATTTTAAACATCACCACGTCTATTAGTTGCTTAATTATATTCCTTAAGATCCCTGGACACTAGCACAGAGCACACCTTGGGGAGCAGTTCCCAGGCCCTGGCCCCAACAGACTGTGGAAGGGGAAGGGCCCAAATCCCTGAGGAAGTGCCAGGAGAGCCCAGTTTTATTCTAGAGTCTCCTAATGAAGTGCTTTCTCTTCACAGCTCTGCTGGTCTCCATAGGGCAATGAGAACATAACAAACACATCCTGAGCCAGGAAAATTCCCAAACCAGGCTACAATTTTTTTAATGTATTATCATTATTTAAAGTGAAAAAAGTGCAAGTCGCTCAGCCTGTCTGACTCTTTGCAACCCCACAGCTGTAGTGCACCAGGCTCCTCTGTCCATGGGGTTCTCCAGGCAAGAACACTAGAGTGGGTTGCCATTCCCTTCTTCAGGGGATCTTCCCAACCCAGGGACTGAACCTGGGTCTCTCTCACTGCAGGCAGATTCTTTACTGTCTGAGCCACCAGGGAATAAACCCAAGAAGGATGATTTTCCCATCTGCTATCTTAAGAGTGGCATATCATGAGATGCTGAAGCAAGTGTACAAGAGGGATACAACAGGATTCATGACAGCAAGTAGGGTCAGAGGGCCCTGCAAGATGCTACCAATCACATCCCAGCCTATCAGGACTCATCAGCCTGCAACGGACAGGAGTACACCTCAACCAACAGCAGTATCCCAGACTGGAGCCTGCAAAGAGACTCTAGGTTCCAGTGAGTGGGCTTGTGATGCCAGTGGGACCGCAGGAAGTCTCTCCTGCCACAGTAGGCTCCATGAGGATGACTTGCCAGCTAGTCTTCTCAGAGCACCAGATCTGCTGAAAGGGGATAACATGCCAGCTACCTGCCCAGGTAAACATACCCTAGGAACAATCAGTCTCACAACTGGCCTCCAAGTGGAGCACATTCAGCTAAGGATCAGTAAGCATTTGGAACCCACATTTTGGGCAGCAGATGCTCTGAATCCAAACCAACTGGGTCATGAGTAAGACAGAATCATTTCCAGAGTACCAAGGGTGTGCCGAGTGGCCCTTGCTTGCCTCACCCTTAGAGCAGGGACCCCAGTTCTTTCTAGTTTCCTTACAAAACTATCCTTTTACCTCTCAGTTGGTATTACATTTTTATTTCTGTCAGTCAGCACCTTTCCTGCTCCTTCTATCTTGCCTAAAGGGCCTGGTCTGACACAAAGTAGGAGGCAATTCTTTCCAATTACTCTATCTCTGTTCAGTCTCTCACTGCTCAGGGATTCCTCTTGTGGCAGCTCTCCCTAAAACAGCCACCACAGCCTCTGGTAATGCCAACAGGAAACACTGTAGACAAAGACTGGCTGATACTACAATCTCTTACCTGAAAGGCAACCACTCCCATCAACAACCAGGTACAAGCCCTGGCTTCAGAGAAGTTGGATGTTTGGGTGGTAGCTCATGAAAACATGGAAAGCAACAAGAAAAACACAAGAGCGCTACACCCACGCAGCCCAGACAAACTGTTCACTTACTACCTGTAGCTTCACACCCACGCCAAAATCATTTCAACCCCAGGTAAGCACTCAAGAGCCACACTAATCCAGAAACATATTTCTGCAAAGACCTTGTTCACCTTCCCATACAGAAGAGCTACGAAAAAATCAAAAACTTTTTCACTGTGAAAGATGGATAAACCCTTACCACTTACTAGGGAACATATATCCAGTTGCCACCACCTCCAACACATCCAACTAGCAGATTATTCACCCTTCAGCCCGTATTTATTGAGACCTGCTACATCCCAGACATGTGCCAGGTGCTGATAATACAAAGACTAAGTAAAAAGGGGTCCTGCTGTCCAGAAGCCTCGAGATGGGCAATGGAAATAGATAAGTAAATCAGCAGTTATAGTAAGCACTGGGTTGAAAGAGCCCTGAAGGAGCCAGCTAGAAGGCTCTGGCTGCAGGAAAGCACAGGCATCTCCCTCAGGAAATCGATATCAGAGAGGACTTCCTAAAACAGGAAAAGAAATTAACCAACCAAAGACAATGAGAAAAGCATCCCAAACAGAGGCAAGACAGCTTTTTTGAAGGCCTGGGGGCCTAAAACTCAGAACATGTATTTATTTCAACAATGCTGGAGGAAAGGATTTACAGAGGAGTGGCCTCGTGATATGTTAAGAATCCACTTTGTCAGATGGGTTTCAAACACATAGCTTAGGTTGTCTAGGCAACCCTTTGGAATCTCCTTTTCAGAACTGCCCCATGGTGAAAAGGGGACTAGAGAGAGGAAAAAGAAGATAGGAGGGTCACCACTGTTTATGAAATCTGCTTATGAGCTCACTCCTTTGCCTTGTGGCTCAGGGTTTGTTAGTTCTCGAAAATTTTCAACATCTATTAATAGAAGGAGCTAGTTTATAAACAAAATTTGGATTTGGGCTGTATTATCCTTCACTACAGTGGCCCAAAACCCAAGTGGATAATTTGAACAGGAAATCAGCCTGAGAATCTAGGCACACTCTCCCCAAGAATATGCCTTGCTCTATTCTCCTCTATATTTTTTCACACTCAACATGCCCAGAGATACTATACTGATCCTCCTCTAGAAATGCCTAGCTTTAACTGCACGAACCAGAAACCCAGAAGGCCTCAACACCTCCCTCTCCTTACCCCACTTCCTGTCTGCCCCCATCCATCATTAACTACCAACTATTTTATCTATTTTCCTTCAAGTTCACCTGCCCCAACTACTAACGCCACCCGCAACCACCACCTCTCAGGTGAGGGCAACCCAAGCTGATGAGCACAATGAGGAAGCAGAAGGTGAACAGCTTTAATGAATCAGTTACTTTTCTCAGCCCACAGTTTCTGGAATAACCCAAATCCAGTCTTCTGAACCCCTCTGAAAGGCACTCAATAAAAGCCACTGTCTTCCTCAGATGGAGAGCATCACTCAGGGAGCCCACTCAATAACAACAGCAAACTGGAATATGTGCTGCAGAGAAGGTTTGGTGCCTAGAGGTACCAAAGCCTTGGGACCCCAGAGACCAAAGCCAAACCAATGATTATGGGAATCAAATCCCAAGCAAAGCAAACTTGCCCCCTCAAAGCCCCACCCCGCATAGCCCATGGAGACTTACAAATGGGGATAGCCACTGAGCTAAAGAGTCTTCATATCTACTCCATCTGCCCTAAAAGAAGCCATTTCCTTCCACCAAAGCAGGTAGAAGAAAGCAACTTTCAGGAGGACGATGTTGGTGCTGAGAGTAGCTTAGAAAACAATATCCCCAAAAAACGGATAAAATGCAAAGAAGAAAAAGGGGACATCTAGCCATGGCTCTTAGCCTCAATTCATTGGGAACTTCCCTTCATCCCATTCCTTACCAGTGGCCCACACAAAAGCCCAGAAGGAATAAATGTATATTGAATAAACGAATGAAGCAATGAACAAATAAGGAGACTGAGAGGGTGGAGGGAGGCGGCAACAAGACAGAAAGATGGTCCTGCTCAAAACCATCCCTCCAGTCATTCAGGTGTCCCTGGGATCTCAATGTACTAGACACCTGTGCAAGCTGCCAGGCACATACAGGCTGCACAAACTATGAAAAGAGGGCAGAGAGAAAAGCACTCTCCCTCATCTCCCTGAGACAGCATATTTCCAAATACTACTTTAATAGCACTTCCCATTTGTCTGATATTAAAGTCATGCCTAACAGCGCACACACAAATAAAAACTTCACTTTTTACCGTTTCCAGTACTTTGGGGCCTTATGGTTTCTTTTCTAAAGAAAACCCGTCATTCATCTCATTGATTAAAAATTGATTTAATTTGGCTTTCATTAGGTAGGTACAAGGGGAAAACATACAGATTACAGATTCACAGAGATACCTCGCCCAGCAACAGGACTGTGATGAGCTCTAGTGACTGCACAGTTGGGTCCCAACTCACCGCTGAAAAAAGAAAATTAAAAAGCTCACAATGTGGAGCTTAAGCTCCAGCCAAAAGGAATTATCTTCCCACAAGCATCTCTGTCGGATTTTTGGTTAATGTAAAAAATTTTTCAAAAGGAAAGGAAACGAAACCCCAAGGATACTTAACATGTAACTTAGAATTTCTATATTTTTCAAATTCCCTTGCAGGGAGAAAAGGGAAAGAGGTCTTTATTTCTCAATCCTACTTTTTAAAACTTTTCCCATTGATTTGACACTGTCATAAAATTTTTCAATTTGTAGAAACCACAAAGCTGAGGAAGGTACAATGAGGAATTTTAAGCTGCTGTGAAGGGGGCACTGAGGTGAGGGTGGAAGGAGCTGCAGAAAAGGTGGGAGCTACAGTCCTGACCACCACATGCTCAGCCACACAGCCTGGGCTCCGGGTTCAAACACCAGGAACTCAGGTCTGGGGCAGGCCACACTCTCTTCAGGCTCTTGCACTCAATGATTAAGAGCAAATGGACAGACTTTGCTGCAGTGTCAGAGGATAAAAGATCAGCAAATTACAAGTATACACCTTGATTAAATGTTAGATGGATTATACTACAGCCAGAGCATGAATTTGATCCTACCCTCCCCCTGCTTAAAACCATTCAATGTTTTTCCAGAGCCCTCAGGGAAAAGGCCAAATTCCATACCCAGGCCTTCCACAATATCAAGCCCCAATCACCGTCTTCAGCTTCTCTCTTTTCTCACCCTATCTACAGCTGGCCTTATGGAACTTCGCAGTGCTCTAAGACATCCTGTCTCCTACCTCCAGACCTTTGCATATGTCTCCTTGGAGTTCTATTCCTCCTCCTCTTTATCTGGCAAATTCCTACTCACCTTAAAGGCTTGCTACTCACTCAAAGACATTTCATCCAGGAGGCCTTCGCTGACCCTCCTCACTAGACTCCATTAGGCACTGATATAGCACCCATACTTTTCTTTGCATTGCACCTACTACACTTTGTCTTATACAAGTTTTCCTCCTCCACTGCTAGGCCTTAAGCATCGTAAGGATAGGGACTATGCCCACCTGCCCAGATAGCTTGACACAGAAGAAGTATTTGGTAAATGCTTGAAAGATTTAGATTCTGTGTCAATCTCACTTTTCACTTCTATCCCTCTCACCCCGAACAAAGTCAGTTACATGCTCATGTCCCTTCTGCCCCATCTCAACCCACTACATTTCAGTTCTTAATGGATGGCTCACCCAGGCCTTAACCTCAAGAATGTTCATCAGTTACCTGTGCAGCATGTGCTATGTGATGGACTCAGTGTTAGATAATTAAAATATAGAGATGTCTGAGCCCCTTCTATCTTCTCAGAGAAGAAATAGCACATGAACAAATAATTCCCAGGTAGTATGACAAGCGCCATAAAGGAGAGATACGTAGGTACGTGGGTGGTACAGAAAAGAATTAAGCCATTCCTCCCAGTGTCCCCTTTTCCTCAGTATCACAAGCTAACAACTCTCTGTCCTTCCTCATTCTTAGATAGAAATCCCTCTCCATTGCTCTTTCCCTGAGTATTCCAGATCAGACTTCTCTAAACTGGGCTCCCATTCAGTTCCAGACTAATTCAAATCCTTTCCTGGCTTCTGCTTTCTTCCCTTCTTCATTTCTTTTCCTGGGCATCTAATTCACAAACATCTCTGCCTCTGCCCTAGCCTCAGCCAACTTGTCTTAGCTACTACTTTTCTATCTCCTCCCTCAGCTGTCTTGGGTGATCACTTGACATTTATGAAGCATCTGCACTTGCAAGGAACATACGTAACAGTCCCTGTCTACAATGAAAAGAGGGGACTCATGAAGCCAAAATACCAGAAAAAACTAAATGCAAAATAAACCATCCTCAACACAGCCTTTCTCCTTTGCTTCCTCTTATAGATCCAAGTGCTAAGGCATCATGGCTCCAACAGGATGCTCCAAATTCTGTTCCCAACTTCCAGGGAGGTTACAGCACCCTTAATCCACTAGGCCCCAGCCAATGAAGCTCTGCCTGCCCCTTCAGTCTTTCTGAAGGCAAAGACCACTCTATCTAGCCACACATTCACTTAGTCAACATGTACTGAGCATCTCTATGAGTGGAGAACCTTGTTTGCCACAACGCTATACAGTGTCCAGTGCATAACACATGTTACGTTAATGTCTATGACTGAATCTCTGAAAGGAAGAAAACCAGCCTCTCCTGCCCTTCAGTTCAGTCACTCAGTCGTGTCCGACTCTTTGCGACCCCATGAATCGCAGCACGCCAGGCCTCCCTGTCCATCATCAACTCCCAGAGTTCACTCAAACTCATGTCCATCGAGTTGGTGATGCCATCCAGCCATCTCATCCTCTGTCGTCCCCTTCTCCTCCTGCCCCCAATCCCTCCCAGCATCAGAGTCTTTTCCAATGAGTCAACTCTTCGCATGAGGTGGCCAAAGTACTGGAGTTTCAGCTTCAGCATCAGTCCTTCCAATGAACACCCAGGACTGATCTCCCTTAGGATGGACTGGTTGGATCTCCTTGTAGTCCAAGGGACTCTCAAGGGTCTTCTCCAACACCACATTTCAAAAGCATCAATTCTTCAGCACTCAGCTTTCTTCACAGTCCAACTCTCACATCCATACATGACCACAGGAAAAACCATGGCCTTGACTAGACGGACCTTTGTTGGCAAAGTAATAGCTCTGCTTTTCAATATGCTATCTAGGTTGGTCAGCCCAGGAATACCCCCAGTGCAAAAAAAAAAAAAAAAGAGAACACTCTGCAATGAAGCCTAAGGTCAGAGGTTTCCCAAAAGCCTCTTACTCATCTAAGCCCAGACCAGGAAGATCTTCAACCACAGGTAAGAAGATGCTTTCATAGCCCTCCCATTAGTATGCCAAGGAAGCTGAAGAAAACACTGTTGTAAAACACCCTTTAATCGAGTGACTTGTTTCCACTTAGTTTAGATTTAGAAAAAAATTTTCTCAAGAAGCAGTAATAAATGGAGAGGAGAAAAGAACAGAAATTAATGAACGTAGTAATTATCCCCCAAAGTTGCAAATCAGAACAATTCCTCACTTGAAGACAAGTATGAAAAACAAGATTAAAATGCTTCAGGGATATGTTTGTGAAACAGCAGGTAATGGAACAGATAAAATATATTTACAGTACCTCGCTGGGGACACGTACCTTTTGGCTAATAGCTATCAGATACTAAATATCACTGTAAAAATAATATTCTTCTATGCTTCATTATGGAGTTACAATTATCCATGGGAAAACTGCAACACACAAAACTGTCTTGAATGGTAACTGGGAATCATTTCAGAGCCCAAGCTTCCCCTCAGATATCTGAGCAGAAGCGGGGGTGAACCAGATTACACCCCCATATTAGTCTGCTAACACTATCATAACAAAATGCCACACAATGGGTGGCTTGAACATGAGAAACTTATTTTCTCATAGTTTTGGAGACTAGAAGTCCAAGATCAAGGTTCTGGCTGCTACTGTTTCCAGTGAGAGCTCTCTTCCAGGTTTCTACACAGTGACCTCCTCCCAGGCTTCACATGGCATCTCAGTTTGCTTGAATGATGAGGGGAAAAAACAGTTCTCTGGCATTTCTTTTTATAAAGACCATGCTGCTGCTGCTGCTAAGTCGCTTCAGTCATGTCCGACTCTGTGCGACCCCATGGACAGCAGCCTACCAGGCTTCTCCGTCCATGGGATTCTCCAGGCAAGAACACTGGAGTGGGTTGCCATTTCCTTCTCCAATGCACGAAAGTGGAAAGTGAAAGAAGTCGCTCAGTCGTGTCTGACTCTTAGCGACCCCATGGACTGCAGCCTACCAGGCTCCTCCATCCATGGGATTTTCCGGGCAACAGTACTGGAGTGGGGTGCCATTGCCTTCTCCCTTATAAAGACCAAAATCCTATCAAATTAGGGCCCACCCTTACTACCTCATTTAACATTAATAACTGCTTCCAAATTATTGGATTGGTCAAAAAGTTCATTCGGGTCATACCAACTTATGGAAAAACACAAATGAACTTTTTGGCCAACCCAATACTTCTTTATTCCAAATACTGCCATACCAGGGGTTAGTGCTTCAACATATGAATTTTGAAGGGACATCAACAGAAGGGTGAGGCTTATTCCTAAAGATCAGCACATGCACTGAGAAAAGATAATGGAGGACTGGTAACAGACTGGCCTTGAGGACACAGCTGCTCACTGTGGTGATGATGGCCAAAGATCCTAGGGATATGGGGACAATGACTGTGGGTGGGGGGTGGGGAGAATGTCCAAAGTCGAAGTCTTAAAGGAACTATTCGTCTCTCTTTCATACAAGATGACTAAATAATAAGAGCAGTAAGATATACGTACATATGGAGAAGGAAATGGCAACCCACTCCAGTATTCTTGCCTGGAAAAGTCCATGGACTGAGGAGCCTGGCTGGCTGCACTCCATGGGGTTACATGACTGAGCATGTGTGCATGAGGGTGGAGGGTCCCGGGTTGGTAGCAATAAACTGGTAGAACTAAAAAAAAAAAAAAAAAAGATATACGTACATAAATAAGAATATTCACTGGGAATGTGGGGTTGGTAAATGCCAATTATTACATTTAAAATGGACAAACAAGGTCCTACTCTATAGCACAGCAAACTATATCCAATCCAATCTCCTGGTGCAACAGGAGGGAAGGGGGCAGAACACAACCTTTCAAAGAATGACAAAGCTATAAGTTGTAATAAAAACTGGTTAGAACCAATCAGGTCCAAGATGGTGGAAGATCTGACTTTCAGAAAACCTTGTAACACATTCAGTTCAGTTCAGTTGCTCATTCATGTCCAACTCTTTGCAACCCCATGAATTGCAGCACACCAGGCCTCCCTGTCCATCACCAACTCCCAGAGTTTACCCAAATTCATATCCACTGAGTCAGTGATGCCATCCAACCATCTCATCCTCTGTCGTCCCCTCTGTTGCCACCCAAGACGGACGGGTCATGGTGGGGAGTTCTGACAAAACAAGGTCTACTGGAGAAGGGAACAGCAAACCACTTTAGTATTCTTGCCTCGAGAACCCCATGAAAACCACGAAAAGGCAAAAAGAGAGGACACTGAAAGATGAACTCCCCAGGTCGGTAGGTGCCCAATAGCTACTGGATAACAGTGGAGAAATACCTCCAGAAAGAATGAAGAGACAGAGCCAAAGCAAAAACAACACGCAGTTGTGGATGTGACTAGTGATGGAAGTAAAGTCCAATGCTGTAAAGAACAATATTGCATAGGAACCAGGAATGTTAGGTCCATGAATCAAGGTAAACTGTAAGTGGTCAAACAAGAGATGGCAAGAATGAACAATGACATTTTAGGAATCAGTGAACTAAAATGGTCTGGAATGGGTGAATTTAACTCAGATGACCATTATATCGGGAGAAGGCAATGGCACCCCACTCCAGTACTGTTGCCCGGAAAATCCCATGGATGGAGGAGCCTGGTAGGCTGCAGTCCATGGGATCACTAAGAGTCAGACACGACTGAGCGACTTCACTTTCACTTTCCACTTTCATGTACTGAAGAAGGGAAATGGCAACCCACTCCAGTGTTCTTGCCTGGAGAATCCCATGGACGGAGAAGCCTGGTAGGCTGCAGTCCATGGGGTCGCACAGAGCCGGACACGACTGAAGCGACTTAGCAGCAGTAGCAATAGCAGACCATTATATCTACTACTGTGGGCAAGAATCCCTTAGAAGAAATGGAGTAGCTCTCATAGTCAACAAAAGAGTCCAAAATGCAGTACTTGGATGCAATCTCAAAATTGACAGAATGATCTCCGTTCATTTCCAAGGCAAACCATTCGATATCACAGGAATCCAAGTCTATGCCCCAAACAATAATGCTGAAGAAACTGAAGTTGAATGGGTCTATGAAGACCTACAAGACCTTCTAGAACACCCAAAAAACATGTCCTTTTCATTATAGGGGACTGGAATGCAAAAGTAGAAGTCAACAGATACCTGGAGTAACAGGAAAATTTCACCTTAGAGTACAAAATGAAGCAGGGCAAAGGCTAACAGAGTTTTGCCAGAGGAACGCACTGGTCAAAAAGCCCTTTTCCTACAACACAAGAGAACACTCTACACATGGACATCACCAGATGGTCAATACCAAAATCAGAATGATTACATTCTTTGCAGCCAAAGACGGAGAAGAACTATACAGTTGGCAAAAACAAGACCGGGAGCTGATTGTGGCTCAGATCATGAACTCCTTATTGCCAAATTCAGACTTAAATTGAACAAATTAGGGAAAACCACTAGACCATTCAGGTATGATCTAAATCAAATCCCTTATGATTATACAGTGGAAGTGACAAATAGACTCAAGGGATTAGATCTGATAGACAAGAGTGCCCGAAGAACTATGGACGGAGGTTGTACAGGAGGCAGTGATCAAGACCATCCTCGAGAAAAAACAATGCAAAAAGGCAAAATGGTTGTCTGAGGAGGCTTTACAAACAGCTGAGAAAAGAAGAGAAGTGAAAGGTAAAGGAGAAAAGGAAAGATATACCCATTTGAATGCAGAGTTCCAAAGAATAGGAAGGGGAGATAAGAAAGCCTTCCTCAGTGATCAATGCAAAGAAACAGATGTAAACAATAGAATACGAAAGACCAGAGATCTCTTCAAGAAAATTAGAGATACCAAGGGAACATTTCTTGCAAAGATGGGCCCAATAAAGGACAGAAATGGTATGGACATAGCAGAAGCAGAAGATATTAAGAAGAGATGGTAAGAATACACAGAAACTATATAAAAAATACCTTCATGACCCAGATAACCACGATGGGGTGCTCACTAACCTAGAGCCAGACATCCTTGAATGCCAAGTCAAGTGGGCCTTAGGAAGCATCACTACAAACAAAGCTAGTGGAGGTGATGGAATTCCAGTTGAGCTACTTCAAATCCTAAAAGATGATGCTGTTAAAGTGCTACATGCAATATGCCAGCAAATTTGGAAAACTCAGCAGGGGCCACAGGATTGGAAAAGGTCAGTTTTCATTCCAATACCAAAGAAGGGCAATGCCAGAGAATGTTCAAACTACCACACAATTCCACTCATTTCACACGCTAGCAAAATAATGCTCAAAATTCTCCAAGTCAGGCTTCAACAGTACATGAACCAAGAACTTCCAGATGTTCAAGCTGGTTTTAGAAAAGGCAGAGAAACCAGAGATCAAATTACCAACATACACTGCATGATAGAAAAAACAAGAGAATTCCAGAAAAACATCTACTTCTGCTTCACTGACTATGCTAATGCTTCTGACAGTGTGGCTCATAACAAACTATGAAAAATTCTTAAAGAGATGAGAATATCAGACCACCTTACCTGTCTCCAGAGAAACCAGTATGCAGGTCAAGAAGCAACAGTTAGAACCAGACATGGAACAGACTGGTTCAAAACTGGGAAAAGAGAACGTCAAGGGTGTATCTTGTCACCCTGCTTATTTAACTTATATGCAGAGTACATCATGCGAAATGCTGGGCTGGATGAAGCACAAAGCAGAATCAAGACTGCAGGAAGAAATACAGATGACATTAGATACACAGATGATACCATTCTTATGGCAGAAAGTAAAGAAGAACTAAAGAGCCTCTTGATGAAAGTGAAAGAAGAGAATGAAAAAGTTGGCTCTAAACTCAACATTCAGAAAAACAAAGATCATGGCATCTGGTCCCATCACTTCATGGCAAATAGATGGGGAAACAGTGGAAACAGTGTCAGACTTTATTTTGGGGGTCTCCAAAATCACTACAGATGGTGACTGCAGCCATGAAATTAAAAGATGCTTGCTCCTTGGAAGAAAAGCTATGACCAACCTAGACAGCATATTAAAAAGCAGAGATATTATTTTGCCAACAAAGGTCCATCTAATCAAAGCTATGGTTTTTCCAGTAGTCATGTATGGATGTGAAAGTTGAACTATAAAGAAAGCTGAGTGCAAAAGAATTGATGCTTTTGAACTATGGTGTTGGAGTAGACTCTTGAGAGTCCCTTGGACTGCAAGGAGATCCAACCAGTTAGTCCTAAAGGAAAACAGTCCTGAATATTCATTTGAAGGACTGATGCTGAAACTGAAGCTCCAATACTTTGGCCACCTGATGAGAAGAACTGACTCAATGGAAAAGACTCTGAGGCTGGGAAAGATTGAAGGCAGGAGGAGAAGGGGACGACAGAGGATGAGATGGTTGGATGGCATCACCAACTCGATGGACATGAGTTTGAGTAAGCTCTGGGAGTTGGTGATGGACAAGGAAGCCTGGTGTGCTGCAGTCCATGGGGTCGCAAATAGTCGGACACGACTGAGCGACTGAACTAAATTGATAACTGAGTCACTTTGCTGTACAGCAGAGACTGGCACAACACTTAAAACAATTATATTTCAATAATAAAATTTTAAAATACCCCCCCTCGATAAAAGAATATTTACTAGGTACTAGGCACCAACTATGTATTTGTCACTTTGCTGAGTGTCTGGCAAGCAAGATTTCATTTCAGCTCCATGGAAATTATTCCAGAAGATACAATTACCATTTTAAAGATAAGGAAGAAAACATATTGGTGAAAGTCTAGAAGCCCTCCAAAGATATCAGCTCCTAATTTCTGGAACCTGCAAATACACTTTATAAAAAAAAAAGGTCTTCACAGATGTGATTAAGCACCTTAAAACAATTATCTCAGATTATCTGAGTAGACCCTAAACACACAATCACAGTGTGATTCCTTACAATCACAATGTTCTTGTAAGAAAGAGACAAAGGGAGATTTGACACAGGCATGGAAGAGAAGGTGATGTGAAAACAGAGCAGAGGTTTGAAGATACTGAACGTAAAGAATGGAGTGATGTAGCCACAAGCCAATGAATGCCAACAGCCACCAGAAGCTGGAAGAAGCAAGCAACAGATTCTGCCCCAGAGCCTTTGGAGGGAGTGCGGCCCTGCCAACATGTTGATTTCAGCCTAGTGATACTGACTTCAGACTTCTGCCCTCCAAAACTAGAAAAGACTAAATCTCTGCTGTTTTAAGTCATCTGGCTTATTTTAACCTTTTACAGCAGCCACGGGAAATTAACACACCCAGCTAGTAGTCAACAAAGTCAGCCTGTGAACCTGGGTCCTTGCGACTCCACGCCTGCACTTGAGCCCTATGCCTTGCTCCTCTTCTGCACACAGCCTCCCCAAGCCAGACCTGTGCGCTAACAGGAGACCCTGCCAAGACTTGAAGCAATGGCCCTGACAGCTCCTCTATAGCAACGCCCCCAGAAAAGCCTCTCTTCCTCCTACTCCCACGTCACAGCAAACGCTTATCAGAGGCAAAAACGAACATTCGTTCCAATTACCAGGAATGGACAGAAACAGCCCACAGTCCAACGTTTTGATGAAAATGCAAACCAAAGTGTCTCACAAAGGTTTTCTTCTAATTGATTTGTTTGCACTTGACTGTTTTCCAGAACATCAAGAAGCTCCTAACCTCTGTTGCTCTGCTCCATTTGGCCCACGATTTGTTCTTTCCCACACAAACACATTTGGGGAAGAGCATATCAGCTGCAAGAACTGTTCTCTGCTTTCTTGTTCACCACTTGATGACTTCTCAGGGACACAGAAGAAAGACTACCACACTGAGCCCCTCTGCTGAAGTCTTCAAGGTGAGTGTTGGTGTGAGCAGGCTGGCACAGAGGTGCCTCAAGTTAACCAATCCTGGAATTAACAAGCAAGCTAATAAACACATTGTCAAGGCAAAGGTACAGCATCCCCAAATGCACTTTTTGAACCTATTCTGACAAGTGCGGTGAGCTTTAATTATTTATAACACTGCAAAGTGCAGGTGGCAAAACAAAGTAGTGCATTTTAAAAATAATAATGTCCTGGTAATGGAGGACACTGTGACTGCTGTGTCTAGTAAATCTTTGCAGAGGAGCCAGTAATAAGGCTGGGTGTTTCTGGGAGAACAATCAACTGGCTGGATTAACAAAGGGGAAGACTTGGGATTTACTAATGTAGTAAAACAACAGGTAACTCATTACAGTACCCAACGTTCTCCTCTTTTTCTTTTTGCTAAATGTTTTTTCCTCTCCTTCAACCTATCTTCCATCAGAGTGTTTTGGGTTTTTGTTAGCAACTTCCTACCTATTGTCTCTTGCCAAGAAGTTTCAATCTAATATTCTATCAGTATCTTAAAATTACAGCTAACGTTTTACAAAGTATTTATTCACCAGACATTGGACTCACAACAGTCCTATTGACGTCAGAGGCACGATCGTTACCCTCCATTACGTTTCAGAAAGCTAAGACTCATGGGGTAAGGTCAGTTTTCCAAGGTCACAGAACTAATCAGTGACAAAGTCAGAATTCGAAAGCAGATCTAACTCCAAAGTGGTTTGGGATTTTTTTAGCAACTTCCTACCTATTGTCTCTTGCCAAGAAGTTTCAATCTAATAATCTATCAGTATCTTAAAATTACAGCTAATGTTTTACAAAGTATTTATTCACCAGACATTGGACTCACAACAGTCCTATGTCAGAGGCACCATTGTTACCCTCCATTATGTTTCAGAAAGCTAAGACTCATAGGGGTAAGGTCAGTTCTCCAAGGTCACAGAACTAATCAGTGACAAAGTCAGAATTCGAAAGCAGATCTGACTCCAAAGTCCAAGCTCGTACCTATACCAAACTGCCAGCCTCCCCAAACAAACTGGAGGCCTAGAGATGATCTTAAGGAGATAAGACCATGTATCTTTGGCATGATGCTCCAACTGCTCAGAAAGCCTGGCAAAAACCGTCCAGAAAATTTCCTCTTTCCCCATTTCTCAGAGAGAATTATCTGGAAAATACAGTCAGTCCCAAAGAATCCTAGGGAGAATGCAAAGGAATATAAAAATGGAAAGTTTACCCTTCCCTAGACAACCCCAAACTCCTGGATTTAGCAGTACCTGAAGGGAGCCCACCTCAGCTCCTTCTACCTGCCTGAATATCAGCAAGCTGTCACCAGTAGGATCCTTATTCCACTATCAAGGGAATAACAGAGTCTCTAAGTCTTGGGAAGGAAACCAAAAACAAAGGCAAAAAGGAATGGAATAAGTAAGAAGAGAACAAAACTCAAACACCTATTTATTATGTCTCAGCAGGTTCTGGTTTTTTAAGCTTCTTTTTAAACTATTCTGGATCCAAATTCATTTTCTTTGCTTAGTCCTAATTATTGCTTCCGGAGAAGGCAATGGCACTCCACTCCAGTACTTTTGCCTGGGGAATCCCATGGACAGAGGAGCCTGGTAGGCTGCAGTCCATGGGGTCGCTAGAGTCGGACACAACTGAGCGACTTCCCTTTCACTTTTCACTTTCATGCATTGGAGAAGGAAATGGCAACCCACTCCAGTGTTCTTGCCTGGAGAATCTCAGGGACGGGGAAGACTGGTGGGCTGCCGTCTATGGGGTCACACAGAGTCGGACACGACTGAAGCGACTTAGCAGCAGCAATTATTGCTTCAGCTCTCTTCAAATGGGCCCCCAAAGATGTTGAAAAAAGTAACTGAAAGGTCACCTCCTTCCAAGGGAACTTTAGGGACACTCCCTGACTTCTTGCTTTGAAATGCTATTTTGTAGCTTCATATGACCTAAATCAAATCTCTTATGATTATGCAGTGGAAGTGAGAAATAGATTTAAGGGACTAGATCTGATAGATAGAGTGCCTGATGAACTATAGACTGAGGTTAGTGACACTGTACCGGAGACAGGGATCAAGAACATCCCCATGGAAAAGAAATGCAGAAAAGCAAAATGGCTGTCTGGGGAGGCCTTACAAATAGCCGTGAAAAGAAGAGAAGCAAAAAGCAAAGGAGAAAAGGAAAGATATAAGCATCTGAATGCAGAGTTCCAAAGAGTAGCAAGAAAAGATAAGAAAGCCTTCCTCAGCGATCAATGCAAAGAAATAGAGGAAAACAACAGAATGGGAAAGACTAGGGATCTCTCCAAGAAAATCAGAGATACCAAGGGAACATTTCATGCAAAGATGGGCTCGATAAAGGACAGAAATGGTATGGACCTAAACAGAAGCAGAAGATATTAAGAAGAGGTGGCAAGACTACACAGAAGAACTGTACAAAAAAGATCTTCACGACCAAGATAATCATGATGGTATGATCACTCACCTAGAGCCAGACATCCTGGAATGTGAAGTCAAGTGGGCCTTAGAAAGCATCACTACGAACAAAGCTAGTGGAGGTGATGGAATTCCAGCGGAGCTATTTCAAATCCTGAAAGATGATGCTGTGAAAGTGCTGCACTCAATATGCCAGCACATTCGGAAAACTCAGCAGTGGCCACAGAACTGGAAAAGGTCAGTTTTCATTTCAATCCCAAAGAAAGGCAATGCCAAAGAATGCTCAAACTACCACACAATTGCACTCATCTCACATGCTAGTAAAGTAATGCTCAAAATTCTCCAAGCCAGGCTTCAGCAATACGTGAACCACGAACTTCCAGGTGTTCAAGCTGGTTTTATAAAAGGCAGAGGAACCAGAGATCAAATTGCCAACATCCTCTGGATCATTGAAAAAGCAAGAGAGTTCCAGAAAAACATCTATTTCTGCTTTATTGACTATGCCAAAGCCTTTGACTGTGTGGATCACAATAAACTGTGGAAAATTCTGAAAGAGATGGGAATACCAGACCACCTGACCTGCCTCTTGAGAAATCTGTATGCAGGTCAGGAAGCAACAGTTAGAACTGGACATGGAACAACAGACTGGTTCCAAATAGGAAAAAGAGTACGTTAAGCCTGTATAGTGCTTATTTAACTTGTATGCAGAGTACATCATGAGAAACGCTGGGCTAGAAGAAGCACAAGCTGGAATCAAGATTGCCGGGAGAAATATCAATAACCTCAGATATGCAGATGACACCACCCTTATGGCAGAAATGAAGAGGAACTCAAAAGCCTCTTGATGAAAGTGAAAGAGGAGAGTGAAAAAGTTGGCTTAAAGCTCAACATTCAGAAAATGAAGATCATGGCATCTGGTCCCATCACTTCATGGGAAATAGATGGGGAAACAGTGTAAACAATGTCAGACTTTGTTTTTTTGGGCTCCAAAATCACTGCAGATGGTGACTGCAGCCATGAAATTAAAAGACGCTTACTCCTTGGAAGAAAAGTTATGACCAACCTAGATAGCATATTGAAAAGAAGAAACATTACTTTGCCAACAAAGGTCCATCTAGTCAAGGCTATGGTTTTTCCAGTGGTTATGTATGGATGTGAGAGTTGGACTGTGAAGAAAGCTGAGTGCTGAAGAATTGATGCTTTTGAAATGTGGTGTTGGAGACGACTCTTGAGAGTCCCTTGGACTGCAAGGAGATCCAACTAGTCCATTCTGAAGGAGATCAGCCCCGGTGTTCTTTGGAAGGAATGATGCTAAAGCTGAAATTCCAGTACTTTGGCCATCTCATATGAAGAGTTGACTCATTGGAAAAGACTGATGCTGGGAGGGATTGGGGGCAGGAGGAGAAGGGGATGAAAGAGGATGAGATGGCTGGATGGCATCACCGACTTGATGGATGTGAGTTTGAGTGAACTCTGGGAGATGCTTATGGACAGAGAGGCCTGGTGTGCTGCGATTCGTGGGATCGCAAAGAGTCGAACACGACTTAGCAACTGAACTGAACTGAAGCTAATATGCTATTTAATCAGGTAAAGGGTTCTCCCTTCCCCCTGGCTACAAGGCTCACCAGGATGAGTGAGGCAAGGGGGAAGAATGAAGGTACCAAGAGAGAAAAGCCCCATTTCCTTATTTAGCAGCACATGCACAAAACAGGCTGCCAAATTCTACCCAAATCTACTGACAACATCAAATTCCAAAGCTACATGTCACTGTCATTCTAATGGGGGAGGGATCAGTAAGGTGTTGGGAGATGAGGAACTGGGGTGGCCAAGAAAGAGAATGGAGAAGAAATATAAACCATAAATTAGGGCCAGAGACCCTGCTGCTTCTCCAGCTAAGAGCTGGCAATGAAGGACTGAATCAACTTTCTAGGTAAGACCATGAAAGACAATGTTAAAATAAATTGAGAGAGAAAAAGGAAAAAGATCAGAGGAGAAAAGGAGAGTCTCACTGCACCAGGTTTGCAATTTGTCTTTTCTCAGAGCTGAGGCTGTGAGTAACAGGATTTTTAAGGTTTATTTTAAGAGCTTTGAGGTCTTCTGGGGAAAAAAGAAAAACTTGCTAATTCTACCTTTCTCAAAGTCTGTCTCCTGAATTTTGCTGTAATGGAGGTTATTTGCATGAAACAAGATGGATTCCTCTTAGAGAAATGTCCATTCCTGAAAAAAAAGAACGTGTTCACGTGTGTGCACGCACGCATGTGTAAGAGAGGAGAGACATTTGAGAACTGTGTACACAGCAGTTGATTATTCTATCAGATACACAGGTGAAGAAGGATTGGGAGGCCTGACCCTCCAAATCCTTGTGAACACAAAGACTGGCAACTGGTTTTAAAGAAGTTCTCACTTGGAACTTAAGGACAGACAATCAATGCAAATCAAAATAAAAACAGATATGAGTTGGTTTACTTTTTAACCAAACAATAACAACAACAACAAAACCTCAATCTAAAAAAAAAAAAAAAAACAGGCCATCATCACCACCCCTAGCCTGGGGACTCACTGGCTGATGCACCTTTAAATGATTCAGGACTATGGATGACAGTGAACGTGGGGTGGGAGAGGGTAACAGTGCATTTTGCCCATCCCAACCACATTTCTACAATCACACGCACACATACAACCCTTACATAGCCTGGGGGAAAAGGAGACAGAGCCTATGTGTTACCTACAATCCTGGCCAGAAGAAAGCTGTTAAAATTCTGAAAGAAAATACTCCTTTGAACAAGAATTGTGGAAACAAGAGGAGGACCAGGATATAGCACAAGTGAGAGAAGATTAAAGGAACAGAGATCATCATTTAGCTCAGAAAAGACTGAAGGGAGAGGTGAAAGAAGTGAGGAGTAATAATAATTTCTCAGCCCAGAGAAAAACTACCTTTTGGTACCAGAATCTTCAAATACTTGTCTTGCTGACATATAGCTGAAATTCTTGCATTAAAACAACAACCACCAAAACAAAAAAGTAAAGAGGAATTCACTAAAAGTGGACTTCTAAATAAATTTAAACATAAAGATTACCCCAGATGGATAGAGGATGGTCAGTAATGATAGCAAGTTAAGATACTGACTTAGTAGTAACAAGTGTGACCAAATACCCCAAATTAACCACAAGTCTAAGTCCTTCAAAGAAGGAAAATAAGCAAAGGAGAGAACTGACAAAGAGCTATCCAATGTCTTCCTTTTCTGAGCTTTATAAATAGTGAAGAGTCAACAACATGTAAAGCAAGGTAAGATAACCATGTACTTAGAGACAAGGAGAAAGAAAAGGCAGCTTTAGCTGGGAGAAAGGGAGTCTTGGAAATGAGTAGAGACCAGTACTTGTAGGGCGGCTAGTGCTGTGGCGGCAGCGGCGGCTGCTGCTAAGTTGCTTCAGTCATGTCCAACTCTGTGAGACCCCAGAGATAGCAGCCCACCAGACTTCCCCGCCCCTGGGATTCTCCAGGCAAGAACACTGGAGTGGGTTGCCATTTCCTTCTCCAATGCATGAAAGTGAAAAGTGAAAGTCAAGTCGTTCAGTCGTGCCCAACTCTTAGAGACCCCATGGACTGCAGCCCACCAGGCTCCTCTTGTCCATGGATCCTCCAGGCAAGAGTACTGGAGTGGGGTGCCATTGCCTTCTCCGACTTGTAGGGCTACCGTTCTCAATAAACACAGAACCTTTCTGGGATTTAAGCCCATGTCTGCTGGCTTACTCCACTCCAGACACCCTTTCCTGCTCATGTTCATGCCTATAATTTCATTCTCTAAGTCCAGGAGCACTCTAAATCTTTGAGCACTAGTAACATTTAGGACCCAAACATTTACAAAGATGACTGCATTTCTGCTCCTTTCTTACTATAGGAGCTTGGAGAGCATTCTTAGCAAAGCAAAGCAGGACTGCCTAGGACTTACCAGGTGGGCACACCAGCAATGAGCCCACAGCCCCCGCAGCTCCGCAGGCTACAGGCCATCTACTAGGGAAACAGTTAACTGGTCCAGGTCTCTCTCATATCACTAATAATTGCCACGGAAAAAAAAAAAAAACAACAGGCCACTGTCAGAAAGAAAAAAAGCAATATTCCCTGACTGTTCCACCTGCTACTTACTCACATTCTGTGAATTTGTATCTATCTGGCCATCATCAATTTGTCAATTCTTGTCTAATGCCCCTGGCTAAGTACTTAGGTAGTACTGCAAAAATTCTCAGTAGAAAATCAGAGTGAGATAAAGTCGCCATCCTGGCAAGCTTCTGTGTTTGTTTTTATTCCAAGCAAATGCACTAAAGCCTGCTTCCTTGTAACAGAAAACCTAAAAATCAATGCCCAAAGCCCAGTAACTACAAACTCCTCTTTCCAATAACAAAATGCCAGGAAGAAACAAAGCCACATAAAATGAAGCCAGAGAAAAATAGCCTCCCTCTAGAAAGTTCCAATTAATGGTTGAGGGGAAGTGGGAAGACACTTAATAAGTAATGAACAAGAAAGAAAATCACCTTGATTACATTTACTTTGGAAACAAAGCGGTATGAACACGAGCACCTGTGTACCCAGTCAGCGTTATAACAAAATCCATTCTCATTCACAAGCTCATTCATTCAATAAATGCTGTTTGATCATCTATTACTATATGCCAGGAACCGTTCTTACCACTGGAAATACAACTGTGCACATGACTGAGAGCAGCTGTTCTCATCTGAATGCAAAGGTCCAAAGAACAGCAAGGAAAGATAAGAAAGCCTTCCTCAGTGATCAATGCAAAAAATAGAGGAAAACAACAGAATGGGAAAGACTAGAGATCTCTTCAAGAAAATTAGAGATACCAAGGGAACATTTCAGGCAAAGATGCACGCAATAAACGACAGAAATGGTATGGACCTAACAGAAGCAGAAGAGATTAAGAAGAGGTGGTGAATACATGAAGAACTATACAAAAAAGATCTTAATGACCCAGATAACCACAATGGTGTGATCACGCACCTACAGCCAGACATCCTGGAGTGTAAAGTCAAGTGGGCCTTAGGAAGCATCACTACAAACAAAGCTAGTGGAGGTGATGGAATTCCAGCTAACCTAATTCAAATCCTAAAAGATGATGCTGTTAAAGTGCTGCACTCAATACGCCAGCAAATTTGGAAAACTCAGCAGTGGCCACAGAACCGGAAAAGGTCAGTTTTCATTTCAATCCCAAAGAAGGGCAATGCCAAAGAATACTCAGACTACCACACAATTGCACCCATTTCACACACTAGCAAAATAATGCTCAAAATTCTCCAAGCCAGGCTTCAACAGTACGTGAACCGAGAACTTCCAGATGTTCAAGCTAGATTTAGAAAAGGCAGAGGAACCAGAGATCAAATTGCCAACATCCTCTGGATCATTGAAAAAGCAAGAGAACTCCAGAAAAACATCTGCTTCACTAACTACGCTAAAGCTTCTGACAGTGTGGATCGTAACAAACCATGGAAAATTCTGAAAGAGATGGGAATACCGGACCACCTGACCTCCCCCCTGAGAAACCAGTACGCAGGTCAAGAAACAACAGTTAGAACCAGACATGGAACAAGAGACAGGTTCAAAACTGGGAAAGGAGAACGTCAAGGGTGTATATTGTTACCCTGCCTATTTAACTTATATCCAGAGCACATAATGCAAAATGCTGGGAGGGATGAAGCACAAGCTGGAATCAAGATTGCTGGGAGAAATATGAACAACCTCAGATATGCAGATGATACCACCCTTATGGCAGAAAGTGAAGAGGAACTAAAGAGCCTCTTGATGAAGGTGAAAGAAGAGAGTGAAAAAGCTGGCTTAAAACTCTACATTCAAAAAACAAAGATCATGGCATCTGGTCCCATCACTTCATGGGAAATAGATGGGGAAACAGTGTAAACAATGTCAGACTTTGTTTTTTTGGGCTCCAAAATCACTGCAGATGGTGACTGCAGCCATGAAATTAAAAGATGCTTGCTTCTTGTAAGAAAAGCTATGACCAACCTAGACAGTGTATTAAAAAGCAGAGACATTACTTTGCTCACAAAGGTCCATATAGTCAAAGCTATGGTTTTTTCAGTAGTCATGTATGGATATACGAGTTGGACCATAAAGAAGGCTGAGCGCCAAAGAATTGATCCTTTTGAACTGTGGTACTGGAGAACACTCTTGAGAGTCCTTTGGACTGCAAGGAGATCCAACCAATCCATCTTAAAGGAAATCAATCCCGAACATTCATTATAAGGACTGACGCTGAAACTGAAGCTCCAATACTTTGCCCACCTGACGCAGAGCCGGCTCATTAGAAAAGACCCTGATTCTGAGAAAGATTGAAGGCAGGAGGAGAAAGGGATGACAGAGGACCAGATGGTTGGATACCACCCCTCAACGGACATGAGTCTGAGCAAGCCCCGGAAGATGGTGAAGGACAGGAAAGCCTGGCATGCTGCTGTCCACGGGGTCTCAGAGTCGGACACAACTGAGCAACTGAACAACAACAAACTTACATTCTGGTGGAGGGAAACAGACAGTCAACAAGAAGAAAACGAGAAAAATATCAGATACCTTTGTTACCATGATGTGAGAAGTTACTTAATACCAAACAAATGGAAGGGCCTCTCTCTTAAGTAACAGCAGAACTGAGATCTGAATGACAAGGAGTCAATGGAGAGAACACGAGGGAAGAGTATTCCAGCCAGAGGGTACAAAGGGAGCAAAGGTCCTCTACGTGAGGAGCAGAAATGCTAGAGAGGCCAGAACACAGAGAATGAGGGGGAGAGTGCAGGAAATGTGGCTGCCAATTCAGGCAGAGGGAGATCTGCTCGGTAAAGGCCAATAAGTAGGGTAGGGAGTTTGGATGTAATTCTCAGTACGATGGTAAGCCAACAGAAACTGAAGGCAGGGGAGCTACGTTCTCAAGAACTTACTGTGGAAAGCCGGTAACTTATTCCAGGATATAGACTGACTTTACAAAAAGTTTACCTGGCCCCAGAAATTTTGAAGAGTTTCATTTCCCAAGAGATATACAAGTCACTGAATATGTACTACGTCAAGGGCACTTTGCTAACTGCTTTACATGCATTATTTTTATTCAATCCTCAACCAACACTATGAGTAGATATCGTCATTTCCACTTTACAGATGAGGGCACCAAACTTCAGAAAGGGGAAGTGACTTGCCCAAAACCATACAGCATGTACAAAACAGATCCACAGCTGGAACCCAGGTCAATCTGACTAGAAAGAGCCAGGGCCCCCAGCCACTTTGCTCTAATGATTCCAACCCCTTTCTGTTTGGGGGATAGGGGAAAAATAACAGTTCTTTCAGGTAACCACACAAACCTTCTGACTACTGCTTCATTTCAAACTGAAGCAGCTTCTCATATTCCCCAAAGAGGAACACAGATTGGGGCCTGACTCCAAGTATCTTCCCCATGAACCTTCCCTAACAAACCAAATCCATTCTCAATGGTCTGCGCCCTTGGCCAGCCTTTCTCAGAACCTCTGGCTTCTCTACTTGATGGGGTCTGAGTTCTTGGAAGGGACTATAACCCTCATCACTCACTGGGCACCCGCCACACATCAGGCGATGATACACATTATCTCATTTCATCCTAACTGTCCCAGTAGGTGGGTATCAGTATACCTTATTCAAATGAGGAAAGTGTCACAGAAGCACTAGGACAGGGACAAAGAACTATCAATTAGCAGAAGTGGAACTCTCTTTCTTCCTGGAGAACACAGTGCACGCAGCTGACTAAATGATGAGTGAATGAAGGGGCAAACAAACTCATCGTGGCCCCTACTCCCATGAATGAGGAAGAAAGCGCGGGCACAGGTCAGGGCCTGCGCTCCAGCCCTGACACTCTAGACCAACATGCCTCGCCTCCTCAGCCAATAAAGGCTCCAATTCAGAGAATGTGAAAGGCTCTGACCTTCCCTTACCCTCACTTCCACCCCTGCAGGAAATCAAATAAATCAAATTAACTTTCCCCAACACCTCCACCAAATACAATCCCATTACAAGGATCATTCCCCTCCCCAACCCCAAGACCACTGGGGAGTATTTTATTTTACCCAATTTGGTACTGAACAAACCTTTACAGAAAATACAACCCAGGTTACTTTTCATGGTCTCTTTTATGTCAACCACCTTACACAGCATTTCACAAAGGAAGAGTAGCAGCAACAATAGACTGTTTTAAGAAACAAACAAAAGAGCCCAAGGATGTGTTCACTACCAGAAATGGAAACTCACAAGGCAACAAAAAGAGGGGGCTGCTCCAGATGGTGCAGTCCCAACAAGAAGCAGGGCTACACCACCAAGAGTGGATCGCTCCTACCCCCAAGCCAGGAGCAAACAGGAGTCAAGGCATGTTGGAGGCCAGGGACCACAGGAGGAGGAAGAGGCCCACAGGAAGACAAAGCATCACCAAGTGGGCATCTGACCGGGATCCTCTCCAGGAGACTCTATGTTTTATTGAAGCATGACCATACAGAAGGTGACAAATAGCAGAAAAAGTTACCACAAAACTGAGTACCTCAAAGGCAGGACATCTTTATGCCACACCCAGCAAGGAGTCCAGCATATACCAGACATGCAAAACTAACAAAATCAGCCAAATAAACCATACTGTTTATTCCTTTCATACATTCTCACTGACACTTCACAACAACTCCCCCGTGAGGCAGAAATCTATCATTATCTCCCAGTTAGAGGTAAGAAAACTATGGGTCAGAAGTGAAGTAACTTGTCCGAGATCACACAGCTTATAAGTAGTTAAGCAGAGATTCCAGCTAACGTCTGCTCAATTCCAAGGGTCATGCTCCTAACCACTATATGCAGCATGGCCTTCCAGTGAGTGAGTGAGGAGCAGCGGCCAAGGCCACAGTACTGCTGAGGACAGGCTCTGATCTAGGGTCTGGAACCACCTACCACGCGTCTAACACTTGGTCTGACAGCATGTGACACTGATACCACGGGTCCCTCCTGCATCTCAGTCTTCCTGGCGACACAGTGGGAAGAAGGACGAAAACCCATTTCCAGCCCTCCAGACACTGGCTGCTGCCAAGAGAGAACATGTACACATCAGTATCAACCAGAAGTGAGCAATACACAAACCGCAGGTGCTGGCTTTGCTAACTTGGCACATCATGTTTCAGGAATGTACCCATGTCAGTGGCTTAGGTGGTCCAAGGTGAAAGGCGTAGGCCTTGCCCAGTTAGTGACAGCCAATAGAGATGGCAAGTCAACAGGCTACAAAGTGTGTTGTTGCTGTCACATGTTAACAAGTGACAGGCATGAAACCTCCAGGTCTCTTTCTGGGAAGATGACAAAATGCCAAATGCCAACACTCTGAGCCACCATGTCTGCTGAATGACCAGGTGGCCCTAACAACACACTGACGGTAGGCACGAAGAGAGGACCTGACTCAGGAGGAATAAGGCAACGTGTCATGGGGTCAGTATCAACATCACCATTCAGTTGACTGAAGGAAAAAAAGCAACGCATTATAGTAATGTTCCTTCTCTAATCTTCATTCTCACTCTCATCAAAATGCATCTAATGTACCAGCTAACAGAGTGATCTGTTCATACTGCAAATTCAATCATCTCACCACAACTAACAATCCTCCAAAGGTCTCCCAGCTCTTCTAGTACAATCAAAATGCCATGCCATGCTGAACAGGCCTGTCCTTGCCACCCTCTGCAACCTGACCCTGTGCCTATCTCCTCTCACTCTCTGTGCTCTGGCCACATTTTGTTTCAGCTCCCCACAGAAGTCACGTTTCTTTCCTCCCCACCGTGCCCCCAGGAGGCTTTGTAAAAGTTAGGCCCTCAGCCGGGAATGCCCTTCAACCTCATGTCACTTCGCTTAGTAAACATCCGTTTGTTCTTTACAACTCAAAAATCACTCCCTTAACAAAGCTTTCCCTGATACCCTCTTAAACCCAGGATCAAGTCAAATTCCTGTCAAATATTCTCATGGTACCACATTCCTTTCTTTCCACACACTATTATAATCATAATTTCACATTTATGTATGAGATTATAATTTGATTAATGTCTATATTCATCAACAGTCTGAACAGGAACTGTATCTGACTTGGTGATAAGTATATAAAAGGGATAACCACAGTGTCTGGAATGTAACAGAGGCTATTAATGTGTCTACTGACTGAAAGAAAAATTCAGAGAGAAGGAAAATGAAGCTCTGTCCAAAACAAAATGGTTCTGCTTAGAGAAGCTATTCTCCTCTTGTGACCTTAAAACAAACTATTCTTCCCCTTCCCCCTCCTCTTTCCCAAATTTCTTCCAAAAGTTACCTTCTGTATCCTGCCTTTCTCCAAATGAGTGGTAGCCATAGTGATAAGCTGGCCTAAAGCCAAAAATAGTCTAAGAAGATATCACCTTGTCTGAGTACTCCAAGCTTCCAAAATAAAAGTCCACAGCAAAGGCCCAGGCATATAGAAATACAGCAACCCTGGGACTTCTCTGGTGGTCCAGTGATTAAAATTCCACACTTCCTCTGCTGGGGGCACAGGTTCAATCCTCCCTCAGGGAACTAAGATCCCCCGTGCCATCTGATGCAGCCAAAAGAGACATACAGTAACTTTTACCCAGTAAAGAGACTGAAGGAGCAGCTTCTGTAAGAAACAAGCACTTCCCAAGGCAGGCAGTGCTCCCAAGTGACCCACACAAACGAAAGAGGGGAAAGGAGCACAGCGGCAGGGGACTGAGGCAAGAGTAGGGATACCGCTCCCCAAAGTGATTTTTAAACCCCATGTTTTACTCCCTGGATAAAGCAGAGATGCGCCGAAACATTAAATATCAAAAGTCCTCCAGATGAGTCAGCTCCAAAGGAGGTCTACAGGTTGTGGTTCAGAGAAGCAACACCAGGGCCTGAAGAAACTCACCTGTTAATCTCTAATTGTGGCCAAAATTCCCTTTGAAAGCAGAAGGGTCTTGTCCCTGCACTTCTACTCTTTAGGATAGGCAGGTGGGATGGGGGAAGCAGAAGCATTCACTGAGCTCTACTTAGTGGCAGGCATAGTGATAGTTACTTCAGAGACAGGGCTCTTAGTGAAGAATGAATGAGACACAGATGAGCACAAAGACAGGGACAGAGACTCAGCAAAGTTAAATAACTTCTCCAACAGCTAGTGAGTGGCAAGGTCAGGAGCAAAGCCAGGTCTGCCTGAATCCAAACACTCTTTTCTCCTACCCCAGTGCTGCCTTTGTGGGTCATCTATGAGCCCAGTTCTGCTCCTCACCCCTTCACCACCACCTTTCTAACCACGTGGGAATGCAGTTCCAGAAAGCTCTCTGGATGAGGAGAGGCCATCTTCTGCAAGCACAGCCCACCACAATTAGTATGTACACATAAAAGAGGTACACCACCACCCCTAGGTATGGAACACAGTTCACTGCAGGGAGTAGAGTTCACCAACTGTAGCTAAGAAAATAAGGCTGGATTTTCTGAAAATTCCAAATGAACCTATAGGAATAAACCCATTGCTGCTGGGTGCTAGGATGATAAAACTTAAACAAAAGAATGGTGTATGCTCCATCACACTATGAAAAAGACAGTACCTGCAGGGCAGACAACCCCAGCTGAAGTTTCCATAGCTCCTCTAGCTACTGAGAGGGGGGGGAGCAAATCAGTACCTGAATCACTTGCATCAACAAGGCATCTCTTACAAGGTTAAGCACCAATTCACTGTGCTGTAGTTGAAGGTTAACCCTTCCCTTGCACTCATTACAGGATCTGCCTCTTATCAAATGCTATGCCAGCTGATTATTATGATAACTATTATGCCATTACAATAACATTATTGCACTTTTTCCTGCACTTGACATCTGTTGGCTGATAGGTTTAACTGGTACATAAGCAATAATTATTCAGTGCTCCCACTTTCCAAGCAAGCCTCTAGCGTGACTCTTAACACTAAATCCAACTGCAGAAGCCCAACCCCAGAAGCAGTGGGAAGCATGGCTCACATAGGCTCAACCACTATATTTCCAGTGGTCACAGTGTAAGAAACAGAGGCTCTGCTAGGTCCCTAATTGTTGACACACTCCCCAATCCCTGGAAAGGTGATTGAGTTTGGGGGAAACACCAAGCAGCAAGCAATTTATTGCTAAAAATCCCTACAGGGCCAGAGGAGTCACAAACAGGCCTCAGTACTGCAGAGGGACAAGCAGTACCAAGTCACAATGCTACATACCACAGCAAGAGGAGGAGGAGAGGAAAATGCACTTCTCCACTGGGGCCTCTCAAATAAATGGTTCCCAGAGAGCCATTCTGCCTGCTCCCTGCATACACTTCCTGGCAACTGCTGGCATACTGGCAACAGAAAGAGGAAGAGGGAACAGAGAGCTATCTTCAGGCCCCTATTTTGAAGCTAAGAAGTCCATCAACCTGGCTACTGGGCATTCTTTATTTCTTTATGCAGGAACCACTAAGGGCCAGGATGCACCATATTAGTCCAAAGTGAAGAACCAAGTTCCACTTGCTGTCAGTCAAAGCCCCTAACACACCGTGTGTGTGTGTGTGTGTGTGTGTGTGACTATATGTCACACTATACATGACAAACAAGGTAGAGAAAGATGTGAGATTCTATGACTGCAGAATATCAGTATGCCTGAATTACACATTAGCCTTATTAAAGAAAAGGCAACCCATAGCCAGGCTGCACAAAAAACATGATATAACAAACCCTACCAGGAGACCCAGGCTGCCTGTCTTTGTTCTCTAACCTGTAATACACAGGGCTCTTTTTTTTTTAAGGAGGAGAGGAGACGGAAGGTTATTTGAATTTAAATTATCCATGAACACTATAATCTGTGTGTAGGGAGAAAAGGAACATTCAGGAGTGCCAAGCGCAAGCCTTTGGGACATGTGTGGCCGAGGCAGTAATAGCCCACAGGGCTTTCTCCTTCAGCCTCAGCTTGCTACGCTCATCACTTAGGAGCAAGCAAGCCAGCAGGCAAGGCCCAGGCAACACAAAGGGGCACTGTCCCCTAGGTCGAGGGAGAAGACTGCCCTCTCCAAAGGAAATTAGGATGAAGCAACAAAAATATGCACAAGACCAGTCATCCACAGAAGTAACCCATCTGAGGAAGGGGTTTGGAAAGGTGTTTCTGTCTCACTCACCACTATATTCTCATGGCCAAGCAGTACCTAACCCATAGTGGGTGCTTGGCAAGAACTATAGATTCAATGGTAACCAGAAGACTTATTAGGTTGAAACAGACAGAAGAGTTAGAATCTAATTGTTCCTACTGTAACCTTTGGTAAAAGAAAGACTGATCTGCAAAGGATACATAAAAGGGAAGCTAGAAAATCAAAGTATTGAATCTCTCGCCAACGCATCCCTGGTGCCCTAAAAGACCAACGAGTGTATTTTGGTCAGAATATAGACATAGCCCTAGAAGAACAAGGCTGGAAGGAAAGAAGAGCAGAGGGAAGGAGACAGGGAAATAAATAAGACAGTCTTTACTGAGTGCTTACTACATACATATCTGAAAATCCAGAGGAAGTCGGCGAGGAGGGGAGGTGGCCACTAGGGGTTGGTTACAAATGAAGAAATAGGAGCAGAAGTTAAATAACTCATCTCAGATGTCTCACAGCTAGTATATGGTTTGAATTTGGGTATACTGATCTATAGACAAGAGCTTTCCACCATACTTCACCTTGACTTCCTCCAGAGCTGACTTGGCTCCCAGCTCACCTTTCCTGTGGTGGAGACAATGCTCCTACCTGTCCTCACAAGTCAACTTGGTAATCATGCTTCTTAGAGTTAATTAGTTAGCTGGGACTGTAGCTCGATGGTCCCATGAATTTCACATGCTTAGGAATTTCACATGCTTTACGTCCCCACTGGGACTTAAACCTGGATGAACTAGCTGAGTTTCCAGACCTACAAAGCTGCCAACCAATGAGGCCTTGACTAAGCCATTAGCTGGTATATATCTCTATGACAACTCTCTTTGGCACAGCACAGGTTAGGGCTAGGTGAGGAAAAGATAACCTGAGCATGATCTCTGCATGCCCCCAACAAGTTCTCTTCAGATACTGCAAAGGAGGTACCAGGAGCCTCCCCCACTCTGAGTGGTGTCATTAATGCACAGAATCCTCTTTGATGGCAACCTAATTCTGATTTAAGTAAGAATAGAAAAAGTAAAATGTCAAAGATTTCTGCTTAATGCTTAGGAATAGTTGAGACTTCCTTCCATGGTGCTCACTGCCTCTCTGGAGCTTCCAGAGACTTTCCACACCATGACTCCAGGGGAAACAGAGTGGAAAAGGTAAGATGATTTTCAATATTGTATTCTGAAGAGCCCAGTGATGATGATCAGCCAGTGTTTCTAAAGGAAGTGAACACCCTGGACAAACTGAGGGGAAACTAAGAAGTACTAGAACACACTGTCTCTCAGGTTGTCTGTTTATTTTGCCTCCTGTATGAGGGCTTTCATCAGCTAAAAAATTTTTTTCAGTGCTTAGGGAAGCTGACAATTTACCCAGGTGCATAACAGCTGCTGGGAAGACCTGTGGAAAGGGGCCACCCAGCAAAGGCGGGCTGTGTACAGTGAGGAGGGTCTCCCAGGAGTGCCCTACATGCCAAACCATATGTTGTCAGGATATTAATCCAAACCCATCTTGCACACTTTACAATGTTTACTCTCTCTGGGATGTGGAGCATTAAATTATATCCAAGGACTACATGGGTCCTTCCAATTCTATTCCACATTTACTTCTTTGCTAAAAAGATTTGTAACCTGGAAACACAGCCCTCTGCCTAATAGCAGCAATAATATTCAGCAAAGAATAGGAAACCAGACTGTCAATTCAAGCTTCCCTAAAAAGTACTGCCCGTATGGAGCCTTAATTCACCCTACATAGAAAATGGAGAAACCTACTTTTGACTCCTTTTTTCCCAGAAAATACAGGTCTTTGTAACTGAGAGTCCTAAAGAGCGAAAGACTAGAAAGAGGAAAGAAGAGAAAACTCCACAGCTCCACCCCTGCCCTAACTGAAACATCTCCGGAAACCACTAAGGGAATTCCAAAAAGAGAAGACAACTTAACTGCCATAAGAACTTAGAGCGAGGTGCACGAATGTGAAGTATGGCTACCCAGATCAGCCACAGCTCTATCCTGACCAGCTGTATGGCCCCAAGTAAGTCACTTAGATTCTCCAAACCTCAAGAAAGCGAGAATGTTTTAAGGATCAGATAAAATAATGTTATCTGAAAGCCCTTTAAAAATAGTAAAATGTTGAACATACTTTAAGCCTGACTGTCATTCTAAAGACCCCTAAGTGAAAAACCCTAAAAGACTTCTGCAGAACAGAGGGGTGAGGCTGCCACCTCTGAGAGACAGTCTACAGGGACCGGGTCCAGGTGTTTACAGAGAAACACATGCTTCAGGAAGAAAGTGACAACAGAGAATCTGAAAAGGAGCTCACATTTGGGTTTGCTCAGGTACACTAAAAAATAATATATGTGCACAGTTCAGATCAGAGAAAGCACACAAAAGTACACAGTGAAAAGTCAGCCTCCCTTCTTCTCCCATTCTCCAGCCACGCAGGGGCTCTCACCAAAGACAATCACTCTTTTCAGTTTCCCATGTATTCTTCCAGATATTCCATCACCTACTTTCTGCCACAGATGGGGAGACCACTGGTGGCAACACTTTCAGACCCAGAAGTAATACCAAGCAGTAAGCACTGCCCTTAGAGACTATGCAAAGAACAGGACAGCCAGGGGATACGATATGGCCCTGCAAGAGGTTCCACAGAGGTACAGATTTCCTTCCGGCTATTATACTGCTTTGCCCCTTGGCTGACATTTAGGCATTGATTTTGTTCAGTATATTTCACTTTTGGTTGTACTTGCTCATCCAGAATCCCTCCTCAGGGAAGCCTTTAACAGGAATGGTCTCTGTACCAGCCTGACCACCAGGCCCTTAGAAATCGACAGAGGCAAGAACCACCATCAAACCTGTCTCAACTGAGGCTGGACAAAAAGAGCAAAAATCACAAAAGTCCATAGGACACCATCTTTCTAGGGAATACAAGAGGATGAAGCCCAAACCATACATGGTCTCTATAGCACTCAGCCCAAGACAGTAAGTCACTACCCATAGAAAATTACAGGATACTCTCAATCAAAGCTAGGTTTTCACCAAAACTCCCTAAAAAGCTCCCTCAGTTTATGATCTCCCCTCCCTTTCTTCTTCCACAAAGAAAATTTGTGGCTGGGAAATTTCAGCCTCAACCCAAAGGCCACAAAAGAATAGGAAGAGGTCAAATCTGGACCACACATGCACTTTGGTAGTCCTTGCAGATATCATATTAGAATCTGAATTTCTAGCTTCTCTTGTAATATGAGCTGAGGAGGCCACTAAAGCCATACTCACCTGTGGCAAAAATGGACTGAGAAGTAGCTGTTCCCCACAGAGTACCTAAGCACTCCAACTTGACAGCCCAGCATTTCTTGTTGCCTCACAGTTTCCAACCTGGCCCTGGGAACATCTCTAAGTTGGAGACCCCTGGCCAGTGAGTAACAGAAGGCTGATCAACTGGTAGGCACAGCGACCGACCAAATGGCTGGACTCTTGGATTCAAAAGCGTGTATTAAACACCCTCTGTATGCCAGGAATTGTGCTGGGGGCTGGGTACACAAAGAAAAATGAGGGATGCAATTTGTGGCCTCCAAGAATTTCTAATCAAGGTGGGAAGACGGACTCTAAAGAATCAGACTGTTTCAGACACAAAGGGCTCTGGGAGTTGAGTGTGCCAGACTCACTGTGATTAGGGATCAAGGAATGTTTCTGGGAAGAACTGGGATTTGAACAGAACTGCTAATCATTTCTCAGGCATTCATGTATTCACTCATACAATAAGTATTTATAGTGTCCATGTTACACAGCATTAGACTGGAGACAAAATAAAGTATGCCCATGTCCTTGGGAAGCTCATACAGTGAGAGACAGAACAACAAACCAGGATAAAGTATGCTGAATTCTATAATCAAAGTGTTGCTATGGAGATACAGATGAGGAGGTATTAGCAAGGCCCAAGAAGGTGGATCTGCAGAATAAAGTAGGAAACTAAGGAGAGAGTACTCCAGACAAAACAACTGGCTGAGACAAACATGCAGAATGCTTCGAGGACCACATGGATCAGTGTATCAGGAGCAAGCAGTACTCCTATGTAATGACAGAGGATCTAATTAAAGTGATAGGACAGGGATACACTGTGACAGGCATGAACACCAGGACAACTGATACATAGGGAATTTATTTAGAAGCCAGTAGGTGCCACTGAAATCTTCTAAAGGAGTGTTCTCCAATCAGAAATGTATTTAGGAAGATCCTAACGCCAGTGGTACACAATGTCCTGGAGGGAGCCAAAGGAGAAGCGGAGACTCCTATAAAAAGCCAGGTGCGTGGGGGGAAATGGATACACGTATATGTATCGCTGAATACCTCCCTGGTGGCTCAGAAGGTAAAGTGTCTGCCCGCAATGCAGGAGACCTGGGTTCAATCCCTGGGTCGGGAAGATCCCGTGGAGAAGAAAATGGCAACCCACTCCAGTACTCTTGCCTGGAAAATCCCATGAACTGAGGAGCCTGATAGGCTACAGTCCATGGGTCGCAAAGAGTCGGACACGACTGAGCGACTCCACTTTCACTTCACTTTCACCTGAAATCATCACAACATTGTTAATCAGCTATACCTCAATACAAAATAAAAAGTTTATTAAAAAAAACACTCAGGTGCAGTTCCAGGAAACAGAGGAAGCAGTAAGACAGGATGAGAAAGACACAGCAGAAGCCTGCCCCAAATTTTAAGACAATGGCATCTCTGAAAACATTGTGTGTGTGTGGTAGTCAGGATTATTTATTTGCTTTAATTGGAGGATAATTACTTTATAATATTGTGATAGTTTTTGCCATACAGCAATTGAAAGTGAAAGTGGAGAGTGAAAAAGTTGGCTTAAAGCTTAACATTCAGAAAACGAAGATCATGGCATCCGGTCCCATCACTTCATGGGAAATAGATGGGGAAACAGTGGAAACAGTGTCAGACTTTATTTTTGGGGGCTCAAAAATCACTGCAGATGATGACTGCAGCCATGAAATTAAAAGACGCTTACTCCTTGGAAGGAAAGTTATGACCAACCTGGATAGCATATTAAAAAGCAGAGACATTACTTTGCCAAAAAAGGTCCATCTAGTCAAGGCCATGGTTTTTCCTGTGGTCATGTATGGATGTGAAAGTTGGACTGTGAAGAAGGCTGAGCACCGAAGAATTGATGCTTTTGAACTGTGGTGTTGGAGAAGACTCTTGAGAGTCCCTTGGACTGCAAGGAGATCCAACCAGTCCATTCTGAAGGAGATCAGCCCTGGGTGTTCTTTGGAAGAAATGATGCTAAAGCTGAAACTTCAGTACTTTGGCCACCTCATGTGAAGAGCTGACTCATTGGAAAAGACTCTGATGCTGGGAGGGATTGGGGGCAGGAGGAGAAGGGGATGGCAGAGGATGAGATGGCTGGATGGCATCACTGACTCGATGGACGTGAGTCTGGGTGAACTCTGGGAGTTGATGATGGACAGGGAGGCCTGGCGTGCTGCGATTCATGGGGTTGCAAAGAGTCGGACGTGACTGAACTGAACTGAATTCATGAAAACACTCCTTGATTTCTGTTTTTCTACCTATGCAGACTGGTCTTGCCCCTAAATAATGAGGTTTAACCCTATTTGTTTCATTCAGAAGTAAGGCACAGGCAATCATTATGATCATGTCAGAATTTTTTAAAACTCAGCTTGAAATCAGTACAATGGGGGTGGGGCTGGTTAGTAGCTTCAGGGGCTTTTCCCTCACTTCACTCCCACTGCTGAACCAGTTGCAAATCTCAAAGCAAAAGAGAGACAACTTGAGCACAAAATCCAGGTCAGTGTAATTGACTATGCCTCTCTGACCTCACACAAGGCCAGGAATGAGCATACAAATCAGAAAAAAGCCGTGACAGAAGTCAAAGTTCCCTTAATGAGCTAATTGCTTCATGTCTGGCCGAAAAGGAGAAGGCCAGAGACAAGGAGAACACATTGTCTCAGTGGGCTGTAGTCAGGCTCTGGACCAGCCAGCCCTGATTCATTAAAATCACCATGTCAGATGCCCCTTGACTGGGGTAGCCAGTAGAGAGAGCCTCAAAAAGGCGAGAACTAAGCCGAATAAGGATGGAGGTGGCAAAGAAGCTGCAAAGTCCTTTGCTGTTCACAACTTTTAGTTATTTAGCATGAGCATGATCAATGTGACTGACAGGAATAATAAACCAGCCAACAAAGACAATGATGTGATGGTTAAGATCACACTTGAACAGTCAGCATAATTTATCCTCTAACCGGGTCAGGAACTGGAAACTGCTGTTGCTGTCATTATTGATAATAATATACAGAGCACTTACACTGTGCCCGTGAATGTACTTTCTACAATTCTCAATTCTCAAGACAGCTACAAAAGGAGGTATTACTATTCCCATTCTACAGATCATGAAATCAAAGCTTAGAGAAAGTAAGCATCTTATTAACAATCTGAAATCTAACAATAGAAGATTAAGAAACCAAATGAGCTGATCCATGAGTGGGGCTTTTTTTAAATTGTAGTTCCCCAGTAGCATATTGGACACCTTCTGACCTGGGTGGGGGGAGGTCATCTGCTGGTGTCTTATATCTTAGCTTTTTCACACTGTTTATGGGGTTCTCTCAGCAAGAACACTGGATTGGCTTGCCATTCCTGCCTCCAGAAGATTACGTTTTGTCAGAACTCTCCACTATGACCGTCCATCTTGGGTGGCCCTGCACAGCATGTCATATAGTTTCATCGAGTTATGCAAGTCCCTTCACCATGACAACACTGAGATCTATGAAGGGTTGACTGAGGAGGCTTTACAAATAGCTGACGAAAGAAGAGAAGTGAAAAGAAAGGGAGAAAGGGAAAGATAAACCCAAATGAATGCAAAGTTCCAGAGAATAGCCAAGGAGAGATAAGAAGGCCTTCTTAAACGAACAATGCAAAGAAGCAGAGGAAAACAACGGAATGGGAAAGACTAGAGATCTCTTTAAGAAAATTGGAGATATCAAGGGAACATTTCATGCAAGGACGGGCATAATAAAAGACAGAAATGGTAAGGACCTAACAGAAGCAGAAGAGATTAAGAAGACATGGCAAGAATATATAGAAAAACTACATAAAAAAGGTCTTAATGACCTGGATAACCACAATACTATGGTCAGTCAGCCATAATGTCAGCCAGACATTCTGGAATGTAAAGTCACAGAAAAACTACATAAAAAAGGTCTTAATGACCTGGATAACCACAATAGTATGGTCACTCACCTAGAGCCAGACATTCTGGAATGTAACGTCAAGTGGGCCTTAGAAAGCATTACTACAAACAAAGATAGTGGAGGTGATGGAATTCCAGCTGAGATACTTCAAATCCTAAAAGATGATGTTGTTAAAGTGCTGCACTCAGTATGTCAGCAAATTCGGGAAACTCAGCAGTGGCCACAGGACTGGAAAAGGTCAGTTTTCATTCCAATTCCAAAGAAAGGCAATGCCAAAGAAGGTTCAAATTACTGTATAATTGTGCTCATTTCACATGCTAGGAGAAGGCAATGGCAACCCACTCCAGTACTCTTGCCTAGAGAATCTCATGGACGGAGGAGCATGGTGGGCTGCAGTCCATGGGGTCGCTGGGAGTCGGACATGACTGAGTGACTTCACTTTCATGCACTGGAGAAGGAAATGGCAACCCACTCTAGTGTTCTTGCCTGGAGAATCCCAGGGAGGGAGGAGCCTGTTGGGTACCGTCTGTGGGGTCACACAGAGTTGGACACGACTGACATGACTTAGCAGCAGCAAGGTCAAAATCCTTCAAGCTAGGCTTCAACAGTACGTGAACCAAGAACCTCCAGATGTAGAAGCTGGATTTAGAAAAGGCAGAGGAACCAGAGATCAAATGCCAAGCATCCATTGGATCATAGAAAAAGCAAGAGAACTGCAGGAAAATATCTACTTCTGCTTCATTGACTACGCTAAAGCCTTTGACTGTGTGGATCCCAAAAAACTGTGGAAAATTCTTAAGGAGGTGGGAATATCAGACTGAGAAACCTGTATGCAGGTCAAGAACCAAAATTTAGAACCTTACATGGAACCACTGACTGGTTCAAAATTGAGAAAGGAATATGACAAGGCTGCATACTGTCACTCTGTTTATTTAACTTATATGCAGAGTACATCATGTGAAATGCTGGGCTGGATGAATCACAAGCTGGAATCAAGATTGCCAGGAGAAATATCAACAACTTCAGATATGCAAATGATACCACTCTAATGGCAGAAAGTGAAGAGGAACTAAAGAGCCTCTTGATGAGGCTCAGAGAAGAGAGTGAAAAAGCTGGCTTAAAACTCAGTATTCAAAAAACTAAGATCATGGCATCCAGTCCCATTAATTCATGGGCAATAGAAGGGGGAAAAGTGGAAGCAGTGACATATTATTTTCTTGGGTTCCAAAATCACTGCTTATGATGATTGCAGCCAAAAAATTAAAAGACACTTGCTCCTTGGAAGAAAAGCTATAACAAACCCAGACAGCATATTAAAAAGCAGGGACATCACTTTGCCAACAAAAGTCTGTCTAGTCAAAGCTATGGTTTTTCCAGTTGTCATGTACGAATGTGACAGTTTGGACATAAAGAAGGCTGAGTGCTTAAGGACTGATGCTTGTGAATTGCGGTGCTGGAGTAGACTCCTGAGAGTCCCTTGGACAGCAAGATTAAACCAGTCAATCCTAAAGGAAATCAACCCTGAATATTCATTGGAAGGACTTTGGCCACCTGATGCAAAGAGTTGACTCACTGGAAAAGACCCTGATGCTGGGAAAGACTGAAGGCAAAAGGAGAAGAGAGCATCAGAGGATGAGATAGATAGCATCACTGACTCAATGAACATGAAATTGAGCAAATTCTGGGAGATAGTGAAGGACAGGGAAGCCTGGCATGAAGAAATCCATGGAGTCGCAAAGAGTCAGACACTACTTAGAGACTAAACGAACAACAACAATAGTTAATTTACAATGCTGTGTTAGTTTCAGGTATATAGCAGTGATTCAGATAAAGAATATATACATATATAAAGAATACATATTTATATTATACATATAAATATATAACATATAAAGTATATTCATTATATTCTTTATAGTATAGAGTATAAAGTAAGAATATATAGTATATATATGTACTTTATATATAGTTTATATATATTATATATAATTTATATATATTAGAGTATATATAAAGAATATATATAAATATATACTATAAAGATATATATATAAAGAATATGGGCTTCCCTGGTGGCTCAGATAAAGATTCTGCCTGCAATGTGGGAGAGCTGGGTTCGATCCCAGGATTCGGAAGATTCCCTGGAGGAGGGCATGGAAACACATTCCAGTATTCTTGCCTGAAGAATCCCTATGGACAGAGGAGCCTGGTGGGCTACAGTCCATGGAATCACTAAGAGTCGGGCATGACTGAGAGACTAAGCACAAAGAATATATATTGTATATATATGCATGGCATGCAACATCTTAGTTCCCCAACCAGGGATAGAACCCAAGCCCCCTCGCAGTGAAAGCACAGTCTTAACCAATGGACAGCCAGGGAAGTCCCTCCATTATATTAATAGGTTATTACAAGATATTGAATATAGATCCCTGTGCTATACAGCAGGTTTTATCATTCATCTATTTTATATACAGTAGTGCATTCCTGTTAATTCCAAACTAATATATCCCTCCCCTCCTTTCCCCTTTGGTAAACATAAATTTATTTTCTATTTCTGTGTTTTCATTTTGTAAATAAGTTCATTTGTATCACTTCTTTTAGATTCCACATACAGGTGATATTATACGGTATTTGTCTTTATCTGATTTCCTTTATTTAGTATGATAATCTCTAGATCCATCCATGTTGCTGCAAATGCCATTATTTAATTCCTTTTTATGGCTGAGTAGTATTCCATTGAATATATATACCACTTCTACTTTATCCATTCATCTATTATTGGGACACTTGTTGCTTCCACGTCTTGGCTATTGTAAATAATGCTGCTATGAACACTGGACCCCTGAGTGGTTTAAACCACTGTGACATACCATCCATTCCTTCACTTTTTCTTTTAGAAGTGTTTTAAAGGTTTGCTTGGGTCACAAAATAAGGTCCACTGCTTCACTGGCTCTATTCTTTATAGAACACACAGCAGTCTGGCCTGGGCACTACTTTATTGTTTCTAAAACAAGTGGAAACTTCAATCTATTTCCTTTGCTGCTGCTGCTGCTGCTAAGTTGCTTCAGTCGTGTCCAACTCTGTGCGACCCCAGAGATGGCAGCCCACCAGGCTCCCCAGTCCCTGGGATACTCCAGGCAAGAACACTGGAGTGGGTTGCCATTTCCTTCTCCAATGCAGCAAAGTGAAAAGTGAAAGGGAAGTTGCTCAGTTGTATCCGACTCTTCGCAACCCCAAGGACTGCAGCCTACCAGGCTCCTCTGTCCATGGGATTTTCCAGGCAAGAGTACTGGAGTGGGGTGCCATCGCCTTCTCCACTATTTCCTTGAGGTAAGAGCAAAAGCAAACACTTACAAATAGGAGAAAAATCGTCATGACACCCAAAAACCTCAACTGTGAGAGCTGTAAGATAATGAACAAGGCAGTCAATGGAGGCAGGGCCTTCTCCTTCCATAGGGATTTTTAACTGCAATTACATCTTGCATCTTTACAAGGTTCTAAATAATTCCAACAACTTCTATGGCCATCTTCTGCAAACCCTCTGGCTTGAGTCTCAGCTCTGCCACTAATATGCTGGTGGCCCTAAAAAAGGTATATGGCCCATTTCACATGCCTGAAGCTCATTTCATCAGTAAAATAGGAACCCATCAAAGTAAAACTGAAGCAATGGGTGATGATAGAACTAGAAGGGTACCTTCTGAATCTTTACTCACCCAAGAAACCACAAAGAGCCATCCCTTAATCTGAACCAGACTCAATCCTGGTGTTTGCAATGAAATTGATATAAAGACCTCCTAAGATGATCTCTTCCAGCACAGAAATGATGTGAATTTAGACTGACTATAATCGAAATCAAATCCCATGAGTGAATATAATCTAAATCAAATCCCATGAGTAAGACATGCAGAGGGGCACAAAATCAATATTAAACTCCTTGCTAAGGAGTTGGCCTCTTATGCTTCCAATGTCTACTACTCCCTGGGTTCAGAGCATGATCAATCAATGTTTGTATTGATTGTCCTACTTTATGTTTCTTCCTCTGAACTGAAGCCTGCTAGTTTTCCACAGTTTGGTCAGATGGATGCTACCTCCTTGGGAGCCTCACAGAGATAAGAGGCACAAGCATGAAAGTATTCACAAATGTAAAGACATATCCATTTAAAAGTCCACTAGCATCAGTCTTCCTCACCAGACCTTTGGGATGCATTTCTCATCTTCCAGTTTCTAGAACTCCTCTCTCTCACAAGACAGAAAGGGCAGACAACTTGCAGAAGGAAAGTGGCAAGACATGGATCAATTCACTGACTGCTGTATGTTTTTCTACCTGTGATGACAGTAAGTGGTAATTTAAAGGCATAATCAAGAATGCTTTCAGTCAAGACATAGCCAGCAAGCAGACCTCAAAAACGTACCCCTTCCCATTTCCCTGTGAATTTGACATGTGACATGGCTGAACAGACACTACTCAATTTTCAGTCCAAGAACATCTGTGCTCAGCTGTGATAAATAAAGGCCAAGGAGACACTAGAGAAACAAATGGCAAGTGCAGTACCTGAAAACTCTTAAGATTTGGAAGAAAATAAAAACAGTAAAGAATATACTCATTCAGGCCTATTTGGAAAGTCCAGATAAAAATATCCCTCCTACCTCCACTCATATTCCATTTCTTCTCCAACTCCCTTAACATCATTAGGCTTTGAAGCAGACAATACAGAATAACTTCAGTAAGGGACAAACAACTTCTGCTCTGAATTATTAAGAATAGCAATAAGCAAAAAATAAATACACTGCTACTGCTGCTGCTAAGTCGCTTCAGTCGTGTCCGACTCTGTGCGACCCCATAGACGGTAGCCCACCAGGCTCCCTCTTCCCTGGGATTCTCCAGGCAAGAACACTGGAGTGGGTTGCCATTTCCTTCTCCAATGCGTGAAAGTGAAGTTGCTCAGTCGTGTCCGACTCCCAGCGACCCCATGGACTGCAGCCCACCAGGCCCCTCCGTCCATGGGATCCTCCAGGCAAGAGTACTGGAGTGGGTTGCCACTGCCTTCTCCGCCATTAATTGGCTATATCCCAATAAAAAATAAAAAGTTAAAAAAATGAGCCTTGATGACTATATTAGTGAGACAATATAGGATAAGACCATGCATTCTCAATGAGGCAAAATCACCCCCCAAGGGGTGAAAATTGATTCCTGAGGAAGAAAAAAAATCTTAGATATTACAACAGTTTGTGGCCCAAAGGGCCAGAGAACATAAACAGATACACAGTATATTTGTTGTATTAAAATTCCATTGATTGGAGGCAAAGGGGCAGTTAGGGGAAAAAATGTCTCAAAAGGTACTAATGAACAAAAAGTTGAGAGACATCGGATTAGATGTCCAAAGGGACAACCCAGTTTCCAAAAGAACCTGATCATACTGGCACCCTAATCTTTCACTTCCAGCCTCCAGAACTGCAGGAAATAAGTGTGTGTTATTTAAACCACCCAATCTACGGTGTTCTATTATAGCAGCCCATAATGGACTAAGTTACTTCTCAAGGCCTCAAATTGTTCCTAGGACCCTATTAGGAGAATGAGGGCAGATATGACCAGCCAACACAACCACACCCTTGTCCATCAGTCTGGGCTAAATATAGTTCAGTTGCTTCTGGATTCTGTCTCCAAGGTAGAAAATTGCACAAGTGAGGATGCCAGGTGTAAACTCTTCACAAATCAGGGAAATTCTGACAGGTTCTCCACATATGTCTTGAGTAGCTTCCCTCTTTTATGAGGTTTTTATTCCAAAGACAAATTCAATTATTGTTGAAGGTGGTCATCAGGGGTCACCCACCACCTCACCTGAATGACAACCAGCTATCCTTCGTCCCTACTTGGCAGTAAAACCCTTGGTGGAAGTAAATGAAGAAAAGGGAAGGATATTCCTTCCTTACGCCATATATAATTAAAGTAAGAAGCTATATATTGCAGAAGACTAAGACTTGCAGCTTAAAGCCTACTCAGAGAAGGATAAAGCATTCATCCTCGCTCAGAAAGAGAAAAGATTAGCTCACAAGAACAGGTCTCCAAACTGACTCCAAATCCAGGAGTTAGAGATGACTGTGCTACAGAGCGTGATCCAAACACCAGCTGAGGCCCCACAAAAAAAATCCCCAGGAATCCACAACCAAGGGGCTGGCATTGTAAGAATGTTCAGATTAGCTCTCGTGAAAAGAGGCTTACTCCAAGAGACTGGCAGACAGCCTCCACAGCACAGTGTCACTCAGGAAAGGATAGAAAATGAATGAAAAAAAAAAGAAGGCAGGATGAGAAGGTTAGAGCATGAATCTACAAACATAATGAAATGACAATTAGAAGGCATCCGCCTATTTGGAAAAAGGTACAACTTGCTTTTACAAACTCTTGTCTTTCTTAATATTTTCATTAATAGCAAATCTTTATTGAGGATGCAAAGAGTTACTGCATTCCTGTGTCCTGAAAGCTTCATATGCACTACCTCATTTAACCACTCTTCAAAGTATTATTCCCATTTTTATCCACTAGAAAACCAAGCCTCAGAAGTGAAATAACTTGTTAGAGGTCATACTGCTAATAAGTGATAGACTCAGAATCAAAACTCATGTTCAGGGAATTCCCTAACAGTCCAGTGGGGAGGACTCCATGCTTTCACGGCCAAGAGCCCAGGTTTAATCCCTCGTGGGGAACTAAGATCCCACAAGCCATGCAACATGCTCACCCCCATCCAAAAAGGAAAAAACCTCACATTTCCACTAGGTCCACTTCAAATGAACTGTTAATTCATCTGAGGTCACATGACAGGTTGCCTAACCATGCCATTTGTAGTTTAAAAACAAAAAAAAGAACAGCAGCAACTGTATGGTGTCATGTATTAGTGAAACTGATCTCTCATATGGTTCAAAAACATCTCTGACAATTTCAAGATGGATTTTCAAAACTATTTTGTACAAAGGCCATATAAAAAACAAAAATTTTTAATGGGACTTCCCTGGAGGTCCAGTGATTAAGACTCTACACTTCCGATGCAGGTTTGATTCCTAGTTGGTAAACTAAGATCCCACAAGCTGAGTATGGAGGCAAAAAAGAAAAAACAAAAGGCCATTATCAGGATATCACCCTCAAACCCCACCACTTACACATGCCATTCTAAAAGAGAACAATACTCACTGAGAATTAAGTTCTGGCATGCTTATTTTAAGACTTCCCTAGTGGCTCAGAGGATAAAATGTCTGCCTGCAATGCAGGAGACCTGGGTTCGATCCCTGGGCCGGAAAGATCCCCTGGAGAAGGAAATGGCAACCCACTCCAGTATTCTTGCCTGGAGAATCCCATTGACAGAGGAGCCTGGCGGGCTACAGTCCATGGGGTCCCAAAGAGTTGGACACGACTGAGCGACTTCATACACACATGCTTATTTTAAAGCCATTTTGTTACTTTGCAGTTTTTTAATTATTCTTTTCTCCTGTCACTGAAACACACCAGGGCTCAAAATTGGCCTCTACAGAAAAGTAATAGCTGGCATTCAAAGACATCAGGCAAGAGAAAGAGAGCAGGAATCAGAGGACAAAGCTCATTCCTGGGCTACCACATCTCTACTAACATACTACCCATTCTCACCATCTGTAAAATGGGGGCAGTAAGTCTTGTCTATTGTCAATTTCATCTGAACAGCACATGTATTAATCTGCAGATTAAGTCCACTAAACACCCAAAAGAACAGTAAAAATAAGTCTGATATGGCAACACCTTAAAAACCCAAGGGCCGGACTTCCCTAGTGGCTCAGTGGTAAAGAATCCAGCAGCTAATGCAGGAGATATGAGTTCCATCCCCAGTCCAGGAAGATCCTACCTGCTGCAGGGCAACTAAGCCCAAGTGCACCATAACTACTAAGGCTGTGTTCTAGACCCACGTGCCTCAACTACTTAAGTCCAAGCGCCTAGAGTCCCTGCTCCACAACAAGCCACAGCAATGAGAAGTCTGCGCGCCACAACTAGAAAGCAGCCCCCACTCTCCGTAACTAGAGAAAAAGCCCATGCGGCAATGAAAACCAGTCAAAAGTAAGTAAAAAAAAAATTAATTCCATTCAGAAAAAAGCCCAAGGACCAAGTTCTCAACTGAAACCACAGACCAATCCTGATCCATTCCACACAAATATCAATCCTGATATCCTGTCCTAGCTCCCATCAAAATCCTATCCAATCTCCAAATCTGGCTATAATTTTATCAGAAAAGAAACTCGGGTGGGTTGAGAGCTAAAAAGACACACAGGTACAAAACACATCTTTCACACTGTCTAAACAAACATTGTTTTAAATATTAATTTATTCTCTTGGCAAATATGAAGGATTCATTCTTTTCCTGCTTACCTAGTCTAGGTTTAATCTAACTTCCTAAATCCCCCAAAAAAGTTTGTTGTTTGTTTTATTTAGGTCGGAAAGCAAGCTGGACTTGAATTCGAGGCCAAGTATTTAAAAATATTTATTTAAAAAACTAATCTTACATATGAATCATATATTACAACCCTCTAGCTCCTCTAGTGCAAAGGAACCCCCCCCCCCCACACACACACACACCTACCTCGCAGGTGCTGGGTATTTCCTGATTACCTTGTTTTTCCCACATGTGGCTCATAGTTTAAATGATTTTCTATTGCTTTCTGTAGCAGAGAATGTCAAAGCGAGGATTTTGGGACCACCTGAATCAGAACCACCTGGGGAGAACTGCAAGTACCCATGCCTCACTTTATCCAAAATGCCTGAAAATAATGCCCAGAGATAAACAAAACCCTCTGAGTGATTTGAAACACACCAGGGATAGGCACAACCTTCTGGTGATTTGAAACACAAAGTTTCTAACTCCGACTTTACAGGCAAGTATTTTATCTACCTAGGGCAAAGGAAAACACAAGATCGAAGTGGAAATACAACGCGAGTGGCGTTCAATTCCATATGGTGAAGAGACACCAGAATGTCAACGCTGGAGCATGTGGACAAATGAAGAAACTGAGACCGGGAGAAGAGAATAGGGAAGGAAACTAAAACAAATGAGAATCCAAAAGCCTGTCTCGGACCCCCACTGCCTCATCTCCTGGCATTCAAGCAGGTATCCTGGAGACGTTTTGAGTGGGAAGGATAGGGAAGGCAGCATTGGGCTGAGAGGCCAAGTCTGCAGAAACTAGTGAGGAGTCCAGAGCCCACTTACACGTCCCGCTTCAGAGACACTGGTGGGATGTGTAGGGACCCCGAACAGTGCTGGGAAGGCGCCAGGGCCGCTGGCGGGTAGAGACCGGAGCAGCGCCCTGAGCCTCCAGCCCAGGCCCAGGGCCGGGTGGCCTTACTGCCCCTACCTTCGGCTTCCCGCCCGGCAGCCCAGGGGCAGACACAATCCCCACAATTCCAGGCGGCCGCTGCGGCAACCAGCTCCCGGTACGCAGACGCGACGGCCACCGTCAGAACCCGTGAGCGCGCGGCTATTATGTCACTTGCCTCCTCACCCAATTGTCGCCTTCCAGAACAGCCGACCGGCGTCCCACTGCCTTTCCCGCACTCGAAGTTGTTAGCCCCGCCCCCTCGCTTCTGTTAAGTCCCGCCCCCTAGCGTCTACCTGAGCGAACCTCCTGGCGCTTGTTTAGCCCAGTATCCTTCCGCCGGTGTGAGATACTTGCGGGTCCAGTTTGCTTCTAAGTCAGAGAGAAATAGAACTTTGAAGTTTCATCTCTGATTTCCCAACAGCTTCTTCTTCGCGGAAAAATCATCAGAAAAAAACTAGAGGTGGCACTGCACCAGAAGTCCAGTGGTTAAGACTCAGTGCTTCCACTATAGGGGCATGGGTTCAATGCCTGGTCGAGGAGACTGCAAGCCTCATGGCCTAGACAAAAGAAAGAAAGAAAGCAGAGGGGTAGGGAGTGAAAAAAAATCAAACTGGTGTGACTCAGCTGGGATAAAGCAGTAAATGGACTTCCCTGGTGGCTCAGAGGGTAAAGAGTCTGCCTGCAATGTGGGAGACCCGACTTCGATCCCTGGGTCGGGAAGATCCCCTGATGAAGGAAATGGGAACCCACTGCAGTATTCTTGCCTGGAGAATCGCCAGGAACAGAGGAGCCTGGTAGGCTACAGTCCATAGGGTCCCAAAGAGTTGGACACGACTGAGCGACTTTACTCTTTTCAGTCTCAAACAACACACAGTCATTTTAGAAAATTCATACAGAATAGGGCACCTGCAAGTCACCTACTTTATATACTTACATATTGTGTGAATTGACAACGACCTATTATTTTAAAAATAAAAGTTACCTGCAGCTCTAATTCTGCACTACCACCGAATGTCTTATTTATATATGCCAAGTGTCGCATATACATTATATTTACTTCTCATAACTTTTTAAGATCAGAATTGTCACATACACACCCCTTTTCACAAATGGGGAAGCTATGGCTCAAAGAGGTTGAAGGACTTATTCAAAGTCATACAGTCACAAAGTGCTAGAACTGGGATTTTAAGTCTGATTTGGATGCCTGCAAAAGTCCTGTTCTCTTTCCATAGTACCTTCTTGCCTGGAAGGCTTAGTGTTAGTCGCTTAGTCCTGACTTTTTGAGACCCCATGGACTGTAGCCGCCTAAGCTCCTCTGTCCATGAAATTCTCCAGGGGATCTAGGCTTCAGTGAGTACTGCCAGTGTATTAGAAAGACTATGTAAGGCACTTCCCTGGGACTGGGTGGGAAAGGACAGGGAACAGCTCGCTTTTCCCATGGAACACTCAGGAGACCAGTGAGAGTAGCTGGACCCAGGAATAATTCTACTTTGTGTCACTGCCTAGTACCATGAAGACAGGTAATAAATGTTCAACAAATATTTATTGCATCTGGGATACATTTCAGAGTGAACATATAAATTACAATTGAGCCTGACACAAGTTATAAAAAAGATATTAATAAAGTACTACAAGAGTAAGAAGCTTAAAAATAGAATAAGCTCAAATCTCAGAATTCATACATAAATGCATGAGCCAAGAAAAGAGTCCAGCTGGACAGAGAGCAGCCAGCACTCACAGGAGCCTGGCTTCCTTCTTGGGACAGATCTAACCAGGTCAAGTATGTACTGAAGGGAAATTCCATGTCCCCCAATCTCCAAACCTTTAAAAGCCCTGTTTGAGAGCCACCTTCCCAGGGGAATTAGCTCTGAGCTCGAGCTGCTAAAATCAGTGTGCAGGGCTGGGCCTAAGCAGACTGTCTTTATTCTCATTGCCCCAAAACAAGGAGGACCACTGTAAAGGCAGAAAGTTTGAAATCCAGGGATCAGATTGGGTGGTAGGATCCTACTGTGCTCTTCTCTTTGTTTCCCTGTATTACTCTTGGAATTGAGCAGAAGTAAATTTTAAATTTCCTTTTAAATAAGTAAACAAAAACTAAAAATGCATTCTGTCCCTTAAAGCTCTGTTAGAGAGTTTCCAAGTTCCCTCTTCTGCTCCCCAGAAGAGCAACACCTCTGAAAGATAAAGGCCTGAAGAACCCTCAGGAAAAGAAAGAAAACCACAGCACCCACCCCAGGGGCCTAACTAGGCAGAGATTTATATGTTCAACCGCCTTCCTTAACAAGCAAAATGCATGAGTGGACCATTTCTCCTCTGACCAACCTTTTTCAGTCTCCCACAAGCCTGATACCTAGCTGTGTGAGAGCTTCCTGGCATCAGGAATGGCTCACTGGTCTCTCTGGGTGGCCCTAGAATGTTGAGTGTCAGGAGTTGGAGCCCTAGCTCTCAGTCTCACCCCCTATTTTCCTGCTCCCCTCCTCTCTGTGTGCCCCCCAACCCCAGCTCTCACCATACTCTTTAAATACTGCTGCTAGCAATCACTTCTGGACTCTAGACATTTTATTTACTTGAACATAAGTACATGCCAGCAATCGGCTGTGAGGATACAGCTATGACTTCCCTGGTGGCTTAGATGGTAAAGCATCTGCCTACAATGTGGGAGACCCGGATTCAATCCCTGGCTTGGGAAGATCTCCTGGAGCAGGAAATGGCAACCCACTCCAGTATTCTTGCCTGGAGAATCCCATGGACAGAGAAGCCTGATAGGCTACAGTCCATGGGGTCACAAAGAGTCGGATATGGCTGAGCGACGTCACTTTCTTTCACTTTCATACAGCTATGATACTATCCCCCTGTTCTTACCCTCAAAGAGCTCAAAGTCAGATGAGAGATTCAGAAATGTAAACAGATCAAATCAACCCAGTCCAGCAAGGGCCATAAAACAGAAATATTAACAAAGAGCTATAAGAATAAGCCCACTCTGTTCACACTGCTATCTTTCCAGATCCCTTATGTGAATAAAACTCTTTCACATTCGTCATCTTGTTTCTTTCAGACAGCCCTATGCGGCAGATGGGGCTGATTTTTATCCCCATTTTACAAATAAAAGAAAAACTCTTCTCTCTGAACTCTTCTGAGCTGTGCTGTCCAACACAGTAGCCAATAGCCATGTGTACTATTTAGATTTAAATAAATTAAAATTAAATAAAATTTAAAACTCGATTTCTTAGTCACACTGGTCACATTTCAAGTGCTCAAAAACCACATGTGGCTAATGTCTACCATATTGGACAGTGCAGATCATGAAACATTTCATCATTGCTAAAAGCGCTATTGGACAATGGTGCTTTAGCAGTCCCGAGAGCCTGAGAGGCAATGCAAGGGCAGGAGTATGAAACAGAGCGAGCTCTCTGCATTTCTGGAAAAGTAAATCAAGAGCCAACATGGAAGAAGCAAGAAGCTGATGGGGTACTTCCAAGGAGACCAAGAGGAACTAGCCATCAGAGCCAGGGTTCTCTACTTCCTGGGCTGCACTCAACTGCAGTAGATGGCACAGGCAAGGCAGAGCAAAGACCAGATGACCTCTGCCCTGAGACCTGGCACACTTGAGCCCATAAACAGCTTCCTTGGTGGCAGTCAGAAGTTTTAGATCTCTCTATCCCAGGAGACATCAAGGACCCCAGTGTCTGTGCTTTGCTCTGTCTCTGATGCATTTCTGGAAAGGAAAATTTTAAAAACAGTGTTTTCAGCCCCTGTGAAAGGCTTGTGAGGCCTCTGGATAGCAACCTCCCACCTGCTAGAAGGCTTTGGCATCTCCAGGGGGGGTTAACCAGAAAAAAGGTCAGTAAATTTAAGCTGCATTTGCTTTCAACTGAACAGGCCTCTCTGGCTCAAAGGGAAAACATGCAAAAGAAGAGACTTAGAAGATAGACAAGATTTCAAAGGGTTCTCAGCAAACAACTTCCACTGAGGTCAAAGTTAAACCCCAAGAACCCCAAGGAACACCTTCAATCACACACCTACTGAAGTACACAGACATCTGACACAAATAAACCTCCTACAGTCACTCACAAAGGCATCAAATCACAGGAACACACACACAGCTAGGGCAGACACAGCTATAGCTGCATAACAAAGCATCCACATTTATTTAACAATTTGGGCAGGGCTTGGTAGGGAAGAACAGACTCTGTTCTGTGCACTGTCCCCTGGGGGTGGCTCCACGAAGGCACGGTGCTCACTCACATGGCTGGCAGGTAGGACCTCAGCTGGGGGTGTCAGCCAAGACACTGATGAGTGGCCTCTCCCTGTAGCTGCTTGGCCTTCTCACAACTTGGTGGCTGGTTTCCAAGAATGAGCATCCCAAGAGAACCAAGCATTAAGGTGCCTGGTATTTTTATGATCTAGCCTCAGAAGTCATGTAGCATCATTTCTGCCACACTCCATTGGTTGAGGGAGTCACAGAGGTCTGTCTACATTTGAGGAGAAGGAAGGGGAGCCCACCTCTCAATGGGAGGAGGGTCACCATCATCTTGTAAAGAGAATATGTGGGATGGGATATATCATGGCAGCCACCTCTGGAGAATACAGTTGGCCACAGGCCCCATACCCTGGCACAAACACCCACACTCACGCACCCAGATTACACATCCAGATTCATAATACACACTGCACACATACATGTTTACATGTATAGATAAATTAAAACATCCTTCATTTACATATATGAACTCTGTTACATATTGATATGCACATTGCCACAGACACATTTCTCTATAATTACACAATTAGACATATCTAGTGAAACATGCAAACATATACACAAAAAGTAGCCTTGAAAGCCAATCGGAGACCCTAGGGAAACCAGACTGGTGACAGATGGAGTATAACCTAGATGTCAGCTGTCCCCTCATTCTGCTCCATTTCCCCCCCCAAGAAGCCATACTGCAAAAGCATCAGGGTGAAACGCAGGATATAGTGAAGGCATTGTAGGGTGATGGGGGAGGACATTAATACCACACACCCTGCAGCGACAACCTGACAGCCTACCTGAGCCATTCCTCCCCCACCTTCACGTACACGCCTCACCTATGTCACCTCCATGGATCGTATTTTACTATTTTCTTTCCCTTGCACAGTACCCAGTCATCTAGTTCACATCTCTATCTCCTAGATTTTCCCTCAAGCTTCCAAATTCCTCACCCACCCCTTAACCATACAGTTCAGGTTTGCCCAGGCCCATAGTAAAGGACTGATGTAAAGACAAACAGGCAGGACCGGAACTGGAACCAAATGGTCCGAAAACAGGCTACTCTTCCATCTCTCCTTCTCACTGACCACCTGTTCTCTTACTCTTGACATCTGCATCACACTGAGATGTCTAACTGGCCAAGACAGTTTAACTGTACATTCCAAATTTGGGGCAATCCCGGTTGACTGTAATAGTACATTTCAATCTCCACGGCCCACCTCTGGAAAAGCCCTAAGAATCAGGCCACTGCAGGTCCACTGTAGGGCAGGGAGCCCATGTGGACCTGCTCCTGGTCCAGTCTGTGCCTACCCCTATACAAGGGCCACGCAGGGAGCTGCAGGAGGGCTGGTGTCTGCTACAAGGGAATCCTGGGCATGGTGAGTACAGTGACTGAGCACACCAACACAGACCTGGGTCAGCAAGCCAATGATGGAAGAACACTTCCCTCCTCTGACATTGGCCCCAGTAAAGGTCTCCAAGCACCAAAGCTTTGGGAGATCACATGTGGAGAATAAGGCCTGCCATGTGGCATGTCACTGAACACTGGATCATTAAATCCAAGATCACTGTTAGCAGAGAGCCTAGATTTGGGGTTGTGGAGTAATTTAAGAATCAGATCAGATCAGATCAGTCGTTCAGTCGTGTCCGACTCTTTGCGACCCCATGAATCGCAGCACGCCAGGCCTCCCTGTCCATCACCAACTCCTGGAGTTCACTGAGACTCACGTCCATCGAGTCAGTGATGCCATCCAGCCATCTCATCCTCTGTCGTCCCCTTCTCCTCCTGCCCCCAATCCCTCCCAGCATCAGTCTTTTCCAAGAGTCAACTCTTCGCATGAGGTGGCCGAAGTACTGGAGTTTCAGCTTTAGCATCATTCCTTCCAAAGAACACCCAGGGCTGATCTCCTTCAGAATGGACTGGTTGGATCTCCTTGCAGTCCAAGGGACTCTCAAGAGTCTTCTCCAACACCACAATTCAAAAGCATCAATTCTTCGGCGCTCAGCCTTCTTCACAGTCCAACTCTCACATCCATACATGACCGCAGACTTTGAAATCAGACAGACATTTTAAGTCTTGACTGCTCCTCACTAGCTCAGCAAGTTGCTTTAAACATAACCAACATTAAAGGTGTGTTTCCTTATTTGTAAAAAGGATATAATATTAATACTCACCTCAATAATTGTTATGGAGATTAAATAGGATAATATATATAAAGCATTCAGTCTGGTGCTTAGCACAGTAACTGCTGAGTAGTTCTTAGCTATTTGTACTATTCTTTTCCATGCCTGTTGGCTACACAGACATTATGCTAGAGGCTGGGCAAAGTTAAATGACACAAATACATACTCGTGGGTACTTACAGACTCACACAGGGATCCTGCTTTATATCCTACTCATATTCTAAGTAATTATCCCACTCCCAGATGTACACACACTACACATGAATTATACATCATGCTCAGAACGTATAAGAGCTTTTGTGGAAAGGTTGGAAGAAGAGGTATTACTCAGGCAGACAAATCCTCCCTCCAGTCAAAAATGAGACACACAAAAAATGAAAGGTATGACAATGCCTCTGGGACAGAGGGTTTCAAGGGGGCTCTTCCACGGAAAAGGATACTGCATTTTCTGAGTTGGGTAAGAGTGACAAGTTGAATGTGGTTTCTCTCAGCAGTGTTTTTATTACTCCATATGTTGGAGCACACAACGGGCCAGCTCAGGTGACAAGGGGCTGGTCACATGCAACTAATCATTCTTATATGTTTACCTAGTGTGGATTCTCATTTCCCAATGGCCTCTGCAGAGACGCCCAGGGTGGGAGGAATTGGCACCAAGATCATTATGGAATTATGAGACCCACCATTAGAGCCACTATGGAGAAATAAATCTTCCCTGGCTAGAATTTCACTACATGGCCATGGTGCACCCTTCTAATGTCTGTTCCTCAGGAACTGAGCTGAGGAGTGGGGTAAGGTTGAGGGGTCCTTCCCCATCTCCTGGAGATCTAGGGGTTCTGGCCTTGTCCACTCCTCATCCTAAGGAACAATGACAATAATGACAACCTAAAGTTAAACAGAACTTTACAGTGTATAACACTTTCTCAGATTCACTATACCATTTAATTCTCACAGGAATCCTGTGAGATATAGGATACATTGTCCCTCATTAACCAAAAAGGAAACTCAAGTTCAAACACTCTGAGAAATACGACACAGTAGAGAAGAACCAAGGTAGTCCCAAAATGGAACATATGGAAAGGAGTGCTTCTAAGAGTTCAATTAGACCTCAGCCTTGATCAAGCTGCAAATCTAATATTTTTTTATTACAAATCACTTAGATTTTATCTACCAGAGTATATCCATTAGTTAACAAACTTATTGAGTTCATATGCCAGGTGGTGTGCTAAGGGTTAGCTGACTTAGTCCTCAAGTTAATTAAGGAAAGTCTCAACGTTTTTGCATTCCTGTCATTCAGAGTTGGGTTATATCTCCCCTCCCTTTGCATCTGGCTTGGCCTTTGACTGCTTTGACCAATGGGGCATAGAAAAGGTGACACTCTCCAATTATAAGCCCTCTTTGAGAGTTTCCATTTTGGTTTTTTGGATATCTAAGCCACTCTTATTAAAGTCCAATCACCCTGAGGGATAGATAGTGTGGACAGGGGCCCAGCTGAACCCAGGCTTCCAGCCATCTTATCAAGGTACCAGATGTATGAATGAAGCCTTCTTGGACCCCTTCGACCAGACTAGCTTCTAGCTGAGTGCCACTGAGCAGTGCCAGTTAATATCACATGGAAGAATCATCCAACCAAATCTCTCCTGAAGTCCTGATGCATAAAATCATTAGATGTAACACAATGCGTGTTTTGGCAAACCTTTTCTATAAAGGGCCAGATAGTAAGTACTTTAGGCTTTGTGGGCCATGTACCATCTCTGTCACATATTATTCTTTTTGGGGGGTTTCTTTTATAACCCTTAAAATTGTGGAAGAAAAATTCTTAGTTTTTCAGTTATACAAAAACAGGTGGTAGGCTAGATCTGGCACCAGGGTCCTACTAAGGCAGCCTCTGTTATAGGCCACTAAGGTTCAGAGTAGTTTGTTACTTAGAAATAGCTAACTAGAACAGTCCATTTCTTCATGAAGCTAAAAGACTTCAAGGAAAACAACATAAAACAAAAAAAAAAACAGTTACTAATTAATCAAATTGCTACACATGCTCCAGGTGCCGTGGGACTAACATCACTGATCAGTTCAGTTGAATTCAGTCACTCAGTCGTGTCTGACTCTTTGCAACCCCATGAACCGCAGCACGCCAGGCCTCCCTGTACATCACCAACTCCCGGAGTTCACCCAAACTCATGTCCATTGAGTCAGATGCCATCCAACCATCTCATCCTCTGTCGTCCCCTTCTCCTTCTGCCCTCAATCTTTCCCAACATCAGAGTCTTTTCAATGAGTCAGCCCTTCGCATCAGGTGGCCAAAGTATGGGAGTTTCAGCTTCAACATCAGTCCTTCCAATGAACACCCAGGACTGATCTCCTTTAGGATGGATTGGTTGGATCTCCTTCCAGTCCAAGGGACTCTCAAGAGTCTTCTCCAGCACCACAGTTCAAAAGCATCAATGGCTCCCCACAAAAGCAACATTTATACTGAGACTTGAAAGATGACTAGAAGTTTGCAGGTGAAAAGAAACAAAGGAGAATATACTGGGCCCACCATTTTGGATCAGTGTGGGACTATCTTGAGGGCAGTGCTAGTTTCAGAGCCCTCTCTTGGATTGACCAACAACTTCTTCCTCCATCCAATCTTCTTCTTCCTCCTTTCTTTCATAAATATTGTTCCCTAATAAACATCTGGAACCCTGAACTCTATCTCAGTTCCTTTCTCTGGATAACCCAACCCATGACACTTGCGAAAACAAAAAGGGAATTTATTGACTCATGTAAGTGGAGAGTCCACAAGTATACTCCTGAGTTTCAACAGAGGTAGACTGAGAGCTCCAACTAGGGTGACCAATGTGGAACAAAGGATTTTCAGTCCTAAAACCAGGAAAATCACACACAGACTCCAATGTATAACCAGCTCTTAAGGACTTCTCTGATAGTCTAGTGGTTTAAGAATCCACCTGCAAGGAGATCAAACCAGTCAATCCTAAAGAAAATCAGTCCTGAGTATTCATTGGAAGGATTGATGCTAAAGCTGAAGCTCTAATACTTTGGCCACCTGATGCGAAGAACTGACTCATTGGAAAAGACCCTGAGGCTGGGAAGGTTTGAAGGCAGGAGGAGAAGGGGACAACAGAGAATGAGATGGTTGGATGGCATCACCAACACAATGGACATGAGTTTGAGCAAGCTCCGGGAGTTGGTGATGGACAGGGAAGCCTGGTGTGCTGCAGTCCATGGGGTCGCAAAGAGTCAGACACAACTGAGTTACTGAATTGAACTGAATGTTGTACAGTTATCACCATTATCTAATTCCAAAACATCTTCAGTACCTCAAAGAGAAACCCCACACACATTAGCGATCATTCCCCATTCTCCCTCCCTCCAATCTCTGGCAATCATGAATGTACTTTTGATCTCTATAGATTTACCTATTCTGGATATTTCATATAAATGTAATCATATAATATATGGCCTGTCTTCTTTCACTTTGCACAGTGTTTTCAAGTCTCATCCACATTGTAGCATGAACTAGTGCTTCATTCCTTTTTGTGGCTGAATAATATTATCTTTATAGGAATATACCAACATTTTGTTTATCCACTCATCAGATGATGGACATCTGGGTTGTTTCCATCTTTTTATTGTTATGAATAATGCTGCTATGAACATTCACATACAAGTTTTTATTTGAAGACCTGTTTTCAATTCTCTTAGGTCTATACCTAGGAGTATAATTGCTGAGTCATGTGGTAACTATCCACATCCCCATTTTTAATCAATCACTGTGGCCTGGTCATAGCAAATACTCTCTTCCAACAACACAAGAGAAGACTCTACACATGGACATCACCAAATGGTCAACACTGAAATCAGACTGATTATATTCTTTGCAGCCAAAGATGGAGAAGCTCTATACAGTCAGCAAAAACAATACTGGGAGCTGACTGTGGCTCAGATCATGAACTCCTTATTGCCAAATTCAGACTTTGAAAGTAAGGACAGTAAGGGAAACCACTAGACCATTCAGGTATGGCCTAAATCAAATCTCTTACAATTATACAGTGGAAGTGAGAAATAGATTTAAGGGACTAGATCTAATAGACAGAGTGCCTGATGAACTATAGACGGAGGTTCATGACATTGTACAAGAGCCAGGGATCAAGACCTTCCCCAAGAAAAAGAAATGCAAAAAAGCAATAGGCCTATCCGAGAAGGCCTTACAAATAGCTGTGAAAAGAAGAGAAGAGAAAAGCAAAGGAGAAAAGGAAATATATATCCATTTGAATGGAGAGTTCCGAAGAATAGAAAAGAGAGATAAGAAAGCCTTCCTCACCGATCAGTGCAAAGAAATAGAGGAAAATAGAATGGGAAAGACTAGAGCTCTCCTCAAGAAAATTAGAGATACCAAGGGAACATTTCATGCAAAGATGGGCTCAATGAAGGACAGAAATGGTATGGACCTAATAGAAGCAGAAGATATTAAGAAGAGATGGCAAAAATACACAAAAGAACTGTACAAAAAGATCTTCACAACCCAGATAATCACGATGGTGTGATCACTCACCTAGAGCCAGACATCCTGGAATGTGAAGTCAAGTGGGCCTTAGGAAGCATCACTATGAACAAAGCTAGTGGAGGTGATGGAATTCCAGTGGAGCTATTTCACATCCTAAAAGATGATGCTGTGAAAGTGCTGCACTCAATATGCCAACACATTTGGAAAACTCAGCAGTGGCCACAGGACTGGAAAAGGTCAGTTTTCATTCCAATCTCAAGAAAGGCAATGCCAAAGAATGCCCAAACTACTGCACAATTGCACTCATTTCACATGCTAGTAAAGTAATGCTTAAAATTCTCCAAGCCAGGCTTCAACAGTACATGAACCATGAACTTTCAGATGTTGAAGCTGGATTTAGAAAAGGCAGAGGAACCAGAGATCAAATTGCCAACATCTTTTGGATCATCGAAAAAGCAAGACAGTTCCAGAAAAACATCTATTTCTGCTTTATTGACTATGCCAAAGCCTTTGACTGTGTGGATCACAATAAACTGAAAAATTCTGAAAGAGATGGGAATACCAATCACCTGACCTGCCTCTTGAGAAATATGTACGCAGGTCAGGAAGCAACAGTTTGAACTGGACATGGAATAACAGATTGGTTCCATATAAGAAAAGGAGTATGTCAAGGCTATATATTGTCACCCTGCTTATTTAACTTATATGCAGAGTACATCATGAGAAACGCTGGACTGGATGAAACACAAGCTGGAATTAAGATTGTGGGAGAAATATCAATAACCTCAGATATGCAGATGACACCATCCTTATGGCAGAAAGCAAAGAAGAACTAAAGAGCCTCTTGATGAAAGTGAAAGAGGAGAGTGAAAAAGTTGGCTTAAAGCTCAACATTCAGAAAATGAAGATCATGGCATCTGGTCCCATCACTTCATGGCAAATAGATGGGGAAACAGGGGAAACAGTAGCAGACTTTATTTTGGTGGGCTCCAAAATCACTGCAGATGGTGACTGCAGCCATGAAATTAAAAGACGCTTACTCCTTGGAAGAAAAGTTATGACCAACCAGGATAGCATATTAAAAAGCAGAGACATTACTTTGCCAACAAAGGGCCATCTAGTTAAAGCTATGGTTTTTTCAGTAGTTATGCATGGATGTGAGAGTTGGACCATAAAGAAAGCTGAGCGCCAAAGAATCGATGCTTCTGAACTGTGGTGTTGAAGAAGACTCTTAAGAGTCCCTTGGACTGCAAGAAGATCCAACCAGTCCATCCTAAAGGAAATCAGTCCTGAATATTCATTGGAAGGACTGATGTTGAAGCTGAAACTCCAATACTTTGGCCACCTCATGCAAACAACTGACTCATTGGAAAAGACCCTGATACTGGGAAAGATTGAAGGTGGGAGGAGAAGGGGACGACAGAGGATGAGATGATTGGATAGCATCACTGATGCAATGGACATGAGTTTGAGCAAGCTCCAGGAGTTGGTGATGGACAGGGAAGCCTGGTGTGCTTCAGTCCACAGGGTCGCAAAGAGTTGGACATGACTGAGCAACTGACCTGGACTGTGGCCTAGAGAATGGAATGGTCTGATTGGTTTAAACCTGTGTCACGGGCTCTAATCCTGGTGCTGAGGTTGGAGTCAGCTTCACTAGAACAGCATGGACTGAAGAGAGAATGATGTTTCACCAGAAGGAAATGTGGAACAGCTAGCAGATGGAGGTGAATGGGCTCTAGGCAGCAAGTCTACAGATGACCCCTGTACATAACTACTTTTTGTAAAACTTACTATGAACCAGGCACTGTGCTAAGTACATGCATTATCTCATTTATCCCTGATAGCAGCTTCATGAGGGCTCTACTATTATTCTTCTTTCACAGATGAGGAAACAGTCTCAGAAAAGTCAAGTAAGTTGCCCAAGTTTGGATATCTGGGAGGTGGAAATTTGAACCCAGGTCTGATTGCAAAGCAAAGTGTCAGAGGAAAAAAAAAGGTTTTTCGTTATTTTAAAATGCATCTACTCAAGACTCTTTTACTTCATTTGCCCATTTATATAATCATTGTAGAAGAGTCTGTGTAACCAAAAATTTCCTTATACATCAAGAACAAGGAAGAACAGGTTTTATAATGAAAAAAAATCACAGTTGACAATTTTTTCCTTTAGATTTCCAAGTAAGCTTCTAATTTAGTCAGATACTGCATCATTGGCATTGAAATTAAGCAGTTATATTTCTCAGAAAGGCCCCATGCTTCTTGTAACCAACCATCTTTTTCAAATTGGTCTAGCAGAAATTCAGCTAAATTTTTCTTGTCGTGAGATTAGGAAATGCAGAACTCCACATCATGCTCTTAATCTCTTTCAGACATGATTTATAAGAGTTCTTATCACAGGCTGTTCTGCCATCCTCATGGTGAGGACCTGTGGCCAGGGATCTCTGACTCCGTACTTTCTGCTCCAGTAGACCAGAGCTGGAACAGTGTGAGATGGGTGGGACAGAAGATGTGAGCTAGCTAAAGAGTTAAAGGAATATAAGGAGCTGCATTTCATTGCTCCCACTGCTGCTGCTGCTACTGCTGCTAAGTCACTTCAGTCGTGTCCGACTCTGTGAGACCCCATAGACGGTAGCCCACCAGGCTCCCCCGTCCCTGGGATTCTCCAGGCAAGAACACTGGAGTAGGTTGCCATTTCCTTCTCCAACGCATGAAAGTGAAAAGTGAAAGTGAAGTCGCTCAGTCTTGTCCAACTCTTAGTGACCCCATGGACTGCAGCCCACCAGGCTCCTCCATCCATGAGATTTTCCAGGCAAGAGTACTGGAGTAGGGTGCCATTGCCTTCTCCACATTGCTCCCACAACCACTGCCAAATCCAAAAGGCCAGTCTTTGGAATAGCAAGGCAGAAAAACTTCATATTAAGCTGCAAATTGTATTAAGCTTCATTCTAAATTTCAGGCTTACAGCACCACACTGACATCTTAAGAGACCTCTTCCCACCACTTCCTCCTCCCAAGTACACACACATCCTCACCAAAGCAACTTGCATCCTAAGCCCTTGAAAGATTTACTGCCAATACCACAGACAAATTAGTGAATGCCTGGGCAGTTGTTTCCAAAGACAGGATGCTCATTTGCATGAGGAGTTGCATGTCATTTGCATTATATTTGCAAGTAATTTGCATATCACGTCTGCCCTGTCAAAATGCACATAAATCCTTTATACTTTTGCTTTTTTATTTTCTAAAAAGGACTACGCCTCCACATCCTGCCCAGACTGTCTGGTAAAATTACAAGTTGAGTATTCCTAGCTTGATTGTGAAAAGCCTCACATGCCATGCTAAGGAGATCTCAAACTTAGTGAATCCCCAAGGATATCAGAAACCAGTTTGACATGCTTCATTCATTCATTTATTCACAACAAATTGTTACTGAACACCTATGATGTACCAGACACTGCAGTGGGTGTTGGCGATATATCTATGAACAATGAGATAAAAATAATTACAACATTAAAAGTTAAATACTGTCATTTCAGAAGACCACTTGGCATGAACCCAATCAATAAGTGCAAACAAACAGTGAAATCTCCAAGTGCTTGGTTGAAAGGTCATCTGGGTATTACAGCCTATGCTTACATTTTTTAATTAATTCTGAAATTAAATAATAAATTTCTTAAAGGGTACTGAAGACCCCAGAGAATACATCCCTAGTGATCCATGAATCCCAGATTTGAGACACATTGATTGGAGAATCATTAATAGATTTAAACAAGGAAATGACCTGGGTTTGTGTCTTAGATCATTCTGGCAACTACATGGTGGATGAGGGGGCTAGAAGCAGTTTCAGGTCAGAGGCTAAAAGATCAGTGAGACACTTCAATAGCCTGAGTGTGACTCAGATGTGGTACTGTCCATACTGTAAGCCTCATGAACCCTGGATCCCTCAATGGCATCTGTCTGAAATCAAGTCACACCACTTACATCATGGCTTCAGAAGTTTTACATAAAAATTCATGGAGTCTCAAAAAGGGGTCATAACATACATCATTCACTTGAAAAGTCAGCCCTAGACGTGTATATCCAAATTCTCATAGGTAGCCATACCATAAGTGGAAGATTCTTCTCAACTCTTCCATCACCCAGCTCTCAACTGACTCTAGTGTCTGTCTCCATCTTTTAGACTCTGGGACTCCAGATACATCATGCTTTAATTTTGTGGAGCAATGCAACTTCTATCTCAAAATGGAGTGTTTGAAAACAAAGGGCCCTTCAGTTTTAGAACCTATGCTATGGAAGATAATGCTGCTGCTGCTGCTGCTGCTAAGTTGCTTCAGTCATGTCCGACTCTATGTGACCCCATAGACGGCAGCCCACCAGGCTCCCCCATCCCTGGGATTCTCCACGCAAGAACACTGGAGTTGGTTGCCATTTCCTTCTCCAATGCATGAAACTGAAAAGTTAAAGTGAAGTCGCTCAGTCGTATCCAACTAATAAATAAATTAGAAACGAAAATCTGCCCTTAAGAAAAATCTAGTAATATCACAAGCACGGAAATTGAAACTTTCATCAGAAATCTTCCAGCAAACAAACGCTCAGGACCAGACGGCTTCACAGCTGAATTCTACCAAAAATTTAAAGAAGAGCTAACACCTATCCTACTCAAACTCTTTCAGAAAATTGCAGAGGAAGGTAAACTTCCAAACTCATTCTATGAGGCCACCATCACCCTAATACCAAAACCAGAGAAAGATGACATAAAAAAAGAAAACTACAGGCCAATATAACTGATGAACATAGATGAAAAAATCCTTAACAAAATTCTAGCAAACAGAATCCAACAACATATTTAAAAGATCATACATCATAACCAAGTGGGTTTTATCCCAGGGATGCAAGGATTCTTTGATATCCACAAATCAATCAATGTGATACACCACATTAACAAATTGAAAGATAAAAACCATATCATTATCTCAATAGATGCAGAGAAAGCCTTTGACAAAATTCAACATTCATTTATGATAAAAACCCTCCAGAAAGCAGGAATAAGAAGGAACATACCTCAACATAATAAAAGCCATTTATGATAAACCCACACCAAACATTATCCTCAAAGGTGAAAAATTGAAAGCATTTCCCCTAAAGTCAGGAACAAGACAAGGATGCCCACTCTCACCACTACTATTCAACATAGTCTTGGAAGTTTTAGCCATAGAAATCAGAGAAGAAAAAGAAATAAAAGGAATCTAGATTGGAAAAGAAGTAAAACTCTGTTTGCAGGTGACATGATCCTCTACATAGAAAACCCTAAAGACTCCACCAGAAAATTACTAGAGCTAATCAATGAATATAGTAAAGTTTCAGGATATAAAATTAACACACAAAAATCCCTTGCATTCCTATACACTAACAATGAGAAAACAGAAAGGGAAATTAAGGAAGCAAGTCCATTCACATTACGACAAAAAGAATAAAATACTTAGGAATAAACCTACCTACAGAAACAAAAGACCTATATACAGAAAACTATAAAACACTGATGAAAGAAATCCAAGAGGACACAAATAGATGGAGAAATATACCATGTTCATGGATCGGAAGAATCAATATAGTGAAAATGAGTATATTACCCAAAGCAATCTCTAGATTCAGTGCAATCCCTATCAAGTTACCAATGGTATTTTTCACAGACCTAGAACAAATAATTTCACAATTTGTATGGAAATACAAAAAACCTCGAATAGCCAAAGCAATCTTGAGAAAGAAGAATGGAACTGGAGGAATCAACCTGCCAGACTTCAGGCTATACTACAAAGCCACAGTCATCAAGACAGTATGGTACTGGCACAAAGACAGAAATATATATCAGTGGAACAAAATAAAAAGCCCAGAGATAAATCCATGCACCTATGGACACTTTATCTTTGACAAAGGAGGCAAGAATATACAATGGAGAAAAGAAAATCTCTTTAATAAGTGGTGCTGGGAAACCTGGTCAACCACTTGTAAAAGAATGAAACTAGAACACTTTCTAACACCATACACAATAATAAACTCAAAATGGATTAAAGATCTAAACATAAGACCAGAAACTATAAAACTCCTAGAGGAGAACATAGGCAAAACACTCTCCGACATAAATCACAGTAGGATCCTCTATGACCCACCTCCCAGAGTAATGGAAATAAAAGTAAAAATAAACAAAATAAACAAATAAACAAAAAGTAAAACTAAACAACGAAGGAAACTATAAGCAAGGTGAAAAGACAGCCTTCAAAATGGGAGAAAATAATAGCAAATGAAGCAACTGACAAAGAATTAATCTCAAAAATATACAAGCAGCTCCTGCAGCTCAATTCCAGAAAAATACATGACCCAATCAAAAAATGGGCCAAAGAACTAAACAGACATTTCTCCAAAGAAGACATACAGATGACTAACAAACACATGAAAAGATGCTCAACATCACTCATTATCAGAGAAATGCAAATCAAAACCACAATGAGGTACCATCTCATGCCAGTCAGAATGGCTGCTATCAAAAAGTCTACAAACAATAAGTGCTGGAGAGGGTGCAGAGAAAAGGGAATCCTCTTACACTGTTGGTGGGAATGCAAACTAGTACAGCCACTATGGAGAACAGTGTGGAGATTCCTTAAAAAAATGGAAATAGAACTGCCATACAACCCAGCAATCCCACTGCTGGGCATACACACCGAGGAAACCAGAATTGAAAGAGACATGTGTACCCCAATGTTCACTGCAGCACTGTTTATAATAGCCAGGACATGGAAGCAACCTAGATGTCCATCAGCAGATGAATGGATAAGAAAGCTGTGGTACATATACATGATGGAATGTTACTCAGCCATTAAAAAGAATGCATTTGAATCAGTTCTAATGAGTGGATGAAATTGGAGCCTACTATACAGTGTGAAGTAAGTCAGAAAGAAAAACACCAATACAGTATATTAATGCATATGTATGGAATTTAGAAAGATGATAAGAAAGGCTTCCTCAGCGATCAATGCAAAGAAATAGAGGAAAACAACAGAATGGGAAAGACTAGAGATCTCTTCAAGAAAATTAGAGATACCAAGGGAACATTTCATGCAAAGATGAGCTCAATAAAGGACAGAAATGATATGGACCTAACAGAAGCAGAAGATATTAAGAAAAGGTGGCAAGAATACACAGAAGAACTGTACAAAAAAGATCTTCACGATCCAGATAATCACGATGGTGTGATCACTCACCTAGAGCCAGACATCCTGGAATGTGAAGTCAAGTGGGCCTTAGAAAGCATCACTACAAACAAAGCTAGTGGAGGTGATTGAATTCCAGTGGAGCTATTCCAAATCCTGAAAGATGATGCTGTGAAAGTGCTGCACTCAATATGCCAGCAAATTTGGAAAACTCAGCAGGGGCCACAGGACTGGAAAAGGTCAGTTTTCATTCCAATCCAAAGAAAGGCAATGCCAAAGAATGCTCAAACTACTGCACAATTGCACTCATCTCACACGCTAGTAAAGTAATGCTCAAAATTCTCCAAGCCAGGCTTTAGCAATACGTGAACCGTGAACTTCCTGATGTTCAAGCTGGTTTTAGAAAAGGCAGAGGAACCAGAGATCAAATTGCCAACATCCTCTGGATCATTGACAAAGCAAGAGAGTTCCAGAAAAACATCTATTTCTGCTTTATTGACTATGCCAAAGCCTTTGACTGTGTGGATCACAATAAACTGTGGAAAATTCTGAAAGAGATGGGAATACCAGACCACCTGACCTGCCTCTTGAGAAATCTGTATGCAGGTCAGGAAGCAACAGTTAGAACTGGACATGGAACAACAGACTGGTTCCATATAAGAAAAGGAGTACGTCAAGGCTGTATATTGTCACCCTGCTTATTTAACTTCTATGCAGAGTACATCATGAGAAACGCTGGACTGGAAGAAACATAAGCTGGAATCAAGATTGCCGGGAGAAATATCAATAACCTCAGATATGCAGATGACACCACCCTTATGGCAGAAAGTGAAGAGGAACTAAAAAGCCTCCTGATAAAAGTCAAAGAGAAGAGTGAAAAAGTTGGCTTAAAGCTCAACATCCAGAATACGAAGATCATGGCATCCAGCCCCATCACTTCATGGGAAATAGATGGGAAACAGTGGAAACAGTGTCAGACTTTATTTTTGGGGGCTCCAAAATCACTGCAGATGGTGACTGCAGCCATGAAATTAAAAGACGCTTACTCTCTGGAAGGAAACTTATGCTATCCAACCTAGATAACATATTCAAAAGCAGAGACGTTACTTTGCCAACAAAGGTCCGGCTAGTCAAGGCTATGGTTTTTCCTGTGGTCATGTATGGATGTGAGAGTTGAACTGTGAAGAAGGCTGAGTGCCGAAGAATTGATGCCTTTGAACTGTGGTGTTGGAGAATACCCTTGAGAGTCCCTTGGACTGCAAGGATATCCAACCAGTCCATTCTGAAAGAGATCAGCCCTGGGATTTCCTTGGAAGGAATGATGCTAAAGGTGAAACTCCAGTACTTTGGCCACCTCATGCGAAGAGTTGACTCAATGGAAAAGACTCTGATGCTGGGAGGGATTGGGGGCAGGAGGAGAAGGGGACGACAGAGGATGAGATGGCTGGATGGCATCACTGACTCGATGGACATGAATCTGAGTGAACTCTGGGAGTTGGTGATGGACAGGGAGGCTTGGCATGCTGCAATTCATGGGGTCGCAAAGAGTCGGACACGACTGAGCGACTGAACTGAACTGAACTGAGAAAGATGATAACGATGACCCTATATGCAAGACAGCAAAAGAGACACAGACGTAAAGAACAGTCTTTTAGACTCTGTGGGAGAAGGCGAGGGTGGGATGATTTCAGAGGGTACCATTGAAACATGTATATTATCATATGTGAAACAGATTGCCAGTCCAGGTTTGATGTATGAGGCAGGGTGCTCAGGTCTGGTGCACTGGGATGACCCTGGGGGATGAGAGGGAATGGGAGGTGGGAGGGGGGTTCTGGAGGGGAAACACATGTGTGCCCATGCCTGATTCATGTCGATGTTTGGCAAAAATCACTACAATATTGTAAAATAATTAGGCTCAAATTAAAATAAATAAATTAATTTTTTAAAGAAAAATCTAGTAAGAACCTTATCAAGAGCAATAGCTCTGTAATAGATAGAAGAGACAGAGAGCAGAAGGCCAATCAGGACTATAGGGAGGAAAGGAAGCCCGGGAAAGTGAAAGGGAAAGTTGCTCAGTCATATCTGACTCTTTGTGACCCCCAAGGCCTATACAGTCCATGGAATTCTCCAGGCCAGAATACTGGAGTGGGTAGCCTTTCCCTTCTCCAGGGGATCCTCTCAACCCAGGGATCGAACCTAGGTCTCCCGCATTGCAGGGGGTTTCTTTACCAGCTGAGCCACAAGGGAAGACCACCCTGGGTTTTTAATCAGACCCTGTTTAGATATATCTGAGCTTCTAAATCAAACAATCCACCCTAACCATGTGACCAAGACCTAAAGAGAGCTGTTTGTGGCCTACCTGTTGAATCTTTGTACTTTACACAGAGTAGGGACTTACCTGGCAATCCAGTGGTTAAGACTCCATGCTGCTAATGCAGGGGGCTCAGGTTTGATCTTTGGTCGGGGAACTAAGATCCCACATGCCCTAAAGCTCAGCCAAAAAAAAAAAGAAACAATCTAGTGTAATGCCAACCAAAAACAGGAGAAAGGTAACGGACAGGAGCCCAAGAAGAAGCATAGCAGAAAACAAAAGAAAGAGGGAGCCAGCAATGTAGAACATAACAGAGAGGTCAAGTATAAAGAAAACCGGAGAAAAGTCATTGGATCTAGCAATTAAGGTGACCAAAGGAGCACTTTTGTGGAAGACACTGTCAATTACTCACCTCAAAGCTATTTTCCCATCCTTCTTCCTTACTGACAAGGACTATCTCCCACTATGCTGCTGCTGCTAAGTCGCGTCAGCCGTGTCCGACTCTGTGCGACCCCATAGATGGCAGCCCACCAGGCTCCTCTGTCCCTGGGATTCTCCAGGCAAGAACACTGGAGTGGGTTGCCATTTCCTTCTCCAATGCATGAAAGTGAAAAGTGAAAGTGAAGTCGCTCAGGCGTGTCCGACTCTTAGCGACCCCATGGACTGTAGCCTACCAGGCTCCTCTGTCCATGGGATTTCCCAGGCAAGAGTACTGGAGTGCGGTGCCATTGCCTTTTCCATCTCCCACTATAGGGGCTCAAAAAATACTGGATAACTTCTCAGTACATCTTCCTCCACTCCTTTAAACCTAAGGATAGGCAAGTGACCTAGTTCTGGGCACTTGGACTTGAGAATGAGCCTTGAAGCTTATGGAAAAGATTAGCCTTTTCAATACAATAGATATCTTCAATTCCTTCCTTTCCTACTTTGAAAGTTGTATGTGAGCTCATGTTGTTCAGTGCTGTGGCTGCCATCTTAGGACTATGAGAGGCCAAGCCCAAGAATGGGACAAACACCCTGAGGAAGGCACATGAAAAAAGTCTGGATATTTTTTCTTTTTTTTTCAGGAGGTGGCGGGGCTGACGAACCAGGTGCCACAGCAGTGAAAACACCGAATCCTAACCACTGGGCAACCACAGAACTTTCCAAGGCTTGGATCCTTCATGACATTATTGAGTGGCTAAGTTATCCAAACCTAAAGCTACTTATCTCTGGATTTCTTGTTATGTGAGATAATCAATGTTCTTACTGCTTAAACCACCGTTAGTCAACTATTTCATTATTTACAATCGTGATATATTGTGAATACGGCAGCCAGAATTACATTTACTGAGGAAGGAATGGAAAACAAGAAACTAAAGATTCCTAGTGTTGTCCAGTGGTTTCCAAATGCCAATTAATGAACTGGCTGCATTAAAATTACAGAAGGAGATTTCTAAAAATACAGTTTTTCTGTCCTTTATTCCTGGAATGCTCTGATTCAGTAAATTCAGCACAGAGCTCAGGGTTCTTGCTTTTTGATAAAAGCCCCAACTGGTATACCATTTTGGAAAGTTGTTGGCACTTTTTTATAAAGTTAAACACACACATATATACATATCTTATAACCTACAATTCCACTCCTACATATTTACCTAGGAAAAAGAAAAATATATGTCCACAAAAAGATGTGTATGAGAATATCCACAGTGACCTTATTCATAATAGCTGAAACTGGAAACAAGCCCAAATACCCATAGCAAGAGAATGAAAGGGATCAAGGGCTGGGGATGATTACAAAGATAACCAAGGGACATTGGAGGCCTGACCACAACTGAAAACCAGACACTGGAGCCAATGAGCACGGTTCTGTGGTTTTCTCTAGTAGCCTGGAGGCAGGAGCAGAAAAAAATGAATGTTGTCTAAGTTATATGTGGAAATTAAAATGGTAGGGGCAAAATGGCAGGAGGCAAAGGAAGTAGAGGCAGTGGTGAGAATGTAGGAAAAGTGACTCATCATTTTGACCTTAGAGCTCAAAAAATGTGGTTTTTTTGCCACACTTTGCTGCTTATAGGAACTTAGTTCCTCAAGCAGGGATTGAACCCACACCCTTGACAATCAAAGTGTGAGTCCTAACTACTGGACCACCAGAGAATTCCCTGTATGAAACTGCTTATGAAACACCCCTGTCCAGGCTTCCCTTATTCTGTCCCCTGTAGCTCTGCCCTCCGTGCATTTCCTGCCTCTTCTTCCTTGGAATCCAAAGCAGGAAAAGCAGACAACCCATTTTGCACACTGGGATTGAGGCTTAGAGGAGAGAAAGTAGGAAAGGTCAATGTCAGTGTTGAGGAAAGTCAAGCAAAAGCTGAGGACAAGGCAGAGATGCCCCTGAGATGTTCAATCTACTGGGGTACCCCAGAAAGGGCAGAGGCAAATCTGGAGTTTGTGTGGCAGCCAAGGAGGTTGACCCTGCTCTCAGAGGGTCTGAGGAGCTGTCATCTATGAGATAACTGGTAGCCTGAAAAATTAATTGACCTGCTCCAGACAGGAGATAAAAGGAAAATTCTGTCCAAGCAGGTGTCACACTAATTTGGCAGAAGGCTGGGTGCTGATTTGCATATGTCAACATCCTCTTCCCATCTTTCCTCTCCCTCAGTCAGGCTGGTTTCAAGCTGCTCCCTGGGGAAGAGCATCAGATAAGTGCAGCCTTGCATGGATGAAAATGAGGCTTTCTAAGGAGTCCTGGGAAGGAGTGGAGACGTGGAGACGGCTGTAACCTTAGAGCTCTAACTGCCCTTCCTCTTTCTTCTTGCAAGATCAGTGGAAGGAAAGGGAAAAGAAACCAACACGATCAAAGGTTTACTTTGTATTCAGCCCTATGCTGAAGGCATTTAACCTCATCTTCCTAACAACCCTGCAAGTCCAAGATCATACCTAAGTAAGGAAAGAGGAGTTTGAGTTTGGGGGAGAGGAAGCATCATATAGTTAGTGAGGGGTCATGCTGGGATCCCAGTGCAGGTCAGTCTGACTCAAACTCTGAACTGTTTCAATTATAATGAGCTGAGTGGTGTTTTCTGAGTGTGTCAAAGGTCAATTGACCCTGTACCCAGCTTAGACACTTAACTGTAGAACACTGACTTGCAGGAGAGGGCTCAATTTCCATAATTCCCAGGGCACCTAGTGACACACACACGATAATGACTGACTGTCACCCATCAACAATATCAGCAAAATAACAATGAGAACCCCCACTTCTTGATATTTAAGTACTAAGCATTATTTTAAGTGCTTTATAGGTATTATCTAATATTTATCTTCACAATAAACCTATGATGCAACCAATGATTATCCTTTCAAGTACCCACGGAACACCTAAAAAACTGATCACATACTAGACAGAAGAGCACATCTCTTCAGATATTTTAAAAAATCAATAAACTACTTTCTTTAATAAGAATAGAACTTAACAACAAAAAGATAATAAGGATCCCATGCATTTGGAAATGCTACTAGACTCGTGGTACAAAAAATAAATCAAAATAAAGATATTTAGAAATTAAAATTAGCTGCGGGAGGTAGATAAAGTAATACTTAAAGGGAAATGTGTGGATTTATAAAAACCTGGAAAAAAGCATCCAACTCAAGAAATTAAAAAAGAACAGACTAATCCAAAAGAGAGTAGGAAGAAGAAATCACAAGACAAAGTCAAATCTTAATGAATTAGAAAACAAAGGCACTATAGAGGATCAAGAAAACCTTTTGATAAACTCAATCCAGAAAAAGACAGGCATAAATAAACAATATGAAAAATTTTTGAAGGGGACATACCAGCAGATACAGTAGAAAATTTTAAGTCATAACTGAATTCTGTAAAGAACTTTTAGGTCAATAACTTTTAAATTTTTAATGAGATGAATAATTTCCCTTAACATGGAGAAACAATCCTATAATGGAGATATTATATTTCCTTTCAACAAATAAGGAAACTGAGGAACAGAGAGGAAATTATTCAAATTCCTCATACTAGTAAGAGAGAGAGTCTGGATTTGAAGGCCCAGGCAATGGACCTCTAATTCACCCTTCTTCCCTCCCACATTTACTGAGCACCTGCCATTGTGCTAGGGATTACAGGAATAAAAGACAAAGTTCTCAGAATTCCCTGGTGGTCTAGTGGTTAGGACTCTGTGCTTTCAGGCAGAGCATCTGGGTTTGATCCCTGGCTAGGGAGCTAAGATTCCATTCCAGGCAGGGTGGACTAGTATCAGCAAAGGATGGAACAGGGAAGCACCATGATCCCTGGTGGGAACTAACTGCTGTTTGGTATTTCAGAGGCATACAAATCAGTGCAAGGCAGAGAATGGCAGAGGAGAGGCTAGAGAGGCGGCCAAGGTTCTTGTCATTGTAGGGTAGGTGCTAAGGAGTTTTGCCTTTACCTTGAAGGGTTAACTAAAGGGGTGACACAGGCAAAGTCATCGTTTAGAATGAGCCCTCTGGCTGGAATGAGGACGGTGGTGGGGGCTGGAACAAGGCTGAAGGGAGAGAGATGACTTAGAAGGACATAGCAGCATCCAGGCAAGAGATAGAGAGCCTGCTCTAGGGCAATAGCAGTTGAAATAAGAAACAGGAAATGGATTTAAGAAGTATTTGAGATGTAAAATTGGCAGGACTTAGTGGTTGATTAAATGTGGGAGAAATAGGTGTGAAAGGAATCAAGAATGAAGCCCCTCACCACCCAGTGTCTATCATGAATAACTGGAGTGCAGGGTAGTAATATCAACTTCTGACTTGTTCTTGATTCATGGATACATCCAATAATCTGTTCATCTTTTTAGTCATTTATTCATACATTTTTTACTCATACATCTATAAATCCATCCATCTATACATCTATCCTTCAGTCAAATTTTTTAAGTGTCAAAGCACCATGAAGAATAAGGGTATAAAAAGATACACTACTTGGCCTTATTTATTCATCCATTCTCTAAATGTTTATTGATATCCTTCTATGTGCCAGATAATATTCTAGGTAATGGAGATGGAGCAGTGCCTTTTGGCTAAGATCAAGTGTGGAGATAGAGTAGTGAAAAAGCAAAAAAGGTCCTGCTTAAGGACCTAACATTCTAGTGGGAGATACAAATAGAACACTAAGAAATAATACAATTTCAGGCAGTCAAACTTCTTTGTAATAAAAGAAACCAAGAGTTCCTTGGAGAAAGGGCTGATTCTAGGGATGGGGCAGGAAATATACAATGTGAGCCTGGAACATCTTGCAGTGCCAGAAACAAAGGAAGAACTCAAAAACACAATGATGGCAATATATCAAAGGGACATAAGGACCAACGTGAAAGGGCTCACAGTGAACAAAATTGGAATAATCTGAGCAACAAAATAAAGTATTACTGGATTATAGCCTCGTAAAAAATAAGTATTCATGAATACTGATTTAAAAGAATTTATTGAATAAACAAACAAGGGAGAGGAAACAATTCTCTCTTGCAGAATTTCAAGTAATTTATGTAGCTACTCCACCTTCAAGGAGGTGGAGCACAACTATCTACTCCTCAAGTGTGGGTTGAACATAATGACTTCACTCCAAAGAGTACAGTAAGGAAAGGGAGGAGAAATAACTTAACAGTAGAGAAACCTAGCAAACCTAAACTCAGGCAGGTGATAAACAATAACACCAACAGTAATAAGCCATCTTATTTATTTTAAGTAATGAATTTTTAGTTTATTACTTAAAATAAATTTTAATAAATACTTAAATTTTAAATAAGTATTTATTACTCAAGTAAGAATTTATTTATTTTAAGTAATAAATTCTTAAAGAGATGGGAATACCAGACCACCTGACCTGCCTCCTGAGAAATCTGTATGCAGGCAAGAAGCAACAGTTAGAACTGGACATGGAACAACAGACTAGTTCCAAATCAGGAAAGGAGTACATAAGGCTGTATATTGTCACCCTGCTTACTTAACTTACATGCAGAATATATCATGCGAAATGCCAGGCTGGATGAAGTACAAGATGGAATCAAGATTGTCGAGAGAAATATCAATAACCTCAGATACGCAGATGACACAATCCTTATGGCAGTAAGCAAAGAAAAACGAAAGAGCCTCTTGATCAAAGTGAAAGAGAGTGAAAAAGTTGGCTTAAAAGTCAACATTCAGAAAACTAAGATCATGGCATCTGGTCCCATCACTTCATGGCAAATAGATGGGGGAACAATGGAAACAGTGAGAGACTTTATTTTGGGGAGCTCCAAAATCACTGCAGATGGTGACTGCAGCCATGAAATTAAAAGATGTTTGCTCCTTGGAAGAAAAGCTATGACTAACCTAGACAACATAGTAAAAAGCAGAGACATCACTTTGCCAACAAAGGTTCATCTAGTCAAAGCTATGGTTTTTCCATAAGTCATGTATGGATGTGAGAGTTGGATTATAAAGAAATCTGAGTGCTGAATTGATGCTTTTGAACTGTGGTGTTGGAGAAGACTCTTGAGAGTCCCTTGGACTGTGAGGAGATCCAACCAGTCCATCCTAAAGTAAATCAGTCCTGAATATTCATTGGAAGAACTGATGTTGAAGCTGAAACTCCAATACTTTGGCCACCTGATGTGAAGAACTGACTCATATGAAAAGACCCTGATGCTGGGAAAGATTGAAGGTGGGAGGAAAAGGGGACGACAGAGGATATGGTTGGATGGCATCACCGACTCAATGGACATGAGTTTGAGTAAACTCCAAGAGTTGGTGATGGACAGGGAGGCCTGGCGTGCTGCAGTCCATGGGGTCACAAAGAGTCGGACACAACTCTGTGACTGAACTGAACTGAACCGACTGGTTTTAAGATTAAAACTGTATTTTTTAAAAATTCTTTTTAGAAAAATAGAACAAGATACAGGATAGTCAGTAATAGAATGGTGCATATCTTAGATGTGCTAGTCCAGAAAGTCCTTGTTAAAGTGACATTAAAACAGAATCTGGGCAATTTTCTGACAGTCCAGTGGTTAGGTAGGACTCCATGCTTCCATTGGCGAGGGCCCAGGTTCCATCCCAGGGAATTAAGATCCTATAAGCTGTGCAGTACAGCCAAGAAAAAAAATAAATAAATAAAATAAAATAAACAAACAGAGCCTAAATGAGGTGAGGGGAGAGCCCTGCAGAGATATTAGAGAATAGAGTAAATCAGGCAGTGGGGTGGGGTCAACAAATGTAAAAATCTTGACATTAGGGCACATTTGATATGCTCAAGGTCAGTGAGCCAAGAACATTGTGAATGACAAAGCTACTTGGAGAGGTAGGCAGGGTAAGATTATGTGGAGCCTTATTTATTTCTTTTGTATTTCATCTTACCTTATGACTTTTTAAAAACGTGTTAAAACACACATAACAAAATTTAACACCTTAACCATCTTTAAATGCACAATTCATTCACATTGTTTTTGTGCAGTCAGTCTCCAGAACTCTTTTCATCTTGTAAAACTGAAACTCAATACTCATCATAAGGAGATATAATAAATAAATTAGTTTCTTATGACTGCCGTAACAAATTTCTATACCTTGGTGATTTAAAACCACAAAAATTTCTTTTTCCTGTCAAAAGTTCAACGTTAGTTTACATATACTATAGTTCATTCTCCTTCATTGTTGTGTAGTATTTCATGAATGAATGTACCGCAATTTATTTAGCCATTCTCCTGTTGATGCACATTTTGGTTGTTTCCAATTTGGGGTTATTATGAATAAGGTTGTTAAGAACATTCTTGTACATGTCTACACACGCGCTCCTTTAACTTGGGTATATACCTACAAGTGGAATTGTTGGATAATAGGGAAGGTAAATGTTTAACTATAGTAGACAGTGACAGTTTACCAAAGGGCATTTCCCAGTTTACATTCCCACCATCGATGAATGAGAGTTCCTCTTGCTCCACATCCTTGCCTACACTTGGTGGCAGAATTTTAGCATTCTGGTGTGAATGTAATGGCTTCTCAGTGTGGTTTAAATTTGCATTTTTCCTGGTTAATAATAATGCTGATCTTTTCATTGGACACCTTTGAGCAGAAGGGACATGTGACAATATTCTTAAAAGATTTCTCTGACTCTTGAGTTTAAAATAGATGAGTTAAGGGGAATTCCCTGATGATCCAGTGATTAGATCTCCGTGTTACACTGCAAGGGGCGCAGGTTCGATCCCTGGTCAGAGAACTAAGATCCCACATGCCATGTAGCAGGGCCAGAAAAAAAAAAGGGTGAGGTAAGGATCTGCCAGGAAAACCATGAGCATGTTAGTGCCCAGGAAGCCAAGTGAAGAAAGTGTTCCAAAAGAAATGTGTCATGAACTAAGTCAAATGTTAGTGAGACGCAGACTAAATGACAACTGAAAATTGATAAGTATATTTGGCAAGTGGCTTTAAGTTGCTTCTTATCCAAGAGAGAAACTAAGAAAAGTGAGGAAGAAAAGGGAGCACCTGGTGTTACTCTGGGAAAAAAAAGTCCTTAACCAAGATATCTGGGGGATAGTTAGAAAGATTAAACCCACCAGACTGTCAACATCACGTGCTTGCATTTCAGACCACCACCCCAAATGGAGCATTTACTAAATCTTCAGGCTAGAAGGATCATCACTAAACACAAAAATCTCTCCTTGTCTTCCAGGGAACTACACCTAAACTGGCAAACAGAAGGGCTTGCTGGCTGAGGGACCACCCTAGGATTCTAGTCTTTCATTCATAAAGTATGGAGCCCCTATTATGTGCCAGGTAGTCTATAGGCTCTATGGAAACAGCAAGGAACAAAACAGACCGAACTCCTTGCCCTCAGGAGCTGACAGTCTCCTCCCTGTACTTTCCTATAGTCTCACCCTCTTTATTGGGCTTTCATGCTAGCTCAGCTGGTAAAGAATCTGCCTGCAGTGCAGGAGACTCCAGTTCGATCCCTGGGTCAGGAAGATGTCCTAGAGGAGGGTATGGCTACCCACTCCAGTTATTCTTGCCTGGAGAATCTCCATGGACGGAGGAGCCTGGCAGGCTACAGTCCATGGGGTCGCAAAGAGTCAGACACAACTGAGCAACTAAGCAAGCACCCTCTTAATTACAAGCCTAGAGAACCTGAGGCTATAGGGCAGAACTAGGCAGATCTAGCCATCACCCCGAGTGCTAGTAAGACATAAAACTCTCCTTTTCAAAACTAAGTACAGTGATCAGCCCCTTTGGCAGACGGTGAATTTCCCCCAGGGGTACACCCAAGGTGGGAGCAAAGGCCCCACATCTGAAGTGCCATTAATTTGGGTGTCACTGCAATTTTCATGTTGGCTCCAGACAAAGCCGAATCACAACTAAGGATGGGATTTTAAATCACGACTTTCCAGAGTCTCATTAGGTAATTGATGCTGATCACATTGCTTAATAGGGACCTATAAAATACTTGCTATTTATATTACAATGGGCAGAGAAAAGGCTCAACTAACCAGATAATTGAGTGACAATATGAGGGACTAGGGTGAAGGGGCGGGAAGAGGCACAGAAATGTGAAGTTTCCCTGCCTCTGGCTTTTAGTGTCTTATTGGTGATGATTGTTTGACTGGATTCAGAAGAGACTGTGTGCCCTGGTCTTCACAAAGCCCAAAGCTGCTCTTCCCAGGAGCCACGACTAAGAAAGAATTGTCATTTAATAGGATTTTCTACAGCAGGCTAAATCGCTTGCTAAATGAGCAATTTCAATCATCCTTTCCCATCCACTAGGAGGGAATTAAACTCACTTCTCGTCCAGCCTATAACCCCACCTCTCACATTCTCATTCCCTCACCAGCAATTAGCAAGAAAGAAAGAAGGTCTGGTTGGAGAATAGAAGGTACAGATTGTAGCAAAATGTTTAAGTTCACCAAATCAGGAAACTGTAAGAGAGTTGCAGCCCCATTCCCCACCCCTGCACTCCCCAGACCACCATCGGAGATTCGGGCACACCCTCCATATGCTGGTCTCCTTAGAACTCGAGAGACCCAGGGAAGGCAAACTTTTCCAAAACTCACCAAGAAGGGGCTGTAACACTTCCTTCTGCAAAAAGAGGGGTAGGATGAGATTAATTTATTTCCTAGAATGAGATTAATTTATTTCCATTATTGAGACTTGGGCCTTTTCAACAGGAAGTTTTTATTAAATCCCACCAATCAAGACATATAAGGCATTCTTATAACCTCCAGGTATTTCGAAGAGAGGTTAGAGAAAAGGAATGAATGATCTTGGGAAGCAAGAAGCCATAACATCTTCCATGTATGCACTGAAATCAGATAAATGGAACATGTATCTGGTAAGGAAGAATTCAGTATTCCCAAATTCTGCCTGTTAGGACCTCACTGCATCTGGATTCATTTCTACTTGCTCCATGTGGATGACCATTTTCCCTCTTTCCCTCTCTCTCTCTTCCTCTCTCCCTCCTCTTGTAGGCTTTTTTTGTCTCCTTTTGCATTGGGATTGATAGATGGCATGATGTCCTGGTTAAGAATGAGAGTTTTCTCCACAAATTGATCTTTGGATTCAACACAACGCTTACCAAAATCCCAGCTGATTTCTCTGCAGAAACTGACAAGCTGATCCTAAAAATCATACGGAAATTCAAGGGACCCAGAAGAGTACAACAGTCTCAAAAAAAAAAAAAGGAACAAAGTTGGAGTATAATAATCAAGATAGTGTGGCACTGGGATAAGAATAGACATATAGATCAATGGAATAGACTTGAGACCCCAGTATAAGCCCTCGAAATTATAATCAGTTGATTTTCAAAAAGGATGTCAAGACAATTCAAATGAAAGAATAGTCTCTTAACAAATGAAGCTTGGATATCCACATGAGAAAAAATGAACTTTGACCCCTTTCTCATACTATATATAAAAGTCGACTCAAAACAGGTAATAGACTTAAATGTAAGAGCTAAAACTATAAAACTCCCCAAAGAAAACGTAAAAGTAAATCTTCATGACTTTGGGTTAAGCAAAGCCTTCTTAGGTATGACAATAAAAGCACAGGCAATGGAAAACAAAAAACTAAGTGGATTTCACCAAAATTAAAACTTTTTTGTGCTTCAAAGGATCCATCAAGAAACTGAAAAGGCAGCTCACAGAATGGAAGAGAACATTTGCAAATCATAAATCTGATAAAGGACTTGAATCTAAAATATATAAAGAACATTTGCTACTGCTGCTAAGTCACTTCAGTCGTGTCTGACTCTGTGCGACCCCATAGGCGGCAGCCCATTAGGCTCCCCTGTCCCTGGGATTCTCCAGCAAGAACACTAGAGTAGGTTGTCGTTTCCTTCTCCAATGCATGAAAGTGAAAAGTGAAAGTGAAGTTGCTCAGTCATGTCCGACTCTTAGCGACCCCATGGACTGCAGCCTACCACACTCCTCTGCCGATGGGATTTTTCAAGCAAGAGTACTGGAGTAGGGTGCCATTGCCTTCTCCGATAAAGAACACTTACAACTCAATAATAAAAAAGACAAATAACCCAATTTAAAAATGTGCAAAGGATCTGAATATATCTTTTTCACTAAAGAAGATATGCAAATGGCCAATAAGCACCTAAAAAAGATGATCAATATCATTAGTCATCAAAGAAATGAAAAGTAAAACCACCAGGATGGCTATAATTTAAAAAGAGAGATAACAGCAAGTATTGAACAGGATGTGGATAAATTGGAACCCTCACACACTGCTGTTGAGATCATAAAGTGATGCAGCTGCTTTGGAAAACAGTCTGGCGTTTCTCAAAAGGCTGAACATAGAGTTACCATATGTCTCACAAATTCCACTCCTAGATATATGTATACCCAAGGGAGTTGAATACAGGTGTTCATACAAAAATTTGTATATGAATGTTCATAGTAACATTATTCATAATAGCCATAAAGTGGAAGTAGTCCAAATTTTCAACAACTGATAAATGTATAAATACAATATGGTATTGTATGGTATAACCATTCAATATACATACAATGGAATATTATTATTCCACCATTAATATTAATGGAATATTATTCAGCAATGAAGACGCTAAAGACTTTGTGTGGATCACAACAAACTGTGGAAAATTCTTAAAGATATGGGAATACCAGACCACCTGACCTGCCTCCTGTGAAGCCTGTATGCAGGTCAAGAAGCAAGAGTTAGAACCAGACATGGAACAATGGACTGGTTCAAAGTTAGGAAAGGAGAACATCAAAGCTAGATATTGTCACCCTGCTTATTTAACTTATATGCAGAGTACATCATGTGAAATGAGGGACTGTATGAAGAACAGCTAGAATCAAGACTGCCAGAAGAGATATCAATAACCTCAGATACGCAGATGACACCACCCTTATGGCAGAATGCAAAGAGGAACTAAAGAGCCTCTTGATGAAAGTGAAAGAGGAGAGTGAAAAACCTGGCTTAAAACTCAACATTCAAAAAATGAAGATTATGGCATCCTGTCCCATCACTTAATGGCAAATAGATGGGGAAACAATGGATACAGTGAGAGACTTTATTTTCTTGGGTTCCAAAATCACTGCAGATGATCACTGCAGCCATGAAATTAAAAGACACTTGCTCCTTCAAAGAAAAGCTATGATAAACCCAGACAGCATATTAAAAAACAGAGACATTACTTTGCTGACAAAGGTTTGTATAGTCAAAGCTAGTTTTTCTAGTAGTCATGTATAATTGTGAGGCTTGGACCATAAAGAAAGCTGAGCACTGAAGAATTGATGCTGCTTTTGAACTGTGGTGTTGGCGAAGGCTCTTGAGAGTCTCTTAAAATGCAAGGAGATTAAACCAGTCAATCCTAAAGGAAATAAACCCTGAGTAGCCATTGGAGGCGGAGAAGGCAATGGCACCCCACTCCAGTACTCTTGCCTGGAAAAGACAATGGACAGAGGAAACTGGAAGGCTGCAGTCCATGGGGTCGCTGAGGGTCGGACACGACTGAGCGACTTCACTTTCACTTTTCACTTTCATGCATTGGACAAGAAAACAACAACCCAGTCCAGTGTTCTTGCTGGAGAATCCCAGGGACGAGGGAGCCTAGTGGTCTGCCGTCTATGGGGTCGCAGAGTCAGACATGACTGAAGTGACTTAGCAGCAGCAGCAGCCATTGGAGGGACTGGTGCTGAAACTGAAGCTCCAATACTTTGGCCACCTGATGAGAAGAGCTGACTCGTTAGAAAAGAAACTGATGCTGGGAAAGATTGAAGGCAGGAGAAGGGGATGACAGAGGATGAGATGGTTGGATGGCATCACTGACTCAATGGACTTGAGTTTGAGAAAGCTCCAGGAGATGGTGAAGGACAGGGAAGCCTGGCATGCTGCAGTCCATGGAGTGGCAAAGAGTCAGACATGACTGAGCAACTGATCAACAGAATTCAGCAATGAAAAAAAAAAGTACCGATAAATACTACATCATGGATGAACCTTAAGAACATTATGCTAAGTGAAAGAAGCCAGTCACAAAATACCACATAATATACGATTCCATTCATGGGAAATGTCCAGGTTAGGCAAATCTATAGAGACAGAAAGTACACTAGTGGTTGCTTAGGGCTGGCAGTTGTTGGGGGGAAGTGGGAAATGACTCCAAATTGGGTACAGGGTTTCTTTTTGGAATGATGAAAATGTTCTAGGGTTGACTGTGGTGATGGTTGCAGAATTCCGTAAATATACTAAAACTATTGAATTGTGACTTTAAATGAATGGCATAGTACATAAATTATGCCTTGATTTTATATACACATACATACACATATATGTATGAAGAAAAGCAACAAGCAAGTCAAAAGTTAACTAAAAATTCTATACAAAATAATTGCACTAAGAGGTCTGATCATTGCATTTAAAAAAATAATAAAAAAGTTCTTAAACCAAATTCTGAGGGCTTTGCCAACCAATTTCAGTTCTGGAACCTGCTGACCGTGGATAGGTTATTTAACCTCCCTGAGCTGTTATATCATCTGTGAAATAAGCATGAGGTAATTATGAGGATTAAATGAATTAACATGCAAAAATACTTGGCACATAGGAGATGCTCAGTTAATGAAAACTATAAAAAATCAAAGAATAGCAGTAACCAGAAAAGGAGAGAAGAAGAAAAAAATAGTATTTATGGGCCAAGACCACTTTCATACATTTTTGCCTATCCTGTGGAAGGACTCTAGGAACAAAGAAAAGTCTCTGGACTCTGAGGAGCTGGAAAGCTAAGAGATCAGGCATTCCTAAAAAAAAAAAAAATCCAACAAAATGAAACAAGTGCTGCACTAGAGTTATAGACTAGGTGCTCAGGGAAAGAGGAAAAGGCTTTTAAAGTGGAGGAGACTTTTTTTAAAAGTGGAGGAGACTTCCTACAAACAGTAAATGCTGGAGAGAGTATGGAGAAAAGTGAATCCTCCTACCTTGTTGACAGGAATGTAAATTGGTGCAGCCACTATGGAGAACAGTATAGAAGTTCCTTAAAAAACTAAGAATTAAACTACCATGAAGTGAAAGTATTAGTCACTCAGTTGTGTTCGACTCTTCACGACTCTATGGACTGTAACCTGCCAGGCCCCTCTGTCTATGGGATTCTCCAGGCAAGAATACTGGAGGGGGTAGTCATTCCCTTCTCCAGGGGATCTTCCCAACCCAGGGATCGAACCCAGGTCTCTGCATTGCAGGCAAGTTCTTTACATCTGATCCACCAGGGAAGCACAAAACTACCATTCAACCCAGCAATCCAACTCCTGGGCATAGATTCAGAGAAAACCATGGTTCAAAAGGATACATGACCTGAATGCTCATTGCAGTGCTGTTTACAATAGGCAAGACATGGAAGCAACCTAAATGTCCATCACAGATGAATGGATAAAGATGTAGTATGTATATACAATGGAATATTACTCAGCCATTACAAAGAATGAAACAATGCCATTTGCGGCAACATGGATGGACCTGGAGATGATCATACTAAGTGAAATAAATCAGACAAAGAAACACAAATATCATATGATATCTCTTATATGTGGGACCTTAAAAAATGGTACAAATGGACTTATCTTCAGGACAGAAACACAAACTTAGACAACAGACTTAAGGTTATGAAGGGAAAAGGGGAGAGGAATAGATTGGAAGTTTGGGATTGACATGTACACATGACTATATTTAAAACGGATAACCTACAATGGGATCTACTCAGACATAAAAAGGAGTACATCTGAGTCAGTTCTAATGAGGTAGACGAGGCTAGAGTCTATTATACAGAGTGAAGTAAGTCAGAAAGAGAAATATAAATATCGTATACTGACGCATATATATGGAATCTAAAAAGATGGTACTGATGAATTTGTTTTCAGGGAAGCAATGGAGAGACAGACATAGAGACCATAACTATGGGCATGGGGGGAGGGGAGGAGAGAGAAGATGAGATGTATGGAGAGAGTAACATGGAAATTTACAATACCATATGTAAGATAGATAGCAAATGGGAATGAATGAATCAGGGAACTCAAACAGGGGCTCTGTGACAATCTAGAAGGGTAGGATGGGGAGGGAGCTGGCAGGGAGGTTTGGGAGGGAGGGGACATGGGTGTACCTATGGCTGATTCTTGTTGATGTATGACAGAAAACCACAAAATACTGTAGAGCAATTATCCTTCAATTAAAATATGAAAAAAAACCCGAATTTTTAAAAGTGGATAACCAACAAGGACCTTCTGTATAGCACAGGGAACTAAGATCAATATTCAGTTATAACCTAAATGAGAACAGAATTTGAAAAAGAATGGATACTTGTATGAATATAACTGATACAAACTCATATAATCTCTGTGCTATACACCTGTAACTAATACAGTATTGTTAATCAATCATGCTCCAGTACTCCAATATAAAATAAAAATTTTTTAAATAAATATAAATAAATAAAGCAGAGGAGACGTAAAGATTTGGCCAGGTGGGAAAGTGATGCATGCATCCGTGTCCCCCCACCACTGTGGGTGCCAAGAGGATGTGAAGCACACCCTCCCCACCCCACCCAAGCCCTGTGGAGAAGGAAACTGGAGAGAGTCAAACTAACACAGACAGAGACTATTTGTGGCCAGGATGGTCAATGAAGCTGGCACATGAGAGAGAAGGTAGCGCCTGCCTTCCTGGACTTGTAAGAGGTAGCTGACCCTCAGGAGCTCCTCCTCTCTCCCCTGTTCCCAGCTCCTCTCAGCCCCTAAGCCTCTGGATCTCCTTTTCCCTCCCACCAGCCCTCTTTTTCGGAACATCCCAATGCACTGTGGGCAGAGCGTGATGCCTCCATCACTCCTCCCTTCAGCGACTCATCCCCAAGACTGGGGGTGGCAGGAAGTGCCAGGGCCCTAGAGCTGCAGTCCCATCCGGATTCTGGCAGCTTAGAGACATCCTATCTTCTTCCCTCCTCCCCCCACCCCCGCCACCTCCTCTACTTTCAGCTCTGACTCTTGATGTTTCTGTGTAAGACACCCACCTCCCCCAAAACTCTTGCTGCCTTTCCATTCCTCCTCTAGTCCCTATACTCCAGCCCCCAGGGGTTGCTGGAGTTTGGGGGGGAATGAAACAGCCTCTAGGGAAGCAAGCACAACCCAGACTTAGGGGCCTTTCATCAGGGAAGTAGCCAAGTAAGAGCTATACCCCCACAACCAGGCCTTTGAGGGGGCTTGCCCATGACGTAGAAAGCATTCTGAGCAACACTTAAAACAACAAAATTATTTTACTACCTCCTAAGGACTTCATCGGAGAAGGCAATGGCACCCCACTCCAGTACTCTTGCATGGAAAATCCCATGGACAGAGGAACCTGGTGGGCTGCAGTCCATGGGGTCGCTAAGAGTTGGACACGACTGAGCGACTTCACTTTCACTTTTCACTTTCACGCATTGGAGAAGGAAATGGCAACCCACTCCAGTGTTCTTGCCTGGAGAATCCCAGGGATGGGGGAGCCTGGTGGGCTGCCATCTATGGGGTCGCATAGAGTCAGACACGACTGAAGCGACTTAGCAGCAGCAGCAGCAGAAAGGACTTCATAAGTTTCCTCATTTATTCCTCGAAACAACCCTATGAGGCAGATACTATTATCATTGCCATTTTGCAAATGAGAGAAGTGAGGGGAACTAACTCGGCAAGTAGCAGACTGGGACTCAAATCCAGACTCTTAACCACCAGGCTTTTCTGCCTGTTTTGGGAACAGAGGACTCTGTAGGCCTCCTTAAGCACAGCCTCTCAGTAATGTAGGGGAAGTTCTCGGTACATACATAATCCTGAGGTTCTCGGTACAGCTGCCCTGAGGTCTGGCTGGGGCTAAGAGCTTTGACTTTAGCCTCCCTTCCTATTCCCATTGCCTCTGTGGACTTGCCCTACTCTCCACTGCTGAGCAGTGGGAATGTGGAGAGCTACTTCTAGGATTCTCATCTCCCTCAAGAGCTTATCTTCGTATTAAACTTCTAGGACAAACAAACATCAACATGTTTCAGGAGTGCCCAAGGGCTACATAGAGAGCAAAGAAAGAGCATCGCTTATAGGTGCAGCCAACAGAAGGAGGCAACAGACACACTTAAGCATGGGGTTATCCCAGGCTTGAAGACATTAGACACCTGTCACACTGAAGGGGCACAGAGATGGTGCACATGACAATAGAAATAATAACACCCTTGAATTATGTATCACTTTATAATGTCTCAGGCACTTTATAAACATTTGATTCTCCAGATGACCTCCAAAGACCCGAGGAGGCAGGAAGCATTTTTTGTAAGCTGTTGCCACATGTCAAGTTTTCCCCCAAGAGGAGGAAAGGCAAGGAGGCAGGCAAGGCAGTGAGTGAGTTAACTAAACCCAAGCCCCAGTGGGTAATTGATAGTTTTAATGGTGACTTTATCCTCAGGCTCCTTGGATATCATATTTCCACTGGATTACCACATTTACATAACAGTGCAGAGTGAGAGACCCTGATAAATCTTCTCTGCTTGTGGATGAATACAGTGCAAATGTACTTTGTTGACAGCGATTTGTTTTACTACACTCCTGCCCTTCAGTTTTGGGAGGAAAGAGCAAGGCTATTATGAAGAGAGGGGGGAAAGGAGGGGAAAATGGAAAGGGAGGGAGGAAGACTAGAGATCTGGAAAGATAGAAATGAGTGAGAGGGTTAGAGATGGAGAGAAAGGGAGAGTTCTGGGCAAGCTGGAAAAAGGAAGCAAGAAAGGAAAGAAGGAAAGCCATCTCAGCAGTCAAGGGTTTCATGGCAAAAGGGATGGAGTGATTCTGTGCCATGTCACTGGCTGCTGGGGAGCAGTCCACAGTAGTGGGGTGAAAAAGACTCAGGGGTCTTTTGGGTGGCTCTCATCTTTGTAGCTAGTCAAGAGAGGCTGGAAGAAGGAGAGTCTCAGGGCACAGAACTCCTTTAAAGTCCACTTAAGATGTCATAGAAGACCTCTCTGAGCCTCTTCTTGTCACATTTCACCACTCTCCATCCCCCTATATCAGAGAACAGGTGGGCTTCTAGGGGCATGAGGACTGGGCTCAAAGAATCCCTGGAGTCCTTCTGATCCAGAGGCTTGGATTTCAGCCCCTGCTCTGCCACTAACTGAGGTGGACGGTTTTAATCCCCTAAGATCTCAGCTTCAGTTTCTCTACTGGTAAAATGGGAAATTATCTTTCTATCCAACAAACATTGATTGTACACCAGACATTTTCTACGGAGCAGAAAACAAGATAGATAATAGTCCTTTCCTTCAGGGAAAGACAATCCAACGAAGGTAACAGTACTTCTGAGAAACAGGCCCTGCCCACAACAGGATAAGAGATGAGAGTTCATTCTGTGCTAGGCACTGTGCTACATGCCTCGTGTATTAATTCCCTCACAGAAACTCAGTGAAAACACTCCTATTATTATCCTCGTTGCATCTTGGGTGGGATGACAGATGACAACACCTTAGTTGTCAACACACCCCATCTTCAACACACCCCATCCTATAATCCTGTTTCATTGTCTTCACAGCATTGACCACTATCTACAATGAATATATTAACTCACTTGTGTGCTGAGTGCCTTATTCACACCTGTATCCCAAACATTTTGAGCAGTTTCTGATGATGCACAGTAGGTTCTCATTAACTACATGTTGAAGGGATGAAGGAACAAAGGATAGGGACCTCCTGGAGAGTGAGTGCCTCCCTGCCCTCCATGCAGGGTGATGATGACAAGGGGGATCTGAGGGTGGGTGCTCAAGATGCTCTACCACTGCAGACATGAAGGGGGCTGTTATTAGCTAACCTTTCTTTAGGAAGGAAGAGTGTGTTCTTCTCTCTAGTCTTCAGTGGTCTTCTTCTTTGTAACTTCCCTCAGATGATCTGCCCCTTCCTGTAACATGATTCATTCTACTTCCTCTAATTGTACCCTCTTCAATTTCTGTCTCACTCTCATTCTTGTTCTTTTTGCTTCCATGCTTCTTTTTTTCTCTTTGAAAGAAAGCTCATCCAAAGAATTGCAAATTGGTGATTTCAAAGGCCAAGTGGAAGTTCAGTCTTGTGCCAAACCCTTCTTCCAATAGAGGGTACTTTTCTCCAACTTTAAAATGGGCAGAAACTTAAAAAAGAGAGAGAGAGAGGCAGTTTTTTTAACGAGTGCTGGTGGACCTGTGGGAGAGGGGTCTCAGGATCACAGAACTGACCTTCCCACATCCTCATCCAGAGAAGCCTCATCAAAGCCTTAACCATAGGAGTCCCATAACCAACACATATCTATTTTCTCTCCCACTCTGTGTGTTAAGTGTTATTTGCAGCAAATATCAATCAAAGGATAATAAGCCTGGCTTTCCCTCCCTCTTTGGGTTTTGAAAACTCCTCAGCCTATTGCATAGCAGGTTCTGCCCGGGATGTAACCAGCAAGGCCATGGGTTAAGTTTAGAAGAACCATGTCACTACATGGCTGACAGTATTGTTACCAAAAGTGGAATTCGCCTGCTCACCGCTCTAAAGCTAATGAAGAGGCAAGGCTGGTGGAAAAGAAAGTTTGCTTTATTTCAGAGGCTTCCAACCAAGGGTGGGGCCAGACTCCTGTTGTCCAAAGTCAAACTTACTTCACTGACAATCAGTGGGCAAGAGCTTTTTAGGCAGAGGGAGGGGGCTGCAATGCAGAAACAGTACAGTCAACTCTGTTAGGGTTAGGCATCCTGAAATTGGTCATGCAGTGGTCTGATTAGCATCATTTTGATTATTTTAAGTACAGTTAATCTTCCGTTCCAGAGTCCACTTGTTCCATTTTTTTTGAGGGAAATTCTTGGAATCATGGGAACTTATGCCATGGTTAAGTCTGGTCATGATGGAGTTAACATCTTCCACCTTGTGGGGGTTTCAATATCTACAAGACAGCTCAGAGGAATATGGCTTGGAATATTATCTATAGCCCTTGAAGAGGAACTAAAGGGCTCTTGTTTAATCTTGTTTAGTCTTGTTTAATCTTGTTTAGTCTTGTTTAATGACTAAACTATTATTTGGTCTTGTTTGACTGTTTTTCTTTGCTTACACATTTTCTCATTTCTGTGATTAAACTTATTCCTTGGCTAAAGTTTTTCCAAGGACAATATGCCGGCAAAAGTCTTAAGGGGCACAAAAATAAACTCAAAATGGATTAAAGATCTAAACGTAAGGCCAGAAACTATAAAACTCCTAGAGGAGAACATAGGCAAAACACTCTCTGACATAAATCACAGCAGGATCCTCTATGACCCACCTCCCAGAATATTGGAAATAAAAGCAAAAATAAACAAATGGGACCTAATTAAAATTAAAAGCTTCTGCACAACAAAGGAAACTATAAGCAAGGTGAAAAGACAGCCTTCAAAATGGGAGAAAATAATAACAAATGAAGCAACTGACAAAGAATTAATCTCAAAAATATACAAGCAACTCCTGCAGCTCAAGTCCAGAAAAATAAATGATCCGATCAAAAAATGGGCCAAAGAACTAAACAGACATTTCTCCAAAGAAGACATACAGATGGCCAACAAACACATGAAAAGATGCTCAACATCACTCATTATCAGAGGAATGCAAATCAAAACCACAATGAGGTACCATCTCACGCCAGTCAGGATGGCTGCTATCCAAAGTCTACAAGCAATAAATGCTAGAGAGGGTATGGAGAAAAGGGAACCCTCTTACACTGGTGATGGGAATGCAAACTAGTACAGCCACTATGGAGAACAGTGTGGAGATTCCTTAAAAAACTGGAAATAGAACTGCCATATGACCAAGCATTCCCACTGCTGGGCATACACACTGAGGAAACCAGAATTGAAAGAGACACATGTACCCCAATGTTCATTGCAGCACTGTTTATAATAGCCAGGACATGGAAGCAACCTAGATGTCCATCAGTAGACGAATGGATAAGAAAGCTGTGGTACATATACACAATGGAATATTACTCAGCCATTAAAAAAATACATTTGAATCAGGTCTAATGAGGTGGATGAAACTGGAGCCTATTATACAGAGTGAAGTAAGCCAGAAAGAAAAACACCAATACAGTACACTAATGCATATATATGGAATTTAGAAAGATGGTAATGATAACCCTGTATGTGAGACAGCAAAGGAGACACTGATGTATAGAACAGTCTTTTGGACTCTGTGGGAGAGGGCGAGGGTGGGTTGATTTGGGAGAATGGCATTGAAACATGTATAATACCATATGTGAAACGAATCACCAGTCCAGGTTCGATGCATGAGACAGGATGCTAGGGGCTGGTACACTGGGATGACCCAGACGGATGGTATGGGGAGGACGGTGGGAGGGAGGTTCAGGATGGGGAACACGTGTACACCCGTGGTGGATTCATGTTGATGTATGGCAAAACCAATACAATATTGTAAAGTAATTAGCCTCCAATTAAAATAAATAAATTTATATTAAAAAAAAGTCTTAAGAGGAAGGACCACAGGGGTCCTATTCCATTTCAGTATATTAGAGTGGTTGGGAAAGTGGGCCTGAAGATTCCAACAGCCCTGAGTCTGAAGCCTGGCTTCTCAGTGAGTAGACTATAGATGACAGGGGCAGAAGTTGTGTCAGATGAGTCTTTGGGTACTTTGCTCAAATCAGGCATTTCTTAAAGCCCCTTGTGTTAAGTCAGCTTGACAGTTCGAACTGGGGTTATCTCTTGCAGAAATGTCCAACACACAGGATTCTGAGTGCCTCAAAAACTCAGCTTTTTCTTCTTTGCATCCCTAGAGGCAGGCTACATGCTGGACATACAAGAAGCACATTGTCCAGACCCAAAGATACTCATTTACTCTCTCTAGATACTGCTGTCCCTTGAGACTTTGTTATGCTTAGCACCTACTGTGTGCCAATCACCCTAAATATGTTATCTCATTTAATCCTATAATGGCCCTTGAGTTAAGGATTAAATGAGACAATAAGTATTATCTCTCACCTGGACTATGGAAAGAGCCTCCTTCTAGAACACTGAGTTCTTCCTCATATGATACCTGTAGTCTATTCACATAGCAGCCAGAGAGCCTTTTAAAATCATATCACTCCTCTGCTCAAAACCCTTTATGAATGTCCCCATTTCACTCAGCATAAAGTCCAAAATCCCTAGTATAGGATTCTATAGTTCTGTAATTCCACAGGGCCTTCTATTACTTCCCTAACTCCAGGCCATAAAGTTTATGACCTCCTGCCCTACCATTATCCCCCTTGTTCTCTCCGATAAACCACACTGGCTTCCTGACATTCCTCAAATATTTCTGCACACACTCCTGCCTCAGGCCCTTTGCACTGGCTATCCTCTGTGCCTACAAAGTGCTTTTTGTTTTTAATTTTTGGCTGTGCTGGGTCTTTGTTGCTGCAAAGGCCTTTCTCCATTTGTGGCAAGTGGGAGCCACTCCTTGCTGTGCACGAACTTCTTATCATGGTGGCCTCTCTTGTTGCGGAGTACAGGCTCTAGTGTACAAGGGCTTCAGTAGTCGTAGCTCCCAGGCTCTAGAACACAGGCTCAGTAGTTGTGGCTGGCTTAGTTGACCCCTGGCATGTGGGATTTTCCAGGATCAGGAGTCAAACCCGTGTCTCCCATATTGGCAGATGGATTCTTTACCACTGAGCTACCAGGGAAGCCCTACAAAGCTTTATCCTGATGTCTCCATGGTTTGCTCCTTTGCTTATTTCAAGACTTTACTCAAGTCACTTTTTCACAGAGGCCTTCCCTGACTCCAGTGATTTTTTTTTTTTTGTGGGCGTGGGGGGCTTGCCATGTGGCATATGGGATCTTAGTTCCCCAACCAGGGATTGAACCCCTGCCCCCTGTCTTGGGAGTGTGAAGCCTTAACCACTGGACCACCAGAGAAGTCCTCCCTACCCCATCCCTGTGGTAATTTTTAAATATGCCTACAAATCATCCTGGAGAAGGCAATGGCACCCCACTCCAGTACTCTTGCCTGGAAAATCCCATGGACAGAGGAGCCTGGTGGGCTGCAGTCCATGGGGTCGCTAGGAGTCAGACACGACTGAGCGACTTCCCTTTCACTTTTCACTTTCATGCATTGGAGAAGGAAATGGCAACTCATTCCAGTATTCTTGCCTGGAGAATCCCAGGGACGGGGGAGCCTAGTGAGCTAACGTCTATGGGGTCACACAGAGTCGGACACGACTGAAGTGACTTAGCAGCAGCAGCAACAAATCATCCAGTACTCTTCCCTTCTAGAAGTAGAACTCAGTTCTCCTCCCCCTGAATGTTGGTCCAACTTAGTGACTGCTTCTAAAGAACGGAATATGGCATAACAGTGTGTGACTGCTAAAACAAAGTCATAAAAGGCATTATGATTGCCCTAGTCTGATCAGCAGAAAAGACAGACAAACCCAAACTGAGGGACATTTCACAAAATACTTCATTAGTACTTTTGAAATTCTCAAGGTCATGAAAAACAAACAAAGACTGAGAAACTGTCACTGATCAAAGGGGACCAAAGGAACATGATGACTAAATACAACGTGTCATCCTGGATTGAATCCTAGAACAGAAAAAAGGACATTGATGGAAAAACTGGTGATATCTGAATAAAGTCTATAGTTTAGCTAATAGTAGTGTACCAATGTTAATTTCTAAGTTTTGACAAATGTACCATGGTTATATAAGATATTAATGTTAGAGGAGCTTGGATAAAGTGTATATGGGAACTCTCTGTACTATCTTTGCAACATGTCTCTAAATCTAAAATGATTGCAGCATAAAAAGTGGTTTCCTCGTTGCTCTCTTTCTTGACTCACACACTGCCATGCCATGGGGATACTTAAATGGTAAGGATCATGTGGCGAGAAACTGAGGCCTCCAGCCAAAGCCGTGTGAGAAGCCATCTTGGAAGATCCTCCAGTTCTAGTCAAGGCTTCATTCACTGCAGTCCTGACTGACCCCTTGAGTGCAGCTTCAAAAGAGATCCTGAGCCCATACTACCCAGCTTAGCCGCTCTTGAACCTCAGAAACCATGAGAGATAATAAATGTTCACTGTCGCTTTAAATCTCTAAGTTCCAGAGCAATTCATTATGCAACAACAGATAACTAATACGTGCCCTAATCTAAAGGTCTCCTTATAGCCACACTCAACCCTTTTCTGACCTTAATTTTCTCCATAGTACTTACTATAGAACAGCTTGTTTAACTTGTCTCCACACCAGAATATGCTGCTGCTGCTGCTGCTAAGTTGCTTCGGTTGTGTCTGACTCTGTGCGACCCCATAGACGGCAGCCCACCAGACTCCCCCGTCCCTGGGATTCTCCAGGCAAGAACAATGGAGTAGGTTGCCATTTCCTTCTCCAATGCATGAAAGTGAAAAGTGAAAAGTGAAAGGGAAGTCGCTCAGTCGTGTCCGACTCCTAGCGACCCCATGGACTGCAGCCCACCAGGCTCCTCCGTCCATGGGATCTTCCAGGCAAGAGTACTGGAGTGGGTTGCCATTGCCTTCTCCGACCAGAATATGAGTTACATGCAATTGAAAACTATGTCCCTAGTACCTAGAATTGGGCCTGACACACAGCAAATGCTCAGTGAAGGATAGTTGTTGTAGATATTACTATTGGATAATAAAGGGTTAGGTAAAAATTCCTTTCCTTTGTCCTTACCTGGAAAAAAAAAACCTTCCCCTGAGGTTCAGGGTGGAGGATCAGGGCTATATGGCACCAAGAAATGTGAGCAGAAATGAGTGTGAAACCCTAATTTCTAAGTCCAACTTCCTCATCCACTGAGATCCCTTAGACAAGCTCTTCCTCCCTCTGGGTCTGTTTCCTCACCAAAAAAATTCTAAAGACTGGGATGACTTACAAGTCACCAAGATTTTTTTCTTTGGCTCTAACAACCAATGATTCTAAGAATGGGCTGGAAGAATGAAGTGCAAACGTTCAATTCTGAAGCCGGAGTAAAGGGGGGATGAAGAATGTGTTTATCTTCCACAGGGACCAGGTAGAAGCTGTGACTACAACTTGAAAACCTTTTTGCATTTGATAACCTACTCCTTTGCCCCAGACCCTGGTGCCCTGCTCCCCTCCTCTGCAAATCCTTCCTGGGGCCTGGGTTAGCTACCTGTGTCTCCAGGCTCCTATTTTCCTTCACATAAGTCTTTATAAGTCTATACTTTTCAAATAGTATAGTAATGGAATCTTTGTGTCCTGGAGCCTTAGCTTGTAACAGAAACAATCAAGTCCCAGGAAATACTCCTAGTTCTTGCAATTCCCTCCATGGAATATGAACTCTAAAGGGGAAAAGGAAAGAGAAAAGGGAGAGGGAGGAAGACTAGGTCTGTGCTGGGACTCCCCTAAACTTTACCCTTTCCTTCTTCTCCAGCCTTAGGCTCACTACCAAGCGAAGCATGCCTACCAGCCTGCCCGCCTCTGTCTCACCTATGTACAAGGTCAAATGCCACTTACATGAGCCATGTTATCTTTACCTGCTCCTCCCTCCCTCTCCGGGTCTCCAAAAACTTCCTGCTATTTGGTATGAAGTCATTTCTCTCCAGAAGAACAGCTCATGTAAAAGTTTAAAAAAACCTGGTATGTCCTGGGAATCATAGGTAGCGTGTGTCATGTTTAATCATGTTAAGTGAGGTTGGAAATAGTGGAGATGGAGCAGAACAGGTAGGCAAGTAATAGCACTGGTGGAGAATTTTGTCTCATAGGCCATGGAAGCCATTGAAGAATTCTGCACAGGTTGGAACTCACTTCTCTTCTTCTAAGCCCTCTTCACTCACATCTCTTCCTATCTTTTTCTGTACTCATCTTGCCTCTGGCATCCCATTTGGCTCATATGACAATCTTAATAACACCAAAAATGTATTGAGAACTTTCACTGTGCAAGCCTTCTGTTCACACTACCTCATTTCAACCTTTTAGTATACATGAGATAGACGTTATTATTGTCCCCATGTAACAGGCTTCAGCAATACGTGAACCGTGAACTTCCAGATGTTCAAGCTGGTTTTAGATAAGGCAGAGGAACCAGAGATCAAATTGCCAACATCCTCTGGATCATTGACAAAGCAAGAGAGTTCCAGAAAAACATCTATTTCTGCTTTATTGACTATGCCAAAGCCTTTGACTGTGTGGATCACAATAAACTGTGGAAAATTCTGAAAGAGATGGGAATACCAGACCACCTGACCTGCCTCTTGAGAAACCTATATGCAGGTCAGGAAGCAACAGTTAGAACTGGACATGGAACAACAGACTGGTTCCAAATAGGAAAAGGAGTTCGTCAAGGCTGTATATTGTCACCCTGCTTATTTAACTTATATGCAGAGTACATCATGAGAAACGCTGGGCTGGAAGAAGCACAAGCTGGAATCAAGACTGCCAGGAGAAATATCAATAACCTCAGATATGCAGATGACACCACTCTTATGGCATAAAGTAAAGAGGAATTAAAAAGCCTCTTGATGAAAGTGAAAGTGGAGAGTGAAAAAGTTGGCTTAAAGCTCAACATTCAGAAAACGAAGATCATGGCATGTGGTCCCATCACTTCATGGGAAATAGATGGGGAAACAGTGGAAACAGTGTCAGACTTCATTTTGGGGGGCTCCAAAATCACTGCAGATGGTGACTTCAGCCATGAAATTAAAAGACTCTTACTCCTTGGAAGAAAAGTTATGACCAACCGAGATAGCATATTGAAAAGCAAAGACATTACTTTGCCAACAAAGGTCCATCTAGTCAAGGCTATGGTTTTTCCAGTGGTCATGTATGGATGTGAGAGTTGGACTGTGAAGAAAGCTGAGCGTTGAAGAATTGATGCTTTTGAACTGTGGTGTTGGAGAAGACTCTTGAGAGTCCCTTGGACTGCAAGGAGATCCAACCAGTCCATTCTGAAGGAGATCAGCCCTGGGTGTTCTTTGGAGGGAATGATGCTAAAGCTGAAACTCCAGTACTTTGGTCACCTCATGCGAAGAGTTGACTCATTGGAAAAGACTCTGATGCTGGGAGGGATTGGGGGCAGGAGGAGAAGGGGACAATAGAGGATGAGATGGCTGGATGGCATCACTGATTCGATGGAGTTTGAGTGAACTCTGGGAGTTGGTGATGGACAGGGAGGCCTGGCGTGCTGTGATTTATGGGGTCGCAAAGAGTCGGACACAACTGAGCGACTGAACTGAAGTGAACTGAACAGGTGAGAAAAATGGTTCCAATGATTTGTCCAAAATTGCAAATCAAGGAAGAAGCAGAGCCCAATTTTTTAAGCATACATTGATTGGTCCATGCTCTCTGCCCGTTTCCAAAATCTCTCCTTTGGGGGAAAAATTAGAGCTGTCCCTAGGAGGTTGTGACGGAGAAGGCAATGGCACCCCACTCCAGTACTCTTGCCTGGAAAATCCCATGGACAGAGGAGGCTGGTGGGCTGCAGTCCATGGGGTCGCTAAGAGTCGGACACAACTGAGCGATTTTACTTTCACTTTTCACTTTCATGCATTGGAGAAGGAAATGGCAACCCAGTCTGGTGTTCTTGCCTGGAGAATCCCAGGAACAGGGGAGCCTGGTGGGCTGCCGTCTATGGGGTCGCACAGAGTTGGACGCGACTGAAGTGACTTAGCAGCTAGGAGGTTGTGAAGTCTGGAGACAGAACAGGAAAGAATCCAAAGACTAAATAATTCTGGAAGAGAGATTTCCAGGCTCTGATGGAACCTATCTCACCCAGTGGTACTGCCTGGCTATGCTTACCAGGTAGTCTTTTTCCATTATCCCACTCCCTGTCTTGGCCCACTTGCTTCCTCCAGTTCTCATATCTTCCTTCACCTCCTTGGATTCTGCTTGCCCTTGTCCTTCAGATTCTGGGTAATGCATTTGTTCTGAACATGCCTAGATGGACCAGGACCTTCTGGAAGCCTCCAGATAATTCAAGTATCTGGAGAAGTTAGCCATACCTCCACCCTCTTCCCCAAACTCTAACAAAAGGGGGCTGGCCTCATCCAGGGCTTCCAAGGCTCTTCAGCAAAGGCTAGTTCCTCTCTATCTCATCTCCTACACCTGTGTCCTCTTACAAGCTAAACACACATAACCACAAGAGCTTCTCAGAACATGCCAAGTTACTGAAATCTTTGCACATGTATTTTCTCTCTCTGGAATGCCAACATCCCCTCCACACCAAGTTTGTCACCTGGAAAACTCCTAAGTATCTTCAGTCTTGACTCAAACCTTGAACTTTATCCCTACCAACATCACCGTTCAGGCCAGCATTCCTTGCATAGATTATTCCTTCACTGGTCTATAGGTTGCTACTCTGGCCCCACACCATCTATTTCCCACACTGTATCCAGAGTAATCGTTCTAGAATGTAAACTTAATCTTATCACCTCCTTTCTTAAAACTTTTAAAGGTTTCCATGTCCTCAAAGTAAAGACATAATCCTTAACCTGGTTTGGGGCCTCTTCTACCCGACTCCCACCCATTTCTCTAGAAGGTGTGTCTTCCGACTGAGTCAACCACCATACTGGTACTCCAGCCAGATTTCTGGACACTTTTACTCAGTTCCTTGAAACTCGCTATTCTCTCTTGACCCTACATGATGCTCCCTTGGCTTGGAATTATCTTTCCCTTCTCCTTCCCCAGCTGACTTCCACCAACCTTTCAGGCAGGTCTCAGCCTGAACTCCCTTCACACTGAACCTTCCAGAACTCCCTGAAATAGGTGAGCTGCTTCTGCTTTTTGCCCCTAGTACCATTATTTCCCCTAAGACAGCATTTATCCTGTTTGTTATTACCTATGTATTTATTCATATCCCCCCAAACTCAATTGGGAGCCTACCTTATCACCTGCTATAACCCACAGTCTAGTACTAATGGGCTCTCCATGGATAATTGTTGCAGTGGTTGGTGAACAAAGCCTTCTCTGTCTTCACAGTGCAAACTCAGACACCCACTGCAGCTTCTACCACCATCATCCACAGAGTTACTCTTATGGATTACTGTTTCTCCAGGTGTTCTTCTCTCTTTATGGACTGGCATGGCACCTTTCATGTTAGTACTCCAACACTTAATTCAGAGCACAGCATTCATCCTTCCATCCATTTTCTCATTATTGTTTTTTTTTTTTTAATATTTATTATCAGGACTTTCCTGGTAATTCAGTGCTTAAGACTCCACACTGCCAATGCAGGGGGCCCAGATTTAATCCCTGTTCAGGAAACTAGATCTGGGCATTCCACATCTAAGACCTGGTGCAGTCAAATAAAGTAAAACAAATATATATATATATATGTGTGTATATATATACGTATATGTGTATATACATATATATATATATACACTAGACACTTCGGATACAGCAGTGAACAAGATAGACAGGCCCTGCTGTCAAGTTTATATTCTAGTGGCATATATGGGTAACTAGTGAACAGGAGGTTGAGTGGATCCCAGTCCTACTGGGAAGCCCCTGAGGACTTTCCTTTCCACAGTTACAAAGCACGGAGCATAGACTCTGAGGGAGGGGAATATGTTCTCTTGGTGACCTCTGGATCTCCCTTTTTCCAGGTTTCCTTGGGATCAGCCATGAAGCATCAGCAGCAGAAGCCAGGAGGAAGGGAGTGAGGGAGGTTGGGCCGAGTGGAGAGGGTCCCAGTCTCTAAGGACAGGCAATGGCATTGCAGCCCCATGCTCACAAGCACTCTGCCAGAACAGTTTGGTAACTGGCTTTCCTCTCTATCCTGGAGCAGAGAAAGAAAGAGATCCATCCACTGAGGGAAAGACATCAATGGACAGAGATGACAGAGGAAAAAGGAAGGACAGGAAAAGTGGAACAGAGAGGTGGAGGAGGAGGAGTCAGAAATACAGGGAAAGGGAAGGAGACTGAAGCATAAACAGAAGGCCTGCAGGACTGAGCCCTCCCTGTGTTGCTAGGAGAAAGCTTAGCTTCTCATTCAGGTCACTGGGGGGAAGAAGATTCAATTTTGAGCCCCTGGGATTCCCGAGATGCTTTCCCGAGACCTCTGATCCCTCAATTGTCTTTGGCCCCATCTGATCATCCCAGGAACCTTCTGCCAAGGACCCATTAGCCCCCAAAGCAAGATATACTCTGTGCAGACCCTGACAAGCAAAAGATATGCAGTGATGGAAAAACACAGTTACTCTGAGCACAGCAACCTCTGATTTTCATCTTTTTCAGAAAAGATCATAGCAAAGACCCTGCATTCACCATCTGTTTCCTAACTGGGGGCTTCAGGCTCTGCTCACTGAGATACCAGCCTGACCATATCCTAATATGCAGGCACAGAGCAGAAACTTCCTGAGCTGAGAGCTGGGAAGGCAGATGCCCCCACCCCAGGAACTCCCAGATGCCAAGCAGGAGTCTGAGTTCTTAATTGTGCTGCTGCTCTTGCCAGCAGTCTGGGCTGCTCGCTCCTGAGGCTGCGATGCCATCTGCTGCTCAACTGAGGAAACTGGCTGAACTCTGACTGCACAGCCAAAGCTGAACCTGGCAGGAGTCAGCAGGGAACCCGCCTGGGTCTCCGGAGAGCCCTGTCTTTGTCTCTGAACAGACTCAATACGGGGCCTCAGGGACTGAGCAAATACTCTCTTCCCTGTCATCAGTCTTTTTAGACCAGGCAGGAAGACTTCACATGAAGGTACAGGAGGATGTGGCAGGGTAGGTGTGTCTTCATAAAAGTCCAGTGTCATCTCAAGGTTAAATTGCCCAGAGAGGTCCTAGCCTGCCTTTGAAGTTCTACTGCTTTCCTTAAAGCATTTTTTTTTCTTTGCAGGTTTAACTAAGATTAGTCCATGTTCTGTTAATTAGGTGAATGAAATAATGAGGCCAGGCCTAGAGGAAGTGGGGCTTTGATGAAAAGAAACATCCTCCTACAGGAGGATAAAGTAAGATCTTTAGAGTCACAGTGGGTTTCTCAAGCTCCTACTCTGTATTGGCCCTGTTCAGGCCTCAACCCAGATAGGGTTGTGAGCACCAGTATTTTAGGGGTCACATGCTAATATCTGCCACATATTTGTTGAAGTAATGGTTATTTTAAGGACGTTTTCTTCCTCAAACTAGTTATAGTAGCCAGCCTCCAAGGTGAACCCCAAAGACCCCCATCTCTTGATATTCACATACTCGCAGTCCTCTCCCACATAGTACCAGGGTTTATCTGTGCGACCAACAAATATAACAGAAGTAATGGTATATAACTTTAAGGATTAGATCATAAAAGATACTGTGGCTTCCCACTAGGTTACTTTCTCTCTGGTGGAAGCCAATTGCTACATAGTGAACAGCCCTATGGAGAGGTTCATGTGAGGGAACTTGGGACTTCTTGTCAACAGCCCCGTTACTGATCTTGGAAGCAGATCCTCCAGCCTCAGGCAAGCCTTAAGATGACAGAAGCACTAGAGGACAGCCTAACTATAGGCTCATGGGTGACTCTGAGTCAGTTCAATTGAGCTGCTCCCAGTTCAGAAACTGTGTGAGATTAACTTTTGCTGTTTGAAATTCTTAAAGTTTGGGGGTAATTTGTTATGTAGCAACAAAATAAACCTGTCATATGGTATAGTATACCTATCATATGACATATCATCTGCATTATATGACTTCATTTCCTTGTAAGAGCTGGCATCAGGACCCCAACCCTTCAGTTTCTCTAACCTGATCTCCTACCATTCTCTCCACTCACCCTCACCCTAGGCTCACTCCTGCCTGAGGCTCTTTCAACTTGCTTTCATATCTGCTGGAGACACTTCCTAAACCATGCTAAATCTCTGCATGGTCACCTCTTTATCTCTTTCAGGTCTTTATTCAGATGTGAGGTCTTCAGTATAGCCTTTCTTGACTCCCTGCACCCCTTATTGGCAACTCCCACATTTGTCTATCCCTTATTCCACTTTATTTTTATTCTTAGCCTTTATGATTAAAATCCCATGGATGGAGAAGCCTGGTAGCCTACAATCCATGGGGTCACAAAGAGTTGGATATAACTGAGTGACTTCACTTTCACTTTTTCTTTCTTTATGATTATAAGGCACATATATATGTATTATGTAACATAGATAATAAAATATATTTTACATATTTATAACTTCTATCTCCCCCACTAGAATGTAAGCTCCATGAAGGCAAGAATTTGTGTTTTTGTCTCTTTTGGTCACTGCTCTGTCCTCAGCAACTGAAATAGTGATAAACACATTGTAATAGTTGCACAATACATATTTAGTTGAATGGGGAAAATGAAAGCCATAATTAACCAATTATAGTATGTATGTCTTTTAGATCTTATATCATATGTTACATACCATATGTTGATGTCACATATATATTATACTTAAACACAATACAGGAAATGGCAAACTACTCCAGTATTCTTGCCTGGGAAATCCCATGGACAGAGGAGACTTGGTGGACTACGGGGTCACAAAAGAGTTGGACACGCTAAACAGCAACAAGCATGACATCCTGATATTCTCTTCTTATCCTTTCAGTAACCTATTTAACTTTATACTTTGTATATTTGTAAATCCCCAATGGCTCAGTGGGTGAAGAATTTACCTGCAATGTAGGAGACACAGAAGAAGTGTGTTTGATCCCTGGGTCAGGAAGATCCCCTGGAGAAGGAAATAGCAACCCACTCTAGTATTCCTGCATGAAAAAATGCCATGGACAGAGGAACCTGGTAAGCTACAGTTCAAAGGGTGGAAAAGAGTCAGACACAACTGAGCAACTAAGCATGCACAATGCTGTGCAGAGACAGTATGCCCATAAATAAGAAGACCTAGCTTTTTGTTGCTTGCTGGTTAGCTATGTGACTATGAGCCAGGCATGTAATCTCTCTGAGCCTCAGTTTTACTCATCTATAAAATAAGTCCATTATAATTTCCCTGTCCTATCATAGGGTAGTTGTAAAAATCAAATGATAATGAATGTTACAGCATTTTTTAAAAATCTAACACATAAGTGTCTCTGAAATGTGTTCCAAAGACCACCTGATCCAGGATATGCTCTGTGGAGAAAAAAAAAGATCAAGAGATTTGGGGAAATGAATTCCAGTATTCTAAGGCCCCCCAGCTCCCCAACCCTATGGACACTCACAATTTATTAGCACATGAAAGGCTCTGAAAACCCTTCTGCCTGAAAGGTTTTCCCCGAGTGCACCTGACTACACTTGGGGGGAACCTTGCTCTCTAAATATAGAGAATATCGCCTTTGTTAGCAGCATAACAGTGTTACTTTAGACCAAGAAGGAATTCTAAAGTTTTTGGAATCGAAATCCGAGCGAGGCAGGCGATGAGATCCAACAGCTGATATGGAGACTTGGGGGAGGAGGAATGAAGAAAACGAAATGGAGGAGGCACGAGAGAGGGGGGAAGCAAAGCAGCAAGAATAAGGAAAAGAAGGAAGAAGAAAAATGGTGGTAAAGGGAGGAAAGGACAACTAAAATAATCTCCTTTGAAAAGAACCCAGCAGAACAAAGGCAACCTGAAATTTCCTGTGGGTGGGGGCGGGGGAGCGAATCCAGGAATCCTGGTGCTGCCTGCTGAGCCAGGCTTATTCCTTTGAGCGCTGCCTCTGCCAATTTCCGCAGTTAGAGCTCCGGCTTCCTTTTCAGTTTCAAAGAACCTCTGATTGAAGAGATTTCTTCTTTATCAGGGAGGAGGAATCAGGTAAACCAAATCAACAGCTTCTCAATTTGGTGTACTTATTAAGTGCCTGAAACGGCAGCTGCCATTTTTCCTTTCCTTGTGAGCAATAAGCCTTCTGGCAGCATTCATCTCCCCAGAGCATGTCTGGCTTGGAAAAGGAAGAACTGCAATTTCTCTTGAAAAGATTCCCTAGGCTAAATGGGACATGAAGAGGTTAGCAGGTTTACCTCTGGATCAGCCTTCCTCAGCCCAGTCTAAACAGATATTTGTAGAAAAAAATTCTGTAGCTGTCCAGCTACACTTATATTTCCAGCCCTCACAGTCAAGAAGTTCTTTGTTATACCTTATTTCAGTCTTTTTGTATAATTTCATTATTTTTACTGCCTTTTCTTTACCCCAGAATAAGGAAGTAATCTGTCATAAATTGTATGTATAGTGCACTTTGTAGTAACCGATTTCTCTGGGTATACAACTGGTTGCTGCTGCTGCTGCAAGTTGCTTCAGTCGTGTCTGACTCTGTGCGACCCCATAGACGGCAGCCCACCAGGCTCCCCCGTTCCTGGGATTCTCCAGGCAAGAACACTGGAGTGGGTTATATAACTGGTTAATACCAACTAAAGAATCTCATTTCCCACCAAATGAGAGACTGGACTTTTTTTTTGTAATTGTGAGATTCAAAGATGGGATAAGGAGGTAATGGGAAAGGAAGCAAATATGTTGGGCACCTGCCCAGTCCCTTATATATGCTCTCTTATTTAATCATTACAACAATCTAAAATGCAGAGATTACAATTTGCATTTTATAAGTGAGGAAACTGAAGTCCAGAAATCAAACCGCTAATATGTAAGTGGTGGAATCAGAATCAGATCCACATTTGACTGTCAAATTCATGTTCTCTCTACCCCAAGGGCTTGTATATAACACAGAGAAACCTGGGTCTTTGATTGTCTTGCATTCCTTATAATAAATTTGGTGTATTCTTTAACCCCACAAACATGCTGGGATCTGGCCTGTTTTCACAGGCCCATTTACTGCAGGTTAAACTTAGCATCAGAAAGGTGCTAATAACTCCCTGAAGGTTTTTCTGTGACCCAGACTGAACTCAATCTACCTGATGTCACCTGCCTCATTAGACTGTAATCTCCACAATGGTAAGGACCATGTCTGTCTTATTCACCACTGTATTCTCCTAGTGCTAGCACAGGACCTGCTACATGGTAGATATTCAATATTTGTTGAATGAATGAATAAATGCATGACAAAGACAGACAAAAGACTCCATAATGCAAGATAAGAGAAACTAAGATGAAGATTAAAAAGGCCAACCAACATTTATTTTAAAGACGAAGCAAGGAAGAGTAGAGATAGCCAGGAAGAGAATGAGAGACAGCAAGATAAGAAAACTCAGCACAAACAAGCAAGATAAAAATAGCCTCTTGCCACTGTCCTTTTAAAATTACTTTCTATATTTGAGTCTAAGTGACAAGTGAAATCTCCTCTGTAATTTCCCATGTGTTCAGCTTAATGAATTTCCGGCACATGGTTTCAGTATTGGAGGGCCAATTTGGACACTGTGGGGGTGGGGTTGGTGAGAAAATGAGGGGTATGGAAATAGACTAACTAATTGAGTCTAGAAACCAAATGAAGGGGGTGATTGGAAGCATGTGAGGAGGGAGCCAAGTCTTGGAACTTGCTCAAAATTAAGAAGGACTTGGAATTAGTCTTGCTCTAGCTGATGTCACCATGATATTTCCCTACATGCCATAGAGGGAGCCTCGAATCCCAGAATGCCTTGCAACTGTTCTTTGTACCACATTGCCTATTTTCTAAAGAGCTTTATCTGTTTATATACAGGATATTCTATTAAAGATTTAATTTCAGCCACTGGAAAGAATAAAGAGACTCTAGCTCTTTCAGGTCCATATACCTTCTATGCAGTAGGTACACTATAAATGTTAAACCAAAACAGTATGAGGGAGTCAAACTAGGGACTGAAAGTTGTTCAGTCTTGTCCTACTCTTTGCGACCCCATGGACGATACAGTTCATGGAATTCTCCAGGCCAGAATAGTAGAATGGGGAGTCTTTCCCTTCTCCAGGGGATCTTCCCAACCCAGGAATTGAACTGGAGTCTCCTTCATTGCAGGCAGATTCTTTACCAGCTGAGCTATCAGGGAAGCAAGCTAGGGAGGGGGAATATAAGAATGCACAGTCTACCCTTCTGCATCTGTTTGTGCTGCCAACTCTAATGCATTTTCTCTGTATACTGAGGAGGGAACTCTGAAAGGCCATAGGGCCCAGAATAAAAAGTCCTTTCTAGACCTTAAAATTGGCAATGACCATGAGGTCCACTATTTTAATCAGAATTACAGATCTTTTAGGCCCCTGGTATGCTTTCTACTGTTGTTTTAACCCCTTGATTGAGATAGAATTCACATACCATACAACTTACTCATTTAAAATATACAATTCAATGGTTTCTATTATATTCACAGATATGTGCAACCATCACCACAATTTTAGGACATTTTCATCACCTCAAAAAGAAACCTCATAACTTTTAGCTATCCTACAGCCCTCCACCTTGATCTAAGCAACCCTCTGATTTTCTTTCTGTCTTTATAGATTTTCCTATCCTGGACTTTCATATGTATGGTATTAAGCAATATGTGATGAAAGTGAGTGAAAGTGTTAGCTGCTCAGTCGTGTCCGACTCTTTGTGACCCCATGGACTGTAGCCCACCAGGCTTCTCTGTCCATAGCATTCTCCAGGGAAGAATACTGGAATGGGTAGCCGTTCCCTCTTCCAGGGGATCTTTCCAACCCAGGGTTTGAACCCTGGTCTCCTGCATTGCAGGCAGATCCTTTACCATTTCAGCTACCAGGGAAGCCCAGCAATTTGTGGTTTTGTAACCAAAAGTGAGATCTGCTTGCTGCTCAAAAGCCAATAAAGAGGCCAGGTTGGTGGAAACTTTGCTTTATTTGGGATGCTAGTAACCGGGGAGATGGGGAGCAGAGGGACACCTGTCCAGAGGCCAATTCCCCTCTACCTCCAACAATCAGGAGACAAGAGCTTTTTATAGTTGGAGGGAGGGGGCCACATGCAGAAAGAGTATAGTCAGCTCTGACAGTTATCTTGAAATTGGTCATTGGTGGTCTGACCAGCAACATCTTGTTTTAAGTACAGTTAATCTTCAGTTCTATGGTCTGCTGCTGTGCTGCTAAGTCGCTTCAGTCATGTCCAACTCTGTGCAACCCCAGAGACGGCAGCCCATGAGGCTCTGACATCCCTGGGACTCTCCAGGCAAGAACACTGGAGTGGGTTGCCATTTCCTTCTCCAATGCATGAAAGTGAAAAGTGAAAGTGAAGTCGCTCAGTCATGTCCAACTCTTCACGACCCCATGGACTGCAGCCTACCAGGCCCCTCTGTGCATGGGATTTTCCAGGCAAGAGTGCTGGAGTGGGGTGCCATTGCCTTCTCTGGTTCTATGGTCAGGTTGTCACATTTCCTTGAGGCCAGTTTTCAGAGTTCTGACAGCTTATGTCATGGCTATAATCTGGTCATCATGTAGTTAACGTCTTCCACCTGGTGGGGGTTTCAGTATCTACAAGACAGCTCACAGGATATGGCCCAGAATGTTATCTATGCCCTTGAGAAGGAACTAAAGTCCTTAACTGTGCTAAGGACTAAACTATTATTTAATCTTGTTAGACTGCTTTCCTTTGTTTTTGAATTTCTCTAATTAAACTGGTTCTTTGGCTTAAGTTTTTCTGGGCTTCCCTGTTGGCTCAGTGATAAAGAACTGCCTGCCAATGCAGGAGATGCAGATTTGATCCCTAGGTTGGGAAGATCCCCTCGAGGAGGAAATGGCAACCCACTCCAGTATTCTTGCCTGAAGAATTCCATGGACAGAGGAGCCTGACAGGCTACAGTCCACAGGGTCACAAAAGAGTCAGACACGAGTTAGGGAGTAAACAACAACAAAAGTTTTTCCACAGACTAAAGGCAGATGGAGGACATGGGGAGCAATGACCATAGGGTCCTACTCCATTTCAGCCTGGCTTCTTTAACATAATGGTTTCAAAGTAGGTTCATTTAGGTTGTATCATGTGAATTAGTACTTCATTTCTTGTTATGGCCAAAATATATTTCACTGTATAGATATACCACATTTTATTTATTCATTTGTCAGTTAAATGACATTTGTTTCAACTTTTTAACTCTAACAAATATTGGTACTATGAACATGTGTGTAAAAATTTTTGTGTAGATTTGCATTTTTACTTTCTTGGGTATATACCTAGGTGTGGAATGGTTAAGCCTTAAAGTAACTCTATGTTTAATACTATGAGGAACAGCCAGGCTGTTTTCCAAAGCGCCTGTACCATTTCACATTCCCATCAGCAGTGTATGAGGGTTCCAATTTCTCTATATCCTTGCCAATCCCCATATGCTTTTGGGAAATAAGGACTACTACAGGGCCCCACTCTAACTTGGGTAGCTATTATAGAGCAGCAGCAAGGGGTATAGGGATGCAGGAGGGATCCCTCTTCTACTCTAAGCCTTTATGATCAGCCAGAGGGAATACTGATATCTTAAGTACTCTCCTTGATTCTGCAGGCAAGGTTAGCTGCCCCCTGACATATGCCCAAGGATACTTATTTTACTTATCTTTCTTCCCCACTAGATTGTAAGCTTTAGGTAGGCTGGAATCTCCTCTCCTCTGACTTTATACACAGTACCTATTCAGGATCTTCAGTAGATGTTTAGTAAATGTTGATTGGCTGATTGACTAATTGAACAAGTGATTAAATATCTCTCTACTGGTGATTCTTGTCCAGAGAAGGGAGGAAAAGAGCAGTCTCAAGGGCAAAACACATCCAGCAAGGAAGCAAGACAGAGAGGATAAATGAAGGAGAAAGGGAAAGGAGCTTGGAAGCAAAACAAAAAAAAAGAAGAAGCTTGGAAACCTAGCGTCCTTTGGGGCCAGCTTTTCAATTATGAGATCAAACTCAGGGCTAATGGACCTATTCTAATCCTTTGCCTTTCATCTGGCTGCTTTTTTTTTTTTTTTCTAAAATTTTCCCTTTTCTTTTTCATTATTATTCCTAACAATTTTGTCTTTACAAGAATAAGAAATAAACAAAAAGGTAAAAAAGTAGTTGCTACTATAAGTAAAAGACCACATAATACAACTCACCAAAATGAATTCATAATTTAAAAGGATGGAGATTAAGACTATAAAGGATTTTTTAACTGGAAAATGAAGAAATCATAATCTAGGTTTTCCTCAAAAGGATACTGAATGGCCTATACCTTAAAAAGGTGACTCCATTTTCAATACCACATGAGAACATGGCCCATCTCTCAGCCTTATTAATGACTGACCTTCCCTCTAGACAAATCCTGCCTTCTCCTTGGACTCATCTGTGAATTCAGTTGACTCCAAGTCATTTGGTCCCTCTATCCACAAAGGCCCTGGTATCTCTCTATTCCCAATTACTTCCTGTCTCTGCTCTGAAACCACACATGCACACTTTCACACAAACTTCATCTTTCCTTTTCATGAATCCTCAGGGTAGCTGTGCCTTCTCCATTTTGTGTGTATGGAAAGGAAGAAAGCAAAATACATGAGATGCCAATGCAATACAGAGCTCCTTTAGGAGAGCTCTGCAGGACGATTACCCACCCAATCGGCCCAGTTTGGTGTAGCTCTCATAACCATCCTTTATGTTTGCTGTAGCTCTCATAACCATCCTTTATGAACACACTATGATAGCTGGATGTGGGCACTGATTAGGGCAGCAGTCTTCAGCCACATTCCTATTTAACTGCAAAGCACATCTCCTGCCTACCAGCCCAGCACTGATCATATGATGTTTTTAAATACTGTATTTATGTAAGCCTTTTTCCTACCATAGACTGTGTCCAACTCCATCCAAACTGGGGAGGGTTTGTGTTTGCCACTTCAGGGCTCTCTATCCTTAGAGCCTGAAATTTTTTCCTGGAATCAATGTAGGACTCTGGGCTTTCTCAGCAGAGGTCTGGGAGGGTTGGGTTTATAGGAAGCACATTTTTTTCCCATTATGAAATACCTGAGGAAATAGATAATAAGACATGCTGGCAGATGACAAGGACTTTGGCTACTCCCAAGGGTTCACCTGACAAAGGTGCCAGGTGCAATAGATGGGCCGAGCCAACCAGATGCTGGGGACTGGGGGCAGGGAGATGCCAGGAACAAAGTGGCTTTAGAATTTGGAAAATTATAGAATGGATTTAGGAAGTACTGCTACTGGACCTTGCCTTTCTCATCCTCAGCTTCACCAAAATGTTCAGTAGGAGAGAATCATAGTGACTTCAAGTAGTGAGGGGAGGATTAGTGTTCAAAAGAAATGCTGATAACCTGGTGGGCAACCCGTCCAGACCAAAGATGTGGCCTCTTTGGCTGACTGTGCCACGGTGGAAGGCAAGTTTGGCAGAGAAAGCCAGTACTCTTTAGCCGCTGCAGCTCAGTTAAAAATCCCACTGCAGGGCCCCTAACCTGGTCCCGCAGGTTAGGCTGTAGGAGCGACTAGCATAAATAATCCGGGCGAAAACCTCCTGGAGAGATCCCAAAAACCAAGGTGACCTGTGTGCGTGGGCGATCCGTTGGCTGAGTGACAGAAATGCTGAAGAAAGCCAGGAAGAGGATCTGCGTGGGAGGTGGAAAAAGCGTGGGCTGAGCTTGCAGCAACCAAAAGGCGCCACACACGTGTGCGAGGAACCCGCGGCGCTCGGAGTGGGCTGACAGGAAGCACCGCCCCACTAGGACACATCAAGTTTTCTCTTAAGCAGTTTCAAACCCAGCGCGCTTTCCACGTGTAAGTACAAATGAGATGGGTGTCAAATAACCATAGCGCTTGTTCGGATTTCTATCCTTTCTCTTCTTGGGTCTAGCTCCTGTGTAGAGCATGCCCACCTCTACCACAGCTCTCCCATTTTCCTAACGCTTTCCTGGGCGGGGTTTCTGGGCCCCGCCCACCGAGGGCCCGCCCAGTAGCCGCCCCGGGGCGGGGCTCCCCTCGGCTCCCGACTGCCCTTTTCCCCTGCGGTCTCTGCCCCGGCTGCTGTGTCTCTACCGAGCTCCGGACACGTGCAGGGTGAGTAAGAGCAAAGTGGGGAGAAGCCTTGGAGGTTTACCAGCTAGGGGCGAGAGACAGTGGTTTGGAGGCTTCTTCCGAGGCACGGGACGAAACTGGGGCTCGTTCCCTAGTGACCCCAGGTTTGGAGGGCATCTTGAAGAAATGCTGAGGGATCGTACCCCTAGAGTCACCCCCTGTTTTCTACCATCCCTGCTGTCCCTGGAGAGTTGCCGGGAGTCGGTCTCGGGGAGCCTTGGTCCCAGGCACCAGGGCCAGGGACTTGGGAAGGTTCGTGAGGAACACGTGGTCGGGTGGAGCTCCGTCAGTCCGTTCAACCCCAGCGCGGAAAGGGACAAGCTATTTTTAGATTCGTTTTTAGACCTGGACAATGAGCCCTCTATTCTCCTTTTCCTCTAATTGTTTGGAAACGTTTTGGAGTGAAATTAGAGGAAGGCTGGGGAAAAGTATTGTCTTAGATACTCTCACCTTATACAAACAAGGTAAATTGTAAGTGTGAATGGGTAGGAATGTTTATTAACATTTTTGCAAACATTTTGGTTATTGTTTTCAACCAGTAGTTGGGGTCGTTGGCAAGAATAGCAACCTAACTGTCGCTAGTTTCTTTAACATCCCTTACTGCATCCAGTTATTTTTTAAAATGCTGCTTTTATGGTTCAAGAGATCACATAATTGAGGCCCTTCTCAATCTGGTTTCAACCAGCCTTTCCAATTTTTAGTGCCCATTGCCTTCCAAGGGTAAGTTCCCCTTCTGCTCACCAGTATTCATCATCTCTTTGCTTAGAGTAAGTTCCTGATAATAGCAAATGTTTAGTGCCCAGTCTATAGCAGATATTATCTTATGCACTTAATTTATATTCCATTTAAACCTCCCGAACACCTGGTGTACAACACCCCCATTCTACAAATGAGACAGGTACAGAGGTTAAGTTATTTGCCCACTGTCACTTGGCTGTTAAGTGACAGCCAAGCTTCCTGATACTTGTTGATGAGACCATTAATTTGCTACTGTTGAACTGCTGTGGTATGCAAGTAAGAATGACAACAATAAAGCTAACCAAGGGAAAGCTGTTAGTTCTTGACTATTGTTTCTGTGGTTCAGGCCTCACTAAGTTAAGGGAGTTTTGAGGGTAGGGGTCTTGAACGCCTCACAAGTGTTCACTAACTGTTGGCTGTCTCTAACCTGGAGTGCTTTGATTGCAGAGCATCCAGCCGTGAACTTTCAAGCAGATGCAGCCCCAGGTAAGTGCAGCTCCATTAACCTACCTTTGGCCCCAGCTGTAGGCAGCTGCCTAGGTTTCCGTGTACCTAGGCAAGTGTTACACTGCTGGGAGAACAGCAGCTGATAGCTGGTTGGCATTCTGGGCCTGGTTCATGCCTACTCTGTTATTAACTATACCAGGATGCCAGCATAGTTGTTTTTCCATTGAGGTTAAATCTGCAAGCATGTGCCTTTGCAGGGAGAAACCTAACGTGGAGAATGGTTCTGGTCTGACAGGTTTGACTAGAATGAAGTTCTTTGAATCATACCTTGGAAACAGAAGAAACAGAGGGATATATAAATAGAACAAGTTGAGGTGTTTTTTTTTTGTTGTTTTTTTTTTTTTTTGAGTCTACCGAGTGCTCAAACGGGGCCATGGGATTTTTGCAGATTTCACTGAAATCAAAGTTCATAGCTCCCACTCCTCTACCAACACAGAGCTACTCAGGATAATCCCTTTGTAGAAAGATTTTATAACTCTAGTTACTTGTGAGAATGCCATACCTTACAAGGAATGTGGATGTGAATTTGCTTTAAAATGATGAGCATTCTTTATCTCATTAATAGAATATAAAAATAGCAATTAATTGAGGGGCTCCAAATACTAGGCCTAGCTACAGCAGTACTAATTTCTGCTTCAGGTTGACAGATTTCTACTTTTTGTTGGTATCTTCCCTTGTGGCTCAGCTGGTAAAGAATCCGCCCGCAATGCGGGAGACTTGGGTTCAATCCCAGGGTTGCAAAGATCCCCTGGAGAAGGCAAAGGGTATCCACTCCAGTATTCTGGCCTGGAGAATTCCATGGACTGTATAGATCATGGGGTTGCAAAGAGTTGGACACGACCGAGTGACTTTCACTTTACTGATTTTCAGGAGTAAGCAGAGTTATTGCTTCTTTTGGAGCAGTAATTGAGTCCCCTTTGTAGTGATTTTGTTTTGGAATGCTAATTTTCTGAGAAGAGATGCTTCTCAGTTCTAGGCAAGAGTGATGCTGGAGATTATCCAATGGGGCAGACTTAGTTGCTGCTTTCAGTGAAAAGTAACATCTTAGTTTCTACAGAAGGACTTGAGGATGTTGGGAGGCAGAGGTGTTATTTGTCAAAGCTAGTTTTGTTCTATCAATTGGCTTTCCCTTAAAAGAATTCTCTTAGCTAAACGTTGGGTGCTTTGTGTGAATACCTCAGATGTTCATTGTGAATAGCCTTTTACATATGGGTCCATAATACAAGTGATAATCTAGAGAGCTTTAGTGGTAACAGGCAAGAAAAAAAGGCAAGTAATGGGAAATAATTGCTGAGGATATAAAAATTTGGTAAATCATAAATGGCAGACAGCATTGTTTCCATCTCTACAGAAAAGCAGCCTCAGAAGCTAGGATGTTGAACACTGAAATCTTTTTCTTTTTAGGATGACTCAAAAGTAGGGCATCCTTGGCCCTCCTGAAGAGATGAAATTAGTGGCAAGTGGACCATCTATCTGTATGGCGTTATCAGGTAAATGTCCTTACTCATTCTGATGCTGACCATGTGCCAGGCCTATTAGTTGGAGCCCATCAGAAAACAACTGGAAGGCAGAAACAATTGTATTTGTGCCTAACAAATTCAGCCTCTGGGCAGAAAAAGGCTGAATAGGATTTTGGTGGTTATGGTCTGAAGGTTTTTGAGATAATCTGAATCATTACATCTGAGAAAACTGAGGGGAGATTGTAAATTTCATGACGGAAAGTATAGTGTATCTTACCTTGTTCACAGATCCCAATCCCTAGATCCCAAGCACAGTGCCCAGCACATGGCAAGAACTCTCAGTGTTGGATAAAATGACTGACGGCATGGGAAAGGGTTTCCTGTTTCCTGTTTGTTTCAAGGTTTTGACAGCAGGGTCTGCAATCAGTGCTTCCAGGCCTCTGTTTTGCAGTCAATGTTCAATTCATGGGGATACCTTCTGAAATAAGTAAGAAAACTGTTTCAGGAATCATCCAGCAGTTGTCAGCTATCCAGGCTAGCGTGATGCCTCAGATGGTGTTACACTGTTGGAAGAGCAAGCACTGCCTTTATTGAGGTCTGACTTCAGCACTGTTTTGGTGTTGTGGCTGAGTACCTCTGGGCAGTGTTTTGCACCTCTGAGAGTGGAGTAACTTCTCCTGTGGAGTTGGTCCTAGTCTGGGTGCAAACAGTTTTTTTCTATTAGAAAAAGACCCTGCCTTATGGACAGCCTGTCATTTGTTTCCTCTTTGAATCCTAGATGCCTTTGCCTGAGTGAGAAACCTTCCTCCATTGGGACCCCAGAGGTCTGATGGCCCTTTGTGACATCCAAATAAGTAATGTATGTAGTCCTTTTGTCCTGAAGGTCCAGGAACATCTTTTGTTCTAATACTTGGTCTTTGAATCTGGTTCCTGACAGTGAGCTCCTAAATCCCTTAGAACTTCCTGGGTGATAGTAAAGTCTTTGTTCTAATGGGACTGGAATTTTTACACACACTCATATGATACACATTCATTCTCCAGAGAGGGGAGAGGGGTTGGAAATGATCATGATGAAGCCTCCATAAAAATTCCATTAGTATAGGGTTCAGAGAACTTCCAGGTTAGCTAACAACACATTGAAGTGCTGGGAGAGTGATGCCCCTTCCTACATACCTTCTCTTATGCATCTCTTCTATCCGGATGTTCATTTGTACCCTTTATCATATCCTTTTGCAATAAACCAGTAAACAGTAAACTGTTTTCCTGAGCTCTTTTGAGCCCATCTAGCAAAAATGAGTCAAACCCAAGGAGAAGGTTGTGGCAATCTCTGACTTACAGCCTTTCTGTCAGAAGCACAGGTTAACAACCTGGACTTGGGTTTGGCATCTGAAGTGGAGGAGGGGCAGTCTTGTGGGACTGTGCCCTTAGCCTCTGAGATCTGAAGTTATTTCTAGGTGTAGATGGTGTCTTAATTGAGTTACACTGCAGGACACCCAACTGCTGACAAGACCCACACATCTGGTGTCAAAAATACTGAGAGTATGGCCAGAGTTTGAGACTGAAGGAAAAACAGGAGGAACCACGAGGTTTTCTTAAAAGGTAGAAATACTTAACGTTCAAAAAAACTGTGGTGAGAACTAGAATTTTAGAGGAGAATGCTTAAAGTCTAAGACTTGAGAATTCCCTGGCAGTCCAGTGGTTAGGACTCTGTGCTTCTACTGCTGGGGGCTTGGCTTTGATCCCTGCTCAGGGAATTAAGGTGCAGAACAGCTAAAAATAAGTAAACCCAAGACTTAAACTAAGTCTTCATATTCTAGAGCTCTGCTGCATAGTACATGTGGATTTAAAACTGACAAAATCCATTTCTCCATCTCAGTACTTAGTGACTGCCTATTGGAGAGCTCAGAAGACATTTCCACCAATACAGAAAGTTATATTATATGCTGCTGTTCTAGAGCAGGGGCTGGCAAACTTCATGTAAAGAGGCTGATAATATTTTAGATTTGTGTACCATATAAACTTTTTATCTGTTGCAGCTACTCAACTCTGCAGTTGCAGTATACAAGCAGCCATAGATAATATGTCAACAAATGAGCACTACTGTGCTCCAATACAACTTAATTTAGGAACACTGAAATAAAAATTTCATAAACTTTTCAGTGAAGGAAAATAATTTCCTTTAACCCTTCTAAGCTTGAGGGCCTTTCAAAAACAGATGGCAGGCCAGAATTACCAACCCCTGTCTTGGGGAATGAAATTCAGGCCTTGGGAGTTTACAGCTCATTAGCAACAGATTTAGGGCCAGTACCAACATGTGTCCGTGAAAAATTAGATGTTATCAATACCTTTGCCTTAAACAAGCTTTTACCATATAGTATTAAACTCTTCAGCTTTTAGAGTACTGGGGTGACTTTAGTAAATTATCCAGTAATAGGGTAGTCCTTATTTCTTATGTTTGGGGTTTGTTGTATGTGCTTTTTTGAATGAGTTACTTATAAATGGTTCTTTTTTTTAAATGTACACCTAAGGAAGAGTTCCTAAGAAAGAACAGCAGTGTTTGGTTTCCAGCAGAACCTGATCACAAACCCATCCTAGTAGTGAAGTAGAAATGGTCCCTAAGGAAAGAGGAAATTTTTATATGTCAACAGTAGCCAGAAGAAAGATAAATATCATATTCTAATGCATATATATGGAATCTAGAAAAATGGTACTGAAGAACTTATTTACAGGGCAGCAGTGGAGAAACAGACATAGAGAACAGACTTATGGACACAGGGAGAGGGGAGGAGAGGGTGAGAAGTATGGAAAGAGTAACAGGGAAACTTACATTACCATATTTAAGATAGCCAATGGGAATTTGCTGTATGGCTCAGGAAACTCAAACTGGGTTCTGTATCAACCTAGAGGAGTGGGATGGGGAGGGAGATGGGAGGGAGGCTCAAGAGGGAGGAGATATATGTATACCTATGACTGATTCATGTTGAAGTTTGAAAGAAAACATTCTTTCAAAACAAAGTTCTGTAAAGCAATTATCCTTCAGTTAAAACCTAGCTTTGAATTAAAAAAATAATATCATAAAAACCAAAAAAGAATAGCCAGGAAAAAAAAATCCAGGTTTTAAAATCTGGAATCTCAAGTTATTAGAATATAGATGGCTTTCCTGGGCATGGTAAAGCTACCCAGGTGCAGGGAGAGGCCCCTGTGTTGCTACTTGAAAAAGGAAAATTCATTTGGTGTTTATGCCTGTATTCAGTACCCCCAGAGGTTTCAGTGGCTTAATCATGCACATTAAAATAATTTAATGGGATTTCCTACTTGATAAGTGAAGTTAATTAGTCACCTACTACTCCCTGTTGGCTTGAGTTTTTTTTTTTTCCTGGTGAGTCTAAGATGAAGTAACACATTTCAGCTTTAAATCCATGCCTTCTCTTTCTCCATCACCCTTTTCCCATGCTGCAATGAAAACTGAAATTGAACTGGCAGATATTGGCCTGTAAATATCCAAGCTGCCACCTCCTGCCATAGCTAGCAATTAGTAAACACAAGTGCCCCTTGAGCTGCTCAAGTTCAGGACCTATACCATATTAAGAAAGGAAAATTAAAGCAGTATGAGTAGAGGGCCCCAAATATTGAGTCTGTCACCTGTCAATGATTTATTTCCTTTCATTCAAGGTTGGAAAAAACTATCAGTGAGCTTTTGCAATGAAAGTTTGAATTACATTTCAAATTTTAATCAGGAAAACAAAACCCCAGAGAAATAAATTCTGCAGGCCCCAAAGAGACACAAAAAGGTGGCGTAGGGCCTAGGAATTCACACTAAGGAAGACAACCTGGTTAGAGCAACTAATTAAGAACCTAAAAGAGTGACAATGGCTCCTCTGAATCTTTTTGCTTAATTAGGGCTTTATGAACAGCTCCAGTTAATAGACCTGTCAATATTCTCTTGGAAAACAATTTCACTGAATTAACAATTCAACTCTAATATTTACAATGTCTGTTTAGCAACACCTTGCTCTTTACAGTTATTTAGGAACACTTAATGAGCCCACTTGCTAGGTCATAGATTTGTCAATTTAGGATCCTAAGGCCTGGTTCAAAGGAGCCCCTGTTACTTTGGCTCTCCCTATTCTCCATTACAAGCCCTTTTGGGTGTAAGAACATTTTATACTGCTTTTTAAGGGTAACTTGACTACCTGGGAAGAGGTGATAAAATGGACCTTGAAATTTATTTCACTTTAGAATAGTTGTAGATTTACAGAAAAGCTATAAAGATAGTACAAAGAAATCCCATGTACCCTGCACCTAGTTTCTCCTGTTAGTAACATATTAGTATAGTACATTTGTTATTAATTCACTAAAGTTCATGCTTTATTCATATTTCCTTATTTTTCACCTAATGTCCTTTATCTGTTCCAGCATCCCATTGAGGATATTATATTTAGTCATCATGTCTCTTTAGGCTTCTCTTGGCTGTGACAGCTTCTTAGACTTCCTTGATCTTCTGACCATTTTTTTATTGTTTTTTTTTAATACTGAGTTGTTTGAGCTATTTGTATGTTTTACAAACTAAGCTCTTGTCCATAGCATCATTTGCAAATATCTTCTTCCATTCTGTAGGTTGTTTTTAATACTCAAAATGCCTTAGTTATGGCCTTTATTCTCTTTCATTTAGAATAGTGGTCGAGCCTGTTGTCTTTTATAGTAGATGCTGTAGTCCCCAAATGACTGATTATTTTTACCTTATGAGCTCACAGTAGAGGATGGAATTTTGTATCAGCTGGTGGGAGAAGGGAAGAGCCAAGCCCAGGCCCTAGTGTAGGCCCAACTTCAATGAGTTGAAGAAAAGTAGACAAATCCCCAAGGTACACAGCCTGTGAATTAGATAGAACCTGGACTTCATCAGAATGGCAGATGGTAGAACTCTAGATGAGAACTCCAGGAGCTAATGGTTACGATATACTGGCCACTCCAGGAGAGTTTTCTGTGCTGCCCCTATTCCAATGGCACTATAATTTCTTGCCCCTGTATAGTAGAGCCCAATCATGATCTGTTCATCCAGGGAACTCTTCATATTTAGTTTCTTGGGGCCCTAACCTCCCTTTTACTTGTACATATAATATATCCAGGGCTGAGGAAGTGATAATAACCTATGCTATTTGCTCATCTTGTCAGAAGACTAGTTGGGGCCCTAACCTCCCTTTTACTTGTACATATAATATATCCAGGGCTGAGGAAGTGATAATAACCTATGCTATTTGCTCATCTTGTCAGAAGACTAGTTATTTAACTCATACCCTTTTTATGGTTTTACAGCTTTTATTAACTGAACGCTATGCTAGACATTGGTGATATGTGATGAACACAACACGGTCATGTTTACCACCTTCAGATTTCTTTCTGACCACGTTGGTTTCTTTCAGTCCTTTTGTATCTAGGTCTCTGTATATGCTGTTTCCCTTTCTGATTCCATCTTCCATTTCCACTTTGTATACTTTTATATCTCAGCTCAGATAGCACCTTCCCTGACTGAGCACCCATTTTATGTGTCATTGTGCTGTATTCAACCACATAGCTAGATAGCCAGGTGCCATGTTAACAGTCCTTTGAAAAGGTATTATTCACCAGTTTTTAAATGTTTATCTTACTCACATATAGCCAAGCAGCCTCAATTATACCAATAGCTGACTAAAGAGCTTCAACTGGTAAATATTATTATCAGTGTGTCATTATGTACCCAATATAGAGTAAGGTCATAAGTGTATCCTACTTTTTAATACCCTGGTAAGTAAGGATAACAAGAATGCTGGTTTTGTTAAATTTTGAAACAAATCATGGAAACAAATATGTCAGTTTCCAAATCATTTGCTAGTGGACTCTATAAAGATATAACATGTATGTGTGTTAGTCGCTCAGTTGTGTCCGACCTTGGAACCCCACAGACTGAAGCCTACCAGGCTTCGCTGTCCATGGGATTCTCCAGGGAAGAATACTGGAGTGGATTGCTGTTCCCTTCTCCAGAGGATCTTTCCGACCCAAGGATCAAACCCGCATCTCCTGCACTGCAGGCAGACTCTTTACCATTTGAGCTACAGGAAAGTCCTGAAGATGTAACAGTGCCTAACTATTTGAAATCCTTAAAACACACATGGTTGATGGTGGTTGCCTTTAAGGGAATAGCAGTTGGGGAAAACTTCTGCGTGTGCTTTGAATTTTATTATATGTATTCCTTATTCAAAAACTCCCCCCAATTTTTAAATTTATTTTTGGCTGTGTTGCATGGCTTGCGGTATCTGCCTGACCAGGGATCAAACCCAGGACCCCTGCAGTGGAAGCATGGAATTCTCTAACTACTGGACCACCAGGAAATTCCCCAAAATTTTAAGCCCATTTCCCTTCCCTTGCAACTGCTAAAAGAGCTGCTGGTTAACAATTTTCTGTTTTTTAAATAGCCTAAAGGTTTGAAATGACCTGCTGCTGCTTAGTTGCTTCAGTCATGTCCAACTCTGTGCAGCCCTAGGGACTGTAGCCCACCAGGCTCCTCTGTCCATGGAATTCTCCAGGCAAGAGTACTGGAGTGGGTTGCCATTACCTTCTCCAGGGGATCTTCTCAACCCAGGGATTGAACCCTCGTCACCTGCATTGCAATCAGATTCTTCACCACTGAGCCACCAGGGAAGCCCCTCCAGGGCATTTTATCTATTTAAAAAGTAGATGGTGAACTGCCAGGAGACCACAGCCTTGCTGAAGGCAGTCCAATATAATGCTCAAACAGGCAAGCTTCTTAATCTCTTATGTAAAATAAGAGTAAAGGTACTTTACTCTTAAAATTATTTTATCAGCTGCTTAGTGATTGTGTGGTGTGAAAATATATGTCCTCAACCAATATGACTCCTCTGCTCAAAACTTTAGAAAGATTAGCTTTATGGAGATTGTATCCTGGTGTTTAAAGTTTTATTCCAAACTTGTCACTTAGACCTTTCAAAGTCTCAGCAGAAATTCTTGCTTTGTAGCCTCTGTCATCACTGGTATACCATGCCCACTCCTAAGAAACCCAAATGTGAATAGAACTCTTGATCCATCTCTTCTCATAGCCAGGCCCATCTTGAGGCCAGCCTCCTTGTCCAGTCTTCATCAGACTGGGATTCTCAAAAGCTGATAATCTGTCTTATCCATCGTTGTATGTGTGCATGCGTGCTAAGCTGCTTCAGTCATGTCTGACTCTTTGCAACCCTGTGGACTGTAGCCTGCTGGGCTCCTCTGTCCATGGGATTCTCCAGGCAAGGATACTGGAATGGGCTGCCATGCCCTTCTCCAGGGAATTTTCCCAACCCAGGGATCGAACCACCCATCATGAAATAGACATTTGACGACTGAAATCTTGTATTACCTTTGGTTTCCAGTGTGTCTTTTTGCTGTTGACCTACTAAGCAGATCCTCAATAAATAATTACTCAACTGAAAAAGTTTGCCTTTCCTTTGAACAATCACCAAATTGCATTAATAGTCTGTACAAAAGCATGGTATGTATATATCTGAAATAAGCATGCATTCATACTTCTGAATCCAGAAAAGCAGAGCTGCTTTCATCTAAGATCTGGGGAGAACATAAAGTGAAGTCTTAGCCAAAATCAGTTGGAATCAAAGACTCATAGAGTAGACGTGAAGGAGGACCCAATATTCACTGAACAAATTTCATTCCAAAGTTAACAATGTAGTAGCCTTAGGGATGCCCCAGTTCTTGATGTATTCTACCAAATGCCTTCTCAAAGCCTGTAGAAAATCATGCAGCATAATGGAGATGTGGGAGTACAGTTCCACTCTTCACAATGGCTATTTAAAATTTTTCCTTTGTGTAACTCTAGCCCTTTCCATAGATGGCTTAGTCACAGAAAACTTAAGTCACCTGACTAATTCCTAATGAAAATTCAGCACCATCCTCTCCATACCTATTACAAGAAAGAGATGTCTCCTCCAGAACTCATCCTTTGAGTAATGTCCAATATGAATCTTTCCTTCTGTTGCTGCCTTTCCCAACCAATCCTTTCCTAATTTAACTCTTCTGCAAACATTTTAATGGCCCAAAATTCTCCTGTAGTAAATCAAATCTTCCCCAACCCTGATTTCTTTTCATAGCCAGTTATTCCACATTTGGTAGTTTGTTTTACACTTTTCACATACTAAGCACCTCCCATCTGACGTACTCTCCCACTGAACTGGAAGTCCCTGTTGCCAAAGCTTTTGTAGATGTTTTTAGTCCTAGGCTTGACCTCTTGGTAGCATTAGGCCCTGTTGATCGTTTAGTCCTTTGAGTACATTGGCTGTCAAGGCAGTACAATTTCTGTGGCTTCCCCTCTACTTTTTTCCCTCATCAACATGGTCTCTTGCCATTTAACTACCAGATTAGTTTCTCAAGGCTTGGTCCTAAGGTTTCTCTTTTTACCATAGGTTTACCTAAGGTTTCTCTCTTAATCTCCAGTTCATCTAACTCTCCTTCATTTGTATTAACTTGAATTTGCCACTAACCCACACCCTTTTCTCCTGAGATCAAGGTCAAATATAACTCCTTTGAAGCTGATGCCAAACTGAAGCCTTACTGCCCCCACCTCCCATTCTCAATAGCACTGCTGACAGTTGTCATTCTTACATTGTACTTCTCCATCTTCCATATCCAAGCAAGTCTTGCTCTTTGTCCTAAATGATTTCAAAAATTTTATACAGGTCTGCTGTTCATTTTTGCCCTGTCCACTATCTTCACAGTGGACCCAGAATGGTTCAGCATACTCAAGATTTAAAATTTTTGAGGGCTATTAATCTGACTTGTATTCACTAACTTACCTCAGACGTCAGATGCCTGCCTGTCCCTCTGCATTTAAACTTCAAACCCCAGGGAAGTGGCCCTTTTCTCCATCCTTATCTATACAATTTCTCAGGATTTTTCACATGTGCTATATTTCTTTGCTCATGGGGTACTTGAAGAGTGTTCTACATTCAAATTCACCAAATGGCGGCGGCGGTCTTTTCAGTGGAATGGGTTTTCGCTATCTTCCTCAATGACCCGCATAAAATTTCTGAAATTAAAACCACTCAAAATAGTATCTATCTCCACTTCCTGCCCCGAACTGCCACTTCTCCGCAGTTTATCAGAAAATACCAGAGAGGGTCGAAGCCAGGGAATCCTGCGACGCACTTCTAACGCATACCTTATTTAAATTTTGCACCAAGCAGTATGGAAGAGTCAGGGGGAAAAAAATCCTTTGTGGGGAGTGGGACTCGAACTCTATAAGCTATGGCGCTCCATTTCCCGCCCATAGGCGAGCTACAAGATCAGAGAACAACGATCGCAGCTGAGGGCGCGAGCGGCGTGCGCGCGCCGGGCCGGGGGAGGGGCCTGGCGCGCGCAGAAATAGGACCCGAGGTGGGTTGGGGCGAGTTCTCGCGAGAGTGGGTTGGTTCTTGGGCTGCTGCCTCTGCTGCCACCTCTTACCAGCGCCGTTGCTGCGGGGGATTGTGGGAGCCACCGCGTCCCGCTCGCTTGGAGAGGTACCTCTCGTTTTCCCTCTCCCTTTCTTCAAGGTAGGCGTGAAGCGGGTAAGAATCGGGGTGGGGTGGCCGGGGGCTCTCGGCGTCCGCCGGGAGGAGGCAGCGACAGCAACAGGGGCCGCGGGGAGCCGGCGGCGCGCCTTTCTTGCTCGCTCCCGTTCGCCTGCTCTGCCTCCCTCCGCGCTGCGTATGTGAGCCGCCTGATCGGCGGCCGCCATGTTAGGAGCTCAGTGGCGGCGCAACCAGCCTTCTCGGGTGGCGGAGGTGAGCGGTCCCGTAGGGAGACACGCGGCCAGCCAAGGGCCCAGAGTGCGGAGGCAGAGTCGGGGCGCGCCGAGGGCAGCTGATCGGCCGAGCTTCCTGCGTTCCGGGCTGTCTGTGGGCGGGGGCGGGACGACGAGCCCGTTACACGCGGGCTGCTGCTCTGAGGGAAAGGGAGGAGCGCTCGAGGCCTGAGGGACCGACTAACCATGAGGGGGTTGGCCTGCCGTTTGGGGAGGATAGTTAAGCTAAAACCAGCCCCAGATATATTTGCCTTTCCCCCCTCCGTTTTGCGCCTGAAAACGTTCCCCAAAATGGAGGATTCCGTAGACTCCGAAAAGCTTAGCCGTTTGAGCATCGTTTCTTGGTGTCGCGGCCTTCGCTGCTTTCCTCGCCCATCGTTTCATAGCGCCCCCTAATACTCCCCTGTCCCCCGCCCACACACAGGCGCGCGCGGTTTTAGCCGGGCCTCGGAAACAATTCCCTCCTCCCCCCGCCATCGCGTAAAAATGGCCGAAAAATTAAACGTTAACGCTTGTTCATCGTGTTGCGTCGTGGATAAAGCCTTCTGCGGTACGCTGCGAAGGAGATTTGTTCTTCTTTAGAGAGTCACCTCACATTCCTTTCCTCTATATTAAAATACTATCAGTCTAAGCTTCTCTAGAGAGGATGGTGTGGTGTGGGGACCTTCCGGTTTCCAGACAAAGGGTTTATAGTAGCCTGGTGTAGTCGCGGCTTCGTTGTTCTTTTCATCGCCGGCGCTGTGCCACGTTCTGTGTTATACAAAGACTTTTCCCATATACAGTGGAGTAGTATTTCCTAGGTATTTATCCTGCTCTGTGGCGCTATTCTGTGTAATAGTCCTATTGGATCAGTTACGGTTTTCCAGCCAGATATTTCTAGAACGGTTATGGCGATTCCAAAATTCTAGTCTTTCACGAGCGCTGTAAAGTGTGCGAGTTGTTGATTTCCCAGGCCGTAGTGATGAGATTTTGCATTGATGCTGCGTTCTGCTCGATGAACAGAGCTTAGTTTAAGATTTTTAGATACTCGACGAAACATTTTTCTCCCAGGTAGATTTAAACAGTTGTACTCTGCGGGCAAAAATTATATTTCAGGCTATTTTCATACGTGTTCAAAATTACCTTTTAAAAACGAAACGACTCGATCTTCGGAGTCTAGCGACATAATTGTTTAACATTAGTATTGTTTTGGAAATCAAGAATTCGGATCTCTTAGCTGTGTGTAAGTGGAGTTGCTTTTATGTAACATTTTGAACTAATTCGAAAGTATTTCATTACCCTTGACCTAAACATTCTGTATGTTAAGTCTTTAAACATACTTATTTTACTAATGGTTTTACGGAAGTGTAAACGCCAAATATTATTACAAGTCAGAGATATATAAAGACATTAACAACTGAAGAATGCAAAGAAAAAAATCTTCCTTGATTTTAGAAATAACAAGTAGCTCAAATTCCCAATTTTATAGAAAGAATTTGAGTCCAAGGAAGTGCTTGTTATGTAGGTAACCAATGGCAATGAAGCCAGTGTGTTTAGAACGCTTACATTTTGATTAGATATTTGATTCAGGCTCTGCCTGTTACAATAAATAGGCTTAAAATGGAAGAACTACGCTTATAGGAATTTATCCTGTAAATAAGGGAATAGTGTGTCAAAAGTATGTGTATGTAAATGTTAATGTTGGTTACTAAGCATATTAAAAATCCAAAGGATTCAACATTTGGAGATCTGCTAATTATAGTGTGGCCATCAAGTGATAATCTATACAGCTATTTAGAAGTATTTAAGGAAATGGCAACCCACTCTAGTGTTCTTGCCTGGAGAATCCCAGGGACAGGGTAGGGGGGGCGGGCGTCCTGGTGGGCTGCCGTCTATGGGGTCGCACAGAGTCGGACACGACTGAAGTGACTCAGCAGCAGCAGATGGGAAAATTATAGTGGAATATAGTTCTAATTGGGGAGAAAGTAATAAAACTCTGTTGATGACTTTTGTTTTTTGAAGGAACGTGTAAATAAGCGTAAAAAATATCCCTGAGTGTCGGCTTTATGGGTCATTTGTATTTCCTTTTTTCTTGAAATTTCCACAAGACGTTACACTTAATTTTGTAATGAAAAAACTGAAACATTTTTTGTAAATGCCAAAACTGCTGAGAAGGCGATGGCACCCCACTCCAGTACTCTTGCCTGGCCCATGGACAGAGGAGCCTGGTGGGCTGCAGTCCATGGGGTCGCTGAGGGTCAGACACGACTGAGTGACTTCACTTTGACTTTTCACTTTCATGCATTGGGGAAGGAAATGGCAACCCACTCCAGTGTTCTTGCCTGGAGAATCCCAGGGACGGGTGAGCCTGGTGAGCTGCCGTCTCTGGGGTTGCACAGAGTCGGACACGACTGAAGCAACTTAGCAGCAGCAGCAGCACTGCTGAAAAGACATTTTGTTTTTTTAGAATCTCACCTCTGTTTAAGGGAAATTGAGATGAAAATGAGCCAACTTCTTGAAATCTGAAGTGCAGTTTTCAAATGTGACAAAAAGAAGTGCTTGTGTAAGATATTCTTGTTATTATGTGTAGGCACATAGGAATCTGAAGGCATTCTCACATAAAATTAATACTGATAGGACTAATAATTATGAACTGCAGCCATTAGCTGTTTATAAATGATCGAAATCAAAGAATTAATTGGACAGTGGTTTGTTAAGTGGTGTTCTTAGCAAATCTTCTAGTTAAAAGTCTGTGTTTTGTTTTTATATACTTCTTTATTTTGTAACCTGATGATATTTGTCATGTCATTTTCTTTCTCTATTTCCTTGCTTCACTCTGGAATTTATCTCCTCCCCAGCCTCAGTTTATTAACCTTCAGGGTATGGTGTAATACTAAGCATTTCCTTAATTGAGTCATGTGAAGAAGAGTGAGTTTTACTATCAAGTTTAACAATTTGCTATTTTGAAACTCTTGCTAGACCCACATTAAATGAGATGTTAGAGAATATTATGAAGAGTAAATTTCTCTTTTTACAGAAATAAAAATATTATTTTAATGTAAAAAAAAAAATTGCATTAAAATTGTCCCACACTGTGGCAGTAGGGTCTCAGTATACCTGATTGACTGAAGGTTTGGGGTGGACATTGCCAAATGCATGGTTAGTGAGGTGGAAGGGTTGTGGGCAGTGTAGTTTTGCAGTTTTATATATACGGTTTTTCCAAGGTTAACACTGTCCATGAAATTGCTTTAATTTAAAATTCGTTAACTATGTAGTGGGTCTTCTCATTGGACCATTAGGTTAAGGGTTCTGAACTATTTGATAAAAGGTTTTTAAATAGAAAAACTGTTTTGGTGTGGATAGTAAAAGGTAGAGCATAGAAGCCCAGTGGATTGAGAGAACTGTGACTATGAAGCCTTTTAAAAGTACTTTAGCTTTTGGTTTGTTGCAGATCATATTGACTATAAGCTACAATAGAAGTTATATGATGAAGTGCTGTGTTCTCTCTCCTGACCTGAATATAATTTATTAGGTGGCAGGTCTGAATGGATGCAGTATCTTTGATGTGTTGCAACCTCGATGTGATTGATTTTCCCAGTTGTAGGTCAAGCCCTAATATCTATCTAAAAAAAGGCTCAGGAGTTTCTGACATTGAAATTGATATGAAGTAGCAATTGAAACTTAGGTGTAAATTTTTGATTTTAAAATTTTAAGAATTATTTTAAATTTTTGATTTTAAACTATTCCAGAACTTAAAGCTAATTGATATAAAAACTTGCTCTTTTTCTGGAAAGTTTTTTAAATGACAAATCTCTGCCTTTCTTTTATAGAGTACCAATAGCCTGTGGTTATTGGTGCCTGTATTAAGGCAGAAACAGGTTAATAGAACAAAGAGGGTTGCCATGGTCCGGGGGTGGGATCATAGGTCTTCCCAGTTGTTGACATTGGAATAGCTGCTGGATAAGAAGAGCGAAGAGGAGGAAAATGTCTATAGAAGATGTCATGGTGAGCAGTAAGTGCAAGTTGGAAAGGACTCTATTGATAATAGAATCTCAGTAGGATCTTTGATTTGTAGTAGTGTTAGTCGCTCAGTCATGTCCAACTCTTGGCAGCCCCATGGACTACAGAATCTTCTGTCCATGGGATTCTCCTGGCAAGAATACTGGAGTGGATTGCCATTACCTTCTCCAGGGGATCTTCCCAACCCAGGGATCGAACCCAGGTCTCCTGCATTGCTACAGATTCTTTACTGTCTGAGCTACAGGGAAGATCCACTGATTTGTAGTATCATTGGTTGTTAATGAAATAGATAATTTTCTGGTCTTTAAAGGTGATCTGTACATTGTTTTCCCTCTGGAAATGACTAGGATATTAAACATCTCTCTTTGGTACAGTCACCGATAGGAGAAGAGCTTTTATAGCATATGTGAAAGTGTTTGAACACCTGACTCACAGCAGTTGGGAAAGGAACAGTAATAGCAAAGAAATACAAACGTGTACTTAAAACATTCTCACTGTGAAAAGGTGTGAAGCAATAAAACAATTTTAATGCTTAACTGTGTATCCTTGTGTGGGTTATGATATCCTTGAGAACCACAGTGGAGGAGGGAATTTTATACTGAAGCATCAGGAGACCAAGAAATACTCATAACAGCATTCTTGGTAATGACAGGAAATGAGAAACAGTCTAAATGTTCATCTTCTGAAAAACAGATAAGTGTGTATGCCATAATGGTATCTATATAACAGTGAAAATGTAGTTTTAATTCATGTGTAAATCAGTTTTAAACAAGAGCAATATATATATATATTAAGCCCATTTGTGTAAAATTAAGAAAAGTAAAATTAACACTGAAAAGATATGTCTGTTAAGTGGTAGGACTTAAAAACAAGAGACTCCATAAGGGAAGGAAGAATCATTGGAAATAAGTATCTAAGGTTTTATTGATGTTGTTTCTGACCTTTGGCATTTATATACACTGATTTGTAAAATACATGATGTGAAGGGGGGTGTTGGACCTTAAGAGAATTCCTAGTATTAAATGGAGAAAGGAGAGACACATTCCAGCTAATAATTATGTTTGAACAAGTAGTAAGCAGTCTGTATAATGGCTCATAAAATGAACTTTTTCTTAAGGTGTTGGCATGTGCCAGAAAATAGGTTTAGAGAAGAAGGATGCAACCAATATGAAGGGCATTGAAAACCATACTGAGGACTTCATGTGGTAAATAGTAGGGAGCAGTATGTTTTTGAATAGAGTAGAATGATTAGTGATGTTTTAGGTTTGTAGTCTTTTAAAGCTGACTTCTGACTTGGTAACAACCTTCAGGTTTTAAATCTGGCTTTGAATAGAATTGAATGAGATTATAGTTGATACATGAAATAGTCCAGTACAAGTGAAAAAGGTCAGTCCTCTGGGTCAGTCCTTTTACTTCTAGTTTGTTTTCTCATTGGTTGTGAGGATCAGAGTGCATAAAGTAGATGATTACTGTGGTGCTTACAATATGCCAGGCCCTGTGAAATGGATGTTATTTTTATTCCCATTTTACATATGAGGGAATAAACCCAGATGTTAAGTAATTTGCCCAGGTTCATGCAGCTATTCTGTAGAAGAGCTGGTTTTCAAATCCAGGCATTTGGGCTCTAAAAAAATCCCAATTTATATCAAATCAAAGAGTTGTACAGATGTTTGCGGAAACCAGGAGAGCAGATCATGAAGCAGAGGGGAATATCATAAGGGTGCAGAATGGTGCCTTGAGGAAAACCACAGACTTGCTTTTAAATAGAGAGTTAGCCAAGTTAGTGTCATAGGTCAGATCAAGAGTCAAAATTGTCAGTTAAATGGAGTAACTTTCTTTCCTGTAGTATGAATTTACTTAAAGTCACTAGGGAAAAAACTTAGAAGAAAAATATTTTAAGTCTGAATAATAGGAATCTTTTCTATGGATTACCATGAAGATTTTTTAGCAACTGAATCTGTTGTTAACCTAAGGATTAAGAAGTGGGTTAGAAGTTTAATCCAGATCAGTAATATATATGAATTGACACCAATAGTTTTAAAGCACTTCAGAATATTTTTTTTTTTCAGCCTTCTTGGGCACTGCACTTTTTAGGTTTTTTTTGTTGTGTGGTGAGGCACATTGGTGTATACAAAGTTAATAGAGCTGGATAAGCAACAGGAAATAATAGCTGTTATCTTCCATTATCTTACAATGGAGTGTAATATGCAAAAATACTGAATCCTATGTTGTACACCTGAAGCTCATATAGTATTATAAATCAGTTATACTTCAGTTTAAAAAAAAAAAAAAACCTTAAATACAATTTATAAAATATAGTAGAAAAAGATACAGTGATATAAACTAACATTAAGATGAAAATTTATTTAATACTCTAAAATGGAAGCTATGTTGAAGTTATTTATAAAGCCATTATAAGGTTAATAAGTGAGGAAATTTAAGGAATATTTACTTCAATTGAAGTACTCTGTACCTCAGTTGGAGATTGATTAGTTAAGTACTTCTTTAAATTAGTGAACTATCCCTGCCATCTGTTAGTGACATGATTAGGACATTTTTTATGCATTTGTATTGTTGGTTGCCGTGTATATTTGGCATATTTTCACATGAAAAAGTTAAATCACAAAGGTGTTTGACCTTGATAGAGATGGGAAAATCTCAAAATTTCTTTCACCCATTTGTGTTACAATTCAGAAGCTGTTTTCTAGCTGTTGTATGTTAAATTTTTATGTGAGATTAAAAGGTTATTATGTCAACGTGTGGATATTTCTTTCCTACGTATCTCTACATGCCTTTATGATTATACTATCTTAAAATCGGTTGTTTTTTAAAAGTAACTTATTTCACACAGTCAAAAAGTATAAAGATCCATATGGTGGTATTAGATACCTTTAAAACATAGTGTTTTTAACTTCAGACGCTGAAGGTTTCTTCTATGTCATCTTTTAAAGAACTGAAGTATGCTTATGTTCATTTTACTTCCTGCTAAGTAATCCTCTGAAATAATATATAATAGACTAATAGATAATCTTTATTTTACACAGGAAATTTGGATACAGAACACTGTTTTCTCCATTAACTTTGTGTGTGTTTAGCTTTCATTTGTTTTCTAAAATGTTTTAGTATTCCATTTCTTCTAATTATTGAAGAAGATAAAGGGTATCAGGTTTATGGAATGTGGGGGTTGAATATTATTAACCGAAGCTTATTTGTTAACCATACATATTTGTTCAGATGTTGAATGTGAAGCTAAACATCTTTAATAGAATTTATATCATGAACTTTGTTCACTGAGAATTTGAATATCAGAGTAGTTAAATGGCATTTGTGAAGCCTTAGTTGTTTCTTAATGTTTTCTGATGGGAGAGGGTAGAGGCACTTTTTTTTTTTGGAAGTGAAAGATTCTGTATTGTATAAAGTTAAATGAGTAAATTGGGTTTTAACATTACATTTTAGATGAGTTATCTCAAAGGAACTATTTTCAAACTTTATTAATCTCTATGAAAACGCAGCTTTATGCAGAAAAAAAACATGGAGTAAAAGAAGCTAATTTTTTTTTTTAATCACTTTAGTAACTTGGTAAACTTGTCAGTATTGTGATGGTTTCATAGGCAGTAGGTCTGACTTAGAGCCTTTAAAGTGCTTTGTTCATCTTATGTTCATTGACCAAAGATAAGATACTAAAGGAACTTTTTAATAAATGTTCTTACATCAGTGCTATCTTGTCGAATTTTTCTTAATTTCTTTGTTCTAATAGAAAATTTTTAAGAAATTTGTTAAATTCAAAAATTTGACTTTTTCAGTACTGCTACTCTCATATCTTTGTGTGGGACTGAAGTTGAATCTGAGTCACAAAAATATTAAAGTTATTCTTAAATTACAAGTTGTCATGGGATTTACATGGTTGTCTTTCTCTTTTTCTTAGTTTTTCTGACATCCATTTTCTGTTTTGTCTTAAGGTTATCACCTTTTACCTTTACTTCTCTTAACCTTTCCTTTTTGCAGCTCCACCATTCATATATGTTGCAAAGAAAAGTAATTGAGATCTCTGTAATTCAACAATCATTTCCTTAAAATATCAATGTTAAAAATTTACACATGGTCATAATGCCATAGTATAATTTCCCTAAAGGGAAAGAATAGGTCTTTTGAAAGGCTGGCTTTTCAGTATATGAAGCTTTGACTCCCAAGTGAAAGGCAAAGCTGCAATTAATAGTAACTTAGATACTTTGAAATTTTGATTTCAGAAAAACCCTCTTAATGGTTTTGAGTTTTTTTTTTTTTTTTTTTAAACAACGTATGAAAACGTAAGAGGGTACTACAAATGTTTCAACAGTATTTTAACCACCATTCTGTATGGTATTTAAAAGTCATATCAGAGAAACCTTCATCCAATGATGTTTACTTACTCTTGTCTTTATCTTATTAATCTTAAGGTCTAAGTAGTTTACATAATGGATCTCATCTGGAATGAGTTTCTTTGGTGTCTTTTCTCAAGTTCATCTTTCTTGGTGTGCAAAAACATCTGTAATTCCAGTCACCTCTGATAGCATTTCTATGTCTTTTTAACTTTGTTACATCTTTTTGTAAAATCTAACTTTAGTCTTGCCTGCAACTTTTTTTTTACACTTCTTCTACCACTGTTTTCGTCTAGTGTTTCCTTAATCTGTCATTGGTGGAATCTGTCCCATAATTGACTTGTAACTATTAAATATTGCCTGGTTTTTATGTTGATAAAGTTTAAGTGCTTAGGTATATCGGTGATGAAACTTATGAGTTAACTGAACAGTGTCTCTACATAGTAGAATTATGTAGCAAACAATTTAAGACCTAAACCTCTGTGTGTAATTGTGATTATAAAATTGTTTCACCAGGGACAGTTATGTACGTCATTTAATACGTTATGAGATCATTCATAAATGCTTTGTGAATTCTTATGTGAAAATTTTTGAGGTAAAATAAAAATGAAAGTAATTTCGTTACTATCACATCTTGGAGGAAACACATCTTGAGGGGTTGTATTCACAATTTAAATTTTCTGGATGATGGGGCTATTCTTGTGAAAGAATCTGTTTACAGAAATCTATGTAAGCAAGATCTCGTTTTCATTTTCACCTGTTTTGAGCTCTAGAGGTGTTACAGCCCTGAGCATTAAATGAATGTTCACGGCTACTACCTTGTGGAGTTTCACTTCTTTAAATCACCTATACTTCCTGTACTTGTGGTTGTTCTTGGGGAGTCTCCTATTTCTGTACTGACCATATTTGATTCTCCTTACCTTTTAAGATTAGAAATGATACTAACTGCCTGATAGAGGATGGAGAATGAGGCAGTTAATTATTTGGCTTAAATTTGTGCAGAAATCTATAAACTGTAGGGAGTCGCTTATTTTTCTTCACATCAGTCTTTACCTCAATTTGATTTTGCTGCATAAAGATCTCAACTGTAGCGTTTGGTCTTAGATCTTATGCTAGGTACTTGACACTTAAGCTTCGTTACTTGTGATTTTACTTGGTTCTTTCTGATAGTGTTAATAGGTCTCATTTTCTAAAACAATACAACTGATTCATCTTTGACTTGTTGACCTTGATTTTTTGTTTTGTTTTGTTTTTAGTCTTCTGGAACTTAAGCATCATATTATAGGGTGTATTTTTCTTCTAAAAGAAGAGACACATCTATATTTTTATTGAAATTTTGATATATTCAGACATCTGACCCTTCAATTGAAATGTTTTTAAATTCCGTATGAAATTCCCTTTAATAGTTAAACTTTAGCATGAAAGACTACTTTTTAAGTATATGCAAGCTCTGCATACATCTGAAATCTGTTTAAGTTATGTAATTCCTTGTAAGTTTGAGATCTTAAATGTTTTTTTTTAATCAACATGATGCGTAAGTTTTTTTTTTTTCTAAAAAAAAAACGGCATCTACTTAAAGGGATTTATGACTAAAATTGCTTATTTTTCTACAGAGTTGTCTGCTGGTTCTCAGCTTGAAGAAGATTCTACAGTCCTTATTGATCCTTTTTCTTGGCGTTACCATTTTTTGAAGCAAAGTTAACCTAGTTTTCTAGTTGAGCTTTCTTTTTGGCCATCTTTAAAAAAAAAAATTTTTTTTTAATCTATAAACTAGACAAGAGATAGTTCTACAATGTCCAAGTCATTCCAGCAGTCATCTCTCGGTAGGGACTCACAGGGTCATGGGCGTGACCTGTCTGCAGCAGGAATAGGCCTTCTTGCTGCTGCTACCCAGTCTTTAAGTATGCCAGCATCTCTTGGAAGGATGAACCAGGGTACTGCACGCCTTGCTAGTTTAATGAATCTTGGAATGAGTTCTTCATTGAATCAACAAGGAGCTCATAGTGCACTGTCTTCTGCTAGTACTTCTTCCCATAATTTGCAGTCTATATTTAACATTGGAAGTAGAGGTCCGCTCCCTTTGTCTTCTCAACACCGTGGAGATGCAGACCAGGCCAGTAACATTTTGGCCAGCTTTGGTCTGTCTGCTAGAGACTTAGATGAACTGAGTCGTTATCCAGAGGACAAGATTACTCCTGAGAATTTGCCCCAGATCCTTCTGCAGCTTAAAAGGAGGAGAACTGAAGAAGGCCCTACATTGAGTTATGGTAGAGATGGCAGATCTGCTACACGGGAGCCACCATACAGAGTACCTAGGGACGATTGGGAAGAAAAAAGGCACTTTAGAAGAGATAGTTTTGATGATCGTGGTCCTAGTCTCAACCCAGTGCTTGATTATGACCATGGAAGTCGTTCTCAAGAATCTGGTTATTATGACAGAATGGATTATGAAGATGACAGATTAAGAGATGGAGAAAGGTGTAGGGATGATTCTTTTTTTGGTGAGACATCGCATAACTATCATAAATTTGACAGTGAGTATGAGAGAATGGGACGTGGTCCTGGCCCCTTACAAGAGAGATCTCTCTTTGAGAAAAAGAGGGGCGCTCCTCCAAGTAGCAATATTGAAGACTTCCATGGACTCTTACCGAAGGGTTATCCCCATCTGTGCTCTATATGTGATTTGCCAGTTCATTCTAATAAGGTGAGTTAATGCAACAGATACTTCTAATTTCTTTTACGTTGTAGTGCCTATTCTGTATTTACCTATATCTTGTACTCTGTAGTCTGATGACATTGAGTTGATCAAGAATTTTTATACTTTTGAGAACACTTACTTTATTTGGAAGGTAATTGTTTTTGAGCATTTTAAACCAGGGCTTTACATTAATATAATCTACGTAGATTACTTCTGGCCACAAAGCTATCATCCACTGGAATTATCTTGTTGGTTTTTGGCATCAGTATGTTCTTCTTAATCGTATATTTAAGCAGGTTTTTTTTGTCTGCTTTGTTGAATTGTTTTAAGTATTTTTTCTGTTTTTTTGCAGTCAATGTGCTCTGCCATTCAGGATGCTAGATAATCAGCTCTCCATCTGTCTTAATTACTGATTCGTATGTAGTAACGATACATTCTTGAACAATTCTCTTTTTTTCCTTATCTGTGGCTACAGGGAAAGAGTTAATGTAGAGCCCTGGTGTTTGTTTCAGTATATTTCATATTTTAGATTAGTTTATTGTTCTTTTTTAATTTCCCTTTAACACAAACTCTCATGCTGTAACTGAAATTTTTCATCTTTTTTTTTTCTCCTTTTCCACAACTTTCTTAAACATATTCAAAACTCACTTTTTATTATCCCATATTGCATCTATCCCTTTAGAGACTTGGGAAAATCACCTACTGCAGTATCCTGCTCTGTGTTCCTCATAAGCATATTCTTTTTCTGACTTAGACTTCTGGTATATTCATTTGAAGGAAAAAAAATCTGATTCTCCTTTGCTTTAATTATCACATCTGGCAAAATGGGAACTTTTTCAAAATGCCCTTTTAAATATATTGTCCTTTCTCTTTCAACGTTTTCAATGCTAATCATTCGCACTGTTTTTTTCCCAAAACAAAATACAGTGCAGTTGACTTAAAGTCAGCATTATAGCAGTCCACTAGCTTGATCTGTAATCTGACCATCCATTTTTCCTGATGTGCTGTACTTAATTGGAACATGTTATTGCCATGAAACTGGTTTGATGGTTGCTGTTACAGGGTTTTTTCTTCACAGTAACATCTGGAAGGGCCATTTTCTCTTCATATCTATCCCTTTAAAAGCATTTTTAAGTGAGTTGATTTTTGAGTAAACTAAATCATGTAAGTCATTAGAGATTTTGTTTTTAATCTTTTTAAAAGTCTTACCAATCAATCCCTTTTCTGTGTTGAGATCTCAGTGTTTTTGTCTCAGATAATTAAGAGACTTCTTACATTGTTTGAATTTAGAGTATTTTGAAAAATATCTTTTTAAGAGTGATTTCTAGCTAAAAATACATGTATATAAATCTATAATACAAAAGTTTTCTGAAGTAGTAGTTTAAGTACACAAGGAATATTTTATTCTTCAATCCATGTCAAAATAACTTCAAATGGTAAATTTACATTCATAGATTAATTTTAATGTAAGACATGGAATCACAAACTCGTAAAAGTTAGGGAATTGTATTTAGTAGGTATTTTGGTATTTTCTATTTTTCAAATTTGTTGGATACACTTAGTATATCATGGAATTTAGTTTTTGTTCAGTATTCAACTTCAAGGTTTAGATCTGCTATGAATTGATTTAATGAAAAGATCCATTAAACTCTGGTGACTCCAAATATTTTCTGTCTGCTTGCAGAAATGACAGTATGAGAAATATTCTCAGATGGGGTCTCTAAATTCCAAGGAAGATAGCTAGTTACATTGTCTCAAATGAAAATGATTGTAAGGGACTTAATCTTTGCTACTGGAGTCATCATAAATTAAAAGCTGCTGTTGGAAGTCTCTTCATCCTGACTTTGAGCAGTAACTTAATGTTGCCACTTAACATATAGGAAAAGAATTCAGTAAAGGAACACAAAAGGAAATCAAGAAGGACTTGAATCAGAAAAAGTTCCTATTTTTCTATATCATTCTTTACTGTCCAGATGTTACTACCTTCTAGTTCCTGAACAGTTAATAAATAATGATAGTAAATGGATCTAAATTGGCCAAAGAACATTTTTGAATATTTGAAACTTTAGACTCAAGAGTAAGGCACCTTACCTAGTAAAGAGATACTTTTAATCTGCAAAACTGCGTGTACTCTAGCAAATTTAGAAAGTTACTTTAGAGGCCCTTTGATTTTCAAAATTTGTGGTATTTGTAAATTGTACCGATTTTAAGAAGTTTTAACACCTGGATTCTCTCAATATAGTTTCCTTAACATAGCTAATGTTTTCTAGGTATCTTCATTATTGGAAAAATAAATGCTCACTTTTGGTAGGGATCTTTTTAATTTATAGCTGATATAGAATCACTGAGTTTAGAGAAAATTCTTACGAAAGTAGGTAATGAAAAATTTTTAAACATTTAATCCTGCTCTCTGGTATTGCTGCATAACTTGGAAAATCTGTTCTTTTCACTTAGCGGTAACATTAAATAACTTACATGATCAAAACTTCTTCTTAGTATGAATAGTCTTTTAGGGGAAAAACATCTGTCATTTTGATATTTTAAGTAACTTTCAGTGATGATGTTGCTTTTATTTCTTTCTAGGTCATTTTAGAACATCAAGTTGCTTTTCTGCACAGCCTCAAACTTGCCTCAAAATTCCTTTCACTTAAAGAAAACTGGCCACTACAGCCCTTCCGCTGTCTTGTCACTTGAGTTCATGTTTTTCTTTTTAGTTTTCTAGAAGCCCTTAAGTTATTCTTAACTTTGCCATTCCACATGTGCTTCTCCAAATTATCCTTTCTTTATATAATTTAGGTATCTCAATGACATTAAGGTGAATGTAGTTTTTCCTGCAGAACTTCTGAATTCAAAAAGTGAATCCTTATTCTTTATTAATCTGAGTGTTGCCTCAATGTAGAATCCAAACATACAGATTTTTTTTAAAGCCCATTATGGTAGAGCAGATTAGTAATGGGTGGTTTGGGAGATATAACTGATTCTTTGATCTTGATTTTCCTTCTAGTACTTTGTAAGACCAGCCACACTTTCAAAAGTTTGAACCCTTGAAGATCATGGGCGATTGGATATAAATAATTTCTGGTTTACTAGATAGCTTTACCATCTCCTATTAATTAGAAGCATGCCTAATAGGATAACTTTTACTCCTCTCTGAACACACTGTTTCTCAAGGATATTTTAAATCTGAATAGTTTTCATTAAGAAAATTCTTGGTTAACATATTTGTTTAATCCCGCTTCTGAATTTTGTCAACTTTGCCTATGGTGCCTCTTGATTACAGCCATTTTTAAAGTGGCTTCCAACAAGTCAATGGTCTGTTGGTTTGCAAATAGAAAGTTTTTATACCCCAAACATTTGGTTATAGAGCCAGCTGGACAGATCTCTTCCAGTTCTTTAACTGTTAGCCATAAAGACAATCTAACTTTGAAAGATAGCTCCCCAAGTTCTTAGAAGTACCATTCTGTTGAAATGTTCCATTTTACTTCAGTCACAGAATTTTAGTTAATTTTAGTAGGGCAAAGAAATGTGTGTAAACACTCAGGCTGTAAGTTTTTATAAACTAGATTCCATTTATAAATTAACTTTTTAAAACTTCAGAATGGTATCTCTTGTAATTTGGTTCAGCTCTAAGTCAGACTCCCTTTTAAGGACTTTCTAATGTTTCAGGTAGTATGAGTCTTGGAAAAGTTGCCTTATTCTGTGAGGATTTGTGAAACAATAATAACCTGTAAAGTGGGGATTGTAAAACAAGATAGCTTTATAAGCAGTGTAATAATAGTTGCTTTTCTTCCTTTTTAATTAAAAAGTTTATTAGCACTTCATATGTGCTTGGCAGTGTTCCAATAAACAGGTTACCTTTATTGTTCATTTACTTTCCAAAAAACCCTAGAAAGATATTGAACCACAGTGTTTTTTAAATAACTTATACCAAGGATTCACATCTAGTAAGTGGTACCTTGGGAATTGAACCTAAGCAGTCTGGCAGCAAAGCCTACTTTTCCTAACTCTTCTTTTTATATTGCCTAAAATGCTAATCATTTACATGTGGATTTTTAAAGAAAGGATAGTTTATTTGAATAAAGTAAAGGAAAAAGTAATCCCTTCAAAATTTAAAATAATCATAAAGCAAATATTGAAGAAATAAAATGTTTTCCTTCCTAAAACTTAGAAATGGACATTCCTGAAATTTACTTCTCTAATTTTGGGAAATATAATGGAAGCTTAGGTTTTTGATAAATTGGGGAGTGTTTCCTTGAAAAGTCACTCCTGTTGAATTAACTTAGCTTTCTGTGGCTATAGTACACTTACAACATACCTCAAAGGCTGGATGAAATTAAAGATACTATTTTTAACTAATTATTCATACTTACAGTATATGTTTTCTTAAAAAGTGATATAAGCATGGATATTTATTTTATCAGAGTTCTGTGAAAGCAATTCTAATAATATGTGAATAAAACTTCAGTTTTGTCTGCAGCAGAAATTAATATGCCTACTGATCTCAAAGTCAGTTACTACTCTTCATCTTTATTAACTCTATCTTTTCCCTGTCAGGTCTCTTAGTTTGTTAACCAAGTTACCAGTTTTTCCAAGAATGTGCATGGAGTATTTGAGGGCAGGATGAAGCTACAAGGATTCAGAGAAATGGTTTTAAATTAGTGAATGGTCAGGTGTTCAGTTTATGATAATTGTATATAGACATATAGATTAACATCCTAGAGTTTGAATGGTTGAAAAGAAATCTTAGTTTTAGTTTTGTTAATTCTGCTAATTTACTTTGCTACAGGAGTGGAGTCAACATATCAATGGAGCAAGTCACAGTCGTCGATGCCAGCTTCTTCTTGAAATGTAGGAGTCTGAAATACCTTTAAAGCATCAGTTAACTGTCAGAAACAGCCATTGATTGGTTTCGGGGAATTCATCATTTACTTGTAATATCCACATTGTTATTACTGAATAGTTGACACTGTCCAGGCAATCACCAGTTATAAACAATGTTTAGGTCTGGAATTGTATGTGGAATATTAAGGTGGAGTGATAGCGGTACTTTGTTATTTAAAATGGAAAGAATTTTTAACAGACCTAAAGATAGCCATTGATGCATAAAATAGATTTATAAGAGCATTTTCAATAACAATAATATGTGCTCTGAGAATAAAGAAAATATTTTCCTTGAAGAAAAGGGGGAAGTTATACTAGAAGTAACTAGTTTTAAAGCAAAACCGTTCAGGATATATTTTTTGCTTTTGAGATACTTGTGATGAAGTTTAAGCTGCTAGGATAGAATTTGTAAAGACTCTCCCTACCTAAAGAACATGAAGCCCATTGTTCACTGGGGTGGCCATTTTCACATACAATCTTTGTTTCCCTATATAACCCACATTTCCAGTCCCTCATATAGCACTTCTTTGTGAATTAACAAATATAGGGAATTCCTGGATGCTCAGTGGTTAGGACTCCATGCACTTTTTCAGTGCCATGGGCCAGGCAGGGTTCAATCTCTGATCAGGGAACTAAGATCCCACAAGTTGTGTGACCCTTCCTGACCACCACCACCCCCCCCCACCAAGAAAAAAACAGATAAAGGACTATTTTAATTGCAATATACATTACTTAACATTTTAAGCAATACGGAGCAAGTTAATTCTCCTTTATTTTGATTAATTTGACATTTTCCTTTGAAAGTATCTATATGACATGTTTTAAACAGTAATATTTCTAACACTTATACTACCGTATAATTTTACTAATAAATCTATTTTAAAGGCCAAACAAGGCTACTTTGTGAAAAGAACAGTTTTATTTTAAAGTTAATTTTCTGGTCTTTTTAAAGCTACCCAGAATGGAATCCTGACACTGATACAGGACATACAATGTAAGTTAAATTTTTTAAGCTGTTGTTTGTAAAGGAGATCAATGTAAGGAATTCAGGTTAAATTTTTCACATTTCATAAACAATATTTTCTTAATTTCTTTATTTAATATGAGTTTGTTAAAAGTCATCATGGGTGAAAGAATTTTTAGAAACTATTTTATGTAGTAATTTTTATTTTTTTATTATAGATTTCCCCCTAGTTACATCATGCATTAAATGCCCCCAAATATTGGAATCACTGTCATACAAGGAGTGTTTTAGCAGTAAATTTCAGTTATTTTTGATGGACTTCTTTATCATACTTTGTATTTTATGTTTTCATATTCCCAGGGGTGATCCATTCATGTTGCAGCAGTCTACAAACCCAGCACCAGGAATTCTGGGACCTCCACCCCCATCATTTCATCTTGGGGGACCAGCAGTTGGACCAAGAGGAAATCTGGGTGATTATAAAATTCATGTTACCTTTCCCTAAGAGTTTTTATCATAAAGATTAAATGCAGTGATTTTAGGCAAAAGAAGTGTCATTGAAATGTAACTCAAAGATGACATTTCATGAGAATACATGATACTCATTTGTGATGTTCTTTTGCTGTTGGAGAGATGTCTGTTTTTCAATTTAAATAGCCTGGTAGGACAAGTATACCTAAGACTGAAAATATACTTTTTCCCCATAAAGGTGCTGGAAATGGAAACCTGCAAGGACCAAGACACATGCAGAAAGGCAGAGTGGTCAGTAATAAAGCTCTTGCTTTTACTGTATTGGCTGTATGCTCTTTGGGGAAGTGTGATTTGACTTGAATCATTGCTAATTGAATCTGTGTTGTAGTCCTTATTACAGAAAGATTGTTTTAGTTTGAAAACCAACAGGCTTTTATACGTGACTCTGATAAGAGTTAAAACTTTGTTTTCATATGTCCACAGTCTAGAGATTTCACCTTGATTCAAAGTTAAGTTTGCCATCTAATTATATAACAGTCGTTGATTTAAATATCAGTGCAGACACTGTTTTCTGAAGCTGTGAGGCTTGTTCCAGGGACATATTTAAATACTTAATTTGTTCTGACTGACTACAGATTATAAAAGATTTAATATTTTACTGTTTCGTATTGCTTCTAAAGAAATTTATTTACTAACTTGGTTTTTTCCTAACGAATAGGAAACTAGCCGAGTTGTTCACATCATGGATTTCCAGCGAGGGAAAAACTTGAGATATCAACTATTACAACTGGTGGAACCATTTGGAGTTATTTCAAATCATCTTATTCTAAATAAAATTAATGAGGTATGAGTTAAGTGTGTAGTATTTATTCATCACTAAAGTATATCCTAAAGAGAATATATTATTTTGTATTAGAAAAAAGAATGTTAGCTTAAATCATCAATGTGGAATGTAATGACGGAAAGGGCCAATAGTTGAACCAATCAGTAATGAATTCTAGTACCAATAGATTGTTAGTAACTTTATAAATTGTGATTCTTAAGCAGTTACATTATCTTTATTATACTACTGCTATACAAAGGACTGGGAGAAGGCAATGGCACCCCACTCCAGTACTCTTGCCTGGAAAATCCCATGGATGGAGGGGCCTGGTGGCCTGCAGTCCTTGGGGTTGCGAAGAGTTGGACACGACTGAGCGACTTCCCTTTCACTTTTCACTTTCATGCATTGGAGAAGGAAATGGCAACCCACTCCAGTATTCTTGCCTGGAGAATCCCAGGGACAGGGGAGCCTGGTGGGCTGCCGTCTATGGGGTCGCACAGAGTCGGACACAACTGAAGTGACTTAGCAGCATAGTAAGGACTATATAAACATAATTATTTGGAAAAACATTTCAAACTTTTAACCAAATGGTGCCAAATTATTGTTTCAAATTCAGTACATAATAAATGATAGTGTTAGTGTCATGAAAGTAATAAAGTCTGAGATGATCTTTAATAAAATAGGAAATTAGAGTTTTTTTTTTTCTCTCAGGTTCTTGAAAATGCTTTCTATATAATGATTAAATATTTTTGGAAAGACTTTGGACAGTATGGAATTGGGTGGTTTTTTGGAAATGTAAATATATATTTTTTCAATTTTAGGCATTTATTGAAATGGCAACCACAGAAGATGCTCAGGCTGCAGTGGATTATTACACAACCACCCCAGCATTAGTATTTGGCAAGCCAGTGAGAGTTCATTTATCCCAGAAGTATAAGAGAATAAAGGTAAATAATCTCTATTTTTCCAGATTTGTATCACCACTTATTTAGTGTATCATTTTAATATTTACTAACTTATAGCTGTTTAAAATTGTTGCTAATATCTAGAATAATCTTGACTAATAATTATGGCATACTTACTAATTTGATTTCCTCTGTTTTTTTGTTTGTTTCCCTCCTGTGTATTAAAGAAACCTGAGGGGAAGCCAGACCAGAAGTTTGATCAAAAACAAGAGCTTGGACGAGTGATACATCTCAGCAACTTACCTCATTCTGGCTATTCTGACAGTGCTGTCCTCAAGCTTGCTGAGCCTTATGGGAAAATAAAGAATTATATACTGATGAGGATGAAAAGTCAGGTAATATACATGTAGAAGTTTTGAAAAAGATTATTTCTCAAAGTTTTTTTTTTTTAAGTTATTTTAACATCCTCATTTTTAGTGAAGGGGTGGGGGCGTAATTTGGCGGCCAAATTATTGAATATTGAGTAAATAAAGTGGAAAGTAAAGATCTTTTTCTCTAGTTTGGCTAATATTATTTCCAGAGTTTGCCTCCAAAGATCTTCCTTTGTGTATATAAGTATACTTTCCCCCTTTACTTCAAATGAGATTATATTAAAGAGTTACTTTCCACTTTACACATGATTCCATTGAGTAAACTGTGCTGAATTTAATTTCTTTAATTAATGGATATTAGAGATTCTCAGAGAAGGCAATGGCACCCCACTCCAGTGCTCTTGCCTAGAAAATCCTGTGGATGGAGGAGCCTGGTAGGCTGCAGTCCATGGGGTCGCTAAGAGTGGACACGACTGAAGTGACTTAGCAGCAGCAGCAGCAGAGATGCTAGTTCTTTTGCTGTGCCATTAATGCTGCTGTGGATTTTGTGGCATGTGAATTTATGCATGTAATTGAAGGATACAATTTCAGAATTGAAGTTGTGGATCCTGATACTTGCTTTCTTTTCTTTGACGGTGCCAAATGCTCTTCAAAAAATAATACTCATATACGATCATACTAGCATTCTAAGCAGAGAAGGCAGTGGCGCCCCACTCCAGTTCTTTTGCCTGGAAAATCCCATGGACAGAGGAGCCTGGTGGGCTGCAGTCCATGGGGTCGCTGGAGTTGGATACGACTGAGCGACTTCACTTTCACGCATTGGAGAAGGAAATGGCAACCCACTCCAGTGTTCTTGCCTGGAGAATCCCAGGGATGGGGGAGCCTGGTTGGCTGCTGTCTATGGGGTTGCATAGAGTCAGACACGACTGAAGCGACTTAGCAGCAGCAGCAGCATTCTAAGAGCTTTATAAACACTGGATATTAGACTTTTCAAATTATGTGAGTTTAATTAATGGATTGAGTTATTTCATACTTATATTTGATTTTTAAAATTGTAAGTAGAGCATCTTTTCTTTGTTAACCTTTTTATAGTTTCATGAGTTTGTATCCTTCTAAAGTTTTACTTTCTAATTAATTTTTTGTTCTTTTTTTTTGTTTGTTTTTCTTGCCCCAGGCCTTTATTGAGATGGAGACCAGAGAAGATGCAATGGCAATGGTTGACCACTGTTTGAAAAAGGCCCTTTGGTTTCAAGGGAGATGTGTAAAAGTTGACCTGTCTGAAAAATACAAAAAATTGGTACTCAGGGTATGTAGTGTTTGATTCAGGTTCTTTATAAAGCTTATTTTCATGCTTTTCAAGCCATGACATTTTTATAAATTTTTACATGCTAAGAATGTAGGATTTAGGAACTTCCCTGGTGGTGTGGGGGACACAGGTTCAATCCTCGATCTGGGAAGATCCCTTCTGTGCACAACTACTGAGCTGCACTCTAGCCATGCTCTGTAACAGTGAGAGGTCCAAGCACTTCAACGAAGAATAGCCCCACTCACTGCAACTGGAGAAAGCCAGAATGCAGCATCATGACCAGAAATAAGTAAATAATTAATACATACATAGGATTTAGTTATTGAAAGAGAGTGATCTTTTCTCTTTTTCTTGTTTTCATTAATACAGAAGTTTTTAAACTGATGTCTGTATAAAGCATCTTTGTTTTTATCTGTTTTACTTAAGGTTCTATTTGAAAAGCTTTAACAAAATTATTATTCACTGCTCTTCAAATGTTGGTGGTAATTAATAATGTTAGGGCAGCTTACATTCTTAGGTATGGTTTAAATAAGGTTAGTTGATATATAAAGGATGGTCATCGTTTATTAGTTAATTGGATAATTAAATACTCTATGAAATCTAATACATTTATGTAACTGGTGAAATTTTGTCTTTTAGATTCCCAACAGAGGCATTGACTTACTCAAAAAAGATAAATCCCGGTAATTTCATCTTGTGTGTTTATGTCTGTATACACTAGTATGTTAAACCTTCGTTTTCCAACTCGGTAGAATTAATTCAGGTGTTTGTTTTGGTTTCAGGAAAAGATCTTACTCTCCAGATGGCAAAGAATCTCCAAGTGATAAGAAATCCAAAACTGATGGTTCTCAGAAGACTGAAAGTACTGCTGAAGGTAAAGAACAAGAAGAGAAGTCAGGTGAAGATGGTGAAAAAGATACAAAGGATGACCAGGCAGAACAAGAGCCTAACATGCTTCTTGAATCTGAAGATGAGCTACTTGTAGATGAAGAAGAAGCAGCAGCACTGCTAGAAAGTGGCAGTTCAGTGGGAGATGAAACAGATCTTGCTAATTTAGGGGATGTGGCATCTGATGGGAAAAAAGAACCTTCAGACAAAGCTGTGAAAAAAGATGCAAATGCCAGTGCTTCTGGAGCTGCAAAGAAAAAGCTTAAAAAGGTAAAAGAAGGTTTTATGTTGACTTGTTGCAGTAGAAAACTAGATCAGTGTTTCAAATTATTTATCTTAGGGTCATATTTAATAGAATTAGTGACTTACATTAGGAAGAAATAGGAATCACTAAAAAACTTGACATCTAAACTCTGCAATACATAGATTGAATAGGACTAAACTGCAATAGAAAAATGTCAATTCACAAAGAGAACCTTTTAGTAACAAAGGAGAAAGACTTAAAGCTGTATATGATTCTATTTGGTAGTGGTAGTGTGTAAAGAGTAGTAGGCAGCCTTTATGTATAGTCCAGCTTGTTTTTTTAAATATGGGGTATGGATTTTACAGTAAGTTAACTGACCTGACCCAGGGGTAACTGACCCAGGACACTTAAAACATTGTGTCAAAAATGGTAGAACTTGAAGAATTTTCCTATTATAGAAATGTAACCTTGATTAGATATTTCAATAGGTTTTAAAACATTTTTTCTTAGAACACATATCACATATTAAATTAAGGCAAATCGCAATATAAAAATATATACATGGTAGAAAAATACTAAATCAGAAGACCCATGGTGTACTTGACTATCTCCATTAAAGATTAGAGCATTACAATGCCTTTAGAACTCCATAAGATAAATGAGTCTTGAAATGAGATTATTATAATCCTCTTTCATTCATTCCTTCTAAGATATACTCCACTACCAGAAAACTTACTATTTATAGACCTCCAGATTTTGATGGCTTGGTCAAATAAGTTAGCCTTGAAATTCTTTTTCTGGCTGAAATATAGTTATGTAGTACTACGTTTGTGCTCTTAAGAGCTGATAATTATTGAGCATTATGTGCCATCAATTTTTCTAATCTCTTTGTGTGTGCTAATTAACTGATTCTTAAAATAACCTTATGCCACAGATGCTTGTTATCCATATTTCATGAATGAGGAAATTGAGTCATGTTAAAATTCAGTAGATTGTGGTCATACTGCTTTTATAAATGGCAGAGCCAAAAATTAAACCTAAGCAGTTATGTTCCAGAGCTTGATTTTTAAACCACAGTGGTATTTTAAACACTGCTCTGTAAACAAAAAGAGTGGCACCATAAGATACCTTCTTTGAAGGACATCATTCAACTTATTGATACTTCATGAAATCAGCTCTGATTATCTTGCAGCATAAGTCTCAAAGTATAGAGTATGAATGTCCTCATGTTTATTTTCTGCTCTTCATATAAGGGAAGGCTTGGATTACTTAGTTTTAAAACAAGCTAAGGTTTTTTTTTTTTTTTTTAAATTAGTAAATTTGGGGGGAGAGAAAGAAAAGTCCCTTTTTTTTTTGTGAGGAAATGAAGGCAAAGACGCTATCCCTTTCCCTTCAAGTAAAGCAAATGGAAGGGATACTGCAGGATAATTGTTGCAGAGTAAATTTGTCTTTCTTAACAGCGTCGTTTCCCAGGGAATATGGAAGGTTTTGTCACTCTAGATGAGGTTGGTGATGAGGAAGATTCGGAACTTCAGAAACTTCGTAAATCGGGCATGGCATTTAAATCTGGTGACAAAAATGATGATGGTTTGGTTGAAATTAAGGTGGACAAGATCGAGGAACTTGACCAAGAAAATGAAGCAGCGTTGGAAAATGGAATTAAAAATGAGGAAAATACAGAGCCAGGTGCTGAATCTGCTGAGAATGCTGATGATCCCAACAAAGATACAAGTGAAAATGCAGATGGCCAAAGTGATGAAAACAAGGAGGACTATACAATCCCAGATGAGTATAGAATTGGACCATATCAACCCAATGTTCCTGTTGGTGAGATTTAAGGCTTTGTTGTTATCCCTCACCCTCCCCAAACTCTTACTATAAGATTTTTTTAAATTGGTCTTACATAATAAACTCTAATAGCATGAAGTTCTACGCAGAACAATTTGTAAATCTTACTTGAAGCATTCTTTTTTCCTCTTTTTGTTACCATTCCATAATATGTTCTTTTTTCTCCTCATAAAATTTTCTGAGAATTTCACATTGCTTTTTGTTTTGTTCACCGTTCTATTTCAACATTTTTAAGAGAACAATTAGGTGTGGGCCCTTAAACATCAATTAAAATACAAGCTATTAACGATGTTATGGTTTTTGCTTTGTTTTAGCGTAGGCTATATTGGACATGTCACAACTGTTAACTCATTCAAATTATATTGACAGGAAAAAAAAAGATTTGAGAACACTATTAAAATCTTCAGTTTACTGAATTTGTAAGAATGTATGTTTGTGTTCTAGGTATAGACTATGTGATACCTAAAACAGGGTTTTACTGTAAGCTGTGTTCACTCTTTTATACAAATGAAGAAGTTGCAAAGAATACTCATTGCAGCAGCCTTCCTCATTATCAGAAATTAAAGGTAAGGCTGAATCTAAAAGAGGAGAGTTCTTTTGTGAAAACTAACAAGTCACGTAAGTTTATGGACCAGTACCATCTGTGGACCCAGCACGCTTTATCCTGATAACATTCTTTATTGATGGGCCTTGAGCAGTTTGATGAACTCTGGAAGCATCTGCTAAACCTCTTTCTAGAATACACTATTAACTAAATGATAATTTAGTAATTTCTAAATTTATAGATTTAAACGTTACAAATTCTGTTGTATAATTAAGAGTTATTTGAGTATTCTCAAATGATTATTAGACTGTAATTTCTCTAATTTGGAAGATACCGGAGGCTTGAAAGTCAAGTGAAATACTATAAAGCCTTTTTCAACTTTATAAAGTGCTATATCCCTTTATACTTAATGATTTTTACATTGACTTTAAATTATTATTTTATTAATAATGACACTTCAGTGAAGTTTTATGATGAAAAGGATATACAGGTAAAAGGAAAAATTAATAAAGCACAACATAATAAAGAATAACAAATTTCTCTTTGGATATTTTGAAAGTTTGGTGTTTTAGTTAGTGGCTTAAGGACACCAAGTATTGAAATAGATGAGGGAAAACTTGAAAGTAGGAGTTAAAAAAGATAATACTGATTTATAATATAAAGCTGCTAGAGTATTAAGGACATTGGTTATTTTCAGTGGTAGCAGAAATTTAATAATGTCCTTTGTCTTAGAAGAAGGGGCATTGAATAAATACATGTCATTTAACTAATCTTAAGTTCTTGGGGTAGCAGCAGTTATTCTATGTGCGTATTTTGGTCTTTGTTTTCTCATCTCTGTAAGTTAGTCTTAATTGCACATTGAAGTAACTTTTTCATATTTTACTGTTTCTTTTCCCATGCCTTACTGTGGTGTCCAGTTTAGTTTTATACCTGCTTGATAAGAATAACTGGATCTTACAAATATTGACAAGGTTATAGTTAAATTAGACTCAGGTCCCTAAACTTCAATAGAATATTTTATTTTGTAGTTAATCCATTTGTTATGTTTCACTAAGGTGACTTAATCCTTGTAACTTTTTCTTTTCTTTTCAGAAATTTCTGAATAAATTGGCAGAGGAACGCAGGCAGAAGAAGGAAGTTTGAGATGTGCTAGAAGCTTAATGATTTCAAAGAAAATAATGGTTCTTTGTTTTTAAATGTTAACCTTTTTTAAATACAGTACTGATAGTTAGAAGAAAACTATTGTACTCTTTTGTTTTAGTGGAAAATAATAGATAATAGATGTCTGTTCATGTGTTAAGTGTTATAGCAAAAATACATATACGGTTAAGTTAATGAAGAATTGTTTTTGTTTTATCAAAATAGTAACAGACAGAAATACTTTGTAGAGACTGACTTCGTATGCTAAAGACACTTGCACCACTAAGAAAGATATGTAGAAGCATTCAAAGAAATGAAATTTAGTAGTTCCAAGCTTCAGAGATATGTCAAAACTTTTGATTCCATTCAATAAAGAACAAAACCAATTGTATTTTTATTACTTTCATCTGAAACATTCCACATTTTAATCTGAGCCTTGCAGACTTTTCATTTGGAGTTTGAAGCATTTTTGGTTTTGTTTCGTTTATGGAGAACTTCACTAATGTGAGATTGGTAATTAAAATGCAGGTGCAGTTTTCTTTCAATGTCATGTTGTTGTTTAGGTAATAAGAAATATTAAGTAATTGGCTTTAGATTCTGTAATTTTTTCCCCTAAGTTCCTGCTAGATTTCGTATTCTAGAAGTCAATGTATTTTCAGTGAAATGTAAAAATATTCCCCTTCTCTTTGACCAGTATTAATTTCTTGAGATCTTATTGCTTGTCACTTGAATCCTGTAGCTGTCATACATCATCTGGTATAAGCAACATTTGATTTTTGAAGTGTGTAGACCATCTCTTTGTATTTTCAAGATGTAATTTTACATTTCTGCATTTTAAAAAAAGTTTGGCCATAATCTTAGATGCACGCTTCTAATTCATATACTTGCATATGTGACCTTTGTGAACAGAAATTTGCATGTATAATCTGTGTTTACTTGTAACTTTCTGGTTATATTATATACTGCTTATATCTGTGGATTCAAGTTTCTTAAGTGAGTACCAATAAAAAACAAAAACCTAGGCCATGTTCATTGGTTATACATGTTTGAGGTGTTAACCAATATATTTGTCACAGTTGTGGTTTTCATTTACTGTTAAACTTTCTTGCATGCTTTAACAAATTATTCCATTTTTAATCTAGAGTGTTCTAAAAACTGCTACTAAAAATCTGAGTTTTAAAGCTTTTGGTGCTGGTGGATTTCTTGTTCCTGTTACATAACTAAAAATTGGACTATTCATAGTTTTTTCAGACCTTCGGAGTTCAAAATGCTAAGGGTGACAACAAAAGCTCATGTTTAGATATGTCTAAGCGTTAACAATAATCTTGGAAATAACATGGAATAACAAGAATTAGTTGTATCAGCCTTTCAAAATATGTTGGGATAATTGGTTTAAGAGATTATTGTCAAGCAAATTTTTAATGTAAAAAAGAATTTAAGGGATTCTCTTTGAACCACTTAGATCTATTAAAGGATGTATCAAATGGAAGAAATTTTATGATCTACCACTGAGGGGAAAATGACACCTTAATGTAACATGCACAAAAAAATCCTTGCCAGTTTATCTCAGTTTAATTTTGGCCTTTACTAATTACCAGCTTTTAATTCCAACTGTTAACTAACAGTAGCTATATACAAAGCATTTTGTGTACAATGGCATCCCTTGTTTTCTGTCAACTTTTTTTCATAGGTCCTACTTTGTTAGATACACCAAGGTGTAGAAAAGAATGTTTAATATCTTCATTTGCTAGGGTTTGGAAAGTATAAATTCTCATAAGTTGCTAATGATGAATAAACCTGTAACAGCTATTTCCCAGATTATGACAAACCTTTATTTAATAGGAATGTTTTTCACTTAACCAACTGTAAAGTAGAAAATTTTCCCACTCCCATTTTAGTTATTAGTTTAATATAGACGTTAACCCTGAGTGAAGGAAACTTGATGTTTGTTTTACAGTTTTATTTTATCATTGCTAATAAATATGGCCTATGAGAATTACTCTGATAAGGCTTAAGTTGGCTAGCTGTAGTAGTGTGTATCTTAAAAACACTTGGTTGACCAAAAAGTTCATTCAGGTTTTTCCATAAGATCTTAGCAACCCAATAATTTTATTTAGAGTTGTAAATGAGGAATGTGGATTTCTGGCTATTGAGTACTGAATAAGTACTTCTAGAGATTTTTATATGGTATAGATTATAAGGAACTTTTAAAGCTTATATCAAGCCTCTGAATTCTTTTACCCCTTTTTCTTAGGGTAAAAGGGCTTCCGTGGTAGCTCAGCTGGTAAAGAATACACCTGCAGTGCAATTCGATTCCTGAGTCAGGAAGATCCACTGGAGAAGAGATAGGCTACCCACTCCAGTATTCTTGGGCTTCCCTGGTGGCTCAGCTGGTAAAGAATCGGCCTGCAATGTGGAAGACCTGAGTTCAATCCCTTGGTTGGGAAGATCCCCTGGAGAAGGGAACAGCTCTACCCACTGCAGTATTCTGGCCTGGAGAATTCCATGGATGTATAGTCCGTGGGGTCACAACATGGACTGAGTTGGACATGACTGAGTGACTCTCACTTTAGGGTGAAAAGGACATACACACTATTAAATAGTATGGCAGCGTTAGGTTATAAAAGTGGAAGAATACACATTTTTTTGGCCTGATTTTGTTCACAGTATAGGTTTAGTGGCTTTGAACTGGAAAATGACATGAGTAAAAATTGTGACGAAAGAGGCTTGTATGTAGTGGAAATCTGTAGGAATGCTGCATATTTTTAAATCAGACAAAATTGGTATACACAGTTTGGTTAGGATAATACAAGCTAAGGCTAGGGGTGAGCAGCTCTGTACTCCTCTGTATTGGTGGCTTCCATAGAATATGGCCTTGGATATTGTTTATATCCACCCAAGATCAACTGTTGGGTGGTAATGCATTTGAGGTATTCTCCAACCAGGACCCTCAGCTGAGCTGTTGGTTAAGCTGGAGTTAAAAGTGCCTCTCCAATCTGATGCATGTCCGTTGCATGTCAGGTTTGAGACATGGTATACAAACAAAGTGCTTCTGTGAATTCTTTAAGACTGCTGCTACTGCTAAGTCACTTCAGTCGTGTCCAACTCTGTGCGACCCCATAGACAGCAGCCCACCAGGCTCCCCCGTTCCTAGGATTCTCCAGGCAAGAACACTGGAGTGGGTTGCCATTGCCTTCTCCACTGCTGCTGCTAAGTTGCTTCAGTTGTCCGACTCTGTGCGACCCCATAGACGGCAGCCCACCAAGTTCCCCGTCCCTGGGATTCTCCAGGCAAGAACACTGGAGTGGGTTGCCATTTCCTTCTCCAATGCATGAAAGTGAAGTCGCTCAGTCGTGTCCAACTCTTAGCGACCCCATGGACTGCAGCCTACCAGGCTCCTCCATCCATGGGATTTTCCAGGCAAGAGTACTGGAGTGGGGTGCCATCGCCTTCTCTGACCTTCTCCACTAGTGGTTCTCAAATGTTAGCATGTATCAGAATTACCTGGAAGCTTCATTTTAAACATTACTGGGCCCTGTTCCTAGAATTTCTGATTTACTGGGTGTATGGTTGATTTTAATAATTTGCATTTTTCCATAAATTACCCAGGTGATGGTGATGTCAAGAATAGAGGTCACGTTTTAGAGAATGATTGATTTACTTATAGCTGAAGTATACTACTTAGGCACTTGTGGTCAGATGCCTGATTTAGATACTGTGGCTTAAAGGTTTTGCTACTGTTACTAAAGGTAAGGGAAATGTTGGAAAAGAATATTTGGGATCCTTCATGAAGCATTTTTTAAGGTTATAAGTGGGAGACACCCAGGAGCCCTCAATACTGCTTTCCCTGGTGAACCCTTTATCTTTTGCTTGGGACATTAATAAAATGAGCAGCTAATTTATTGAAGTTTTAAGTGAATGGAAAAATGGAAGTTGATACTGTTCACTCCAGATATAATTTGCTGAATTGTTGACTACAGTTGATAGAAGCTAGAGCTCAATTAAGGTACTTGTTAGGAAAAAATGTGAAGATACCAGGAGATAATAGCTTGAAAATTCCACGTGAGAACTGTTGGATAATATATGATTAATTTTTAAAAGGCTGTATTGACATTTATTAAAGCCTTTATCTTTAGCCCTGGCCTTAGATTTATAATTTCCATACATTTAAAGAATTCTGTAAAGTCGAATGTACAATAGGGAACGTGAAAATTAAGAGGAAGGGGGGGCAGTCTTTTATGTGTAGTAGAGAAAAAACTGGAGAAGGCAATGACACCCCACTCCAGTACTCTTGCCTGGAAAATCCCATGGATGCAGGAGCCTGGTAGGCTGCAGTCCATGGGGTCGCGAAGAGTCAGACACGACTGACCGACTTCCCTTTCACTTTTCACTTTCATGCGTTGGAGAAGGAAATGGCAACCCACTCCAGTGTTCTTGCCTGGAGAATCCCAGGGACGGGGTAATCTGGTGGGCTTCCGTCTATGGGGTCGCACAGAGTCAGACATGACTGAAGCGACTTAGCAGCTGCAGAGAAAAAACAAATAGTGTTCACACCAATAACAAACTTAGAGTGGAAATTGTAGCCATTAAATACAGGTTTAATGATCTTTGCTTATATATAATCTTGTGATATATAATATATATATATATATATATAATGCACCATTTGTATACAGGTTTAATTACCTGATCCAAATGGAATATACCAAGAGCAGCAGGAATGTCCTACCTTTGACAAGGACAGAATACTACTCCAATTTCGGTCATTGCACCTGTCAAAAGTTGGACCAATTCCTATTTGCTCAGTTTTGCCAGGTTTGTTAAATCACTCTGATCAGCTACTACTTGGCAACTGCCAAGTCTGTTCTTTTTATGTATGCCTCCCCCTCCACTTGTATCTGGAAGACACCAGTTTATGCTCTTTGTGTGCACTTAATCTGCTCTGGGATAAAAACCTGTGGAAAGGAATTGGAGTTTAAGTGGTCACTCAGTTCAGTCACTCAGTCATGTCTGACTCCTTGTGACCCCGTGAATCGAAGCACGCCAGGCCTCCCTGTCCATCACCAACTCCCAGAGTTCACTCAGACTCAACGTCCATCGAGTCGGTGATGCCATCCAGCCATTTCATCCTCTGTCGTCCCCTTCTCCTGCCCCCAATCCCTCCCAGCATCAGAGTCTTTTTCAATGAGTCAACTCTTTGCATAAGGTGGCTAAAGTACTAGAGTTTCAGCTTCAACATCAGTCCTTCCAATGAACACCCAGGACTGATCTTTAGAATGGACTGGTTGGATCTCCTTGCAGTCCAAGGGACTCTCAAGAGTCTTCTCCAACACCACAGTTCAAAAGCATCAATTCTTCAGCGTTCAGCTTTCTTCACAGTCCAATTCTCACATCCATATATGACCACTGGAAAAGTCATAGGCTTGACCATTAGTAGACGATAAAAACTAGTGAAAACCTAACTCATTTTCCTAATTCTGGCTAATTCTGCTTACAAGCACAAGTTGTGTGTCTGATCCATTTCATCGTAAGTAGCTAAGCTGTGCAAAACCAGCAAGGTAGGGCTTGACGCTGCAAAAGAGGAATTTCCTCTGCCCTTATATTCTGCACATCTGTAGGTGCATATCATCCTTAAAAAAAAAAAAAAAAAAAAACCTTTGCCTATTTATACTTAAAACTTTCTACAAATTTGACCCTTATAAGTCAGGCCAACTTTTGTTTTCATACATAGAATATACTATCCTAGCCATTTTTAAATAACATCTTACTCTGTTAACCATAATTCATTTAACCAATTCCCTATTGATAGGAAATTTTGACTTTTCCATTTTGACTTAACTATAAATATCCATATCTTTACATCTTTCCAATTTCATCTGTACATGGAGTGTTTGAGACAGAAGATTCACACATTTTTACATTTGATGAAAACAGTGAGAGCCTGTTCATAACCATCCTGTGCCTTCATAACCATCCTCCTGATTCCTGCATCCTACTTCACCTTCCATCTCAAGTTAGAATTGTTGCCTGAACAATACATGAATTGCTGTAGCGTTTTAAAATTCTGGACCTCTGATGATTCCATTGCAGTGTCTTATCACTGGCAAACTTTAATAGCCTGCCTGCCTTGTGACACTTTTCCTATCAGACCATCACCACCATCCAGACAGCATCTACAGATTATAAACTGTTATGGTTTTATACTCTATCTGTTCATGCCTCTTCTAGCCTTGAGTTGATAAATTACCTTCCAGGTTCCTTGAATTAATCATACTCCATAAACCATAAGTTTTATAAACTTAATAAACTTATAACTCCCTAAGTTTTATAAACTTAATAAACTCCGTAGACAGTTAAACACCGTCTTCCTCCCCAGAGCTGTTTGTTCAGCAGCCAAGAAAGCCAAGCTCTTTTTCCCTGCTTTAGGATTGTTGAGTCACTAAGTCACGTTCAACTCTGCTGCTCCATGGGCTGCAGCACAGGAGGCTCCCCTGCCCTCCGCTACCTCCCGAAGTTTGCTCAAATTCATGAACAATGATGCTGTCTACCCATCTCATCTGCTGCAACCCCGTTTTGCCTTCTTTCATTTCCAGCGTTGGGTTATATTCCTGAGTCAGCTCCTCCCATTAGGTGGCCAAAGTATTGGAGCTTCAGCCTCAGCATCAGTCCTTCCAATTAAAATTCAGGGTAGATTTTCCTTAGGATTGACTGCCTTGATCTTGCAGTCCAAGGGACTCTCAAGAGTCTTCTCCAGCACCACAGTTTTAAAGTACCAATTCTTCAGCACTTAGCTTTTATGGTCCAAATCTCATGTCCATATGAGACTACTGGAAAAATCATAGTTTGACTATATGGACCTTTGTCAGCAAAGTGATGTCTCTGCTTTTTAATATGATGTCTAGGTTTGTAATAGCTTCCAAAGAGCAAGCATCTTTTTTAATTTCATGGCTACAGTCACCTACAGTGATTTTTGAGCCCAAGAAAATATCTGTCACTGCTTCCACATTTTCCCCTTCTATCTGCCATGAAGTGATGGGACCTGGATGCCATAATGTTAGTTTGGTTTTTGTTTTTAATTTATTGTGACTGCAAGGTGTCTTAGTGGGGGCATTTGGAATCTAGTTGCCTGACTAGGGAACAAACTTGGGCCCTCTCCATTGGGAGCATGAAGTCCTAGCCACTGGACTACAAGGAAGTCCCTGATCTTAGTTTTTTTTAATGTTGAGTTTCAAGCCAGCTTTTTCACTCTTTCTCCTTCATCAAGAGGCTCTTTAGTTCCTCTGCACTTTCTGCCATTAGAGTGGTATTACATGCATATCTGAGGTTACTGATATTTCTCCTCAGTAACCTCCAAGATTTTGGTTTTGTTTTTTCTTTTTTATTATTTCTCGCAGCAGTGTTGATTCCAGCTTGTGATTCATCCAGCCCAGCATTTTGCATGATGTTCTCTGCACATAAGTTAAATAAGCAGGTTGACAATATACAACCTTGTTCTCCTTTGCTTTCAAACCAGTCTTTCCCTGTCTGGCTCTATTAATGTTGCTTCTTGACTAGCACACAGGTTTCTCAGGAGACAGGTAAGGTGGTCTGGTACTCCCCTCTCTAAGAATTTTCCACAGTTTGTTGTGATCCACACAGAGACTTTAGTCAGTTTAGGATACATATTTGCAAATGTGGCCAATGTAGTTGACTGAGGAGTAACCACATTTTATTTCTTTGGAGCTTTGGGCTGACTCAAAGATTTTTAATGAATGAAATGGCCCTAGAGAGAAGCCCTGTCAGATTCAGGACTCCATGGAGGGAGATTTTTATTTTTGTCTTCAGTTTTAGCAGAAAAGCTTGATTTTTTAAGATTCAAGGTTTACAAGAGAATAAAAAGATAAATCTCAGTCCCTCATTTTACTTCCCTAGGGGGAAGAAAGTTTTCTTGTGTCCCCTTTCAAATATATATTCGGAGATTTTTTTACACATACTATACACTGTACCTTGATTAGTATCACTAAAAACATACGTAAGACTTGCCAATGGGGAAGCAAGGAAGCATAGATAAATGTATGGCGGGCAGCGCATCCGAGATCATGGAGGAGGAAATTATTGGACCCTTAACTCACTCTTCAGTCTTCCCTCTGAACAGACTATTTCCTTTGTAACTTCGAAAGGGGGCTATAGATCTCAATTCCCAGCTCACATTGAGTTCACCATTGTGGTTGAAAAAGCCTGATTGGCCAAGGGTACGTTCACGTTTTCATGCTATGTCTGGATAGTGGTGGTAAGATCTGGGTTCGAAAAGGGTGTACCTGGACGTGTATGAGTGCAGGTGCTTGTGTAATAAGCCTCAGTGAATTTGTCTTAGTTTATTATTTCTGTGTTATGTTTTCTATGTCAGGATCTGTGGATATGATTTGGTACGTGTCACTCATAGTGTGACGCTGTATATCACGTTTGATGTGTGTGTCTGGCTGTGTGACTGCACTCTCGTTATCTAGATGTTCCTATTTGATGTCATTGTGTTTGAGGTAACTGTTGCGGTGTGTAATAGTCCACGTCTGTGTATCTTGTCTGTGACTCCTTCCTACCTCCCCCACTCACTGCATCCCATCATTCTTGAAGAATGGGCGCGTGTGGGGACACTGGCCCAGCTCCACTCCAGTTTTCCTAAGAAAACGTGACAGCACTCCCAGCGTTCCCCGCGGTCACAAGGGTACGGAGGAAAGGCCTTTGCGCATGCACACGTGTGCAGCTTGGGCGACAAGAACTTTGTGGTGGAGAGGCGAGGGGGGGGGGGGGGTCCTCCCTTTCCCTCTCGTGCGCTCTCTGGTGGCCTCGGAGGGCAGCGCAGACAGAACGAGAGGCGGGGCCGGCGGCAGCGGCGGAAGTGAAGTCACTTCCGGGCTGGGGTGTTTGTTTGGACTGGAGAAGGGAGGCTGCGGGCGAAGCGCGCGTCGAGCGGGGGAGCGGCGCTGCTTGTGGAGATCCGCGGAGGCCGACCGGATTCGTTGGCTGCCGTCCCCGCTGCCGTGCACTGGGTGAGGGGTTCCCTCGGGCGGAGCGGCGAGAAGGGTGCGGCGGCCCCGGCGGTCGAGGGACAGCACCTCGGCGACGGCTGAGGGGCCTAGAGGGTCCCCTGGGTCGTTGGCCCCCAAGCCCGTATGGCCCCCGTTGTTCCTTGCCTCTTCCAGTTGAGTCTGAGAGATGATCTTGGACCGACTTAGTCTCTTTCTTTGAGAAATGGCCGTCGCTTTTTTTTCTCATTGTCATTATTATTTATGATTTGGATCCCGCAGCTCTCTATCCGGGTCCTCGGTGGCGCGCGATGGTTGCCGGGATAGCACTTTCTCGCGAGCCCCCACCCCCACCCCAGTCCCTTCACCCCCGCCTCCGGTACCCTTTTCCCCTGCTCCCCGCTGCCGCCTCGGCAACAAAGCTCATTGTTTCTCCCCACTTTACGCCTGCGCGTCGCCACGCGCTGCCGCTACTTGCTGCGCTTGCGCGCTCCTCCTGAGGCTAGGGTGGGGGAAGAGAGAGGGGCGGAGGGACTGGCGGGTTGCCTTGCGTACTAGTAGAGCGTTTTGTAACCGTCCGCGAGCCTGTACCTTTCTGATCTGTTTTCTCCGGTTTCTTCGACATCCCCTACCCCTTAATTTTAGTTACATTGTATTCCGTGCTCGGGTTAGGAGGTCCTTTGGAGTACTGGCAACTCCTACTCCAGGACTGTTTTGAACTAGTTGAACTTTTAAGGGCTTAGCCAATTCACGTTTTTCAATTTTGGTTCTTGCACTTTTTAGTTTCTCTGTGCTATGCTTATTCTCTCGCACCATCAAAAATATATAGCTTGTGTTCAAGTTACTTGTTTCAAAACATTTGTTGAAGCAGCCAGCATTGATATTTTCTGTAACTGCAAAAAGGGACCTTTACTGCTTCTTTTGTTGTCTTATTTTCCCTGATTTTGCAACGCCATCATCTCACAGAAACCACAAACTCTAGAAAGAATTTGGCATCCAGTGTGCCGTGGGAGAAGGTCTAACAGCTGAGAGCTTTTGACATTTCAGCAGAAGACAAATTCCCATTTTGCATGTGCTGGCTAATCTTGTCTAATTAACCTGGTGGTATGATTTTTCACAGTGCGTTTTAGCAGTTGGTCAGGTGTTAGTTTGAGTTTTCTTTAAATAGCCTTTGAAATTTCATGGGCTGCAGGTTATGTATGCAAATAAATTCTCTAAGGGTTTTAATGAGATTCCTAGTGTTTGCTGTTTTGTGTTTCTGTTCCGGTCTGTGAGAGGATATTTTGAGCAAATTACGCTGTTTATACCACTTGTTAATTGTGAACTTGTTCAGAACTTCATTTTTTCTAACAAGTAGGTGTCTTTGACCAAAAAAAAAAAGGTAACTCTCCCAAAAGTGTAGCCTGCTTGTCTGTTTCTTTATGGGTTGGAAGGTGATTTTCATATTTATTTTAACTTGTGAAATAAGCAGGAAGAGAAGCTTGTCCTGCCCGTTTTGAAAGCAGTAGAAACTTGAGAGATTCTTTTATTAGGCACACACTTCTATAGCCCTTAGTAATGGAGGGCATTGTTCAAAGTACTTTTACAAGTATTTACTCTTCAGTGTCTTTAGGCAGCAAGTACTACTGTAAAATGAAGATTATAAATGAAAGAGAGATGTGGAGTAACTTGCCCAATGTTACACAACTAATAAGAGCTGGAATTCAAATCCAAGCGGAGATTATGTGCTCTTAACCTCTGTAGCATGCTGCCTGTGATTTAGTAACATATTCAGAGTCCTCTGGTGGTTAATGGCATATCTGGGATTTGAACCCAATCCAAAATGAAAGTTATCCAAGTTGTCTTGGTGATCTGGATCACCCTGTTGCACAGATACATTAAGATTTCACGTATGATACAGCCTGAGATTCACTATCAGTAACTCAGTCTTTTTTCTTAATTTCCTCATTGTTCATAGTGGTGCTGTCCAGTAAGATAGCTACTGAGCACATGTCTGTTGAGCACTTGCAATGTAGCAAGTGCAACCGAAGAACTAAAATTTTGATTGTATGGAATTAAAATTGTTCAGTCACTAAGTTGTGTCTGACTCTTTGATCCCATGGACTGACTGCAGCACCCCTGACCTCCCTGTCCTTTACCATCTTCTGGAGTTTGCCCAGGTTCATGTCCATTGAATCTGTGATGCCATCCAACCATCTCATCCTCTGCCACCCTCTTTTGCCTTAAAATAATTTAAATTTAAATAGCAACAAGTATCTGGTGGCTACCAAGTTGGATAGTGTGAATTTATTTGAACTGACTCTGCTTCTTTTATGTATCAGTTTTTATAAATAAGGATGGTATTTCTGATGCACTTCGAGCTTTTTTCAGCTGTGTTGTACCATCCTTTTTCTTACCTCATAACGTAGTTACACTATAATTGAGATCAGGGTTATAGTCTTTGGGATTTTTCTGTGACATTGTTTCACTCCTACAAGTGGTTGGACCTGTTGTTTTTATCTTATAGCTTGCCCTAGCAATCTTAATTGTTCTACATGTTTAGTAATACTGTTACCTGCTAGGTTGTTTGCCTAGGTACTCTTATTATTATCAATTTTACAGATAGGGAACCTGAAACAGATTAAATAACCTGCCCACTGTCACATATCTAGAAAGGCAGCCTGGTTCCAGAGCCCATGCTTTTAATCATTATTTTATACTGCCAAACATTAAACAAAAAATTCCGTCCTGCTCAGACTTCTGAATTAAATATAGAAGCTGTTGCAGAAATTTCTATATTTTCTCTCACTAACTAAAATACATATGTATACAATATATGTGTGTTTAAACAACAAATAACTTTAAAGGGCCTACAGTAGTTCAAAGTAGAGTCCAGTGGAATAAGAAAAGGTGGTAAGTCTGTGGAGTCAGTTTCTTTTGATTTTTTGTGGGGGTTCTGGTGGCACCACTCGGCTTGTGGGATCTTAGTTCTGCCACCAGGGATTGATCCCTGATTCCTGGCAGTGGAAGCCCAGAGTTGTAACCATTGGACCACCAGGAAATTCCTTGTGGAGTCAGTTTAATGAAAGAAGCAGAGAGAGAATTCTGTTTGAATTTTAATGAGAATTTTTTTAAGAGTTAATGTTTTTACTTTTTATTCCAGTTTTATTGAGATATAATTGAAATATAGCACTGTATAAGTTTAAGGTATATAGTATAATGATTTTATTTACATACATCATGAAGTGGTTAATGACAATTCTTAAGAGATGAAAAAGGGGGAAACTTTCTAAAACTTAAAAGATTTATTTTCATATTTTAAAATTTTGTAGCGACTATAAATGTATGGACACTGCTGGAAACCAATAAATGGCAAAAAATAGCTGAGGAAAAGAGTTTGTAGATTTAAAGTGCCAGATATCAGGAAAAAAACTGCTCTTAACCTAACCAAAATCTGGTGAAATTTCTTTCTTTTTTAGCAGCTCTTACTGAGCTATAGTTCGCATACCATGCAGTTCACCCATTTAAAGTATATAGTAGTCTTTAGTATTTTACCAGAGTTGTACTTCCATCAAATGAGGACATTTTCATTACCTCAAAAAGAAATCTTATGCCCATGATCTGTCATACAATATGTGTTCCTTTGTGACTGACTTCTTTGATTTAGCATGATGTTTTCAGTATTCATCCATCTATCAGCTGGTGGACCTTTGGGTTGTATCTCTACTGCTATGAACATTTTGCCTGTGTAAGTTTTTATGTAGATACATATTTTCATTTCTCTTGGGAATATACCCAGGAGTGGAATTGCTGGGTTATATGGTAATTCCGTGTTTAATCTTTTGGGGAGCTACCAGACTGTTTTCCATTTTAAATTTCCCATTGGCAGCGAATGAGGGTTCCAATTTTCCCATATTTTCACTAATATAAAGTATTATCTCATGGTTTTGATTTGCATTTTCCACATAGTTAAGGATGTTGAGCATCTTTTCATGTGTTTTTTGGCCTTTGGAGAACTTTGCAGATGTTTTGCCCATTTTTAAATTGGTTGGTTGGTCTTTTATTGTTGAGTTGTAATAGGTCTTTATTCCAAATAAAATTCCCTTATCAGATATTATTTGCCTCTGTTTCTTTTCTACCTTTCCAGAGATTCTATGCATTTGCAAATTGTGAACACACACACACCCCCCTCACACTCACTGTGTTCTGCAAATTGTAAAGCTGGAGTTTTTTTTCCTTATGATAAATCCCATGTCAGCCTTATCAAGGAAAAGAGGGATATAGTCAAATGAGCTATGAAATAGGAGAAATTCGTTTCTGTTGTAACAAAATTCAAATTCTGGAGAAATGAGATTTTAGTGAAATAAAAATTACTGTGGTTAACCAGAGAGGTTTGTTATTCAGTTGCTAAGTCATGTCTAGCTTTTTGCGACCCCATGGACTGCAGCACTCTAGGCTTCCATGTCCTTCATTCTCTTCTGGAGTTTGCTGAAATCCATGTCCATTGAGTTATTGATGCTATCTCACCACCTCATCCTCTGTTACCCTCTTCTCCTTTTGCCTTCAGTCTTTCCCAGCATGAGGGTCTTTTCCAATGAGTCAGCTCTTCGCATCAGATGGCCAAAGTATTGAAACTTCAGCTTCGGTCCTTCCAATGAATATTCAGGGTTTATTCCGTTTAGGATTGAATGGCTTGAACCAAGGGACTTGCAAGAGTTTCCTGCAACACCACAGATTGAAATCATCAGTTCTTCAGCGTTAGCCTTCTTTATGTCCAACTCTCACGTCCATACATGCAGAAAACCTGAATAGACCTATCAAAACGAGAAAATTAAAGGTTGTTAATAATACCAAGCCCTTATAATTTTAGATTCATTTGTCTTTGGGGATCCCATAATTCTTGTTATTGAAATGATTCCTGAATATAAGGATGGAAAAATTCCTAGTTCATTTTTTTGAAAACTATATTTTATGTAGCATTCTCACAGTCTGGGTTTGCAGTTATTTTCTTTTGGAACTTGATACTTGTCACTCTGCCATCTATATTGTTTGAACCCTCTTGTATTTTTTATCTTTTTGCTGTTTTCTGGATACTTTCTTTTATCTTCAGTTCTATTGTATAGATCTAGTCTGCTGCCAAACCCATTATATTTTTGTTTATGTTGTGGTTTTTATATATCATCATTTGGCTGTTTTCCAAATCTATTGTGTGCACTTTTTATATTTAGCTGTTTTCTTTTTTTTGTTTGTTTTTGTTTTCTGAATATATTTTCAAGCTTGATAGGTAATGATCATTTTGCCACATGAGTGGCAACATGCTACATGAGTTTTGATTATGCTTTCTGTAAATTGCACTGCTTCTTGCTTGTTGTATCTTTTTTTTTTTTTTTTTTTTTGCCTTTTGAATTTGGTTATCTTTCATTTTGAACTCTTCATTGGCCTTAAAGATTAATTTTTTGAGGTTCTTGGACTTCCCTGGTGGCTCAGATGGTAAAACATCTGTCTACAACGTGGAAGACCTGGGTTCAAGTCCTGGGTTGGGAAGATCCCCTGGAGAAGGAAATGGCAATCCACTCCAGTACTATTGCCTGGAAAATCCCATGGACAGAGGAGCCTGGTAGGCTACAGTCCATTGGGTCGCAAAGAGTCGGACACGACTGAGTGACTTCACCGAAGGCCTCGAATGAAGATGCCTTCCTCTCAAGGAATTTTACATTTGCTTTTGCCAGGCTCTGGCACCAGTCAAGGGCCACTTTATACTCAGTTCATGACTTGGGATGTTCTGGACTTCCCAGGTGATGAGAATTTATTCCTCCTATCCATAAGAGGTCCAGCCATAGTCACGGTATCTGAGTTCCCTTCCACCGTTCCCTTTTGATTAGCTTGGTGGGGAGTGGGAGTCGTTTTTGGTTCAACCTTAACCTGAGTATATAGCCCTTTGGGGTCCCAGCTTAGAGCGGGAGGATCTCCTGTTCCATCTTTCCTATATGCCTTTTGCCCCTTGAAGCATCCAAGGTCGATTCAAAGAAGCCTAATGGACAGAAAGAAGCCCTCAGTGCAGAGGCAGCCTCAGTGTTTAAAGTTCCACTTTGTTCTTTGAATTCCCACTTTACTTACTTTTCAGCACTTTTGAGTGTTTCTTTAGGAATATGTTATCTAACACTTTTAGTGAGAAGACTATAAATAGTCTACCACTATTGGTAAAAAGTTCTGATTCATTTATGCTTTAAGGAATTAAAATAGTTTCAAGTAAATGGATATGCCATCTTCCTGGCCAGAGGGCTTAACATAAAAACATGATCCTGATTAAACTGCAAATTTTTAGTAAAATTCCCATCAGACTGTTATTGACAACTTTAAAATTGATACAAAGATGAAAGTGCAAGATTCCCCTCTTCCCCAAGAAAGTTGCTAAGGGATTTGTGATACTAGATATTCAAACTTACTGAAAGGCTGCTCTATTCAAAACAGTATGATACTGTGCTGAAATATTTGAAGATGAAAGGTCATGATGAAAGGCCTGCAACATAGCAGATGGTTAAGCCAAAAAAAATTGTATAGAGAAAACAACTGTGGCAAAAAGCTAATAGTTGATGAATCTAGATGAAAGGTACAAGTGTTCATGATACTATTATTTTATTATGACTTTTTTGTAAGTTTAAAATTCTTAAACAATAAAAGTTGGGGATAAAACAGTATACAATATACCATCACAGAGCAAGGAAACAGTATAGTAGGAGTTTGATCATGATAAACCTGAGGAACAAGCTTTCATTTCAATAATGATGAATATAGATCTTTTACATCATACTCAAAGTAGTGCTCACATGAGTTAAAGATTTAGAGGACTTCCCTGGTGGTCCAGTGTCTAAGACTCCATGCTCCCAGTACATGGAGCCTGGGTTCAATCCCTGGTCAGGGAAATAGGTTCCACATGCTGCAACTAAAGATCCCATGTGCCACGACTAAGGAATGCCCTGTAAGCTAAATAAATATGCAAAAATATATTTAAAAAAATAATAGGAATAGTTGGGTTTTGGTGTGTTTTTTTTTTTTTTTTTTTTTTTTAAGGTTTCACTATAAAAAAGAAACTATAAAAATACTGAGAGAAAATAAAGGAAATAAAACCTCAAGATAGGGAAAGACTTCCTAAACAAGATGAACATATCCTGGCAGCTGTAGAGGAAAACAGTGAGATTCTTTTATGCCCACCTGTTTGCAAAAGTAAAATGCTATGTTGATTATATAGAGAGCTGTTGAGGATGCAGAGAAATGGGAGCACCCAGCTTATTATAGGAATGTACATTACCATAATATTTTTGGCATATAATCTGTCTTTTAAAGCTACAAATGCACATGGCCTTTGACCCAGTTATTCTCACTTATCAGAATGTATCCTACAGAAAACACAACTAGAAAAGGATGTGTGTACAAGGGTGATCAAAGCAGGATTATTTGTATTGAAAAAACTGGAAATGTAAATTGCATCAGAGAAGAAATGGTTGAATAATTGCTGCTGTATCCATTTAAAAAATTAAGTATACTTGTGTACATTGACTAGTAAGGATCTTTCATGTGATATATTTAGTTTAGCATGATTCTATTAAAATACATAAATTCTTTATGTGTGTCTCTATAAGCAAAAAAATATGAAAGGACATATACTAAGCTGTTAAAATTGACTACCTCTGGGTAAGATTGAAGATGGAAAGGAAAAAACTTCCTTAAGACCTGTTTAAGTAGGGCCTACTTTGTACATAAACAGTTTTTTTTACTTTAATGCTTCCTTTTCCAACAAAATTTCCTAACTATATGCAAAGACAAATTATCCAGAATTTTTCAAATGATTACTTTGATACATTGTTGTTTTACCATTTTGTGATTTTTGTTTAGGAAAATCTTATTAGATGTATTCTTACAACTACTAGATTTTTAGTATTAGTAATTTAATATTGCTTGTTCTGAATTAGTATTACTGTGTTGTTTTAGAAATCCTTTTATGAGATTAAGGCTAAAGATTAAAAATTTTGAATTACATTTTGTGATAATTTTAGGATTTTAAATAATAAAAACATGTTTTTTGAAGCCATAGATGTTCTTTGAAGCAAGTATGAACATTAAAAATTGGGGCAAGGGGATTATGGGTTTTCTCTGTTCGTTTCTGCCCATTTTTAAGTGGTTTCCATTAAATCATGAACGAAGACAAGACAGCAACAGATTGTTATGGTTTACTTCTCAGATTTTTTTTTTTTAAACTGTATTTGTCAAGTCATTACATACATTGTGTCCTCAAACATCACTGAAGCAAATTAGGTGCTTCTGTTTTGTTTTCAGGAGTTCCTGTTTAAGTTTTTATTGGTTTTGTTCTAAGCCACAAGAGACTAATATATATAGATTTGAGCTCACTGACTTGAAGCTGCTGCTTTTGGACTGCCTCTGAATAAGATGATGATACATCTCAGCGGTACACCTTACACTATATATTTTTTTTGGTGGTTTTTCCTAGTGGTTACCCTGGACATGACAAATAACACCTTAGTTTGTAACTCATGTGGACTAATGCTTCTTTAGTTTGCTGTAGAGAAAAAGAGGAGTTATAAAGCAAGAAATCTATTAGTGACTTTTGTATTTACTGTATAATTATCATTGTTTATTTCTTCCAGTGAATTCAAGTTAATGCTGGTATTCTTTTTATTTCAATGTGAAGGAGTCAGTTAGCTCTCCTTATAAGACAGGTATATTGGTAATGAACTCTCACTTTTTTACTTATCTGGGAATGTCTTAGTTTCCCTCCCCGCCCCTTTTATCCTTTCATATGTATTGTCCTGTTTTCTGGCTTCTAGTTTCTGATGTGAAATCATCTATTAATCTTGTTGTTTTGAAGATGCTTTTTTGGTCTTTGACTTTCAATAACTTGATTACAATGTGTCCATGTGGATTGCTTTGGGTTTATTCTACTTGGGAATTCCTTGAGCTGCTTGATAGGTTTCATCAAGTTGGAGGAGTTAGGGGCCAATTAGTCTTCACTCTTTCTCTTCTTCTGGGTCTCCCATTATGCATATATTGGTACATGTAATGGTATCCTACTGATCTCTGAGGTCTGTTCATTTTTAAATCTTCCATTATTTTTTATGTTTTTCAGACTAAATAATCTTCATTGATTTACCAAGTTTACTGATTCTTTCCCCAGTCAAACCTGCTGCTGTATGCTGAGGCACACCTTTAACACTTGAGCACTTTACAGCTCTTTCTTAACCTTTTTATGTGCAGAGCCTGAAGCTTGAATAATCTTGTCAGGTCTTTTCTGAGTGTGCTGCCAGCACTGGGCATGCCTGTGGCCTCTTAGGTTTCCCAGAATATGTAGGAGCTTTTCAAAGCCTTTATTCCCAAAGCATCTCCTTCACCAGCCTTTCTTCCTTTCCTTTTTGCCCCAACTGTTATTCTTTGCTGGCACTGGCTACTATATTTGCCTTTAACTGTTTTTGACAAATGCCAATTTAAAATAATAAATTTTACGGTATTTGAACTATATACTCAATTTTTTTAAGACAGCAAAACACGTGTGTGTTAATCATTCAGTCATGTCCAACTCTTTGCAACCCCATGGACTGTAGGCCACCAAGCTCCTCTGTCCTTGGAATTCTCCAGGCAAGAGTATTGGAATGGGTAGGCATTCCCTTCTCCAGGAGATCTTCCCGACCAGGGATCAGACCCAGGACTCCTGCATTGCAGGTGGATTCTTTACCATCTGAGCCACCAGGGAAGCCCCAAAACATACATAGGACATAATATAAAGTGTTTGGTCTAAGAAAAATCAACAGGTGATAGAAGAAAATTTAAAATCTGGTAACAATACCTTGTATTAAAACACCTTACACTCAGTAATTGTAGGTCTGTCAATGTTCTGAAAGTAAATGATCCTCACCCCTCTGGCTTTTCACTTGACTGGCTATAGCAGAAATCTGGTCAGCAGTTGTTTCTTCCTCAGCTATCTTAAGATGCAAGATTAGTGCCTGGGCTCCAGTTGATTTTACTGGTTCCAGTTAGGATTTGTTTCCCAAATATTGCTTGACAATGAAATTTTATTTACTGTCCTTAATATACTTTCAGTGGGATCTGTACCAAAGCCACAGGTTGTTCGATGAGGTGATAATGGGCAAAAAGCTGACCTAGAGACATGTCAGATGCAGGGCTTGGGCCCTTTTTGCTAAGCACTATTTATATTTTGTTACTGGTTGGCATCAAACAAGGGGGGAGGGGTTCCTTGAGATTCCCAGACTATAGAATTTGCTGATGCAGATTTTCATTGTTTACATAAACTTATGCTCATGAAATGTATGGAAAACACTTTTTTCTTTAAACAAATTTTTATTTATATATATATATATATACACACACACACACTATTATAGTCACTTGAATCATATTCAAAAACAAGTTAGTGGTATTTCTAGTACAGGTCTCACATATAATTGCTACTTAACTGTTCAGTTCTACTTGAATATTGAATGTCCTGTAATCTGCTAAACATGACTTTTATGTACTATTTTTAACTAAAAATATGTCATTTATTAATACTGTGGTCTTCTGAAAGGTAGGATGTAATGGGTATGAGCTGGGATAGGATACATGTTGGGAATATAATGAAAAGCTGTTGTAAATTGAGATGTGTTTGAACATCGTTTAATGATCGGTTTGTGTGCAGTGTAAACAAAGTTCCATGAAGTTGCAAAGCAGAATTGACCTCCTTCTTTTCATAATATTTGAGTCTACTCTAAAGTGTAGTTTGTTTAAAAATGAGCGTATAAATATTTGGTAGCCTGATATATAAGTAATTTACTTTAGAGGAACTGATTGCTGTTTAGTCAGAACTTGTTATCAAAATAAGAGGGTTTATTTAACCCAAGATTAATGATAAATAAAAATATCAAGGATATCTATCATCTGTTTTCTGTTGTGTCTTTTCACAGTGCTTCAGTTTCCTAATCCCAGTCATGTTTTCTTTCTACCCCACACTGTGTGTCTGTTCAGTAGTGTTCCGACCCTGTGACCTCATGGACTGTAGACTGCCAGGCTCCTCTGTTCCTGGAATAACTCTGGCAAGAATACTGGAGTGGGTTGCCATTTCCTCTTCCAGGGGATCTTCTCAACTCAGAATTCAAACCCGCAGCTCCCGCATTGCCCGGTGGAGTGGTTACCGCTGAGCCACCTGGGAAGCCCTCTACCCCACACCCTACCACATAAATCTCAGTCTGTCTCTGCCTTTTCTTTCATACACATACAACACTAAGGAAGGCAGAATTCTCAGTAATTCTTTTTTTAATTTTACTTATTGATTTATATTTGACTGTGCTGGGTCTTCATTGCTGGCAGGCTCTTCTCTAGTTGCGCCAGGCGGGGGCTGCTCTCTAGTTGCAGTGTGCCAGCTTCTCATTGCTGTGGTTTCTCTTGTTACAGAGCACGTGCTCAGTAGTTGTGGCGCATAGGCTTAATTGCTCTGCTACATGCAGGATCTTCCCAGATCAGGGATCAAACCTGTGTCTCCTGCATTGGCAGGCAGATTCTTAACCACTGAGCCACCAGGGAAGCCTTCTCAGTAATTCTTAATTCAGGACTTCCTAACAATGAAAAATGTTAGTGCCATGACACTATTGTCGTTAGTATTCAGTATTGGGGGAAATGCATATGTGCATCAGGATTGGGCCCACCCACCCCCACTGCTTAGAGACTTACCATTCATATTATATGAAAAGCTGTTTTTTAGTACTTATGTCCTGTTAAGTTCATAAAATTAAGTTAAAATTAAGTTCATAAAATGAGTTTAAAGGGCCAGGCAACATACATCGAGCAAGTCTGTCCCTGAACCTTACCCAAAGAAGGAAAACTATTTCTAGTATATTTGGGGTTTTCTGTTTAGTTTGATTATGACAACTTTGGAGTAAGAAGACATTTTTAAAACTCTCATCTTCATATTAGGTATGCTGTTGCCTTCCTTTGGCATAAATCACACTAATGTTTGGATTTACATACAAGTCTCTCTTGCTTTACGTAAACACATTTTTTAGCAATTTCGGAGTTAATGAACTGGTAGACTTACTGTAGGGGCGTCCCAGGTTGTGCAGACAGAGAATCTGCCTGCACTGTCGGAGACGCAAGAGACATGGGGTCAGTCTCTGGGCTGGGAAGATCCCTTGGAGTAGGAAATAGCAACCCTTTCCACTATACTTTCCTGGGAAATTCCATAGACAGAGGAGCCTGGTGGGCTACAGTCCATGGGGTCACAAAGAATCGGACACAACTTTTCGACTGGGTGTACACACACAGACAGAATACTGTAGACTCTGGAACTTTAATGCTTCAAACTTTTAGCTTGCAATATATTAAAAGTTTGTTAGTTTTCACTTCCAGTCCCTAGGTTTTTTAATATCAATTTTCCAAACCATGGTTGTTTTATGAAACATAGAATATTCTATTTTTAACAAATTAGATGGTTTGGGGATTCAATTTAAATAATTGTTTGCCTTTGTTTACTGTTACTAGAATCTAGGCTATTCTCAGTTATTCCTTAGACATTAAAATCGTTTAGGAGAAAAATGAAGCTTTCCAAATGCTTGGTTTATCATGTGGATTAATGTATTAATATGCATCTCATACCTAACCATGATGGCTGGTAATAATAGATGCTCACTAAGAACTGAAAGAATAACTGGCTAAATTAACTGTATTGTTGTTTTAAGGTTAAAAACTACATCTGACGCCAACCATGAAAGATCCAAGTCGCAGCAGTACTAGCCCAAGCATCATCAATGAAGATGTGATAATTAACGGTCATTCTCATGAAGATGACAATCCATTTGCAGAGTACATGTGGATGGAAAATGAAGAGGAATTCAACAGACAAGTTAGTTTTGTGTATAAACATTCTTTTTTATTGTAGCCCGTGATAACCGTCAAATAATATAATTGTACTTGTCCCTGAAATGTGTTTTTCACCTGGTCCCTTATATATGAAATACATGGATTTATGTGCCACCACTTCTGTTTTATTTGGATGTTGATTACTACCAGGTTTAACTGCTCAATTGAAATAACCTTGGGAACTTTTTTCAGTGTCTGACCCCAAAAATTCTGATTCAGAAGAGTTTAGGGTGGGACCTGATAAACTTATTTTTTTTTTGACCGTCTCAGGTGGTTCCTGGGAGCAGTAAGGTTTGGAAACCACTACCTTAGACCAGTCAGATTGTCCTATTGTGGTGAAAGTCAAGAGAATCCAGAGTAGACAGGCACCAGTACCAAAGTACTGGTTTTCACCTAAGGTTCTTGTTCTGACCAGCCCCCAAATCTGACACCACTGTTCTACTTTAGAAAACTCTCATACGTTGTAGAGAAGTCTCATACATTGATAAATGTCTTTATTCCCATATTTCTTGTACCTGTTTTCATCTTTTGTCTTGTTTTTCCCTGATCCTGACTTTGGCCATCAGTAGCCAGTGTGATTTGACCATATCTAGTTTTTTTTATATATATATATATATATATATATATATATATATAGGAGAAGGCAATGGCACCCCACTCCAGTACTCTTGCCTGGAAAATCCCATGGACGGAGGAGCCTGGTAGGCTGCAGACCATGGGGTAGCGAAGAATCGGACACGACTGAGCGACTTCACTTTCACTTTTCCCTTTCATGCATTGGAGAAGGAAATGGCAACCCACTCCAGTGTTCTTGCCTGGAGAATCTCAGGGACGGGGGAGCCTGGTGGGCTGCCATCTATGGGGTCGCACAGAGTCGGACACGACTGAAGCGACTTAGCAGCAGCAGCAGTTATATATATTCAAGAGTATTAAAAAGGGTTAAGCAGTATGGTCTTCTATTTCAATGACAGTTAAGTTGCTGACCCTCTAAAGATAATTTTTCCAGTCATTTTTGGGTGGGTTTAGGGTTTGTATAGTTTTGGGAGTATCATAGGTAATTCTAATACCCAGTCCTGCATAAGAACACTTTTGTTACTTCTTCCCTGCCACCTTTAGTGGAAAGAAAGAATATTCTGCTCTGACAAGTAAGACATAGCAAAAATCTAAATATATCTTTCCAGGTCTTATGGAAAAGATTTTTTTTTTTACCTTAGCATAGAAGCAGACAAGGAAGGTATGACATTGTGATTTTTAATGGTTTAGTTCAAGATACTTTAAGCCTTTCCTAGTGATGTCATCTTACCAAGTATGCTATAAATTACCCTTTATTATAAATCCAGATAGAAGAGGAGTTATGGGAAGAAGAATTTATTGAACGCTGTTTCCAAGAAATGCTGGAAGAAGAGGAGGAACATGAGTGGTTTATTCCAGCTCGAGATCTCCCACAAACTATGGACCAAATTCAAGACCAGTTTAATGACCTTGTTATCAGTGATGGCTCTTCCCTGGAAGATCTTGTGGTAAAGAGTTATTTTTTCACCTTTTTAAAACCTAGTTGGTCTTTCTCATAAGTGGAAAAGTCAGCATCCATCTGTTTAAGAAGAGTTCTACGTCTCTTTCCCTTCAGAAATTCTACTGCTTCTTACTATGGAAGCAGAGGCCTCCTGGTCTCACTTATGATATGGAGTGACTTTTGGCAGCACTCTGGAGCTAGTCTGATTAATAGATTTCTGACTAATAGATTCCTTGACACTACTTTTAGTTATGACAACTACGATACCCTAGGATACGTAAATGTCTAAAAGCAGTCATTCAAAAGGGACAAGTATGTTCATGTGATTTGCCTGTGCAAAAGTAGCTAGACGGAGAGGTTTTGCTCTGTCTTAAATATTTGGTGAAATTACAAATTTTTTCTGAAGGGTAAAATTCTGGAGATTTTTTTCCTAACCCAGGATTTTCATTGAGTTACTCTAACTCTGTTTGGAATTATGATTTAACAAAGACTTACAAACTCTTGGCAGAAAAGGAACACAAACCTATTTATATTTTTAGTTATTCCCAGTGTCTCATTGCTGATGGTTTATTTGTAGTAAAAAGTTTTTTCAGGAACTGTGATAACTAAGCATCAGTACTAAAGTAAAACCTGATGATCCTTTTGCTAAAATTAAGATAATTTAGCCAGAATGTTAAACTTTCTTTCCATATGGACAATCTCTAGTTGCTTCTGCAAGACGGTTCTCTGGAATATTCCCCTAGACTCTGAAGTCATTTTGTAATTGTCTTTTATTCACTGTGCAGTGATTTCCTAACCTGGTTGTACATCATAATGACCTATGAAGCATTAAAAACAGAAATTTTCTCAGGAACATGCCATCCATAGAATCAGTCATCTAGACATGCTAATTTTTATAAGCATTCCCAGAGGATACTGCCAGCCTGCCCTTTCAGACATTTGGAAACTGTTTTCCTAAAAGGCTGTATAGAGAACACTGAAATGTACATTGTGGTATAGCTTTTGTTGCAGTAAAGGACAGTAACCCAATTAGGCAGATATGTGATCTGAACAGTCTGTTGGGGTATACTTGCTTATGGCTGGATTAGTCACTCCACAAATAATCCTGATTCCTCTGAGGAGAAAAGCTCTTTGCTCTAATGTATAACTTTACCTGGACCCAGTATCATCCCACTGTCTAGAAACTGGTTTGTTTGACTCAGTCTATTTGAGATTAACTCCTCCTAGTTATTTTGTATCTGCCCAAAGTTTAGATTAATTTCCCTTGAGAGATGAGAATGATTATGTTTAAATTATGAAACTTAAATTATTGCTCCAAAATGTTGTTTAATATGCTCTGGTCTTGAAGTAAGTAATGTTGAAGGCTCAGATTCAATCTAAAATCCTGCCAGCATCCCTACATTTCAGGCCCTGGAATCTGTCCTGGTTTCTTTTTGTCTTGATCAATTTGCATTCAAAAATGTGGTAGAGGAAAATTTCCAGCTGTTCCCTGTATGCTAACATATCTACTTAGGAAAGTAAAGATTTAGAAATACACAATGATGGTGGTACAAGCCTCTAAGGCTCTGAGAGGCTTTGGCCCATTCCTCCCCTAACTGATACAAAAACAGTCCCAGAGAGTGACTTATCCAGGCCTACATAAGAAGTTAGTTAGCAGAGCTGGGGTTCCAACTTAGATCTTCTGACTCCCCATGTAGTTTTCTTTTCCTGTTATATACCATGCTTCCTGTGGGAATTAGAATACAGCAATTAGAAAGACAACTCCATATTTTCAGTGAGCATCATAAAGTAAAATTAATCCATAAACAATTCCCCAATCACTTTAATCATCATTTCAATACTTGTTTAATGTTTGCATAGTTTGAAACTGTTTAAAGAAAGTCAACTATCATAGTTAAATAAATAGAATTCTGTGTTCTGAGACATTCCTTTGGTGGATGTGCAGTTAGTGAGTTTCCGGTTACACTTAAGCAAATTTAATTTCAAGTCCTACCTTCTGTTTAGGAAATTGATAAAATTTGATATAATATACATAGCTTACATCTGGTTCCTTCTTTCACTGCTATAGATGTGTTTTAATTCAGTTTGACCTTACCATCTGAATTCTTGCCTTTGTCTTTTTTTGGAAGATGGTTTTGCATGTGGATCTGGGTTGAATGCTTCTGAGTATCTGGAGATACCTGCTAATGAATTTGCTTTTTTACTTATTTTCCAGGTCAAGAGCAATCTGAATCCAAATGCAAAGGAGTTTGTTCCTGGGGTGAAGTACTAAAATATTTGAGTAGACGGGGCCCTCTTTTGGTGGATGTAGCACAATTTCCACACTGTGAAGGCAGTATTAGAAGACTTAATTGTAAAAGCTCTCTCTCGTCACTGTGTTACACTTATGCATTGCCAAAGTTTTGTTAGTCTTGCATGCTTAATAAAAGTGCTGAGACTGTTAAGTAAAAAGCTGTCAAACATTTACTGAGAACAGAATTGGCCCCATGGCTTGAAGTGACAGCAAGGAAAGAAGCACCAGTCAGGTTGTGTCAAAGCACCAAATTAAATGATCTCTAAATCTAAATTAAATTCTAATTGTTAAGTGAGTTCCTCAGTTCAGACTTAAATTTGCCTTTGTTCCCATCAAAAAGAATCTCCTTTTTCTGAAGAAGGCTTGCTGGTTAATTGAAATAGTTCAGTATAGACATTTAAATATGTCTTTAGTTACTGAGGTTACAAGGTAGTGAACCTAAGTCTCCTGGCTTTTATGGGGTGTTATCATGTAAGAAAATACTGAATTATCCTAGTGTTACATCTAAGCAAGTATGTGATTTGAGAATTCCATCCTTTTCTAAGGAGTCATTGCATCATAGCTATTACCTGTGTAAAATCTAACATTTGACCAACCCATAATTCAATTGAACAAATAAATTGTTACATATGATTTGAGTGGTGCTTTTCCTTGCTTTGTTAACCATCACTACAATAGTCTGCAGCACAACTTTTCTTTTAACAAAGCTAGAACAGTTTTGGCTTCTTAAACTTCTTATTTGGGTAGGTTAAGCTGCCATACGTGTTCAGTGTGAATAGTGTTTAAGTTGAAAATATTGTAAAAAAATTATATTTTTTCAAAAATATTTAAAAAAATAAATAATAGTAGAACTGAGCTGCTGATGTTTGTGTTTATTGGTGTTGAAATACGGACTCTCAAGTGGTGATACTCATTTTAGTGTGGGCCCAGTCCCTCAGGACAAACCTGTTGGCGAAATTTGCTGAGAGAGCAAGCTTTATTAGATTCCATAGTGTCAAATGTGTTGTTATATATAAGTATCTGTCCAAAATACAGCAGTAAAATAAATCCCATAGCCCCCTCCATAGCCCGCCTTGGTCACCTCAGGCTGCAGTGTCAAGGCAATCATATATATCCATGTTAAGAAACTTTCTGGCTGGCCAGTATGTTGGTAACCTTACTCTAGTATAAGCTCCACTGGCTTCTGCCCTTCACAAACCATTGCTGCTCTGATTGGCCTGGTTTGCTGTTGGGATTCACCTGGATCCCCTTTTTCACTCTCACAAACTAATTTATAATCTTTATTTGGGATAGGCTGTTGGTCAGCTAGCCATTTCCTGGTTCCACATACAATTATGCTTCATGGCCCTATTCTTAAATTTGGAGGGCTCAAGATTAAGAATGCCATCTGGTCAGTTCTGGTTCACATTTTCCCTATGGTCCTTTGATGTCAGTACCTGTGCCTGCTGTTTTTTTAATGACTCCCTTACTAAGCTAATAAACAGGTAGGTTTTTTAAGACTCTGAAGTAGATGATCTTGTTCGGCTATTGTTCTTTATAGAACAATATTGTGGTGGTTCCACAATACCACCAGCCCCTTCTGTTCTCTACTAGCTCAGCACCACAAGTGGCACAGCAAGCTGCCAAGTATGTAAGCGTTGGAGACCATTTCCCTAAGCCTAGATGGGTGGGCAGATGAGTTCATTTCCACATACTGCCAGATGATCATCATGTAATATAATAAGAGGTTACAAACTTGAATAACCTAATAATTAAGAGCAAAGACTAACCAGACTTCCTGAATTTGAGTCTAGTGATTATGGGTAAGTCCCTTAACCTTTCTGTGCCTTAGTTTCCACCTTGTTAAAATGGTAGTAATAATAGTATCTATCTCAGGAGTATATTTAGTTAATACACATCAAGCACTTGAGACCATTCCCTGGTACAAATTAATAAATCACTTACTAAAACTTTCTATCATGGAGTCATCTAAGCTAAGCTCTCACCTTGTTGGAACTTGTCTGTCTGTGGCAATGTGCACATTAAAACTACCTTTTTTTTTTTTAAGACCTTGAGACATCACCCCATCAGGGCCTGTATGGCATAGTTTTAGGGTAACTGAAATCATTCTGTTTTGTAGAGGTTTTATTACAACTATTGAGACAGACCGCCTTACGTGAGAGAATTTTTAATATTCTTATACTTGTGTCAGTCATTTCTCAACCTTTTCCATGTCATGAAATATAATTTATCATACTACATGAGGTTGCCTATAGCTACAGGTTATAGCTCACAGGCTCCAGGTGACCCAGTATCAGTTCAGATACCCAAAGGCCGAAAGGATCAATATTTCAGCATACTTTGAACCTCCTACACGGCTAATGGCCCACACTTGTTGGGAAGTTCCACTGTCACTGTCCACTGTCCACTGTCATGAAATGGCTAAGGAGTTCCACATACATACAGTGACTTTTTACCCAGTCTCCCTTTCCATTGAAAATATTCAATTATGTTACAAAAATGGTAACTTGAGTAGTTGTCTCTCTGGTTAAAGCATAAGAATGTTGTGATTTTCCATCCCTCCCACAAAAGCCATAGACTAACATACAGTCCTACCTTTGCTGGGAATAATTTTTCAGACCTTGGTGTACATGGTTTCTGTGTTTTCTGGGATATCTTCTGGAACTGGAAGCTGGTTTTTTGACCTTGATGGAAATCCTTTGAAGACCGGGCAGATAGGAATGTATTTCAGAAAGGCAATTCTTTTTACCATGCTCATCCCAATGGGAAAGTCATAGCTTTTCAGGCTGGAAGACATCTCACTGTCAGCATGGGCCCCAGCTTTCCACTGTATCAGACCTCGTTCTTCTGGGCTTCCTGCAAGTGGACAAAGGGGTCACCAGAGCCAACAATCCTCTACTACCTTCCTTCCCCATAACCTAGTCATGAGGGAAGAATTCCAGAGTTAACTTGATTCTCAGTTTTCTGGTCCTGCAAAGTTGAATCTATGATCTCAGCTCCTAACTTGCCTAGAGCTCTAGAGATCCCTGAAAGATACTGGTTATACATAATCAACATTTATTGCATATCTACAGTGTGCCAGGGGACGGCACCCCACTCCAGTACTCTTGCCTGGAGAATCCCATGGACAGAGGAGCCCAGCGGGCTACAGTCTGTGGGGTCACACAGAGTCGGACACAACTGAGCGACTAACGTGTAACAGTGTGCCATAATGCTCCGTGCTTAAGTGCTTTAAATTCATTGTCTGATTTCTTTGAAACATTGGTGGGAGATATATATGCACTATTCGGAGAAGGCAATGGCACCCCACTCCAGTACTCTTGCCTGGAAAATCCCATGGACAGAGGAGCCTGGTGGGCTGCAGTCCATGGGGTCGTTGACAGACACGACTGAGCGACTTCACTTTCACTTTTCACTTTCCTGCATTGGAGAAGGAAATGGCAACCCACGCCAGTGTTCTTGCCTGGAGAATCCCAGGGATGGGGGAGCCTGGTGGGCTGCCATCCATGGGGTCACACAGTCGGACACGACTGAAGTGACTTAGCATACCATAGCATATATGCACTATTATACAAAATTTTATGATGAAGAAGGTTAAGTAATTGTCAGCCTTCACCATCAGTATGGGGCTGGTATTTGCTGGACCAATGGGGACCAAGTAGTACCCAGACTGCTGTGGAGGTAGGAAGGTATATTTTGAAATACTATAATCAGTATTAGTATTACGAGTCCATATTTGGAAAATAAACTCTAATACAAACTTCAGGAAGTCAAGCTAGGTAAAATCTTTGTTGGTGGTAGGGATACACAAGAGATTTTTCACAAATAGGGGGAAGTAGTTATGGGAGGGATTTGTGAATTCTCTGAGGTTTTCACAAGAGATGAGGTTGAAGACAAGTAAGTGGAAATTTAGTACAGAGATTTCCACACACTGGCAGCCCAGGTTGAAAAACCCCATGGGTAGAGAAACCAGATGTATCCCAAAATCTCAGAGGAGGACGCACTGAGGGAGGGCTGGGATGCGTGGGAGAGGCCACTGGAGCAGGCACTGTCTGAGCTGGGCCTGGCTGCACAGAGAGCAGACAGCAGAGGAGCTGGAGCTGTGGCACCAGACTGGGGTGTCTCAACCCCACTCCTCACCGCTGCTGGGACACAACCACCAGTGCATGCTCCCCACCTGCCTTCCAAACCCCTCCCTTGCAGTGCCTTCAACTCTTGTCCACATTCCAGTTTCCTTGGTCCTTCCAGAATCATCCAGGAAGCGCTCTGGATGACTCAAGCCCAGGTTCATTCACCTTCAGTTCAGTTCAGTCGCTCAGTCGTCTCCGACTTTGCGACCCCATGAAGCGCAGCACACCAGGCCTCTCTGTCCATCACCAACTCCCGGAGTTCACTCAGACTTAGGTCCATCGAGTCAGTGATGTCATCCAGCCATCTCATCCTCTGTCGTCCCCTTCTCCTCCTGCCCCCAATCCCTCCCAGCATCAGAGTCTTTTCCAATGAGTCAACTCTTCGCATGACGTAGCCAAAGTACGGGAATTTCAGCTTTAGCATCATTCCTTCCAAAGAAATCCCAGGACTGATCTCCTTTAGAATGGACTGGTTGGATCTCCTTGCAGTCCAAGGGACTCTCAAGAGTCTTCTCCAACACCACAGTTCAAAAGCATCAATTCTTCAGCGCTCAGCCTTCTTCACAGTCCAAACTCTCACATCCATACATGACCACAGGAAAAACCATAGCCTTGACTAGACAGACCTTTGTTGGCAAAGTAATGCCTCTGCTTTTCAATATGCTATCTAGGTTGGTCATAACTTTCCTTCCAAGGAGAAAGTGTCTTTTAATTTCATGGCTGCAGTCACCCTCTGCAGTGATTTTGGAGCCCAAAAAAATAGTCTGACACTGTTTCCACTCTTTCTCCATCTATTTCCCATGAAGTGATGGGACCGGATGCCATGATCTTTGTTTTCTGAATGTTGAGCTTTAAGCCAACTTTTTCACTCTCCACTTTCACTTTCATCAAGAGGCTTTTTAGTTCCTCTTCACTTTCTGCCATAAGGGTGGTGTCATCTGCATATCTGAGGTTATTGATACTTCTTCCAGCAATCTTGATTCCAGCTTGTGTTTCTTCCAGTCCAGTGTTTCTCATGATGTACTCTGCATATAAGTTAAATAAACAGGGTGACAATATATAGCCTTGACGTACTGCTTTTCCTATTTGGAACCAGTCTGTTGTTCCATGTCCAGTTCTAACTGTTGCTTCCTGACCTGCATACAGATTTCTCAAGAGGCAGGTCAGGTGGTCTGGTATTCCCATGTCTTTCAGAATTTTCCACAGTTTATTGTGATCCACACAGTCAAAGGCTTTGGCATAGTCAATAAAGCAGAAATAGATGTTTTTCTGGAACTCTTGCTTTTTCCATGATCCAGCGGATGTTGGCAATTTGATCTCTGGTTCCTCTGCCTTTTCTAAAACCAGCTTGAACATCAGGAAGTTCACGGTTCACATATTGTTGAAGCCTGGCTTGGGGAATTTTGAGCATTACTTTACTAGCGTGTGAGATGCAATTGTGCGGTAGTTTGAGCATTCTTTGGCATTGCCTTTCTTTGGGATTGGAATGAAAACTGATCTTTTCCAGTCCTGTGGCCACTGCTGAGTTTTCCAAATGTGCTGGCATATTGAGTGCAGCACTTTCCCAGCATCATCTTTCAGGATTTGAAATAGCTCTACTGGAATTCCATCACCTCCACTAGCTTTGTTGGTAGTGATTCTTTCTAAGGCCCACTTGACTTCACATTCCAGGATGTCTGGCTCTAGGTCAGTGATCACACCATCGTGATTATCTGGGTCGTGAAGATCTTTTTTATACAGTTCTTCTGTGTATTCTTGCCACCTCTTCTTAATATCTTCTGCTTCTGTTAGGTCCATACCATTTCTGTCCTTTATCGACCCCATCTTTGTATGAAAACTTACTGCTGTAAATTGCTTTCAACTCGGTTTTCACTTTCTATTTTGTTGGATGACTTTTTGCCCTTATGTGTCTGACTCAGGGCCATACTGGCAGGCTTCAGGAGCACTTGCTGAACTAAACTTTTTGCCCCTCTAAGGTTGGTTTGTGGGTAAAGGGGAAAGAGCAAATATAAAGTGGCCTGTGCCCACAGTGTACCCGTCCCACGGAATAAAGCTGTATGACTCCGTTATTGACTGCATTCTGGGCCAGCCAGACCTGGGTTTGAGTCCAGGTTGTGTGACCTTAGGCAAATGATTTAACCACTGTGAGCTTCAGATTCCTCATCAATACATATTGAAGGACTGTTACCTACTATGCAGCATAATACATATAATGATCAGCAGGGATGGATTAATGATGGGCATTTGGGTTGAAGGAGAGGGATGTGAGGAACTCTGGCACTCTGAGGCTGTTAACATCTGGGTAGCTTAATCCAGCTGCCCAAATCACAAACCCTTCTGTACAGCTGCCTACCCAGATGCCCTCCATCTCTCTGGATTCCCTAGGCATCAAGGTTGCCACTTCCCTGTCTTCATATCCACAGGATGAGCTTCAGGTCTCACCTCAGCTTCCTTTAGGTGATATGTTTAGGGAGGGCGGGGTACCATAATCAGGTACCAAAATCCATCTATTCACTGGATAGCTTCTACCAGGAGCTCCCTCATCTGATGCTATCTAAAATCCCTGAAAGTACCAGGGAGCCCTTCCCCTTCCCTATGTAAACTCTAACCCACCAGCTGTGCACAGCCAGCCCCTGATTCCTGTGCTCTGAGTAGACACTTGTGTCTTCAGAGAGGGGAAAGCAAGTGGAGCCAGCTATATTTAGGCTGTTAAGTGACAGCAGACGGAGAGCTATCATCTTGTTTTTCCAATCTCTTATCTCCGTAGACTAATGCAATCTGGCCTCTGTCCCCACTGAGCTTTCCTTGATCTTACACTTCCCCTGGAACTCTCCAGCAAAGTGGTAGAGTGGCTGGGACACAGACTGTGAACTAACTGCATTGGATAGACTTTATTTAAATCCCAAATTTGCAGTGTTTAAAACCTTCAGTGAGTCACCTAACCCCTGATTCTTTTTCCTCACATAAAATGGCATTGATAGTCTGTCTCACAGGATAGTTTTTGAGGATAAAATGAGACATTTAGCTCCCTTCCTGACCCGTAAATATTTGGTAAATGCTAACAAGTCTCATTACTAGTCAGAATACCTGGTGACATTTAGTTTTTATATTTTGGGGGCACATAAACATGGGCTAGGAGGATTCTCAGGGACCCCACAAAGTATCCTCCATGACCCCTGTAAAAAGCCCTGATACCAAAGAGAAATGTTAAGAGCTCTCCTGGTAGCCAGCATGACAGATCACTGGCATATCTGGAGTGGGTTTTGCCAACATACTAATGCTACATTCCCACCTGTCCTATCCTAAGAAAACAAAGGCACCCCTCAATCCAGTGGCAACCAAGAAATGGCAAGGAAACAATTCATGGGGCCCAGGAATGACTCTCCTAGCCACATCCTCTTCAAGACCAAGAGGAAACTTGGCCTCTATGAGGCCAGTGGTCTCTCCCTCCAGCCCATCTGTTCCTGCTTCTCCCTGCAGAGCCTGCATTGCATCTGACCTGGCCACGGCTCCGGAGACATCTGGTGGACTGCCTATGAGTCCACCATGGTTCTCTGTTCCCCTCCCAGGGCTGACCCATACCTGGCACTGTGTTGTCCAGTATGAAAGCGAGGCACCCACCCACGAACATCTCCGTGGTCAGCAGCACAGTCAAAATCTGGTCCACCTCAGGAACGCCTGTGGAACAGGCCAAAGGCCAGTGAACGTGACGGCCTCATCCAGAGAACAGATCTCAGAGACGCTCCCCACTTGCGCAGCCTGCTGACTTCCTCGAGCAGGTGTGGAGATGGGACAGTACAAAATCCGGACATTCAGGATTATACCCTCTGCCTTTCCCATCCTTGGATTCAAATCCCAGTTTGCTGGTTGCTGCTTGTCCTGCAACAAATCATTTAACCCCTCTCATCTGTAATGAAGATAGTATCTGTCTCATGGAGCTGTTGTGAAAACTAAAAGAGCACATGTAAAGTTAAGACACAGAAAATGTCTTAGTAAAGGACAGTTATTGGTTAGCCACTTGGCTGCTGACTAACATCCAGAGTTGGGGAGGATTTGTGGCTCTGGCTGTGTGGAGCCTTTGAGGGAAGAGGCTATGCTCAGAGTCAAGCCCACCATACCTCCCCCACCTTGAGATGGGTAGACTCTTGGGAATACCTGTGTTAATGACGTCCGGGTTGGAGTCCAGGTAATTGGGCAGCGTGAGACCGAAGAACATGGAAAATCCAAGCACAAAGAGGTTGCGGGAGGAGTTCATGTCCACGAACTGCAGGTTAGACAGCCCCACAGCTGTAATCATGCCTGAGGGCACAAGAGAACCGCTAGAGGCTCCTAGCCCACTGAGTGGGCTCCACTCATTGCGACCACGCTGCGTCTTCAAAAGCACGCGCAACACTCACCAAAAAGGGTGCAGAACATCCCCCCTAGAATGGGGTCAGGGAGTGAGGCGAAGAGAGCCGTGAACTTGCCAATGGTGCCCAGAATTAGCATGATGCCCGCACCATACTGCACCACGCGCCGGCTGCCCACCTGCCAGTGAGCCAGGGGTTGGTGCTAGACCCAGGGGACGAAGCTGGGGGGAGCGTTAGTTGCGGGAGGGGAGGGGTGTGGTGGGTGGGCAGGGCCTGTTACAAGAGCCGGGCACGAATGGGTCAGGGCAGGATGTAGGGCGGGGCCTAGGCCAAAGTAGGACTGGTTTGTGGCAGGGCCTGCGGTACGTGGAATGGAGTTGGGGCTTTGGGCTGCTCTGGCTAATCCGGGCACCTTGGTAATCCCCAGGACGCCAATGTTGGGACTGGATGAGGTGGACCCATTTCCCGTGCCCAACAGCCCTGCGATAATGCAGCAGATGCCTTCGGTGAAGATACCCCTGTAAGGAAAGGGCAAGTGGGGGCCTTGGTCAGTGCTCTATCCTGGCCTGCGTCCTCCCATTGCCCTGGCCAGATCTCTTGCATCCCTAGGACTGTGCGAGCTACAACCAACTGTCCATAGTCGTCCCCCACTCTAGGCCAAAGGGGGTCTGGAAGCCAGGATCCCAGGTCTGAATGCTAGTCCCACTATCCTGGCACTTAATCTTTGGGTGATTCTGGGCATCAATCTCCTCATCTGTAAGATGCGGACAATAGGAGTACCTGTCTTACAGAGCCATTAATGGATTGCAGGAGAGAACGCACACCAAGGGCTAGACACACGGAAGGCTGTCAGTGACTGTGGTTTCTTTAAGACTTTGTTATTCCTCAGCTATTTGCAACAGCAAGTGATGGGAGCATCCTCACTTCATAAGTAAGGAGGACCAATCCTGGTGAGTTAGTGACTTGCCCAACTCCTTGTCCCCCTCCTCTGGGGTTCAACTCTGTCCCAATGTTTGCTTCCCGAGTGACTTTTGAGGGGATCAGACATTAGGGAGGACAGGTGGGCATACCTGTTGATAGCGTGTACTGGAGGGGGTGGTGCACCAGCCAGGCGGGCACAAGCATAGTAATCCCCAATGGACTCAATGATGCCTGCTAACGTGGCACTAAACATTCCCAGGACGGCTGCTGCAGTCACAGTGGGAAGCCCCCACTGACCTGAAGCAACAGGGAGACAGGCAGATGGATGCAGTGAGTGTTCCTAGCTGAGTCAGGGAGTAGAACAGGCAGTACTTGGGTAGAGCAGCGAGAGGGGTAAAAGGATCTCAGCCTGGGATGGGAGCTTATTTGGGATCACTCAGTCATAAAGCTGGAGTGAGGCTATGTCGGAATACACTGGCACTCTGCCTGGAACACTTTAAATGTGCAGTTGATACTTATTATGTCATCAGATGGACTGGGGTCACCAGGGGCCACATTGATGGTCTCAGTTGGAGGCACAGGGGCCCAGATGGGTTGCTCACAGGGATAAGGGATGCGGATCCAGGGAGCAATAGCCATGATGTCCCCTCGGGCATCTGTTCGTGCCTGGAAGCCATAGGCTGTGGGGTCTGAGGGCAGCATGTCCGTCAGGGTCAGCACATAGCAGAGCAGCCACACGGTCATGATGGCTAGCACGATCTGAAGCGAGGGTGGGTGAGGGGTCCACTGAGGGCCCAGGGAGCTCAGTCCAGGCTAACCAGCTAACCCGAGCCCCAGCCCCATGGTGCCCCAGCCCTAGCTCAGACCCTGGCCCCCATTCCTGGCTGGGACCTCATCTTTGCCTCTAGCTCCCCTACTGCCTTGGCCCTTTCTCCCAGCCTTAGCCCTGGACATAGGTCTAGCCCCTGCCTTGGTCCCAGCCCAAGCTGCCTGTCAGCTCCTCACAGGAAACATCTTGAAGATCTGGATGCGGAAGAGAGTGAGGCCTTTTCCCCAGCGGTAGACAGGCAGCAGGAAGGTGAGGTTTCGCAAGTACTGGGAGAAGAGGACGATCAGGAGAATGGAGCTGGGGGCAGAAGCACAAAGAGAAGATGGCTGGTGGGCTGTGCTGGGGCAAGAGCCAAGGCTAAGGGGGCAGGACATGAGGGAAGTGAGGGACTGGGGCTGGGCAAGGACCAGGCCTGGTGCCCACTCACCAAGCTGAGATACCCCAGTGGGAGCCCGCTCGGTCACCAGCAGCTTGGAAGACAGAGAGACCAATGAGGGAGACAGTGGGGGTGACTGTAAGAGGCCCGATGTAACTGAGCAGGGCCCCAGGCAGCCCCATCAGCCCAATCACCACCTCCACCATACTGGACACCATGATTGCACCCTGGACCTGGAAAAGCAAGATCAGCTGTAAGTCACTATGTAGAGGCCATGATATCTATGTTGTTTTTTTAAAAAAAGTTCCAAGGGGCTTCCCTGGTGGCTCAGTGGTAAAGAATCTGCCTCCCAATGCAGAAGACATAGGTTCAATCCTGGTCCAAGAAGATCCCACATGCCTCGGAGCAACTAAGCCTGTGCGCCACAACTATTGAGCCTGTGCTCCAGAGCCCGGGTACCACAACTACTGAGCCCACATGATGCAACTACTGAAGCCTGCATACCCTAGAGCCTGTTCTCTGCAGCAAGAGAAGCCACCCCAACGAGAAGCCCATGCACTGCAACGAAGAATAACTCCTGCTTGCCGCAACTAAAGAAAAGCCCACATAGCACCCAAGACCCAACACAGCCAGAAATAAATTAATTAAACAAATAAAATTATAAAGAAAAAGTTCCTGGACCACATTCTCACATACCCCAATTCAGCAGTGGCCTTCCCCTCCATCTAACCACACTCTCAAGTGCAGGTCTCTTCTGCTCCACATGCAAACCCACCTCTCGTATCCGTGGGTGCCAAATATGTGAGGTATTCAGGGGCAGACTCCAGTTACCATAGATCTCTTCTGTGGGCAGAGATAGGAACACACACATGGATAGAGAGAAAGTAAAGATGCTGCTCTGAATGGACATGGGACAGACCCGACCTCCAGGCTCCAGGGATTCCCCTTCCCAGTGCAGACCCCAGAAATGCACCCACCTTCTGGAGGGCATTTCCATTTCTCTAGGGCCAGGATGGCTTTCGCTGGGACCAGAAATGCAAAGGCACTGGCCTGGAACAGCGGCAGCCTGGAAGCAGAGGCACAGAGCCACAGGGACAGGATGGGAGGTGGGGAGGCAGGAGCAAGAGACAGGGGAGACAGAGGGCGGGGGACAGGCACAGAGAGAGGCACCGGGAGAATCACAGGGACAGAGACACAGAGGAACAGGGACCGGGGCAGAACAGAGGGAAATCACTGAGGCCTCAGGCCGGACTCGGCGACATTTTGGGCACCTAAGAAAGAAAACAAATGGAGCCCCTAACCCATAACCTGCTCCCTTTCTCTCTCAGCACCAGCTCCTGCACTGTGACGGGCCATGGGCACAGGAGTGGATAGCTTGGCTCCTGTGTGCAAGCTCTGGTCACAACCTTCCTTCCCACAAACAACCATCCTTAGGCCACCCAGGCCTAGGACTGTGCACAAGGAGCAGGGAGCCCCCAGGAGGACAGGCCATTGAAGGGGCCCGCAAAGGCCCTGGAAGCAGGAGAGCGAGTGGTCCCGATTACCCAGAGTAAGGCTTAACTGAGGAGAACCCAGCTAGGCACGTTCCTTTTCCTTGAGGAACCCCCAGGGGTCCAGGGTGGGACCCCAGCCACCTGCCTCTAAGTCTGGCCTGGCAGCCAAAGCAGCAGGTGGGCACAAATAGCAGCTCTCTGTGTCCCACGAGAGTCCTCTGAGACTGCCCCTGCTGTGTGGGTCACTGCGTGTGTGTCTACGGGAATGGGGTCAGAGGTGCAGGTGGCACATGGGGAAGCTCACCGGATGCCCAGTGTGGTCTGGATGAGAGTGGTGATGCCCACACAGGTGAAGATGGTGCCAATGAGCTGGCTGACCATGTACTGGTCACGGCCCACGCATAGCGCCTCAGCCAGCAGGAAGGGCACAGCGATGGTGCCGCTGAAGCAGGTCAGGTAGTGCTAGGGGTTGGGGAGAGTGTGGGGGACAGTGTGTGACGCAGGGCCCAGGGAGCCCACCGGGAAGCAGGGGGGGCCTCAGAGCCCTCACACCTGCTTCAGTGGGCCTGAGCCCAGGCCACCCCTGCCAGGTAGCCCACTCGGGACTGATACTCCCATAAGGGATTCCCACAGAGCGACTGCTCACCTCTCTGGGAGTCGCTAATCTGCCCAAGCTGCTGTGGCGGGGGCCCTCCTCCCTGTCACTGGCGCTCCCCCTGGCGGGTGATGCGCTGGCCCTTTCAGGCCCTATCAAACCTCTTCCCCACCGACTTGGCAACAGTCACTGCAGCTGACCTTAGGTTTCTCTTCCTGTTACCCAGGATGACCTCGTTGGCCAGGGAGGGGGCTGGGATCCTGGGGTGGGTGGAGGGTGGTCGGGGTGGGGGATGCGCAGGGGGCAGGCCCTGGGAAGATGCCCACCTGGAAGCCCAGCAGGATGCACAGGTACCAGGGCGGCACATCTTCGATCTTGTACAACATGTCAAACTTGGGTTCTGTGGACAGGGACACTGGGGGGTCCCTTGTGGAGGTCCCTGCTGAACCCAGGGACTCATGCTGGGGGCAGCATATAGAATAACTCAGCAGGGAGCGTTGACACCCAGAAAAGTCCATTCTGCTTCAGAATCAATCAGGGGCTCCGAGTGGCCTGTTGGCTCCACAGACGGGGGCCTTTGCCCTCCCTCAAGCTTCACCTACCCAGCTCTCCCTTGGCCTGGCTACACCTGGCTCCCACCTCACGTTGCCTTGTGCAGGAATGAGTCCACTGTGCTGGCTCCTGGAGCCCCTGGAACCTGGGCCTTCTAGCCAAGGGAATGGGCCCGTGAGTCAGAAGCCTGGAGGTACCCCAGGAAGAGTCCAAGAGGGCTGAAGACTGTGACAGACCCTCTTGGATCCAATCTGGTCCCACCAGTGCCCCAGTCCTTGGAGTGTCTCCTAGCAGGGTGGTAGGCTGGCCCCCTGCTGGTTCCAGGCTGGAGTCAGCCAGTCCCAAAGCAGAAATCTCCTTCACCCCTACTGCCACCCCCACCCCCTCCCCCAGTTGCCACATTCCACCTGGGACAGTCACTCTTGATCCAGTTCATCAGAACTTTTCTCTCTGCCCTCCCAGGGAGCAGGCTTGCAGAGTGCCCCACCCCACCCCTGACCCACCCAACCCCACCCCCACCCCTACTCATCCCCCAGCACCTGTGTCTGGCCCTCAGCGTCCTCCCGGGCCCTCATCTTTGGGGCACAGGTGTGAGCCGTTCCTGAGGAGAAGGAGGGTTGGCTTTACGAAGGCCAAGGAGGACTTTACTCCACATATCAGGCATTGTTTGAAGTAAATCTGTAACCAGATCTCTATCACTGATTGCGAAAGGAGGGCCCAGGCTGAGGTAACGTATTAACTCTGGCTGTAGTGGAAAAGGCCGCCCAAGCCTCTGCCACATGTACCTCTTGAGCATTCCCTTGCTTGCCCACACCTGAGCCTGGGCACGGGCCACAAGTTTTCCAAGAGAGGGCCAGGGTGAGGGTGAGGAGAGGATGACCTTGGAAGGGTACCAGGCCCTGGGTGAGGTGAGGAGAAAGGGAGTGAACCTGGGCACATATGATGTCACGCTCTGAATCAGGTTTTTCCCTACTTATTAATAAAAAGTTAATCATTATCATCATCATAACCCATCTTGTTATTGGGGAATGACTGTGTGCCAAGCAACATCCTTGTATCATCAAGTCTAACCCCAGGCTCTGGGTGCTATTAACCTATTTTACAGCTGATGAAACAGATTTAGGAGATGTGATCTGACCAAGGCCACACAGGTCGCAAGGTTTTAGAAAACCATTCCAAAAATTAGGTTTACCTGAACACCTAAACCCACCGTATTTATTTCTACATTAAATGTCATAAAGGACTGCCCTCCTCACCACTACCACTCAGGGTCCCTGAGGCAAAATCAGATGGGCCCAAGGAGCTGCCAGGGCTAGCCCGGTCTTGCCTGTCCTCTGTGTCAGGACAAGGATTCCTTTCCTTCCCTCCCAGCCAGGACCAGCTGTGTGCTCTGTGGGACCCAGTGCAAAATGAAAACCTGGGACCCCTGTTCCAAGTGTTATAATTTTTAAAACAGCAACAGCAGAGCATTAAACCAAATTGGGGGGCCTTTCTAAGCGTCAGGCCCTGTGTGACGGCCACACAACCCCTGAAGTAGCCCTGGGCCAGACCATCTTCCCCTCCTAGGGGTTGGGGAAAGCCCAGGGGTTGAGGCTCTAGGCTGGCGAGGGCCGAGCCCGAGGTCCCAGGTTCAGCTCCCTTCCGTGCCTTCCCGGCCCCCTTAGGGTCCACCTACTTCTGGGTGGCTGTGCCCACGGCCAGGCCCTGCCCCGAGGGCTCCCAGGCAGCACCGCTGTCCAGCTGGGTAGCAGCTTCATGTCACAGTCCTGAATCCAAAGGCCTGTCCAGCCTCCAGCCCGTTGCTCCGGCCTCCAGCCCGTTGTTCTGCCTGCCTGTCCTCTCCTCTCCCTTCTTGGCTACTGCTCCCAGGTTCCCAAAGTTGTCTGACCAGTTCAAAGCCTGTACTCCTCAGCACTTTCCTCCCCACCCTCTTTTCCTCAGTACTCCCTAGGGGGCTGGAGAGACAGCCCCACCCTTTCCACACACTGTCCTTTGGTCATTCAAGTCTACCCAAACCACATACCACACACAAGGAGACAAGGCTGGCAAGATGCACATGATCTCAGATACACAGTTGCACAAACACACCCATAGTCTGATGCAAAGTCTAAGTCACTTCACAAACACAGGACCACGCAGGTCCACATCACAGCTCCCAGCTCCACACCTGCTACTTCTGATGCCTCAGCCAATGCCTTGGACCCTGGCTCTCCCTGGGCTTCAGGGTTCTCTCCTGAGGGCCAGGGGAGGGGCCTCAGGCAGGTGGAGAACAGGCGATGGAACACAGAGCGCTGGGCTGCAGGGCAGCTCAGGGAAGCCACAGTGGTCAGGGCCTGCCTAGGACACCTCCATTCCTCCAGCACTATCCTTCCCCCCACCCCTAAATGTGAATTCCCTCCCAGCCCTGCCATTTCACCTAGGACTCTGCCTGAGTCTTTTTGTTGTCTGAGCCAAGGTGTCAACAGAGTATTACAGTGTCTGTTCTGTCCACCTCCCAGAGATACAAAGGAAACTACAAGCTTGAGCATCACTGACCCCAGATACCCAGACTCAGGTGCAACCCAGGTGGAGCTCTTTCCTCTGCTGCTAAAGAAAGGGCCGCAGGTGAGAAGAATTTCTGGGGAGGACGTAGAGCCAAGATCAGGAATACAGCCTGTTCTAGGAACCCCGCCCTGCCCTGCCCTGCCCCGCCCCAGGGCCCAGTCACGCCAGCTGGGTCACAAGCAGAGTCTAGAAAGTGAGCAGCCTCTGGGCGTAGACCCAGGGAGACTCGTGTTCTGAAAGGGGCACAGCGAGTGCAGCGGCTGCAGTGGGTGTGTCCGCAGGTGACGTGCTTATGGAGTTTTCCTTGGCTTTCGTTTTCTCTCCTGAGGGATCTGGGGTTCCAAACGTGCTGATAACTGATTTCATGTGCCTTTGTCAGCTCACTCACATTTTCAACCATGACAGATCTCACTTACCTCTGGGAAACTGTGGGGCTTGTCCCTGGTCTTCTCCAGCAGAAACACCAATGTTTATCCTCCCAGCCCCCCAAGAACCTTTTGCAGAGAGAAGGAGTCGAGGTCACTGGTTTTATTTGAGTCCAGAGGGAAAGGCCCTGGCCACGTCCCAGGCCCCTGAGGCGGGAGGAGGGAGGGAGAGAGGAAAAACAGATGAGCAAAGCCTCCCTGCACCCCTCCTCCAGGCTGCCTGCAGAAAGGAGGGAGGCAGATCAAGAGGGAGGCCAGCTGTCTTCAGGGGCTGACCAGGAAGGAGGAGTTGGACTAGAGCTCTGTCCTTGTGTCTGGAGCCTTCTCTGAACAGGCCCCCCGGGGGCCTCCACACAGCAGCGCCTCCAGGGTCCCTCGACCTTGTTGGTGGGCTTCATAGATCTGGTCTTCTCCAAATTCCCCCAGGTAGTGAAAGCAGGTCTTGGAGAGCCTAGGGGAGCCCAGCAGGAGCCTCAGACTCTGCCCTGCCTTCAATGGGCAGATTCAAGGCTGCAAGGGCTCCATCCCACTCCAACCCTCCAGTCATCACCTGGTGGGCCACAGCCCCTCCATGATCATCACCATGATGCTCGGCTGCGCTCCTGTGCTAAGTCCTGGGCCCATGAGACGTTTCACCTGGTCCACTTCTCCAATTCCATAGCTGGAGGTGGAGGGAGGAGAGGGAGACAGCATTAGTGGAGCCTGTATCTACCCGAAGCGGGGCACATGGGACATCTACCAAGTTTAGTGCCCAGATTCTGATCCTCTCTGCTGAAAAACTGAGGACCAGAAAGGAGAAGCCCCTGGCCCAAAGTCACACAACACCCTTATCCCCTGGCCACCCAATCTTCTGCTTGCTCCTGGTTCCAGAGTTCAGCCTCTGTCCCAACCAGCCCCTACCCTTGGGCTGGAGACCTTGTGGAGTGTGTATGGTGTGAGTGGGAGGATGGGGACCCCCATTCATCAGCCTGCCCCTGGAGAAGTGAGGCAGGGGCCAGATTTTTCAACTCACCCCTGCCAGGTCTGAGAGCAGCTCTGGTCCAGGACGTCTGTGTATACTGACTCGCTCAGCTCACGACGGCCCCCAGAGTCCAGTGGGAGAAGCTTGGCCTCAGCTTTTGTCAGATGTTGCCACATCTGGAATAAGGAGGGGTTCAGAACCAGGGCTTCAGAACTACTCAATGCAGAAGGAGAGGCGGGGGAGAGCAGAAACCTGAGTCTCGGAGGAAGAACGAGGCAACGGAGCCTTTTGAGCAGGAAGCACCTGTGAGGCTGACTTCGTGGCCCTCCCCCAGGTCCAGAGAGCTGGGAACGTGCCAGCTGAGGCAGGATCCACAGCCTTGGGATGAGGTGGGTGGATGGGCAAAGCTGAGCTGGCCTGGGCACTGGGGGCCTTCCTGCAGGGCACACCTGCCCACCATCACCACACGTGATGTAAAACCACAAGAACAAGCAAAGAAAATAAAACCACTCAGTCATCAGTGACACATGTACTTATAGCACTTACACACACACACACACACACACACACACAAGTACTCAGACACGCTTGACAGGTTTGTATGTGAACTCAAGACACCCACACATGCTCATGGGCTCACGGACTCGACAAACATGCACACGTGCACACAAACCCCTGTGCTCCCCAGGTGTGCTTTGGGAAGGAGTCTGGACTTCAGGATCGGCCTGGAACGGGAGAAGTCTGAGAGGACTAGCTAGGGACTCCCTCATGTCCCAGAGATGGTCTGTCTGCTCTTTGCTGGGCAGACAGGTAAACTGAGGCACAGAGGTTCTGGTGAGGTGAAGATGGCAATATCATGGAAGGCTGAGTCTAGCTTGATGCCTGGGGGTGGGCTTGGGGATCAAAGGCCAGTGGTGGAACCTGAGGCAGATAGAAGGGTCTGGCTTGAGAAGGGGCCTGTGTAGGGGCAGGAGAGCTGCTGGGGGAGGGGGGACTCACCTGGTAGGCCACCGCCCTGCAGGCATCACATCGCAGGTGAGTAGGTATGTGAGTTGAGAACTTCTCTTCATCGTCCAGCTCAGGGGCAGTGGCAGTGAGTGAGGCCTCGTCTCCGAAGCCCCCTGGGATGGCCCAGGCCCCAAGGAGCGGCAGCAGTAGCAGCAGTGACAGCCTCATGGCCGGTGGAGCTGACTCAGTGAGCAAGGGCTGTGGTTGGGGTGCAGGTGTGTGGGTGCATCTGTGTGTGTGTATGTAGTGGGGGCTGCTTCAGAACACCTGGCCCAGACCAATGGGGAACTGACACTTCACCCCTCCCATTCTCTCCCTTCCCCCAGGGCCCTGGAGACTCCACGTGTGCACCTTCTCTCGTGGGACCCTGGCTCCAGCCAATGAGGCAAGGAGAGGGGCTGGGCCTGGGCAAAGACACATGGGAGCTGATACCTCTCATGACCTGGGACAGGCCACATGGCAGGCACTGTGCTAAGCTCCTTGGTGGAGGAGATGACTGGTTACTGTTGTCTTAAATCTACCCCCAAGAACACAAAGGTTCAGAGAAAAGTGACAAATTCAAGGCCACACAGCTAGAAGGGCTATGCTGAGACTGGAACCCAAGCCTGGTTGATCCCCAAGGCCCACTGACCACTCAGCCGCCAGAAGAAATGAGGTCACAGGCGTGACTGCCAGCCTAGGGCTCGCTCCCTGAGAGGCAGGTTTGCTGAAGGATGGATGCCCCAGTTTATGAAAGACACATGTGATACTCTCCCCCAAGCCACACCCAGGCATGGACGGCATTGTAGGGGGTGTTAAGAGGCCGCAGCAGGAAATCAGACACTTCACGCCAATTTTTCCAGCCATTGGGGCCATTGGGTTTATTGCACATCACGATGAAGTGAGGGGCCCAGGAGTGGCCCAGGGCCCTCCTTGGCATCAGCATCTCTGGCCACAGAAAGATGTCCAGGTTATTCTGACTCATAGTTCTCTGTTTCCAATCCAAATCGAGGGGGGCAGTGACTCCAAGAGATGCAGGTCCACCAGAGGCCTGGAATTTAAGAAAGGCATTGATCTCCATCCCTAACACTGCTTCTAATGGTAACTGTTCTTATGCAAACTCTTCACACCACGTATCAGTCCAGCAAGGCCCAGTCACTTCACTCAGTACTCTACACAGACCCCCCACGAAGAGCACCTCCCACTCTGCGCGTCCCCCTCTGCTCTCCTGGAGTCTCGAGGCAATTGGAACACACACTGTGGGGCCTGTCCCTTCCTACGCTGTGACAGCCTGCAGAGCCAGCCCCTCTCTAGGCATGGTTGCCACATCTGTTACCAGGTGAGTGGAACCAGCTGAGAGCGCCACACAGGGGCATCCCTTCTTTCGCCAGCCCTAACCCACCCTCCACCCCATCCAGATAGGTCAAGAGTCTCCTGACAACAGCCCAACCATCCTCTCTGCTTTTAAGTCTTTCCCAATGACCCACTAATCTGCTCCTCCCCCCTCGGTGGGAACAGCCAGAACCCCCACTTATAACCCCAGAATGAGCCAGTTCAGTTCTGAGGGCTTAGACAAGCCAAGTCAGAGGCTGGAGTTGAGGAGAGAATGAGGGGCAGTACTCCCAGTTGCAGACTACAGTCACCTCCCACCTTCTCCCCAGTCCCCACCCCAGTAAGTCCCAGGCTGACCCTCCATGGCCCCTCCCATACTACTTCCCTGATTTACCTCCACCTCCTGTTCCTGCAGCTCCCTTTCTCAGATGATCCTCGCCTAGGGCCTTCTCCAGCCACTTTCCCCCACAGCCTCCCAGGCCAAGACTCAGATCCCCTTCCAAAGAATAATGGACTTGATACCAGTGTCCTTCTCCCTTCATCCCATCATTGCTCACTAGCCTGCTCCACCTCAGCTGGGCCCACCTTTGGGGAGAGACAGACATCTCCCTACCTCTAGGGGCAGCCCCTTCCTTGCAGCTCCCATTTCCTGCTGTCCCTGAGAAACCCCATCACCCCCTCAGGTCGGTTCCTGGGGCCATGTCCTGGGATTTTTCACACAGCCAACTAAAAATTGTCACTTGTCACCTGCCTCTACAAAGATGAAATCACTAGCCATTGCAATCTCTGACCTTCAACCCACCCTGAAAGTTCAGGGCAGAGATCAGGAATGAGGCCCTCTGTGCTCTGGGAGAAACTGGCAAAATAGGCCTTTAGATATTTATTTTCAGGAGAAGTTTTTATGAGCCCATTTCTTGCAATCTTCTCATATCTAGAAAAGCAATAAAATAGACATCTGCTCATTGTGACTAGCAGCAATCTTCTTCCAAAATGTGTGCTTGATTGCACTATCCTCCTTCACCAAAATCACACATATACTGACCTACCCCCACATAGACAACCTATGTGAGAGGTTGTCTCCCAGGCTTATAGTTTTTCATTTTGCCCCAAGTAACACTTTACTGAACTGAACACTTAATTCACAAATCTCATGTTGTGCATTTTTTTCAGCCCACAACACACACACACACCCACACACCCCAACACACCACACTCTGGGACTTGGGGAGAGGGTATAGGATTTTGCTGAGGTGGGGGAAACAGACAGCCATTTACTGAGCTCCAGCTCCATTAGCCCCCCCACCCCCACTCCAACGTGTCTCAGATAATCTGAAGGTAACTTTCGGTCTGAAAAAAACAAAAAGGCATGAGATGGGTAAAAGAAGAGATGATTGAAGGAAAAGAGGGTAAAGGACTGGATGCCAAAACCTTTAAGACCATCAATAGGCCCCAACATCATGCGGATCAGGCCCTGGGGCCTCACACAGGGAACAAGGAGCCCTTGTTGGGCTGCGAGGGACCCAAGCTGGAGGGTGGAGCACAGAGAAGAAAAGGAGGTGCGGGGCTGGGTGTCCCACTCACTGGCAGGTAGTACATCCCGTCCAGGGGCCCCGCCTCGGAGGCCCAGGGTAGCTGCGGGCCGCTGAAGGCCGGCGGGCCGGGGGATGGTGGCAGTGAGAGGCCGGGAAGGGGCCCATAGGCTGGCGGGTAGAGGCCGGGGCCCAGGGCCAGCGGAGTGTAGACGCGGCGGGGTGGCACCGAGGGCGAGGGTGGCAGCAGCACCTCCACGTACTGCCCGCTCTCAGGGTCGAAGAGCAGCCGCAGCCGAGGCTGCCGCGGCGCCTCCACAAAGTAGTAGCGGCCGCTCTCGGGGTCCACCAGGACCTTCCCCGGGTTTGCAGCCCCCGGCGGCCTACGCGTCCCCTGGGAGGAACCGTCCGCTGACCGGTCCAGCGGAGGCGCCGAGGCAGCGCGGGGCTGGGCCCGGGCCGTTCTACGAGTCGACGCCTGGGGCTCCCGCAGGAGGGGCGGCTGGACCGCCACCGCGGGCTCAAGGGCCTTAGGGGGCGTCTCCAGTTCGGATTCCATTCCAGAGCTCGAGCTAGGGTGCGCCTGCGGGGAGCTGGGGCGTGGCGGTCCGGGAGGTTGGGTCTCTGCCGGCCCTATGGGCGACTGCTGGGGTGAGGTGCGAGCGCCGCCTAGAGGGCTGGTCCGACCCTTGTTGTCTGGGACCAAGCGCTGAGCCTCTGCATCCCGGTTCTTTCCGCCAGGACCGTGCACCGCGACTCCCCGGGTTCTCTCAGGCCGGCGGCCTAAGGCCAGGGCACCAGGCAGGCGGATCTCAGTGCGCGCGAAGGGTTTCGCCGTGCTGTTCTCCGCCCTCCGCCGCAGGACCCCGTTGGACTGGGTAACGTCCCGGGGCACTGTGTCTGGGGTTGGCTCTGGGGGTTCGTAGGGGTGGGACACGACCGGCAGAAAGTCCTTGAGAAAAATGGAAGTGTAGTGAGACGGGGCGGGGGGCCCCAGCGCCTGAAGTTCTTGTGTCTTGGATGCGCTGCCTTCCTCCCCGCGGGGTTCTGCAGGAGGGGCGGGGAGCCCTGAGTCTGGGGTGCTTGCCGCAAAGCTCGGCGCGTACGTGGTCTTCACCATCTTGCGTACGTCGCGGGGCCGCGGAATGGCCACGCGCGGGCGCCCAGAGGCCGCTTTTCCAGAGCCCACCGCTTCAGGGAGCACATCGACATCCACGGTGCGACTGAGAGGCAGCTGGGGTGCAGCCACCTCTGGCGACAGCTGGTTGCCTCGGGAGGCAAGATCCGGTATCTCCCGCGTGGACGGACTTTGAACCTCTGTTAGCTTTGGAGTCCCTGGTGCAGACGGCGTGGGCGGCACCAGTTCCTCTTGGGCCGCGCCATTAATAGCTACCCGCGTAGACACTACCGATGAACTCTGCACTGTGGAGTTCCACGTCTCCTGGGGCGATGGGCTCCACGTTCCAACAGGACGATCTGGAGTCTCCCACGAGGGCAAGGTCGGCGGGGACGGGCTCCTGCTTCCCTCAACTGCATCCCCAACTGCCGGGTGCGGCACCTCCCACGAGGAGGGAGCTTCGGGGGATGGGCTTTTTGCCCTGGCAACACCCCGATTCCACTGGGAAAGGGTCGGAGGGGAAGGGCTCTTTCTGCTGACAGTTTCCGTGACAGCAGCATCCTGACTGTCCCATGTAGAGGATGCCTCCGGGATCGATGGGCTACTCACCTTCCGAATTGTTCGATTCCAGGGGGACAGGTTCTGGGGGGAGGTGCAGTGAGGACCCCGCACGGTCCCATTTGGGGCTTCCCACGGCGGGGATGGGCTTCTCCGTCTCACAGCCTTACTCGAAACTTCCCAGGGGGGCCTAGACTGGAAAGGCGGACCCTGTGCCCTCAGGACGGTTTGAGCCGGAGTATCTCGCGGGAAACGAGCCTTCGGTTCTTTTTGGTGCACCTCCTCGGGCTTCTCCCCTGACTTCAGGAAGATGCTGGAACTAACTGGACCCAGAGGCTCGGTCCCGGGCGCGGGCTTGTCGCGCCGAATTGCGCGCTCCCGGAGGCTTGGCCACGGTCTTGGGGCCCTGGCTGGGGCTGAACTATAGTTCACCCGAGGCGGCAGAGACTTGGCTTCCTCCAGGGCCACCCGAGTACTGCGGAGCGTTTCCGGGGTCGCAGGCTCCGGCGGCACCGTGGGTCCAAAGGTGGCGTTGCTTGGGGCAGGGGGCGCCGGGCTCAGTTTTCTGGCTAGCGCCGTCTGCACGAGGTCTGCGGCAGCCTGCAGGCGGCTCAGAGACTCGTCCAGGGAGCCGGTGCGCAGGAGCAGTCGAGGGCGCGGCGCATTGGCCTCCCGCGGGGGACTCCGGGGCCGAGGGCGCAGCTCGATCTGACGTTTGGGCACCGTCCGGGGCCTGGCAGGCGCGGTATGCTCCTCCAGTGCCACCTCCACACACTCGAACTGCGATGGGGTGGCAGGACTCGCCGCGCGGGGCCGCAACTCCAGGTAAGTGGCCCAGCGGGAGCCACCGTCGGGGCCCTGTGGCTGCGGTTCGTCAGGGATGGGAGACGTGGACCCAGGAGGAGAGAGGCTGCGGAAGGCCCGCGTCGTGAGCTGTTGCACTTCTCTATCCTCTGCGTCGGAGCGGCTGAATAGGGGCCCAGCGCCGAAGATGACTTCCATCTCCCCCGACGGCAGCATGCGCAGCTGGGGCTGGGGTGGTCGCAGGCCGGAGGCCGGGCCTCGCGGGAAACCCGAGCCGGGCAGTAGCTGCTGGCGGCTATTCTGGGCGCTGACGGACAGGCGAGGCTGCACGCCCGCCCCCAGCGCAGGGGCCACCCTGGGCCAATTCGCCCGGCCCTCTGCGTCCGGCCCAACGTCCGGGGGCTCTGGAGAACCCGGAGCAGTGTGGTAGGAGCCTGACGAACCGGACGAGTCCTGGCGCCGAGCGGGGGCCGCAGGCAGCCGCCCTGGGAACCCAGGCAGGGCTGGCTGGGCAAACGCGGTCAGCATGCTGGGGCCGGACGCGGCGCACTACCTCCCTCGCATTCGCCTCCGCTGGTGCCGCGGACGCCCGCATTGTCCCCGCCCCGCCCGCGGGTGCCGTGGGGGGTCACCGCGCCTTAAAGCGGCCGCGTCCGCTCCTAAGACAGCGGCATAGCCAGCCAGAGGGCCTTGGGCCCTACCCTCCTAGATCCCTTCTCGGGCGTGAACCTGAGAGCTTAGGCTGACATTCCAGGCTTTGGTTTGGAAGGTGAGCGGAGGGCAAACATCCAACTTGGACCCAGGAGCTAGGCCCAACTCCACTCGTCCATCCCAGGTGAGGGAACTGAGGCTGAGCGGGTACCTGCTTGAGGTCAAGTATCCTGTGTGGATCAGTGTGTGAGCCAGGAGACCAGACAACCCAGGTCTGGCAATTTCATCTGTCAACTCCCCACATCTTCCCATCACTGCAGCGCACCCCTCCTCTCTGGCCCTCACAAAGCCAGTCCCAGCCAGAGCTCATAAGGGAGCATGCATCACCTTCCGTGACCATCACCACCACCTGCCCCATATCTTTGATAGAGGAGCATTGCATGGAGGGCTCCCCCAACTCCAAAAGTTGTACTGGGGCCTCAGAAAACATGTCCCTGGCTAGACCCACTGCTTTTGTGGAAACCTAGGCTGGAGGGGACAGTGCTAGCTTTTCAGGCTGGTAGAACAAGGCCCAGATGCTACTATGGCATCTTTTAGAAGGCAATGGCACCCCACTCCAGTACTCTTGCCTGGAAAATCCCATGGACGGAGGAGCCTGGTGGGCTGCAGTCCATGGGGTTGCTAAGAGTTGGGCACAACTGTGCGACTTCACTTTCACTTTTCACTTTCATGCATTGGAGAAGGAAATGGCAACCCACTCGTGTTCTTGCCTGGAGAATCCCAGGGATGGGAGAGCCTGGTGGGCGGCCGTCTATGGGGTCGCACAGAGTCGGACACGACTGAAGTGACTTAGCAGGGTAGCTGCGGTCCCTTCTCTAAAGGCCTGTGGTAAGAATAGCTCTGTGTTCCCCCAGGCACTCACAATGCCCTCATTCCAGGCCCCATCACTTCAGGACCTGTCCTGGGGACAACTGCTGATGGGGAAGCAGCTACCACCTGTTACTATCCTGGGACGATGACAATGGGCACCACTTGCCCTTAAACTTCTGGCTTCAAGGTCCTGCTATGACTCAGGCCCCAGCTGGCCCTAAAGCAAGAGCACTGGCTCCTCCTACGCACTCAGCCTCACACTGACCCAGGAAAGGCTAGACTTGACAATCTGACTCAGCCTCCCCTGAGTGGGTCCCCTGCCTGGGTGTGTCCCCTTGATCACCTAGGGCACATTAGTGATGGCTTCTGAGAGGACCAAGCCTGGCCATCACATTCAGCTCTGTATATGCAACTTGAGTAAGTCATAAAGTCATAACCCTTCCACAGACTTTTATCCCACCTTAAAAACAGACATAGCAGGGGGAAAACAAAAAACCACACCACCGTCATAGCAGTCTTTTCCTCTTCCTCCATTTGTGCATATAAGCTTCTGTTTCAGAGAAGTCTAAGAAGATGCAAAAGTGATTCACAGGTATAACATTCTTGTTATGTGATGGAAACCGATTTCCCAAATTCACTGTGGTCCTAGAACCCACCATCTTTGAACTCTCCAGTTGGGGTGTCTCAGACACATAACACAGCACATACACACATAGCCCTTCAAGTTTGGAGTTAAATTCACAAAGGGCGCTGGGGTAACCAGGGCTGTTTATATAGGAAGGAATTTAATACCAAGAGTAAGAGGGATAGTGCCTACTAGACAACCAAGTAGTCCTTCCCTAGGCTACAACCCCATACCCCCATGGTCCCCACTATCATCCAAGGGAGGAAGCCAGGGGAGTAACAGGGGCTGGAGACTCGAGGCGCATCCTCAGACTTCTGAGCACAGGAATGGCCTGGCAGGTGGTGGTCCAAAAGGCAGGCAGGGAGGAAGAAAGGGGTGTCTTGCCTTTTACCCTGCCTCTTCCCTGGGGTCCAGGCCACTGTGAGGCCTGAGGGAAGTACCCACAGGGACAGGGTCAGGATGGGGACCTCCAGAGCAGAGAAGGCAGAGGTTGGGCTTTACAGCAGATAACAGGAAGGCGACAACCATTTTATTTTTCCCTGGGACGCTGACGGCTCCGGGCCTGACGCGTCCCCGAGGCTTTCTTATGCTTCTGGTCCAGCACTTGGGCCATGTAGTTCTCTTGCTGCTTCTGGATCCGGAAGTCAGACATGTGATTCCTGCAACGGAGCCGGCTGGGCGTGGGCTGGGGACAGCCCAGGGTAGGGAGCAGAGGTCTGGCTCCCCACTTCCATCAACAACCCCCAGCCTGGCCCAGACCCCTCACCTGAAGATCTCTTTCTGCTGGCTGATAACTTGCTGCAACTCCTTAATCTCATTCTCTTTGCCATTAAGTATATCTTCTTGCTTTATAATGTGAGACTCAATTTCTGTGGGGGAGAGAGGCAGGGAGGAGGAGGGGTTCCCATCCCATGGGCTCTTTCCTGAGATAAGGCATTCCCTCATGGGTCTTTTCAGAACTTGGCTCCCCCCGACCCAGGGGTTGTCCAAGAGTAGTTGCTAATGCCTGTGTAAGGATGAGTTTATTATAGAGTCCTGATGGGGTGGGGGTGTGTGTCAGTGACTTCACAACTCTATTCTGGACCAGGTGGCTCGCCTGTGTGCATGCAAAGGCCCTTGGAGAGAGATGGTCAGCCCTGCCCTCAACTCCTGCAGCTCTTTACAGATATCACCTCCTTGGTGAGACCCTTCCTAGTCTAAAACTACAACCCTTCACTTCCCAATATTTCCTATCCCATTTTCCTGCTTTATTTCCCTTTTAGCACTTAAATCTCACAGACCTCATGTTTTGCTCATGTCTTCTCCTCTACTAGGTTATAAGGTCCACAAGGACAAAGATTTTTGTTTTATTCACAGCTTTAACCCTAAGGCCTAAAACAGTACCTGGCACATAGTATTAAATAGATGCACAATACATTTATTTGTGGAATGAATAAACAAGATGTCCCCTGGGAGTTTAAGTCTTAGAAACATCGCCTAGTTCAGTCATTGCAAACCAACGCCTAGTTCAGTCATTGCAAACCACCCACCCACTGAGGGCTAGCAGGATGCCCAGCCCTATCTTAGAGCTTCAGGTGAGAAGACAGGACCCCAGGGAGATAGTGGTGGCAAAGCTTACCCCCAGATTAAGTGCAAGGATGAGTTTTGTGTCTTGGCTTAAAATCCAATGAGGCTGTAGGGATCTGGGGTTGCTTTATTTACATAATGTCTCTCAGGGAGCCCTGAAAAATTCTGATCCTCCAAGAAGAAAATCCTAAAGCATTTAAAGGCTAGACAAAGATTAAGTAGAATGTAAGCTCTGAAAATGCGAAAATGCTGAAGCAGTTAAGGTTTCAGAAGAGAAAATCTGGTAAAAAATTACAGCATATTTTGAACAGGGACATGGGTGAAGGAAAAGAAGAAAAACCCGGCTCACTGGGTCACAGGACCAGTGCTATTTAACCTCCTTCCCCAGGTCAGTCAGTGAATCCAATCTGATTGCTTATGAAGTTCTTATGGGAAAAAAGCATCAGAAATTTGTTTGAATCTTAAAATAAATGAGAGCTATTTAGACTAAATGGCACCCAATGAGAGAGTGGTTAGAAAAGACTCTCAGAAGAGTAAGGAACTATGTAAGTATACAACCAACCTGGAACCACATAAAGGGAGGTGTGGGGCGTTAGAAGTCAGGCCAGGGGGTGGCTCAGGTCCCCAGATCTGCTCAGGTGAGGGCTTGTGCCCTTCTGGAGGAATTCAGAACATTCTGCAGGGAGGCAGCCAGCTCCTCTCCTATGACTCACACACACTTTCCACAAGCAGACGCAGAGCCGTGAGGCCATGGCTGATCTCTAGGAAATGTCCTAGAGGAAGGGCCTCACCACTAGGAGAGAAGCCTAGGTTCCTTTTAGGGAAGTGGGGGGAAACCCAGGGAAAAGGGAAGGACTAGGGGAGCAGCATCTTTGGGTATGGAGGCATTGCCTGCCTGTTGGGCCACAGGAGAGGCCATGAGGCCATGAGGTTGCCTTAGACAACCATGAGGCTTGTTAGTCCACCTGGCCAGATCAAGATGGCAGCCTGCTGGCATCTTTCCAGTGAGAGTACTCACCAGGGGAAAGAGAAGACTGCATTGGTAGGTAGGGGGTGCCCAAGACTCCAGGTGAGGGCCCATCAGGAGAGACCCTAAACCTCTTTTGGGCTTGAACTCTGATCTACTCAAAATGAACACTGCAGTGAATGAAGGAAATGTTGCATATGGAATTCATATCTACTTCTTAAAGTAGGTAAGGGGAGTTTGGCATTCTGGGAAAATGAAAAGGAGTTCTAAGGTCTCAGGACACTGAATAGCTGACTGAAAGTGCCTCGAACTCAGAGCACCAGCTGAGCCAGCAAGTGGCCACAGACATCTGCACAGAGCAGAGGTGAAAACTAATGGCCCACAGACATATTGTCCTTGGGCCATACAATACTTTAAACATTTCTGAATTTTTAAATTTAGTGCCAACATGAAAAAGTCAGAAAAGCTTCCATTAGAATGTGCTTTCCAGAGTCTTTTTTAAAGATCTGACTGTACTGGGCCCCTGTTCCCACAGCAGAGGTGCTAGGCCCTTGGGAAGGAGTATGGCTCTCCACATTACCACAGTCCCCATTTCTCCCTGTTGGGTCCCCAGCACTCAGACTAAGGATCAGCTTCCATACAGGACTATTCTTTCCCTGAAAACAGAGTTATGAGTAAAGTACACTATTTCTATTAGTCACCAAAAGTGGGAAAACAAAAAGGTGGACTAAGAAGGTCGTATGTTTCAAGAAAAATGGGAGCGAGCCCGTTCCTTTATGGCCATGAAGAATATTGTACACCAACCACTTCCCTCATTTCCGTGGCCTGCCTGGTCCCTGAAGGCCTTTGCGAAGGTGTGGCCCGCTTGGGCTGGCCTGTATCCTCAGCCGGGGACAGAAGTTGGGGTGAAACCCTGCCCTGGACACAGGCACTGGGCTGTTAGGGAAGTGCCCATGTAAGCAAGCGTGGGAGGGAGTGCGGGCCTCCCGCCTACCATTGCACTTGGTGATGAGCTGGTCCTTCTTGCTGGACTCCTGCAGGGCTCTGCTCTTGACACTGGAGAGCCTGAGTGGAGAAGATAAGGAAGGTGGGAAGGCTGATGGGCAGATGGGACCCCCAACTCTTCCCCCACTACCAAGGTCCACTCACGCCTTTTCAAAGGCCAGCTTCTCTTTCTCCAGCTGTTTAGACAGCACCTCTACCTCTCCGAGGGCAAACTGCAACTTCTCCTCTTCCTTGGCCAGGAGAACCTTGGTCTTGGCATGGGCTGCTTTCTCTTCCTGCAGGGGCAGCAGCAGTGACCTTATCACCACAAGCCACGCTGAGTCTCCTAGGCCCCCTTAATCAGCCCCCTTTCTCAGACAGGCATGTAGAAGGCATGGTACAGGAAGATTCTGTCCTCACTATGGGGGCTGGAGGTGCTCAGAGACCAGTGCTCAAGGACTGCCCAACCACTAGGATCCTGGGAAATGGGGGAAGATGAGAAGCTGACAGAGGCCATTACTTACCACCAGCTTTTTCTCCACTGCCTGGAACTCTTCTTTACTGACAAAATTTTCATCCTGGAGAATCATCTGCAACAGAGCCTGGTTCAGGGAGGGCCTGGGGTTGTGGTGGGAGGGGTTTCTCTAGGCACCAGGGCCTGGGATAGATAATGGATGATGCCCAGGGCATGTACGACAACACTGGGGCCCAAGGAAGGGAGAGTTCATTCCACAAGATTCACTGATGCTCAACTCTAGGTCCTGCACACAAGGAATAAGTCTCATGGAGAAGACACCATGGCCACCATGATGTGCGCTGTGAGGCCTTTGCCTCAGCCTGGGGAAGGGTCAGAACTTCTTCAAGGGAAGGGATGTCACCCTGATATCTGACTGCTAAATGTGGGTGGGCCAGAAAAAAGGATGGAAAAGAGAAGTGTTCCAGATAATGAGAACACACATGTAAAGACCACGTGTCAACAGAAAGGCCTGGGTACCTTTAGGTAATTCAGTGTTCAGAGCGGCATTCAAACATTGGAGTGAGAAATAGATGTGAAGTCAGTTTTATCTATGTCCTCACCTTCTTATCAAGATAAAAAAACAGAAAAATCATATATCCCACTTGGCCATGATTTTACCATACATGTTCAGGAAATTTGTGGCTCCAGTGCTTTGTCCCAGCTTTGCATTTGATTGACAAGGCAAAAGCAAAGGACATAAAGGGGTTGGAAGCCCTTAAGTCAACATGTGACGAGCTTACAGCACTCAGCATGGAGAGTGGATTCCACAATAGGGATGATGTTATAGTTACTCTGTACACAGTGAAGTCATCTCCAATTACAAATGGGGAAACTGAAGCTCAGTGAATAGGCTGCCATATCTACCAGGCCCTGGACAACCAGGCAAAGAGAGCAGGGAACAACTTGGTTTTCTCTAAAATTTCTGGGTAAATGTTCCTGAGACATAGTCCCTTTTGGGCTCTACCTCGCTACCAGCCACAACACATCGGGGCCCCGCCTCCTCCGGATGACGCCATTGGCAATGTGGTCTCGGCAAGCCCCTGGCATAGGGACAGGGCCTGGCCCCGCCCCCACCACGTAGGCGTCCAGTCAGGCCTCCCCCAGCTCTCTGGCTGCGTACCACGTTCCTCAGCTGGTGGATCAGTTCCTCTTGAGACTCAATCACGTCCCGCAGTTGATCAAAGGCGAGACACACCGACCCTGACCCCCCCTGCGACCACCCGACGGGCGTCGCCATCTTTCGCCCCCGCCAGCTCGTTGGAAATGGCTGCCGCGGGCTGCTTCACCGCTGACGCCCACCAATGAGAATGCGGCGCCACAAAGCACCCTGGCAACCAGGGGCGGGGACTTCCTTTGTTTGCAGGGATGGGGCCCGCCTCTTAAAAGAGTCGCTCTCTTACAGGAGCCGCCTCGGGCAGAGAACCTGCAGCACCGTTAGTAATTTAGGTTTATAGGGAATTTGCACGTTTGTTATGTGGTGTCTTTATTACGCAGTCCTGAGGAGCGGGCAGGGCCCGGTTTAAACTTACTCTAAGGGCTGAGGAGCAGGCAACATTCACACCGGCCCACAGCCTTCCCCCAGGACCCATTAAACTACATGCAAGACCTTGAAGCAAGAGTCATGGACAACCCCTGCGTGTGTCTTTATCCCACTCTAAACTCTGAATTTCCCGCATAGTATGAGACTAATGTGATCCCTCTTCGAAGCTCTTAGGAACACACTTAGTACTTAGGGGGCCTGAGCTTCCCAATGAAGGGAAGCTAAAAAATATTCAAGAAAAGTGACTTAATCTAAGATAAGAGTCCTTATATTCTGGGACCAGGCTTTGGGCAACCTGAAGAGTCTGAAGATATTAGAACTGAAGTCAGGCTTTGAAGGAGACTTGTAAAATGGAGGAAAGGAAAAATAAAGTGATTACATATCCCCACCAATCCCCGATGAGGGTTTGTTTTGAAACCCAAATAAGATTATGCTTGGGGTAAACCAGAACTAATATTTATCAAGTATTCACTATTTCATGATACTGTTATGCCTTATTAGTATTATTTCATGTGACCTTCATAATAACCTTGTGAACTCGATTTTAATATCCCCATTTTACAGATGAGAAAATGTAGTTTCTATGAGAATGAATAACCCAGTAAGTCAAAGTCACCCAAGCCATTGAGCTTTGAAACAGTGTTTTGACGGGGGCAGTTTGATTTCAGAGTCCATGTTCTTAATCATGATGCTATGTAGTATTTTGTGAACATAATGGATTCTGAAGTTATGGAATTTGAAACTCCCAAGTAGGAAATGACTATATTAAGGAATTTGGGAAAATATGTTGTCAATGACCACAAAGGGAAGTTGAAATGGCAGGTAAGTCACTTAGGGTGCTCTCCTCAGCTGCCTGGGTATCTCTTTTTGGCTGGATGTTGTGACCTGACAAAACATGATCATTCCTGTGGATCTCCCAGTGGTAATCCTTGTTTTATTTTTCCCTTTTTTTCTTTCCTTTTTTATTGTGTTTCTTCTGATGTCCTTGAGGGTAAGGCCACCTCTGTGGATCAATCTCTAAGGTCATAGATGGACCTTTCTGTGATGGAAACGTTCTGCACTGTCCAGTGCCAGCAGCCACTAGCCTCACGTGGCTTGGCAGCACTTGAAATATGGCTCATGTGACTGAGGAGTGCTTTTTAAATATTTAATAAAAATTCTAATTAGTTAACATTGACATTTAAATAGCCATATGTGGCTAGTGGCTATGGTATTGGATTATCATGGGCCTGTAGGATGTTCTGTGATTTATGTACCTCAGGACAGAGCCCTCTTGGAACTTTGTGTTTCAAATGCGAATGTTCCTCTGAATCACCCTGGACAAAGCTGTACATTGCTCTGGGGCAGCGATCCCTAAGTTTCTCCTCTCTAGGGTCTTTCATGAGGTGATGCTTTATGTCCCTTGCCACTCAAAGATCACTTTCACCAGCTGCTCTCCATGTTCAGGGCAAAACTCTGGAGTGAAATAGGCTCCCGCAGCCAGTTTCTAGGGGGTGGGAAGTTGTGAGCAAGAGAGAACCCTGGATCCAGGCCCACGGCATACTAGCACGGACTTGATCTGGGATGGTCCCTCTGTCCAGGGACTGCCAAGACTCCCACTCTGTGACAACAGACACTACAGGTTCCTCGCCAGCTGGGGCTCAGCAAGGCTCAGGATAACATGACATCACAGATAGCTTTGTGATCCTGCTCCAGGAAGGACTGCCTTTCTTCACAGGGCTGTCATCGTGGTTGATGTTCTGGTTATCTATTGCTCTATTAACGAACCACCCAAAATTAATAGCTTCAAAAAAAGTCATTTTGCTCAGAAATCTTCAGCTTGGGCAAAGTTCAATGGTGAAATCTTATTTCTGCTCTATGAGGACCAGGGTTCTTGGTGCCTCTCCACGGGCTGTTTGGGCTCTCTTATAGCATGTGACTGCATCCAAAGTGACAAAACATTCTGGTGGTCCAGTAGTTAGTTAGGACCCTGCGCGTCCACTGCTGGTGACCTGGGTTCGATCCCTAGTCAGGGAACTAAGATCCTGCAAGCTGAGTCTGCGGCCAATAAACCCTCAAAATGACAAAATGAGAGATGCGTTTTTCTTAAGCTCTGGGCCTAAAAACTGGGTTAGTGTCACTTCTGCCCAACTCTATTGGTTCAAGAAACCACAGAGTACAGATTCAAGCAGAAGGGACACCTCCTACCTTTTGATGGGAGTAGTTTCAGAGAATTTGAGCTGCACTTCCAGAGGAAGTCCTGACAGGTGTCATGTCATTTCCTTCCAAGGTTCAGTTCAGATAAAACCAGACTGGAACTTAGTCTAATGGGGGAGACAGATAATAATCAAATAAACACCCAAATAAATCCCAATTTAAGTCATTATTCAAGCAAGAAAAAGAGGAATAAGAGTAATTTAAAAGGAGATTTAGCCCAGCCTGGGTGTCAGGAAAGGCTGTAAGGAAAAGATGTTTGAGCTGAATGAAACCTATTAAGGTAACCAGGAAGCACTTAACAAAGGTGGGCAGGGGCAGGGAAGTGGGAAAGGGTACCAGAAAGAGGGAAATGTGAATACAATGTCCCTTGGGGAAGAAGGTTGGCAGAGTGTAGTAACTAAAAGGTTAGTATGGCAGAAAAGAAAACAATATACAGGACATCATGCTAGGATAGAGGCCAGAAACTTGGTAGAGGCTTGTTAAGCATTAGGCCATGCAGAAGACTTTACTGATTCTTATTATGAGAGCAAAAGAAAGCTACTGAAATATTTTAAGCAAGAGGGTGTTATGCTGTAATTTATGCTTTGAAACTATGTCTCTGGTTGCAGCAAGGTGTACAGATTGGAGGGGACCCTGAGTGGATGCACAGAGACTACTTATACTTAGGCAACTACTGCAGTGGTTTCTGTCAAGGTGGATGGTAGTTTGGGAGTCAGATGGTATCAGAGGAGACAGAGTAGATGGATTTGGGGTGTCCTGGAGGTAAAACTGATAGGACTTAACAATGGAAGGGATATGGGGAAAGGGAGCCGAGGTGTTTGGTTTTTTACTGCTGCTGCTGCTGCTAAGTTGCTTCAGTCGTGTCCGACTCTGTGCGACCCCATAGATGGCAGCCCACCAGGCTCCCCCATCCCTGGGATTCTCCAGGCAAGAACACTGGAGTGGGTTACCATTTCCTTCTCCAATGCAGGAAAGTGAAAAGTGAAAGTGAAGTTGCTCAGTCGTGTCCGACTCTTAGTGATCCCATGGACTGCAGCCCACCAGGCTCCTCCGTCCATAGGATTTTCCAGGCAAGAGTACTGGAGTGGGGTGCCATCGCCTTCTCTGTTCTACTGCTGCAGACTACCACAAAATGTAATGGCTTAAAACAGTACCTAGTGTATTACTTGCTCAAGATTCTGCAGTTTGAACTGGGCTTGGTATGCAGCTCATTTCTGCTGTGATCATCAGCAGGGGTGGCATAACCAGTTTGGCTCAGATGATACGTGTCTGGGTTCAGTTCTTGCTGCCAGCTCAGTTGTTTGGTTCTCCTCTGGATGGCTTCTCCACGCAGTTAGCTTAGTGGTCTCAGGGTGGTAGGACCTAAATGGAAGCTGCTGGTTTTGCCACATTCTATTGGTTAAAGATCAAGGCCAGCCCAGGTCAGAAAGGGGACTACACAAGGTCATGAATATTAGGCGTGATCCATTGGAGGATACCAAATTTAAAAGTCTACCACACAGAGTCTTCTGGGTTTCTGACTTTTTTCTTGGATGGATGGTGGTGCTATTCATGGAAATGGGAGCATTTCAATGGTGTTGCTTCCATCCCCATTTTTAATCACTGCACTCTGTAAGAAGGATGATTACATTTCAAGTCTCTTTTCCCTCAGAATTGTTTTCATTGATCCTTCATCCTGGATTAAGTCCCATTGTTATAGATTCCTTTGGTCCCCCCTTTGACATTCATCCCACTGGGAACTATTGTCTAATTGGCCTCCCTGTTAGATGAGAGCTCCAGGAGCAGTGGTGCTGGCTTTCACTGTTTCCTGATCTCCATCCCAAAAGCTCAGCTCACCTGGCACATAGTAAGTTCTCCATCTTTGCTGAATTGAGTAATCTTAATCTTTCTTCACATGAAAGGTATTACGATTATATTAACAATGTCCTGTATTTCTAAGCCATGACTAACCTAACAGGACCATGAGGAACAAAACCAGCAAGGAACTGGGATAACACCTGATGTTCAGATGCTAAGTGGATTTGATGTATCTGTTGGTTGTAATAAGCTGCAGCTGCTGATATCCGATGGAAAACAAATATTGAATTGGTGGTGTCACCGATGCTATCTATTGTTCTAAACACCAATAATTCCATTGATGTATGAGGGAACACTGGAGCAGAGGTCAAGAGCTCTGGTCTAGTCTAGTCCTAAGTGGCTCCAAGGAGTCAGGCAATATGTAGGACCTAAGAGTGCCATGGGCAAAGGTAAAAGAACAAAGGAAAACTATAAAGCCATTCTTTTAATATAAAATCATTTAATTTCTTTCTCTGTTAAAATATACTCAGTCCAGATGCTGTGGATCAGGTGACCAGATTTTTCAGGATTCTCACTCCATCATAAGCTGATTCCATCTGTGTCAAACCTGGTTCTGGTCACAGAACATTCACATCTTTAATTACAAATACTCAATGTGATGCAAATCATGTAATCATATCTAACACATAGGTATATAGTTTCTCGGTGGTCACTGTACAAGGTATCAACAATGCAGGCTCAAAAAATAAGATGTATAGTAAGTTGGTCCTTTCCAAAAATATATTAGGACACTAAGCTTACACCTTAAAGGAATAAAAAATAAATACTAATTAAGCGCTAGCTCCTGTGAGGAACAGTGCATGCAGACAGTGAACTCACATGTGTGGCCAATTCATAAAAGAAAGCTCTGGAATCCCAACAGTGTCTCCTCATAAAGCCAGTCCTGAGTGTGAGGACATAAATGAGAATAACACATAGCTTGGCCAGGCTGCTGGATTCCACGTGGGGTTTGGAGTTCAGCATAATTTCTAACAGTTTCCAACAGAAAGAACAGCAATGGTGTTTTCTTACTGGTCACTTTTCCCAAACTGTGAGGCCTGGCGCTGATCAAGGAAGTTCAGAAGCGTTCTAGTTTGAGCAGATGAACCCCAGGGTTACTAACCTGGGGACACAGATGCCTTCAAATTGTGCTGCCCTTTGTAATGAGAAGGGTTTTTATCCCACCCTCCTCACTGCTGATCATGTGCTGCAGAAGGCACTTCCATTCTTTTGAGAGCTTCGGTTTCTGCTTGAGCCTCAAGCCCTACTTCTTAGCCCCGTCGCCAGTCTGCATTCATGCTCACAAAAATAGTCGAGAGCTGCATGCCAAGTTCTGACAGCAAGAATAAGCCATAACTAGAAAGTTTATATATGATAAAACCTTCCAAATGATGTAGGCAAGAGGAAAACACTTATTTTACCACCATGCAAACAACCCATCTAAAAATGCAACCCAGGAAATTATAGTTTAACAATATTCTGGACAGTACCAAATAGATTAAACTATCCTCCAATCCAAAGCACATACTATCCCCTTGAGGAATGTGATGTGAGTGTTGTCGTCTATTAGGTAATAAATAAAACGGTACCATCAGTGCTATAAAAACAGACAATAGACCTGACATCTAATGAAGTGAGTTAGTATTGCCTCTATTTAGTATCATCACAGATAACTCATCTCTGCCATGAAATCCATAAAATGTGTGACTACACTATTCATGGGCACCTAGAGCAGGGACTTTTAACCTGTCAAGTCAGTTTAATTATGGTCCATTTTCTAGCAGAGTTTGGGGTTGGGGAGAGTAGAGCTTTGATTTTTGTATGTATAGGAAAACAACCTTCTACAGCCCATCTGGCTCACAGGCACATTTTACCATGTAAATCCCTTCATTCACTCCAAGGGGAACAAGGAAGTCCCCCCAAACCCAGAAGATAGACCTAGTTGGGTGACAAAAATTTGGCCATCTCTGGAGCTGCTCTCCCTCCCTGGAACTGAGCAGGTGTCCCCTACCAGCCACGAAAGCCCCACTCTTTACCTCTGCACTCATCTCCTGACCCTGTGGGATGCTCCCAGGTGAACCATACTAAATACGTCTGCTTAAATCATGGCTCTGCCACTGAAAGGAGAAACTCTACTTTGGAAATGAGTTTTAATGTAGACTCTCCTTGCAACAGGAACTTTTCTTCCATCCTGAAAACACATGGAGTGTTGACTACAGTCACCTACTGATCCTTCTAGGTTCAGATTCATGATAGAATCTGGGCAGCTCAATCCTGTAGCTCACCTCCACAGAAAGTCCCAGAACCACACAGTCCATGCGATGGCTTCCCTCTTCCTTGTCACCAGTGGGAAGAGTTGCCTCTTTTTGTTTGGTATGGTAAGTGGTGTAGTGAGGTGTGCTGAGTGGATGCAGGACTGCCATAGATAGGATACCAGGTTCCAGGCTGGGAGGTGGTGCAGGAGGGGCATCCTTGGGAAAGCTTCTGCTTTTACTAATATGGCTAGAATCACCTGAGCAAGGGGGATGTTCACTCACTCTGTACTTGATAATCAGCCTACCATCTAGCTCTGCCACAACCAGTTGTGTGACCCAGGTCAACCACGTAGCCTCTTTGGGCTGATGGTCTTATCCATACCAGGCACTTAACAGACATTGACTACATGAAAAAAGCATCTCCTATCACAACCACAGGTCACTGGGTTAAACAAAGTGACTGCTGGGCCAACACCAGATCCCACCAGGCCCCAGAGCCACAGACTAAGGGTCTTTCCTATCTATCTCTAGGTCTGAGCAGCCTGGCTAGGTGGGAATGCCTCCTCTTAGATCTGACCACTGTACCTCTATGGGGTATAGGGACTCAGCTCAAGTGTGATGCTGCAAGGAAAAATGACAAAGAACATTCTCTGTGTTCTATAATGGACTAGGGAAACTGCACTGAACAGCTGAGACTCAGACTTGCTTTTTACCTTCACCCCTGGCCCCTGTTTCTGTGTGTCCACTGAACTGTTTACTCAGTAACTCTTAATTTCTGGGCCCTTTGTAAGAGAGAGGGTTAAGAAAGTAAAAGAAACTGAAATCAGGTAGTTTGCTAATGCCAGTAACTAAACAGAGATTAGGCAAATGGAAAACTGTGGACAACAGTTTGCGTTTCTCTGTATTCCCCTTTGAAAATGGAAAGCTGAGTTGTTACAACAACTGCATCTGGTGGGGAGATGACTCTAACAACAGGAGAGGTATAATTTCTCATGGCACATTGTAAACAACCAATATTAAGCTGCTTTGGCTAAGCCTAGGAATGACTGGATATTGAGATTTCACTGAAGAAGGAAGAAAATATGAATCTGCTCTGGGATGCCCTGAACTACATTCCTAGAGGCAGGTAGGTACGGCTCAGGGGGCTGGATCTAATGCTTGGCCGTGAATTTAGATGACCTGCCCCTTGTTCCTGAAGCCAACCCCCAGGAAGGATTCTGTGATGACAAGTCTGGCTCCATGCTGAAGCGCCTCCAACTCTGCCCACCAAACAAAGTTAGCAAATTGTGAAATGTTCATCATTTCCTAATTTTGTATTATAAAATGGAATTAGGAACATAAACAGTAACATGTAGCAAAACCCCGAGCCTGCGTAGGACTATCAGCCTCTCAGCCACCTCTGCGTAGGCCAATAAGTTTGGAAAGTTTTTCACAGTTTTCAAGTTTCAGAGATTCTGCTTTCTGTTTCAGTCGTTCATCTCTGTATAATCCTGCCAAATTGGTCAACTCCGACTCTGAAAGATAAAAGAGGTAACCAATTCATCAAGAGAGTTGAGCTCCTTTGTTTCACTTCAATACTTCTGGAAGCAAAGCTCCTTTTACTTTAATGCTTTTTCTTTCAATTAAGTTTAAGAAAAAAATTCATTTACTCGAGAAACATGTATCAGGAAGCTATACCACACCAGGTGCTGAGGATTAAGGGACACCTGTGATCCTGGAGTCCGACAGTATCTGTGCTCCATTACAAAAGCACCAGACTTAGTTCTTATCAATAGAACATTTGGCACAAGACTTAGGGAACCTGCACGTGTGCAGTAAGAGGAGACTCTGTGTCAAGGCTTTCCTACGAATGGTATTCACGTGGCAGTTGGGATAGAATGGAGTCCGATCGCCTGTTCCTGTCATCTGAAACAAAAGCAGCTGCTTCACCATTCCCGAGTTGCTGGAGCATAACTCACACGCGCTGATGGACACAGAGCCCTCCTCTGGGGGCCTGCCTGCTCTAGGTGCCCAGGCTGCTGGCTGCATCCTTCATGCCCTCACCACATGGGGGGCCCCTAACTCAAAGGGCAAAGGCAGCTGGATTCTTTTAAAAGTGAAATCATCTGGATCTGGTGACCTCTATCTCCTTGACAAAATGTATTTCATTTTCTCCTCATAGTGGAGAAGGTCATTCTATTTTTAACCAGAATATAATCTCTGCTGTCCTCCCAGACTCAGCAGCGGTTTGGCTACCTCTCTTTTTCATTCTTTTGTGTAGTTTCAGAGACACTCTGAGGAAGGAATGCCTGAAGAGAACCTCCAGAGACATGTTGTGTATTAACAGGAAGGCATGCTTGGAGGGCCTGTGTAGCTTCAACAGCAGGTAGCTACTCAGTGTTTAAAGGCCCATACTTGTGAAAATGCTATTTTAATCATTCTTAAATATGCCTATTCATTCTTAATCATCTTGCTGACAGATTTTGTTTTTCTTGGTGAACACGAGGCACCTGTCTGATTAATCAGCAAACTGACTGGAAACAGGACTTAATACTTAGCCATGGGAAACAATGGGCATTGGTTTCTGAATAAGTCTCTATCGACACAAAATACTGGCATTTCTGCTCACAATGATTCTGTTTACACCAAGTAAGGCCCAAAGTGCAGATTAAGTGCAGGACTTTAGGGCGAGGGGTGGGGATGCATGAAAACCCACCCTCTTCAATAGGGGCTCAGAGCCCAGGCCCTGGCCCAGCAGTTGCTTGGCAAGCAGCAAGTCTCCTAGGCTCCAGAACAATGTGCTTTCACCTCATGGTGTGGGGCCTGCATTGCGTGCCAGCCAGAGCTTGCCTTGGCATGGGCATTCTCGTGGGTGATGCAGCTTTGTGGAGGATCATGGGCCGCACCCAAATGAGAGTCCTTGCTGCCTTGTTCCACCCAGAGCTGGGCACTGACTCCATTTGTCTGGCTGCTTCGGCATGTGGGAAACCTGTTCAAGAGGGCTCTGTGATCCTCTGGAGTCACAGCTGCACCAGTATGTAGAGCAGATTCTGTGGCTCAGCTTTTCCTTGAAATGATTTCCTTAGGGTTTTTTGTTACTGACCTTATCCAGATGTCTCACTGCCTGAAATCTCATTCCAGAAAACATTAACGGCTAGTGATTCTTTCTATTTTCTACACTGACAACCACTGTAATAAGCTGATGAAAGAAAACATACGTGCACATATATGAATGCTTTCTCAAAACATGCTCCAAAGGTTTAGAACCCTGCTCCAGAGCAATGACCCTGCAGAAGAACAGTGTTTCAAGGAACAATGCCCCACACCCCCATGATCATGGTTGGAGAAACTTCTCTCCAGATAGCCACTGAATCCTTTTGTACTTCAATGAACAAAAGCTCAACTCAATGAATATGTTACTTTTGACAAATTCTGTTAATATTCAGTACCTTCTAAGGAAAAACAAAATCTTTGGCAGGGGCAGAATCCAAGGAACACTGTTTTCTTCTCTGCATAATGTTTCCCCTGCTCCAAATGCCAGTGTAATAGATGAGCAGAGCACTGAGCCTTTAGAGTAAACTGACTTGGGCAAATTGCCAAGAGAAGCAAGTCCCAGAGCCTCCTCTCCCAAAATGCTCTGCCCAAAAGCCCAGATGGGAGTCCTGACAGATCCCAACCACCCTCATGATCCAGCCCTGTGAGACAGAGCTACATCTAGTTGAGCAAGGCCAAGCGAGGTCTGGATTCTGTTAGGATCAGGGCACTTACTATATGCTAGACTCTATGCTAAGTGTTATACTCATGTCATCTTCTATAATCCATACAACCTCCTTGGGAGGAAGTTCATTTTATACCCATTTCAAAGCCTAAGCTTCTGCCCTCTCTGCTATCCTGCTCCAGAGCTTGGACAGTTCTCCTCTGCCAGGCAGGGCTGGGGTCTCAGTCCCACTCAGCCAGGTCAGGAGGCAGTCCTGCCTTTTATTTTAGTCTGTCCCAGCCCAGGGCCATGGCCACCTCCCCTAGCGTTGGCTTTATTATCTAGATGCAGCTGTGAAGGGGTAGACAGGGCACCAGTGTTTACAGTAAAGGAGTACTCATAGAAATTCACTCTGATGAACATTCTAAGGAAGAGCAGAGCACAGAAATTAACAAAAGATGTTAAAAGACAATGGCTAACCTTTGCTAAAAGCAGTTTCCATTCGGTATTTTGCTAAGACTGAACTTTGTTCTCAAGCAGGTTTATTTTTACAACCTCCATCCATGTGCTAAATTTAACCATGTTGGCTGCACTTGCTGCTGGATCCGGAGGGCAGATGCTGCCTGTTCTCAAATGGCACTTGGGTTGTGTGGCGGCTCCGGACAGCCACCATCCTTAAATGCCAGAAATAGATTTTTAAGGGGTGTGTGCTGATAACCCCCGGTTTGGAACTTGTGGGTACACATGTCATGCTCACCCACTTGATTATACCTGGAAGGTGCCAAAGCCCTGGAAGCAGGCCTCACGAGGATGGGGACACAAGGCTAGAAGCCACCTTAGGTGTAATCCTTTCCATGAAGGTGTTAGTCGCTGAGTTGTGTCCGATTCTTTGTGACCCCATGGAACGTAGCCTGCCGGGCTCCTCTGTCCATGGGATTCTCCTGGCAAGAATACTGGAGTGGGTTGCCATTTCCTTCTCCAGGGAATTCTTCCTGACCCAGGGATCGAAACTGGGTCTCCTGAATTGCAGGTAGAGTCTTTACCATCTGAGCCACCAGGAAATCCTAACCATGAGCTCTTTGCATAGTTCTAGCTGGTGTGTGTGTGTGTGGCGGGGTAGGGTTTAAGAAATATATATTTTCACCAATTTATTGCATAAAGCAACAAATTCAAGACCCTCTCATGGCCTAAAACAATGGAGATTCTTAGGACATACACTGACCCTCACCTGATTTGGATCAGGTGATCAATTATAATGCCTTTAAGTCTAAGGCCTCTATCTTGCTCTAAAATTATTTCCTGGTTTTTGAAACTAGAAAAACCTAGTTTGACAGTGGGGTAGGGTTACTTCCAGACCCCTTGTTTTTTGTTTTTTCAATAAAAAAAGCAATCGCCTCTTCCTGCTGAATTCCCCCTTACATCCAAGTCAATGCCCACCATGCTCCTAAGGCACTGAGAGGTCAAGTGGGCTCCACCCTACAGGAGTAGACAGTGGACACAAGGTCCCTCAGGGCCAGGGTTAGGACACTAGCCCTGCTCAGTGATCCCTCAGCAGTTTCACTTTTTCCAGTCCCGAGAATCCACTCTTCAAAAGACATTTGTTGAGCATCTGTTCTGAAGCAAAGACTGCCAAGGGCTTGGGACACAAAATTAGTAAGACATGGTTCTTGACCTCAGAGAGCCCAGAGTCCAGCAGGGAGACTGTCATATACCTAGAGGACAGGAACACTGTGAGGGTGGTACTTCAGTAGGATGAGTGAAGGGCTTTAAACACACAGAGGAAGGAGAGATTAACTTGGGGTGGGGTTGGGATGCAGATGGCTCAGCAAGCGCTTAGTAGCACTGTGACTGAGGATCTAAATTTATCAGACACTGTTAGATGTTTAATAATACCCGGTGATAAGTTTTTTAAAATGAGTTAGTTTGCTTTTTAAAAATTAACCAAAGCCAAGTTTTATAAGATACAATTACTAATGCCTCTGTGTGTGTGTGTGTGTGTGTGTGTGTGTGTGTGTGTGTGTGTGTGTGCGGGCAGGGGGGAATTCAAGTGGGAAGAAAGGGAGCCTGTTGGCTGAGGCAGGGCTGCCTTGTTACAGCACTCCCCATGAATGCTCACTGCAGTCGTAAGCCAAATCGTAAGCCAATACTGTCACCCTCGCTGTCTCCAGACAGGGAAACGGTGTGGAAGTCCTGTTCCAGTAAGAGAGTCACTTTTGTTCTGTGTGGCCACAGCTGATTGGAGGGGAAGAGAAGGGGCACCAGACTCAATAACAACAACCTATCAAACTTTGGTTAGGCTGGAGCAGATTTCCCTCTGGGAAATGTGGAATTAAGAAACCATGGACCAAAGCAGCGAGCTACTTAAAGAGGAACCTTGTGACGTAGAAAGGGGCCAATGACTGGTGGGGTTGGGGAAGTTGGGGGAACGAATAAGAGGGTGGCAACCAAAATAAACTAGGGCAAATCAAGGCTGTCAAGGAGAGCTTGAAAAAACGTACGAAAACAGTTGGCAAAGAAAGGACAGAAGGCAGATAGGCAGACAGATGTAGCAACTCAGAGACAGACAGACAGGCAACTAGTCCTGCCTAAGTCCCTGAAGATTTCAAGCCCTGGCCACACGTATCCTGTCATAAGCCTCCCTTTTTATCACAATATTTCTAATATCCTGAATGGGGCTCTGTCCTGTCCGTGTTCACATAAACATGAGTAGCTCAGAAAGAGAGGAGAGATCGCTACGCTGGGGATACCTCAGGGTGGCACCAGCTAAAGCCCCTTTTAAGCATCTTACTTTGTTGTTTCTCCTTCCAACAACTGGTCTGGATGTAATCAATGTAATCCTTCTCTATCGTCTTCTCCAGGTCACGCAGAGATGCACCTCTGTAGGCCTTGTCAAAGTTTTTATCCACGAAGTAAGGCACCTGTAGGTTCTGGGTTTCTCTAGAAATGGTGTGGCCCAAGGTCCTAAAACAAGGAGAGGCTCAGGTGTGCTTGTTATATTTGGAAATATCATTCTTAGCACTGGCCTCGCTGATATCATCATCACACTCACCTCTTCATAGATGCAAATACCATTTCTAACACATCAACATTTATTATTTCCCAAGCAAAGCAGTAAGTGCAATGTTGTCATTGTCGCTACTCTATGAGCATGTTCAAGTGGATTCAGTCTCAGCATATTTACTTTATTCTCTTAAATGAGTCATCTCCCTCTCTTCTTTCTCCCTCTTTCTCTCTTTAAATTTAAGACATACATCATGATGGGTTTACATATATTGTGAAATGATTACCACAATGTCTAACATGTCTAATAGGTAATCCGCTAACATCTGTCTTCTCATATAGATACAATAAAAACAAAATAAAGAAGACCAAAAAAAAAAAAAAAACCAGACAAGAATAAAGGAAAAAATTTTCCTTGTGATGAGAACTCTTACTACTTAGTCTCTTTAACTTTTCTATCATTTCCTATCATACAGCAGTGTTAACTACTATAACACTGTATTGTATGTGACATACACCGTATTTACTAACATTTATCTTACAACTATTAGTTTGCACCTTTGACCATCTTCCTTCAATTCCCCTCCCTCTCTCTTCCACCTTTGGTAACCAGAAATTTGATCTCCTTTTCTGAGTTGTTTTTTTTTAGATTCCACATATAAGTGAGATTATACAGTATTTGTCTTTCTCTGACTTACTTCATTTAGCATAATGCCTTCAGAGTCCCTCAGTGTAGTCAGAAATGCTAGAATTTTCATTTTTTAGGGCTGAATAATATTCCTGTGTGTGTATATACGTGTGCGTGTGTGTGTGTAGGCTTTCTCCACGTCGTGGCTACCATAAACATTGTTGCTATGAACATGAAGGTGCAGCTACCTGGATTCACCTCTCTTAGACTGTTTTCTCTGTTAAAAGTAGAATGCTGAAAATTTAAAAAGCAATTTATATATTCTGTAGGACCTGGCATGGCAGCTGGCACAGAGTGGCTACTGGTAAATGTTGGTTGAATGAAATGATTGCTACAGTAAACTATTCACAAATAACGAGACAGCTTATACCAACTTAGTAGCAATTTTTAGGACATGATAAAAAGTACTTCACACATAGCTGTTAGATGAGAACTGCAAAAAACTGAGACAATAGATTTCAATTATACCTCCAGGCGAACTCTTAGTGATATCCAAAAGTCTCTGATGTTCAGAAACTTTAACAGGTCGTGGGTTAACTAAAGTCTAACCATAAGAAAGTATAGAAGGGAGCTCAAATTCCAGTTAAAACAATGTGATGGTACTGTGCAAATCCAAGCTGACTTTGTTCAGATTGAACAAAGTCTATCTTAAAGGAGTTATATTTGACCTTTTCCTAGCTTTTCCTTTGATCTCTTAACTCATGGATCTTGCTGGATGTCTAAGAGCTCAGGCCCCGATTGCTCTTGCCTGTTTCTGGAAAGCTGAGGGCAGGTTCCTGCCTACCTCACTGGCCTGACAAGAAAGGAGGTGGCAGTAGCATATGGAGAAATATGGGAAGTCAGGAAATCAGAGGGACTCACGCCAGCATGACCTGATAGCAATAACCTCTCTCTGAGTCTCAGCTTTCCTCTCTGTAAAATGAAGATATTGATCTAGAATGATAGCCTTAAGGCTATAGTGATCACCAAGAGCTCTTCCTCTTAGGTACTGTTCCACGACAGAGTCCACATTTGAAAGTTTTTTGTCTGCTAAACTCTAATTGTGAATAATGGCTCATTTCCCATTATTAATTAAAAAAAAACCAGTGATTCTCAAATTTTGCATGGACCAGAATTATCTGGAAGGCTTGTTAAAACTCATATTGCTGGTTCTCACCTCTAGAGTTTCTGATTCAATAGATACAGAGTAAGGCCTAAGAGTTTGCACTTCTAACATGTTGCCACTTAATGCTTGGTCTAGGGATCAAACTTTGAGAACTGATTTAACTGAAATACTTAATTGAAGAAATTTAAAAATTCCTACCAGAGCTCATATTTTTCATGCAATACAAACTTTATAATGATTTCTATATTTTTAGCAAAAGCAAAGAAATGAGATACTATGGTTTGACTGCACAGCCTTATGAATAAAAGTCCTAATCTTGCAGTTTCTTAAATTGGGCATAATCACTAGATCTTAGTTACTATGTTCTCAGATTCACAGGGGTGCAGCGATACTTTCACAAGCTCATTACGGTCCTTTCTAACTCTAACATGGAATGTTAAAGATTTAATCTGAACCTGGAGTTAGTCTGTTAATCCCTCAGAAACCATCTGTTGCTGTTCCGCAGTTGACCAGATGATGTCGCTATAGAACAAAACAATCCAGGTCCTGAATACATGGAAAACTGCCTGAAGTAATTTTGAGTCTCTGCATTATTACTATCCAGCTGCTCCTTTAAACACAAAACCAGTGTTTTCCACAACAAAAGGTGACGTGAAATGTTAGAAATGTACCAGCTTGTTGTTAAGAAAGATTTTAAGTATTTGACTTACGATTTATAGAACAGACTATATGGGGGATTAGCAGCTAGCAGCTGAGTAATCACAGATATGATCACAATCACCAGAACTGGAAGTAACTGAATAAATGCAGAATATGTAGTCTGAAAAAGAAAAAATATTTGGTGTAAGTACTCTTCATCAATATAAAGCTTACTGAAAATAGGACAGTTTTCCCAAAGAAAATATGCATTACTAATGCATTGCACATTGCCCATAGTTTTTCTGAGAAGGTTGTATTTTCTGCTGAGAAGTACCAAACAGCTCCATTCTGTCTGCTGAAAAGGCTGAAGGGGGCCCACCCACAACCTGGACTGACACTCAGTAATCCTGCAGCCTCCTTTTCTAAGACCAATGAAGCAGACACCTGTGTGCTAGTCTGCCCAGCCTGTACCCTCACAAGGTCATGTTATCATGCAGTTCTGTTGCCTTGGCCTCAGCTGAGCAGACTGGGGGACATCTAGCAGACATCTAACCATAGCAGGGATGATCACATTCTTCCTAAGAATCTGGGATTGAGATTCATCACCATTCACTGCTAGGCAGTCACTTGTAAGGACACACACTCAGAGGCACTGTAGACTGGACACTTGCAAGGGGAAGTAGAAAAGCCAGGCTGCTTAGACAGAACAAAGCAGATGTAGAGAGTCAGGAAAACTGGAGACAGTCTAGCCCCAAGAGTCACAGAGAGCACAGCTGCGTGATGCCTGACAGCACCCCAGTTCCTGGCTCCCATCTGTCACAAGGCCCAGCGTGCCTCCTGCCCTTGAGCTTCATGAGACTCCCTCGATCTCTTAATTTAAACCCCCTTTAGTACTGAATATTATAAAGGGGGTCCCTATTCTCTGCAGTCAAGAAAATCTTTTTCAAGACAGCCCCATAGGGGAACAGATTTCCCGGGATAGTCCCCAAAGAATGGGTGGGGGAGGGGGTACCATTCTGGCCTATTTGGGCCAGTTATCCAGCTCTTCTTACCATGCTTCTGCTTTCCTAAAGCACGCTTTAGCACATATCTCAAGCTGAACTTCAAAAACCTGATCTTACTCCATAAGGGTTAGTTTCAGTATGAGCGTTTATGGGCCGCTATTGTCCTATCCTCCCCAGGTACCTGAGGCTTATCTTCTTCCTCTTCCTTCCGTGTCTGCATTCTCTCATGTCGGTGCCGCCGGCGGTAATAGTGGGTGTCATCTGTCACATTTGAAAACATATGAATATTTCCTGGAAAAGAAAGAAAAATACTTAGCACGCAAATATGGCACACACCTCTTCCTTGCCTTTTCCAAGGTCCGTGCTTCCAACTAGGTTCTTTGAGGGTAGGGTATTGTCCCATATTACCCAATAGAAAAATAAAACAGTAGGTATATCAAGTGAACCAGCTGAAAATGGGACATGCTTAGCTCTCTCACCCTTATTTAAACAGTCCTTTGTAACTAGCGAGTGAGAGCAACCCGAGAGGCAGAGAAAGAAACAGCACTTGGGCCATGAATCCTGTCTGACATGCTCTTATCTGCCTTCTTGCCCAATATCAGATTATGTCACTAGTATCTGTAATTGCAACTCCACAAAATTCAATCTACTTCCAAGGCATTTAATTAACCCAACTTCCAATTCTCTGGGGGTATTTTTCTAACCTTTACCTTTATATAAGTGCTAGTTTACAATAATTATAATATAGGAATTTTGCTTCTAATTTATAAAACACTTAAAAAATATCGGTTGGTATTATCAGCCTCATTTTTTGGTGAGGAAACAAGATCAGACGGACTAAGTAAAAATCATGCATAGTTGGAGGCTGGAGACGACTTCAACCTCAGCTTATCTGATTCCACAGTCTTGTTTCCACCATACCACGGCCCCTCTATTCAGATCCTGAAAATATATATGACTGTTTTTGGCCACACCACATGGCATATGGGATCTTAGCTCTCCGAACCGGGATCAAACCTGAGCCCCCTGCAGTAGACGTGCAGAGTCTTAACCACTGGACCATCAGGGAAGTTCCTAAGACTTCTTAAATGAAAAAAGTTGGGATACTAACCTGTAGGAAAATGTCCTCCAAAGAAGACATTGAACAGCTCTTCTGGAGTGATGTCGGTTTCAAAGTCCCTGTAATAATTATAAGGTCTGGCTCGAGGGGCAGTGAAAGTCACCTGTTCATCTCCATATTCATCATAGCGGAGTCTCTTGTCAGGATTGCTCAGGACTGCAAAGGCATTTCCTATTGCTGCAACAAAAACAAAAAGCACCAGAGTACACAGTCTGTTACGGCTGAGGGTAATCACAGTAGTAGCAGTGAAGAGTTGGTGCTGGACAACTTCACAGTGACCCAAGGAGAGGTGCTTGGGCCTGGAAAGTTCACCGAAGTGCTTGCCCTTGAAATCTTCCCAAGATCTAGTTTGATAAGCCTTAAACACTGGAGTCAAGATAAACTTAGAAGTACTGTGCTCCTTCATCAAAAATGTGTTATTTCACTTGAGAGCAATAGTTTATGGTCAGAAACAGTTTATACATAAGCAATGGTATTCTAACATGAAGTCACATACAGTCTCCTGAATAAAATAATAAATAAAAATCCTCCTACTTGGTTAAAAGCAAAGTCCTCAGTCATCAGTCTTATTTCAGCTTACTTTTAAACATAGTCTTTAGAAATTAGGAAATGTATCTCCAGGGAATTCCCTGGTCGTCCAGTGGTTAGAACCTGTGCTTCCACTACCGAGGGTCCAGGTTTATTCCCTGGTTGGGGAACTAAGATCCCACAAGCCAGTCATTGTGGCTTAAAAAAACAAAAAAAATGTCCAGTGCCTCAGTGAGGGATCAAAGTCTGAATAGACTACATAAGCATACCATCACTTCTCCCTGTGCACAAATGTGCAAACTTTGTCCAATTTCATTTAAACATACAGTCAGTACCACCAATCAAAGAATCACCAAAGAAATCTTAAAAAAAAAAATCTTTTAAGTCATTCCCACCTGCCTACCTTTAATTCAGTCAACACTATCAGAAACATAGTCAGAAAGAGCATTTCCTTGTGAGTCTTCTAGTCAGGGAACTGTATTAAGTATTTATAGCAATAGAACAGTTAAGCAGAAAAAAAAAAAAACAGAAAAACCTAAACAGAGTTGTTTAAACATTCACATCCCTTGAAATCTGGCAGATTTCTTAGAGAAATGGCATCAGTCTGTGACGTACCCTACATGAAGGTATGAGGAGAATGTGGTTTATCTGTTTCCTTATAGAAACTGTGGGGAGAATGAGATTCACAAAGGCACATCAACAAAGGTAGCTTGTCCTCTAAGGTAAATGCTGACTTTAAAAAAATGTCTCAGATCTATCGTTTTTTTTACTTTTTTCTTTTTTACAAACATTTATTTATTTGGCTGTGCCGCATCTTAGTTGGGGCATTAGGGATCTATAATCTTTCAGTTGCAGCACGTGGGATCCAGTTCCCTGACCAGGGATCGAACCTGGATTCCCTGCATTGCAAGCACCGAGTCTTAGCCACTAGACCACCAGAGAAGCCCCTACTTTTCCTTTTGAAAAATTCCAATCTCCAGAAAAGTTGAAAAAAATAGTACAATAAACACCTTTAACCTTATTCATCAATGTTAGCATTTTACCACTTTGCTTTTCTCAATGCTCTACACATACATGCATATATATATAATATGTATTCATTTTTTCTTGCTAAATCACTTGGAAGTAGGCTGAAGATATTCTGACACTTCACTCCTAAATATTTTAGCATACATCTCTGAAGAAGAAAGATACTCTCCTACATGATCAAAATATAATATCACAGTTAAGAAAATTAACACCAACTCATTATCACCCAGTAAATCCATTCAGGGTTAATGTACTGTCCTTGGTTTCACATCTCTTTAGTTTCTTTTCATCTGGAACAGTCTCCCCACCTTTTTTGCTTTTCTTTTATTGAATTTTTTGAAGAGTAGTTCAGTGTTCTTTGTAGAATGTTCCATATTTTGATTGTTTCCTCTTTATTAGATTCAGGTCAAACATTCTGGCAAGAATACCACATAGTATTACAACATGTAATGTTAAATTGTTCTAGTAATGGTGATGATAAATTAGATCACTTGCTTAAAGTAGTAACAGCTAGCTATCTCCATTACTTAGAAAATTTTCCCTGTGCAATCTGGGCTTCCCAAGTGGCTCAGTGGTAAAGAATCTACCTGCCAATGTAGCAGACTGGGGTTCAATCCTTGGGTTGGGAAGATCCCTTAGAGAAGGAAATGGCAACACACTCCAGTATTCTTGCCTGGGAAATCCCACAGACAGAGGAGCCTGGTGGGCAACAGTCCATGGGGTCACAAAAGAGTCAGGCATGATTGAGCAACTAAATAACAACAAAATCAGTAAGTATTCTGTGGGATAATACTTTGACATTATGTGAATATTCTATTCAACAACAACCTATTACCCAATGGTTTTAGCATCTACTGATAATCCTTTCCTGAATCAATGACATTCCTCAGGGTGAAGCTCTTAAGTGAAATTTTTATTTATGTATTGGATGCAAAATATTTTTTGAGAATATGTTTCTGAAAGTATCACAGAAATCAATGGAAAAAGCTTTGATCTATAACTATGTTTTTGCTCTCTACAAAGTCTTATAAAGCCTTTTTATACTAACCACATGTTTATAATGCAGGTTTCATGAACAAAGAGTTTCATGGTCAAAGAAGCTTTGAAACGCTATCTAGGTCCTGCCTGCAAGTGGCTACCAACCTTTAAGTTCCACAAGAGGAATCATATCAGTTTTACTTACCCTGGCACCGGACACATAGATCTTCAATAAATATTTGCTGAATCAAAGAATAAAAGGTTCTGTAAGATATTACAGAGAAACCAATTTTTTTTCCCAAAAGAAATTAAAGTAAGAAATTAAGGAGAGAGCTATGCTAATAATCACTACCTAAGAGGTGTGGCAGGAAAAAACAAGACCCTGCTTGTAGCCTTAGAAAACAATTACGAGAGAGGCTGGAAACAACTTGCTGTGACCAAACACCACAAGGAGGGCATAATTAAGCATTAGTTTAGGATCAGACCTTTGAAAGCATCTGTTGCTCCAGGAGCACAGTTCTTGTCAGGATGAAATTTCAGGGCAAGTTTTCGGTAAGCTTTCTTAAGCTCTTCATCACTAGCATCTCGTGAAACTCCCAGAATTTCATAGTAATTTCTGCATTTCTTGATCCTAAAAACACAAATCAGAAACATTTTTTTAGTATGTCTACAAAGGTCCCTTTTGTACAATTAACTGCTAAATAGTAAATCAATATCCAATCTGTGAGACCCAAAGCAGAAAGAGAGAAAACTGGTGAACACATTAATGAATCATTCAATTCACTAACAATGTCCTCCTCCCAGTGACAGCTTAATTCCTTTCAAAGTATTTTTACATCTAATATGTTATTCTTTCTATATCCCTGTAAGTGGGTAGAACAAGTATACTAATCCTTATATTAAGGCCCAATCTAAGGTCCTCAAAGTTGAACCACAGGACAGCAAAGGCAGAAGAAATACCCTAACCATTTTTTAAAATGTACCTCTTTTTTATGGCTATCTTTTTAAACTTTGTTTTAAAAAGTTATAAAGGCACCTTACCTACCTCCTGAGAAATCTGTATGCAGGTCAAGAAGGAACAGTTAGAACCAGATATGGAACAACAGACTGGTTCCAAATTGGGAAAAGAGTACGTCAAGGTTGTATATTGTCACCCTGTTTATTTAACTTATATGCAGAGTGCATCATACAAAATGCCAGGCTGGATGAAGCACAAGCTGGAATCAAGTTTGCCCGGAGAAATATCAATAACCCTTAGGGCAGAAAGCGAAGAAGAACTAAAGAGCCTATTGATGAAAGTGAAAGAGGAGAGGGAAAAAGTTGGCTTAAAACTCAACATTCAGAAAACTAAGATCATGGGATCCGGTCCCATCACTTCATGGCAAATAGATGGGGAAACAATGGAAACAGTGAGACTTTATTTTTTTGGGCTCCAAATTCACTGCAGATGGTGACTGCAGCCATGAAATTAAAAGATGTTTGCTCCTTGGAAGAAAAGCTATGACCAACCTAGACAGCATATTAAAAAGCAGAAACAACAAAATTCTGTAAAGCAACTATCCTTCAATAAAAAATTTTTTTAAAAAGCAGAGACATTACTTTGCCAACAAAGGTCTGTCTAGTCAAAGCTATGGTTTTTCAAAGAGTCATATATGGATGTGAGAGTTGGACTATAAAGAAAGCTGAGTGCCGAAGAATTGATGCTTTTGAACTGGTGTTGGAGAAGACTCTTGAGAGTCCCTTGGACTGCAAGGAGATCAAACCAGTCAATCCTAAAGGAAATCAGTCCTGAATATTCATTGGAAGGACTGATGCTGAAGCTGAAACTCCAATAATTTGGCCACCTGATGTGAAGAACAGACTCATTGGAAAAGACCCAGATGCTGGGAAAGATTGAAGGCATAAGGAGAAGGGGAAGACAGAGGATGAGATGGTTGGATGGCATCACTGACTCAATGGACATGAGTTTGAGCAAGCTCTGGGAGTTGGTGATAGACAGGGAAGCCTGGCATGCTGCAGTCCATGGGGTTGCAAAGAGTTGGACATGACTGAGCAACTGAACTGAACTGATGGTAGAAGAAAAATATCCAAAATACTAAACTATATACAGTGAAACAACTTCCTGCTTCCCCATTTTCTGTTCCCCAATCTCCTATGCTAAGAATAACCACAGTTAGAAGTTTTCTGTGGGGATTTCCTTGGTGGCCTAGTAGTTAGGATTCTGAGCTTTCACTGCCATAACCCAGGTTCAATCCCTGGCCAGGGAACTGAGATCCTACAAGATGCACAGCCAAAAAAAAAAAAAAGTTTTCTCATTCCCATGTACAGAGACAGCACATGTATAAAAACAGCCCCATTTTTTAACTTTTTTTCTTATTAATACCTAAATGTAAGCATATTACAATCACCCTTCTACATCCTTTTTTCAAACAACAATTTATCTTGGGGATTGACCAGTAACTTACAGAGATGAGAAGTACAGGGTTAATAGTTTATACCACCAGAGCAGCAGTTCTGACCTTTTTGATATAAAAAGTCTTTTATACTCTTGAGCAGCAGTGAGGAGATACCCCTCGTCCAAGGTAAGGAGCATTGGCTGCACTTTGCTGGAGCAGCCGTGAAGAGATGCCCCACGCCCAAGGTAAGAGAAACCCAAGTAAGACGGTAGGTGTTGCAAGAGGGCATCAGAGGGCAGACACACTGAAACCATACTCACAGAAAACTAGTCAATCTAATCACACTAGGACCACAGCCTTGTCTAACTCAATGAAACTAAGCCATGCCCTGTGGGGCCACCCAAGACAGGCAGGTCATGGTGGAGAGATCTGACAGAATGTGGTCCACTAGAGAAGGGAATGGCAAACCACTTCAGTATTCTTGCCTTGAGAACCCCATGAACAGTATGAAAAGGCAAAATGATAGGATACTGAAAGAGGACACTCCCCAGGTCAGTAGATGCCCGATATGCTACTGGAGATCAGTGGAGAAATAACTCCAGAAAGAATGAAGGGATGGAGCCAAAGCAAAAAGAATACCCAGCTGTGGATGTGACTGGTGATAGAAGCAAGGTCCGATGCTGTAAAGAGCAATATTGCATAGGAACCTGGAATGTCAGGTCCATGAATCAAGGCAAATTTGAAGTGGTCAAACAAGAGATGGCAAGAGTGAATGTCGACATTCTAGGAATCAGCGAACTGAAATGGACTGGAATGGGTGAATTTAACTCAGATGACCATTATATCTACTACTGTGGGCAGGAATCCCTCAGAAGAAGTAGCCGTCATGGTCAACAAAAGAGTCCGAAATGCAGTACTTGGATGCAATCTCAAAAACGACAGAATGAGCTCTGTTCGTTTCCAAGGCAAACCGTTCAATATCACAGTAATCTAAGTCTATGCCCCAACCAGTAACGCTGAAGAAGCTGAAGTTGAATGGTTCTATGAAGACCTACAAGACCTTTTAGAACTAACACCCAAAAAAGATGTCCTTTTCATTATAGGGGACTGGAATGCAAAAGTAGGAAGTCAAGAAACACCTGGAGTAACAGGCAAATTTGGCCTTGGAATACGGAATGAAGCAGGGCAAAGACTAATAGAGTTTTGCCAAGAAAATGCACTGGTCATAGCAAACACCCTCTTCCAACAACACAAGAGAAGACTCTATACATGGACATCACCAGATGGTCAACACCGAAATCAGATTGATTATATTCTTTGCAGCCAAAGATGGAGAAGCTCTATACAGTCAGCAAAAACAAGACCAGGAGCTGACTGTGGCTCAGACCATAAACTCCTTATTGCCAAATTCAGACTTAAATTGAAAAAAGTAGGGAAAACCACTAGACCATTTAGGTATGACCTAAATCAAATCCCTTATGATTATACAGTGGAAGTGAGAAATAGATTTAAGGGCCTAGATCTGATAGATAGAGTGCCTGATGAGCTATGGAATGAGGTTCGTGACATTGTACAGGAGACAGGGATCAAGACCATCCCCATGGAAAAGAAATACAAAAAAGCAAAATGGCTGTCTGGGGAGGCCTTACAAATAGCTGTGAAAAGAAGAGAAGTGAAAAGCAAAGGAGAAAAGGAAAGATATAAACATCTGAATGCAGAGTTCTAAAGAATAGCAAGAAGAGATAAGAAAGCCTTCTTCAGCGATCAATGCAAAGAAATAGAGGAAAACAACAGAATGGGAAAGACTAGAGATCTCTTCAAGAAAATTAGAGATACCAAAGGAACATTTCATGCAAAGATGGGCTCGATAAAGGACAGAAATGGTATGGCCCTAACAGAAGCAGAAGATATTAAGAAGAGATGGCAAGAATACACAGAACTGTATAAAAAAGATCTTCACGACCCAGATAATCACGATGGTATGATCACTGACCTAGAGCCAGACATCCTGGAATGTGAAGTCCAGTGGGCCTTAGAAAGCATCACTACAAACAAAGCTAGTGGAGGTGATAGAATTCCAGTTGAGCTATTCCAAATCCTGAAAGATGATGCTGTGAAAATGCTGCACTCAACATGCCAGCAAATTTGGAAAACTTAGCAGTGGCCACAGGACTGGAAAAGGTCAGTTTTCATTTCAATCCCAAAGAAAGGCAATGCCAAAGAATGCTCAAACTACCACACAATTGCACTCATCTCACACGCTAGTAAAGTAATGCTCAAAATTCTCCAAGCCAGGCTTCAGCAATATGTGAACCGTGAACTTCCTGATGTTCAAGCTGGTTTAGAAAAGGCAGAGGAACCAGAGATCAAATTGCCAACATCCGCTAGATCATGGAAAAAGCAAGAGAGTTCCAGAAAAACATCTATTTCTGCTTTATTGACTATGCCAAAGCCTTTGACTGTGTGGATCACAATAAACTGTGGAAAACTCTGAAAGAGATGGGAATACCAGACCACCTGATCTGCCTCTTGAGAAATCTGTATGCAGGTCAGGAAGCAACAGTTAGAACTGGACATGGAACAACAGACTGGTTCCAAATAGGAAAAGGAGTATGTGAAGGCTGTATATTGTCACCCTGTTTATTTAACTTATATGCAGAATACATCATGAGAAACGCTGGACTGGAACAAACACAAGCTGGAATCAAGATTGCTGGGAGAAATATCAATAACCTCAGATATGCAGATGACACCACTCTTATGGCAGAAATGAAGAGGAACTAAAAAGCCTATTGATGAAAGTGAAAGTGGAGAGTGAAAAAGTTGGCTTAAAGCTCAACATTCAGAAAACAAAGATCATGGCATCCGGTCCCATCACTTCATGGGAAATAGATGGAGAAAGAGTGGAAACAGTGTCAGACTTTATTTTTCTGGGCTCCAAAATCACTGCAGAGGGTGACTGCAGCCATGAAATTAAAAGACGCTTACTCCTTGGAAGGAAAGTTATGACCAACCTAGATAGCATATTCAAAAGCAGAGACGTTACTTTGCCAACAAAGGTTCATCTAGTCAAGGCTATGGTTTTCCTGTGGTCATGTATGGATGTGAGAGTTGGACTATGAAAAAGGCTGAGCGCTGAAGAATTGATGCTTTTGAACTGTGGTGTTGGAGAAGACTCTTGAGAGTCCTTTGGACTGCAAGGAGATCCAACCAGTCCATTCTAAAGGAAATCAGCCCTGGGATTTCTTTGGAAGGAATGATGCTAAAGCTGAAACTCCAGTACTTTGGCTACCTCATGTGAAGAGTTGACTCATTGGAAAAGACTCTGATGCTGGGAGCGATTGGGGGCAAGAGGAGAAGCGGACGACAGAAGATGAGATGGCTGGATGGCATCTCTGACTCGATGGACGTGAGTCTGAGTGAACTCCGGGAGTTGGTGATGGACAGGGAGGACTAGCATGCTGCGATTCATGGGGTCGCAAAGAGTCGGACACGACTGAGCGACTGATCTGATCTGATCTGATCTGAAAAAGATATAATTGGATATTATATAGCCTCTCACGTGAAAAAGGCAAATATGTGTTTGTATTATTATGAAGATATTGTGTGTTTTTTTGGGGGGTGGGGGACAGCTGCACCAAGCAGCATGTGGAACTTTGCTGATCAGTGGTCAAACCTGCACCCTCTGCAGTGGAAGCAAAGAATCTTAACCACTGGACCACTAGGGAAGTTCACAAAGATAGTTTAAAACTTGTAGACCTCTTTCCAAAATGGTCTTGGGATTCTCAAACCACACCTTTGAGAATGACTACAGCATGAACTCTGGAGTCAAAATGCCTTGGTTGGCATCTGACTTTGCTGTGGACTTAACTCTGTTTTATCTTTTGAAATGGGCTAATAATTATACCTGTATTTCACAGAGCTGTTATAATTAAATTAAGTGTTCATTAAAATGCTTGATAGCATCTGACATGATGTAAATATTGGCTATTGTTAAAAATCTACCACATTCTACAGATGGCCAACAGGCACACAAAAAGATCTCAACATTGCTAATTACTGGAGAAATGTGAATCAAAACTACAATGAGGTATATATCACCTCACATTGGTCAGAATGGCGATGATCAAAAAGTCTACAAACAAATGCTTGAGTGGGTATGGAAAAAAGGAAACCCTCCTACATTCTTGGGAGGAATATAAATTGGTGCAGCTATATGGAGAACAGTATGGTGGTTCCTTAAAAAAGCTAAAAATAGAACATATGGTCCTGGACATACATCTGGAAAAGATGAAAACTCTAATTTGAAAACATACATGCACTCCAGTGTTCACAGCAGCACTCTTTACAATAGCCAGATGAATGGATAGAAAAGATGTGGTGTATATATATATATATATAGTGGAATATTACTCAGCCATAAAAAACAAAGAAATGCCATTTGTAGCAACAAGGACGGATCTAGAGATTATCATACTAGGTGAGGTAAGTCAGACAAAGCCAAATATCATATAATATCACTTGTATGTGGACTATAAAAAGATGACACAAATCAGCTGATTTACAAAACAGATACACTCACTGACACAGAAAACAAATTTATGGTTACCAGAGGGGAAAGCTGTCTAGGTTGGCCATAACTTTCCTTCCAAGAAGTAAGCATCTTTTAGTTTCATGGCTGCAGTCACCATCTGCAGTGATTTTGGGGTCCCCTAAAATAAAGTCCGCCACTGTTGTCACTGTTTCCCCATCTATTTGCCATGAAGTGATGGGACCAGATGCCATGATCTTCGTTTTCTGAATGTTGAGCTTTAAGCCAACTTTTTCGCTCTCCTCTTTCACTTGCATCAAGAGGCTCTTTAGTTCCTCTTCACTTTCTGCCATAAGGGTGGTGTCATCTGCATATCTGAGGTTATTGATATTTCTCCCGGCAATCTTGATTCCAGCTTGTGCTTCATCCAGCCCAGTGTTTCTCATGATGTACTCTGCATGTAAATGAAATAAGCAGGGTGACAATATACAACCGTGACGTACTCCTTTTCCTATTTGGAACCAGCCTGTTGTTCCATGTCCAGTTCTAACTGTTGCTTCCTGACCTGCATACAGATTTCTCAAGAGGCAGGTCAGGTGGTTGCTATTCCCATCTCTTTCAGAATTTTCCAGTTTGTTGTGATCCACACAGTCAAAGGCTTTGGCATAGTCAATAAAGCAGAAATAGATGTTTTTCTGAAACTCTCTTGCTTTTTCCATGATCCAGCAGATGTTGGCAATTTGATCTCTGGTTCCTCTGACTTTTCTAAAACCAGCTTGAACATCTGGAAGTTCATGGTTCATGTATTGCTGAAGCCTGGCTTGGAGAATTTTGAGCATTACTTTACTAGCGTGTGAGATGAGTGTAATTGTGCGGTAGTTTGAGCACTCTCTGGCATTGCCTTTCTTGGGATAGGAATGAAAACTGACCTTTTCCAGTCCTGTGGCCACTGCTGAGTTTTCCAAATTTGCTGGCATATTGAGTGTAGCACTTTCACAGCATCATCAAGGTCTGTCTAGTCAAGGCTATGGTTTTTCCAGTAGTCATGTATGGATGTGAGAGTTGGACTGTAAAGAAAGCCGAGTGCTGACGAACTGATGCTTTTGAACTGTGGTGTTGGAGGAGACTTTTGAGAGTCTCTTGGACTGCAAGGAGATCCAACCAGTCCATCCTAAAGGAGATCAGACCTGAGTGTTCATTGGAAGGACTGATATTGAAGCTGAAACTCCAATAATTTGGCCGCCTGATGTGAAGAACTGACTCATTGGAAAAGATCCTGATGCTGGGAAAGACTGAAGGAGGGAGAAGGGGATGACAGAGGATGAGATGGTTGGATGGCATCACTGACTTAATGGACATGAGTTTAGGTAAACTCCAGGAATTGGTGATGGACAGGTAGGCCTGGTGTGCTGCAGTCCATGAGGTCGCAAAGAGTCAGACACGACTGAGCGACTGAACTGAACTGAACTGAAATGAGGGGAAAGCAGGGGTGAGGGAGTGGGAAGGAAGGGGACAGGTTAGGACTTGGGGATTAACAGATACATACTACTTTATATAAAATAATCAATAAGGTCATACTATATATATATATAGCACAAGGAACTGTACTCAATATCCTATAATAATCTATAATAGAAAAGAATCTGAAAAAGAACATATATATATATATATATATATATATTCAGTTTTACGTAACATAATATTTTGCTCCACACTAGAAACTAACACAATTTGTAAATCAACTATACTTTTAAAATCTACCACATTCTTCTAAAGGGTGCATATTCTTGCACTGTTATGGATGTATGGGCTTCCCAGGTGGTTCAGTGGTGAAGAATCCACCTGGCAATGCAGGAGACTTGCGTTTGATCCCTGGGTCAGGAAGATCCCCTTGAGGAGGAAATGGCACCCTACTCCAGTGTTCTTGCCTGGAAAAACCCCACGGACTGAGAAGCCTGGCAGGCAACAATCTACAGGGTTGCAAAGAGTCAGACACAACTGAGTGACTGAGCATGCATGCATGTACATTCCCTACTGATGAGGCATTTAAAGTACCTCCAGTTTTTTCTATCACACAACTCAGTTGAGCAGGCAGAGGCTCACAGTGTTGCTGAAGAGTTCATAAGTTAGTAACACAGTCGGGACTGTTCATGCAGGGTCTGGAATGTCAGTTGGGGTCCTTCCCCAATAGCTGCTTGTGGGGATCCTATGGATTCCACACCCTAGTTTCCAATTCCTGATTCCATGGCAAATACTCCCCTGCCTCTCTCTTTCTCTTTCCATCTCTCCCTTATCAGATATATAATTTGAAAATATTTTCTCCCATTTTGTGGGTTGATTTTTCACCTTCTTGGTGGTATCTTTTGAAGTACAAAATTTTTAATTTTGATGAAGTCCAATTTGCCTATATTTTCTTTTATAATGTATACTTTGGTTGTCAACACAAAATGACTCCCTAATCCAATGTCACAAAGCTTTACATTTATGTTTTCCTCTAAGAGTTTTATAGTTTTAGCTCTTATATTTAGGTCCTAGGTCTTAGAATAAATTTTTTTATTTGTGTGAGGAAGGAGTCCAAGTTCATTTTTTGCAATGTGGATATCCAGTTGTCCCAACAAGAAGACTAGTCTTTCCCCCATTAAATTGTCTTGGCACTCTTGTCAAAAACCAATTAATCATAAATATAAGGGTTTATCTCAGGAGTGTCAATTCTACTTCATTGATCTAAATGCCTATCCTATGCTAGTGCACACTATCTTCATTCTGAATCTTTGCAGTAGGTTTTGAAATTGGGAAGTATGAGTCTTCCAACTTTGCACTTTTTTCCCAAGACTGTTTTGGCTTCCCTGGTGGCTCAGATGGTAAAGAATCTGCTTGCAATGCAGGAGACACAGGTTCAATCCCTGAGTTGGGAAGATCCCCTGGAGAAGGGAATGGCTACCCACTCCAGTATTCTTGCCTGGATAATCCCATGGGCAGAGAAGCTTGGCGGGCTACAGTCCATGGGGGTCACAAAGAGTTGGACATGACTGAGTGACTAACACTTGGTTACTCTAGGTCCTTTGCATTTTCAGGATGCATCCTGAAATCCATGAATTTCAGGATCAGATTGTCAATTTCTGCAAAAAAAAGGTAACTGGGAATTTAATAGGGATTGTGTTGAATCTGTGGGTCAATTTGAGGAATATTATCAAAATGAAGATTGCTGGGAAAAATATCAATAACCTCAGATACGCAGATGACACCATCCTTATGGCAGAAAGTGAAAAACTAAAGAGCCTCTTGACGAAAGTGAAAGAGGAGAGTGAAAAAGTGGCTTAAAACTCAACATTCAGAAAACTAAGATCATGGCATCCAGTCCCATCACTTCATGGCAAATAGGTGGGGAAACAATGGAAACAGAGAGAGATTTATCTTTTTGGGCTCCAAAATCACTGCAGATGGTGACTGCAGCCATGAAATTATAAGATGCTTGCTCCTTAGAAGAAAAGCTATGACCAACCTAGACAGCATATTAAAAAGCAGAGACATTACTTTACCAACAAAGGTCCATATAGTCAAAGCTATGTTTTTTCCATAAGTCATGTATGGATGTGAGAGTTGGACCATAAAGAAAGCCAACCGCCAAAGAATTGATGCTTTTGAACTGTGGTGTTGGAGAAGACTCTCGAGAGTCACTTGGACTGCAAGGAGATCAAACCAGTCAATCCCAAAGGAAACCAGTCCTGAATATTCACTGGAAGGACTAATGCTGAAACTGAAACTCCAATACTTTGGCCACCTGATGTGAAGACCCTGATGCTGGGAAAGATCAAAGGCAGGAGGAAAAGGGGAAGACAGAGGATGAGATGGTTGAATGGCATCACTGACTCTATGGACATGAGTTTGAGCAAGCTCCAGGAGCTGGTGATGGATAGGGAAGCCTGGCATGCTTCAGTCCATGGGGTCGTAGAGTTGAACATGACTGAGCGACTGAACTGAACCAATATTAAGCCTTTCGATTCATAAACACAGGCAAACTTCCCATTTAGTTAGAGTTTCTTTATTTCTTTTAATGAAGTTTGTAGTTTTCAATGTACAATCTTATATTTGTTAAATTTATTCCTAAGCATTTTATTCTTTTTGATGCTGTTATAAATGAAACTGTTTTCATTTTCGGATTGTTCATTGTTGCTGCTGCTGCTGCTGCTAAGTCTTGTCCAACTCTGCGACCCCATAGACGGCAGCCCACCAGGTTCCCCCGTCCCTGGGATTTTCCAGGCAAGAACACTGGAGTGGGTTGCCATTCCCTTCTCCAATGCATGAAAGTGAAAAGTGAAAGTGAAGCCACTCAGTCGTGTCCGACTCCTAGCGACCCCATGGACTGCAGCCTTCCAGGCTCCTCCGTCCATGGGATTTGCCAGGCAAGAGTACTGGAGTGGGGTGCCATTGCTTTCTCCGTGTTCATTGCTAATGTATAGAAAAATAATGATTTCCCTATGCAAGTTTTCCCTTACAGGTGCCCCAGGGCATAGACCCATTGTTGCTACTGGTTTTTCCTAAGTTATATACCAAAGACTCCAGAAGGCTTTTCCTTGAAGAGTCAACCAGGTGGTGCCCAGGACCCTGGGGCAGCAGCTGGCTCCTAAAAAAGTCCATGACTGTGGGCACCTCTGTCTCTACCCTCCATGTTCGTGACGCCACCTGGCCTTCTCTTGCATGTTGGACAAAGGATGAACCACAAGAGTTTCTTATCATCACTTTCAAATGAGGATTTTTCTCAAAATAGCAGCAGCAGCCAGGGGAAGGGAGGGAGGTTTTATTCATTTCCACAGTTTATACTGAACCTTTTGGAATTACTGTTTTTCCCAAATTTTTCTCTGGCGGTGGATGTGTCATTGAGCCAGCCATCCCCTGAAGCCTTAGTACCCCAAGCTGCCCGCCAGGAGGGGGTCACTACCCTCCCGGAGCTTCTCTTGGATCTCTTTTAAAAGTTCCCCAACAAATAGGATTCTTGCTGGAAAAGGAAGCTTGGTTAAGAAATGTCAAATATGGCTTTATAAATAAAGTCCTGCCCTGTGATGAAGTGGCCACCCTAGCCCAGAGAGATGCTCAGAATTGGATATGGATGAGAGCGACCTGCCTGTGCTGACCCCAGTGCTCTGTCCCCATCATCCCGACCCTCTGGTTTCAGTAGATGTCCCTAGATGGGCTGAGCCATGTGCAATAAGAACATGGATCTGCTATATTTCTTGACTAGAATTCTGAAATTGTATATCTATAAATATATGTTTATTAAGTGAAAAAAAGAAAAATAACGATTTTCGTATATTGATCTTTGCTGAAGTCATTTATTAGTTCTAATAGTTTGTGTGTGAATATTCCTTAAAATTTTCTATACTAGATCATAACATATGTGAATACAGTTTTACTCCTTTTTTCCAATCTGGTTGGCTTATTTTTCTTGCCTAATTGCCCTAGCTTGAACCTCCAGCACAATGTTGAATAGTAATAGCTAGAGTGAATGTAGTTGTCTTGTTCCTGTTCTGTTTCTGATCTTGGAGAGCATCAAATTATTCATCATTAAGTATGATGTTAGCTGTGGATTTTTTGTAGATGACCTTTATCTGGTTGAGGAAGTTCCTTTCTATTCCTAGTGTACTGAATATTGTTATCATGAGTGTTGGATTTTGTCAAATGCTTTTTCTACACCTATTGAAATGATCATATGACTTTTGTCTTTTATTCTATTAATATGGTATATTACATTATTTTATTTTCATGTGTTAAACAACCTTGTACTCCTAGGATAAATCTCACTTGGTCAAGATATATAATCCTTTTTACATGTTTTAATGTTGCAGAAATCTGTATCCATCTTGTGATGCTTTCATCTGCTTTTGGTTATAGGGTAATACTGGTCTCATAGAATGACTTGGAAAGTGTTCCCTTCTTTGGTATTTTCTATAATAATTAATGAAAGATTAGTTAATTCTTCTTCAGACATCTGGTAGAATTTACCAGTTCAGTCATCGGTGCCTGGGCTTTTATTTGTGGGAAATTGAATTTATCCATTTAAGTTCTCTAATTTGTTTGTTGGCATATAATTGTTCACAGTATTCTCTTACATAATCATTATTTTTTTAAGATTGGTAGTGATATCCCCTATTTCACTTCTGATTTTAGTTATCTGAGTCTTCTCCCTTTTTTGGCTTGGTCAGTCTAGCTAAAAGTTTGTCAGTTTTGTTGATAACCAATAACTTTTGCTTTTGTTGATCTCTATTGTTTTGCTATCCTCTATTTCATTTATTTTCACTCTATATTATTTCCTTCTGTTTGTTTGAATTTAGTTTGTTCTTCTTTTTCTAGATTAGGTTATTGATTTGAGATTTTAGAAAAATAAACATTTATAGCTATAAATTTCCTTTAAGTATTGGTTTAGCTGTATCCTATATGTTTTGGTGTGTTGTGTTTTCATTTTCAATCATCTCAAAGTATCTTCTAATTTTCCTTGTGACTTCTTCTGTGACCTATTTGTTATTTAGGAATATGTTGTTTAATTTTTACACATTTGTGAATTACCCAAATTTCCTTCTGTTGTCAATTTCAAAGAACATACACTGTTTTATTTTAATCCTTTTAAATTTATTAAGGCTTGTTTTATAGCCTAACATATGGTCTACTCTGGATAATATTCCATGTATACTTGAGAAGATTGTACATTCTGCTGTTGTTGAGTAGGATGTTGTACAGATGTCTGTTATGTCAACCTGGTTTTCCCTGATTCTCTTAGAGTAGAAGCAGGGCAGTTACTTCAGATTATAGCCTAACACTCCACTTCCACCTAACTTTGCCTCTGAGGCCAAGATGTTATTGTGCTTCAATGATAATAATAATAGCAGTCATCTGCTCTAGGCACTCTACATAAAATCATTCATCTAATCCCACCACAGGCTCACCTTTGTACTCCAAGCAGTTGCTCCTCTGTATAAGTGGAGTTCCCCTCACCCTGTCTGGTCTGACTCCATTCATTCTCAGACTTCTTTTCCTTCTGTCCCTTCATGCAGTTACAGCAACCACAGGGGTCATGACTTTCAGGAGGTCTGTCTTCTGGGTATTTGTTTCTTCTGACTGCATCAATGTAAGCTGCAAAACAACAGTACCTCCATAAGGGTTCACTCTGACCTGCAAATCAACTTTGCTACTGGCCTTAGCTATCTGGGAGGCTGCCTATAGGCCAGTGAATGTTTGAGGGCCAGGTTAGTGGTATCATACTGACTTTTACAGATCCAAATCCATACAAAGCAGAAGAAACATCTTCCTTGAGAAAACAATACAGAAAATATAGAAGCAATCATGAAAAACTTTTAATGTCAGAAACATGAAGCATTAAAATGTCCATCATCCCTATAGGCATCAGCCAGCAAATAATCTTGATTCAGGGCCAGTAAAGGCACTCCAGAGGCATCTGCCCAATACCTTGGATTTAGGGCAGCACCACGGAAGTCTATTTCTCTGTGGTTCATGGTCAGGAGAGAATTGTTCATAACATATTTTTTTTTGTTGCAATATTTTCCACCACTAAGATTTAAAGTAGAGATGAGTTCAATGTTTAAATGGTTACAGAACTAATACATACAAGACATTTGGCTAGATAGATCAAGGAGGTGTATCAGTAAGACCTACTCCTGACCACAAAGAGGTTACTGTTTAAAGGGAGAGAATTTAATTAATCATAATGCCTGCAGAGTGTGAAGAGGGCCATAGGAATATAGTCAAAGAAGGCAGAATGCTCATGTCCTGTCTAGAGGATCTGGGTAAGACAAAAAACCCTTTTCTCCTGCTTAATATCTTAGTGACTACCCGTTGCTCCATGTCCAGATCTCTTCTTATGGGCCTAGCCTGTCTCTTTAGCTTCAAATCTCACCACAAGGTCCTCTGTACTCTACCTTCTACCACAACAATCTCCCTTCAGATCAGCAATACCTTGTTTTCTCTGGGCCTTAGCACATGCTGTTCCTTCTGCCTGCAAAACTTTCTCTAAGTAGGTCTGGCTAGCTCCAGCACATCCTTCATGTCATCATATGTAACGCTTTCTTCATGAGGCCTTCTCTGAAACCCAGGTCGTGTTGAGTGCCTTAACAGTATACCCCCACCAAATCTACGACCTTGCTGTGTAGCCCAGGACATTTTGGGCTTCTTTTGTAACTGACTGTTTACCTGTCAAACTCCCTCAGTAGACTGAGAGTTCTGTGGGCTCAGGGGACCATGTCTGTCAAATCCATAATGCAGAATACATAATAGGCATTGGTTCAGTCCTCTTTGCCTGACTGTAGGATGGAATGGGCTGGCCTATCCGTCCCAGTGCTGGATGCAGGGGCAAGACGAAACCCAGGTCTAGGGTCAGGCAGCCCAGTTTGGAGGCGAGGATAAGGGCCGGGTAGGCAAGCTGCGGGAGACCGCGTTACCCCGCCCACCCTGGCGCGTGCCGGGCTTGATAGCTGCAGGCCCTGGGCGGGGCTGGGGGCCGGAGGCAACAAGTCGTCACAGGTGACTGTGGGTATCGAGCCGGGTCCTCAGCTTGAGCCAACGCTTCTGGATTCCATATCCCGGTCCCCTGTCCTGGAGAGTCTCCTACCTCACCAGGAACCCCACTCAAGCCCAGCATCTTCTCATAGGCCTCTGTCCTTCATCTCAGGCCCAGGATCTCAGCCCTTTCAAGTGCCTTCAGGAGTCCCATCCCTGATTTCTCCGAGACCCTGCCCTGTCCCACCCTCCAGCCAGGACCTGGTACCTTCCGTCCAGCGCTCCCCGCTGCCCAAAGTCGCTGCCATATCGGTTCCCAGTCAGCAGGTCGGCCGAGCCTCCCCCGCGCCCGAGGCTAAAAGGGAAGGGGGGCAAAAAAGCGCGAGGCATGCTGGTCATTGTAGTCCAATCCATAGGAACTGCGGCTCACTGGACTACAATCCCCGGCCTGCATTGCGCCAGGGGTCGCAGCTGCAGTGGTGTAAAGGGGCGCGACCCTTGAAAGGCCTGTGGAGGAGTGTTGCTGCCAGTTGACTGTTAGCGGCTCATAGCTGCTACTGTGACAACTGCGGGCAGAGCTTTTCCTCATTTGTAGCGTGGGGATAGTGGCTTCCACGCCGCATAACAGCTGGGAAGTTCAAGGAGACGCGATGAGATTCACTGGGAAAGACATTGCAAACTATGGGCTAGAGGGTGACATTGTGACTATTTTTAGCCTCAGGGATGTCCTTTTAAAATATACGCTGACCCCCTAATTCTGTGTAAAAGTGTGTGTTTGGTCCAGGACAAGTTTTGGTGATGTTGAACCCAGCTCTGGGAAGAATCAAGGAAATTAAAAGGTGAGAATTTTATGTGGTTAGAAGGCAGCGTCTCTGGCATAGTTTCATTAGAATGTCCAGTAAGAGTAAGGCGTAGAGAAAGAAGAAAAAGTCAGGTTTTGGAGCTGGCATTAGATTCCTATATTTGCTTTTCCTTAGTCTTCATCCATCCCAGGATGTCTGAAGTCTCCATCAGACATCCATCCCTGAAGTCTCCAGGGCCCCTCTGAGACTTCTCTCCTCCACCCCATTCGTTTACTGGACCCATCCCCTTTTCTGAAGTACCAGGCCCTAGGAGATGAGTGAAAAGGAAATGAAGAATTATCCCTGCATTTTCCCACTCAAGTTTGCATGGAGCCTAGTGAAGAATAAAAGCGATTCTTAAGTGTCCTTACTGATTCATCCCTGCAGTGAGTTGGGATGGCCAAAAATCAGGTCTGCAGAAGTGAAACATGATCATGTACATCCTCAAACAAAAAAATCACCTGGAATTCACTGAGATCTTAGTCACAAAGACCAAATAAGTTATGTCAACTATGATATCAAATAACAGCTACTTAGGTAGTTGGGGTGGAGTGGGGAGATATACAGCCCTAGACACAAACTGAAAGGGTAAATGTCTTCAGTTGTAAGCAGTTCCATCCCTTCCCTGCAGTCATGGCCCTGGGATACATGAACATCAGTGTGTACACAGAAGGCTGGGCCCTGAAGAAGCCACTTGTGCTCTTCAGACAAGGGGTCTGATCAGGGACATCCTTTAGGTGGTTAAAGGAAGCTTATTTGGTTTAGGGAGGCTAGACAGACTACTCTAGAAGATGAACAGGGAAAGGTGGAATATGTCTTGAAGTCCAGGGACACTAAACTAGAGTCAAAGATGTCAGAATACCATGAAGTCAGAGGTATCTGGTTGAGAGTGGGCATGCTAGAGCATTATATGGGAGAAATTGGATTGAGAAGAGTGCTATGAATTATGGGGCTACTTAGGAGTAGGGTCACAGACTACTAACCAAACTGATCACATTGACCGCAGCCTTGTCTAACTCAGTGAAACTTTGAGCCATGCCGTGTAGGGCCTCCCAAGATGGACGGGTCATGGTGGAGAGTTCTGACAAAACGTGGTCCACTGGACAAGGGAATGGCAAGCCACTTCAGTATTCTTGCCTTGAGAACACCATGCTGCTGCTGCTGCTAAGTCGCTTCAGTCATGTCCGACTCTGTGTGACCCCATAGACGGCAGCCCACCAGGCTCCCCCGCCCCTGGGATTCTCCAGGCAAGAACACTGGAGTGGGTTGCCATTTCCTTCTCCAATGCATGAAAGTGAAAAGTGAAAGTGAAGTCGCTCAGTTGTGTCTGACCCTCAGCGACCCCATGGACTGCAGCCTACCAGGCTCCTCCATCCATGGGATTTTCCAGGCAAGAGTACTGGAGTGGGGTGCCATTGCCTTCTCCTGAGAACACCATAAATAGCATGAAAAGGCAAAAAGACAGGACACTGAAAGATGAACTCCCCATGTTGGTAGGTGCCCAATATGCTACTGGAGATCAGTGGAGAAATAACTCCAGAAAGAATGAAGAGACAGAGCCAAAGCAAAAACAACACCTAGTTGTGGATATGACTGGTGATGGAAGTAAAGTCCGATGCTCCAAAGAGCAATATTGCATAGGAACCTGGAATGTTAGGTCCATGAATCAAGGCAAATTGGAAGTGGTCAAACAGGAGATGGCAAGAGTGAACATCAACATTTTAGGAATCAATGAACTAAAATGGAATGGATTTGGTGAATTTAACTCAGATGACCATTATATCTACTATTGTGGGCAAGAATCCCTTAGAAGAAATGAAGTAGCCATCATAGTCAACAAAAGAGTCCAAAATGCAGTACTTGAATGCAATCTCAAAAATGACACAATTATCTCTGTTTGTTTCCAAGGCAAACCATTCAATATCACATCCAAGTCTATGCCTCGACCAGTAATGCTGAAGAAGCTGAAGTTGAATGGTTATATGAAGACCTACAACACCTTCTAGAACTAACACCCAAAAAAGATGTCCTTTTCATTATAGGGGACGGGAATGCAAAAGTAGGAAGTCAAGAGATACCTGGAGTAACAGGAAAATTTGGCCTTGGAGTACAGAATGAAGCATGTCAAAGACTAATGGAGTTTTGCCAAGAGAACTCACTGGTCATAGCAAACACCCTTTTCTAACAACACAAAAGAAGACTCTAAACATGGACATCACCAGATGGTCAATACTGAAATCAGATTGATTATATTCTTTGCAGCCAAAGATGGAGAAGCTCTATGCAGTCAGCAAAAACAAGACTGGGAGCTGACTGTGGCTCAGATCATGAACTCCTTATTGCCAAATTCAGACTTAAATTGAAGAAAGAAGGGAAAACCACTATACCATTCAGGTATGACATAAGTTAAATCCCTTATGATTATACAGTGGAAGTATATTATACAAATAGATTCAAGGGATTAGATGTGATAGAGTGCCTGAAGAACTATAGATGGAGGTTTGTGACATTGTACAAGAGGCAGTGATCAAGACCATCCCCAAGAAGAAATGCAGAAAGCAAAATGGTTGTCTGAGGAGGTCTTACAAATAGCTGAGGAAAGAAGAGAAACTAAAGGCAAAGGGGAAAAGGAAAGATATACTCATTTTAATTCAGAGTTCCAAAGAATATCAAGGAGAGATATGAAAGCCTTCCTCAGTGATCAATGCAAAGAAATAGAGGAAAATAATAGAATGGGAAAGACTAGAGATCTCTTCAAGAAAATTAGAGATATCAAGGGAACATTTCATGCAAAGATGGGCACAATAAAGGACAGAAATGGTATAGACCTAACAGAAGCAAAAGATATTAAGAAGAGGTGGCAAGAATACACAGAAAAACTATACAAAAAAGATCTTCATGACCCAGATAACCACAATGGTATGATCCCTCATTTAGAGCCAGACATCCTGGAATGTGAAGTCAAGTGGGCCTTAGGAAGCATCACTATGAACAAAGCTAGTGGAGGTGATGGAATTCCAGCTCAGCTATTTCAAAGCCCAAAAGATGATGCTGTGAAAGTGCTACACTCAATTTGCCAGCAAATTTGGAAAACTCAGCAGTGGCCACAGGACTGGAAAAGGTCAGTTTTCATTCCAATCCCAAAGAAAGGCAATGCCAAAGAATGCTCAAACTAGCACGCAATTGCACTCATCTCACATGCCAGTACGGAGAAGGCAATGGCACCCCACTCCAGTACTCTTGCCTGGAAAATCCCATGGACGGAGGAGCCTGGTGGGCTGCAGTCCATGGGGTCACTAAGAGTTGGACACGACTGAATGACTTCACTTTCACTTTTCACTTTCATGCATTGGAGAAGGGAATGGCAACCCACTCCAGTGTCTTGCCTGGAGAATCCCAGGGACCGGGGAGCCTGGTGGGCTGCCGTCTATGGGGTCGCACAGAGTCGGACACAACTGAAGTGACTTAGCAGCAGCAGCAGCAGCAGCAGCAGCAGCTCATGCTAGTAAAGTAATGCTCAAAATTCTCCAAGCCAGGCTTCAACAGTACGTGAACCATAAAATTCCAGATGTTCAAGCTGGTTTTAGAAAAGGCAGAGGAGCCAGAGATCAAATTGCCAACATCCATTGGATCATTGAAAAAGCAAGAGAGTTCCAGAAAAACATCTATTTCTGCTTTATTGACTATGCCAAACCCTTTGACCGTGTGGATCACAACAAACTGTGGAAAATTCTTCAGGAGATGGGAGTGCCAGACCACCTGACCTGCCTGTTGAGAAATCTGTATACAGGTCAGGAAGCAACAGTTAGAACTGGACATGAAACAACAGACTGGTTCCAAATAGGAAAAGGAGTACGTCAAGGCTGTATATTGTCACCTTGCTTATTTCACTTACATGCAGAGTACATCATGTGAAATGCCAGGCTGGATGAAACACAAGCTAGAATCAAGATAGCTGGGGGGAATATCATTAACCTCAGATACACAGATGACACCACCCTTATGGCAGAAAATAAAGAAGAAGCAAAGAGCCTTTTGATGAAAGTGAAAGAGGAGAGCGAAAAAGTTGGCTTAAAACTCAACATTCAGAAAACGAAGATCATGGCATCTGGTCCCATCACTTCATGGCAAATAGATGGGGGAACAATGGAAACAGTGAGAGACTTTATTTTGGGGAGCTCCAAAATCACTGCAGATGGTGACTGCAGCCATGAAATTAAAAGATGTTTGCTCCTTGGAAGAAAAGCTGTGACTAACCTAGACAACATAGTAAAAAGCAGAGACATCACTTTGCCAACAAAGGTTCATCTAGTCAAAGCTATGGTTTTTCCATAAGTCATGTATGGATGTGACAGTTGGATTATAAAGAAATCTGAGTGCTGAATTTATGCTTTTGAACTGTGGTGTTGGAGAAGAACTCTTGAGAGTCCCTTGGACTACAAGGAGATCAAACCAGTCAATCCTAAAGGAAATCAGTCCTGAATATTCATTGGAAAGGCTGATGTTGAAGCTGAAGCTCCAATACTTGGGCCACCTAATGTGAAGAACTGACTCATTGGAAAAGACCCAGATGTTGGGAAAGACTGAAGGCATAAGGAGAAGGGGAAGACAGAGGATGAGATGGTTGGATGGCATCACCGATTCGATGGACATGAGTTTCAGTAAGCTCCAGGAGTTGGTGATGGATAGGGAGACCTGGTGTGCTGCAGTCCATGGGGTCACAAAGAGTTGGACATGACTGAGCGACTGAGCTGAACTGAACTGAACTAGGAGTAGGGTCCAGGTTCAAGAATTCTGGACAAGATTTGGGAAGCTGAGGCCTCTTGGAAATGTCTGGTACCTCAATGACCTTTCCCGTTATCCTCTGAAACCTCACTTCCTCCACTTCTAGATGGCTTGGTGACTTCTAGATCAGTAAAAAATGGTTTAGCATACAACTTTCTCAGATATTACCATGCAAATATATCCATCAGCTCATTTACACTTCAATTAACACTTCTGGGTGAATTTTTCTGTGACTATATCACCAGGACTAACTTAGAACTCCAAATCCTCAACATTTAGAACACGTCTGTGCCAGTTTTTGCTTAAGCACGCCAACTACACAACAAAAATAATTCGCACTGTCAAATTCAATCTCTGTTTGGTAAAAGAGGAAACTGTGGGCTTAAAGGGCTCAGGATGGAGGTGCTGGGGAAAGCAATCAGCAGGAAGAGTGAGAGCACCTGGGAAGGAAATAAGGGACAAGAACTTGGCCTCAGACTTGAACCTCAAAGAAAGGGAGGTAGGTGCAGAAAGAAGTTCAAAGAGATGAGAAAGGACATCCACAAATCAAGGGGGAAAATGCTGAGCATAGCCACACAATGTTTCCTAGCAAATTCAATAGAATTGAGTAGTACCAGCCTGCCTTGCCTGGAAAATCCCATGGGCGGAGGAGCCTGGTAGGCTGTAGTCCATGGGGTTGCTGAGGGTCAGGCACGACTGAATGACTTCACTTTCACTTTTCACTTTCCTGCATTGGAGAAGGAAATGGTAACCCACTCCAGTGTTCTTGCCTGGAGAATCCCAGGGGCGGGGGAGCCTGGTGGGCTGCCGTCTATGGGGTTGCACAGAGTAGGACATGACTGAAGCAACTTAGCAGCAGCAGCAGCAGCAGCCTGGCTTTGGGAAATTGTGTTCAAGACCTGGGCTGGGAGGTCTGCAGTAACTATTCATCTGCTAAACCACTTCACCTAGAATCAGCCTCAGATTTTCTATCAGTTTCTCTACTTTTAGAAAAATTTGTTGAACTGTAGTGAATTTTTGCTGGTGATACTGAGGTTTGCTGTGTCCCCTATATGATTGAGATGCTGCTCCATCCAGCCCTGGAAGAAAGATACTGAATAAATCATCCTTCTGTTTGATGGAGCCTGTGCTCCTGAGATGACTTTTCAGTTGACCTCCCATTGGATGCAGGGAGAAGCAAGGGAAGAACACATAGCAAGTAGCCCACCCCTGCCACCTGTTCCTGCCTTGGAGTCCTGGAGTCCTATGTTAGCACAGGGAGGAAGCCGTCCAGTAAATGACCACCATCCTGTTGTCTAGACATCAAGGAAGAAATATGGGCTCAGGGAAGCTGCAGGGAAAGGCTATACTTGGATTTCCTGTCAGAGGTGGGGTTCTGTATTTACATAAATAGTAGGATTCTCCAGCAGAAACCCCTCTAATATAGCTTGCTAGAGAGCAGAGTTCAGCATGAAGTGAATTCATCCTTAACCTCTTCCAAAAGGGTATTTATTTGACAACAGGAAAGTCAACTTGGCTAATGTGGTATTTCAATGTCAATTTCAGGGTAAAGGCTTTTAGTCTCTTGTTGATAGCAGTTCACCCCATCTCTCCCACATATAAATTCCTTAGGACTAACAGCTCATATTTGCATAACATTGTCCAGAATCAGGGGGAAGTTTGTGGCCTTATAATGAAGATGTCAACTGAGTTACCTAGAATGAAAGCATGTCCTTAACCTAATTAGTCCAGCATGATAAGGAACTGAACCAAGTCCCCCTCTCAGTCAGAGTAACAATAACAATTCAAAAAGAATCCAGTACTTCTAGACATTGTTAGGTCACCTGGAGAGTTCTGTCCCAGTGAATGGATTTTTGTACTGGAACTGGCTAGGAAGTCATGTGTTTTTTGCATTGTGGCTTAAATAAAATATATCAATTATTTTTAAAAGCTATAGAATTGCTGTCACATGTTGGGTACTCCAGGAAATAGAGTCTCTGAGATTTGTATGCTGAAGGTTTATTGTTGAGTGTTCCTAACATTAAGTTTCGAGTTATAAGGGAAGCAAGATTAAGCAGAGGGAGAAATTGATATAAGGAGTCCAGGTCTTCACCCCTACCTCCACCCCCATTGACTGGTCATAAGTCAGCTATGAGCCCTCAGCAGCCAACACTCCCAGCAGTTTAAGGTCAAGAGTCTTGATCCTGAAGTGGGACCTGGGTAGTGGTACTCCACATTATCTGCTGCAGTTGCCAGCTAGCCCTTTTACTTTCCAAGTGTCTTCACATTTACTATTCCATTTTACTTACCAAGTAGCCTGTGAGATAGACAGGGCTAGGCCAGGATCATTCTTCCACATTGATGCACAACTAACACGTAGGAAAATCTAAGTCCCAGAGTCACCCAATACTTGTCTCTGGCTCCCACCCAGAACGATCTCTGCTCAAAATATTGTGTTCATTTTCTCTTACATCTTGAGTTTATCAAGTGTAGAATATAAGAACTAAAAAAGATAGGGAAGACCAAGTAGTCTACCCACCTCACTTTAAAAGTAAGAAAATAGTTTCAGAGATGGGGATGGTTTCACCCAAATCAAGCTGCAAGTCTGTGGCAGAGCCCAGCCTTTTAACTAGATTCTCTGCACTCACAAGCCAGTTTTCGTGACCTCTGATGTACTGGGCACGGTGTACCACATAGAAGCTACAGACATGAGCAGGTTACAGGCCCTGCCCTAGAGGATTTTACAATCCAGTCGGTTTCTTCAGACCACTTTAATAGTTTCATTGAGACAAGTAGAGTGAAACTTTCTGTTCTAAGCTTTCTCTATCCTGTTACTTCATAGAGTCTAAATCCAGAAGAAAATAGCCTATGGTTGCTTCAGAATGGCTGATTTGTATTTTCCTGTGTTCTAAACTGCCATCAATCAGATGCTTACGGTGCTCCATGCAGACATACCCAGATGACTCTTCCATTGACTCTCCCCAACCAAGATTCACTTCCAAACCAGTGTCACGGTAGAGATTACTAAGAATACAGATTACTTTCTTTTTCTCATTCTCTTTAAATGACTTTACCGTGTTTGTGAACCTTCATTCTGTTTCTCAGACACAGAAATCATAGCTGTGTGGGGCAGAGGGGGTAGATTTAGGTTTATGAAGTCATAGATCTATCCTTCCCAGTGCTATTCCCACCGGTAGGATGAAAGTGAATCACGTCTACTTGGGGCAGGCAGAGGACATTTGCCTTTATATTATTCAGCTCTTGTCACCGAAGTGTCTGAATCAAAATGCGTTGTACCTCTCGTGTTCTCACTCTGCAGACCAACTGGTGACAGTTGGTCACTGTTTATAGCTCCTTTTCTGTCCCTTCTATTGGAGTGGTTAGTCCTCATCACTACTTAATAAATCAATTAGAACAAGGCAGACCTAATAAAACATTTTCTCCACTTCCCAAGTTTCTCAGAGAGCTCCCTACAGGGGTAGAAATTGTACACATGCCTTACCTCCAAAAGGAGGCCCCAGAACTGCTAAAACACTAAGAAATACTCATGGGAGCATAGACCTTAAAAGAAATTAGACTGCAGGTCAGAAAATAACTTTAATGCCAAGGAAAAAGGATCAGTTCATTTTGTCATTCTCCTTGCTCTGGCTCCATAGACTCCTTCCTGTGACTTTGAAATGGCAGGGAGGAGCAGGCTGTGTTTCTAGGCTGACTGTTCACATGGGAAAGCGTCTCTCATACTGGCAGCTCCCTCTCAGATCTGGAGGGATGCTAGTGTCCTTTCAGTCTGGGAGTAAATGGGAAACAATAATTTATATCTGGTTCATTGCCTCTACTGATTCCATCACCTTCTTCCTTACAGTCACAGGGCAGTTGCATCATCATCAGATCCATTGGGACCCAAGGTTGCTTTTAAAGAACCTGCAAAATAAATACATAATGAGGATGGGTGACGTTATTAGCTATGTTGGGTAGGGAAAGAAGAGTCTGGGCCTTCGAGAGTATCTCCTTTCTGATTAAGGAGATAGAGCCTGAAAGGAGGAGGAAGGAGAAGGAAGGAACCAGGGGAAAAATGCACCTTCTCTGCTGAGGGGCATCCTTTGCTGTTATTCATGTTGATGTTCTTCATCGAGATAAGAGTGATGCTCTCTTTCTCTCCATTGGCTGTGGAACCGCTGGGGAAGGAAGGGAACATGGGTTTTAGAGAGAAGAAGCCACAGGGCATTGAGGGTCAAGGAATTGTTGGGGGGAGTATTGAAACTTAGACCTTTGTTTTGAGAAGCCTTTATTTTGGTGGTAGACTGTCATCAAATGAGTATGTGCTTTGAAGCCCAAAAGACTTGTGTTTAAATCTTAGTTTTAAATCTTACTACTTGTGTGACCTGGACCAAGTTAAAACCTCCCCTGCATACTAAGTTGCTTCAGTCGTATCTGATTCTTTGTGACCCTGTGGAGTGTAGCCCACTAGGCTCCTCTGTCCATGGGATTCTCCAGGCAAAAATGCTGGAGTGGGTTGCCATTTCCTCCTCTAGGGGATTTTCCCGACTCAGGGATCAAACACATGTCTCATGTCTCCTGCATTGGTAGGCAGGTTCTTCACCTCTAGCACCACAACTTCTCTTAAGTCTTATTTTTTTAATGTAGATATTTCTGCATTAAAATGTAGAATGCAGAATGTGTAAAATGCAGAAATATCTGCCTTGAAGAACTCTAAGGACTTGACAGAATATTCAGTTCAGTTCAGTCGCTCAGTTGTGTCCAACTCTTTGCAACCTCATGAATTGCAGCACGCCAGGCCTCCCTGTCCATCACCAACTCCCGGTATTACAAAATACCTAAGATAGTGCTTGACACATACAAGGTGTTTAGAAAGTGGTTCCTTAAATACGTACCCTCTGTTTAAGGAGTATATTAGAATCTGAATTCCTTCGCTTTTCATGAAGAGGCTAATAAAGGCTTAGCCTTGGGGATAAAGGATTCCTTGGGGGTAAAGTCCATCTCCTCTCGCCTGACAGTTTCCTTTCAGTTCCACCCCTATCCTGTCCACCCCCAGCCCTGGCCTCAGTGAGGCTGTCAGGACTCGTGTGTGTGTGTGTTGGGGGGGGGGGTGTGGGGTGTGGGTGTGTGTATGTGTGTATAAAAAGCAGGAAGCATTGGTTCCCTCTTGGAGTGGAGGAGTAAGAGGTCAGTAAATGATTCTTTCCTTGCACTTCTAATAGTCTTACCTTTCAGAGAGCCCTGAACTCCCAGGTTTCTGGGGATCTGTAAAAACCCAAAGGCACAGGTTAGAGGCCACAGGCTGTAACTCAGAAGGCCAATTGGCCCTTCAAAGCCCACCTAAGTGGACCACCCCCGCCCCATTTCTCATTTCTCCTGCGTGCTGTTCCTTCCCTCAATTCTGGGCTGGGTGCCAGGCCTAGAGTCTGGCTGTGGGTCCCTCATCAAAGAGAGGCAAAGCGGGCCCTGAGAGTCAGGGCATGTACCTTCAGACTCCTTGTTCTTCCGACACTTAAACCTTAGACTGACCACACTGACCAGGACAATCACCACAACCACTAGGATGGCAATGAAGCTGATAACACCTGAACAGGGAGAAGAGTGGGGTGAGGGAAAGGCAGAGGCAGGGACAAAAGAGGGCAACAGGAGTCCAGATTCCCTTCCCAGCTGAGTGCTGTTTATACAGGTTCTGGGAGCAAAGTGAATTCCCCTTCACTCCCAAATGAATGCGCTCTCAGCCTGTATCCCTGGTCAAAGTGACTTCCACAGCCCACCCCATCCTCTCTTAAGAACATGGAGTCCAGCAGAGTCCAAAAGAGCTGAGTGGAGGGCCAATGGAGGCTCCTTCCCCACCAGCATCTTCTTCATCAGTCAACCCTCCTGAAACAAATGGGCAAGATTTGAACTTTTGTTCCCAGACCCAGAGTTCAAGTCAGTTCAGGCATGAGCCTCCCATCCGCCACTCCCCACCTTCTCCCTCTCACCAAATGCAGCCACAGTGAGCACCGTCTCTGACGTGGGGCTGGGTGGGACAGTGGAGTCTGCTGTCGTCCTAAAACTCATGTTGGGTGATGTGGAAGTAACATTGTGAGAGGTGTCTAGAAAGGAGCAGGGAGGGATGGAGGTATCAGTGGAGGGACTGACTCAGCCTACATGAGAAAGCCAGTCCCTTCCCACTTCCCCCAGGTAGAGGACTGAGGAGAGAACTCCCACAAGAGACACCCTCCCACCCTCCAGAACTGGGAGACATGGGATCACGGGAAGAGCACTGTGGTTGCTCATGTTCCTAGTTCCAGAGGACTTCAGAAAGTTCAGGATGCTTCCCCTCATTATGCTTTTCCCACCACACCCGTGGGGCCCAGAGGAGGGCTGCAGAGATAGGGAGTCAGACTGGGCTCCTAAAACAAAACACAGGGAGCCATCTGTGTTTTGCCAAATGTTGAACTGGGAGGAAGGAAGGGCACTGGAAGTTTGTCCCCAGGCACTGACCTAAGAAGTCAGGCTGCCAGTTAATGGACACACGTTTCTGATGCTCTCATAATGCAGTACTGTTGCCCATCTCTGCCCAGCTTCAACACATTTACTGTAGGCCTGATTGCAATTCCACAATTCCACTTCCTTATCCTTACCCCCCGCCCCACCAAATAAGGTGGGAAGTATTAAAAAACTCGAAGAGCAGAGGGCTGGGACAAGAGAAAGGGTCAGGGCTCTCTGCTCTGTGAGCACAGACAGGACATACCTCCACTCATGCTGTCACTGCTCCTGCCACTGCTCGGAACATCAGCGCCTGCACCATAAAACAGGGCCCAGATGGAAGGCACCCACCCACTCCTGGTTTTCTCCCATATTGCCAGGTGAAGGCCAACCTGCCCTGAGAAGCGTGTAGCCCTTTCCCAACCCTTTATGCCTTCCTTTCCATCATTTTGCATTTTCTTACCCCCGCTCCCCGCCACTTATCCCATCTATGTCTTTATTAATTCTGAGTCCAGGCTCCTTTTACCTTCACTGTGACCCATTCCTAGCTCCATTCTCCCCACCCTCAGCCCCAGGAAGCTCTAGTTGTCTCCCAAAGCAGGGTACCACTGGTGTGGACCCTGGTGTGAACCCTCATTGTGGGGCAGGACCCTGGGCCTCCTGAACAAGGAAGAAGGAATTCAGTCAGACATGACCCGGTGTTTTTCCACCCCCGGCCCTGGGTACTCACTGAGTCCTGACGTGTGTTTCTGTGACTGGGACCAAGTCGGTCCCGGAGAGGACGGCAAGTGATCAGCCACGGTGCTTGAACTCAGAGTCACGGCTTCCGTGGAGAACTGTGAGGGCGTCTCTGATGCTGCTGCAGATTAGGAAGCGCATGTGGCCTGCTTAGGGCCTCAGCCAGCATGTGACCAGCGAGGCCCTTTAGTCCCAAACCTGCCTTCAGTTCCTCTGGGCCTTTACCTTTGCAGTGCCCTCTGTCTGCAGTATGCCCTACCGCCCTCCAACCCACAGCCTCCATCTGACTGACTTCTTTTTGGGCCTCAGCTTCAGAGACCACTCAGTCTGGGATGTCTGGCCCTACATCTGAAGGGGTTGATGTTGCCTGGGTTCCCATAGCACCTTTGGCTTATGCCCATCGTGACCCTTCCCCGCCTCCTAACTGTCAATGTGGGGTCCTATTTACTTGTCTGGTCCCCTACTACTCTGTATTGTCCTTTAGAGCAGACTCCATGTCTGCCTCCTTGTTGGACCCTGTCTGGATGACATCTATAACCTGAGCAGCGGGGTACCTGTGGTCCAGGTGCCGGACAGAGGGCTTAAGCTGTTGGCCTCTGTGGAAGGACCTGCAAATATAGGCGGAGGGCAGTTGGAGGCTGGGCAGGTTTGGTGATGCCACCACGCTCCCTAGCCCACCCAAGAACCCTTGGACTCCAAGCAGGTCTAAGGGCTGGGGAGAGGGCAAGGGGCAGGCTTGGCCACTCGGCAGCCACACTCACTTGTTTCAGGGGAAGCTGGCTGTGTGGTTGAACTTTGACTGCTGAAGGCTCCTGAAACAGATCATCTGAGACTGAGGGTCCACTGCCTCTGACTGCTCTGTCTCCCTCTCTTCTTCGCTAAGCTGGTGTTTTCTAGACTTTTCTCCCTACCCCATCCACCACCCAATCATCCATCTCTCTCCACTCTCAAGGCATGTGAGAGATTACTGCAAAACGGGCCTGGAGCTCTTCTTTCCTAAGCACCCAGCCCTGAATGACACAGCTGGAAGCTGCGGCCGGCAAGAGAAAGGCGAACATACAGACTAGCTTGGCGAGCTTTCTGCCCAGTGCGCACCCTGGAGAGGAACCCAGGCCTTTTGGCTTCCAGCCCCCTGTGCTAGAAGGCAGACAGCCTGGCAGAGGGCTAGAGGATGTGACTCCAGCTCGTGGTGCCGGCTTCCTCTGTGACTCAGTCGCACTGTCACCACCACTTCATGGTTCAGTGTCCCAAAGTCCTTTCCGGTCTCTTCAACCCCACATGGGTTACATACAAACCTGACATGAATCCAGGGGAAGGTTGTTTCAAATTAGCAATATGTCCGAGGACAGAGGGCCAGTGATAGGACACGTCTAGACAAAGACCCAGAACTCAGGCCTCTCATTTAGGTCTCCCTACAGTGCTGCAGAGCCATTCCTTTTCTGTGAATGCTGTCATCCTGGCCTTGCCCCAAGGGAAGGGGATGAAAAGATGTGGTGAATAAGATGGAGTTAGGGGCTGGGCTTGGTGTCTGGGCTGTCTCTCTGTCCCTCCTGCTGGAGGGGGGGCCTACAAAGGAAGCAAGTTCTGAGGTACACACGGGAAGCAAGGAAATTCTAGAATGAGCAACCAGTGTACTCTAACAGGTATAGGCTACTTTGGAAATGGTCACTGTTGGCCAAACCCAGGGAGGAGCAATTATCAGGAGGCCCCGGTCACAAGCCCTCGTTCCCTTTTCTGTATGTACACGTGTGTGCTTGTGGGCCTCCACGTAGAGGCCGTGTGTGCTGGTGTGCCCATACATGTGTCCCCTGTGTGTGTGGAACCTCTTTGCTCATTTTCCACAATGAAATCATTCCTGAAACCTGTGAACAATGTGAAAGGAAAACATCGTGGGGAAGTGGAGCCGCCCAGCTGGGTTCCCGTCCTCCACTGGCTGGGCAGGGACTGCAGCCACTGGCCTGGCCTCCTGCTCCCTCGGCCCCTCGTCAATAGGGAAGCACCAGGCCTGGAAGCCCTGGGGCCCGGGTGAACAGAGGCGGCTAAGGGCCAGGGGCCCGCCCAGCCTGGGACAGCCTGCTGGTCTGTTTATTTTCTTTAACCACTGCCTTTTTCCGTGAGGCTATCACTCAGATGGAGAGGAATTAATTGCTTCCAAGCCCAAGCTTGCCCAAAGACTGGGCCACGTTTTTCCAGGTCACCATCTCTCATAGCCCCATTCCCTCCTTGGGTGGGGGTGTCAAGCGGGGAGCTAAAGCTTCTAGGTGCCCCAGCCTAGAGAGAACTCTTCCCAGCTGACCCTGGGCGAACCCTTTCAATCTGAGGCATGTCTATCAGTAATTGATAGACATATATCAGATAGATCAATCTATCAGTTATTGATCAAGCATATCTAAGGTACCATCTTAGTTCTAGAAAGTTATAACTTTGGTTTTTAGTGGGAAGGCACAGTTCACTGCCTTCTTGCACTTTTCTAGAAGCAAAACTAGTTAGAAGGAGTTTCAAAGTCACAAGCTCCAACTAGCAGTGACCTGCTCTCTCTTTGTCTACCGTCTCCCCTCCTCCAACCAGAACACTGTGTCAACAGTGGATTCCTCACTGAGGAGAGGAGGGACTTGGGGAGCTTGTGTTCCTACAGGCGGAGGTGCCTCAGGCCACTGGGCATGCAGAACTGGAAGAACACTGACCACAGGGATTTCTTATTTTCTTGTGTCCTCTCCCTTATTCCTACCTGCTTCATTCCCTTCTAGCCTCTCTCCTCTCTGTCTTGACCACCACCACACTATGTTCCTCAGCAGCAGACTTAAGTAGTTAAAATCATGGATTTTGTAGACTGATGGTCTTGGGTTCAAGCCCTGATTCTGTCACTTACTGTCTGACCTGGGCCTCAGTTTTCTTTAAAATGCAAGTGATTTTAGTAGCCCACAAGTGGTTGTGAGGATAAGAAAATGCACACAAAGCACTTAACATAGTTCCTGACAGCTCATGCTCAAGAAATTCTGGACATTTTAATTTTTGCCCCTTCTCTTTAATCCTCTAAGTTTCAAGTCTGCCCTGAATCTGTGTCTCCACAGTCAAGTCTCTCTGTGAGCCTGAATATCCTCGAAAGATTCTCCAATCCAACAAAGAAGACAAGAGTGAGCGCTCTGAGATCCTGGGAGGAGCGGTTAGGATACTCAAAGGTGCTCATGGTTCAGGCAGAAAAACTAAGGACATTCCCAGCCCTGGTGCTTGCTTGGGGCAGGAAGGCAGGTGGGGAAGCTGGGAGAAGCCTAGCTTTGTGAAAATGTCCCCTCATGAGTCTCACTTTTTCATTTCCTCCTCTGCCATTTCTGCAGTTTCTACAACCACCTAGTCCCCGAGCCTCAGGTCAAGTGAGTGACTCTGTCCTCCTGGGAGGGGGTCGGCAGGCATAGGATTGGGATGATCAGAGTTTTACACTCAGTCTTTGGGCTTTCAGAGACATGTCTGACCTCTCCAGGAGACAGACTGTTGGAGTACTCAGGCCCTCTCACCCACCACCAAAAAAAAACCATCCTCCCTCCCCTCCCCATCCAAATACTCTAGAACTTCCTTCTGCTGCTTTGAGCACATGCTCCTAAATCCTCGGCGGAGGGCTTGTGGAGGGTGGAGTGGGGGTGGGGAGGGGATGACCAAAGGGAAGTTTCTGCCCTGTGAGTCAGAATCTCCTGGATTTCTCATGATTCCCAGCAATTGCTCCCTAATTAGAAGACCCCTTATGAGCTACCTCGTAAGTCATAAGCTACCAGAGCCCTGAGATGTGTTGTTCCCAAGTCATTTCTTTTGGGGATGATTTCATCTGGCCCCCTAGATGAAATGTGTACAGTTTCTTAGGCAAATAGTTCTTTCTATCTAACCTGAGTCTTCATTGCTGTGATTTGACTGTAAAGTCAATAATTGGAGATCCTAGGTTGTTATTCCTCATATGAAAGAAGAAAAAAGATCACCTGTGAAGCCCAAGGTACAGACCATTTTGTGCTAGGACAGCCTGGGGGGAGCTTTCCAGCTTGAACCTCACACCAAGACAGTCACTTCCCACATTTCAGGGGGCCAGCCTCTCTGGGGGGCCCAGTTCTCCCTGGAAAGTTTCCCACCAAAGCATTTAAGAATATCTCTATTTTACTGCTGCCTGGGAATGACCAGCTCCCCATCCAAGTAATCCGCTTCATGACAAGGCTCTGGAATTTCCCTCCAGGAGAGTGAAGCCCTGGATGGAGAGCCTGCGTGCTGTGCGTGTCCCAAAGGAGGGACAGGCGCCCAGAACTGCTGGCCACTGGAGAAGAACTGCTGAAGGATGGTGGTGGGTGCCTCTTACCTTGGAGCAGGAGGAAGCCCAGGATGGCCCAGCGCAGCTGCGTTTCTCTGACACTCCCCATGTCAGCTTGGTCTGCAACCGGCAGGCAGCCTCTGAGTGGAAGCTCTGTCCATAGTGGAGAAGAGAGAGGGACTGCTGGGGCGGGGTGGGGGGTGGGGGCTGGCTCTCCAGGAGCTTCCTGTCAAAGAATAGAAGGAAACAGATTGGGACTGGCTCCAGGGGCCCTGCTCAGTCAGGCAGCCCAGCTGAGGATGTAAGGCCCAAACAGCGCAGCGCCTGCGCCCAGGCTCCTTGTGGCCTTGGCTAGGGCTACGTGGTCTCCGCCAGGACCTGGGCACAAAAGCCTGTGATGGCGACCTGGCCCCGCACCCCCTCTCTTCCCCTCTGCAGGGGTCCATCTATCCCTCCACACACCACCCAGAGGTTTTCTTGGAGTATCACTCTGTCTCACTGAGCCCTAAAGCTCAGCCGCCCACCCTCTGTAGACTCTGAATCCTCTACGCACCTCTCCCTCCTCAGGCCTCCAGATCCAGCTGGGACTCCTTGCATCTTTCAGGGAGGTATTACAACATTCTTGTTACTCTGCATAGAAAAACTAAAGGACCACGTTCTAAGCATCCCTCCCTCAGCCCTCCCCTCGTGTTGGGGTCCAGTGTTCCCTGTGCTCCAGCAGCACCCTGTCCTTAGCGTCCAGCCAGCCAGTTGTACTCACTCTGCAGGTCAAGTCAGAAACCCAGTGACCAGAGCTTAAGTGAGCTTGGAGGTTGAGTGGAGTCCCTAAAAATCAGCATGTGTAGCAGCTGGGCTGAGAGACAAGAAATCAGGAGGCTTACCTTCTGGGATCAGATCACAGGGTGAGAGGAGTTCCTAGGGGGTCTCCTGGTCTCCAAACTAGAATAAAGGGTGGTGGCTGCACAGTGAGGAACAGATTGAGGGATGGCTGGTCCTATGGAGTTAGTTGGGAACCAAAAGTTATCCTTTATAAACTGTTTTCAGGGGCACTTCCCTGGTGGTCCAGTGGCTACGACCCTATGTTCCCAGTGCAGGGGGCCTGGGTTCAATCCCTGGTCGGGGAACTAGATCCCACATGGTGCAACTAAGACCTGGCCCAGCCAAATAAATACATTAAAAAAAAAACTGTTTCCAGAGAGAGGCAAAATTAGTGGGCACTTCTTGTAACTCAGAAGCATTAAAGCACACACATTCACAAATGAAGTTATAGACAAATGCAAACAGACATAACAGAATTCATACTTGTAAAAACCAAAGAAGAAAAAGCACAAAGAGAGAAGAATGCCTTGCATGGGAATGATAAATATCAAATTCAACAAGATGATTATCCCTAGGGTGAGAAGGAGGGAAGGGGTAAGGAGTGAAGCTTCCATTTGTAATGTTTTCGTTCTTAAAATTCTTTGAAATAAATGTGACAGACTATTGAGATGAACAGAACTGGTGACTGGACCAGAGAGACTTAGTATATTATAGTCTGTACTTTTCAGTGTGCTTGAGAAATTGCTTTAAAAAAAAAATCAAAGGATAATGACTTCAGGGAATCAGTTGGGATGTACAGCCGGCAGGCTTGGGGGCGGGGGCGGGGTTAGAGCAAGTGCTTGGGATCCGGTGAAGGAGAGATGAGCAGGCAGACTCAAGCTCCTGAAGGTGGCAGGGGACGTGAAAGGAGGGGCCTAGGAGTAAGATCAAAGCACTGTCAGAGTTGAGGGCCGGGCCCAGGGTAGTCCAGATGTTCAAGGAAGTGAAAGCGCGGGAGAGAGCGGTGAGGGTGTGTGCGCAGAGGGTGTGTGCCCTGTAAGCCCCATAGACGTGGCAGCTCCGGGTAGGGACCCAGCTGAGGCAACCAGCTCTCCTTTGCCCGGCTGGCCGCCAGTCCCAAGAGAGCCTTGCACAGCCGGACAATGCATCAGGTAGATTCTCAGCTCACCCCCTTCTGCCAGGCTGGTGAGACTCCCGCAATCAAGGGCTCCAAGTCTTGCACCAGCCTCTGCTTCCCTTTTCCCCCTGTACATCCGGAACTGCTTCCCCACCCCCTACCCTGGGAGCTCTGTGGCCAGGGCCCTAGAGAGCGCAAGACTTTCAAGCAGGGGAGGTGAGGTAGGTATTAAGCTTTAAAGATGCCAAAGGACAGGTGCTGGGGATGGGTGGGGTGGACAATGTGACTCAGGAACTAAAGGGAGTGGGTTTTTACTGGCCAACCCCCCCTGGAACCCAGTTGCCTACCCATGGGGATGGCCAGGCTGAGGCTTAGAGTTAGGGGAGGGTCTCCATCCCAAGGGCTGCTCCTTATGGTCCAGCTGGGGAAGGGAAGACCAGGGGGAGAGCTTCTTGAGCCTGTGATAACCTTGCCAGCTCTGGGGCCTATGGTTTGGAGATTTGCTACCTTGATAGTAAACCCCATCACCACCCAATACTTAGCAGGGTAGAGACAGACAGAGGTAGGGATCATGACCCCCAGCTTTAGGCAGAAGAATGCTGGGACCCTGAAAGAGATAGAGGCTGGCAGGGGGTCTCCTTAGTCCATCTTGGACGGAACCAGGAATCCCCTGTGAGTGTTCCATAACCTACAGCGCCCACCACAACCTGATCCGGAAGTGGATATTATGGGGTGAGGTATAGATCTTACCTCCCCCAAGCCTCTGGGGTTCATGCCTCCTCTTCCTCTCTCCCTCCCCTGGAGTCCAGCCTTCTTCCTACCATGTGGGTGGGGAGTAGTGGGAACCTAAGAAGCTGGACACAATGACTCCCTTTTCCCGGGACTGAAAGGAATAGTTGCTCACTGACCCCTGGCCAAGACAAGGGAGAGCAGTCCAAAATGTGCTAGGACTCCTGACCCAAGACATTAGATGTATTTAGGAATTTTGCTAGAGACCTGGGAAGAGAGATCAGTGGGAGAGGACTTGGTGGGGGAAGGAAGGATAAACTTTATATGCTAGGCTGTAATAAAGCCCCTCTCTTTGTCCCTTTCTGAATGACTTTGTCTCCTGATCTCTGTTTTGTCCCCTCTGTTCTCTGTATTTATCTTCATTTCTATCTCTTTATCTCTCTCTCTCCTTGTATCTTCCTCGTTTTCTCTGTATCCCCTTGTCTCTTTCTTTCATTCTATCTATTGCTATGTATTTATCTCTATGTTTTTCTGTCTCTGCCATCTCTTTCTATTTCACCATGTCTTTACTGTCTCTCTGTCTCTGTCTGTTTGTCCCTCTCTCAGTTCCCTTTGGGTGTCTATCTCTCTCTAGCTTGGTCTTTCTCTGTGTGTACATGCCCATGTCACCCTCTCCCTCTACCGCTTCCCTCGCAGGCTGGCCACCATCCATGGCTTTCTCCAACTGTCAATGGCTCAGCAGGGCAGGAGCCCCAGAAGCAGCTTCCGGAGGTGCTGGGTGGGGCCTGGGACCCTCGTCCAGTGGTCGGGCTGCCCCTGCTTACCATCATCGTCGCTGTCTTTGTCTTGCTGGCAGTCTGTATCGTGGTGGCGGTCCACTTTGGGCCAAGGCTGCACAAAGGCCATGCCACTCTCACCACAGAGCCACCATCCCCAAAGCCAGAGGGCGGCATCTACCTCATCCGCTGGCGCATGCTGGGCCATCAGGACAGTCACGAAGACCCCCAGCAGAAACCTCCAGGCCCTGACTCCCACCCCGTGCCAGATGGGCCCAGGTTCAGCATCAATGAAGTCACGTTTCTGTAGGAGGGAGACTTTGGAAAGTTGGCCTCAGCTGTGTCAGAACAAGAAACTGGACAGAATAGTGCATGCTAAGTTGCTTTAGTCATGTCGACTCTGCGACCCTATGGACTATCACCCACTAGGCTCCTTTTTCCACGGGATCCTCCAGGCAAGAATACTGGAGTGGGTTGCCATGCCCTCCACCAGGGGATCTTCCCAACCTGGGGAATGAACTCGAGACTGCCTATGTCTCCTGAGTTACAGGTGGGTTCTTTACACACTGAGCCACCTGGGAAGCCCGGACAGAGAAGTAGGGCAAAAGCAAACCGGGGCTTGGGCCTCAGAGCTTCAGAAGGGCACAGCTGGACTCACTGGAGCTGCCCTCTCAGCAGAGTATTTGTAGAAGAAGCCCTGTGAGGACCAAAATAATAGAAGAAACTTGAGAGCCCTGCCCAGAAACACGCTGCTGTGAGCGTTCCCAGTGCCCAAAGCCACCCTAACAAACCTACCCCCTTCTCTTCAGGAAGCATCAGACCCCTGAACCTCCTCCTCTGAATTCCTACTCCCTCCTCCACTCCTTATCTCCCCTTTTGGTGTCAAAGTGAGTTCAGCTGGGGAGATTCCACCATCCACCCCACCCTTGTGTAAGGATGTCAGAGGTTCCTGGTGGAGGCCCTGTCCCCATAGCCCCCAGGTCCTGTGAGGGCAACCAGAGAGAGCCAAGTCAAAGAACCTAGGGGTCTGCCTTCTCTGGGACTCAGGAAAGGAAGGCAGATCCACTGCCCTTCACTAACTGAGCTTTGGCTGTCAGGTCCCCAGCCTTGCCAACTTCCAAGGGCCCTAAAAGCCCTAAGCACCACTTGCATGTGTGCACGCTAAGTCGGTTCAGTCATGTTCAACTCTTTGCAACCTGATGGACTCTAGCCCTCCAGGCTCCTCTGTCCATGGGATTTCCCAGGCAAGAATACTGGAGTGGGCTGCCAAGCCCTCCTTCAGGATATCTTCCCGACCTAGGGATCGATATCTGTTACGTCTGTTACGTCTCCTGCGTTGGCAGGAGGGTTCTTTACTACTGATGCCATCTAGGGAGCCCACTTGTAGATTCCCAAGTTGTTTTTGAATTACCTCCACCATCTTGGGGCAAGACTCTATCTCACTTTCCCAGGATTGGGTAGGGGAAATTGGGGGGCTTTCATTACCTCCCACTTTCTGTGTGAGTTGGCCTGTTGGAACCAGTCTAGAAGTTACCACAGGACATTTCCCAGATCCAGAACCTTCCAGCTGGTAGGAAAACAGGAAAGGAAAAGGAGGTCTGTGGAGGTTGTCTGGGGAAATGAAGGAGTGGAGGTTCCTGCAGAAGGAGGGACATGGAGGTTGGGAAGATGCAGGAGGCAGGGAAGGCAGAGCTGAGCCTCTCAATGGCTCTCTGGAAAGGCTTCCCTTCCTTGGACACCCTTGAACTTCACTTGACTTGTGCAGTCAAGAACATGCAGACAGACATTTGTGGAGGGACTTCTGGACTTTACTCTGGGGAACGCCTGAGTGCAACAAGTCAACCTTGGGGAGTGCCCTCGGAAATACCCCAGCACAATCAAGGACTCTGGAAAATAACAGATGAAGAGGAACAGAGACTAATGTGTGCAGAGGACTGGCCTCCACTGGGATTGGTAAGAGGCAGCTATAATGTTAATAGTTGCTCCTTCTTGTGGGCCCATTATGTGCTGGGCTCCAGGCTCATCTGTGGACCTACAGATATTGTAATGTTTACTCCTCATACAGCCTTAGGAGGAGGAGGAGCCACTGTTATCCCCATTTACATTTGGGGATATCAAGACCGCAGCAGGACCCAGGTACTAAGTGGTAGAGTCAGGCCTTGAACCTGGGACTGGCAGACTTCACAGTCTGGGCACCATGTTGGGGGCTGGGTGGGTAGGTAAAGATCTTATTGGGCTGATTTTTAGGTATTGGAGTGACTGATGTGATGTTGGGGGATCCTCAGGGGCAGAATGGCTGGCACAGTGGGGGAGGGGTGGGGACTGTTTCCCCTTCACTCCCTTGGCTCTGTCATCCTTGGGGGCAGTGGGTTGCTTCTGACAAATGTGTGTCTCTGTGGAGTTTTTTTCCATAGTAATGCTGTACTCAGAAATTCATATTGAGCATTTGTGATAAAAACAAAGATGGGAGAGAGGGAATAAGTCTTGGGTGGAATGGATGGAAGTGGCAGAAATAGGCTGTCTGGCCTCCCAGATGGGGGCAACTTTGCCCCCACAGTGGTTGCCGCAGTGGATCAGTTCTAACAATGATGGCACAAAGTGTGGCAGGTGAGTAGCCAGCTGTGTTGTCCAAGATCTCCAGAGTATATCCCATCACCTCACACAAACTCTCCTCCGCCTTATTCAGGGGAGTCTCATCCGGGGACATTTATTCAGTAGCCACTGCTTCTTTGAGTAGTCCCTTTGCCCAGGACACAGCTGTGTTTACTCCTTATGGCATCTCTGTGCTGGCTCAGGTCCCTCCCTCTCCCCCAAGTCACCCACTGAAGACAGGACATTGAACGGCCAGGTGAAGTGGGATGCTTCCCAGCTCCATGCTCTCAACCTGACTGGTGGGCTCTGTCTACATTGAAATGATGGCCACTATCCTACGGCCCTGAGCTAGTACGAGGAGGCATGTAAGGAACTGTGTGCAAGCAGATTCAGACACTGTAATAAAGGGCAACCGCTGTATCAGAGACTGGCCAGAAAAAGATGGCATACTCAAATAAATAACCTGAAGAGTGTTTAAAAAGGGGACTACTTAAGAACTTCCCTGTTAGGCCAGTGCTTAACACTCTGTTCTTCCACTGTATGGGGCTCAGGTTCAATCCTGGGTCAGCGAACTAAAATCCCACATGCCGTGTGATGCGCCAAAACATTTTTTTTTATTTGTAATTTAAAAAAATTTTAATAAAAATTAAAGGGGATTATTTAGAAAGGGCAGGTATAAGGAAACTACAAGTGAGAGGGAGCATTCCAGGTGAGCATCAGTGAGATGGCAGTACCATCGTCAGGCCTGAAGAGGGATGGGGAGGAGCAAGTTAATGAAACCTGGAGATAGACAGGGTTACTGAAAGGATCCTTTAGGTCTAGAGATGAAGAGAGCCCACAGTGACCTTGAAACTCCTGGGAGGGACATGGGAGAATAAATATCCCAGCCTCACCCCCCTCCACTCCCTTCTCTCACTGCGGCTTCCCATTGTCTGAATGTGACCAGAAGTCAGAGGGCGAGGGTGCCTGTTGATGCCATCCTAGGACAGAGGAGAGGTGGAGGGTAGGTCTGAGCATCCAATGGAGGACACCTGGAAGATCCCTTAAATTTACCTTATTTATAATAAGTAAATATGACCTTATAATAAGTTTACATTTTTTATTTTTTTAAGGATTTTTTCATTTATTTATTATTATTTTGGCTGTGCTGGGTCCTTGTTGCTGCATACACGCTTTGTCTGGTTGCAGAGAGCAGGGGCTATTCTTAGTTGCAGTGCATGGGCTTCTCATTGCGGTGGCTTCTCTTGTTGCAGAGCACAGGCTCTAGGCATGGCCTTCAGTAGTTGTGGCACACATGCTCAATAGTTGTGGCTCACGGGCTCTGGAGCACAGGCTCAGTAGTTGTGGAGCACAGGCTCAGTAGTTGTGGAGTACAGGCTTAGTAGTTGTGGAGTACAGGCTTAGCTGCTCTGAAGCATGTGGAATCTTCCCACACCAGGGATCAAACTCACATCCCCGACATTGGCAGATGGATTCTTAACCACTGGGCTACCAGGGAAGCCCCTGACCTGGCATTTAGAGTTTGCAGAAAACCTATACAGCCATACTACCCATAACTACCCTGTGAGGTATATAGGGCAATGATTATAATCCCATTTCATAGATGAGGACACTGAGGCTCAGAGAGGTAAAACAACTTGCCCAAGGTCACAGGATTCATCTTGAAATGTCAAGTCCAAGGACCTTCTCTGAGAGGGCAGAAATCTTTTTATTATAGCATGTTGAGCCACAAAGAATTCAGGTTTATCTATCCAGTTTTACCATTTTGTATGGTGTTCTGTGGTAAGTATTTTTGTAAAATAAAGAAAAAAAAAAAACAATAATAAACCAAGGACAATCAATGCTTATTAAACTCTAAAATATTATTTTCTACTAGGCTAAGTAAGGATTGTTCCTTAATTACAAATTGATTATATTACTGCAGCTTTCCCTTTCTGCAGCCAAAATATCCTTTTTCTTCCCTAAATGCCCTTTTTCCTGTGTCCTGTAAAGTGAGATAAAAATATAAGGATCCATCATCTATAGCACCTTTTGATGGTGGTGTTTCTGGCTGTTAGAAATCTTTCACTAAAAACTAATATGTCTATTTCAGAATAGCTAATTTAAATTTATGGTTAAACTACAAGTTCTACATTCCACAAATGGAAAATTAATGTTGAAACTAGTTTTTAATGCTTTATATACATTTATCCCTTCAAGACTCAGTCCCAACGCATATGCAGTTTTTAACGTGATTCACATCTCTGGTTTCATTTGCTACCTTTCTCCATATCTCCATTAGGTCTTTGCAGTAAGTTTTTTACATGTGACTTCTAAAGTTTTATATTACTAAGCTCTGGAAAATATGAATTTTTATGTTGGTTTGGAAAATTCATGAATTGAAACTTTATTAACTTAAAGTTTAATTCAGAATGATTTGTTGGCTTGCTTCAAATATTAATCACTACAAAAAGAAAAGTCACTGGACTATGGAAGGAAGAAATGATAATTAAACTGGACCTGGAGGCTCATAAAAATGAGGGCATTAGTGGTATCAAACTTTTTACTTAAAAAACAAACAAACAGAAAACCCTCCAAATTCATTAAGCAGCCTTCTTCGGTCAAGTATAAATATCATCTCCCACATCTCAGCTGTATGTACTCTCTTTAGACACTAACATACATATCTATATATTTGAAATATCTAAAGTACTGAACAGAGAAGGCAATGGCACCCCACTCCAGTACTTTTGCCTGGAAAATCCCATGGACAGAGGAGCCTGGTAGGCTGCAGTCCATGGGGTCACTAGAGTCAGACACGACTGAGTGACTTGACTTTCACTTTTCACTTTCATGCATTGGAGAAGGAAATGGCAACCCACTCCAGTATTCTTGTCTGGAGAATCCCAGGGACAAGGGAGCCTGGTGGGCTGCCGTCTATGGGGTCGCGCAGAGTTAGACACGACTGAAGCGACTTAGCAGCAGCAGCAGCAGGCCTCCAGCTGCTGAAGAAAGAAATCCTTTCAGAGTCTCAGGGTTGGCCAGGGGCTCAGGAAAGGTGACTGGGGCCTCAGAAGACATCCGAGCGGAGCGGGAGAGGCTTTTCCAGGCCACTGATGAGGAGCTCAGGCTCTTGGGACAGTACAGAGGAACCGGGCATCACTGAGGTCTCTGTGCTACCCATGGTAACCTCCCTTTCCTCCTGCCGAAGGTGCTGGAGAATTTCCTGTGACAAGGAGAAGCTGCTTCCCTCTGCAGGTTCTGGAATGAGGAGGGGAATGTGTAGGGGGGTGAAGGCCTCACACACACCCACTCCAGCACACCCAGAGGACTTGCTGGGGGTCTCCTCCAACCCTCCTTCTGCCACCTCCTCCCCACCCCTAGCCATTGGGACTGGAGTTTCATGAAATCCTAGAGCCAGCAGTGGTTTTAGAGACAAGAGAATTCTACCCTCCTACTTTTAGAGATGATACATTAGAGATGAAAGGGACAGAGACCTGCCTAAGGTCACAGAGCAAGGGAGTGACACTGCTGAGGCTGCAGTCCTGGTGTCTTGGTGGGTGGCTGGGGGCTATCTGCTTCCTCTGGCACTCTAGATGAAGGAAGAGACCCCTGGAGCCACCTCTTCATGCTCCACCCAGGACCCATAGCCAAAGACCTCAGAAAGCCATTGGGTGTCCCATGGTGGGGAGAGAGGACCTTCTTCAAGGGAGACAGGGGCAGGGCTTGAATGCCCTGACCACTCAGGAAGGCTGAGGACTGTCCTATCTCCTGCTGACCCCCTGGGAGGCCCTTGAGGCCCCCAACCCTTCCTGTCCTTCAGCTTGTCACCCCCTTACCCTGGTAGACAATGAGGCGGCAGTTGTTCTGAGACTCAGGGGCATTTGCCAGGATGTCTTCAAGTGTCCGGCAGAAGAGTTTGGCTTGTTCCAGCCGATCTTCCCGGCTAAAGCCAGCTCGGCCATCCTGTGACATGGCAAACAGGGTCTGCAAGGGGGTGGCGTATTCCAGGACACAGACGCCTGCCTGGAGGAGGTAAAAGGAAGATAAGACTCAGCCAGAGGTCAGGCGGACAGACTCTGGACTCCACTGCTCAATCTGTAGGGGTGGAGTCTGGGAGGTGGCCACCGGATGGGGTCGATGACCTTTGCCTGTGAACCCCACTCCTAAAATCACAGCCAGGGACTGCATTAAATTTACCCTTCCCAGATCCTTCGTCTAGGCTGTCAACTACTTCAGCTGGATGTCAAGTCCGGGGACTGGACTCTGGGTTCAACTCTGCTTGGGTTCCCCACAGCCTACATGAAATCCTTCAGACATTCTCTCGATCTTCATCTGGGCAGCTTTATGTTCCAGAGCATGGTATACTCAGGGTGAAGTCGTCCACTTCCGCCCTGGTTCTCTGAGTCTCAGTGTCCTCTTCTACAAAGCAGGGGTCATAACAGTCCCTACACCACAGAGTGGTGGTGAGGATTCCATGAGGTGGTCAGATGAAGCACCTGGAAGAGCATCTGGCTTGTAATAAGTGCTCAATAAATGTTACTAGGAATTCCATGGTGGTCCAGTGGTAAGGACTCCATGCTAGGGTTCAATCCTTGTTCAGAAAACTAATATCTCGCAAGCCTCACGATACGGTCATAAATAAATAAATAAATAAATGTTACTTAATCATCATCACTCAGAACCTAATTTTGCCCAGCCCTGGGACCGATCAGAGAAACTGAGGCACAGAGAAGGGCAGTGAATTTTCATCACGGCTTGGCCAGGGCTCGGAGTTCTGAGTCTCTAGGCCTGACCCCTTCCCAGTGCCACCTGCTTCCCTGCACACGCACCCGCTGCCCATTTTCCAGAAGCTCATAGATGCTGTTGGTGTAAACCCGGCCCTTGATGCCAGCACGGTCGGCACTCTGCTGGGGCAGCTCATGTAGGAAGCGAATGTTGGGGTCAGCCACGTTCAGGTCGTCAGGCACCCCACAGTCCAATGGGAAGAGGATGTGCAGCCGGTGGCTCCCTGCACCCTGTAGCGTGTTGTTGTGGAACTGATTGTAAATTTGGATCCGGGCCGGGAGCCCTAGGGTGGAGAGGTCCAAGAAGTCATTTCCACCAACTCTGTCTCCCAACAAACTCAGGACAGAGATGCAGGCCCTTGCTGCCCTCACTGTGTGGGTGCAAGAGCCCTGGGGGGCCAGCCCACAGGCATTGCCTGGGGGGCCAGGAGAGGCAGAGCATTAGGCAATAATGTTTCACCTACTCCCACCACCCCTTTCTCCCCCTCACTTGACCTTTGTCCAGATTTCTGTTAGCCCCATTCTTTCCCACTACAGCTTTCAGAGCTCTGAAAGGCAGGCAGATCCCTGGGAGTTGCCATGCCCAGCAACCCCAGGTGCACTGAACTAGACCTCTAGCTGAAGCCCTGCTGTCTAGCAAAGGCAGCCATGAGATGGGGGAGAACCACAGCCCTGGCCAGCAAGTTAGAAGAATGAGATGCGATTTGTAAGTTTCCAGTGGGGTAGTCAAGGGTCCAGGGTCTGGACAGGCCTGTGTTCGAATTCTGCTTCCTCCTATAGCTAAGGTGTGTGACTTTGGACAAGTCACTTTATCTCTCAGAACATCTCTGATGTTCTTAACTCTAAAACAAGGGTGATGATTATCCTGTCCTCACAGAAGTGAAAGTGAAAGTCGCTCAGTCGTGTCCTATTCTTTGCCACCCCATGGACTATAGAGTCCATGGAATTCTGTAGGCCAGAATACTGGAGTGGGTAGCCTTTCCCTTCTCCAGGGGATGTGAATTAAAAGAGAAACTGTAAATGAAGGGCATACAGCTTGCAGAAAATATTTATTGAAAGAATTCATGGGTGACTTGGGACAAGTCCCTTAATGGATCTAAGCCCCGAATTTCTTCCTGCAAACCAGGCATAATAGTAATAGCCTTCAAGCCTATAAGATCGCTTTTGGAATCATATGGTTTGTTAGACTGAAAATGCTTTGAAGGAAGCTCAAATCTGTGTTCCGTGATGACCTCGACGGGTAGAATGGGGGTGGCGTGGGAGGGAGGCCCAAGAGGGAGGGGATATATGTATACACATAGCTGATTTAATTCATTGTACAGCAGACACTAACAACATTGTAAAGCAACTATACTCCCAACAGCAATAAATAAATAAAGTTTTGGAAAAATAAATAGCAACTGAGAACTCTTGGGGAAAGAAAAAGAAAATGCTTTGAAAAATATAGTGACTTCTGGAAACAAGGTTGCGTATCTTACTGTCTGTCTTGTAGATCTAGAAATGGGGGCATAGAGGACGGCCCACCTGGCAGGATCAGCCTCAGGTATCCAATATAATATGACCAGGCCAGCCCATGAGCCACGTTGAAGTTCCTTTTTTCACAGATTGCAGAGACCTCTGCTGGGGCCAGGCCCTGTGAACAGCAGGGTGGGGCCTGAGGACCTCCATGAAGGATAACGAGAGCGCTCCTCCCCCAAGATTTCCCAACCTCCTGCCAATTGGCTCCCTTCTCTGCCATTGCTGAACCCAGACAATTCTAGGCTCTAGTCCAAGGGTCAGCTTCTAAACTGATCCCATTCCCAGTACTGAGCTCAGAGCAGGTCACAATAGCCGCACCTCCACCCAACCAGATCCTCCACCTCCCTGTATGTGATACCTGGAGTCCCAGGAGGATGTTAAGTGCCTGTGAGAGGCCCAGGAGAGCAAGCATCCAAGTGAAGGGCAGGTCAGCCATGTTTGGGAGGGAGCAGTAGAAATAGCAGGACAGCAGCAGCAGGGCCCCGCAGCGCATGGAGGAGCACAGGCAGGCCCGCACAGCCCTCCAGTAGCTGCCGTGGTACCTGCAGGTGACATGCAAGTTCCAGACTCCAGCCCAGCTCAACCAGAGAGGGGCAGGAGGTACTTCAGGGAGTCACCTGGAGTGGACGTGGCACAGCTCCTCGGCCAGACTGCAGATTCCCTTGATTAGCAGTCCCATCTGCTGGGAGGCCAGGTGGAGCACCAACCACTTGAGAGTGTAGTCTGGTGGCTCCCCCAGGCCCCAAAGGGCCACCAGACAGGCACTTAGCAGGACCAAGGCTGCCTTTTGGGCCCTAAGACCCCTGGGCTGTGGGATGGATGGATGCAGGCTGGAGTGAGGCATCTGTGGGTACCAAGAAATCCATGGTTGTTCTCCCCTCACTCTCCTACAGTTCCAGGACTGAGGCCCTGAGTGCGCATATCCCCCAGCTCTCCAGTTCCCTGGTGCCCAGCCATACCCAGAAAATGCTCCTGGAGACACCTCTAGGGGACAGGTTGGGCATACAGCATCCCAGAGCTCCAACCCAAAAAGATTTGTTGCAAACAGAGTAGGTGGAGAAAGAAATGCATGCACACATGAGTTGGAGCAAACTCGGGGAAACAGTGAAGGACAAGGAAGCCTGGCGTGCCATAGTCCATGGGGATGCAAAAAATCGGACATGACTTAGCAACTGAACAACACATACACACCTCACCCAACCCCAGTGAGACCACAAGTGTGGTGAAGAAAGAAGACAGCGACTACCCCAGACCCAGACCTGAAAGTGTCCTGTGAGGTACCACTCAGCAGGGGACCAGGGCTTCCCTCTCCCCACAGTCCACCCCAGGGAGGACCTTAGGCAGCAAAGCTGTAAACCATAGTCCAGAGGGTGGAGGCACCCACCTCTGCCACCTCTGTAGGGTCCTCAGCCTTAGAGCTCTGGCTGGCCGGCTCCTGATCTTACCTTCTACCTCTCAGACTGCAGGTTGTTTCTGGAAGATCACAGGAAGAGAAGGCCCAGCACAGGGGCTCCCAGCAACCAAGGGTGGCCTCTCAGGGTAGAGCCTGAAAAATGAAAGGTTAAAAACAACTGCTGCTTTCTCCACAGCACTCCAGCGCTGGCATCTCACCAGACCACAGCCTTACTGTGCTTGCTGAGGAGGTTATTTCCTGCCTCCCAGGGCATTCTGGTCAGCCACGCCTGCCTTGGGGTGAGGGAGAAAGCATGAGAAGGCCCCTGTTCCATTGTCCACCCCTCAAATCGAGGGTGTTCAGAAACCCTCTCACACTCTTCACAGCCACAGCCCTGAACACCAGCTGCCCCTCAAGCCCCCCAGTCAAACACACTCTACCAACACCCTCGTGAGACTCACACACCCAGCCAAGCATACACACTGCACCATGCTGCCCTGCCTGGTGGTTTTATTCTGATTTGCAAATGCAGATCCTCTTTTTTTGAAGACTGTGACATCAGACTAGAGGCGGGGAAAATGAAGAGTTATTTCCTGTAACAATAGCCTTCTAGTAAAAACACTTAGTGGGAGCCAAAGGGCTGCTGAAGTGTGGGGTTTTGGCTCTCTATAGGAAGTATTATAGCAACACTTGTGACTTCCCAGAGAGAACCTGGTGCTTCCAGCTAAAAAGGCAGTTGAGTGGATAATGATAGTAATAACGATAGTAATAACGATAATAATAATGATAATGCTGCTAAGTCGCTTCAGTCGTGTCCAACTCTGTGTGACCCCGTAGACGGCAGCCCACCAGGCTCCCCGTCCCTGGGATTCTCCAGGCAAGAACACTGGAGTGGGTTGCCATTTCCTTCTCCAATGCATGAAAGTGAAAAGTGAAAGGGAAGTCGCTCAGTCATGTCCAACTCTTCGCGACCCCATGGACTGCAGCCTACCAGGCTCTTCCGTCCATGGGATTTTCCAGGCAAGAGTTCTGGAGTGGGGTGCCATCGCCTAATAATTAAGTGCTTACTGTGCTCCAGACATTATGCCAAGTGTTACATATATTGTTTCACTTAGTCCACTCAGCCACCCTATCAAGAAGGTATAATACTATCTCATGTTCTAATGAGGTGGATGAAACTGGAGCCTATTATACAGAGTGAAGTAAGCCAGAAGGAAAAACATAAATACAGTATACTAACGCATATATATGGAATTTAGAAAGATGGTAACAATAACCCGGTGTACGAGACAGCAAAAGAGACACTGATGTATAGAACAGTCTTATGGACTCTGTGGGAGAGGGAGAGGGTGGGAAGATTTGGGAGAATGACATTGAAACATGTAAAATATCATGTAAGAAACGAGTTGCCAATCCAGGTTCGATGCACGATACTGGATGCTTGGGGCTAGTGCACTGGGACGACCCAGAGGGATGGTATGGAGAGGGAGGAGGGAGGAGGGTTCAGGATGGGGAACACATGTATACCTGTGGCGGATTCATTTTGATACTTGGCAAAACTAATACAATTATGTAAAGTTTAAAAATAAAATAAAAAAAAATACTATCTCATGGACAATCTGAGCTTCAGTGAGGTGAATTAACTTGCCCCTGTCCCCCCCGCTAGTAAAGGAGGGAGTGGGGACATGAATCAGGTGGATGACTTCAAAATCCAGCTGGCTCTGTGCTTTGATTCCCCAGAAAGGGGTGGAAGGACCAGGGTCAGATTTCATGCTTGCATTTTTCCGGAGGGTGGAGAGTGCTTCTGGCCATTTTCTGGCACACCAGTAAGCTGATCAGATTCGAGAAGAGGGCAGGCACAGGAGTGGGATTGGGACAGAAGCCACAGAGCAGAAGCGGTCCATATATTTCCAGGCCAGAGGGTACTTGCCTAGACCCTTCCCCACATCCCAACCAGACACAAGAAGACACACCATGTTCATAGATGCCACTGGCCTCTTGAGAGCAAGGAGGCTCCCAGAAAACTCTCATTTTTAAAAATAATTTTCCAAGAATGGAGAAAATTCTCTGCACTTTCTCTCCCCTACAAAGGCTCACAAAGGGGGCCCCCTGCGGTGGACAAGGGCTCTGGTGCTTCAAAACCAAAGAAAATCAAGGTTGTCAAAGAAAACTTCTGAGCAGAGTCCTCCCAGAGTAGGCAACTCCACAGCTGTCCCAAACTCCCCCTGTGCCAAGCAACCTTTGGCTTTTACTATCCTGCCCTGCCTTCCAGATGTTGGGAAAGATTGAAGGCAGGAGGAGAAGGGGACGACAGAGGATAAGATGGTTAGATGGCATCACCGACTCAATGGACATGAATTTGGATAAACTCCAGGAGTTGGTGATAGACAGGGAGGCCTGGCGTGCTGCGGTTCATGGGGTTGCAACAAGTCAGACACGACTGAACAACTGAACTAATACTGATACTGATCCTGCCCAGCAGCCAGCACCACCTCCGCTGGGTGGTACCATTTCTGCCAGCTCCACTGCTCCACAATGGTCATCATTTCCGCTGAACCTGTTCTTCATCTCTGCCCCCTTCTCCTAGAGGAAGATTCTCTGTTTGTGGGCCAGAATGGTACCATGAATCAGAAGCCTTAAAAGACACATAGAATCATAGACCTAGCAATTCACTTCTGGGAATCCTTCATCAAGAAATAATCAGGGCTTCCCTGGTGGCTCAGTGGTAAAGAATCTGCCTGCTAATGCAGGAGACATGGGTTCGATCCCCGGGTCAAGAAGATCTCACATGCCATGGAGATTGGGCCCGTGTGCCACATCTAGTGGAGAAGGCAATGGCACCCCACTCCATTACTCTTGCCTGGAAAATCCCATGGATGGAGGAGCCTGGTAGGCTGCAGTCCATGGGGTCGCTAAAAGTCAGACATGACTGAGCGGCTTCACTTTCATCTTTCACTTTCATGCATTGGAGAAGGAAATGGCAACCCACTCCAGTGTTCTTGCCTGGAGAATCCCAGGGACTGGGGGAGCCTGGTGGGCTGCTGTCTATGGGGTCGCACAAAAAGTCGGACATGACTGAAGTGATTTAGCAGCAACAGCAGCAGCCACATCTAGAGAAAAGCCTGAGTGGCAATGAAGACCCAACACAGCCAAAAATAAATAATTAAAAAAATAAATAAATAATCAGACAAAGGCACAAAGATGCCCATTTTCAGATGTTTGTGCAAGTGTTGTTTATTCCAGAGAAAAACTAAAATCTAAATGTCCAACAATAGGGGACTGATTAAATTGTGGTTTATCTTAGAATGTTAGGCAGCCACTAAAAATGAAGAAGTAATTTTGTATGTTGACTCTTAAATATTTTTAGCATATTGCTTCTTACTGGAAAAAAGCAGAGTACAAAATAATATAATTGCATTTTTAGAAATACGCATTGCAAGAGAAAAGGTCTGGAAGGCTACATAACAGGAAAAATGCTAACAATGATTACTCTGTGTAGCAGGACTATGGGTGATTTTTTGGTATGTTTTTTCCTTTTAGCTCATCATGTTTTCAGGGTTTCTTTTCCTGACATTGAACATGTATTAGTTGTTTGGAGTATGCTGGTGTTAGAGAAGGACCTTTCCTTGCCTCTTCCACTTTCTGGCAGCCCCAGGTGTTCCTTGGTTTGCAGCTGTAGCACTTGAGCCTCTGCCTCCATCATCACAGGATGACGGTGTGTGTCCCTGTCTTCACATGGCACTTCCTCTTCTTATAAGGACACCAGTGTTGTCCACTGGATTAGGGCCCACCCTAATCACCTCCTCTTAACTCAATTGCAGCTACAAAGACATTGTCTCCAAATAAAGTCACATTCACAGGTAGAGGGAGTTAGGACTTCAGTATCTCTTTTGGGGGACACAGTTCAATCCATAACAAGGTCAGTGCAGAAAGAAAGATTGCTAGAGAATTGTTTGGAGCCTTGTGGATTGTGGCCAGGGCCTCAGGGCATGGGGAGTGTCAACAACTGCATGAAGGGGATTTTCCTCATCAGCTATGCTGATGGGCAGAGACCTCAAAGCTCTTCCAGATGGCCATCTGGCATCCAAAGAGGAAGCTGAGGACCACAAAGGGAAGTTAGGTCCAAGTGGTAGAAGACATATGGAAGCTGTAATGGGGTTGGAAATAGAAATGAAAGCCATTTCAGACCAGCACTTCCGGAGTGTCTAGAGGCAAGAAGCAACTACCAGTAAGTGAAGGAGAGGCCCCAGGAGCAAGCAGGCTGAGGAACAGAGTGTTGGCACTCAGAAACACTGACCAGAGGGCAGCAGCCTGAGACCTTGGCAGTCTGCAACTTGAATCTAACTTCCCTCCCTTTGGCCCAGTTATTTAACGTCTTTGAAGTTTAGCTTCCTCATACCTAAGTGGGGGTAGTAATGCTTTTTTTTTTTTTCTCATAAAATTATCATGAGAATGAAAAGAAATAATGTGTCTGTAGGCCTGACTTGTAAGTTCTCAGTGACAGCTAACTGTAATCACCATCACCATCACCATCATCATCATAACCATTGAGAATCACATTCTTCGAGTTGTCAGCCCCGCTCATCTTGGCCTCTGTCCTGGGCTCAAGCAGACACAGAGACTTGATGTCTCACCTGTGGGTGGCTCTGAGTCTGACCCCAGCCACTTCTTTATGTAACTTTATTGCCCCATCATGCAGCTGTCTAGTGTGTCATGGTCTTTCTTAGACAAGACAATATCCTAGTAAATGTGATAGAAAAAGGGGCTGGATGATGCATGACTGGGGTTGGGGAAGCACAGCTGATTGAGCTACTGTATCTTCAGAGGGTAAATAATGGCCCTACATCTTCCTGGAAGGTGGTATTCATGAGGGTGGTGAAATCTACAGTTGTTTCTTGTTAGTTTTAGGTAACAGCCTAATTGAGATATTCACATACCATACAACTTACCTATTTAATGCACAGTTCAATAGTTTTTAATATAGTCACATCACCACAATCAAATTTAGAACATTTTCATCACCTGAAAAGAAATCTTGTAGGCTTCAAGGTTGAATTCTTTCTTCCTTTTGGTTTCTGTCCTCCAAAGTTTGGTCCAGTGATTTGTGTAAGCTTTGTATAGGGTGATATTTGTGCTGAGTTTTGTTTTTTTTTTCCTCTGATGTGCAGGGCTGAGTGAGGTGGTAGAGCTCTCACTGTTTGCAGATGACGTGATACTATACAGAGAAAATCCTAAAGATACTGTCAGAAAATTACTAGAGCTAATCAGTGAATTTACCAAAGTCGCAGGATACAAAGTCAATACACAGAAATCACTTGCATTCCTATATACTAACAATGAAAAATCAGAAGGAGAAATTAAGGAATCAATCCCATTCACCATTGCAACAAAAAGAATAAAGTATCTAGAAATAAACCTACCTAAGGAGACAAAAGAACTGTATACAGAAATAAAAGACACTGATGAAAGAAATCAAAGATGACATAAACAGGTGGAGAGATATTCCATGTTCCTGGGTAGGAAGAATCAATATTGTGAAAATGACTACACTACCAAATGCAGTCTACAGATTCAACGTGATCCCTATCAAATTACCAATGGCATTTTTCACAGAACTAGAACAAAACTTTTCACAATTCATGTGGAAACACCAAAGACCTTGAATAGCCAAAGCAATCTTGAGAAAGAAGAACGGAGCTGGACGAATCAACTTCCTGATTTCTGATTATACTACAAAGCTACAGTCATCAAGACAGAATGGTACTTGCACAAAAACAGAACTATAGGCCAATGGAACAAGATAGAAATGTCAGAAATAAACCATGCACCTACAGACACCTTATTTTTGACAAAGGAGGCAAGAATATACAATGGGGCAAAGACAATCTCTTCAATAAGTGGTGCTGGGAAAACTGGACAGCTACATGTAAAAAAATGAAATTAGAACATGTACTAACACCACACACAAAGATAAACTCAAAATGGATTAAAAGCCTAAATGTAAGACCAGAAACTATAAAACTCTTAGAGGAAAACATAGGCTGACCACTTGATGACACAAATCAAAGCAAGATACTCTATGACCCACTTATCTGTCTTTTTGATTATAGCCATTCTCATTTCATTGATATGAAGTGGTATCTTATTGTGGTTTTGATTTGCATTTTCCTAATGGTAAATGGTGTTGAATATCTTTTTATGTGTTTATTGCTATTGCACATCTTTTTTGAGAAAAGCCTACTCATATTTTTTGTCCATTTTAAGTTGGGTATTTGTCTTTTTACTATTATTTAATAATTTGTTATTGTGATAATCATAGGATTTTTTTTTTATATTCTAGATACAAGTCCATTATCAGATAAATGCTTTGCAAAATTTTTCTCCTATTCTTTAGGTTGTTTTCTCACTTTCTTCATGGTGTCCTTTAAACACAAATGTTATTAATTTTTATAAAACCTAATTTAGCTTTTAGTTTGTTGCTTGTCCTTTTGGTGCTGTATCTAAGAAGCTATTGCCTAATCAGGGTCACAGTGATTTGTATATATGTTTTCTCCTAAGAGTTTAATGATTTTGGCTTTTACATTTATATCTTTGGTCCATTTTGAATTTTTTTATATGTGATGTGAGTTAGGGATTCATGTTCTTCTTCATATAGATACCCAGTTGTCCCAGCACCATTTGTCAAAAACTAGCCTTTCTCCATTGGCACAAATTGTTTTGTCAGTTGTCAAAAATCAGCTGACTCAAAACGTGAATTCTGTTTATGAATTCTCAATTTTTTCCATTGATCTATGTATCTATTGTTATCCTAGTCCACACCATCTTGGTTACTATAGCTTGTAGTAAGCTTCGAAATTAGAAAAGTTTGAGTCCTCCAACTTTGAGGACTCCAACTTTGCTCTTTCTTTTCAAGATTGTTTTGGCTGTTTGGGTTGTTTAATTTCCCATACACATTTTGGGGTCAGCTTGTCAATTTCTGCAAGGAAGTCATCTGGGATTTTGACAGGTATCAGATTGATTCTATAGGTCAGTTTGGGTAATATCATCATGTTAACATTATCAAGCCCTTGAACATGAGATGTCTTCTCATTTATTCAGGTCTTTTAAAATTCCTTTTAGCAATGTTTTATATTGTATACTGTAGAAGTGTTGCACTTATTTAGTATTTTACTCTTCTTTGGAATTTTTAAATTGTGGTAAATGTGTATAACACAAAATTTGCCTCTTTAATCATTTTGTTTTTTTAATTTATTTTTATTACTTTTTATCAGTCAGTTCAGTTCAGTTGCTCAGTCGTGTCCAACTCTTTTCAACCCCATGGACTGCAGCATGCCAGGCTTCCCTGTCCATCACCAACTCCCAGAGCTTGCTCAAACTCCTGTCCATCGAGTCGGTGAGGCCATCCAACCATCTCATAATTTTGTTTATTTATTTGGCTGCACTGGGTCTTTGTTGCTGTGCCCAGGCTTTCTTTGGTTGTACACGCGAGGGTTACTCTTGTTGCAGTGCACGGGCTTCTCTTTATGGTGGCTTCTCTTGCTGCAGAGCACAGGCTCTAGCGCACTCAGCCTCAGTAGTTGTGGCATATGGTCTTAGTTGCTCTGCAGCATGTGGAATCTTCCTGGACCAAGGGTTGAACCTGTGTCTCCTGCATTGGTAAGAGGATTTTTATCCACTGTACCACTGAAAGATTGTTGTTGAGCCATGAAAGATGCCAGGATTCTTGGCCTCCAGAGGAGAGGAATTCAATCTGGGACCAGTAATGAGGCTTGATTGCTCAGAGCTTTTGTGTAATAAAGTTTTATTAAAATATAAAAGAGATAGAGAAAGCTTCTGACATAGACATCAGAAGGGGGCAGAAAGAGTGCCCCCTGCTAGCCTTTACCAGTATGTTGTATACCTATCAGCAAGCTGTTAATTAGAGAAAGGAGATGTCTCAAAACTCAGAGTGGCACCAGGCCCCTCACCCACAACATGCATTTTGAGAACCAGGTGAGTCATCCTGGACCATAAAACAATTGACATGAATCTTGAAGAAAGGCAGGTTTCTAAGTAAATATATAGTTTCATTAACATAGATTAGGAGAGCAATGTATGAGTAAAGCATACAGGTTTGTTGAGCACTTATCAGTTCTGGGTCTTAAGTGGAACCGACTTGAAGAAAGACAGAGTCTAGGGTAAATACATAGTCATTAACATAGCTTATGACAAACATAAGGTTTGAGAAAAGTTAAGTTCAGGTGGAGCCAGTTGTCATGGCAACACAGAATTTTAAGACAAACCTCTTTTTAAATTTGTATAGAGAAAGGGAAAAATCTAACACTTGCTTGTTTCCTCCTGCCACTTAAGAGAGAGAGAAAAAATGTCTGATACTTGCAGCCTATTTCCTCCATTTGGAGACCCCTGGCCTTCCTGCCTGTTACCCTCTCACCACCAAGGAAGTCCTAAAATTCACTTGTTTATTTACTCTAGGCTAGGCTGGATCTTCGTTGCTGCTCTTATGCTTTCCCTAGTTGCAGAGAGAAGGGGTTGCTCTCTAGTTTCGGTGCTTGGACTTCTCATTGCAGTGGCTCCTCGTGCTGGGAAGCACAGGCTCTAGGGCTTGTGGACTTTAATATTTATGGCCTATAGGCTTAGTTGCCTTGAGGCATGTGGGATCTTCCTGAACCAGAGGGTGAATCCGTGTCGCTCGCATTGGCAGATGGATTCTTAACCACTGGACCACTGGGGAAGTCTACACTTTGACCGCTTCAGGTGTACGATTCAGGTGCAGTAATTCATTCATAGTGTTGTTCAATAGTCACCACTATCTATTTCCAAAATTTGTTACCATCCCAGACAGAAGCTCTATACTTATTAAGCAGTAACTCTCGACTTTTTCCTCCCTTTAGTCTCTGGTAATCTACTTTTTTGTCTCTATGAATTTGCCTGCCGGTGGTGGTTTAGTCGATAAGTTGTGTCTGACTCTTACAACCCCATGGACTGTAGCCCTCCAGGCTCCTCTGTCCATAGAATTTCCTGGGCAAGATTGCTGGAGTGGGTTGCCGCTTCCTTCTCCATGAATTTGCCTACCCTCTATATTTTATATAAGTTAAATCATACGCTATTTGTCTGGCATATTCCACTTAACATAATGTTTTTAAGGTTCATCCACAAGTGGTATCATGTAGCAGACGTTATTCCTTTATATGAAGGCAAACTTCAGGGAGGGGAGCTAAGTGACTGAGAGCAAGTAAGAGAAGGAGACTCACTTTCAACTGCATTCCTTTTCATGAGTGAATAATATTTCACTCTATGTATGTATCATATTTATTTACTGATGAACACATGGGTTGTTTCCACCTTTTGACTATAGTGAATAATGCTGCTGTGAATATTTACACACAAGTATCTGTTTGAGGTCCTGTTTTCAATTCTTTGGGGTATGGAAAGTGGAATTGTTAGGTCATACAGTAATTCTATGGTTAATGTTTTGAAGAACCCTCAAATTATTTTCTATTTTATTCTTTTTCATGTTATTGTAAATAAAATTGTTTTCACAATTTTATTAGACATACAGTGTTGTAACTTGCTTTTTTTAAGATGAGGGATCATTTCATAGACATATTTGTGGATCAATAAAGGTAAAATTTCATCATAATTTTTGGTGTATACCTAGTACTCCATGGTATAGAATTACGAATCATGATTTAGTCAGTGACCTATTTGGAGACATATCAGTTCAGTTCAGTCACTCCGTTGTGTCTGACTCTTTGCGACCCCATGGACTGCAGCATGCCAGGCCTCCCTGTCCCTCACCAACTCCCAGAGCTTGCTCAAACTCATGTCCATCCAGTGAGTGATGACATCTAACCATGTCATCCTCTGTCTTCCCCTTCTCCTCCTGCCTTCAGTCTTTCCCAGCATCAGGGTCTTTTCAAATGAGTCAGTTCTTTGCATTAGGTGGCCAAAGTACTCAAGTTTCAGTTTCAGCATCAGTTCTTCCAATGAATATTCAGAACTCATTTCCTTTAGGATGGACTGGTTGGATCTCCTTGCTGTCCAAAGGACTCTCAAGAGTCTTCTCCAACACCACAGTTCAAAAACATCAAATCTTCGGTGCTCAGCTTTCTTTATGGTCCAACTTTCACATCCATACATGACTACTGGAAAAACCATAGCTTTGTCTAGACAGACCTTTGTCAGTAAAGTAATGTCTCTGCTTTTTAATATGCTATCTAGGTTGGTCATAGTTTTTCTTCCAAGGAGCAAGCATCTTTTAATTTCATTGCTGCAGTCACCATTTGCAGTGATTTTGGAGCCCAATAAAATTAAGTCTCTCACTGTTTCCATTGTGTCCCCATCTATCTGCCATGAAGCTTTGGGACTGGATGCCATGATTTTCATTTTTTGAATGTTGAGTTTTAAGCCAACTTTTTCACTCTCCTCTTTCACTTTCGTCAAGAGGCTCTTTGCTTCTTCTTCTCTTTCTGCCATAAGAGTGGTGTCATCTGCATATTGAGGTTATTGATATTTCTCTCTGCAATCTTGACTCAGTTTGTTCCAGTCCCTCATTTCACATGATGTACTCTGCTTATAATTTAAATAAACAGGGTGATAATATACAGCCTTGGTGTACTCCTTTCCCAATTTTGAACCAGTCTGTTGTTCCATGTCCAGTTCTAACTGTTGTCTCTTGACCTGCATACAGATTTCTCAGGAGGCAAGTCAGATGGTCTGGTATTCCTATCTCTTTAAGAATTTTCCACAGTTTATTGTGATCCACACAGTCAAAGGCTTTAGCGTAGTCAATGAAGCAGATGTTTTTCTGGAACTCTCTTGCTTTTTCTATGATCCAGCGGATGTTGGCAATTTGATCTCTGGTTCCTCTGCCTTTTCTATTTTTTTTTTTCTTTAGCCATGGACTTTATTGTTGAATATTTGCAATAATTATTCTATACACAAATGCTAATTTCTTACAAAACTCTGTATTCCATATTGCTAGGTCACTTCACTCTTCATTTTATGTCACATTTCCATCAAGAATTATTTCCACAAATCACAATCTGCCTGATTGTGTGTTGTTGTTATTCAGTTGCTAAGTTGTGTACAACTCTGCAATGCCATAGACTAGCCCACCAGGCTCATCTGTCCATGAGATTTTCCAGGGAAGAATACCGGAGTGGGTTGCCATTTCCTTCTCCATGTCTTTTCTAAAACCAGCTTGAACATCTGGAAATTCTCCTTGCTTGGAGAATTTTGAGCATTACTTTATTAGCATGTGACATGAGTGCAATTGTGCGGTAGTTTGAGCATTCTTTGGCATTGCCTTTCTTTGGGATTGGAATGAAAACTGACTTTTCCAGTCCTGTGGCCACTGCTGAGTTTTCCAAATTTGCTGGCATATTGAGGGCAGCACTTTCACAGCATCATCTTTTGGGATTTGAAATAACTCAACTGGAATTCCATCACCTCCACTAGCTTTGCTCATAGTGATGCTGCCTAAGGCCCACTTGACTTCACATTCCAGGATGTCTGGCTCTAGGTGAGTGATCACACCATCGTGATTATCTGGGTCGTGAAGATCTTTTTTGTATAGTTCTTCTGTGTATTCTTGCCACCTCTTCTTAATATCTTTTGCTTCTGTTAGGTCCATACCATTTCTGTCCTTTATTGTGCCCATCTTTGCATGAAATGTTCCCTTGATATCTCTAATTTTCTTGAAGAGATCTCTAGTCTTTCCCATTCTATTATTTTCCTCTATTTCTTTGCATTGATCACTGAGGAAGGCTTTCTTATCTCTCCTTGATATTCTTTGGAACTCTGCATCCAGATGGATATATCTTTCCTTTTCTCCTTTGCCTTTTGCTTCTCCTCTTTTCTCAGCTATTTGTAGGGCCTCCTCAGACAACCATTTTGCCTTTTTGTATTTCTTCTTCTTGGGGATGGTTTTGATCACCACCTCCTGTACAATGTTACAAACCTCCGTCAATAGTTCTTTAGGCATTCTGTCTATCAGATCTAATCCCTCGAATATATTTGTCATTTCCACTGTATAATTGTAAGGGATTTGATTGAGGTCATACCTGAATGATCTAGTGGTTTTCCCTACTTTCTTCAATTTAAGTCTGAATTTTGCAATAAGGAGTTCATGATCTGAGCCAGTCAGCTTCCAGTCTTGTTTGCTGACCATATAGAGCTTCTCCATCTTCGGCTGCAAAGAAAATAATCAGTCTGATTTTGGTATTGACCATCTGGTGATGTCCATGTGTACAGTCTTCTCCTGTGCAGTTGGAAAAGAGTGTTTGCTATGACCAGTGTGTTCTCTTGGCAAAACTGTGTTAGTCTTTGACCTGCTTCATTTTGTACTCCAAGGCCAAACTTGCCTGTTACTCCAGGTATCTCTTGACTTCCTACTTTTGCATTCTACTCCTCTATGATGAAAAGGACATCTTTTTTGGTGCTAGTTCTAGAAGGTCTTGTAGGTCTTCATAGAACTGTCAGCTTCTTTGGCAATTGTCATTGGGGCAAAGACTTGGATTACTGTGGTATTGAATGGTTTGCCTTGGAAACGAAGAGAGATGATTCTGTCATTTTTGAGATTGCTCCCAAGTACTGCATTTCAGACTCTTTTGTTGACTATGATGGCTACTCCATTTTTTCTAAGGGATTCTTTTGCCCATAGTAGTAGATATAATGGTCATATGAATTAAATTCACCCATTTCATTCCATTTTAGTTCACTGAATCCCAAAATGTCAATGTTCACTCTTGCCTTCTCCTGTTTGACCATTTCCAATTTGCCTTGATTCATGACCCTAACATTCCAGGTTCCTATGCAATATTGTTCTTTACAGTTTTGGACTTTACTTCCATCACTAGTCACATCCACAACTGAATGTTGTTTTTGCTTTGGCTCAGCCTCTTCATTCTTTCTGGAGCTATTTTCCATTCTTCTCCAGTAGTATATTATAGGGCACCTACCAACCTGGAGAGTTCATCTTTCAGCATCATATCTTTTTGCCTTTTCATACTGGTTCTTTTCATAGGGTTCTCAAGGCAAGAATCAGTCAGTTCAGTCACTCAGTCATGTCTGACTATTTGTGACCCCATGGACTGCAGCATGCCAGGCTTCCCTGTCTATTACCCACTCCTGGAGCTTGCTCAAACTCATGTCCATTTAGTCAGTCATGCCATCCAACCATCAGGGCTAGAATACTGAAGTGGTTTGTCATTCCCTTTTTCAGTGGACCATGTTTTGTCAGAACTCTCCTCCATGACCCGTCTGTCTTGGGTGGCCCTACATAGTATAGCTCAGTTTTGTTGAGTTAGAAAAGGCTGTGATCCAAGTGATCAGTTTGGTTAGTTTTCTGTAATTGTGCTTTCCATTCTGTCTGCCCTGTGATGGATAAGGATAAGCTTGTGGAAGCTTCCTGATGGGAGGGACTGGCTGTGGGGGAATCTGGGTCTTGCTCTGATGGGTGGGGCCATGCTCAATAAATCTTTAATCCAATTTTCTGTTGACGGGTGGGGCTGTGTTCCCTTCCTGTAGTTTGGCCTCAGGCCAAACTATAGTAGGGTAATGGCAGTAATGGTGACCTTCTTTAAAAGGACTTATGCCAGGACTGTTGTATTCAGTACCCCTGATCCCATGGCAAGCCACTGTCAACCCACACCTCCACTGAGACTCTTAAACAGTCATAGACAAGTCTGGCTCAGTCTTTTGTGAGGTCACTGCTCCTTTCTCCTGGGTCCTGGTGGGCACAAGGTTTTGTTTGTTCCCTCCAAGAGTCTGTTTACCCAGTCCTTTGGAAGTTCTGTAATCAAATCCCACTGGCCTTCAAAGTCAAATTCCCTGGGGGTTCTCAGTCTCTTTGCTGGATCTCCAGGTTGGGTAATATGTTGTGTGCCCTAGAACTTTCACAACAGTGCGAGAAATTCTTTTTGGTATAATTGTTCTTTTAAATATTTCTTTGCAATAAGCAACTTTGCAGCAAGCATAGGAAGGTGTATCTTCATGTACTTTTCTGATTATTAGGAGAGATTCTTAGAAGTGGGATTGATGGATCAAAGACTATGCCTATTTTTCAGGCTTCTGATGGATATTACCATAAGGCTCACTAGATTTATGCTGTTTGTTTTGGAAGCCACCACAAGAAAATAGGAAACAACTCAAATTTTCAACACCAGGGGATCAGTTAAAATAATGACAGTACATGGTCAACAGCCACAACAAATTATAATGTTGCGTAGAATTACTGACACTGAAAGACATTTATAGTCATTTTAAAGTCACAGAACTAGTTACAAAATAGTCCATATCAAATAAATTTGGTTGCTTCCATTCAATGTAATACTCTGCAAATCTTAAAAATGAGGCAGTTCCCTATGTACTAATATGGAAATATCTGAGTGCTGTAGAATGAGATCAAAGAGTAAGTTGCAGAGCAGTGAGTGTGGAAACAGAAGGATAGATATGTATGTATCTGATCTTCCCTGGTGGCTCAGACAGTGAAGAATCTGCCTGCAATGCAGGAGACTTGGTTTCAACCCCTGGGTTGGGAAGATCCACTGGAGAAGGGCATGGCAACCCACTCTGGTATTCTTGCCTGGAGAATCTCCATGGATGGAGTAGTCTGGTGAGCTACAGTCCACGGGGTCCCAAAGAGTCAGACACGACTGAGCAATAAGCACAAAGCACAGCACACATGTGTGTCTGTGATATGCCAGAATCAGGTGAAGCCAAACTTCAGGGAGGGGAGCTAAGTGGCTGAGAGCAAGTAAGAGAGGGAGACTCACTTTTAACTGCATACGCTTTTATACCTTTAAATTTTTAGAGTGTGAGTTATTACCTGTTCAAACATTACGTAAGATAGGAATTAACCCCAGAATGAACATTATGACAACCATTTTTGTTTTTTAAGGCTGATGTATGTATTTGCATGAGAAACATTCTGGTCGTAAATACAACAAAATGTTTGTAGCAGTTATTTGGGAAGGAAATTTGGGGTATCTGGAGGTTTAAAAAAAAAATCCACAAATTCTTTCATATTCTTGCCTTCAAAAGGTGGAGTGTAATTCCCCTCCTAAGTATAGGATTAACTATATCATAAAAGGCATTGTTTACTTCTTCCTTGTTCTCTTTCTTGGATCACTTGCTCTGGGGACAGTCAGCAGCTGTGTCAAAAGCCTGTGCTCTAGAGCCCACATGCCGCAGCTACTGAGCAACAGCTAGAGAGCAGCCCCTGCTCGCTGCACCTAGAGAAACCTCATGTACAGCAACTGTGTGCCACAATGAAGACCCAGCACAGCCCAAAGAAAAAATTTGATACTGAATGGCAGTGAAGTTGCTCACCCTTTGCCTGACCACACCAGACTGGGTGAGAGCCTTGCCTCCTACTTCATGTCAGACCAAACATCCTCTATCTGGCCTTGTGCAAGATTTATCATTTCTGTTGGTTTGGTTGTTGGTTTCTTGGACAGACAACAAGCTGTGGGAGAACAGGTCTCAATTTGGCTTGTTCTCTGCTGTGGCCCTGAGGTCTGTCACACAGCAAATTCTCTGTATACAGACATTCAGAGATCAGATCAGATCAGATCAGTCGCTCAGTCGTGTCCGACTCTTTGCGACCCCATGAATCGCAGCACGCCAGGCCTCCCTGTCCATCACCAACTCCCGGAGTTCACTGAGACTCATGTCCATCGAGTCAGTGATGCCATCCAGCCATCTCATCCTCTGTCGTCCCCTTCTCCTCCTGCCCCCAATCTCTCCCAGCATCAGAGTCTTTTCCAATGAGTCAACTGTCTGCATGAGGTGGCCAAAGTACTGGAGTTTCAGCTTTAGCATCATTCCTTCCAAAGAACACCCAGGGCTGATGTCTGGGGAGGCCTTACAAAATACAGACATTAATAATGAACAAATAAACTCAGGAGACCTGAGAAATCTCTTCAAATGCCTGAAGTGCTGTATGCAGCCAAAGAGCTCTCTTCTTCTGACCTACAGAAGGCAAAACAAGGACAAAGTGATTGTCAAGTTTTGGTTCTGAGTCAGGAAGGATCTTCTAATAATAAAGGCTACCTGTGTTACTGACCCCGGTTCTTGGAATCTTTAATCAATAGAAATTGATAAGAGGCCAGAGGAAAATCACAGACAAAGCTTTACTGGGACCGATGCTACAGCAGGACGGAGTGAAAACAAGTAATGGATTGTCTTGTTTCTCCCCTCAGTTGGGGCGGGGGAGGGTGTGGGGGGGTGGTAGTAGATGGGAATGGGGGGTAAGAGGGAATGAGGAAGGGGAAGGTGGGGTAGTGGGGAGGAGGGGAAACAGCTGGTCCCTTAAATAAAGTGATGGTATGGGCAAATTTGTGGGTCAGGCCAGAGGGATGGCTTAGGTTGGGGGTCCCCAACCTCCAGGATCTAATGCCTGATGATCTGAGGTGGAGCTGATATAATAATAATAGAAATAAAGTGCACAATAAATGTAATGTGCCTGAATCATTCCAAAGCCATGCCCCATCTCCAGTCCTGGAAATGTTGTCTTCCACGAAACTGGCCCCTGGTGCCAAAAAGGTTGGGGCCCACTGGCTTAGGTGGTCTGCCCACCCGCTGGGTGGCTCCATGTGCAGGGATCATTCACAGTACCCTGCTTTTGCTCCCTGAACCCCAGAAGTGGCAGTTGGATTTTGGTCTTTCTGTATCTTGTTCACAATTTGCCCCAGCTGCAGGTGCACACAGTTATTTTCAGTCCCTTACAGTTTCTTGATATTCTGTTGCTCAAGGAGAAGTTTGTCCAGGTGTAGGAACTGCAGTAAAGGGTCCCAGATTCCAGCCTGTCTCACCTGCAAAGTGGTAACCGGTGGTCACCAAAAGGGTTTACAAGAAGTCTGGTGGGCTTGCTGTGAGGGATGGGCTGTAGAGAGAATTCCAGACTGAGCAGAAGTTATGAGTTGCCAATATCCCAAGCAAGCTGGGCTGCTGGGGAAATCATGAGGGTGTCTTTCTCGTGAGGGAGGGGCAAGGAAGTGGATTATTTTTGCACTTGAGGAACTTGCCTCTGATCCAGGCTGGCTGAGCAGAGCTGGGTGTTTTCACGGGTTCACACTTCCCCATCCCAGCCCCACTTTTCTTCTCAGGCCTGAGGGAGGCTGTGTGGCTGGCACTGGTGACACCTGGTGGCCAGCTGGACTAGGACAAAAGCAAGCGCATCATCTACCTGTCCTGTCCATCTGCTTCATAGCTGTCCTATACAGTGCTTGGACTGGAGGAGGCCTGGCTTTTGAGGAATGAATGGACGAATGGATGAACACAGACAGTAAAGAGGAAGAAGAGATGCTGTCTCTCTCTGATCTGGAGATCTAAGCAGGTGGACCAACCTGGATACAGGAGGGGGCCAGACATTTCATCCGCTCAGGGAAGTACAGACAAAACAGTCTCTGCTCTCTCTTTTGCCTCCCTCCTCTGTACCTGTCCTGTGTCCTAGGGGAACATATGAGGTAGGGGAAGGGTCTATTTCAGGAAAAGGCTAAAGTTAATTATTAATAAAAGTTGCTCCTGCATCTAAGCTTAATTGTCCTATGAAGCTATGAATAGAGACCCATGGGCTGATTTGGAAGTTCCCGAATAAAGCTCCTTTCAGGGCAAGGACAATGAGGCACAGAGAGGGCAGGAACCTGCTTAAGGTCCCACAGCCAGAATGTAGCAGGGCCAGGACTCCCAGGTCCATTTCCTTAGGTCAAATCATAGCATTTGACCACCTAACATAGAAACAGAGGAAAGGAACAGTTGATATGGAGCCTAGAGGACCGATTACAACAAGCACCTTAGCCTGGCAAGCAGGGCTTTCCCGTTACCTTATGACACTCCCCCACCCCAAGAACATGCCTTTCCTTTCAACTGAAGAAATGAGTGTGCATCACCTCCCAACCCACCCAGAGCCCTCCTCTCAACCACTCTGCTTTATATCCATCCCTTCCACTGTACGGATGGGCTTAACCTCCCTGAGCCTCAGTTTCCTAATCTGCAAAGGGATTGTTTGAGGTGTGAGAGAGGCTGCTAGCCAAATGCTTAGAACAATGTTTGGCACAGGGTAAGCATTCAGTGGGCTTCCCAGGTGGCGTTAGTAGTAAAGAACTCTCCTGCCAATGCAGGTTAGACTTAACACATGTGGGTTTGATCCCTGGGTTAGGGACAAACCTGGTTGGGTTTGTCCCCTGGAGGACAGCATGGCAACCCACTTCAGTATTCTTGCCTGGAGAATCCCATGGACAGAGGAGACTGGCAGGCTGCAGTCCATAGGGTCGCACAGTCAAACACGACTGAAGCAACTTAGCATGCACACACTCAAGCGTTCAGTAAGAATGACAGCTGTTATTGCTGTTGTAATTAAGACCCAGTGGAGAAGGCAATGGCACCCCACTCCAGTACTCTTGCCTGGAGAATCCCATGGACGGAGGAGCCTGGTGGGCTGCAGTCCATGGGGTCGTTAGAGTCGGACACGACTGAGCGACTTCACTTTCACTTTCCACTTTCACACATTGGAGAAGGAAATGGCAACCCACTCCAGTGTTCTTGCCTGGAGAATCCCACGGACAGGGGAGCCTGGTGGGCTGCCGTCTCTGGGGTCGCACAGAGTCTGGCACAACTGAAGCGAATTAGCAGCAAGTCCTTCCCACAACTAGATGGAGACATCTTTGAGCACAGAGGGCAGAATACCTTGATTCTGTGTCCAGAGAAACCCCGGGACACAGAGGAAGACCTCTTTTTGGCTCTAGAGGGCATCTGCTGACTGGTTTCTCTTAGCGTCTTCTCTACGTGCTGCTATCGGAGGCTGGCTTTGCAGCTTTCATTCCTTAAAGCTGTAATGAGTCACTTGTCTGGACTGGGTTTGAGATTTTTCTGATGGATCAAAAAGCCAAGAGAGACAAAGTGCTGCTGGAGTACCAAGATGCCATCCCCAGCTTCCCTGGGTGGCACAGGGGTTGCTGCTGCTGCTGCTAAGTCACTTCAGTCGTGTCCGACTCTGTGCGACCCCAGAGACGGCAGCCTACCAGGCTTCCCTGTCCCTGGGATTCTCCAGGCAAGAACACTGGAGTGGGTTGCCATTTCCTTCTCCAATGCATGAAAGTGGAAAGTGAAAGTGAAGTCGCTCAGTCATGTCCAACTCTAACGACCCCATGGACTGCAGCCCACCAGGCTCCTCTGTCCATGGGATTTTCCAGGCAAAAGTACTGGAGTGGGGTGCCATTGCCTTCTCTGGGTACAGGGGTAGGGGGGACTCAAAACCCCCAGCAGAAGAGCAGGGGTGAGTTCTTAAGGCCACAGAGAAGAAAGCTGATCCACCAACATAGGTTCTCCTTGGCATCCTTGGGAGGGGCTTGTGCCCTTAATCAGACCCCCTCTGAGTAGCAGCTTGAGGGGAACTGGAAGGACCCCTACTTCCTAACCCCTGGATACTTCCACTTCTCCATCTTCAGGGCCAGTTTATTCTTGGTTGCTCTTCTCTCTTCCTGCACCATGCCAGATCCTTGAGCTTGGAATATGCCCAGATATTCATTCATTTGGGATTCAGGAAGTATTTATTGAGTCCCTTTTCTGTGCCAGGCACTTTACCATAGGAGGTTACATTCTGGTTGGGGATAGGGGTGGGGACAAAGAAGCAGACAGGCAAAATTCCACTTAATAAGTACTGTTTTAGGAGTAAGCCTAGGGCCGGAAGGAGGTGACCTTTAAACTCAGTATGAAGGACGTGGAGGAGGTATAGTCACCGGGCAAGAGGAACCTGTGTACAGCCCAGGAGGAAAGAGAGCCTTAGCTTCTTCTTCTTTTTTTTTTTTTTTAAGATTTTTATTTTTGATGTGGACCATTTTAAAAGGTTTTGTTGAATTTGTTACAAGAGCCCTAGCTTTTGGAGGAGTTGCAAGAAGTAGGTTTCAATCATGGGAGGCTTATTAGACAGGGGTGCCAGTCTCAGGGATTCTGATTTGGTGGACTTGGGGGTGGGGATCCAGAATCTTCACATTTAACAAGCTCCACTAGTGATTCTGAAGTGGGTGGGGCTATGGCTCAGCATGTGAGGGAGACATTGTGGAAGACGGGCTGGAGATCGCAGGGACCATGCTGTGAAAGGCTGGTGGGTCAGTCCGATGAGGTTAGTCTTTATACCAAAGGAATCAGAAGGCCACTGAAGAGCTTTCATCCAGGGAACAACAAGAATCTCTGCAATGATCCCTCCTCCAGCTGCAGTGTAGAAAGAGGACAGGACCGCTGGCTGATGTGACCTTCCAGCCTTGAGTAGGTGTTGGCCTGAATTGAGAAAAAGGCAGTGGGGCCAGAGAAGTGGCTGAATTTGGGAGAAGAGGGAGGCGGGCAGGAACAACCACAGGACCTGGTAATGGGCTAGCTGTGAGATAAGGGAAATGAGGTGGCCAGAGGGCAAGGAAATGGTGAGGGGCCAAAACCCAGTACAGGAAGTCCAAGGAGTGTGAGGAATCCCTAAAACCCAGTTCCCATGCTGAATTTATGATTAACCTCTCTGTCCAAAGCTTTATTCCCTTTCTTGTCCCATCCCTGTCCCCCTCAGCATTGAGGACTATCAAAGAAAAGGGAAGACTGAAACTGAGCAGGACCCTGCGGGGCCTTCCCAGGTACAAGCCCCCATTTCTTGTTTGGCCTTCCCTGAGTTCCAAAGAGCAGACTCAAGCAGTTATGAGTAGAGTAATGAGTCTGAAGGGATATAGACAAAAATGTGAGTTGTTCTGCAGAAACTCAGACCCCCACCCAGTGGAGTATGATGATGACATGCTGCCCACAAGCATGTAGACTCCAGACTGATTGGAACCAGAAGGCTAATGATTGAGATTCCTGAAGCATCACCTGTTACCTCACCACCAGCCATTCAGAAAAATGTCCGGGAGCTGATTATACTCCCTGTAACCTTCACCCCTTCTTGTTACCTTTTAAAACCCTTGCCTGAAAGCTACTGGGGAGTTTGGGCCTTTTGAGTACTAGCCACCTGGTTCTCCTTGTTTGGTGCCCTGCAGGAAACACTGTAATGTCCTTCACTGAAATTAAGTATCAGTAGAGTGGCTTTGCTGCATTTCAAGCAAAAAGACCTGAGCTGGGTAACAAAGGGATTCAATGTGGAATCTGAAGGGTCAGAGAGGTCAGATCATATTGTCAATGCCTGATGCCTAAGGGTAGGGAAGGTACAACCCCTCAGGAACCCCAGAGTCGGGGAAACCACACAGCCTGGTGCATCCCTCATCCATAGTAAGACAGAGACCACCAGAGAGGCCTGGCCCACAGCTGGATCCATACCCTTCCTCCATCCCTCTGGTGACCCGCCCCAGCAGCTGCCATTCCTGGCATGCTTCTGTGCAGTCCCCTCATGGGGCTTAGCTGCCAAGGGCCCGGGCTCTGCTAGATGGCCCTGCTCCAAGCATCCCTCAGCCCCTCCTGCTGCTTGGCTAGCACTGGGAAAGGACCAGGAAGGCAGGCCACTTGCTCCTGTTATAGCGCCCCTTGTGTGGCTGATTTGGGCCTCCCCTGTGGACACGGCCAACCCATCAGAATGGGTCCGCTGACTGGCTGGCTCTGGCTCTCATCTCTGTACTTTGGCCCAGAGAATGTGTGCTTTTGCATGCGTTTCCTAGGTGTGCAAAACTGGGCATCATCCTTGAGAGGTTTTCATCCTCACTTCCACGTCCAGGCAGTCATGGAGTCCAGTGGTTCATTCTGTCTCCCAGTCATCTCCAGGACTCTTCACTGATCCCTGCCCTTTCTCAGGTCTGATAGCATGACAATTAAAGGAATAGATTCTGGGATCAGCACCTTGCTATGGCTTGAGGAAACAATCTTCCCATACTCTGCTGCTGCTGCTGCTGCTGCTAAGTCGTTCAGTCGTGTCTGACTCCTAGTGACCCCATGGATTGCAGCCTACCAGGCTCCTCCATCCATGGGATTTTCCAGACAAGAGTATTGGAGTGGGGTGCCATTGCCTTCTCCGTCCCATACTCTAGTTTCCCTTAAAATCATATAGAAATAATACTAGTTCATAAAATTGTTGGTAAGACTAAATGAAATAAACTCTTTTCATTACAAAGCAGGTGGTCAATAAATGTCAGCTATTTAACACTTCTCTTTGTGTTTCTGGTATATACTCACTAGCCCAAACTCTTCAGTGACTTCCAACTGCCCTCAGGATCCCATGCAAACCTTTAGCTTGGCCTGTAAGGGCCTTTCAGTCTCATTTCTTGTCACTTCCCATCCTTTGACTTTATTATAGATTCCTCTGTGCCTTGGCCTATAGACTCTTTCCCATTTTTCCTACCTACTAAGACTCTCTTTGCCATCTGATGGTGGTGGTTTAGTCACTAAGTCGTGTCCGACTCGTGCGACCCCATGGACTGCAGCCCGCCAGACTCGACTGTCCATGGGATTTCCCAGGCAAGAATATTGGAGTGGGTTGCCATTCCCTTCTCCAGAGGATCTTCCCAACCCAAGGATTAAACTTAGGACTCTTGCATTGCAGGCGGATTCTTTACTGACTGAGCCACCAGGAAAACCCCAGATGCCATCTGAGACTCATCTCAAAAGCCTGCCTGTCACATACCCTACAATGACCCCAGAGCTTTAACATGCCTGAAACTGCAAATGTTAGTCCCTCAATCTTGTCCAGCTCTTTGTGACTTCATGGACTGTAGCTCACCAGGTTTCTCTGTCCATGGAATTCTCCAGGCAAGAATAGTGGAGTGGGTAGCCATTCCCTTCTCCAGGGGATTGTCCACCCAAGGATCGAAATGCATTGCAGTTCAGATGCTTTACCATCTGAGTTCATCTTCTGAACTAAGGACAGTGAAGGAGGAGAGCTGGAGAAATGGCAGGAGGATAACATGGGAGAGGCTGGAACCTCTGGAGGAGGTAGCTCAGCCCTTGGTGTACCAGGGAATAACAAGAGGCCCATTTTGTGGAAGGGGGCTTCTGGGAAACTTGTTTTGGAGGTCTACCTGCATAAGAATTAAAAGGCATCAATTATCCATATCAGAGAAAGAGAGGGGACTCCCTCTCCCCAGCCCCCTATTGGCACTGCCAGGATCATGTCCCTGACTCTCCAGGTCATCAGAGATACAACTGCTAACACCAAAGAGTATCAAAAAAGAGACTACCAAGGTTCTTGGGTGTTCTTTCTTGCTACTGCTTTTCTTTTGACCCAAAAGTTTAAATCTGCTGGGGCTTCTTACTCTGGAGTTTATTGGGCCATGGGAGGCAAGAATCCATCGGAGGGTAAATATAAAGCCAGTCAAAGGCCATTAACTCCTATCTCTACCCAAGTTTTTCCAAATACGGGCTTTTCTCCCTTTACTACAGGATTAATACATGCTCATTTGCAAATAAATCAGAAACCACATATAAGCAACAGCAAGAAATATTTAATGTTTTATCATTTTCTTCAAAACTATGAAAAGTTAAATAAAAGACATTCTAAACATTTGTTTCTGTCACTACAATCTGCTGCTGCACAGTTTGTAATGGCTGTAACCTGTTTTGTTGGAGATGGGGAACAGGGGGTGTGCAAGCATGTGCCTGCATACGCGTGCCCCAGAACGGATGGAGGGGTGGCTGGACTGGGAGGGATCGCTTTGTGACCCCAGAAGTGTCTTAAATAATTGGAGGGACAACGATAGACGATGGAGGGTACTGAAAATACCAGTGGGTGTCTTGGAGGTGAGAGAGGGGCCTGGAAAAAAGTTCCTGGTAAGAGGAGGTCAGGAAAAGCTGAAGCACTGCAGAAGGAAGAGGACTGACAGGTTTGGAAGTGCAGGCTGCAGGGAGGTGGCGCATACTGGTTTCAGAATCCCAGCAGGACTTCAAATGCCAATCGGGCCCTTTGGTTGCCATAATTTTGAACTGTTAAGGACCTTCTGCCTTCTTTTCCTTGTCTGTGACAGTATCTTCTTCCCAGAATAGTTGTGAGGGATTTGGTACCTATTAAGTACTCAATCAATGCTAGCTATTATTATTACCAAGTGCTAAAGGTACGGTCCCTTCTGTGCTCTGTGCTCAGTAACAAGAGGCCACTGTTATGTATTACTGGTCCACCACTGGAGGGAGAGGGATCAAAGGAGGCCTGAGCATCTTGAATGTGAAAGCCCCTCAGGAAGCTCCAAGGCCAGAAAGGCCTTTATGATGATTATTAAGCAATAGGCAGAGGCCCAATCCTAAACCTAGCCCCATCATCCACCCCCTCTTTCTCTGGAAGGGGTCAACAGTCCCCCTAGGGCTTTGCCATGCAAAGTTTAAAGACCAAGTGGGGCACTTCCCTGGTGGTCTGGTGGTTAAGCCTCTGATTTTAGGATCCCTGGTTGGGGAACTAAGACCCCACATGCCACACAGCATGGCAAAAATAAATCAAGATCCAGGTGGAACTAGGTGAAAGCCACATGCAGAAGCTGGGCCAGGTGAGAATGTTCTCCTCTCCCCATGCCAGCAGATAGCATGTAATCTCCAGACACAGGTGTGGGCAAAGAAAGAATGGGAGGTGCTACTGTGAGCACCACCGCCTCTCATGCCTCCGTCTCTCCCCAAGGGTGTTTGACAGACTGTGCCTGGAACCAGAGGGAAAAGAGTAAGTTACAGAGGGTCTTAAAAATAATCTTCCCTAGCTACAGAACTCAAGTGAAGGAGCTGAATCAGCAGGAGGGATGAGATTAGACTACAGAGGGATTTTATTTACCCACTGACAGCGATGTAAGAGAGCTACGTGTGTGTATGTGTGTATGTGTGTGCGAGTCACTCGGTCCTGTCTGACTCTTTGCGACCCCATGGACTGTAGTCCCCCAGGCTCCTCTGTCCATGGGGTTCTCCAGGCAAGAATACTGGAGTGGGGAGTCATTCCCTTCTCCAGAGGATCTTCCTGACTTAAGGATCAAACCCAGGTCTCCTGCATTGCAGGCATATTCTTTACCATCTGAGCTACCAGGGAAGCTGAAGCTACTTACAGAGAGGTTAGAAACCTTCTGTCAGAGACCTGTAAGAATAATAATAACTACCTAGTTACGTGCCTGGTGCCTGGCACATGAATTCACCAGATTCTGCAGCAATCCCATTGGGTCAGTGCTATTATTATCCCCAGGTAAAGAAGCTGTGTTCAGAGTTGGGGAAGCCACTGGTGCAATATTATGCAGCAAAGTAAATGGCAGTGGGGGCAAAACCTCCATCTGGTGGGTAACTCTGCCTCTTGGACACACACTTTCAAGGAGGGACTGGGTGGGCCCACTTTTAGAGCCTTCCTCAAGGCCTCTCAAGGATTCTTGTGTTTAATTTGTAATATTAAACACATAAGTTGTGTTTTTTAAGTTGACATAAAGCTGTGTCAACTTCTTACAGATGAACGTGGATGCTGTTTGTCACTGGCTACCATCAGTGGGGGCTTCCAGTGAGTTACAAATAAGGCTCAAAAGCCACTCGGCAGAAGTCCCTCGTGTCCTCCCTTCAGGGCCAGGGGCTTTATTCAAAAAGGGAGCCATCTTGTGCGCAGTTCTCATCTGCAGGGTAGGAGGCAGTGCCCTTCATTTTTTTTTTTTTAAAGATTTATTTATTTAATTTTATTTTTTGGATGCATGCTGGGTCTTCATTGCTGCATGCAGGCTTTCTCTAGTTTCAGTGAGTGCAGTTACTCTTCGTTGTGGTGTTCAGGCTTCTCATTGCAGTGGCTTCTCTTGTTGGGTAGCACAGGCTCTAGGCACCCAGGTTTCAGTAGTTGCATCAGGCAGTCTGAGTAATTGTGGCTCACAGGCTTAGTTTCTCCTCAGCACGTGGGATCTTCCTGAACCAGGGAACGAACCGGTGTCCATTGCATTGCAAGGCAGATTCTTAACCACTGGACCATCAGGAAAGCCCCGTTCTTTTCTTTTTTTCAATTGAAGTATAGGTAATTTACAATGTTTCAGGTATATAGCAAAGTGATTCAGTTACTCTTTTTCAGATTCTTCACCATTATAGGTACAAGATGTGGTTCCCTGTGCTATAAAGTAGGTCCTTGTGGTTTATCTATTTTACACATAGTAGTGTGTACCTGTTAATGCCAAATTCCTAATTTATCCCTCTCCGCATGTCCTGTTTGGTAGCCGTAAGTTTGTTTTCTATGTCTATGAGTCTATTTCTGTTTTATAAATAAGTTCACTTTAATCATTTTTTTATTCCACATGTAGGTGATTTCTATGATATTTGCTTTTCTCTGTCTGACTTACTTTACTTAGTATGATAATCTCTGGTCCAGCCATGTCACTGCAAATGGCATTATTTCATTATTTTTATGGCTGAGTAATATTCCATTGTGTATACATCACATCTCCTTTATACATTCATTCAACCTGAAGGACATTCAGGTTGCTTCCATGTCTTGGCTATTGCAAATAGTACTGCTATGAACACTGGGGTGTGTGTATCTTTTCAAATTAGAGCTTCTGACTTTTCTGGATATATGCCTGGGAGTAGGATTGCTGACTCATATGATAACTCTTTCTCTTTTTTTTTTTTGTAGTTTTTCAAGGAATCTCCATGCTGTTTTCCATAGTGGCTGTACCAACGTAATTCCCATCAACAGTGTAGGAGGGGTCATTGATTCTTGATTTTGTAATTTTCACACTTGGGATTCCCATCTGTCTACAATCCCATTTTTACAAATGAAGACACCAGCTTGAGAGATATAGACATGCACGTGTCTGAGCATAAAATATAAGTGGCCAAAAAGCATATGAAAAGGTATACCTAACCCATTTGTGATGAGGGATATTGTTGGGTATAGGGAAACATGTGGTCTTATTTATTAATACTGTTGGTAGAGAGTGTAAATCTTATGGCCTCCTTAGTAAATAACCAGGCAATACCCACTGAAAATTTAAATTTGCATATCCTTTCATCCAGTAATAATACATCTAGGATTTATCCTACAAACGTGTCAAGAAAAATTAACCTTAATTTTCTCCTTCAATAGGGGATTAATTAAGTTACCTATGATAGAATCCTTACTATGAAAGATTCTACAGTCTTTAAAAAGAAAAGTATAGTTCTGAATTAACATGTAAAGATGTCCCTGATATATTGACATGTAAAACAGCAAGTTGAAGCAAAAAACAGTATGCTTCTCTTTATGAAAAGAAAACACATAATTTTAAAAAATTATTTGATTAAAAAAATTTTTTATTGGAGCTCCATTTTCACCCAGTTTCCTGGGTTACATGGGATGTCTTCCCTATTTTGGCACATACTTAGCCATCTCATCCTCTGTCGTCCCCTTCTCCTCCTGCCCCCAATCCCTCCCAGCATCAGTCTTTTCCAAAGAGTCAACTCTTCGCATGAGGTGGCCAAAGTACTGGAGTTTCAGCTTTAGCATCATTCCTTCCAAAGAAATCCCAGGGCTGATCTCCTTCAGAATGGACTGGTTGGATCTCCTTGAAGTCCAAGGGACTCTCAAGAGTCTTCTCCAAGCATCACTGACTCGATGGACATGAGTCTGAGTGAAATCCAGGAGTTGGTGATGGACAGGGAGACCTGGCGTGCTGTGATTCATGGAGTCGCAAAGAGTTGGACACAACTGAGCGACTGAACTGAACTGACTGACTGAACTGAAGCACTTAATAAACATGAGCTGAGGGATTTCCCTGGTGGCTCAGTGGTAAAGAATCTGCCTGTCAATGCAGGAGACATGGGTTCCATCTCCGGTCTGAGAGGATCCCACATGCCACAGAGCAACTAATCCTGTGTACCTGCACCACAACTAAGGAGCCTGTGCTCTAGAGCCTGGGAACCACAACTACTGACCCTATGTGCCTCAATTACTGAAATGTGTGCCCTAGAGCCCATGCTCTGCAACAAGAGAAGCCCCTGAAATGAGATGCCTGCTTACCTCAACTAGAGAGTAGCCTGCACAGCAACAAAGACACAATACAGCCAAAAATAAATACTTAAATAAATAAAATTATTAAAAAGAAACATGAGCTGTTATTATAGCGCCACAGTCCTTTTCAGAGTCTCATCCTCAGGGCACTCTTCTTCCCTTTACATTCAAATATTCAGCCTCTGGGCCCATTTAGGGACTCAGTCTGCCAGGGCCAACCACCACACATAGAGAGCTTCCAGCAGAAGCCCTAGATATGGCAGAGCAGAGATAAGCCATCTACTCTGTACCCTGTCTGAATTTCTGACCTGGGAAATCCATGAGCATATTAAATTATTACTTCACTGAATTTTGGGGTAATTTGTTACATGGTCGGAGAAGGCAATGGCACCCCACTCCAGTACTCTTGCCTGGAAAATCCCATGGACAGAGGAGCCTGGTGGGCTGCAGTCCATGGGGTCGCTAAGAGTTGGACACGACTGAGCGACTTCCCTTTCACTTTTCACTGTCCTGCACTGGAGAAGGAATGGCAACCCACTCCAGTGTTCTTGCCTGGTGAATCCCAGGGACAGGGGAGCCTGGTGGGCTGCCGTCAATGGGATCGCACAGAGTCGGACACGACTGAACTGACTTAGCAGTAGCAGCAGCAGTTGTTACCTGGTTACAGTAACTTTAAACACTCCTTCATTAGGATGTGAGCTCTATGAGGGCTGGAGCTTTATCTCCTTTACATCTTGGTGCCCAGTATTGATAGCATAGGAGCTAGCACAAAATAGCTGCTCCATGAACACTTGTTGAAATAGAGAAGGTATCTTTCTCAGAAATAGAGAAGGTATCTTTCTCATTATTCTCTATAAAATAACTCATACAATTTGTCCTAAGGAGTTAAGGGCTGAAGTGTCCCTTTGCAAGGGTTGTTTATATTTTAGAAGGGAAATTTTGATTCCCTGGTGTAAACCTCAAGGTGGAGATTCTGGGGCTGGGGGAGGGTGTGGCTTACCAAGAAGACCCCACACACATACATACATGCATGACTTCCAGTCTGGCTTTGGTGTTGGCAGCTGGACATGCTGATCTTACTCAGGCCACACTCACATGAGTGTGACAGGTCATCCATTCCCAGGGGCTGGGCAGTATTTGGAGTAACCCCTTATTCTCAAAGGGTAGTTTGGTTGCAGGGTCTGGTCTACAAGATGACAAAGGGGCCTTGGGGAGAAACAGGCAGAGCTGGCAGGGGACAGATGCTTGTCCTGGGAATTCTGGAACTGGATGCTGGTTCAGGGGAGAGAATGGCCACAATAGCTCCCCCAATTCACAAGCCCCTGTGCCTGCTTTTCCTATGCCTAGAAAGGCAGCACTTCTTCAACAAGGCCTGGTACCACCTACGTGTAACTCAGTTTTCAAATGAGAGGTTGTCCCCTCCAAAACTCCTTCCCTGAACCCCACAGTCTAAATGAAGACCCCTCCTTTGTGCTACACAACTGTCTGTGCTTATCTTTACCAAAGCCTTGGCTTCCTGGTCTGGAAATTGTTTACTCATCTTAAAAGTAGTATCTGCCTCATAGGGTGGTTTGGAAGATTAAATGAGAATAAAGTTCAGAGTCAGGGTTCAGTAAAAATGATGACTGTTGTTGTTGTTACTGTTGCTATCGGATTTACCCCAGGGCTTCCCTGATAGCTCAGTTGGTAAAGAATCTGCCTGCAATGCAGGAGACCCTGGTTCTATTCCTGGGTCGGGAAGATCTGCTGGAGAAGAGATAGGCTACCCACTCCAGTATTCTTGGGCTTCCCCTGTGGCTCAGCTGGTAAAGAATCTGACTGTAGTCCGGGAGACTTTGGTTCGATCCCTGGGTTGGGAAGATCCCCTGGAGAAGGGAAAGGCTATCCACTCCAGTGTTCTGGCCTGGAGAATTCTATGGACTGTATAGTCCATGGGGTTGCAGAGTTGGACACGACTGAGTGACTTTTACTTTCATAGGGTTTATCCCACAGGATTAAAACCACCTATATTTTTGTCTTGGGATTATTAATATGGTCCCAAATAAAAACCAAAATGAGCTTCCATTTCATACCTACTAGGATGGCTATTTAAAAAAAAAAGACAAACATTGGTCAGAATGTGGAGAAGTCAGAATCCTCTTACACTTCTGGTGAGAATGTAAAATGATGCAGATCTTTTGGAAAACAGTTTGTCAGTTATCCAAAACGTTCAACAGAATTTTCATATGACACATCAATTCTACTCCTAGGTATCTACCCAGAGAAATGACAACACAGGCCCACACAAAGACTTGCATGTGAATATTCATAGCAGCCTTACTTACAATAGCCAAAAAGTGGAAACAGCATTATGGTTGTCAATTAACTGATGAATGCATAAACAAAATATGGCATATCCACATAATAGGATACTATTCAGCAATAACAAGGAACAAAATATTGACACACAGTACAGCATGGATGAACTTTAAAGGCATGCTAAGTGGAACATACATTGTATATAATTTCACTTTCATGAAATGTCCAAAAAAGGCAAATCTATAGAGATAAGTAGATTACTGTTCATATAGGGCTGGGAGTAGAACTAAGGGTTGACAGTAAATGGACACTAAGTTTCTTTATGGGGTGATAAAAATATTCTAAAATTAATTTGTGGAGATGGTTGCCCAACTATAACCTATAGAGTGATGGTTGCATAACTTATAGAGTTATGGTTGTATAACTATAACTAATGTACTAAAGATCATTGACTTGTACTCTTGAAATGAGTGAATTTGATGGTATAAAAGTTATATGGCAATAAAGCTTTTTTTATAAGAAAGGAAAGGATTGCTAGTGACCAATATTTTATTGTAAGTGTGGGAAAATAAGTAAGTGCAAGAATTTTCCTGGAAAACAATCTCTCCATGTATATAAAAATCTAAAACATTCACATCATTTGACCTAACACTTTTACTTCTAGAAATTTATTCTAAGGAAATAGCTAGTTGGGCAGTTCGGTTCAGTTTAGTCACTCAGTCATGTCCGACTCTTTGCGATCCCATGGACTGCAGCAAGCCAGGCCTCTCTGTCCATCACCAACTCCTGCAGTTTACTCAAACTCATGTCCACTGAGTCGGTGATGCCATCCAACCATCTCATCCTCTGTTGTCCCCTTCTCCTCCAGCCTTCAATCTTTCCAAGCATCAGGGTCTTTTCAAATGAGTCAGTTCTTCGCATCAGGTAGCCAAAGTATTGGAGTTTCAGCTTCAGCATCAGTCCTTCCAATGAATATTCAGGACTGATTTCCTTTAGGATGAGCAGAGACAAAGATATTTCCTACAGCATTGTTTAGAATATTAAATATTTTGAAAGCAATCCAGATATCCTCTAATAGGGAATTGTTTATATAAGTATGGAAGTTTATATAGCTCTTAAAAAGCATGAAATACAGAAACCTTTTTTCATGAAGATGGTGGCGAAGGCGAAGAAGGAAGCCCCTGCTGCTTCTAAAGCCGAAGCCAAACAAAAGGCTTTGAAGGCCGAGAAAGCAGTATTCAAAGGCATCCACATCCACCAAAAGAGAAGATCCAGATGTCACCCACCTTCCTGGCATCAGCCAAACACTGTGGCTCAGGAGGCAGCCCAAATATCTTCGGAAGAGTGCCCCCGCTGCTGCTGCTGCTGCTAAGTCGCTTCAGTTGTGTCCGACTACTTGACCACTAGGCCACCATCAGATTCCCCCTCACCACCGAGTCAGCCATGAGGAAAATAGAAGACTACAACACACTGGTATTCATTGTGGATGTCAAGGCTGACAAGCACCAAATTACACAGGCTGTGAAGAAGTTCTATGACATCCATGTGGCTAAGGTCAACTCCTGATCAGGCCTGATGGAGAAAAGAAGGCATATGTTCAACTGGCTCCTGACTATGATGCTTTGAATCTTGCCAACAAAATCGGGATCATGTAAACTGAGTCCATCTGGCTAATTCCAAATATAAAAGTTTTCACTATTAAAAAAAAAAGAAAGCATGAAGTACATCTCCATATATTGACATGGAAATATGTTCATTAATACATATTTTTATGGAAAATTTTCAACATACACAAAGGTGGACAGACTAGATTACAATAAGTTCTCATATCTCCATTCAGTTCAGTTCAGCCGCTCAGTTATGTCCTTTAGGATTGACTGGTTTGATCTCCTTGCCATCCTAGGGACTCTCAAGAGTCTTCTCCGAACCACAGTTCAAAAGCATCAATTCTTCAGTGCTCAGCTTTCTTTATGGTCTAATTCTCATATCAGCTCAGTTGGTAAAGAATCCACCTGCAATGCAGGAGACCCCGGTTCGATTCCTGGGTCGGGAAGATCTGCTGGAGAAGGGATAGGCTACCTATTCCAGTATTCTTGGATTTCCCTTGTGGCTCAGCTGGTAAAGAATCTACCTGCAATGTGGGACATCTGGGTTCAATCCCTGGGTTGGGAAGATCCCCTGGAGAAGTGAAAGACTTCCCACTCCAGTATTCTGGCCTGGAGAATTCCATGGACTGTATAGTCCATGGGATTGCAAAGAGTTGGACACGACTGAACAACTTTCGCTTTCACTTTCTCACATCCATACATGATTATTGGAAAATCCATAGCTTTGACTAGATGGACCTTTATCGCAAAGTAATGTCTCTGCTTTTTAATATGCTGTCTAGGTTGGTCATAGCTTTCCTTCCAAGGAGCAAGTGTCTTTTACTTTCATGGCTGCAGTCACCATCTGCAGTGATTTTGGAGCCCAAGAAAATGAGTCTGTCACTGTTTCCATTGTTTCCCCATCTATTTGCCATGAAGTGATGGGACTGGATGCCATGATCTTTGTTTTTTGAATGTTGAGTATTCAACCAGCTTTTTCACTCTCCTCTCTTTCATCAAGAGGCTCTTCAGTTCCTCTTCACTTTCTGCCATAAAGGTGGTGTCATCTGCATATCTGAGGTTATTGATATTTCTCCCGGCAATCTTGATTCCAGCTTGTGTTTCATCCAGCCTGGCATAGCTCCATTACCCAACTTCAATAATTATTATGTCATGGGAAATCATGTTTCATTTGTACCTTCACTTGTTTATTTCCTGACTCGAGATGCCAGTCCAGGTTTGATGCACGATACTGGATGCTTGGGGCTAGTGCACTGGAACGACTAAGAGGGATGGTATGGGGAGGGAGGAGGGAGGAGGGTTCAGGATGAGGAACACATGTATACCTATGGCGGATTTGTTTTGATATTTGGCAAAACTAATACAATTATGTAAAGTTTAAAAATAAAATAAAATTAAAAAAAAAGAAAATAATAACAATCGGAAACAAAACAAAAAAATAAAACAAATCCCAGACATTATTTCATCTATAAAAATATTTCAGTATGTATCTCTGAAAGTAAAAGGCCCTATTAAAAACCATAACTATCATCCCATTGTGTGATAACCATACTGTCATCCCACTTTTAAAAATAGTAATAAATTGAAAAGCAGAGACATTACTTTGTCAACAAAGGTCCATTTAGTCAAGGCTATGGTTTTTCCAGTGGTCATGTATGGATGCAAGAGTTGGACTGTGAAGAGAGCTGAGCGCCGAGGAATTGATGCTTTTGAACTGTGGTGTTGGAGAAGACTCTTGAGAGTCCCTTGGACTGCAAGGAGATCCAACCAGTCCATTCTAAAGGAGATCAGCTCTGGGTGTTCTTTGGGAGGAATGATGCTAAAGCTGAAACTCCAGTACTTTGGCCACCTCATGCAAAGAGTTGACTCATTGGAAAGACTCTGATGCTAGGAGGGATTGGGGGCAGGAGGAGAAGGGGACGACAGAGGATGAGATGGCTGGATGGCATCACCGACTCGATGGACTTGAGTTTGAGTGAATTCCGGGGGTTGGTGATGGACAGGGAGGCCTGGCATGCTGCGATTCACTGGGTCGCAAAGAGTCGGACATGACTGAGCAACTGAACTGAACTGAACTGAATAAATTTTTTAATATCCTCAAGTATCTAGTTAGTGTTCAATTTTCCAATTGTGTCATAAATTTTATTTTTAATAATTTGAATCAGAATATAAATAGGATCCACATGTTGTGATTGATTCATATGCTTCTTAAATACTTTTTAATAGTTTTATTGATATATAATCACATACCATATAATTCATTTATTTAAAGAGTAAAATTTAACACATTTCGCTCCTTAGCCATTACCTCCCAAATTCCCCATCACCCCATATATGCTTTCTGTCTCTATGAATCTGCCTATTCTGGACATTTCACACAAGCAGAATCATACAATCTGTGGTCTTTCATGACTGGTGTATTTTGTTGAGCATATTTTCAAGTTTCATCCATGTTGTAGCATGTTTTTATTGCTGAATAATATTCTACTGCATGGGCATACCACTTCATCTGTTCATCAGCTGATAAATATTTAGGTTTTTCCATTTTTTTACTATTATGAATAATGTTGCTATGAACATTTGCACAAGTTTTTGGTGGGGATTCTTAAATATCTTTCAATTCATAAGTTTTCTCTCTGTGTGTGTGTGTCCTTACTTGCAACTTCTTGCTAAAGAAACTGTGTTGTTACTGTTCTCACAATCTGAATTTTGTGGTTGCATTTCTGAGGCAGTTTTGACCGGCTTTTCTGTCCTTTGTATTTCCTGTTACTACATAGTTGGATGTAGAGATTTGATGGCAACACTGCTTCATAGTTGGTATGGTGTACTTCTACCAGAAGGCAAATAGTGTCTGATTGTCTCTTACTAAAAAATTAGCAGCCATTTACGCTCCATGCCTAGTTCAGTTAATTCATTAGAGGTCACAAAATGCTGATACTTGCTCATTACTCCTTAAAATATTAGCTAGACTACTTTTATAAAGAAAAATTTCCCTTCATGTACTATTTTGTTAATAGGTGGCATGATCCAGTTTTAACAAATAAAAGTACATTATAGAACATCCATATTCATAGCAGCATTTTTCACAATAGCCAAAGGTAGAATCAACCCAAATGTCCATCGACAGATGAATGGATTTACATACAATGGGATTTTATTCAGCCTTAAAAAGGAAGGAAATTCTGACATGCTATATCATGGTCGACTGTTGAGGACATTATGTGAAGGGAAATAAGCCAGTCACAAAAGGATAACTACTGTATGTTCTACTTATTTGTGCTATCTAGAGTAGTCAAATTCATAGAGATAGAAAGTAGAATGGTGGTTGCCAGGGGATGGGAGAAGGAGAAATGGGAGTTATTTTTTAATGGGTACAGAGTTTTAGTTTTGCAAGATGGAGAAGATTTCTATGGATGGGTGGTAGTAGTGGCTGTATGTAAGTACATTAAGTATAATGTAAGTATACTTAGTGCCACTGAACTGTACACTTAGAATGATTACAATGGCAATTTTTGTCATGTGCACGTATTTTACTACAATTTTAAAAAAAGTTTTAAGTACATTACAGAATGGAATACTACACAGCAATAAAAAACAATGAATGTTGAGACACGTAAATGGATCTCAAGGATATTTTGCTGAGTGAAAAAAGCCAGTCTCAAAAGGTATCTCAGAACTCATACATACATACAGTATGAGTTCATTTATATATCGTTCTCGAAATGACAAAATTACAGAAACGGAAAGTAAATTAGTAACTGTCAAGGGTTAGAGATGTTGAGGTTGATGGTCGGTGGACATGGCTGTAACAGGTACTGTGAAGGAGTTTTGTAGTTTTGGAATAGTTCTGCATCTTGATTCCAGTGGTAGTCACAGAAATCTGCATATGTGATATGCATATGTGACATCACAGAAATGTGATAAAATGACATTAAACTGTATATACACACTGTGCCAACATGAGTTTCCTGGTTTTGATATTGTACTATCATTATGTGAGATGTAACTATTGGGGGAAACTGAATGAAGGGCACTGGAACTTTCTATACTATTTTGCTACTCCCTGTGAATCTGTAAGAATTTTAAAAATTCATTTGAAATTACATTTATAGAACCACAAAGGTAGTATGAATCTATGTCTACAAAATTTTTTTTTGAAATTTTAAAAAGGAGCTATTATTTATTATTATCTTCAGTTTACATTTGAGAAAACTGATGTCTGGGATAAGGCTGAATTGTCAAAGTTAGTCTGTATCTAACAGGCTAACTTTTTAGTCGTTAACCACTACATCATAGCATATGTATATTTATATATACAATATTTGCATTAAAAGATTTGGACAGACACACAGTATTTGTTATGGTAGTTATTTCTAGGAAGGTAGAATTAGGGAAGGTGGCTTTAACTTTCAGCTCTATAAGTTTCTGTATTGTTTGACAATAAATAAAACTTTAAAAATCAGACAAAATATTAAAAGGTAAAGCAGTAAAGCTACTGAGGCAGACCCTCTTCCATGCCTCACGATGGATCTGGGTTACCCTACTAATGTCAAAATATTATTCTGAAAGCTAAAGCTTGGCAGGTGAGCCCCCAGCCTATTAGAACGTTCCCTTTCCTCGCCCTGTTCTGTGTCCATCTCTTTGATCATTCTGCTTTCTTTGAGCCCAATCATCCCTCTAAATCTGTGTGGATCCTGGATTGTAGGTAGGGCTGGATGCAGAGGAAAGACTAACCATTCGGGTTCATCCCCCGCCCCACTTGGCGGGAGGGCTGCAGCTACCCGCAGCAGAGACACTGGGACCAGGACAGAGCTGCAAGCTGTGAGGAGGCGACTGGCTGTAGATGCAGCTTTCTCACTCACGGCTGAAGATTGTTGAAACCAGTCTCGCCTCTCAGGTCTCTAGTTCCTGTTTCCCATTGGCTAAATTTTATGGGACCAAGAACCTCTCCAAAAGAATGCTTCTAGGGCATCGTCAAAAATAAGACATTTAAAAAGTGATAATGTTCACGCGGAGCTTTGCCGCCAAATCCCAGTTTTTTCCTGAGAGACGTGTTAATGTTAAAAGGTCATGAGACGGTGCCTAGCATTAAAGTTTGTCTGCTTTCTCCTTGAAACAAAAGTGACTTCAACCAAAAGTTCAGTTTCTTCAATGCAAATTAAAGGGGAAATCAGTAATACTGTCATGTGGACTGGACACAGTTTGCCTGAAGGCTTTGGACTGTTCTTACTTCATTTTCTTTATCCACTGAGAGGGAGGGAAGGCAGCAAAAATGTCCTTGAAATCAATGGAGTGATTTAGGGGACCCCATAGAAGACAAGGAATTTTATTTTTCTATTTGGTTTTAAAAACAAAAGAAAATCATCTTGTTATCTTGCCCATCCCTGAGTCTTGGGGGACCTAAGTTCCCCAGACCAGGGATGGAACCTGTGGGCTATGCAGTGAAAGCTCCAAGTCCTAACCACTGGACTGCCAGGGAATTTCCATGTTCATTATTTTAAAATGTAAATAATATAGAGCAGTATGTAAAGCAAAAAGTGCAAGTGCCTTCCCTCACTTTCTTCAAGTAATTCCCCAGGAATAATTAAGTTAAAAATTTGGTCTTCATCTGTTCAGATATTTTCCCATGCACATTCTAACACATATACAGATGTAACCAGAATTTCATAAAGATGAAAAAAAACTTCTATTCAGATATTCGTCAGGCACGTGCCTGGTGGTTCAGTGGCTAAGACTCCAGGCTTCCAGTGCAGGGGATCCAGGTTTGATCCCTGGCCAGGGAACTAGATCCCACATGCTGAAACCAAGAAAGACTCTGCATGTCACAACTAAAGACCCTACAGCTTAGACCTGGTGCAGTCAAATAAATATTTAAGGGGAAAAAAAAAGATATTCATTAGAATAAATTGTGAAAATCTCCAGTGTAAGCAGCTCCATGAGTTTTTATTGGACATTTTTAACCCACAAAAATGGAATTATATAAACTACATTTTGCTGCAGTTTTTGTTTTATACCTCAACAATATTATGATAGTTCCTCCACAGTGGGACATATGGATTTAATCATTCTTTTCATGATAGTATAGTATCCTGTAGCATTAATTTAGTACTCTAATTAACCTTTTTAAATTGGTGAATGGTTAGACTGTATCCAATTTTTGCTATTTCATGTTATAGATTTTAAAACTTCTTTTCTTTATATAAGAATAATACATGCTCAGTATAAAACTTTAAACATTTCAGAAATGTTTGACTTAGAAAGCAAAAGTCCCTCATAATCCTATCTCAGAAACCACCAAACACAGATGTTATTTTCTTCCTATAGCACATCCATTATCTATATTGTGTGATCTCTACACACTATTGGAAAAAGAAATAAGTAACAAATACTATGTAACTGTTAGGACTTCCCAGATTGCACTAGCGATAAAGATTTTGCATGCCAATGCAGGAGACACAAAAGACAAGATTCGATTCCTGGGTCAGGAAGATCCCCTGGAGTAGGAAATTTTTCTTCTACAGGTAGTAGAGGAAAAATTACATACTATGAGTAAATTTATTCTAATTAATTGGACAACTTAAATGAAATGAACAAATTCCTTGAAAAATGGACACAAGAAGAAAAAAAATCTAAATAGCCCCATACATATTAAAGAAATTAACTTATTATCAAACTCCTCCTGCAAAGAAAACTCTAGGACTAGATGGCTTCACTGGTGAATTCTATCAAATATTTATTTAAGGAAGAACAAAATAACAATCCTACACAAACTCTTTCAAAACACAGAGGAAGGAACACTTTCCAACTTATTTTATGAGGCCAGGATAACCTTGATATGAAAAGTTGACAAAGATATAACAAGAAAAGAAAATTATAAATTCTTATCCCTCATGAACTTAGATGTAAAAATCTGATTAGTCTTTGACAGAGCAATTTCATTTCTAGGAATTTATACCCAAAAGCCCTCAGAGTTTTACAAAAATTAACTACAGAATATCCACTATACCAATATTTTTGTTGCTATTTAGTCACTAAGTTGTGTCTGACTCTTTTCCACCCCATGGACTGCAGCATGCCAGGCTTCCCTGTCCTTCACCATTTCCCAGAGTTTGCTCAAACTCATGTCCATTGATTCAGTGATGCCATCCCACATCTCATCCTCTGTCATCCCCTTCTCCTCTTGCCCTTGATCTTTCCCAGCATCAGAGTCAATTTTTTGGTGCTCAGCCTTCTTCCTGGTCCAACTGTGACATTCGTACATGACTCCTGGAAAAACCACAGCTTACTAAACAGACCTTTGCTGCCAAAGCGGTCTCTGCTTTTAAAAAATATATATTTTTATGTTTCAGTTCAGTCGCTCAGTTCAGTTCAGTTGCTCAGTTGTGTCCGACTCTTTGCGACCCCATGAATCACAGCACGCCAGGCCTCCCTGTCCATCACCAACTCCCGGAGTTCACCCAGACTCACGTCCATTGAGTCAGTGGTGCCATCCAGCCATCTCATCCTCTGTCGTCCCCTTCTCCTCCTGCCCCCAATTCCTCCCAGCATCAGAGTCTTTTCCAATGAGTAAACTCTTCACATGAGGTGGCCAAAGTACTGGAGTTTCAGCTTTAGCATCATTCCTTCCAAAGAAATCCCAGGGCTGATCTCCTTCAGAATGGACTGGTTGGATGTCCTTGCAGTCCAAGGGACTCTCAAGAGTCTTCTCCAACACCACAGTTCAAAAGCATCAATTCTTCGGCGCTCAGCTTTCTTCACAGTCCAACTCTCACATCCATACATGACCACAGGAAAAACCATAGCCTTGACTAGACAGACCTTTGTTGGCAAAGTAATATCTTGGTTTTGAATATGCTATCTAGGTTGGTCATAGCTTTCCTTCCAAGGAGTAAGCGTCTTTTAATTTCATGGCTGCAGTCACCATCTGCAGTGATTTTGGAGCCCCCCCAAAATAAAGTCTGACACTGTTTCCACTGTTTCCCCATCTATTTCCCATGAAGTGATGGGACCGGATGCCATGATCTTCATTTTCTGAATGTTGAGCTTTAAGCAACTTTTTCACTCTCCTCTTTCACTTTCATCAAGAGGCTTTTGAGTTCCTCTTCACTTTCTGCCATAAGGGTGGTGTCATCTGCATATCTGAGGTTATTGATATTTCTCCTGGCAATTCCAGCTTGCGCTTCTTCCAGTCCAGCGTTTCTCATGATGTACTCTGCATATAAGTTAAATAAGCAGGGTGACAATATACAGCCTTGACGTACTCCTTTTCCTATTTGGAACCAGTCTGCTGTTCCATGTCCAGTTCTAACTGTTGCTTCCTGACCTGCATACAAATTTCTCAAGAGGCAGATCAGGTGGTCTGGTATTCCCATCTCTTTCAGAATTTTCCACAGTTTATTGTGATCCATACAGTCAAAGGCTTTGGCATAGTCAATAAAGCAGAAATAGATGTTTTTCTGGAACTCTCTTGCTTTTTCCATGATCCAGCAGATGTTGGCAATTTGATCTCTGGTTCCTCTGCCTTTTCTAAAACCAGCTTGAACATCAGGAAGTTCATGGTTCACGTATTGCTGAAGCCTGGCTTGGAGAATTTTGAGCATTACTTTACTAGTGTGTGAGATGAGTGCATTGTGCGGTAGTTTGAGCATTCTTTGGCATTGCCTTTCTTTGGGATTGGAATGAAAACTGACCTTTTCCAGTCCTGTGGCCACTGCTGAGTTTTCCAAATTTGCTGGCATATTGAGTGCAGCACTTTCACAACATCATCTTTCAGGATTTGAAATAGCTCCACTGGAATTCCATCACCTCCACTAGCTTTGTTTGTAGTGATGCTTTCTAAGGCCCACTTGACTTCACATTCCAGCATGTCTGGCTCTAGGTGAGTGATCACACCATCGTGATTATCTGGGTCATGAAGATCTTTTTTGTACAGTTCTTCTGTGTATTCTTGCCACCTCTTCTTAATATCTTCTGTTTCTGTTAGGTCCATACCATTTCTGTCCTTTATCGAGCTCATCTTTGCATGAAATGTTCCCTTGGTATCTCTAATTTTCTTGAAGAGATCTCTAGTCTTTCCCATTCTGTTGTTTCCCTCTATTTCTTTGCATTGATCGCTGAGGAAGGCTTTCTTATCTCTTCTTGCTATTCTTTGGAACTCTGCATTCAGATGCTTATATCTTTCCTTTTCTCCTTTGCTTTTTGCCTCTCTTCTTTTCACAGCTATTTGTAAGGCCTCCCCAGACAGCCATTTTGCTTTTTTGCATTTCTTTTCCATGGGGATGGTCTTGATCTCTATCTCCTGTACAATGTCACGACCCCATGGACTGCAGCATGCCAGGCCTCCCTGTCCCTCAGCAACTCCCAGAGTTTACTCAAACTCATGTCCATTGAGTCCGTGATATCATCCAACCATCTCATCCTCTGTCATCCCCTTCTCCTCCTGCCTTCAATCTTTCCCAGCATCAGGGTCTTTTCTAATGAGTCAACTCTTCGCATCAGGTGGCCAAAGTATTGGAGTTTCAGCTTCAGCATCAGTCCTTCCAATGAATATTCGGGACTCATTTCCTTTAGGATGGACTGGTAGGATCTCCTTGCTGTCCAAGGGACTCTCAAGCATCTTCTCCAACACCACAGTTCAAAGGCATCAATCCTTCAGTGCTCAGCTTTCTTTATGGTCCAACTTTCACATCCATACATGACTACGGGGAAAACCATAGCCTTAACTAGATAGACCTTGATGATGCTGTGAAAGTGCTGCACTCAATATGCCCCGAAAATAAAAGCCCCCCAAAATAAAAGTCTCTGTTTCTACTGTTTCCCCATCTATTTGTCATGAAGTGATGAGACCAGATGCCATGATCTTAGTTTTCTAAATGTTGAGTTTTAAGCCAACTTTTTCACTCTCCTCTTTCACTTTCATCAACAGGCTCTTTAGTTCTTTGCTTTCTACCATAAGGGTGGTGTCATCTGCATCTGAGGTTATTGATGTCATCTGATAACAATAACAAATGGTGGTGTCATCTGAGGTTATTGCTATTTCTCCCAGCAATCTTGATTCCAGCTTGGGCTTCATCCAGCCCAGCATTTCTCATGATGTAGTCTGCATATAAATTAAATACACAGGGTGACAATATACAGCCTTGACATGCTCCTTTTCCTATTTGGAACCAGTCTGTTGTTCCATGTCCAGTTTTAAATGTTTCTTCTTAACCTGCATACAGATTTCTTAGGAGGCAGGTCAGGTGGTGTGGTTCTCCCATTTTTTAAAGAATTTTCCACAATTTGTTATGATCCACACAGTCAAAGGTTTTGGCATAGTTAATGAAGCAGATGTGTTTCTGGATCTCTCTTGCTTTTTTGATGATCCAACAGATGCTGGCAATCTGATCTCTGGTTCCTCTGCCTTTTCTAAAACCAACTTGAACATCTGGAAGTTCATGGTTCACATACTGTTGAAGCCTCGCTTGGAGAATTTTGAGCATTGCTTTACTAGCATGTGAGATGAGTGCAATTGTGCAGTAGTTTGAGCATTCTTTGGCATTGCCTTTCTTTGTGATTGGAATGAAAACTGACCTTTTCCAGTTCTGTGGCCACTGATGAGTTTTCCAAATTTGCTGGCATATTGAGTGCAGCACTTTCACAGCATCATCTTTTAGGATTTGAAATAGCTCAGCTGGAATTCCATTACCTCCACTAGCTTTGTTCGTAGTGATGCTTCCTAAGGCCCACTCGACTTCACCTTCCAGGATGTCTGGCTCTAAGTGAGTGATCACACCATCATGGTTATCTGGGTCATGAAGATCTTTTTTGTATAGTTCTATGTATTCTTGCCACCTCTTCTTAATATCTTCTGCTTGTGTTATTATTTATGGCTGTTCTGAGTCTTCATTGCTGTGTGAAGGGTTTCTCCTGTTGCTGAGAGCAGGGACTACTCTCCAGTTATGGTACATGGACTCTAGGGCATGCAGGTCATGCGGGCCCAGCTGCCTTGCAGCATACGCGACCTTCCTGGACCAGGGATCGAACCTGAGTCCCCTGCACTGGCAGATAGATCTTAACCACTGGACCACCAGGGAAGCCCTAATGCCTCTGCTTTTTAATAAGCTGTCTAGGTTTGTCATACCTTTTCTTCCAAGGAGCAAGTATTTTTTAATTTCATGGCTGCAGTCACTGTCCACAGTGATTTGGGAGCCCAAGAAAATAACATCTGTCACTGTTTCCATTTTTTCCCCATCTGTTTGCCATGAAGTGATGGGACCAGATACCATGATCTTAGGTTTTTGAGTGTTGAGTTTTAAGCCAGCTTTTTCATTCTCCTCTTTCATCTTTATTAAGACGCTCTTCAGTTCCTCTTTGGTTTCTGCCATTAGGGTGCTATCATCTGCATATCTGAAGTTGTTGATATTTCTCCCAGCAATCTCGATTTCAGCTTGTGATTCATCCACCTTGGCATTTTGCATGATGTACTCTGTATATAAGTTAAATAAGCAGGGTGACAGTATAATACAATACAACCTTGATGTACTCCTTTCCTGGTTTTGAACCAGTTAATTGTTCCATTGTTAATATTTATTTATTTATTTGATTGCATCAGTTGTTAGTTGCAGCATATGAACTCTTAGTTGTAGCATGGAAGAATCTAGTTCCTTGACCAGAAATCGAACCAGGGCCCCCCACTCTGGGATCATGGAGTCTTAGGCACTGGATCACCAGGGAAGTTCCATATAGTAATATTTTTAATAGTAAAAATATTAAAACAACTTAAATGTCCCCCAAAATGTGACAATTAAATATGGTACATTTATGATGGAATATACAACCATTAAAATATAAGAAAAATATGTCTTGACACAGGAAGATTCGCCATATATTTTTTATTTTAAAAGTAAGTTACCTGACAACCTAGAGTGGGATGGGGCAGGGGATGGGAGGGAGGTTCAGGAGGGAGGGGACATATACATACCTATGGATGATATCATGTCGATAAGTGGCAGAAACTAGCACAATATTGTATAGCAATTATCCTCCAATTAAAACAAATATTTTTTAAAAGTAAATTACCAAAATTTCAGGTGTTTTCACTACACACACACAAAATGAATAGAGAAGTTAACTGTCGTGACTGAAATCATGCCATTATGTTTACCTATATCAAATCAACATGTTGTACACCTTAAGTCCATATTTTTTTTTAAAACAGGTATATGACGAAATAGTATAATGGTATGATCCTACATTTTCAAAGAAAAATATATATTTATATATAATGGGAAAACACAGAAAGGACAAAAACCAAATGTCACAAATGGTTAATTGTTGGATGATGGGAGTATAGTAGACTTTTATTTCCTTCCTTTTGCTTATCTGTATTATCTGTATTGCTTATTTCCTTATCTGTATTTCTTGCAATGAAAAATGTAAATTATTTTTTAATGCAAAGTATTGTTGAAAAAAAGTTTTAAAAATGTGACCAATGAGCATTTTTGTACCTCCCCCATTACAGTTCTTAGGAAGAAAAGATTTAGGACTTTGGAATCTTCCTCTCTACCTCCAACCTAAAACCTATCCATCCTGGGCTATTGGACATAGCTTTGCCCTTCTTTGACACTGGATCCATGGTGGCCCTGCCTTATGGGTCCAACCTGTATTTAGTAGGTTAGGCGTTAAAAGTTTTGCGGCTGACTTATGGCATGACTTTTAGAAAAATCCTTTTCCTTAGGGGCTCCAGTTTCTCCTCTCTTAATCAGTGATCTTTAAGGTGCCTTCCAGACAGAGGAAAGAACAGATTTAGAATCAGGAACCTCTGGGGGAGACTTGGGAATGTAGTCATCACTGCCCAGAAGAATATTACTTATTATTCTTTGTGTCTTCAGGGTCCTCAACCAGGTAAAAAGCATCTCCCAGACCAGGCCTTATAAAACCAGTCAGCCTTATATTTCTCTGGTCCTGGTTGCAGGGCTCCACACAGAGTAGTTGCTCAGTGAACTCACTTTTTGCCTCTATCTTTTAAAAGTAATCCCAGAATAAGTTTTCTTTTTTAAAAATTTATTTATTTTAATTGGAGGCTAATTACTTTACAATATTGTAGTGGGTTTTGCTATACATTGACATGAATCAGTCATGGGTGAACATGTGTTCCCCATTCTGAACCCCCCTCCCACCTCCCTCTCCATCCCATCCCTCAGGGTCATCCCAATGCACCAGCCCTGAGCACCCTGTCTCATGCATTGAACTTGCACTTGTGATCAGTTTCACATATGATAATTTACATGTTTCAGTGCTATCCAGAATAGGTTTTCTAAGCTTGCTTTTGATGGTGAGCTGAACGTAAAGTTGGTTTTAATTATTGGGGCACACATTGTGCAAGTTTTTTGCTGAGGTATTGAAAAAGCAAGAGAGTTCCAGAGAAACATCTATTTCTGCTTTATTGACTATGCCAAGCCTTTGACTGTGTGGATCACAATAAACTGTGGAAAATTCTGAAAGAGATAGGAATACCAGACCACCTGACCTGCCTCTTGAGAAACCTATATGCAGGTCAGGAAGCAACAATTCAAACTGGACATGGAACAACAGACTGGTTCCAAATAGGAAAAGGAGTACGTCAAGGCTGTATATTGTCACCCTGCTTATTTGACTTATATGCAGAGTACATCATGAGAAACGCTGGGCTGGATGAAGCACAAGCTGGAATCAAGATTGCCGGGAGAAATATCTATCACCTCAGATATGCAGATGACACCACCCTTATGGCAGAAAGTGAAGAGGAACTCAAAAGCCTCTTGATGAAAGTGAAAGAGGAGAGTGAAAGTTGGCTTAAAGCTCAACATTTAGAAAACAAAGATCATGGCATCTGGTCCCATCACTTCATGTCAAATAGATGGGGAAACAGTGGAAACAGTGTCAGACTATTTTTCTGGGCTCCAAAATCACTGCAGATGGTGACTGCAGCCATGAAATTAAAAGACGCTTACTCCTTGGAAGGAAAGTTATGACCAACCTAGATAGCATATTCAAAAGCAAAGATATTACTTTGCCAACAAAGGTCCGTCTAGTCAGGGCTATGGTTTTTCCAGTGGTCATGTATGGATGTGAGAGTTGGACTGTGAAGAAGGCTGAGCGCCGAAGAATTGATGCTTTTGAACTGTGGTGTTGGAGAAGACTCTTGAGAGTCCCTTGGACTGCAAGGAGATCCAACCAGTCCATCCTAAAGGAGATCAGTCCTGGGTGTTCATTGAAGGACTGATGCTAAAGCTGAAACTTCAATACTTTGGCCACCTCATGCGAACAACTGACTCATTGGAAAAGACCCTGATGCTGGGAGGGATTGGGGGCAGGAGGAGAAGGGGACGACAGAGGATGAGATGGCTGGATGGCATCACCGACTCGATGGACTTGAGTTTGAGTGAACTCCGGGAGTTGGTGATGGACAGGGAGGCCTGGCGTGCTGCGATTCATGGGGTCGCAGAGTTGGGACACGACTGAGCGACTGAACTGAACTGAACAGCTTTATTGCTTATTTGTAACAATTCAAGTGGAGCACCTCTCCTGACAAGCCAGAGACTGGGAGACATTAAAATTGTCACTTACTTGGGGCCTTCCTGGGGAAAACCATCTCAGGGCTGCCGGCGGTGTGCATGTAGAACCATAGTCCCGCAGGTGCCCAGGCTGTTATCACGCGGCTTCCCAAGAGAGATTTGACCAGACTCTAGACTTGAGGGAAGTCCCAAGCTATGCCACTGTGGAGCTGTGTGACCTTGGACAAGTCCTTTCCTCCTATGGCCCTACGTGCTCTTCCCCGGTAGGTTTATGCTATGGGGACGGTCGAGTGATCTGGAAAACATTCGCTTTTAAACGTTTATTCATCTCATGTATCACGCGAATGAGAGCCGAGAGCCCACAGGCAAGGCGATCAAGGACCACTACTGGCAAGCCTCTGCGACCCGCGCCACAGGTCTCGCGAGATTTCTCCTCTGCGCTTCGCGGCGTCATCCTCTCGCCGTCCGCGGCAGCGACAGCGACGGCGCGTGAGGTACACAGGGGCGGCCCGTATCCCTCCGCCGCCGGCGCGGCCCGGCCCTCCCTTCCCCCGGCCCGCCAATCCCCGCTCTCCCGACCTGCCCCTCGTCCTGGGCCCACCCCGCGCTCCGGCTGCCCCACCCCGGCGGCGCCGCCCGCCCGCGCGTCTCTCGGTCCACCTGCAGCAGGCAGTCCCTCCGGCTGTCCTACCCAGAGCCGCCGGCCGAGCCCGAGGCCTGAGCTCTTGCTCCCCGGCGGAGGGATCCGCGGCGGCTGAGGAGGCGGCGCTGAGCCTAGAAGGAAGAGGCAGCTACCGCGGTGGCGGCGGCAGCGGCGGCGGCGGCGGCTCGGGCGGCAGCGCATAAAGGGGCCGCCGCCGGGTGATGCGGTGACCGCTGCGGCAGGCTCAGGAGCCGAGTTGGCCCCGGCCCTAAGTCCGTCCCGCCGGACCCGCGCTCCGGAACTCCCCATCTTCTCCGGCCCTCCCCATCTTCTCCGGCCGATCCGCAATCACCGAGGAGGCCTCGCGCCCCCTCGCCCCTTCCCCGTCCCTCCCCTGCCCCCGTCCCCGCCCCGGGGCCGCCGCCACCCACCTCCCACGATGGCTCTGAAGAGAATCCATAAGGTAAGCGGCCAGGGATCGGCTGTGTGTTCGGGCAGCTAGGCGGGTCCGCCGAGCTGGCTGCGGCCTGCACTTCCCGCCGTCTTCTCCGCCGGACTCCCGGCTTCTTCGGACCGGGCTGTTGGCGATGGCCCGGCCGGGCGGCCTTCACACCCCACTCCCAGTGATGGCGCCCGTAGAGGCCCCGGCGCGCTGCCCGCACTTAGGCCGGAGGTATGCTCGCCGGTTCAACGTTCCTTCCCGGCCTCCTTTCTAGGCCCCGCGTGGTATGGAGTCCCAGGGCCTCTCCCCGGCCTGGGACTGCTGTGCCAGAGGGCCATTGTCCGGCTGTGCCAGGAGGGGGTGCTGGAACTGGGGCGTTGGAAGGCCCCATCGACGGAGGTCGAAAGGGCTCTGTGCCCCATCTCCGCCTGTGCACCCCCTATCCCCACCTGCCTAGGTTCACTCCGCAGAACCCCTTGAGCTTGGGACCCGTATGAGGAAACCTTTTTGTCCGATCCAGAAATATTTCTTGAGTTCGCTTGCCGTTTAGCGGCCGCACGCTTCCGTCCACTCTGCTCGTCCAGAAACTAAGTAGGAAGTTGAGGAAATAAGCATGACTTTTATAAGGAAGGAGGGAGGTGGAGGGAGAAGCATTTTATTCCGTGAGGTTGCCAAATGTAGTCAGAAACATACTTCAGTTTGCAGGAGTGGATTTAATAGAAAGGGTATTGTCAAGGGTAGAGGTAGAAACCTGAACATTTGAAAACCACTGGAGAGAATTTCACAAAGTTTCCTTTTACATTCTCTTCGCAAAATGGGTTTTAACGCTTAAATTAGGTGATGTTTTCTGGGAGATCCTTTTAATGTAAAAGGGATTTTGCTAGATTTTTCCATTAGAAAAGATTTCTTTGCCCTTTAAAATGAAGGGTTATCTGTAGTTGTCTCTACGGAAGCTTTTGTAATATTGCTTCTAGATTATGGACTTCGCTTAAAATTTAGGGTTTTTTCGCTTCCTTCTAATATTATAACCTCCTATTATCTCTCACTATCTTTTTTACTTAGAGGGGGGAAGCGGCACTGATGATTTGTTTCGTGTTTGACTTGGCTACTTGGAGAGGCTGTACTAAACCTCTAGCCAGTAAGTAGTAGATCCTGGGATACATTATCTAGGATGGGATGGAGATGCAAGGGGGAAGAGAACTAATTTTCACCTTGCATTTAACTCAGTAAAAATGGAGATCTGGTCAGTTTAAACACTTGAGTTCAGCAGTTGGTCCTGGTTTTATTCTTGATCAAAGACCTTTCCTGTGGAATTAATCCCAGTGGTTATTGTAAATTAGGTTAGATCCTCACCAACTTCTTTTGACTTTGATTTCTATCAAATGAAAAAGGGCAGACTTTAGACAGTAAATCTTGTACTAAAGTGAAGCAGGTTGTTTGTTAAAAGAAGCTCATCCCTAAGTAGAGCTCTTTTGAAACTTTTTAAGGGGCAGGAGCACACTGAGGACAAGTTATGCAAGTAAATAATAGCATTTTTAAGGCTTGAAGGAGTTAATAGATTCTTGAGGACTAATTGAGAAGTTATCAACTTGAGATTATACTTGTAGAAGATTGTGCACTTTTAAAACCTGAAGAAGAATAAATATAATGTGTGATCACTTACAGATCAAGAGATATAGCCCTTAATCTCTACTCTGAGTGATATGTGTGCTGTGGAGGTTTTTTTAGAGAAGGAAATAGCACTCAAAACATGCATTTTAATCGTCTTCCTTGCCTTCTTTTGAGATAATGCATGTTTGCTAGATTTTTCTCTAAAAGATACCTTTATTAAAATTTTAGTAAGAAAAATCAAGTGTATACCATGATTATTTGAACTTTTAAAACTCAAGTTTTTTTATTAACCTTTTTTCACCTGGTTTATAATCTAGAACTGTCCTCGAAGTATGGCTCAACTTAGACTGCCAGGGATTTGAAAAATAAACTTAATTTTTGGTATACATACTAGTCAATAATATTGTGAAAATAAAATGAAGATTTTTTTCCCCCAAGCATTTTGTATAACACTAATTTTAAATTGAATACAGACTTAACCTAGCTATGGATAAGACCAGTCCTATCTCACCCTCAGCACTAGTAATGTATCTGCGGTGCAGTCCCCCAAAGACAGACTTGGCTTACATAATTGGTCTTAGTCTTGAATCTTCCCAGTTACTACTCTCTGAGAAAGTAGTTCTGTTTAAATACCTCACAACTTCGGATAGCATGAACTACTGCATCTGGGTTCTAATAAAATTTTATTAAGAACAAATACTTTTGACCAAGGCAGCTTCAGGAATTCTTTGTCTTGTGTTTCATTGACAAAGGGTAATAGTGTTGTGTGAATCTCACAGTCCTTTAAATGCCATGACTTTTTTGGAAAAAGCTCTTGATGGACTTTATTTTGATAGAAACTTTAAGGTCGTATATGCTTTAACAGAGTTTACCAAAGAGTTTTCATTTTGAACATCCATTATGGTTCCATGAAGGGTTTGGGACCCTTTGGTATGGTTTGTATCTACACCAAATGGCCCCAGCCTGCTACATTTTGAGGTTTTCTGCTGACATTATGGGTCTTCAGCTTTGATTTTGATGCTTTGAGTGTCTGCCTCTAGCAGCACCACCCCCAGCCTTTTTCCAGTTGGCTGCGTCTCATCTGTTGTGGGCTGGGAAACCAGATCACTGAGCTTATTAAAATTATGTCTAAAATAAGATCCAGTAGGCTCTGAGTGAAGAGGGCTTCATGTGTTTTGTGAACTGTGTGGTCTGTTTGACTGATCAGAGACCTTTTTTTTAAACTTGCTTCCTGTTTTTCTTCTTTACTTTTGTTATACAGTGCAGGAGGCTTTTTTGTGCTCTTACAGTGCCACAATATTGAAATACAGGGTAAATTTCTTTATTTTGAGGAGGAGTAAAAGGCTAAATATCATGAGGAATTGAAGACAGACCAAAGTTAGGATACTAAAAGCTCTTAACAATAATAGTGACTTGTACATTTTAATGATGTCCTGCTAGATATAATTAACATTTGGTATACATAGCTTTAATGCCAGGACTACCGCTTGATTTACTGTATTTCTATGATTAAAGCGTCTTAAATTTCCTGAAAACCCCAGTCAGTTAGTTAATATTCCAGTAAAATAAAATTTCAAACTCTGATGACTAGGCAGGTAACCAAAGTGAGCAAAGGGAATTGGAGGGAACTAGAAATTGCACGTGCTTTTAGAAGAGGGCAGCTGCTATTCAGCTCCCTCCAAATGTTGCTATTGCCAGGATCTGTGCCCAAAGTTACCAGATTTTTTTTTTTTTTTTTTTTGAGGTAAGCCACAAAACCAGAGTTCTGGCAACCAATTCAAATTAAAAACAAGGACAGCAAAACCAAAAGACACCTCCACACTTTTTTTGGTAGATTGGTAGGTACCAGTTTAATGTATGAATTAAAATTAACAAAAGATTGAGGTTCAGCAAGTAACCAGGAACGTAAGGATTAAATCATTTGAACCATACTTTCTGTCTTTTTCAAAGTTTGGAAGTACTGCTTTATGTAAATAGGCACAATTAAGTAATTTTTGGGGTAAACTTTTAGTTAACTTCTTCAGTGAAGTTTTGTATGGTTATGGTTGTAGGAAAAACCAGTTTAGTAGACACATTGATCCCAGGCAGATGCTTACAACTTACTCTTCATTGTAATCTGTTTCATGTTATGAATCATCTTTCTGTAGACTACATACTTTCAAAATATCTACGATTGCCAGTTACCAAAGGATGAATTTTAAGGATATGGGAAGGGAGTTGTAATATCATAATAGTACTAGTTTCAAGATTATTTTAAAATAGAAGTGTGATATGATACATTACATTAATCTTATCAGAGGTAAGGATTCAGTTTATTCCAGTCAAAATGATGAAACAAATTAGCAAATAGTCTTGTGGAGTATTTGGAACTTTAATATAATAAGTGGTTGACAGAAGATGACTGTATTAGTTATATATTGGAAAACAGACATCCCTTCTTATTCCACAAGATAAGCTTCTTGAAATCTCTGGGAAGATTTTTTTTTTCCTTTAGAAACGATTCGTTGCTTCACAAAGGTTTGTTGAGTTGAGAAACTTTCTTTGGCTCGTTTGGGGTTGCTATTTAAATATAATTTAAACAGCCTTCATTAACTTCATAAATCTAGGGGTGTGTGGGGGTGGGGGGGGTTGTGTATGTGTGTGTGTAAGTCTCCCAAAGTGGGGTGGGTGTGTGGGTGTTTAAAATCTCCCAAAGTGTATTACTGTACTGCTGACTGACAAGGAGGAAGTTTTGACAAAGTCCAATTCTGGATATTTTAGTCCAGAGAGAGAAGGCTGCTAAAATATCCTAGGCAGTTCTCAGGATAGGAATACCTGACTCATGCTTGATGCTGCCAGCAACCTTTGCAGCCTCATCCCAAAATTGAAGGCGCACACTTGTTTTTTCTGTAGAAATAAAGTTTCGGTGGTGAGGTTCCCAGGCTAACCTTCAAAACCATGTTAAAAATATTACATAGAAAAATAAAGTACCGTTTCTTCTTCAGTATACACAATCAAGTGAGATTTCAAGTAATAGAATCATAAAATTTTAGCTCTGCATCACATCTCAGAGCTACGGCCTAAAAAGGCCATGTGACTTAGTAGGGCCGGATTAAGAACCTGGATTTCTTGACTGCTCAGTGTCTTTTCTGGCAGGCACTGTACCCTTACACAGTCATTAGGGGTGTAATCCCAGGGAATGCAATTTTTTCTTTTGTTCAAACAATTGAGTATTTATGCTCTGGAACCAGAAGATTTTACCTTTGGCATCTCTTTTTATTGTTGGAGAGGTGTCTATGAATTCCCTTAAAACAATGCCATTTTTGTTTTGTTTTTCAGTGTTTTAATTCCCATAAAGCAGAAAAATAAGAAACTATGCAAATTTTGGGTGTTCTATCCTCCGTATATCTTTCATCATAGTCAAATGGGTTTTTTAATCTCTCCAAAAGACTAAGAATCACTGTCCTACCTCCTTAAACACTCTGTTTTAATCTCAGTAGGTGACCCAATTACCTATTCTGTAGAGAAAATAGAAATCTGCATGAATCCTTTCAAAATTTCCTTTGAAGACTTTAAAAAGAAAAAAGAAAAACCAGACCTCACAGCTACAATCTTCAGAGTACTCAGTGTGCATCATTCAGAATGACTGAATCTTCTGAACAACCCTGTGAGAATTCTGTTCTCAGGTTAGAAGAGAAAATGGAGGCTTGGAGAAGTAAACAAACTTGCCTGTGATTATATGGCTATGATATGAGGAGCCAGGATTCAGATGCATTCAGTCTTGACCAGGGAGCCAACCATTGCTCCAAATATATCTTGGCCATCACTCTTCTTCCCTGTTGTCTCTGGAGAAGCTCTGCTTTTCCCATTGCAAGCTAACTTTTGCTATTCATCCTATTCTTTTGCCAGGTCCTTGCTCTCTAGTAATTGTCCCTGTTCTCCTAGTTCTCTCTTCTTTGACTCCTCTCAGTATCCAAACTTATTTAAGACTTTCCTCCTTAAAAAAAAAAAAAAAGCTTTTAACCTCCTCTCCCCAACTAGAGCTGATTCCTTTCCTTCCTCTTCTTTAACGCTTCCATCTCTGACATTTCAGTGCCAAAATTCTTGACAGAATAGTGTCTATTCACTGTTTTGGAACTGTTCAGTAAGGTCACTGATGATTACTTTATTGCCAGATGCAATGGATACCTCAGTTTTTATTTAATTTCTGTAACAGTTGATGTGATTATTACTCATTTCCCTCGGCTTCTGATAAACTGTTTCCTCCTTCTGCATATCTAGTGTTCTAATAAAGTTAGTGTTTCCTAACTTTTTTAGAATAATTTTAAATTAATATTATTGATGGATACAAATAAGAGTTCATGAAATAATGTATACTTGGATTAAAATTGACAGCACACATGACCCCAGATAAATTAATATATAATATTACAAGCACAAAAATAGGGAAATTATTTACAAACAAAATACATTAAGAGGAAGTATTGTTCACTGTCATTTTGCTGTAAAGTAACAACTAAGAAGAGTATTTTAAGAAAATAAAAGGGATCATCATCAGATGCTGCATTAAATGTGTTACTCTTGAGAATTCCCTGTGGTCCAGTAATTAGGACCCCTCAATTTCACTGCTCATTTCACACCCACTTTCACCTGGGTTCAATCACTGGATAGGGACCTAAGATCCCACAAGCCACTTAGTGTGGCCAAAAAAAGATGTGTTACTCTGTGTTGTTTTCATTACAGTATACTGCGACATTTGTTTTAAACAGGTGCACTGCAGCGAAAGAAAGAATTAAAGTTGCATATTTTGCAATATTCATGCAGTTAGACTACTACCAACATTATTGTCTCATGGACAGACAGGTCACTTAATTAAAAAAAAAAGTATTTGCTTTACTTATCTTTATTTTAAAATAATCTGTTATTTTTGGGTTTAAGAAAGGACTCTGCTTTTCCTTTAAAACTTCCATATTCTAGCTATAGGCCCATAGGGAATGAATTGGTATAGTAGAAATATTAGTGTTCAATATGCTTTGATTAAATAACTTTTCAAATGTGTATTATAATCAGAATAAATCACTGAAGTTAAATAGATAATACCCATGGTTAAATGCTGTTTGTGCATCAGAGCATAGATATAATTTGCTTTGTAGTGTGCAAATTTCTTGAGGCATATTACTGCTTTATATTAGTGTAAATATGTAGTATTTCTTAAAAACATGTATTAAAGATAGGTAAAATTTAGGACAAAAATATTGCCATCTTTATCCCTGTAATACATGTTAGCATCTCATAAGAAATACTACTGTAATTGAAACAGTTCTCAGAATTATTTTCCTTTAGTCTTTGTGCTTTTCTGTATGCCTTCTCAACCCACCCCCTCCTCCTTCTGAATTCTTATTCATCCTTGGATATCCAACAGACCACTTCTCTGTGAAGCATGCCCCAGGCATGCAGGCAATAGGGTTCTACTATAGAACTGTTTCTTAGTATATAGACATGATTGATTATTACCCCCTCTAGACTGAATTCTTCTGGGCAAAGTCCCTGTCTTATTCATTATATTCCCAGTACCTGACACATAGTAGGCATTCAGTTTTTGCCAGCAGCATTTAGTGAATGTCAACAGCAAGTAGTATGGTGGAAAAACTAGTAGAATTTTGGAGCTCCATGTCTACTCAGTCATGTTCTAACCCTGTGTGTGTGGCCTTAGGCAAGTTACTTCACTGATTTTCTTTGGTCTCAGCTTTCTTGCCTATAGAATGAGGATAATGTCATATACTTTGCAAGCCTGTAAGGGATGAGTAGAAAGGAAATATGGACCACATAAAAGATAGTTGTTAATATTAATTACCACTGGCTTAATTGCCCAGTAATGTTGACCCGTGAAATTGGCAGAATCTTGAAATCTTAGATGGTGTCAGTGGTAAGTGTTTTCCATTTTACTTTGTTGCCACCCCAGTCAAAAAAGAAGGAAAAAAATGTACACCCTGATGTTGTAAAAATTATGTTTTATAATACTTCTAATCGGAAAAAGGGATTGAATTCCAAATTTTTTCTTCAATAAACTATCTATTGTAATCTTAATATATTTCCAGTACATGTGATGTTTTTGTAAGCTTAGATGTAAGAACAATTTTCTTAACAGTATCTTGTGATAGAAGTATCTGCTTCTGTCCTTTGAGCACATACCCCTCCCCGCCCCCGCCACTTGCAGAACGTCAGTACCTGTTTAAATCATAACACTCCTTCGTCAACTTTTTAAGGGCCTATATCAGATAAAAAAATTTGAAATCAAAGCTGAATTTTACAGAAGCCACAGTGATAATAGTTTAGAAATAGATTTCTTAAAATAATAGTATACTATTGGGAGTGAGTGATTTTCTTTAGATTAAATGTCCTCATGTACACCAGCTGTATCAGCTTCGTAGGGCTGCTGTAATAAATGACACAATAAATTACTGAGTAGCTTAAAACAGCAGAAATCTATTCTCTCACAGTTTTGGAGGCCAAAAATCCAAAATCAGCATACCAGCAGAGCCACACACCCTCTGGAAGCTATGTGGGAGAATCCTTCCTTCCTTCTTCCAGCTTCTGGTGACTGTAAGCATTCCTTGGTTTGTGGCCACATCACTTCAGTCTCTGCCTTGTCTTCACACTACTTTCTCTGTGTGTGGTTTCTCTTTTGTCTTTTAAAAGGATACTTAGGGCCCATCCAGGTAATCTAGGATGATCTTATCTCAAGATCCTTAATTTTAAGTATGTTTACAAAGACCCTTTTTCTAACTAAAGTAACATTTATAGGTGATAGGAATTAAGATGTGTCACATGTCATTTTGAGGAGCATTCAATGCAGTGTACCATCTAATCCCCAAATTCTAATAAATGACTGTTTTAGATTGTAGTTGCCTTTAGGCTTTTCTGTTTTTAACTTTCTAAAATTCTGAAACAGTCTCAGACCTACAGGGAGTTGCAAATACAATACCTAGAACATCTTTTTCTTTGACTATTTCAGAGTAAGGTACCAACATGATGACTCATCAACCCTGAATACTTTAATGTATGTTTCTTACAAACATGGACATCAAAATTAGGAAATTTCCATTGAAATATTACTGCAATCTGATCCTCAGACCCCGTTTAAGTTTTTCCAGTTGTTCCAATAATGTGCTTTGTAGAAAAGGATCCAGTCCATAGTTACTCGTTTAGTTTCCTTTGGTTCCTTAGTCTTTCCTTTGCTTCATGGCCTTGACACTTTTAAAGATTAGAATCCAGTTATTTTGTAGAATGTCCCTCAGTTTGTGTTTTTCTGCTATTTCCTCAAGATTAGGTTTAGGTCACGCATCTTTGATAGGAATGTCACAGAAGCATTACTCTTTCCCTCTCTGCATCCTATCTAGTGATGTGTGATTTTGGTTCATTTTTTTCATTCCATCCTGTCAGGTACTATTCAATTTTAGTTTGACCCATTATGGAGAATTTTCACTTCTGCCACTTGATTAAGGGGGTATCTACCAGGGTTTCATACTATGAAGTTACTTTTTTTCCCCTTTATAATGAGTAAATAATTTGTTCAGAGACACTTTGAATATATGTACTTCTTCTGTGTTGTTTTTTTTTTTTAATTTATCTATTGCTGCATAAGAAAATACCCTAAAACTTAGCTGCTTAGAGCTGGGTGGTTCTGGCTCAGGGTCCCGTGGTTATTGGCAGATCTCAGTTCTTTATGGGTTGCTGGACTTAAAGATTCATCTCCTCCCCACATACATTTCTCCCCACTGAGGGCTGCCTGAGTGTACTTGAGACATAGCGCTGGGTTCCCTCAGAGTGATCTGCCAGAGATGGAGCAGCCAAGTGAAAGCTGGAGTATCTTTTATTAACTTAATCTCAGAAGCAACATACCATGACTTCTACTGTGTTCTGTTGACCTCACAGATTCCCCCCCAGGGCGGTGTGGCAGAGGAGTGAATATGGGAGTGAATACCAGGAGTTAAAGATCACTGGGAGCCAATTTGGGTACCATGCGCTTACTCAGAAGTTTTAATTTATTCATTTTAAAATTTATATTTGTGTGAACTCGTGCTTTCTTGTTTTTAATTCATGTGAGTTATACTAGATTACTATCATTTACTTTAATGCTCAACTTGTCCCCAGTTTGCTTTTTTCCCCATCAGTTGAGCACTTCTTTAAGTTCTGGCACAAAAGATGTTTCCTCCTTTTTCTTACACTTTCCCTGCTCCAGCTCTGTAATCATCTAGGTATGCTGATTGCTTTTGGAATCTCACTGTTTCCACACTTTCTCAGTGTAATTAGTGGATGTAGCTAGGGAATATGTGAATGTGTAGATTTGCTTTTCTCTCTGTGTATCAGAGACCATGAATTTACACTGATGAATCTTAATTCCAGTCCAGTACCATAGGATTCATCCTGTATTTTTTCTTTTCGATATTGACATTCCTTTTCTTACAGTGAAAAACTTGGCTTTCATTAATGTAATTACTCATTTGATCAGTTCCTCTGTGTATAATCAACTTCCCATTGCTGTGGCCCTCCTGCATAGATACTGTTCTTTGCTCCCCTCTCTCCTAGGGGTGCCCTTCTTAACTCCGTCCTTCCTGACTTGGACATCCTGCCCTGAGTTAGGCCTATCCCAGTGTGGATAGCCTCCCTATTTTTAAAAAACAAAATACAGGACTTATTTGACATAAATATTTAGATTAAAAACTTTAAAATAGTAGTGCTAATTGTTTTTTAAAACAGATATGGAAAAATCAAGTCTAGTGACTGTGACCACATAGCACTTTTCCCAGTTAGAGAATATGGCATTTTCTGTAGTCCTTTTTTTGAAAAGACTAAAACCATAATTTTAGTTTAGTGTTATTATTATGAAACAATTTTGGTAATTCCAGAAGCCTGTGTAAACTCATCTCCATTCTTAGAAATAATTGGAAACAATCATAATTTAAAATCCTGAAGCTTAATCTTTTATTATGTAAGTTTTAGATACTGGTAATGACCAACACCTAGGCGCTTACTATCCAGCTTAAGATTCAGACCTACCTAATTTAGCTTCAGTGTTAAAGTTTAGTCAGCAACCATGGGTTCTCTTGATAATTTATGAGCTTGGGGTCTTTGCATATATTTAGAAATAATCATGTTTCGATAAAAGTACATTGTTGTTAGTGATGGTTGTGCAACCTCCTCTACTTTACCCATTATATCAAGGCAGTAATATATCATCACTGAGGTTATAGTAGGTCAGTTTCCTGAGGTTACATACAACATTAATAACAAGGTTAAGAAAATTGTTCAAACTTTGAGGAACAAGTAACAATGTATTGGCATTTGAATCATGAACATGACTTGAATCTCAGAGTCTGAGGCACTCTTTTTACTTTTATAATCAGTATTTTCATTATCTTCTAGCTTCTGTTAAGTCCAAAACTATTCTGATTCGTGATCCTATATATGTTACTACTTGCCTTTCTGGAAGCTTACAGATTTTCTCTGTCCCCAGTATTGTGAAATTTCCTGATGTTTGGTGTGTAGGTCAATTTTCATTTGTTTTGCTTGACATTCAGTTGGTCTTTTTGGGTCTGTCTATATGGATTTGCTTATTATGGACATTTCATATAAATAGAATCGTACAACATATGACCTTTTGTATCTGGCTTCTTTCATTGAGGCAGTGTTTTCAACGTTATCCAAGTTGTAGCGTGTATCGGTACTTAATTCCTTTTTCTGACTAAATAATATTCCATTGTATGAATATACCATGTTTTCTTTTTCCGTTTATCAGTTGATGGGCATTTGGTTTGTTTTAATTTTTTAACTATTAAGAATAATACTGCTATGAACATTTATCTTCAGATTTTTGTGTGAACATATTTTCATTCCTCTTGGATATATACCTAGGAGTGGAATTGCTGGATCATATGGTAATTTTATTTAAAATTTTTAAAATTATTTCCTTCTAAGAGTTTTTTAGCTATAACTCTTATATTTAGATCTTTGATCTGTGTTTTCCAATTTTTAATTTTTGTAAAATACATATAAAATTTACCATTTTCACTGTTTTTAAATATACAGTTCATTGCTAGTAAATATATTTGTATTGTTGTACAACCATTGCTATCTCCCGAATTCATTTTTCAAAAGTTACCTTTCTCCCTAGCCTTTAAGAACCCACCATTGTACTTTATCTCTCTATGATTTTGACTTGGTTACTCATGGAAGTAGTATTTCTCTTTTTGTGACTGATTTTTTTCACTTAGCACAGTGTCCTCAAGATTCTTCTATAGTGTCAGAATTTCCTTCCTTTTTAAGGCTATTTAGTACTCTGTTGTGTGTTTATACCATGTTTGCCTATCCATTTATTTGCTGTTGGACACTTGGGTTATTTACACATTTTAGCTCTTCTGAGTAATTCTGCAGTCAGCATGGGTGTATGTTTAAAAGATCCTCCTTTCAGTTATTTTGGGTATATACCAAGAAGTGGAATTGCAGGATCATATGGTGATTATTTTTTAATTTTTGAGAAACTACTGTATTGTTTTCTACAGTGGCTCTACTGTTTTACATTTAGCCCTTGCTCCCCCTCCCTGCTTGTGATACACAAGGGTTTCAATTTCTCCACATCCTCACCAGCACTTATATTTTCTGTTTTTGGTTGGTTTGTTGGCCCCCCCCCCCTTTTTTTTTTTAATAGTAACCATCCTGATGGAATGGGATGGTGGTCTTTGATCCATTTTAAGTTAATGTTTATATCTAGTGTTCAGTAGGCATCTGAGTTCATTTTTGCATGTAAATATCCAGTTGTCTTAGCACCATTTGTTGAAAAGATCATTCTTTCCCGCATTGAATTGTTTTGGCAGCTGTGTCAAAAACCAATTGGCCATAAATATATGGGTTTATTTCTGGACTCTCAATTCTGTTTCATTGATCTGTATGTCTTTTCTTATGCCAGTACCATACTGTCTTGAATACTGTAGCTTTGTATTAGGTTTTGGAATTTGAAAGTGTGACTCCTCCAACTTTGTTCTTTTCCAAGACTGTTTTGGTTTTTTAGATCCCATGCATTCCCTATGAATTTTAGGTTCTGCTAGGTTTTTTTTAATGGCAGTTGGAATTTTGATGGAGATTGTATGGAATCTACAGGTAAATTTGGGGAGTGTTTGAGCTAGTTTTCCTATATTTTCTGTTTTCCATGTTTATCTTTTATCTGTTTTTTGGAAAGACTTTCTCAGAATGTTTGCTTGCTTGCTTGTTTTAAGGATTTTCCTCTTATTTCATAGAAGCAGTAGCTTCTCTTAGCTTTAAAGATATTCATGATAGTTTTTAACTTTTTTCTTCTCCCTGCATGGTCTTTGCTTTTTCCTGCTTTTTTTTTCTTCCCGTTGTTTTGGTCTTTATATGTTGAGTGATGTTGAAGATGGCCAGTTTCTTTCACTGTTGTTGTTTATCCTTATTTTAGAATAGGGCATTAAAAAGCTGATTAAAGGGTCTGAGCATAGGGGAGTGAGGTTTGGCAACTGATACTCTATGGTTTGCTGGCAGGGCTATTCTCCAGATGAATCACTGATGTCAGTGAGTCATATAGCTCTTTATCTTGTGCTGGTCAGTTTTTCTTGAGAAGGGTCTTTTCATCTCCTGCCTGGAATGTACAGGTCAAACTTCCCATGTTTTCAGGACATTGTGTGTATGTTTTCAGGACATTGTGTGTATGTTTTCAGGACAAAGTGTGTATGTAAACATTCACTTAACCTTCTGATTTCCATACATCATTCATGCCATTAACTATGCTCCATGTCTCTGAGTTCTGAGATCTTATGTTTTATCTTCTCTGGAGAACAAACCTTTGGTTTGCTTGGATGGGAAGGACAATCACTGGTAGAATCAGGGAAGTGATCTAGATGTCATTTTTAGTTTTTATTTTCAGCTTTTTACCCATAAACAACATATAATACTGCTTTGGATGTTGTCAATTTACATAGATGTTATGGAAATGTATACATTTTAAATAGCATGCATTTTCAATGAATATAAATATTCCAACAATATATTTAAAATTTATTCCTCCTATAATAGACATTTTGTTTCCAAGTTTTTATTAGTAAAGACGCTGAAGCTCAGTGTTGCCTTGATGCACATAGGTGAGAGTTTCTCTTTATAGTCAGTAGGAGTGTTTGGTTGTAGAAAGAGGCTCTTTATTTTTGTAAGATAATGCCAAATTAACTTTTTTCTTTAAAATTTTTCATTATTTTGACCATAACAGGCTATATAAAGGTACACAAAAATGTGAAGTCGCTCAGTCATGTCTGACTCTGTGACCCCATGAACTGTAGCCCCCCAGGCTCCTCCGTCCATAGGATTTTCCAGGCAAGAATACTGGAGTGGGTTGCCATTTCCTTCTCCAGGTATCTTCCAGACGCAGGGATCCAACCCCGGTCTCCCACATTGCAGGCATACTCTTTACCATCTGAGACACCAGGTGTCTAATAAATTTTAGTGAAAATTTCAGATATATCCAGACATTCAGTAGTCTACAACATATCACCATGTGTCCCATCACCCGTCATTTTGTGTTTATTCTTGATTACCTCTTCCACCTTTGTGGATTATTTCAAACTCAACCCCAAATGTCATATCATTTTATCTGTAAAGAATTCAGAATGTGTTACTTAGAGATAATGCATTGGTTCTCAGTAGGGATAGTTTTGCCTACCAGGTGACGTTTGGCGTTGTAGACATTTTTAACTGTCACAGATGGGAGGCTACTGGGTGCTACTGACATGTAGTAGATAGAGACCAGGGAGTTACTGAACATCCTACAGTGTGTAGGACAGGCCCCCACAACAGAGATTTATCCTGCCCCAAATGTCAGTCATTTCCCAGATTGAGAAATCCTGAGATAAGGAAGTCTGAGGTACATTCAGTGGTTCTTCCTGTATATATTTCTAAACACATGCTGTTGTATTACACAAAAATTTAATTTCTGGGAATTATAACTCTAAAAGAATAAACACTTTAAAAGTCATACAAAACTCCTGTGAATCTTACTCTGTTTATGTGGCTGATAAAAGTATTGGACATTTACATATTTTTAAAATAGTTCATGAATATTATTTGGTGTTATAAAGAACCCTGGGCAATATATTGAAATGTCAATTCTGAAGGAATGTGGATCACTTGAAATAAACTACTTTTGTCATGACTTTCCACCTTTCTTGGGCCAGTAACTTTCAGTAGCAGGGTAGTTTGGGGTGGGGGTTGTGTGTGTGTTTGTTTTCCAGTATGTTGCAGAATTAGAAATTGGTATTGTTTTGCTGAGAAGTTGCTATGGTAATAATTGTTGGAAGGATCTATCATTGAGTCTTATTATTTTTAGAGGCTGCCTAGGGATATTTATCAGTTAGTTTTGCTGTATAACAAATGATTCCAAAACATAAAACAGCAGTGATTTATTTCTTAGGATTCTGGATTGACTTGAAGGTTTTGTTTCATGTGTTATCAGCCACGGTTATTCTTGGTGGCTGTGTTCAAGGTTAGAGGGTCCAAGAAGATCTCTCTCATGTGTCTGGGGCCTTGATGCTGACTTGGCTGCAGTGTGCACCACTGTCCCCCAAATGGCCTTTCCAGCAAGAAAGCCTGGACTTTCTGTGTGGTGGCTTAGAGCTGCTGTGGTGGAAAGAGCAGAAAAAAAAGCTGTCAAGTCTCAACACTAGACTTGTAACTGATGCAGTGTCATATTTGCTTAATTTTTTTTTGGTTGAACAAGATCCAAGGCCAGCTGGGATTCAGGAGGAAAGGAAATAGACTACTTCCTAATAAGAGAAGTGGTATATTCTTACAGGGAAGGAAAAATTGTTGGGATCTTTGGAGATTATTTACTGCAAGAGAAGTTGTAGTAAGCGTTGTCTTATACTGGCATATTTACTTCTTGGATAAGGTCCCTTGTTATAAATTTAATTCTGTAGTAGTAGAATTTTGCTTCTTTGGATTCATTAAAAACAGTTCTGAATGGTTGAGTAATATTAAGTTATTAATAACATTTTTTCCAGTTTTAATTCAGAGAAGTTTTTTATGAAGATTTGTTTGGCCAATCAATAGGAGGGAGGAAGGGAAGAGTAGAGGGGAAGGGAAAGGCTTGTTGGATGTGAAATGTAAAAATGTGGTTGTTTTGAGAAGAGGTATATAACCGTTTACTTGGGGGTTTGTCTTTTCCTGTCAAAATAACCTAAGTTTCTTTGTTTACCTGCTTTATTTTTAATAAAATATATAATTGATATATAACATTGTGTAAGTTTCTTATACAGTGTGAATTTGATATTTACATAGTGTAAAAAGATTACCACCATAGTGTTAGCTAACACTGCCATCATGTCCTATAATTATTTCTTTTTTTTTTGTGGTTGGGACCATTTTAAGATCTACTCTCTTAGCAAGTTTCAAATATATAATACAGTATTGTTAACTATAATTGCCGTGTGCATTAGATCCCCAGAACTTATTTATCTAATAACTAGAAGTTTGTACTCTTGTTGTAGGAACAAATAATTTTATACTACCAGTCTTATTCTTTCCAAGACTGTCACATAACTCATGATCTTGATAACATAAGGCTGACTGCTTCTGCTGCTGCTGCTAAGTCACTTCAGTCGTGTCCAACTCTGCTCGACCCCATAGACGGCAGCCCACCAGGCTCCCTGGTCCCTGGGATTCTCCAGGCAAGAAGACTGGAGTGGGTTGCCTTTTCCTTCTCCAATGCATGAAAGTGAAAAGTGAAAGTGAAGTCGCTCAGTCGTGTCTGACTCTTCATGACCCCATGGACTGCAGCCTACCAGGCTCCTCCATCATGGGATTTTCCAGGCAAGAGTACTGGAGTGGGGTGCCATTGCCTTCTTCGAAGGCTGACTAGGATATGCTGGGTTTTTTTTCTTTTCTACTTGATTCATAATGTTTTCATACTTTTCCTGTTACCATAACAAAGAACAACTTCTGCCTGTCACCTCCTCTTTGTTAAAAAGTGCTCTCAGAATCCTCAAGTAGCACCACTATAATGCCTATATAGGTTAAACATTCTCTGTAGGTTAATTGGTCAGATCTGCCATATCAAAAACTGCTTAGGAGAACTAAGCTTTGTTGTTAACATCAGGAATTTAAAATGTTTTTGAAGCAGGTAATAGTACCAAACCTTTCTCCAGCCTAACTATCGACTTGAATTTTCTATCTGGCCCTCCCCTAATCTTTGCTGCAGACAAAATGGAAATCCTTTTATACTGAGAATTTCATCATAGCAAAAAGGAAACCGTTGTTTTCTCTTACTGTCGTGATACTATAGTACCTTCCCCAAGATAGTAGTACATGTTTCTATTATTGTGTAGCATATAGTTGATTAAATGGCATATCAAGTGATTTTAATGTGGACAGAGAACTCTCCTGTCTCTAGGCTAACTTAAAATGTAACTTTGAAAAGACATTTCTTCAGATGTACCTATTCATGCTTTGGTTAATACTGTTTAGTGTCATGTTTTAGAGGTTGGACTGTTCCTGAGGGATGGACAAGTCATTTTTTTATCTGTCTTTATAGTTGTTCTAAAGTACAATCCCAAGCAAGTATGTAGCAAGTCATCTAGCAGAGTACAATTTAAGTTTACTTGAGTGTTGGTCACATCTTATAGAGATTTCAACCTGTAGGAAGACTGATTTAACTGTGGATAGATTCATCATCTTGAACAGGTGGTGCAGTGGTAAAGAATCCACCTGCCAGTGCAGTAGATACAGCAGACTTGGGTTCAGTCCCTGGGTCGGGAAGATCACCTGGAGAAGGAAATGGCAACCCACTCCAGTATTCTTGCCTGGAAAATTCTATGGACAGAGGAGATTGGTGGGCTACAGTCCATGGGATCACAAAGACTTGGACATGACTGAGCAACTGAGCACATGCTGATTCATCGTCGTGAACTCCTTGAGTTGGTGTTAGAGAACTCATGAAACAGAAGCTGTGCTTTGGAATAGTGAAGAGTAAAGTCCATGGAAAGTGTTATTTTTAAGTTTTGAGGATTTACAGTCTTATAGTGGTTTACTCACTAAGTTATGTCCGACTCTTACGACTCCATGGACTTAGGACTCCATGCAGGACTTACAACTCCTGCCAGGCTCCTCTGTCCATGGGATTCTTCAGGCAAGAATGTTGGAGTGGGTTGCCATTTCCTTCTCCAGGGGATTTTCCTGACCCAGGGATTGAACCCGGGTCTTCTGCATTGCAGGCAGACTCTTAACCAACTGAACTACAAGGGAAGCCCTAGTTAAATAGTATTTATATATTTCAAAGCATCTGAGTACCAGAACTTAACCATATGCTACTACTAAAAATAGTACACGTGAATTATTTTAGGGGCGAGTAGGGTCTCATGGTTTTATGGAGTATAATGAGAAAAAGGATGTCGTTTTTAACTCTTTTTAAGGTCCTCATTGTCCTGCCACTTTTAAGTAGCCTAGAAGCACACCAACATAGTGATAATGTCATTTGTTTATTTCCCCATTTTCTCAGACTTTGGACTGTGGTACATGGTGATTAGTGCCATAAAAGAGTTCTTTAGGTTTCTAGTTTGTTGTGTAGTTGTTAACTGAGGTGGAATCAACTGGTGTAGATTCTGGTTATTCGAATGCCAAGAACAGAGCTCTTTTCTTAGTTATTTCAGTGTTTTCTTCTGAGCTTAGTACTGAAATCTTTTGGCATATGTAATAAGCGCATAGACTCTTCCTATCTACTTGGCTATATGCCAGGCTCATTTTGGAAATAGAGTGTGGAAGAACACTGACCACTGCCTCAGTAATTAAAGGAGAGGTAATTTCAGATCCTGACAGAGACCCTGTGTGGAGTCTGACCTAACCTTACAATTTAGCTACCAGCCATCATCAGCTCCAAGAGCAAGAAGCCGCTACTTGCCTGTTTTGCTTCTGGTACCATTTGTACCTCCTTAATATTTTTGTCCCCTTAATTATTACAGAATTAGTCTTCTGGAAGACTTGTGATTTTCCTATCATAACTGTCATTTACTCAGGCACTTTCTACTTTGTCCTTGATTGCCAAAATTCTAAACTTGTTCTTTGTTAGGTATTCATAGGATCCTTTGGCTGCAGTATCAGACTATTACTGCCTTCTCAAGTGCCTTACTTCATTAAATCTAAGATGCTATCCATTGAAAGATGTAGAAGTGAAGTCACTCAATCATGTCCAACTTTTTTGTGACCCCATGGACTGTAGCCTACCAGGCTCCTCTGTCCATGGGATTTTCCAGGCAAGGATACTGGAGTGGGTTGCCATTTCCTTCTCCAGGGGATCTTCCCAACCCAGGGATCAAACCCAGGTCTACCCGCATTGTGGGCAGACGCTTTACCGTCTGAGCCACTAGGGAAGCCTTGAAGGTTGTACTACTAAGAAAAAAAGATATTGCCAATGAAGCTGACATACCATTGATTATAGTAGGCAGTTTGATGTCAGGTATATTAAAAAAAATCATACAATCAATGAAAGATAGTATTATCCTTCTCTAGGTACTTAAAGGAGAAGGAAATGGCAACCCACTCCAGTACTCTTGCCTAGAGAATTCCATGGACAGAGGAGCCTGGTGGACTGCTGTCCATGGGGTTGCACAGAGTTGGACACGACTAAAGCGATTTTGCATGCATGCATGCATTGGAGAGGGAAATGGCAATCCACTCCAGTATTCTTGCCTGGAGAATCCCAGTGACAGAGGAGCCTAGTGGGCTGCTGTCCATGGGGTTGCACAGAGTTGGACACGACTAAAGCGATTTTGCATGCATGCATGCATTGGAGAGGGAAATGGCAATCCACTCCAGTATTCTTGCCTGGAGAATCCCAGTGACAGAGGAGCCTAGTGGGCTGCCATCTATGGGGTTGCACAGAGTTGGACACGACTGAAGCGACTTAGCAGCAGCAGCAGCAGCATACGTAAAATTACTGTGTGTAATTGTAACAATCTGTTCTTCAACAGGTATTTACTGGGACTCCCTCTGTATCAGGAACTGTGCTGGATATCAAATTCCTATTTGTCATTGGGTCGAGAGACATTAAATAATCATACATATAAACTATCTTGAGTTGCTAAGGCAACTTGCACTTTTTCATCATAGTATTTAACAGAAAATGGGGGAAAGGGGCTTCTAGGAAACCTCTCAGCACATTTAAGTGAAGGCTAAAGGTGCTTGTGGTAGGAGGGTGCCTAGAGTATTCCAAGAACCCTGTTCTGGAGTCTTGAACTAGTTGAAATTTAAAAGCTAATTGACGAAGAAAAAGCTTTGAAATGAGTAAATGGTAGTTCATATAGGTAAAATAAGGTCTTGAAAAGGTTCTTGATCCTCAGTAATGAACAAAGAATATTATCTTTAATTAGAACATTTTCATCTAAGTGGTTATTGCTAAAGTGCTCAAAGAAATGAACTCCTTATTCTCTAGTGTTACCCAGTCTCACTCAAAACACCTATTCCATTCATGTTCAGTAATTAAATCTGAATATATTTTTGTCACTATAGACTTTCTATTTTCTGGCACTGTAGGTGATTAGGCTGAATTGGACTGGACTTCCTCCTGGAAGTTGTTAATGTACTTTTGTTTATCATCTCATTTGCCAGTGTTTAAACATCAGTTCGGCTTGATATTGTGCTAGACATTCATTCATCTACTCATTCAGAGATTTGAGTGTCTCTTAAGTTCCACTCTGGAAAATGCGGTAAAGATTGTATTATACCTTGTCTCTAACTCAGGGAATTTAGAATTAAGTATTCCAGGGGTAGCGTTAAGGGTACACATAAATTTTGATAGTTGTGAATAAAAAATTGATCATAAGGTATTACTATACCATATAATGCTAGATTTGTATAGTATAGTTAATAATAAGCTGCTTGGAAAAAGAAGGAAGTCTCTGGGAAATAAGATTTTTTTTCATCCTAAAAAAAAGCAGTATATGGACAGTAATCTTTTAAAGTGAAAATATTTAGTGTTGATGTGTTTTAAAATCATAACTGTGCTATTGTGAAGATAGATGAAAGTGAACTGGGCCTAGCTTTTTTAAAACAATTTTTTAACCTCAGATTCATAATTAGGTTAATCACATGCATTGTCAGAATTTCATATTGGTTTCTCCTTTGTGTGCCAAAACAAATATGAATCCTTATGACTCAGCTGTAATTTGTTTTATAGAAATTTCAGGGAATTCACTGGTTGTATAAGCTTTCAGTATTTGCAAACTTTTAGTTTGCAACAGATAAGATTATATAAATGACTAATTTTGCTAATATCTTTATATAGCATATCATTTCCCCTTTAAAAGATATGTGCTCCCCCCCCACCCCTTTCTATACAGAAAAAGTATTTTAAGCCAGAAACACATCCGCTATATATTTGATCACTACTGGAAGCTATCAACATTGTCACACAAATAGCACTTGTAAGGATTTCCTGGAATTTGACAAAAGTAACTTCATAAACAAACAAAAAAAAACTGTCTTTAAAAATTAATAAAAACATGTGATTGCCTTAGAAAGGAAATTTATATTGTATTAACTATATCTGAAAAGCTATTCATAATGTGCTTTCTCTTACTATAAACATTTTCTTAAAACATTTTGATCACAGTGTTATTAATGTACTTTATACCACTGAACTGTATACTTAAAATGGAAAAAAAATGGATAAGATGGTAAATTTTATGTTTGTGTATTTTACCACAGACAGAAAACCACACTGAAGTAATTTATAGTCCAGATTGGGGGTGGAGGGGACAAGGTATAGATAACTTTAGGACAGTATTAGCCATGTTGGGTAGATTTCTTTATGTCATGTTTAAAAGTCTTTTATTCTACAACAAAAAAATTTCTTTAGGATAAAAAGTGTTCCTGGTTTCTTCAGACTTATTTCTGACTTTGCTGCAGACATTAGGCATTTGTGAGAATAAAATCTTGGGTGGGGAACATGGCATTGGAAGAATGGGCCACAGAAAGAAGCAAAGCCTGGTTCTGTGCCCAAACAATAGTGTTGCCTTTATTCAGAACTTGCTTAGAATCTTGAATATTCTTATAAGGATGTGGATTATAACATTTCCCAAATTGATTTAACCCTTAAACCTATAACCAAACCATGTTTTTTTAGTTTAACTTCATTGTTTTATAGATATGGGAGTTCTGATCTGGAGAAGTCGAATGACTTGCTTAAAGTTACCTAAGAGCAGAATAATAAAACATCAAGGGATGTTAAGACTTCGGAAAAACTGACTTCTGCCTGTTGCCCCTGTTGATATCAGCAGGAACATAGTTGTAGAATAACCATTATAATCCTTATGAAGCTAATTTTCATTTAACATAATTACACGATATGGTTAGTTTCCAGTATTTACAGAAGGCTTGTCAGATAGTGGTGAATGACGATTCAGATGGCAGATAGTTTCTATCATGTTCATCTCTGTGTTCTTAAATTGTTGGCAGGTGAATTAACCTCTTGGTTAAGCATGCTCTAGGAATAATTTTCCCATCTCTAGGCAATGATTGGGTTTGCAAGTTCCAGTGTGTTGAACAGTACAGTTATTTCTGCCTGGGTGTATAGGTTGAGGAAATAATTTTTTTAAACCCATATATAATCAAAGGCTTTGATACACAGTTAAAAAAGAGGAGGGGTACTTATTATTTATAGGGCTTCCCTGATGGCTCAGCGGTTAAGAATCCACCTGTAATGCAGGAGACGCCTGCTGGAGACATGGGTTCAATCCCTGTGTTGGAAAGATCCCCTGAAGAAGGAAATGGCGACCCATTCCAATATTCTTGCCTGGAAAATCCCATGGATGGAGGAGCCTGGTAGGCTACAGTCCATGGGGTCATGAAGAGTCGGACACGACTGAATGACTTCACTTTCACTTTTATGCATTGGAGAAGGAAATGGCAACCCAGTCCAGTGTTCTTGCCTGGAGAATCCCAGGGACGGGGGAGCCTGGTGGGCTGCCGTCTATGGGGTCGCACAAAGTCGGACACAACTGAAGCGACTTAGCAGCAGCAGCAGCGTTTAGATTGGGCTAAACTGAGTAAAGGTCAGTTTTCATTCCAATCCCAACGAAAGGCAATGCAAAAGAATGTTCAAACAACCGCACAACTGCAGTCATCTCACACACTAGCAAAGTAATGCTCAGAATTTGCCAAGCCAGGCTTCAACAGTACATGAACTGTGAACTTCCAGATGTTCAAGCTGGATTTAGAAAAGGCAGAGGAACTGGAGATCAAATTGCCAACATCCGCTGGATCATGGAAAAAGCAAGAGAGTTCCAGAAAAACATCTACTTTTGCTTTATTGACTATGCCAAAGCCTTTGACTGTTTAGATCACAACAAACTGTGGAAAATTCTTAAAGAGATGGGAATACCAGACCCGCTGACCTGCCTCCTGAGAAATTCGTATGCAGGTCAAGAAGCAACAGTTAGAACTGGACATGGAACAACAGACTGGTTCCAGATTGGGAAAGGAGTACGTCAAGGCTGTATATTGTCATCCTGCTTATTTAACTTATATGCAGAGTACATCATGAGAAACGCTGGGCTGGATGAAGCCCAAGCTGGAATCAGGATTGCCAGGAGAAACATCAATAACCTCAGATATGCAGATGACACCACCCTTATGGCAGAAAGTGAAGAAGAACTCAAAAGCCTCTTGATGAAAGTGAAAGAGGAGAGTGAAAAAGTTGGCTTAAAACTCAGCATTCAGAAAACTAATATCATGGCATCTGGTCCCATCACTTCATGGCAAATAGATGGGGAAACAGTGGCTGACTTTATTTTTCTGGGCTCCAAATTCACTGCAAATGGTGACTGCAGCCATGAAATTAAAAGATGCTTGCTCCTTGGAAGAAAAACTATGACCAACCTAGACAGCATATTAAAAAGCAGAGACATTACTTTACCAACAAAGGTCCGTCTAGACAAAGCTATGGTTTTTCCAGTAGTCATGTATGGATGTGAGAATTGGTCTATAAAGAAAGCTGAGCACTGAAGAATTGATGCTTTTGAACTGTGGTGTTGGAGAAAACTCTTGAGAGTCCCTTGGACTGCAAGGAGATCCAACCAGTCCATCCTAAAGGAAATCAGTCCTGAATATTCATTGGAAGGACTGATGCTGAAGCTGAAACTCCAATACTTTGGCCACCTGATGCGAAGACCCTGATGCTGGGAAAGATGGAAGGCGGGAAGAGAAGGGGATGACACAGGATGAGATGGTTGGATGGAATCTCCGACTCAATGGACATGCTGCTGCTGCTGCTAAGTTGCTTCAGTTGTTTCCGACTCTGTGCGACCACATAGATGGCAGCCCACCAGGCTACCCGGTCCCTGGGATTTTCCAGGCAAGAACACTGGAGTGGGTTGCCATTTCCTTCTCCAATGCACGAAAGTGAAAAGTGAAAGTGAAGTCACTCAGTCGTGTCCAACTCCTAGTGACACCATGGACTGCAGCCTACCGGGCTCCTCCATCCATGGGATTTTCTAGGCAAGAGTCCTGGAGTGGGGTGCCATTGCCTTCTCCCAATGGACATGAGTTTGAGTAAACTCCAAGAGCTGATGATGGACAGGGAGGCCTGGTGTGCTGCAGTCCATGGGGTCACAAAGAGTTGGATACGACTGAGCGACTGAATTGAAGCTGAGTAATAGGTTTTTGCTGGGTATTTTCTATAGTCTTAGTTGACTTGAATTTTTTAAAAAGAGTACAGACATTAATCTCAAATAAAGTTACTACTTCTGCTTATACTAAGTTCAGGGAAAGATTGCTGTTGATAGATTTTTTATCAATTTGTCTTTAAAATAGAAGGTAGCATTATTAAGAGGGAAATAGAAAATATTTCAGAGTGCCAAGGGATTAAGTCTATCAGTACCAGATATAAAAGATTCTGTAATTTGCTATTTTCAGAAATCATAATTTTTTTTCAAACTGATCTAGGATAACTGAGTTACTAATATTTCCAGAGTTTTAAAAATTTGTAATTTTAAATACTCTAGCAGTTAATTTTTAAATACTAACTTCAGATATTATGCTGGACACATGAGTTAGCGTTTCTGTTGCAACCCAGGTGAGATAGGGTATGGCAGGGAGAATGCAGTACTATGGTAATGACAGACTGCTTGCCTTCACTGTGTCTTGAAAATGTGGAAAACACCCCTTTCTTGAGTTCTTCATTCTGTGCTGCCATGTTTTCCTTCAGCTTCCCTTCATTTTGAGTCTTGCTGGTAATGAGTTTTCTAGCCTTGTCTTTTGTCTTTGATTCTTAATTCGTCAAACATAAAGGCAGTCAGGATTTAGTGTACATCACAATTTCCTGGGGGACTTGTTAAAATGCATCTTGTTAGGCTTTGAAACAGCAAGAGTTTCTGATTCGGTAGGTCTGGTTGGAGCCTGAGAATTTGCATTTCTAATAAGTTTTCTTGTGATAATGATGCTGCTGTGCCAGGGTCTCATTTTTGAGAACTACTACTTATCTAGCTGTTCTTTTTTTGCTGTTCATTCATCTTAAAGGAGGTTCAGTTATAGATTCTCAGATATTCTAACTTGGACATTTCTACTATTTTAGATTCAGACTAAAGAAGCATGATATAATAGAACATATATAGTAAACCATATCCTTACTCTAATTATAAGTTTTCCTTGGATTAGCTACTTTGTATCTTTTTATATATATAAAATGGGCGATTAGTCTAGATATCTCTTCTGATGTTGAATCACAATTTCTGCTTAAATCGTCTCATATCCTGATTTTCCACCAAAGACCTTTGATTTGTACAGGAAATTTTAGAACTATTAACGCTTGACTTTGAAGCCAATTTTCTATGAAAGTAACTACAATCTCTCATTTTCCCATCTTGTTCCTTTTACCATTTGCCATAGGGTAAGACCAAAATGGTGAAACAAATCTGTGTTCCATACTATGTATATTTTGCTTCATAATTGTTAAGACTGGGGAAACAGGGTTTTTTTAAATAGCTAATATCATTAAGTTTTAGCAATTAATGACCTATTTGAGTATTTGAGGATACAAGGAAAGTCAAGTCAGCATAGCCCTTGTAGGACCCCCTCCCCACAGTTAGGAAGTCCTCTTTCTTCTTGCTATAGTGCTGTAATACAGAAATATCCCAGGCTTAGAGGCTTTAATGTTTTGTTTTCTTTAACAGTGGTCCCTTTTAAAGAAGGGTTAATCCTTTGGAAAATAGGTATTCTTAAGATAATAATATACAAGGCATTATAATCATTCCTGTGTGTCTTTATTGGAAAACATATTCCTGAGCCAAAAAAGATAGTAGTAGGAAATGTATTTAAAAGTTTGAGGACTTCCCTGGTGGTCCAGTGGTTAAGACTCCACGATCCACTGCAGAGGGCAGGAGTTCAGTTCCGGTCAAGAAACTTAAGATCCTGCATGCCACGCAACATGGACAAAAAAGTTTGTAGTGAATTAAACTTTACTTGAAAATAATTAATTGGTATAAGGTTTGAGGGCTGTTTGAACTAAATTAAACACTTGGGAAAGTTTCAGATAATCAAAATTGTCTATAACCCTTAATCTTTAAAAATAATGGTTCTGTATACCTAGAAACAAGGGGAGTGTACAGTGTCAAAGAAGAAAATCTTAATTGAGAACTCTATTAAAATCCACAGTTTATTTTTTTTTCACAGTTTATTTTGAAAATAAGACCTTTATTGTAATATTTTTTTAGATTTCAAAGGTAAGACCATAAAGTCTCTTTAGAAATTGAGGATTCTTTACCTTAACTGTCAAGCTTCCCTCCTCCCTTTTTTTCCCTAAATTTAATTATATGTACTTTGTCTATAATGGCTTCCCACGTGGCTCAAATGGTAAAAAGTCCACCTGCAATGCAGGAAACCTGGGTTCAGTCCTTGGGTTGGGAAGATCCCCTGGAGGAGGAAATGGTAATCCACTTTACTATTCTTGTCTGGAGAATTCCATGGGCAGAGAATCCTGGTGGGGTACAGTCCTTGGGGTCACAAGGAGTCAGATATGACTGAGTGACTGACATTTTCACTTTCTCTCTATTGCTCTTTCTACAGAAAAGTTTTCCAATAAACAGAAAAATTGCTTGGTTTTGGGTTTTGTCCTAGCTCTACTCTGAATCCCAGTAATGTATGATTTGCTATATGATATACAAGACAAATCTGAATACTATTTGGGGGGAAATAAAAAGTCAAGAAAATTAATGTATAGGTATAAAGCCATATGATAAAGCCAACAGCCTGATGTAATAGGGTATTTTTTTCTGCCCAGTGATTTAGATAGATGTGCCTTTAATTTCAAGATTTATCTTTATTTTGTTTTCTTTTTGCCACACCACTCGGGTTGCAAGATCTCAGTTCCCCAAGTCCATGGTAGTGAAAGCCCAAAATCCTAACCACTATACCAGTAGGGAACTCCCTTCAGTTTTTTTTCCCCCTTCAGTTTTAATCATAACGCAGGGACATCAGATTTTGTGGTTGTGGTTGTATAGTCGCTAAATTATGTGCAACTCTTGTGACCCAGTGGACTGTAGCCTACCAGGCTCCTCTGTTCCTGGGATTTCTCATGCAAGAATACTAGAGTGGGTTGCCATTTCCTTCTCCAGAGGATCTTTCCAACCCAGGGATCAAACTTGTGTCTCCTGCATTGTAGGTGGTCTTCTTCATTGCAGGTGAATTCTTTACCACTGAGCCACCAGGGAAACTTCAAATTTTGTAGCTTCTGTGTTTATTTAGTCTAACTGGGTTTTCACTATTCTGATTACTGTTCAGATAGTCACAGCTTTTTCAGAATTATTTTTCTTTTATCCAAATGTATAGTCAGAACTGGTACGTTATTTTTTAAATAGACAATAAATATACTTGTTAAAGGTATAAAAGAAATACATGTAGTTCCTATTCTTACCCCCAAAGCAAAGTTTCCTTCTGAAGGCAAATACTTTGAACTAGTTTTGTATCTATTCTTCAGAGATACTGTATGCATAATATGAAGATGAATGAATATATGCCCTTTTAGTAAACAACTTTATGGTATATACAATAAAATCAACAATTTTAAGTATACAGTTTGAGTTTTAATGAGTATAATTCACAGTTTTGCAGTCCCTACCAAAGTCATAATATAGAATATATCCATAGCCCCCCAGATTTTCCTCATGTTCCTTTGTAATCAGTCCCCTCCAACTCCCTCTAGCACCTAAAACTATTAATCTGGTTTCTATTGTTATAAATTTGCCTTTCCTAGAATGTGTATCAATGGAATCATACAGAATAATAGTCTTTTTATGTCTCATTTCACTTAGCATACTTAAGTGAGTGCCTTCAACCAAGGAAGTGTTGGAATAAGTATGTTAATTGTGAATTAGCACAAATTTGAGTTAAGGTTTTCTTTTTTTTTTTTTAATTATATAATACTGACTTATGAAGAGGACAAGGATTTTTTTTTCCTTTTAGCTTTTTGAGATGTAATTGGCATAAGTTTAAGATGTTCAGTATAATGATTTGACTTACATATATCATGAAATTATTATCATGATAATAAGTTTAGTGAACATCCATTATCTCACAGGTACAAAATAAAAGATAAAGAGAAAATTTTTTTTCCTTGGGGTGAGAACTCTTAGGATTTACTCTGTTAAACTTTTATGTATAGCGTACAGCAGTGTTAATTAACCTCTTCTTGCCTGGAAAATTCCATGGACAGAGGAGCCAGGTGGGCTACAGTCCATGTGGTTGCAAAGAGTAGGACACAACTGAGTGCATGCGTGTGTGCACACACGTGCACGCACGTGCACACACATACATATTACAGCCCTACCACTTACTTAAAAGTGTTAGTAAGTATAATTGACCTACCACACTATGTTACTGTCTCGTATACAACATAGTGGTTTGATATGTTAAAAAGTGATCACCACCTGATGAATCCTTATATTCAACTTAGATGAAGTTAGTCAAAAGAAGTGGCTTAACTTTTGTGTTTCACATCAAGCAAGCTCTCTAGTTATAGTGACCTGTATTAGAAACATTTAGGAATGTGAACTGTACAGTAGGTTTTTTGTTTTTCTCCTTGAGATGGGCAAGGAATCTCTGTTGTAGAGAAATACAAAATCCTCAAATTGAGATGTGAAAGAAAGTAAATATTATTAAATCTTTATCTCAATCCCAGCACTTAAAAAAAACTTAACAGAACTTTATTTCTATACTTTATGCTTTATGCTTTATCCTCCAAGCTTACAAATAGGATAAAACAAAATAATTGATGTAATGACTGGTTGAATAAGTTAACTCAGAAGAAGGAACTTACACAAGTATCTGTGTTGCAATTTAAAATATTTATATAACTCAATAAGGTTTGAAATACTTCTTAAATGGTAGGTTTTACCGTTGTAGTTTTAAAAGATAATTAAAACTAGTCCTTCCTCAGAGTTTGTTTTTATCTCACATACCAAGCCAAAGGGAAAGGGAATATAGTATGATTTCCTGCTTTGTGGTTTTTAAGGCATCCCCACCCAGTAACAAATCTCAAGTTTGTGGGTTCTTGTGTTAAAATAGCTAAGAAGCTGACATCTTGTAGAGCATGACTACATGTAATTCCATCTCTGATTTCAAGACTTTATGATGGGTTATATCCAACCAGCCTTTGTAATATATCCCTTTTAAAGTTTTTCCTACTACCTCTGGAAGCTTTGTAGTGGATATGAGCTGAAAAAATACCAGTATCTTGTCAGATGGTTCTGTATAATTTGGAACATTTATGACTCCTATCTGAAGTGTAACTTAATGGTTTTGAGGGACAAAAACCAGCTGTTGATCTTTATTGGAAAATAATAAGTAAAGTGTTTACTTAAAAACAGTTTTTGTGAGACTTCCCTGGCAGTCCACACTCCCAGTGTAGGTGCATGGGTTCAATACCTGGTCTGGGGACTAAGATCCTGCCACATGGTGCGGCCCAAGAAAACCCAAAGAAACAGTTTTTGTGGCTCTTTAGTATATGATCCATGTTTACTTTCCTTATATTTAATACCCATTAAACTTCAAACAAAGCAAAAATGATCTACTTTTAAAAACATACATTTATATTCAGGAATCCCAAATATTTTAAAGAATTAATCTACCTTTCTCTTCTCTGACTTTGAAGGAGTGCTGCTAAAAGCTTTACTGGTGAGACAGAGATTATTGGTAACAGTGATGGTTTTATTAATGGATAATAGTTACATTTATGTTAAATACATTTCTTTTTCTCTCCTTCTTGAAGGAATTGAATGACCTGGCACGGGACCCCCCAGCACAGTGTTCAGCAGGTCCCGTTGGAGATGATAGTAAGTATCTAAAAGGAATACTAAAACATAAAACAGCATAACAGTCTGCCTTTGGTGAACTCTGTTACTAATAAATATATATCTGCCAAGATTATTTGTATGAAGAGTTAATTATGCAATTTACCTTTATTTGCCCATAAAAGGTGCAGTTTTATGTGTATCCCATCATCTTTTGTACTGTATTTCATTTTGAATTCTTCTGCCAGATGTTGTCTGTGTAGTTGTTCTGGCTCTTCCTTCCTATCCTTTGTCCCTTCTGGGTATTTACCTAAGACAAAATATTCAAGCTTTTGTCTACAGCAAGCTATTGTTCTTTAGTTAGATAATAGTAAGTATGATTGGGGGGGGCAGTGTGTATGTGGGTCTGTGTCTTTCTTTGTATTGACTCATATTTGTGAAGACAGCTACAACTTACCTTTAATGTCCAGTTTATCTTCTTAATCCTGTTTGAAATAATTTATTGTATCTTACCATACATGTTGGATAATAATTTTGCTTTTGTTCCACTTTGTCTCAAGACAGCTTTTCCCCCTGATGCCATCTTTCAGCCTTTTAAAAATGGAGGATATTTGAGCAGGCTGTGTAACTAATTCTCACACACAAAAATGCAATATTTAGCAAATAGGGGAAAAGTGGAATATACTTGGGAGTATATTTAGAAGCATTTGTGTAAGGGAAGTGTATAGGTTAAGAAAATAAATGAGGTTATATGGACTTGTGTGTAAGATTAATTTTTTCCTCATTTTTCTTAAGATTGTTGTCTTGGTTTGCTAAATCCTTAGGAATCAAAGCAGAATCCTTGTACAAGGATTGCTTTATAGATGAAACAGATGTTATAAATTATAAGACTTAAGTACTTGTTATGAAAAAATCCCATTTATGTTATGTTTAGATCTGTCCAGTATTATTGAGTATATATAGTATTTGATATCAAACAGGACAGGCCAAGTATTTAAACACATTATCTCATTTGCCTCACAATTCTTTAAGTGATTGGAAGAGAAATTGTTAACTGTTTTAGAGAAGAATCCAGTGAGAGACTTGTGGTGGTTCTTGAAGTAGACTTATTCTCAGATTTTCTGATTCTAGTTTTGTCATTCCATGGTATCATATCCATCTGCATCAGTGTGGTTGTTCAGTTTTGAAAGAGTGTTTTTATTTCAGGTAAATTGCTCAGAGTTGAGAGAGGCTGATTTTTTTTTTTTTTTTTTTGAGAGACTGATTTTTAATTAAAAGTGTTTAAAGTCTGGGAATTAGATTTCACTTTTGAAGTTCAGTACTGTAGTGTGCTAAAGTAATTTGCCTTTGCTTCTACCATAGTTGGTACTACTACATTCCTTTCTCAGATTGAAAAGTGGTTACCCTGGAGAGTTAAACTGCCCTAAAGCATAAGCAATAAAAGAAAAAGAAAGATAAAGTAGACTTCATCAAAATTTAAAAATTAGGTACAGCAAATGATACTGTTAAGAAAGTGATTTTAAAGTCTTTATATTTCAACATTATTAAGATAAATAACCCAATTTTAAAGTGAACAGACGATCTGAGTAGCTTTTTCTCTAAGATATTCAAATGCAGTAAGAACATGGAAAGATGTTCAGCATCATTAATTATCAGGGAAATGCATATCAAAACCATAATGAGGTGTCATTTTACACCCACTAGGATGGGTAGAATCAAAAGGTCAAATAGTAAGTGTTGATGAAGATTTGGAGAAATTTGAACCATCATACTTTGCTGGTAGAATGCAAAATGGTACAGCCAGCTTGGAAGACAGTCTGACAGTTCCTCAAAAAGCAAAACACAGAGTTTACCGTATGAACCAGTGAGTTCATTCCTAGGTAGGTGTCCAAGAGAAATAAAAACATATATCCCTATAAAAACTCACACATGCTTGTTCATAGAAATTTTATTTATAATAACCAAAAAGTGAAACAACCCAAATGCCCACCAACTGATGAAGGGATAAATAAAATATGGTGTATCCATACAGTAGAATATTATTTGATGATTAACAGGAATGAAATATTGATACATACTACAACATGAATGAGCATAAAAACATTGTGCTGAAAAGACCTATACTCTGAACACCATAAGATGCTGGTGAAAGAAATTGAAGATGACATAAATAGATATTGTTAAAATGACCATATTGCCCCAGGCAATTTACAGATTCAGTTCAATCTCTTTTGAATAACCAATGGCATTTTTCATGGAACTAGAACAAAACAAATTTAAAATTTTGGAAACACAAAAGATCTCAAATAGCAAAAACAATCTTGAGAAAGAAGACTTCCTGACTTCAGACTGTACTACAAAGCTACAGTAATAAAAAATAGTATGGTGGTTGCACACACAGAAAAAAGCATATGGATCAGTGTAACAGGGTAGCAAGCCCAGAGGTAAACCTATGCATTTATGATCAATTAATCTACTGCAAAGGGAGCAAGAATATACAGTGGAGAAAAGTAAGTGATACTGGGAAAACTGAACAGGTGCATGTAAATGAATGAAATTAGAACATTTTTTCACACCATTTATAAAAATAAACTCAGAGATCTAAATGTAAGACCAAATACTCTAAAATTCCTAGAAGAAAACGTAGAACACTCTGGCACAAATTGCAGCAATATTTTTTGGATCCATCACCTAGTGATGGACAGACAAATGGGTCATAATTACTTAAAAGCTTTTGCATAGCAAAGGAAACTAAACAAAACAGACAACCTGTGGAATAGAATGTATTTGCAAAACGATGCAACTAACAAGGAATTAATTTCCAAAATATACAAACAGCTCATACAGCTAGTTATTAAAGAAATGCAAATCAGAACTACAATGTGGTATTATCTTACATTGGTGAGAATGGCCATCATTAAAAAGTCTAAACATAATAAATGCTGGAGAGGGTATGGAGAAAAAGGAACCCTCCTACACTGTTGGTGGAAATCTAATTGGTGCAGCCACTGTGGAGAATAGTATGGAGGCTTCTTAAAAAACTAAAAATAGAGTTGCCATATGATTAGCAGTCCCACTCCTGGCATTTATCTAGAGAAAACTCTAATTTGAAAAGATACATGCAGCCCAGTGTTCATAGCAGCACTGCTTAACAATAGCCAAGACATGGAAGCAACTTAAATGCATTCCAGAGAGAGACCTAAGTCAGTGACTCTTAAGTAGGTTTTCTTATATATAACCAGTGTGGCAGAATATGCAATTAAGATTTAAAATGGTAGGTCTCCAAATGGTTTTTGTTAATTAATATGGGGCCTTTAATAGAACCTTTGTTGAAGATACTAGGACTGATCTTAGTGACTCAAAGTAACTTTCTCCTTAGCTACTTAATCCATAAAAAAATTAGTTGGCAGAAGTTAAGAGGAATTTTTCTCAGTACTAATGGTGAGTAATCTAAAAAGGAGAGCCTCAGCAATACCTACCCTTTATTTTTAATCCCTAGTAAACAGACTGCTCTTTGTAGCTTCAGGCCCCAGTGAGGGGCAAGCCAACCATAGGGGCAGTTCTCATACAGATGATCAGAAGGAATTTAAGGGTTTGGGCTGACATCCGAGTGGATTTTTGTGTGGCTCTCTAGTCTTCACATTACCTCCTTGCATCAAGAGTTAGCTGGTTTGAGTTGCTCGTGTATAATCCCATTGACAGCTTCCTTTAGTGTGCTCAGATCCTAGTGTGAATGTTAAGTGCTTAGTAGCTTGCTTAGAAGTGAAGACTGGGTTTTTGATTTTTGTGTTGTACTTAGTGGCATCACCTTTGAAACAGAACATGCACCGTTTTTTGCTGTTTGAAGAGAAAATTTCCTTACTAAACAAGTTTATGATTTATTGGGATTATCCCTAGAGTTTGTAATCAAGCTTGGGACTTCCAGCATATGTTTTCTTTATTTATTGAGATACCAGTAATTCTAAAGATCTACACATGAGAACTGGACATTTTTTTCTCACTGGGAAAAACTAGCATTTCCTAATTTGAGTATTATCTACTTTAAGTTTACTGTTCTGCTCTATACCAGTACTATAAAAGAAGTATATTATAGATATTAGTGTTGGGGAAATGATACAATCAAAGAATTGAATCTTGTGGTTCTTTTTTACCCTTTGCGGTAAGGAAGTGCCTGTTTAAAAGTGAAACTTTCGGCCTTGTCAAGAATTTTGTCTCCCTGTCATGAATTTTTAAGACGTTTTAGCCCAAATAACTTTCTTGTTGAGCACCTTATCAGTGTTCTACACCATGCTAGTCATTTTTGTTTTCTCAGACTCCAAGTTAATTTAGATGACTCACCATGTTTCTTATGAATGAACTGAGATTACATGGGGAATAATATGTTGTTATGGTGTAGGTATACTGTTGATATTACTTCATGGTGACTTTTTGTTGTTCTTTTTTCAGTGTTCCATTGGCAAGCTACAATAATGGGGCCAGTAAGTATTCAGATTAATTTCAGAATAAATAGTTTAGGTAATTCACTCATTTTAACCCAACTTTTTTTGTTATCAACAGAATGACAGTCCCTATCAGGGTGGAGTATTTTTCTTGACAATTCATTTCCCAACAGATTACCCCTTCAAACCACCTAAGGTAACTGGAATATGCAAACTATGTTTTTTATCTACTTTCTACAATGCTAATGAAACTGTTTATAAGAAGTTTTCCTTGTTTTGATAGGTTGCATTTACAACAAGAATTTATCATCCAAATATTAACAGTAATGGCAGCATTTGTCTTGATATTCTACGGTCACAGTGGTCTCCAGCACTAACTATTTCAAAAGGTAATGGAATGGATATTTGATATCAACATAAAGCCTACTATTTTTTTGTGTGTGTTTGTGTCTTTTTTAGGTTACTTATTCTTGAAAGGGTTAGTCAAATTCTTTTTTAAGAGAATGTAGTGGTCCCCCTTATTCTTGATCTGGGGTATAGACCCACTAGAGAGAGTTGGATTTTTAAGCATACGTGTTCCTTGGTGCTGTGATTGCTCTCTGTCCATTGTTCTTGCTCTTCAGGCATAGATTAGAATATGGCCCTTGTGAATCCGTTTTTTTAAGAGCATGGTTAATGTAGAAGACAAGTAATGTCTTTCCAGCCTTGAGATCCATGAATGGAAAGGATAGATAGTGTTCAGGAATAGGAAAAAAACAGCCCTTGTAGAGGAATATTTGTACTATAATTAAAATATTAGTTTCTTGAAGGACAAAGTATAGATGAATTCATATTCACATTATTTAAAGTTTTACCTGTTCTTGTCTTTAGGTTTCTATCAAGAACAGAATCATCATCTAAGATAATCAATTTAATGTATATGTTTATGTGAGCATCTTAGTCTGTGGTATATTGGTGCATGCGTGTGTGTGTGTGTGTGTGTTTGAAAATGTGTAGAGAAAGTTAGTTACTAACTTTGTGATGAAAGATCCAGTAGTTCTTTTAAATACGACCTAATTATATGAGTAGATTGGAGATTTTTTTATATCCCTGAACTGAATATTATCTTACTTGTTGATTTGAAATTGTACAACCTTTCAACATGAAATCACGAGGATTCAGATCAGATCAGTCGCTCAGTCATGTCTGACTCTTTGCGACCCCATGAATCGCAGCACGCCAGGGCTCCCTGTCCATCACCAACTCCTGGAGTTCACTCAGACTCACGTCCATCATTAAATGTTGTCAAAATACAGTACAAGAAATAGGCTACAAGTATGATAATGGGCTGATTGGATTGGGAAGATCCCTTGAAGAGAATGGCAACCTATTCCAGTGTTGTTCTTGCCTGGAGAATTCCATGGATAAAGGAGCTTGGTGGACTACAGTCCCTGGAGTTGTGAAGAGTCCGACATGACTGAGCAACTAACACATACACACACGCACACACCTATGATAATGGGCTAGTATGTTTAACAGATATGAAGAACATATATAAATCAGTAAGAGGAAAAACCTAGATCCCAGTAGATGAATGGATAGAAAGGAACAGAATAGTCAAGGAGATAAAAATTAAAATAAGTACCCATTCTTCACCTTTTGGGGCTTCACTGGTGGCTCAGACGGTAAAGAATCTGCCTACAATGTGGGAGACCTGGGTTCAGTTCCTGGGTCAGGAAGATCCCCTGGAGAAGGGAATGGCTACACACTCCAGTATTCTTGCCTGGAAAATCCCACAGACAGAGGAGCCTGGTGAACTACATACAGTCCATGGGATCACAAAGAGTCAGACATGACTGAACAACTAACATTTTCACTTCACCTTTTTAATTAACAAAGATCTTTTAAAAAGGAAACTAAACATTTTTTCTTTTCAAAAGAAAAAGTACATTGAAGTACTTCATGAAGTACATTGGAATGATTGCTTATATATGCTACAGATAGATTTGTTTAGTCTGCCTGTATGTATTAAGAGATAGGAGATTTAATCATTAATATTAACATCCTTTGACGCAGTAATTCTAGGTTCATTTGTTTGTACTAAGAAAACAAACCCAACTGCTAAAATCTACATCTGCAACAATGTTATTTCTGAAAATTAGAAATGACATATAGGTTCAACAGCAGAAAAAACACATTCGGTTCTGGCACATGCATTCAAAAGAATATTGATCCTTACAAATACTGTGGAAAATGGGAAAATACAGTGTTTGATAAAAGCAGGAAAGAGAGAAAATGTTATACACTGTAACTTGCATTGTATAGAAGGTATATTAAATAGCTAGAAAGAAATAGTTTGGGTATTTGAGGCTGAAATTTGGTACATGAAATTTTTTTTTTTCCTCTCTACTTAAATTTTATCATTTCTTTAATGCATACATTTAGACAGGAGGCAACATAGTTTCATGGTAAAGAACGTAGATTCTGGATGCAACTGCCTGTGTTAGGATCTCCGCTCCACATCTTATTGGTTGAGATTTGAGACGGATTAGCTTCTGTATTCCACAGTGTTTTCATCTATAGAGTAGGGGTGATAAAAACTATTCACTATTATTCTGGAGATTAAAAAGCAGCAAAAATGCATAGTTAACTGATTCCTTGTAAGCACCCAAATAACTGGGATAAAGGCACTATTGTAAAAAGTATTGGATATTTGTCATGTTATAATTACGGTAACACTTGTATACCCTTCCACATTAATTTTTTAAAGGCACAAAAACTCTGAGGCATTAAATTAAGATTTCTGGGGTCCTAGGCAAAAATGTGAACAAAAAAAATCAAAGGACCACATTTTAAAAAGTTGTGACTGAAACAGTTTTACAGATAAGTGGCCCCTATTGTTTTTGTAGGCCTCCATGCCATTCAGTGGTTGCTTGTGAAAGTATTCATATGCCTGTTCTTGTGATTTCCTGACCTGTTTGTTCTTATTTTACCAAGTAACTGGAGATATAAATCTAGCTATAAACGGGGCCAAGAGAGGTGGGACTCTGTGTGTGGGTGAGTTGGGTGGGTGGATGGTGGTGGGGGGAGTCTGTCTGGATAGCTGAAATTGTCATCATAGCTTTTTTTTCTTCCCTTCTGTGCCTAGTGGTGGTGTTTTTTGTTTTGTTTTGTTTTTCAGTTATTCTAAGTCATAAGGGTTGTTAATTTATTTGACTTGGTATGTTCTGTCTGGATAGCTATCTTTTAAAATAACTACAGTACCATTTTGTTGAATTTGGATTTATCAGGGTACCTAGGTTTAGTGTTATAAAGACTCTTTTGTAAATTGAAGTATGGGCAAGCATTTCTGTGAAAGACCCAAATTCTGTGTATGATATAATTATTCTTTAACATATTCTGTTTTAAAGGGCAATAATCTAGACCCAAAATGCCCTCCTCTTTGAGTATATAGGTAAGGGACCTAAATATACAGAAAACTTGAAGCAGGTTAACTCTATCGTAAAGCTACTTGGTTATATGGTTTTAGAATTGGAAGTGATTGAGTTATGACACTAATGAAATTGGTTATTTACTGAAGAAGAATATATATATATAAGTGAAAATTTAGTTACTTCAGTAAAGAGTCTCTACAAGCTGTAGAAATAGAAGTTACTCTCTTTATAGAAAAAGAAAGTATAGTATATTATAAGCCAAAATTAATTTTCTACCAATAAAGGAACTAAGTAGTGTACTAAAAATCCTTTCACTAGATCCAGATAGCCACCATCCTACCTTCCTTTCCTGGAAAGAAAGTGAAGAAGGTTATTTACTTAAAGCTTATCTTTTTAAAATGATGCAAATGAACTTATTTACAAAACAAACAGATTCACAGACAGAGAAAACAGATTTATGGTTGACATGGAAAGGGGGATGGGGAGTGATAAATCAGTAGGAGTTTGGGATTAATAGTTATACACACTACTATATATATAAAATAAACAAGGACCTACTGTATAGCACAGGAAACTATATTCAGTATCTTGTAATAACCTATAATACGAAAGGATCTGAAAATGAATGTATATGTATAAACTGAATCACTGTGCTGTATACCTGAAACTAACACAACACTGTAAATCAACTATAATTAAAAAAATATCTCTTTAAAGTTGCCTGTTTTAAATAGTTGGACAATAAGTAAAGGGAACTTATACTAATTTGGTAGTGTATCTAATTTTAGGTGAAGAGTCAGTTGTATTCTTGCCAGCTTGATAGGTCAGACAAGTTTCTTCTGTAGTCAATAATTTCATGAACAATCAAAAATCTATAACTCCCTGTTGTCATTTCCAGGAAATACATGAAATCTTTCCTAATTGCTGTTAGAATGTTCTGTGCTTGAAGAGGGCATCAGGTGATACACCTGACAATGGGAAGAGAAGATGTTTTGGGAATGCCATCTACCAGAATTGTGGGCAACAGGAATGAAGAGTCAAAAAACATCTTTCCTGATGTTTTTTATTTTCCATATACTCTTAAGGCAAGGAAATAGCTTTTTTGTTAACAACTGAATGATAAAGGGCATGTAAACTTTCTTCATCTCTCAGAAGCCCTTGATCTCTGTAGGATAGATTTGATGGGAAAATGAATAAATTCCTTTTCCTGCTGAATTGATGTTTTGGGAGTACAGTGGGCTCTGAATTATTGTCTCTTGCTACAGAACATTAGAGAGAAACAAGATAGCTGAGTTCTGTTAACATCAGAATAGGAGGATTGGAATTTATTTTGGTATGTCAGAGGCCACTGGATTTAATATAATTAGTGGCTTGGGCTTCCTCTTTGCCTTCAATAAAGGAATATGTAAGTTAACAAATTTAAACAGAGGAAATTGTACTATTGAGATTTGTCTGCCACATTTCAGGTTGTCGTTGAGGAAATGACTGAGATGAGATTTGAAATCGTTGCTGAAGATAATTTGAGACTTTTGTTTGAGATACGTCATATCATCTGTAATAAGTGTGGCCAGCTCCATTTGGGGACAAGTACTGGCCTCTGTGTTCTTAAACTAAATTGTTTTCAACTAAAAATGAAACAAATCCATTGCATCTAAATATGGTACCTGCCATCAAGAAAGCAATAATTGTTGGATTTCATAGTTGTCATTTCTTACTAAGAGCATTCAGTAGTGTGGTTGTCTTTAGAATTTTGGAAGCCATTTATCCCTGAACATGGGCTTCCAAAAATGGAAATTTATAAGCTGGGGAAAGTCTTATTGGTCTAGGATTTGAAAGACCTGTATTCTTATTAATAATTCCACTCTGATTACTCACTAACCAGGGAAATGGGGCAAGACAGTTCACCAGCTTGGGCCAGCTTTCTTACTGGTTCAAGCTTAGAGAAGTCTTAGAATCTTTGTTAATTGCTATTACTGTAAACTTAGGTAGAGCTTACAAACCTGCTAACACTACAGTAAATAGGGTCTTAGAATTTTCTCGTGTGTTGGCATCTCATATTTCTTTCAGTCTTTTTGCTTTTATCCTCTACTAATTTATATGTTTTTTTCATTCTAGTACTTTTGTCCATCTGTTCTCTGTTGTGTGATCCCAATCCAGATGATCCTTTAGTGCCTGAGATTGCTCGGATCTACAAAACAGATAGAGAAAAGTAAGTATGGTCTCCAGACAGAAGAGTGTCTGATAGGGTGGAGATGTTTGTGTCTAAGGTCTGAGCATGAATCAGACACTTAAAACGAAGTCGTAATATACTCAGTTGGGGACAGGAAACAGCAGTATTTGCATCAAGTATTATAAGTAGATGATTTTATCTCCGTTTTGTATAATTCCTACTGTCTAGAAGAACTTTTCTACAATATATTTTCCAACAGCTTTATGTCTTCTTCTTGGTTTTTGACGTGCAAAGATTTTGCATCAAGAGCCCAGTTGTCTTAGGTAGGTATTTATAAATTAATGGGAAAGAGAATTGATGTTCTACCATTTGGAATAATCTAAAAAAGAAAGTAAATAAATGCTACAAGACCCCAAAACCCCAAATTTCCTTTAAAATAAAACTTGGAGAATTTGCACGTTTTAGAATTGTATTATGAATTATTGAAAAGTGGTCAGGGTATCAAAAGATATAGTAAATGAAATGTTGTAATCTTTTGTTTGTTTTGCATATTATTCAATAAGATTGTGAAGGAGATAGATGGGGAGAAAATGATTCATTTTCAAAAGTTAAAATATAAAAGATTAAATAGTTAATTGAATTATTGATAGAGAGGCATATAGATAAGATATTTTAAAAAGGAGCTGCAATGAGAATGGGGTATTCTAACAGCAGTTGGTCTTAGTTTTTTTTTTTTAATCTGAATCTACATAGTATCTATAAAAATTAAAGATCCTTTGCCCTGCTTATTTTATTACTGGAATGTTCTTCTGAAGCAATAAACCCATTCATTTTAGCAACCAAATTGTTAAAATAAGTTCTGCCAAAAAAAAAAATAAAATAAGTTCTGCCAGAACTGGTTGGTTTATTGATGCAGGAAAAGTATTATGTCAATTTGATCATTTTTATGTGATTTCAAGAACCATATAATATAGAATTATATTGAACTCCAAATAAGTAAAACAAGGGTTGAAAATCACCTCAGAAATAGGTCAGTGAAGTAGAGACTGAAGATACGCCAGCAAGTGCTGAAATTTAATTAGAATCCTATATAGCGTTTATCGGATATTTCTAACATTTATTAGAAATTTGGAGTAGGAAGATGGCTTCACTTGAAGTTCTATAAGTTCTTCCCCTCGAGTTACTAGATGGGATAATGAATGAACTCTGTTGCTTTCTGACTGACTCCTCACCTATGTTAAGCCAAGCTTCTCTTTGTGTGTACAGGTACAACAGAATAGCTCGGGAATGGACTCAGAAGTATGCGATGTAATTAAAGAAATTATTGGATAACCTCTACAAATAAAGATAGGGGAACTCTGAAAGAGAAAGTCCTTTTGATTTCCATTTGACTGCTTTCTATGAGCCCACGCCTCATCTTCCCCTGTGCACATGTTTACCTGATACAGCAGTGCTGCGTGTTGTACATACTTGGAACAACAAACTAGAAATACTGTACTTCTGTACCAACATTGCCTCCTAGCAGAGAAGTGTGTGTGTGACAAGCCAGTTCTCCAGGCATAACCTAGGTGTGAGACTAAAAGCTTTCCTTATTGACTTAAATTTGGATAACGGCAAGGTGAGGGGTGGTGGGTATGGTGTGTTCTTGGATGGGGAAGAAAAGCTCCACTGACCTGTAGGAGATTGTTTTTTAAGTGAAATACTATTAAACTCAAAACAGTTATGAAAAGCAAGGTGAAAAACGTGAAGCTGTTTCTGTATTCCTTTTATTCCGAAGGACTTACGTCTTAGGTGAAAGTTATGACCAACCAGATTAAACTCTACCCACATCCTGTATTTTAAGGTCTAAGTTTAACTGGTCAACATTTAAATGGATTGGAGCTATTAGTAAGTAACATGTGATGGGCTTTGCTCCCAACTCTTTTACATCTCCCCACCCTTCAACCTTCATCTTTCAGCCCCTCTTTCTCTCTTCCATATTCTTTGGTTTGTATGTGGTTTCTCAGTTAATACATAGCTAATAGCTCTTATTTTTCTTATGTTTTTAACTGCTTAGGTCTATCTGGATGTAAGGGTGACAATTCATTTGATGGAAATACTTGTGTATATTTAAAGACCCAGTTGCTCCTCTGGAGCTTGTACGTTCAAGAATGATTAATCTGTGTAATAAACTGATTACTACAGTCATTACATATAATTTGTGTGAATAGGCTTTTTGATTTTAAGAACTTTGTCTAGCTGAGATTAGTGGTGGATTTTCTCCCACCCCTGATATGTTTTCACTTATATTGGTTGCACTTCAAAATCATGAAACAATTCCAGTTTACACAGTAAAAAGTATATCTTGAAAGTAATTTTATTGAACAAGATAAACACATAAGCTTAAAAGAATTTCCATGAAACATATGTGCAGTATTCTAGGAACATGACTGTTACATAAGAAATTTGCTTTATTATTGAAATTAAGCTGCATCTCACCAAAACCTTGTGACATTCCTCTGATACATAGGGCATCAAACAAAGGCCTTGCTGTTTGGTAAGTTAAGCTTCTGTGATTGTGATTGTAAAAGAGCAACATTGACCAAACCTGGGAAACATGAGCACAATCTTGTATTGGAGAGTCTACATAATTACTTTGCACTAACGTCGCAGGATGTTCATCCAGTTTTAAATTGTACTGTATGTGGCTTTTTGAAGTCTTCCCTTGACGCTAGTAAAATGTAGTTTGAAACTTGTAAACAACTGTGTTTGCCAGAAACATCGTTCGTGTGAACTAGGCAAGTTACCGTTTTCCCCCCTACTTCTCCTAATCTAATTGTAAATCAGGCTAGCCTGAAAGCCATGGCTGATGCTCTTTAGCCATCAGGTTCTTTCAAATGCATCTTTACACTCTTGCACAAAAATTGAGGAATAAATGTCCACTGCTTTTGGTTTTAAACTTGTTTAAGTTGTCTTATCTCTCAGTGTCACTATATCTCAGAACTGAAGTGTGATACACCAAACCTTTTAAAATGCTGCATTTTAGCTGCTGGCTACTTATTAGTATTTCTAGTATCCTTGACTTTGCAAAGAAGGTTTGACTGTTAATAGTTGTGGGTAAAGGAGTTAGAATTGAGCTCTAACCTAGAATTACCCTCATTCTCAGTATCGTGGGTAAGTGGGAATTCAATTTTTGACTGTTGACCGTGGATTAGTTGCACAGATCCTGAAAGCCTCATTCTGTGGTCATCTTAGAGACCAGCCAGCTTATTACCATTTATTAGGCCATAACATAGATATTTTTACAAGAGTGCTTTTAAGTCAAGTGCTAAAGTAAAAGTCATTGTCCTGATGTTCAGGTGCTGAATGAACTTAAGGCCTTTGAATGCAATTGGTCTTGCTCATTTGAGGTTGGAACATATATTGTCAAGTTTGGTTGTATATTCCTTGGCCAGAATGAAGGCTCAGTGAGGGAGACCATCTTCCCTACTCACAAAAAAGGTGTGTCATTTGGAATGGGTCTCATCTGGGATCACGTTGGTTTTTATAGAACTGTCTCTAGTTTTATCACAAAAGCTTGTTTGCAGTAGATTTGATTATCTTGGTGAGGCATTGGTTACAAGGGAATGTCAAGTGTATGGGTTGCTTTGCTTATTTTTTTTTTTTTAATTGAAATATAGTTGGTTTACAATGTTGTGTTAGTTTCAGGTATACAGCAAAGTGATTCAATTGTACATATATATTTATTTTTTCAGATTGTTTTCCCTTACAGGTTATTATAAAATATTGAGTATAGTTCCCAGCGCTATATAATAGGTCCTTGTTGGTTATCGTTTTTTTAATATAGTGGTGTGTATATGTTGCTTTGCTTCTCAACAACTTGGAACGCTTGATCAAGTTATGGTTGAAGCAGTCTCTTTCAGTAAAACTACATGATTTCAGATACTCACATACTCTGTTACTGGCCAGTGGCCATTGTCCGCTAGTTTCTACATTTTCGGTAATGTAAAGATTTGGAAAGAGGACTGTTGGGTAGGGGAGTGGCAGGGAGGTCTATAAGAGAGACGGATATGGTGGTCAGAGAGGAGTCCATGTTCTCTGCACTAACTTAGCAAATGAAGCACTCTTTTTCTGCTTCCAGAAACTATAGTATTCCACTTTTCCAATCATTCGTCTTTGCCTCAACAAGTTATTTTGAGCCCTATTGTGAGGAGAAATGAATTATTTCTAAACTATAGTTGGAAAGCCTATAAACTGCCCCTTGACTGCAATTAAAGTGAAACTGGCCTTGTCTCATATGCTGTACCATACCCCTTAACAAATCCAGGGGGTAGGTTTTAGTGGAAGAACTTTCTTCAGTTCCTAGGTCTTCTGAATTATGAACACATCTTTCCTTCCTTCCTACTTAGGAACAGCATCTTTGTTACCCCTGCAGAAAATTGTCAGTCATGTTAGGAACCTGTCTCCTTTTGATTCCATTTGTGAAACAGTCATTAAGTGATGTGTTATTCCAGTGAGTGTGGTGTTATATAAGAGAAAGCAGATTTTTTTTTTAATGATGCAAAACACGATGCTGATTTGACATAATATTCACATTAAGCTTTTTCTCTTATATTAATAATAGATTTGTAAATCCAGGGGAACTGTTACAATCACGATATAAAACATACTATATTCACATTTAAAAAGTTTTTTCCAACCCATTTCTTCTTTATAATCTAAAACATCTTCATTATATGTAATAAGATAGAGCCACAAGAAGTTGGAGGTACCCAAGACCATTCCAACTTTCAGCCAGTCAGAGTTTGTCATGTGGTAGCTCCCAAACATAGAACTTTGAACTTGCTAAAAAGCCACTCAGGATCCTGGCTGGGCCAACAGCCTGGAGAAGTGTGGAGAAAGCAGATTTTTAATATGAGAATAACTATGAAGGTAACAGTCTATCAGAACATACATCCATATTCACCCAAGAAGAGAAATAGACTTCCTTTGGGACACTCCTAGAGCCTGTTCCCTATTTCCTTATTACTTTTGTGTGTGCTTAGATGAAAAGTGGCTCTGAGTTCTCAGTACCAAACAAAAGCCTTCCTTAAAAACTTTTTCTTAACCTTCAGTTCAGTCTCTCAGTCATGTCCGACTCTTTGCGATGCCATGAATCGCAGCACACAGGGCCTCCCTGTCCATCACCAACTCCCGGAGTTCACTCAAACTCATGTCCATCGAGTCGGTGATGCCATCCAGCCATCTCATCCTCTGTCGTCCCCTTCTCCTCCTGCCCCCAATCCCTTCCAGCATCAGGGTCTTTCCCAATGAGTCAACTCTTTGTATGAGGTGGCCAAAGTATTGGAGTTTCAGCTTTAGCATCAGTCCTTCCAGTGAACACCCAGGACTGATCTTCTTTAGGATGGACTGGTTGGATCTCCTTGCAGTCCTAACCTTAGCCCCAGCTTTTCCTAACCTAACCCCCAGCCTTCTTGATCTTCCCAACCCAGGGATTGAACCCAGGTCTCCCTCATTGCAGGTGGATTCTTTACTAGCTGAGCCACAGGGAAGCCCCCAGCTAATGTAAGTGGTTGCTGTTGAGGCCCCTCTGAGTATTTCCAGGCCAGTTCCTGGGATGGGCCTAGAAATAATGAAAAGTGGCTATGGGCTCACTTTGTTAGAGTGATCCCAAAACAAATACATTTCCCCATTGTTGCCATATTTTACCCTAATCAATATAAGCGGAAAAACTCAAAGATTGAGACTGACTATACAACTTTTAAGGCCTTTGGCTTCAGTGTAACACAGTCACCAGCCAGCTTTGCCCTTTCTCAGTGCCTGTTCCTGGGCTGGTTAAAGAAGAGGTAGAGTCGGACATTTCTGTGACAAGTGATTACTTTTCATCTTTGAATTTTTTGTGGAGCTGCATCTGAACCAGAGCAAACTTCAGATGCCTGTCTTCAAACTGCCTCTCATCAGATGAAGAATGGTATGAAGGTCTTATCACCAGAATAGCAGTTTAATAGTTTTCCGCTGCATGGGGGTTTGTTTATAACCTCCAGTGTGAGTCGTTAGTAGAATGGCCTTTTCCAGGGCTGGGGTTCCTGATAACCTGATGGTGCACACTGAAAACAAATGGTTGATCACTTTGGGAAAAGTAAAGAAAAAAGTTACTAAGTGCCCAGGTCAGGCCTCCGGTGACTGATGTCCAAAGAAGAGCAGTGCCCGCCTTAGTCAGTGTGCTGTGTTCCTTTTCAGACTTCTCCAAGGATATGAGTGGAGACAGCCGCCATTTTCCCAGGCACCTCACTTCTTGCCCTGAGCCACTTGTTCTCCTATTTGAATTTCTTCCTAAATACTTGCAAATCTTGACTCTTAAAGGATACTCCCCTACCATAAATTGTAGGGTCTATTAGAGAACAAGAGTTAATGAGTAGGGAGGGTTTGGCTAGCTCTTTCACCCTTGATTTTCCATAGGAAATGAAGGTAGCTTTGGAAGCTCCACAGCTGCTGCTGCTTAGACCATCTGACTTGGAGGTTTCTAGAAACAGTACACAAATACAACCTGACAATTGGGCTCCAGAGCCAGCTCAGGGGTGAGAGAGGTTCCATGCTTGAGTTAGCAAGTCTAGGTTAACTCCCTTGACAGCAGGGGCATGGGATCTTCCTCCAGCTAATTGAGGGGCAGTACTGGTTCTTCTGGGCAGTGTCCCCTCTACCTACATTCTACATCTCTGCCATCTTCGAATGGTGTGGCTGCTTGCAGGGTGTTGAAGTAAAAGTTGGGAGCCGGCATTTCAGAGGTGCCCAGGGACTTTCAGTCACCTGCTGCAGTGTAACAGAAGGAACCAGGGGAACAAAGGCTTTCTGAGACCTGCCAGAGAAGTTGAGCTTTCTCAAAGAATGGCTCTGGGTCATCTAAGCCTGGCCCTTCTTTGGAGGGGACAAAGAGCATAAGGCAAAGAGTAAGGGGGAGGTTCTAGTGCATTGTAAAAGGTTATGGGGTGGGTGCTGTTTTTAACTTCTAAGCTGGATAGAAAGGATACTTCAAGTTTTGGGTGTAAATTTTGGGAAGATTTGACAGAATTCCTTTGTGATTTCTCCTCTTAACACCGTCCCTGGGTTCTTCCCTGCTTATCCTGACCCCTGCCACCCTCTGACTTTAACTAATAGTTGGGTAGGTTTAAGTTTCTGTGCCCTCAGATGGAGGAGGTGACTGAAAGGGGCTTTTTGCTTGGGTAGAGAGCGAGCTGTGTCTGAGTGGATGCTAGTACCTGAGTTGCCAGCAGAGGGCAGTGGTGACCTATGTAACAATCATGAAGTGGGTGGTCAGTAAATCTGCTTGGACAGAATCTGGGAGGGGCTTTTTGTTGGGCTGGGGAGGCCTGTTTGGGCTTGGCTTTGTTTACAGATTATCCAAAACTGGGTGGCCTGGTGCCTAGCTCAGTTACGCTCCATCATAGCCTTAATCACAGGAAACAGGTTAGTATTCTAACCCAAGGTCTGCCAGAAGTATCAAGCCACCTTTTCCCCTCAGCACTAGTATAGTAGCCATGTGCATGTGTGTGGACAGGTTCGTAGGGACCAGGCCAGGGCCTTTGCCACCTAGCTTTAGGTTGCATGGGCACAAAGACCTGTCTGTTACTTCATGTGAACAAAGGGACCCCATATTTCTAGTACTTCTCTGCCTGGTGCCTACCACTAACCTTTCCCCAAAGATTAGGCAGTCCCTGTGACTAGCCAACTAGTCTTGGCTGCCTACCTACTCTGGGCAACCAGGACATGACTTCATACCTGAGGGATGGAGGCTGAGGACAGGAGGAACAGAGCTGGGAGTGGTAATAAGACCTGGGAAATGTTATTCCCTTGTCCTTTTCAATCTTATCTTGTGTTTAGGGGCCCCAGACTCCCCAGTCTTCCAGCCCAACAGCTGTGAGCCTCCAGGGCCACTACCCGGAAGCCAGCTGCCTCTTCTTGGGGAATTCTTTGAAATTCCAGGCTTGGCCATCTGGGTATGCAAATAACTCCAGATTTGCTGAGCCCGCCAAGTGGTTGCTCCCCAGGCAGAGCTGTGAGAATTTAACTGCTACTACCCCCAGATGGGGAAAACTGCTTAGGGGCTCTTGGTGCATGGAACCTATGCTTTTACCTATTGTGAGACTCTTAGAGTGGTAGAGAGAGGAGTCCTGGGGGCTCCCTAGGTCCTGCTTTAGTTACTAACTGTATAAGGGATTTTGCATCCAAAGGGTGAGTTGGGAGACCCCTGGAGTCGTCCTGGAGTGTGAAGCTCTGAGCTTCACAGCTTCCAGCTCTCAGCCCTGGAATAAGGAGGGAAGCCTTGGGTCTGGTGTGGCTGAGAAGATGGGGACTATCTGCAGGGAAAGCTTCTGACTTCCTACCATGCTAGACCCAGGGAATAGAACTGGCTTAAGCAGCCCAGAGTAGGGCCAGCAGTCCGGCCCCCAGAATGCCTTGCTTTCTCCCAGGCCTCCCCCTGGGGCTGGTTATCTGGCTGTAGCAGGAGGAATGTGTGCTCTGAGTAGGGAAGGGGGGGGTGGCAGGGTCAGGGCAGAAACCTGGGAATGTGGACTTGCTGCCTGCCACTGTCCCTGTTGGAGGGAGGGAGCCATGGAGAATGTGGCTGACAGGCCCCAGGCGTGGGAGAGTGTAGGCCTGCTTGTGTCTGTTTGTGCGGGAGGGGGCTGCCCATGTGTGTAGGAACTTGTGAGAGTGTGAGAGAATTGTGAGCATGGACATTCCTTAGTGTTTATGCATATGGGTGTGAGCCTAAACTGTGTAGCCTTTGAGAAACAGAAGTCAAATCCGGATTTGAATCACAGGCCCATGACTTTTCAGTTGTATATTCTTGGGCAACAAATTTCTCTCTTGTTTGGTTTTCTCATCTAGAAAATAGGCACTTGACCTAACCTGGCCTATAGCAATGCTTGGTGGAAAATGACCTTAACATATTAAAGGGTTGGGGCTACCTGTGAATGCTCCTGGATTCAGGGAAGTTGGCCTAGGTAGTTGCACATCTTTGCTGGACTCCTATACAGGCCAGAGGATTTTGAGCAGCAGCATCTCCCAGGAAACCCAGGGACTTGGGGCATGTTTTCTGGGCCCCTTTGAGGCCTATGCCTTACTCATTTGGGCAAGGCCTGAAAAAATTTACCCAAAAAACAGATAAGCATTTAGATGGACATGCCTAGCCAGCCCGTGTGTCCCTGTACAGGGTCTGTGTCTGTTTCTTTTGGGGAACAAACAAGGGGTCCAGCTACCCTTTCTAGTGAGTAAAAGCCTGGAATGGAATGCTGGGAAGAGCAGCCTCCAGCCACCTGGGAGTGGGGATGATGTGGAAGGAGGCCAGACCTCCCCTGCAACTCTTTCTCCATCCTACCTGGAGGATGAGAATAAGGGATGAGAGGTAATTGTAGCACTGCCCACAGCCCAGGATCCTTGCTTTCCCCCATCCTAGGTCACAGGCTACCTAGTGGTTCTGCAGCTCTCTTAAAGAGTGCCTGTGTGTGTATGTGCACGCGTGCAGGAGGAAGGGAAATAGCTGTTCTGGAAGGGGAGCAGGTATTGGAATCTTGGATCAACTGGCAAGATTTGGGATCCAGGCACAGAGGTTGAGGGATTAGTCAGCTACACAGCCAGACAAGAGAATGTTTGAAGTCTTTACTGGTGGAACATTTAGGGGGCGCTCCCTGGCTGCAAGGGATTTCTGGAAGCCCCTGGGAGGGCCGAGGCCTTAACTGGAGGAAATGAGGGCTCCAGCCCAGCTAGCCCTACAACTGGAACCACAGGAGTGGCTTCTAAGGGTGTGTTGAAGGATCTTGGCCTTGTTCCTACACACATGTACCATTAGGAAATGGTGTCTCGGGGTTGAGGGGTGGATTTTTTGATCTGGGGCCAGTACTCTTTCCTGATTTAGATTTGTAATAGGGCTCTGGACCTGATGCCTCCATTTCTATATGAGAAATGAAGCAATGGAGAGACTTGATTTGCCATGGTGTTTAAGGAGTTTGTGTGGGGACCCTGTTGTAACTGAGTGTATCACTGTTAGGTGGGAGGCCCTCTGTGTTCTCAACCTTGTGAGAGAGGCAGGAAGTGGGGCCAGTAACTATGTACTAGTTGAGGTGTACCTGATGAGAGATTGGAGGTGGTTTCCCCACCAAAGTCCCAGAGTGTGTGTGGCCAGTGTGGCAGTATACTAAGGGAACTGATACGTGTGACCACTATGTGAATGAGTACAGCAGTTTGTGATGCTTGGATTGTGTTTCCCAGGTGCGTGTAATGGCTGAACTAGTTTAGTTGCTGAGATGAATCAGATTTCTGGAGAGGGATGGACCTATCTGGAGAGAGTGATGTTATTAAGTAGTAATAATCATTATATTGATATGACTTAATTAGTATACAGACATTAAAAATAATCCCAGTACCCACTGTGTTTTGAATGCTTACCAGGTACTTGGCCCAGCACTAAGTGCCTAACCTGCAGTAAGTAGCTCATTGGTTCTGTAAGAGCCCTCAGAGTTAATGCTGGTTTGCCTGTGCCATAATGTTTATTTTCCCATGTTATATTCATATTGGGGGATGGGGTTCAGCTGCATCTGTTGTCTTAGTTGCTGAAATGCAACTTGTGGCAGTGTGGGGCCCTGTTGTATACCTGGGCTCTCTATCCTTTTGGGTTGCCAATATGGGGCACTGTTGTTTCTTAGTTTTAAGACCCAATTTGACACTGTTCTTTGAGGTGATGGTGTATAATTCGGCTGTGTGACTTTTTTGCTTTATTGTGTGACTTTGTTGTGCAGCCAGAGTATGTGACTCCCTTCTGTCATGTAGTTAAGACCAGCTAGTGGAATGTATAACTTTTGTGTCTTGGTGATAATTGTGGGTGTGTAGTGTAGGATCACCGGTTGTGGTGGTAGTGTGAACTGGTTGTGTGATACTGTGGTTGTATTGTTATTTTTGTGTGTCCGTGGGAACCATTTGTTTGACCCCTTGACCTCCTGCCTTAACTTGTGTCAGACACTATAGTAGTGTGCAGTAACTCCATGTGGTGAGTGTGCTTCCTTGGTGGGGGCTGTGGCCCATAGTAACCCATCCCTGTACAGATTGTGTGTCCATGTGACCCCATGTGCCGCTGAGCCGCTTTTGGGGTCTGCGTGTTATGTGACCTCAGCCGCAGATGCCCCCACCTCCGCCAGCCCCGCTGCCCCTCCCCCGCGCTGCCCGCCCGCGCCGTGCAGCGATCGATCGCCATTGATTGTCCCTGACGAGCTGCTCCACTTTCCAGCCAATGTCAGGAGGGGGGATCTCCGCCGCCCTGGCGGTGTCATTTCCACACACTCCCTGGGCTGCCGCCACTGCGGGCGCCAGTAAGAGCCGGCCTGGATCGCCCGGAGTGCGGACCGCGCCGCCCACACCACTCCAGGACGCCCGACGGCGAGGCCTGACCAGCGCCAGCGCCCCCCCACCCCCACCTCCGCCTGCCTGGCCTGCGGCCCTGCACCCAGACCCTCCTCCCTGGGTGGGTGGATGTCGATACACCAGTTTGAGCTGGCCCCGGGGAGGGTGGGGGCACGCTCCTTTAGCCAGTACGCTCGGGTTGGGGTGTGAGTGGCCGTTTCCGGCGGGCGGAGGCGCCTGCGGGCCAACTTTGCCGCGGCCCAAACAGATGCTAATGATTTTCCGGGAGGCGCCGGTTATCTCTGGCCCCAGCCAGCCAGTGCTCGGGCCTGGGCCGGGTGTAGTTCCCCACCCTCCCCTTCACCCTTCTGACCCTCGCCAAATGAACACCTGGCCCCAAGTGGACAGTGGGGGTCGCAGGCTGCCCAGGGCGCCCCCAGAGCTCTGGCTACAAGGGGATATTTACTCCTGTTCACCAAAAATGCTGCTGCATCCTCCCCTGACCCCCTTCTCAACTCGGGCCTCTGCCCCTCAGCGCCCAATCTGAACAGGGGAAACTGAGGCTCGGGAAAGCCCGATGCAAAGTCATGCTGACACAGCGCTTGCCGGGCTGAGTGGGTCATGCTCTTTCGAGGCCACCCTATCGGGGTCGGGGACTCACAGCCTTCCTGGTCCCCCTTTGCTCAGGGGCCAGAGCCAGTTTCCAGGCTCCCCCGTGGAAGTGCTGACGTGGCTTTGGGCAGCTGTCTGGGGCCTGGAAGCGGGGCAGATGTCACAGCCCAGGGGAGGAGGCGGCTCCAAGGGGAGGGCGGGCAGGGCCTCTTGCCTGGCGAGACACGCCTCCTCCCCTAGCCTGGCGTTGTCTGGGGCTGGGGCACAGCCACTGGCCAGGCTGACCCGCCTCCAAGTGTAGTTCCAGCACCTCTGTGTGGCAGCTGACAAGCGCTGTAACTTCTCTGGTCTTCTTCCTTCCCCCTGGAGGAACAGAACAGCACCTGCTTTGGATGAGTGTGAACCTCAGATGAAAGCAGAGGTGTGCAAAGCCCCCAGTCCAGTGCTCGACACACTGTTCCCGCTCAACATGTGTTATTTATTATTACTATTGTCATTATAAGTGGGACTTTGGTGCGTCCAGAAGCAAAACCGAGTCCTGAGAGTGCCAGCTGGCTTCAGAGGTCATTCCAGCGAGCCTCCTGCCTTGGTGCCCCTGGCCTTCTGCATTTCTCATGCCTGTCTAGCTTTGTTTCTTCTCATTGAAGTGTCAGCCCCCTTCAGCTCTGCCTGCTGCCAAGCTGCCCCCACCCCCTCTTATCGGTGTGGTTCCCGCCTATCTGGCCGCCACATTGGGTCCCTCGAGCAGCACAGCCCCCCTGGGAACAGCAATCGATGGGGCGGAACAGCCTCCCTGACAGATGGACCCACGGAGGCTGGGCTGCTTCAGCAGAGCTCCCTAGGAAACCAGAGACAGGAGCGGAGCCACCGTGGCTGCCTCCTAAATAGAAGTGGGAGGGGGCGGAGAGATGAGGAGGAGGCCAAAGCTTGCAGCCAGCCCCAGGCTGAGCCAGCCCCCTGGGGATGGGCCTGGAGGGGTAGGGCAACCCCTATGCTTTTCTATAGGCCCAGATCCTCTTGAGGGGAGGACTCTGTAGAGCTCCCTTGGTAGGTAGGATATGTCCAGAGTCCTGCTCTTAGGCAGGTGAAGTTTTGCCACGCACCGCGCCACCCCCCCACCCCCCCCACCCCCGCCACGGGCACTTTTACTGACAAGCCCAGAGGCTGGTGGGAAGGTGGGTAGGCAGGCAGCTTACCACATTCCTCAGGCCACAAGGAGTCTGTTGCTCTGCCTGTGGGCAGTAAGAGATGATGAAGTGTGTGTGTGTGTCTGTGTATGTGTGGAGAATGCCTCCTGTCTCCTACCAGACTCCTAGATTAGTCAGGGACTTCTTCCCAGGGTTTCTCAACCTCAGCACTAGTGACATTTTGGGCCATTTGATTCTTTGTCTTCTGCATTGTATGATGCTTAGCGGCAGGTGAGATGACCAAAAATGTCTCCAGGTATTCCCCAGTGTCTCCTGGGAGGCAAAATCAGCTCAAGTTGAGAACTGCTGGTCTAACCTGAAGACCAACCCCCTGGGTTGGAAGGTGTGGCTAGGACCTCACGGGTATGCCATATAGCCTCTTAAATATTGAGTGTAAAGGGAGGTTTCCAGAAAGGCTCTGTCCCCAGCTGCCTCAGGCCCAGGAGGGTGGGAGACACCCTCCCCGCCTCCCCATGGCCCCAACTGCTAGGTTGGAGGGAGCCGAGCTTGCCTGAGACGGCAGGGCATTTGGCGTCACTGCTCAGCTGCACCAGGCTTGGTGCCAACACCTTACTGCTGAGACTACATAGCATGGCGGTGGGGGAGTTGGGGCGTTCATGGGGATACTCAGGCTGCCTGGGAGACCTTCTGTCCAGCCAGCTTGAGATGAAGGGAGCCAACATGGATGATCAGCCTCCTCCCTTCCCCTGGTGCCCTGGCAATGTCTCTGCTGCCTCCCCTAGGCCTGTGTTGGTTTGGGAGTAGGTCTAGCAGGCCTAAGAGCCAGTGGGGGCTACTGCCTGGAGTAGGAGGATTGTGGACACAAGTCCAGCGGGCCCAGCCAGCTGGGCCACCTGAGTGCTGAGCTCTCCCCTTTAGGAAAGGGAGAGAAGAATACATTGTGGGCTGGCTAAATGGTACCTGAGTCCCCTCAACCCAAAAACCCTTGGGCCAGGGGATTGGGGAGGGGACTCCCTCTGGAGTCATTTACCTTTTCCTGCCCAAGCAGACAGGCAGACATTGAGGAAAGGGAAAATCTTCTAGAACACAGTCTCACTGCTCAGAAGTCTCTACTTATATCGAACCTACTTCCTTTCTTCCTGCAGTATCTGCCCTATCCTAGCTTGCGTGATCTAACCCCAGCAGAGTCGGGGTGCAAGATTACAGGTTCTCTGGCCAGGGTGTGCCCTTATTCCTTAGGATAAGCACCCCACAGGAGAATTTTCAGTCGGAATAAAGGTCAGTGGGTCCTGGTGTGGGTAGAGGGATGAGGGTACCTAAGTGGGCTCAGCCAAGGGATGGAGAGAGGCATCAGTGCTAGTTGACAGACCAGGGCCTACAGAGAGTAGGGGTGCCCCAAGACACATTGAACCCTAGAGCCTAGGGGGTTCTAGGGTGGGGAGGGGGAAGTGGCAGGGAGATGGGCAGTGGCTTTGTAACCAGAGATGGCAAGCCAAGCGGTCTGAGGCGGCAGCTTGGAGCTGGAGTTTAAAATAGCGCCTCGGCCTGGCCGGGATCGGATTCGGGTCACCCACAAGGCAGTGTGGCCACCACCATCCGGCTCAGGTTTCTTGCCTTCCCTGATGATTTAATGGAGGAGGTGACTACCCAGGCAGGTAGGCCTAAGAAAAGGGGTCTAGGCACTGCCACTTCAGTCCCCTAAGCAGGTTCTCGCCTGTCCTTTCTCCTCCACACCCACCCCCATGGGACAGATTGCCTTCATGCCCTCTCTCCTCTTCAGTAAATATTTGACACCAACTGGGAACCAGGTACTGGACAGAGCGTGGAGGTGAGTTAGGCCTTGCCTTTTCTAAAGCCCACAAGTTTTGGTCCCCAGGAGGGGGAAGGTGATGAGTATTCCAGAGACTCTCCATGATGTCCTAGCCTCAATCCTGAAAGTCCTAGGCATGAGGAAGCAAGGGGCAGAAGGACCCCCACAGGCTGCAAGAGAGGAGAGTTGGACCTCGAAGAAGTCTTCTGTTTCTTCCTAAGAAATGGCTGTGGCTGCGACAGAGAGGGGAGAATGTCTTCTCCAAAGCCAGTGATCATCCTTGAAAACTCCCCAGGGTGGTCTACTCCCCCAGTGTTCCCTGACCTGCCCCCTCCCCCAAGGCAGAGCCCTCAGACATAGATCTGAGAGCACATTCTGGTCCTTCTCTGTCCATATAGAGTGACCACTTCCTCAGGCCACCCCAAGGAATAGGGCAAGGGGTCAGGGGATATGAAGCAGTGAGTCCCCTCTTTAGTTTTTCGAATAAAGTAGTTCTAGCCCTGCCACATCCCATTATGCTTTTGGAAAGTGGGGAAAAGCTACTTCAGTCAATAAAAAGTTCCAACCAGGGACTTCCCTGGAGGTCCAGTGACTAAGACTCTGCTCCCAATGGAGGGAACCCAGGTTCGATCCCTGGTCAGGAAACTAGATTCCATATACTGCAACTAAGAGTTCGCATGCCGCAACTAAGACTCAGCACAGCCAAATAAATATTTTAAAAGTTCTGACCATTATCCCTCTGCTCCACTCTCCCTGCCAGAGTCTTTGGGCCCCTAGGGGCAGTGGCAACCTCTGAGCAGCAGCTCTTGGAGCCCAGCAGGTATGGTTCCTCATCACTTTGCCCTTCTTCCTCATCTATGAGTCTGAGGAGATGACACAACAGGCCCAGAGAGCTCCAGGCCAGATCTCTCTAAGTGGAGCACTAGCCAGCTGTCCTGACAGAAATCACATATATCTAAAAAAGCATCTTGTATATCTTAATGATTTCTCAACAGCCCCTGATTGAAGCATGCTCAATTTAGCCGTGCCGTAAGTAACTTTTTATATTTCCTTGGGGAATCATTTCACTTATGAATCTTTTCTGAATCTGCAATCTCGATTAAAAGTTGATTTTTTTTTCTTGTCTCTGTCTCCTCAGCTTCTGAGATGTTTCCCTAGCGAAAAGGGTGGTAGCACCATCAATCCTCTCTTGTTAGCCTGTCTGGGTCAGGAGAATTCTTCCTGAAGGGTCCTGGAAGCAGCAGTCAAGCCTCTTCTGTGATAGCACCTGGGGCTTTGTGACCTGAGGGGGAGCTGCCCTGGCCAAGGGGCTTATAGAGAGGTTGGGCGCATTGCCAGTCTCCTACCCATATACACTCCCCTACCAGCCCCCCCTACACACAGCGTTACACTGGGGGGACTGTCTAGCCCATTCTGCCTTTAGAATGTCTCCTCACTAGTAGTTTAAGAATTTAAAAAGGAGACAGAGAACCCTTTAAGGGTTCAGCTTGAGAGTACACAACAGGTTCAAATCCTGGCCCCGTTCCTGAACAACTGTCACAGCCTGGTAAGTCACGTCTCTGGGAGCCTCAGTTTCCCTATTTGCAAAATGAGAATGTGATGACTAAATAAATTGCCAAGGAGATAAAGAGTTTAGCATAATATCTTCAGAAAGGCAGCCTTTATTTCTCTTGAGGGAACCCCAGCACCAGGGAGCAGGGTTGGAACAATGCCGAGGGTCCTATCCCAGTTCTGAACAGTATCTAATTCTTTTCCCCAACCACTCATTATCTAGTCCTAGTGACACCCCTTGGGCTGAAGTGGTGGGACTGGCATGTTATCTCCCTGAGATTAAGGGTCTGGTGGGGTTGGGACTTGCCCAGGGGCTGCCCCATGAGGCCCACCCAGAGTTTCTGACTCTCCTGAGAGACAAAGGTCAGGGCTACAGTGGGAAGGCTAGAGGGCAAACTAGGGTGAGAAGCTCTGAAGTTAGAAGGGCCTTTGCCATAGACAATGTCCCCATATACTCCCCGCCCCCCACCTCCCTCCAATCAGGGGAAGGATTTGTCCAGGTGCTGGGACCTCTGGCTGTGACCTCTAACCTCCTACTCTGGCCTCCAGTGGGCTTTCTGAGTCACAACTGGGGGTGGGGCTGGGGGACACGGCAGCACAGGCTGCTCTGGGAGTTAACAATTTACGAGGGGCCCCTTCCTGAGGCCTCCCTCCTCACAGGCCAGGCAAGGCAAGCAAGCAACCCCGTGACAGCCCAGGCGACTAGACACAGAACCAGTCCCGCCAGTTCAAAGAGCAGTTCATCCGGGGCTTACCCCCAGGCAATTGCCTGAGCACCCCATTCTCTGGAAAAACAAAGTAGGGCTTGGTAGATGAGGTCTGGTCTGGGGAAAGAGGCTGGGTCCTGTTTTAAAGTCTCAATGCTCTGCCTTCTGGGGCTAGATCTGTGAGGGGAGGCTGAGCCCCACCTCTTCCACCTCCAGTTTTCTCCCTATCATCCACCAGAGCCAGTAGATCTTGGGTAGAGCACTTTCTGGCCAGGCTGGCTTCTGGATGCCCAGGGCACACACACCCTCACCCTTTGTTCTGGTCTACAGTCTCCAGATTTGAGATGCTGTGTCCTCCCATCCCCCAAGGCCCCATTCTGTTACTTCAGGATCCCTCCCTCCCCATGATTCTGAGGGCCATGGAGCCACACAGCTTTGGCCTCTGAGTGCACCCAGTCCCTTCCCACTTCCCATAGGAGAGACAGCTGAACCAGGATTGTGCCTAGAGAAGTCGAGAGTTACTGTCACAGGCATGACACCCCCAACTGTCCCTGCCCCTCTCCCCTCGTCACATTTGGCTGAGTTCCCTATTTCCCTGGGTCTGGCAGAGTATCGGGCTACTTCTGGTTGTGTGTGGCACACGTGTAGCTGTGCTTGGGCAAGCAGAACTACAAAGTGTGTGAGGTGCATGTATTGGCCTGGTCTCTGCTCCCTCCCAGCCTCACCCCAGAGTCATTTTGTTCTGGGACTGAAGGAGTAACCCTTCTACTAGTCTTTTCCACTCTGTTTGCACAGCTCAGGGCCGGGCTGGGCCACCAAACTGACTTCTTAGGGATGGACTGGACCCTGACCTCCTAAGAAACAGACCTAGCTTTTCTGAAATTTCCTTCTAGTTTCACACTTCTCTTGTCCCTTCAGAGGTCATGGGGACAGCAGTGGTACCTAAGGGCCAATGGTCAGTATGTGAGTCCTGAGACCCCAGAGGCCTGGGCCTATGCCTAGGCAGTCAGGCATCTCTCTTCCCCTGCCATGTTTGCACCCCCAGCCCTGCTCTGGGTGAAGTGTAACCACCAGTGTGACCCCACTGAAGACTATCCTGCACCCTGCCCTGAAGCAAGACTCCAAATGCCCTGGCCCTCATTTTCTGTGGTAACAGATGAGGGAACTGGTGCCTCAGTAGAAGGGTATGCCAGGCTCTGCACTGACCATCTAAATTGGAAACCCTAACTCCCACACTCCTCTCCACACAGCCATTCCAAGCCATTGGATGTTTAATCGGTGACTGGTGGCTCAGACGGTAAAGCGTCTGCCTACAATGTGGGAGACCCAGGTTCAATCACTGGGTTGGGAAGATCCCCTGGAGAAGGAAATGGCAACCCACTCCAGTAGTCTTGCCTGGAAAATCCCATGCATGGAGAAGCGTGGTAGGCTACAGTCCGTGGGGTTGCAAAGAGTTGGACACGCCTGAGCCACTTCACTTAATGGAAAAGGTAGATCCCTCCTACAAGGCAGTGGTTTAAATCCTGGTTTTGCTACTCTGTAACATTAAACAGCTGTGTGAGTCCTAGGATTAAGCATATTCACTGAAAGCAATTAGTATGGTACAAGACACATAGTAAGTACTCAGAAAAATGTTGGCTACAATCCTTGTTACTGGTACCTACTTAGTGCCAGGCTTCAGGCCCAAAGCAGGAAGGGGACTCTCCCTTACTCTCAACAAATGTTTGTGGATGGTAGTAGTGAGGGGACAGGAGACAAATGAGCAAATAAAAGCTATTTCTGTGCAGTGTGGTCACTGTGGCCATAGGAGGGGACAGATGCAGGGCCCCAAAGCCAGGCCACAGACTACAATTGCTCAGTACATGCACTACAAAAAAGCCAGCTGGCAAAGGGAGCAAGGAAGACTGGAAGACAGTTCATGACCTGCTGCCAAATGGGGGTACCTATACCTGCCAAAAAGTGGTAGCTTTTTCTGATTTGCACAAAGGCTAGTGCTGGCTCTGTAGAGAGAAGCCAAACTGAGGCAGGGAATAGAAGTCAGAGAAGATTCCCAGTAGAGTGATAACATGCTCTTGGTCTTCAATGAGGACTTCAGGAGGTGAGCTTGATTAAGACCCTTCTGGGCAGAGGGAACAATTTGTACAAAGTCATGCAAACTTGAAGGGAAGTTTTGAGGTATCTGAAAGAACCACCAGTGTTGAATGGTGTTGGTCAGCAGGGCTTAGGAACTGCAGGGAAGAACAGGACCAGTTAAGGAAGCCAGACCAAGCTGGGGCAGGAGCTTGAGCTGAGCCTGATGGGCTCTGAGGAGTCACTATAGGATGATGACCAAGGTGAATCCCAGACAGAGAAGCTTCACTAGGCCAACAAATCTCAGGGGTTAGGAAAACAACTTTGGTGCCTGTCTCATGTCAGTTTCCTCATCTGAAAATTGGGAATGCTACCACTACTGGGGATGATGTAAGGATTAAATGAGATAAGGTGCCTTAACTGTTTAGTTTAATGCCCTGTTCAAGGTGAAGGCTTTGTAAATGCCAGCTATGGATATTCTAACCAGAACCAGGAGAGCAGGATCCTACCCAGAAGACAGGGCAGGTGGCTGCATGCCTCTTCTCTCCCCAACAGGTACTGGAGACTTATGGAAATTGCTTCCTAAATCCTTAGATTGATTGAATAGCAATGTGAAATTCAAATACTTTTTGGGAGGAATAGTGAACCAGGATCCCTTTACTTCTTGTGGAAGGGGCATAGAGTGGGGATAGTCACCCCCAAGGCCAGAGACCTCCTGCCCAATCCTTCCTGGGTGTCTCCCTCTTGTTTCACTCGTTACGGTTACAGTTCTATGCAGATGGCTTGCACATGGCATTTCCTGTTCATGTTGCATTTTCCATGTGGACAGTTCTGCCAGTCTCCTCTCTGGTTCCTATCTGGGGTGGAGAGGTGAGGATCTGGGTCTCCCTCTACTTAATTTCCAGGAGAAGGGGAAGACTCCAAGATTGACTCTAAACTGGGCCAGACATATGCAAACACCCATCCCTGAAAAAGTCACCATTGGGATTACTTGACTCATCTCCATTGCAGCCTGCAGCCCCTTGGCCTTTGCCAAGTTGGGGAGGGTGGGCAGACGTCCTTGGGGAAAAAGTGGATATTTAGTAGTAATTCCCTAAGGTGGAGGTACTGTCCCCCACACCCCATGAATTTCAGCATGAAGCTTTTTTCAGGTGTGCAGGGCCTGATTCCACATTCTCCCCAGCTAGGCTGCAGTTCCCTGAGGACGAAGTTTCATTTCTTGGGTCCTAATCCTCTGAGGCCTGCTGCTGACTCCTGGGGAACAAGTCCCTCCTCACAGTCTGGGCCTGAGCTTCCTCAGAAAAGGTAGATCGTGGTGGGCTAAGTGTTTGGAGATCTCTGGTCATCTTGGCATGGGACGCTGCCTCCTTTTTCCTCATATAGTCAAGTGAGTGTCCAACACAGTACCTGACACTCAGGGTCAGCCAGAATGTCTGTCTTTAAGCAGTTTAGGGGTGATAATCTAGAGGTGTTCATTTGTCTTAAAACTATGTTCTTAGATCAAGTACCTTGCTTTCCTCATGTGGTATGTTTGGGGTGGCTTTGAGGAACATTGCTGGAGAGGAGAGGCTAAAGCCTCCCCCCCTACTTAGGAGCCATTCCTTGACACACAGTTGAGAGAACACTTCTCAGCATTTGAGGAAGGGAGGGGGTGTCCACGAGAGAGTCACTCCCTGTGGCCTTGGAGGTCAGGGCAGGTAGACAGGCAACACATTCCAGATGAACTCTGCCCTCTGACACCTCCCTCACACCCCTATCCCCTGGCTGGGTCAAAGTCCCAAAGCCAAATTTAGAAAGCTTGGACGGTGGGCATCCACAGGCTGCTCCTGTGAGACCCAGGCCCCAGGCGCTGCAACACCCAGGCAAGCAACACCAAGGAGGAGAAGAGACAGTGAGGTGGGAACTGCTTCCACTTCTTCCACTAAGACTGCTCCTGTGACTGGAGGCACCCGGGCTGCCACAGTTAACTCCCACTTATCTAGGCCCCAGGCTGTAACATTTAACCCTAGGTAGACTTCCCCAACCGCCCTGCCCCTTTCCTGCTAGGGTCTCTCCTTTGGGGGCTGTGTTTTCTCTGGCGCAGGAAGCACAAAGCCACCCCCACGAATTCCACAGAACTGAAGAAACTTTCCACTTGGGGAAAGACCCGGGGCTTGCGCTATGGGTCTCTGAAGTGGTGAGAGGTCGACATATGCAGCTTTAGGATTAGCCCAAGCTGGGCAGATGGAGGGGCCAGTGAATGACGGTGAGGATGTGCGGGTCCAAATCTGAATCCACTGGGTTTTTATTCTTTCAGCCAGTGTCTGTTGAGCATGGCGCTGTGCTAGGCACTGTTTCAGGCTCAGAGTTCACAGGCCACCGTCTCAGAACACCACTATGTGGTCTCTTTAGCTTCAGGACTCAAGTGTTCTGGTTGGGGGCGGCGTAGCAAACAAAATGTCCTTTCACGAATCAGTTTCCTCATCTGTGTAATGGGAACAGGGACGTCTGCCCCCCCTTTCTCCCTGGGAACTAGAGCCCACTGAGTATGGGAAAGCGCTCTGGGAAGAGTGAAATCTTTGAACATGCGTCTAGTTCCAAGAGTGCTCGGCTAGGAGTACCCGGCCCCACGTGCACCTGAGCTGAGGGGCGCGGCCAAACCCTCCCTACTGGTCCTTGCAGCATCGCGGCCGGCTGGCGAGAAAAGGCAGAGGGATGGCGGATTTCCCTGTAAGGTGCGTCTTCAAGCCCATGCACTCCTTACAGAACGGGTGAGGTCCTCTTATTTTTTTGTAAAGTTGCGGGAAAAGAGGTGAAGACCGGGCGCGCTGGAGAGCTGAGCCTTGGCCGACCTCGTCAGAGCGCGGGGAGCTAGAGGCGCAGTGGCTGCGGCTCCGGCCTCAGAGCCTGCGGCGTCCAAGTGGCCAGAGCTGCGTCGGGAGGGAGGCGGAGGGAGTAGGGAGGGGAGCCGAGGTGGCGCGGGGGGGGGGGGGGGGGGGGGGAGGGAGCGTGCAGTCCGGTCCGGGTTTTGCCGGCAGCCCCCGGGCAGCGTTCAGAGCTCCTGCCCGGGCGGGCGCGCGGCGGCGGAGCCTGAGCGGGGATGTAGAGGCGGCAGCAGAGGCGGCGGCGAGAGCAGGCGCCCGAGCCGAGAGAGAAGAGCAGCCCAACCTTGTTCCCCGAAGCCGGGCCCCGCGTCCCAGCCCTGCCCAGCCCTGCGCCCAGCCATGCGCGCCGCCTGCTGAGTCCGGGCGCCTCACGCTGCGCCCTCAGCCAGTCGCTCCGCGCTACGCTCGGGGGTGATTAGTTGCTTTTTGTTGTTTTTTAATTTGGGCCGCGGGGAGGGGGAGGAGGGGCAGGTGCTGCAGGCTCCCCCCCCCTCCCCGCCTCCGGCCAGCCGCGGCGGCGTGACTCCGGCTCCGGACCCGGGCACGGCGGGCGGCGCGACTGGAGCGGAGCGCACCGCGGTGGCGGTGCCCAGAGCGGAGCGCAGTTCCCCGCCCCGCCCCTCCCCCTCGGCCTCGCGGCGGCGGCGGCAGTGGCGGCTTGGACGACTCTGAGAGCCGGTAGGTGTCGGGCCACGGCCCTCCCCCGACCCCCCCGGAGGCCGGCCCCCTCCCCTTCCCCGCCTACCTCCCTCTCCTCCCCCGGGGCCCGGTGCGCGGCCGGGGCCGGAGTTCGCTGCAAGTCTGCGGAAAGTTTGGCGGCGCGGGCTCCCCCGAAGTTCAGGTGCGGAGAGCCAGGGACGGGAAAAGAGGGGTCCGTGTTTGGGTGTGGCGGGGGGCGCCCGTAATCTGAGCCTCGGAGCCCCGGGGGCTAGGAGCCCTAGCTCCAGTGATCGCTCAGTGGCCTCTTCTATACTCAAGCCTCCCCAAGCCGCAGTCAGCTCGGTCGCAGATCACTGAGTTCAGACAAAAAGAGGGGTTTTAGGGTCGGGGACGGCGGCTTGGGCGCCTTGGATTGGGGCCGGGGCTCTCCCTGAGGGGTACTGTCCCCTCCCCAAGTACTCGAGCTTGAGGGCACAGGGGCGGCGGGAGCCCGTGTCTTTACCTCTCGGCGCTGGGCTCGCGCTCCGTCTGCGGGGGCGGCTGATTGGAGATCTCCGGCGCGCACTCCCCCCAACAGACCCCATTCGTAGTCCTGTCTTTTGGGGGCATCACTCACTGCTCTTAATGCCCTAGACGACGCGCGGCTGAGTCTCCCCCTCCTTTTGGAGGGGGCGGTGGCCACTTCTACACTTCCCCTCAGGCTCCTCGCCCCCGCTGCCCGCGGGGTGTCTGGCGGGCAGATCAAGTTTGACCTTTTTTTTTTTTTTTTTTTCGTCAAAGTATCACCCCTGACCACCACTGCTCCCCGCGGCCTCTCTCTCCCTTCCTCCCTAGCCTTAGGGAGTCTTTCAGCCTGTCTCCCGAGCCCCGCGTGGCCAAGCAGCATGCAAAGCCAGGGAGGGAAAATGGGGGTGTTCTTCTAGCTGCGGAGCTGTGGGAGGTGGGTGTCCCAGCCGCCTGCTTCGCTGCTCTGGCCCCAAATTTACCCATGAAGTTTGGCCCCGAGCCCCCCTCCCTCTTTGCTTCCCCAGAGCGAGGGGCCGAACCGCCGCGAGAAGAATGTGTTAATTTTCTTGCTGGGGGAAGTTGTCCTCGCCCGTAATGGGCTGCTTTCCGGCGGGGAGCGCGGGGTGCGCCTGGCTTTGTTTATTTGTAGGATCCACAGAAAGTGAGTGACCCCGGTTTTTAAACGGGGGGCCGCCTCCCGGGACCTGTCAGAAGAGCTGAAGCGCCCAATGAGGGAGCAAAATCGCTTTTTGGTGCCCCCCCTCAGGAATCGGAAGGGGTGCGCGGAGTTGGGCTGGTGCCACGGGCTGCAAGGAGGAACCAGCAGATTTGGGGGTTCTGTAGGGACTCTTCCGGGAAGACCTGCTCCCTGTTGTCTCCTGCGATGGCAGTCTGAAGGGTTGGCAGCCGCGCCCTACTTTGCCCCCTGGACCCTGGGTGGTCTGAGAGTCGCGTCTTCGGATAGAAGGGGCTGAAGCGGGGGGCGGGGGGTTCTGGCGAGCCAGCCTCTTGACCTCCGCCTTTCCCTGCGCCGCAGCCGCTGTTCCGAGCCGAGGTTTTGTGGTGGGCCGGCTGCCCCCCACCCACCCCCGCCTCCCCGCGTTTGCGCAGGAAGCGCTGGGGAGGGGGCGTGTGCGTTCGTTCGGCCCTCGCCCCCGCCGGAGCCGCCCCAGGGCGGCCGGCAAACAGAGTCCCTTTCAAGTTTTCCGCTGGGGCCGCCTGGCGGGGGCTGCGTGCGCGGTCGCTGCGGACTTGTTTGGAGCGCTATTTGAACGCCCGGCGCCACCTCAGCTGCCCCGGCCCGCGGGGGCGGGAGGCGGGGGCCGGGGGAAGGCTCTTCATGCAAGTGAGAGCATTTCAATTAGACGGTTTTAGGTGGCGTGCTGGCCGAAGCTTGCCCTAATCCCCCTCCCGAAAGACCCCCCCCCCCAATCCCGTACCCTAGGTGCCTACCGTCTTAGGAAACCAGGGACTGAGACCCGAAGCCGCCTCCCAAACGCCTTTTTGAGAGCGATGCGGGGAGACTGAGGCCAGCGCTACCTACTACTGCGTAGTGTTGATTTAGCAGTTTCCCTGGATGAGACTCAAGCAAGAGCTGGCGGGGTCGGGCGGGGAGGGGCGGATAGTGGCCCGCTCTGCAGCTGTCACCCCATTCCCAGAACGGAAATTGTCCTCTCTCCTTGGGGAGGAGGGAGAGGGGGTGATTTTTGCCCTGGGAAGGGGTGGGAACAGCTGAGGGAGGTTGGCCTCGTGAGTTCTCAGTTAGGCCTGGGGCCGTTGGTAGAAGCCCACCCCTCCCCACCCCCCACCTCCAATCTTGGCAGGAACCTGGGGCTCTCCCAGGGAAGCAAGAGCTAGACTTGAGCCTCCCTCTCCCATGCCACCTCCCTTTCCAAGGTGGGGGGCAGAGTTTCCTCTGCAGAAGACAGACCCTTGGCTGACTGGCTGTCCATTGGCGCCTTATTTATGTGTGTATTTGGGCCCGGCTGTTTTCCCGGCTCAGCAGGTGACCCTGGCCGGGGCCTCCTATCTCTCCCCCGACACAGCCTGTTGACTTACCCGTGGGCCAGCGGCCTCGTCTTTATCACGTGAGGCCTGGAATGTCCACCCGGCAGGGCTGGGCTGGGTGGGGGAAGGGAAGGATTCTGCATCCAGGGCCCAGGCCAGATTAAGCCTGTGTTCCATGGGTTCCTACTGTGACCCCCAACTCTTGCCTCTTTTCAGCTTCTACCCATTTGGCAAATGAGAAGCTGAGGCTCATAGGGTTGGGGGCGGGGTGCAGGTTCCATCTGGATAAAGAAACAAGTCTATGGGAATTAAATACCCTGCTTTCTTTAGGACCTCACCTACTTATTCATGGGACAGTAGAATGGAGATTGGGGGGGTCTCTCTGGGAGGGAGGGGTGTAGGCTGGGCCGGGGTCAGCTGACTTTCCAGGGTAAAGGATAGGGTGGAGGGATGCTGGGATGCTGATGAGCCAGACTCTGGCCTACTTTCTTAGATCCCATGTCTTTTGGGGTGACCATGAAGTCAAAGCCAGTTCCCCAGCTTGGTGTTCTGAAGCATGTCTCAATTGGCCAAGGATGAGGCGGGGCTCACTTATCATTACTGTTGTTATTATTGCCACCCTTTATATGTGGTTCAGTTCTTCATTCATTGGCCCACTGTATATTTATTGAGCACCTACTATGTGTCAATCCCCACCCTCTGGGCTTGCAGAAATGAATCATTGACTTCACCCTCACCCCCCTGGGCCCCTGAATGGAGCTTTCCCCTTTTTTATCTGAGGCTCTCTCTGTCTTACCCCCCCACCACCTGGTCCCATCCTAGCCTCTGTATATGGTTGTAGGGTGTGCATGTGTGTGTGTGTGTGTGTGTGTGAAGTGCCCTTGATTAAGTGTATTAATAGTTAAACTCTCACTCATAGCTGAAACTCACCAGACCACAAAAAGCCTCCCCAGTTACTCACGCGCTACTGCCCAACAAGAATATCCCACTCAAGTTTTTCTTTTTTTCTTTCTCTTACTTCCCCCTTTATTCCCCCCAACTTTGAGCCCACCTCCCAGGCTGCAGGCAATGAGAAAGGACTGCCCCCTCAAGGACCCAGGAATCTCCAACCATTCTACCTACCCCCTAAAGCCAAAGGCAGTGTCAGCTGTTCAGTGAGGCTGTGTAGGTCTAGTCTGTTGGTATGGGATGTGGGAATCTGGGCAGTGTGTGTGCTAATGACTCAAGATGGATATATCTGTGACTATGTGTGTTGAATGTGTGTCTGTTTATCTTGGGGTGTTGGGAGTTTGAGCCTGTGTATATTTGAATCAGGACATGTGTTTATGGATCTAAGAGTTGTGTCTGCATCGCATATATATATACCTGTGTGTTGTGAGCCTGAGAATCTATATCTGAAAGTTGGGTCTGTCTCTGTAAATCTAGGAATGTGTATATTCTGAGTTGTGTGGGCCTAGAATTTTGGAGAGGGTGTGTTCAGGATTTGTGTATATCTGTGTGTTTTGTATACGCTTGTAAATTTGGGACTGTATCACTCCTTGAGTGGTACTGAATTGGGAAAGAGAGTGTAACTCTGGGAGTGGGCATATCTGAGCTATGCTGACAGTGGTCTGTGTCTTTGGTAGCTGGTGTCTGTGTTCTTGCTCTTTCTGTATCTCTGTCTGCCCATCTGTTTTTCTGAGTCTCTCCCTCCCTAGTTGAGGCCCTGAGTCTGTGAACGTGTGTGGTGTTGAACCTCTCCCACCCGGTCCTTCTCCTCCCCTGCCCTCCCCAGCAGTAACTGGGCAGCCTCCCCGTCTGCCTGCCTGCTGGGAGTTTGGAAGCCATGGAGGGAGACAGGCTGGGGCCGGGGTGACAGCGCGTATCCACGGCAATGGCAGCCTGTGATTACGGGAATAAAAGGATTTTAAGGTCATGGGTGTATTTTTTTGTTTTGTTTTGTGTTCTTCCCCTCTTTGGTGGAGCCACTGGCAACAAAGGGCCATTGCTGTGTGTCTGCAGGTTGGGAGCCTGTCCCCATGCAAGTGGACATGGATCTGTGGGTCTTTCCTGGGAGCATGAACACATGTGTGTGTATATGCATGAGTGGAGCCTGTGAGAACGTGTGTTCCTCTCTGCCTGCTCCCCGTGAGAGAGTGCATAGGGCTGTTCCCTGGGGAAGAATTCTCAGGAAAACTTGATTTGGGTATTTCATGGAGCTGGAACCCTGCAATCCTGTGTGTGCTGAAGAGTGCTCTGGCCCCAGTCTTTGCCTACCTGTCTCCCTCTCCCCACCCCACTCCCCAAAGGGTGTCTCTGGCCAGAGACTGGCTCGGCCCAGTCACCTGGGCCAGGCCACATCTCAGGGTGTCAGTGCCCCTGGCCCTGCTCCAGCCCCTGTAATTGCATTCTGCCGCCTAATCCCCCGCCAGCTCAATTAGATCGCAAATTCTTCTTCATTTCCTGCCTCTGATGCTGGCCTCCCTCTGGGCTCACAGGGCCTGGGAGGGAGGGAGGGGATCTTGCCCCCTCTTCCGCCTGCACTGGGGGCTCTGGAGGTGGAGTGTGATTAGTTCCTGGCACACCGGCCCTCAGGTGCTGGTTGCAGCCCTGGGGGCTTTGCTGACTGTTTATAGACCGGCCTCAGTAGCCCTATGCTAGGGGCAGGGGCTTGTGCTATCTGGTGCCTGGGCTCTGAGTAGACCAGGATCATTCTGGCCAAGCCCCTAAACAGTGTCCCCACAGGCTCTGCCCATCTCCTTATTCCCAGAGGAGTTGCCGACCACCCCTTGGTGGTCTAGCAGTTGTGACTTTGTTCTTGACCTTTTCCTGGTGGCTGTTCCAGGTACCAATAGGATCACTGAGCTCCCCCGCTACTGGCCCCTTATAACTCCCAGCCTTGACCTCACCCAAACAGGTATATTTGACCACTGGCTCAGGAGTCAGACCTGGCTTCAAATCCTGGCCATGTCACTGCCAAGCTGGATATATGTATGACCTTTGGTCCATGTATGTTCTGTGATCCTCAGTTTCCTTATCCCTGAAATGGGAGTGTAAGAATGCCTGCCTCACAAGGCTGCTTTCACACGGACACAGGGATGGCTGTGCAGTGCCCACCATCAGTGGCTAGCCCATAGTCAGCATTCAATCAAAGTTGGCTTTTATGGTGATGAGGACTTCCTGTCCCCCACATGGCTCATGGTTAGCGTTTCTGTCTTTATTCTGCTAGTTGCCAGGTGTGTGACCTTGGGTACGTCACTCTGGCTGTCTGGGTTTCTCTTCCCCATCTGTGAGATGGGACCCACGATGGGCCTGACCTCACAGGATTACTTGCATCCTTGGCCCTAGCCCCCCTGCAGGTTTTCAAGGTGTTACTTGTACTCTTATTTCTTTTCCTCACACCAAACCTGTGGTGGGGTGGGGCTGGTGAAGGCACAGGCTCGGGGACAGGGGGACTGGCCAAGGTCATGAAGTTGATGGTGGAGCCTGGGGAGGGGGCGGCGGTGGGAGGGCTGGGGGATGACCTGCTGGCTTGCTCGACCGTTGACTGGCTGGCTCAGCTGAGCTGTGAGGCATGGCCTTCTCTCCCGCTGGTCTCTGTGGAAAGTGGTGGTGCGGCTGTTTTTTTTTTTTTTTTTCTGTGAAGGGGAAGCTGGATGTCTACCCCCTCCTTCCCCAGGAGGTGCCTGTGGCAGTGGCTGTGCTGACAGGCCTCCTGGCCTTCTGACTAGGGTGGCTGGCAGCTCTGGAGGGCCGGCTGTGCACAGATCAGCCGGAGGGAAGAGAGAACGGCAAAGGTCCCCTGCCCTCACTAATCCCCCGGGCCCCTCCCACCCTCAGTCCATCCTCCGTCTGGATGGAAAGACAGAAAGCAGCCATGGCGGAGGAGAGCTGGGGGAGGCTGGCTGGGCTCAGGAGGTGGTGGAGGGGGACTGGGTCCGGGGCTGGGGGGGTGGTCTGCTCCAGGGTTCCTGTATCTCCCTGGCTAGTCTCCTTATTTCTATGACCTCTGTCACTCATTGGCCTAAGGTCTTTAATATTTCATGGCCTTTGGAGCCAGCCCCCTGCCCCAGCCCACAGGCCCCCTTTGTCTGCCTGCTGCCCCCCCGGGGTATCCCTGTCACTGAATTGCTGAATTACTGACCTCAGGGCTGCCTGTGCCTCCTCCCCAGCCCTGATACCATCCATATCACTCTTAACCTGCCCCCCCACACACCTCTGTCTGTCAAAACTTGGTCTCTCCTGCGTGTCCTCTCCCCCTCTCTCACATCTCTGGCTGTCCCTCTGCCCTTTCCCTCCATTTTTCTCTTTTTGTTGGCCTCCTCCTCCCCAGCAGGACAGAAACAGCGGCAACTGGTACGCCTGGCTGCCCCCCCAACCCTGTCCACCCCTTCCTGCCCCCATCCCCCAAGCTGTGCTGGCCGTGAGAGCTGGTTTTATTTATTTTTCTGTTTGTTTGGGAAGAGGGCAGGGGCAGTTCTGGGCCCTGGCTGCTGCACTCTGCCTAGAGCAGCGGGCAGGCGGGCCGCACTGGCCTCCCAGGAATGTGGCCGGGACGCCCCGCGCTATATTTACTTCCCTCCAGCTGCTGGCCCCAGCAGGGCAGAGCCAGGCCTGCCCGGTGGCCCAGGGGGAGCCCTGTGCCCACCCTCCCCTGTCCGGCAGACCCCACATGGCCCTTGGGCCCACTGTTCCCTCCCTTCACCGTGACTTCCCCTGACCTCCTCGGACTTGGCCGGTCTGCCAGCAAGAATGCTCATGCGCCATGCCGGGACAGGCATAAAGTGCAGGCGCAGTGGCCTGACCCATGTGGGACTGCAGGCACCTGGCAGCCCCCATACCCCCACCTAGGGGCCTAGCCTAGGCCTGTAATCTGGTGGCCAGAACTATGCAAAGCATCTTTTCGGGCCTCTCCTCACTGGCCTGGTCCTTGCTCTTGCCACGGTTCCCTCAGCTCTGCTGTGATCACTGGCCAGGGTGGAGTGGGTTAGGATGGGAGGCCTGAGCCAGCGTCAGCAGTTGTGTTCCCTTCACTGCTGTTTTGCTTCCCACCTCACCTGCCGGCCCTCCCAGCTTTCCTGTGGACATGTATTCATGTGCATGGTTAAAAGCTTGCATATACATGTGCGGCACCCATAAACACATGTTGGAGTAGACCTTCCGTGGAGGCAGGGCCATGCTTCTAACCATCGAGTCCCTTGATCATCAGATGCTAATGGGAGGTTACTGGGCTTGCTCCTTGCTAGCCTTGCAACGGGATGTGGCAGTGATTCCTTCCTGTCCTCTCAGTGTCTGGCACCAGCTAAGTGTTTGAAGAGCTTTAGCTGCTCTAATCACTCGCTGTCTCCCAGTTATTACTATAATAATCATAGTAGGTCTTAACAATGGTGATGACAACGGCTAAACCGTCCCAGCCCCTGACTGAGGGCAGGTACTGTGTGGACAGCTTTCTAGCCTTCACTTTGTTCATTCCTCACAGTAGGCCAATGATGTGGGTGCCATTAGCTTCCCCATATACAGATGAGGAAACTGAGGGTGGAGCATTTGGGACTTGCCACTCCTGCAAGTGGGATTGGGTCCTGGCAGAGCCCTTGATGGGCTATGAACACCACAAGGACAGGCAGGGTTGGGCTGTGCATGGCAGTCCATACTGCCTAGCACACAGCAGGCACTCCGTCAATGCCTGCAGGGTACAGGCCTTGCTCTCTTTGCTTCTTGAGTCCCCCAGACCCCTGGCAAGGGACCTGGCATTTGTGGGAAGATGGGCTGATTGGCTAGTTGGGTGAATGAAAGAATGAATTAATGAATGAGCAGGTGATTGGCTGTGGAATTGAGTGTTGTCAAGGGACACCAGGATGGGGGAGATGTACTTATGTTGGTGAGGAGACTGTTCAGGGGAGACCCACTGGCCCTGCAGAGGATTCTAGGAAGCAAGGTTGAGGGGCAGGACTGAGAGATGCATCCAGAGACCAGTAGGCTGCCAAGGCTGAGCCCTTGGGGCAGGTCATGTCGTCTTCTCCCCCGCCACCTCAGTTTTTCCATCTATCAAATGGGCTTGGGAACCTTGCCCCGGCTGGCTGGCTGCCAGCTGGCCTGGGCTGGGGCTGGCCTGGGAGCCTGAGAGGTGAGGGACTGTGGTGGGAAGGAGGAAGCAGTGGGTGGTGAAGACTGGAAGATGAAGCATGGAGCTTGGCTTGGAACCTGAGAAGCAGGGAGACCAGCCCTGACCTGACACCCCTCTTCCCTCTGAGCTCCAGGGTGGGGGCACAAGCTGACAAAGCCCCACCTACCTGCTTGCATTCTGGCGAGGTCTGGGCCTCCTGACGGCTGCAGCGTCCGTGGCTGTGTTTGCCACAAGGTGGTGGCCTGTCCTCCAGGACTAGACCAGCTTGATCCCCATAACCCCCTGCCCTGCCCCACAGCCTCACGTCCAGTTCCTGGTGACCCCGATGGGAGAGCCCAGCTCCTTTCCTGCCTGACCCACCTCCCCCAAAGCTCGATAGAAAATTGCTTAGCTGGGCCCCCAGCAGCAGGTAGGAGTGGACTTGGCCCCTCTTTCTTCTGGCGGTGTCCAGTCTCAGTGGCCTGGAATCTTAAGTCACAGGAGTCTAGAATCATAGAATGCTTGGAGCTGAGGGATTCTTGTCAGGATTCTTGTCGCATTGAGAGTCTAGAATCACAGAACCGTGGGCTTTACTGCTGGAAGGAAGCGTGAATGGTCATGTTTCAACCTTGTTCGATGCTAGGAACATTGAGAATCTGAGAGGAGGGGCTTCCCTGTGGTGCCCGCCAGTGACATGAAACCCAGTTCTGCCTCTGGTCTGCCCCTCTCTGGAAATAAATCACGCCAGCACGGGGAGTGGACTGTGTGGGCCCAGGCAGGCAGTGAGGGGACGAAGCTAGCCTACAGGCACGGGAGGGGTCCTCACGGCAGTGCCCGCCCGCCCACTGCCCACGCTTCCCCAGGCACCAGTGTGAGGAGGAAATGCAGGCTGTTGCTTCCAGCGACAGCCGGCAGGGCCGGGCGGCTTCCCAGCTCCCCCTCTGATTCACGGCCGCCTGCAGCTCCCCCCTCCCCTGGGGGCCTCTGCAGCCCCATCTGTGCAATGGGGAGAGGAGGCTTCACCCCACAGTCTAGTCACAAAGACAGTACAGTTGCAATTCTTTTAAAGCCCACCCTAACGCTTTGGGAGAGTTGGGTCAGTGGTCCTGAATAGTCAGCTGGGCATTTGGCCCCAGAACACTGAGAAGTTCTGTTTGGAGTCACCCTGATGCCTGAGAAGCTTGGGAGGGCTGCATTGGTTCCTGGGGTAGAAAGTGTACCAGGTGGGAAACAATAGAGAAGGGCCCTTCCGCCAGGGCTGTTCTTGCCATTCAGGAAGAGCCTGGATGGGAGCTGGGCTCGCTCCTGATCTCAGTATACCCATCTGCAAAATGGAGCATGTCATTCCATGTGGCCGGCCATTCATTCATTGTCTACTCAGTGCCTGGACATGTGCTGGGTACTGGGGACGCTGAGGCAAGTGGGAGGATGGTAGGGAGAGGAGGGGTGTCCTTGGCGGTTGGGTGGGAGTATGATTTGGCTGAAGGGGTGACTCTAGGAGAAGGAATGAGGTTGGGGGGTGCAGATAAGGGTCTGACCGGCAAGGCCAGTGTCCAGCGGAAAATCCCAGCTGTTCTCAGGAAGTGTTTCGTCCACTGGTCCCCGGGGAGGGAGGTGAGGCAAGCAGGAAGGAGGAGAGTTGGGGGCAAACAAGGCCCCCAGCCAGTCCAATGGAGACGTCCCAGGCCTGGCAGCTGGGCGAGTGTACCCCTCACACTGCAGGAGGGCTGGAACGCAGCCGCCCCACGCTCCAGGGCTGGGCCTGTGGTGGGGGGCCGAGGCTCTCAGGAGGGGCTGGGCCATAGTCCAGATTTCAAAGCCTTCCCCAGGGGCCTTGCGGTGCCCTCCGCCCTGTCCTGAGCTGCCGCCGCGGGGGTGGCAGATGCTGTTTCATCGGCTGAGACGAGTGGGAGGCCTCCGGAAGGTCCTCCTGGGAGGTTCCGGGGGGCAGCGGGGGTGTCAGCAGCTGCCGCCCAGTTAGGGTTGGTTCACGGTGGCCTCCCAAATCCCTTAGTTCCCCCAGGCCTGGGGATGGGCGCTGAGACTGATTCCTCCTGCCTTCACTCCCCCTACTGCCCACCAAGCTTCTTGCTCTGGCCCCCCTCCCGTCCCTGGCTGTGTCTGCAGAGCCCCCCGGGGAAGGCAGGGGAGGAGGCGCAGCGGGCTCAGAACAGCGGGTGCCCGCGCAGCCAAGTATTTGCGCGAGCTGTCAGAGACAGACAGGCATGTAGGGAATTCGGTGCGTGTGGGGCTGGGGGAAGCAGCCGGGTGGGCAGGCAGGCAGGAGGGGGGAAGCTGGGGCTGCCTCCCCCGCCTGTTGAACCCTGCAGAGACCACCGTTCTCCCAGCCCAGGCCAGAAGGTGCATCCGGCACCTCCTTCCTGTCTGTACCAGTGCAGGGGACAAGAGGGACTGGGTGGGACCCTGGCTGATGACGGGGCTGACACTGGGGAAGGGGTGCCCTGCTGAAGGCCAGAGCCTGGGAGAGGCTGTCCGGTGGAGTGTGGAGCCGGGCAGGAATCCAGGTTGTGCCCAACTGTGGCCTCCAGGAAATAGCAGCTGTCATGCTCCCGCGTCTCCCCCCTCCCCAAGCCTGGCACAACTTGTTTCCTGGCCAGGGTCCGGCTGGGGCAGATTGGAGGAGCCTGGTATTGCCCAGCCTGGGCAAAGAACAAGCAGGATGAAGGGGACCATGTTTATAAGCCTAAAGGTACTTGGGGATGCTGGCGAGAGCTTCCCCTGGTATTCTTTTGCTGAAGCAGGCTGGAGTCATTTTGAAGGAGGGGACTTCAGCCCTTACCTCCCTGGACAAAGACCCCAATTTAGTCACTTGCATCTTCTCTCCGATAAGGCCTATTTGGCAGGTCAGGGCCTAGAGCTGAGTAATACTTAATGTTTCATAGCTGAGAGCCCAGAGAGAGGGATGCACTGGCCTAGGCTCACACAGCAGGTTCTCCAGCCTTCCCCCTACCCTCATGTGGGTGGGGTCAATGGGAAGAGGTGAACATTGGGGGTTTGCTGAGGTGGGGGGCTATATTTAGTTCAGTCCTGCAGAGCCAGGGGGCCCCTGGGAGCAGCTGTTGGGGGGGTTGCAGACAGAGGCCTCGAGCTCCATTTAGTCTGGACAGAAATATCCTCCCCCCACCCACCCACCCACTGGCTGGGCGGCCAGGCTGCGGGCTTGTCCCCTGAGGGGCAGCTTGCCTGGGCCTGGCGGCCGGCGGGACAGGCAAGATGACCCGATAGGCTTTTCCCAGCTCAGGTTTCGATGAAACAGGAACCGGAGTCGTAGCCTGGGCTGTGGGGGCCAGGGTCGCCGGAGCTTGGGGGCCAGGACTGCCTCCCTCCTGCTCCCCACTGCTCCCCACCATGCAGCCTCCCCTTCTCAGAGGCCTGGGGAAGCAGCAGGTTATTTATCAAGCGGCCTCCCTGCCGCGTCTGCCCGCGCCTGCCTCCCTCCCACCCCCCAGCCCCCAGCGCTGGCGGCCATGAGCCCAGCAGAGCAGGGTGAGCTGGGCGGGCTGGCGGCGGGATGAGCTCAGGAGATGTGAGTCACCCCATCCCCAGCAGCCCCACGAGGCCCTGCGGCCTGGCAGGCAGCGCGTACTCACGCACATCCCACGCGGCACACCCAGGGGCACACGCTTGGGACAAACAGTCACTCAGCACACATTGCTGACACTCACGGGCAGGGCCCAGTCACAGTCGTTGTGGACACTCGCTGTCACATTCACAGCCCCAGCCTCTGGCACACACACACGACACATGCTGACACAAACACACAGACGGATGGACAAACACAGTCACACATGGACCCCATACACGACTCCAGTAAGGCGCTGGTATATGTGCTCCATCCTGTCACAGGCTCAGGCCGTTGTTCTCCGGCCACAGCTCTCACCCAGATGGTGCGAAGAGCTGGGCACAGGGCACTGACCCCATGGAGCCTGGTGTGCACAGGCTCGCTCCCAACAAGGTTGGGGCTCCATTCACTGAAAGGCCCGTGTAGGCTCACACAAAGGAGACCCACCCTTGGCCGTGTAGAGTCAGCTGAATTCTGCAGGGTGGGCACGGGAGGGGAGATGTTTCCCCACCCCTGGGGAAGGAGGCCCCAGTCACAGGCATGGAAGTGTTAAACTCACTTGCCCTCCAGTATGGGGAACTCTAGCCCAGGCAGAGCCAGTTGCGGGTTGATGGGGAAGGGATGGGGCGGGGGGGGCGGGTAGCTCAGTAGAGGAGAGGCTGAAGAAGGAAAGCCACGGAGAATCGATTTTCCTGGGAGCGCCAAGTGGCCAGCTGCTCCCCCCACTCGGGGAGCAGGGTCCTTGAGAGATTGCGGGGTGCCAGAGACTGGGGAGGAATGAGACTCCCTTGATCTAGTGGGCTGAGTGCCCTCAGGAGTCTGTTAGTCCACCCTCCCTGGTCACCCTGGCCTCCTGCCTTGCAGCCAGCACCCTAAGACTCAGAATTCAGACTTAGCCCCTGATTTTTAGTCCGTGGCCTGAATACAAGGAAGGGCTGGGCTGCTGGGTTAGGGGGATGCCCTCGGGGAGCCTCTGTGCTTCTGCTGCCCATTGGGGCTGGCGCTTGCCTTCCCTGAGTGAGCAGAACTGGGGGCATAACCTATATTTCACACACAAAAAAGGTATCCTTTTTCAGATGAGAGAATTGAGTCCAATGAGGATGACTTCATTGCTCATGAAGGACTTTGGATACAGTCTCCTAACGCTCAGAGGGCAGCTCGTTCTGGTCCCACAGGATTGAGACAGCAGAAGTCAAGGGGCAGGTGAACTCTGGCCCATGTTGGCTCCCACCTCCTGGCCACATAGGTCTCCCCCATAACGGCCTGGACAGTGGCTGGGGAGAAGAGAGGACCAGGCAACCTGAAGAAAACAAACAGCAGTGGCCAGTCAGGAGAACTGGCTGTCCCTGAGCCATCAGCTCTAGAATTGCACAGGCCTGGGCTCCACACCAGGTTTGGTCACTGCCTGCTGTGTAATCATGACCTGGTTTGCCGACCTCTCTGACTTCACTTTAGCCACCTGTAAAATGGGTATGACCCTTATCTCTGTCTTAAAACTGCAAGACCTAAAGTAGATGGTGGGGTGTGGTTCGCACCATGCCTCATTTGGATCTCCAGGTGAGTCCAGCCCTCCTCTCCACCTCTTGGCTCCACCAAAGCTGGCATTTTTCTGGGAGTGGTACCCCACACCAAAGACTCCTTAATTAGAATGTCGTGGATTTAGCCTTCTCTAGGGCTGTTCTTAGATGGGAATGATGGAGTGTGGGATTGAGGAAGCTGAGCTTGGGATCACTGGGAGGGGAATGGTTGGGAATGGATGGGACCCAGGACAGAGGAACCTGGAATCCTTGGGTGCACACTCCTGGGGTTAGATACACAGAGAGCCAACCATGGTTCCCAGATTTTTTTTCTATCCCCTAACCCCCAACAGATAGCAAAGCCACAAGTTAGACTCAGGGATTTCCAGGTGGCTAATGTGGCCTTTGCAGGGTAGTGAGGGGCTTGGAATACACCTATGGAAGGGCTGTTGGGACTGTGGGAGCTTGAAGAAGCGTGGACATGGAGCAGGCCAGGCTAGGGTGGGAAGGGGACAAGGAAATAGGAAAGGTTGGTAAGAAGTAGAAGTGGGCTCTTCCTGTGGCCAGAAAAGCATGGCAGAGTACTGCCCTCGCTGTAGCCCTCAGACCCCTTTCGTATGTGTACCTCCCCGGGTTCCTGCAGGTAAGAGGGCAGGACAGGGGATGCTCTACTTGAGCCTGGGGAAACTTGAGACATAAGAGATTGGCTCAGACTCAAACAGTGGCGGAACTGGGGCCACAGCCTGGGTTACCCAACATTCTTGGCTCAAGCAGTGCTTTCACTCATTCTGGTGTTGCCTGAGGATGACCGTAAAAATAACCACACAGCGCTCATTTATTGAGCACCTATGCATGTTGGCCCTGCACTGAGAACCTCACATTCATCCTGTCTAGGACCCTGGTCGGGGTGGGGCTATCATGGTGGGCATTTCACAGATCAGAGAGTGGGCTCAGCAAGGTCAAGCCATTTGTCTGAGGTCTCCTAGCTTGAGGCTGCAGAGTGGGAGGGGAACCCTGGCTCCAAACCCCATGTAGACCTGTGCCTCAGGGGGGCTTCTACCCATGTCCCATAATTAACACAACGAAGAATATTCCTAGTTGGGCCAGCCCCCTCCCCACCTAGGCACCACCCCATGACTCTTCTAGGGCCGTCTGTTATCTTGGACCCAAGAACCTTGGGACTGCTGATCCCGTAAGCCTGGGGAGGGTAAGCCCTGTTGCCCTTGGCTTCTGCGGAGACATGATTCACTGGGTGTCGGGTAGGAGTCAAGGCGTGGCCCAGGGAGCGGATTGAGTCTCCCTAGGGTTGCAAGGATCTTCTTGCAGACAAGTTCTGGGAAGGTCAATTGCTAGGCTTGTGAGAACTGCTTAGGGGCCTGATCAGCATCATACACCTCTCCCATCCCTACCCTCCCACCTCCCTGGGGACGCCTTTCTCCTCTCTGGGGAGCCCTGCAGGGAGAAGTTAAGAAAGTGCCCTTGAGCTGGAGCTAGCCTCCTCTTCTGTACACAAGGGTGACAGTGACCACCCCACCCTGATCAGTGTACTGGTTAGCTAAAGAGAGCACCAGGCACAGCGTGGCCCTGGGGCAGGTCTCACTACAGGTCACCGAGTTGGGTTTGTTTTGCTGGAAGTTGGTGCTGGCCTGAAATGGAGGGGCAGAAAGTCTGGGTTTGGGGCCTTGTGCCATGTGGCAAGTTACTTCCCCTTTCTGGTCTCAGTTTCTGCATCTCTAAAATGACTGAGAGTCTGCCGAGCACATGCTCTGAGACAGAGGTAAGCCACAGTCAGACAGCCACACTCACAAACTCTGCAGCTGGTCTCCGGGTCCCCCAGGCCCAGGGCTCCTGCAGACCTCGTGTCAGCACGGAATTAACCGTCCACAACTTGCATGAGTTTTAACTCAGTTCTAAGCCTCAGTGTTTTCATCTGTGAAATGGGAAGGCCATGGTGCCTACCTCTTTGGGCTGCTGGGAGAATAAAAGAAGAGGGTGTGGACAGAGCACCTGGCACGGACTTCATCAGTGTGGCCCCCGCCCCCACCTCCACCAGCTGTCCTGGTTGCTGCCCCTCCCAGTCTTGGTCTCCGGGCTTCTGGGAAGACGACAGTGCCAGTCTGCTGGCTCAGCCGGCTTGGCCACTGACCTTCAGAGCACCCAGGCTGTCAAGGCCGCCTGACTGCCTGCCGGGCGGGTGGGGGGAGTGCCAGCCAGCTCCTCGCCTGACGCTACCCGCCCCTGCTCCCACTCTCCCTCTCTGCGCCTGTGTGTGAGCTAATTAATCTCAGCCCCTTTGGGAAATTAGAACGCCGCAGTCGTGGCCTCCTCAGCCTCGCAGTGCCTGTGCTGCTACTGGGCCCTGCCAAGACCCACTGTGGTTTGGGGGCACAGAGTCGGGGGTGGGGGCAGCAGGATGAGCTGGGTAGGCATAGGTGTCTCTGAGCCCTCCACCGCCTGGCTTGCAGGGGTGCAGGGCTCTGGTTTCTTGGCCCCCTCCCCTTCCATTCAGCATCCATAAGGATACCAGACCATTGTCCTGCTGGGGTTAAACCCAACCTCCAGTGTCTCTGACCTCTTCCTGGGGCCAGTATGGTCACCCCCTGGTATGGTCATATTCCATCTCATTGCGGGGTCGTCTTGCCTGCCCAGCTCAGGCTGATGGAGACAGATGTAATTATGGAATTTTGCTTGGGAAATTAATTTGAAAAAGTTAATTAATTGGCGGTTCCAGAGGTGGCGGGCTCCACGCCCAGCTGGTCCTGCTGACGTCAGTGCTGACCCACCTGAGATGGTCAGGCCGGGGAGAGGGACCCCAGAGACCTGGCTGGGCAGACCAATGTCCTGGCTCAGGGGGGACACCTGGGAAGTGGGTGTCGCCTGGACCTGCTTAGAGGCACTCTGAAGTCTGAGAACTCAGCCACTTGTTTGTATGTTTATCAAGCAGTTGTCAAGCTTCTACTATACAAGTGCCCCCAGCCAACATAGACCACCGAGTGTTTCATCCAGTTCTTCTGAATCCCTTTTCTCAAGGAAAACCTCTAAACCTGTTCCCAAAGCTTTTCCATAGAGTTTGGATCCACTGTACAGATGAAACAACTGAAGACTCAGAGGGTATGACTTGCCCAAGCCATTCAGCTATATTCTCCAGCAGAATGGAGTAGCGGATGTATAAAGGTTAGGCTTCTTCCTTTTTTCCACAGGCAGCCCCCTCCCTAGTGTGTGATAGGAGCCTTAAAGTTGACTGTACCCGAGAGAGGGCCAAAGAACATGGCCAACCCCCTCCACCCTGACATCATTGTGCTTCCTCCACACCCCTCCCCAGACATTTGTGGTACTCTGTATCTTGGGACTTTTCCCACCCAACCTTTGGGATGACCCAACTGGGCTGAGGCAGGAGGCCCCATACCCTAGGGCTCTCGGAGTATGTAAGGGACCCCTGCTACCTCCTGGGCCCCCTGCAGGGCCCTTGACCACAACGGTCTGACCAAGATCTTGTGTCTGGAGGAATGCGGATTCAGTATAGTTTTTGTCTAGACAGAAGATGGGTCGGGGCTCGGGCAAGAAGTAGCTAGTCCTGGTTCAGGTCAGGGATGTGACCTCTAGGAGGCCAGCAAGGTGAGCAACGTGGTCTTTCAAGAGATTTGGGCCTGGGTTTCCTTAAGCTGTGTGGTCTTGGATGAGTCCCTTTAGCTTCTGCTCAGAGCCTCATTTTCCTCACTGGGACACAGGGACGATCACGTACGCCACTCAGAGGGCTGTGAGGAGGCACAGGGAGGAAGGAGACAGTGGGAGGTATAACCACTTGAGGCCTCGGTTTCGCTGCCTGGTGGAGGCCGGCTGGGTGGGAGAGCAGGGAGACAATGGAACTGAGCAAGTGCCAGGGCCTGAGAAGGCAGAGTTTGTGGAGGGAAATCTGGTGCAAGTGGTTGGGACAGGAGCTGGAGGACACACGAGGAGGTGGTATCTATGAGGTACCCAAGAGCCGCCAGCTAGCGGCCCAGAGCCCTGGGGCCTCTAGGGGGAGTTAGTCCATACAGCATTTACTCTGTCACTTCATTTGTGTCTGACTCTTTGCAACCCTACGGACTGTAGCTTCGCAGGCTCCTCTGTCCATGAGATTCTCCTGGGGTTGTGGGTTGCCAGGCCCTCCTGCAAGGGATCTTACCGACCCATGGATTGGACCCATGTCTTCTGCGTCTAATGCATCAAAGATGGATTCTTGACCCACTGAGCCACCAGAAAGCCCCATATAGCATCTGCTCCTGAATTTGTTGAGTGCATTTCCTTACCTCCAGGAGGTCCCTAGGGACCAAGTGGGCCTTGCAGATAATTGTGTAGACCTCACCTCTCATAGTTGTTCAGAATAAAAGTGACTGTCCTGGACAGACTAAGCTGGGCATTTTTCATCAAATATCCCTTTGATGTAGTCTGTAGTTCTGGGTTTCCTCAAGGTCTGACCTCTAGCCTAGGGTTTAAGTGGGCCACACCCATTCCTTGAGCATTCTGTGTGGGTTGTGTTAGTAGCTCAGTTGTGGCCGACTCTTAGCGACCCCATGGACTTTAGCCCACCAGGGCTTCTCTGTCCATGGAATTCTCCAGGCAATTGGGTGGAGGCAATGGGTGGATTGCCATTTTCTTCTCCAGAGGATCTTCCTGACCCAGGGATCGAACCCTGGTCTCCTACATTGCTGGCGGATTCTTTACTATCTGAGCCACTGGGGAATGTGCTTAAAAGGGAGACACTTCCTCTGTCCACCTCACCCCCAAGAAGCCCTCAGCAGGTGACTGGCTGAGTGCTTGGAGTTCTCTGCACAGACTCTACTAAGCCCCTCTCTCTGTGTACATCCACATTCTTTTAGACTGGGAGCTCCCTGAGCATGGGGTCCATGACATCTCTCTGATCCCATGCCCAGCACAAGTGAGCGCTGGTGGGGGTCATAGGGCCGCTGTTTCCTATTTGACAGATGGGCCAGTTAAGGGTGTGTGAAGACATTGTTCAGTCAAGGTCACACAGCTTTGTGAGGGACGGAGCTAACCTGGCCCAGGTGGATATGGCATCACTCGACCTTTCTGGGGTCTTCTGCAGGCTTCCTTAGGACTTGCAGCTCCTAACTCACTGGCAGTGTTCCAGAAGTCCAGCGCTAAGCCCCAAGCTACTGAGACCTTGGGGAGTGAGGAGTTTGAGCATCGGAGGGGCAGAGGAGTGACCTTAAGCTCTCCAAGCCTCAGTTTCTTTAACTGCAAAATGGGGATTCTGGTACCTCTTCCTGATAATGTTTGGGGATTTAGGGTTGGTGGTTAAAAGAGATGTTGTTAACTGCGTGTCCGAAAGTTAAGTGAGAACTTTAAGTGTTCACCATCTTTATTATTACTATTGACACTTTTATTTTGTTATCATTATATTATTATTCACCCTCCCAGGGCCGCAGCAGCTGCGGTGGCTCTGGGCCTGGCTGCAGAACTGGTCTGCAGAGAAGTCACGGTTGCTAATTAGTTAGTGCCCTGAGGAGAGGGCCGGGGTTTTTTATTTTTGCTGGAGGATCCCACCTGCCTGAGGCTTCCCCAAGCCCTTCTTCAACTGGGCAAAGGTTGCAGGCCCCTCTCCAGCCTCAGGTAGGGGGCCTGGCTCCCAAATTCCCCCTGCCACTCCCTCCCCTTCCCAGACCTCCAGGGCCATGAATCATTTATGAGGCAAAAATGAAACCAATTAAGGACAAACTTTGAAAGCTTCTAATTGCTGCGCCTGGTGGCACCGAGGAATGAGGGAAGGCAGGCCTGTTCGGGGCCGGCATCTCCTCAGCCCGGGCCTTCCCAGGCCGCCCGCCCGTCCTACCGCGTCCCAGGGCGCGCGGCCTCCCGGCTCCCCGCCGCCTCCCGGCCGGGCGCAGACGTGCCTGCGCGGCTCCGGCGGCCGCGTCTGCCGCCCCGGCGCCCGCCCGGGTCCCAGGCAGACTAATTAGGCCCGGCTGCCCTCCCCGCGCCGCCGCCTCCCGCTCCAGGCCCGAGGTGATGGCGGCTGTTCCTGCCGTTCTGGGGCCTGTGCCCCAGAGCTGGCCGCCGTTCTCGGGGTGGGAGCCAGCTCTGCTGGCCTAGCTTAACCCAGCCGAGCCCAGGACGCCCTGTCCCCAAACGGGGAGCCTGGGGTTCCCCGCGCCCCCTCACCCTAGGATCCTGGCGTAGTTAGGGGCTGGGCGGTGCTGGAGTAGCTGACTTGAACAGTCCAGTTTCAATTCGGGCAGAGAGCTGCTCGTGTGTCCTCTCCCACCGCCCCCCAGCCAAGAGCGGATGGGGCCGGGGGATGACCGATGAGATAGGGAAGCTGGAGGACTACAGGGGACGGGAGGGGATTGAGTTCCTGGGGTGGCCCATTGGTGCTGTAGCTTTGCCACAAACACCATAACCTTACACGGATTCCTTAGCCTCAGTTTCCCCATTTGTCAACTATCAGGACGGGCCAGTTTTCTGTTGGATTTGGAATTTGAGGAGCTGGGCTTTACATGTCCCCCACACACCTCCACCCCTGCTCTTGGGGGCCGCTGAGGCGATAGAGGTGGGGGTCTGGACCCAGCTTACTGCTGGGAGCCTTGGGCACAGTGACCAGCCAGCCCACTGTGCTGAGGGCCAGGTAGGCCCTGGGCACTCAGGCATGTTGTTTGCTGAAACAGAATTTCTGTGCTTGTGTTTTTCCATAATTATATTAGCAGGTGGGATTTTTCCTCCGGGAAGCGGTGGGAGGGGGAGTGCCATGGCCATGTCCCCACCCGCTCTGAGCGTGAGCTCACATGGCTCTGCCCGCCCGCCTGCCGTAATGATTTTTTAATTATGTAGCCAGTGCTCAGAATTGCTAATCTGCCTCCAGCCCAACATCCCCTCCTGCAGCTTGTACCCCAGCCCCGCACTGGTGTCCCCAGAGTGGTGGCGTCCAGCCCCACGCCCATCTCTGTGCCTGGAGCACTCCTGCGGGTGAGAAAGGGGAGGCCAGGATGACCACAGGGCCACCTCTCCTCCGTCTTCTAGTGACGGAACTTGGTGGTAGCCGGGGATCAGGGTGCCTTTGGCTCTCTTTGCACCCCGCCACACCTGACCCCAGCATGGGTTGCTCCTGCCAGGACAGGTGTGGCTCTGGAAGAGGGCAGGGGAGTGATCGGTGACCCCAAGGACACACACACACATACGATCTTTGTCATACCCACACTCACAACTTGCTTCTCTTAACCACACACTCTCAGCCTCATAGCTACACAAGCACAATAGTACGCTCTACGTGTTTCTCCTACACACACAGCCACGCCTGAGGGCCAGGGTGCCCTCCGGAGACCCCACTGCTGCCTCCCATTCCCTGCAGTGGTCCTGCCCCCACTCACTCTCTTTGCCTCCATCTCCTCCCTCTATCCCCTGCCTGACTGGGTTACACTCTGAGGTCCTCCAGCTCCCACCTGGTGGGGTGGCTGCCTGCGGCTGGGGCCTGCCTGAACCTCCATCGACCCGGTCTGGGGGAGGTGGCGGGTTGTGGGGGTGCTGTTCTGCAGCACTGTGGCGGCGGCTCCTCTCCAGGCGCCCAGCTGTGGCATCTGTCAAGGTCAGATAGCGACTCCGGAACCAGCCGGCTCGGCCCCACAGCCCCTCTCGCCTCATTATTTTTGTGTTCCGGGGCTGCGGCGACACCTCCCTCCCTCCTCCTGAGCCTCCCGCCTCTTGCCTGCCTCCCCCACGCCTCTGCAGGGAGGGCCTGCGGTCTGGGGGCTTTTGTTTTCCAGTTTTCTCCTCGCTCAGGCCAGGCTCACGGTTTAGATGCTGGCCAGAGCTGTTGGATCTTGAACGGCAGACGAGGCAGGTGCCTCCCTCGAGGCTGGGACAGCTTTTTGGCTAGGGGAGCCTTGGGTTGATTTCTCAGGGGTACAGACTGAACCTGGGTGGAGCCCAATCTCCACCACAGCCCAGGTGTTCCGGTGGGCAGCTTCCTGTTTCCATAGGGGCCCCAGCACCTGGCATGAGTTCCTGTCTGTGCCATCCCCATGCCAGTTGAGCCCCAGACCCGTATCTCAGAAGCCCTCAGAGGTCCTGATAGAACTCACAGTGAGTGCATGCACACACACACACACACACACACACACACACATACATATGACAGGCCAGGAGAACCCACAGATATCCAGCCACCATGTAAACCACTGTACTTGGACACATGCACACTCAGTCATACACATACATCCACAGATGCAGATAGCCACACTCCACTCCTACACACAAGAGGTCACACAGAGACCTCCACCTCCACTGGTATCTAAGCCCCATTTGTATGTCAGTACTCAAAACCACAGAGTAATAACTGAGACTGTACACACACACCTGGGCATAGCCCCAGACACATTCTCATGCATGCAATGTGCACAGGTTTCTGACACACCTCCCAGGTGGACACACGCAGATATACTTGGCCCTCGTGCTGCTCCTCACCATATACACTCCAACTCGAGCATGCTCCTTGGGGTCCGGTGTTCTTGAGCAGTTGCAACACCCAAGGAGCTTTGGACCCCCGAAATGCTGAAATGAGCTTGAGGCCTTCGCTTGGATGCACGTTGTGTGTCCAGGGAGTTCCTGGAAAATAGGAAATGGTGATTGACAGATGGGTCACCCTACCCACCTGGCCAGCCTCCATGGATGTCCACCAGCCTGGGCACAAGTGCACTGAGATGGAATGGGATGGGAGAGTCCTGGATGGGTCAGGATGGGCTTGGTGACAGCTGGCAGGGAGGGCAGGCTCAGGGGGGTGGCCTCTCAGGCTCTGTCTCTGGGTCCTTTGCCCACCTCCAGCCCCTGATTAGGGTGTGTTGGGGGAATGAGATGTGGATGCACGTCAGGCCCCGGGGTCTCTGGGGTAGCCCTGGTCATCACTCACTTCCTCCTCCAGCTGCGGGCTGCTGTGACAGCCTCTAAGAGGGGGAGGTAGCTGGAGGTTTAGCAGTGGTGGGGCCCCCACCCCCCAGGAAACTCAAAACCCTGGGCCAGCCGCGGGTGGCGGGTTGGGGCAGGCACAAAGAGGGCCTCTGTGCAGGCCGGCTAGGCTGCCCACAGGATTCTGGGGGAGGAGGCAGGAGCCGGTTTCCGTCCCATTCTGCTTCCTGCGGAGGCCGCCGGAATGCCCGGAGCTCTGGCCCAGCCTGGCCCGTCCGGCCCACCCGCAGCCCCTTCCCCTGTCTTCCTGGGCCTTAGGGTACAGCTGCAGACTTCTCTGTGACAGCGTCCCAAAGTGTTTTGCTCAGAGCCTGAGAACTACCCACCTCCCCCCCAGGACCGATGAGAAACCAAGAGAGTTCCCCTAGGCAGATGGTGCCCCTGGACCTCACCCTCTAGCCAAAATGTGCCTCAGAGCTTTTGGGCAGTGCTGGAGAGCCAGGCCCTGGAGTCACAGAGATCTGGTTTCAAATCCTGACTCTTGCGCTGATTGACCTAGTGACCTTAGGCAGGTGAGTTTCATATGTAAAAGGGGTTAATAGTAGTTAAAGAGTTAGAGATTTCAGTGAGAAAATACATGTGAAATGCTTAGCACAATATGTAGCAGAGAGTAAGTGCTCATTATTGAGGTCTGCTATTATCATGTCCTCTGGGGAAGATAGGAAAGGGAGAGGGCTGGATGCTCCTAACCCCAATCAGCCTCACATCCTCTGGAGCTCGGTCCCAACCCTATGGCCTGCTCAGAACCCTTTTCTCCAAGCCTCAATTTCCCAATCTGAAAAATCTCCCTTCCTCCTGGGATTTGGAGGGTGGGTTGCTATCTGGAGTCTTTTTTCTGTATCTCTCCACCTCCTTCCCCACAGGCCCTTCTGGGCTCATGGGTTCTGCAGCTTGGGGTGAGGAGCAAGAACCAGTGATCTCTATTTTACAGATGGAAGCTGAGGCTAAGGTGGGGAAAGGTGTCAAAGTCAGTAAGAAGGGACAGGATGGAGCCACGAACCTGGACCTGCCGACTCCATGCCCTGGCCAGTCCTGTGAATACATGCCCTCTCCCATTGGGGACCAAATATCTCTGAGTTGACTTTCCCTGGCTTGTCCCATGGTGAGGCCCACAGGGAGGGAGGTCCTAAGAAAGTGTGGGCTCTGATCCCAGGCTAGTGTCAGCTCAGACATCTCCACTTTGGGAAACCTTAGTCTATGATCCAGGAGCTCCCAAACAGGGAGGCAATCATTTTCTCACAATTGCTTATCAAACTGTCTGTTCTAAATGGGGCAATCATAGTACTTCCTTCAGAAAGTGGATAGGAGGATTCTATGAGACAAGGAATGTCCACTGTCTAGCACATAGAAAGGTCCCCATACGTGTAGCTGTTATCCTCGTGGTGCCATGTTACGGATGGGGAAACTGGCTCAGAGGCCATATGCCACGGTCACACAGTAAGGAGAGTCCTCCAGCTCCTATGACCTTTCTAAAGAAGGAACCTGGCCCAAAGGAGGTGCCTGTTGAGGAAGGCCTTGTCTTTATCAGAGGTGTCCCAGGATCCTTACCTCATTCCTTAGAGCCCCATGTCAGAGCATACCTCCTGCCTGGGGCCTCAGTGTTTTTGTCCATGAAATGGGTTGATCTCCTCCAGCTCCTTTTGGGCGCTCTGTAAGGGCAGGCAGAACCCCGTATACTCCTGGGTTTTCTCAGCAGCATGTTTCAGTCCTTAGGGAAGGGGGTTGAGCCTGCCTGAGAAAAGGGGCATAAAAGGCCAGGGAGTGTGGAGTCAAGGAAATAGGACTGTAGCCTCCACCCCCATTCTGTCCTTGGCAGTTGGTCTTGGGGTGCTAGTCTTAGGGAGACCCTAGTGGCATTGAGGGTGTGGCCCGCTCCAGACCATCCGCTGGGTGCCAACAGTGGTCAGTGTGTCCTTGTATGTGTGTCCATCCACAGTTGGCTGTGTGCCCTGGTTTCTCCAGGAAGGCCTGCATTTCTCCTGGCCTCCAAGACTGGTGTCACCGTGTGTATCTCCTTAGGCCTGAGTAGGGCTTTTTTTTCCCCTCTGGAAACTCCCCAGGCTGAATCATGGAAATCAGAGATGGAAACCCCCACACATACCAGTTGCTCAGCTTAGTTCAACCACCATAGCCTGTGGTCTGGCCTGCCCACCATCAGTCTGTCTGTCCAACGCCCCCTCTCCATTGGAGACCAAGGATACCAGCCCATCAAGGTGGGTTGGAGGGATGTGAGGGGGTGTAGCATGCATGTCAGGAGTACACACCAAGTGTGGGGAAGGGTGCAATGAGCCAGGGTCTGCAAGTCTGCAACGCTGGTGGGCTCTGCCGGGCCATGCCTGGGATCCTGAAGGCCCTGATAATGCTGCCTCTTCCAGGAAGCCCTCCTTCAGCAGGCGGGACGGCTGTTCCAAGCAGCAGAGGAGTAGGAGGATAGTTGCACAACTCCATAAATTCACTAATAATGATTAAATTACATACTTTGGAATGGGTGAATTTTGTAGTATGTCAACTATACCTCAGTAAATCTGTTTAAAAAAAAATCCTGTTCTTGACTTCAAGGCCCCGCCCAGTTGAAACCCTGCCAACCTCATAGCCACACCTCGCCCCCGCTTCCCCATTTCTTGGGAACCCTTTCAAGCTTGTGTCCACGTTGGTAACCTCTCCTTATCCTTAACTCACAGGCTAAGCAGCCCCTTCCTCCAGAAAGGTCCCGGTGTCCTGCTCAATCCTTTTCCCTCCCTCCCGTTTCACGTTGGTTCATGTGCCCATCAGCCCAGCTCCTTTGTAACCCCCCAGAGCAGTGCCAGTCTGGTCTGTATCTTCCCAGGACCACAGGGCATGGGGCTGCTACTGCTACTGTGTGCAAGGTCCAGAACATCTCACCATGGCCACCTGTGTGCAGGTCTACATGCAGACAGCTCCAGCCCACCCCACATGCCCTCCTGCCCCACCCCTGCCCATTGCTGTGTAGCCTGGAGGACCCGGGACAGAGCCCTGCTGAGGTCAGTTTGGGCTCCCCTGGCACAGAGGGTGGAGTGAGCGCTCTGCCACCACCTCTGGTGACCTCATTGCCAGCTGGCATTATGATGTCACCAGTCCAGCATTCCCTGTTCCTGCTTGGATATCTCCAAGCTCCCGGGTGGGGACACTCCCCTGGGGCCTGTGACAGCTCGTGCCCCCGACCACGTAAAGGTGACAAGCATGGTAACAACCCACAGGGAGGGGGTGAGGGCAGCCTCAGGGTGGCTGGGTCACCTTTCCCTGGTAAAGCAAAAGCAGTCACAAAGCAGGGTGACTAACACTTGGGCTCTGGGTTCAAGTTCTCCCCCTACGGGGAACCACTCTTTGACTTTGGCCCAACAGCTTGAACCTCTCTGAACCTCAATTTCTTCATCTCTGGAATTGGTTCATAGTTCCGGTTCATTGAGTTCTGGGGAGGAATCAGAAGGGAGAGAGAACATGTAGAACATGGGAGTACAGGGCCGGGGATGCAGTAGGTGCTCACTAAATGCTAGCAGATAGGGTCCCTTAGATAAGGGAGCCTGAGTGTCACTTGGCTAGAGCTGGTTAGGGAGGGGCCGTGTCCCATATTTTCTGGGGCTGGCCCGGGTCTGGGAGTAGAGGGAGGAGTGGCCCCAGCTTTGACTGTCTCTCACGTCCCAGGACAGCCAGTGAGCTCCAGCCCGTAGGAGGTGGGGCCCCACAGCTCAGCCCTGAGAGTGGGAAGCCCTGACCCCCAGCCCTCCTTCCTGTCTTTTCCTCCCAGGCCTTAGACCAGAACGGGCCAGGGCTCATCTGGTCTCCCCGACATCTGCCTCCACTTCCCTCTCCCAGGGGCATGTCCAACTGCCTTCTCTTGGTCCCCAGGCCCTCAAATATGGGATTCCCTTCAGGGTTCTGTCTCCATGTCTCTCAGATCCTCTCATCCCTGGGCTGGGCCAGGTAGCCTGTGTCTCTGAACCCAGTTGCCTTGGTCTCTGCTCCCCACGATGCTCTAACCTTGACCCTTTACTCTGTCCTCTCTCAGCCCCTTTCTCTGACCCACCCCTTGAGTTCTGTGTCTTGGATTCTCTGTCCCCACCACCTGTCTCTATTCTTCTGGCCTCGCGTCCCCCTCTGCCCCCCAGTGCTCCATGACTGGTTCCCCCCCACCCCCGCCCCCTGGGCTCTGTCCCCGCCCGTCAGCCCCTGGTCCCCGCTCCCGGCCGGCCCGGCTCCTGCATGGACAAAGGGGTCCTTTGTGGGCTGACCGCGGCTGGCGGGGCGGCGGGGCGCTGGCTCCGCATTGCTGATGAAACGGAGCCCTTTGTTGTCCCTCCTCAGGCGCAGTATTTCTTTTTGGGGGCTGGATGCGTTCCTGGCAGGGCTGATGATGGATGCGCCCGCCGCCGCCCGCCTGCCCGCCAGCTTTCCCTCCCGCTCATTCCCGCTCCGCTTCAACGCAGCCCCAGCTCCTCCCCTGCCGCCTGGGCACTGCCAGGCCCTTTCTGGCCTGGGAGAGGGTTGCTGTGTGTCTTGAAGTGGAAGCTGGGGCCTGGGAGAAGGTCTCCTCTTATGTCTTTCCCTTTCATGAGTAGAGCCCGTGAGCCCTGTGGTCAGTGGTCTGCTGGGACAAGGATGTCAGCTTTTCCCAGGGTCTGAAGGAGATGGGCCAGGTATGGGGCAGATCTGGGACAGCCTTGGTTGGGGACTAGGCCATGGGGACTAGAGGTTGGCATCTGCCCACCCTGGGGTTTCAGGACAGAGTTACCCTGTGTGTCAGTCCTCGTGTACCCCCAACTTCACTTTCTGAGGCTGACAAACCAGCATTTACTGCCTGCAGCACCTGTTCCATGACATATCACGTCCTCTGGGCCTGAGCTTAGCATGTCCCAGGACCTAGTTGGGGGGGGGGAGCTAGGCGAGGGGAGTCCCTGAGGAAGGACAGAAAATGAAAGATTGGAGAGATTCAAAGAGGGGGCCAGAGACGAACAGAACATGAGATTAGATCCCCACCAAGAGAGACTTGGTATGGAGACAAAAGCAGAGAGAGACTTAGCTTGAGCACAGGCCCGGCTGTGTGGCTGTGTCTGTGTCAGAGGGAGCTGACTTCTAATTGACCTGCCCGCCCCACACGCAGAGCCAGATCGTGGAGCTGGGAGGAAGGAGGGAGTGGAGCAAAAGCAGCGTTAATGCAGCTATCGATTTCTGCCACCAGCCTGCAGGCCTCAGAGGCGGGGGACGCACAGAGGGGCTGGGGCACAGACTGTTCCCCTCCCCACCTCTCTAGCCCGCGGTCGTCTGCCTCCTCCTATCTTTTCCCTCACCCTGCATCTGGGGCTGTGGTCCAGGGCAGGGTAGTTGAGCTCAGATGGGCAGGGGCTGGGTGACCTGGCATGATAGTCACTGGCCCTGGTCTCAGTGGTCATGGTCCCCCACACCTAGCCAGGGTCCCTGATGCCTGGAGGGGCCCTGATCTCTGATGACAAGGGCCCAACAGCCAGCCTGGGCTGGAGTCTTGGTGGGTAGAATAGAGCATAGCTATCCTGGGATGCATATGCACTCACCCTCCTTTCCTCTTACTATGACTCTGACCCCAGTGACACCCCCCGGCCCAGTCTGGACACCTTGCCAGGCCATCCTGGGTTTGTCCTAGTGGAATCTGCCAGCTTGCCCAGCTCTTCCTCACCACTCATCCGCCTTCACTACGAAGGAGCTTAGATGGGCCAGTACCTGCTGGGGAGGCAGAGTGGCTGGCTGGCTGCTGATGCCTGCCTTCTCCTCACCCTGGAGAACGGAGCTTTTCCCTTGCCAGCACTCGCTTCTCCTCGTGGCCACTCCTTAGCAGTCCTGCGCCAGGGGCCCTGCCTGCCCAGGGCCTCGATTTCCCGTTCTGTCAGTTCACAGGCTTGGGCTGGATGACCTCCCAGGACAGGCTGAGTTCTGTGACGGGGATGGTGGGGTTGCCTGGGGACAGAGATGAAGTGTGCACCACCCCCAAGCCCAGGGCGGGACAGGCCCGGCCAGATGTGCGCCTCCCCCTTGAGTCGCCAGCTGCTCGTGGCGGGGCCCCGTCCTCCCACCCCTCTCTTGGGGGTTGCTGGGCCACGGCAGGCAGATGCTAGGGAGCCAGGGCTGATGAGGAAACTACCACTCCGCTCCATCTGGAACAGTTTCTTCCAGAGCTCCAGCCAAGGAGCCTGGCTGCTCACATGCCTTAGTCTTGGGGCCTGAGCAGAACAGGCTCTGTCTTGGGAAGGGGCACCCCCACACATGGACATGGCCAAGGAACAGACTCCATTCCTGAGAGGGTCACACCTCCTCTTGGGAAAAGACTCCATTCCTGAGAGGGTCACGCCTCTGGGTCCCTTTGGCCCAGAGTCCACTCTGTGCTCTCTGCTCCCACTGGGAGCTCTCTCCAGACCCATCTGGGAGCCAGGCTGGGGCACAGCAGTGAGGCCTATCTAGAGACAAGAGTGGGTCCTGGGGTTGAGAGGGAGTGGGGAGTATGTGCTGATGGGTGCACAAGGGTGGCCCCCTACTCTTACAGGAGGAGGCTTGTCCTCTGGCACAGGGCTGCCTGCCCTCTAGCAGGAGGGTACGTGCTCCTTCAAATAAGGGCTCTGTGCTCTATTTGGCAAATTCTGTGAAGCAAAGTCACTTACCTTTACCTGCAGGACTTGACAGAGCCTTGAGATAATTAATGTGTATTAGGCATCTTGGGCTTCCCTGGTGGCTCAGATGGTATCTGCCTGCAATGCAGGAGACCTAGGTTCAATACCTGAGTTGGGAAGATCACTTGGAGAAGGAAATGGCAACCCAATCTAGTATTCTTGTCTGAAGAATCCTGTGGACAGGGGAGCCTGGCGGGCTACAGTCCACAGGGTTGCAAAGAGTCGAACACAACTGAAGGCTTAACACAAAATTAGGAATCTCTAATGAGCATCCAGAAGCAGCTTCCATACTTTGGTCTGTATTGCCAAGCTCTGTGTCCACCCCTCTTCTACATAATTGGGTCAGTGAAAGATTAGGAAGCAGAGGGTAACCTCTGAGGTTAATGGAGCTCTCCTGCTCTCTCCACCCCCACTCCCCCTACAGGAAGGACCACCTGCCTCGGTGAAGTCTTCCCAGACCCTAGCAGGGGGACCTGGCTGAGCCTCCACTGCACTGCTGAGTGGCCATGTATCTATGGGACAGTCAGTTCTTCTCCCAAACCTTGTCTTCCTCACCTTATCAGATAGGATATTCCTAGCCACTATTTGTAGGTTTTTTATGAGTCTTAACTGAGATAGTACAAATGAGAAATTCCTAACTTTGGCTGGCACTTGATGAATGCCCTGGTGAGGCTGTGGTGGTTGCCGTGGCGATGCACTTGGTGGCTGGAAGGTGTTTACCACTGCCCTGACCCTGTATCCTCTCATCCTGACAGAGTGAAAGCACTTCCACGTGGACACCCGACCATGTACCTGCGCTGAGGGGCAACTCCCACCAGGTCTCTCTGTCCTGGGCGGCAGGACCCCGGTGCTTGTCTGTGGACCCCCCGCAGTTGGCAGGCTCCCCCGGCAGCGGGGTCAGGGCCTCGGGCCCACCATGTCGAGCCTCAGCAGTGGCCCCCAGGACACCGGCGGCAGCAGCAGCAGCAGCAGCAATGGCAGCAGTGGCAGTGGCCCAAAGGCAGGAGTGGCAGACAAGAGTGCGGCGGTGGCCGCTGCTGCGCCAACCTCGGTGGCGGATGACGCCCCACCCCCCGAGCGGCGGAACAAGAGCGGCATCATCAGTGAACCCCTCAACAAGAGCCTGCGCCGCTCCCGCCCCCTCTCCCACTACTCTTCGTTTGGGGGCAGCGGCGGCAGTGGCGGTGGCAGCATGATGGGCGGGGAGTCAGCTGAAAAGGCGGCCGCAGCCGCCGCCTCCCTGTTGGCCAACGGGCACGACCTGGCGGCGGCCATGGCTGTGGACAAAAGCAACTCTACCTCAAAGCACAAAAGCAGTGCTGTGGCCAGCCTGCTGAGCAAGGCGGAGCGCGCCACGGAGCTGGCGGCCGAGGGACAGCTGACGCTGCAGCAGTTTGCGCAGTCCACGGAGATGCTGAAGCGCGTGGTGCAGGAGCACCTACCGCTGATGAGCGAAGCGGGCGCCGGCCTGCCCGACATGGAGGCTGTGGCGGGTGCGGAAGCCCTCAACGGCCAGTCCGACTTCCCCTACCTGGGCGCCTTTCCCATCAACCCGGGCCTCTTCATCATGACCCCCGCGGGCGTGTTCCTGGCTGAGAGCGCGCTGCACATGGCCGGCCTGGCTGAGTACCCCATGCAGGGAGAGCTGGCCTCCGCCATCAGCTCAGGCAAGAAGAAGCGGAAACGCTGCGGCATGTGTGCGCCCTGCCGGCGGCGCATCAACTGTGAGCAGTGCAGCAGTTGTAGGAACCGAAAGACTGGCCATCAGATTTGCAAATTCAGAAAATGTGAGGAACTCAAAAAGAAGCCTTCCGCTGCTCTGGAGGTAACGGCGCCTTAGAGGGAGGTGTGTGGGCTCTTGTGTCTGTCTGGCAGTCCAAACCCACCCCCGTCCCCATCCCCACCTTTCCTGCTTGGGCCTGTGTCAGTGATGCCCGGCTGTCCCTGGGCTCTGCAGTTTTAGGCCAGGCTCCAAGACACCAGTTCATTGCCCCGAGAGTCAGAGCCACATCCCAAGATGCCCTTAGGTTGTAGTCTGCAACCTAGGCAAGCACGTAATTCCACATGGGGGCCTAACATTCCCTCCAGACCCCAGGACTCTGAATCCCAACCCCCTACCCCCTGCCCCGCACCACCCAGAGTTCTGGGTCAGGTATTGAGATTCCCACACAGGTCCTAAGTCTCTGACTTTCAGACATGTCCTAAAGTTTCCAGTTTGTGACCCAAGATTCTGGGACTTTCCCCTGCCCCATTTGAGGGGTTCTGTCCTGTAGATCCTCTGGGTTTGAGGGATAAGCCCTCCGTTTGCCCCTTCAGAGCCTTTCCCAAGAATAGAGCAGCTCCAGTGCCAACTGCTCTGCCCTGAGTCCTGGAAGACCCTAGCTCTGGACATCTAAGTGACAGACTTGGGGTGCCTGGAGGCCCCAAGTTCAGTCTGGCTGCATAGTTAATGGCCAGGGTTCCTATGGGCTTGGGAGGTGGCTTGAGCCTGGGATGTGGGCAAAGTTTGTCCACTGTGGATTAGTTTTGAGAAGGCAGAAAGGTTCCCGTGATGCTTTCTCTCCATCCTTGTGGCAGGGCCTGTCCTCATGTCCCCAGCCATGACAGCTTCACTGTGATGCCAGGCCTGGGTATAAAAGCATCTTTTCAGCCAGCTGTCCCTGCCCTGCCTTGCCCCTCTGCAAATAGGCTTGACGCAAATGTCCAAAATGGTTGCAAAATGATAATGGCACCCCGGCGTGGCTATCCCCTTCACCTCACCCAGCTCTAAATCTCATATGTCTGCTCTCCTGCCCAGAGAACATACCTGGATGCACACAAAGGCACCCACTCTCCTCTTGTGTAGAGACAGACAGATACACACACACATCCTGCCTTGTACACGGTCTTATTATAGACGCAGTGTCTTAATAAACACAGCAAGCATCCTTCCACCTCACCACAGCTCCAGACACACTACACACTGTAGCATAGCTCAAGGCACACATCCTTGTGTGCGTCCAGCGCACCTGCGTACACGCTCATTGAACAGAAACGTGAACACAGCTCCTAGAGGCACCGTGGCCACCTGGCGCTTGTGGCCTCTGGACCGGGGAAAGGGGTCTTCCTGGCCGGAAGGAGCGTTCCTGGGCACAGTGGCTCAGCTGGCCTCAGGGTGCTCCAGGCCCTCCAGTGGCCAGCGGGCCAGGCTCCTCTGGCCTGGCCAGGATGGCAGGAACTCCACGGGGTGGCTGCTTTTCCTCCATGCCCATCCCTCTGCCAGGAGGCCATCCACGGGGGAACGTCTTTGCACCAGGCCCAGCCGGACCCTGACTGAACTCTCTCCTTGTTTTTGTCTCCCGCCCCCGCCAGAAGGTGATGCTTCCGACGGGAGCCGCCTTCCGGTGGTTTCAGTGACGGCGGCGGGAACCCAAAGCTGCCCTCTCCGTGCAATGTCACTGCTCGTGTGGTCTCCGGCAAGGGATTCGGGCGAAGACAAACGGATGCACCCGTCTTTAGAACCAAAAATATTCTCTCACAGATTTCATTCCTGTTTTTATATATATATTTTTTGTTGTCGTTTTAACATCTCCACGTCCCTAGTATAAAAAAGAAAAAGAAAAGAAAAAAAATTTAACTGCTTTTTTTGGAAGAACAACAACAACAAAAAAGAGGTAAAGACGAATCTATAAAGTACCGAGACTTCCTGGGCAAAGAATGGACAATCAGTTTCCTTCCTGTGTCGATGTCGATGTTGTCTGTGCAGGAGATGCAGTTTTTGTGTAGAGAATGTAAATTTTCTGTAACCTTTTGAAATCTAGTTACTAATAAGCACTACTGTAATTTAGCACAGTTTAACTCCACCCTCATTTAAACTTCCTTTGATTCTTTCCGACCATGAAATAGTGCATAGTTTGCCTGGAGAATCCACTCATGTTTATAAAGAGAATGTTGATGGCGCCGTGTCGAAGCCCCTCTGTATCCATTCATGCGTGTGGAGCTGCCGCTAGGTGCTCACAGCGCGGGAGGGGGCAGCCCACCTACCCCCGGGGCACCCAGGGGCCCCAGAATGGGAGCCCCCCCGCAACCCTAACAGTGATGTTTTTGCAAAAATGAAAGTTCTGTTCATTTATCCATTGAGATCTGGGGAGCCCATGTCTCTATTTCTGATCCTGGCTACTTACCTTAGAGAAAATAAGTCCTTTTTTCTGGCCTCACTGATGGCAACAGAAGAAAGGACTTCTCTGCGTGGCCCCCTGCCGGTGGGGGTGGGTGCCCAGGGCCCCCCTGTGGCCTGGGCCCCCTTGCCCATGGCCAGCTTCCTGCTGATGAACATGCTGTTTGTATTGTTTTAGGAAACCAGGCTGTTTTGTGAATAAAATGAATGCATGTTTGTGTCACGAAACACCACTGGCTTCTTGCTGTCCAGGTTTGGGGCCTTGCTTGGGACTGTTGCCGGGCAGGGGTTGTCTGGGACGACCTTGGGAAGGAGGAAGGACGGCCTGGGGACACTGAGAGTGGGATTTCTCGGGAAATGAGGTCTTCACTGGATCCAGAAATGGGGCAAGCCAGAGCAGCCAGCCTGGTGGACAGGATGGAAATGCCCTTAAATCTAGAAGTGGCTGGTATTGGAGCACCTCACTGCCTGATTGTGCCCCCCGCCCCCTACTGAAACCTGGATCGCCAGGGACCATCACTTACCTGGGGCCACCTTCCCTGTTCACCTCAAGTCACCAGGTCCGATCAGTGTAGGGTAGCCAGCAGTTCTGGCTGGGGGTGGGGCTTCAGCTGCCTGTTCAGGTTCTCACTTCTTCATCCTTGCAGGGATCTAAAAAAGTGAAGCTACAGGGAGCAGTTTCAGCCCAGGTTCACAGGGACCTGGCTGTGCCCAGCACGCACACACGCACACAGACAACCCCCCCTCCACTACCCCTACACACCCCCCTTCAGAGCTGCTGGAGTAGGGCCTGGAGGTGTCCTAGGCTTTGGGCTCTTGTCCCCACCCCACCCTCCCCGCTCCCCCTAGAAAGACTTGGCACAAGGTTGTCCGGGGTCTCTGAGGCCAGGTGTCTGGGGCAGTCACCACAGCCACATGGTCTAGGCCAGGGCAGCCTGAACAGGAAGGGGTGGCAGCTGCACACCCCAGCCCTGAACGTCACAGAGGCTGGATGTGTGCAGGACGCAGCCATCATCCACTCGACCAGGAGGGCCTCTTCCCACCCAGCAGCTTTGAGTCTGGCTGACATGGAGCCAGACTCAAGGAAGAACTTCCTGACAACATTGGAGCCTGGCTTCAGGTGGGTGAGGGCTTTTCAGATGATGGAAGGGACAACTTCTGAAGCTAAGTGGGCGGTCAGCTGGGGGGAATGTCTCTGCTATTGTTCCTGGGAGGAGAGAAAGCAGCCAAGTTGGGTGGGGGCTCTGAACCCCCGACCCCTCCCCGGGTGTCACAAGCTCCCTCCGAGCACCCGGAGCTCGGCAGCCTGGCCTGGCACAGCAGGGGCAGGCGGGGTAGTGGGAGGCAGCTTTCAACTTCATCTCTGCCTGGGAAAAATTCCCTTTCATGTGGCTGCCTGTGATCTCTCCAGGCGGCTCTGCCGAAGGGGGGCGTCCAGCGGGGAGCAGGGGGAGGTGTTACAGCCCAGGGCACCCTCACCCCCTGCACAAGGCAAACGGCAGCACCTACAGAAGCTTCTGGGGACAGGGAGGGTCCTCCTCAGGGGAGTGGGGATGGGAAGCCTGGCCAGCAGGGGGCACCCAGGCAGGAGGCCCCAGCCTGCCCCCGCCTGGCTGCTGGCAGTGCATGGGCCGCAGATGGCCTCGGCCAGCCCTCGTTGGCATGCCTACAGGTGTGGGGTGGATGGCTCTGGTGCCAGCCCCAAGGGGGGTATGCCGTGACTCAGCCAGCCTGTCCCCTTTTCGCGTGCCAGCCCACAGCCCAGCTCCTGGGCTCACTCTCCATCACAGAGAAGCCTGGAGTCTGAGGCCCTGCACCTCTGCCAACTTCGTCCTCTTGAGCTGTGCTTTGTGGAGAGGGCAGGCCTAGGCAGGGGTGGGGATGACTTGTGAGGTTGAACACATGATGAGACCTCAGTTACCTCATCTGGGAAATGGGGACAATCATAGTCTCTCCCCCACCAAGTTGCCTGAGAATGAAATGATATCACTCTAGGGAAGGGCCTGGCTCCTTGTAAGCACTCTGTCAATAGTAGCTGGTGCTGTTATTTTAAAACTATTACGCACCTAAATCTAACCAAGATGTCCCCCACCTCAGGGGGTGCATCCTCCCTAAAGCCCAGCCACCCTACCTCTCATCTCTCCACAGAGTGGCCTAGCTGCTGCCCCAGCCCTGGACCCTGCTCCCGCATGTCTGCCTCTTTCTCTTTTTAATATTATCTTTGGTCGCACTGTGCAGCTTGTGGAGGTTATAGCTCCCCAACCAGGGACTGAACCCCAGCCCCAGTGGTGGAAGCACTGAGGGACCCCCAGTCCACCAGGGGATTCCCTGTCTGCCTGTTTCTATCTGGCTCTGTGTCTTGGTGGTCCTTGCCTGCTTCTGACTCCCTTTTCTGTGTTTCGTCACCTCCCCATGCACCTCAGTCTCCAAGTGTCTCTTGTGTCTCTCTCCCTGTATCTCTCACTTCTGTCTCTCTGTTGTGGGCTCACCCCTGCTGCTCTCCCATCTGACAGAGAAGTTCTTAGAGGCGGGCTCCCCTGTGGAGCTGAATGTCCAATTCCCCTCCCTGGGGGTGCCCTCAGCTCCCTTATGCGACAGTTGGGAGCCTGACCTCCTGGTAACCTGGGAGCTTTACCTCAAGTACCCTGTACCCCCGCTTGGATGGTAGGGGGTGGTTGGAGAGGCTGGAAGTGAGCGCACCTGGGGCTGGAGATAAAACCAGCCTCCATGTAGCTCTGCATGTGTATGTGTGTGTGAGAGAGAGAGAGAGAGAGAGAGATGCTTCAAGGCCCTGACAACCACATGAGGTCTTGCACAGCATTGTGGCTATACGTGACACTGAGACATTATGAAAATGGGTCTGTGCAGTGTGTGGTAGACTGATGTGAGACCTCGTGTGGCCATGGATTAGAATGTGATGTCCGTGGCCCCACACTTTGGGATGTCCTGTGACACTGCATGTATGATCCTGTGACATTGTTCAGTCCTGTAACAGACCCAGTGTGATACCAGGTTGTATAGCTGAACGTGTGGCACTGGATGTGCAACACATACTGTATGGTACGCGTGACCCTGAGACAATATCCTGGGTGGTTCTCTGCGGTTTGCGATGTTGTGTCTGTGTGGCCATCATGGGTGTGGCCCTGAGACTGGTACCAGGATTCTGTATGAGTGTGTGCTGCCGGCCTGTGATCGTGCTGTGACCTTGTGACACTGCCTGGGTGTGTGCTCATGGCATTGTGTGTCGGTGTGCACCTGTGCTCCCCTCGGTGATGCTCACGTTATGCACCATGTGTCTTTGTCTACAGCATTTCCTGGGTCTCTGCCCTGACAGCCGTGCCACTCTGGGGACAGAGTGAGGGCCCTGGCAGCCCCTCTTACCCCAGCCTGGCCCTGAGGCCCAGTCTGGGTGGGGGAGCTGGCGTGGGGGCAGCAGGCACGGTTCCCACGGCCACCACAGCCCCTCTCCCAGCCCCACCACCGCCGGCTTTAGCTCTGCAGAATATCCTGGCAACCCCAGCCTCTTTGTTCTCTGTGGCCGCCAAAGGCCTCTCCCCTCACCAGCCTACCCAGAGCCTGCCAGGCGCCCCCTCCCCCCCACAGCAGTGGGGTTTGGCCTGACCTAGTCCCTTGCTGCCCTTATCCCCCACTCAAACGGGGGCCCCTGTATCGTGCCCTGAACCTGACTCAGCATGCCAGATTGGGCCTCTGACCCCCTGCTGTGAGCCTACTGTCCTTGTGCAGGAAGAAGGAAGCAGGACAGCCCCTGTAATATACTGGATGACTGTGGGCCAAGAACTAGGCTCTCTGTGTGGGTACTTCTCCTTGGCCCAAGGCTAGTTGGAGGCTGTCTTCAATCTGGGATGGTTTCAATTTGTTCAATAAATTTGCTTCTTTGGCTCCAGAAAATCATCAGGATAGAGATTATCTATTTTACAGATGAGCAACTGAAGTCCAGAGAGAGTTGCGGACACACCCAAGTCACAGAGCAAGATGGTAAAGGGACCTGATTAGAACTTGGACTCCTGGCTGTCAGATGCCTGCGCCAGGCCTCTGAGAGGATCACTCGCTGCCATGGATGGGAAAGAAGGCAGGGCCTGGGAGTCTGAGTCTAGACACATTAGTTCTCCCCTCTTCTTGGTCACTATGTGTCAAAGCCACGTTCTGGGTGTGTATGTGTGTGTGTGTGTGTGCGCCCTTGTAGATGACCTTGGCTGAATGCCCTTGCCTCTCTGTTCCCAGGAAAAAAAGGGCAACATAACCAGAGACCATAGGGTGAGGCACTCGGTGGGGTGCTTTGCAGAGCAACAAGGTCACCTCATGGTTCCAAAACCCATAGCACCTCCAACAGGGACATGGGGCTTACTGGGCCTGGAGGCAGATTCTGCTGTGGGGCCCCAGCCTCTACTCCCAGAGCCAGCCCAGCTCTGCTGTTACAGAGGCGGTGGTGGTGGCCCCATGGCTCTGCTGCATTCAAGGCCACTTCGGCCTGACACGATTGCAGCCCCAGCTCCCACTCCCTCCCAGGTGCCGGAGATGGACGGATGGAGGTCACTGTTCACTTGGCCCTGGCCCCGGCCCCCCACCACCCACCCACCCGCCACCCTGTACTGACGACAGCCAAGGTGGGGGAGGAGCAGGCAGTCACCAGCATGTTATTAATACAGACCTTAACCTAGGCACCCTGCAGGCAGTTAAGCGACACAGAGAGGCCCAGCTGCCCCCCAAGCTCACACAGCCCTGCAGGGAATCCTGTCCCCCAAGGTCTACATCTCCCCCGAGGGCCCCTTGAGGGCTCTTCCTGCCACACCGAGTGGAGAACGGCTGGGGAAGACAGAGGGGGTATGGGAGGGTCCCCCGAGGGCACCGACCCAGCTGCCAGAGCGGACACTTTCATCTCTCTTCGCCTGTCGACCTGCCATCCCTCAGCGGCATTAAATTCCCCTCCTGCCAGAGAACAAGGGCTGCCTCAGATTCCAGGCAGCAGGGCATGAAGCTGGGGTGGGCCCAGGGGAGGGGCGCCAGGCCCTCCAGGGCCCCGGCCTGGGCTGGGGGCTCTGGCGGCCAGCGGCCGGTCTCCGTCCAGATGTAGTCTGTTTCTGGCAACCTTCTCCCTGACTGATGCCTTCCTCCTCTTTCAGGTGCTACCTCCTCAGGAGCTTTCTTAACCCCTGCAGGCCATGTCTAGTGTCCCAGTGCCAACCCCATCACTGCTGACCACTCTGGGTGGCATGGCCTGGCTTCAGGGCTGTGGTCTGCAGCTCAGTGAGGCATCCCTGGCACCAGAACCCTTCCGTAGACTGAATACACGCATTATCTCCTCTTTCTGGGCATGTTTTCCCTCTTGTGTGTTTCCAGCTCTAGTTGAAGTACCAGTCACAGGTGAGGGGAAATGTACCAGAAAGAGCCCCCTTTTCCCAGCCCGCTGGAAACTGCATATTCTGCATCTCTGCCCTCGGTCAGAGGTGCTGATGACATCGCCGCCTCACAAGAGGCAGAGCTTGTTGCCTGTGTGCCAGGCATTGGGCTAGTCCATTGCATTTACCAGCTCACTCAATCCTCACAACCCTGTGAGGACAGCAGTGACCAGTTATCCCATTTTCTAGATCAGAAAGTTGAGCTTCAGAGAGGTAGAAGTAGAGAGACATACACAATGTCACAAAGCCAAGTTCCTCTGCTTTCAGAAGCTGGCCTGTAAATACCTGGTGATGTCTCAGGCTTTGGCTGGAAGAACCCCCCACCCCCACCCCACATGCTGCCTGTGATCCTGCCCAGATGCAGGATTAGGGTCAGGCATTACTTACTTAAACTTTTCTGCACTTTTTGACTATTTTCTTTTTTACTTTTTTTTTTTTTCCAGTAAATATGTATTGCTTTTCACATCAAAAAGCCCAATAAAGTTCTCTAACCAAACCTTCTTAGGCCCAGGAAGGTTTGGAAACAAAGAGCACAGTGTGGAGTGAGGGTAGGGGATGAGAAGGGAACCCAGGATCACAGACCCCTCCCCTGGAATGACAGGATCAGGTATAGGGGGGCCCGAAGTGGCTGCAGCCTGAATCTACAGAAGCCTCTGCCCTTCCACACACCCCCGCCCCTCCCTGACCTGTCCCCATCACCCGCCCAGCCGCTCACCCAGCTCTGAGGCTGCCCAGGAAGGGGCACCGCCTGTGACTGAGTTGGCTCGGCTGCAGTGGGATCCACAGGCAGCTGCTAGGGTCCGGGGGGAGTGACTGCGAGGGTGAGGGCAAGGGCAGTGCCCGCTGCCGTTGTTGATAAGGCGACGGAGCCCTGGGGAGCCAGGACGCAGTGAAGCCATGGAAACGAAGCTGAGGTGTGAGGCTGAGGCTGGCTCAACCACTTCCTCCAGGTGGCCACCTCCCAGGCCTGGCGGGACACGTCCACTGGCTCCCTGACCCTGGGGGCTGGGTTCTGGCAGGCTACTGGGTAGAGTTGATGTCACCTCAGCCCTCTTGCCCCAGGCCAGGCTGGGTTCAAGCCTTGGGCCTGAGTGGGGAGGGTTGGGGACAGGGGCAAGGATGCTCTGAGCCCTTGGCTCCAAATCCCCCTAACCCCTTCAGTCCCTCCCACTTTCCACCGCCCCCTCCTCCCCTATGAATCTGTGTGCATTATTTACCTTAAGCATTTTGATAAATCATAATAGGAGAGACATCTGCCGTCAAAACTGCAAACTGCATTTGGGGCTCAGCTGGCGGCTGAGGGCTAGAGGCTAGGGGGTGCACCGGCTCTGGTGGTCTGAGGGGGGTAATACGGACGCCCCTCCCCTCCCCTCATCTAGGGCTGAGCCTTGAAGGGGACACAGGCCCCATTATTTGGGACCCCTCCTCACCAGCTGCTGACCACGAAACCTTCCCAAGGAGTCTATCCACTCCCCCCGCCACCCCTGCCTGCCTCCCTCTGCCTCAGAATTAATGCAGCCGTGACAGCGGCTGAGAAGTCCCCCGAGCGGAGATTAACTCCCGGGGCAGCGCGGGCGGGGTTGACCATGGGAGGCTGAGGAGTGGGGGGCTGACGCACAGGCCTCACAAGATTAATCGCCCTGCAGCCGGCCTCATCACGAGGGTGCCCAGTGCTCCAACCCCCACCCCCAGGAGGGCGCTGGGTCCTGTGTCGGGAGCCTGCCCTGCCTCCTGCAGCCCCCGTGGCTCTGACGAGTGGGAGGATTTGAGAAGCCAAGACTGAGTTCTTTCTCATTTTCTCTTCCCTTCCTTGTGGCCTTTGGGGATCCTGAGGACCAAGCAGCAATCCTGGGGCCTCTTTCCCTCCTCTGTTCCCAGCTTGGCTCAGCAGCTGGGGGAGGCGGGGCTCTGACCCTTGCCTGTCTACCTACCACCCGCTAGACCCCACTGATCCCCAAAGCAGAGCTGAGGGGTGGGGGGGCTCAAAGAGGGGTGTAATGGATCTGTTGGTCCTAGGCCTGCTGGGCCTGTGGTCCAGCCAGCCCCTTTGACCATCTTGGTGGGTCTGTGGAGACAATGGAGGGAGGGGATCTCCAGCAGAAACAGTGAGATTGCTGGTTGATACAGTGCTCGGGGCAGGGACCTGGGTTTTGGCCTTTCTCGGCCAGTTTTCTTTCAGGGGTTGCTGCCAGTGGGACTGAGGTTAGATACGGGAGTACAGTTTCCTAAGCAGGCAGAACCTAAGGGATGCTGAGCTGTGGTTGGCATCCACCTTGACTCCGTAGGTCCAGCTGGAGAACTCTCTTCTCTGCACCCCCTGCCCTGGGTGCCCCCATCACAGCCCTGCTGAGATCAGACTGAGTGAACCCTCCTCTGTTCACTTGCTGGCTAGAAAGTGAGCTCCAAAGGGGATGGGCTTGTCTACCTGGAACATGTTAGGTACTCAATAATGTGCAATAAATAGCTGAAGTGGAGGTAGAGAACATGGGGTGCGTGCGTACGTGCGTGCCTGCTCAGTCATTTAGTCATGTCCAACTCTTTGCAAACCCTATGGACTGTAGCCCACCAGGCTCCTCTGTCCATGGGAATTTCCCAGGGAAGAATACTGGAGTGGGTTGCCATTTCCTCCTCCAAAGGATCTTCCCGACCCAGGGATCAAACCTGAGTCTCCTGTGTCTCCTGCATTGGCAGGCAGATTCTTTACCACTGCACCACCCGGAAAGACCAGAGAACATGGGGTGGCCCTCTATATACAAAGAGTTGGAGAAAGGCCTGAATCTCAGCTGGAGGATCCCAACTGCAAGGTCACAGGTTGGTGACTGCCAAGATGGGGCCCCAAGAGAAAAAGGGACTTGCAGCGGAGCTGACACTCTCAGGCTGCATACCCTTCTACAAGAAGCTTCTCTTTCTTGGCTTTGCTTCCCAGAGATACTCTGAGAATCGAATGAGACATCTTGGGTGATGTCCTTGTTATCTCTCAAGCCTTGTACCCCTCAGTGAACAAGAGATCTATGTGGATGGGAAAAGACAAGAAGGCTTCTTAGAGGAGGGGTAAGTAGAACTGAGCCTTGAATGACTGTATTGCTTACCTAGGAGACTTAGAGATTCAAGCAGTGAGGAGACCACACTGCACAGAGCCCACAGGACTGTGGTGTCAACCTCAAGCTCCAGGATGAGTGAACTGTGTTTTGTCTCGAGCACAGTGGGAGCCAATGATGGTTCTGGAACCTGGATAGTCTTTGAAGGAACTTAAGTCTGCAGTGAGGTATTCAGTCAACCAGGGTTTGTAAGGCAAATTCCCAACCCCATTCTGGGCCCCCGGGGCTAGGCTGGGGAGTCAGCAAGAGAACATGATCATGCTACCTACCATGCCCCCTTCCAAAGGAAACGTGCTCTTAATTAGAAACTAGGGGGCTGCTCTTGCCAGAAGTGACCTATCTGTTCTGGGGCCTTGACCACTCATTATAGGATGGGGAACCCAGAATGGCCAGGTTGGAGAGCTTCAGGACCTGTTCACATCCTGGGGACACTGGGTCCCAACTCCTATCCCCCAAACCTTAGCCTTGAGGCAGCAGAGTCCTAGGCTGAGAGGCAGAGGGCTAGGACTTCCATCCAAGCTGTAACCTGGTAGCTGGCTTTGTGATCCCACAACCAAAGGTATAACCAGTCCCCCTGTCTAGCCTTCCCAATCGATGCAAAGGAGTCCTTTCCAGCATCAATCAGCCAAAGTTCTAGGCCTTTCCTAGGGTTTAGACATCACGAAGGAGCTATAATTTGGGGGTGCTTCAATACAGCCCCCTCTCCCACCTCCGTGCTGGGCTTCCTCCTTTGCTCTGCTCTGACATCCACACCTCCTTACCCCTGACCCTGTGGCCAGCAGCCTCAGCAGCTGTCATCCGTTGTCATGGGAATCTTGTAGCTCTGACCTGGCTGCACAGGAAGGAGCTGGCCTGGAGCTCCTAGCAGGGGAAGCTAAGGGTAGCAGGTGATGACATGGGGGTGCCTGTCCTTGCCAGCGTGGCTGGGTGGTGATGCACCCCACAGGAAGGGTGCATTGGAAGGATGACCTGGATGGGGGTGGGCTGGGGTGCAGGGTTTCAGGGCCTGATTGCTCCCAGCCCCTGGGTTCTGCTCCTTCCTAGGCTGCCCCCACTACCTAAACCTGGCTCCACACTGTGATGGTAGGGAGGGGTGGCGGGGACCTTCCCATTTCCCTCACTGCTGGTGGTTGCTCAGAGCCCTGAGCTCAGCTCATTCTCAAGGCTAAAAATACCAGGGAGGCGGCAGCGCCAGCTCCCCTGACACCCTGTCCGTCGCACCCCGCCCCCCCCACAGCCAGCAACACACATACGCCCAGCCTGGACCAGGTGCCAAGGTGCAGCTTAACTCACTATGATCCATGGAGTTTCCTAAAGTCCCACCCTTGTGCAAGACTCAAATCTGGATTCCGCTTTCCAATCTGCTATGAGATCTACAGTAGCCCTCTGGCTTTTCTGGGCCTTTCTTTCCCTTTCCATATAATGAAGGTGCTATAAGGAAGAGGAGCAACTTGAGAATGGAGTAGATGGTCAAACCCTGGCTGCCCTAACTCATTTCATTGCCATGGAGGTCCTGGCAGCACCCCAAACTAAGCACTGGGTCAGTATCTCCCTTTTCTGGATAAGCACACTGAGGCTGGAAGGTAAGTGTGGCTCAAGGGTGCTAATCAGGCCTTTGAGTTCTAGGGTGGCCCTTTCTTGTCCTGCAGTAGTAAGTGGAGCTTCGGGACCCCCAGACATCTGCTGAAAAAGAGGTATGTGCCTGTGTAGTAGGGGAGGGGCTAGCTCCCTCAAATCTCAGAGGAGTCCCTGGTTCTGTGAGCATGACTGGGATTGAGGAGGAGTCCACATGGCTCTCCACCTGCAGTCTGGCCACGCTGCCCATCTGCAGTTCTGGCCCAGGCCCAGGGGTCACACTGCCCACAAGGAGCTGAGGTCAAAGTGAGTACCCACCCCAGCCTTCTGCCCTGAGCCTATGTCTTCTCTCCACCAGCCCTGGACTCAGGCTTCGTTTTAGGTTTCATACTCTCCCTTCTCTCCTAGACACCAGATTTTTTTTTTTTTGGCCACAGCACGTGTCATGTGGTAGTTCCCTTACCAGGGATTGAACCCGTGCCCTCTAAAGTGGAATCTTAACCACTGAACCAGCAGGGAAGTTCTGGAAACCAGAATTTTTGCTCATCCACCCTGCTTTATTTATTAATGTATTCATTTTTATTTATTTATTTGGCTGCGCTGGGTCTCAGTTGCAGCCTGCAGGATCTTTGATCTTTGTTGTGGCACGCAGGATCTTTAGTTGTGGCATTCAAACTCTTAGTTGCATCATGTGGGATCTAGTTCCCTGACCAGGGCTGGAACTCGGGGTCCCTGCAATGAGAATGTGGAGCCTTAGCCACTGGACCACCAGGGAAGTCCCTACTTTGCCTTACAGAAAGCCTGGTTTCTTTCATACGGGGAGCAAAGGGGAAAAGAAAGATGGGTGCCCCTGCTAATTCCAGCACCCTACATGGAAGTCACAACCATTCGGTGCTGAGAGGCCGGGAAAGCTATACCCAGATCTCAGCAAGCCCTGGGGGTCCACGCTGTGAGACCTGTGTTATTGAGTCCTACTCTTCCCTACTCCATCCTGGCACCCAATTTCACTGACATCCTGAGAACCACAGGGCACACTTCCCCTAAGGTCTCAAAGGTTGGAGCTGGTATCTGTAGGACCAGCGCATGGGTTTTCTGAGGGGGGTCACTCAATCCTGCAGTGCAGAGAGTAGGCTTCAAGTCATAGCCCCTAAGTTTGCCATGCTGGTCCTTCCTGAGTGACCTTGGGTAGGATACTTCCTCTTCCTGGGTTTGTCCATCTGTAGAACAGGTGTTTAACAGCACCAGTCTGTAAGGGTTGGTGAAAGAATTAAATGAGATATTCCCATAAAGTGCCTGGCAGAGTAAACACTCGATAATCATCATTTCATTCTGAAGCCTGGAAAGGAAGGGGCATTTTCTGAGAGGGTTCTGGGACACCTATTTGTTAATTATTCCAGTGTCAAGAACTATGTTGGTTGCTGGGTCATAGGACCTAAGGCTCCAGCTGGAGTCCCTGGGTCTGAACTAGGGGACTCCAAAAGAGAAGTGTTGCCCATTAGTTTTGTAAACATATTTTTAGCCCATAAATAGATGCTCTTAGGTAAAACATTAATAAACTGCATCATGTTGGTGGGGAAAATTAAATGTAAATTAGATAATTAAAAATGAAGCCTATGCCCGCTGCTTGGTGCTATTACTTCTTATTAAAAGTTATGAGAGGTAGATCTGGGTGAGGTGGGAGGCTGGTTGTGAGGTTTCAATGAGGGTACGGTCTGCAAGGGATTACCAACTGGAGCCCAGTCGGGTCCCTGAGTCAGTACCTTCCCCTCACCAAACCTTAATGTTCCCTGATTTATAAAAGAAGAACAACGGGACCTACCCTCACAGGACTGAGGCAGGGCTGATGTGAGATAACTTCTAGAAAGTAACCAGCACGTAGTAGGTGTTCATTAAATAACTGTGGTTACTAGTAATGACATCACTACCATCATGGCAATTAGGTTTCTCTCAAGCAGCAGACAGACCCCAAGCTGAGGACCTTACAGACCAAAGTTTCTGCACAGGCCACCCTGGCTAGCAAGCGGGGTGGGTACTATAATCTTACTGTATTAGATGAAGTAAGGCTCAGACAAGGGGAATAAGGGATCCAGGGTTGCATAGCCTAGGAAGTAGGTGGCATTGTTTACTATTCCAAGGTCACTGGAGGGGAAGGTTGGAGCAAGACCACTCCAGTCTCATTGCCCTGCTTCCCAAAGGTAACAGGTTACATCGACTCCTTTCTCTTTTCTGCACCTGCCCTGTGTTTCAGGCTCTTTGACAGTGGGGACCCAGAGGTGAGTGAGTCATCCCAGAGTGAGGAAAACAGCCTGAGGGGCTATGTCTCTAAGAAGCTAGTCTCTAGAGCAAGACTGGAAAGAAGAGAAAGGCCAGGGGAGGGGGTCTGAGGTCTGCCCAGGAGGTGTGATCTGGCCCAGCAATATGAGGCTGGTGGAGCCTGGAAGGCAGGCAAGGCAGGTAGCAAGACCAGCTGGAGCAAAGGCAGGGAGGCTGGGAAGCCTGCGGCCGGGCCGGCGGTGGGCTGTGGAGGGTGCACGATGAGGGGGTGGGAACACGAACACGGAGCGGGTGAGTCACCGTTTCTGGGCCAGGCAGGCGGCGGCTGCGGAGCGGGGGGCGCATTCCTGGCTGGCAGGGCGGCCGGCACTAATGTCTTTCCCACATGGCCCCGAATTCCCGGCTCGGCACGATCACACGGGCAAGACGCTCCCGCGGCCACCCCCGCCCCAGCTGCCTCCTTCCCACGGAGAGGGGAGGGGAGGGGGGGAGTGTGGTGAAGGCAGGCTGAATGGCGCCCCCGGGGCAGTGGAGGAGGGGGGTCTTCAGCTTGGCTTCCCAGAGGGCGGCGCCCAGCGCGCCTTGTGCACCTTGACAGGAGAAACACTGCGGTGTTGGTCAAAGAGCAAGGTCCAGCCTGGGAAGCAAGCGAGGGAAGGAAGGAGGTCCTAAAGGGCCATAGGTCCTTTTGGACGCATCCCTGCTTCTCTGGTCCCATTCATTCAGCCCGCCCGGTGTAAGGCCCTGGCGGAGGGGGAGCTTTATTTACTTATTTATTTTTCTTGAGCATTTGGCCTGATCCAGAGCCACCTGCCCCCACCTCTCCTTCCTGCTCCTCAGGCTCCGCAGTCTGGGGTCAGAGATTATCTGAGGCTGTGGGGCATCCAGCAAGGGACTGGAGCTGGGGTTCCTGGAAGAGGCCACACCCAGTCCCCCATTCCATAGGTTGAAGGACAGGCCCATTTCAGACTAAGGAGACTGTGAGCCACTGCTCTCCCACACAGCCCCTGTCGCTGGGCCAGGCCCTTGAGGGGAAACTAAGGCTGCAGGGGTGGCCCACGCAGAGCTCCCTGTCTGCTGGGGGAAGATGGTGGTTGTCCCTCCCATCTGGGCTCAGAGGCGCTAATGAGAGTTAAATGTGGGGCGTGAGTCACTTCAGAGAGGGGGCTGGACCCACCTCCAGATGTGGATCCTGGGTGGAATGGAGTTCTGTCCAGACGGCTCGGCCTTTCCCCCAGTCCTCTGTGCTTTGGCAAGGGGGATGGATTTCTGCCCTAGCAGATCAGGCCCTGTCACCTGAGCCAACCTCTTCCAGATGGCTGGCTCCTTAAGGGCAAGGGGCCTATGGAACCACAGGGGGATAGAGATGGGGCTCAGTTCCTCAGGACTTGGGGACAGACCAACACCTGGGGTTGTCTAGTGATTATGAACCCTGAGGTATGGTGATGTGTTTGGGATGGGGGTGGGCAAAGGACCCAGGCCACCCAGAAGGATTCCCTCACCCCGTACAGCCCATCTGGCCTCATTCAGACCACCAGGCTTTGACCACACAGGGTGACTGTCCTCCCACCCCCCAGACCTGACCTCAGGCCAGCACAGGGACTTCAGTCTGCAGTTCCGTCAGGACAGATTCTGTGTGTGTGTGTGTGTGTGTGTGCCCGCGTGCATGCTCCTGTGATTGGGTCTATTTGTGTGTATTTGTGACTGAAAGTACTTTTGTGAATATTTATGTGTGATTGGCTGTCTGTGTGGGTCACAGTATTGCAGGGAACTTGAGAGGGGATGGTGGGTTTCTGCATGTCTCTATCTGTTGTGTCCCATGTATGTCTTCATGGGTCTTTCCATGTGACTGAGTGTCTGTGTCAGGCTAGCCCCATTCACAAGTTCCCTGGCTTCTCCTTGAGCATCCTATCACCACCAGCAGGAGCCACAGGGTTAGGGGAGTAGATCAGGAAGGGAGCTCTGGCGGGGGATGCAGTGCCCACTGTTCCCAGAATGTAATGGCCTGGTTGGGTGGGCAGCACCAGGGGGTGGGCAGGGGCGTGGGCAGCCCCAGGAGAGAGAGGAAGGGGGACAGGGGAGGGCCCCTGCTCAGCAGTCCCCTCCCTTCTCCCTCCGCTCCCAGCCCAGAGCCTCCTGGCAAGAGCTTATTTGCATGGTATTTACATTTCATTTGCATCGCGTTCAATTAAAAACCTGACCAGCTCCCGCCTGCCTGGCGCTGCCTGCCCAGCCTGGTGAAATCGTTGGTTGGGCATTGCCTGCTGCCTTCCCTCCTGGCCCCCACAACCCACATGGATTGACTGATGTGGGAGGGGTCCTCTTCTCAGTGAGATCATCCAAGTCACCCATCCTAGAAGTCAGAGGGCTGGAGGTCCAAATGAAGAAACTGAGGCTCAGAAAGAGTTGGTGGGCCACCCCAGGCTAAGGTCCAGACTTGGACAGAGCTAGAAGAATATTAGCTGCCCCTTTATGGCAGAATCTGTATGAGGAGGGGTGGTAGCACCTGGATGCAATATCTCATTTGAATGAGGGCAGGCCTTCCATTATCCCCATTTTACAGATGAGAAAACCAAGACTGGAGAACGCAAGCCCAAAGTCATTCAGCTGACCCAGAATTCAGATCTTTGTTGGTATGACTTACAAGTCTGTGCTCCAAACCCCAAGCGTGAGCATGCCTGCCAAAAGTACGGTGCCTCCCTCTCTCTTCCTGGTGAAAGGAGCTCGTTACCTCCAGAGTCATTAGCTCTAAGATGAGCTATTACAGCTATCACTCTAACCTGGGGGGCTGACCCAGCTGTTCCCTGTTCTCTGGCTTCCTAACTCTGACAGTCATGTCTATCCCTTGCTACAGGGTGGAACACTCTCCCTCTAGAAGTCCTTCCTGGAACCTGGCCATAGTCTTTTCTGTTGCAAGACTGCTCTTCTTGGCAGTCAGAGCTGGTGACTTTGTGAAAGGCAATTAAAGACCGTGCTAATGAAATAAACTCTAGTGGAAACAGCCAGGCTAAGGGTGAAGGATGGATGGAGAGATCAGGCAAGCCCATGGAGAGACATCCAAGAGACATCCAGGAGCAAGCTTGGACAGGGGGAAGTCTCAAGGCCCCTCCAGCCCTAGATCAAGAGGCTTCCTGGAGCTCCTTCTTACCTGGCCAGAGCTGGATTGGTGGATGTCATCTACCCAGGTAGGACTTGGGAACAGTGGAGGTCCTCAGGCTGCCCATGGAGGAGTCATTCAGGACCCAGAATCTAGCCCTAGAAATGGGGAACCTTGGTGTTGACTGGCCCCAAATGCCTCCCCACTCTGGGACCTCCTTTACCTTCCCCCTCCACCCTTAAGGCTTTAGAGGGACTCCACCTATCCCTGGATTAGTTCAGGGTCTGGCCAATCAGATTAAATCCCAGGGCTTTGGTTGGAATTATGGGGTGGGGGTTGTCTAGTATGTTGTGGAATTTGAGGCTGCTACCCCTTGGGGACAGTTATCCATGAGTGAAGCAAGAAATGGGAAAATGATCCTTGCTCTTGAAGCCAAACACTCTTATACTTGATCCTCAAAATGAACCAATAGGTTCTAATTTTGTTTAAACCAGTGTGTGTTGGGCTTCTGTCCTGACCAGTTAATGCATGCCTTACCCAGTTCTGCCTTAAGCCTTTGCCTGTGCAGTGGTCTTCCTGGAACACCTTCCTCTTGTCCTTTCCTGACTAATCATGCCTGTGTTAGAGGTCCTCTAAAAAACTCACTTTTTTTTTCCTCTAAAAAACTCACTTTTTTTTCCCTCTAAAAAACTCACTTCCATTCTGTACCCATCTCTCCTGGCTCCACTCTTTTGGGAACATTATCTGGAACTTGTGTCCCCAGCCTGGCACTCAGCATCTATACCCAGAACTGCTGTGTTAATTCCCTTTCCCAGGGCTTGTGTCTCATTGCCCCAAAGTGGATTGTAAATTCCTAAGTGGCAGGAGCTGAGTCTCCTCCTAGGGAGAGAAGTGATATACTACAGTGGTTAGACACTAGCTTTGGCATCAGGCAGCCTCAGTGCAAATCTTAGGCCATCTGTGTGATCCAGTCCCTCCACCGCTGAGCCTCGTTTCCTATTCGTTAAAATGGGGATGCCCTGAGGATTGAATGAGTCTGCATAAAAAAAAAAATGTACTTAGCATAGTCAGTGATTAAATGTTTACTGGGCACCCACTCTGTGCCCAGAACTGAGTGCTCAGCTGTTGAAGCCCCCACAGGCATGGCAAGGTCCCTGCCCTCAGAGCGCTAAAGGTGGAGGTTGGGGCAGCAGGCCCCAGCTAGAGCAGCCAATCAGCAGACTGGGGCAGTCCTCCCCAGCTTGCTAAGGCTCTTCTCTGAAAGCTGGGGCCCTCTCCAGCCCCTCTTCCTTCCAAGGCACAGGGGGCTCTTGGTGGGGGGGAGGCTTGGTCATCCCCTCCCCCTCCCTGTTGTTGTCCCTGGGAGCCGGTGCCGCTCAGAGTTAATCTCCTCGCCCGTCAGGGGGTGACAGGAGGTGTCTGTCATTCGGAGCCGAGGCCGTCAGCCTCGCTGGCTAATTGGGGCGCAGGCGCCGGGAGCACGGGAAATGGCCGGAGGGAAGGAGCAGGAATGAGGGGAGGGAGGCTGCCCTCCCCTCCTTCCCGCCAGGCTCCGGGGCTGATCCACAGGGCTCCCTAGGGGAGGAGGAAGGCCAATCAAAGGGAGAAGGGGTTGTGGGATGGGGACTCTGTGACCTTGGGCATATTGCTATTCCTCTCTGGGCTTTATATTATTATTATTATTCACAATGACAACAGCCAGCCTTTATTGAGCAATTACTGTGTAAATCAATTCCTAGTGCATGCCTGCTGAAAACCTCCAGTGATTTGCTAAGGCCCTTGGAATTCAAGACAGACTCCTTCCAAGGTCTTCGAGGACCCCCAATGCCCATGTCTCTGCCCTACCTGTTCCCCGTGCTCTAGTCATACCAGCCTCCCCACAGGGCAAGCTTTTCCTGCCTCAGGGCCTTTGCACTTGCTGTTTCTGCTCCTTGGAACACCCGTGCTCTGCCTTTTAGCATGACTGACTCCTCATTATTCAGGTCTCAGCTCAGATGACACCTCAGAGACAAAGTCCCTGACCATCTTATCGAAAACCACCCACTGCTACATCCAGTGGTCCTGTTATGTCCCCTATTACATTATCCTATTTATACTTTCACAGCATTTGTCATAATGTGAAACATATATTTGTGGTTTATATTACTCTCCCTCTCTAGAATGGAAACCCCTGAGAACTGGGGACCTTATCTCTGTGATTTACTGCTGAAATCCCAGTATGTAAAACAATGCCTGGCACATGGAAGTCACTCAAAGAGAAAATGATTAAATAAATGAAATTTAGGTCTTCTGTTAAGGACTTCACCCAACTTAATTCTTATAAGAATCTTTGAAAGTTGGCATGAGATGAGAAAACTGAGGCCCAAGGAGATTGTGTGACTGCAAGTTATGGTAGCGGAAGTTACGCCCAGGGTTGTGTGATACCAGAAGTGTAAGGGCTGTGGGGATGACTGTGAAGGTCTCAGCTGAGCATAGGCTAGTGACAGGCACATGCACAGTGAGAGGCCAGGGCTCGGGAGAGGCCACACGGGGTGGAAGCATCCTCTGGGAACTCAGCTGGAGCCTCTCCTGGGAATGGGGGCTGAGTCCACTTGGGCTGCTGTAACAAAAATACCATAGACTGGGTGGCTTAAACAATAAACATCTATTACAATTCCGGAGACTGGAAAGTTCCAGACCAAGGTGCTGGCAAATTGGGTGTTCAGTGAAGACATGCTTCCTAGTTCAAAGACATCATCTTCTCACTGTGTCATCACATGGTGGAAGGGGCAAGGGATCTCTCTGGGCTCCCTTTCATAAGGACACTAATCCCATTGATGAAAATTCCACCCTTGTGACCTAATTGCCCCCAAAGCTTCTACCTCCTTATACTACTATATTGGGGGTTAGGTTTTCAACATATGAATTTGAGGGGGACACATTCAGTCCATCACAGAGGCAGATCCCAACATACTGTGCTGGGAGGTGAGTGTATGGAAATGATGGTGCACTGGGGGCCTTACAGGCCTAGCACTTTGTGTATCCCAGGGCAGGTTAAGATGTGAACTGTAAGCCAGGGTGGCAGCCTCTTCCTTCAGTGTGCACCCACCTTTCACGTCTTCTATGGCCTGTCAAGGTGCCTGTGTCACCCCTCAGTCAGTATCCGTCTCCCAGCCCTCCAAGGACCTCATGTGAGCCCACCATTCTGAGTTCCTGTCTCTCTGGTTCCTGTTGAGCTTCCGTGTGCCTCCAACCCTAAAATCTCAACCCAGAGTAGGGGAAGGGGCATGTGTGGACTGCCAAGATGACTCTGCAAATCACAGTTCTCAACTGTTGACACCTCATGGCCCTTCAGACCCCTAGACACTCATTACAGTTATGTCTGAGTCCAATCAGGACAGGTTATCGTCCTCTGTTAACTCATGTGGGTCACACCTCATCGGCCAATCACAGCAGCTCTCCTCCTATGCCCCCGCACCGGGTCTCTTAAGAGTTCCTGATGTGTTAAGAGCCCAGGCTGAAGCCAGGCTGGGCACAGACTCTCCCTCTCTTTTCCCAGGATCGCAGAGCCACAGTTTCCTTCTTTCCATTCCTTGCTACCATCCCATCACTGGTGTCTCTATTTCTTCCTGTCCATCTCCCCATGTCCCTCCAGCCCAGGCAGCCAGAGTAGAGGGGTTTGTAGGTGTGAGGCTGGCTGTGGGGGAGGCAGACTGGCCCTGTGAGAAGAGAGGTGGGGGCGTGAGGATGCCCAGCCGTCGCCACAGCAGCAGGACCCCCTCTTTTCCCTTCTCCTCATCCTCTGTCACAGGGTGCTGAGCACCTAGACCCCAGATGTTTCCTGCCGCACTGCCTTGTGAGTGTGTCTGTGTGCGTGTGTCGCTTCTGCACAAACATTGCCTTCTGCCCCTGGTTCCCCTGCCCTGACCCAGAATTCCGCCAGGAAGGGATGTAGGGGAGGGAAGGATGAGGGTAGACAGAACTCTTCCCATCTCTGTCCACTCAGTGTTGCAAATAGATACGGTTAGGTGGACCCTAAATGAGTACTCCCCAAAACCCTCACCCCCTTGTTCTGGTCAGCAGGTTGTGATGGGGGAGTATTTCAAGAACAGGGGGGACAGGGGGACAGGGTACCAGGACCAGGCTTTTGTGTATTTTGATGTTATAAGAATAGCATGCAAAGCAGATGCAAATATTATGCAAACTAGAACTTTTCTTTTTCCAGTCAGCAGCACTGACAGGCTCTGAAATGGGATATAGGGGCCCAAGAACCCAAGGGGAGTGGTGGTAAGGGCAGGCATCAACACTGCTTTGTCAAGAGGAAGTGGCACCAGGCTGGGTTCCTGAGGGTTTAGATAAAGACTCGGGCACAGGGAAGTTGAGTGAAGTAAGGGCAAAAGCCATGACCACAGGAATTTGACTGAAGGCCTTTCAGAGATATCCTTGCATTTAATAGAATCTGAGACCAGACAGTAGAATGTTTAAATTCTCCTGTTCTGACCTCAGCCAGACCTGAGTTTGATTCTCAGCTCCACGACTTAATTGCTGTGTAATCTTGGGCAAGGCACTTCACCTCTGGAAGTTTCTGTTTATTTGCTCATAAATTAAGGCTAGTAATAGTATGGACCTCATTGGGTGGTTGTAAGGACTCAATGACATGCCTGCATGTACAGTGACTAGCTCTGGGTAAAGGCTCCATAAATGGGAGTTCTGACTGTACTAACTGCTTTCCCAACAGAGCCCCCTCCACCACCCTCTCTGGTCCTGCTCTAAGCTTCTAGAGCACAACATTCCCTAACTAACCACAGTGGAGTCAGCCCAGCATCTGCCTGAGGGCAGGGCCTGGGTTTGCTTTTCTCTGTCCCCAACTCAGCCTTGCCCAGAGGGGCACTCATCTGATTGAATGAATGATAACTGAATGCTCTCAACTCTACTGGCAGGCATGGAGGGCAGGCCCATATGGAGACCACCGAGGGGCTTGTAGGGTTACCTGGATTAGTAAACTGGGGTCCTAGATGAGGGATCCCAGCAGTCAGTTTAGTGAACAACGACTGGGTTAGTCCTTTTCCAATTAATTCCCCACCCAACTTCCTTCTAAATAAAGGTAGGGTGGGGGGAATAAGAGCAGGAGTTTCTACTCTCAACAAAAGAAAGCAAGGCCAGAGATGGGGTAGGAATGCCAGGGGATGGTCCTGATACAAAGAGGCAGGTGGTAGTGGTGGTGGTGTGGGGTGTGGGTGTGGGGGAAGTAAAGGCTCATAAAAATAGCCCAAATTTATTGAGCACCTATTTACCAGGCTTTGTGATAAACACTTTTCAGATGTTATCATATTCAAACCTTACAATGACAATCTGCTATTCTTTTTTAAATGCTTGGTGATATTGATAGAGACACTGCTCAAGGTCACTCAGCTGGAAAATATCTGTACCAGCATTTGAACCCTGGCATTCTTGCTCCATAGCTTTACCCTTCACCTCTGGGCAGCCCCTCCATGCTCCCTCCCAAAGGCTGATGTAGGTTCAAGGCCTGCCTCTTTCTCACCAGGCTTCTGTTGTTGCTTCACCTCAATCCACTTCATCAGTCAAAATATATCACTACAGCAGAGAGCCATCCCCCCTCCCCATTCCTCCCCTCCAGCCCCATCCTCCCTGCTCCTCTCTGGTCTCTCTTATCCCTCTGCCTTCCTCTGATCTATACAGTAGCCAGAGGGATCTTTAAAAATGTAAGTCAGACCATGTCACTCCCAGCTTAGAACCCACCAAAGGCTCCCACTGCACTTTTCATAAACCCTGATGCCACACCTGGTCTGCAAAGCCCTGTCCTGTCTGCTTCCCCTTTGAACCAAAAGTCACGTCCACAGTGGCATGCTCCACACCCTCTCCTTTGCTTGACTGGTTCCTTCTGGTCTTTCAGGCTTCAGTTCAGATGTCACCTCCTCAGAGAGGCCCTCCCTGACTACCATAACACGTCACCTCCCTGAAATCCAGTCTCACATGGCCTGTTTTAGTATCTTATGGCTCTTTAGAATCTCCGAAATGATTCTTTTCAACTATTTGTTTACTTGATTATGGTCTGTCTCCCTGAATGAGAATGTAAGCTCTAAGAGGCTGATGTCCCCATGGTCTAAACTGCGCCTGGTACTTAGTACGCACTAGATAAACATCTGAAAGAATGTTGTGGTTGGTGTGATCTGGATCAAGAAGTCCAGCCCTTCTCTACCTCAGGTTCCTTTCTCTGTTGGGCTCTTGTCTCCTCTCTGCCTCCCAGGGAGAGCTCCGGATGAGATCAGAGATGGCAAAAGCGTTCCTCCGGGGGTGGGAGGGCTCGATGCCCGCCTGGAGATGAGGTCAGCGTGGCAGGCACCTCTCCGCTGTGCAGGAGGCAAGGAGAGTTGCAAGGATCGTTTTGACTAGACCCCAGCCCCGAATGAGAGCCTAGACGGGCTGGGGAGGGTGCGCAACCCCTTCCTCCGTTGGGAAGCTCCTCTCGGCGGGGCCTCCAGTTCCCCCCTCCCCGGGGAGGCAGGTGGAGCTGCGTCCCCATCTTTGTTCCCATCTGGAGCGCGTTTGGCGCGGCGTGGCGGGGGCGGGGCTGCGCCCCCGCGGTGCCCGGAGAGACGGGCCCGCCCGCTTATCTGATCTGCGGCTAATTGAAACTCCCTGCTTGCGAAGGTCAGCTCGGTCCCCTGACAGCTGCCGAGCCGAGCCGGGCCGGATGGAAAACCCGGGCTGTGCAGGGCCCGGCCGGGCGCGTAGGGGAGGGGTTGTGGGGGGCTGCTTCTGCGGCAAAGTAGACAAAGGCTGCCCCTCCCTCCTAGTGCGCGCTGCTGGGGGTCGCCAGAGGTAGCGGCCTTCGCCCTCACTCAGCGGGGCGCTCCGGCCGGGATCACGTGGTCTAAGGCTACAGAGGCGGGGGTGGGGGCGCGCCCTTAATCCCTACGCGCCCGCCCATCCCGCTCCCACGCCGGGGCCTGTCTAGGGTCTCTGGGAGAGTCACCCCCAACTTCCTGCCCCTACCCCGCCTCCACGCCCCGGCTCTGAGACTTCCTGCCTCCTCGGCTCCGGGCTGCTCGGGCTGTGGGAAGCTGGCTGGGCGGGGGCGGCCGGGTCCCCTCCTCCCTGCGTGCTCAGCGGGGCGCTGGGGGTCCGGGAGGAAGTGTGCGCGGTGGGGGGCACGGCCTGGCCCCGGGGCGGCCATCCGGTGGGGCAGGTGCGGCCTCAGCCCTGGGAGGGAGGGAGGGCAGGCAGGCCCGTTGCTAATAGTGCTGGGGCAGGAGGGGGGTGGGGCGCGCACTGCGGGGAGTCCCGTCTCCAGGGTTCCGGGTGCGGATGTGGCTGGCTAGGAGGTCCCGCCCGTCGCGCCCCAGGCAGGCCCAGGCTCAGCAAAGCAGGCACATGTCCCCTCAACCTCCGGCCTGAGACTAGGCTAAGATGCTGGGAAGCTCCCAAGGTGTAACTCGGCCTTTGGGCTGACCGCGCCCTTGAGCCACGCTTTTTGGGCCTCGGCTTTTGCAGTCTGTAAAAAATAACCCTAGTGACAGCTACCATTTTTCAGAACCACGTGCCAAACATAGTGTTAAACGTTTAACGTACTTTTTCTCAAGCCACGCGACAATTCCATTTTGCTGATGAGCAAGGTGAGACGCAGAGAGGTTGCGACTTGCCCGAAGTCACACAGCTAGCAAGATACCTAGGCGGGACTCCAGGTTCTTTACGGGTGGTCTTGTTTTAGCAAGAGGTCTGGAGTGGTGCACCTATATAGGTCGATCGCACAGGGCATTCACTAGTTCCGTGAGCCCCTTGGTGGCGTCTCGCTGCACGTGTTCTAGTCTTGGAGCTGGGCACGTGTATCTTGGCGCACTCCCTCGTGCCAAAGCCTGGGGACAGAGGCATAGCCTAGCGCACTGGTGCCCAGGTGCGCCCTTCCCGGTTAGGACCCGGCAGAGTCATATGGTCTGAGCCGCGGGCTGAGTGGAGCGGGGGCGGGGAACTCAGAGTAGAGTCCACGCGGGCCGAGGCGCCTGGGAGGCCGCAATCCCGGCGCCTGCAGCCGGCGAGGCTCGGGGTGACGCGAGGGGGCCCAGCTACCGTGACCTCCTCCGCGGTTTCCATGGAGACGGTGCACTATAAATAAAAAAAAAAAAAAGAGAGGAGGAATTTCAAACCCGTTTTCTACCGCGCTAGGCGAGGGGGGGGGCGGGGGGAAGCTCTCTTTGAATCGAGTTTCCCATTTCACCTTCCCAGGCGGTGGGAGCGCTTCCCCCGCAGCCTAGCCGGGAAATTGCCGCCCCTCATGCCGCGTGGCGCCCCCCGAGGAAGCTAATTAGTGCAGCCCGGGGAGCTGGGGACTGGGGACCTGGCCCCGGGGGGCCGGAGCTTGCCTCTTGAGGGGGGACAGCCTACAAATTGCCGCCCCCCCGAATCTCTCCAGGCGCGCACGCAGCCCGGCGCGGGCCGGGGCACAGGGCGCAGGCGGGAGGTCGCATCTGCAGCTTTGGCGCAATGAATCAGGCGCGGCCGCCGCCGCCGCTGCGGAGCGCGTCTGGCATCCGGAGTCTCCCGGGATCGAAAATAATTTGGGCAAAGCGGTGGGAGGTGTGTGCGCGCGCTCCGAGAGGAGGGCGGGGGAGCCGGCCGGGCCGGGTGCGCGGGGCGGGGGGAGGTGCCATCCGACAGCCCCGCTGTGGTGAGAACAGAGTTGACACTTCTTTCCTTTCCACTTACTGCGGCAAGTAACGCGAGGAAGCTTAACCCTCTCATTGCTTGGAGGATTAAAGATGCCGCGAGCGCCCTCATGAGGGCGCGCTAGTGTTGGGGGCCCAGGTGTGTGGGCTCTTTTGAGGCTGGTCATTGGGGCCTGCTGGCTTCAGCCCTTTGGCTCCTCAGACTGGTGCTCCCACCTGAACATTCTTTAAGGCATTCTTCTCGGGGCTTTTCTCCATCCCTCCTTTTACCTTTTCCAGAACAGCTAGCGTCAGTATTACGGCCTCAGTTTCCCCAGTTTTACAAGAGGGTCAGAGTCCTGTAGCAGCTTCCTAGTCTGTCTGGAGACCCAAGTTTTATGACCTGGCTGGAGCACTGGGCAGAGGCAAGAGTGGGTGGTTAGGACGGTGGATGCAGGAGTTGAAACCCCACCCTCTTTCATCTCCCGCCTGCACTGTGGGCGCCCTTCAAGAAAATGGCCGAGTTCCTGTTTTTGCCTCTGACGGCAGAAATGTCACTGCCGCTGCATTAAGCACGCTCGGTGGGAACTCGGGTTTGGATGGAGAAGCTGGCGCTCAGCTCTGCCAAGCTGCCTGCCGCAGGGGGGTGGGGATGAGCTGGCTGGCCAGTAGGCCTGGCTGGGGTCAGCTTTTGTATGTGCGGCTTCCCACCTTACTGCCTGCCACTCCAGTACCCCCAGGCTCCCCCTCCCTCAGCTATGCTGGTTGGTCCCAGCTCGCTCAAGTTTTTTTTCTTTTTTGGGGAGGAGGCATCTATTCAGACCCTTGTGCCTGTCCATCTCAGGGATGGCAAGGAGAGCTGATTAAGGGGTAGAACCCACTTCTTCCTTCTCCCCACCCCCATAATAGGTAACACCTCTAGAATTTACTGATCTCCCCATTAGATGAGGAATTGTCCTTTGGATGAGGAAGGAATGGTAAGCCAGACCCCAGAGCATCCTCAGCCTTGTGACTTGAAGTCCTTCTAGCAGGGCTTGAGTTGGCGGAGCTTTCCACTACTTTCCTTCCTGTCAAAGGATCCCACCACCCCAGAAATTCTCAAACCTTGGTGCATGATTTGGCCTTGTAAGCTTGCAGATGTGGGAAGGGAGGGGTTGCAGTATGTTGAGAGTCTGATTCAGTGGGTTTTGGTTGTCCTGTCATCTGCATGCTTCACAAGACCCTAGGGGGAGGCCCTGGCTCCCACTCTGAGGCATGATCCCCTCACCCAAGGAGTCAGAGCTGGGAGTCCCACAGAGCTAGGTGGCCATGGCCATTAGCAGCCCCACTGCATAGACTGGGAGATGGAGAGAGGAGAAGGGACCGTCTAGGGTCATTCTGTGAAGTAAGGGTTCTATGGTTAAAGTGTAACTCTTGACTCAAGCTCTCTTGACTTTGCTGTGAATCAGCTGCATGTTGAGCTAAACTGTGCCACGTTTTCCTCTATTGTAAAATGGGGATAACAGTAATAGTCCCTAACCTCACTGAAACAGTGTGTGACCTCAGTGAGACAGTGCATTGAAAGTGTGAGCATAGGTCCAGGTGTGATAAATGTGAGCCTTTATTATCATTGTTATCACTATTAGAACTAGAACTCAAGTCTGAGGTTCAGATACTAGTTTTGGGGGGCAGAGACTCTGGCTGAGCTGTTGCTGATTCCCCGAGTCTGGTCCTTCAGGACTTCACCAAGTCTTAAACAGGGAAGAGTGTGTATGGGTTAGGAGTCAGTCCACCCAGGGGGTGGTTTCATCTGTGAGTCTCCCCACCACAAGCCCTACACTTTGGTCCTTTTTCACCCTTGGAAAGTATTGGTCCTGTCACAGTTCCAACAGTTCCAGATGCCCAGTGGGCACTGGCTTAGTTAGTGCTTGAGGGCTTACCCCCACCCTAGGCCCATGTCCAGCCATGGTTCTTTGTCGTACATCAGATCCTGTGATGGTGGGAAATAGGCCAGGTAACTTAGTACCTCCTCCCTACCCAGGGAGTGTTGGTGTGGGGCCTTCTGGGGACAGGAATAGGATAGGAATAGGATACTCAAATTGGAGAGATCTTTGAGGGTGGGGAAGCCCACCTTCCTCTTTGGAAAGGCAGATCGGACCTGAATGAGGACATAGGACCAACATGTGCTTGGAACACAGGACTGATGGCTGTTTCATTTGGGAGCTTTTGGACTACTGGTTTCTGAAGTGTCACCCAGGGATTGTGGTTAGAATGCTGGAAGGACTTCCTGAAAACCAGGGGAGGGTTCTAGGGGATCGTCCCTGGGCACAAGAGCATTGAAGTCTGATGTGGGGAAGGGGTGCATCTATTCGAGACCAGCTGGCAGATGGCCGAGATGGCCTCTCAGACCTCCTTATTAGACTGTAAGTAGTGGAGCACCAGCTTTGGGCCCTAAAGTTCTCACACACGCTTGCCTAAACATCTGCCTTTGCTCACTCATCCAGACTCACACTGTGCCCATATGTTGTCATCCCCACATGTATGTACCCAAGAAGATGTGTGTATGCACATGTTAAAGCATCACACACGTGTGCAACACACACATATACTTCTGTATGAATTCACACTGGTATGCAGTTGAGTTCCCAGATGCACAGATACTAACATGCATGTGCACACAGTATCCTAATGCACTCAATGCACACATTAACACCTATGCACGCACATATGCACACATCAACACTCATGGATGCACACATGGGGACTTCCCTGGTGGTTCAGTGGTAAAGAATCGGCCTGCCGATGCAGGAGACTTGGGTTCAATCCCTGGGTCAGGAAGATCCCCTGGAGAAGGAAATGGCTACCTACTCCAGTATTCTTGCCTGGGAAATCCCACTGACAGAGGAGCCTGGTGGGCTACAGTCCACAGGGTTGCAAAAGAGTCAGATGTTGTTTAGAGCCTAAACAACAACAACAAATGCACACATGGGCAAACCCCTGACCGTTTGCTCTCCCATCAGCTAACTTGTGTGTATGTGGATTGTCTGTTTTCCATGAGGATAGTTCTATTTTCAGTCTTCTCCGTGTTTCTTGTATCATCTTCCCTCTATATGTGACTGTGTCCGAATTTCCCCTTCTTGTAAAGACATCAGTCATATTGGATTAGGGCCCACCCTAATGACCACATTTTAACCTGATTATCTCTGTAAAGGCCCTATCTCCAAGTAAGTTCACATTCTCACATACTGGGGTTAAAGACAGCAACATACGCATTTTGGGTGGAAAGTAATTCAACCCATAGTGCTACCCAAGGTCACACATCTGGGAAATAGGGGAAGCAGGGTTTGATCCTGGGTCTGGAGTGTCAGAGCCCATAGTGCCATCCTGCTGTGTGGTGCAGAGTGTGAGCACGTGTGTATGTCCTAGCAGTCACTCTCCGTGGCTCCCCTCTCCCATCAGCACGTGGGCGTCCAGTGCCTGCTTGCATGAAGGTGTTGGCCTTTTGCAGCCCGGACTCACTGGCATGCTGGTAGCTTTAATGCTCCTTTGGCTGTGATACGGGCACCTAGAACCATCCCCTGGGACCCTGGTGGCCAATGCTGCCCGACAAGTCAACATTGACAGGAGTGCCTGGAGATACACACAGGGGGCCGGGGGGCTGCCTGACTCCCTCCACCAGCTGCCAGTTTGGATGCTGCAGCCTCATTTCAGAGGCTGCTGGCTTTGAAGCGCTCAGCCCAGTCAGGCGGGAAGCTGGAGCCCGAGTCAGGGAAGAAGGGGCAGTCACGAGGCTTCTCTACATCAGCTGGGGCAGCTAGGACCAGGCAGGCCCTGGGCCAACTTCTGTCCACAGCCTGAACCTCTGCTTCTGCTGCGAGGAGACAGCGGGGCTGGACCTCTCCCCTTCTTGCTCCTCTGACCTTGGCTTGGGGTGGGTCTAAAAAAGAGACCTGGCCCCCAGGCCAGTGAGGGAGACAAAGTTTGAAGAGAGAGGCATGGCCTCAATTCTATGGGGAGCCCAGACTTTGGAGACATGGCCTCTGCCTTCAGAGAGTTTTCAGTCTGGAAAGTCCTAGGTTTTCTGAGGCCCAGGAAGTGGGGATGACATTGTTGTGAAGGTTCTGGAAGTTACTATGGTAGAGGATGGGCTTCCCTGGTGGCTCAGGTGGTAAAGCATGAACCAAGCATCTGCCTCCACACTTTTGAATTTGGTCTTCACAGCAGCCCTGTGAGGTCAGCAGGGTGGGAATTATTCTTCTTTTACAGATGAGGATACTGAGGCTCAAGAGTGTTGGGGTCAGTCTTCTAAGCAAGTCAGAAGGTGGTGAGTTGTCACTCAGATTTCCTGACTCCATGTGAATATTCCTTCTGTTAGACGCAGGTAAGCATCTTCAGGTTATTTCAGAACAGAAGCCCTCCCGGTTCTCTTCCCCACCTCTGCATTGCTGGCGCTGTGATTGAGGGCAGGGACAGGTGAGGAAAGGGTGCCGATTCCCAAGAATCAACTCCCAGTAGCCACAGCAGCGTGAACAGTTGACCTGTCCTGGCCCCTCACTTTGTGATGTGCATAGTACTTCTTGTGTGGCCAGTGCGTCGGGCAGCCCTGCCAGCCGACATGAGTAGGCACAGGAATTCAGTTCCAATGAGCCTGCGTCAATGAGCACCTGCCAGACACCGAGCACTTGGCTGAGACAGAGGGTTGCAGGTGAGAAAAGGGCAATGACTAAGAGGCGGATATGAGACACCGGTGATAACTGTTAATGTTTGGGAACAGCTAGACTGTGAGGACACAGGCGCAGGTCTACCCGAGGGTCTACCTGAGGTGCTAGGAAAGGCTTCTCAGAGGAAGTAATGTCTAAGCTGAGGACTTAAGGGTTCAGGACTTAGCCAGACAAAGAAGAAAGAGTGGTAGGGAAGAGTTTTAGGCTGAGTACAGCCTAGAACCATGAGGCCTGAAAGGTGGAAGGAGAATAACGTATCCCAGGAAATTAAGGATGCTAAAGGTGCTGGAGCGGGAAGGCGTAGAGGAAGGGTGGGCCATTGACTCAGGACATGTCACGCCAGGATAAGAGGTCTGGTATTGTCTCTGTGGCATGGGGGTCCACTTATCCTGCTTCCTGTCCCCTCTTCCACTTAGATAAGTACTTTCCTATCTTCAAGACCCTCTTTCATCAAGCGGATTCGCCCAATACCTCCTAGCAGTAGGTGGAGCCAGGGTCACCATATCCACTTTACAGATGAATAAACTGAATCTCAGAGGTTATTGACTTGGTCCATTTTACCTGGCTGGTATGAGGGGCATTGGGCCTGGGCCCTAGACCTCTTCAGGCCAGTACTCAGCCTGGGCTATCTGCAGGACATCAGTGTAGATTCTGGGATGGTGGTATGCCGTGGGGTAGGGGCATAGCCCGGTGTGGGGAAGCCCTGGGGATGGAGAGAGGGTGGGGATCCCCCTCCCCAAAGCTCCAAGTTGGTGAGGACTGCTGCCGCCTCCCTCCTGCAGTCCCCAGAGGCTGGCTAAGGGTGAGTCAGCCTGGATGAAGTCACCGGCTTCCGCGCAGCCTGTGCCCCCTGACCTGGGAGGCGCCTGCCAGGGGCACCCGCCGAGCGGGAGGACAGGCCGGGCAGCTCTCCAGGTCTCTCCGTCACAGCTGATTTAGGGGGGCTGGAGGTGTCCGGAGCCATCAGAAGCAGCTGGGCGTCTGGGGCTGCGAGGCCCATAAGTCATGCTGCCACCCGCCGTTCCCTGCAGTGCTCCCCGAGAGGTCTGTGATGAATCGCCCGGGACTGGGCTCATCAAAATCAGTTTATGCCAAAGAGAAATTAATTTCTGTCTCTCTGAGATGGGGAAGGGAAGGGCAGCTCCAGAGGCAGGCCAGTGACAGCAGTGCAGGAATGGGAGGGGTCCTCGTGTGGCCATGGTAGTCCCTGGATTAAGACCCTAACCCTGTGCCTTCTACAGAAGGAGTGACTGAGGCTTGCAGGAGCCTCCTAATCTTGGGGACAAGAACCCAGATTTTGTTCTGTGTTAATTCTTTTTCCCCTCCCTCCCGGCTTTTATTTACTGAGTACCCGCTATGGGCCAGGCTCTGTCGTATGGTGGGAACACAGCGAGCAAGACAGAAATCCTGCTTTCATGGGACAGACATTCTGCCTGGGTGAGACAGACACGCTGGTAATAGGTAAATAAGAAAATACTAGACAGGCAAGCATTAAAGTCAGGTGATGTGGCCAACTTCCCCAGCATGGTCAGGCAAGACCTCTCTGAGGATACAGTTAAGCTGACACTTGAGTTTCAGAAGGGGGTAACCCTTCCGTTGTGAAGCAGATTTTCTGAAAATCTAGTGTTGTTGGGGGCTGGGGTAGGAAGAGTGCATTTTAGGGGAAGGAACCAGCAGATGTTAAGGCAGGCAACCCCCAGACAAGCATTCCCCTCATGATCCTGGGCCGCTGACTGCCATCACCTGAGCAGCTGTGCCTGGGCCTGGCTGTTTGGGTGGCTGGGGGCAGGCTAGTGAACGGCTCTGCTTCCTGTATCTTTTACTGTATATTTTACTAGGGGGGAGATCAATAATTTAATATTACGATTTAATACAGTAGAAACAAGCCTGAATTGCTTATAGGGGAATTCACAAGACTCTTCTTTAAAGATAAAACAGGAGATGTCAAAGAAACGTTGGGTGGGGCAACTCACCCTGAGTCAGTGATCTTAAAGCCGAGGGAGGGCTCCTTTGTGGTTCAGCATGAGCGGCTGGGTCAGTCCCTTCACAGCCGGGCTTGAATCCCTCTCTCAGGAGTTCCTCTGTGGCTCCCCAGTGCCTGTAACAAGAACCTTAGGTTGGGCGTGGCGCCTGTCTGAATGCTCAAGATGATGCTGTTAAACAACTATTGTTACTCCCATGTTACAGATAAGGAAACTGAGACTTGGGCAGGAAAGAGACTTTTCGAAAGTCTCAGGCTTAATTAGTGGCAAAACCAGGATTTAAACTCACAACTTGGGTCATTCCTTATCACTGCCTTCCCGGTAGCCACATCCTCACTCTTACTTTCTCTTGATCCATTTTCCATTATCCTGTGTTCCACAGATAGTGTACCTCACAGGTTCCTACCCCAGCACCTTTGTATGCGTGGTTCTCTCCGCCTGCAGCCTCCTCCCTCCTTATATCTATTTGTTGAGACTCTAACCATTCTTCTGCCTGCAATTCGGGGGACTTGGGTTTGATCCCTGGGTTGGGAAGATCACTTGGAGAAGGGAATGGCAATCCACTCTGGTATTCTTGCCTGGAGAGTTCCAAGGACAGAGGATCCTGGCAGGTTACAGTTCATGGAGTCGCCAAGAGCTGGACATGACTGACTGACTTTCACTAACCAGTCCTCATGGTTTTATTCAGCTTCTTCCTCTTCTGATATGCTTTTTCCCACAAGCAAGGGGCTGCCCTTTGTCTCTTATGCCTCATACTTCTATTTGCCCTACTCTCTGAGCCATTATCACACGTACTTTGTGTGCCCAGGGATTGCAGTGTGACAGACCAGGATTTAGGTTCACGTCTCATTTCTTTCTTTCTTTTTGTGTGTGGCTATGCTGCTGGGCCTGCAGCATCTTAGTTCCCTAACCAGTGATCGAACCCTGTCCCTCGGCAGTGAGAGCGCTGAGTCTTAACCACTGGACTGCCAGGGAAGTCCCCATGTCTGTCACATATATTGGCTCTGTGATCTTGGGAGGGCAACAACTTTTATGAACCTCAGTTTCTTCATTTGTTAAAGTGAGCCTACAGTGTGGAGCCAAGAGATGATGAATAGAAACACTCAGCATAGGGTCTGGATGTCTCTGAAAAAATGGCAACAGTTGTTACAGAGCCTTTCCTAGCCTCAGTTTCTTCATCTGTAAAATGGGATTCAATGTTCCCTTGTAGGTGGTCACAAAAGATGGCAAAGGGTGTCCGATGTGCCTGGCACACAGTGAGTCGATACTCAGCCAGAGAGGGTAAATCTAGGGCTTCCTCACATCTCTGTCCCTCACGGATCCAGCCCAGGGCTTTCTGGCTCGGAGCATATTTTTTCGGTTGAAATTGAGGTAGATTTACATTTCCAAGCAGTGTGGGTTCATTCAGTCCAGGCAGCCCTCATGGTCAGCCTGGTACAAGAGGGGGAATTGACTTGGCACCCGCAAAGTCTCCGTCATGATCATCGTAACAGTAATTAATTTTTTGGTATGGGCAATTGGCATTTTCATTTTATGTAAAGCACTTTTGGAGAATTTTGCTGTTTTTATTGATCTGTAATGTATTGTCTAAGTACAAACAGCAGCTGCACAGGCAGTTTTAAGCAAAGCCCTCAGCTCCCTTGCAAACAGACTGCTGCCTGAAGAGAAATTTGGGAGCTCCCTCTGTCCAACCATGCCCCCACTGCCACCCTCTTTTGGTTATGAAACAAATTCTCTGGAAACTGCCCTTTAGTGTCTGGGGTTAGGAGGGTCGGGGTAGGTGAGGACCCCCAGCTCCTTTCACAGAGGGAGGGCTTGTCTTCAGTCACTTTCTCAGGGGGAAGAGGTCTGAACAGCAATAACAGAAAGATGGCCTGATCCAGGGGCCGGCAGGGAACTCTGCTTTGCGGTGACGGAGGGACTGCCCCCAGAGGTCCAAAGGTGCCTCTGTCCATAAACACATGTAGCTTTTCCCACCGTCTCTTCAGGCTGATTTCAGAGTTGGGAAGACTGAGATTGACGTTCCAGTGGCTCCCATCTTGGGGCTACTTCTCTGGGCAGTGAAGTTGACTACACTTTATAAGTAAAGACACAGCCAATGCAAGGCAGGTGCTTTGTTGTGTGTCCTTTTGGGGCTGCAGCTGATGGAAACGGGGCTTCTCAGAGGAAGAGGCTCTGTCCATAGGGCAACCCTGAAGCATGCGGTGCCTGCGGTCTCGTGTGTCCCTCTCCACTGGTTGGGGTCTGAGCTTTATTTTGGCCACACTGAATGGGAGCTGGAGAAATGACCCAACAGTTTGGCAAACTGGATATAGGAAGAGAGAAATGGGGCAGCGGACCATAAGAAGGCTCTGTCTCTTTAGTTCATGGTGCCTGAGGATTTCAGGAGAACTTTGCCTGGAGGGGTGCAGAGCCCTTGGAGCAGATGGGCCTCCAGGTGTCCTGAGGGGCCTGACAGCCCCTCTACCCTCCCCAGTTTTCCACAGCCCCATATACTCAGGGACCACAGAGGTCTTACTGTGAGTGACAAAGTAGATGGTGTGTGACCTCGAGAGGGGAGAGAACTCCTTGGCCTGTCTGGACAGCCCCTACCTCCTCTCCCCTTGGGTGTTGGGAGTCCAGCCGTCCTTACTGAGCTTAAGATTATTTAGTCAACAGTGTTTCTTGAGAGTCCCCAAGGCCCAGGTTTGTGTTAGGAGCTGGACCACCAAGTCCCCTCCAGGGACTCACTGTCAAGAGAGGGGAGCCAAACTCATGGCCAGCTCATTCCATCTCAGACATTTTAACGTGGGGATGCTCATAGCAAAGGCCTTAATCTGGTCTGGTCTGAGAGGCCAGGGAAGGCTTCATGGAAATAACTTGCTGGGTTCCAGTCACAGCTCCACCACTTACTAGCTGTGTGACCTTGGAAGAGTTTTTTTTTTTAATGTTGCTGAGGATTCAGTGAATTAATACATCTAAATATGCCTGAAGACAGTGCCTGCCACACAGTACGTATTCTGTAAATGTTAAGTAAAAACTAAAAACCCCAACAATCCAGTGATTAGGACACTGTGCTTTCACTTCAGGGGTACGGGTTCAATCCCTGGTCAGGGAACTAAGATCCCGCAAGTCATGCAGCCAAAAAAAAAAAACACCAAGTACCACTTGGGTGAGTAGGACTTGACAAGCATACAGGTAAGAAACAGTGTCCTCAGCAAAGAGAACAGGGATATGGATGTGGGAAAGCAGGTTCCTCCAAGGATCTCCCTTCTGTGTTACCTGGTGGGGGTGATGGTGGCTGTCCTGATCTATGATTTCGGCTGGTAACTCCTCCCTCCACCACCACAGAGTGGTCTTGGGGCATGAGATGCGACTGAGTCCCTGCTGTGCCCACTTACCTAGTCCTCTGATGGTCCTGCCAGTGTCTATGAGCCCAGTCATGGATGGGCAGTGCTGGGCATTCTCCTATGGGCATCTGGAACTCCTCATTTGGTTGGTGGGAAGCCTGGGGGTCAGGAGGGCTTCTTGAAGGAGGTGCTCTCTGAATAGTGTCCTAAAAGAAAATGAACCCTTTCCTAGACAGGGGAGGGGGGCGTTCCAGGCCCAAGGGCACAACCTATGCAAAGGTTGGAGAGATCCCAACTCTGGGAAAACAAAAAGACCTTGGGTGGAGTTTAGGCGCAGGGCCTGGGGAGCCCCACTTTGGATGGCTTTTATCAGGAGGTCTGGATTGTCCTCCCTTTGCCCTCCAGCCCCAACAGGCCTGGTGGCCTAAGAGGTTAAAGTCCAGTCTTGCTCCAGGGCCAGCCCAGGAGCTGGGGGTAGGGGCGCCAGTTGCCCCGTGCCTCCCTCCCACTCCAGAGCCGGGAGGGTTTGGCAAAGCAACAACGCAGCCTTTGTGCGTCTCTGCGGGTCTAGGCACGTCTGGCCCAGCCTAGGCGGCTGCCGGTTTCAGTGCCCTGTGATCCCAGCCAGGCGGGGCAGGGCAGGGCAGGGCGTCCTCAGTCTACACAGTGTGGCTCCTGGGGTCCCCCCGCCCCCCGGCCAGGGCTCCCCAGGTGAGGACGCCCCATGGTCTCGGTTGGAGTACCTGGACATAGGTGGGGCTGGCAGTGAAGCTATAGAGCAGGTAGACGGTGGGCGGAGGTGGGCGGGAAGGTGGGGGATGGGAGCCGGGTACATCCCAAGGCTCCCGAGTGCTGCAGCATGCGGCCTGATGGGTACCCCGGGTGAGTCTGAGTGTGCACTGGGGTGAGGACATGCTTCAGGGTGTGAGGGTCTGGGGTGGAGCACATGAGCAGCCCCCAGCCTGCTCAGAACAGAGCGCTGCTGTCTCTCCCCGTAGCGCCAACAACGAGGCCTCTCTCTCGGCACATAATGTCCCCTCTGTATTGTCTGCTGCTCAGTGGTGACGATAATTTTAAGGCTCAGATCCTTTTCGCGGGTGCTGGGGGAAGGATGGAGGCTGTCTGGGGGAGGGCCAGGGCTCCCGGGCTGAGTTTCAGCTTCGGGGGAGGTCTGTTGTATGTTTGGGGTCTCCCCCTAAATACCCACCACCCTCCCAGGGGCAGCAGAGCAAAGTCAGCCTCTGCGGGGACCCCCTACCCTCCAGTCATGTGGCCCCGCCCAGCTCCAAGCCCTCCCCCACTTAGACGTCTCACTGGGGGCCGAGACCTCTTCAAAAGAACCTGCTCTGGTAACCCCTTTTGGTCACTGCCTGTGTCTGCTGAGCTAGATGTTTCTTCATGTCTGCCTCTAGTCTTTCCTGCTGTGGAAGCGCTAGACCACCAGTTGTCAAACTTTTTGTTCTCAGGACTCCTTTTCGTTGTTCACGGCTAAGTCGTGTCTGACTCTTTGCGACCCTGTGGACTGCGGCTCGCCAGGCTCCCCTGTCCTTCACTGTCTCTGCAAGTTTGCTCAAATTCATGTCCATTGAGTAGGTGATGCTATCTAACCATCTCATCCTCTGCTGCCCCCTCTCCTTTTCCTTTAGAGGCTTGATAATTACTAAGGACCCCAAAGAGCTTTTGTTTATGTGAGTTATATTCATCAAGACTTACCATATTAGAAATTAAAACAAAATTTAAAAACATGTATTTAATCAGTCATTTAAAAAATAATAATACTAACTCTATTACAGGTTAACATAGACAATGTACTTTTATGAAAAATAACTTATTTTCTGGAACAAAGCAAAATTAGCAAGAGGAGTGGTGTTATCTATACATTTTTGCAAATCCCACTCATATCTGGCTTAATAGAGCAAAAGGCCCCCTTGGGGTTGGATTCTCACGTCTGTTTTTGCTTTCAATCTGTTGTGGTATGTTTCTGTTGTTTTGTTGAAGTGTATGAGGAAAACTTGGCCTCACACAGATTTCTGTTTGGAAAGTGATGAGTATTTCCCTCGCCTTTGCAGATAATTTGATACTACACCAAAACTTGACAAGTGATAGTTTCTTAAAGGTTAGCCGCTATGAAGAATCTGAAATCCTGTCAATGAGCCCTTTATATTCTGTTTCATTGAAGTCCATTTGTCTGTCTTGTCCTTTGAATGGCTCTTTTGCCCATGCATAATTTTATAACATTATGCATTGGTCATTTAAAAAATTTTAGTTCACTGAGTTATGCAGATCTCTCAAATGTTAATATATTTCATTATGTAATATTAAATAGTCACATTGATATCACCATCAGTTTCATCAGAAATGTACCAGCAAGATCTCAAGCTCATGGTGACCTATACAAGTATTTCCCGATTCAGATTTTCACTTAAAAAAAATAGAATTTTATCATTGGCGATAAATGCTATAGTTGTTTTTGTTGAAGTGATAGGCTCACTTGGTTATTTTTGAGAGTATATCTGCCAGATAGCCAAGTCTAAAGTTTGTCTGTCAGTCTTTATTGTCTTTTTTTCTTTCTGTCTTTCCTTCTTTCTTCCCAACCCAGGAGTTGATCTGGGGTCTTCTGCATTGCAGACTGATTCTTTACCAACTGAGCTATGAGGGAAGCCCTTAAAGTGAAGTGGTATTCCATAAAAAAGCAGCTAGTTCAGGTCATAACTCAAACAACTGCAGAACTGCTTCCCTTTGAGGTAGAAATCATACTTTGGTATGTAACAGACTGTTTTATGTGAATTTCCCAAATCATCACACACAATGTTTACTAGATGTGTATGCAAGGTTGAGATTTAATAAAATCGCTAATTTTTTACTGCTTCACTTCAACAAGGACATTCTTAAGGGAAACTAGCTGCTGCTTTTTTTTTAATGGAAGCTCCTGACAGTGATATATACAATGACTTCTAGCACAGTTTGGTGTCACTGCCTTGATTTGTGCTAAGGCACGAACAATTTTACCCACTATTATTTTTGTACCATCATTGCAAATCTCAGCACAGTAAAAAGCCTTAGTATTATTGGTAAAATAATTTTGACCTTCAGTTCAGTTCAGTTCAGTCGCTGAGTCGTGTCCGACTCTTTGCGACGCCATGAATCACAGCACGCCAGGCCTCCCTGTCCATCACCAACTCCCAGGGTTCACTCAAACTCACGTCCATCGAGTCAGTGATGCCATCCAGCCATCTCATCCTCTGTCGTCCCCTTCTCCTCCTGCCCCCAATCCCTCCCAGCATCAGAGTCTTTCCCAATGAGTCAACTCTCTGCATGAGGTAGCCAAAGTACTGGAGTTTCATTCCTTCCAAAGAACACCCAGGACTGATCTCCTTCAGAATGGACTGGTTGGATCTCCTTGCAGTCCAAGGGACTCTCAAGAGTCTTCTCCAACACCACAGTTCAAAAGCATCAATTCTTCCGTGCTCAGCTTTCTTCACAGTCCAACTCTCACATCCATACATGACTACTGAAAAAACTATAGCCTTGACTAGACGGACCTTTGTTGGCAAAGTAATGTCTCTGCTTTTGAATATGCCATCTAGGTTGGTCATAACTTTCCTTCCAAGGAGTAAGCATCTTTTAATTTCATGGCTGCAGTCACCATCTGCAGTAAGAAGGTCTTAGATACTCCCAGGTTCTATGAACCCTGCTTTGAGAACCACTGTACTAAGTTATGGACTAAGTTATAGGCTTCCCAGGTGGCTCAGTGTTAGTAAAGATTCCACCTGCCAATGCAGGAGACACAGGAGATGCAGGTTTGATCCCTGGGTTGAGAAGATCCCCTGGAGGAGGAAATGGTAACCCACTCTAGTATTCTTGCCTGGATAATCTCATGGACAGAGGAGCCTAGTGGGCTACAGTCTGTGGGGTCGCAAAGAGTTGGACACAACTGGGCAAAACTGATCACACTCATGTGTACTGAGTTATTCTGCCTCGTTCTGTTCTTGGTGGTGGTGGGCCATGTTTTACATATTTCACCGATTAGGACACTGAGCCCCAGTGAAGCCTCATATGGGTCCTCATGTCTCATTCCAGCACCAAAATGAGAATTTTTTTCCTGGCAGGAATTGGGGAGACTTCTTAGGGGAGGTGGTGTTGATTTGATGGTTGGCCAGAATGCAAAAGGTGGGGGTGGGAGCCAGGGAGTACATTCTTAGTGGAAGGAACAGCACTGGCAAAGGCCTAGGGAAAAGAACACATAATGAGGCAAGATAACTAAGGATCTTGAATGCCAGCCTCAAGGCACTAGGCACCACAGAACGATGTTGACAGGGGAAGCAATGGCTGTTGTTTAGTCACTCAGTTGTGTCCAACTCTTGTGACCCCATGGACTGTAACCCACCAGGCTTCTCTGTCCATGGGATTCTCCAGGCAAGAATACTGAAGTGGGTTGCCTTTTCCTTCTCCAGGGGGGATCTTCCCAACCCAGGAGTTGAACCTGCGTCTCCTGCGTTGGCAGGCAGATTTTTTACTGCTAAGCCACTGGGGAAGCCCAGTGATGGATGAGATGAACCCAAAGACAGACAGGGCCAGAGATGGGGCCCTGGGCCTTCACCAGGAGGCCTTTCCATGCCAGCTGGCCTCAGGACTGTGCCCTTAGAGTGGGGTGACATGTGGCTACTTAGATGGACTCATCTTTCATGACCATGACTGGCAGAGTGTGGTCTGCTGCCCAGAATCCCCTGGTGAAAAGTGTCTCCCAGGTTTCTGCACTGACAGCTTCTCTCTTCCTTTGTATCAGCTGTCGTGGTGACAGTGACCAGCCTCGCCCGGTTTCTTGTGTCATGCGTGCATGGGAGGGTGACCTGAGCAGAGGTGACAGCTGCAGAGAGAGGTTGGTCGTGGTGGCCTGTCAGTGGGTGATAAGGGCCTGAGCCCAGGAGCTGTGAAAGTGGGGGCTGCAGCACTGACCCTGAACAGGGATCGCCTCCCACCTCCACCCTGGGCCAGGCGTGCCCTTCTTCTCCTCCAGGGGCTCTGTGTTCCTGCTCCGGCGTGTCCCCCTGTGCTGCTGGGCCTCAACTGGCCAGGACTGAGATGGGGAGACAGACCTCAGTTTCTGCGTAAGATACGCCTCTCTACCCTGCTGTGCTCCTGGGTGCTGTGCACACCATATGGGTGTGCGCGGCTGTGCTGTGTGACTGTGTGGGAGTGTCCTATGCCACGTGTGTTTGTGACTGTGGCATGTGATGTGCCCTGTAGTGCAGATGCTTGTGAGCGTGTGTACCCTACCATGTTGAGTCGTGTGTGTGTGTTGTGCCTTTAGTTGGGTGGCGTGTATTTTAGTATATAGTTTTGTATATCTTTTGGGGGTGTGAGTGTCACTGTGGTGGGAGTGTGTTTTTGTGTGGTGGTTTGTCAGTGTATATCTTGGCCCAGTCCCAGAAGGCCTGCTGAGGCATTGGGGGTTGGGGGTGGGGCCGGTGCTGGGCTAGGGAGCCCACAGCCGGGAGGTCTGACTGGGAATGGACAAGTCTTCACTGGCTCAGTGAGCGTGTGTGCTCAGTCAAGTCTGACCCTATGGACTGTAGCCCACCAGGCTCCTCTGTCTATGGGATTTCCCAGGCAAAAATACTGGAGTGGGTTGCCATTTCCTCCCCCAGGGGATCTTCCCAGGGATCGAATCCGTGTCTCCTGCATCTCCTGCATTGCAGGCAGATTCTTTACAACTGAGCGATCAGGGAAGCCCCACTGGCCCACAGAGCATTACAAACCATCAAAGAACCCCTGTCCAGCTTTGACACCCCTGGCTAGTCAGGGTGGCTGGGTGGAAAGGCGCCATGAGGGAATCAAAACAGACTTGGCCCGCCGCCAGCACCTTGCTGCCACTTGAGCCTAGAGGTGGTAGCCCAGTGCCTTGGGCCTGTCTTCCTAAGGCTCCAAGCACTTTTTGTTGTGGGAATTGGGAAGGGCCAAAGGCATGGCTCAGTTTGGCTCTTGTGGTCAACTTCAGCTCGTGGTGGACCATGGAGGCAGAGCTGGGCCCACACTGTGTTGGGCTGGGGCTGCAGGTAGGACTAGCTTCACTGAGTCAGGCCTGATGCTAAGTTCATTACATGTGTCATTCACTCAACAAATGTTTATTGAGCGTGTTCGAGGCCCTGCTTTAGTTGCTGGCAGTATAGCATTTAGCCTCACTGAATCGGTGAGAGGAGAGAGGGCCTACTGCTGTGCGTGTTACAGAAGAAGAACCAGATCTTAATGGGTTAAGTGATTTGCCCAAAGTCACGACAAAGCTGAGATTGGAAACCAGGCCTGTCTTGTGCCAGAGACGCCCTCCTCCTGCCCTTGATGTTCACAATTGCAGCCTACATGCTCACTGAGCTAGGACCAGCAGGGTGAGGGGATGGGCAGACAACGCTTGGGTCCTTGTGCCCTGGGCTGTTGGCTGATGCTGGAGAGTGGGTACAGCAGCTAAATAATGAGCTCCTAGTTGCTCTGCAGGGAAGGTGAGGTGATTGGAGTGGTCCCCAGAGGCTGTGCGTAGAGGTGGTCAGGTAGAGATTCAGGTGTGCGGAGGGACTGGAGGGTGTACCTTGTGTTTCCAGGGTTCAGTAACCCAAGGGAACACTTCCTCTCTGGCTATGTGAACTGGGATGGGGCTCTGCTGAGATGAGGTTCAACTGAGATGAGGCTCACTGTGAGCCTCAGCTTCTGCATCTGTAAAGTGGGCACAGTAATTGTCCCCTCCAGCCCCAGTGGGTACAATGCTCAGGGCTTGGTGGCTGGTGCACAGTAGGGCAGCTAGGGTCTAGGGCAGAACTGGAAGTAGGTAGGGTCTCCCCCAGGGCTCTCTGCTCAGCCCCAGGAAATGGGTAGGGGGTAGGGAGGAGGAGGAGCAGATGTGCCCGCGTCTCACAAGAGCAGCCGCATTTAGCCACCGAGTTGGGATTGAAATATTCCTGAGGGAGAAGAACCCTGAGGCTTCAGGGCGGCAACAGCTCGTCAGTGGGGAGCGGGGAAGGGATGTTGTCACCATCTGCCTCGTGTCTGTCTGCGACTAAAATAATACTGGGGTGAGACTCGCCGCAGGCACGGGCCCAGCCACAAGGTTCCCCGGAAGAGGGAGGGGCCAGGGGGTGCTGCGAGGCTGGTGGGGGGATCAGTCTCATGAGTGCAGGGCCATGGGACCCCCAGACCTGCCTGGGGTCTGCTTCAGAGGGGAGACCAAGCGTGTGCTGAGATCTCAGTAAAGCAGGGGCAACAATAGAAACAAAAGCAAGAGGGACAGACAAATTGCCTGATTCAGCTTCCATGAGCAGATCCAGAATATTGAAACCAGAAAACGTAGCAAGAAGCTATTTTAATTTCAGCCAACGTATAAGTTTCGAGTCTATGGTTTACTGTGGTTTTTATTTTGAATCAAATATGGAGGATGCTCCATAATCTGCTCATAGCTCAGGGCTCTGGGGATAGAGCACCCACCTTTCTCACTGGGCACAGCAGTCACGTCCCAACTGCCTCTAAGGGTTGGTACCCCGGGATGTGGGCAGACACCCCTTCAGATGGGGACCTGGCTGGGAGCCTGATGCTTGGCCTCTGGGCAGTGAAGCAGTCATGCCTGGTCGTCTTCTGTGCGTCTCACCAGACACGAGCTGTTGGGTATTTTTGTTTTTGCAGAGAAAACAGACCCATGACCTCAGCAGTTTATTTTAACTGCAGAAGCACCCTAACTGCTGGTTGCTATGTGCTGACACGGTGCAGTGTTGTCCATTCATCAGGCAACACATGAGCACCTACTGTGTACGGGCCATGGGCGGGGCAGGCTGGACCCACTCTCAGCATACAAGGCCAGCCACCTGGGTACCAGGGAGGGTGCTGGAGAGGTCAGTGAGGGGTGCTGGATATGGCAGGAGACCATGACTGTTGTCTTGAAGGAGGTGGCAGATGCACTCAGCCTTGAAGAGGAGACATGGAAGACATTTGGCATCAGCAAGGCAGAGCAGAGAGGATGCCCCAGGCAGTGGGAACTGTGCGTACACAGACCACGACTTTGTGGCTGCCTCTTTATGGGAAATGCGTCTGCATCACAATCTAAGCTGAGAAGCAGAGCCCTTCCAGTAGGCCAGACCTTGTGTTTACTGCTTTACATGGGTTTTCCTGGTCATTCCTTACCAAGCCCCCAAGAGTTGGTACACTTTATGTCCATCTTACAGATGAGGAAACTGAAACTCAGAGATGTCTAGTAACTTGTCCTGTGTGCTACCCCGGCACAATGCCCTCATTTGGGAGGCAGCAGTTAAGCACCTACTATGTGCAGGCCCTGAGCCAGGGGGCCTCCTGGAATCAGACCCAGCAGCACACTCCAGAGTTTTGTTCTCAGATGGCTGGGGTCTCTCATCTCTATCTGGGCACAGTGACCATAGGAACCTCTTTTCAGCATGTGTGCATGTGTGCACATGGGAGAGAGATGCAGGTGCCTGCATGCAAGAGCCTTGGGAACCCCACTCTACAGTCTTGAGCAAATTTCTCTGAGTCTCAGCTTCCTTATCTGTATAATGGGACTATAGGACCTATGTGCAGGCTTCTAGTAAGGATTAAAAGTGAAAGCAGGTATGAGAAGCCCTCTGTAAATTCAGTGAGTCCCCAATCAGGACTGATTCTCCTCATCTTCACAGAACAATCCAGTCAGCAAGCTTTCCCTGCAGCTGACAGCACCCCTGGCCACTGCATCAGCCACCACCCTGAATTATTCAGGACTCTCACTCCAGGCCTCTGTGGCCACTCTTCCCCTCCTCTGCAAGCCTGGCTGTCAGCACCCACTCTGAGCCTCTGTTGGGGCTCTGCTGACCTTGGTTCCCGCAAACTTCAGTCTGTTCAGGTGGGGTGGTGAGTGTGATAGGGTGAGTGTATGTGTCAGAGAGTGACCGGAAGTGTGTGAGAGCACAAGAGTGTGTGACAGTGTGTACAAGCATGTGAATGTGGGAGGGTTACCGAGTGTTTGAAGTGTGACTGTTAAAGTGTATGTGACCGTGGCAGTGTGTGTGTGTGGACACATAAGGGTGAGGATGAGTTTTTGTGTGAATGTATGTAAGTGTGAGGATGAGTGTGTGAGTGGTTGAATGTGTGTGTGAGTGTATGTGCAGGGAAGCCAGGCTCAAGAGTACAGGATGACCTGGAGTCAGATTCCAGCCTGGAGAAGGAGGGGTAGGCTCACCTCTATTTTCAGGGTCTCTTCATAACTGCATGCAGTGGGGAGAGATGGGAAGAGGCAAATGTTTGGGAAGAAGGGTATGTAGTGGTTAGTTCATGGACAGGACCTGAATCCCATGCTCTGTGGGGGCTTTAGCCCACTGCCAGACTGTTCCTGGTCTGCCTCATTTCTGGACAAACTGAGACCCTCACAGGAAAGCAATTCCCTCTCACTGGTCATTTTCCTCTCCCTGAACCGGGGTGAGCTGAGAACCCCAGTGGCTGTGACTGGGGGACTGTTCTCTTGCTTCCATAGCTAGATGGCAGCCCCCAGAGGTCTTAAGGGGGAGCTGTGGAGGGGGCAGGAATCTACTGGTACTCTTGCTGGAGGGCCTCCACCCATAGGCTGGAAGGACATAGCAGACCTCCCTCTGCTTGACCCCCACCCCAACCTGCATGCTGGTCCTGCCTGGAGCCTCACTGCCTAATGTACACAAATTTGGTGTACTGGGGTGGCCATGGGGGTAGGATTTAGGAACTGGGAGCCTGCAGTGTATGGAGGTTGGGGATGGACTGTGTGAGAGAGGCCTTTAGTATGGGAGAGGTCTCTGTACCGGTGTGAGTCTATGGGTGACCGAGTGTACATTTGTATCTGTGAATTTTTCTATGTGTATGAGCAATGTATGTGTGATTGTACTTGTGTTTATCTGCAAGTTTGTGTGTGAGTACCTGTTTGTGTGATTGGATGAGCATGTACAATCTATATTGGAGCGTGTGTTTGCAGAAGTATCTATTTGTATGAGGGGGTGAGAGATGACTGACAGAAAGGGAGTGGATGGGGGGGCCACCCTAAGCTCCATGGCTTCAGTCTTCCTTAGGCCTTGCTTGGCATGGCCTGAATCTGAGTGCAGTGGGGCCACGCTGCTGGCAGTGTGACTGCCTAGCTTTGTGGCAGAATCTCACAGCCCCATGGCAGGGGGAGCTATAGGTTGGGGTGGCAAGGCAGGGTGAAAGATTTGATTTTTGTGGGGGACAGAAAGAACTGGGGACAGAGACAGAGTTCCCAGAACCTGATGCCTTGGGTCCAAGTCCCAGTTCCTTCACTCACTTGAGTGAGCTGAATGAGTCGCTTCTCTCTCTGAGCCTCAGTTTCCTCATCAGAACAGTGGGGATTCTGATGGTCATGAGACCTTGGGGTACAGGACCTGCACATTAAGTATTACCCACCAAATATCCTGAGACTGGGTTTTCCTCCAGACACTGGGAAGTTGGCCATTTGAAGGCTTGGACACTGGCCTCCAGAGGCTGGGGAGATGGTACCTTTTCTCCTTTTCTGGGCCCAAAAGGCCTGATTTGTCCCTACTGTACCTCTCCCATCAGCGAATATGTGTGTACGTACATGTGGAGGGTGCAGAGGAGTATAAGTCAGCTGGTCATCCGGTCCGTCCCCCTCCATTCTGGGAGGGTCAGTCCCCAGATCAGCGAGCATTTTCCATTCTGCTCCTCCTTCCCATGGTCAGAAGCAGGAATGGAGCAAGTCCTGCCCATTTCCTCTCTGGCCTCACTTTCTCCCTCTGTTAGAGTCAGGCGGGTGGGAGGCCTGAGTGTCCCTGTTGCTAGGTCCTCAGAGCTGGCTAGCTCCCCCAGTGCCCCACACCCACTAGCCTGCAGAGCTGTGGCCCAGGCAGCTGTCCGGCTGAGCGGGTTAGCAACACAAGACAGATGGCGAGGGATTATCTCAGCTTCTCAGAGTGCAATGGCGGCAGCGGTTGGGGGGAGGGGGAGGGCCTCTCACACCCTCCCCATGTGTGTATCCACACACACAAGTACACATGCAGTTCCCCACTCCTGCCCCAGACCCAGCCCAGCCTCCTGATACTTATGAGGTAGGCAGGAAGGCAGGAGGAGAGAGGAGATTCTGAGAACTGGTGAGAACCGTGGAACTTGGCAATCTTGCTCCTGTCCCCCTGGACTCCTGGACCACAGGCTGAACCAGCTGGGCTTCTGAGAAGGCCCTCCCAGGCCCCTCTTGGACTGTGCCTCTGCTTCTAGGGTTTCTCTGCAGCTGCCCCCACTGGGAATGGTGTGTTCAGAACATGGATTTAAAGAGAAGCCTGAGGCTCAGAAATGTGTAAGCTGAGCCCAAAGTCACACAGCAAGTCTGGCGCATCAGCAGGCTGAGCCCTGGGGATTGGTAAGTGGTGGAGGGCACCAGACTATGAGGTTCCTGAGTCTTCTGCAAACAAAATGTGGTTGCCTCAGCACTTGACGCCACTGCCCAAGATCTCACAGGGATGTGTGTATGACCTGTCCTGGGAGAAGCTACATAGACACAAGAACTCAGGCACAGCCTCTTTCACATAGACTTCAGCCTGCATGCAGGCTGTTTGGAGTTGAATGACAGAGCTATGTCTCCAGGCTGTGTCACTGGGAAGGAATTGGGATGAGGTTAGAGCCCCACTAGAGTGAATTCTCCCACCTGTCCCCTAATTTGCCACAGGTGGACGGTAGAGACACTTCAGCTAGAGACTCAGCATTAGTCCCCCAACCTTGCCTTTGGACACCCTTCCCTACCCCCAGGCCTGAGTCATCAGTGCTGGGCCCCAGGGAGGGGTGTGGGCCAGGAAGTTGGGCCAGATTTGCAAATGACATCCCCAGGGGACCCTTTTCCCAGCATGGGGAGGGGGGAGGGGGCAGGCCAATGTGGAGACCTCAAGACAGAAACTTGGTCTCTAGTCATAGCCACCAAAGTCCAGACCTCTCCTCCCTCCCCTACAGTGACTCGGGGCCTGCTGGATCCAGTGATGTGGACTAGAGGCAGTGCTAGGCTGCGCAGGTGGCCTGGTTCATCTCTGCACGGAGCAAACCCACTCCTCTAAGCCCCTGAGGCTTCAGCTCCTCACTCTGCTCCTAGGGGCTCATGTGTGATTGTCTAGGACCCAAGATCAGGTTGACTGGAGAGTCAGTTGGGAAGCCAGTTGGGCCTACCCATGAAGCTGCATTATTTGCTGGCTTGCAGAACTTGGCCAAGCATGCCGTGTCCGAGGGCATTAAGGCTGTCACCAAGTATACCAGCTCCAAGTAAATATAATATGCCTAGCCGCTGTTAACAGAGAAGGCAATGGCACCCCACTCCAGTACTCTTGCCTGGAAAATCCCATGGACTGAGGGCCTGGTGGGCTGTAGTCCATGGGGTCGCTAAGAGTCGGGCACGACTGAGCGACTTCACTTTCACTTTTCACTTTCATGCACTGGAGAAGGAAATGGCAACCCACTCCAGTGTTCTTGCCTGGAGAATCCCAGGAACGGGGGAGCCTCGTGGGCTGCCGTCTATGGGGTCGCACTGAGTCAGACATGACTCAAGCGACTTAGCAGCAGCAGCGGAACTTGGAGATACCACCCAGACTGTTCCTGACATTTTGTGCACCACAAGCTCCTCACTTGCAAGCCACATTAGCCCCTCTGTCTCCAGTCTGAAATGACCTGACTACACTTCTGGCTCTCTGGGGCAGGGTCCTGGCCAGTCTCTCTCTCTGACCCTTTGGGCTCAAGTTGCTCGTCTGCATCCTCTGTCCTGAGGGTTGGGTGAGCCCATATTTAAGCTCCCCACGTCCCCTCAGAGATGGGCCTGGGGAGGTCCTACTTGAACTTCAGGGGCCTGAGCTTTCCCCTTCTCGTAAGTGAGACTTTTCTCGTTCTTTCCTTAAGGTTTCAAAGTAACATTCTAAAGAGGGACCGTGAGAGCCAATCAGAGAGCCTATGTAAATAAGGTCTCGCTGATTGGCTGTCTCCTTCACGCCCTTTACGAAACTTCAACTTCATCAACTCAGCGAAGATTTTTCCCTTTGGCCTCTTGCGCCCTAGAGGAGACGGGGCTGAGGGTCACCAGGGCCATTCCCCTGCTGTACGGTGCCTGATCCACCGAGTCGGGCCACTTTGGGTCAGGCAGGGGCGAGTGCGCCGGACCCTGGGGGTTTATTCTGGCTCAGAATCCCGGCAGGGGCGGCCGAGGGAGTGTGCCCCCTCCTCTTCTTTGTAGGACAGCTGCAGAGAGGGCTGCAGGCCGCGGGTATCGAGCTTGGCTGGGCCGGATCGATATCTGCCCACTGGACTGATGCGCCGGGGAGTCGGCTCGACAGGGGCTCCGCGGCAGAGTGATTGCCGTGCAGCTCGCCCCCTCCCACCCGCACCCCGCCTTCCCAGGCACTCCCCGGGAAACCGAGGCGGGGGAGTGGTGTTGGGCTCGAGGGCGCGGCGTGGGGCAGGCGACAATCTCTCGTTCCGGGCTGCTGCCCTTGTGGTGGGGGCGGGGGCAGCCGGGGGCCGCACCCTGCTCCCCAACCTACGCTTGTCCCCACCCCCAACTATTGCCCGCAGGTCGAGGCTGTCCCTGCCTGTATCTCGTCCCCTCGTCCTATCCTTCGCCTTCCTCCCCACTCTCTTTGTGTGTCTCTTCCCTGGCTCTGAGGTCCTTCCCTCACTTCTGTCTCTGTGGTGTCTATCTCTACATCAGCGTCTCCATTTCTTTCTCTGCCTGTCTCTCTCTAGCTGCCCCTCGGTCTCTGCTTAGGCCTCTCATCTCCTCTTGCTCATTTTCACTTCCTCTCTTTGTCTGGCTCTCTCTTCTCTCCCTCCCTTCAGGCCCCCCCCCACCCGCACACCTCACAGCCCTGTTTACGACATCCCCAGGGCTGGCAGGTGGGCGGGGCTGCAGCAGAGAGGGGGTGAGTGAGGGAGACGCAGCCTCCCCCCCAGCTGTTAACCTTCACGCTTCAGGCCTCTGCGGATGGCAGAGGAGGGGGAAAGCCCAGCTGCCAGCTTGGCGGAGGTGACCAGGCGGAGACTGGGGGCTGCCCCTCCCTTTGGGCTTGTCTCTGGGGAGATTTGGGGCCGGAAGGAATGTGATGGAGGGCGCCTCCGGCCGAGAGAGGCTATTAGCCCCCAAAAGCTTTTGCTGGCCAGGCGGGTACCCAAAGGGGGCTCTGAGCGGCGCCGACTCTGCCCGCGGCCGGGCCGGACGTGGGGGCCGGCGTGAGAATCCCGCCCATCTGTGAGCCGGCCTCACGCCGTCAGACCCAATTTATCTCGCCGCCAAAGTTTCACAGCCATCTGCTCGAGTGGAACGGCTTCCAGCGCTGGCCCCACCGGGCCCCCCAGCCAGCGCGGGGATGTTTTCCAATACGGCAGTATCGCAGCCCCCCCACCCCAAAGCAAGGAGGGAGTGTGGTGGGGGGGAGGCGGCAGAGCGCGGTGCTTGGGGCTGGCAGGCAGCCCTCTCCCGCGAGCGAGCCGACCCTGAATTTTAAGCGATTGATCAGGAAGCGCAGGCCGTTCCCATCACTTAGAGCAGCCAAATGCGACGGCGCAGGGATTTCAAGGGGCCTTTGCGGAGGCAGTAATGAGGTCACCGTCACCGCGCCAGCAGGCGGGCAAGAGGGGGCGAAGGCCTGCGGGTACACGTGTGTGTGCACACGCTCGTGTGCAGCCACACCTGTGTCCACGTGATCCCCGGGGCCCCAGCACTGACCAGGAGAACTCGGCATTTGGGTGTGAGCCAATCACTGTTCCCCAACCCCCATCCCCCACCCCCTAGCTCTGTCTTCGTGACCTCGCTAGAACTCAGCCCCTGTCCCAACAATGATCACCTTAGCTTCAGCACAGGAACCCCAAGCTTCCTCCCCCCACCTCCATGTGCCTAAAATACAAATGTTTGGGCACCTGCCCATTGCACTTCTGAACAAGCCTGCAGGGACACATGTACCCTGGGCCTGGGTGATCACACAGGTGTGCACATTCGATTACTCACTTGACCTCAGTGCTCATGCATCCTACACTCCCACCGCACCGCCCCCCCACCACCACCGCCACAACCCCACCACAAACATGCACGCAGAAGCTCCACCGTTCTCAGCCCAGCACCAAGGAACAGAGAACCAAACAGAGACCCTCCACACCCCCTTCCCCAGGAAGCACACACATGTGCACACCGCTTCCCAAGACTCTGAGCTTGGCGCTGTGTCCGCGGGGTGGGCGCCTCCACTGCCCTCCAGCAGCGCGGGTGCAGACCTCAAAGAGAACAAAGGCCGAGCGGATGCAGGGAGGGGGGCGCTGAGCCCCCGGCCTCATCCTCCTTGGCGATGCTAGTCTGTCTCGGCTCCACGGCCACCGCATCGAGCGGCTCTGATTGCCGAGTAAATCACAGCGATGATCTGAATAATTATCGTCTCCTGAAAAGCGGAAAAAAAAAAAAAAAACCAGGGGAATAAATAAACAGAGGAGAGAGCAGCCACCTGATTTCTCGCAGCCCTGGGCTGGGGGGAATAGGTTGGGGTGGATGTCAGTGGTCTCCTGAAGATCCTAAGGCCTTCTTTTGGATGCTATGCAGGTGGGGGTGGGGTAGGCCTCAGGGCATAAAGTCCTTCCAAAGAGGGTATAATGATCTGATTCCCTTTCTTCATTCATCTCCCCAGGTTAAGTCATGCCAGTTCCCATACCCATTCCACCCCAGCAGGCCTGTCTCTGCCTCTCACACAATCAAGCCCACCTGTCCTGTAGAACTCCCTGCTGTCTCCAGTCCCATTTCGTTGTTCAAGCCCATCTGCCCCCAAGGATGCAGTCTCCTTTCTGCTCCAGCTTTGACTGACTCTCCCATCTCTGAAGGATGAACCCCAGGCTACTTCCTCTGGGAAATTCTTCCCGATTGTCCAGCCTTCCAGGATCCTCCCCTCCCAAGGGTTCAGTGTCTGATTCTACATAGCCTGACTGATTTGGGGATGTTTACCTGGTCTCCTCAGCTGGATGGAGAGCTTTGGTGGGAAAGCTATGTTCTAAACAAAATAATGATTATTACAATAATAGCAGCTCTTACCCCATCCTGAGCATTACTGATGTACAGGACTCATGCTAAAACATCCTTTCACGTGGATCCTCCCCAGAATCCTGTGTGGGAAGTAACAGTCCAATTTTACTAATGGGGAAACTGAAGCTTAGCAAAAGTGAAGCTTGGCTCTGGCCTTTCCTCCAGGATTGAAATGCTGATCTTCTGGATCCTTTCTGGAGTCATCCCTCCCCACCCCATCCTACAGGTTGGAGGAGCTGCTGTTCCTCTCCAGGTCTCAGCCCATTCCTGCTCTTTCCACCTCCCCCACCTTCGTTTTCCTATCCTCAGGAGGGGTGCCATCCATGCTTTTTGACCCTCAGCCCCCTAAAGGGCACGACCCTTCCCCACTGCCCCAGCATCAAAGGAGGGGCAGCTCAGTCCCTTGCTTCTGCTGCCTGAAATGGTTCCAGATGTGGGGCCTGCACGAGCCTGCACAAGCTAGGGTGATGTGCAGCACATGATGAATTTCCTCCTGGAGGCTGCCCTGAGGGAGACCCATCTACCTTCCACTCCTGGCACCTGGTCAGTAAATGGGAGCAGAGCATGGTTCATGGAGGGGGGTCTCCCCGGAGGCTGAGGGAGGAGGACCCCTTATGAAGCCTGGTTGTCCAGGAAGATTCCACATACCTGTCTTGGAGCAACTAAGCCCATGAGCCACAACTACTGAGCCCTCTGGATCCTAGTTGTCTGGGGCAGGAGAGAAGCCGAACCCATTGTGGGTTTGCATTCTACCCTCCATGGAGGGTAGGGTGTTGGATCTGGGGCCTAGGTTCTCCAGGCCAGGGAGGCTCAGGACTTAGCATTTCAGATCCTCTTGCCACTTCCACAGAGAAATGCTACTGTGGGTGGGGCAAACTGAGTCAGGGGTCCCAAACTGACTCCTGGGTAGTGGTACTTGTGAAGAGCTCTCCCATGGGGGTTCTGATTCAAGGCCTCAAGTGTTCCTGGGGTCATGGGTTTTGACTCAAAGATTTGGGATAATTTGACCTCAAAGATTTTGTCTGTGGCTTGGGTAAAAAAGGGAAACGTGGTTTTGGTCTAGAGACACATGGAGGTAGTCCCGCCTGAGCATGTGGAGGAAGATAAGGTTGGGCCAGCCTGGCTCTGGGAAACCCTCACTCCCTTCTCGTCAGGCCTATGCCTGGAACAGTCATAAACATTCACACCGGGGTACACACGGGCAAGAAGACATTCACACTAACATCCACACACAGGGGGACACACAGCACCTCTCAGTACAAACAAGTACGTACAGACACACTCCATGACAAACACACAGGATATGCAAGCATGTTGCACACACAAGAATCCCCAGGCCCCTGTGCTTATCTCCACACACATGCATATGGAGAACAGACAGGCACAGACAGGTACATACAGACACGTGCACAAAGACACACAAGCACGTTTGCACAGCGATGCACAGGCACACACATAGGCACACACCAGATCACTCGCCCCCACCCCCCGCAGGGAGCTGGCTGCCCGCCAAGTGCAGTGCTTTCTGCTGGGTGTGCACAACCTTTCACAGGCTCTAATTGAGTCGAGGGTGATTTATAACTCGGCAGCGCCCCTGCCTGAGTGGGCTGCCCCCTCCTATTGCAGCCCTGTCCAGAGCCTTCCCCCACTTCTGCCCCAGCGTCCTCACAGCGGGGTCACACACACACAGGTCCCTAAGATGAAGAAGAAAGGACCTTCCCCCTTGCCACCAGCTCCTCTCTTCATTCTTGCCTTTCTCCGGGGCCAGACTTTCGGTACTGAGAGTTTTTGCCTCAACCCACTCACCACCAGCAAACCCAGCACTGCACAGTTCAGCCTCCCAGAGACTAGTCACAGCCTTTCTGACCTGCCCTGCCTAGGGACAGACAGGACTTGGATTGCACATCTCATGTGCCTCCTTTCTCTGCAGCGAGAAAAACTGAATTTAGACATGAGAAGGGACATTCTCAGTGTGTTCGGGCTGGGGGGTGGGTTCTGGTCAACAGGGACTGGGAGAACCTGGGTTTCGGGTGGTGGGAGAAGGGGAGGTCACTGGGAATCTTGTTTCCTGCCCCTCCACCCTTTGGAGTAACTGAGCTAACTGTGACCCTCCTTCCCAGCTGTCCCCATGGCCTGTGTGCCTGGGTCTGTGATTAATCGCGTTAATTAGGCTGAAGGTTTGGCTAATAAAGTCCCCTTGTCCACGTAAGACAGAGCTGCAGTAAGGGCCTTTGTCCTGGTGTGTGCACGGGGAGTATGCACCCTGACCCCTCACCTCTGATCTCAACGTGGACTAACAGCCTCAGCCATGGTCTATGAGCTCAGCCTGAGAGCAATTTCATCCTCCCAGTGGCCTCCTGTGTTAGACGCTGATGCTGTTAACCCATTGGACAGTGAAGGCAAGCCAGGTTCAAAGAGGCCAAGTCATTGACCAAGTTATATACTTGGTTCGTGGTGGGAGCTGGCATTTGAAACCAGACAGCAGAGCAAAGCAGGCCTAACCCAGACTCTGACCTCACCATGGAGTCCCATCTGGCCCCCAGATCCCCTGGTGTTCAGGGTGCTATGTTTTTTTTTTTTTTCTTTTTTGGAGCAGGAGAGGCTCCTTGGAGGGGCTAGCCCTCTCCATTCCCAGGACTGGGCTTAGTTTAAAGCATGAGGGACTCAGATAAGAGGGATCTTCCTGGCAGAAGGTATGTGTGTGTGTGTGTTGGAGAGAGGCCCTGTAGTCTCTGGGCTGCCCCTAAGGGAGTCCACATGGTAATGGCAGCCAACATTTAGTACCTGCTTATTGCCGATTGACTCACATAATCCCCCAGGAGAGAAGTTGAACCCTATTTCAGAGATAAAAACAACTGATACTCTGACATTTTAAAACCCATCTGCCCCAGCTTCATGGACTCAATGCAGCTGCACCCCAAGTCCTTCCCCCACTGCCGTGTTCTTTGGCCTCCGTGACCTGGTGACCCCACTTCATCTCTGCTGTGGCCTTGACCCTCCAGAATTTGCTTGAATACACTTGAGCCCATGTGAGTGAGGGTGTCAAGTGGGTGGCCTTGAGGGCATGGGGTGTGTCTCAGAGACTGCTGAGGTGTGGATTTGTGTGTGGATGCATGTGTCAGTGTGTGTGCTTTTGTGACCCAGGTCTGTTTATGTGTGGGGTATCTCTGGGAGTTGGTGTGCGTTTGTCTATAGATCTCAGCATGTATTAATTTACCTGTCTCTCTGCATGGCCTGTGCGTTTGTCAGTATCTGTGTTTTCTCCGCATTGGTCTCAGTATGTGTGTGTGTGTGTCTTTCCTGGCTTCTGGGTGTGTCTCTAGGTGAGCATTTCTTCATGCCCTGCTGCGCGCGTGCGTGAGTGCGTGCGCGCGCGCGTGTGTGTGTGTGCTCCAATGTAGCCCTGTGTCTGTTTCTGCAAGTGACTTTAGGTGTGAGAGTGTGTGCGATGGTGTGTCCATCTGCGTGTCAGGGTCTGTGTGTGTGTGATCGTGAGTGAGGCTGTCTGGAGTGTATCCGCGTGCCTGTGAGACGCCGTGTGTGTGTGTGTGTGTGTGTGTGTCACTGAATGGTGCTGTCTGTGACCCTGTTTCAGGGCTGCGACTACGGTGGGCACCACATTTCTCAGTAATGAGGAAAATTCTTTCCGTGTAGTCTTTTTTCAAAAATCGCAATTAATGCAAAAATGGCACGGTGGAAAAATATAAAAATAGTAAAGGCAGGATGAGGTTGTGTGCGCGTCTGCGTGACTGTGTGTGTCCCCCCTCCCGCGCCGCCAGGTGAGCCCACCCCCTCCAGTCACGCTGCGCTGGGCTGAGCCGCGGTAATTTCCGAGTCGGCGGCGGCTTTGTGTGCACCGGCCGCTGTCTTGGGGGCGGGGATGGAAGGGAGGGTTATTTCTCCCCCCTCTTCCTTTTTATTGGGTCATTAACAACGGCCCGGACTGCCGCTGCGCCCCCGCCCCCCCTCCCCTTTCATGTCTGCCGCGCCTCCCGCCATTATCTCCCTCCGCCGCGCGGCGTAATTCGATGCCAATCAGGTTTGGGGCGCTGAGGCAGCCGGATCAAAGACGGGGCTGTGGCGCTGGAGGGAGTTGGGTGGGGGAACCGGCTTGTGTCCCCCGCAAGCCCCGAGGTCGGGGCACCCACCGTGTGTCCGGCGCAAGTGCCCAGGGTCAGACTGGGAAGCCCCGCCGGACCCGGGAGGGGGCGTTCAGAAAACCACTTGCGGGGGACGACGTGGTCCGCGGCACCGGGGCGCCTCGTGAGCTAGAGCTCAGGGGTGGTTCCTTGAGGTGGGTGGTTGCGGGGGGTGCTGGCCTTCAGGCGGAACCTTGAAAGATTTTGGTAACAAAAGTGGAGCTAGCTGAGAGATGGCGTTCTAGGTAGAGGGACTGAAGCTGGGAGACAGGGATCAGCGTGTTCGGGGAACGGAGAAGAAGCTGCAGATTGTTCTCAATGGATGAATGTTTGTGCGGAATTCCGCGGCACGGAGCAGTGGAGGGTTCTTGGAGGAGCAGAGTCTCAGTTGGCCTTCAGGACAATTTATCTGATGGTGTCCTCTGCCTGCTGGAAGCCCTGCTGACTCAGTTTCCTCCTCTGGGAACTGGGGACCCTATCCCTCAATCTCCTCCGCAAGACGTTGGTAAGAGAGTGAACATTGATAAAACAAGCAAAGACAGCATAGGTCACATTTATTGAGCCCTTACTCTTTCCCAGGCTAGGTCCCTGTCTTGTTTCATCCTCACAACAGCCCTACACGGTTGAAACTCATTTTATAGATGAGCAAATAGAGGCACAGAGAGGTAAAGTGACCTGCCCAAGAATCCACAGCTGGTGAGGGCTGTGGTTGGGATTTAAACCGGGTTTCCAGACCCAGAGCACACAGAAAGAGGCTCCTCCCCTGGGAGAGTCCCTGCCCCAGCTCTCCCAGGCCACCTGGGCCTTGGGGAAGGACGGGGTAAAGGTTGGAAGCTCCTTGAGTAGGGTGGTGATTCCACAGAGCAGGCTGAGTGGGGAGTGGGACCAGTATCATCCTCCCCAGACTCACAGCTGCCTCTGTTGCTTACAACACTTGGCCTTAGATACCTCAAGGCTACCTCCACCCAGTCTGCTTCTGTAAAATGGGGTTAACATGTTTCTTTGGCTTGTCTCTGAGGAGTCAGTGAGTGAATGCAGCAAAGGGTATTGAAAGTAAGATGTAATAGAAATGGTAGTTTTTATTATTTTTGCCATCAGCCAAAGATTGGTTGAGGCGGGGTGGAGTTGTCTGCAGGACAGTCCCAGCAGGAGATGAAAAGCCCCTTTCTCCCCAGAGAAAATGCCAGCGTTTAGTCCCAATGTTTGAGGCGAGTTGTTCCCCTACCCCCGCTCCTGAGAAGGAGAGAAATAGATTTTCTCTCCCAGATAGTACTGGGTCTTCACAACTCTAAATATCTCAGACCAGAGACTGTTCTGAGCAAATCACGGTATACATAATACATATTTCTGTCCTCAACTACAAACAGGCCTCTGGACCTTGAGGGCGCCAGCCTGCAAGGGTCCCTGCCTCTGTTCTCTACCCCTAACCCTCAGGTCTGGGTTCTAGTAAGCACTGGTTGGGGAGAGTGGGGGGTAGAAGCCTCTGAGCCCTTGGCGCCTTCCAGATGGTTTCCTGAGTACCTCCTTGGGCTGGGTCTGTGTTGGCACTGAGGAGATAGGTACACAGAGAGTGCCCATCCTGGTGGGGGTGGCCAGTGAGAGCACAGTCCTGCACAAGGGGCTCTGTGCTCACATGGGCCAGGCTCCTAGTGGGCCTGGGGGACACCATCTGTGCTTGGAGGGACAAATAATTTGGATTGAGAAGAATGAAGTTTACCAGATGAGGGCTGGGGGCAGGAAACACACTTCAGAAACATGCAAAGCCTGGAGGCCTGAAAGAGTAGTGCACAGTGAATGTTTCTGGAGATGGGGGGGATGAGTGGGGTGCTGAACTGGAGAGGGCTGCTGGACTCGGGAAGGGGGGAACCTGAAGGAGGAGAGGGTGCTAGGGACCCAGGGCAGCAATGCAGCTGCAAGTCACGTACTTCAGCCTTCTCATCTGTACTATGGGCACAAGACAACCCCCCCACACCCTGCCACAGCCAGGCGGGCCTAGATGGAAGGCAAACAGAGGAGGGAAGGCGCTTGTGCTTTATAGCCCCTTCCACTCAGGGAACTAAGTCATGAGCAGAGGCTGGGGTGAGGAGGCAGGGATGCGGGACTCTGTGCACACTGTTCTCCATGCACAGGGAGACAGCTCCTGAGCCCCTCCTCCCAGATCCAGTGGCCAGGGTTTGCAGCCCCAGGTGATGTGAGCCTGTGGTTCTGGCAGTGGCTGCCGCTGGGGAAATGGGATCTTGGTTCTAGCTTTCAGCTCAGGAAAGCTCCTCTCCGCTGGGGGGCTCTGTAGGGCCTGACCTCAGGCCTGACCAGGTTCTCTTTTGCCATCTGTTGGTTCTACATCCCTTTCTTTCCCACAGAGGGTCCGTCGCCCACCCCCCACCAGCCCCCATCCCTTCCCGGGAGTCCCTGCCTGACCTGAGCTGGGTGCCCGTGTGTGTTGGGGAAGGGGGTGCCTGCGCCGCACACCGCAGATCCCAGCCGCCTTTGGACGCTGAAAAATCCAATTTTCTTCCTAATTGCCACCGCCCGCGCTCTCTCTCCCCTCACAGCCTACTTCTGCTCGGCGGCGCCCGTTCCCCCCACACTCCCCCTACTCCTGCCTCCTGCTGCCCACCCCACGGCGGACGCTGCCCCCCTTCGCGGTCACCCGTGTCGGGACGCACCATATATCATGTCCGCAGTCGGGAGGGGCTCAGGGAGAGGACAGCCCCCGCCCTGGGCTCCCTGACGAAATCGTCCTTTTCTGCGGCGGATGACAGGTTGTGGGAACAACAGCTTGAATTACGGAAAGAAGTTTCCCCACTGAGTTAATCTGCAGTGGCTGGAGGTGACCTTCTGGAGACGGCGATTAATCACGGGCCGTGGCGGGCGCCGCGCCACGCCGGGCCCTTTGGGGGAATACTAATTCCACTACAAGATAAATCATAATTTGACAATAATCATCTGCCCTAATCACTCCAATTCTTCCGTTTAATTATTTGTATACACTGTGTTTCTTCATCAAGCACCCTGTGTGCCCATGGGTGGGGAAGAGATGGCCACCTGGGCACAGACCCCAGTCTGGGCCCCTCAGCCTCTGGGTGCTGTGGGTGTGCCTGGGGAGGCCTGACTTAGAACTGCTTGGCGGTACACTGGGGCTCAGAGTCTTGAGATGGCATGACTGGGGAAACTGAGAGAGGCCAGGCCTGGCCCAAGGTTCCACATCAAGCGTGGGGTGAGTCAGGCTGAAAAGACTTAAGCCTGTGATGGTCAGTCCCAGGGGGCACCCACTGCACCACTTTGCTGAAGAACTGGTCTGGAGAGCCTCCCCTCCACTGACCAGTGACCGCTGCCCCAAGTCTCCTGGGTGCCCGGCCCCACTCCCCATCTGCAGGCATGCACAGGGTTGCTGGCTGCTTCCACTCTCCTCACCTGAGCCCTGGGCCTGGCTGTCCACTCAGGACGTGAGGATCAGGTTTTGTGGGCCTCTGAGCAGACATGGCCTGCCCTTGCCTACCAGGTGCTGTGTGACTGCTGGAAGATGACAAGACCTCTCCGAGCCTGTTGCCTTTACCTATAAATTGGGTGAGGCTCCCTCCCTTCCAGGGTAATAGAGACCCGGCCTGGAGCCAGATACAGGGTGCTCCCACTGCTACTTCTTGTTCTGCAGGGCCCAACTACTAGGGCGCTGCATTTTCTACCTTTACCCTCCCTCAAATCTGGCCTCTGGTGCCCCAAAGCTCAGCCCCTGGTGGGGCTGCTAGGAGAGTTCCAGAGGTTTGCCTCCTCCCCAGTCGTGTCTCCCTTGGAGGAACTGGCTAGTCTGCGCCAGTGCTATTCCCTGAAGCGGGAATCAGAATGATGCAGGGTATTTCTTCTTCCAGGCCAGCTCCTGGCACCCCATGGTGGAGGAGGGGTGGTAAAGAAGGGGTCCAGTGGGGGTTGTTGGACCCAGCAAGTCCCCCTAGATGAGCCTTGTGTGGGAACCTTGGTGTGCCTTTGTGGCAAGTGAGAGGATGCCTTCCCTAGACAACAGCCAAACGCATTGGTGAATGCTGATGGGGCTACCGCTCTAGAGAATGATATAGAATGACCATGAAAATGATGATAACAACATGAATGTTCGTTCCCAATAATGGCCTGCCTGGGGATCTCCTGGTCCCAGGGATGACCTATGGTAGGCTGATGGTAGAAACACAGTGCCTGTCCTCAGGCTGGCCTAGGCTCAGGGAAGAGATGTGGCTCCTTTGCTCAGATCTGAGAGAGGAGAAGGAAGCTGGGGAAAATACAAACCACAGTATTACTTGCCTAGCATTTGTGGAGCTCCTGCCATGTGCTGGGCCCCCTGCTTAATACTCTGTTTTTTTAACATCTCTGAGTCCTCACGATCATGAGTGAGGTATGATGTCAGCCCATTTTATAGATGGGGAAAGTAAATCGCAAAGAGGCCCAGTCACTTGCTCAGTGTCACCAAACTTGTGAGTACGAGGTTGGGATATGATCTCAGCCTCCACCTTTATTTCCTCCTGTCTCCCAGAAATCTTGACAAAGCCACTTCATCAGTGTTGTGGAATTTCTGGTCAGAAGATCTGGGGAAAGCTGAGTCAGTCTCTCCACCTCTCATGGCCTCAGTCTTCCCACCTATGAAAAGGGGTTTGGGGCAGTTGTGAGAATAGGGGTGTGAAAGGGCAGCTGGTCCATGTTTCTATCTTGTAAGTCCCTTATGGGGTCTGAATTCCCTCCCTTCTGCTGTAGTTTCCCTTCACTCATCTTCGGTGGACAGAGGGCTCCCTCCTTGGTCTTTGGCTAGACCTGTGCTCTTGCACTGCAGTTTCTCAGTGACCCCTGCCTAGAGGAGGAGATACATGTGGGACTGGCCATGTCTTGTAGTCTAGTGGCCTCCATCTGATGCCATTCCCTGACAGCTCTTGGAAGAGCAGCCAAGACTTGTGACCTGTAGGGCCTGATGCTGGCTCTGTGAGATGCGTTTTGTTCAGGCACCCTCTCTAAACATCCTGCGGTCCTCACTCTACCCATCTGACCTTTTGGGGCCAGTATTTCCACACACCAGGAGGGGCTCTTGAGGGTGGCCATGCAGGAGTTCCCCAACTGTAAAGAACCAAGGAGCGGGGGGTCATTTTGTCTTTCTGAGCCTCAGTGTCCTTATCTGCAGACCAGAGGTAATAATAATAGGCACTTAATAATTGTTATCTATTGTTAGTATAAGGATCAGACTGCATGATGAGATCACAGGAGAGTTGGCCACTTGTCACCCTCTCCTGGCCTGACCCCTGAGTTACCTATTTGGAGTGTTCAAGAGGGGAGGGGCAACCGCCTGCAGACAGCACTGGAGTCAGAAACGCCAGGCTGCGGGGGTCAGGCCCTTCCCACCTGAGCTACCTCTCTTCCAGGGAGGCGGGGTGGTGGGGGCTGGTTTGGGAAGCTGGCAGGGAGGTGGTGGAGCGGTGGCAGGAGAGACACGAGCAAAGGTTGGGAGAGATGGCCTGGGGGGAGAGCGGCTGAGTCGCTGGGGAGGAAGGGAGGGAGGCCGTCGCGCTATAAATACCTCCCAGGTAACAGGACCTGTAAATGAAGGGAGGGAATTAGTCACATTCCGCGGCGCCTCGGAGAGAGGACAGGGAGCAATGACCTGAATCCATGGAAGGGAAAAAATTAGGCTAACCTTGGCAGGGGGTGGTTAGGGCTGGATACTGTGCCTTGTCGGAGAGGTGCCCCAACGGGATCTGCTGGACGGGCCACGGAGTACCAGCTGTGGAGGAGGGGTAGCTTGTCCGCTCCGTGCCCCGGTGTGTGAGGGGCTCTTTTCTTCTCAAGGATTCCCTGGCTTCTCTCAGAAACTCAAACCCATTCCTCTGGGAAGTCCTTCCAGGGCTCTAGCCCTGGTCTTTCCTCATGTCACTCTGAAACATGTTCTCACTTGCTGCCTCCTGAAGCGCTCGCTTTCCCTGAAGCCTCCACATTATCATGCATTTCGCTCTGCGGGGTCACTCCCCGGATTCAGGCAGAAAGATTCTTCAGGCAGAAAGACTCTTGCGTGGGAAGGCAAGAAGGAGGTGTCCTGCTTCCTAACTGGACCCCACTGCCAGGGGGCTGGATCCTTGTCCCTTGTTGGGTGATGACCATAGCCTGCTCCCCAGTCTTTCAGCTTCACCCCACTCTGGACTAGCCTCCCCCCCCCCACCCATGGTTGCCAGAGCAACAGTCAGTGACCCGCCCTCCCTTGCTCACACCTTGCTCCTCCTCTAGGAATGGAGTCCAGGCCCCTTGGCTTGGCATACCCAAGCCTCTCAGAGCAGCCTCCCAGCAGCTTTCTAACCACATACTCGGCCTGTGCTCTCCCTCCCACGCAGCCTGCCACTCTAAATTCACCAGGTGTTTGCTCTGGTTGTCATTTTGGCCAAGGATGCCTCCTCTTGCTCTGCCTGGTATAGATCTGCGTTTTCTCCTGGGCCTCCTAGTCTAAAATTCTCCCTGCCACCTCCACAGTTGAGTGGGGAAACACTTCTGGCAGGGGTCCTGTGGGGAAGTGGTTAGGATCCATACTATGTGGCCTTGGGTGAATAAATAAGTTCTCCTTGCCTCGGTTTCCTTATCTGTAAAAAAGGGTTCTCACAGTGCTTTCCAAGGGTCCTACAGTTTGGGTGAGATGCTGCATGAGGAGGGCTTAGCGCAGGCAGCGGGTGGCTGTTGTTGGGGTCACAGTATCGATCGCGGTGTTTCTGTGTCTGCTTCCTCTGTGGGCTGTGAGATGGGAAGGGAGGAGTGGCGGCGCTGCGTCCCCGTGTGACTCGTCGCAGCAGCCGCAGTGGCCATCTCGCGCCTGGCACTGAGACGGTCGGCAAATGTTTGCTGAATTAATGAGTAGGGGCTGCAGGGCGGGCTTGGGCTGCAGTTCCGCCTGGGCTGCTGCAGCTGGGGCGCCTGGGTACATGTGTGAGCCGTGGGAGGACGAGTGAGGGGTATCTGTGGGTGGGGGATTCGTATCCGTGTCCCAGGGGTCTGGCGGCGCCGTGGGCAGCCTGGCGCGCCCGCTCCCTGGGGTCCCCGCCGAGCGCCTGCCTGGCTGCGGGACCCCGTTGCCAGGAGCAGTCAGGATGCGGCAGCGTCTCCATGGCAACGCGGCATCTCGAGCCGCGCGCCGCCCTCCCCCGGCGCCCCGCAGTGGGCAGGAGGCCGAGCCTGGCAGCCCCTCCCGGCCCAGCAGCCAGCAAGCTGGGCCAGGAGGCCGAAGCCTGGTGGGAGGGATTGAGGAGGGGGTTCCTTATTTTTCTAGAGATGAGGGGCTGACCTGTCTTTACTTCCTTCTCCATCTGGGGGAGGTAGACAACAGGAGGGTTCTGTCCTGCGTCCATGTGCAGTATTCCCTCACCTCCCCTACTCTAGCCGGAAATCAGGAACAGGTTCTGGTCAGAATAGGAGACACTCACGGGCCAAGGGACATCTCTGATCGAAGTCCATGCTGTGAAAATGGTACAATGATCCAGGCTCTAGAGGCTGTTTAAAGGGGGCACTGAGATACTGCTGGGGAAGTGCCATCCTGTCCAGGGTATGAGTACAAGCCCAGTGACTTCCAGTACTCACCCAGTGTCCACCAGTATCCCCAGTTCTCACCAGCAATGCACATATCCCCAGTACCCTGAAGAAACAAACTCAGTGCTTCCCACTGTGGGCTCTGGTCCCACCCAGTGTCTTTGGTACTCACCTGGTATCTTCCCAGGGTGAGTATTTCCTAGGATCCTGGCAGTAAATCCTTCCAGTATTTCCAAGTACCCACTTGACACTTCCAGTTGGTATCCATTAGCCCCCTATGTTTACTTAGTATTTTCAAATATCCATTCAGCTCCCTCTCATTGCTACCCAGTAACTATGTGGTGCCTTCCTTTCAGTTTAGTCTTGGTGCCCCTCAATATCCCCCAGGGACGACCCACTGTTCCAGGTACCTGCCTAGTGGCCCCTAGTGCCCTCCTTGTATCCAGCCAGTACCCTACAATCAGTACCTTAACAGTACTCCTATTCACCCAGTGCTAACCACCACAACCCAGTAAACTCCCACTGTGCACCACCTGCACCACTGTCTTCTTACTGCTAAATCTCCCTTTCCTCCTTATCTGCGCCCCCTCCCCACTCTATCCTCCCAGCCAAGCTCCGTCAGACTGCAGTGCTGTCGGTGGCCAGGAGGGGGCGCGCGATTGGTCAGCCAAAGACCGAAGCGCGGGGCGCGGCCCGGGTGGAGGTCGAGAGGCTGCATCCCAGGCCTTTGTCTTCCGAGCCTCAGTCCGCGCCCAGCATGGGGCTGCATTTCAGGGAATTCTTCCGGGAGTGACCGCACCCCTACCCTTATCCTCTGTTAGCTGGGTCCGCCGCCGCCGCCGTCGTGCTTATGGCTCTGGGAGGGGGCGCGTGCCCTCTGGTGGCCATGGCGCAGCACTGCTCCCTGGGCTGCTGTACGGGGACAAGGCGGTGCGTTCCTTCTCTTCATCCTTCCAATATCTTAAGTTTATTGGGTCTCTCCGGGTGCTGGCACGAGGAGGGTTGGTGGTTGGAGGGTTGGGGTTGTTGTTAATCCAGGCGCCTCTCTGGTGGCAAGGCAGAGGGATTGGAGCCTGGGATAAGGGAGAGAATTGGCTAGGGAGCTTGGGACTGGTGGTGGTGGGAGAAGTGCTGAATTGGCTAAGAAATGGATCTCTACTCAAGGATTCAGCAGTTTGGGGTTTTATCCAGGGTGCACTGTCTGCAGAAGGACTGGGGAGTGGGTGTGCTCGCGGTAGGGTGGTAGGGTGAGGCAGCTTTATTCCAGGCCTGGCAGCTCCTGCCTGGCCCTAAACCCTTAGCCATGGGATCCCCATCGACCCACCTACTTCTGAATGAAGCCATTACTGCGTCTGTCCACCTGCCAGCCCTCAGTCCCCTGCCCACCAGCCTAGACTAGTTCCCCAGTCTTTGGCAGAACCGGGGTGCCCTTTCCTTCTCCCATTTTGTGAGGTTTTCTCTCTGCTGTGTATTAGGGAAATAGATGGAGTTATAGCAGGTAGGACCCAAGTTAGATTCCTACAGTCTGTCCTTGATTTGGGTGACCTTGGTCTGTAGGACCATCTGGGATCAGATCTGTCATCTTGTAGTCTACTCTGATCTGGCATCAGGACAGCACTCAGTTAGCTACTGCTCATCTGGTGTGGGAAATGGCACCCTACTCCTGTATTTTTGCTGGGGAAATCCCATGGACAGAGGAACCTGGCAGGCTCCATGGGGTCACAAAAAGTCGGACATGACAGAGCACACATGCACACACAGGGCAGAAGAAGGAAGGATTCCCAGTGGAGGAGCTATCTAGACTGGGTGCCGAAGGATGTAAAGAGCCCCCATCAGTGTGGTTGCTAGAACCCTATAGACATGCTGGAAGGGAAGGAAGTTGGTGAGAAGCACAGTGCCAACCTCATTTTTTTTTTTTTTTTAAACATCTTGTATCTTCCAATGGGGGCTTCCCAGGTGGCCAGTGGTAAAGAATCCGCCTGCCAAGTAGGAGATGTGGGTTCGATTCCCTGCATCAGAAAGATTCCCTGGAGGAGGAAATGACAGTGCCCTCCAGCATTCTTGCCTGAGAAATCCCGTGGACAGAGGAGCCTGGAGGGCTACAGTCTGTGGGGTCACAAAGAGTCAGACACGCAAAGCATGCACACACACAGCCTCTGCTCAATGGATTAGTGAGTGAGTTCCCTTAGATTTATAGGTCCTTAGAGACACCTTCTCCATTTTCTTCCTCCTTGTGTGGATGGGGAGACTGAGGCACCCAGCAGGTAAAGAATTATTCCAGAATCACCAAGAATGGATGGGTGGGAGGGCGGGTCCCAAGATGGCAGAGGAACAGGATGGAGAGACCACTTTCTCCTCCACAAATCCATGGAAAGATCATCTGCATGTGGAACAACTTCCACAGGAATGGAGGAGTGGGTGGCTGAGCAGTGAAGTGATGAAGACCACTGGTCTAGTCTGGGCTTAGGCTCAGTTTTGAGACTTTCTGAAGGTGCTTGGACAAGTCATTTCTTTCTTCCTAAGCCTCAGTTTCCTCACTTATAAAATGAAGATTTAAAACCTCTCTCTACTTCCCAGGATAGTTATAAGGATTAAATAGGATGATGATGATGTTGGGGAGATAATGATCAGAGGTGCTGTCAGCTGAGTGCTTTCTTTGAGCCCAATGCTGTGTCAAGTGACTCAGCACGTGAGATCCTAGAGGTTGATACACTCGGTTGACAAGGCTCTGGGCCTTCCTGAAGAGGAGCTCAGTAATGAGCAACTCACAGGCAGAGTGACGAAGCCCCTTCCAGGCCTGGCGCTCTGACTTCAGGCCTCCAGGATGCGCTTCAGGGCTCCTCTGGCTGTGCTCTGGCTGGAGGCAGAGGGAGGGACAAGATGACCTTGGGCTGTCCCCCGTGCAGAGCTCCCGTGTTCCCTAGGCCTGGATCAGATTTCCGGCCCCCGGGGAGGGCAGAGGGGGCTAGTTGATGGAGGAAGCATGTGTCCTGGCCTGGGCAGCTGGACCTGGGGGCCTTGCCCTGAGTCCTGGGGCCTTTCCTGCAAAGGGAATATCCAAGAGCAGGAAGGAAGGAAGTGGGGAGGGGGAGGAAGGGGGGGTGGAGGGAGAGAAAGGATGGGACAGGCCACAGCTGGGAGTGAGTTTTCTCTGGGGCTGGCTGAGCAAAGACATCTGGACTCGCCTGGCTGAGAGGCCGTGGGTCTGGTCACCCTGGCTGGGGCTTGGATGTGGGTGAGGAGGTGGCGGGGCAGGGGGAGGCCAGAAAAGAGGATGAGTCCCACCCTGTGTCTCCTCATCTGTGTCACAGGAATGAGAATACCCTCTTCCTGGGCAGGATGGGGAGTAGAGCATGAAGTCTAAAATGCAGAGCGCCACAGGGGCCTGATAGGTGCGTTGTGCCTGTTTGGTCCTTCCTGCCTGGCCTGGCAGCCTGACCTGTGAGACTGCATAGACCAGACTGGGGCCTGGGAACTCAGCATTCATTCAATAACCATTATGAAGCACCTACTGTCTGAGGAGCACAGGGCCTGTGATGGTCCAGGGGAGGTGCCTCACTCAGGCCAGGAGGCAAGGGAAGGCTTCTTGGCAGAGGTGATATTCATGCCAAGACTCAAAGGATGAGTGTGAGTTTGCCAGAAGAAGGATACTAGGTGGAGGGAAAGAAGAGCAGGTCCTGAGCCCAGGGTTCAGGGCGAGCAGTGCTATGGCGGCAGCAGAATGCGTGGCCAGGAGCAGAGGGAGGAGGGGAGGTGGGGCCCTGGGGCTCAGCAGTAGCACTGTGGATTTTATCCTGAGGGCACTGGGGAGCCACAGAAGGTTATAGGCAAGGGTGGCACAGTCAGAGTGGAGTAAGGCCCAGTGGAGGGCACTCGGCGCCCATCCCTGTGCCCTCATCTCTCACAGGCCCTCAGAGCAACCAGGCTGGAGCCTCAGATCCCCTGAGTAACTCCTCAGGTTTTCCCACCCCATGTCTTTGTCAGGGCTTCTTCCCCACCTGGAAATTATTTCCCTGGAGAAGCTGACACCCTCCCCTGACCATGAAGATGCAGCACGGGGAGGCAGAGCAGCCCTCAGTCCCATTTCCTTTCCGGGCCTCCTTATCAGTGAGCCAACAGGAGAGAGGGTTGGTAGAATGTGTGCCAACTGAGCGAAAGAAAGACAGTTGACTTAGTTTGTGCAGTGTTCCTGCCCCTCAGGTAAGAATAAAATACACGTGCATGCACAAGCTACAAAATGCAAACTGTGTGATTCTACATCTGAGTGAAATGTCCTTATATTTGCATTTAAAACTGGCCTTGGACAAGGTAAAGGTGAATGGTAAAAGTCATGCTAGTCATTAACATTTTTAATTTTTCTTTACTTAGAATGACATTAAATAGCCAATAAAAATGATCATAACAAGTTGAGAGACCACACAGGAAAGGAAAAAGCTTTATGTATATTAATATTAGGCACTTTCTGCTTCCTTTTTGGACAAGGAAGGGGCTCTACATTTCCATTTTTTGATGGGTCCTGCTCTGGGTGAAAGACCCCCTCCATGTCTGCTTTAGGGCAAGAGCTATGAGGTGGGGCCCCGGGGCTGCCTCAGCCCTGGGCAGTCCTTCTGTGGTGCAGTCAGTGTGGTGAGTGAGGCTGTTAATTCCCTGAACCCAGGGGTGCAGGCAGGAGATGGAACCGCCTCCTTTTCCATCACGTCCCTCCCAGCTAGGGAAGACTTAGCTCTTCCTGGGGGTCCTGCTGTCTCCCTGTCAAGGGTTTGGGGCCGGGCATCGGAGGAGGCCAGCCCCCTCAGGCCTGAAGATGATGCTGTCCTTGGCCTGGGAGGACCTCTTCACTGATTATCATGCTACCATCCAGTCTGCAAGCCCCAGAGGACTCCTGGCTCCTTCCCCCTAAGACAGGGCTCCCCAAGGTCAGGACTTGCAGAGGGACCTTCGAAGCAGGCTGTTGTGAAGCTGTAGGGGCTTCTGTCTCCCCTCTCCCAGTGCCACCCCAACTGGGTGAACAAGAGAGGTGGGTTCTTTCTCCTTGGCTTGCTTTTGAGGGGCAGTGAGTGAACTCCGGGTGTTGGTGATGGACAGGGAGGCCTGGTGTGCTGCAATTCATGGGGTCGCAAAGAGTTGGACACTACGGAGCGACTGAACTGAACTGAACTGAAGGGAGGAGGAGAAGCCCTGTGGCAGGGATCAGCCAGCAACCTGGCTCCTACAGAGGCAGTGGGGGGTGGGAGTGCAGCGGGGTGGGGAGGAAGGAGCCTCCCCCGACTGGGCCTCTGAGAGCAGGTTGTCTGGGGTACTTAAGACTCCCTTGCCACTGTTTGCCTCCTGTTATAGTCTCACCAACTCACCCAAGCTCTCTGACCTTACTTCCTCCTTGATATCTCAGGATAATGACTGCACTTGCCCCCAAAGACTGCTGTGAACATTCTCTGAGCTAACACACAAAGAGCATTTAGTGTGGAGCTTGGCACTTAGAAGCCAGCACTCACAGAAGCTCATGTGTTGTGGAAAAGGAGGTTGGTGACTTGGTGAGACCTCCCTCCTCTGCCTCCAAGAATGCCCTCCATCCCCTTTCCCTCCTGGGTCCGCCTCCTTTCCCCTTTCCCCTGCCTCCCCTCCTCCTCTCCCTGCTGTTCCTCTAGCATACCAGGCTCACCTCAGGGCCTTTGCACTTGCCGCTCCCTCTCTCTGCAGCTCTGGTCTCTCAAATGCTTGGAGACTGACTCTCATTTCTTGGGTCCCACATAAATGTCCCCTCCTCCGGATGGTATGCCTGGCTGTGCTAGCTACTGTCTTCCTGGTGAAGCTGCTCTTACATTTCACTTGATAGGTGATAATTTTGTTTACTTGGTTATTCAGCGTCTTTCTTTCTCCCTCTGCCAGGCGCTGAGCCTCGGGTAGGTGGGCGCCTCGTGTCACACGTTCCCCAGCCCTCAGTGACTGGCAGCACGTAACAGATGCACTACCAAGACAGAGCCCTGCTTTCCCGGAGCTCACAATTCAGTGAGTAAGGTAGGATTAAACAAGCAAATGTTTCAATGCATATTTTTATTTATTATTTTTCATAGTGGTAAGATATATATATAAATATATATAAAATGTTTGTGACCATTTTTAAGTATACAGTTCAGTGACATTGAATCTTTTCACATTGTTGTGTAACCATCACCACCATCTATCTCCAGAACTCTTTTCATTCTTCAAAACTGAACCTCTGTATCCATTAAACAGCTCCCCATTCCTTGCACCCTCTCCAGCCCTGGCAACCACCATTTTCCTTTTTATCCCCAAGAATTTGCCTACGCTATGTAGCTCAAATAAGTGGAATCATGCACTCTTTGTCTTCTTGTGACTGGGTTAGTTTGCTTAGCATAATGTCCTCAAGATTCATCCATTTTGTAGCGTGTATCAGAATTCCGTCCATTTTTATGGCTGAATAATACTCCACTGTATGTATATATTGCCCTTTGTTTATCCATTCTTGTGTCGATGAACACTTAGGTTGCTTCCACCGCTTGGCCGTTGTAAATAATGGTTCTGTGAATGTGGGTGTACACATATCTTCCCAAGACCCTGCTTTTGATTCTTTTGTGTATATACTCAGAGGTGGAATGATAGGATCATATGTTACTTCTAATTTTTTGAGGAATCATCATATTATTTATTACCTCGGTGGCTGCACCCTTTTCCATTCCCGTTAACAGTGCAAAAGGGTTCCAAATTTCTCCACATCTTCACCAACACTTGTTATATTCTGCTTAATTTTTTTAGTAGTCATCCTAATGAGTGTGAGGTGGTATCTCACTGTGGCTTTGATTTGCATTTCTCTAATGATTGGGGTACACATTTTGAAAGAATGTTTGGAGAGAATGGAGGGTAGGGAGCCTTTTAGCTTTGGTGGTCTGGATGAAGGTGGTATTTCAATTGAGGCAGAAGGGAAGGAGGCAGCCAGTGGAGGATCTGGGGGAAAAATATTTTGGGGAGAGAAAATAGTAAGTGAATGGGCTTGATGTGTGAGTGAGTGCTGTATGTTTTTGCTGGAGAAATAGTGAGTAATGGGCAGGCGGGTGGAGGTGGGAGATGTGGTCTGAAGGGTAGACTAGGTTACCCAGGACTTTAGGCCAGGGAAAGGAGTTTGTATTTGCAATTTACAGCAAGCACTGGTTTCCTTAGAGTGTGGGCAAGAGGGGGGCCAAGGGGAAACACAGGGAACAGAGGGATGGATGGATGAAAAAGGGGGCTAATTGGGGGGTGATGTCATTGTATGTGAGTGGGACAGTGTGTGCACACAGGGCTGGTGTGTGCCTGTGTGTGTATGCATGTGGCAGCTTGAGCCATGTGGGTGTTTATGTCCACGTGTGTGTATATTTGTGTGTGTGTGTGTGTGTGTGTCTGTGTGTCTGTGTACATCTCCAGAGGCCCTGAATCATTACTGATCTTTCTCAAGAAGGTGCTATGTTCCCCTACCTCCTGCCCACAATGACCGCCCCAGTCAGCAGGGTGCAGTGTTGCTTCCTGGGCTCCTCCCACCGGCCTGGAACCAGCAAGAAGGATCCAGAGCCATAGCTAGGGGTCGAGACTGACCTCTGTGCATGATGATTAGGCTTTGAAGGTTGGGAGACAAGAGGCTTGTCTGCCTGAGACCAGCAAGGCGGCTAGAGACCCCTGGCCGTACACTGGGTTAGCCGGGCAGGCTGCTGCAGTACCGAGAATGGCCACACGAGGGAAGCCGAGGACGCGGAGCGGAGGCGAGGAGGCGACGGGAGTGAGGGGTGGCCCTGGAACTGTGTGTGCTGAGGGTACAGAGACGCGCTCAGGGCTGGGGAGAACCTCCGTGGGGCTCTGTGGCTTGTTTCTGCTTCCAAGTGACTGTGTCAGTAATTAAAGGCAGCCATGAGCTCCTCGCCATGCCAGTGGCTTTCATTTCATCCTCAGCAACAAACTCTCAGGCCCAGAGAAGTGGAGCCACTTGCCCAAGGTCACTCAGACCAGGCTGGCCTGACCTCACAGCCAGTGCTCTAACCACTGCATACCCTGCATACGTTCATCTGCACATGAGTGCTGGTTTGTTGGTATCTCTTGGCCTTACCTGACCCCGACATTCCCTGTCTCAGTGAGCACGCTCCCTCTTGGTCAGGGCCTGGACAGCCTGGGGAGGGAGACTTGGACTTGAGGCTCCTCCTAGAGGCATCTGGGGAGGAGGGGTTCAGGGGCTCTGGGATGAGCTCAGGTGTATGCCCCCATCACCATGGGAAAAACAACTTATAATAACATCAGTTCCCTTTCTGACCTTTTCCTTGGCTGAGGGCTGGGGGAGCAGTGGGGATGGGAGGCAGTAATGAGAGGCTGAGCCCCTAGCCTGCCTCTGAAGCCCCTGCCCCCTTGGTTGAATCTCACCCAAGCATCAGGCCCAAGTCCCAAGGGCTGTAGGCTGGCAAACAACCAGGGTCTTCAAGAAAACCCGCCAGTGACCTCTCCCTGCATCTAAGTGTGTGACTGAAACCGTTTGGCCATCCTTGGAGAAAAAAATATGGATGGTTTTAACTGAGACCATTGAACAGAGGGGCAGACTGAGGCCCAGAGAAAAACAGGGAGTCATTGAGGGTCATGCAGTAATGCAGCAGCTGAGGCCCTGTGTGTTTTTATCTGGAAAGGGCTAGAGGACCCTAGACAGGGGAATCAGTAAGATATATACCCTCAAAGTGGAGATTGAGGGGCCAGAATGACAGTGATCTGGCCTTCTCCTCCAGAAAGTCCTCCCTGACCATCTCCTCTGCTACCAGTGTTAGAAATGGCCTCAGAGCTCTCCTGACGCTTTGTTTGGACAGGGAAGCTAAAAATGCCCTCTGAGTTACTTTAAGGGATCTCAGATTCCCTTAGTCCATTCTCTTAGTCAGCCTAGAAATCTCTCTAACTCTCCTGACAGGTGCCCATCTTGCTTGCACACCTCATGTGACAGGAAGCTCACTGCCTTAATAGGCAGCCTGTCCTATTGTAGGATAGCTCCTTCTACTGAATCCAAACTGGCCTTACTGTGCTGTCTCCTGGTTGGAACTAGCTCACCCTGTGGAGCATGGAACAGGTGCCCAACTGGCAGCAGAGAGTTCTGTGTCCTCCCACCCTAAGCCAGCCTTCTCTCCAGCTTAGGTGGTCCCGCCTCCCCATAAAAACCTTTCCAGCCCTTCATCTTCTGAGCAGATCTCTACTGGGTTACTCTGGGTGGGAGTGGCTCCTTCTGTGGTGACTACTTCTTTCTCAGTTCACAAGAAAATATGTGTTTGTTGTAGGGAAATTAGAAAATACACAAAAAGAAAAACACCCTCAATCCTGTCACCCAGAGACAACCCCTTTTAGCTCCTTAGGAATTTCCTTCTGGACTGATGCCAGTCCATGTTCATGAAGTTGGAGGTCAAATCTGGTGGTAGGAGGCCTTTTAGGGCAGAAACACAGGTTTGTTCAACTTAACACCTTGATGGGTCATTTGATTGTGAAGACAGTTCTGCTCTGGAAGATTGAGGGAAGGAACAAAGAGAAGGAAAAGATCCTGATAATAAAGAAAGAAGAATTTCCAGTTTCCAGGGGCCATGCTTGAGACGTAGGAGAGTGTTTCTGGAGCTCTGTCCCCAACCACCATTTGCTCCATCACCTTACTCCTCCCCGAGCCTGGGGCGGGCAGCATGGGAGCGGGGAAAACTGGGGTTCCACTGGCAGTAGCCCCCTTTAAAGTGGGGGAGGGAATGAAGGCTGCAATCGTGCACCTCTGGGGAAAGCCTCCCATAAAATCCAGTGAACACTCCCTTTGCCCAAGTCAGGTTGTGAGTCCAGCAGATGGCGCTGGAGTGTGACGGAATTAGGGAGTTCCCAAGCGGAGAAGGCAATGGCACCCCACTCCAGTGCTCTTGCCTGGAAAATCCCATGGACAGAGGAGCCTGATGGGCTGCAGTCCATGGGGTCTCTAGGAGTCAAACACGACTGAGCAACTTCCCTTTCACTTTTCACTTTCATGCATTGGAGAAGGAGATGGCAACCCACTCCAGTGTTCTTGCCTGGAGAATCCCAGGGACGGGGGAGCCTGGTGGGCTGCAGTCTATGGAGTCGCACAGAGTCGGACACGACTGAAGCAGCTTAGCAGCAGCAGCAAGTGGTAGGGCAGGGGAGAGAGGACCGTGCTTGCAGGAGGCAAGACGCAGATGGAAATGGAGAATTTCCTGGAAATAGGGAAATGGAACCAGCTGTGATGAGAAATTAAAACTCCCCAAGGACTCCAGGGCGGAGAAGGCAATGGCACCCCACTCCAGTACTGTTGCCTGGAAAATCCCATGGGCAGAGGAGCCTGGTAGGCTGCAGTCCATGGGGTTGCAAAGAGTTGGACACAACTGAGCGACTTCACTTTCACTTTTCACTTTCATGCACTGGAGAAGGAAATGGAAACCCACTGCAGTGTTCTTGCCTGGAGAATCCCAGGGACGGGGGAGCCTGGTAGGCTGCTGTCTATGGGGTTGCACAGAGTCAGACACGACAGAAGCAACTTAGCAGCAGCAGCAGCAAGGACTCCAGGGATTGGGATGACGTGTGGAGTATCCTGTGTCATGGGCTGGAACCTTAGTGAGGGGAAGGGTAACCCCAGAGAACTGCTTTTCCTTCTCAACTAGTATATACATAGAGAGCATGCCTTCCCACTTCACCAAATGTTTGTGATGCCCCATTTTCATTGCTGCACAATACTCCAGTGCTTAAAGATGCCATGATTTCTCTAACCCCTGCCCTGTTTTAGGATATTTAGGACTTTTTGCCATCATAATTAACGTTGCAGTGAACAATCTTGTAGCTACATCTTTGTCCCCGTCCATCTTTATTTTTTTAAGATAAATTCCTATCAGTGGAACTACAGGTTGAAGAGCAGGAACATCTTTAAGGCTTTTGATGCCACTACTGCTGCTCTTTAGTCACTAAGTCGTGTCCAAGTCTTTGGGGCACCACGGACTGTGGCCCGCCAGGCCCTTCTGTCCGTGCGATTTCCCTGACAAGAACACTGGAGTGGGTTGCCATTTCCCTTTCCAGGGGATCTTCCCAACCCAGGGATCGAACCTGAGTCTCCTGCACTGCAAGTGGATGCTTTACCACTGAGCCACCTGAGAAACATTTTGATGCATGTTGACAAATTGGTTTCCAGAAGGTGGCAGCACTTTTGGCTCCTAGTGGGTAACAGCCTTGTGAATGTGTCCATTTCTCTAGACTTTGACCATCAGTTATCTTTTACCCCCAAATTTTATTATTCAGATTTTAAACATACAGAATAGTTGAAAACTTTTTTACAGCAGACACCCGTGTGGCCACCACTCAGACTTGACAATGGGCAGTAGACTGTATTTGGTCTCATCATCTATGCCTCTCTCCTCCCTCCATCAGTTCATTTGCATTTTGGGGGCGTATTTCAAAGTAAGTTGCAGGTACCAGTACATTTCACCCTCCAACCTTCAACATGCATGTCACTAATAGAGTTCAATATTTGTGTATGGTTCTATGCTTCTTTGAGATGAAACACAGATATATTATTGGTTGAGTTTTGACAAATGCATAGACTTATATGCCCTGATTCCTCCAAGATATAGAATATTCCCATCCCTCCAGAAAGTTTCCTAGCCTAGTTCTGCCCATTCTGGACCTTCTTAACAATGGAATCATATGGCTTATTTAATTCACCATGTTGTGGAGATTTGTCCATGTTATGGCATCTAGCAATAGTTTGTTCTTTTTGTTGCTGAGTAGAATTCCACTGTGGATATATAGCAATTGGTTAATCCATTTGCCTCTTGATGGACATCTGGGCTGTTTCCAGTTTGAGGCCATTATAAATAAAGCTGCTATTCTTTGCCCAGAATGAAGCAGGGCAAAGGCTAACAGAGTTTTGCCAAGAGAACACACTGGCCATAGCAAAGTTGTTGAACCCACTTTCAACAACACAAGAGAAGACTACACATGGACATCACCAGATTGTCAATGTCGAAATCAGATTGATTATATTCTTTGCAGCCAAAGATGGAGAAGCTCTATACAGTCAGCAAAAGTAAGACTGGGAGCTGACTGTGGCTCAGATCATGAACTCCTTATTGCCAAATTCAGACTTAAATTGAAGAAAGTAGGGGAAATTGTTAGACCATTCAGATATGACCTAAATCAAATCCCTTACGACTATACAGTGGAAGTAACACACAGATTCAAGGGACTAGATCTGATAGAGTGCCTGAAGAACTATGGACAGAGGTTCATGACATTGTATAGGAGTCAGTGATCAAGACCATCCCCAGGAGAAAGAAATGCAAAAAGGCAAAATGGTTGTCTGAGGTGGCCTTACAAACATCTGTGAAAAGAAGAGAAGTGAAAGGCAAAGGAGAAAAGGAAAGATATACTCATTTGAATGCAGAGTTCCAAAGAATAGCAAGGGGAGATAAGAAAGCCTTCCTCAGTGACCAATGCAAGGAAACAGAGGAAAACAATAGAAGGGGAAAGATGAGAGTCCTTTTCAAGAAAATTAGAGATACCAAGGGAACTTTTCATGAAAAGATGGGCATAATAAAGGACAGAAATGGCATGGACCTAATAGAAGCAGAAGACATTAAGAAGAGGTGGCAAGAATACACAGAAGAACTATACAAAAAAGATCTTCATGACCCAGATAAGCACGATGGTGTGATCATTCACCTAGAGCCAGACATCCTGGAATGTGAAGTCAAGTGGGTCTTAGGAAGCATCACTGCAAACAAAGCTGGTGGAGGTGATGGAATTTTGGTTGAGCTATTTCAAATCCCACAAGATGATGCTGTGAAAGTGCTGCACTCAGTATGCCAGCAAATTTGGAAAACTCAGCAGTGGCCCCAGGACTGGAAAAGGTCAGTTTTCATTCCAATCCCAAAGAAAGTCAATGCCAAACAATGCTCAAACTGTCGCACAATTGCACTCATCTCACACACTGGCAAAGTAATGCTCAAAATTCTCCAAGCCAGGGTTCAACGGTATGTGAACTATGAACTTTCAGATGTTCAAGCTGGATTTAGAAAAGGCAGAGGAGCCAGAGATCAAATTGCCAACATCCATTGGCTCATCGAAAAAGCAAGAGAGTTCCAGAAAAACATCTGCTTTATTGACTATGCCAAAGCCTTTGTGTGGATCACAACAAACTGGAAAATTCTTCAAGAGATGGGAATACCAGATCACCTGACCTGCCTCCTGAGAAATCTGTATGCAGGTCAAGAAGCAACACTTAGAACTGGACACGGAACAACAGACTGGTTCCAAATTGGGAAAGGAGCACATCAAGGCTGTATATTGTCACCCTGCTTATTTAACTTATATGCAGAGTACATCATGAGAAATACTGAATTGGATGAAGCACAGGCTAGAATCAAGACTACCGGGAGAAATATCAATAACCTCAGATATGCAGATGAAACCACCCTTATGTCAGAAAGCAAAGAAGAACTGGAGAGCCTCTTGATCAAAGTGAGAGAGGAGAGTGAAAAAGTTGGCTTAAAACTCAACATTCAGAAAACTAATATTGTGGCATCTGGTCCCATCACTTCATGGCAAATATTTGGGGAAACAGTGAGAAACTTTATTTTTTTTGGCTCCAAAATCACTGCAGATGGTGACTTGCAGCCATGAAATTAAAAGACACTTGCTCCTTGGAAGAAAAGTTATGACCAACCTAGACAGCATATTAAAAAACAGAGACATTATTTTGCCCACAAAGGTCTGTCTAGTCAAAGCTATGGTTTTTCCAGTAGTCATGTATGGATGTGAGAATTGGATTATAAAGAAAGCTGTGTGCCAAGGAATTGATGCTTTTGAACTGTGGTGTTGGAGAAGACTCTTAAGAGTCCCTTGGACAGCAAGGAGATCCAACCAGTCCATCCTAAAGGAAATCAGTCCTGACTATTCATTGGAAGGACTGATGCTGAAGCTGAAGCTCCAATATTTTGGCCACCTGATGTGAAGAACTGACTCATTGGAAAAGACCCTGATGCTGGGAAAGATTGAAGGCAGGAGGAGAAGGGGACGACAGAGGATGAGATGGCTGGATGGCATCACCGACTCAATGGACATGAGTTTGAGTAAACTCCAGGAGCTGGTGATGGACAGGGAGGCCTGGCATGCTGCAGTCCATGGGGTCGCAAAGAGTTGGACACGACTGAGTGACTCAACTGAACTGACTCTTGTATAAGTCTTTGTGTGAACATATGTTTTCATTTTTCTTGAGTACCTAGGAGTGGAATTGCTGGGTCATAGGGTAGGTGTGTATTTAGTTTTATAAGAAACCACGCAACCTTTTTACAAAGTGGTTATACCATTTTACACTCCATCCAACAAAGAATGATCTTCACCACTGAGTTCGATGCTTCAAACACAATGGGCTTGTTACCTCCTTGGTTTTGGATGCTATACCTCAGTGAATTCCACTGAAGGTCATAAGGACAGGCTTGGCTGCCATTGCCCGGGCAATCAGCTGGACACTTGGGGCTGTTTCTCATGGACAGGTGAATGGATGGGTGCCCAGCTAGGTCTTCCTGACCTTGAACTTGTACAATTGCTTTGTTGGAATTTGAACGTTGGCTTTTCCATTTGTCCTCATTAAATTTCATTTTGTTGGTTTTCACTTAACCATCCAGCTAGTCCTGATAAGGATGACGGTGGCAAACTCACACACACAATGTGCCAAAAAAAAAGTGAAAAGGGGGGATCATTCAGTCATGCTTGACTCTTTGTGACCCTATGGACTGTAGCATGTCAGCCTCCTCTGTCCATGGAATTCTCCAGGCAAGGATACTGGAGTGGGTAGCCATTCTCTTGTCTAGGGAGTCTCTCTGACCCAGGGATGGAGTCCATGTCTCCTGCTTTGCAGGCAGATTCTTTACCATTTGAGCCAGCAGGAAAGCCCCCACCACATGCCAGATGCTGAGCTAACTCATTCAGGCCTGCAAACAATCCTACTGAGGAGCTGCTGTTATCCTCATTTTGTTGTTGTAGTTTTAGTTGCTAAGTTATGTCTGACTCTTTCGACCCCATGGACTGTAGCCTGCCAGGTTCCTTTGTCCATGGGATTTCCCAGGCAAAATTACTGGAATAGGTTACCATTTCTTTCTCCAGGGGATCTTCCTGACCCAGGGATTGAACCTGTGTCTCCTGCACTGCAGGAAGATTCTTTACTGATGAGCTACCAGGGAAGCCCTATTCCCATTTTAGGCATCATGACATTGAAGCACAGGTTAAGTAACTTGTCCAAGATGACCCAGTCATAAATGCGGGGAACAGAACCACGTAGTTTGGATCCAGACATTGTGGTCTTAACCAGTCACTTTTTTGCCTCTTTTTGGCTTCAGATATCATTTCCCCCCATCTTCCACTTTCTCTTAGCACACTAATCATGCTTCTAGGTCTTCCAGATTATTGGTTAAAAAGCAAAATCAGGGAGTTCCCTGTTGGTCCAGTGTTGGTTAGGATTCTGTGCTTTCACTGCTGAGGGGCTGAGTTCGCTCTCTGGTTAGGAAACGGAGATCCCACAACCCATACAATGTGCCCAAAAAAGAAAAAAGCAAAGCCCCAAATTCTATGGACGAGATAAACCCAGGGCCCTGGACAGACCTCAGCAGCAGGCTCTAGGTCTCCTCTGCTACGCTGTGTTTCCCTTCATCTGTTGGGTTCTCAAGCTGTCTCCACCTTTCGGCTCTTATGAATAATGCTGCTGTCAAGCTTGTTAATTCTTATTTCATAATACCTTTCTCATCAGGTTCCCCTCAAGCATCCTCACTATGATGGCTCCCATCAAGGTCCTTAGTTAGGGACATCTGTTTTGCTAAATCCAGTGGTCTTTCCCATCTCATGTGATCCATCAGGAGCACCTGGCTTGGTCCATCTCCTCCTTCCTTGATATGGTTTCTTCATTTGGTGATGGGATCCCACATTCTCCTGCTTTTCCTCTGCCTCTTGGGGTGTTCCTTCCCCCCTCTTTTGGTGCTCTCCTTTCCCCCATCCACCTCTGTGTATGGAAAGCCCTCTGACATGCCCCACCTGACTCCTTGGCGGCCTTCATGACTTTTCCCGAATGCCCGTCTCTAGCCCGGACCTTTCTGACGTATCTGCCTGTCTATCTGACATCTCCACTTGGGTGGCCAACTGATGCCGCAACTCTCACCTGTCCTCCTCAAACCTTTACTTCCCCACCTTAGTTTCCGGCGACTCGATCCTTCCTGTCGTTCAGATCCTCACATTTTGTTCACTCTTGATTCCTTTTTCCTCTGATGCCCCACACCCAATCCCTCAACTCATCTTATTGGCTTTAACTTCAAAATATATCCAGAGTCTGCCCACTTTTTACCAGCTCCACTGCTATCACTCTGGTCTGGGTTCCCACCAACTCTACCGTGGAATTCTGCAGTGGCCTCACTGGTCTCCAGGCTCAGCCCTGATCCCTCCTATCTATCTCCAACATAGTGGCCAGAGGGGTCCTTTAAACATATACATCAAATCAGGTTAGTTCTTTGTCCTAAATTTTGGGCGGCTTCCTATGTCACTCAGGTTCAAAGTCCTTACAGTGGCCTCCAAGGCCCGGTGTCCCCTGGACCCTTCTCTGCCTCATCTCTACTCTCCCCTTGCTGCCTTTGCTCCTAGCTGTTCCAGAAGCATGCCCAGCACTCTAACCTCAGGGCCTTTGCACTGGCTCTTCTTGTTCCTTGGGACTCTCCTCCCCTAGATAGCTACATGACAAATTCTTTTTACCTCTTTCTTGTTTGTGCTCGAATTCACCTTCTCAGGGTGTCTAACAGCAGTTCTCCATTTAAAGTTTCAACACCCCTCACCCTGTCCACCCTCCTGACTCCTCCTGCGGTGCCCTATTTCTCCTGTAGTTCTCGTCATTGTCTATACCATTATAAATTTCACTTATTTGTTGTGTCCATTGTCTCCCCCACATTAGCAGTGCTTTTAGGGGGCAAGGGTTTCCTCCTCTTTTGTTTACTGATATCATTTGCCAGAAGTGAATATGTAATGCCCCAACAACAGTTTGTTGAATGAAGGAAGGAAGAAAGAAAGTAGGATAATTTAGGAAGGGGTCTGCAATTTAAAAATGAGTTGGAGTCAAGAAAAGGTGGGCTTTCGCCAGGGCCAGGTGTTGTGGACATCAGGGCTGTTTACTGTGTAGCAGCAGGGATCCTGTGACTCCTAACCCCTGTTACCCTTTGGAACCTTCCCCTTCCCACCATCAGTCCCTAGAGACTGCCTGGGGCTGATCCCACTCCTCACTCCAAGGCAGGCAGTGGCTCCTTAGGCTACAGTGACTAGCTCAGGGCTGGGCATATTTTGTTGGCCAGGGCAATGAGACTGAACCCTAAGACTTTTGCTTACATTCTTGGCATTGGGCAGGCTTCTTCCCTCAAAGCTAGATGGGTGCTCAGAGCTGCCTGAGCCACACTGGGCTGCAGATGTGGAAAAAGGTCACTGTTAGGGCCTGGATTTGATACTTGCTGCAGCTGGATCTACACCTGGACTTTTCATTTGAGCCCCATTTCACTGAGGCCAGTTTCTGTCACTTGCAGCCACTGACACTGTGCCTGCCTGAGCTCCTGAACTAGGAGGTGAGGAAGGGGCTGGGTAGGGTCAGCAGGGGTCCATCCCAGATGAGAAGGGTTTAGCGCATGGAGGGCACCCAATGATCAGTGCTGAAAAGGGGGAAATGGGAACAGATTTGCCTTGATCCAGCCAGAGAGGAGCTCTCAAACTGTCAGGAGAGAAGGACATGGGCACTCATGAGGTGAGAAAGACTGAGGAATCCCTTCACACAAGCTGCAAGCTAAGCTGAGATGGATTGCACCTAAGGTTGGGGAGGGAAGTGGGAAGCAGGATGTCTTCCCTAATAGAGCTCATTCCAGAGCTGCCAGTTCCCCATCACCTCCAGTGCAGGAGGAAGAGCCCAATTAAAATACACCAGGGACAAAGTGCGTACCAGGGGGTGGAGTGTGGGCTCTTTTCCATTAGAGGTATATTTTGCCCTGCTGCTGCTGCTGCTGCTGCTGCTAAGTCGCTTCAGTCGTGTCCGACTCTGTGCGACCCCATAGACGGCAGCCCACCAGGCTCCCCCATCCCTGGGATTTCTCCAGGCAAGAACACTGGAGTGGGTCGCCATTTCCTTCTCCAATGCATGAAAGTGAAAAGTGAAAGTGAAGTCGCTCAGTTGTGTCCGATTCTTCACGACCCCATGGACTGCAGCCTACCAGGCTCCTCCGTCCATGGGATTTTCCTAGGTCACTTATTTTTCCTAGCTTCAGTGCCTTTCTGGGTAAAATGGGCTGAATCATGTCCACCTCATAGGGTTTCCGTGTGGGTGAAATGAGATAATGTGTGAAATGAGATAATGCGAAGAACTTAGCATGAACCTGGCTCACATAACAGTCTTAATAAAAGTCATCTGCTGTAATTGTTACCCGAGGTCTCAGCCCATGGTTGTGCATGGTGGTGCAGGCGCAATCCTTATAAGCACCAGCAGATGGCGCCCCGACCTCAAAAGAACCCATTCCTGAACTGTTTTCTGAAGGGCTGCGAGAGGGGATGGGCGGGGCGGCCTCTCGTTTCTCAATCAGTTAGACTCCTGCCTTCCCGAGTGCGCTGGGGAGAAGTGACTGGCACGCCCCTCAGTTCCAAGAAAGAGGGGCCTGGATCACCATAGGATAATCAGTAGAGCCTCAGTTTTCCATCTGTATTGCGGAAGAGCATGGATTTTGGAGACGGCCTGAACCAAGTTAAGGAAATACTTAGGTTGGTGCAGGTAAAGGACTTTCAGAATGAGCAAGCATCCCAGGACCGAGGTTGGTTACAGAGGTCCTGCGACTGGACCTTGGGGGCGCAGCTGAGCCTGGTGCTGAGGCAGAGCGATGGCCCATATGACCTCTATTCGCTTCCTTTCTGGATGAGTGAGAGAGAGAGGAAACCGGCTGCCCGGCACGGAGGACCCAGAACGGTGCGTGGCCCTATGACGCGAGACGCTCTGGTAATTCTGAGTCGGGCCAGCAGAGGGAGACCGAGACCCCTTGTGGACCCCGCTCTGCTCCCCTTCTAGCCCGGAGCTCGCCCTCCCTGGACCATCCCCGTTGGCCGTGCCTCCCCGGGCAGGAGTTGACATGTCCCTTTGCTTTGAAAAAGCCTTTTCCTCTTCTTTCTGGCTGGGCTTCCTGGGGCAACGTGTGGGGTGAGGGGAAGGGTCAGATTCAACCCTAACTCTGAGTCCCAGCTGAGCCCCATCCCCTGGACCTCAGTGACTTGGATGGGATCTACTGGCCATTCTCATCCTAGCAGCCCCCACTTCCTAAGATGGGGTGTTGTGAGCTCCCCAGAGGGTAAGGATTTGGGGGAGCAGGAGATCCTTTTCCTAAGCCCCCATTAATCCAGGCCTGGATGGCCAGCTGGACCTCCGGAAGCAGGGGGCGCACCCCATCCCACCCTGGCCAGTTCCCGGCATTCTCCTTGGACTGGCTCCCAGAGGCCCACAATGGCCCTCAGACAAAGTTCTGGGCCGGGCTTTGCCTGTGCCCGGGGCCTGGGGCCGGCTGTCTCTAGGCACTGAGAGTCCCTGGCACTCCTTGTGGGGCTTTGTCCACCGGCCCTGGACCAGTACTGGCAGGGCCACATGTGCTGGGGGAGGGAGGGGGCCAGGCAGCTCTCAGAGCCTGAGTGGCCTCCCTTCCCTCCTGCACGTGGCCTTGCTGTCCTCCAGGGGACCTTCTCTCTACTTCATCTTGCTCACCCTGCCTTCTCCTCTTGGCTGTAAGCCTCCCCTTCTTCGGGGCATGCTCCTATTCTACTACTCATTTATTCATTCTACTCATTTATTCATTCATTTGTTCCCATCATTCAATACCTGTTGAGCTCCAGCTATACTCCAGGCCCCTACTAGATGCTGGGGATCCAGTAATAACAAGATACACAGTTTCTGCCCTTTTTGGAGTTCACAGTCTGGGTGAGACTGAAGGCAGGAGACTAGTAACATCCATACCTAAAATTTGTTTTCATCTTGTGATAAATGGAGAGAAGCAGATAAGTTGCCTGCCCCAGGAAGCTCCACCTACAGAGACATTTCCCCTGGGAAATCACTGCTAGGCTGTGAGCTGTGGAGGGAAGATCTTCATTCAGGCCCTGTACCCCACTCTCCCGGGCCTGGCATACAGGCACACAGTAGGTGCCCAGTAAATGTTGAATGAATGGATGAATCATTAGCTTCATAGTGGGGGGGGGTGCTGCCAAAGAGAATGGTCTTTTCACATTCCACTTCCTCCCAGTTAACCCAGGAATTGCAGGTAATGTTGGGGCTCTACAGACAAGAACCTGGGGCTCCCAGGAGTCCACCTCTGGCCACTCTGATTCCTTGCCTCTCCTCACTGCACAGCATTCCTACCTTGGGCCCTGTCAGAGTCCCATGGGCCATGCGTGTGTTTGTCCATTACCTCTCATGAATCCATTCTTGGGCTTTATCACCTTTTTGGTGGCTATCACGTGCTGGCCCTGGGCTCAGGAGGAGCTGGGGATCCAAAGAGGTGGGAGAAGCGTCCATGCCCCCCTGGACCATCCAGTCCAGACAGTAATGGCACAGTGTAGCATGTGCCATGATGAGGGAAGAGGATGGCACGGTTACAGAAGTGACAGAACAAATTTCCTGCCCTCCTGGAGCTTATGGTCCAGTGATGGTAGTGGAGGGAGACAGACAGTAACCAGAATAAGCGAGGGAACACACATGTGTGTTATGGAAGAAAGGGAAGCAGCTGAAGGGGAAGGGAGGGAGTAGGATTTTAGATAGGGTGGCTGGAGAAGGTGACATTTGAGCAGAGAGCTGAAGGGGGTCAGGGGTGAGTCATGCAGCTACCTGGGGGAGGATGTCTCAGGCACCAGGAATAGCACATGCAAATGCCCTGAGGTGAGAGTGTGCCTGGTATGTTAGAGGAACAATCAGGAGGCCAGGGTGGCTGGACAGGTATGAGATTAGAGAGGTGACTGGGGGCAGATTGTAGTAGGACCTTGCAGCAAGACTTGGCTTGAGTCTTAGTGACAAGGGAGCCATTTGAAGATTTTGAGCAGAGGAATAACATGAGCTGACTTACACTGAACACGATCCCTTCAGCTGCAGTGTTGGGAATGTTGATAGTGGGGCTGTGTGGAAGAAGGAAGGGACCAGGTAGGAGGTTACAGTAATAATCCTGGTGAGAGAGGATCGAGCCAGGCAGTGGCATTAGAGCTGATAACAAGTGGCTGCTCTGACACTGCTTTGAAAATAAATCCCATGGGATTTTTTGAGGGCTTGGATGTGGGGGCTGAGAGAAGGAGAGGCAAAGATAACTCCCAGGTCTTCTGCCTGAGCTGAGCGGGGGGGGGCTCAGCTGACATGGGCTGCGATGAGGAAGGTTTGGTTGGGTTAAGTTGGAGCTGCTCTTTGGACATCCTAGTGGACCCTTCAGACCAGCAGTTGAGTGTGTGGGTCTGACTTCAGGGGGAAAAGGTTGGAGCTTAAGAATCATGCAGTGAGAATCATCAAGGTTTAGATGGGCCTTGAAGCCAAGGTGGGCTCAGCATGGTAGTGCAAGGGGGAGAAGACAGAGGCCTGAGCCCTGGGGCACATTGGCATTTGGAGGTGGTGGGGGATGAGGAATCACCAAAGGAAAAGAAGAAGGCATAGCTGGAAAGAGGAGGAGAACCAGGGCAGTGTGGGTCCTAAAAGACAAGAGGAGAACATATTTCTGGGAGAAGGGGGTGATCAACTATGTCAAATGCTGCCAATAACCTAAGACAAGGTTTGAGAATTGACTTCTGGATTTGCATTGTACTGGTCACATAGGACCACTATCGAGTCCCTTTGGACAAATACTGGGAAGAAGGTGGCCCTTCCTGGAGACCCGGCTATGCAGGCATACAAAGGGAGACCCCTCAGTGTAAAGGGAAAGGTGTCTCTCTCTCGGTCACAGGTAACTTTGCAGCAGGCACACAGCATGGTGAGAGGGCAGCAGGCTGGATTTCAGCTCTCTCCACCGCTTTGCACCATGGGGGCCTTGTGCAGTGCCCAACCTGGACATCTGTCCCCAGCAGCTGTGCTGGTGTTGGTGGAGTGAGTGTGGATGAGAGGATGAGAGTTGGCTTGGAGTGTGCTCATGAGGGATTGGTAGAGGAATTGGAGAGTGTGCACAGCTTTTTAAGGAGCTTTGTTGTAGCAGGCTGAAGAAAAGGGGACAGTGACTGGAAGGGGCTACAGGGATGAGCGGAATCCACCAAGTGAGAGTGGGTGAAGGGGAAGACATCCAAGCCAGGGGACCCACGTATGCAAAGTGAGGTCATTAGGAGTGGTTGGGATGTAGCAGGATCCTAAATGTCACATTTGAGGTGGGAGGTATCAGGAGAGGATGCTGGACTGGTGGGCTTAAGCCTCTGTCTTGGGGGTGGGGTTGGAGCACAGCTAGGCATACAGTAGGTACTCATTGAGTGCACTGGGATTTCTCAGGGAATCCCTTCCCAGTCTCTCCTCCAGGCCTCAGTCTCCTGGCTGGCAGATGGGAGAATTGGATGTTTCAAGTGTTCTCTGAGCCAGGGCTAGACCTGAATGCCTTCCCCTAGTTAGTAGGTCTCAGGTCCTGGCCTCTTCTCCTCCCTGGATGCCACACCTTGTCCAGGCTGAGGAAGAGTAGAGGCCTCGCAGTGGCAGAGGCTGTGGTGGGCTGGGTGGGCTGGGAACTGCGTCTCCTGCCCCATCCAGCCTTTAGGAGCACCTTCCTGAGACTCCTCCTCAGGAGGAGAGGGAGAAGTTGCTGATTCTCCCTTCCTAGAGGGATGTCAGGGAATACAGAGCATTTTGGCTGCTGGTTGGGGGGACGCTGACCTTGTTCTCTTTCAAGGTAAAAGTGGCTACAAGGAATAGTAACGGTAACCCTCTGCCCATGTGCACGGCACCCAAAGCGCTCTCTCACTCAGAGCTCACCTGGGGCCTTGTGACTGTCCCTTGTAGCCCTTTGAGCTAGTCCCACTGGACATGGGAAAATGAGGCTCAGGGAGGGGATACAGCTGCCCGTGGCCACGCAGCCAGGAAGCAGCCGTGGCCAGACTAGAACCTGGGTTTCCTGTCTCTGGCCAGCTCGTGCCCCCTGCAGCAGGCCCCCAGAGTTTGGAAGGTTGGGGAGCAGATCCCGCCCAGGGACTAGGTTCTGGTACCAATCTGGCCCAGATCAAGTGCAGAGAGAGCAGGACCTTCCCTCTGTTTTCTCTTTCCACATGTAGTTATTAAGCCGTACTGCGTATGAGGTGCTGAGGGTGCACTGTGAACAAGGCAGACCTGTGTTCAAGGGGTCAGAGTCTGTTCAGGTAGAGATGAAATAATCCAATCCATGAGTTGTTGTTGTTCAGTCTCTCAGTTGTGTCTGACTCTTTGCAACCCCATGGACTGCAGCATGCCGGGCTCCCTGTCCTTCACTATCTCCTGAAAGTTTCTCACTTTCTCTTAACATCTGTTTCTTTGCATGAGAAATAGAGATAGTGATGTCTGTACTGCAAAACCACTGGGAGGGTTAGATGGGGAGTCACATAGGAAGCACCCAGCATCACAGTGCAGTGTTCCACAGACAGAGGCCAATGATACTATCGACACGCTGCTGTTCAGTCTCGAAGTCATGTCCAGCTCTTTGTGACTCCAGGAACTGCAGCATGCCAGGCTTCCCTCTTAACTGCTCAGCTGTGTCTATAGGATCAGACCTCCTGGCTTATGCTTTTGGAGTCTTAAGTTTCCTCATCTGTAAAATAGGTTGTAGGACTGTTTTGAGGGTGAACTCTAACACGTGGAAAGCATTTAGTATGGACTCTGGAACATGGGAGATGCACTGTTAATAGCAGAAGTGTCACCAGGGTGGATGAAACCCCAGCTCCAGCTGTACCCCAGATGAAGCAGGAGGAGACTGATCGCAGCTCAGACCCTGTGCCTCTAGTTGCTGGAAGCAGGGATTTGAGCATTGGGTAGGAGTTCGTTGAGCACAGCGGGATCAAGGCCTGATGGAGCAGAGGGTGGAATACTTGCAAAGACGTGGAGGTGGGAAGGAGTTGGGTGTAATGAACAGTCCTTGGGGGCTGGAGTGGAAGGAGACGGGTAGAGAGTGGCTTCCTTGTGGTAGGCTGGACTATAATCTGATCTCCCTTCTCTGTGGCACGGGGTCTGCTCACCCTCCCTGGCTTCTCACAGCTCCTGTCTCCCCAGATCCCTGTGCGGGGCGGGGGGAGGGGGCCTTTATCACCCCCCTGAGAAGTGGAATCTTGCTCTGTAGGAGGCTCACAGCCAGCATGTTCTTTTTAGTGTGTAGCCCAAGCACAATTCTGTCAACCACCTCCTCAGAGCTAGGGTCCTGGGCTGGGGGAGGGCTCCCCGGTGGTGACTAGCAGCGTCTGTGGGGCAGCACTGGGCTCCTGATTGGCACTGAGACTCTGCACTCCTCGCCCCCCCCCATCTGTCCCCCTCCTCCCTCTCTCCTGCACCCCTCCTCACTGCATTCCTTGCAGCTCTGTCTGGAGACCCCTTCTCTTCTTACCCCTATAGCCCAGGTCTGTCCGTCCCTCTGTCTGTCCCAGTAGGTCTGGAGGTAGGGAGGGAGGGCTCAGCCTCCCTGTCTCTGGGATCTTCCACCATGGTTCCTGCACTCCTCCTTCCTCTCTGTCCTTTGGGTCTCCCTGGGCATGTGTGTGTGTGTGTGTGTGTGTGTGTTGTGTGTGTGTTGGGGGATGTGGAGGGCAAGGAGTCAGACCACAGACCAGGGGGAGGGCAAGAACCCGCTCTCTCCTTCACCTCGAGGAGGGTGGATCCCGAGGGCTCAGGGTCTGGGGCCCTAGGGTCCGGCTGAGCGGGCCGGTTGGGTCTGGCCGCCTGGCCGGGGGTTGGAGGACCGCCGGAGCTGCCTGGGCTCGGAGGGGGGGCGGAACCTCGCAGCGCTCCCCTCCCCCACTTTCTTAAAGGGCCGGCGCGGGCTGGTGCGGGACGGGTCTGGCCGCCTCTTCTCAGCGGCGGGTCGGGTTGCGCGATCCGGCCCTCAGTGCAGAGAGGCGGGCAGGCGGGCGGGCGGCCTCGGTGGCCGCTGTCGCCTCGCGGATCCGTTCCTCCCGCCCCCGCCCGCAGTGCCCCCGCCCTTCCCCGCCCTTCCCGCTCCTCCCTCCCTCCTTCTCCCCTTCCTTCCCTCCCTCCTGCCTTCCGTCCCCCCCATCTCTGCTCTGCTTCTCCACAGCCGCGGCTCCGACACCTGAACGGGTAGCAGTGAGCGCGGGAGCCCCGACAGGCGGTGGCGGAGCGGGACGGCCGGTCCACGGTAGCCTCTTCATGGCCCCGCCGTGAGAGGCTGGACCCAGCGACCGGGAGCAGGAGCGGTGAGTGGGGCCGCGCGGGGCCACCTTGTCCCCAGGGCCGGCGTGTTCCCGGACCCCGCCCCTCCCGAAGCCGGGCTGGGGGCCGGGGGGGGGGCTGCTGGGGTTGGGGGGCTGCATGCTGGGTGGCGGCGCGGCCCTCCGCCCTCCGTGCCCGCCTGGGTCTGCTAACAAAGCTACATTGCGAGATCAATTCCGTGGCGGCTGGAGCATCCGAAGGATACGGTTGTCATGGAGATGGGGCCGAAAGAGGAAGCCCGGGATGGCAGAGTCTGGGCCAGGGAGAGAGGGCACCGCTAGAGAGCCCCAGGCCAGCCTGCAGGGAGGATTAGGGCTGGCAGCCCAATTGTCCCCTGATGCCCCCTCCCCATTTGTCTAATCCGAGTGTATATGTGTACCTTGATGGGGTGCCAGTGGGAGCTTGGTGGCCAGGGACCTGGGGTGTTCAGTGCCAGGCCTGCTGGCAGCCACCTTTACCACGGAGCAGCTTTGAGGATTTATTTCTCTTTCCAGTTTCCCAACTTTGACAGCCTGGCTTGGCGGCCAGGCCTCAGCGCTCCCAGCTCTGCCGCTGAGCAAGGCTTGTATGGGGGCGTGGCAGGCAGCAGCGGGTAAAGCACATAATGGCTATGGCAGCTGCAGGGAAGGAGGGGTCCTCGGAGTCGCTGGTGGGGCTGGGGTGGGGCAGGGAGTCCAGATGTGGGGACCCTCTGCCTGATACAACCCCCCACACCCAGAAGGATGTATTCTAACTCTTGCTGTCCCTGGAGGACCTGGGGGCTCCCTGAGTCAGAACTGGGGGCATTGTCTCTGCACCGGTCCAGGGGGCTGCTGCCTCAGCCCATCCCTTCATCTTAGGGCCATCGTGGGGGGCCCTGGGAGAGAACTGGGGACATCAGCCACAATGGAAGTGGGTCTGAGAATTCTTGACAAGCTCAGGATAAACCAGGCTGAACTCGATGAGCGGGTGAATGAGGAGCAAGTAGAGGGTTCAGGGCTCAGCCAGGGTCAGTGGGCAGCCTGGGCTCGGGGAGAGGCATTTGGACTTTCCTGGGTTCTCCAGCTCCTTCTTTCAGACCTTAGAAACAAGAGCTGCTTAATGGAGGATACTCAGCTCGAAGTAGAGTGGGGAAGGGGCATTGGGATCACCTCCAAGCCTAGTCTGTTGCCCTGGGCAGATATAGTCATTTTCCACCTCTTCCTTGAGAGGTTAGAAATACCGCCTCCCAACGACACTGCAAATTCTATGACCTGTGATCTCTCAATCAGCAAAATGGGCCAGAAGCCCTCTTTACTCACCTCACATCTCTCACGTCACACCCACTTTCCCTCTCAAAAGCCCCCTATCCCCAGCCTATGGTGAGAGACAGTGCCTTTTGAATGGGGCTACTGCAGAGTTTGGTCCTGGTGGAAACAGGGCAGGTCCCCAGGTCATGGCTGAACCAGAGGGTTCCACACAGTAGGATGAGTGGGTGGGTGGTGGCCCAGCTCAAGAGAGGAGGGTGACTGGAAAGCCCTTGGAAGGCCTCCCTTGCTGGTGCCTTTGAAGGGAGGGACTAAAGCCACAGTGCTTGGGTGGCTTGTGCCTTGTAGTCCCAGAAGTGCCAGGAGCCTGAGGGGCTTCTGACAAATGGAGGTCTCTAGGCAAAAGGTATGTATATATGGGTGTATATATATATATTCATACAGTGAGTGTCCACTGTATGATTAGGTGTGACAAGACAAAAAGTTACAGGGGAGGAAGGGAGTGGAGGGGGACACTCTAAAGAAGGGAGCTCAGGGCTGGGTGTGGAGGCACAGGGGGTCACAGGAAAGGGCAGTTCTCACGCAGCAGCCCGAGGGGCTTCCCTCCTGCTTGTCCTGGTCTGACAGCTACGGGTATGTGCTCCCCAGCTGATCTGACCCTGAGTGTTTCCTGAAGTGGGGGGTGGAGCAATTAGCTGGAAAGAAGGACTTGCTGCTGCTCTTGGAAGGACTGAGAGGGCTGGGGGGACATGATGTCACCCAGCTTCCATACTCATGCATGGCCACGGTGCTCAATACTCTTCTACACAGGGAAGTACGCCCATTGTTTCTGTTTAGTGGATACTTAGGCTCAGGAGGGCTTCCCAGATGGCTCAGATGGTAAAAATCTGCCTGCAGTTCAGGAGACCTGGGTTTGATCCCTGGGTTGGGAAGATCCCCTGGAGAAGGGAAAAGCCACCCACTCCAATATTCTTGCCTAGAGAATTCCATGGACAGAGTCACCTGGTGAGCTATAGTCCATGGGGTCGCAAAGAGTCAGTTCAGGAAAACTTGCTTGTTCCAAGTCACCTAGTTAGTAAGTGACAGAATCAGGATCTGCACTTGGGAGGAACTGATGGCTCAGTGGGTAGGGATTCTGCCTGCAATGCAGGAGACACATGAGACCTGGTTCGATCCCTGGATGGGGAAGTGGTACCCTACTCCAGTATTCTTACCTGGAAAATCCCATGGACAGAGGAGCCTGGCAGGCTACAGTCCATTGGGTTGTACAGAGTCAAAAATGGCTGAGCACAAGGCACACAGAACTGTTTGAAGCTGGGACTTCTGTCCCCAGTCTTCCTCTTCTTCCTTGGAGATGCAAGTTAGGAGGGTGATGGGACTGAACACCTTCTCTTCTGGAGCGAGGAGATGAATTTGGAGAAAACTGAGGCGCTCAGCTGGGGTCTTCTAGAGAGCCAGGATCGAGGCATTCCCATCCCAGACGACGTTGGCTTGCAGGAGAACGACACTGCCTCTCGCGACAGACGATGCTGTAGACATTCTGTGCCAGATGGTCTTTTCCAGGAAAATCTGTTTTGAGCGGCATCTTATGTCTGGGCTCCATATTTAGCCTGGCTCCTCACACAGGAGGATATACTCAGACTGTTGCCCCTTGGGGTTTTTTGTGGGGGGGTGGGCCTTGGCCAGACCCAGCTCCTTCCTATGGCTCAGGCAGAGGTGGGTTAGGGCCCCTGCTCCGGATAGCCTTGCCCCAGCTGAGGGCTGCCCTGCTGGTCTCCCTGGGCCCTGGTTGTTTCCCACAGGGCCTGTCCTTCTAAGCTGATGTGCCCATATGTTAGCTTGACCTCGTTTAGGGGGTGAGTCGCTCCAGGACTGTGTCTGCTTGGCCTGGGTGACTCCAGTGTCCGGGCCGGGCCCACGCCCAGTGTGCGGGCTGCTGCGTGAGAACTGCCCTTGCCTGTGACCCCTGTGCCTCCTCACCCAGCCCTGAGCTCCCCTCTTTAGAGTGTCCCCCTCCACTCCCTTCCTCCCCCTAACTTTTTGTCTTGTCACACCTAATCATACAGTGGACACTCACTGTATGAATATATATATATACACCCATGTATACATACCTTTTGCCTAGAGACCTCCATTTGTCAGTTATTGACATTTTGCCCACATTTGTTTCTCTCTCTCTGAAACTTCTGAAAGTAAGTTGCAGATATCGTAGCACTTCAGCTTGAAGTACTCAGTATAAATTTCCTGAAACGAGAACATTTTTCTACAATACATAATATTGTTGTTTAGTTGCTAAGTGGTGTCCAACTCTTGTGCAGCCCCGTTGACTGTAGTCCCCCACGATCCTCTGTCCATGGGATTTCCCAGGCAAGCATACTGGAGTGGGTTGCCATTTCCTTCTCCAGGGGATCTTTGCAACCCAGAGACTGAAGCTATGTCTCCTGCATTGGCAGGCGGATTCTTTACCTCTGAGCCACCAGGGAAGCCCAATATATAATGACTATAGTGTTAATCATATCCAAGAAATTTTAATGATGCAATCTAAACTCATATAATTCCATATTCAAATCTCTGTAGTTGTCCCTGTAATGTCCTTTATAGGTTAAAAAAAATTTTTTAATAAAGAATGGCACATTGCATTTAGTTATGTCTCTTTAGTCTCTCTTAACCTAGAACAATTGTCTGCTTTTTTTTTTCTTTTGAAGTCTCTTATGACAATGTCAGTTTTAAAGAGCCCTGGTCAGTGTTCATGTAGAATGCCCCACATTCTGGATCTGTCTTACTGCTTCCTCATGAGTAGATTCAGGTTAAGCATTTTGGGGTAAGAATATCCCATAGGTGATGTCGTGTCCTTCTCATTGCCTCTCATCAGGAGGCACTTGTCATTAGCTGCACTGTAATAGTGGTGCTAAGTTAGGTCACTCAGCTAAGGAGTCCCTTTGTTTCAATCCCTTTGCTCCCTCTTCCTTAGCTCCAGAAGCTTCATCCACCTGGTTGTCTGCATTCAGACCATACACTGGAGAAGGGTGCTTAGGCAGATGCTGATGGGGCCTTCAAGGAGTTCACAGCCTCAGGGGTGTGGATGGGATGAGCTGCAACTCAGGGCAGGTGTTGCCAGAGTGGGGAAGACGCCCCGAAAAAGCAGCAAGGGGCACAGGCTGGGGGGACAGCAGAGAGCCTGAGGGGCAAGACAGGAAGAAAGAGGGTGGGGCCTGGACCAGCGCTGGCCTAGAATGTGGGCTGACAGCTGGCCCTTTCCCCAGGGCACCACGAGCTACTGAAGGGTTTTAAAGAGTGGAACAAGGAGGCAGATGTGAGTGCTTGGAGAGGCACTTTGCAGAGGGTGGTGTGGATGGCAGGGCTGGCATGGTGATAAAGATGGGCAGGAGGCCCTGCCGTGGTCCAACACAAGATGTTGAGGCACTGATTTGAGGCTGCAGCGTGCATGGGGGGCTGTGGGGTGGGCTAGGGATTCATGTGATGGCCCTGCTGAAATGGGGACGGGGTGGAAAAGGGATGGAGTAAGGAGAGATTAAGAGGCAGAGTGATGAGCACTGGTGTTGGTCGGGGAGCAGTCACAGGATGGCTGGGGGAGGCTGTGGAGAATGCTGTTTTCAGTGTGTGGGGTCTAGGGTATTTTCCAGGTCAAAGGAACAGTGTGTGGAGAGCTCCCCAGGTCTTGGTGGCCACCTGTGACCCCCTCTTAGGAGCTTGCTTGGGATGAGGGCGGAGGGAAGGCCTCACACAGCCTGCAGCAGGGGGCGGACAGTGGGGCTCTCAGGCACCAGCAGGGGCGGGCCTTTGAGGGGAGACAGGGCCGGCTCAGAGGCAGCTGCCACTATGAAAGTCAGGATGAACACTGCCTTGCAGGCCCCCCAAGTCCCTTACTTCATTTTGCTTCTTCATACTTGTTGGCAGAGTCCCCACCCTGGTTAAATCCAGTGCCTGGTCTGCCCTCCGCCCTCTGCGCTGCTGAACGGGGCTAAGAAAATCCACTGCCCAACTGGTCTCACTTGTAGTTCAAATCCATGAACTTCAAGTGGGTCTTTAGCACTGCCGTGCAGTCCCACATGGGTCCAGGCCCACCCCCTCACTCCCTACCGTAGCTATTTCACTCTTTCTGTTCTGCCTTCAGCCCTAGCTTCTCTCCTGCAGTCCACTCTCAAAGCATAGGACTTTGCCTCCTACTTCTTTGAGAATGCAACAGCAGTCTTCGGACTGCCAGTGCTGTGTTCATCCATCCATGGGCCTCTGCACCATGGGTCTGCCTTTCCCCATCCCTGTGGGTGTAGGATCCCTGCTCCTGGTTTAGGACACCCTCTATTGTGCAAGAGATCCCATCCCCTTGTGGAATAGAGGGGGGCCTATAATGTGGGGGGCCTACACTGCTCCAGCAAATGTCCCCTCCTGCTTTACAGGTCCTCCTAGACTGGATCATTCCATCAGCAGATATCTTGTTATTGTTTCTCCTGTCTTAAAAGATGACTCCCATTTTCTTCAGCCAGCTATCCCTGCATCTCTGTGCTCCCCTTTACAGCAAAATGCCCCAGAAATGTTGTCCATTGACTGCTGTTCTTGGGGTGACCAGTGACCTCCGTGTTGCTGTATGCAATGGCCTCAGTCCTCATCTGTATCATCTGACAACTTCAGTCTCTCTCTCTTCCCTGAAATGCATTCCTTGACCTCCAGGACGTCCATTGTCCTGTTTCCCGCTGACCTCACGGCTGCTCCTCCTCAGTCTCCTTCTCTCCCACTACCACCTTATAACATTGGCGTGCCAGGGACTCAGCCCTTGAGTGGCTGCTCTTCCTCATTTGCATTCACTCTTGAGTTGACATCAACCAGTCCTGTGGCTTTACACACTACCTATGTGCTCTCAGCTCCCAAATTTGTATCCCAAATCTTGATTTCTGTCCTGAGCTCCAATACCTCACTCAGCATCTTGGCCGCCATGTCTGCTGGACACCTCAAACTCAACTTGTCCAAAACTGAGCTCCTTTCTTCCTGATCTTCCTTCCCAAACTTGCTCCATCCAGTCTTCTCCATCTCAGGAATGGTGCCTCCATCCTTCCAGGTGCTCAGGCTCTAAACTCTGGTGTCATTCCTGACTTCTCTTTTTCTCTCCTACCCTGTGGACTGTCCATCAAGAGGTGAGGCTTATACCAGCCTCTAGGTCTCCCATCAGTGGGCTATGGCTGAATAGGAGGGTCAGTTTTAGAGATGAGGACAAGAAGGCAATTGTGCAATGGCCCAGCACAGACCCTGTGCTGAAGCCTGAAGCAGAGACAGGAGAGGGCAGGGGAAGAGCAGGGGGAGGGGAAGAGGGGACTCCACAAGGGAGGGGTTAAGTAGCGTGACATAATCAGGAGGTTGGGAGAGGGTGAGGAGGAAGGTCTCAGGACAGAAGGCAGAGAAGAGGCAGGGTAGACAGAGAACAACACGAGGTGTTGTTCTGGAGGGTGTGGGGTAAGTGCAAATTGGGCAGGGAGAAGGGAGTTTGACGTTTCTTGGTTATCTCTTCTGGCTGTTGAATCAGACTGAGGGGAAGCTGCTCAGGGTTTGAGCCCCTGGAGTCTGCCCCGACCCAGGCTTTTTAGCCAAGGCAGGACTTGTTGGGAGGACTTGCCCTTGGTCAGTTCACTGTAGCTTTTGGGGCAACTCTCAGTCTGTAGGCTCATGGCTCAAATGTGACTCAAGAAGCAGAGTGAGTCCCAGGTGCCAACTGAAGTTCCAGGAAGACAGGCAGCAGCCAACTTAACCAGAGCAACCTTGTCCTCTGTTGCTCCTCATAACTGAGGGCTCGCCCTGCAGGGAAAGTTGGCTGAGGGCGGAGTCACCACCTATAAACCTGATTCAGGGTTTGACAGCAGGCGCTGTGAAGTTCATCAGTGTTGAGGGCTCTCCAGCCAGCATGCAGATGTATGCAAATACTAAACAAATGAAGGTGCCAAGTGGCTGGAGGGTACAGAGTGAAGTAAGCTGGGGGATGTCAAAGAATGACCTTTGCAGAGCTGGGCCCAGGGGCTCCTAAAGTCCCAGCAGGCTGTGGGGCACATGCAAATAAGATGCAAATGCACACCAGCCCTAGGAACCTCTGCTTGCTGACCATGGGAAAGGAGGCCTTTTAGACCCCCACGACCAAAGGCAAAGCTGGTTCCCCAGGGGCCAGGCTGAGAGGCGGAAAGCCAGGTGGTGCTGGGCTCCTGGTTAATCCCAGATTGACATTACCCGTAGGGGATGGGCACCTTTTAAGGGAGGTTCAGGCCTCTGGCCCTTGCCCAGTACCCCATGTGGCTTTTGTGCCTTGAGATGGAAAGATTGGAGGGAGCTTGGCCTGGGGACCAGGCAGGTGGGTCTTCACCTGCCTCAGGAAAGGGAGGGGCACCCTCTCTGTCCCACCCTTCTGATCCCCACAGGAGCCATTCCCCTGCTTTCACCCTCCGGCTGAGTCTCTGATGCCGCTGCCTCAGTACCTGCTCTGATAGGCTGCCCGGGGCGGATGTCTGCTGGGACCCCTGGGTGTCCTGGACTGCTCTCCTGTGCATTCCGCCCCCAGCATGGGCAGCCAGCTTGCTTCCCTGCAGACCTGAGAGATGGTTCTGCAAGAGCAGTAGCTGCTGCCCGTCACTGAGCACTTGTGCCCGACTCTGAGCTGAGCCTTGCACCCACAGCATCTCCTCTGTTTTCCCTACAACCTTGAGAGATGGATGCTGTTAGCACCCCACCACCCATGTTGCTGAGGAGGGGTCTGAGGCCCAGAGAGGTGGGCAACTGTCCCGAGGTCACACAGCTTGTGGGATTTGAAGCTAGGTCTGTCTGACTGCAGGGTTAGGGCGCTGACCCACCCTCCTGGACTGTTCCATCTGAGGCACTTGCTGCACAAGGTGGTCCAAGCTAAGAAGACCAGGTGAGTAGAGGGATTAGGGTCACTTTGGGGAGTAGAAGCAGGGCAGTTCTCAAGGCTCCTGGCTAGACATGCCTATCCTGGACGCCTATCCTGCCCTGGGCAGGCAGATCATGGAGGAAGCACACGCCCAGCTGACCTGTGCCTAGAAGTGTGCTTATAGCTTTGGGGCGACAGCAAGGTCCAGGCCTCCAGACTCATCAGCTGGCAGAAGTTATGGGGCAGCATGGTGAGCTGTGTGATCCAGGGGCCCCACCTCCCTGGTGCCTGTGCTGTCAGCGGCTCAGCAGGTTCTCTTGGAGGCCTGGAGTGCGCAGGGCTGGGCCGGCCCAGGCCCTGTGAGTGGTATGGGGTGCAGCTGGCCAAGGTCTGTTCTGAGCACTTACAACACACCTGCCCTTTTCGCTGATTACCTTACTTAACAATCCTTGTGTGTTTGTGTATGTGTGAATATTCCAGCTTATGTGCTGAAATCTGGGTGAGCTGGGTAATCAGTTAGTGTTGCACAAATTTGGGGGAAGGGCAGTGGAACCACTGGGGGTGTTCAGCTTGGGTTCCCAGGAGGCAGAGAATAGAGCTGAGAATGAAAGTTTTCCAGCTTTTTTTCCTTTTCTTGCAAGCAGCCTTCATGAAACTCTGAGTGGATGGTGTCAGAGGTGGAAGGTCCTTGGGGATTGTCCAGGTTGGGGTTCATGCCCAGTTTCTATGGATGGGCTGTAGGGGTCCATAAGACTCTCAACACACACACACAAATGTTGTGCACTGTGTGAGTCTGTCTGGAGCAAGATCCAGAGCTCCATCAGATGCTCAAGGAGGTCTCAGGGTTAGAAATGGTTGGGAATCTCTGATGCACACAGGGAAATGAGGCCAGAAAAGGGTTTCCTTTGCCCAAGCTCCCCTAGCACCCTGAAGGGCAACACCTGAGTGCCTGGCTCCCAGCCCTGCTCTCTGGGACACTGTGATCTTACTGTTGCCTCTACACTGACATTCCAGAATGATTTTCTCTGCTCCTGGTCCCTGTATATACCCTGCCTTGGACATCCCACCCACTCTTAGATTTGGCTTGTCCTGGGTAGTACTCAGCACCACAGGTCCCCTACCCCAGTTCTGCCTCATGTTCTTCCGTTTCTATTAAGTGCGCCTGTACTCCCCCATCTCCTCCCAAATCCACTCAGCTACCTGACGCCACCAGTGTGGCTGTGGTCGCTGTGGGTGCCTGTCTCCCCCACCCCCTGCTCTAGCCTGAAGCACTGGGTTGTCCCTTCCCTGCCCTGGCTTCTCCTAGAGCAGAATGGTTTCAACGCCAGCTGCCCAGTGATGTAGGTCTAACTGCCCTAGACCTTGCCCCAGGCCTGAGGACTCCTCATCCCACCTCACGTCCCACTGGGGGACCACCTTCTGAGTGGCTGCTGCCTCCCTCCGTGTGTGTTTTTGTGTCTCAGTGTGTGTGTGCATGTGTGTTTGTGCCCACCAATGCTGTACTGTATGCTTGCTCACAGACATGTGCACAGGCGCCTGCACCTTCGCATCTGCCCTCTGTCTTATAGAACATGTTGGGCCCTCCAGCCCTTTTCTTGAGCTTCCCACACTCCCTGGCTTGGGTCCCGGCATGGAAGGCACTTTATGAAGTTATCCCTTTGACAGTCCCGTGTCATTCTAAGCAGACACCAGCCTTGTCACTTTCCACCTTTGGGACCCTGAGCATGGTCCTCAACCTCTCTCAGCCTCTGCCTACAGTGGGGATGGTGGTAATCTCTAGGTTTTCATTTGCCAAATATTTAAAAAGTGACCACTGTTTCCCAGGCCCTGTTCTAGGCTCTGGGGGAGACAGCAGTGAACGTGACCTAGTCCCCACCCTCACTGAACTCACCAGCTAGTGAGGGAGACGGGCAGAAAATAAGGAAACAAATGGAAAATGGAGTTTCAGGTCTGCTAAGTGGTGCTTAGCAGACACAGTGCTCTGTGAAGAAATGTGAAAGAGTGCTGGGTAATCAGGGAGGACCTCTCTGAAGAGACAGCATTGGAGTTAGGCCCTGAGTGACAGAAGAGGCAGTCATTTAAAGATCTAGGAAAGGAGCATTCTAGGCCAAGGGTACAGCTGGTGCAAAGGCCCTGAGGTGGGAATGAGCTCAGGGAGCAGAAAGAAGGCCAGTGTGGCTGCTGGGGTGGGGGATGGGCCGAGGGCCGTGAACCAGCTCAGGCAGAGCCTTTTTAGGCCATGCTGAGGAGGCCAGATTGGCGATGGGAGCCGATGGGGTTACCAGTGAGGGAGGGGGTGTGATGTAATTTGTGTTTTCACAACTCCAGCTGCCATGGGAGAAGTGGGAAGGGGGCTGAGGTTGTTATAGGAACACCTGAGACCTGGCCCAACCACAGTTCTGTTAACCATCCTGGGTCCCATCTTGGTTGGTGCTGAAAAAGAGGCTGCTCAGCCCAAGGTTATCCCAAGGGCAGTCCATGGAGCCACCGCCTGGAGTGGGGCCTGGTTCTGGCTGAGGGAGGAGGCAGGAGATGTAGCCACTGCCAGCCTGTCATTTGCAGGCATCTCCTTGGCATGGGTGCCCTGTGGCCCAGCTGTCCCCCTGTCCCCTGCTCTTGCTGGCAGGGCTGGAAGTGGGCAGGGCCACTGCTTTGGGTAGATGCTTCTGGTGGAGGATTTGAGCCCATGATCCCATGGGAGGGTCTGGGAAATGGGGGCTCATCCTGTACTCCCAGCCCATCCCGGTGCAGAGAGAGCCTGCTCTTGAGTCTCGAGGCAGCTACTCACCCTGTGACCTCAGGCAAACCTTTTCCTGGTTCTGTGCCTCAGTCTCCCCATATGTCAAATGCGTTAGTAGAGAGAGTGGGCTGTAGCTGCCTCTCTCCTTGACCTCTGTAGTGTGTTTGTTCTTCCTTGGATCTCAACCCTCTCAGCACTCATGACCTTAAGTTCTGCCACCAGCCCTGGGGAAGGAGAGTGGAGGTGATGCCCCCCGTCTTGCAGATGGGTTCATAAAGATCATAAAGGTCAGACGGGACAGTGATGAGTCCCAGGGCACATGGTGATTCAGAGCAAGGATTTGGGGCATCATTTAACATTCTGCTTGGAAGATCCCCCTGTATGCACCCCTCCTTGGGTCTAGCAAGAGAGGGAGGGGTCCTGGCTCAGCTTTTTCTGGGCTCAGTTGGCCTTTAGCCCAGGCAGGGACTCTGGGCCCCTGCCCAAAGTGGAGCTCAATGTGCCCCTTGTCTGTCCACCCCAGAAGCTGAGGACACGGCCCCGTGCCCGGTGTTGGCAGAACCTCCATCACGCTGTCAGCTGCAGGAGGACGTGGCAGGGCAGGTAGGGCTGGAGCCAGCCTGAGGCAGCTGCTGGGCATCGGGGATGACCTGGGGCCTCCCAAGAGGTCCTTGATTTGTTCACAACCCTGGCTTTGGGGCTGGTGTAGACTGAGCACCAGGGGAAGCCACTTATGCTCTCAAATGTCAGGCTTCCCTGGGAGCTCAGGCAGAGTCCTGGCCAAAGGGGAGGCACTGTGCCCTGCTGGGCTCAGCCTCCCTGTGTGGCTATGGGAGCCTGAGGGATCCTGGTGGAATTGGGTTGATGCTCTGTGCCCCAGATCCAGTGCTCCCCCATGCCTGTGGGCTAGAAAGCAGACCAGAGGACCAGAACTCAGGCAGCAGGCCCATAGACCTCCTCGTCCCTCCTCTTTCCTTTCTAAATGCTTCCCTCCCTGCAAGGAGTCTCAGCTGAGGCGATGACCTCCTGTTCTCCCTCCTCTGAGCACACAACCTGAGGGAATGGACTGAAATAGCAACTGCAGCAAGGGATTTAGGGCAGACCAGAAAGAATCCCTCACTCAGTGCCAAGCCCCTTGGGGTCCCCAGCGTCCTAGGATCAGGGCCCAGATAGTCTGGAGCCTGGCTCGGCACTTTTTTTTAAAGTCTGTGGAAGTTTTCTTTTTTTTAGAGTAAAAATCTTCTGCTCACACAGTCTTCAGAACTCTAGGAGGCAACACTCAGGGGTGGGGGTGCTGAGGCCCCAGATCCCCCATCAGTCCTGCTCTCTTCTGCTCCATGTTTGAAAACCAAGGAGCACGTGAACCTTAAGTGGTCCTCTGGTGACAGACCTCCCTCCAATTGCTCAGGAGCCCCCAGAGTAGACTCACCTTCCTCTCCGGGCTCATCTCTATGTGGGAAGTTTCTCCTGGAGTCCAACACAGTGTCTCCCAAACTTGCCGTATGATAAGAGTAACAGGTCACTAGACCCATTCTCCGGAGACTCTGATTCAGGAGGCCTGGGGGAGGGCCTGTATTTAACAAGTTCCTCCAGGTGATGACCAGGTGAGTGTAGGAAGTGTGGGCCTCCCTTAAATCCCTGTTGCTGTACCCACAGCTTGTTCTGCTGCAGCTCAGAAGGCTGACCAGTCATTTTCCTCCTCCAGCCTTTCCTGAACCCCCAGCACCTCTTCTCCAGAGGAGAGTGGGGATGCTGGGGGAAGCTGAAGCCTGAAGAGAGGAGGAAGGGAGTTCTTGGGAGGGACTGGTCTGTGTCCTTGCTGGCAGAGGTCACTGGGGTGGTGTAGGGCAGAAATGGCCACAGACAGAGAGGGCTAAGGCTCACAGCCCATCACTCCGCCCTCCCACCTGAGATTGGGCAGGAAGCCTCTGGGAAACTGAGCTGGTTCTGATGTGTTTAAAAAGGGATGGGGTGGAGGTGGCAGGTAAAATGGGTCTCCTCATTTTACAGAGGAGAAACAGACCCGGAGCAGGCAGAGGGAAGGGGGTGTTGGCCTGGGGGGAGCAGTGAGGAGTCCCAACCTGGACCCTCACGAGGTCACACAGTGAGTTGGGCTCCCCTGGAGTGCCCCATGGCAGCCTCCTCACGAGCCCCTCTTCAAGGCTGGGTGAGCTCTGGGGGCCAAGTGTCAAAGGGAACCCCAGCTCCCCCGCCCCCTCTCCAGTTCCCTCTCGCACCGCCAGAGCGTTGGGCGCTGCTGGTGGAGGAAGCCCCGATCTCCGTTGAGTCTCCCGGGTGGCGCCGCCCCCGCTCAGCACCCTGGACAGCACCTCATTCTGCGCCTCAGGATAGCCTCCACCGGGCCTCGCTTTGGCTTCTCTGGGGTGGCCTCTGTTCTGATTGACATCCTTGCCTCCTCTCTTAACTCTCCCTGTAAAGGCAGACCCTAATCCAGAGCTCTCCATGCACACTTCTCTGGCTCCTGGAGCCAGGACGAGGGAACATGGAAAGAGGCAAAGTGGCTGCCTGCTGTCGGCCTGGGGTTTTGTTCCTTCACTCACCAGCAGGAAAGGAAGTGGTCTTGGAGGAGTCTTGGACCTTTCCCTAGTCCTGCCCAGCCCAGATCTTCCTTAAAGGTTTTGGTGACTTATGAAGGACACAGCAGAGATACATAAGAGGTCAGAGAAGGTAGGACTAGGGCACAGTGGTGGCTAGGGGTCAGGAGAGAGGTGAGTGGGGCTGGCCTGAGCAAGGCAGTGAGACTCAGACTCCTCCAAGACCCTAGCTAAGACGTCCTTGGAAGATCATCTGGGCCTACCTCTTCGTCCTCAGGCAGGCTGCTTGGTGCTGGTTCTACTGGGCATTGAACTCCCAGCACCTGTTCTTTCTGATCCACCCCGTTCTCTCTCCATCTGCTGCCAGGTCTAAAGGAGTCCCTAGAGCGGCCAGCAGGGGGAGAAGCATGGATGAGGATACGCTTCTGTCCACACTGCCTGGGGAAGATGGTGCCACCTGGGACCCCAGCCTGGAACCTGAGGAGGAACCTGGGGTCCAGAATGGAATGGCCTCCAGTGAGGACCTAAACAGTAGCCACACCAGCCCAGGGCATGCAATGAGGGGCCCCCTGGCAGGCACCGAGGGGCATACAAAAGGCCTGGACATGGCCCTCCATGGCCTCAGCCTTGGCCTCTCCCTCACCAATGGCCTAGCCCTCAGGCCAGACTCAAACGTTCTGGAACATTCTACAGACCCCAGGCCCTGGAGGGCTGGTGGGCTGGCTGAGGGGGACGATGCCTCCAGGAGCCTCTGTCCAGACACTGAGGATCCTCCACTGGGGTGAGTGGGAGTCTCGGAATGGGGGTCACCACATTTGCTCCAGTGCTGCATGGCCTGGGCCTTGCCACTTAGCCTTTCTGGTTCTTCTTTTCCTCATACTTGAAATGGGAATTTGATGTCCCTGTTTTGGGAGGACAGAGCTATAAGAGAGATTTCAAAGGCCAACATGCCTGTTGTGTCCCCACTCTCAGTGCCCCTAATCACCAGCGGCTGTTTCTTTTTAAAAGTTTTAAAACTTATTTCTTTTCTTTTTCTTTTCCATTATTGCTTATTACAGATATTGACTATAGTTCTCTGTGCTATACAGTAGGATATTGTTGTTTGTCCATTCTATATATAATGATTTGCATCTGTCATCCCAAACTCCCAGCCCATCCCTTCCTCACCTCCCCTTCCACCATGGGCTGTTTCTATGTAGAGCTTGAGGGCCACACTCCCTCCATCCCAGGCTGGGCATCAGAGTTCCAAAATGCCTTGATGTGGGAGGTCATCTGGCCCATCCTTCTGCTTCCTGGAGATGAGAACTGACCTAAAGAGAGTAGGTTTTGTAGATTAATCTCTGTCAGCTATTCCTCCTTGAGTGCCATCTGGGAATTCGACAAGGAACTCCTACTTATTGGAGTAAGTCCTACTTCCTGGAGTTACAGCCCCATTTCTATTATCTCCAGCTGCAGGTGGAGAGGCTTGGCATCTTAGAGGTCCCAGTTGGACAAGGAGGGTAGGGATGGTTCAGGGGAATGTTTAGAAGCCCCCAAGGTGAGCTGAGAAAAGAAAGCATATAGAAGGTTTAGTGTGCCCTGCTGCAGGGGCTTCCCTGGTGGCACTAGTGGTAAAGAACCAGCTTGCCAGTGCAGGAGACATAAGAGACACAGGTTCGATCGCTGGGTGGGGAAGATCCCTTGGAGTAGAAGATGGCAACCCACTCCAGTATTCTTGCCTTGAGAATTCCATAGACAGAGGAGCCTGGCAGGCTATGGTCCATAGGGTTGCAAAGAGTCAGACATGACTGAATGACTGAGCAGGCATACACGCACGCATGCACCCCATGTGTACTGTGTACTGATGCATGCATGACAGTGTGTGAGCCTGTCGGTGTTCCTGGCCTGTGCATTAGGGGCACATTTGGGTGTGCACGTGGATGCATGTGTCACATGCATCCTAGCTGGAGTCACACACTCCTAGCTGGAGTGTGTCTAGGTCTCCAAGACAGAGTCAGATGCCTGCATGTACTGGGTGTGCCATATGAGTGTTTCCACCTGGGCAGGACCTAGTGTGGTGTGGGGCCTCGTGAGGTGCAGGCAGGGGGCTGCGGCTTCTTGGAGCTGCTGTTAGTGTTTAGGTGGTATAGTTTTGGAGGCTGGCTGAAGGTTGGGCAGTGGGAGTCTGCAGACTGGGCTAATGGTCTTCAAGCCCCTATCAAAACTGCCCTACAAGTGTGAAAGGGCATGAAAGGGTGGGATATGTGGGAGAACCATTCATGGTTCTGACATGGGATGAGCACCCAAGGGCAGGACTCTGTCTTATTGTTCTAGGCCCTGTACGGGCTTGGCAGAGAGAGCTGCTGGGCAGATTTGGGGTGTCTTCTCTGGCGGCCAGGGCAGTGGCCCTTCTCTTCCCTCCTGTCCTCCCAGAGGTCAGTAGAGGCAGCTTCCACCCCAGCCCCCTGCTGGGCAGCCTACTTGTGACCCAGTGTGACACTTTCCCCTACTTCCTTTTCTAAATGAGACCGCCCTCTCAACTCCTGTGGGACTGGAGTGGGTGATGGCTGTGGTCTCAGCTTTTCACTCTCAGGTCAGTATTTCTCTAGGAAGCATGCAGGAATCAAATCTCAGGCATGGTGGTGGGGGTGGTGCGGTGTCCAAGGAGTGCCTTGAGGGAGTGGAGCACTGCCTCATTCTCCAAATCCGACTCAGTCTCTGTGAGACCCCAGGGGTTGGGGGATAAGCAGGACATCCTCCAGGGGACCAGGGTGTGCTTCTTTGCAAATGGTGGGCCCTAATTTATCTGAAATGGGCCGGGCTCAGCCTGCTTCTTTCTTTTGCTGTTTCTGTTTCTCTCTCTCTGTCTCTCTTTATCTGTTACTCTCTGCCTCCCTTATTCTGTCTCTGTTTTCTGTGCTCTCTGTATTTCTTTTCTGCCTCATTCTTGTCTCTCTTATTTCTCTTCTTTTTTCTCTCTCTCTCCTTGTCTCTATTTTGATCTCTTTTAGTCCCCTTCCTCGCCTGACTTCCCTGCTCACTTGTGCGTCTCCCCAGTGGGTAAGAGGCCTCGCTTCATCTGTGTGTGTTGCTCTATTTTAGGTTCTGGGGATACATCAGTGAACAGAATATACAAAAACTCCTACTCTCATGGAGCTTATGGTCTAGTGAGGAGACATAATAAATCATAAAAATAATAGATAATTACATAGTATGTTGGAAGGGGGCAAGTACCTTGGAAAAACTGAAGTAAGAAAGAGGGATTGGGGAAGAGAGTAGGTCCCAGTTATAAGTAGGGCAGTCAGAGTGAGAAAGGGATGTGGAAGGGAGGCTCCAGTTTGAGGGAAGTGCACTCTGGGCAGAGGAAACCATTGGTGCCAGGGCCTCTCTGGGGGGCAGCACAAGGCAGGGCTTAGGCAGCAGAGTGGGCCTCCAGGCTGACAGGCATCTGCTCATTCACCCAGCGCACCATTCGGCAAGACTTAGAGGATCTCCTGTGTGCTGGGTGCTCCCTGGCCTTGTGTGTGGCGGGGGAAACAGGTGTAAATAGGGGAATAAACAGAAGGCGACAGGCTGGGAGGGGCTAGGAGGAGATAAAGGGGCACCCTGAGGATAGACACTAATGAGGGGCCACTGTGGTGGGTGGTCTGGGCCTGCCTCCCTCAGTCTCTCCAAAGAGGTGACATTAAGGCAAGGCCTGGGCAGCCAAGCTAAGAACCACCCAGTTTGTGGGGACAGCAAAACTGTGACCCAGTGAGACACTAGCTGTGATGGGGAGCCTGGAAAGAGGAGCCCCCTCCCCCTCTCCTGGGCCAGGCAGGAGCGAGAGTCACGCTCATTCATTTAGATGAATGATACCGACTGGGGGCCAAGCCTGGTGGGCACTGCGGGGGGCAGGACCATGCCTGTCCTTTCAAACTGTACCCCAGTACCCAGCCTGGCATCTGGCACCTGTGCTCAGTAAGGGTTGGCTGAGAGAATAAACAGGACACGATCCCTGCCAGGTCCCCACACCCAGGGAGCTCCCAGACATGGACTGGTGCCATCCTAGCACCTGTAAGGGGCCATCTGGCAGGACGGTGACTGGTCCGCGCATCCCACAGGCCGGGTGGCCCTGGAGAGCCAGATGTGCGAGACGGCTTCAGCGCCACGTTTGAGAAGATTGTGGAGTCGGAGCTGCTGCGGGGCACCCAGTACAGCAGCCTGGACTCCCTGGACGTGCTGAGCCTCACGGACGAGAGCGACAGCTGTGTCAGCTTCGAGGCCCCTCTCACGCCCCTCATCCAGCAGCGGGCCCGGGACAGCCCTGAGCTGGGTGCGGGCTTGGGCACTAGGGACATGGGGTCTGAGGGGGACATGGGAGCAGCCGGTGGTGGTGGGGTGCTCGGCAGCCCCCTGCGGCGCTCCATCTCCGGCAGCCGCTCCGAAAATGTCCTGAGCCGCCTGTCTCTCACGGCGGTGCCCAACGGCTTCCATGAAGACGGACCCCTGGGCCCACGTGGGGATGAGGAGGACGATGAGGAGGAGGAGGAGGAGGAGGAGGACACGGACAAGCTGCTGAACTCGGCCAGGTGAGGCAGGGCCCGGGCTGGGAGCCGAGAGAACCCAGAGGAGGCAAAACGAGTCAGGATAAGCCAGAGCCCAGAGTGAACGGCCCTCTGCACCCAGACCTCCCACCCCCTGCCTGAGGTTCCATCCTGCCCTTCCAGGTCTTTCCAGCCTGGGTGGGGTCAGGGGGCTGATTATCTAATGGTTTCCTCTGAAGGTTTTTCTGGAGGTCTAACTTGATTCTGTCCTGATGCAGTGGAGCTTCTTTCCCTGGTCTTGGGAGACCTTCCAGCCCCTGCCCAAGGGTCTCTGACCCCCTCATCCCCACCCCGCCTTCCCTCTTCAGCGACCCCAGCCTGAAGGATGGCCTGTCGGACTCGGACTCAGAGCTGAGCAGCTCAGAGGGGCTGGAGTCTGGCAGCACAGACCCACTGGCCAATGGGGGCCAGGGCGTCAGTGAGGCTGCCCGCCGGCTGGCACGCCGGCTCTACCACCTGGAGGGCTTTCAGCGCTGCGACGTGGCCCGGCAGCTGGGCAAGAAGTGAGTTGCATCTCCATCCCCCACCCCAAGCAAACCTCGTGTCAGCCCAGGGTGATGTGGTGACTTCCCTCAGGGGTGCCTAGTGCTGGGGGCTCCCAACAGTCTCCAAGAACTGCCTCTGTCCTCATTCTGGGCCTTGCCCTAAATCCATTTCCTTTCTGGGCTGCCTGGGCGAGGGCCTCTGCTTCTAGGGAGGGGAAGTAGGGTTGGGGGGCCCCTCGGGGCTGGGAGAGTGGCATGTGGCAGCAAGGACGGAGCAGCCAGGCAGGGTCTCGTGGGTGAACTAATGAGGCCAGGAACAGAGGAGCGCCTGGTCTGAACAGGGACTGCCTGGGACCCTGGAGCTGGGCAAGGGGACCCTGACCCTCACTGAGCCCCACTCACTGTCTGTTGGGACCAGCTGAAGAGGGGGACTGCCTACATACAAGCCCGGGTCTTTGGACTCAGGGAACTAGCCAGGTTGAAGTCCCGGGGGTGGGGGACATCAGCTGTGAAGTCAGTCGGTGTGTCATGAGCAGGTCTGGCCGCCAGCACGCCCGCCTCCCTTGTCTGTCTGCCTTGTCCTTCAGAGGGGCCCCCACACCCACATAAGCCTTCAGGTTGCACAGAGGCAGGCCTGGCCTCCAGCGAGGGCTGCTCCCAGGCTAAGAGAGGCAGCCCAGGCTCTAGACCCCAAGTTAGAGTTGACGGGGCCTCAGGCCACAGGAGGTCCTGAGGGCACCCCTCTTCTCCCCACTCCCACCTCTTCCACCCTCCTTAGCCCCCACAGTGCTCCTGCCTGGGCCTCCCCCCAAATCATGTTGCCCGCACCCTCGCCTCTCCCGCTGGACTACAGACCCCCAACCTAATGACATCCTCCTTCATTAAAGTTGATCCCCACCCTCCCCTGTCTTTTCAACCATTCTGTCTTCATGAGTTTTCTCATCAGCATTTAATTGTGCTTAACCGTCTCCCATCTGAAACAAAAATCCTTCCTCAAATGTACTTCCTCCCCCTGCCTCTTCACAGCCAAAATTCTGTCTTCTGCTCTGGGTGGCCTCTGTCCTCTCCCCTTCTGCACACTCAGCATCTCCAGGTTGGCTTCTTCCTGGTCCCCACTGCCCTACACAAGCCCCTCTTGCTAGAGTCAGTAGCAGCCTGGTCTCTTTGAATATGGTGGCCTCAACTCTCTCCCCTTCAACAGCCCCGACACACCTGCCACTCCTTTCTTCTTCAATTAAACTTTCAATGATGAAAATTTCAAGCACACACGAAAGCAGAGAAAGTAATACCTTAAACCTCCTTGTACCCATTATTCAGCTTCACAGTTATCAACATTTTTCTATTCTTGTTTGATCTCTTCCCACCACAGCTTCCCCTCACATTTGCTGGAATATTTTAAACCATATTTCAGACTCTATCATATGATCCATAAATGTTTAGTATGTGTCTCTAACTGACTAGGATTTTTTTTTAGATAGTCATAATTTCTGACAAAATTCCTTAGTATCTCTAACATTCAGTCAATGTTTAATTTACTCTGGTTGTCTGAAAAATGTTTGTTCAAATCAGCACACAAATAAGGTCTTTGATTACATTTGGCCAGTATGTTTCTTAGGTCCCTTGTAGCCAACAGCAGTTGCCAGGCCCCCCCCTTTTGGTAATGCCATGTATTTGTTGAGGAAACAGGAGGGAGAGCTTGGGGCCTGATTGGACTGAGGTAGAATTATGTTCTCTCTCTTGGCGAGAATGCATCACCCGGTCTTGACATTCTCTTCCTTGGCTTCCAGGACACCACACCCTACGGCTGTGGCTCCTGTCTGTCTCCTGCACGAGGTTTCTGTCTCTTCAGCTCACCCTGAGAGGGGCTCTCCTCAGGTCTCTGAACTGGGTCTGCTGGCCTGTCTGAGCCCTTTCTACAGGCTTGTCCCCCTTCCTACTCTTACCAGTTAGGGTCAGACAACTCTCATGTAGGTGCTTCTAGACCCACTTGTTGTCCTGGGCTCTGGGCACCACCCTAGGGGCTACTTGGTCATGTCCCACACCCACTCCATCCCTCCCCGTGTCTTGTTGGATTCTGCCTCAGAAACATCCCTCCTCCCACCCTTTCCGTCTCTCTCGTGGACAGCTCCTGCCAGCTCTCAGTAGGTCTCCACTCTGCAGGCAGTGTTCCAAATACAGATCTGACCCTCTCATTCACCTCCTGCTTCAAACTCTTCCAAATCAAGTCTCAATCCTTGCCTTGGCCCAGGCCCAGATCCCTGCCTCATCTCCTGCTGCCCCCATTCCTGCTTTCCAGCTCCTGCCACATGGCCCTGCTGCTATCTTTCTGGATAGTGTGCTCTACTGGGGACACTGTATATCATCCCACACCCTACTCCCTTCACCTGGCTGGCTCTTACTTTCCTGAAGGTATTTGATGAGACATCAGCTCCTCCAGGAAGCCTTATTGACCCTCTCACACCCTGGCCCGCTGGAGAAGGAAATGGAAACCTAATCTAGCGTTCTTACCTGGAAAACCCCATGGACAGAGGAACCTGGCGGGCTATAGTCCATGCAGTTGCAAAGAGTTGGATGCGATTGAGGGACTGAGCACACCCTGGCCCAAGGTTGAACTGTCAGAGTCCAGTTGGCCAGCAAGGGAGGCAGCAGAGGGATGGATGGACAGGTCTGAGTGGGTGGGTCAGGGTCCCCAGGGGCCCACTGCCCACGTGCCCCCACTGTTTGCTGTGCCCTGCTTCTAATGGACACCCCCTGCTCTCCTGGCAGCAACGAGTTCAGCAGGCTGGTGGCTGGGGAGTACCTCAGCTTTTTTGACTTCTCGGGCCTGACTCTGGATCGAGCGCTCAGGTCAGTGCGGCTGGGCTGGGTGGTGCCCACAGGCGATACATCTGGATCCTCCTGCCAGCTCTAGTGTGGACTTGCCGTGCAGCCTTGGGCAAGCCCTCTTGAGCCCTCTGGGGAGGCTGTGGGGAAGGGCCCAAGAGAGCAGCACAGTGCAGAGACTCGCTGAGTGCTGGCTCATGGGGGGCACTGCCAAGGTGAAGGAGTGCAGAGGTGACCCTTCAGGAGGCATAGCCTCGACACACCCTGCTGACGGCACCTTAGTGACACCCCTGTGAGGTGGGTGGTACTCTCCCATTTATAAACGGAGAAAGTATGGGCCAGTTCCCCAAAATCACTGAGGGAGATATGGTCAAAATGACATTGGACATGGTCAGTTTGATCTCATGTCCTGTTGATGTTTGGACCCGGAGAGTAGCCCTCAGGAAGGGCAAGTGCAGGCCTAGGGAGCAGAGGGCAGGCAATGGGAAGATGAAGCCTGGTGCCAGGGACCTGAGCCCAGGCCAGAGCCCTCGCAGGTAGGGATGGCGGACTCTGAGCCGAGCGAGGGGTGGTCCATGTGTGTTATACCTGTTTACCTCCCGTGTGTCTTTCATATTTTTAGAAACTGTATTTTCCCTTTATTTTCTCTGTTTCCATTGGGATATTTTCTACTGACCTGCTTCCAATTCACTTATTCTTCCTCTGTGTCTCATATACTGCTAAACCCATTTATTGAGTTTTTACTTTCTTTTTTTTAAATTTAAATTTATTTATTTTAATTGGAGGCTAATTACTTTACAATATTGTATTGGTTTTGCCATACATCAACATGAATCCGCCACGGGTGTACATGTGTTCCCAATCCTGAACCCCCCTCCCACCTCCCTCCCCAGAGTTTTTACTTTCTATTGTTTTATTTTTTCAGATCTAGAGCTTATATTTTGTTAAAAAACTTTTTTGGTAGGTTCTAAATCACTGCCTTATCGTTGGTGAAGGGACTTGCATAACTCGATGAAGCTATGAGCCATGCCTTGCAGGGCCACCCAAGAAGGACGGGTCATAGTGGAGAGTTCTGACAAAACGTGATCCATTGGAGGAAGGAATGGCAAGCCATTCCAGTGTTCTTGCCTCGAGAACCCTCGAGAACTGTATAAAAAGGCAAAAAGATATGACACCATCACCGATTCAATGGACATGAAGTTGGGCAAACTCCAGGAGTTGGTGAGGGACAGAGACCTGGCATGCTGCGGTCCATGGGGTCACAAAGAATCGGACACCGCTTAGTGACTGAACAACTGCAACAATTCTCTGGGGGGAGAAGTCCTCATCTTTTCATTTATTTTTACTTACTTTCTCCATCTTTCCCTCTCTTTTTGGGAACGTATTAGTCACAGTTATTATTTGAAAGTCCTTGTCTGCTTATCACAGTATCTGTGTCATCTGATTCATCTGTATCTGGTTCGATTGTTTTTCTCTTGGTTTTCCATCATCCATCCTATTTCTCTGTGTGCTTAGTAATTTTTTATTAGATCCTGTACATTGTACATAAAATTACAGTAGCTCTAGATCATTATGTGTTCCTCCGGGGGGTGTACCTTCTGCTTGTCCAGGCAGCTAGAGGAGAACAGGGCGGGTACAGTCCCAGTCTATCCAGGGCTGAGCTGGGGAGCAGCCGCTCTGAAGTGTGGTAAGGCTCAGAGTTCAACCCGATCACAGGGCAAGGGCTGCAGGGCTTTCCACTGGGATCCTGGTGTGTTCACTGGGGCCTCTCCCTTTGGTGGGTCCTAAATTACAATTTTGTCTCCTCAATGCGGCAAGCCTGTGCAAAAACCAAATCCATATGCTTCTCAGAGAGGCAGAAAGCTTAGCTTTTCAGCGTACGGCCCCTTCCATCTTTAGACTCTGGCAAATATCTCACAGGGAAAACTGGCCACATGTTTATAGCCCCTGAAGTCTCGCCAGCTCCGTGAAGCCACCGAATGTTCTGCCTCAGCCCTGTGTCCGTAATCGGCAGTGTCCCCGGGGAGAACTGCAGATCGGCCTACCTCCCTGAGGTCTCTACCCCCTGGGATCTTGGTCCCATTGGTGTCTGTTGCATCAGCGGTTTTCTGATAGCTTAAGAGAGATGTATTCTGTCTGGCATTTTTCACTGTTCTCAGTGGAAGTGTCTGTCAGCTCGAAAGCTGCTCTATCCTGAGCTGAGTCAGGTTCACACTGGATGATCCAGCAGGGAAGGTGTTTGGTGGGTCAGCTTGCGATCAGAGGCCTGGGTGCTGGGCTGGAGGACCTTGAATATACAGCCCAATAGATTGAGACTCAACTGCACAGGCCCTGGGGAGCCACAGCAGGTGCTGGGTGTAAAGCAGGGTTTGGGGAGGCAGTGGTGGCAACACTGTGTTGGTGGCCTTTGATCCAGAGTCTCCTGAGGAGGATCAAGTAGGAGAGGATGAGGCCTGAAGTTGGGCCACAGGGCTCGAGGAATGATTGGTGTGAGAAGTGCAGAGGATAGAGCAGAAGGGCTGGTGATGCCAAGATACAGAGAGAGAAGGGGGTGGCCATCTGTGAGGCTGATCCTGGGGATAGCCTGAGAGTTTGGTTGGAGCTTGGTGAAGACCCCCAAGGAAGGGGTGTTTGGGCTGGCGAGCCCCACCTGGGATGCATGGCTCATAGGTAGGACAGGCTATGGTTGGGATGGGGGATGGTGTTAGTGGAGTGTGAGGAGAAGAGGGAGGGGCCGGATGCAAGGAAGAGAACAGGAAACAGGAGAGACAGAGAAAGGAGGACCAGAAGGTGGATGGAATGTTTTTGTATAGCTGTTGACTGACTGGGATTGAATCGGAGAGTGGTCTGCAGTTTTCCATGCTTTGGGAAACCTCCGAAGGTAAAGACTGGCCAAAATGGGGTTCATGGGTCCCAGGGTGTCTTAGAAGTAGTTTGAGGGAGGATAGTGGGCATAACAGAAGCCAAGGGAACCACAGCAAAATTGGGAACAAGCTAGTTTTATGAACCCAGGACAGATAGAGGACCAAACTGTCTCAGCCTCCTGTTTCCCCTCCCAAGGAGGGGTGTGCCTAGGCGCCAGGTGATGGACCCCAGGCCCATCTCCCGGCCCCTCTGGTTTTGGTATTCTCTGCTAGGGACCCCTGAGTGCTGGTGACCTTTGACTTTTGGCCTTGAGGGGAACTCAGAGCTCTCCAGCAGAGGAGGCTCAGACTTGAGGTGGGGGAGTAGAAGGGGCCCAGGTGGTTGGGCCTGGGGCCATCACGTGAGGGGTATCGCATCTGGGAGGGGTGGGAAGGGCTGAGGGAGAGCGCTCCGGGGGAGCGGTGTGGGTGGCCTGGGCCCAGCCGCGGAGGAGGGAGTGAGGAGTGGGGCGGAGGCTGGCACTGGGCTGTTGGTCAGCCTCTGTTCTTCACAATCTGCCCCCGTCTCCTTCCAAAAGGGCCCTGAAGGGTGATGAGGGTTGAAACTCCACACTCCAGAGGCTGTCAGGGGGCTCAGGGTTTCCTCCTGGGCCCAGATGCTGGGGCTCTGGGGCCTCAGCCTCCTCAGGCAGGCTTGGGTGGTATGTGTGTGGGGTGGGGGCTCCTACCTAGAGTGAGGATTCGGACGACTCAGGGGTCTGGGAGGCCCTCAGCACCCTTGCATCGCCCTCCAGAACTTTCCTGAAGGCATTCCCGCTGATGGGGGAGACGCAGGAGCGTGAGCGGGTCCTGACGCACTTCTCCCGCCGGTACTGCCAGTGTAACCCTGATGACAGTACTTCGGAAGGTACGCCTCACCTTGCGCCCCTTACACCTCACCCTGCACCCCTGACGCCTCACCCCGCGCCCCTGATGCCTCACCTCACGCCCCTGATGCCTCACCCTGTGCCCCTGATGCCTCACCTCGCGCCCCTGACACCTCACCTGGTGCCCCTCACACCTCACCCTGTGCCCCTAATGCCTCACCCCACACCCCTGACGCCTCACACCACACCCCTCACACCTCACCCCGTGCCCCTTACGCCTCACCCCACACCCCTGACACCTCACCCCGCGCCCCTTATGCCTCACCCCGCACCCCTGATGCCTCACCCCATGCCCCTGACGCCTCACCCCGCGCCCCTTACGCCTCACCCCACACCCCTGACGCCTCACCCCACACCCCTGACGCCTCACCCCACACCCTGCACACCTCACCCCGTGCCCCTTATGCCTCACCCTGCACCCCTGACGCCTCACCCTGTGCCCCTGATGCCTCACCTCACGCCCCTGACACCTCACCTGGCGCCCCTCACACCTCACCTGGTGCCCCTCACACCTCACCCCGTGCCCCTTACGCCTCACCCCACACCCCTGATGCTTCACCCCGCACCCCTGATGCCTCACCCCGTGCCCCTGACGCCTCACCCTGTGCTCCTGACGCCTCACCCCACGCCCCTGCCCCCCAGTTGGGCCCTGGCTTCCTCCTACCCTTGATCCACCTGCCACTTCTGTCCTGCTTGAGAAACATCGGTGAAGGCACGATGGCGTGTGGCAGGGGGCCTGTCTGCTGGAAAAGGCACCTCCCACTGTCGGGCCTGTTGCCACTCCCTGTGCCTGAAAGTCCTCTGGGTCCTCTGTGCCCTGGAGTCAGTCCTCTGTGCCCTCCTTCTCTGTGGTTCCCTGTCACAGTGCTGATCGATAGTGTGGCAGGAGTCCTGGGTCCAGCACCCTCTTGTCCCATGGGTGGACCTGAGTCCCAGGAACTGGGGGGCTAGGCTGGTTATTAGAGGAGACATGGGCCTTGGAAGGGGTATAGCCTGGGACCCAGAGCCTTTCCTGGGTATGAGATTCAAGGTGAGTTTGGCCATAGGAGGCAGGAATCTGGGCTAGAACAGGCCCAGGGTGGTCGGGTCCCCCACTAAGGGAAGAGAGTTTCCTGACCTGGGTCAGGGGAGTGGCTCTGATGCTGTAGAGGGGTGGGGCAGGGAGTATCATGCAGGCCCTGGGCCCTGACATGCAGTTGGCAGGTGGCTGGCCTCTTCTAAGGCCTGAAGGCTGGCTCTGGCAGGAGATGAGTGGGTGGCTGCAGTTGAGAAAGAGCTGGATGCTTACACTGAGGGTGCCTCTATCTCTGATTTAGATGGGATCCACACGCTTACCTGTGCCCTGATGCTGCTCAACACGGACCTGCACGGACATGTGAGTTGGGGAGGCCGAACCGGGGTATGTTCTCTCACTGACTTATCCCAGGTTGTCCAAGGGCCAGCCCTTTCTCCAGCCTCCTTCCTGAGACCTCTCGCTTGCTGGCCTATGTTTATTTAGCAGACCTGGGAGTCAGGCCACTTGGCTTCTAGACTTGGCCTTACTCTAGTTGTATCCACTTGAGACCTGCCTGGGTCCTCACCCCCAAGCAGGGCCATAAGAACAACTGAAGTACAGGAATTTAGGATGTGCTAAATAAGATATGTGCCCCTAGCCGTGTCCACGCCAGACGCTGCTAAAAGATCACCTGCTCTTCCTACCCCTCGTGCTATAAGCCTGACTGCAGCCCTGCTGAAGGGCCATGCCCCAGGCACCCCCTTCCCCTCAAACGGTAGGTTGCCATCAAGAGGCATTTTCATCATCTCCATCCTCCACTAGGCAAACAGAGAAGTGATGGGGGGTACCCTAGGCTGTGAGCCTGTGCCTCTTCTGGGCCCTGGGCATCTCAGTGCTGCTTGTGGCTCAATAACTCCTTCTTCTTTCCTCTGTCTGCTCCGGGGACCCCCTCTCTGGGCTCTCTTGCCCTCCCTCAGGTGGTAAGTGTAGCTGGTGGTCTGCATGTCCTGTGAGCTTAGACCCCCCCATCTCCATCCTCCCCTTCTGTGTCCCCCATCACCCCGTCTGGCCTCACTGATCACTGTGCCATCATTGCTCACCCTGGGATGGTCAGAGCACCTCTGCTGGATTGGGGATATTTCAGTGACTCATGGGAGTAATAGGCCCATGTGAACGGTTCCAGAGGTAACCAGGTTCCGGTTCCATCTCTTCTGGAGGTAACCAGGAAAGTCTAGGACACTCAGGGTGGAAGAAGGAGCTGGGAGAGACCCAACTTCCGATTCCACTCTTGCCTCCAGGTGGCACCTCTGTGACCCAGGGCAAGACTCCAGCACTCTGAGTCTCGGGTTCTACACCTGTGAGGTGTGAATGGTGATTTCCCCATAGTGTCCTGGGGAGACCTGGGAGAGGTACCACCAAGTGTCAGGGTCTGGCACTTAGTAAAGTATTTATTATGAATAATATTATTACATAATCATCACCATCATATTCATCATTAATATTAAAATTTAAATGATGGAGAGTCTGAAGGCCGAGCCTGCAGATCCCTGGAGGATCAAGAATATGAAGGACCTGCCCTGATGGCAGCCTGAGCAGGCGTGGGCACGCTGGGTGCCTGGCCTGGGGTGAGTGAGAGCTTCGATGGCCTTGACACGAAAATTAGTTGTGTGACAGCTTTGGTTTTGTCTGCCAGGGCTGTCAGCCTGAGTGTGGAACAGGAGAGATGTGTGGATTCCATGGGAATGTCACCAGAGTTAATGCTCACTAATGGGCTGATGCTCCCCCAAGACTGCTTACTGTTTGCAGAGAGCAGGTGTTGCTGGCGTACCCTAAAAGGAGCTTTAAGCACACATTCCTCTTCCTATCCCTATGCTCAGCAGGGCCAAGGGCCATCTCAGGACCCAGTCACTGCTGTGTTAAGCCCTGGGTGCCTCTTCCCCTGGTTGAGAGCTGCTAACAAGGGCAGCAGTCAGTAAAGCCCAGGTCGAGAATATTCTTGAGCTTGGTGGGCCTTAGCTGCCCATGGCACCACCTTCTGCCTAAAGTTGAAGAGAAACATTACTACCTTCATACGTTAGACGTGGGTGCAGTAGGATTGTTCATACTCACAGCCAACAGACATTGAAGATCCGTTTCTTTCTTAAGGCAGTATTGCAAAACACCAAAAGCAGGAGGTCTGAGTTGTAATCCTCTTTATTTTTCACACGATAGTGTGTGACCTGAGGTGAGTTACTGACTTCCCTGAACCTCAGTTTCTCCATCAGAAAGTCCCTGTGAGATTTAAGGAGACAGCAGTTGTAGAGCGTTTAGCCCAGAATCGGGCCATTGGCATCACTGGGAGCTTTCCTGAAAGTGGCAATGCCTGCTTTGTGCTCACCCCATCCCTCCCTCTTCTCATGCTGCCGTTGTTCCACAGAGACTCAGTGCCTGGGGGAAGATGGGGATCTCAGGAATGTGGGGCCTGCTAGGGCCCCCAGAAGTGGCTCTGGTCAGAGCGGGAGCCAGTATGGGGACTGGCAGAGGGAGTTGGTGCACACTCCCAGATGGGCACAGCCTAGTGGAGGAATTGGGGAGGCTTCCTGTAGGAGGGGCATTTGGACTGTAGGGGCCGACACCTTCTGCGTTCCATAAATGAAAAGGAAAGAGAACCCCTGCCTCAGGGTGCCTACCTTCTAGTTAAAGGAGATGAAAATAAACAAGTCAACAGGTGATTGCAAATAGTGATAGGTCTCTGAAGGGAATCAACAGGCGGGTGTGATGGTGGCTGGACTGGGGGTCAGGGAATGCCTTTCAGAGGAGGCACAATTGGGGCAGAGACCTGCAGGAGCCAGTCACGGAAGGACCAGGGACAAAGTCTTCTAGGCAGAGGGGCCAGTGGACTGGTTTTCATCTTTTGGCTATTGTGAACAGCGCTATGAACACTGGTATAAAGGTTTTTAAAATTTTTTTAATTATTTTTAAACTGAATGAAAGATTGTTTAAATTCATATAGTGCTTACAATTTCCAGAAGTTTCCCATGCATGACTTCATGTAATCCCATAATAACCCTTTTGTCTTCCTACCCCTCTATTGCCCTCCCCCTTCTTGGTAACCACTAGTTTGTTCTGTGAGTCTGCTTCTTTTTCTGTTTTATTCACTGGCTTGTTATATTTTTTAGGTTCCACATCTAAGTGATATCATATAGCATTTGTCTTTCTCTTTCTGACTTGTTTTACTTCGCATAAGTTCTTGTTTGAGAAGCTGCTCTCAATTCTTTTGAGTGTATACCTAGGAATGGATTGCTGGGTCCAGTGGTATTTTTGCATTTAACTTTTGGAGGACGGGAAAACTGTTTCATAGTGGCTGTTGAGTCCAGGAGGGAGGTGATGGTAGCTTGGGCTGACAGGGCAGTGAACAAGGGTAGAAGGGACAGATGAGCGAGATCAGTAGAGGATGAGCCTGACGGGACTTGCTGATGGGCTGATCAGGGAGAGGAGGAAGAATGGCTTCAACATCTGGCTCGATGGGGGTGCTTTTTCCTGAGATGAGAAGGGAAATTCTGTGGGTGGGTGGAAGGTGTGGTGAGTGGGAGAGCTGGGGCTCCAGTCCCATTTTTGACATATTGTGTTTGAGATGCCTATTGGACATGAACATGGGTGTTGCCAAGGAGGTGGTGGGATAAATGAATCTGGGATGCCAGAGAGTGATGGGGTGACGAGGTCGCTGTCATCTTGATGGAATGAAAGCCATGGGACTGGCTGAGTGCCTCAGGGAGAGCGGCAGGTTGGTGACCTTGTTGTGGGTCATGGCATTATTTAGAGGTCAAGAACTTTTCACTTTCATGCATTGGAGAAGGGAATGGCAACCCACTCCAGTGTTCTTGCCTGGAGAATCCCAGGGATGGTGGAGCCTGGTGCATTGCCGTCTATGGGGGTCACACAGAGTCGAACACGACTGAAGTGACTTAGGAGTAACAGCAGCAACAAGCAGAGCAGAAGGAGACATTTTGAAGCAGCCATGGAGATGGGAGGAAAACCAGGAGTGTGTGGTGTCTCAGAAGCCAAGAGAAGAAAGTGTTTCAAGGAGAAAGAAGTGGCCAACTATATAAAAGGCTGTCATGAGGTCAAGAAAGACAATAACAGAAAAACAGCCTTTGGGATTGGAATGGCCATTGGTGGGTCATTGTCATTGGATGGTCAAGGTCATTGGAGCCCTTTACAAAAGTACTTTAGGTGGAGGGGCCAAATGCCAGGATGGAGTAGGTGGAGGTGAGGATAGGAGGTGAGGAAGTAGAGGCTGTGGAGAATTCTTTTGCAGTATTTGGCTTTGAATGGGATCCTGAAGTGAGCCACTGGCTGGAGGGGTCTAGCAGGGACTTTTTTTTTTTAAGTTGGAGTATAATTTCTTTACAATGTTGTGTTAGTTTCTGCTGTATAATGAAGTGAATCAGCCATATGTATATATATATATCCTTTCCCTCTTGGTCCTCCCTCCAACCTCCCATCGCCATCCTACCCATCAAGGTCATCACAGAATACTGAGCTGAGCTCCCTGTGTTCTACAGCAGATTCCCAGCAGCTATCTGTTTTACACATAGTAGTGTGTGTTAATACACTAGTTCAGTTCAGTTCAGTCGCTCAGTCGTGTCCGACTCTTTGCAACCCCATGAACTGCAGCACGCCAGGCCTCCCTGTCCATCACCAACTCCTGGAGTTTACTCAAACTCACGTCCATCGAGTCAGTGATGCCATCCAGCCATCTCATCCTCTGTCGTCCCCTTCTCCTCCTGTCCCCAATCCCTCCCAGCATCAGAGTCTTTTCCAATGAGTCAACTCTTTGCATGAGGTGGCCAAAGTACTGGAGTTTCAGCTTCAGCATCAGTCCTTCCAATGAACACCCAGGACTGATCTCCCTTAGGATGGACTGGTTGGATCTCCTTGCAGTCCAAGGGACTCTCAAGAGTCTTCTCCAACACCACAGTTCAAAAGCATCAATTCTTCGGTGCTCAGTTTTCTTTATAGTCCAACTCTCACATCCATACACGACCACTGGAAAAACCATAGCCTTGACTAGATGGACCTTTGTTGGCAAAGTAATATCTCTGCTTTTCAATATGCTATCTAGGTTGGTCATAATATGTCAATCCTAATCTCCCAACTCATCCCAACCTTTCCTTCCCTCTCTGTGTACACATTTTGTTCTCTGTGTCTCTGTTCCTGCCCTGCAAACAGGTTCATCTGTACCATTTTTTTAGATGCCACATAATATGCGTTAAAATACAATATTTGTTTTTAGGAGAGACTGTTTTAAATCTGACTAGGGTGTTGTGTATATGCCACTAGGATCTACTAGGCAGGCAAGGAGAAACTGATGATGCAGGAGATAGAAGGGAAAATTGAAGCTTTCCTTGAGATGAACAGCAGGGCATAGATGGAGAATGGACTTAGCTGGGAGTAGGGAATGCTCATTCCTCATGACAGGGTGAATTGGAAGGGAAGGATGTCAGAGGAGGGTGAGCTTAGCCTCCAGACAAGAGAGAATGGGGGCTTGGGTTAGACTTGGAGATGGAGACAAGGAGAGAGATTATAAATGTACTGTGGATGTGCAGTCACTAGCACTGGTTGATGGAGTCAATGTTGAGGTGAGAGCAGAAGTCTCTAGGATGAGACCAGGAGAGGCGGGAGGAGATGGTGGGAGAAGCTGCGCTATGAACCTCCAAGCTGAAACAAAGATAAGTTGTTTTGCAAGAAAAGCTTAATTTCTCTCACACTTGGGCTGCTTGAGGTTTAGCAGTGGGAGTGCTGGGGAGGTGTGTTGGGGCCAGATGGTGGAGGACTTGAGGGACAAATGCACGGGTCAGCATACTATTCTGAAGACTGGCAGTGGCAGGGAGGCCCTGCCCATTCTTAGATGGTGAACAAGCCTCATATATTAGAACTTGGAAGGAGCACCAAGTGCAACTCAGGTTTAGTCTAGATTTGCAAATAGTGATGAGGGTTTTCCTGTCCAAAAGACTTTTGACTGGTCCCTTCCCTTGCTCTGAAGGATGACATCTACTTTCTTTCTGCTTGGCCTGTTTCATTCTGCTTTGAGAAGGGGAAGACTTAAAGACAGGCTGGGATTGTTCTGACCTCAGGTAGGTCACACTAGACCTGCAGAGAAGGCCTTGGAATGGGGCTGTGGCCCGCCCAATCATAATTCTTTTCTGATTGGAGACAGAGGCTGTGGGAACAGATTTTTGGGTCAAGGGCAGGCTTGGAGGCCCTTTTGATCCAAATGTTGGTGGGAGGAAGGGAGGAACTGAGAACTTGGAGGTCCCAAATAACTCCAAAGCCAAAACAGCTTGGCTTTGGAGTGTTCTGGGCATGTCTCTCTTTCTCTCCATCTTTCTTCCTGTCCTCCCTCCTTCCCTCCTTTCCTCCCTTTCTTTCCCTCTCCCCTCCCATTCCCTTCCCTTCTCTTCCGTCTCTCTTTTCCTTTTCTGGTATATATCTTTTGGCCTGGTGGCTGTTGTTCATTTACCCAGTATGATTTGACTTCTTTGCAACTGACCGTCTTACTTTCTCATCCAGAGAGAGATTGATCTTAGTAGCTGTTTTGCATGGACTTGAAAGTGTATTCTGCAGTTGTTTGTTGTAATGTTCTATATGTGTTGAGAAGGTCAAGCTTTTTAACTATGCTGTAAAACTCTTTTATATCCTTAATGATTTTTTTTATTGTGGTAAAATGTATAAGACATAAATTTACCATTTTAACCAGTTTAAGTTGTGCACTTCAGTGGAGTTAAGTACATTCACACAGTGTGCAACCATCACCGTTCTCTGGTTTCAGAACTTTTCATCACCCCAAAAGGAGACCTTGTACCCATTAGCAGTCACTTCCCATTCTCTCCTTCTGCCAGCCCCTGCCTCTTCTGGATATTTAATGTGAGTGGAATCATACAGTACATAGCCTTTCATATCTGGCTTCTTTCACTTAGTGTAATGTTTACAAGGCTCATCCATATTATAGCATGTGCCATAATTTCATTTGTTTTTATGGCCAAATAATATTCCATTGAATTGATATGCCACATTTCGTGTATCCATTTGTCCTTTAACGAATATGTGTATTATTTCCACCTTTTGGATACTGTGAATAGTGTTACTCTGAACATTTGTGTACAAGTTTTTGTTTGAGCACTGTTTTCAATTCCTCGGAGAAGACCAGCTGCATCATATGGTAATTCTGTGTTTAACTTTTGGACGAACTGTGAAACTTCCTTAGTGGCTGAACCATTTAGAAATCCCACTAGTCATGTATAAGGGTTTCAATTTCTTCACCTCCTTGCCAACACCTCTTTTCATCCTTTTCTTTTTTAGTGATAGCTGTTCTAGTCAGTATGAAGTGGTAACTCATTTTGGTTTTAATCTGCATCTCCCTAATGACTAATGACATTGAGCATATTTTCATGTGCTTATGGCCATTTGTATATCTTCTCTGGTGAAATATCTATGCAAGTACTTTGCCCACTTTGAGGGGGATATATAATTATTATTTAAAATTGGGGTAAAAATATTAAAAATCATGGTAAAATATGCATAATATGAAATTTACCATCACTGCCATTTTTATGTATAGTTTACTAGTATTAAATCTATTTACATTGTTGTGCAATGAATCTCTAGAACTTTTTCATTTTCTTAAAAAGATTTAACTCTTTTCTTTTTAATTTATTTTTTTATTGACGGATAATTGCTTTACAGAATTTTGTTGTTTTCTGTCAAACCTCAACATGAATAAGCCATAGGTATACATATATCCCCTCCCTTTTGAACCTCCCTCCCATCTCCCGCTCATTCCCATCCCTCTAGGTTGATACAGAGCCCCTGTTTGAGTTTCCTGAGCCCTACAGCAAATTCCCATTGGCTATCTATTTTACATATGGTAATATGAGTTTCCATGTTACTCTTTCCATACATCTCACCCTCTCCTCTCCTCTCCCTGTGTCCATAAGTCTATTCTCTACGTCTGTTTCTCCATTGCTACCCTGTAAATAAGTTCTTCAGAACCATTTTTCTAGATTCTGTATATAAATACAATATTTATCTTTCTCTTTCTGACTCACTTCACTCTGTATAATAGATTCTAGGTTCATCCACCTCATCAGAACTGACTCACATATGTTCCTTCTTACGGCTGAGTAATATTCCATTGTGTATATGTACCACAACTTCTTTATCCTTTCATCTGTCGATGGACATCTAGGTTGCTTCCATGTTCTAGCTGTTGTAAATAGTGCTGCAGTGAGCAATGGGGTACATGTGTCTTTTTCAATTTTGGTTTCCTCAGGGTATATGCCTAGGAGGGGGATTTCTGGTCATATGGTGGTTTTATTCCTAGGTTTTTTTTTAAGGAATCTCCAAATTGTCTTCCATAGTGGCTGTATCAATTTACATTCCCACCAGCAGTGCAAGAGCATCCCCTTTTCTCCACACCCTCTCCAGCATTTATTGTTTGTAGACTTTTTGATGATGGCCATTCTGACCGGTGTCTTTTGCTTTTCTTTAATTGGTCTGTTTGTGTTTTTGTTGTTGAGTTGTAAAGGTTCTCTATTCTAGATACTATACTCTTATCAGATATATGGTTAGAAAAAGTTTTCCCTTTTTGCAGGGATCATGTGTTTTCTTCCTGTCTTCCTTCTATTAATGTGGTGTATTATGTTAATAGATTTTTATATGTTGAACTACTCTTGTTCTTCTGGGATACATTCCACTTGATCATGGTATATAATCCTTTTACTATGCTGCTATTTTGCTAGTATTTCATTGAGAGTTTTTATATTTATATTTATAGGGGATACTGTTCTATAGTTTTATTTTCTTGTGAATTGTTGTCTGGTTTTTGTATCAGAGTAATGCTGGCTTTATAGAATGAGTGAGGAAGTATTCTCTCTTTTTCAGTTTTTGGATAAAGCTTAAGAAGTATTGTGTGCTCAGTTGCTCAGTCGTGTCTGACTCTCTGCGATCCCATGGACTGTAGCCTGCCAGGCTCCTCTGTTCATGGAGTCCTTCAGGCAAGAATATGGGAGTGGGTCACCATTTCTTCCTCCAGGGAATCTTCCTGACTCAGGCACTGAACTTGCATCTCTTGTGTCTCCTGCATTGGCAGGTGGAATCTTTACCACTGTACCACCTGGGAAGCCCCAAGAAGTATTAATGTTAAACACAAGTTGCTCAGTCATGTCTGACTCTATGACTCCATGAACTGTAACCCGCCAGGCTCCTATGTCCATGGAGTTCTCCAGACAAGAATACTGCAGTGAGTTGCCATTCCCTTTTCTAGGGAATCTTCCCAACTCAGGGATCAAACCTGGGTCTCCTGGATTGCAGACAGATTCTTTACCATCTGAGCCACCAGGGAAGTCCCAAGTATTAGTGTTAATTTTTTTTTAATGTTTGGTAAGCTTCACTAGTGAAGCCATCTGGTCTTGGGCTTTTCTTTTGTGAGGTTTTTGATTGCTGAGTGAATGTCTACTTCTTTTTAGGTTTATTTAGGTTTCCTGTTTATACTTGAGCCAGTTTTAGTAGTTTGTGTGTTTTTAGGAATTTGCTTATTTTATCTAGGTTATATAATTGGTTAGCATTAATTGATTGATATTAGCAAATTAATTCGGAGAAGGCAATGGCACCCCATTCCAGTACTCTTGCCTGGAAAATCCCATGGATGGAGGAGCCTGGGAGGCTGCAGTCCATGTGGTCGCTGAGGGTCGGACATGACTGAATAACTTCACTTTCACTTTTCACTTTCATGCATTGGAGACGGAAATGGCAACCCACTCCGGTGTTCTTGCCTGGAGAACCCCGGGGACGGGGGAGCCTGGTGAGCTGCCGTCCGTTGGGTCGCACAGAGTCGGACACGACTGGGGCAACTTAGCAGCAGCAGCAGCAGCAGCAAATTAATTGCTTAGGATTCTTGTTCTTCTTGTTACCAAGAAAGCAGTGTTAAAATCTCTAACCAAGACTGTGAGTGTCTTTCTCTTTTTAGTTCAATTTTTGTCTTTTACTTTTTGAAACTATGTTATTAGGTACATACAAATTTAGAATGTTTATATCTTCTGGTAGATTGACCCTTTCATTATTATGAAATGTCTCTGTAGTAATGCTGCTTGCCTTCAAGTCTATTTTGTCAGTTATTAGTGTAGTTATACTGGAGTTCTTTTGCTAGTATTTGCATGCGTATCTTTTCTGTCCTTTTCCCAAGATTTCTGCCTCCTTATATTTAAGAGATGTCTATTAATCTTTGCCTTTTAATTTGACCATTTAATAAATTACTAATATATTTGAATTCAAACATATCAGGTTACTCTTCATTTTCTCTTTGACTCATCTGGTCTATATTGCTTATTATTTTTTCTCCTTTCTTGCCTGCTTTTGGATTATTTAAGTATTTCTTTAGAATACCGTTTTCCCCTGTTAGCTTGTTAGTTGTGAATTCTTTTAGAATTCTTTTTGTAGTTTGCAATATATATCTCTCACTTATTAAAGTACTTTAACCATGTCCTAGCAAATGAAATAACCTTAAAAGGCCTTAATTTATTTGTCTTCTCAACTTACATACTACTGTTATCATCCTTTTAACTGTTTGTATCTCTTTCTATATTTTATTCCCCAGAAAACTGTATTATTTTTTATTTTTCACAGTCAGCAATCATTTAGATTTAGCTATCCTTTTTGTTGCTCTTCATTCCTTTCTGCTTTGCCATCTGGGATAACTTTCCTTGTGTCTGAAGAATTTCCTTCCTTTCTTAATTTCAAGTTTTGAAGTGTGACTGGCGTGTTTCCCAGTGCCTCTTGTCCTCGGTGGGCCCTGAGTTCCAATTTTCGTTTTCTAGTCCTTTTGACCACTCAGTTGCTCACTCTTTTGTCCACTGCTTGAGAACTGACAGATGCTTTGAAGAGGAAGACTGCTCCTTGTCGGCCTCCCCTCTCCATGTTTCTCTTCTTTGTAAGACCTTTGCCCTTGAAGTCTTCATTGCTCTTATAGTTCTCCAATGTTTTATCAATATTTTGACCAGCAGCTGTTTCTGATGGGAAGGTTGATTTGCAACAAGAGAGTCTGTCATTACTAGGATTATAACTCTTGCCTGGTAATTTTTTGATTTTGCACCCACCCCTTACTGATGGCTTGGGAATGTTCAGTGTGTATGTGTGAAACTCAGACAGTATGATCAACATTGCCCTCATGTTCCTCAATTATGACTGTACACATAAATGACTATATACATACATACATACATACATGGATGTACATGTAAAATATATACATAGACATATGAAACACATATTAAGGCATTTGTAGGATCATTTCTCCTTAGTCCTTTGGAAAAGGTGTAGAAAATTCTTGTTTTTCAGCTACTTATAAAACTTTATATCATTGTTTTCTGAATTATTTCCTGTGGTGTGTGAATGTCCCACATGGTGTTAATAGAATCGTTGTTAAAATGGAGCAATTGAGAAACTGCATCGAATCCTCTCCTTGGAGACCCTCACTACCACAGAAGCACACTGAAAGCTCTGAAACATATAAACTTATTTGATTATGAAATCCTTCAGGGGGAATTCCTATTCTCATTTGTAGGTGAATTTTGGGAAACACTGCCTTATAGCAAACCTAAATCCACCAAATCCTACACCAATAAATATCTAGTGTTCAAGGGACTTTGTCTTCTCAATGGTGAAGTGCCATCAGTGTTTCCTCAAGCATGGACACTGCAGAGAGTCTGAAAGTATGCACATCAGATATTGGGTTTGGGGGGCTGGAGCCCCCCTTCTAATCATTGGTAAAAAAGGCAGAAATATGGGGTACAGTCATTCCAGCCCTTTGTCTGTTTGTGCCTCCTGGAGTGAAACCATCTGCTCAGGTTCCCTTGGTCCCAGAGCAGCTTGGCATGGGGTACCCATGTGTGTTGGTGGAAATTGATTTTTGATTCTCTTAAGACCAAACTCTCCCTCACTTCACCTACCTCTTGGAGGTCTTGCTGCCCCTCTGTACAGGTGAGAGGGTGAGACAGTTGTGACGGAATACACAGAGCTTCTGCTCAGGAGTCAAGAGGCCTGGGTTCAAGTCCTGGTGCTGTGACCTTGGGAGAGTTAACCATGGAGTAGCGGGTGAGAGCACGGGCTTTGGTGTCAGACACACTCAGCCCTTCTACTTCCTTGCTGTGTGATCATGCGCACGTCACTTCACCTTCCTGCACCTCAATTTCCTTACCTTCAAATGGGGATAATAATAACACCCACCTGACCTTCTCTTTGTTGTGAGAAGGAAATAAATAATGCATGTCAAGTACAATACCTGGAACGTGCTGGGCACCTGGCAAATGTCAGCTGTTATTTCATCTAACCTGACTCCTTCATCTGGGTTTGAGGAGAACCCCAACCTCTTGTGATGCTTGAGGATCAAATAGAATCTTGAATGTGAAAGAGTTTTGTAAACTCTTGGAGTGACAAAGGGAAATTCAGGCAGTCTTTTCTCATTACTGCCCTTGATGCTGCCTCATCCCCTCTGGCCGGGCAGGGCAGGGTGTGGAGACCATACCAGGCTCCATCCCTACTCTCAGGCAGAACCATTCCTCCATTACAGAACATTGGCAAGAAGATGTCCTGCCAGCAATTCATTGCCAACTTGGACCAGCTGAATGATGGCCAAGACTTTGCCAAAGACCTGCTGAAGGTATAACTTGCTAAGGGTCCCCATGCTCCCAGCTGTGTTCAGGGTGGGTGGGGAGGAGAGAGGTTTCTGCTCCACTAAATTCTGATGGTCCAAGTTCTTCATTCTGGGGTCAGGGTAATGATGGCTTTGGGACAGAGGTAGAGACCATCCAGCTCAACACATGACTAGTATGTGTTCCCTGAGTTAGGCAGAGGGTAGGCTTTGTGAGGTTTGTTTTTAGTGCTCCACTATCATTATTTCTGTCAAGATAGTGCTCAACACTGCCACCCATTGTCACAGCTGTCACCACCATCACCCTCACCTGATCACCCTTATCACCACCACCACCTTCACCACAACCATCAGTATCATCACCACAGGAAAAAGCCCACTCATTCCTTAAACATCACAAGGAATCTAGTTTTCTTTTGAATACTTTTGAAAAGTTTCTTTTGAAAAACTCTGGCTTTTCAAGTTTGGTCAGCTCTCCACCTTGGAGGAATAGGAGCATGTTTTGGGGGATAGGTGATGAGTTCAGTTTTAGAGGATGAGTTAGAGGGAACTAATGATATCAGGTGGGCAATTGGATAGTGAGTCTGGAGGACAGAACATGAACATTGCTTTCATCACTCTTCTTACCATAATTATGTTCTTCACTGTCAGGAAGAACTAGTTAAAAGTGTATTTGTAAGTACAATAAAATGATCCCAGTCCCTTCACCCACCCACTCCCCATCTACTCATCCACCCAAATGCCCATCCTCCCATATATCCATCCTTCCATCCACATACCCACCCTGCAACTCAATCATTCACCTGTCCCTACACCTATCCATTCATCCATCACCCACACATACTCTCCTACACAGCCCTCTATACACACTCACCCACCTATTTCTTGGCCCATTGACATAGTTAGCAGCTCATCTACCTACTCATCCTCAGTCTATCCAGTCATCTAAACAATACTCACCTACCCCATTCATTCACCTGTCCAATAAATAAGTGTGAAGCAAACACCTACTTTGCTCCACTGACTGAAAAGGTACTCCCTCACTGCATCCACATCGCTAGAGGTAGATGGACTCTGACTCTTCTTTGAACTCCTCTCTTTCCCCCTCTCCTAGACCCTTTACAACTCCATCAAGAATGAAAAACTGGAATGGGCCATGTGAGTAGTGCCCATGAGCACAAATATGGGGAGAGAATTACCGGGAACGGGGCGAGGGAGTGGCTGATGGTACAGGGAAGTCATGCTGGTTACTCTCCATGGTGCTGATTTCTCCTACCCAGGGCCCTGGTGACCCCTGACCAGCTGGCCAGCTCCTGCTGTTGAGTTCCCCTTTGGATTCATTTTGTCTTGATAAATAGTGTGCAGTTTTACAGCTATGGAATAGATTAAACTGACAGTTTCATGATGTTCACAACAGTTTTTCTGTTCAGGGGATATTGCCACTATTTTCAATGATGATATTATCTCTTTCCCCTTGGGGAGGTAGGCATGAGCTCTGAGTCCCTTTACAACGCTAGTAATATGACCAAAGTGAAGTGGTGACTGCTCTTGGCAATGGGGAGATGTGACTGCCCCCTAACTTATTCCCCTGAGAGGGCAGTGAGACCTGGAGGTACCCAGCCATCTGGAAAGAGGTGTGGTGACCTTGCTGATTGGGAAGACTATATATAAGAGGCTTCTGGGGAAAGTTTCCACCCCACTCTGCTGTACTCCCCAGGGCAGCCTGGGTCTTGGGGTCCATGTGAAGGTCCCAGGCAGGGATCGTTAGGAAACCCAACCAAACTGGGGAGAACTGGCATTTTTCTACCAGGGCTCCAGTGGGGAACCTAGACTTTAGGGGCCTAACCTACTGATCTTCTGTCCCTCACCATGTCCCTGGGACTTGGGCAGTCTGCCCATGGGTTACTTCTCCCTGGGGCTTGGCTTTCAGAGAGGTGAGAGAAGACCAGGGGGTAAGTCCGAAGGTGGTAAGGTCTCCAACTTTGTGATCAAAGGTGAAGATTGGAGCTTGGAGGCCAAAAATCAAATTTCAGAGGACAAAGGTCAGAATTGGAGACTCAGGTCAAAGGTCTGGATCTATGGTTGGAATTGAAACCCCCTTATCTCTGTTCCTCACCTCTAACTGGCTTCCAGAGGAGTGTTTGGTGGGGAGAGGGCATGTTGGCATGGGGATGAGGGCTCTGTGGAGGTGGTACTCAAGCCTAGTACTTTCCTAGTGATGAAGATGAGCTGAGGAAATCACTGTCTGAGCTGGTGGATGACAAGTTTGGGACAGGCACAAAGAAGGTGACACGGATCCTGGATGGTAGCAACCCCTTCCTGGATGTCCCGCAAGCTCTCAGCGCTACCACCTACAAGCATGGTGTGCTGACCCGGAAGACTCACGCCGACATGGATGGCAAGAGGAGTGGGTGTCAGGCGGGGAAGGGGCATAGGGAGGGATGCTAGTCCAGAGAGGGTATGCACCCCCTTGGCTGCTCCTCTGGGAATGCACATGCCAGCAGACATGTAGGGGGACACGGGGAAGGAGATACTGGGATGGGTGTTATGGCCACACTACCCATGGCCCCCTCTCCCTAGCGCCCCGTGGGAGGCGTGGCTGGAAGAAATTCTACGCGGTGCTCAAAGGGACCATTCTGTACCTGCAGAAGGTGAGAGATTCCCCCAGAATCTTTACCCAGGAAGGGCCAACTCAGCCCCTGCCTTCTGGTGCCTAGAGGGTCCTGGGAAGGGCCTAGGCCTTAGGCAGATCTTGGATCCTCCCACATCAAGGACCTGACTTTGGCTCACCGAGGGCTTTGATGGTTTCAGAGAAGGGCCTTTTAAAGGGGGTTTCAGAGGAGTAAGGCCTGTTCAAGCTTCTGGGGCCAACTGGGTGCTGGGAGTGTGTGGTGATTCTTGTTGGGGCAGCTGAAAGATGGTGGGATGTGTAGGGACAGAGAGAAGGAGAATGACCGGGAGGGACAGTGAGGGTGGAGGTACGGGTCAGCAGACCAGAGCCTGGTGATGACAGAGGCTTGCCCACCCCTGACCTGGCCTGTCCAGGATGAGTACAGGCCTGACAAAGCCCTGTCCGAGGGTGACTTGAAGAATGCCATCCGTGTGCACCACGCTCTGGCCACCAGGGCCTCTGACTACAGCAAGAAGTCCAACGTGCTCAAGCTAAAGACAGCTGACTGGAGGGTCTTCCTCTTCCAGGCACCGTAAGTAGGAGTGGGCACCCCCTCGCTCCCACACTGGGCTCAGTACCTGCCCCACACCCTTGCCTCATCTACCTCAGGGGAGGTGCCCTTAGCTTCCCTGGCACAGCAGCCATGAGAGCAAGTGTAATTGCTTGGCACAAAGAAACAGCTCAGGTCCCTCCTGACAGCAGTGTTTCTCAAGCGTGATCCCTCAGTATCTCCTGGAAAACTTGTTAGAGGGACTTCCCTGGTGGTCAAATGGTTAAGACTCTGCTCCCAATGCAGGGGGCACAGGTTCAATCCCTTGTTGGGGAACTAAGATCCTGCATGCTGCCCAGTGTGGTCAAAAATAACCCTCAAACTCATTAGAAATGCAGTTTCTGTGGTCCCACATTAGACCTCCTGAATCAGAAACACTGGAGGTAGGCCAGCAGTTGTGTTTTAATAAGACCTCAGGGTGATTCTTATGTGCACTGAAGTCTTTAAATACAAGGCAGATGGACTCTTTCTAAATCATCCTGCACTTAAAGTTGGGGTGATGGGCACGGAAAACTCACCCTGTGGTTTCTCCATAAGGCCTTCTTTCTATGCTCCTGTACCTCATCCTTCTGTGACTTGAAATTCAGGTTTCATGTGTCAGATGAACTTAAAAGGGGGGAGACTGGCAGGTGAACTCTGAGGATAGGAGTGGAGGTGCCGAACCAGGCAGCAGGGCAGGACCGAGAGGGCGGAGTCAGGGTGACCAGTTGCCCAGCTGCCTCTGACCTCCCCTGCTGGTCTTAAGACTCACTAGCTCCAAGCCATTAGCTCTGGACCTGGCTGGGCAGCTTCATGTTCACATGGAAATCCAGGTCTTGTCTGGGAGCTGGAACAGAAGGGAGCTCCCTACGCAGACATGACCAGGCTCATCAGCTCCCATCCTGCCACCCTCCCTCACCCCTTTGCCTGCCTACATGGAGGTCTTTGTGGCCTCTCTGTGCCTGGCTGTGCTGGGTGCTGGGTGGGGGATAGGGAGTCCTGCTGTGAGAAGCCAGTGCGCCCTCCCCTCCCCTCCGGTCCCCAGGAGCAAAGAGGAAATGCTGTCCTGGATCCTGAGGATCAACCTGGTGGCTGCCATCTTCTCAGCGCCCTCCTTCCCTGCTGCCGTTAGCTCCATGAAGAAGTTCTGTCGGCCTCTGCTGCCCTCCTGCACCACTCGCCTCTGCCAGGTACAAGCTCCTGGGCTCACGACATCACCTCCCCCAGCCCCTCATTCAGCAGTGCTTACCCGGTGCTTGGTCCTAGGGTGAGAGACAAGCCGAAGGAGCAGACATTCTCCATCCCCCCGCCCACACCCCCACTTACACACGGAGGGACTGAGGTCATACCCCGCACAGTGGTGTGGGTGTGCCGATGGCGGTGTGTTCAGTGGATGTGGTGTGGTCTGTGGGTGTCCTGTGTGTCTGGGCATGAATGGTTGTGAGTGTGTGTGTCCTGAGGAGCGAGTGACAGGCAAGACTTGGAGAACCCTTCATCCAGCTGCTTCCCTCATCTACCCTTACATGTTTCTTTGTAATCCTTAAAAATCTCCTGGGCTTCCCAGGTGGCTCAGTGGTAAAGAATCTGCCTGCCTGTGCAGGAGCCACAGGAGACATGGTTTTGATCCCTGGGTTGGGAAGATCCCCTGGAGAAGGGAATGGCAACCGACTCCAGTAGTCTTGCCTGGAAAATCCCATGGGCAGAGGAACCTGGTGGGCTACAGTCCATGGGGTTACATAGAGCTGGACACAACTGAGTGCACATGTGCACACACACACATCAATACTCCATTTTTCAGGGGTTTTTTTTGAGAGGAGAGGATAAATGCTGGGCTACTACTTGCATGGTGGAGAGTGGGTTAACACCATGTTTTCCATCCTGTCAGGGCCCTTTCCTGATGAGCCAGTGTCCTGGGTCTTCTCTGTGGAGCCCCTGGGGCTGCTGTCCACAGCTGTGCCAGCACTCTCGGTGCTCCCACACAGGCACACTTACCATTCAAGTACACGCACGTTTGTGTGTATATACACATACACACACACATACACATATGCAGCCCAGTGCCCATAAGGCACAAAGGGGTCTGGCTGGCCTGTGGCGGGTGGGGTGTACTGTTCACTTGTCTGGTAGTGACAGTGTCTCTGTCTTTGGGTGTGATCCTGGATCTGTGGCCTTCAGATGTGTCTGGACATGAGTATGAGAGGCTGTGTGCTTCGTATGAAGCCTGGGGCGCCGGGCTGAGTCTCGGTGATTGTGTGTCTATGTCAAGGAGTGTGCATACACGAGAGTGAGGGCCTCGCATCTCCTGAGCCTGCTGCGGAGGCTCCGGGGGGAGCTGATGCCGATGGTGGGAGGGGACGAAGGAAGGTGGCGGAGGTACACTCGTTCAGGCACAGACCTGGCTCTGCCCCTGCGTGTTGGATGGCCCTGGCAAGGCCTCGGTTTCCCCTTGGGGAAGCAGCTGTCCTTTGGATGAGACCCACCCATACGACCCCCTGAGGGTGGGACCTCACTGTCCACGACTGATCTTTGCAGGAGGAGCAGCTGCGCTCTCATGAGAATAAGCTGAGGCAGGTGACTGCAGAGCTGGCTGAACACAAGTGTCACCCGGTCGAGCGGGGCATCAAGTCCAAGGAGGCTGAGGAGAACCGGCTGAAGGAGCATTATCTCACATTTGAGGTGGGCCAATCACAGGAGGATTTGGAAGGACAGGGCTGGGGCAGGAGGAAGAGGCCAGCTTCTCCTTCCACATCTTTCCACAGCCAGGGACTCCTTCTTTGGGAGCACTCCACTTTGGGGGCTCCCCTGAGGTCATGACCTGCAGTCACCTGTGAGCCAGTCTCTGCACAGCCCAGCTGCACAGACAACTCACTTGTGTATCTACCAGAGACCTCCCTGACCTTCTGCAGCCTTCTTCAAGCCCCTGCCTCACGTCCAATTTCTGCATAGGCCCAGCTTTTCGGGAAGCTTCTACAACCAAACCACAGAGTTCACAAGCCCTCTCCATGTGACTTTCCCCCCCTCACATCTCAGTGCCCCTCTCAGTGGGTTTATCAAGCAGAGCACCTTGGTCTCTCCTTCTGAGCTCTCCCTTTCTTCTGTTTTGTCTCTGCCCCTACCCTGCTTCTGTCCTGCAGTGCTCTGCCTTCACTGTATGAAGGATGAGGGTAGACTGAGGGGAGGAAGGCAGGAACCACTTGTCCATTTTGGACTGACCTGCACATGGGGGTGGACAGATACAAGAGAGCCCGAAACCAAGCCAGGAAGTCCCTGGAGCAGAGGGGCAGGGAATCGCCCATCTCAGTCTCTAGATTTCCATGCTGACTTTCTGTTGTGGTGTAGAGGAGAGAGGATAGATAAATCCTGCCTTTTGGAAAAACATGATGTTTTATAACTTTTGGAAGCCTCCTCAGATCCACTCTCTCTGCAAGGTAAAAAATAACCATGCTGATTGCCAGGCATGATTCTCTTCACTTCGCTTATGTTGACTGATTTAATCCTCATATCAACTGTATGATGTGGGTTTGTTATCCCCATTTTACAGATGGGGAAATTGAGGCTTGGAAAGGTTGGACCATGTGCCTGAGGCAACACAGTTAAGTCCAGGAGCCAGGATCCTAACCAGGCAACTGACTGTGCCTCCAAAACCCTGGTCTTTCTCACCCTCAGCCTGACTTAACTGGGGGGTGAAGAGGCAGGGCAGATGGACAGTAGGGGAGGTAGAGCCCAGAATGAAGAGCTTTTCAGTTTCTGTGGCAGAGCTGGGTGAGAACAGAATCTTATGACCCTTAGTCCCTGCCTCTCCCGCGACAGTGGTGAGGGCCTGAAGCTCTGAGTCAAGACCTCAGACACTGCCAAACCTCCCTTCTAATTGTTTACCAATTTACATCCCCTTTAATAGCTCATGAACACACCTGTCTCTCCATACTCTCACCAACACTGGACGTAGTCTTCGTTAATCTGATAGGTTTAGCAAGTGGTATCTTATTGATGTTTTAACTTGGTTTAAATTTTTTATTTATTTATTTATTTTTTATTTTATTTTATTGGCTGCACTGCAGGGCATGTGAGACTTTAGTTCCCCTACCAAGGATGGAACCCATGCCCCTCGCACTGGAAATGCAGAGTGTTAACCATTGGACCACCAGAGAAGTCCCTCACCATTTTGATTTTTAAAAAGATTAGCTGTGAACCCAGAGAAGGCAATGGCACCCCACTCCAGTATTCTTGTCTGGAAAATCCCATGAACGGAGGAGCCTCGTAGGCTGCAGTCCATGGGGTCGTTAAGAGTCAGACACGACTGAGCGACTTCACTTTCACTTTTCACTTTCATGCATTGGAGAAGGAAATGGCAACCCACTCCAGTGTTCTTGCCTGGAGAATCCCAGGGATGGGGGAGCCTGGTGGGCTGCCGTCTATGGGGTCGCACAGAGTCGAACACGACTGAAGTGACTTAGCAGCAGCAGCAGCAACAGCAGCTGTGAACCACCCATATTTGGTTCAGATATTTTTTCTTAAATGAATAGAATATTCTATTATGATTGAAGTCCTTCTTTGTGCCTCTTTTAACATTTTCTTCTCTCCTCCTCAGAAATAATTATGATTCTGAAGTTGTTTTGGGCCCTTCTCATCTATATCTTTATACTTTTATTGCAATTATAGCTGTCCACAAACAATAGTTAGCATTGTTGTGTGTTTCATTTGCATGTTTTTAACATTTGTGTAAATGGTTAAAACAATTGTGATTTAAAAAGCATAGCGTAAGATTGATCATGGTTAAGGTTAAGGAATCAATGGTTAAGGAACCATTTTAAGTATTATAGTTCAGTAATGTTAAGTCAGAGAAGGCAATGGCATCCCACTCCAGTACTCTTGCTCGGAAAATCCCATGGACGGAGGAGCCTGGTAGGCTGCAGTCCATGGGGTCGCTAAGAGTTGGACACGACTGAGTGACTTCACTTTCACTTTTCACTTTCATGCACTGGAGAAGGAAATGGCAACCCACTCCAGTGTTCTTGCCTGGAGAATCCCAGGGACGAGGGAGCCTGGTGGGCTGCCGTCTATGGGGTCGCACAGAGTCAGACACGACTGAAGCAACTTAGCAGCAGCAGCAGCAGCAATGTTAAGTCTTTTCATATTCTTGGGCAACTAATCTCCAGAACTTTTTCATCTTCCAAACTGAAACTCTATAACTATTAAACAACATACTCCTAAGCACCTTCCTCCTGGCCCTAGTCCTTAACTACCACAGTTCTACTATCTGTCTCTATGAACGTGACTACTACTCTTAAGTGCTTCATACAAGTGGAACCACAGAATTTATACTTTTGTGACTGGCCTGTGTCACATGACATAAGGCTTTCAGGCTTCATCCCTACTGTAGCGTGTATCAGAATTCCTTTCTTTTTGCTTTTCTGTTGTATTTGGACACCACGTTTTGTCTGTCCTTTCATCAGCTGATGCACATTTGGGTTGGCTGCTGTTAATAATGCTGCCATGAACATGGGTGTGCAAATGTTTCTTTGAGATCCTACTTTCACTCCTGCTTTTATGTCCAGAAGTGGAATTGCTAAACTGTATGGTAATGTTATTTTCACTTTTCGAGGAATAACCACACTGTTTTCCATAGTAGCTGTATCAATTTACATTCCCACCAATAGTGTACTTGGATTCTAATTCTTCCACATCTTTGTCAACACGCTTGTTACTTTATGTTTTTTTTTTTTTGTTTGGGTAGTGGTTATCTTAATGCATGTGAGGTGATAATCTCATTGTGGTTTCAATCTGTATTTTCCTGATGGATAATGGTGTTGATGGAGAAGCTCTATATAGTCAGCAATAACAAACCCTGGTGCTGACAGAGGCTCAGATCATGAGCTCCTTATTGCAAAGTTCAGGCTTAAACTGAAGAAAGTAGGGAAAACTACCAGGACATTCAGGTATGATCTAAATCAAATCCCTTATGATTATACAGTGGAGGTGACAAATAGATTCAAGGGATAAGATCTGGTACACAGAGTGCTTGAAGAACTATTGACAGAGGTGCATAACACTGTACAGGAGGTGGTGACCAAAGCCATCCCCGCAAAAAAGAAATGTGAGAAGGCAAAGTGATTGTCTGAGGAGGCCTTACAAAGAGCTGAGGAAAGATAAGTGAAAGGCAAGGGAGAAAAGGAAAGATACACCCAACTGAGTGCAGAGTTCCAGAGAGTAGCAAGGAGAGATAAGAAGGCCCTCTTAAGTGAACAATGCAAAGAAATAGAGGAGAATAATAGAATGGGATAGACTAGGGATCTCTTCAAGAAAATTAGAGATACCAAGGGAACATTTCATGCATGTTGTGACATGACATTTCATGCAAAGATGGGCATAATAAAGGACAGAAATTGTAAGGACCTAACAGAAACAGAAGAGATTAAGAAGAGGTGGCAAGAATACACAGAAGAACTATACAAGAAAGGTCTTAATGAGCTGGATAACCATGGTGGTATGATCACTCACCTAGAGCCAGACATCCTGGAGTGTGAAGTCAAGTGTGCCTTAGGAAGCATTACTGTGAAAAAAGCTAGTGGAGATGACAGAATTCCAGCTGAGCTATTTCAAATCCTAAAAGATGATGTTGTTAAGGTGCTGCACTCAATATGTCAGCATATTTGGAAAACTCAGCAGTAACCACAAGACTGGAAAATGTCATTTTTCATTCCAGTTCCAAAGAAGGGTAATGCCAAAAGATGTTCAAACTGCCATACAGTTGCACTCATTTCACATGCTAGCAAGGTTATCCTCTAAATCCTGTAGGCTAGGCTTCAACAGTATGTGAACTGAGAATTTCCAGATTTACAAGCTGGGTTTTGAAGAGGCAGAGGAACCAGAGATCAAATTGCCAACATTTGCTGGATCATGGAGAAAGCAAGGGAGTTCCAGAAAAACATCTACTTCTGCTTCATTGACCATGCTAAAGCCTTAGACTGTGTTCAGTTCACTTCAGTCACTCAGTCGTGTCTGACTCTTTGCAACCCTATGAACTGCAGGACGCCAGGCCTCCCTGTCCATCACCAACTCCTGGAGTTTACCCAAACTTATGTCCACTGAGTTGGTGATGCCATCTAACCATCTCATCCTCTGTCGTCCCCTTCTCCTCCTTTCTTCAATCTTCCCCAACATCAGGGTCTTTTCAAATGAGTCAGCTCTTTGCATCAGGTGGCCAAAATATTGGAGTTTCAGCTTCAACATCAGTCCTTCCAATGAACACCCAGGACTGATTTCCTTTAGGATGGACTGGTTGGATTTCCTTGCAGGCCAAGGGACTCTCAAGAGTCTTCTCCATCACCACAGTTCAAAAGTATCAATTCTTCGGTGCTCAGCTTTCTTTATAGTCCAACTCTCACATCCATACATGACTACTGGAAAAACCATAGCCTTGACTAGATGGACCTTTGTTAAACTGTGTGGATCACAACAAACTGTGGAAAATTCTTAAAGAGAAAATTCTTACCTATCTCCTTAGAAACTGTATTCCAGTCAAGAAGATACAGTTAGAACCAGGGAAAGGAGTATGTCAAGGCTGTATATTGTCACCCTGCTTATTTAACTTATATGCAGAGTACATCATGTAAAATGCCAGGCTGGGTGAATCACAAGGTGGAATCAAGAATTCCAGGAGAAATATCAACCACCTCAGATATTGGCATATATACATATACCTCAGATATTCTACCACTCTAATGGCAGAAAATGAAGAGGAACTAAAGAGCTTCTTGAGGAGAATGAAAGGGGAGAGTCAAAAAGCTGGCTTGAAACTCAACATTTAAAACACTAAGGTCATGGCATTCAATTGCATCACTTCATGGCAAATAGAAGGGGAAAAAGTGGAAGCAGTGACAGATTTTATTTTCTTGGGTTCTAAAGTCACTGAAGATGTTGGCTACAGCCATGAGAAACCTAGACAGCATATTAAAAAGCAGAGACATCACTCTGCTGACAAAAGTCCATATAATCAAAGCTATGGTTTTTCCGATAGTCATGTATGGACGTGAGAGTTGGACCATAAAGAAAGCTGAGTGCTGAAGAATTGATGCTTTTGACTTGTAGTGCTGGAGAAGACTCTTGGAAATCCCTCGAACTGCAAGATTGAACTGCAAGTCAATCTTAAAGGAAATCAACCCCAGATATTCACTGGAAGGACTGTTGCTGAAGCTGAAGCTCCAATACTTTGGCCACCAGATATGAAGGGCTGACTCATTGAAAAAGACTCTGATGCTGGGAAAGATGGAAGGCTAAAGGAGAAGGGGGTGGCAGAGGATGAGATGGTTAGATAGCATCATTGATTCAGTGAACATGAATTTGGCTAAACTCCAGGAGTTAGTAGAGGACAGAAGAGCCTGGTGTGCTGCAGTCCATGGGTTACAAAAATTGGACATTACTTAGCAACTGAACAACAGCAGCAAAATGATGCTGAGCATCCTTTTTTGTGCTTATTGGTCATTAGTGTATCTTCTGTAGTGAAATGTCTATTCAAGTTCTTTATACATCTTGAAATTGGGCTGTGTTTTGTTGTTGAGTTCTAGGAGTTTTTCCCCCCTTTTAATATTCTGGATACTAGACCCTTACTAGATTAATGATTTGCAAATATTTTTCCCATTCTGTATATTGCATTTTCATTCTGTTGATTGTGTTCTTTGATACAGAGGTGTTTTAAATTTTGATAAAATCCCATTTGTCTGTTTTCACTCTCATGCCTATGCTTTTGCTATCATATCCAATAAGTCATTGCCAATTAACTTTGATTTTTAAAATTATGAGTTAAATTTCTGTGTGTGCCCTTTGCCTATTTTAAAAATTGTTTATCTCCTTTTATTGGTTGGTGAGAACTCTCTAAATATCAAGGAGAGAGTCTTTTGTCATATAAGGTATAAATGTTTTTTTTGCAGTTTGTTATCTTTTGACTTTGTTTTTGGCCCTTCTCTGCTCTTTTCCCAGAAAAGCCGTTATGAGACCTATATCCACCTCCTGGCTGTGAAGATCAAAGTGGGCTCTGATGACCTGGAGCGGATTGAGGCCCGATTGGCCACCCTGGAGGGGGATGACCCTTCACTCCGCAAGACACACTCGAGCCCTGCCCTCAGCCAGGGCCATGGAACTGTGACTGGCAGCAAAGCCATGAGGGATACCACTGGGCCTGATACTTAGCTGGCAAGGATGGGCAGGCCTCAGAGGCAGGCAGTGCCCCTGGAGGGGCCAGTGAGCACAATTCCAGCTAGGGGCCACTCAGACAAGCTGCAGACAGTTGTTAGGCAGCCAGAGGGGTGTGGAGAGCCTTGCGGGCTGAGGAGATGGAGATGCTATTCATGGTGTCGATCTTGCATCCTAGGGCTGCTCTGGGCCTTAGAGTCTGTCGCCAGCCCTCACCTCCCTCTCCACTCTGGAGCCTCAGTTTGTAGGCCAGTTGTGTGCATGCTCTAGACACCATCTCACTGGAGGAGCAGGAAGGGTGGTTGGCTTCCCAGGCTCTCCTCTTCTCACAGTTCCTCCCCTCATCTCCCTTGTTTCTGAGGGCAGGTCTCAACCCCAGGTCTCAGTTTGGACTCGACCCCTTCTCCTCCTCCTTCCTCTGAGTTGACCAGCAGCAGGTCTGCAGACCACCAGCACTGTCCAATTCTCCCTCCACTCAGCAGCGCTGGGAACTGCACCCTGTTCTCCTGCCTTGCCCAGCAATAACCCAGCTCTCAGGCCTGTCCCTCAGTGCCAAGCTCACCTTCCATCCATCAAGACCACTCCTGCTTTCTTTTATAATGACATAAATGTATATATATAAGAATTATATACATATATAAACTACCCCTTTAGAGATGGTTTTGGAACTGATATCAGAGGATGAAATGAGGTATGGAAAAACCTATCTCAGATACACTTGTTAGTGAGGAGGGCTGCTCTTTGGCCCCTGGAGGCTCTGACTCTCTGGAAGAGAAGATAGAGATAGTGTGTCCTCCTCGCTCCCTGTTTCCCCTCTTCCGGCTGACCTGTGATTTAAACTGCTCTTACAGTTAATGCTTTGGAATAAATAGTGTGTGTGCGTGCTGCCCCGTCTGTCCCACAGGTGTCCTGGGGTGTGAGTGGGATGGGACTGCGGCCCTGCTTATATTTTGGTCTTTGTGTTGGTGCTGCCAGGTCTCTTGGGCCCAGAGGTGACCTCTTGTACAGATCTACTGCTACAGGAATAAAAGACACTCTGCCTTGCAAATAGCCACTTGTCAACAAACCCAAAGATGTTTGGTGGGAGAAGCCTATGGAAGCCATTAATTCTTGGTCTTGGGGAAATGTGGAATGACAAGTTGTTGATTGTTAGGCTGATATTTCTTACACTCTTTGAGTGACTCAGAAATGCTAGTTAAGGACATGTCTGGAAAGGACAATTTGCCACATGATGGTTGCAGACTAGCATCTTTTAAACCCTGCATTCCTCAGACTGACAAGTGGTGGGGGTGATGGCACCCTCAATGCAACTGTGATGAGTAAATCCTTTCTATTTTTTAAACAGATTACTGTAGTTTGGCCAGCAGTTTGACCTCAGTGGTAATATATTTAGATAATAAGATAAGCCAACCTTGCAACTAAGTACCCGACATTTACAAGCCCACTCACATTTGATGCAAGGGACCTGTGAATCTGTGGAGAGATGTAGTGATTTAAATACAGATTATTTAATTTGGATCAGCTGAGTGTATTTTATAACCAAACCATCTGGCACCTTCATTTTGCTGAGGGGAAGTTAATGTTCATTTAAGTGAAATTGAAAGAGCAATGTGGCAACATAAAAAGCTCTGTGTACTTTTTCTCTGTGCTGTCTCAAAGATCCTTTGAGTTTGGGGTCTGCTTCCCACCCTCTACCTCTTGAGGGTGGGTGAGTGAAAGCAGAGGAGCAGGCTCCATCCGCTGCAGACAGGTGTGCTTCCCTGAACACTAGTTGTGCCTCCCATCAGTTAAAAAAAACTTTTAGTTCACTTTCTTAATTGTATAATTATTTATTGTAAATTATATACATGTACTACTGTACTAAAATATTATGTACATTATAAAACATACACAAAATAGAAATTTTAAAAAGATGAGATGAAAATAAATCTAAAGCAAAGTTCTAATATTTTTTTTCTGCATTCCAATGGACCACATGTTCCCTCTGCCCCTAATATGTCCATTTTCCAGGACTGTCCAAATCCAGAGCCTTGGAGGACCGCAGGTGAGATGCAATAAGTGGTTTGCGCCACCTGGTGGTCCTGGGAAGTGGCTGCAGGCTCAGGGACCCCTGGGGGCTGACCCTTGAGGACAGCCTCTCTGGAGCCTCCATACACTCATTCATTGAGATGAACAGCGCTGCACATTGTGCTGGGTGCTGGGGATACTATTGTGAGAAAAGGATTGACCAGATCCCTGTCCACACGGGGCTCACAGTCTAATGGGGAGGGAGATGGTCAGTCACCATTCCCATCTGGGACTCTGGAAAGGCTGGGGAGACAAGACAAAAATGACCTGGCCGAGAAAAATTGGAGTGGGGAAGACTGACTCAGGAAGCCGCCTGAATGTCCTAAGTGCTCCTGGGGGACAGGATAGTAGTAGTAAGGCCCTTCTTAGGGCTATACTTCTTCCTGGTAGGCAATACTAAAGATGCCCCAGAGCGAAACTGGAGAGGCAGAGTGAAAATGGGGCCTCTCTGGCCACCCCAGCTCCTAGGTTCCATTCACACCTGTGAATGAACAGGTGGCTGATGAAGAGTCAAGGAAACTGATTAGATTCTGGCCTTAGACTCTCAGCAGGTATCTTAGAATTCAGATAATAAAGGTACCTAGTGGGATCATGTGAGGGTCAATGAGTTTATCAAGAGGTTATTCAGAATTAATTGGGGTGACATAGAGATAGATGGATTTACTGCAATCATGGAGGTGGTTTCTGACTAAAAATTTACAAGGTAAAAACTTAGGGCCCTCAGAAGGGTCAAGCGAGTGTACTAAGCTGGGTCATGGAAAGGGCAATGGGTTCACTGAGGGGTCAGTCACAATTAGTTGAGGTCACAGAGAGGTCAGTGGGTTCACCAAGAGGTCGTTCACAATTACTTGGGGTCATAGGTCAGCGTGCTCAGAGTTCTGAGTCAAAATTTAGAAGGGAGGTAACTTGGGCCCTCAGAAAGGTCAAATGAGGACAAGAAGCTGGGTCATGAACAGGGCAATGGGTTCACTGAGGGGTCAGTCACAATTAGTTGGGTCATAGAGAGGTCAATGGGTTCACTGAGAGGGCATTCATAATTACTTGGGGTCATAAAGAGGTCAGTGGGCTAATTTGAGTCAGGAAAGTGGTTTCTGAGTCAAAATTTAGAAGGGAGGTAACTTGGGCCCTCAGAAAGGTCAAATGAGGACATGAAGCTGGGTCATGAACAGGGCAATGGGTTCACTGAGAGGTCAGTCACAATTAGTTGGGGTCATAGAGAGGTCATTCATAATTACTTGGGGTCATTAAGAGGTCAGTGTGCTCACTGGAGTCAGGAAAGTGGTTTCTGGGTGAAATTTTAGAAGGTAGGTAACTCAGGCCCTCAGAAGGGTCAAATAAGGACATAAAACTGGGTCATGAAAAGGGCAATGGGCTCACCAAGAGGTTCATTCAGAATTAATTCTGGGTTTTCATATAGATCATAAATCACACAGAGGTATTACTGGCTCTCAGAAAATTTTAAAGCCAACAGCAAACTCAGAGCTAGCACAATGATCTGGATGAGATCATCAGATAGGGGCTGGAGAAGTCAATGATTGGCAGCTTTGTGTAGCACTTAGTTCATTAATTTTCTTTGTTTCTTTGTAACAGGTTCTCCCCCCACCCCCGCCCCATGTCCCCACATAAATACATGTCTAGTTGTTTACTTTTCTATATCATCTCCCCTTCATCCAGTTTTTGCCACTCTCTGTGTGACTCAAGAATGCAAAGCACAGGATATGGTCATCACCATCATCAAATTTGCCACTAATAGGCATTTATCACATGCCAGAAGCAATCCTGGGTGCTTTAGATAATCTCTACAGCAATGCTTTGAGGTAGGTATTAGCATCACCATTTCCCAGCTGGGGAAAGTGCAGCCTAGAGAAGTCACACAGCAGAGCTGGAATTTGTGAATTCAGGCCCTCTTGATACCCAAGCCGTTTCAACCCTAGGCCTCTTCATCCTTCTTATCGGTAGGTCTCTGAACTGACCACACAAGTTCTGGGCTCATTGTGTGTACCCTCACACACAAAAAGCTGACTCCTTTGTGTCTGGCTTGAATCTAATGGTTCCTAGTGCTGGGTACTGACTTAGTAGCATTAATCAATGAGGAAAAAGGCTCACCCTGGACCTCCATCTGCCTTCTCCATGCCTGAGATCATGTACTCTCCATCAGAGACTGCAAGTTTAGACAGGCCCTGGCTTTGAGGGGGTATAAAAAACCCCAGCACCTCCTGGCAGCTGAGGGTACCCATTATGCCATTTTCATGTCCAGACTTTGCCTGTGACATGCCTGAGGCCCCAAGGGTCATCTTGCCTCAGCTGCTCCAGTGCCAACCTTACAACCCTTCCCTTCTCACCCACCTAGGCCCAGAAACTCTTGCCTCATTCTGCCCCCTGGAGCTCCAAGGCAGGAACTGGGCCAGCGTTCTTAGGCTGAGCTCAAAGCAGAGTAATCTGCATCAGCCCCTTGGCCAGGTTCCCCAGCAGCTATGGGGTGGTAGGGGAGAGGTGCTGGGGGACACGTGCTGGGGGACACCTGGTGAATGTTCTCAGAACAGGGAGGAGGGTTGGATCCCATTCTGGGAGTTGGAGCCAGGGAGGGTCTCTTTCCCGCTAACTGCTTCAGACAGTAAAGAATCTGCCTGCAATGCTGGACACCAGGGTTCAATCCCTGGGTCTGGAAGATCCCCTGGAGAAGAGAATGGCTACCCACTCCAGTATTCTTGCCTAGAGAATCCCATGCACAGAGGAGCCTGGCAGGCTACAGTCCATGGGGTTGCAAAGAGACACGACTGAGTGACTAACACACTTCCTCCCAGGAACTGGTCTTGCTCTCTCCAACCTCCACACCAACATCCATCCATCTCTATCACAGGTATTCATCCTCTGTCTTCCCTCCTCACCTAGGGGCTAGGCACACACAGTCAAACATGAGTTATTTCTGATTTTATTTATAATATAAAAATGTTCAAGTGTCAACAGTCAGGTGTTTGGACATTTCAAGGGGCAGGGTTCCCATTTGTTTAGGGTTTTTTGTTGTTGTTTTTTTAAACAATTACCTTTTTGACAAATTAGCAGTGGACCCAGTTTTGTGGGGTGGGGAGGTCAGGGCTGGAGAGGAAGTGGAAGTCATAGGTGGGGTGGGGGATGGGAGTCCGGCTGTGAGAAGGAAATGGTGTTACTTTATTGCTAAAAGGGGAATCAAATACACTGTTGAGTGGCTCTTCTCGGTCCCAGTGTGACCATGCATCCAATCTAAAGAATCTGAAATGCAAAGGACATGCAGGCGTAAAATAGAAAAGACGACCTGTAAACGAAGGTGCTGCAGAGGACGGAGGGGCGTCCTGGAGGCCACAGGGGAGGAGCCGCGAACACTGGGGCCCTGGCAGAGCTGCTCCCTCCCCCGCAGAGGCTGTTGCGAAGACCTCTTTCTCAGAGCCCCCTTCCTTAGCAGCTGTGAGGAGCGGGGAGGCCCCCTCCCCATTCTGGTTGCTGTCGCTGGGCCTTAGTCTCCCCCTGGACTTTACCTGACCCCAACTCTAGTTCCAAGCCTAGGATCCCCACCCACAGCTAAGGGGGACCAGAACTCCAGATCTTACGAGGGGGCAAAAGCTACTCCGGACCTCGGACCTCACTTTCTTTCTTGCGACCCTCCTACCCACGCCCCCACCGGAACCCAAACAACATGGCCTCTTTTCTCTGGTTCCTCTTCACCGCCCCCCACCCCTGCCCTCCGCCAGCTTGGGATCCTACATTCCCCCAACCCCACAACCCACACTTCTCTCCAGGAGCTCCAGATTAGCGTACAGCAAAAGGCACCACAATATAGGTTTCTATTAAAGAGTCAAAAAATTGGCCCATCTCTTTTTTTTGTTGTTTCTTTTTTTTTTCCGAAGCTGTAAATCAGGATGTTACATATAAATAGTTTCCCTATAAAAACGTCTTTGCCGTTAGCTAGTATTATAAGACAATTTTTGCTAAAATGAAAATAAAACATTTTGTTATACCTTTTTCCTTTTATAGAAAATAAAAATATTTTTATTTCTTTTTTTCCTCCTTTCTCTCTCCAGTCGGCGGTCTCTGTTCTCCTTAAAGACAGTGGGGCAGGCGAGGCGGAGGGGGCGGCGGGGGCCCTAGAGGGGCCCCGAGTCCTGCTTGCCCCGTGGGAGCGGCCCGCGGCTGTGTCTGCTGCTGGCCCGCGTGCTGTGGCTGTCCAGGGAGTAGTAAGTCCTGCTGTCAGCCGCCGGGCACAGCGGCGGCGAGTCCGAGCGCAGCGCGTCCTGCGCCGCGCGCAGGCCGAGGAAAGGCGTGCTCTCGGCAGCCAGCGCCCCGTCCGCGTCGTCCGCGTCGTCGTCCGAGGCCGAGGCCGAACCGCCTCCCGAGCCGCTGCTCAGCGACAGCGAGTCCCGCGCCGCGCGTGCGCGTTGAGCCGCCAGCCCGTTGAGGCGCGAGCGGCGCCAGCGCCGAGGCCCCGCCGATGTCCTTCGGGACGCGCCGCGGGCGCGCGGCCGCGGCGGTGGCGGGGGCGCGCACTCCTGCGTGGTCTCGTACTCGTCGTCCTCCGGGATGCGGAAGGGGCTGGCGGGCAGGCTTCCCAGGCTGCCGCCCAGCGCGCAGGCCCCTCGCCGCGGCCCCGGCCCTGCTGCGGGGTAGTAGTAGCTGTCGTAGCTGCGCTGCATGTCCGCGCTGGGCCCAGGCCCCGGTCCTGGGCCAGGGGGCGCCGGTTGCCGCAGGAGCGGCTGTTGCTCCGCCAGGCGATAATTGATGGGCGCGGCGGGAGGCAGCGACACGGCGTGCGCCGAGTTGGGGGACGTGATCTCAAAAGTCGGCACCTGCGTAGCCAGCGAGTAATGGAAGTCCACGGGAGAGAGGCGCGCAGGCGTAGTTAGGGCAGACACGTACCTGCGGGGAGAGGCAGAGACATGGGCTGGTGGCCAGGGGATGGGGAAGACCTGATGCAAAGCAGTAGTCTAGCCTAGGATCCCTCCCGCAGGAGCCATGCTGGTATTCCTGTGACCCTAAGCAATTTCCTGTTTCTCTGAGCCTCGGTTTACTTATCTGTGAATCAGGAATAAACACAGTGGTCATTCCATAGCATTGTTGGGTGATTCCATACACGTATCAGTGGTCCTTGGTTGTGGGGATGTTCACAGTCACCAGTGTTCCTGAATGGTTACTTTGGATCAGGCTTAGGCTGGGGCATTTTACGTGTACCAGTTCATCTAATACAGTAAATCTGTAAGAGGCGTCTGTTAATGCCATACAGACTCAAAAGATTTAAGTGACTTACTCAAGGTTCACACAGCCAGGAAGTGGTCAAGCTGGGATGTGAACCCAGGCCATTCAGGTATGACCTAAATCAAACCCCTTATGATTGTACAGTGGAAGTAACAAACAGATTCAAGGGATTAGATCTGATAGACTGCCAAAGAATATGGACAGAGGTTCGTAACACTGTACAAGAAGTGGTGACCATAACCATCCTCAAGAAAAAGAAATGCAAGAAGGCAAACTGGTTGTCTGAGGAGGCCTTACAAATAGCTGAGAAAAGAAGTGAAAAGGAAACAAGAAAGGGAAAGATACACCTAACTGAAGGCAGAGTTCCAAAGAATCAGTTCAGTTGAGTCGCTCAGTCATGTCCGACTCTTTGCGACCCCATGAATCGCAGCATGCCAGGCCTCCCTGTCCATCACCAACTCCCGGAGTCCACCCAGACTCACATCCATCGAGTCAGTGATGCCATCCAGCCATCTCATCCTCTGTCGTCCCCTTCTCCTCCTGCCCCCAATCCCTCCCAGCATCAGAGTCTTTTCCAATGAGTCAACTCTTCGCATGAGGTGGCCAAAGTACTGGAGTTTCAGCTTTATCATCATTCCTTCCAAAGAAATCCCAGGGCTGATCTCCTTCAGAATGGACTGGTTGGATCTCCTTGCAGTCCAAAGAATAGCAAGGAGATACAAGAAAGCCTTCTTAAGTGAACAATGCAAAGAAATAGAGAAGAATGGGTAAGACTAGAGATCTCTTCAAGAAAATTAGAGGTATCAAGGGAACAATTTCACACAAAGATGGGCACAATAAAGAACAGAAATGGTAAGGACCTAACAGAAGTAGAAGAGATTAAGAAGAGGTGGCAAGAATACACAGAAGAACTGTATAAAAAAGGTTTCAGTGACCTGGATAACCATAATGGTGTGATCACTCACCATCACTCAGCCAGACATCCTGGAATGTGAAGTCAAGTGGGCCTTAGGAAGTATTACTATGAACAAAGCTAGCTGAGGTGATGGAATTCCAGCTGAGCTATTTCAAATCCTAAAAGATGATGCTATTAAAGTGCTGCACTCATTATGCCAGCAAATTTGGGAAACTCAGCAGTGGCCACAGGACTGGAAAAGATCAGTTTTCATTCTAATCTCAAAGAAGGGCAAAAGCCAGAGTATTCAAACTACTGCACAGTTGTGCTCATTTCATGTGCTAGCAAAGTAATGCTCAAAATCCTTCAAGCTAGGCTCCAACAGTAGGTGAACCGAGAACTTCCAGATACACAAGCTGGATTTAGAAAAGGCAGAGGAGCCAGAGATCAAATTGCCAACATTTGTTGGATCACAGAAAAAGCAAGAGAATTCCAGAAAAACTCTAGTCCTGTTTTATTGACTTGACTGGGGATGGCAACAAACTGTGGAAAATTCTTCAAGAGATGGGAATACCAGACCATCTGACTTGCCTCCTGAGAAACCTGTATGCAGGACAAGAAGCAACAGTTAGAACCAGACATGGAACAATGGACTGGTTCCAAATTGGGAAAGCAGTACATCATGGCTGTATATTGTCACCCTGCTTATTCAACTTATATGCAGAGTACATCATGCAAAATGCTGGGCTGGATGAATCACAAGCTGGAATCGAAATTTCTGGGAGAAATATCAGTAACCTCAGATATGCAGATGATACCACCCTAATGGCAGAAAAGTGAAGAGGAACTAAAGAATCTCTTGATGAAAGTGAAAGAGGAGAATGAAAAAGCTGGCTTAAAAGTCAACATTTAAAAAACTAAGATCGTGTGATCTGGTCCCATCACTTCATGGCAAATAGATGGGAAAACAATGGAAACAGTGACAGACTTTATTTTCTTAGGTTCCAAAATCACTGCAGGCGGTGACTGCAGCCATGAAAAATAAAAGATGCTTGCTCCTTGGGAGAACAGCTATGACAAACCTAGACAGAGAATTAAAAAGCAGAGACATTATTTTGCTAACAAAGGTCCATCTAGTCAAAGCTATGATTTTTCCAGTAGTCATGTATGGATGTGAGAATTGAATCATAAAGAAGGCTGGGCACCAAAGAATTGATGCTTTCAAACTGTGGTGCTGGAGAAGACTCTCTAGAGTCCCTTGGACAGCAAGGAGATCAAACCAGGCAATTGTAAAGGAAATCAGTCCTGAATATTCATTGGAAGGACTGATCCTGAAGCTCCAGTTTACTTCAGCCATCTGATTCGAAGAGCAGACTCTGAAAAAGACCCTGATGCTGGGAAAGAGTGAGGGCAGGAAGAGAAGGGGGAGACAGAAGATGAGTTGGTTGCAGGGCATCATCGACTCAATGGAAATGAGTTTGCAGAAACTTCGGGAGATAGTGAAGGACAGGGAAGCCTGGTGTGTTGCAGTTCATAGGATTGCAGAGTTGGACACAGTTGAGTGACTGAACAACAACAGGCAGAAACCAGGACTCATACTGCCCAATTACTCATTCTAGTCCCTGCATTCAGCCACCCCTGTGACTTGGTCTCCCCTTCCCTCAGGGACAGTTATCCCTTGGCTGATGGCTACAGTGGGGAACTATTCCCTTTTAAGGTGAAGCTAAAATCTGCCTCAGGGAAGTGACTGCTCCCACCTCAAGTAGGAGCTCAGCCCAGAGCACAGATACCAAGACCACACTTAAGCATCTCTGCTTGGAGCTAAAGAGCACCAGTTCCTTCAAAAGTTTGCCCTTCCAAGTATCTCCCAGTGTGGGTCCCAGGCACCAGTCCCTGTTCTTTCTCCACATTTCCCTTTCTGGGTAAACCAGCCTCTTGCCCAGCCATTGTCTATCTCAGGACAGGGACTCCCATCTCCTTGCCTCTCTTTCAAATGGTAGAGCTGGGCACCTCACTGCTTGCTCAAGTCCCTATACTGTCTTTCTGAATCATCTGACTCCCCTGTCTTCCCTCTTACACATTTTCCACATGTACATCCATCAAGTCTTACCCATTCATTCCCTTTCTCCTGGATCATACCTTCCACCCTGCTCTACTCCATCCTGGGACTGGATGTTCACTCTGGTCATGCCCCACCCCAGGATCTTTCCTTCTTCGGCCTATGCACTTCCCAGAACAATCTTTTGAAGTCACATCTCTGCTTTAGGAGGCCCTTCCTGCTTACCCACCCAGGGCTGTCTATCTAGCCCCAGCTTGCCTGCTTACGCCCAGCTCCCCTCTCCCCATACCTCGAGGCACCTCACTCACCAGCTCTGTCCTCAGTGCCTCTGCTGGAACTGCTCATGGTGTTCCCCTCGCCCAGAAGTCCCTCCCAACCTTTCTACCTCCACCCATCAAGGAGTTCTATTGCTCTTGTTACTGTTGATAACCACAGCTCCACCTAGTAAGCACCAGCTCCATGTCAGGTATCAGACAAAGAGCTTTGCGCTTGATCTTAGGTAGCCTTCATAAAAGCCACAAGACAGGTATAATGTTCACTGTTCTACAGCCGAGGAAACCAAAGCACAGAGGTGATCAACGTGCCCCAAGTCACACAGGTGGTGGAACTGGGCTTGGAAAGGTTAGTATTAGAAAAACCTAGTCGCTTCTCAGAGCCTGTGGTCAGACTGGCTTTCTCTGATCTAGTGGGGTGTTCTATGTTTAGCACTTTTCATGGGCAGCTGGGAGCTTCAGTGGTTTGTGCCCGTGGCTGGCATGGAATAGGCTGAGTTGAGCCTTCTCCACCCTAGCCTGGAGTTCCTTGTGAAAATGGAAGTGTTAGTCACTCAGTTGTATCTGACTCTTTGCAACCCCATGGACTGTAGCCCTCCAGGTTTCTCTATCCATGGAATTCTCCAGGCAAGAATATAGCGCAGGTAGCCATTCCCTTCTCCAGGGGATCTCTCCTACCCAGGGATCACACCCAGGTTGTCTGCATTGCAGGCAGACTCTCTACCATCTAAGGAGTTCCTAGTCCATTCCCCTTTTTCTGCTCTCCTCCCAGAGATCCTACTTGCCAAGGGGCCATGTAAGGGCTGAGCAAGAGGCAGCCTGGCCCCTGTGACTCCTGCCTGTGAGTCAGGGAAGAAGGGGATTTCCTGGTTCTCACTGCATTCATTGCTTGGGAACCCAATGGCATCTTGATCCATGGGGGCCTAGTCGCTGATGCTTCCAGGGCCTCAGGAATTCTTGGCTCATTCCCATCCTGCACTGATCAGTTTCCTCACAGACAGCCTCTCTTCCCACTCTCTCATCTGTTTGATCTTGGTGTCTGTTTCTCCTGGGACATGGGGCCTCTAGGTGACACCAGCGTAGGGCAACCATATGTTCTGGTTTGTCCAGGACAGCCCCTGTTTGTTCCTGATGTTCCAGTGCGATTATTACTAACATTCTCTTCTACTCTGAAAAGTGTCCTAGTAGGACAATTAAATTAAATAGTCATAACACATAACACTCTAGTCTACTGGCTAGAGTCCCAGCCTGTCATTAACATGTTAATGACCCTGAGCAGAACATTGAACTTTTCAGGGACCTTGCTTGCCCATCTGAAAAACAGGGATGAGGCTCTTTGGAGTGTTTCTGAAGTGACCACAGGATCGGCCCCAGGTCAGTGGTGCCAGCTCTCTGGCTGAGGTGGGCGCAGGTCACGGAGACTGACCTCTCACTGTGTGGGGAGTCACGCAGGGAGTCTATGGAGTCGTGGTAAGGTGGCACGGCAGCCCTGCGCCGCTCCTCCAGGCTGTAGGCTGCCGCCCGCCGTGCCCGGGCCTCCACACACGCTGGGCTGTTGCACTTGCTGGTGCCCACTGATGACAGCACGATGCCCGACTGGGAGTCAGAGGTCAGGCTCTCAGAACGGTCCAGGCTCCATGTGTGGCTCTCATGCCTGGAGAAGTCAGGTGGGAGTGACATGAGGGGACAGGAAGGGGTAGGGCAGCCCAGCACGTGTGGTCCCAGGCCCACCCCCGCCCTGGTTCTTCACTCCTTCTCAGTCTCCCTCAGCTCACTGCCCTCCACTCTGGGCTGATGTGTAATGTCGTAAATGCTAAATCCCAATCTGGGGAGGAGGCGAGCTGACGGCCTGTGGGTGAGTGGGCTGCAGTGCATACAGCCCTCTTCCTTTCCTCCCTGCAGCAACCTCCCCTTGGTCTCCTCGGCTGTGACCCCTCCACTCCCGTGGTCCCGGGATACCTGCCGCAACCACCCAGACCCAGTGGCCAATATACAGGGACCCTACTCCCCAGGGAAGAAAGGGGTCAACCATGTTCTCTTTAGAGCTGTATGACTTTGTGCTTGTGTAGACAGGCTTCCCTACCTCTGGAGAGGCTAAGGTGGATTAGGTTCACGTGGAAACCTCAGGAGAGGACACTGAATAGCTGTGGGTACTTGAGGTACCAGGCACTTTTTGCCAGAGGAAGTGGTGCTAATGACGTCCAAACAGAACTAAATGTTAGGTGGGAGCACAGTGACGCTGTTGCTCCTCTGGGGCTGGTTTAGACTAGAAACGGGAATCCTGTTTCTTGACCTGGATGGACGTTTGGTGATGGGTTCTGGTTTGAAGCCTCCCCACCTCCATCCTCTGGCTCACTAGGACCCTTAATACAGAGCCCAGCCTGGCCAGGGAGTTTTGTGTGTGTCCCCAGGCAGGTGTGTGATGCGCATGTGCACGCCCTGTGGGTGTGCACACAGGAGTCTGCCAGGATCTGTGGGCCTGGGTGGTGCCCACCTGTGGCTGGAGGTGGGCGTGGCTGTGGAGCAGTGGTGAGAAGGAGAACAGGAGTGGCTCCCGGAGAAGGTGGTCTCCGTTTCCCTCCGGATGACATGGTCTGTGGCGGGTACATTCTTGGAGATATACTGCAACAGAGAGTTTGAGGGGGCAGTTAGTGACAGATGACCAAGTTGGCCCTCCTTCCTGGTGGGCTCGGGGAAATGAGACAGTAAGCTTCACGCGGTGGGGAGGATGGTCCACTGGATATGTAACTCGGTGTTAGGGCAGGAGTGGCCCCTGGAAGTCCAGCCCCTGACCTCCCTTGAGGAAGTGGGCCAAGTGAGGCTGAGTCATCCTGGGGAGGCGAGGCCAGGCTAGTAGGCAAGGCTGAGCCCAGGATGGGTCGCTGCCTCCCTGGCGCATTCTTGCAGGGGGCATGAGAAGGCCGTCTCTACTGCGAGGGGTCAGAGTCCAGGGATCACCACTCACATCTGCCATCTGGATCTCCTCAGGGTCCAGTCGGGGGTGGCTGGGCCCGTTGGCCAAGCTCCGGTTCTGGTGGGCAGGGCACATGTTCTGTCGGAGGTGGTTATGCATCTGCTTCCGCTGTTTCCTGCAGGAGAAGGTGCATTAGCCTGGCACCCCCATACCCCACGACACACACAAAGCATGAACTCCCCTAGCTGTCACTCCAGGGAACTGGGCTACCTGTGCCCTGGACTGCCATGGCATCTCCTGCTACTGCTCTTGCTGGGCTCAGGCTGCCCTCAGCCAGGACCCCTTCAATCGACCCCTACATCATCACTACCAGCCTGCATTCAGCAGTACCTGAGTGTAGTGGTAATGAGCTTTGGCTCTGCTGAGACAGTAGAACTCTACTTTCTAGCTGTGTAACTCTGGGCAAGTTACTTAAACTCTCCATGCTCCACTTTCCTTATCTGTAAAATGGACTGATCATCTATCCATTTCCAAGACCACTGAGTATGAAGAGTAGATAAGATATTCAATACAGTGCTGACCCACTTGCTCATTCATTCATTTATTTGGTATTGATTGGGTTTTTACTATGTGCCAGAACTTGCCTGCCAATTCAGTAGACGCAGGTTTGATCCCTGGGTCGGGAAGATCCCCTGGAGGAGGAAATGGCATTCCACTCCAGTATTCTTGCCTGGGAAATCCCAAGGACAGAGGAGCCTGGCAGGCTGCAGTCCATGGGGTCGCAAGGAGTCAGATGTGATTTAGTGACTGAACAAAGCAAAGATGCAGTTTTGGAGCAGAGGAGACAGATATAGTTTCTGCCCTCATGGAGCTTGCAGGCCAGTAGGAGAGGCAGATGATAAACACATCATCTGCCTCTCCTAATAATAATAAAAATAAATAAAAAATAATAAAAATAAATAAACAAGTACTTTCAGCAAAGTGCTATGAAGAAAATAAAACAGGATGCTATGGTCAGGGAAACAAGACCTGTGGGGCCTCTTTGCTTTGGCACATGTTAAGAGCTCAGTACATCTGTTTTGTAATCGACAAGTCTAATCATGTCACTCCCCTGCTACAAACCCTTCATGGGTCTTCAGCATCCTGTCCCTCTCCCTAGCACTCTCTCTCCACACCCCCACTCACTTCATCCTTGGAGGGCGTGTTTCTGATCCGACACTGTGCCTCTCTGGCCTCTGGGCCTTTGCATCTAATTGCAGCACATTCCGTGCCCCTTCACCTGCTAACTTCTGCTCGACTCAGGCCCAGCTACAATGCACCTTTTTTCAGGGAAATCCTTCCTGCCCTCCAGCTGAAGTTAGGCACCCCCGAAATACATCCCATGATCCCACACCTCTTGCTTAGAGCCCTGGCCATTTGCCTGGTGCAGGGCCTGGTGTCTGTTCAGCAGGTGTTGAATGAAAATTTGTTGAAATGAGTAAATGTATTATAGGTTAGAACATGGTGCTTGCTTCCCCGCCCCAGTTTTGGGCCTCAGTTTTCCTATGTGGGCTCAGTCTCCTCTCTGGGCTCCCTGGGCCCTAAATCTCAAGGTTGGCAAGGCCTTTGATCTCATATATGGGGGCAGCAGTAACCAAGACCCCAGGGCTCAGCCCCCAAATGGTGGTCATGCCCAGATTCCTGCTTTCTAGATAAGAACAGATGTGACAATCCTCTCTCTGCACTACATCACTTTACAACCTGCAATGGCTTCCTACCATCTGTAGGATAAACCCAGTCTCCCTAGCTTGACATTCAAGTCCCTATGGTGCCATGCAGGCTCCAGCTGTTCTTTTAGACTCATGCACCTTGTTTTCTTGACCCCCATCCTTTGCTCCAACTAGCCTGGGCTGCTCAAACTCCATGAACACAGTCAATACTCCCTGGCATTTGTCTTTTAGCTTGCTTTGTTTTGCTGGAATTGTCCAGCCCCGTTTCTGCCCCTTGCTCCAAGGTTCTGATGTCACCTTTCCTCTACTCAGGGGGGCCCCAACTCCACCTTCTCTGTGTTGGAAGGTGTCTTGCCTGGACTGCTCCTGGGTGGGGCCAGGCAACTCCCTTTGAGCTCTCTTTTTTCCCTGAGAAGGGGCCTCCCTCTCTGTGCTTCCCCACCTCCGACACTGCCCCAGTGTCTGCCTACTTGACAGGGCAGATGCTCCCTGCAGGATGCTCTGAGGTACAATACTAGGATCATGCCCATTTTACAGATGAGGACTCAGAGAGGTTCATCAATTTCCTTAGGGTTACAGGAAATGGCAGAGTTGGATTTGAACCCAGATCTGTCTTCTTTCGATGCCTGTGCTTATGACCAGTCTTGTTCAGTCCTCTGGGGTCTGTCTCTCCCCACTCTGTTCCTGCTTCTTGGCCTGGCCCTTTGGCCCGACACCAGCTGCCCCTAAGGGGCAGAGGAGAAGAGCAAGGGGGGCGCCAGGCCAGGCATGGTGGACTGGAGAGGAGAGCCTGTCCCCACAGAAGCAGCCCCTGGTTGGCCTGAGTGCCGACAACTCACTTGGTCTTGCAGTAGGCGACCACGCAGACGATGCCCACCACCAGCAGAGCCACACAAATCCCAGTGATGGTCAGGACCCTCTTCTGGTACAGTTCCTCAGCTTCTGCAGGGGTAGAGGGTGTGAGGGGGCAGGCAGGGGGCAGACCCACAGAGGCAGGGGTGCAGACCCTCCCCTACCCCTCGTACCTTGGGCTCCCATCCATCTCTTCCCTCCCTAGGCAGTTCTCTCCCTCCTGCTCTCCCAAATGCCACCCACCCATGGATCTGGTCACAAGTGACTACACCTGAGTTCACTTTCCCAAACCCTGTGCTCTACCTGATGAGTGGAAAATGCAGGGGGATGGAGGAGGTGGGATGAAGGTGAAGGTCCCGAGGTCATAGGGGAGGGTAACCCACTATGGCCTAGTGGCTGCCAAGAGCCTTGATAGGCTGGGGAAAACTAGTCTTCACAGCGGTGGTCATGCAGGCCCTGGGCAGAGACCTGGCCACTTTGGCTTCCTGAGGAAGGTGGAACGTGGCTTGTTCAGGGCTAGAGAACAAGCTTGTTCTTGGGCTTGTTCTTGTTCTAGACACCAGGTCCAGAGCCTAGCCTTAGGAGGGGTGCCAGGATCAGGGACAGAGTGGGCCAGGCCTGCAGAGGTGGGCATGGGGAAAAAGGCTTTGGTTTATCCCTACAGCCTGGTCAGAGTGTGGCCCTGGCCCACTCTGGCCCCCCGTCTCTGCCTGTGGGGAGCCCACAAGTGACAGCACAGCTCCCTAGGACAGCCGTGTGCTCAGGAGTGACCTCTACTCTTCTGAAGGAGCTGAGCTAGGCTGGGCCTCAGAGCCTTAAGAAAGACTTGACCATCCCCTCTACCCCCGCTTTTTGTTGGGGCAGCCTTCTAGAACAGAGAAAGCCTAGAGGAAGAGAAGGAAAAAGGGGATAGCACACAACATGGTCACCCTCACTCCCACTTGCACCTGCTGGCCGGCCCTTCCACATTGCTCCCTCCCAGCAGACTGGGATAAGTGGGCACCAGATCCAACACTTTGGTGGAACCCTGGGCAATGTGCCTAGGCCCCCAGGCTTGCAGTGCCTCCTGTGGCAAAGGTACACCCAGCAGCACAGACAGGGTACAGACGCCCAGACACACATACCTGGAGGACTACGCCTGGCTGACACACAGATCCTTGACAGGGATACAGGGATACACTCACGCACATCCGCCGTGCACGTGATCAGGTCAAAGGACACACAGTCGTGCAGAGCCGTAAAACAAACAGCCCTTTACCCAAGATCCCCACCTCTGGGCTCTGTGGTCCTCGTTTGGCCTGTGGTTCTCCTCCCTGGCCACCACTCAGTCCTCCAGTCAGGCCTCTGTCTCCGTCACTCCTTTGAGACCACTCTGGTCATGGTCACCAACAACCCCCTGCTGCCAAGCCTCTGGTCCATTCACGTCCCGCTCAGCAGACTCCCCCAGCTGGGCTCACTTCCCCGGCTGGCCTTCTCTCCTGGATTTCCTCCTCCTGCACTGGCTCATCTCTGTCTCAGTTGCTGCTCCCCGCTCTTCCATGTGGGCTTCAGGGTAGAAAGGCCCAGAGCTCTCAGGTGTCTTCCTCTCCCTACCTGCCCTCTCTCCCTCCATCATCTCACTCAGACTCAGACTGGAAATACCATCTGTATGCCGCTGAATCTCACATTTCTCTCTTGTAGCAACTTCTCCCCTAGCTCCAGATTCCTACAGCCAAGGGCCACAGCCAGGCAGATGCACTGACCCCCTCTGCCCACCCTGCCACCTGCCCTCTTCCCTTCCCATCTCCACGGCAGCAGCATCACTTTTCCTGCTGCACAGGCTCCAAGCCTCAGCATCGTTCGTTCCTGATTTCCCCACCCACTCTGGTACCTGATCCATCAGCAGGTCCTCTCAGCTCTACCTCCCAAATAGATCCCAGATCTGACCACTTCTTACCTCTTCCGGGGCTTCCAGCTTTGTCCAAGATGATGTCATCTTTCCCTGGACAGCTGTCCACCTTCTGACTGGATTCTCTGCTTCTATTCCTCCACATCCTGTCCCCTCACCCAGTCTATTCTCTGCCCCAAAGCCACATTGATTTCCAGTCATAAAGCAGATCATTTTACTCCTCATAAAGATCATAAAGCAGATCATTTTAAGAATGCTTAACAACCCACACTGGCATCCCCCTGCAATTCAAATACAACCTAAAAGCCTTACCGTGGCCCACAAGACCCAGAGTCACGCGGTCCCTTCCTTTAGATCCCATCTGTGGTCCTCTCCCCCATATCTGCTGTGTTTCAGAGTCACTGGCAGTCCTGCCCACCGAACAAGGCGGGCCCATCCACGTCATCCCTAACTTGCTGTATCCCCACCATAAACACTCTACCCCCACCTACTGTTTGCAGGGCTGGCTACTTTCTGTCAAGTTTTAGCCCAAACGTCACCTCACTGGACAAGCCTTCTCTGATCACTTAGTTAGAGTCAGTCCTCACCCTGGCTAGGTACTGTCCCATTCCCTTATATTGGGCTGGCCAAAAAGTTCATTTGGGTTTTTCTATTACATCTTATGGAAAAATCCGAACAACCTTTTTGGCCAACCCAGTATTTTATGTATAATGCTTACCACCACCTGATATCTTTCTTGTTTGCTTGTTCTGCCAGGAGCGCAGCAACTCTGAGTGCTAGATCCCCAGGGTCTGGCCAACTCTGGGGCTCAGGAGATGTTTTTGAGTCGGTGAGTGAATGAATATACAGACCACCTTTACAGACAGTCACATTACAGATGCTCACACTTGCCTCCACACCCACTGCTCATGCTCAGCTCTTAACAACAAAGATTGCACCCACTGCACCCCTCCGTGTGCTCACACCCTGCACTGAGAGATCCAACAAGGTGTAAACACATCAGCACCCCCATGACAACACAGACACACACACCTACAGATTCACCCCTGTGTCCCCTGGCAGGATCACACGGACACCACAGACTTGACCCCTCTCCTCCCCACCCCATCACAGCAGATAGACAGACAGACATACTCTTACACATAGACTCTCAGCTCCATCTTCTGAGAACAGCTGACGGTGGTTAGGTGGCAGGGGAACTAGGGCCTCCCCCAACCTGCCACATGAACAGCTTTTTCATAACTGCCAGCTCCACACACATCTGAGGTCTGACTGCATCGAAGCCTCAACCCCTCTTGAGCTCCTGCTTCTCTTCAGCTATATAACATGCATGGACCAGGGTGGACGCTCCCAGCACAAGGCCAGAGAGCTGGAAAGATGGACTTCAGAGTCCCTTCCTGCCCAGGGCATCTTCCAGGGGCCAGAGGGCAGTCACAGGAGGGAGGTAAGGTTCTGAGCTGGGAGGCAGGAGGTACCAGCCCACCCTAGACCCTCGCTGGTGCTGCCCATAGACAAACACATGTGCCCTCATGGAGAGAGATCATGATAGGAGTAACAGCCTCAAGCAGATGGCAAAGCCTGGCAGACAAACATGAGGCAGGGGGCAGAGACAAATAGGTGTTATCAGCTGCCAGCCTGGTGCAGAATGAAAAGCAATGGAAATGGAAATGGGAAAAGGAAGGAGGATTAAAGTCAAATGGAAAGGGCTGCCTCTCTGCACAGTTCTCTGAAGCAAGATTCCGTGGCTTCTGGACACCAACTCTTCGAGGGACCTGGCTTTTTGGCCAACCCACTGGGCTGCATACAGCTCACAGGGCCTGTTCCCCTGAGTACCATGGTGATCAGCCCCAGGCAAGGGGGCACTGCTGTACACTGGGCACAGTCTGAACCCCAGGGCACCCTGCCGTGCATAAGCTTTTCTCGTCTCCCCCACATCCACGTAGTTTACTACAGAACATCCTGGCAGGGACAGGGGGATTTCTGAAATCCTCCCTTTTCCATTTTGGGGAAAAGGAAACTCAACATCCAGCACACATGGTGTCAGAGGCTGAGGAGAGGGGCTGTGTGGATGGTGCTGACCCATACATAGAGGCTCCGTACCCTTTAGTTCAAATCCAAGGTGCTCTGGCAGTGCAGGAGAGAGGAGGGTCAGAGGGGGAAAGGATGGAGGGAGAGATACAGACAGAGATGGGGGAAGGGCAGGAGAGAGAGAGAGAGAAACGTTGGTCAGGACTCTTCAGACACCAGCAGCAGCCTGTGAGGTGAAGGCAGGTTAGTAGGGTCCCCTCCCGGCCTCCTGAGCCCCTTCCCTGGCACCCAGCCCCCAAGAGCCCTTGCTGGGGGGTAGGGAGAAGAAGGGTTAGGCTCAGCAGGCAGGGCGGGTTCTTTAGAGATGAGCTGTGGGGTTAGTACCTGGTGGGGAGGGGCAGAAGTCAGTTGGCAGATGTCCCCGGGGAGGAAAGTGAGTGGGGGGCAGGGGTCAGAGGCATCCCCGTACTCCCCTTCCCAGCTCCAGAGCCAGCCCCTCCTGGAGACAGCCTGCTCTGCTTGAGCTCATTCACGGGGCCCTTTTTTCTGTTCAGAACGAGCGCAGAGGGTACTCACACTGGCCCCTTGTCCCTGTCCTGTCCCCTCGGGCCTCACTGGCCTGCCTACCTACTAGGAGCCTGGCATAGAGGCTCAGAGTCTGTGGGGAGCAGGAGTGGGGAGGGGAGCAGGTCACTTCTCCACCTGACACCCCCAACATCCTAGAAACTTGCAGGGGTGAGGCCTTGGGGTGTCAGCCTACTTTCACTAGTTAGGAAAGCAAACTTCAACTTGGAGAAAGAGACAGGCGTGCCACCTGTAGAACACCTGTGCCCCCTGCATGGCAGCCAGTTGTGCTCTTTGAAGTGGGATCATGTTGTGAGTGTGCAATCTCATGGCCCTTCGAGGTAGATGCCCAGGATATCGAAGGCTCGGATAAGAGGGCCCACCCAGGAATCAGCTCTGGCACTGACCTGCTGTGCGACCCCAGAGTTCCCTGCCTGTCTGGCTCTCAGTCTCTCATCTGCTGAGTGGGGATCAGGCCTGGCTACGGGATCCCTGAAAGGTCTGCAACCCCTCTGTGCTTCAGAATCATCCAGGCCAACGGAACTGGGCTCTGGGGTGGGAGCCCAGAAATCTCTCCAATGCTTTTGAAAAGTACACCTAGCGTTCTAAGGTAGCAGCCAGCATCTGAGTGTGGGCTTCAAGTCTCTGTTTTGTCCCGTTTGCTGTGTGCATGTGGGCGAGTCACAGTCTCTGTTTCCTCATGTGTCAAAGGTGCCCGGAGCCAGGGAGAAGAAGAGGGCAAGGTGGTGGGCCAGGCCCTCTCCATGGCCTCCCCATGTGCAGAGCAAGCTCCCCCAGAGCACAGGAGGAGGTGGAGTTGTGTTCTGAGGTTCTCATCTCCTGTGGAGGGAGGCGAGCATGGGCATGTGTGTCCAGCCCTGGATTTCTCCTTTGCTCCATGACAGGGAGTCCAGAGGGCTCTGCCATTGGAAAAGGGCAGGCGAGCAGGACAGCTTTGACTGAAAGAGCCTTGAGGAAGATTCTGGGGCTCTGATCCCCCGATTCCATGCAGCAACCACACCCCTGAAGCATGATCCCCAGCTCTTCCAAACATGAACACTCCTGGGAACTCCTGTTAAATTTGACTTTGAGGGTGATCTCTTTGTGGTCTTACATGTACTGCTGGGAGGTAGGAATTCTTAACAAAGCGAGTCCTCTCCCCTCCTGGGACCTCCCTGGGCTGGCCAGCTGTGCTAAGCAAGCAGCACAAACTTGACAGACTCAAGGGATCCTCAGGGGCAGCTCTCACTGAGCAGCTAATCCTGTAGCCCCGGGGACCCTCCAGGCAGCTCGAGAGAGCTCACAGCATTTGGATATGCACCCAGGCTCCCAGGAGAGAAGAGCCCACTTGGCCACGGCACCCCAGAGGCTGACAGAACTACTTGTGGTGGTGTTTGTATTAGATGAGGCAGCTGAGGGCCAGTGGTGCCCCAAGGTCACACAGCAAATTTGGAGGCAGAAAGGAGGCTAGAGGCCAGGTCTGTGATCTCTTGGGCCTAAGCCATGGCTATTCCTGCCCAATGAGTCCCTGGGCAGGCCTGACTGGCTAGTCCTCAGGACAACGACCACCTGGAGAAGTGAGCAGGGCTCCCAAAGTCATTTAAGAGTTTTCTCCTGTATCACTCCTCTGGGAACCAAGCAGTATAGCAGCAGCTTTGGGGGCTCCTGACTGGCCTTCCCTTTGAGCCAAAGGCCAGTGCTGGTTATGTGACTGAGGGCTCGGCCAGCCCCTAGAAGGCAGCCCTGCTTCCCTTGCCCCATGGGTGGATTCTGAGGGGCCTGCAGCTATGTCAGCCCCAGCAAAACAAAAACCAAACAAAAAACCAAACAGTCTTCTGCTCATCATATTCACTGATTGCCACTCAGCCAGCATAGAGTGACACCACCAAGTCACAGACAGGTCCTACTGGACAGAAATTTGCATACTGACCAGTAACCATGGTCACCTGCTGCTGAACTCCCAGCAGGGCTGGCTGATCAGACAACAGGCAAAGTCTCCATCCTGGACAGGCCCTGAGACACACAGTCTCAGGCTCCTGGATGAGGAGGTCCTGATGTGGACCCTAGAGCATGTGCTCGTGTGTGTGTGCCTGTGTGAGCAGGTGTCAGCACACGTGTGTGTTGGCGTGTGAGTGCAGGCATGTGCTCGTGTGTTTGTGAGTGTGTGTGCAGATTTGTGCTCTTGTATGTGAGGGGTATCCAGGTGCACAGGTTTTGATTCTTGGGAAGTGGAGGGGCTGTCAGGGGAAGAAGGGGAAGTTACTGTGGCTGCAGGTCTAGAGGCTGTCTGGACAGAGCGGGAAGGTCAGACACTTTGCTCAGGATGTGCTGAGAGTCAGCCTCTGGGGGGCCCTCACCCCCAGGCCAGCAGTAGCTGGGAGAAGAGCTTGGCTTTGTTCAAGCAACAACTGCAGGTCCTCGACTAAGCCTGTCATGTGTCTCCCTTCGTTTCATCCTCACAGCAAGCCTAAGGGCATAGATGCCATTATCCCCATTTTACAGATGAGAAAATCAGAGAGGTTAAACGAGGCCCCCAGAACAGTAAGCTTAGCTGCTGGCAATATTATTCAGGTCCCTCTGAATCCAAGCCTGAACACTTAAGTTAGCATTTTACACTCCCTTCTCAATAATTATCTGATAGAGCAGTGCATGAAGTACTCCGGGCGAAGTGCTTGAAGACTATAAATCCTTTACCAAAAGGTGCCAGCAAGAATCTCAATAACACTAGGCAGAAAGGCTGCATTTCCAGAGTCTTTCCTGGGCTCCTGGAGCCCGGCTGACCCTCCCGGGAGATCTGAGCTGAAAGCTGAAGACGCCCAGCTGGCAGGAAAGCTTGGACGGCGGCCGAGTTCTGGAGGCTCCACTGCTCTGATTCAGGATGCACTGGGACTCCCTGTCCAGAACAGTCCCGTAAGCTAGGGAGGCTCTGGGCCGAAGGGGGAGAAGGAAAAGGCCCTCCACTGTCTCTCTCCTGGTCCTCAGCCCTGACTGGCTGCTCTACCCTCCTGACTTGCAGTCCTCCAATAGGGCTGATCTGACTCTGCAGTTGGTCCTGGAGCCTGGGCTCAGGAGAATTCTGTTGGGCCGCATGCCCACAGGTTCAGTTCCTATCCCCACGGCCTTCCTCCCTGGCCTTGAATGGGAGGGGACTGGGGAGAGAGCTGCCCCCAACACTCTATTAAGATAGTTGATCATCTGGGCTGACCAGCCCCCACCTCCCTGGCGCCTCCACTCTCCTCTTCAAATCTTGGCTTCCAGGTTCCTGTCAGGGGGAACATCTAGCCTTTCACGCTATGGTCTGAGAAGGGTGGGGAGGCTCCTTTCTCTATCCTGAGCCCCAAATCTCTTTTTTCCAAGGGCTGCCTAAGCGACCCCCTGGGTCCTGCCCTCAGCCCCTTCATGCCAGGCACCATCAATCCAGTTCGAATTCCTCAGGGGATCCATCTGTCCTCCCTGGAGAGGAGGAGGTGGGTGGTAGGTTGATCAGGGGCCTAGGGTGCTCTGGAGGATGGGGGCCATGGACCATTGGGCCCCAGATGGAGTCCACGGCCAGTCCGTGGCTTTCTGCTCTGCTCCACCGCCACTTGACAGTGCTCGGAGGAACTGCTCCCAGCCCCAGATAAAACCCGCCACAGTCATGGCCTCATCCCCCAGCTCCAGGGCTCACACTAGTCTCAACACACTGCAAACCAGAAAGTTCCACTTTCAGAAGCGGAAGAGAGGAAGGGAATGAAGTCCTGGATGGGGACTCAGACCAGAGATGACCTGGAGAGAGTCGCCAGTTACCCCTCTGTTTCTTATTCCCTCTGAGTTTTAACAATCTTTGTTGTTTAGTTGCTACGTCATGTCCAGCTCTTTGCGACCCCATGGACTGTAGCCCGCCAGGCTCCTCTGTCCTTGAGATTTCCCAGGCAAGAATACTGGAGTGGGTTGCCATTTCCTTCTCCAGTGGATCTTCCCGACCCAGGGATCGAACCCAAGGCTCCTGCATTACAGGTGGATTCTTTACTGCTGAGCCACTAGGGAAGTCCATGTTGAGCAACAAATAATAACCTCCTCCTCCACCAACATTTAGCCACATAGATGTCTCTAGTCTCCATGGAAACCCCTGCCCTGGGGCCTGTATTCCCTCAATCCTCCTTTCCAATTCTCCCCATCTCCCCAAATCAAACCAAAACAAACTCTGGCCAGATCCCAGATCCAAAGGCAGGCTTTCTGAGAACTTGTTTCTCTCTCAAACACACAGGCACACACTCACTGCCTAGCCCTGCGCCCCACAGCCCCCCAACAGCCTGACATCTTCAAACAGGCTCTCAGAGGCAGGTGAGGGCTCTGCAAATGCTTCTTCCCATCCTGGCCAGGCTGCCTGACCCCTGGTGAGGAAGAGACCTGAGCCTGGCTCTGCCCAGCTGCAAAGAGAATCCAGTGTGACTGTGCCCAAGCAGAGGAGGCAGGCGCTGTATCAGTCTCCTCTGCATGAAACTGAGCAGGGCCCTGTAGGTCCTTCCCCAGGAATGACTCCCCAGTCACCCCTGCCTCTTGTTTGTAGAAAGGCTTTAGCCTCCTAGGGCTTTCTCATCGAGTTCCAAAGAGCACATTTAATCAGAGAAGTGAGAAAGTGCAGAAACCAAGGAAAACAATCAAACAAGACAAAATAATACGAGTTTAGCCATAAAACAAAGTCTGGGACCTCTGGTATACCCTTGAGTTGTTTTTCAGATACTAAAACCCCCAGCAGGTGATGACCACCCCTACGCAGGCCCAGGCTGAGTGGAGCCAGAAGGTTGATGACTGAGATTCCTGAAGCATCACCCTGTTCCCTTGCCACCAGCCAGTCAGAGACTGAGCACGAGCTGAACACATACCTCATGACCCCATCCGCCCACAGTCTTTCAAATCCCTTCCCTGGAGTCCTCTGCTTGTCGCCCTTGCAACAGGCGCTATTCTTTCTTTCCCCTCAACCTGGTTTGGTAGGTTAGCTTTGCTGCATGTTGGGCAAGCAGACCCAAGTTTGGTTCGGTAAGACGCACAGGTGTCTGATGAGGACTGAGAGGACACCCCCGCATTCCCCTCCCCCAGTCTCTGAAAGCAAGGCCCCCATCCTTCCCACGGGGTGGGGGGTGGGGGTGGGGAAGAACTGTCAGTTAGCAGGGAAGGAAAGAAATAGAAGAAAGAGACATACTGGAGAAGTTGACCATTGCGAACTGCTGACACCTGTCCCCGGTGTATCCCACAGGACACCTACCAAAAGAAAGAAAACCAGAAAGAGAGAGCCAGGATAGCAAGACACAGGCATTGCAACACCCCGGCACAGGCTCCTGCCAATGCCAGTTGGGTTCCTTGCCACTGTTAACCATTTGTACCGGCCTCACCACTCTGCCCCTTACCTGCAGCCCTGAACTTTAAACCCAAGGATTAGGCCAAAAATGAAAAAGCAAAACAAAAGAACTAACAAACCAAAAATACAAAAAGGAAACCAAAAACAGCCAAAGATCAAAACAACCAGCACCCCTGGCCCTATGTCCTACAATGAGGGGGGAGTGGGGGGGACTGCACCCAGAAGCTTTCTAAGGAGCAGGGACTTGTGTTTGTATCTTCAAACATACTTTGCTTAGGATCTGGCATGTACAATCGCAAAGGCAGTTTCTCCAAACATCTCTGTCCGAAGAATCCGTTTGGACATCTGGAGAAGGAAAAGGGGAAAAATCACAGAACAAACTGGCATCATCCGCGAGGCTTAGGTTAGAAATCAAAGTGCACAGTGATGAATGAGAAAACCAAGTCGAGCGCTGGGGCACACTCGTTGCTGGAGGGGCTGGAGTCGGGGCTGGGTGGAGGGCTCAGAAGTCTCCTTCAAAATCTTTCTAATAGATGCAGCTCCAGGTGGTGGGGAAGCAGGGGTGGGGGTAGGGAAAAGATGGTTTGGGGAAGCTGGGTGGGGGAAATTGGGAACTTACTGCCTAAAGGTCCTAATGGTCCTTGAGACTTCCCTTCTGAAGTCTCATGCCTGGGGCCCCATGAAGCCAGACTTGTAGCCCCTTGGTGCCAGACAGTCAGCAGGTGGGGTGTGGGGTGGGGAGGGTTGGGAGGCTGGGAGCTTTCTGGAATACCAAGTTCTGGGGAGCCATTCCTTCCAGGCCCTACCAAAGGGTTCTCGCCAGGGCCCTGGGTGGGATTTCTCATCCATGCAGCAGCCTCCAGAAAGCTCAAAGGAGAATGGGAATGCTGTTCCTAGACTGTGTGCCCACAACAAAAGGGGCCTTGGAGATGTCTCATCTGTTCTCTCGAAGAGGGGTTCTGTGGCCAAACAAGTTGAGGAAATCCATTGCCTGGTTTCCTGGTAGAATTGCGGTGCACGTTAGTATATGAAAGGCCGTAAGGAATTATTTAGGAGGAAAGAGCTGAACTTTCCAGTTTGTTCAAAACTTATCTGACCTTGGAAGTCATTTTTCTGAGGAATCATTGTGAACATGCAGTTTGGGGAAGGCTTCTCTGGAGCAGTATATATGGGGAAAGCTTAGTGGGGGACAAGTGAGGGTGGAGAGAAGCCTGAATTACCAGCATCCCAAAGCTGGTGGGCCCAGGGTTGGTGTGGGGCATCTGGTCTCGGATGGCCAGAATCATGATGCTGGGGGACTAAAGCAGGCTCCCTGGAGACCCCAAAGCCTCTTCCACATCAGGGGGCCAACTGGCTGCGTGGGACGCCTGCCCTCTCCCCATGACCTGCTCCTCTGTCACTGCCTGGCTCTGGGGGGAGTTCATTCTCCCTGGTTGCCTCCTACATAGAACCACCCACTCCCATCTCCCTGACCTTGTCCTTACCCCCAAGGTCCACTTCCTTCTGCTCCCTAGCTGCCTTTCTCCCTCCAAGTGATTTCCTGTCTTGCAGATTTCTGGGAGACATGCCCAGCCCTGTATGCTCTTCTGAACCCCAGCAAGGCCAGGTACTTAAGGGAAGCTTACAGACAGGGCCAGACTGACCCCCCCGCCCCTAGCCCCCTACTCAAAGATGGCTCTATGCTCTTCTGCCTCTTTAATTTAGGAAATTAGGTAAGCCCATCACCAGTGTCCCCTTAGTAACAGGTCAATACGGTTCATCAGTAAACTTCCCCAAGAGGTGAATGTACTATATACCTCTTAGCATTTTAGTGTATACCAACCATCAGTAGCCCCTTGAACTTACAGGGGGTGATGGCCATTGGCTGTAAAGTCCCTTACAAAAACCCTGTGGCCTCCAGTCTAGCCTGGAGGATGGGAAGCGGTTGATGAGCAGACAGCTGGAGTCTCTGTGGGCCTTAGGGTATCTCCCTCAGGTGAGGCAGGAGGCTGGTCCTTGTAGTAGGGCAGTGTGTATGTAGGTATGTCTGGCCAAAGAGCGGTAGTAGAGGAGGGGGTGTCTGGAGAAGGGAGGAGGGGAGCCTACCAGGGAAGCTGATGCATCCTCATCCTGTTGAACAGGGTGCTTTGGAAGAGGAAGCTACAACTTTGTCAGTATATCCTTTTCTGACCCCCTTGCCCTCGTTCCCAATCATCCCAACCCAGGAGAATGGAGGCAGTGGCTAAGGCTTTCCATTCAGCTTGCTTCAGGCTCAGCTTTCCTTTCTCAACTCTCAGAAACTGATTCCACTTGGGAATGGGAGGAGAGGTGTAGAAGTGATTTTTTCCCAAAGTGGAAGCACCTTTGGGGGTGGAAGATATAGACCCAGGAAGCTGCCAAAATGACTCTTGGAATCCTTAAAGGAATAAGAGAGAGGCTTGACTGTGTCCAACGTCTGAGATTAGCCCTGCTCTGGAGACAGGGGAAACCTGTATATGTGTGTGTGTGTGTGTGCACATCTGTGTAAGAGAGAGAATGGGGAGTGCAGGAGCAGGAGGGGACAGAGGGGAATTTATTCCCATTGCGGAGAGCCAGGATGCTTTCCTGTGGCTCTTGGACATGGAGGATAATTTGGTACATCCCTGTGTTCCTGGCCCCATACCCAGCCTGGACTACCCCGACCGTATCCTATTTTTCATGGCCACAGAGTTGCACAACTCCAGGTGGTACCGTGGACACTGTCTACAACACAGAAAAGCCCTCTGTAGTTGTGCAATGTAGTCCTACCCTTCCTGCCCTGGGAGTGTGTTCCCTGCTGGCTGAACGAAGGAGAAGGCGGTGGGAGGTGGGCACCTCACGGGGTAGTGCCCTGGCTCCTTTCATTAGCCTTATTTGTTGAGGATGAGCCACATCCGGGAGGCTGGGGGCATCCCTGGAGAAGGCTCTGGGGGTGGCCAACAGCCTTGCCACCCTGCTCCCAGGACCTGGTAACAGGGAACAGGCTACATTAGCCTGTCAACCAGGAGCAGGGGCTGAACTTGGCATGGCTGGCTGGTAGTGGGTAAGTTCCCACTCAGACAGGGATCGACTCCCTGAATTTCAGGGACATGGGGTACAGGCTTCCCAGCCCTTAGCCCCACGCCATTATCCTTGACTACGGGAAGGTTTGTGCTCAGGGCTGGAGAAGAGCAGGGGTGAGAGAGGGGCAGAGAGGAGAGCCCACGGGCTGCGCCTGGGATGGGTGCAGAGAGGTTGGGACTCTGCCTCCCTGGTTCCCACCCCACCTCCCGGGCCTCAGTTTCTCCTTTTGGTAGCCTGGGGATAATGCCATGTGTGCTGCCCTCACCCAGGGGAAGGGGAGGATGAGGGATGAGGGTGTGCCCTGGGCACTGGAGGGAGTGAAGCGTCTCTGGCCTCATGGGGGGCGGGCAGGGGGGTGGAGGTGGAGAGGATGAGCAGGCAGATGGGGGTGGGATGAGGGATCACCTGGACGCGGGTGTGGGGGATGGGGGGATGGGTGGATGGCGAGGGGAGGCATGCCACTGGTATGTGCACAGGGCTGGAAAGAGAGTCTTGTTCTGTCATCATCCCCTGAACCAGTCCCCAAGAGTCACGCACCAACCGTGCTCTATAAAAACACGGAGAGAAGAGGAGAAAGCAGCAAGAGGAAGTGCGGAGGCCCCTGTCTGGCCCAGACAGGAGGCAGTCACCGTGATTTGGACCCCCATTTTCAAATCCCCCTAAGTTTTCCTTTTTAAAACAAAATTCAGTATCAGTGACACTGTTTCTTTTGGCTCTGAATTCTAGAAAAACAGGAGGGATGGAGTGTGCCCGCTTTTCAACACTCCCCGCGGGGCTTGGAACCAATACACAACAACAAGTGTCAGAAAACCAGGAAGGAAAACTGATTTTTGTCGAAACTGGAATGAAACTGACCAGTTTAGTTTCATTATCCAAGCTAAGCGGAAATGCAAAAAAATCAAAATAAAAAAGTAAACAAACAGCACAAATGGTACGACGTGAGTTCCGTTTCCTAAGTTCTCTCCTTTTTATTCCATCCATTCCATTCAGGGTGTCATCAGGAACCCCAGAAGGCCTGCCCCCATTCCCTCCCGGCTCACCCACCCTCAGAATGGCCTCTGGGTTCTGCCCTGCCCCCCTCCCCCCTGCCCTTCTCCAGCACAGCTCTGAGGACCTGCCCTCCTGATTGCCATCCCCACCAGTGGTTCCCCTCTCCTGGGGGTCCAGGGAGTCAGGGAAATTGGTTCCAAGAGCCCTGGCTGGGGTTAAGGTGGGGAGGTGGCAGTTCTGGGTACCGAGCTCAGGTTCTAAGCAGTGAACCCCAGCTGTCCTGGTTGAGGGGTGATAGGACAGCATCTTCACAATGGCTCAGGCTCCTGCACTCTGCTCCTCTCAGATTCAGCTGGGTGGGACCCAGAGGGTCCTACAGCCTTGCTGGCAGGGGTCCCCAGGAACCCTATAGCTCGCTGTTCTCTTTTCCACACTAAGCTCTGGCACTGCAGTCCTGGGTTCCACAGCCCTCCCCAGCCCCAGCACCTGCCCTGGTTGGCTGCAACCTTTCCTGTCAGGAGCCAGGGCTGATCAGTGACAATGCTGGGTCCTTTCAAGGGTCTGGGGATCCAAGGGGCTAGAGAAGATGAGAGGCCTGGCGTGTGTGTGTTGTAGGGGATAAGAGGAGGGGGTCCAGGGCTGGGCCATCTCTGTAAGGTATTCCAGAACTCTTACACATTTCTTTAGATCTATTCCTAAGTGCTCAGAGCATTTTCAAGGCTAGAATGTTCCCAGGGTCTGTGACACTGTCCTAGAGGCAGAAAGAGAGGATGAGGGGCTGAGTCTGGACCAAGAACTTCCCAGGGGACCTGCTGTTTCTTTGGGGACTGTCCCTTGAGATCCAGGATGGGGGATGCTGGAAGGCAGATGGCAGCAGGTAGAAGGTGGACCAAGACGAATGCCGGCAGAGGAGGCCAGCTGGAGCCCAGGGAGTGCATGGCTGTCCACTGAGGGGAGAGCGTGAAGGAGGCGTGGCCCCCGTTATCACGCTGTGAGGTGGGGGCACCTTTGGCCAAGGTCATAACCAGGAGGGAGCTGGAGGCCAGAGGCAGGAGAGCTGGGAGCACTGACTGGACCTTGTCTGTGGGGCTGGTAAACGCCTCCCCCTGAATTTTCATCAATGCCCTGCTGGCCTGTGCCCAGATGCCATGGGGAACGGGGCATTGATGAAAATTCACCTCACTAGAGCCCAAGGCTGCTTTGAAACCCGGAGTTGCTAACTAGGCCTCCCTCCCTCTGCTCCTCTGGCTCGGAAGGTAAAGAATCTGCCTGCAATGCAGGAGACCTGGGTTCAGTCCCTGGGTTGGAAAGATCCCCTGGAGGAGGGCATGGCAACCCACTCCAGTTCTCTTCTTGTCTGGAGAATCCTCACGGATAGAGGAGCCCGGAGGGCTACAGTCCATGCAGTCGCAAAGAGTCGGACATGACTGAGCGACTAAGCACAGCACCCTCTGCTCCTCAGATCAGGCCAGAACCTGTGCTGCCCTCACAAGCTCTCCTACCTGTTCCTGGCTTGCCCACCAGAGGATCTGTCAAGGGGCAGCAGGCACCAGCTCCCAGAAGACCTGGCTGGGCCCCAACAAGCCCTCCCTGATCACTGTGCTCCCACCAGCCCTACTGGCTAAGGGTGGGAGCAGGGGTCCTCAGCTCCTGGGAGGTCCTACAAGGCAGCCCTTGGGGAGGCAGAGTCCCAACATGAGGTTTATCCTCAACCCTGACCTCGCCCACTTGGCTACACCCAAGTGATGTCCTTGCTGGTGGCCCTTCACACCCCAGAGAGGGACTAGGGACTTAAGTGGCATGGACAGCAGCCAGGGCGTATTTGGGCACTGGCTTCCTGCTGGCAGGGAGAACAGAGCAGAGCTCAGCTAGCATGGGCTCTGGGACGTGTACCCCGCCTGACCCTGCCAGGAGAGGAAAGGCTTCTCACTGCTGGGAAGATGCGACCCGGGCAGTGTTCATCAGAATAAAGTTTGGAAAGTTGCTGAGAGATGGGAAGGGAAAAAAGAGAGAGAGAGAGAATCCAGTGCCCACTGCCCAGGGCAGAGACTGGTCTCTCCATCTCCCTAGAAGGTGTCGGTGAAAGCGGGGACACTGGAAAATTGGGTGGGTAGGGGCCTGGTATACTGGGACTGCAGAAGCCCTGAGCCCTTTGGAGTTTACATCTCCCTGTATTCCAGGAAAGGGCTAGGAAGTGGGGCAAACCTCCCTGACTATACCCGCCTTGGAGACCCCTTATCAGTGGCTTGAAGCCCACTTTTTCCTAGAGCCCTCCACTTCCGCCCCGGCCTCTCTCCCCCTGCTCCTGCCCCCACGCCCACCTCCACTGGTCACTTACTTGCAGGAGAGCTGATTGATGCCCTCGATGTAGTAGCAGACACCTCCGTTGACACAGTAGGACTTGGCTGTCTCGTTGCACTTCCGAGCGTGCCCCGACCAGGATGATAGAGTGGTGCTCACTGGAGGTATGAGAGACATGTGCTGGTGACCCAAGGAGACCACTGCTGGGCCCCAGGAATCACCTTCTTCATGGTCCTTCATGGCCCATCTCAGAGCTGGATGATTGGAGACTTTAGGAATGGCTGGGAGTCTCCTTCAAGTCACCAAACAAGGCCAAGGGGAGGCCACTGTTAGCTCTGATCATCTATCCAGCACCACAGTGCACTCACGCTCCGGGCAAACCTCCAAAGGCTGGGAAGATTTTCTTTTTTGAAGGGGAGGAGAGGCTGGCAGAAACTACTCTGTTTTCTGAAATAAGGGTCCACCTCCACTGCTTCCTTGCATGCCTGCCTTTCTGGGGGCGCCCCTGCAGGTGGGATGAGGCACCATGTCTTATGTGGGGGGCAAGTCACAGGGTGCAGAGAGGAGACAGGTACATCCATCTGTACCACTGGGGCTCTCATGGACCAGGATGTGAATGGAGGAAACTGGGCTTTGCAGAGAGTGGCACCTTTTTGGACACTAATTTTCTAAGATCTTGGGAGATGTGAGGAGATCCCTAGCTCCCCTCTCTTCTTCCTTTGTCCCAGGGTGGGGACAAGCCTCCCAGAAATGCTACAAAGGCCACTATATCTCTAGAAGCATCCAGGGCCTTCATGTACACTCTTGCCAGGCAGCTCCCCCACTTCTGCCCCCTGGGGGAGCCCCCAGGCCTTGGATAGCCTGGGCTATAAATCAGGGCTTTACGTCGTTGGGAATAGGGCTAGGGGACAGCTGGGATGTGGAAACTAGGTGAGAACAAGCCTGGGTTCAAAGCTGCTAACCCAGACTGCACATCTCTGATGGATCAGATTTATCTGATAAATGAAAATCCCAAAAGCAGGGCTCCTCAGTGGGATGGCACCCAGAAGCCTGGTTTCAAGTGGAAATTCTTGCCCCCAATTTCAGTCTTTATCTGCTAGCTAACCCCTCAGACTGTGTATCCATACTGGCCATCAATGGATTCCTGCTCCCCCCACAGTCTCTGGGGCTGGGAGGGCCTCTCCTGCCCGCCCAGCAGCAGCCTCCTGACAGGTGGCCCATTCTACCTTGGCCAGTTCTGTCTCCTCAGGGGTACTGAGTCTCCACCATCCCCCGCAGTAAGTGGGGGGACAAGAGGAGGAGGAGGAGGCAAGCACTTGGCGCCCTGAGTGTTTAGACGTGTCGAGAGACAGATGGAGCGCGGGAACGGGAGTGTATACACAGCTCTGCCTCTGTATATGTCTGAGGAGTTCGCTGATAAAACCCAGCGGGCAGGGCCAACTCCCACCTTCCCAGCACACCGTGCCTGCTGCTGGTCTGGCATTCTTGAGCCCCACCCCTGCTGACGTCTCCCACCTCTGTACAACCCCACACCCGTCTGGGACCCACATGCTTCTGGGTCAGTGAGACCCAGGGAATAGAGAAAGGGACAGAGAAGAGAAACAGCTGAGATGACCACGCCTGTGAGCTGTAAAATCTCATTGCTGGGAGGACCCTAAAGGTTGTCCTGCCCTTTGATTGCATTGCCAAGGGAAGAATGAGGAAAGAGAGCAGAGAAGAGCCTTCCAGAGTCCAGGGTGTGTTGTAACAAAGCCTCAGGGCTCCTAATATCTGGCTGCATATTCTCACCAGGCACCTGGTCCATCCTGGAAGAACATGTCAGCACCAAGGCTTGACAGATGGATGCAAACACGATGTGGACCACAGGCCCAGGTCCTTTACAGGGTCCTGCCCAAGCCAGGGAAACCTCAGGCCATCTTGATGCCCTCTGCGGTCAGGGGTGGCAGAACCTGCCTGATGCTGGGCAAGAGCGCACATGGTGGTGGGACCACAGCCGTACACTTGGGTCTGCCCCTATGCACGTCTGCACACACCCAGGACTTGAAAGGCAGTGGGTGACTCCTGAAAGAAGGAAGATGGGGCCCTGGCTGGGATCTATGGCTTGGGGCTTCCAGAACTGTGTCACAGTGGGGACTAGGCTGGGGCCCTGGAAAGGCAAAAAGGGAGGGCAGTGGGGGAGCTGGTTGAAGAAGGTGCAGGGGAAAGGCCTTTGCACCTCAGAAAGTAGTACCTGGAGGCCAGCCCTATAACGGCAGGGTCCTCCCAAGTCACCAACTGTGTTGGTGGTGGAGGTTCATGCCAGGAAGATTTCCACACGGAAGATGTGCAGTCATGCTCTTCCAGCATACTTGGGCTCCGAGGGCAATGTCTCACACTCCCTTCATATTTCTTCACTGTGTTCTCCCATGTTTGGGGAGGTGAAGATGACCAATGACCTCCAAGTGAGAGAATCTGGCCGCTCTTTAGACACCACCCTGGGGATGGTGCTAGGCTACCCCAAACGCAGCTCCCATTCCTGTGCCCTGCCATTTGCTCCTCTACCCTTGCTCACCTCTGTGACTAAACAGCATGAACCAAAGGCTTGGAGGGAGTCTCTGATTTTTGGTCCCCCAGCTGTCTCTTGCTGAGGCCTGCCTCCATACCTCCTGGGGCTCTGCCACGTCTTACTACTGCCTCCCTTCCACCCCTCAGGTCTCTGTGGTCTCTTTCTTGGATGGCCACAGTCTCCTCCTCATAGGTCTTCCTGTCCTCACTCTTGCCTTCATCTCTAATCTTTCTGCTTTGTAGCTGCTGCCAGAGAGGTCTTTAAAATATGTAAATTGATCAGTTACTTCCAGTATCAAAACCCTCCAATGGTTTTGTACTCAGCCCTCCCCAAGTCTAATCTGGGCCTCACCACCTGTCCCGCTTCTTGTCTTGTCCCCGTCTTGCAGTATATTCAGACTCCACTGGCTTCGTTCAGCTCCTCTAAGAGGCCAAGTGACTCCTGGTCCAGGACTTTCAAAATATCAGTGTCTCAGAGAAGCTGCTCAGGTCTCCTCCCTTACTCTTTTTCTTAGTTTTGTAACTTAAACTTATAGTATTTATTCTAACAATTAAAAGACTAGTTGTGCAATTACTAGCTGTCTAAAGCCTGAAAGTGAAAGTTGCTCAGTCGTGTCTGACTCTTTGTAACCCCATGGCCTATATAGTCCATGGAATTCTCCAGGCCAGAATACTGTAGTGGATTCCCATCCCATCCCTTTTCCAGGGGATCTTCCCATCCCAGGGACCGAATCCAGGTCTTCTGCATAGCAGGCGGATTCTTTACCAGCTGAGCCAAAAGGGAAGCCCAAGAATACTGGAGTGGGTAACCTATCCCTTCTCCAGCAGATCTTCCTGACCCAGGAATCACCAGGGTCTCCTGCACTGCAGGTGGATTCTTTACCAACTGAGTTACCTCCAACAGAAGGTAAGCTCCATCTGGGCAGAGGCTGTCTGCTTCACTGGTGAACGAACTCCAGGGTCTAGCACAGCACTTGGCATGTAATAGCTGCTTAACAAATACTGACAAATATCTCTACCAAGCAATTAAAGACATCCGATTCTTTAGAGAAAGGTACATTCCACTACCATCCCAGGGTCTAGTCTGGTCTCCTTGGCTGCTGCTGATATCAGCATTAAAGCATTAATTCAAGCATTGTCTCTTAGAAAATACAAATACTCATGAAAAATCATTAAGGAAATGAAAATAAAAACCACAGAGGTACCACTTCACACCCCCTCAGATGGCTGTACTAAAAAAGGATGGATAATAACAAGTGGTGGTGAAGATGTGGGGAAATGGGAACCCCCCTACTTTGCTGGTGGAAATGCTAAATGGTGCAGCCACTTTGAAACACAGCTGGTAGTCCCTCAAAAAATTAAACATAGTTACCATATGACCAAGCAAGTCAACTCCTAGGCATATACCCAAGAGAACTGAAATATAAGTTCACACAAAAACTTGGACACAAATGTTATAGCAGCATTGTTCCTAACAGCCCAAATGTGGAAACGACTAGAATGACACAACAACCCCAGTTGATGTATATATAATGTGTATATAATGCATATATAAATGCATATATAAACAAAATGCAATGGAATCTGATTCAGCCATGAAAATGAAAGAAGCACTGATACATGCTACAACATGGATGAACCTTGAAAACATTATTTTAAGTGGAAAAGCCAGTCTTGAAAGGCCACGTATTCTATGATTTCACATATTTCTGTGAAATGTCCAGAATAGGTGAATCCACAGAAACAGAAAGTAAATTCTGGTTGCCAGGGGCTGGGGGGATTTAAAGAAAACACCTGGGAAGGTAAACCCAGGAGATCTCTATTAGGGCTCAGTGTCTTGGGGTCAGTGAGTTACTGGGGTCCTGAGGAGGCAAGGGCCAGGAGGGAGCTCATGCTGTGGAGATCTTTTCCCCACCGCCAGCTACTGTAACTGCTGCCCTCCTATCCCTTGCCATGGACAAAACTTCTCATCTTTCAAGGCTGTGTCAATGCCCCTTGAGCAGCCGCTGCTCCCTGACGGCCTTCCCATGCCCTCTTCTGGCGGCCCCACCCCTGTAGCCCTGGCTTCCCTGGGGCCCAGGCGGGCCCAGTCAACCCTGGAATGAGTCAGAGGTGGGCAGGCACAGTTGCCTGCTACCCGCCCTCCACCCCCTCCTCAGGGTGGGGCTGCTCCAAGTCTTTCGGGCTCCACGGGTAAACAAGAGCTGAGCATCTCTACCCGGGTTAACGTTCCCCACAGGACCTCCTGGCCCCCTCCAGTGGCTCTGTCCACCTCCCCACATGAAGGGTAGCCTCTTGCCTGCCTGGACTGAAGGGCAGCTGAAGAGACGTGGTATGAGGGTGTACATGTGTGGTGGTGGCGGTGGCTAGGTGCACAGGATGTCAGCCTCAACACAAAAAGCCCTGAGAATCCCAGAGTTTTAGGGAGAAGGGGCTTAGAGATCACCTGGCTCAAACTCAGATGGGAAAACTGAAGACTCGGGAGGTGAAGCGACTCACTCAAGGTTGTACGACAGAACTGGAATGAGACCAAAACTCGGGACTCTGTCCATAGCTCAGCTGCCCCACCGTCCTGCCTGCTGGAGGGATAAGAGGCACAGAGCCCTAAGGGCCCAGCCCAAAGCTCCACTGTCTGATCCTTGACTGACCAGAACCCAGGCTACTGGGGGCTCACAGAAGCCCACAGGCGGGGTGGGGCTGCATCTTATCTGAAGGATCTTACAACAGAACCCCGCCCGAGGCCCCAAGCCCTGTGCAGGAGAGAGGACATTACTGCGGTTTCCTTCATGGCATGGCAGCCTTTCTTCTTCCTCCACACCCCACACCCCACCTCCGATATAGTTCTAGCAGGGATGTCACTTATGGGACTCTGCCCCTCAGGACCCCTTTGCACACACACGTGGGCCTGCCAGGATGGCATCGCACCCCCCGAGTGCATGACTGGGCCGAGCGGGGCACAGAACAAGAATCCATCCCTGTGACAACGTAAATGGAGACAGACAGACCAAGCTATCTCTTTTCCCTGGGTGGTGCTGCGATGATGTAAACCTGGAGCTGTCTGAGGCCATGGCCTCCTCTTCTCAATCCTTTCCCTAAACATGGGGGAAGCCCATTTTACAGGAGGAGAAAAAGAGGCCAACACATTGTGGGAGGGAGCACCCCGACCCCTGCTCTGAGGTCCAGGACTCTGTTGGGTCTAAGGTCAGTCCTACCTCTGGACTTCTCAGTTTTAAAAACCAATAAATTCCTCAACATAGTTTCATGTTGGGTTCTTATCAGTTCTAACCAAGAAAGTCTTAAAATGTAAAACAGGAAACCTCAAATCCCCAGTGAATCTGAGAATGCCTGCCCACTCTGGCTGCAGGGGACGATGCCAGGCCCCAGCGTGGTCCACTTTCCCAGGCTTGAGACAGGCTGGGAGTGGCAGGAGGGCGCGGGTGCCCCCACTGCCATCATGCCCAGGCTGGGCCGCGGGGAGTCAGGAGAGGCCCTGAAGCAGGTCTGTGGTCCTTCTGTGTTTACCAGGTGCTGACCCAAGCCTGGTGCTATGGTGGGCCCCAGGGCTGGAGGGGTAAACAGGCTAGACATGGCCCCATGAAGCATGGGGGGCTCTGTGTTTGCCAACATCTTTCACATCATGTAGCTCTACCTGCTTGACTCTGGGGAGAATATGTAACCTCTCTCAGCTTCAATCTCCTAATCCATGAACTACACCATGGGGTTAAGTCAGGGCTCCAGAGGGAATATGGAGAGACCATTTGGGTCAGATTTGTGTAAGCTGGGCTGTGGGGCCAAGTTCTTGTTCTGTGGCTCCAAGGGTGGGGGCATGATGGAGTTAAAGCGCCTTCAGGGGTCATTGCTCTGGCCCAGGTGAGCAGGGCTGAAACCTGGGCCAGAGGTGCCCTCGAGGTGGGGTTGGAATGAAAAGAAAAGATGTGAGCGAGACATCCAGAAAGAAGACTGACAGGGACTTGAAGACTCAGATCTATGAGATCCACTGGCAAGTGGAGGAGCAGAGAGGCTGGCAAGAGAGGGGGATCCCTCAGAACACAGGGCAGACTGGGTCTGAGCCAGGTTCTCCTCTGAAGGTGCAAGGCCAGGGTTGTTGTTAGACTGTACCGGGTGTGGGGAGTACCAGAAGGCTGTGTGGTGGAAACACAGGTGATGCACACAGATGGAGGATTGGACTCTGTGACGGGCAGGACTGGAAGCAAACCCAGCAACCAGGTAACAAGTGGTACCTACAGGCCGGGTGTCAGGAGGAGGAATGAGAGCTGTGGGGCTCAGAGGAGGGGTGAGAGTGGAGGGGGCGCGACCTGAGGACAGATAGGCATGGTGACTTCCCAGTCAAGGGCAACAACCAGAGGATGGCCCAGCAGGGGGGCTGCCTCTGTGGCAAGAGGCAGCTAAGGGTGCCATGGGCTCCTGACCTTGTACATTTCCCAGGGAGGGGATGACCAGTGGGAGAGGGGCCGGCCACCCCTGAGCAGAGGCTGCCCCCAGGGGTCCAGGGCACTCAGGCCTCCCCACTGTGGCACCGCAGAGCGGGCTGCCTCCACTCGGGCACCCAGCAAAGCCGTGGGCAGGCGGCTCACACACACCCTGGGTCTGCCTCTCTCTGGAGCCCCACTCCTGGCAGCCCAGCCTCCCATAATTGCCTTCTAAAAATATCCTTCTCCCACCCCCTACCTCTTGATTTCAAAATATTTAGTTTTCAGGGTATTTAAAATGAGAGCTGGCGGCTCTTCCAGGTCCAGATAACAAAGCTAAACATTTATGCTTCGACTGCGTTTCCCTGAATCGGCTCAGATCTCGGGCCTTGATATGGCAGCAGAGGGAGGGAGGGGAGTCAAGTGCAAGATGAATCATGTGTGGGCCTCTTCTCCAGGGCTGCGGGCAGGGTGACAGGCTCCCCCCATAGGACCCCTCTAGGACCCTTCCCTTGGTTGGGGGACCACCTACCGCTGTTGACAAAGAGCCGGCCCCTGACAGTGTCCTTCCCGAGGATGTTCTCAGCCTCACAGACGTACTCCCCAGCGTCCTCCAACTTCACCTTGTTGAACTGGAGTCGTGAGTTCTTTCTGGTTAGGGAGGGGATAAGAGGGGGTTAGCATGAGCTCCCCAGCTGTCACCCAGCGGTCACCTCTCCCTGCATGGTCACAGTGTCTGCGCAGGTGGATGGGAAGTAGACTTCTGCAGACCAGCCAGTGCTGGGGTCTGGGTGGAATGCACAGAGTCCGGAGCTGGAGGGAGACCTGCACGCTCAGGAGAAACACAAGTTCTAAGTCTATGGATCCTCACATCCATCCCTTTTCCAGAAGTGGACCTTCTTTGTAACCGCTTTTCCAGGGCAGGAAACTGGCATCCTTTGGGAGTCACAAGGACTTTAGCGCCCTTCTCCCAAGCCCACCGTGTCTCCCCCACCCCCTTCCAGCAGAGCAGCCACTATCTCACAGCCACCTCAGCCTTCCCTTAGAAGCAGCAGCCCCACCACTCTGGATAGATAAGGCCTGTCCCAGGAACCCAGGAAGGCCAATGAGCTATCAGGTTTCCATGGCAACTGCACCAGCCTCCCAGTCCTCACCTGTGGCTCTTCCCTGCCTTGATATTAGACCTGCCACTAAGGGGCACTCTGTGGCCTCTTCAAAAAGTTTCCCTTCATTTACTCAACAGATGTTTATTGAGTGCCCTCTGTGTGCTGGGGGCTTGCATATCTCAGGGAACAAAAAAATCTTATCTTCAAAGCCTGACTTGACTCTCATGGCTAATCTGGAGGAGGACCAGGCAGGACTGATGGGAAAACTGAGTCCTCGAGGGGTTTCTGGACTTGTCTAAGAATGCCTGCCAACAAAGCAAAGGCAGAGGTGAATGAGGAGCTACAGCTGGTGAGGACATGAGCCCCAGGCAGCTCATGGGCTGTCTCCTGGAGCTTGATGCTTAGGCTAACACCTCTGTGGAGGGCTTCACACCCAGCCTTGCATGCCCAGAGCCGTGGGGCCAGGCCTGGGCAGGGATTCCAGTGCTGTGTGTGACTCCAGGGCACCTGGCCTGGCCTGTCCTCTTCTTTCTGAAGACCATGCCAAACCTTCCTTCCTTCCATCGGCTTCCCTGCACTTGCCCGCAGGAGCCTGGGCTCTGCAGGATCTGTTCATACCTCTCACCCCTCCCTCTGCCCCAGTGCTCTTTGGGGCCAGTCTAAGCTCTGGATAAAACCCCAGGGGACCCCAGGGGGGAACAAGAAGTAGCATGAAAATTTCTTAACATGATGTAACTTCCTCCTCTTAGTCCTGAGTTTAAAAAAATCAGATTCCCAGAACATGCCTAGTGGGCTAGGGAGTGGTGGAATGGGAGCCAGGGTAGCAGAGCTATAATGGCCCTGAATCCAGGGCTGGAGAAACAGAGCCATGAAGCTCATGGGGAAGGAGGGCAGTGAGCAGAGAGGCTGTGCCAGGGATGGAGGAAGACGGCAAAATGACCCATATCTCTCCCTGCGCTGTGCTTTGGGGACCAGTCTCTTGAGCTCCTCCTCAGCCCCTGATGCTGGGCTCTTCCCAGATCTCCTAACTCTGGGATCCCCCAAACCAGCCTCCACGAGCCTGTCTAGTCAAAAGGCCTCATTTCTGTGATGATATCCATACCGATGATACGGTGACAGCTGCCCGACTCCCTTCCATCCCTCCCGGCTCATGCCGGTCTCTGTCTCCTTGGCCTGTGTTTGCTTACAACCCTCTTCTGTCAATCTGAGTTTCTTCTCTTCATTAAACAGACCCCTGGAGGCCCCTGTGGCTACGCCAGCATCTCCTCTCTGGCTCCTGCCTAATTAGATGCCAGGGAGCCCAGCTGCCCCAGGACCAGGCTTCTCCAGCTTCCTGGCCACCAGCTCTTCCTTAACACTAGACAAGCAGGGCAGGGGCTCACCTGGGGGTCTCAGGGTCAAGGAGGCATAGGGGAGAAGACGTGCAGAAATGGCACCTCGCAGGAAGAAAGAAAAGAAGGAAAAACAGGTCATCAGCCTCGGCCCTCAGGTGGCTGAAGGAGAAAACATGTTTGGTGTGCCACATCTTTGCACCCTTCAGTGATACTTCTGTCCACATCACGGATCTTTCTGGCCAGGAAGCCATCTGCTGTGTAACTGAGGGGAGGAAGATGAAGGCTGACCGAGGTGAGCTCTTTCCATAGGCTGCCATGTTGGCTGCCCCGAATGTAGCCTAGAGATGCAAGGAGCTGGGCATCACTGCCCTTCACATCAAATTCCAGGTCACAGGAGGAAACAGGACAAGCCTTCAGAACCCTTGCCCCAGGGATGAAAATTGGGCCAACTGAGCAAGTCACCCTCACCCCCTCCAATAGCACCCACAGGAAGCGGGTTCACCATCTGTGAATAGGACTCCTCAGATTATTGCGTTAATAAATTGCCTTGATGTAAAAAAAAAAAAAGAAGGTATAGGGGACACAGAGATGGACCCTCCTTGTCACCCACTCACAATGAATTCAAAGAAGCGTCCCTTACACCACCTCAAATGCAGGAGAATAAGATGGAGCCAGGTTCACAGTTACCTGAAAGGATGGAAGCTAAAACCAGAAGGAAGGGCTTCCTGCATGGAGGAGTGTGAGGTCTGTGAAAAGGCCGGGGTGCAGGGAGAGCCCCTCCCCTTTGAGGAATCAGAAAGAGGCTAGGGGACAGAAACCAGGGCCCCAGGTTTGCTGAGTGCAGGCATCTTGGTTTACCAGCTGTGTGATGATCGCCCCAGTTCCAGGAAGGTGGCCCCAGCCTGGCACAAAAGGTTCTGGGGTCAGAGCTGAAGGGCGGGGCTCTGCAGCTGAGGAGCGGGGCCACCACATTCTCCTACCTCCCTGAGAAGCCCCAGGTGCTCAGGGCCCCCTCCCACCTCCCTGGCAGGCCCTCTGTCCCCTTGCTGGGCTGACCCAGCTGCCCCGTGACAGGCGCCCTCCTCGCCTTTCTCAGTCAGCTTTCTGCTGGCAGGGACCAGGGATCTGGGCAGCTGCCTCCTCCACCCACCCGCACGTTTTCCCCAGCGCCTACCTCCTGCTGCCTGCCTGAGGGGCCTGTTCCAGCCTGCCCCTCATAAACAGGGGAACACATGGTTCCGCCGGGGAAGGGCTCCGTGCCCAGGGCTGGGGAAGGGGGCGGTCTTCTCCGGGCACAGGAAGGCTAGGCTGAGACACCTCAGCGGGGCTGCCCCAGAGACAGGCGGCGCCCAGTGGAAGGGGCGTCTCCATAGACCCAGAGTGACATTAAGACAGTGTGGCCTGGGCAGAATGGAGCACTTGGAGGGCTAGAGTGTGCACTGCAGTGTGGGCAGAGGAAAGATGATTTTGCCAGAAAGGAGACTCCTGCCCCCAGCCCCCAGCCCCCACGCCAGGTGAAGTGTATGTGTAAAGGTGGCGGTTCTCCGAGTCACAGTGAGGGAATGGGAAATGACAGGGAGTGAGGCGCTCTCCACCACAGCCCACTCCTCCAGCCCATCGACTCACTGCAGGGAGCAGCCCTGGGGCAGGATGGGTGGAGCCAGGCAGTTTGAAATGTGGCCATCGGGACAGGATCCTGACAGGAAGGGGGGAGGGGGCACACTCAGGCTGTCTGGAGGCCTTAGTACCCCCAGGAGACCCAGGGGATACATCCAGGCCTTGTGTGGGGGCTGGGTGCCCCATCTGTCTGCTGACACCAGGGCCTGACCAGGACAGTCACTTGTTCGAAGGCAAGGTCAATGCAACAGGTGTCCTGCCCAATCCTACGCCCCCTGCACCCAGGAGAGGTGAGCAGATCCTGCAAGATCCTTGTCAGTTCACACGGAAAGCAGATGACCTCCGCCAGGCTACACAGGAGACAGGGTGTGTCTGGAGGTGGTCTCAGAGGTTCTCACGCTGGGAGAAACAGCCTCCCACCATGCCGTGAAGCTGTGTCTGAGGCACCATGGGAGGAGGTGTGAGAGCTTGCTGGGGGAGCTCAGGAGGGTAACCCAGAGGGTGTGACATTTAAGCTAGGCCTTGGAGATTTTTGCAAAGGACAAGGTGAGGGGAGCGGGTACTGCCAGCACAGGGAACAGTCTGGGCCCAAGCCTAGGAGTCAGGAGCACTGAGGGGGAGAACAGCGAGATGGTGAGTTATAGGCCAGGAAGGGGAGCATTAGAAGAGCACCACAGCCTAGGCTGTCCCTGGCATACGGCAGACTCTCAAGATCTGCCAAGTAAATGAATGAATGATCAGATATGTGCCCTGTTAGAAAAACCATCCCCTGTCAGAGCCACCGGGGTCAGTGAACCTGTGGACCTCTCGAACTGCAAACAAAACCAGGCATACGTTTTATGAAGAAAGGGTCTTTACCAGACCCTCCGCTAAAGCTAGACGAGAAACTGTGAAGATGGGGCCACGCCTGCTCCACCGCTGGTGCATTCCCAGCCTTGGGTAGAGTCCCCGGCACACAACTGACGCTCAGCACACATACGCGCAAAACAGAAGTGAATTCACAAAGGGGCCTGTGGCCTAGAAAAGGTGGGGAATGCCCAAGAGTAAGCCGGTGGAGGACAAGAGGCTGGAGGCAGGGAGAGCAGAAGTGGGCGGGGAGAAGGAGGCCTCCTTTCTGAGACGTGGTGTCCGCCTGGAGGGGACGGCATGAGGGCAGGCACTGGGCAGCGGGCAGTCTGGTTTCGTCACAGCCGAGAGGGAAGTGCAGTGGGGCAAGGCAGGGCCAGAGAGGACGGGGGAGAGGCAAGACTAGGGCGTTCTGGATTAGAGATGTCTGGGGCTTTTCCAGTAAGCAGCGGAGGTGACCTCTAAAAATAGTTTGCATTCATTTGACCCAGAAATTCCCACAAAATTGTGTAAATCAAGAAGTTCCAATGTTTGTGTTCATTTTCAGAACACTCGTGAAGCCACGCAGGCCATTAAGTATATGCATATCCGAGAAGCCACCAAGTATCAGAAGGATGTCATTTTAAAGAAGCTATGTGTGCCATTTCATTGTTACAGTGGTGGAGTGGTAGGTGTGCACAGGCCAAACAGCAGGGCTGGGCGCAGGGTCAGTGGCCCAAAATGAGCCCTGAATTTTTACTGCACGTGCTCAAAACCGCAGAGAGTAGTGCTGAACTTAAGGGCTTAGATGTAGATTCTCTGCTCATTGAGCACATCCAGATGAACAAAACCTCCAGCCTGTGGGGCAGGACTTAGAGAGCTCAACGTCAGATCAACCCGTACATGAGCTCTCCCTGCCTCATGGAGATGGTCCTCACTGGAAAAGAACAGATTGTTCCTAAACCAGAAGAAAAGGTTGCATGGAAGAAAAAGATATCCCAGAAGAAACTGAAGAAACAAAAACGTATGGCCCAGGAATACACACTGCCAAAACAAAAAAAGCAAACAAAAGTGAAAAAAAAAAAACAGATAAGCACGGGGAACCTCAGGGGTGGTATCTAGATGGCAGTATGGATTTGGAACTCAGGAAAGGGAAAAAAAGCCATCAGACTAGAGATGGAGGCTTGGGGTCATCAGATATGAGAGGGTGAATTCACCCATGGGTGGAGAGCTCTGGGTGAAGAGCGAAGCCCCAGACACAGAAAAGTTCCAGCATTCATGATGCCTGAGAGAAGGGGCTCAGAGGCACAAGAGGATGAGGAGGCGGCACACAGGGGCAAGGAAGCAAGTGGCACACGTGCCAACGGCTGCTGAGGGGCCTGGCAGCCAGAGGGCCCCGGGAGGGGCCTGAGGTCACCCGATCTGTCAAGAGCTGCAGCCACAGAGAGTATTGGGGTTGTGTTTACAGGGCAGGTTCCTGTAGAGCAGAGGTATGGAGGATGAGTCAGTGAGGAGTCAGTGGGCAAGAAACTTCCTCCACGTGGTGGTGAAGGGCAGGAGCGAGATGGGCAAGAGTCGGGGGAGGAGGAACAGGAGACGGCAACACAAAGAGAGAGCTTTTGGAGGAGAGGCGGTGTTAGTGGTTTGTTGGGAGAGAGAGGGAGAATTCACCAAAGAGAGGAGTTTGTTGGTGGCCCAAGGGCTCTGAGGGTGCGTGTGCAGGAGGGTGTGGGTGAGTGTGAGGGTTACGTGTGGATCAGGAACGGGGGTGAAGACTGGCCACGTTGTGGACTATTTGAGCATAATGTGGGCAGCAAGGAGCACCCCCACTCCTGACTTCTGCTGTCTCAGGGCAGTGAGGGGAGGCCACCTTCCAGAAAAACAGAACAGGAGGGAGACAGGCCCCAACAGCCTGGGAAGCCAGTCTACTCTTCTCTCCAGCTTGGAGCCAGGCATGGCGTGACAGCGGGAAGGGGTGAGGGGGTCTCAGAAGGTGACTTGATGGGCAATCTGAATTTCTTGCTAACACCATTGACTGGTGACATCCCAGAAACCCTCCTCCCAATTTCCCTCAGAAAGCAGTGTTTTTTTTAGCTGTAAACCTTTGATCTGAACTGAAACCTTCTTAAATCACTTTCTATTTTCTGCCTGGACCACTTTCCAGGATGACAGGTCCTGTCTTTGCTCCCTGCTCATGGAAAGAGGGTCAGAAAACTGCAAGCATCGCCCAGACCCTGACCCCTTCCCTTCACAGGTTCAGACACTAAGGCCAGAGGGCAGGATGTATACATCCAGGGCCTCCCAGCAAACCAGGAGCAGCCTGAGCCCAGACATTTTCCCATTGCTTTTGGCTGTGGGGCAGGTTGGAGGGTCCTCTAAAATCATTTGCATTTTGGGGGGTGAGGAGGGAATGACAGCCCCTGGGGAGGAGCAGGAAAGGCTGGGGTGCCCCTCAGCCAGAGAGGGAAGCCTACTGTACCCTCAGAATCTGCAGAGTGGAGGTCAAGCTTGTTCTGCCTTCTGACAGCCCCTCAGGGGCCGTGAGAGGCAGGAGAGAGGTGAGGGACTGCCCTTGGATCCTTGGCTTCTCTTGCCTGCAGCCCCCTGTCTGACCAAGATGGAAAAGAGACCACCTTCCACAGCCCAGAGACCCTAGACCTTCTGATTCTCTTCCCTGGAGCTTTGACTCAAAGACTTAAGACAATCTCCAAGTCACAGGCGAGCTGTCTGAGATTCCTCTGACACCAGTCAAAGCCATGGGCCCCTCCCCTCACCTGGCTTCCTGCCCAGTGACAGCTTGCTGAGCTGAGGAACTGGTGCATCATCACCCATGACCTCCTAGACACATTATAGATCAGAGTCCTTTACCAAAGACTGCCCAGTGGTGGGCTTCAGACCCTGTGAGTCCTTTGAAAAGTTTTATGGACAAGATGGGACTTCACAGTTAGAGCTGACTTTGACATTCAAATGGCCTTCATCCATCCAGTGATGTTAATTAAGGGGCTACCATCTGCAAGACACTGGGGCAGCATGCCAGAGCTGGAAGGAGAAACTGGGAGCCACAAAAAAGGGAGATGGGAACTGGTTCCGTGCAGGAAGGAGGCAGGGCGGCTGGCAGACGGAGGGAGGGATGTTGCTCACCTGCCATTGCCATACTTGATGCGGATGTCCCGACTGCGGTTGAGCTCCTTGCCGTCCTTGAACCAGCGGTAGGAGGGCAGAGGGTTACCCGCTGCTGCCTCGCACTTCAGCGATTGCTTCTCACCCACCTGTCCCGTCTGGCTCTTCATCTTCTTCAGCTTGGGCCGAGTGGCTGTGGGGGTACAAGGCAGGAGGTGAGTGTGGAGGTGCTGAGACAGCACCAAGCATGCACAGTGGGGATAGGGCCACTGTTCTAGGGGAGGTGGGGTTTGATCCTGGGGAACCACCCTTCCTGGTGCCGTTTCCTAGTTCAAATCAACAAGCCTTCACCAAGGGTCTGTGATGCTGTCAGTGTGAGTACCACCGATGGAGAGTTTTCCTTCATGCCTGGAATGGTCTTCAGAGCTTTATACACATTAACTGATGAAAATAACCCTGTGAGTTCACTGCAAGGATGAAATCCACTTACAGATGGGGAAAACTGAGGCTCAGAGTGAAGTCACTTCCCCAAGGGGATGAAGCTGGAATTCAAACCCAGGTCTCCTGGACTTCAGTGCTTATGATCTAATTCTCGTCCCAGACCCGCAGGCCCATGGTGGACCTAGAGGAGACAGGTGGACCAGAATGACAGATACAGCTCCTGCCCTCAGGAAATCCAGTCTGGCAGAGGAGCTGGAACCTAGCATCATAGCAGTCATGGAGGCTTTGGGGTGCTGAAGCCCAGAGGTGTGACCCCAGTGGAGGCTGGGGAACAGCTAACTCAGCTCAAAATCAAAGGATGGGGGAGCTGGAAGGGAGGGAGGTGGTCTAAGCTGTGGTTTATCAGAATCGCAATGGTCGGTGATGTGAGCTGACCTGCATGTGTGAGGTGGCATGGCTGTGTGTGGGGTGGGGCCGGGGGACATGGGCCCAACCAGAGCTGCAGGGCTGCAAATGTCAAGCTAAAAGGCTTCTCCTCTTTGTCTTGAACACCATTCTATTTCCACATGCCCCAGTCTCCCATGTTTCATCTCCTTGCTCCCCTCCCTCTACCAACCTATTAAAAAAAGAAAAGAAAAAAGTACTCTGTTCTTAGGAAGGTGATGGCAAGCCCATGTTCCCTGCTGAGTGTGTAATAATTCCACTGGGACAGCCCTTGACAGGACACCAATGCCTTTGTGTGTGCCCTCATTTGGTCACTGAGCTCTGTAAGGCAAGCGGCATGCTGACTCAAAGGGTGATGATGACATTCAGGTTAAGAAACTTGGCCAAGGTCACATAGCCAGGCAGCCCAGAGCTGGGACCAAAGCCCAGGTGCCTGGATGTGCAATGTATCAGGATTGTACCCGGCTGGTGTCTGATTCTGTAGCCTCATTATCTCTATTTGAGGAACCTGGTTGAAGGTAGGGTCTGCTGGGGCCAGAGAGCTGTCTAGTGACAGCAGACCCCATTTGGCCATTGGTCCATCCCCTACCACCTCAGGCCAGAGCTTGAGCTGGCCCTGGATAAAGACAGATGAGAGGGCCTGGCTATAGATGGGGGCCTCTCAGTGAACCTAACCCTGGGCTGCTGCTTTCAGTAGGGAGTAGATGAGAGTGGGGGCTTTCCTGGTGGCTCAGCAAGTGAAGAATCTGCCTGCAATGCAGGAGACACAGGAGACGTGGTTTTGATCCCTGGGTTGGGAAGATTCCCTGAAGGAGGGCATGGCAACCCACTGCAGTATTTTTGCTTGGAGAATCTCATGGACAGATGAGTCTGCCAGACTACAGTCCCTGGGGTTGCAAAAAGTCGGACATGACTGAAGCTACTGAGCACGCCGCACATACAGAGAATGAGGTGCATGGAAAGAAAGGGATCCCAAAGCCTTAAAAAATACAGTACATAGACTCAAAAAATGGTGCTTGTGAAATGGTTTTGTTCATTTTTGAAAATTAAAAAATACAAATGGATAAAAGAAGAAACTAAAATCATCCATTATCCTAGAACTCATAAGCAAAACACACATATACCACACCTACACATCTATTTTTAAACAAAGTGGGACCAGTGCCAGTAACATGTTTCTTTCATTTAATGAAACACTGTAAGCCTTTCACCTTGGCATTAATTATTAATAACAAATAATTCCCAAATAATAACAAATAATTCCCAAATTATAAGGCAGTCATCTCCAGAGAGAGGATAAGAGACATTAACTAAGAAAATGGTTCCATGAGCAACTCAGTTTGGGAAACCTGCAAGTACGCATTAAAGAAGTCTCTTCATCAGCTTCAATATGATTCCCCAAGTAAGAGTCCTGGAGCTTTTGGGGGAACCCTTAATAGCATTTCAAGGAAGTAAAGTTATGTGGAATAAGTTCTAGAACCTAACTTGTGTGTGTGTGTATTTATAGGTATTTAAATATTTTAATAAATATTACATTCACATGATTTAAAATTCAACAAGTGAAAAATGGTATATGACTTACACAAGTCTCCTGATTTCTGACCATGGCCACACAGTTGCCTTTCTAGGAGGCAATCAATTCTATCAGCTCCTTTTATGTCCTTTCAGAGATCTTTCAAGCACAAACAAAACCCCCTAGGATTCACACACAGTTTTTTCTGTAGCACCATTTTCAAGGTTACATAATATTCCTATATGGGTACACCATAATGTAACCAGTTCCTATTGTGGGGGAATTTAACATACAGTCTCCCCTGCCTCACTACACCTCATCACAAACAAGCCCAGAGGAATATTCTTGCAGCTCTATCCAGTGTATATATTCAGTGCACATCATCCTTTGTATTGATACATATCCAGTGTATTCTGCTGTACGGGCAGTGAGGCTCCTGACTCACACTGCCTGGAGTCAAATCCAGGCGTTGCAACTTGTTAGTTCTATATACTCTGTTGTTGTTGTTTAGTTGCTAAGTCGGGTCCGACTCTTTTGTGACCCCATGGACTATAGCCTGCCAGGCTCCTTTGTCCATGGGATTTCCCAGGCAAGAATACTGGAGTGGGTTGCCATTTCCTTCTCCAGGGGATCTTCTGGACTGAGGGATGGAACCTGCATCTCTTGCATTAGCAGGCGAGTTCTTTGCCATCTGAGCTACTAGAAGTCCTCAGGCCATTGTCTTAATCCTTTTGGGCCTCAGTTTCCTCAGAAGTGATAAAAACAGCTCCTACCTCATGGGATGATGACTGGGAGGATTATATGAGATAAGGTATGTAAAGCCTGGCCTGCACAGAGCATTTAAGAAAGGTTGGCTATTATTGTTATTATTATCCACCATTATTTCCTAAGGCAATCTTCCTAAAAGTGGAATTGCTGCGTCAGAAAGGGGTGGGATCTTCCTCAGTTTTACATGTTGCCAAATTGTGTTCTGGAAAGGCTGCACCAGTCTGCCCTCCCACCAGTGAATGATGGTGCCTGTTTTTTCCACACCCTCACCAACACTAGGTATTATCATGTATTTAATCTCTGCCAATTAGCTAGGCAAAAGATGATGCCTCTTTGTTGTTTGATTTGCATTTTTTTGATTCCCCCTGGTGAAGCTGACTGCTTTTCCTAAGTGTACTGGCTCATTGTATTTCTTCTCTTTGAATTGCCTGTTCTTGTCTGTACTCTGTTTTTCTATCAGGTGCTCATCTTCTTACTAATCTGTAAGAGTTCTTTATAAATATTAAGGTTGTTCACCTTTTGCTACAATATTTTCCTCTCGTTATCTGCTCCTTACATTTTAAAATGCTAGTTTATTGTTTGTTTGTTTTTTTTTGAGGTTTTGTGTGGGGTTTTTTTTTGTGAGGTTTTATGTGTTTCAATCTGTGGGACTTTCTGGAACTTCGTTATTCTAATGTGACTGAAGCCCTGCCTCAGCACCCTTCCCCCTTGCCTACACCCCACCATCCTCCTACTGCTTGTTCTGGGGACCCCAGTCACTCTTTATCAATAATTGTCAACCCTAGATGCTAATGAGAACCAAATGGTAGTAGTAGTAGTGAAAGTCGCTCAGTCGTGTTCGACTCTTTGCGACCCCATGGACTGTATGGTCCATGGAATTCTCCAGGCCAGAACACTGGAGTGGGTACCCTTTCCCTTCTCCAGGGGATCTTCCCAACCCAGGGATCGAACCCAGATCTCCCGCATTGCAGGCGGATTCTTTACCAGCTGAGCTATAAGGGAAGCCCAAGAATACTGATGTGGGTAGCCCATCCCTTCTCCAGCAGATCTTCCCGACCCAGGAATCGAACCGGGATTTCCTGCATTGCAGGCGGATTCTTTACTAACTGAGCTATCAAGAATCAACTAGGAAGCTAGTATGTTGGTGCCTGGGACGTCTTCTTGGACATTCTGAAGCAGGACCTGTGAGAGGGGGTCCAGGTATGCAGGTTTTAAAAGCACATAATAAATATGTAACATACTGTAAGCAAAAGCACATAAATGTGGAGCTCAGTGTCTGGCTGCAAGATGAACACATCTTTAGAGGTGGCTTGACTCCAAGGCTGGGTTGGCACCTAGTGGTCTAACCTCTTGGTCACCTGGTGACCTGGTCACCTACAACTAGGCTCCACCCCCTCCTCACGAACTGAGGACACAGAGAGCTCTTCTCAGGTTCTAAGGTGCCTCCTTTCCTTGCTTGGAGAGTGTTGATATTCCCTGCAGTTCTGAGATGAGGGAAGCCCCTGACCCTACCCTCCCGACCCAGGCCCCCTTCCTCCGAGTGAGCCAGGGTGGGGATGGGGGGTTATCTGGTGGGAAGAGGCGGTGCTTCCTGACAGGAGTCCTGGTGCAGTACTGAGCCCTGAGCCCGTGCCTACTGCTTCCCAGTCGCAGTGATGGCGGCACAGAGACTGATCCAGAGACAGCAGGCATGACCGCAACTCAGAGGACCCGGGATCAGGGGGCTTCAAGGTTGTTCCATGCCACCGTGGGAAACCCAGATCGTAAGGAGCCACCCCATCTGGTGAAACTCTTCTGTCATTCAGCTACTTCTTGACAGTCTTCTTACTTTAGAGCAACCCCATCTGGTTCGCTTGTTCCCCATTCATTCATTCATTCATTTACCCTATTATATGCCAGGCACTGTCCTGGGTCCTGAGTGTATAGTAGTGAACAAGGCAGATAAACGTCCTGCTCTTAGGGAGCCTACATTAGAGGGAGGAGAATATATAATAGCAAACAATCTCAGGAAACATGAGGCCAGAAGGAGCTCCCAGATAAAGGCCTTGAGCGGGGAATGAGCTTAGTGAATTTAAGGGATAATAGAGGCCTAGGTGGCTAAAAGATTATGGAAGACAGGGGAGCCTTGAGAGAAGGCCCCGTGGCTGACATGAAGCTGTGTGAGTGAGGATGTGAAGTCTGAGTTTGTTTTGCCTCCCCACCCCCGACTTCCTATGTGCCTACTAGAAATTTTTAAATTACCTATGTAGATCGTATTATATTCCTATTAGCACTGTTCTAAAGGATGACAAAATAAAAACAACCACACATTTGAATCATGCTGTGTTCTTTATGAAGAATCTTCTTTTATGTCTCTTAACGATTCCCCACAAGCATCCTCTGAAAACTATGTATCCTGCTCTAGCAGAGTCCAGTCCTGGTTCTCAGACATTTTAGTTCATGGCTCTTTGAAAGTCAAGGATGGGTGTTTTGAAAGGAAGAGGACCATAAGAACAGGCTGTACTTTTTTGCTTCAGGCAAGACCCTTGGAGAGCCGGGCGGCAGCTCAGGGAGCACACTCTGCAGGTGGTACTGGGAACAATGCCCAGGGAACCCCTGCACCCTCACTCCTGGGCCTGGAGCCCTGTCAGGCTTTCTGCCATGAGGAGTGTGGACAACCTGGCCAATATGGCCCTGGAGCTTTGTAGATGTGATGGAAAGTATCAGAACTTACAGGCTGGGGAATGACATGGTCTTCCTTTCCTTTCTGCATTTTAAGCTTGTTCTAATCCTGAGCTGCCATTGCTTCTCCCACTGCATCCCATGGATTCAGTACCAGATGCTGGGGACACCTGGGACAAGGCTAAGAGGCTGTGGACACAGCAGATCTTTGAAGGGCTGAAGATGGAGCTTACGGGGCATCAGACATGAGGGGGCCAGCTCCAGCCTTGGCCTGGGCACCCTCTCTGAGTGGGGTCTGGTATTGTTTGGATGTCTTTTATGGCCCAGGGCCCAAAGGGCAATGCTAGTTTGCCATATGGGGACCACGGCTCTGTGTCCCTAGAGTGTCTTGGGGTCAGAGCTGAACCAAGCAAAGAAACAGACTTCCTGGGGTGGATTGGATCTCTCAGGACAAAAGCTGAGGCAACCCAACTGTGTTCATGGAGTGCTGTGTGCCAGACAGAAATGACCCAGCCTCTTGTGGAGTATCCGCTCCCACCCACCAAGGAGCTTAGCTTGTCCCTTTCTGGTACTGTTTTGTTACATAAGAGATACATTTTTGTCGTAGAAAAATTACACAATACAAGGAAAAAGAAAAGCACATTTCGATCCATTCAGTTACCATCAGAGAGAAAACCACTGACAACATTTTCAAATAACTCCTGCAAGATTTTTCTCTTGAAAACATTTTATATCCTTGTTTTCTTGGTTAGCATATTATAAAGGCATCTCCCCAAATCTAGAAATATAGATCTAAATTATTTTTAAGGTTGCATAATATTTCATTGTTCAGATGAATCTGTTTGTCTCCAACGTTCTGCTGATATTAACAATACTGCCATAAACTTCTCTATAAATTCAGCTTTGCAGCCAAAGGGAGGGGGTGTCAGAGTCCTGAGAGTTTGTGAGTATTTCCCCACAAAGAGAGGGGATCCTCAAAGGCCCAGCACGCAGGAAAATGGACAGATGAGAGGCATTAGGCGGAAGAAGAGGAAAATCTGTGCTTGAAAGAAGGGAGTGGAGATTCCCAACACCCTGCTTCCCTGGGGCCGTGCCTTCCTCACAGGGGAGGGGCAGGCAGCATGCTGATGATCCTTGGGTGTTGGTCAGCCTGCCCTTCATGCCCCTAATGTCTCCTCCACAGACCAAGCCCTGAGCTCCCATCCTCCTTGAGGGGTCACTTTGTTCACTTCGTAGTCCTGCCACTTATGGACCACCTGAACAGCAGGACTTGGGCTTCCCAGGTGGCTCAGTGGTAAAGAATCTGCCTGTCAATACAGGAGACACTGGTTCGATCCCTGAGTCAAGAAGATCCCCTGCACAAGGGCATGGCAACCCACTCCAGTATTTTTGCCTGGAGAATCCCATGGACAGAGGACCCTGGCAGGCTACAGTCAATGGGCTGGAAAGAGTCAGATACAACTTAGCAACTGAACAACAACCAAACAGCAGGACTAGGGCTCTCAGGGTGTCGGGGTACGGGGAAAGCTCCTCTGGCAGTTTTCTAACAAGAAGAAAGTCTCTCAAGAATGACCCATGGGTACATGATAAGCCGCTTCAGTTGTGTCTGACTCTTTGCAACACTATGGACTGTTGCCTGCCAGTCCTCTGTCCATGGGATTCTCCAGGCAAGAATTTTGGAGTGGGTTGCCATGCCCTCCTCCAGGGGATCTTCCCGACCCAGGGATCTAACTCATGTCTCCTGCATTGGCAGGCTGGTTCTTTACCAGCCTGCCAATGCTGGTCATACCCCAAGGATGACCCAGGTCTCCACAAAAAGACCTCCCTTGAGGAGGGATCCTGTAAAACCTTCAGGCACAGCTCAGCTGCCACAGTTGGGTCATGGTTATTTGGGGGCTTCTGCTTTCTCACCACCTGATGCCAAGCCAGGGCATCTGGCCCACATCTGTGTGACAGGGAGTCCCCAGAAAGAACCTCACTGAAGATAACAACACCGGTAAGGACTACCAGGGGTGCTCCCTTCCCACATCCCAGCCCCGAGGCCAGGAGGTACCGCTGCTGCCAGCAGCTTGACCTCATTCCTCTCGGCAGTGGGCGGTGGGTGCGGAGCCTGCAGAGATCTGAGAGCAAGACAGACGCCCGGGATAGGGCCAGGCAGCCCAGCCAGGAGGACCTGGCCTGGCCTTCCTCCTGACAACCAGGGGGCAGGGGCAGCGGGCTCTTAAAAGGGTTAATGATCCTCACCTCATGACTAAGGCTGAGCAGTCCCCTTTGCGGGGCAACACCTAGAGACAATGCGACCAGCCTGCCTGGCATCAAAGTCTCCCACTGGCCTGCTGCTGGCGGACTGTGGGCCAGCCCCCCCACCCCTCTCCCACCCAAAGAGTGACTGTGACCTATGGGAGGTTAATTACAGACTCCAAGTTCAAATGAGGAAGAAAGAAGAAACAACAACAACTAAAAACACAGCTGGCTTAAGGGAGCACAGAGGGCCTGCCCTGAAACAGGCCGTCAGGTATGTCTCCCCGGGGCCGGTGGCAGAGCCATTTGGTATCCACAGGCCAGGCTTCACAAGGGGAATGCGACTTGCTGGGCCTCTTGGCTTTCCCTGAGCCATCTTTCCTCAGCCAACCATGCCCAGCTTGGTGCCTGGGCTTGGCTTGCCCTCTTCTCACACCATTCAACAAATGTCCACCTCAGTCCCTGTGATGTACCAGGCACCAGGGACACGGTGCTGAGCAAGGTAACGTGGCTGCTGCTGTCAGGCACCATTGAAGCTGGAAGGGGGCAGAGCCTCCCTGGGTACGCCTGTGAAAGCCAGACCAGACCCAATGGGCTGTTAGCTTGGCAGGCCAGGGGCCTGGCACCTCAGCTATAAGGCAAAGAAGAGGGGCCAGGGCTGGCTGGGGATGGAGCTAGAGCGGGGAGGCAGATGCTGGTCCATGAGTGAGGGTAAGAAGGGGAGGACATGAGGCTTGGCAGCTCCAAGACCAACAGGATGGTTCCTGCCTTAAACATGGGATGGCTCCTTCCTGCCCATACAGAAGTACCCACCCATTGATACCCAACCTGACAGTGTGACGGCAGGGTGAGAACAGGCCCGGCCCAACCGCCAGGGCTGACACTGTGTCCATCCCGTCCCCCATCCCCCTCTGCCAGAAGCCTGGCGGCCTCACAGGAACGCCACCTCCTGAGGACCCTCCCAAGACAGGGATGCCTAGCCCTGGGAGTCAGGCTGGTATACCCTGCAGTTCCTCACCTAGGCCCAGGGCTGAGACATGGGGACACGAGCAGCAGAGATGGAGGGCTGCGGGGGACGTCGCCTATGTCTGGGGAGACTGCACACGTTCACAGAGCAGAGGTGCCATTTCCTGGGGTTGCATCAGCGTGGATGCACAGAGTCCCTGGTTCTTACCAGTGCTTGGGGCACAGGCCAGACACCTAGAGTTGGCAAGAGGAGGCTGTGCTAACAGAGGAGAGAGTGTCAACCCAAGACACCACACATCTCCCAATTTTCTAGCTGTCTGCCTGTAAATAAGTTGTTTAGTCTTTCTGGGTCTCAGTTAACTCATCTATAAACCATACTCTGCCTGTTTTAGAGGCTGGGGTAAGAGAACACTATGCTGCTGCTGCTAAGTCACATCAGTCGTGTCCGACTCTGTGTGACTCCATAGACGGCAGCCCACCAGGCTCCCCCGTCCCTGGGATTCTCCAGGCAAGAACACTGGAGTGGGTTGTCATTTCCTTCTCCAGGGCACGAAAGTGAAAAGTGAAAGTGAAGTCGTTCAGTTCTATCAGACTCTTTGCGACCCATGAACTGCAGCCTACCAGGCTCCTCCGTCCATGAGATTTACCAGGCAAGAGTACTAGAGTGGGGTGCCATTGCCTTCTCCGAATGCTCTCTATGGAGGGATGGAAGAGACTATCATCTCTCTGGCTTCTGGTGGCAGAGGGAGGGACAAAGCAGAGATGACAGTGTGGGGAGGACTTTATCAATTGCCCAACTCTGTTTAATCTCCTCACTGGAAAAGGATGGGCCCTGGCCTCAGGGAACACTGTGGAGAAGGCCTGCTGCTAAGGGACTAGGCCATCCCTTGCTTGAGGAAGCCAGAGAGAGAGAGAGAGAGTTGAGGAAGGGATCCCAGAGCCCTGTTCCCCTCTGGGACAGGTCTGCACTTCCCACCTCATCAGCCTGGCTGCAGAAAGTTGTTCCTGAGGCTCCAAGTCAGGGGAAAATGAAGTGCGGGTGGAAAAAAGGGAGTTACTTTATACACCAGACAAGACTGGCTTCTCAAACTGGGTTGCAATGCAAAGCCGCACGATGACCTCAGGGCTTCTTTCTGAAGGGTTTGCCAAGCTCATTAGTAAGGAAAAGCAGCATCTTTGTATTAAAACAAACAGACCTATGATGGAGTACAATGTCAAGTTCATGTGGATTCTTAAGATAAAATAAAAATACAGGAAATCAGAGAAATGTTGGGTTTTAGGGGAAAGGTCTTAGTTAGCCTTATACAGGTAACGCCTACGTGTGCACCAAATGCAGATGCCTCAGTGGGTGTAGGGGGTCCACGATGCCAAAGGCCTGGCCACCCTCCCTGCAAGTTATCCTTGGAGAGTCTTGGCCTCTGGGAGTCTGGGAGAGCTGAGATGCACTCCTTGTGGTCCAGATTAGTGAGACAGAGCGGGGCTGGAAAGAACTTACCCTAAAACACATGCTGCCTGGATCTTCATCACTAGCTCATGCACAGCGTGTGGAAAACCAGTTTCTCCATTTTTTTTTTTCTCCAGAGATGGTTCTTTATCCTCGGTTCCCTCTTTCAATCACCTTGTCATCTGTGACAACTCTGTGTTTCTCTTGACCTTCCCCAATGGTGGAGATCAATCACCTTCCACCAAGCCTCACACTCATAACCCTCCATTGTCTGGGGTTCAGGTTACACTGCTCCTCATCCCCCCGCACCACTCCACTAGCAGTGGACATGGGGAATATTCACCTCTGCGTGCCTCTCCAACACTCAAGAAACCTTCTTTGGCTCCTTGATGTCTGTAGAAGGGAGGCTGCTGGTCTGCCTTGGCTGGAAGCCAGGGCCTTCAGAGGGAGCTTGCTCGGTCAGTGAATGGACCCCTTCCCATACACCTCTGTGCTTCCCCCAACCCATCCCTGTAGGAATTGTATATTCCAGGCTGATCCCCAAAAGAACTTGCTGTGGATTCTGCCTGCCCCCATGCCCCCTGTGCATGCCCTCCTACCATGGCCTTCCCCACAGAAGCACAGCTGAGAGTGTCAGAGGCTGGGGGTCAGACTGGTTTCGGCTTACATTCTGGTCTGCCCAGTGTCCTGTATAACTAGACAAGTTACTTAACGTCTCTAAGACTTTAGTTCCTTGTCTGTAAAACAGAGATAATCTCACCCACCTCTTAAGATTGTGGTGTGAATTGAATGGGGATAATGAATGTCAAGAACTTAGCACAGTGCCTGGAAAAGAGAGACAGCTCAACTGGCAGTTCTTAATCTAAATCCCTTGAGATCACCTCAGATGCCACTGCCTTCTCTAATCAACCCAGCCAGGCACAGCCTCCGCCTCGCACAGATTCTCTGCCCTACAGGGTGGCTTTCTACCTTGGAGGGACCTGGGTTCTTATCTTTCTAGACTATGGGGCCCTTGGGAAGGGGACATGTGGGAACATAGCTAGATTCCTGGTGTCTGGCACCAAGTAGGTACTCGCTCACTCATCACTGGCTCAACAGATGAATTAATGATGTAAGGCTGGACTGTGACAGATGAGGCCTCACAGTGGTCCAGATCAAGACTGCCGCCAGTACTCGGGAGGGTGGAGTCCTTCGATGGCTAATCCCAGAGCCCTTTCCCACCTGATGCTCCTCCACAACTCGGTCCTTGCCTTCCTCCTCGGCCAAAACAGGGATCTGCCCTAGGACCACAGAGAAGATGGTGCAATCGGGGCCTCCCTGAAAGACTCTGCACTCAGCCCACCAGGCTGCTTGAGCGCTGAGGGGCTCGTGGCCATGGGCAGGGGGCTCAGTCAGGGCAGCCTCTTCCCATGAGACTGTTCCTCCTCAAATTGAGAAGGTGCCAGACGTGTGCATCTACAGGGGTGAAAGAGCTTGTTAACAGCCTCCTTCACGGGTTCACTCAACCATGTACCAGGTACTCACTTCGGGAGCTGAGGGTCATGTAACACAGTCTCCCTGGTGGAGATTCTAGCTGAGTGGGGGCACTGTGATGGGGGGGGCACTGGGGGCCATGGGGACACAGACATACACCTCCCTCTTCACCCTGAGGGCCAGGAAGGGCTCTGCAGAGGAAACAAAGCCTGTGCTGGGCCTGAAGGGCGACCGAGAGGAGGGAGACAGTGTTCCAGGCAAACGGTTCAAAGGCTGGCCAGGGCAGGAGACCACGTGGCCCTCGGGGAACTGAGACACGGGGCATGGTGGGCAAGAGAAGGGGCCAAGTCTTAGGAGCTGTTGTTCTTTCTCTGGCCTGTCTGTGTCTGTGCTCAGTTGCTCAGTCGTGTCCAACTTGTGATCCCATGGACTGTAGCCTGCCAGGATCCTCTGTCCATGGAATTCTCCAGGCAAGAATACTGGAGTGGATTGCCATGTCCTCCTCCAGGGAATCTTCCCATCCCAGAGATGGAACCCAAGTCTCCTGAATTGCAGGCAGATTCTTTACTGTCTGAGCCAACAAAGAAGTTCTCTGGCCTTGTAGCTGCCAAACTCTTTACCTCATTGGTTTGTGAACTTCTCTGGGCCTCAGTTTCCCCATTTGCACAGGGAAGGGACTAGCCCATGAGCCCAGATCCAGCCTTGCCAGCTGCGCCAGAAGTCACAGACCTCTGGCAAGGCCCAAACTCCAGCCAGAATCCTTCTAGACTGCTGCCAGCTGGTGAGCTGTCCAGAGGCAAAGCCTGCATGCCCTCCACCCACCATCACCAAGCCCATGTCCCGACTGATTGGCTGGGAAGTGGAAAGAGCCCTGGGTGTCCCCTCTCCTTGCCACTCCTTCTACAAACTGGTGGTGGCTGACATGCCTCAAGAGCAGCTCTGGGAGACTAGGTCGGTCTCCTGCTCAGAACTCTTCACTCCATGTGGTTTCAGAGAAGTCTGAACTCACAAGCCTGACACTCAGAAAACCTGTTTGACTCTGTGGGTCTCTCTCTCTTACACACCATTTAGCAGTGTATCTTTGGGATTGCACTGTATTTCCCAAATACCCTCTGTTGCCCCCTTCTTTAAAATTATTTATTGCTTTGGCTATGCCAGGTCTTAGCTGTGGCATGTGGACTCTAGTTCCGCAACCAGGGATCAAACCCCGGGCCCCTGCCTTGGGAGTGCAGAGTCTTAGCCACTGGACCACCAGGGAAGTCCCTGTTGCTCCCTTCTCAGCCCACAAGGTGGCGACCCCATTCCCCATTCCCCTGGCAGCCCCCCAGCATGATGCCTGGCACAGGCGCTGTGGGGCTGGCTCTGGCCTGGGAGGCTGGGCCACAGCTTAACCAGCAGTTCTCATGCTTCAGCATGCATCACAGTCAACCAGAGGGCTTGCTGAAACACACATGCTGGCCCCCATCCCCACTGTTTTGATTTAGAAGGTCAGGGGGTGGGGCCCATGAACTTGCATTATTAGCAAGTTCTAAGTTTATGCTTTCCACCAGGTCCCCACCGACTAAGACATTCATCTTTTGCACAGGGGGTGCCAAAAAAAAAAAAAAAAAAGGACCTGAAAACTGCCCAGACTGATGCTAGATCCCACTGGGCTCTCTGGACCCTGAGCTTGGTTTATGGCTGGACTACTCAACATTAATACCCTCAGGCTTCCCAAGAGCTCCTGACTGTTGGTGCCACCTCAGGGCCCTGCGCTGCCCCTTGGGTCAGTGCTCCCCTGTTCCCGCTCACACTTTGCTGCCACAGTCACACTGCAAGCTCCCTGTAAAGGCAGGGACTCAACCTGCTCATCTCTGCATCTTTCAACCCCGCCCCAGAACCCAGGAAGTAAATATTTGACCAGCTGTTTGATAGGAAGGACCTGCTCCAACAAGTGGACCAACAAACAGAGCCACCCATGCCCCTCACTGGTTCTTCTTGGGGGGCCAGACTGTGGAAGAGCCTGGAGTCAGGTGGACTGTGCAGGGCAAGGCAGGGCAGGGGGCAGACCTGAGCCTATAACCCCATGCTGCCACTTAGTCATGCTGGATCACAGGCAAGTCATGGACTCTCTCTCTGCCTCAGTTTTCTCATCTGTAAAGTGGGGATGATAAAATAGTACCTAAACTTCATAGAATCAGGACTGACACATAGTAAGTGCTCAGTAAATGACAGCTGCCTCCTTTCTCCCTGCTCCTCTCCCACCATCCAGCTGTAAGCAAGTTGGGCATGAAATGTTCCTACCTCTTGGAAGGCCCTTTCTCACCCTGGTGAATTCCGGCTCACCATCCAGGCTCAGCTCAAACGTCACTTTCTCTGTGAAGCCCTCCCTACACCCTCCCTCCCTTTCCTCATTATACACCGCATGTATCTCTGGCTTTACACTTGGTTCCAATCACAGGCATTTGTGTAAAGCTCTGTCTGAGCTTCTTGAGGGCAGGGACTCTGGTTTACTCACATGGGAGGAACTCCGTGAATGTTTGCAGAACTGAACACACTACAGGAATGAGAGCACATGCCATTTGTATAGTTCCCGCGTGGCCAGGACCTAGAGGTATTGGTGAATGGATGGGTGGCAGGGCCAGGCCTGGGCTGGAGGAAGACGGAGAGCATATGCTTCACTCGCCTCTGCAAAGTTATAAATGCTGTGCTGCAGGCTCAGACACAGTGGGAAAACATAACGGCCATAGTTCTGATGGGCCCCAGGTCTCAAGTTTTGGCAGTGCTTTGCCAGCACTAAAAAAAAACAAACAACAATAACAAAACAAATCTCTTCCCTATACCAACTATCCATCAGACCAGCCTTGTGGGCCTGAATGCAGAGCAGACTCGGAAGACTGAGTGGGGCTAGGACCAGGCCTGGTAGCCCCACTGGAGACCCCACCCTCAAGGCCAGGGCGAGGGCCTGCCCATGCTGGGCCACCACTTTTTCCTCCATATATCCTCACTCTGACACCACCCTAAGGTCAGCCAGCCCTGAAGCACCCAGCACCAAGGGCAGAAGTGGGGATCACTTAGGGATCCTCATCAATATCCAAGTCCAAGGGCTTCTATTCCCAAGAAGTTGCTGTTTCTTTTCCAGCAGCTCACAGAGCACACAGACCAGAGGGCCTGAGAGAAAGAAGGGCCCAGCTCATAGTCTCTTAAGGAGACTCTCCCCTTTGTTTGCAGCCTGAAGCCCTCAGTCCAGTTTTACTTCTATCCCAGACCTACTGGCCACCTGATTTCCCACCATAGATGACTCCCTGTTTGCTCCCAGCCCCACTGCTGTCCCGTCTGGAAAAGCTAGGGCTCTCCGTCCCATCGCCCCCATCACTGGGTGCCTGGGACCTGGGCTGAGGATGATGAGTCTTGGTGTGTGAACTGCTTTGAGCTCTCAGGATGAAAGCCTGCTGGGCAGTACAAAGTCACTCTCTGCTTGTTGTTCTTGTTCCTAATGAACCTCGAGGTGCCAGGGAGCCTGAGCAGAGCGTGAGGCACAGGCTGAGCCCCAGAGGGCCGGGAGGACCGCTCCAGGTGCCCGGCACAGCGGGGTCAGCCAGGGGCCAAGGCCAGAGGTGGCAGCTGCCAGAAACAACTGCCAGATGTGGCTTAGCCACGTGCACTCAGGCAGGCACATGACCACCTCTGACCTGACCCTGGACAGTCTAAAGACAGGAGTTTATCCTAGGAGTCTGGGTGCTATCTTCACCAAAGGCAGGAGATAGAAAAGATGAAAGAGAATGACCTTGCAAGGATTTCTTTGCGCCCACTCAAATGATCCGTGTCCAGAGTGCTCAGCTAGTGATGCTAATCCACCTTCATACTCCTCTGAAGACCAAAGCCTGCCCCCTGCCCTGCTGTGGGCAGACACAGAGTCCAGTTCACACGGGAGCTCCAACAGAGGGATGCTTTCCATCAAACCCTGACTGGCCTTCCAGGGGGCACACGAAAAAGGCCAGTGACTTAGAATCAAATTCCAAAGTCACTCTTCAAAACAACACAGCACTTTCAGGGGTTATCAGTGTCTTTGGGGCCAGCTTTCCCCCTTCTCTTATCCTAATCCACAGCTCTCCCCCTCTCGGGATTCTCAGGGACACAGGGCCTGAGGGCTGAGGTTCTGTCCTGGAGAACTTGAAAGCTGAGAGCATAGCACATCTCCTGAGGCTCAGAGACAGCAGCTCCTGGGACACACAGAGGCTGGACCCCAGGGACCAGAGTGAATTTATTATCCACCCCTCCCCACAAACACTGCTGCCATGGCTGGCAAGGCTAACCAGCCACTCCTACCCCAGTCCCTGGGGATCAGGGAAGATGGGAGGTGAGGGGAGCCCAGTTCCAGGTAGGGACACCAGACGTCAGCCCCACCATCTCTCAATGAGTCCTGGAGCAGAGCTCATACCTGCAGTTCAGCCCCGCCCGTGCTCCTGAGTTGAGACAGAGGAAAAGTCCATTTCCCCACGCTGACCTGGGTCTGTTGAATACAGGGGAACCCCTTCTGCTATTTGCCAAGGAGCAGATGGGGGCTACTGGACGTGTGGTTAGGGACAGGGGAATCAATTAATTAATGTTCCCTCCTTTTTCCCTCCCACTCTCCAGATATCCTCCCCTGTCTAAGCTGAAGATTTTAATGGATAACTTGCTCACACTCTCCATATCTTTACCTTCCAATCTTTCAACCAAATGTGGCCCCACCCTGGTTAAGACCCCTCTCCAGCTGCCCAGTGTCTGTTCTCCCTGGCGGGGGTGCTCTAAACATGAAAGAGGAGGACCCTGCAGTCTCAGATGAGCCTGGAGGGCAGTTGTGAGGGAGGCCGCCAGCTCTGAACACCACTGTTGACTTAAGCACTCATCCTCCGCAGTTGGAAATTAGACCCCCGCCCTCCCCAGTGACATAGCAAGGATTTAAGACGGTTGCTTCTTGCCAACATGGTTTCTTCTGATATCTTGTTTCAGAGCATGACCCTCCCCCAAGATCTCCCCGTTTCAGAGTGTCCTAGGTCTCCAAAATTCCTCTAGCTCAGGCCTTGGGTCTGTTTGGTATCTGCTGACCAGCCAATTTCTTGAAAGATGCCTTCTTAAAAACTACCCACCGGGAAGCAGGAAACAAGAGAAGAAAAGATAGCAGGAGAGATTACAGTTAGACATCAAGAAAGACTTTCTCATGAGAGTAGAGGATGCTGGAAGAGATCATTGAGAGGCTTGTGACAGCTCCTGTTGATAGCCCTCTGCCACCTCTGCCCCAATGCTTGGTCCATGCTTGCATGCTCCACACTCTGCAGCTGCTTGGCTTCTGGCACTACTGATTCCCACCTGCTGAAGCCCATGTGGCTTGCTACCAGCTCAGCTCCTGCAACCCCGACATTGCCCTTATGTAGCCAGCCTTCCAAGGTGCCCACACTAGGATGTGCATGATAGGGTGGGGAGAAGCAGGGTGGCTCAGTGAGTCAAATACATGAATTCTGATCCTGACAATAGGCACCCTGAATTCCTTCAGATCTCAGATGGGAGCTCATCCCACATGACATGAACCTAGCTTAAGCTGCCTCACATTAGTACCATCAGGGCAGATCCACAATGTCCATTACCTTACGGAGGACTCCCAGACACAACTGTCCAGCAGAAATGGGCCAAGAGGCTTTGTTCAAGAAGAGAACACAGACTGGGCTTTAACTTCTCTTAGTTTCTTCTCTCTACTGGGCTGAAGGCAGTATTTAACTCCTAGTCCCGTCTCCCTCATAACACAGAAATTCAGAAAAGGAAAGTAATTTGGCCAAATTCTCAACCACAGTTGAAGCTTCCCATCTCCCAATCCAGTGCTCTTTTGATGACATTTTTATGTTGCAGCTCTGGCAGGAACCCCAGTGAGGGACAGAGATCCAGTAAAATGGGCATCATTGTTCAGGAATGCTGATTTGAAGCCCAAGACCTTTCTCTGGAACTTACTTTGTGACTTCAAACTCAGTAAGCCTCAGTTGCTCCCTCTGTACAATGGGGCTAGGATTGCCCACCCCAAGGCTCATTATGAGGAGTCAATGGAGACGAAATATTTGAATATGCCTGGCCTGCTGACTAGTACAACATAGGCATTAATAAAATGCTGGTCTGAAGAATCAAAAAAAGAAGCAAGAATCTGAGGTTTCCCAACAGCGCCCCAATAATGCAAGCCTAGTCCTGGAGGGGAGGACGTGCACATCTTAAGCCCAGCCCTGAGAAGCCCAAGACCAGTCACTGAATGGGAACCCCTCCTTCACCCTGCAGCTGCCCAGGGAGGCCATCAACGTCGCCTCACAGGCTCTGCTGAGAGCACCTTCTCACCTTCCAGAAACCAAGGCAGTCACCCTCCTGAAGGCCAAAGGGGGACAACTGCCTGATGCCTGATCCAAATCTAAAGGAAATGCCTGTCACAGAAGCAGTGGCTCTTTATTCCCTGGGGCTCTGCTGGACAGGGCATCCCTTCTCAAGAGCTGGCAGGCGCAGCTGCTCCTGCTCCAATGGCTGAGCAGAACTCCTGGAGGTGTGGCACATGGGTGGGAGCTAGCCCTGAGCACACTTTGAGGACGGGAAGGCAGTGACAGCTCCCTGAGCGCTGCAGCCGGGCCAGCCCCCTCAGCGTCTGCCAGTCCGTGGTCTTTCGGCCATCGCTCCCAGCCCCACTTTGCTAGCTGCGGGTTTCTCCCCTGCAGGCCGGTCCGCTCAAGTCGCGCCTCTTTCCCGCCCCCTCCATCAAGACGCGGTGGCCGGCGGACAGGCGCTCCCAGGCACCGACCGGTTCCGGTGCTCAGTCCCTTGCCTGCCTAGCCGCAGAGACCCGCTTGCACGGGGGCAGGGTGCCTGTCACCTCAGTGGCCACTCGTCCAGTCCCGGACTCACCCGCGCGGCGCTGGGGGCGGGTGAGCGGGCGGCAGGTTTCTCCCAGGGAAACGGGGTGTCTGGGCGCGCCGAGGTAGTGCCCTACCTTCCTCCCCGGGTAGGAGTTCCTGCTTGCGCTCCCGCTTCCTCCCCTCTCGGTGCTTAGGGTCTCGGCCTCGGCCCCTCCTCTTGGACTCCGACATTCTGCCCCGGGGTCCCGGCCGGTGGGACCGATGCGAGGCGTGCGAAGCGCCGGAGGCAGGGACTGCCTGAGCTCTCAAGCTCTCCGCAGCCGAGCTGCGCCCCCGCCGCCTGCAGCCCCAGTGCCGAGCGCGGCGCCTTTCTTATAGGCGGTCACACCCTCCGGGGGAGGGGAGCGGCGAGCCTTAACTCTTCCCCTCCCGCGCCCAACGCCCTTACCCGCCCCGGCTGCGGGGGGCTGTGGGCGGCCGGGTCTGGCCCAGGACCCCTCCCGGGGCCCACGGTGGGAGGCAGGACCGGCGCCCAAACGAAGCACCACGACCTCCTCCAGGAGAGAGGGCTGGAGCTGGGCTGGGGGCCTGAGCCAGGATTGAGGAGGGGGAGTAGAGATCCCCCAGCGAGGGCCAGGCTGAGGACAGCATGGGGGTGGGGAGACAGCGAGAGCAGGGCCCAGGAAGGGACCGAAATGAAGCCCGCTGGCCAGCCCCGCGGAGTCGGAAGAGCTCCTGCTTTTTGCAGTCTGTCTCCACTGCTTTAGTGCACCCCACCGGCCCGCTCGCCCACCCTACCTGATGGGCAGTTTGCCTGTGCCTCCCCATCCCTGAAGGTCTAGTTGTAACCGCCTAGGACACCACCAATGTGGGGGAAGACCTTTTATGGAGCTACCATTTGTGCCTGGCTGCAGGAGTCTGTGGCCCAGGAGCCTCCCAGCCAGGGCAGGCTGCAGTCAGAGAAACCTGGGTGTCCCAGGTGGCTAGTAGCGTCCCCTCCCACACACACTGACAGCCCAGGCTGCCGGCACCAGCTGGCTCTTTTTTTTCCAAGGCCAGAGACAGTGAATTCAGACACTGGAATCCCCCCTCTCTAGCAGCACACCTCTCCCAAGTCAAAGGGCAAGGGCTGTCAGAAAGGACAGCGTCCTGCCTCCTGCCTGGGCGTGGTGCTGAAAGGGTTACATAGCAGAGGCTCTCCCTCTTCTGGCTCCCAGAAAGCCTGAGCCTGCGGTTTGCCTGGCTCTGCCTGAGGTGTCCCCTTACAGCCATCCCAACTGGAATCCGAGTCAAAGATCATCTCAGCCAGTCCTCTGCCTCCTCAGGAGAGGGTCCCAAAGCTTCCCTGGACGGTGTCCTCCTTAGGAGAGCCTGGAGCAGGCTAGAACTCTGGGTCAAGGCCAGAGACTCTGAGGCTCCAGGGCTGCCTGGGGGCCTGACCGGACCTTGAGGCCAAATGGGGAGGGGGGCAGTGTTGGGGGACTGGGAGGGGGTGGACATAGAAAGAGAGAAGATGCAGGCAGTACCCACGCAGGTGGCTGATGTCCTAGGGCTCTTGGGACCTCAAGCCTGTCCCATCGGGGGCCAGCTCTAGGAAGACCAAGTGTATGAGATCTCCCTTCTTCCACATCCCAGCTGAGGTGCAGGGAACACTCATTTCAATTCAGGGAGCACTGCTCTCTAAGAGGTGGGCAGCCAGGGGTCTGGGGCAGAGCCAGAGTCCAGGTCTCACTCCTGCTCTAAACCCTGACCCAGTCATTCAGCTTCCAAGGTGGCATTCACACCCATCCCTCCCCAGCCACCTGGTCACTGACTCAGTTTACTCTCTCCTCCTGTCCCACAGACTCTGGTCTCTTTTCTCAAAGTCTTGCCCTTTCAGTTCTGACCTCCTCAAGGCCATCAGAGTGAGCCTACTAAAACACAAACCAGATCACTTCGCTTTCTATTGCCTCTGGGTTAAACCTAAGCTCATGATTGATATCCAAAGCCCAGTTCCATTGGGCCACAGCTCAAAGCCTTCTAGCCTCTAATCCTGCACCCCAGCCACATTTACTTACAAGTCAAACACACCATATTGTCTCCTCTCCATATCTTTGCACAGACTAATCTCTCTTCCAAGAATGGCCTTCCCCCCTTCCTCCCTGCCTGCCCTGGCCTGGCCAACTCCTCTGTTCAATCATTTAGCAAATATGTAGTAAGGCTTATTGTGTTTCAGGCCCAGGGTGCTTGAGATTGGATGTGAGCAACCCAAACATGGGCCTACCTACATGAAGATTACCATCTTGGTGAGGATGGACAAACAACTAATTACACAAATAATGAATTAATTAAAATTTGTGTTAAATACTGAGGAGACACTGGGTCAACAAATATTTCTACATGTTGACCTACTGGTTGATAGAGGAAACAGATTGTAGGGAGGGAAGTCTTTCCCTAGGAAATATCTAAACTGGGATTCAAGGAATGAGTGGAGTTGGCTGGACTAAAGGAAGGTGGGAAAGAGCATTCCTGGCAGAAGCAGCAGTATATCCACTGGTTCTGGAGCAGGAAGGAGCTTTTGTGCCTTTGTGAAACCAAGAGACAGTCAGTGTGCTGAGGGGTGTGTATGAGTGTGTATATGGGTGTATGCATTGGAGTGTGTGCATAGGGTGTGTGTATCTGCATGTAAGGCAAGTGTGTGTGCACACAGGGAGTGTGGGGGTGACATACGTGTAGCAGGGGCCTGGGGAGGAGGCAAGCAGGGCTCAGATCGAACAGGGTACTGCAGACCCAGTAATGGCACTGGGGTTTATCCTAAGAGCAATGGTCCATTTCCAAAAGATTTTAAGCACAGTTTGTGAGGGGTGGGAGAGGGCAATCATTTGATTCTCTGCTTCCTAGTGCTTTCTATGTATCTCTGGAAGAACACATCACTTTGCATTGTTTTCAGTTTCTACCTGTCTCCCCGGCTAGAGTCGGGCTCCTTTAGGGCTGGGAGCCCAGCACCTAGTACATGGGAAGAGGTGGGTACCTTCCTGGGGGTCAGATGAGTGACCCCCTCCCATTAGTGAACAAAGGCAAAACAATGTGGCTCCAAGTGGGAGCCTGCAGCCAGAGCGCTCATGGCTCAGTATGGATGCATGAGAGAGTCAGCAGTGCCATGGCAACTGCAAGAGGCATAAGCACTCTTCACAGGCTGGGGTATCCATGTGTGCTGCTGAGGGAAGTGGGGTTTGAAGAAGGTCTTCCAAGGTGGGGAGATTTCAATGGGGTGCAGGTGAGGGGTTCCAATGGGTGAGATACGGCAAAGACCTAAGGGAAGCAGTCTCTAAGGGAAGTTCCTAAAGGAAGTTCTCTAAGTTCCTAAGGGAAGCATTGTGACCAGACCAGGTTGATGTGAGGAAATTATGGGAGCTACGAGTCATGAATACAGCAAACACTGAGCACCTAGTGTATACCAGAGCTCACAGCGCTCAGTACGTTATACACGTTATTTCTTGTAATCTCCACAACGCTCCCAGTGAGTTAGCTTCGGTCATTATCCCTGCTTTACAGTAGAGAGAACAAAGACCAGGAATGATGAGATTACTCATTCCAAGTCATGTGACTGGGACGCTGCAAAGCAAGGACTCACAGCCCCTTTCACAGGGGCCTGTGCTCCTCCCCATTCCACTACCCTGCTTGTGCTGGGGCCAGAGATGCGCCCTGACTGCCAGGCTGAAGTTTTTGTAAATAAGAGGAATTCACTGACAATTTTTTGAGACAGATTTTTTTTTTTGAGATAGTGTGAATTAGAGAAATTAATCTGAATGGAGTGTGAAGGATGGATGGACAGGGGAAGGGAATGGAGGAGACAAGGGAACCTGTTAAGCAGGTCAACCATTAACTACCTTTATTACATAGAGCCAGCTAGACTAGGTGTCAGGCTCTAAATATTGTGAGGGTTAAGTAAGGGGGGCAGGGCTTGACCCAGGGGGCAAAGGCAGTGAAAGGAGTAGTAGTAAAGAATAGCTAAATTTATAGTACCAACTCACTTAATCCTTCACAACAACACTATGAAATAAGTCTATCATTATCTCCATTTTGCAGAGGAACACCACTCCCTGCCACCTTCTGTCTGGACCAGGGCTCCTGCCAGAAGCCTGAAAATGACCCTGGGAGCCAGACCTGTTGCCATGGGAACTCCTTCCTCTTACTGCGGGTTGTGCAATGCCCAGATCAACCTCATGCGGGAGCGAGCCGAACCTGGGGATGGGCCGAGAGGCCAATCACCCAGAGAAGAAGCCTTTCCCCTACCCTGGTTTCACAATGGGACACTAATAGTAACATAACAAGTTAATTCAATTCCTTTAAGGAGCAACAACACAATGTTTAACTGGCTTACAAACTTTTTTTTGCTTTTTAACATTTTCCCCTCCACTTTGAGGCTGTGCCATGGGCAAACTTTGAAGTTCAGCAAAGTTTAGACTTGTTTGAGTCATGTGCAAAAATGCCTTTGAGTGAAAAGGGGGAAAAAAATACTACCCCTTCCTCCACCTGAGACTTTGGGGCTCCAAAAGAATTACCGGTAGCGATCTCTTGAAGTGGGGTCTCAGTGGGGACTGAGACCCCTCCCCTTGGACTCACTGCTTGGCAGGTTGTCCAGTGATCTCAGGCCAGGGAGAGCCTGCTGCACTTCTTTAGGGCCACCTCCAGCCCTAGAAAGGGCACCCCTGAGCCAGCCCTGAGCTTGCATGGGAGTTAAAAGTCCTTGGAGAAGTTGAAGCTACCCTTACTCTCAGCCACCCCCATGTTAGTGCCTCAAAGTCCCAAGGCTCCTCTCATTCACTCCCCACCCAGTGAGGCTGCCAGAGGAGGAAACAGATCAATATGCCACTGCCTGCAGGACCGGAGAGTTTCCCAGTCACCCTGGAGATGATCCCGTTACCCCATGACTCTGGGAGACAGTGGGATCCTGGCTGGAGCCAGGCGTGCCCTGAGAAACGCCGGGGGCCCAGTCCCAGCCCACCAAGCCCAGCAAGTGCCTCTCTCAGAAGCTGCGCTGGGCCTGCAGCTTCAGCATCTCTGTAAACCACAATCGATTTCTTCTCTCACACACAAGCTCACTCATGCCTCCACCTCTCTAACAGCCTGCAGAGAACTAGATAGCCAAAGAGAAGGGAGCTGCATGGTCTGGACAAAAGGGCCTGGGTTAGAAGTTAGGACACCTGGACTTGGGCTCAGTTTTGCCCCTGAAATTAGGTTCCTCTGAGCAGGTCAGTTTCCAGATCACCAGGGACTCAGGCTACAAAATGGGGAGAAGTGCCCCCAGATCTCACCACCATACCCCTACTTCCAGTCTGGGAAAACCACTAGAATCTGAGAGATGGAAGGATTAAGAAACCCCCAAAAAGTGCAGAAAAGCACTCCATTGCCAGGTAAGAATGCCCCTGGAGCCACACACAGCCCTGTAAACCCTGGCTATTCCCCTCTGAATTGTGCCTGCCCACTCAGCACACTGGGGCTTCCCTGGTGGCTCAGTGGTAAAGAATCCACCTGCCAATGCAGGAGATGTGAGTTTGACCTCTGGGTTGGGAAGATCCCCTGGAGTAGGAAATGGCAACCCACTCAAGTATTCTTGTTTGGGAAAGCCCATGGGCAGAGAAGCCAGGCAGGCCAGAGTTCATGGGGTCGCAAAGAGTGACTAAACCACAACTCAGCACACACACTTATATCTACACCAACGTACATGAACTCCCCTGAGCCCTGGTACTGCAGAGAGATTGAAATCAGTCATCCATCCCACCCAGGCGCCAAACCAGTCCTCTTACACTGTGATGTTCTGAACAAGAGTTGGTTTCTGCTCAGAAAAAAAAAAAAAGGCCCACAGGCTTTTCTCACAGAGATTCCACTAAGTGGAGGAGGAAATTCATTTCTGACCTAGAAATGAGGACATTAGTAAAGGGCCCAGCCTTTCCACAGCTCCCTAGGCTCAAAGGCCGGCGCCAATGGTGCCAAGGTACAAGGCCACACCTCCCACCATGCCCTCGTGACCTGTCCCCTTGCCCTCAGCCCCTGGGGGGACCACAGGTCAGCTGTTCCAGAGCCTGAGCTGGGCCTGGGTGTGGGGGCTTCTGGGTGGGCACCTCTGCTTCTACTCCCATCATTTAGAAGCCGCTTCCTGCCTCAGCCCACCCAGTCCCAAAGCCAGGAGAGACTTCATGCTCCCTGCCCAGGAGTTCATCCTTCCTTTCAACACCTCTTGAGAGAGGAGGCAGAAGGAAAGGGGCAAGCCCAACTCAGGAGGAGCCCCAGGACAAGCTGGGAGGGCCCAGGAGAGGGAAGAAAGCACTGGCCAAAGAGAGGGTGGGGAGACTCCCCTGGCTCCAGGAGCCGGGAGAAGAAAGACAAGGCAGCAATGGGAGAGTAAACCAGGGGAGAGGTGAGGCGACAGGCAGGCCTGGGCAGGGCTCGGAGCAGGATGGAGAGAGGAAGTAAGAAACTGGAGCAGCCCAGTGATGGGGGGGTAGCAGGGGGAGGGTGACCAAGACGATGAAGAAGCATGGGGCTGCAGGGAGGCCAGCCAGCTGCCACTTCCAGTGTCCCCTGGGGACCTGCTGGGGTGCCCCTGGGCAGGTCTCTTTCCCTCTCTGGCCTGTCTTCCCATCTGGAAAGCAGGAGATTGGACTAGATGGTCTTGAGAGGTCTCTCGTGTGAGGAACCTAAGGGTTCCATGCTTGCCAGCAAGAGGGGAGCGGCTGGGAGCAGACAGGTGAGTGGCACCAGTCTGATGATGGGGAAGGGAGGTAACTGGTCCACAGGCCCTCCTCCCAATTGCACGCTGTCCCTCAGCCCTTTCCTTCTGTGTCCTCTTGGCCTGGCAGAAGCCCTGAGTTGTTACCTATAGCCCCTCTGTTCTGCTGCAGGGAGGGAGTCGGGGGCGGGCACAAAGCCTGGGGTATGGGTGTCAGGCCCCACGGCAGGAGGTCAGGAGGTCCTGGATTCCTACTGTCAGCCTCTTCCAGGGCACAGCCTGGGGGCAAATTACCTGTTTGCCTGGAAACACCTGGGAGATTCTGGTGCTTCATCTCATGTGACCCAGAGCCACACTTCTCCCAGGGGTGAGATGGGGGAGCTTGTCTACCATTCCCAGGGTGTGTGTGTGAGGAATGATTCAGTCCTTCCGCTTGCCTCCTTCTTCAAGCTAACTGTGTAATTACACAGCAATAATAATAACTGGCACTTACACACCGAGACCTGTGAATGTACATAGTTTATTTATATAACGACATAATGGTTCGCTTGCTGGCCTGGGGACCATGGAGACCACGCACAAGGGCTTAGCTGCTGTCTACACCATCTGGGGGACACAATGACTGCATGGATCAGCAACCCATGAGAGTAAGTGCCCCCAGAAGTAACTGTCCCGACCCTGAAGATCCTGTTCTGGTGCAGCATGGGTCATGAACAAGGAACCAGCCTTCTCAGATAGAATAGGCTCACGTATCTCTGTCCCCTCTGGGAGGTCAGGCTGGAGGAGCCAGAGTCTATTCCCAGTCCTCTGAGGACTGAGAGGGCTCATCTAGAAAGTTGCAGTCTCTTTCTAGGTTGAGGGAGACAATTTGAGCCAGGCTGGTAAATTTGGAGAGGCTCCTGATCACCACCCAAGGAAACAAGAGGCCTTGCCCAATATAGGCATTTATGAGCCTGGAGGCAAAAAATTCTCTCCTCTCTCTTAGCCCTGCCTAGCCTAGCCCTGCCCGGCCCAGCCCTGCCACCCCAAACCTAGCTGCTGTTGGGACCACAGCCCAGCCTCCCTGCTTTGGTCTGGGTGCTGGCTTGCATGTCAGACTCAGCCCTCTTGGGGACTCCCAAAGGACAGCTTCACAGACACTAATTTCACAGTGGCCGTGGTGGGTCTCAAGGATCCTGAAAACCCAACACTGGCCCTGTCCTCTTTCTTCTTCCTATCCCAAATCATCCCTTTCCTTCTCCTCAGAGCCCCTGTTCACAGCTTATGGAAGTCCTCACACTAACCATAAAAACTATGAAAACTTCTAGGCTCTTCTTGACTCTTGGAGCACCTTGGAACTGTGAATACCATAATTCACTCAGAAGCAAGGTCTTACAAATTCCAGATACGATGTCAAGAGAAGGCCAGGAAACCTGAGTTCTCCTTTCAGCATGACTAGTTTTCTTCCTGGTGGCCCCTGGGAAAGCCATATTTTCCTTTTGGGCCTCAATGTCTGCTTGTCTGTGGAAGGGAAGCCGAAATGCTCTCCAAGGGCCATTCTAGCAATAAACCTTCAGAGAAGAGCTAAGTCTCCAGATATGTTCCCATCTCTGGGAACTTCATTCCTTGCCCCTACAGCAGCCTCCCTCCTATCTTCAGAAGATCAACCATTGGCTGCTGGAAAATTCTACTCTTGTAAGCCCAGCCCATGGGTGTATATAGAGATCCCCATGGGAACCAGTGCGCACCTGCATGGCCTCAGGAGCGCTGAGCACCTGCCCTGGCCATTGGATGCCGCCGAATTCCTTGCAGTCTTCCTAAGACTGCAGACCACAGCACTGACTCACCCTCATCCTCCCAACTCCATGACAGAATGACAACCATGAGAAGGAAGATATCAATGATAACTTCAGTGGCCCTCTTGCACCCATCCTCACCCCCGAATCTCTTTCTGACACCCTGTCCCAGTCACACCCAGGCTTCTGATGAATCTGACTCCTTCTCCCACCATCTCTGAGGCGGTGGCTTCTGAAAACTGTGGTCAGTGAAGTGCCTACCGCAAGCCTTTGTCTAATTACCTACATTGTTCTGGGTTCTGAATGATGTACAGCCAAGAGCTTCCTTTATGTCATTTTATACACAGTCTGCCCCCCAAATCAGTCTAGCACCACCCACTCAGCCTCTAGTCTCTGGGGTTCACCTTGTGGCCAGTGGCTTCAATAGCTTGGCTGCCTAAGGGGGTCTCCATCAGAGCCTTTGTGTCTCCGCTGCTTTGCATCTGTCTGTTCCCTGGAGTCAGACATTGCTTGTTTAGCACCTGCTCTGTGACAGGCATGGTGCTGGGCACCATTGGACACAAAGGACCTGGCTTTAGGGGTTTGCAGTCTAGAGGGAAGATAACACTTTCACAGACAGACAAAAATCGCAGTGTAGGACAGCAGCATGGATAGTCTCCTACGAGAGGATCAGACAAATTCCTGGAATTTCCTTGGGGAGAGTCAGTGTGACGTGGGGTGGTTAGTCAAAGCGGGCACTTCCGATAAAGGAAGGGGAAGATTCCAATTAGCAGAAAGATTGGAAGTGGGATGTGAGCAGGGGATAGGAGGATAGTTGCTGATGTATAAAGGAAGCCAGGATACTTCACACCCTCCACCCCCCTTCCTGGACCCTCTTGCCATTTCCCTGTCCCTACCACTTCAGGATCAGGGACCCCGCACATGTGGAGTGGTCTTGAGGCCACCGTGGGCCTGGAACTCCACCCCACTTAGAGCCTTCTTCTAGCTGCCTTCCAGGGATCCACAGAGAATGATGCCCCCTCCCCAAAACACACATGTCCACAGACGCACACCCACCCTAAAGCAGCTTCATGAGCTTTTCTGTCAAATCCCCTGGGATCCTCCCATGGATTCATCCTCCATCTCTCTTCCTCATTCACTCCATTCCGTGTACATTACACCTCGCAGCCTCACCCCTCCTCACACAGTCCTCCCATCATTACATAACTCTGTTTGGGATTATTTTTGCCCAGAGGTATGAGTTGCATTTCTGCATATTTAAGCTGTCCTTGATTCATTCCTGCCCATTCCTTAGTTCTGTTTGCCCAGGTGCCCGCCCCACCCACAGGCTCTGAGGCCCCTGGGAACATGCCCACGTCGGGCTCAGCTTGCTGCTCAGCCGCTGCTCCACTCTGGCCCATGACAGCGGACCCCACGGCAGAGCCATCCAGGGCAGCACTTAGGTGGGTGCTAGGTCAGGGTAGGTCTTGGAGCTGTTATACCAGTCACAAAGACTCTGATACCTTTCATCGCTCTCCCTGCCTCCCTCCTAGCGAGTCTTGGTCCTTGTATCTCCTAATGTTTTCCACCCCCATGGGTATCACTCCCAGTCTCTGGCCCCAGGGCGAGGCCCCAATAACTCAAGGGGAAAGGGACAGTGGGAGGAAAGACAAAATGCTAATTAATGGTTTGTTTCCTATTAGCTTCTCACAAATAGAATGGCTTAATGTAATTACTGAAATGGTTACAAGGGGGCTCTTGTTGCACTGTGAAATAATTATCTGACAATCATTTTATTTTTAAGAGCTCATTACCAAATAGACTGGAACTCACTCTCCAGCCTTCTCTCTCCTGCTGTGGGATGAGGTGATTGGGTGGACAATAGGGTGGGGGGACTTTTTGCTCAAGGTCACCAGTTGAGATGAGGATTCAACCCTGCAGTTTCCAGCTATTGGGAGTAGCTGATGCCAGCTGAGCTGCCAAGGCTTGTTGGGCTTGGTGATGGCCAGGAACCCCCCAGGTCCTATCCATATGACAGTGACTCCTGCATGCCCCTGATGGCTGGGTCACCAGGGAGGACACTGAACTCCTCAGGAGAGTCTGCCACCTGAAGTTTGCTCCTCACAGGCAAACTTGCCTCCAGACCTGTATCCTATGCTTGGGGGCTCTGCTCCAACGCTCCCTGCCTGGTGGCTTTGCTCCTCCCACATGCCAGGCTGCGCTGATGGATCTGCACGGGTCCCTCATAACACTTTGAGTGTCGTTATCTGATTGACAGGCAGCAGAAGGACATAGCCTAAAAGTTTGTGAAAGTTTATGTGGTGAATTTCAGATGATTGGCCAGTTAAAGAAAGACTCATGGTAATGCTTGTACTGCAAAGATGTGATGGAAGTATAGGAAAGACTTTTCTGGAACATGAGACAGCCTGGACAGAGGCACCGAGCAGGAACTGGCAGAATGGGTTCAGAGAATGATGACCATTCCAATGTGGCTGACATCAAAGACACAGATGGGGAGTCAGGAGAGAAGGCTGGGAAAAGTGGGTGGGGACCAGGCAGCCCAGAGCTATTGGAGCGCATGCCAAGGGAATGGGAGAACATAGAGGGTTTCTGAGCAAGGAGGTGACCCAACCTCAGTGCTCCTTTTAGAGGCTCATCTGGCAGCAATGTGCAGGGCAGAATGGAGCAGGAGGAGTCTGGAGGCAGCAGGATTACAGCAACACTTTTACACAATGGGCTGTGGCCACCTGCTACAAACTCCCTGGGGTGCTTCCTACAAACTGAAGTACTGATCCCATCCAATACATTCTGAATTACAGTCTCGGGGGTGGAGCCAGGCTTGGTATTTGTAGCTATTCTGATGCAGGTGGCATATGAAACACACTTTGAGAAAACTGGCCCTAGAGAATCCAGTCACCACTCCTCAGCTTGGCATTTAGAGTTTTCTGCAACCTGTCCCCACCATTGATTTTTTTCCTTCCAACTATATTTTTAAAAGTTAATTGGGGGATTTCCACATTGGCTCAGTGGTAAAGAATTCGCTTGCTAATGCAGGAAACATAGGTTCAAACCCTAGTCCGGGCAGATTCCACATGCTGAGGAGCAACTAAGCCCACACGCCACAACTACTGAGCCTGTGCTCCAGAGCCTGTGAACTGCACTTACTGAGGCCCGCATGCTCTGGAGCCCAGGCACTGAGACTGGATAGGGGCCTGTGCAGCAATGAAGATACAGCACAGCCAAAAAGAAGTAAATAAACAATTTTTTAAAAAAAGTTAATCGAGACAATTCACATACCATACAAACGACCCATTTAAAGTACAAATTTCACTGTTTGTGGTGTGTGTGGGGGGTGTATATTCACAGAATTGTGTAACCATCACTACAATTAGTATCAGAGCACTTTCATTACCCCCAAAAGAAACCCTGTACTCTTTAGCACCCCTATTCCCCATCCTCTGAAACCCTCTGAAGCCCAGGCAATCACTGATCAACTTTCTATTCTAGACATTTCATATAAATGGAATTATACATGTGGTCTTTTGTAGCTGGCTTCTTTCACCTAGTATATTGTTTTTCAAGGCTCATACATGTTGTAGCATGTATCCATACTTCATTCTTTTTTTATGATTGAATAATATTCCACTGTATAAATATACTACACTTTTTAATGTATTCATTGATGAAGGAATGATGGTCATTTGGGGGTGTTTCTACTTTCTGGCTATTGTGAATAGTATCTCTATGAACATTTGTGTATATGCTTTTGTGTGAATGTATGTTTTAATTTCTCTTGGGTATCTGGGAGTGGGACTGCTGGGACATATGGTAGCTCTGTCTAACTTTTTGAGGAAATACCAGACTGTTTTCCAAAGCATCTTTACCATTGTACATGCTCACCAGCATTTATGAAATTTCCAATTTCTCTATCTTTGTCAACACTTGCTATTATCTGACATTTTGATGTTAGCTATCCTAGTAGGTGTGAAGCTGTATCTCAGTATGTATTTTTTTTAAGTAGCTTCATTGAGATATAATTCATATATCTTACAACTCACCTACTTATACATTTCAATGGGAACATTACATTATTTCATTGTGGTTTTGATTTGCATTTCCCTGATGCATAATGATATTGAGCATCTTTTCTGGTGCTTATTGGCCATTTGTTTAACTTCTTTGGAGAAATGTCTATTCAGATTCTGTGCTCATTTTTAATTGGGTCATTTATCTTTTTATAATTGAGTTGTAAGAGTTCTTTATATATTACAGATATGCATCCCTTATCAGATACATGACTTGCAAAAATTTTCTCCTAACAGTGGGTTGTCTTTCACTTTCTTGATGGTGTCTTTGAAGTACAAAGTTGTAATTTTGATGAATTCCAATGTATCATTTTTTCTTTGGTTGTTTGTGCTTTGGGTACCCCCCCACTTTTTTTTTTTAAAGAAACCATTACTTAATTCAAGGTTACAAAGATTTATGCTTATTTTTTCTTGTAAGAGTTTTGTATTTTTAGCTCTTACATTTTTATCTTTGATCCATGCTAAATTTTGTATATGGTATAAGGTATTCTCCCCAGTTGGAGAAGAAAATGGCAACCCACTCCAGTATTCTTGCCTAGTAAATCCCATGGAGAGAGGAGTTTGGTGGGTTATAGTCCATGGGGTCGCCAAGAGTTGGACATGACTGAGTGACTAAGCACATACATTCTTTCCCATGTGGATAGCCAGTTGTCCCAGTGCCCTTGTTAGAGGGACTATAATTGCACTTTTCATCATTTCCTCTCAGTGATTCTTAAGTGGGCTGCATGCAGTCTGAGTACCACTGAATGAAACAACACAGACCTAGGCTAGGTGATGGGTGACAGGGTTTAAACTTTGGTGGTCATATTAAGAACTGAGATAAAAGGATGGGGGAGAGATACAGAGATGAAGGAAGTGGTAACACAAGGGGACAGAGTGACTGTAGTGACGCACAAAAAGCTGGAGATGACAACACTATGATTACACCTCTTCTCTGTACTCTTACAGCTTGAAGCACGTTCCCACAAACATTGTTTTATCCTGTCCTCTAAGTGAGGTAGAGAGGGCATTACCACCTCCAGAAAACAGGTGAGGAAACTGAAGGTCCAAGATGGGCTTAGTGAGCAGCGAAGACAAACCCCGAGATTATGAACATCGGTGACTATCATGCTGATGGAAGTGGGGAAACACGGCAAGAGCTGCTTGATCTGCTTAGACAGGTTGGATTTAGTCTGCCAGCAGGACATGCCTAGCAGACATCCGAAAACACAGCGCCAGAGTGGGCTCAAGAGGTCAGCTCTGAAGATAGAGTTTGAGGAGTCACTGTTGAAAAGTATCGTTAAAGCAACAGGGGCAGGCAAGCCTTCTAAGGAGAAAGTGTAGACAGAAAAGAGGAAGCCTGAAGTAGGCACTTGTGAGAAGAGACCTATATTTAGAGGCTGGAAAGAAATCACCAATGTAAGAGGCCATAAAGGATCAAAATAGTGGATGGGAAAAGAGCGAGGAGAAAAATTTCCTGAGAATAAGAGAATAGGAGGGTGGGTCAACCAGTAGTAAACACTGAATAAATAGCTAGAAGGGAAAAAAGAAAACTTACAAAAGGCAAGTTGGGGGAGGGATGGAGGGGACTGGAGGAAGTGTCACAGATCATTGTTTTGAAGAGTTGGCCAATGAATCACATACTTCAGTGCTTGATGGGACTTTGTTACTGGAAGGAAATGCTTTGTGAATCATTTTGTAAAGCAAATAATCAATCTAACCAACCAATGTCTGCCAGCTTATCTATCTCAGAGAATTTTCACATATAAGTTTTGCTTAAAGTTAGCTATTTCTGCCTGTGGAAGGGATCACAATGTGTTTCTGAAATGATTACCTTTCAGGGGCAGAGGAGCCAGGCCAGGTTTCTACAGGATGAGTACAAATTAAGCAAGCAGTTCTGTGTTTCGAGCTTGTATTCGAAGTCATGTACAGGGAAGAGAAATGGCAGGCATGGGGCCACTAACCCTCCCTTCCCCAAACCCCCCTGATCAACCACATGGCCCTGTGTTACTAAGAGCAAGAAGCACTTGCTAGGACCTGGTCCTTATGTTTAGCTTGTATGCATTAGCTAGATGCCTGGGAAAATGGTCTTCAAGGTTCCCTGAATCTCTGTAACTAAGTGATACTCTGGAGAGAGGAGGGACCACAGGAGGTGACAAGATAAGAGATGCAATGTTAGAGACATCAAGCATCTGGAGAAGGGTACTGGATACTCTCTTGTTCCACGTCTTAGCCCTTATGGGTTTAGTTTGTATCAGGGTAGAGGTGGGCGGTGAGTTACATGGCTAAATGCCTGGCTTCGTGATAGTTGGATTCAACTGAGCAGGGCATCTAGTACAAGCAAGCTAAGCACAGTGGGGAAGACAGTGATACTGAAGACAAGCTGGTCTCAGGAGTTCACAATTACCACAATGACAGACAAGAGATGTGGTCTCTTGCACATACTTGACATGCAAATATTTGTGAAAACAAAATTGAATTAAAGTATACAATGAAAGTGAAAGTGAAGTTGCTCAGTCGTGTCTGACTTTTTGCGATCTCATGAACTGTAGCCCACCAGGCTCCTCCATCCATGGAATTCTCCAGGCAAGAGTACTGGAGTGGGTTGCCATTTCCTTCTCCAGGGGATCTTCCCAACCCAGGGATCAAACCTAGGTCTCCCATATTGTAGGCAGACGCTTTACTATCTGAGCCACCAGGGAAGTCCCAAAATATACAATACAGGGCTCTAAAAAAGAAGCAATGAATATATACCATAGAATACTTGGTAACCATTTCAATGACAAATATGTTGGCTATGTCAATGTACAAAGATTGTAAATAAAATATAGCAATTGAACAGGGCAGAGACCACATCAGAGACATCTATGCAAGGCTCTCAACCAAAATCAGAGAGACCACAGAGGGCAGTAAGGATTTACCTGTCTAGTGTTCCATAAGTTTTCTTCCTATAAACTGTCTTCGGTTCATAATAAAAATGAGTGGTCTGGAAAACAAGTGCTATAGAACTGTGGAGGATGGAGTGGTCATGGAAGAATGAGACTACAGCTGGGCTTGATGGATGGGTAAAGTTCCCCAAGTCAAAGAGGGTAGGGAACATTCTGAACAAGAAGAACAACATTAGCAAGGGTTCAGAGGCAAGAACATCCATATTGTAACAAGGCATATTGAACAAACCAGCTTAGTTTGGAAAAGCAGATGTAGACCCCAGTGTTGAAAGTTTACATGCCAACCTAAGGTATCTGGATTCTATTTTATAGGCTGAGGAGAGTTCCTGAGGGTATTGGGAACTAATTCTCAACCTTCACATTTGTGAGGATTAAATGAGTTAATCTAGGTAACCTCCTTATATCAGAGCTAAATGCTTGTTTATTATTATTATCATTTTTGTGGTTTGTCTTCCAAGCAAACTGTAAGTCTCTGAGGGCAGGGATTCTATCTTCCACAGAAGGAGGGAGGTGGGGGGAAGGCTGATGAGCTAACCCAGGCTCATAGGGTCAGAGAAGGCTTCCCAGCATAAAACATGGCTTCCCTGGGACCTTGAAGACATTAATCAGGTATGAAGGAAGGTACACCTGGAGTGGAGACTGAAGGGAAAGAAAGGAGATTGTTTTGGATGAGGAAACAGCATATGGGAAACTCCAAAGAAGAGAAAGTACATGAAACTAAAAAAAGTTTAGCTACCATCCTCTGAGAAGGTTTCTGCTTTAAAAGCAAACGACAAGTTATAGCATAGTTGTAGGATTCAAGGTTAATATACAAAAGTCAGTCACTTTCTTATGTACCAGCAATGAACAAGGGGAATTTGGAATAAAAAATGCAATACCATTTACATAAGCATCCCCCTTAAATGAAATACATAGATATAAATCTAACAAAATGTGTACAAAATGTATAAAACTCTGATGAAAGATATCAAAGAAGAACTAAGTAAATGGAGAGAGACTCCATGTTCATGGTTAGGAAGGATTCAATGTTGTCAGGATGTCAGTTCTTCCCAATTTGATCTTCATGTTTAACGCAATCCAATCAGAAACCTAGCAACTTATTTTGTGGATACTGACAGACTAATTCTAAAGTTTATATGGAGAGGCAAAAGACCCAGAATAGCCAATTCAACATTGAAAAAAAAGAACAAAGTTAGAGGATCAAGATGACTCAACTTCAAGATTTATTGTAAAGCTACAGTAATCAAGACAGTGTGGTATTGCAAAAGAATAGGCAAACAGATCAGTGAAAGAGAGCCCACATGAACACTATCAGCTGATCTGAAAAAAAGAACAAAGACAATACAACAGAGCAGAGATGGTTTTCTCAATAAACGGTGCTGGAAAAACTGAACATCCACATGCAAAAAAAATCAATTACATCCTTCACGACAATTAACTCCAAATAAATTAGAGGTCTAAATGTAAAATGCAAAACTATAGAATTCCTAGAAGATAATGTAGGAGAAAATCCAGACAACCTTGGGTTTGGCAATGATTTTCAAGATACATACCAAAGGCACAAGCCTTGAAATAAATAACTGATAAACCAGACTTCCATTAAAATTGAAAATCTCTGAATGTTCCCACCATAAAAAAGAAATGATAATTATGTGATGTGGTAGAGGTGTGAGCTAAAACTACGGTGGTGATTATATCATAAATGTGTCAAAGCAACACTGCTGAATTTCTTAAACTTACACAATCTTGTATGTCAATTATATCTTAATTTAAAAAACGACAACTAAAAACTTTTGCTCTGTGAAAGACAATGTCAAGAGAATGAGAAGACAAGCCACAGACTGGGAGAAAATATTTGCGAAAGACACATCTGGTAAAGTACTATCATCCAAAATAAACACAGAACTATTAAAACTCAACAATTTGAAAACAATCACCTTGATTTTAAAAATAGGCAAAAGACATGAACAGATAATTTACCCAAGAAGTTACACAGATGGCAAGCAAGTATGTGAAAAGATATTCAATATCATATATCATTAAGGAATTGCAAATTAAAACAATGAGGTACCACTCCACACCTATGGCCAAAGTGGCCAAAATCTAGAACCTGACAACAACAAATACTAGTAAGGATATGGAGCAACAGGAACTCTCTTATTTATTGCTGATGGAAATGCAAAGTGGTACAGCCACTTTGGAAGACGATTCAGCAGTTTCTTATAAAACAAAACATACTCTTTCCATATGACCCAGAAATTATGTTTCTTAGCCAAGTAAACCGAATACCTGTGTCCACAAAAAAATCTGCACAAGGATATTTATAGCAGCTTTATCATAATAGACAAAACTTGGAAGCAACCAAGAAGTCCTTCAGTAGATGAATGGATAAATAAACTGTGATACATCCAGATAATGGAATATTGTTCAGTGTTAAATAGAAATGACCTACCAAATCATGGAAAAACATGGAAGAACCTTAAATTCATTATTACTAAGTGAAAGAAGTCAATCTGAAAAGGCTACTTACTGTATTATTCCAACTATATGACATTCTGAAAAGGCAAAACTACAGAGACAGCAAAAAAGATCAGTGGTTGTCAGGGGATATGGGGAAGGAAGGGATGAATAGACAGACTACATAGGATTTGGGGGCAGAGAAACTACTCTTTATGATGCTACAATGAGGGATACATGTCCTTACACACTTGTCAAAACCCGCAAAGTGAACAACAATAATGAAACCTTGTGTAAACTATGGACTTTGGGTGACAGTAGTGTGTCAGTGTAGGTTCACTGCAACAAGTAGACCGTAGTGGTGGGACATGTCTGTCGATACTGAGGGAGGCTGTGGGTGTGTGGATGAGGGTATAAGGGAACTCTATACTTCCTGCTTAATTTTGCTGTGCACCTAAAACTGCTCTAAAAAAATGTATTAACAACAACAAAGCAAATGACAATTATGAAACAATTTGTGCCACATGATCTCCCAGTAGAATGAATCTGTGTTCTTCAGAGGTCTCCTAGGTGTGTCTGTGGTAGACAGCCATGAAATAGAAAGAGCACAGGGAATATAGTGTGGAAGTGAGCTCTGAGGACTTGCTAAGAAACCTTGGTCTCTGTCCTGTTCAGCGACTAGTTCGCTCTGTGGCCTCAGATGGGTCTCAGGCTCTCCCTCTTTCTAGGGTCCAGTCTCCTCCTCTCCAACAAGGAGTTTAGGTGGACTACCCCCTCGGCGAGGTCTCTTCCAGCTCTAGTGTCCTGTGTCTGTGCCAAAGAACTTGGGAGCTCTGGTTCTCTGGTTCTTAACTAAAGAAAAAGCCCTTAGGAATCAACCTCCAAGGGCTCAGCCAAACCCAGAGTCCCAGTTGTAATTCATAAACTCTGAGCGTTGATGGGATCCATTTGGCCTCCCAGGGACAGCCACGCATGGGACCTCTAAGCTCCCTGAAAGTGGACAGCGGCTCAGATACGTGAGCTCCACACAAACTAGTGGTTCCCAGGCCTCTGTGACCAGCTCTCTGTGCTCCAGCGGCCGTCCTGTTGATCATTTCCCTCTCACGCAGGCTGCCCACAGGCTCGCCAAAAAGATGGGCACTGACAGGTCCAGGGAGCATGTCTTGGGTCCAGTACTCCCAACTTCAGGATGGCCAGGGAAAGCAGAGAATAGAAAGATGGTGAGCACCCCGGGTCTGATCCAGCCCTGCCAGGATCACTGGGATGGATGGGTGAGCCTTGTCCCATCTCTGCTGCCACCTCCCAAAGCTCTGCAGGTTACGCACTGAAAGCATCTTTGAGGGGCCTCTCATCTTGGATGGGGGAATGGCCCTGGCTGCCTGGGCTCCAGCATCCCCATTGCTGTGGATCTCCATGTCTCCTAATCGCCCTGGTGCTAAATCAATTAGGTTTTGACAAGAATACATCTTTTTGGTTTGCAAGACAATATCAAAAGTGCAGAATTTCTGGTAAACGAGAAAAAGAAAAAAACCCTGAATATTTTTTCTTGAGGGCGATGAATTATGCCTTCCTTGTTGTGTCCTACAGAAGGAATTACTCAACCAGTTTGTTCTGTTTTAATTAACCCAGCTAATAACTTCCCTGCTGGACTCCCTTGTTCATAACTTCTTGGTTTCACATAATAACGTGTTTGTTTCTTCCTTTGTGTTCTAATGAAATGATAATAACCTTCCCTGGCATTCATTTCATCCTTAATATCCGGAGATTTCATTAATATAAACCCTCTTTCCATCTGCTCCTGCTCCCTTTTAAAGGAAATATTTCTGTGTTCTCTTTACTTGTCTTCTTTGGGGAGGCTCAGCTAATCTCCTCTTTCCTCCAGAAAGAATCTTTCCGTAAGGCTTCCCTGGGCCGATGGGGCTTGGCACAGACTCCATCGGCCACCTCCCTTTCCAGGGCCTCACTGATGTCTCTTTACTGCTGCTTCTGGGACAGAGACAGTGGCTCACTTGGAGTCAGTGCTTGGAGGAAGGCAATGGCACCGGGTTGCTAACATCTTTGGGGGCAGGGTAGAGGTAAAAGAGTAAAAATGACCTGAGAAGAGGTGGTGACCAGTGCCCCAGGGCTCGCCTGAATCTCGGGTCCCTGGACAGTAGGAGATGTCAGGACTAGGAGCAGCCCATAGGGAGGACACAGGGAGGCAAGAAACAAGAAGAGAGCCCAAGGTCAAGGAAGGTGTGAGTTTAACCAAGGTATTGGGATAAGGTAGGGATGGCATAATCTGTTGGTTCATCATCAATGACTTCCGCTGTCTGATTGTCCATCTCCTTTCTTGTTTTCTTGCTCAGGAGCTAAATCCTGACTACAAACTAGTGTCAAGGTAGAAAAATCCCTATAGAATGAAAGTCCTGTGTTTGTGATGCCACACTGAAGAACCTACTGGGTGACCACCTGTACTGCACAGACTCGGCTCTTCTTTGTACGAGGGCTTCTCCTGCTGTTGCCTCTGTGCTGGGCTGGGGGAACCCACCTCTGTCCTCAGTAGTTTCTATGCTGGTGGGAAACTGAGTTGAAGATCCCCAAAGCACTAGCAATCCCAGGTCTGAGGGGCTGGGCGTGGGGCCTGTGCCCACCCTGAAGTTTACTGGAAGGGAAACCTGAAGACAATCAGCCAGGCAAGGCCTCTTCTCGTTCTTGGTGACTTTTTCCTGATTGCTGCTCCAATGCAGACTAGCCACCTCTCCAGAGGTCCTCCTACTCTGTAGGTCGTTTGGACTCCTGGAGTGGGGGGTGCAACTGGGAGTTGAGGCCTGTGAGCCAACCCATGAGGGGAAAGGCCTAGGCCCTGCAGCTAATCCAAGCCGTAGAGACGGCGCGCTGGCAGAGACTGCGGGCAGTAAAGCTCCTGAGGCCTGGAGAGGGCTCTGCGGTGGCCAAGAGCTTGAGGGATGAGGAAGGGCATGGTTCTGGTACCATCTTTCCTCAGCTGTCTGGGCCTCAGAGCCCAGCAGGCCCCACCAGTGCATCCACTCCACGGGGTCCTCTCAGCGGCCACCTGTGGGTACAGGAGGCTGCAGCCGCCTGCTGGTAGGGCCCATCCTTGCTGCCCGAGGCACCTTCACCTTGTTCCTTCCACCTCAGCCCCCGTCACGCACACCCAGCAGGCGCAGCAAATGTGGCATTGTGGCCCCTGAGTCATCCCATCACCCCTAACCTAACATGGCAGCAGGGGGTAGGGACAGCCAGAGTTTTATTCTGGCTGAAGAGTTTAGAGAAGAACCTTGACCATCCACAACAGAGTGACTTCTCTGGGTCCCAGGTGACAATGTGCCATGTCACACATGCTCTGGCTGCCCTGCTGGGATCAGTATGCACTGGTATGGGCACGTTGGCTTTCTGTATTTAACAGTTGCTTCTGCTCAGATGATAAAGAATCTGCCTGCAACACAGGAGGCTCAGGTTTGATCTCTGGGTCAGGAAGATTCCCTGGAGAAGGGAATGGCTACCCACTCCAGGATTCTTGCCTGTGAAATCCCATGGACAGAGGAGCCTGGAGGGCTACAGGGTCACAAGAGAGTCGGGTACAACTGAGAGACTATTTTATTTTCCTGCACTTTCTGAGCTGGGCATAGGTGCCCACCAGGGATGACACTACAGAGGCAGCACTAGGGCATGAGTCCTCTGCAGGGAGCAGTGCACACAGGACCGGAGTGGTCATGCTGAGTCACATATGATTGTACAAGCCTGGCTCTCAATGAGCTTCCGAAGTAGCTTCCCCTGTCTGATTTCCTCCTGCTTCCCAGACCCCAGGTTGGTTGTGACAAGTGATGGTGCTGGGCTTTCGGCCTTAGCAGACTGCTGCCTGCCTGTGCAGTCTGTCCAGAGGACAGGGCCATGGCTTCCATCAAGTGTACCACTGGGCAGGAATGAGCATGGCTCCTGTGCAGAAGTATGTCTAGGGAGGAAGACCATCTAACTGTGTTTCTTCCTTACTTCATTAGCCTAGAACTGGTCAGCCTCCAGGTTCTGGGCTCAGGCAAGGATGCCTCCAGCCCAAAGGTGATAAGTGAATGCTCAGTAAGTCCCTCCAGGGATGGAACTCTCTCTCCATCTTCCTTGGCAGGTCTGATCAAAGTGGAAGCAGTGGGCCCCATCCATGACATCACCTGAGCTCACCTGCCAAGCATGTTCCATCCAGAACTTTCTCCAGGCAATTGGACACAGCATCCTCTGTGACCGTGGAAGGAAAAAAAGCTTCCTGGCTCCTGAGAGGATGGAGCTCAGGGTCTGGGCTGGCCCCCTCTACCACGACTCCATGTTAGCATGTCCCCAGCCTTTGTGTCTTGCACAGTCAAGATTCTCACACAGCCCTGTTCTAAGAAGCCAAGGAGAGCCTAATAAAGAGAAGGGGTACCTGGCAAGGGTCACAGCTGCCTATCCAGGAGACCGTACTGGGAGAGCTTGCAAGTGAGGGTAGTGGCCTCTCCTCCTGTCCCCTCCCCGCCCTGGTTATTCTTGGTTCACTCTGGGCTCAGGCGCTTCACCCCTGCCCTGTTGTCCCATCTTATTCGGAGCCTTCACTGCAGGGAGTTCCAGGTAGCTACTCTCTCCCTCCCTCCTCTCATCCCACTTTTACCCTCCCTTCTGTACCTGAAGCCCTCAAGATTCCTGCTTAGAGGCTGTGGGTTTGTTCCTTAAAGAAAACAGCAGACGGGAAAATAAAAGTTATAGAAAAGAAATCTGGGAAAACCTACAGGACAAGTTTGGAATATTCTCTGGCCTCACTCTCCCCTATCTCACATCCAAAGAAAACCATCCCTAGAATTACTCCACCAACCTTTGAAGGAAGGGATGGACACCAGCTCACAGCTTTGTCCACCCTCTCTCTGGGAGGTCAAGAAGTGGTCTTCACAAAGATGGGCTGCTATGTCCCTATCCTGCCCCTTGCCCTAGGAAAAGCCATCTCAATCCTCATATTGTCACCCCACTGCATGCTCTGTAGTCTCCACCACTGGCCAAAGGCAAGAGACAAAGAGGAACTCCCTCGCCATCACTCACCCCCCAATATTCCTGTGACTGGAGCAGGCATCATAACGAAACAGGGAAGATAACAAGATGGGCATGAATGTCTGGGCCCTGAGTCCTGTCACAGCATGAGTTATGGGACTTGCCCAGTTCATAATGATGTAGCCAGCTGTCTTGACAGCTTCCCGGGATCTCCATTTTTTGCAACAATGAATACTGTGGGTCTTCTCCTTCCTGAAGGTCTCCCCTTCTTCCTTTCTCAGGGCTCCTCTCTCTCCTGGTTCTCCCAGGTCTCTGAAGGCTGTTTCTCCCTCTCCTTCAATGACAAGCCATTCTTTTTTCTCTCACTCAGTACATATGAGTACTTCTCAGGATTCTGTCCCTGTCTCATTCATCTATTCATTTATTTCTCTCTTCCACAAAGATATGAGAGCTGCTCTGGGCCAGGTATCAGGCTGGGCATTGGCCATTTACTTCTCACTCGCCTCCCAAGGACTTCCACAACCCTCACAGCAATAACTGTGGCTTCTCAGAGGACAACCCAGGTGTGTTTTCAATGCTGGCTCTTCTGATGTGTCAAGCCTGTGTTCTTAACTTCAGCTGCATACTGGAAGATGAAGTCCAGACACTGCAATGGGACTTAATATCTCCTTCCTCAGCCTGCTCCTCCTTCCTCTGACTCTGACTTCTATTACCTGACTCCAAATTTTCTTGGCTACTGGCGCTGACCTCCGGGAGTTGTCTCTAACTCGCATTCAGTCACTGGCTGTATCTGGCTAATTCTGCCAGCACAATGTTTGCCTAACCCCTCTGCCCCTTCTTCTCTACCCTTTCTCATCACTAGCACCACAGTCTAGCCTTTCACAGTCCCCCAGCCTCTCTTCTTCATCCTGACTCTTCAGTCCACTCCCTCCCTCCAAAAAAGTCCCACATAAAGTTGCTGGATGAATCCTTCCAAATAGCTTTTATCTTGTCACCCCTCTGTTCAAAGGCCTTTGAGTTCTCCATCAACTCTTAGTAGTGTCCAAATCCTCCATCCATATTGTGTCTTTTCTCATCGCTCTGGTCACCTGGTTCTCAAACACACCCTGCTCCTTCCCAAGAATGCTTACTCTGGCTCCTAGAGTCTTTATGCCAACTCTTATTTCTAAATCCACCATCCCTAAAGAACCAGATCAGATATTGCTTCTCTCCAGTGAAACAGGCCATGCCTTCTACCACAATGATTCCTGTAGCCTCACTGGCCTCACTTGACCATCATCTTCAGCTCACAGGGACCTTTTCTCCTTCTTCACTGACATCCCAGTCCCTAACACAGTGTGTGTTCCTAGTGCTTGTCGGATGAATGAAAATTTAATTCTTGCTTCCTGGGGAATAAATGGAGAATAAATGGAGATCAGGTTGGGCTAGGAGTTCCTCAGAAGGAAGGTGTGAATTATGGTCACATCTACCAGTAGGTCTGCCAAGGAGAGAAGCCACACTTCCATCTGAGTACCAAGGAAATGGCACCCCTGGGAGGCTACTTGTAGATTTTTCTTGAAATACTTTTAACTGCAGGATTGCTTCTCCTCTTTACCAAAACATTAGATACTATAACTTCTCAAGGGCCCCTCCAGCTCTCAGACTCCTTCTTCTGACAGGGCTTGGCATCTCATAAGTCCCTCATACAACAACCCTCCCTCCCATTAGCTGCTGGGTAATTCTGTTAGTGAAAGAATAGCCTCCATATTCCAGTCAATTATGATTCTACCTTGAGGACAAAGGCAAAAAACCACCAACAGGGACACATTCATTTTGTTTGAATACATGATGGCACTCAGTATGAGCCATTTCAACGTAGTTAACCCAAGACACCCCCTTCAGCTTCAGAGAGGGTTTCTGTACCAACACGTAAACATGGTTATTTGTGGGACAAACCAGGATTAGAATATTCTCCCATACCATCCTCCCCTCTTTCCAAAAATTTTCCCACTCCGAGTCAGAACTGAATTTATTCCCTCTCAGACCTAATCAAAGAACCAGCTTAAAGCAAAATTGGATTCTTTCTATAAATTCACTGTTCCACACCTTCCCTGGGGAAAGGGAAGTAAATGAATCTTAAAAAAAAGTTTTCACTTCCAGTTTGTGGATCTTGGGGTAAACCAAAGGACTTGACTTGGCAGTGCAGAGGTGACCATGTCTATAAGGCACTGAAAGCAAGATGTTTCATAAAGAATCCCTGCAAAGAGATGGCTTGTGTTTGATCTGTTTTTGCCACGTATAGGGTATGTTTGAAAAAGGTTTCAACAAAGAGAACTAAACCCCTCCAGGTCTCAGAGACAGAAAAGGAGCAAGAGTTAAGTTCAAACTTTTACACAGGTTCCCTTTGGTTTGTGTTTCTTCTCCTGGCAGGAGGTCTGCTTTCCATCTCTACAGAACACACTCCTGCTTCTGATGATGAAGTGCATGCTTCACTGGCTTCCATATACTCACTGTCTGCTGCTGGCCTTGTTCAGGGCCCCACCTGGCAAAGATGGCTAGGGTAAACCCATTAGGGGACAACAAAGGCCATGTGGGCTACCAAGTAGAGATTCCAGGAGTGGCAGCCCATGGGTGGATCCTGATAAAAAAGGGTAGCCTATGCTACAGCAGACAAGCAGGCCATGGGCTTCTATCTACAGTAACAAGAGGTTTACAGAGAATGATGAGCCACCAGATACCATCCAAAGAACAAACAGATTTATCTGGGTCTGTTTCATATGGTGACAGTTGGACTAGTGGCCAGCAAAAAGAAAGAGATTACAAGTTCAACTAGAATAAAAAAGCTGAGGGTACATGGGCTTTGAGTCAGATGGATCTAAGTTTGAATGCCAGCCTAGTGATTCAGTCTCATTAGCTGATACCTTGCTGAACCTTGTTTCCTCATGAGGAAAATAATACCTACCCTTATAAGGCTGTTGTAAAAATGAGATGAAATGATCATATAAAATGCCCAAGATAAGACCCGACATGCCAAAGGAACTCAATTTGCTGATATTATAGAGGGGGAAAGATAATCCTAATCCTGAAGGAGTTTTTAATCTAGTTAGTAATACAAATTATATGAACATTAGCAAACAAACAGGATATGATTAAGCATTAGATTGTGGGGGTACAACTATGTAATGTTATATATGTTAATGTAGCTGTTCAGAGATTAATAAGATCTCTGAGGGCCACAGTCAACAGGGAAATCAATCTGGAGAAGAAGGGATGAGAGTAGGTCCTTGAGAATAGGGTATGAAGGAAAGAAGTAGAGAAGTGGCCTTCCCCTATTCCCATGCCATAGGGGAAATACTGGAGCCAAGTTTAAAGAATGAAGTCCAAAGGGCCAAGTATGAGTAAGTCATTTTGAAGATTGACAAGGTAGGGGAAGACAATGTTTATGGCCTTGTGTCAAGTGCTGGGAGTACAGTGATGAATGATGATTCTTGTGCATGAAGCAAGCCATGTAATAGGTGCTATGATAGCTTTCATAAATTGCTGGTGAAATGTAAATTGTTGCTTGATTGCTAAGCCATGTCTGACTCTTGTGACCACATGGATTCTAGCCCACCAGGCTTCTCTGTCCCTGGGATTTTCCAGGCAAGAATACTGGAGTAGGTTGCCATTCCCTTCTCCAGGGGATCTTCCTGACCCAGGGATCAAACCCAGGCCTCCTGTATTGAAGGCATTGGCAAAGCAGATTCTTCACTGCTGAGCCACCAGGGAAGCGACCTATATAGAGGGACATTTGGTTAAATCAAAAATTTAAATACACATAACCTTTGATGAGGGCTTCCCACGTGGCCATAGTGGTAAAGAACCTTCTTGCCAATGCAGGAGACACAGGCGATGTGGGTTTGATCCCTGGGTCAGGAAGATACCCTGGAAGAGGGCATGGCAACTCACTCCAGTATTCTTGCCCGGAGAATCCCATGGACAAAGCAGCTTGGTGGGCTACAGTCCACAGGGTCACAAAGAGTTGGACACAATGGAAGCAACTTAGCACACACAAACTTTGATGAAGCAATTTTCATTTATAGGAATTAATAATATTTTAACAGCAAAACATTGGAAATAACTATCCACTAGAACAAAACCAAAATACTCCTAATTAACATTCATGGAACACTCCAGTGAACAACAACAGATTGCATGCTAGGCCACAAAACAAGTCTAAATAAATTTAAGAATATTGAAATTATATCAAGCATCTTTTCTGATCACAACAGTATGAGACTAGAAATCAATTATAAGAAAAAAATCCCTGAAGTAAAAGAAAGCAAATCAGTGATCACCAGGGGCATGAGGAAACTTTTTGAGGTAATGGAAATATTCTATGAGAGTGTCAGCATTTTACATGGCTACATACATTTGTCAAAACTCATAGACTTGTACCCTTAAAATTAGGAATTTTATTAGTATGTAAATTATGTAATTTATTAGTATGTAAATTCTATCCCAAGTTTTAAAAAAGCATGAGGCAACTCTACCTAATACATATGGAATAAACTCTAAAGTTTCCACTTCAATGAAGGTGGGGGGAAAACAAAACAAAACTAGGTACAGAACTATGTATATAGTATGCTATCATTTGTGGGAGGGGGAACATATATGTGTATCTCATACAGGCAGAAAATATCTCTAGAAGATACCCAAGAAAATGTAATAGCAATAGCCTCTAGAAAGAAGAATTGGCAGATGTCATTATCTATCATGCATTCCTGGACTTTCTGCCATGCACATTTTTAAAAAGATTACTGATATAGGAGAGTTAAAGGATGCTGTGGAATTTCACAGAAGGGATAGCTAACTTACGTTGGTGAGGGGTGTTGGAAAACACTTCCTTTAAAAAGTTATACCTAAGCTAAGACTGAAGTACAATGAGGAGTTAGTCAATGGAAGTGGGGAAGAAGAGGAAAAGCATTCCATGCAGAAGGAATGGCATGTGCAAAGGTCCCAAGAAAAGAAAGAATGTGAATTAGGTAAACAGATAAAAGCCAGGTTTTTATCATATAACCTAGAGGTCAGGAAACTTTTTCCATAGAGAGCCAGATAGTAAATATTTTATTTGTGAACCAAGAGGCAAAATCCAGGATATATGGTAGGTACTTATATGATGAGGGAAAAAATAATATCCACAATTTTATTGATAAAATTCAAAATATAATAATTGAGGACAACATTTTGTAAAACAGGTCTACTAATCAAAGTAATGGAAATTTTTCAGCAGGGGGAGGAATAACATTTCACTTAATTGGGATGCAAAGTTAGTGTTCCCAATAACATTTCACTTAATTGGGATGCAAAGTTAGAAATTGATTGCAAATGTTCACCTATTAATACTGATCTGCAATGAGATTATATGTATTTCATCTTTGAAAACGTCTTTTCACAAGCGTAAGTACTAACAAATACTGCTAGCAGTTCATGAGCACGTGATTTTAATTGAGTATATTCATCACTTGGAAGATATTTATAGAATTCTATCAGATTCTTCTCTTGATATTTGCCTTTTAGACTGTCATTACATTGCAGATTAATCACTTTCAATTGAAAGTTAGGTGGAAGCTCCTCAACTGCACATTTAAATTAATTTTGAAATATGGAAATTTCCTTTACACTTGCATCAATGTTGGAAAAAACATGATGGAACTATAGTTTGAGCTCAAAAAATACTTCACTGCAAATGTCTGTGGGAATGGAGATCCTGTTTCTTGTTTCAACTTCTGACAGTGTGGGAAGTATATAAAGCAGCTTGACATTACTTGTGATTCAAACAACATAAGTTGTAGTTGAGATTATTTTACCACCATATAAATTTCAAAAATAAGCATTATTTTTGCCTTGTAATCTTAGGTTTAATTCATTAATAAATATCAAGTCTGCAGCAAAAGTTAAATTCTAAAGCTATCCAGGGTTTGAATAGTAGAGAACAGTTTTTCTTATCCAGAAAAATTTCTGTCTCAGCTCTGAGCTCAAAAAATCACAATAAAACTTTATTACTATTAAGCCATCAAAGTGCTATATAGTAGGAGAAGTTAATATATTCAGCTCTTATATCTGACAAAAAGTTACAGAAATATCAATAGTTGAGTTTCCAAGGATGTATGTATCATAGCTAGATCTATATCTCCATAAATAGAAATACAAACTTCACTGTTGTCACTACTGGTTGAACAACATATGGTAGATTAAAATATTTTTCTCAAAGTATCTGCCAACAAATAACGCAAAGAAAAACGATACGCTTTAAACACCTTATACGTTTTTAAAAGTTTTGTACGTTTGTCCAAGTAAGGTTTTTTCTGTTTTACATGTATTTTTGCCATCATTAGTTATATTCATAACACATCTTAGCAGATTCCACTTTAGGTTGTACTAAATTAGTGTTTTCTCAACTATTCTCACCTATAGTTGCTCTATGCAGACTATACTTAGAGGCTAATTTTCAGTCACTTCAAACTTGGCATCCATTCCTTGAATAAACAATAACTGGCCAGTATCATTAACATCTGTCAACTCATCCAGAGCCAAGGAAAACCACTTGAAATCATTTGCCTTGTCTTTTAGTTTACAATTTACATTGCTCCTAAGGTCCTCAGCTCTCTGAATGACTGTTTTTGCCTAAAGGCTAATAGTCTTTGAGTGAGTTTATTTTCTCTGGACACATTCTTCAGTTGCTACAATCAAATCCAATTTAATTAACTCACCATTTGTAAACAGCTTTCCTTGTTTTGCTAACACATGAACCACTTGGAAACTTACTTTGGTTGATTTTCATTTTTTATTTTTGTGAAGAATTCTGTAATGAGATATTCCATTTAAAATTTTCTAATTTGTCTAACCATTGCTCTCCTGTGAATTGAAAACACTGCAATGAAAAGTTGTTTGGTAATATTGATGTATATTGTATTCTTTTAGCCTGGCTATAATGTTGCACAAAAAATAATTTGTTATTTAATCTGATAACAAAATAATCCACAGTATACTGTGGCCTTAGAAGTCTGACATTCAAAGTTCACTTTTCTGTTCTTTTCTCTTTTTGACCCAGATGTGCACTGGTAGTAAAAAGGAACATGTCACAGGACAGTGATACACATGTCACTTGAAACACTGACAAGCTATAAGTGAATCCTGATTTACAATGGATCAAAGTGATGGCAGCATCATATATCGTCTTTATTGCAGTTACTCAACTCTGCCATTGAAGTGTAATAACTGCTATATGTAAACAAATGGGCATGGCCATATATTCCAAAGAAACTTTATGGGCATTAAAATTTGAATTTCATAAAATTTTCACATGTAACAAATACTTTTCTTTTATTTTTTTCAGCAAATATGTAGATAAGAAAATTAAATAAAAGCCATCCAGATTGGAAAGGAAGTAGTAAACTATATTTATAGATGACATTATCCTATATGTAGAAAATCCTAAGGAATCCACTAAAAAATCCAAAACTATTAGAATAAACAAGTTTAGCAAAGTTACATTATACAAGAAATATATATTTTATATTTGCAAGAATAATGAAATATATATCATATTGTAATCAACATTCTATGTCATATATTATAAAATACAGTGGAAGTGAGAAATAGATTTAAGGGTCTAGATCTGATAGAGTGCCTGATGAACTACGGAATGAGGTTCATGACATTGTACAGGAGACAGGGATCAAGACCATCCCCATGGAAAAGAAATGCAAAAAAGCAAAATGGCTGTCTGGGGAGGCCTCACAAATAGCTGTGAAAAGAAGAGAAGTGAAAAGCAAAGGAGAAAAGGAAAGATATAAACATCTGAATGCAGAGTTCTAAAGAATAGCAAGAAGAGATAAGAAAGCCTTCCTCAGTGATTAATGCAAAAAAATAGAGGAAAACAACAGAATGGGAAAGACTAGAGATCTCTTCAAGAAAATTAGAGATACCAAGGGAACATTTCATGCAAAGATGGGCTCAATAAAGGACAGAAATGGTATGGACCTAACAGAAGCAGAAGATATCAAGAAGTGGTGGCAAGAATACACAGAAGAATTGTACAAAAAAGATCTTCACGACCCAGATAATCACGATGGTGTGATTACTGACCTAGAGCCAGACATCCTGGAATGTGAAGTCAAGTGGGCCTTAGAAAGTATCACTACGAACAAAGCTAGTGGAGGTGATGGAATTCCAGTGGAGCTATTTCAAATCCTGAAAGATAATGCTGTGAAAGTGCTGCACTCAATATGCCAGCAAATCTGGAAAACTCAGCAGTGGCCACAGGACTGGAAAAGGTCCGTTTTCATTCCAATCCCAAAGAAAGGCAACGCCAAAGAATGCTCAAACTACCGCACAATTGCACTCATCTCACATGCTAGTAAAGTAATGCTCAAAATTCTTCAAGTCAGGCTTCAGCAGTATGTGAACCGTGAACTTCCTGATGTTCAAGCTGGTTTTAGAAAAGGCAGAGGAACCAGAGATCAAATAGCTAACATCCGCTGGATCATGGAAAAAGCAAGAGAGTTCCAGAAAAACATCTATTTCTGCTTTATTGACTATGCCAAAGCCTTTGACTCTGTGGATCACAATAAACTGTGGAAAATTCTGAAAGAGATGGGAATACCAGACCACCTGATCTGCCTCTTGAGAAATCTGTATGCAGGTCAAGAAGCAACAGTTAGAACTAGACATGGAACGACAGACTGGTTCCAAATAGGAAAAGGAGTACGTCAAGGCTGTATATTGTCACCCTGCTTATTTAACTTATATGCAGAGTACATCATGAGAAACGCTGGACTGGAAGAAGCACAAGCTGGAATCAAGATTGCCGGGAGAAATATCAATAACCTCAGATATGCAGATGACACTACCCTTATGGCAGAAAGTGAAGAGGAACTAAAAAGCCTCTTGATGAAAGTGAAAGCAAAGAGTGAAAAAGTTGGCTTAAAGCTCAACATTCAGAAAACGAAGATCATGGCATCCGGTCCCATCACTTCATGGGAAATAGATGGGGAAACAGTGTCAGACTTTATTTTTTGGGGCTCCAAAATCACTGCAGATGGTGACTGCAGCCATGAAATTAAAAGACGCTTACTCCTTGGTAGGAAAGTTATGACCAACCTAGATAGCATATTCAAAAGCAGAGACATCACTTTGCCAGCAAAGGTCCATCTAGTCAAGGCTATGGCTTTTCCTGTGGTCATGTATGGATGTGAGAGTTGGACTGTGAAGAAGGCTGAGCGCCGAAGAATTGATGCTTTTGAACTGTGGTGATGGAGAAGACTCTTGAGAGTCCCTTGGACATTCTGAAGGAGATCAGCCCTGGGATTTCTTTGGAAGGAATGATGCTAAAGCTGAAACTCCAGTACTTTGGCCACCTCATGCGAAGAGTTGACTCATTGGAAAAGACTCTGACGCTGGGAGGGATTGGGGGCAGGAGGAAAAGGGGACGACAGAGGATGAGATGGCTGGATGGCATCACCGACTTCATGGATGTGAGTCTGGGTGAACTCCAGGAGTTGGTGATGGACAGGGAGGCCTGGCATGCTGCGATTCATGGGGTCACAAAGAGTTGGACACGACTGAACGACTGAACTGAACTGATATAGTATTTCTAGACATTTGAATGAATGATCAAAAATGAAATTAAGAAAACAATTTCATTTATAATAATATCAAAAAAAATGTAAGGAAAATTTAACAAATGAAGTGCAAAACTTAAACTCTCAAAATTACAAAATACTTTGTTGAAATAAAGTAAGGAAGATCTAAATAAAACAAAATACATCTTATGCTCAGAAATCAAGATGCTTAATATTGTCAAGATGACAATACTCCCCAAATACATAAAGAATGCTTACAATTCAATAACTAAAAAAAAAAAAACCAACTATTTTTAAATGGGCAAAGGACAACTCAACAACAACAAAAAGCAATCTAATTTAAAAATAGGCAAAACCAATTAAAATTTGTTTAAATGGGCAAAAGATTTGAATAGCCATTTTGCCAAAGAAGATATACAAATTGCCAGTAAGCAAGTGAAGAGACGGTCAACATCATTAGCCATTGTTAATTGCTCAGTCGTGTCCAACTCTTTGCAACCCCATGTACTGTATGTAGCCCGTCAGGCTGCTCTGTCAAGGGATTATCCCGGCAAGAATACTGGAATGGGTTGCCATTTCCTCCTCCAGGAGATCTTCCCAACCCAGGGATCAAACCTGGGCTTCTTTCATTGAAGGCGGATTCTTGACTATCCAAGCCACCAGGGAAGCCCTTAAGGATATGCAAATCCTCAGCCATTAAGGCAATGCAAATCAGAATCATGAGATGCCTGGTATGACATAGGCAACAAAAACAAAAATAGACAAACAGGACTACACCAAACTTTAAAACTTCTGAGCATCTAAGGACGTAGTTAATAAAATAAAAAGGCAAGCTACGGAATAGGAGAAAATACTTGCAAATCATATATTGATAAAAAATTAATATCCAGAATATTCAAAGAGCTCTTACAACCCAACAGCAAAAAAAAAAAAAAAAAAAAAAAAAAAATCAAATATGGACAAAGAAATTGAATGAGCATTTCTCCAAAGATGATACACATGTTGGCCAACAAGCATATGAAAAGATGCCCAGCATCACTAATAATCAGAGAAAGGCAAATCAAAATCACAATGACATATCACCTCACACCATTACAATGAGTACGATTCAAGAAAACAACACAGAAAATAACAAGTGTTGGTAAAATGGTGCAACCACCATGGAAAACAGTATGATGGTTCCTCAAAAAATTGAAACTAGAACTACCATTTGATCCAACAATCTTACTTCTGGTGGTATTTGCATACCCGTGTTCAGAGCAGCACTTTTCACAATAACCAAGGGGTGGAAGCAGCCCAAATATCCATCAATGGGTTAATGGATAAATAAAAATGTGGTATATACATACAATAGAATATTATTTGGCCTTAAAAAGGAAGGAAATTCTGACACATGCTATAACATAGATACCCTGAGGACATTCTGCTAAGCAAAATGAGCCAATCACAACAAAACCAATACTGTATGATTCTACTTATTGGGTACCTAGAGTGGTCTAATTCATAGAAACAAAGTGGAACAGTGGAGGTAGTTGGGGAATGAAACTTGTTTAATGTGTATAGAGTTTTTGGATCTGCAAGATGAAAATGTTCTGTTTCACAAGAGACCTGTGTAAATCTATTTATAGTTACACCATACACTTAAAAATGATTAAGATGGTAAGTTTTGTTTTTAGTCACGATTTTTTTTTAGAAAAAGTCATCACTGACAAGTGACAAGACAGCTTAAAATGGGGAAGGATGAATGTGAATTTGAGTTTCAAAGAAGCAGAATCCAACTACAGGTACATCAGGGAAAGTTAAAGAGACTTTTGGAATATCAATACCAAACCTTTATTTACATGTGACAGCCTCTGCTGTCCTTGTGGACTTCTGAGGCGTAAGACTAAAGTCCTGAAGTAACAAAGTCCATGTGTATGTTCTAGGGAGGAGTTTTGATGCTAAGAGGCTCAATGTTAAAGTTTAAATTTAGCAGTGATTGATACTAGTCAAGAATTAATGCCATGTATCCAAGTGTTTATTTCTTGAAATCTTGCATTATTACAGATCACAAATTTAAATGTAATGAGTTATAATTTATGTTAATACTTGTGTCAAGTTAATCTGATAAAGAGCTCTACATTAAAAAAACAAACAAACATAAGACACTACTTCACATCCACTAGGATGGTTAGAATAGAAGACAGGTAATAACGAATGTTGGTGAAGATACAGAGAAATTGGAATTCTCATACTGCTGCTGGGAAAGTAAAATGGTATAACTGCTTTAGAAAACAGTACAGCAGTTCCTCAAAAGGTTAAACTCAGAGTTACCATATGGCCCAGCAATGTCTCTCCCAGGTGTATAAATATACACTCAAGAGAAATAAAAACATCTGTCCATACAAAACTTATACACAAATGTTCATTGAAGTATTGTTCATAACAACCAAAAGTAGAAATAACCCAAATATCCTTCAACTGATTAATGGATAAATAAAATGTGGTATATATACATATGGGCTTCCCTGGTGGCTCAGACAGTAAAGAATCTGCCTGCAATGCAGGAGACCTGAGTTCGATCCCTGGGTTGGGAAGATCCCCTGGAGAAGGGAATGGCTGCCCACTCTAGTATTCTTGCCTGGATAATTCCATGGACAGAGGAGCCTGGCAGGCTACTACAGTCCATGGGTTCACAAAGAACTTACACACAATGGAATATTATTAGGTAATAAAATGTAATGAACTATTGACATAGTTACAACATGGATAAACTTTGAGAACATTAAGCTAAGTGAAAAAAAGTTCATAAAAGACCACATAATGTGTACTTCCATATATACCATGTGTATGAAACGTCCAGAAAAGGCAAATCTATAGTAACAGAAGGCTGATTTGTAATTGACTATGGCAATGGCAACCCACTCCAGTGTTCTTGCCTGGAGAATCCCAGGGACGGGGGAGCCTGGTGGGCTGCCATCTATGGGGTCACACAGAGTCGGACACGACTGAAGTGACTTAGCAGCAGGGGGTGGTAAGTGGCTAAAGAGTATGGGGACTTTTTTCTGGAGTGATAACAATGCTCTAAAATTGACAGCAGTGATGGTTGTACAACTCCATGAATATATTAAAAACCATTGAGGGACTTCCTTGGTGGTCTAGGGGTTAAGAATCTTGCAATGCAGGGGTCACAGATTTGATCCCTGGTCAGGGAACTAAGATCCCACGTGCTGAGGAGCAACTAAGCCCGCACCACGCCTAGAGTCCGTGTACCACAGTGGAAGATCCTGTGTGCTGCAACTAAGACTCGACACAGCCAAACACATTTTTAAAAAATTAAACAAACAAACAAACATCGAACTGTATACTTTACATGACTGAACTGTGTGGTATGTAAATTACATCTCAATAAAACTTAACCACCCTCTTATTCCACCCAATGTACAAAATCTAGTTTACTGGACCATACCAAAACAGGCAGCAGGCTCCTTTCCTGGGGGAATTGAACAACCTGAATTGAACCAGGGCCCACACAATCTCATTTCACATGACAGCTGCTCACACCCAACCACACGTATCCCACCTACAGAGCCCTTTCATTCCAGTGGTGGGAGAGAGGTTCAGCTGTGGGCTTCCTAAGAGAACTAACCTAAATGTACCATACTTGTCTCCAAAACAGGTCCACTTCACAAATCCTTGTTACCATCACTTTGATTTTCACTGCCACCATTATGGTCCATCATCTCAGCCCCTATGCAGCCAGTATCATAGTTGCATTCCAGCTACTAGCATAGCCAGTATCCTGGCCATTGCTGCCAGTAGGAGCTCCCATTTATTGGGTACCTCGTATGCTGTCCCTAATCCTCATTGCAAATCTGCATACCAAGAAGATTCTGGACTTTATCCTGAGTGCTGTGGGAAGCTACTGGATGGTTTTCAACAGTATAATAATAAGGTCATAGTTGCGTGTTAAATGGCCATTTACTCTGGCCAAAGCCTGAAGAATAGATGAAACACTGGATGTTAGACCAGGTAGCAGGCTGTTGTAGTAATTCCAGGTAAGAAAGGATAGTGACTGTGAGGACGAAGAGAACTGGTATGATTGAGAGATTCTTAGGAGAGAGAATTTCTAGAATGTAATTGCAGGTTGGACAAGAGGGATAAGACAGAGGCTAGAGTCAAGATTCCCTGAACACAGATAAGCTCAGCAATCAAGGGTAGCCATTTCCCATTAACTATCAAAGTCTTGGAGTCTCAATGACCCTGAGGCTCCCAAGACCAGTCAAATTTCTATCAACAGGGTTCCCCAAAGAGTTGGACATGACTCAGCAACTGAACAACACAACAGAGATATTACAAACATGTTAGCCTATGTCTTACTAGGCTCTTATGGTATCTCTTTTTTCTCTGTCTTATCTTAACTAGGGAATTGACATTTTACATAAGAAGGATGTCTTAGGCTAAGGATTGACCCCAGTATAGCTGCTATATGGGGCAAAGAACTTTCCTCAAGGCCTCAAAGGTCACATCTCTCAGGTTTTCACATAGGTGGTTACTTCCGTATGAGACCCTGCCAGGTATCTTGCCAGGGATCAGTTCAGTTCAGTCGCTCAGTCATGTCTGACTCTTTGCGACCCCATGGACTGCAGCACACCAGGTTTCCCTGTCCATCACCAAGTCCCAGAGCTTGCTCAAACTCATGTCCATTGAGTTGGTGATGCCATCCAACCATCTCTTCCTCTGTCGTCCCCTTCTCCTCTGGCCTTCAATCTTTCCCAGCATCAGGGGCTTTTCAAGTGAGTCAGTTTTTCATATCAGGTGGCCAAAGTATTGGAGCTTCAGCTTTAGCATGAGTCCTTCCAATGAATATTCAGGACTGATTTCTTTTAGGATTGACTGGTTTGATCTCCTTGCAGTCCAAGGGACTCTCAAGAGTCTTCTCCAACATCACAGTTCAAAACATCAATTCTTTGGTGCTCATCTTTCTTTATGGTCCAACTCTCACATCCATACATGACTACTGGAAAAACCATAACTTTGACTATACAGACCTTTGTCAGTAATGTCTCTGCTTTTTAATATGCTGTCTCGGTTTGTCATAGCTTTTCTCCCAAGGAGCAAGCGTCTTTTAATTTCATGGCTGCTCACCATCTGCAGTGATTTTGGAGCCCAAGAAAATAAAGTATGTCACTGTTTCCATTGTTTCCCCATCTATTTGCCATGAAGTGATGGGACCAGATCACACAATCTTAGTTTTTTAAATGTTGACTTTTATGCCAGCTTTTTCATTCTCCTCTTTCACTTTCATCAAGAGGCTCTTTAGTTCCTTTTTGCTTTCTGCCATAAGGGTGGTGTCATCTGTATATCTGAATTTATAGATATTTTTCCTTGCAATCTTGATTCCAGCTTGTGCTTCATCTAGTCCGGCATTTTGCATGATGCACTCTGCATATAAGTTAAATAAGCAAGGTGACAATATACAGCCTTGACATACTCCTTTCTCAATTTGGAACCAGTCCATTGTTCCATGTCTGGTTCTAACTGTTGCTTCTTGACCTGCATACAGATTTCTCAGGAGGCAAGTAAGGTGGTCTGGTATTTCCATCTCTTGAAGAATTTCCCACTGTTTGTTGTGATCCACACAGTCAAAGGCTTTAGTAAAGTCAATGAAACAGAAGTAGATGTTTTTCTGAAATGTCTTTGTTGTATGATCCAGTAAATGTTGGCAATTTGATCTCTGGTCCCTCTGCCTTTGCTAAATCCAGTTTGAACATCTGGAAGTGCTCAGTTCATGTACTGTTGAAGCCTAGCTTGGAGAATTTTGAGCATTACTTTGCTAGAATGTGAGATGAGTGCAATTTCGCAGTAGTCTGAACGTTCTTTGGCATTGCGTTCCTTTGGGATTGGAATGAAAACTACCTTTTCCAGTCCTGTGGTCACTGCTGAGTTTTCCAAATTTGCTGGCATAGTGAGTGCAACCCTTTAACAACATCATCTTTTAGGATTTGAAATAGCTCAATGGGAATTCTATCACCTCCACTAGCTTTGTTTGTAGTGATGTTTCCTAAGGCCCACTTGACTTCGCACTCCAGGATGTCTGGCTCTAGGTGAGTGATCACACCATCGTGGTTATCTGGATCATTAAGATCTTTCTCGTACAGTTCTTCTGTGTATTCGTGCCAGGGTAGGTGTTCATATTCACCAGCTCCCTCTATACAAGCCCTGTCCACCATGGTTTTGGAGACTAAGGAAAGGGAAGTAAGAGATAACTTCAAAGGCAGGTTAGGGGGTGAGGTCTCCCAGAGGGCAGCTAGAATTGCTACATTCTCTGCATGGCTCCTGTCCCTGTCTAAATGGCAAATTGCTGCTAGAACAGGCCTGTCTATAACAAAGAGACCAGTGAAAATGTGTTAAGAGAGTGGTGTCGCAGACTCTTCCTAGAGGAAACCTGATTAAAAGGATTATTTCAAAGGCTTATTAGTAGAAAAAGAATTTCTGGCTCCCCAGGGTAAAGCTGCTTTGAGTCAGGCTGTTTCAACACTTCTAACTTGCTCCTCGAAAGGTCAGCTGGAGTGAGCCACACAGCAGAGAAAAGATCCCAATGCCAGGGACACAGATGGTTCACACCAGCTCATCCCCAACTGGTTGGACCTTCCTGACCCACCCCAGGGGAGAGCTGAAGGGTCTGCCCATCCCCGAGGAACTGCAAAGCAGCACTAGAAGTTCTAAGACTTGCCCCACAGTTCAGTTCAGTTCAGTCGCTCAGTCGTGTCCGACTCTTTGCGACCCCATGAACTGCAGCACGCCAGGCCTCCCTGTCCATCACCAACTCCCGGAGTTTACCCAAACTCATGTCCATCAAGTCGGTGATGCCATCCAGCCATCTCATCCTCTGTCGTCCCCTTCTCCTCCTGCCTCCAATCCCTCCCAACATCAGAGTCTTCCAATGAGTCAACTCTTCGCATGAGGTGGCCAAGGTACTGGAGTTTCAGCTTTAGCATCATTCCTTCCAAAGAAGGAATGATCTTGTCCCACACCCTGGGGTACAATGTGCCATCTGGAGAACACTTAGCTTCTTCCAAAGTAGACCTCTCCTGATGCCGAGAGAGCTGAAGTCTGTCCTTGCACTGAAATCTAAGAGCACCTTCCCAGTCCACCTCTTTGAAAAGGTGCTAGTGCTAAGGCTGTGTGGTGACCTGCTCTTTCCCAGGGAACCAGGGAAGACGTGGTTTAGGCCATTCCCAGGCTGACGTTCTTTCTGCAGAGGCCTAGACTCACAGCTGACTCCTTCCCTCGGGAAAAGCTCTCCACAGCCAGAACTAAACCAGGTCTACACTGTCTCACTGCACCTGACATCTTATCATATCACATTCAACCCCAGGGCTCTCACATATAGAGTCCTTTTTTCCAACACAGGTAAAGAAGTTCCTCTTTGGACTTCCCGAGAGACTTAACCTGAATGCACCACTTTTGTCCCCCAAACAGAGGTTCCCTTCACAAATCATTGTTACTATCGCTTTGATGATCATTGCCACCATTCCAGCCCAGCATCTCAGCCCCTATGCCAGCCAGCATTCTAGCTGCATTCCACCTACTAGCATAGACAGTATCCCAGCCACTGATGCCAGTTGTTTTTGTTGTTTAGTTACTCAATTGTGTCTGACTCTTTTGTGGTCCTGGACTGTAGCCTGCCAGTCTCTTCTGTCCATGGGATTTCTGAGGCAAGAATACTGGAGTGCATTGCCATTTCTTATTCCAGGGGATCTTCCTGACCCAGGGATTGAACCCGCGTCTCCTGCATTGGCAGGTGGATTCTTTCCCACTGAGCCTTGAAGGAAGCCCTTTGCTGCCAGTAGCAGCTCCCATTTGCTGGACACCTGCTACATTGTCTTTAATCCTCACTGTGAACTTAGAAGTTCACTGAAGAGGAAACTGTGGCTTCAGGAGGTCGAGTCACAGCACAGAGAAGAGGCACTGCTGGATTTTCAATCTAGTCTGGATGATTCCCCCAACTGGTACTGTTCCCACTGTCCCGTGCTGCCTCACTATGGCAGGCCGAGCTCGGGATGCACACTGAGAAGGAAAACATACACATGTGCCAGCTATGTGATTCTGGACAGGTCACTCACCCTCTTGGTGCCTTAGTTTCATCTCTGCAGTGACCGTTTTATACGGGGGTATAGATATGGAACAGCGTTTGTGAGTGTCTGTGGGTAGAAAAGGAGCTGGTTGTGTGTGTCTATGGCTATGTACTGGGATCAGGTGAGGTGAGGTTGAGGCCATTGTTCCTGCTCTTTAAGCCCAGGGAGGCCAAGTATGTACTAGAACTGCCATGGGGACCTAGTCGGTCATGACCAGGCTGGAGGGTGCCTGTCCACCCCCTTGCTGCCTCTCAAGGATGCCACACCCTGTGGTCAGGAAGAGGGGTTCCAGGAGGGCCACTAGAATGTGCCATCTGCTGGGAGTCCTTGGAGAGCTGATGGATAATAAGGCAACAATAGCAGCCTGGGTTCTACGGCTCCCGTCTCTCCCTCTTATGAGGCTCCTTCTGCCCTGTAGCCATGGAAAGCTCCCAAGTTCCCCCCAGATGCCTCCTTGGCCTATCTGCCTGCCTTTCATCCTATGCCACCCAGTTCTCCCAACTTTTAATTCTGTTTCTGAGGCCTTAGTGGCTGTGCCCTTGACCAACCATGCAGAAAAGCCACTAGTTACAACACTGCAACTTCAGCCCAGCACCCCCCTCTCTGTGCCCCCTACCCCTCCCTGGCTTACCCCAGCAGTCCTGCCTGGCCTGGCAGGGAGGCCAAAGCTCACAGCCTCCGGGTCTCGGCTCTGGAAGATCCAGAGAATACAGTGGCCAGGAAGGAGGACCTGCGGATGCGTACAGGCACTCACCAGCTAAGTTGCCAGGGAGACAGCACGGCATAAGGGCATACAATTTGTAGTCAAACAGACAAGGTTTAGAATTCTGGCTCTGCCTCTTCCAGGCCATGTGACCTTGGGCAAGAGATTTAACCTTTCTGAGCCATGCTTTCCTCATGTGTAAAACAAAGATAATAATAGCTACCTTGCAGGGTGGATGCAAGGATTAACCAAGATAATATATTCAAAGCACCTAGCTCAGTACCTGACACATATTTGGCACCCAATAAATGCCAGTGTCCTTTCCCTCCCCGATCCCCCCGCTTGGTCTCTGCCAACACCAATGGGCAAACAAAGTTGGCAGGCCACCTCTCAATTATTTGAGGGTCCAGAGCTCAGCCTCTGCACCTTTCACACTCCACAAGCCGTGGATTACCAAAGGCAGGAAAGAGGAAGACGAGACAAGGTGGGAAGGAGGTGGGTGGGTGGGTGGCCGAAGAGAGGGTGCAGAGGGAAGTCTTTGCATGAGACGGGAGAGTTTAAGACCTGGAGCATCTCAAAATAAGTGCACAAGAAACTTGTTAAGAGCAGCTGGCCCCTGGGGAGGGTGGGGGTCGGCTCCAAACTCAGAGCCTGGTTTCTAGCAGGTCCTTCCCACCAGCCTGTCTGGGCTGGAAGCGGGGAACCTGATATGTACATACCTCTGCAGATGTGTCCCAACAGCCTGCCTGCCCTACCACGGAGCAGCAGGAATGATCCACCAAGGCCGAGAGCTCCAAGCTCCCCGAAGAGAGCCGGATGACCTCAGTGCTTCAGTTCTCCAAACAGAGGGGGTGGGCTGCGGTGTGCATGCGTGTGTCTGTGTGTGTGCGCGCGGCTCTAGCCCTTAGCAGACGAGGCTGCAGGCCGGGGTTCACGGGGATGCAACATCTGGCCAGCTGTGAGCCTGAGCCAGATGCACGCTGGCCAGATGTAGGGCAAGCTCCCCTGGGTGGGGGCTGCACAGGAGGGAGTCATAACCTCATTGTGCGGCCTAATCCTGAACATATTACTCTGGAATATGTGCACCATCAACGGTATCGCCATAAAAAAAAAAAGGCCTCAATAAAGAGAGAAGAAGAAAGAGCAAGGCCTCAAGAGTCCCAGCGGCCTCTGACACACTTTCTGGGGGAGGGGACAAGCGCGGAGAGAGTCTGGGCTGCACTTACCCCTGGGCCCCAGCAGTGCAGGAGCTGGGGAGGAGTGGAGGGTTGAGCCAGGAGGTATATCTCCCACCCTGCGGTGAGAGCTACTGAAAGCTCAAGGACACAAAGAGCCTTTGCAACTGAGGTTTAAGGGTTAATGGATCTGGGGGAAGGGGGCGCCTGAGTCTGGGAAGTGCTGGAAGAAGTGAGCCAGAGAACAGCTCTGGGCCTCTTTCCCTGGCCTTCCTGAAACTAGGTATTCTGGATGCTTCCAGCAGGGAAAGCACTAGAATGAATGCCTGCTCCTCCCCTCTCCATGGTCCCCACTCCCATCTGTACTCCACCCCCTCACCCTCCACCCCCCCAACCTGAGTGAACCAGCCAGACAAGCCACAAAAGACACAAAGCCAGGATATCAGGGCTGGGCTGCCTTGCCACCTGGGGGCATTGGGCCTGGGCCCAGCCAGCTTGTTCTGGAACAATGACAAGGTGGGGTGGTCACAGCAGGCTTCCTGGAGGATGCAGGGTCTCAAAAGATAAGAGGGATTTGGCTAGATGATGAGATGAGGACACAACTTGTCCTGTGCAGCTAAGGAGGGCCTCAGGGCCCTGAAAAGCTGAGGTGGGGATGGAAACACCGAGAAAGGAAGAGTGTAAGAGAAAAATCATGTGAGAACCAGGAGGAACTCAGTGCTCCTGTGGCTCCAGCTCTTTACCGGACAACAGGGAGAAAAAGAAGGAAGAGGCATAGAGAGTAGGAGTAGGCTATGAGAGGGGTCTTTAGCCATGGGCTTGCAGGCCCTTGGGGAACTTTTACCCTAGGCAGCTTTCCTGCCCTGGAAACCCCAAGAGAGCCAGAAAGAATGGGCAGAGTTGAGGGCAGGTAAGTCTACCTGGACAGTGGTCCAACAGGCTGTTAGGGGAGGTGGTGGTTGGAAGCTGATGAGGGAGAAGACCCAGGGAGGGTGGGAGTCATACAAGAGCCAGTGAAGGGCCTCCCCGGGCTCGCTCTACCTCCTACGTGTTTGAGGCAAGCACAACTGCTTCTCATTAGCAAAAGTGACTGTGGAGAAGTCCAGCCCATCCCAGGTCACGGTCACAGCCCTGAGCAGCCAGCTTCAGTCAAGCCAGAGTGGAACAGGCAGGGGCCCAGGGGACCTGCAGCTGCTGTCCAGCCCTGGGGTCCCCAGGCCACCATGTCAGTGCTGTGTGGGCAGCTATGAGAGGGAAGAATGAAAACGGCTGGAGGAGCAGGGAGGGAGGGGGAGTTATGCCAACACCCTCCTTCTGGCCGTTTTGCCTGTTTTCTTCCTCCTAATTCATTCATCAACATCAAGGCCAAATCTGACCCCACCAATCTCCCGCTGAGAAAGCGGCAATGGCTTCCCAACGCCTGAATCAAGACGAACTTCTGAGCCCAGATATAAAAATTCTCAGATTTGGCTCCCCTCATCAATCCTCACTCCCATGCTCCTGAACCAAGCTCTCCAGTCCAGCTACTCTTCGAAAAGGTCCCCTCGTGTCTCCTGCCAAGTCCTTCTATATCTTTACTCTCGCAGTTTTCTTAGCAGCAAATGCCTTTTTGTTTGTACCAATTCATTATTATTCTCCTTTTACATTCCACTCATCTGTAAAATTGGGAGAGCAATAATGCCCACCTCACAGGGTTTTTGTAAGGATAAAATTAGAAAGTGCTTGGAACAGAGCCTGGCGCAAAGTAAACGTTTGCTACTCATATTGTTCTATTCATTCCCCTTCCAGTCCAGACTCCAAGTTCAACCTTCTCTACTGAGCACCACCTCCCTGACCTGCCCACCTGTCATTGTTATCACCCTCCTTCTTGCATTTACCAGCTCAACTCACTTCTGTTCAAAGAATGTGTTGGGCACCCTACCCCATGGTAGGCAGCAGGGATGAAATGGGGACAAAGATAGTTATTGTCCTGCCCTCAAAGAGCTTACAGCCTGGAGGGAACCAAATAAGCAAAAGGCTGTTAAAAGAGGCATGCATTTGCGAGTGGTGGACTACCTACTCACACAGCACTGTGGGAGGCCAGAGGCAAGACTAGCACTGAAGATCAGGGAAGGCTCCTCAGAGGAGGTGATGAATGGGCATCTGTAAGCCGAATAGGAGTTAGCAGGGGAGAGGGAGGAAGAAGTGTTGCAAACAGTAGGAACAGCGTGAGAGGAGGAAGAGGGTGATGAATTTGGAAAGGGCAGTGAGCTCAGTAGGGTTAAGCATGGACCGTGAGGAGGAACGGTGAAAGCTGAGGCTAGAGAAGTTTGGCAGGATCGAGATCTGGAAAGGCTGTGCGAGCTGAACTAGGACGCTGGGGCCGAGGCCTGTGGGCAAGGGGGAATCATGGGAGGGGCTGTGCTGCTCACTTTGGCCCTTACCATATGTGCCTGAAACTATGTTAACTGTTTCATGTCTGTCAGAATTGTCTCCCAGGAGGTTACAACCTGGCACCTTTGCACATGCCTTTTTTTGGAATTCTCCAGGCAAGAATATTGCAGTGGGTAGCCATTCCCTTCTCCAGGGGCTCTTCCCAACCCAGGGATCAAACCCAGGTCTCCTGCATTGCAGGCAGATTCTTTACCATCTGAGCCACCAGGGAAGAATTAAGAACAAGAAACAAATGTGTGCCTCTCAGCAACTTTCCCACCCCATCCATGTTGCTCTCTCTGTCCACTTCTCTCTCTCTCCAGCTTGTGGGAATCACTGTTGACCTAGAAGCTGCCTAGTTGCCCTCCCCCAATACATCATGCAGTACCTGGGGACCTGAAGCAGGTTAGCCAGTTCTGGGCTGTCCCTGTCCTGACCAGTTTTCACCTCCTCCAGGAAGCCTTCCCTGACTCCCAACTCACAGTACTCCCTCTCTTCTCTGGCTTTCTGCACTTCCAGACAGCACCATTCATGAAGTTCGTGACTGAGAATTCCTTCTAAGGGTTATCAGACCTCACGGGCTCCTCCCACTCTCAAGATTCTAAGCTCCTTGAGGGCAGGATCCAGCTGCTGCCTCTCCAGCATCTCCATGGTCCTCAGCATGGGCTTCCCAAAGATGTTGGGTTGCTGGTTCCTGCTCCTTCCTTTCTGAAGCAGAGGAAAAGAATCTGAGGGTCCGGATGGTCCAGAGCTGGGTCCCAGGGATGGAGAAGGGGAGAAAAGTGGCCTCTCCTGATGTACATCCCCTCCGCTTTCACCAGGCGAGGGCCATCAGCAGGCAGCAACAGTCATGTAACTGTCAGATGGAAAAGCTAAAGCAGCTGAGCAATAAGTGTCGAAATCCCAATCGGCAGGACATGAAAGTTCCAGAAGACATGGTGATGGGGCAAGGTGGGGAGGCCAACAGCTGCCCAGCAAGAAATTTAAATGCACTGTGAACTCCAGTGGGGGACCCTGGGTTTAAGGCAAGGCCCTCCAGGCAGCTGCCTCCAACCCCTCCCCAGCTTCACAGTCCAGTGGGTATGTCCAGGGAAGCTCAGCTGAAAAGTGGGCTGCCATCTGGAGAAGATGACAAGGTCTGGAAGACAGTGTCACCAAAAGGCCTTCTCCCTGAGGCAATCAGGGCAGGCCTCATCAGCTCTTTGCAATGAGCATCTGGCTGGATCCAGATGTGGAACCAGATGGGAGAAAATGACATCCTGGCACTGACTGGTAGGGAAGTTCAGGGCCCATCCTCCATCCTCTCAGCTGGCAGGGCCTTCTCAAGGTCTTTCTGCCCATGCCCCTGCCTGCATACCTTCCTTGGTCTCATATCGCCTGGGCTGCAAGAGTCTCATGGTTGTTCAAGTGGCCCATGTCTGGCTTTGGTCTGCCCCATAATCAATTTATTGTCTTGTTCCATGGGGATGAGAACTAGCTGGTCACCATCCCCCAGCCAAAAATATGGTGTGTGTGTGTGCGCACGTGTGTGCACATGTAAATATGCACGTGTGTGCACATTCACATAAAGAATCCTGAGAACACAAGGTCAAGTCAGATCCCTGGCCATGAAAGGGGCATGGGAGAAGATGTAGCCTGTGCCCTTGTTATTCAGGTAAGGAAGCCAAAAAGAAGGAAGGTCTGCCATGTAGGAAGAGGGAGTGGATCTAGTAGACTTAGAGCTTAGGCATCAGTTTCCACAAGTCTCTCTGCACTGACACCTCCCCGCTCCCCCCGCAATCCACCCTGTAAACAGGTTCAGCTCCAATCGCTATCTTGATCTGCAGAGTGAAGAGGGCCTATTTCCTGGGGTTGAGGCTCTCACTGCCAACAGCTGCCAGTGTTGACGTGCAAATGTCAGAGGGAGAAGGAGCAATCGAAGGATGAAATGTCCTCTGCCAGGTTCAAACAAGTGGGATTAAGAAGAGCTTGAAAGAAGCCAAGATGGATTTGGGAGAGGGGGCAGATGACAGAAGAGAGCCCGTGGACAATGGTTTCTGAGGGATGAAGCTCAGGGAGTGTAGCCTGAGAGGGGAGGGTTCCCTTGTTAAGCCAAAGGAGAGCCCCTCATCTCTTCTGGATGCTTCACCATATCTATGCAGACCCCTGGTGGGTCCTGGGACTCCAGATTCAGTGACTGCTGTAGACTATAAAGTGTCTCCTGGAAGTTTCCTGGGACAAGGACCTCAAACATAAGTTTTCCAAAGATGGGATCACTTCACCTTACAAAGCAGTGTAAGGCCTGACTCCAACTTTGCTCAGGCTCAGCCTCTCAGGCTGCGAACTAGGCAAAGACCACCCAGGGTGGGAAAGGAAACAGCATCTTTAGGCAGAAGGCATGGCCACCTCACTCCTGAATCACCTGACGTGAGCTACAGTTTGAGACTGGGGGTCTACCCTGGCTTTCTTGGGAGGGGGCTGCTGTGGAGGGGTGAGGGGCCAGCAAGCAGGAAAAGAATGCAGAGCTTTTTCAAGCATCAATGACTTTCTGAATTTGAAACTTTTTTCCAAAGTTTGCAGAGCACATACTGTACAGTCCCCTTCATTAAGGATTAATTACTAGCCAAGTCTGAAGTCTTTGGAGTTGTTTGGGAGTTATTTGAGCTGAAAAAGAAAACATAACTATGTTGTTGTTTCTTCTAAATGGAAAAAGAATATTTTTTGGTGGCTGTTTGCAATGCTTACAAACAGCTGAAGGGGTTTTTACTCTATCTTTCCAAAAATCCTTGCTCCAGGCCATGACCAAATATGGAAAAATGACCAAAAAAAAAAAAAAAATCCCCAAATCATGAACTTTTCAGAAAGTTACAAATAGCTGAATAGAAGCATGTAATAGAAAAGGCCAATGGCTTTGCCTAGCACAATTTCCCAGTATTTCCCGGCCACCCTCTTATCCTCACCCACTCACTCGCCTGTTAAGTCTGAGAAGTACCCAGGCATCTCTCAAGAGACTTTCCCTTCTAGGCATCCAAGATCCAAGAAGTCAGGAGCACAACTGAGTGCTGGGGAAGATCTCAGCACTGGGTTAACACTCCCATTTCACAGGTGAGGAAACTGAAGCCCATCAAAGGACAGAAGTGACTTGGCTTAGGCCCCACAGCAAGCTACAGCAGAGCCAGATTGCCAATGTGACTTTTCCCTGGCTGTCACCCCAGCCATGTTGCAGGGCAGACCAGGGCAGGGTCTCTGGTCCTTGGGGAAGCCAGGACAAGGAGCCATCTGTGGTTGCGCTTGGGCCCTGCACGTCTCTGAGAGTAAGGTGGGCATTGTAGAGGAGAGAGTGTGGGGACAGAGACGTCTTTCCTGTCTTAGAAATGGGGATGGTAGGCTCTCATGAAGAATACACTGATTGTGCTAGCCACTGTCCCAGGTAGCTCCAGATCCCCGACCCCACCCCCTCCCGAGCTCCTGGAGACAACTGGCATAGAGGAAACAGTGAGGAGGGGTTGGTGATGTGGTGCCCCTTTCCCTGGATCCCAGGCTCTGATTCACTAGAAATTATTCCAAATCAGACATCTCTCCACAGCACCCTCTAACCAAGGCCCAGGCCAAGGCTCTGTCATTCCCCAGACTTATTTCCTTCAAGGAGGAAGAGAGGGGCCAGGGCTTCTCCTCTCCTTCGGACTGAGGGTGGAGTTCTGACTTGGCACAAAGGGTCTGCCCTAGGTAGAATCCAGAATGGTAATCAAATTTTGAGGTTGAAACTCTGGCACCAGACTACTGGGTTTTAAAGCCTGACACGGTCACTTTCCCACTGCCTGAACCTGAAAGCTGCCCAACTTCTCCATGATTCAGTTTCCTCATCTGTAAAGGAAAATAATTCTAGCACCTCCATCCTTTGGTTCCCAGTACAGGCTAGGGAAGTTGTAGCTAGTATTATTGTTGTTCTCTGCTCAGTATCAGCCACTTATGGGAGAGAGAATAAACAAGTGGATCCTTAAGAACCCAAACCCATTTCCTAGAGGGACAGAACCTGCCCCTTCCCAGCTCCTCCACAAACCCGGAAAAAGTTGCTAGGCTCGTCTGGGCCTTGGTTTCTCCATTAGTAATTTGGGGATAATAGAGCCCTTTGCTCTTCTCTCAAGTTCTTTGAGAGGCTTGGATAAAAGGCATCTGCATCGGGGTGAGATGCTGCTATTACAGCTAATGACAGAACCAACACGCTCATAAGCTGCTGCCCAGCTCTGACTCAGGCTGTTTACGGTTCTGGGTCTTGCTTGTGGGGGAGCCAAGTGGGTCTGTGGTTGGGGGTGATAAGGTGGGGGGGGCCCTGGCTGGTGCCCTCATCTGCCCTACTGTATTAGTGCATCTGCTGTGATCTAGCTTCCTGCAGGCTTCCTCTCCCTGGGTTGAACCTCTCCTGTCTAGTCTCCCTGAGAATCCCAGCAGTCCTAACCCCATCGCCCGTTCCCTCCCCTCCTGCCAGGACTCAGGCTCCTGCCCTGCGTGTGACACATCGCTCCAAAGGACAATCAAGCCTGTTTAGAAACATGTGGAAGCCATGGTCTTAGGCTGCTGGAGCCAGAAGAATAAGACATTCCCCAAGGCCAGGCCCTCCCTCTCCCACCAGCCCAGGGACAGTGAGTGACCCAGAAGGGGATGCTTAGCATAGAGCTGGACTCCCTCTGTGACCTCCACATCTGGTCAGATTCTGCAGGTCCCTCCCTCCCCCGGGAAGCTTCTAATGGGAGGCTGACCGGGGAAGGGAGGTTTTTGTAAATAAGACCCCCTCCAGAAGGCCCTGCCGAGCACTCCTGTTACACATCACCAGTTTAGTTTCTAGAATGCCAGAGGGCCCCCTGGTGCCTTCTGAGAACTGGAACTGAAAGGCGGCTTGGTAAAGCCATAGAGAGCAGATACCAGGCCATCTCCAGTCCCCTAAAAGAAGAGCAGCAGCCCAACACAGTCCAGGAAACCTGTACAATAGCCTCTGTCCTAAAATGAGCACTGCTCTGAGGACAGGCAAACTCAGCCCACAGGGACCCCAGGGTAACGGGGGGTCAAGGCAGCCCTGAACAAACCTACCTTGGCTGTCCAAAGTGTGTGCTCCTCACCAAAACTCTTGCTTTCCTGACGAATCCAAAAAAGCAACATGTCACTCTTCCAATTGAGCTATCTCTCTGGCCCCAAGAACTAGTCCTTGAACCCCTAGCATCCTTTCCACTTCACCACTCTCCCTCAGGCTCCTGTTACTCCCAAGACTAGCCCCTGATAGTCCTCCCTTCCACCGATGCTGCTAAGCCCCAGTGGTAGACCATGTGTGGCAGACACGGAGTTGGGGCTATGCCAAGCCAGCATCGAAAGAGGAACGTCATGCTGGAGGCAAGCTCTGCAGGATGGAGAAGGGAGGAAACTGAACTTCCAATTGGAGAAGGGCTGATCAGAAACCAGCAGGCTGAAACAGTCAGAACAGAATGGGATCCACTGGGAGAAAACTGGGGAGAGGATTCTAAGCAGGGGTAATGGCGCCAGCAAGAAATTGGGTGGGTGGGGGGAAAGTCACTTGGGATCTCCAGGAGAATCATCTCCTACAGGGCACACAGTTTGGGGGGAAATAGAGAGTGACCCCCGGATTATGCTTTGGGGATCCTGGGCAGTGAAGGAAGCGTATGGACTGGGGGGTAGGGTGGGGGGTGTAGCCAGGAAAGTCAGCTCAGACTATCTCCACAGAAACTCCCTGGAATTAAAAGATAGGGATCTCTTCTTCGGAAATCAAAGCAATGTTATGGAAGTGGGCTCCTCTCCCTGCCCAAGCCTCGGAAGGCAGGGAGGAGCCATAAAGAAACACTCCTGTCACAGTTTAACAGAGAGGGAAACTGAGGTTCATTAGTGCTGAGTCATCTGCCCAAGGTCTTAGAGTAAGTCAGCATCCAAGCCAGTGGAATATTCTAGACGCCTGGGTATGGATGGGTCCTCAAGAGGTCACCTACTCCACCACTCGCCCCAGGCAGGCCGGATACCAACAAATGGGGCTTCTGACCATGCTTAACCATGTCAGGAAGCCTTTTTAATTTTTTTAACATCAGTGCCAAGTATTTGTTGAATTCAAATCTAGCCTGAATCCTTCCTGCTGAGGTTTTCAATGTACACCTTCTCTGGTTCAGGCAAGATGGAGCTCTCGCTGGACTTGAAGGTTATATTTGGGCTTCACCTCAGTTTTCTCTTGTCCAGAGTCAATATCAACGTTTTTCTTTCTCTCTGGGCCCAAGCCTCCCATAAGTGACGTGACATACACGCTACATGTTCAGTAACTATTAAATAATTGGATGGTGAGTAAATGAACAAACAAACCAATAATTTCCAGATAAGCACAAGGACCTGCATGAAATAGATCTCCTAACACCCCTAAATTCGCTTAAGAACCTGACACAGTACATGTACAGCCACTCCCAGGGTAGTCTGGAGATATTCTTAGGCCATATTCTTACCTTAAAAACAGCAGGGGGAATAAATCAGGAATTTGGGATCAACAGATACACATTAATATATATAACATAGGCAAACAACAAGAACCTACTGTATAGCATAGGGAATTCTACCCAATATCTTGTATAACCTGTACAACCTGTATTACCATATATATATGCTTATATGTGTGTGTGTGTGTGTGTATGTATATATGTGTATATATATATATATATATATAACTGAATCTTTGCTCTACACCAGAAACTACACAATATTGTAAATTAATTATACTCTGATTAAAAATTTTTTAAACTAAGTTAAATAAAAACATGGGTCCCTTCCATCCTTATCTACCATAGTGCTTTTCCACTTTCAGAGCCTTTGCTGGGCTGGGGCAGCACATTTTCTCATTGCCTTCTAAGCCCCACAACACATGCACACATACATACACAAGTGCTTGTGTGCATGAATAAAGCATAGGCACCACCCCTGTGGGAAAATCCATCCCTATTTTAACTAGGTTGGCATCTCTGCTGGGGGTCTTTTGATACAGAGGGTTACCTCTGCAGACAGCCAAGACCTACGTGGGCTTCCAAGGTGGCTCAGTGGTAAAGAACCCATCTGCCAATGCAGGAGATGTGGGTTCAATCCCTAAGCTGGGAAGATCCTCTGGAGGAGGAAATGACAGTCGAGTGCTCTTGCCTAGAAAACTCCACAGATAGCAGAGCCTGGCAGACTGCAGTCCATGGGGTCAAAAAGAGTTGGACATGACTGAGCACAGATGCTAGACCTGTATCCCTACAAATCCCCCTTATCTTCACCCTCAGGATGCTGACACACAGAAAAAACCAAGTCCTATGCCTATAAGTGCCATTTACGCTCATCACTGCCAGGCACTGTGCCCAGCACTGTGTATACATTTTATCACGTGGTTCCCAAACCACCATATAGATTATAGAAGAGGAAATGGAGACCCAGAGAGGTGAAGTTTGAATAGTAAATAACAGAGGCAGGCTTGGACGCTGGTCTGCCTGACTCCAGAGCCCTCTCATACCTCATTTGCTGTCCTGCCTCCACCCAGGCCTGGTGGTGAAGGGGAACTTGGATGTCCCCCGTTGCGCCCTGCCCTACCCCCACCCCAGCACGCAGAACCACATCTAGGTAAGAACACTGCATCGCAACAGGGGAGGGGGGAGGTGGGGGGAGTTTTCACGTCCAGTCACTTGTCTTTGTTCAAACTGGTTCCTTTTCTGGTTGTTTCCTTTTCTCCTAATCTCAGATTGAAGACCTATTATTTTCAAGCCAGGAAAAAAGAACAAGGGGAAAAAAAAGGGACCTCTGTTCCAGGAACTGTAACATCTCTGTGCTCTGCCCAGTTTCTCACTTGTCTGACTCTCGGACAAGCCCAGCCATGCCTGGCCCCCAAGTCTGGCAGGACCACTGGTCACAAAGCCTTTTCAGGGTCCTCTCTTCCCCCAGAAACCTCCAGGACAGGACTAGGGTGAGAGAACAGGAAGGAGAGCAAGGAAAGGGACTGGAAAGTAAGACGTTCTAGCTCCCAGCTGGGCCTTGTGACATGTATCCTACTCTCTTGGAGCTCTACTCTGTACCCCATTCCTGGCCTAGAGAAGTAGCTCTAGAGAGGATGTGTGGTTAGTCATACACATGCACACACGCACGTGGATGCCCACACCAGAATGGCAGACTATTATAAACACGCATCCCAGCCTGGTCTTATTCACAGAGGCACTCAGAGCCTCAAGAGACCCAAGTCTCCCTGAGGCTAAGACACATAATCGTGAGCACATGCGCTCCCAGTCACATGTTTCCAGCACTGCCATAAACACAGCCTTTTTCTTAAGCACAAACATTGTATCATGCACGCTCAGGGAGTGCAGACCAGGTCTCTCAGCACAGGCCTTTGTGGACAGGCCCAAAGAACACAGGAGGCTGGAGCTAGACCCTTGAATCAGAGGGGTTCCCAAAGTTCATGGGCCTCTCTTTCTCGGCCCACCAGCCAACTCCATTCATCTCTGAAGTTCATGGATTGGCTGGGTCTCATCCAACCCAGGGGGTGGGGAGGGTCTTTTCCAACTCTCCCCATGGCCCCCACCCCAAAGCATGGCCCATCTACCCTGAGCTAATAGAGGCCAGGCTTCTCCTAGGAGGGATTGCTTGTGGCTGAATGTCAAGAGATGCTACTGTGTCTCCCTGGGAGAGCAGAGCTGCTGGCCTCGGGCCACCAGGAACCTCTAACCTGCAGCTGGAATCCACACTCCCAGCTGAAGGAGAAACAAAGGTTTCTCCCTGATGCAAGGGTGCCATGACACTAGACACCACAAATCAGCGCCGCCTGGGGCAGGAAGCTGCCAGCACCCTGTTAACCCCGCAGAGTCAGGTGGGCTCTCCAGCCTCCCCACCCAGCTCCACAAAGCCATCCCCTCTTGCTCTGGATACCAGTTGGCAACATTCCCCTCTAGGACCTCCAGGAGCCAATATGAGTGACCCAGAGGGGAGATGGGTGGGGCAGACAGGAACATCTAGACAGCTTCCTATGTTCCAGGTTGGGTCAGGGCAGGGTACCCCAGAGGGACACCCCAACTCTTTCAACATGAGGTCAGCCAGAACACAGCCTTTCAAGATGGCAAACAGCTATTCAGAGGAGAAAGCAGCCCAGGCCAGCGCAGCTGCCAAGAGAGCTGGAGGCAGTGCATTGTCCAGACCAGGTCAAGGAGCAGAGTGATACAGTCTTCATAGTCAGCGCGTGCGCCTGCCATGGAAAGAGATGGCTTCCACACCACCCACACAAGTCCCGCTGACGTGCCAGTGCATTACCAGGAAGTGAACATTTCCTGCCACCAGACCTCAGATAGAAGGAGTCTGCCACTCCTGTTGAGGAATCTGGGCCCTCTTGAAGGCCTCCCCAGCTGCAGAAAGCCAGGGGCTGCCCTTTCTGCTCAGACACATCTTTCCCACCCTGGAGATCCCTCCATTCCAGATGTAGTCAGCACTAGAACGGGAAGTTCCCAGGGGCACTTATCAGGATGACTTTTACTGAGAATGTGACTCTGAAGTAAATCCAGCAGAGGAGGGAATGTGGGGCTTAAGGTCTCTGCAGAGAAAGCACGTGTTACCCCAGTGGGAAAGAGGATGGTATGGGCACAGCCACTCCTTTCATTCTGTCATAGCACCCACATCAACCCATCCGCTTCCTTTCTAGGACAGATCACACTATGTGATGGTGTTATTTTCATATTTGCTTCCTTACTCTTGGTTTCCTCCACCAGGATATAAGCTCCGTGAGGTTAGGGATCATGTTGTCTGTCTTATTCACTGTTGCATTCCAGTGTTGGCCCAGTGCTGGGCACACAGAGGGACTCAGGAATATTTATTGAATGAATAAGTGGTCTCTGCCCACAGAATCTCTGCCCACTGAGTTCCATCACCCAGAAACACAGGAGTGAAGTATGTAAAAACTCAGAGAATCCAGATCAGAAATGGCAGGAAGTGCTTCAAAGAAGGTCCTCCTGCTCCTCCCATTCACCCCATCAGCTTAGCCTCAAAATTTGGCAGGACCCGATCTATTCCAAGCACCTTATTATATGACAGTGGGAGCTGAGGACACTCCATGGAATTAAAAAATAGAAACAACACCTCAAGAAACCTGGCCCCTTCCCTTGAGGAGAAATTGCCACCTTGGTAAGGAAGGCTGATCAGGAAAAAACAACTCAGTTTGACAGGGGCCATCAGAGAGATAAGAACAGAGGCCCTAGCCCAGTCTTTGGGAGCTGGAAGGTTTCCTGGAGGAGAGACATCTAAGATGAGCTCTAAGGAGTGGTATGAATTAGCCAGCAACACTTGGGGTTGGGGAGGAAGAGGAATTCATAAAAAGTGATTGGTATGTGCAAGAGTCCAGAAGAGACAGAGAGTGTGGTTTAAACAGAGAGAGAAGGGAGTTCCGTGTGGCCAGTGATGGTGAGGAAATGCCAAGAGAGGGGGCCGACAAGATCCTGGAGGGTCTGGAAAATGGTGGGGAAGCTGCTGAAGCACTGTAAGCAGGAAAGGAAAAGAGTCTAAGCTTGCAGTGTAGATAATTCCCTAAGTCGTCAGAAAGGGAAGCACAGAGCATGTTGGCCAGGCAAATAGTGGGTGGTGCTCCCTCCAGCCTTAATGGATGGTCAGGAAAGTATGAGACTTGGAGGAGACAAGGCCGTGCAGGGTGTCCAGCCTCCCCCAGCAGCTCAGTCAGTAGATCCTCCCTTGCACCTGCTTCAAGAGGTAACCCCTGGGGGACAGCAGGAGACCAGAAATGCCAGTCATGTGGGAACCATGTGTGAGGGGGCCCTGCTGTATGGTCCATGGGAGCAGGTTGAAAGGAAGAGCTTGGAGAGGAAGAAGGGCCACGGACCATGGCAGTCACATGAGCTATTGAGAGTCAGACTCCTCCCTAGATCCCATGTACCTTCAGAGACCAGTGCCACCCAGTCTCACAATCTGCTCAGCCTCAGGCTCGAAGCAGAGGCCCACGAAGTGTTTCTTGTGGGCAGAGGAAGAGAAAACCCACTCAGGCATTCTCAGGATACATCACTCCCTCCCCTGAGAGTCCTGCTCCTGAGGAACCAGCCCCTGCCCTTCCTTCTACCTCCCACAGCCCACAAAGGCCACAAGTGGTCAAATGCACCCTCCCACAGGTCAGAGCAAAAGCTGAGGAAGATGCCATTGCCGTTTATGAGGTGGGCCTGGAAGAAGAGAGTTGGTAACCCAGTGTGGAGAGAAGCAGAAACACATATAACGAGAGGCTGATAACTCAAGGCCTCATCAGAGACGTAGAAGGCCTGACTCTAGTCAGAGATCAGTCACCGACCTGTGGTGTAACTCTGGAAATATTTTCAACCCTGAGCCTCAATTTTCTTACTGATAAAAGGAGAGCTGGATCACGTGATCCCTCAAGTCCTTCCAGTACCTTGATCGAGGGGAGAAGAGGCTGTGTGGATCCCCGAGGCTGAGGGAAATGCCTGTGGTTTCCTAGTGGGCAGGGCAGCCTCCTGTCAGGCCTTTCTACCTCGATGCAATATCAGGGCGGGGCCCCTAATCATCATGTCTACTGTGTGAGAAGGGGTTAGAACGGAGGATATGAAAGCAAGAAGCAGCTGTTGACAGAATACAAAAAGAAAGGGACACTATTGGCCTGGGCCCTCAGCTGAGAGGGGCTGGGTGAGTGGGAGCTGGGGTCTGGAGCCTCGGTAGTTGAGGAGCAGGCCCAGGATTTGAACGGGGTTTCCCAAGTGGTTCAGTGGTAAAAGACTCTGCCTGCCAATGCAGGAGACACAGGAGATGTGGATTCCATCCCTGGGTGGGGAAGATCTCTTGGAGGGGGAAATGGTAACCTACTCCAGTATTCTTGTCTGTAAAACCCCACGGACAGAGAAGCCTGGCAGGCTACAGTCCATAGGGTCGCAAAGAGTTGGACATGACCGAGCGACTGAGCACGCAGGCATCAGGATTTGAACAACCTACCCACAGAGAAGAGGCCATAGAACACATACCTTAGCCAGTTCTGCAAGCCATCCCCAGGCCTGGCTGGTCTCCTAGTTGTGTGAAAGGAGGAACATGGTAGATCATCAGAGAAGGGGGAGGAGGGGCAGTGAGACAACAGCAGCTTCGCCCCAGGACCTGCAAGGGACTTGGAAGGGAGGAAGGAAGGCTGGAAAGGGCAGGAGAGGGGCTCCTGAGCTGGAGCGTCCATCAACCGTCTACCTGGGAATCTCCATCCCACTGAGTGCACTGAGGACCTGATCTTGGCAGGCTGCGTCCTAGACACCACTCCGGTGAGCCTCAAGGTAACTTCCCTCCTGGGGAAGTCCCTGCAGGACTCAGGCAGCAGGGCCACCAAGGGCCGGGTTCCACCACCCCCATGTGGCAGCAGAGGCATTGCCAGCCCTAGCAGGGGAGGGAAGCTGGAGACCTCCAGGAGCACCTACCGCCAGGTTAGGCTCTCCAGGTAGCCTTGGCCCAGGAGAAGGCCCCCCCTCCAGAGGGCAGTGCAGCGTCTGAGACAGCCTGCCCCGCCACCTGGTGGAGAGAAGAGGAAGGTGCTGGAGACGGCGCTCAGACAGGTAGTGCCCTGCCACCTGGTGGAAAGCTGGGAGGGCTCCGGGGCTCCCAAAATGGGCCAGCGGCTGACCACCTCGAACCACTCAGCCCTGTAGAAACCTGCGGTGCCAGGCTAGAGGAGGAAGGACGCAGCCTTCTGGGGCGTGACCCTGGCCCTTACGTCATTTGGGAAGAGGCAGAGCTCATTTACGTGAAAGATTAGACAGTATCATTATATACGCTCAATCTTTCAGTTCAGCTCATTCACCCATCTAATTGCCTATTCATCTATCTAGACAGTCAAATACTTTAGAATCTCTTACTAGATGTAAGGTACTGTGGCGATTATGCAGGGGAATAAATTACTAGACTTGATTCCGACCCTCAGGGAGCTTAAGCTCTATTATCCTTATCCAAACAAGGCTTTTTTTTCTCTCTCTCTAGGACTTTTTCCCCAAAGACTTTCACATATGTCATCTCCCTTAATCTTTGCAAAACCCAGAGAGATAGATATTTTTAGTCCCATCTTACACATGAAAACACTCAAGTTCCAAGGAATTAAATGATTTGTTCAAAGTTTCACAACTGTTAGGTGGCAGATCCTAAATAGAAACTCAGGGTTTTTCATTTTTTAAACAAACATTCCTCCAGTGCCTGATATATGGCAGGCACTGTGACAACAAAAATGATTGAGGAATGGCCCTTCCTCAAGGGGTACTCACAGTCTGGTGAATGACAACAAAAGACACCAAGAAAAACACACAGGGTTTGGGCAGGGCTAAAACAGAATTTAATACAGAATTCTCTCTACAGCATGAGCAAGAAAAGTTAACAGTTTTAATAAGGATAACAACAGCTAACATTTATTTAGTGATCACTATATGTGAGGCACTGTGGTCAGTGCTTTATATGAAGTAACTCATTTAAGCCCCTACGAGTTGGAGCAAAGGGTATTAATCCTGCTTTGCAAGTGAGGAAACTGACAGAGAGAAAGGTTAAATAACTGACAGAGGCTAAGGTGTAAACCCAGGCATTCTGCCTGCAGAGCCTGCACCCTCGACCATTGTGCTATACAGCCCCAAGGTGACCGTTGCAAATGATCAGCACATGCTGCTGGACTGATCCAGGGGAGGAGGAGGGGAACTTGCCAGAGCTCAGAGGCTGTGTCACAGGCTTCTGACCCCAGCAGCAGACTCTGGCTCTGAGGCAGTGGTGGGAAAGGACCATTCTGATTTAACCCTCCAAGATCAGGACTAACATGCTTGACTTTTAATGACCTGTGAAGGCTCTGACACAGCCTCCTACAGCTGTTCGGAAGTGAGTTCTGGATCTGGCAGAGGAAGTAAGGAATGAGAGCTATCTTCAAAGGGACAGACATAAGACTAGAGGGTGGAAGTTAAGGGGAATAGGCACGGCAGGATCACTGGCTGATGGAGATGCTAGAAGGGGATGTTAGTGTCGCTTCCAATGCTGAGATGTCATGCTGCCTTCTCCCTCTCTCTCCCTTTCTTTATAAACATGCATTGATTCAATCCTATGGAGATTTCAGAGGTGACACAACACTTGCCTTCAAAAATTTTAGAGTTTAGTCTAATGAGCCTCTAGACCCATCCCAAATGACATACGATGACCTTTAGCTTCCCACATTTACCTCTCTAACAGGAAGGGAGAGGGACATATGTGCCCTTTCTATCCTTCTTGGGACAACTGTATACCTTTGATTAACATGTGAAATTAAATAATACTGAAAATCAAGTATGCTATCATGACCTAAGAATAGTGGTATAAATAACAACATTAAAAACAACTGACATCATTTTACTGTGTACAAGGCAGTGCACACCTCCCTTAAGAAGTATCATTTTTACTTAGTTGTGCTGGCTAAAGTTCAAAGGAAAACTTAATAATCCTTCAATATCCTAAAGGGCTCTACTAAAAAAGAGTGTCTGCCTGTTTTCCACATTCTTTAAGTTATTTGACGGGATAATGGTTTTTTGCAAGGCTGGTCTAACGGTAAAATAGAACATTCTGGGAACAAGATAGCCCAAAACACTGGAATAAAATATCAACCAAGGCAGTGGTGTTTCCTTCTTTGGAAGACTTGTAAAAGTACATGGATTTCCATCTAGTTCTGGTGGTAAAAGGACAGGAATAGAGGGAATGACCTGGTTTGGATAAGGTCTGAGCACATGGCCAAACCTTTAAGACCTGGTTGATAAAAGTCTACATAATAAGGAGGTGGCCTTCATAGGACCACCAAGTCTAGAGCAATGTCCCCACCTTGACTGGAAGGACACTCAGAGCGAGGCACCAGACAACGCAGGCAAGGCTTGTTTGGGTCCTGCCCTGAATAAGCCCAACCATGGAGTCCTAAGCTCCCAGTCCCATTCCAGCCCGCCATGTTCATATCCATGCCCATGGCCCCCTGCTCCCCCTCCATCCGTGTCTCTCCCTGACTGTTCCAGCCCTGTTTCCCTCTGCTAGGCTAATCTTTTCTGGCATACTTCCGGGGCCATCTTCTCCTCCAGCTTTCAACCCCAGCAGGGAGCAAGGAAAAGCGGGGATGGTGTGGCAGGGAATGGTGGAAAGGTGGAAGGGTTGGGAGGTTGTGCATCACTGGGAAGCAGCCCTAAGTGCTAAAATGCAAAGAGAAACTGCAGAGTGAATCTGTTCATTCAACCAAAGTAGACTGAGCAAAACCCGATGTGACTCCTTAGTCTCCATGGGACTCCTACTTTCCATGACATCTTTTCAAATGTGTTTGCTTCGGACTTAACAGTGAGCCCAGTTTCCATAACTAGTTTTTATTTTTTGGCCCTGGAGTTTTGAAGGTTAATGTATCTCTCTCTTCCTTAGAAGGAGCACACAGCCACAACACCACCATCCTGAGATCTGTCTGACCCCAGTTTCTCTAACATGGGGAGAAAAGAAGTTGATCCAGCCCTGTCTTGGGGCCACAGTAAGGACAACCCCAGATGCCTTCAGCCACCGCAGACACCAAGCGTATGGCATGTATACAGCTTCCTGAGAGCTCCCAGGGGTGGCACCAAATTTAATCTAAACACGCTACATCCCCCATGATCTCTCCGCCTGCCTCCCTGGATGGTAAGTTTCCCAGCATCCAAATTTCTGGGCCTGGAGTAGGAAAAGAGCTAGGAAGGCATCTGTTCCACAACACATCCATCCTTAGGAGGCAGCTGACAGGGAGCAGACTGTGCCTGCCATTCCTTCCCCAATCCCCATGCTACCGCCACCGGGGATGGCAGGGAGGAGCTATGGCCCCAATCCAGAAGGAAATTAAATAGCCTCAAATTAGGTCAAACATGTTTTGGCACCAAATGAAAAACTGAAAGATAGCATGTTTCCCTTCTAGTTATAAAACCAATGTATAAAAATCAAGTGCTTTCCTGTATATGAACAAAACATGACTAGAAAATACAGCAACAAAAAAATCCCATTAACAATGTCCATGAAAACATAAAACGATAGGAATAAAGTCAGTAAAAACATACAAGATCTACCAATAGAAAGCTATACTCTAATTATACCAAAAGAAAGAAAGAAACAAACCAAAAGATACAAACGTATAGAAAAGTGCAGTACTTTACAATATAAATCTTCCCAAGTTAATCTCTAAATTTAATACTCTTCCAATCAAAATCCCAAGAGCATAGCTGATTCTCAAATTCATCTGAAAGAATAAATACAAGCATAGACAAGAAAAATACCAATACAGAAAAAAGAACCAAAAAGGAACTTGTATTGTCAGATATTAAAATGTACTATAAAGCTACAATAATTTAAAATCTGTGGATCAGGCATCAGAATAGACTGATCCATAGAACATATTATAAAGGTGAGAAACAATTGCAATGCCTAACAAAAGCTTCATGAAGGGTGCCAGTGCTTATATAAAATGTAATATTATAAATACATGAAGGATGAAAGTGACATTTCATATTGTCTAGTAACTCTGCTGGGATAGCAAGTTAACTAAAATTTTAAAATACCATGTTTATAATACATAAAAATAAGTTGTGGATGGTTAAAAGATTTAAATGTTAAATAAAACACTAGAACATTTACGTGGATGTTTATGTAACATAGGAGTAGAAAAGTCTTTCTAAGCTTCATCAAAAGGCAGTCCAAAAATAAATACTGATATGCTTACATTAAAAAATGTAAATCTTCTGCATCAAAGATGTCACAAAACTAAAGGCAAATAATAAAGTAGAAAACTATATGCAATGTTTATCAAATAAAATAAAGGTAATATTCTTGATATAAAAAGAACTTTGTAAAAAGATAAATACCTCAACAGAAGACTTGGAAAAGACATAAATGAAACACAAAATGCTAATATACATATTAAAGTGTTCAGCCTTTAGGAAGCAAAGTAAAATAACGTTCTTTCATTGTATGACATCCCTTATATGTGGAGCTTGAAATGATACAAAAGAACTTATTTATAAAACAGAAACAGACTCACAGACTTAGAGGAAGAGTTTGTGCTTACCAGGGGAAAGGAACAGTTAGGGACTCTGGGATCAATGTGTGCACACTAAGGTGGATAACCAACAGGGAACTCTGCATATGTGGCAACCGGGATGGGAGGGGAGTTTGGAGGAGAATGGATACATGTATATGTATGGCTGAGTCACCCTGCTGTACAACGAAACTATCACAACATTGTTAATTGGCTGTACTCCAATATAAAATAAAAAGTTAAAACAAAAAAATTCCAAGTATCAATATGGAAAAAGCACATTGGTGAGGACATGCAGAAATGGGCTGGTAATTTCTGGTGGTAAAGGTAAACTGATATCATCTTTTTCAATTATAATTTTGTAAGAGGTATCAAAAGCCTTAAAATGTACATAACTTTAGTCCCTACAGTTTCATCCTAAAACTTTAAAGTTCAAGCTTTATCAAGAAGCACAAATATAAAATAAAAAACTGAAAGCAAAGTTAATTTCTAATTATAAATAAGTGATAAAATAAATTACAGTTGTATTTAGAAAATGAAACATGATGTGACCTTTTAAAATGGCACAAAAATACAACTATTGCCACGGAAAGATGTGTCTAATATACTTTTAACTTTAGAAAAAGGAAAATTATGAAACAACAGGTAGAATATGATCCCATTTTTAGAACAATTTTTTATACATAGCATAAGGTCTGGAGAAATTTACTCCAAAATGTTTGGTTTTGTTGGTATTGGTGAGATTTTGAGTATTTGTTTTTATTTTCTTCTTTTGGCACTTTCTGTGTAATTTTTAAATAAAAAAAAAAAAGAAAGAAAAATTAGGAGCCCCTGGCAATTCCTAGATATCCAGCACTCTGGGAGATAAAAAGGCTTCATTAAGGAGAAAGATGCCATGGCTCAGAAATATATGCCTCCCATCCCGAATCGCTTCATACCAATTCCTCACTTGGGTTCCTTCACATCAGAAGAACTGTCGCAAAGGTTATAACACAAGGACTCAGCCTTTCCCCGTTATCTCTGCCCCTCCCCCGAATTCCCAAAGTAGGGACATGCTCATCTTTGGGTCCTCTGAGAGGCATGAACCACATGGGTCATTCCACAAGAGAGGAAGGGGAGGAGACCCTGGGCCAGCAAAGAAGGGCTCTGGGTTTGGTTGGCAGCACACAAATCTGAGGGTCATGAGCGGCCACCTTGACCATAAAACAGCACATGGGGAGGTAGCAGAGATCAGGGCTCCCTAAGGGCTGGGGACAGAAGCAAGGCAATCCCACACTCAGCTTGGGTCATAATCATATATTTTTCATAGAGTGATTTACCAATAACTTTTTGCTATCAGTAAGAGCCTAAATTAAACATTTCACAATCCAGCCTCCTCCTCTTCCCCAGCTGTCACCAACCCCGACTTCTCTTCTCCACATCAGTCTCAGAAATGGCCTAATCCTTGGTCCAGACCTCAGGACCAACCATTCTCAGCACCACGGCTGGGGACAGCGGCTCTCTGAATGAGCCCTCACTGAGGGCTCCTCCCCTTAGAGGGCCTGGGCTGCCAGGCCACAAGTCCAGGCCTCTTCCTGCCTAAAGCCGGAGGGGGCAGGCCCACGGAACGACTCCTCAGATGCGGTTAGTGTTCCCTGGATGTGGAAAACCCATTTCCTGGTCTATATGTGGGCTAAGGGCCTCCTAAGTGGGCTGGCAGCCAACTCACCTCTGGAAAAAAGGTTTCTTGATTGCAGATACACCAGCGCCTCACACGTGTGTTACACATGTCTATTCATCATGTGTACCACCTAGGTATGGACGTCCTGGCCACCCTGTATGTCAGTAATATCCGTGAACCTCCCCATTCTTAAATCTCTTGGCGTCACTCAGCCAATTCTAACTCCAGGCAACAGTGGGCTTGGAATCCAAATCAAGTCCAGCTTCTCTGAGGCTATGCCTTCCAGTAAGGCGGGGCAGGGTGGGGGGAAGTAAGGGGGGAAATAAAAGGACCTGGTCTAAACACCTTCCCCAGCACTGCAAGAACTCACAAAGCTCCCTGTCTCTATTCTGCTAGGGAGAGGCCCAGATGGGAGCCTCCTGCCAGAGGAGTTGACCCATCTGTGTGGCACAGCTAGGCCTCTCCTTCTGCTCTGCTCCTACTCTCATGGAGGGCCTGCTGTCAATCACCCTGGTAAGCCTGGTATCCAGGACCCCAAGCTGGTACACAGCACTCAAGTTTGTGGAGAGCCAAAGAGGCCCACATAGAGCCAGGTGCCAGTTCTAGGAGGTGCCCTGCAGGGGAGCCCTGTAGGTGGTCCTCCTTATCTCACTACCCAGGGGAGGGGCCCCTCCAGAGCCCAAGGGCCATCTGGGGCTGGAGCAGTCAGGGCTGAGCTAGGTTTGTCCTGCCAAAGCTACAGGATTCCTTTGCAGCTGGTGGAGAAGGAACTAGATGGACAAGCTCAACACACTCCTACCTCAACCTCAACACGTTAGAGCAAAGTCCTCCATCTCCTAGGGCTGCCCTGCTTCTCAGTAATGGGTACCTTCCAGCTACTTGGAACTCCAACAGGGCAACACACCTCAGAGTCAAAGAAGGAATCATTTTTAAGCTGGAATTACAGTTGGTCTACTATTCAAACAAATCCTAAAAATAACTACCATTTGCTAAGCATTTTTGGGGGGTTTAATGTTTACATAAATTATTACATTTCATCCTCAGAACAACTCCATGAGGTAGCTATCCTTCTATTTTCCCCATGTTACAAATGTGGAAATGGAGACACAGAGAAACTAAGAGACCTGTCCAAGGTCACCAGCTCATAAGAGGCAGGTCAGGTCTATATGACAGTCGAGCCCATGTTCTTCCCCACTTGGAGACACTGCCTCTGGGGTCACTGCCTCTGACAAGCCGCCATGTCTATGAACAAATTCTTGGTGCAGTGCTTGTCCTCCTCAAAGAGTAGATGACTTTTATGTTTCAGAAAAAAATCTTACGCAGAGTAACTACCCTAGAGGCCTTATTCCTTAAGGTCCTGGACCAGTTAAGGGCAATGACATCAAACACAAAGCCCTGGGCTCTTCACTTCATGGACAGCCAGGTGGCTGGGTTTTATACAGTGATGGATCTGTCACACCCACTGATGCCGTTGGCATTCCGTGCTTGGGAAGTAGAACCCACCTCCTTCCCAACTTTCCCACCAGCAGCCCTCAGATCTTCTGGACAAGAGCTCTGGGATAGAGGCACAGGGTTACTAAAAGTCAAAGACACAGGGTCATTAATCTAACCCCTGTCAGCCCACAGAGGAGAAAGCTGCGACTAAAGGAAGAGTTACCGAAACACAGTCTCCTGGTATCCTCTTATCTTCCCCGTAAACTTAAGCCCTACAAACAGGGCCAGATGTTCATGCTTACGTGTATAATTCCCTTCCTAGAAGCAGGAATCAGAGGATGAGAGAGAGGAAGAGACACATAAATAGTTGAGGGCATGACATAGGGGTGAGGGAGACCACAGTTCAAATGTTTACTTGGCTTCTGTACAGCTCTGTGATCTTGTCAAGCTACTTAATCTCTGTGACTCACTTTCCTCTTCTGTCAAAAAAAAAAAAAAAAGAGAGAATAATAGTGCCAACCTCATAGCATTGGTCTGAGAATTAATTAAAATAATGTATAGTCCAGTGCCTGACTCAATTAAATAGGAGTATTAAGGAATTCTGAATAAAAGGTAGACTTCAGTTAACGATAATGTATCAATATTGGTTCATTAATTGTAACAAATGTACCACACTAATATAAGAACTTCAGTTCAGTTCAGTTCAGTCACTCAGTCGTGTCCGACTCTTTGCGACCCCATGAAATGCAGCATGCCAGGCCTCCCTGTCTATCATGAACTCCTGGAGTTCACCCAAACTCATGTGCATCGAGTCGGTGATGCCATCCAGCCATTTCATCCTCTGTTGTCCCCTTCTCCTCCTGCCCCCAATCCCTCCCAGCATCAGGGTCTTTTCCAATGATTCAACTCTTCGCATGAGGTGGCCAAAGTATTGGAGTTTCAGCTTGAGCATCAGTCCTTCCAATGGACACCCAGGACTGGTCTCCTTTAGGATGGACTGGTTGTATCTCCTTGCAGTCCAAGGGACTCACAAGAGTCTTCTCCAGCACCACAGTTCAAAAGCATCAATTATTCGGTGCTCAGCTTTCTTCACAGTCCAACTCTTACATCCATACATGACCACTGGAAAAACCACATCTAGCCACCATCTAGCCTTGACTAGATGGACAGTAATAGGGAAAACTGGGTTAGGATATATGGAAACTCTCTGGCCTATCTTAGGGTTTCCCTCCTAGCTGAGTTGGTAAAGAATTTGCCTGCAATGCAGGAGACCTGGGTTCGATGCCTGGGTTGGGAAGTTCCCCTGGAGAAGGAAATAGTAACCCACTCCAGTATTCTGGCCTGGAGAATCCCCATGGATAGAGATGCCTGGTGGGCTACAGTCCCTGGGGTCACAAAGAGTCGGACACAACTGAGTGACTAAACACACTGGCCTATCTTTACAACTTTTCTGTAAACCTAAAACTTCTAAAGATTTACTTAAAACAATAAAGAGTACAGTAGAAGTTGTGCTTGTTATAGAAGAGAATGATGGTGAGCTATGTCCCTGAGAATCTGCAAACAACCAGAAAGAATCAAGCAGGAAATCTACCAGCATCAAAGCCCCTAATACCCAGTCAACTCAAGTCTGCTCCAGCTCGTAACTGTGGGCAGTGGGTTTGACAGGCATCTAGGCAACAGAGAAACACACTAGATCTGAAACCAGATGAACACCAAGATTCAAATTCTAATCTACCACTCGGTACCTCTGTGATCCTGGGCAGATGCCGTCCCTCTCTAGAGCTCCTTTTCCTGCTGACTTGTGGGCTATTTCTCCTTGTTGAGAGCATGGAGTGATTGTAAGGCTGAAATGAAAGACGCAACAGCCAGCTTCTACTAATCCCCACCTTCTGGTATTCATGCTCTTGTGTGATATTCTCTCCTTGGGTGTTGGCTGGATTTACTGACCCACCTCTAACAAACAATAGCAAATGACAGGATGTTGTATCTGAGATGAGGGTATGAAAACACTATGGCTTCCCTCTTGGATCGTGTGTCCTGGGGAAAGCGGGCTGCCATGCTGTAAGGGAGCCCCGTGAAGAGGCTCCTATGAGGGAGCTAGGAAGCAGGTCTTCTGAAACCTGCCAGTAACATGTGAATGAGCTGAGAAGAAGATCCTTTGGCCCCAGTTGGACCTTGAGATAAAAGCAGTCCTGGATGACAGCTGCACTGCAATCTCAGGAGGTGCCTTGAGCCAGAAGCATGCAGCTAAGTCACACCTGGATTCTCAAAACACAGAAACTGAGAGATAACAAATGTTTGTTGTTTTAAACCACTGAGTTTTAAGGCTATTTTTTTTTTTTTATGGAGGTATAGATAACTAACAGAGGGACTATCTGTGAAAATATTTTGTTGGAAACTAAGAAATTTGGTAAAGCCAGAAACAAAACAAAACCCTAAGGCCCATCAGATTCTGAGGATGTTCCCTCCATATGGTCGCATTCACGGCATTTCTGAGGATCACTGTCTCTTTGTTCCCCTCCCTCCCCAAACATCTGGAGGCAGATGAATTTGGTGATGACAGCCCATGAGATTGTCTCAGCCATTCTGTAGGCCAGGAACCTCAGGTGAGGCAGCCCAGCTTTCCCCTGACTCCAGGCAGGTGCTCCACCTCAGATCAAGACAAATGATTGTCCCAAAGTTATTCATCCCTACTTTTCCAGGGGATTCCTCTTGTTAATTCACAGGATATTCAGTGCATCACCAAAATACCCAAATTCTCCCTTCTACCTTGTTTTGCACCCTTTAAGGCTGTCCTTAGGATAAAGAGCCTAACCCTTCGACGCGTAAGAATGTCTAGGCAAAGGAGCTCAAATCCGCTCCCAGTGCACATCTGTTTCAGGGTGTCTTCTCTGGGACAGACACCCTACTCCTATGCCCACGCTTCCCAGGCAGATGTCCTTAAAAGATGAGGAACAGGCAGATCATCTGCCTTCCAAGGAGAGTCCAAGCCCTCCAGAGGCTCTTTAGTGCCCCACCTCCACTGAGCTCTGGGGAAAGAATAGCCTGGAAAGGATGGGGGCCTCTCTGGAGAGATCCATTTGTTCAGATGTGATGGACTCCACCTGACACCAACCCCACTCTCCATAATCGTTTGGCTCCAGTACAGAATCCATCCCCAGTCTCTTTCTCTGTCCCTTCCCTCTACCACTCCAAATCCAGCCCCAATCCCAAACCAGGCATCTCTTTTTCCCTAGGGAATCTCCCTCCTATTTTTGTTTCCCAAGTGGCTGAAATCTATGCATCTCTTACTTGATTACCCCCTATGAGGAGCCTGGTTGTGCAAAGAGGTTTCTGCAGAGGCTTCTCCGTGGGTGCAGGAGTGGCACGGAGACTAAGTCACAGCTCCCCGGGTGCAGCTGTGGCTGCAAAGAGCTGGCAAGAGCATCAACAGTGGCAGCAGCTTCCCACCGTGGGGCACAGAAGGGCTTCCTGTGGTGTGTCTGATCTAGAAACGAGAGCCCGGAATAGAGGCAGCAGGATTCAGGCGGGGCTCCCCACAGGCGCTGTGGCCTGAGAGAGCGTGCTGCCCATGGGGCCAGTCTGAACTTGGCCCCCGCCCCACCCCCAACTGTCCTGTTCCTCCAACAGCCCCCTTTCCCAGAAGGGGGCCTGAGTCATTTTTCCCACATCAACAGCTAGAGTTCAAGGCAAGTAAATGTAGTCTACCCACCTACAGAGCCATGAGAGAGGGGGCCAGCATTTCCAGCAGCTGCTTCCCTCCTTGCTCAGCCTCTCCCTTGTGTGAGCTTTAGCACACCATGCTGGCCAGGGTCAGCATGCCTGCCGCTGTGCCTCTGCGGCCCTCCCCCTTCCCTGAACACAGGGAGACCAATCCAGAGAGTCTGGGAGCTGGTAGAGCCTGGCTGAAGTTCTGCTTCTAAACCACATCCCTCAAGAATAAGGAGGTTAAGAATTGAAAAAGACACGTGTACCCCAATATCCATCGCAGCTCTGTTTACAATAGCTAGGACATGGAAGTAACCTAGATGTCCATCAGCAGATGAATGGATAAGAAAGCTGTGGTACATATACACAATGGAATATTACTCAGCCATTAAAAAGAATGCATTTGAATCAGTTCTAATGAAGTGGATGAAACTGAAGCCTATTATACAGAGTGAAGTAAGTCAGAAAGAAAAACACCAATACAGTATACTAACGCATATATATGGAATTTAGAAAGATGGTAACAATGACCCTATATGTGAAACAGCAAAAGAGACAAAGATGTATAGAACAGTCTTTTGGACTCTGTGGGAGAAGGTGAGGGTGGGATGATTTGAGAGAGTAGCATTGAAACATGTATATTATCATATGTAAACAGATCGCCAGTCCAGGTTTGATGCATGAGACAGGGTGCTCAGGCCTGGTGCACTGGGATGACCCTGAGGGATGGGATGGGGAGGGAGGTGGGAGGGGGGTTCAGGATGGGGAACACATGTACACCCATGGCTGATTCATGTCAATGTGTGGCAAAAACCACTACAATATTGTAAAGTAATTAGCCTCCAATTAAAATAAATTTATTTATTTTAAAAAAAGAATAAGGAGGTTAAAAAATATAAAAAAGAATAAGGAAGTAGTGGAACATCCCTAGTTGTCCACTACTTCTCTGTTTCCATTGCAGGGGGCACAGGTTCGATCCCTGGTCAGGGAACTAAGATCTCACATTTGGCACGGTGGGGCCGAAAAGTTTAAAAACAAAAGAATAAGGAAGTCGTAAAGGGGCAGGTCCCAGAACTTCCAGAACTTCACCTAGAATGTCCTGGTTCCAGGATGCTGTCTTCCTTACAGCTCCGAAGGCTTCAGGAAGCCTAAAGGGAAGCTCATCAAGCTCTGCATGAGGCTGGGTCCTGTTTATGTCTGCTCAGCATAGAGCTGAGCTCCAAGCAAGCACCTAATACGTCTGCCCTCCCTTCTGCCCCCGATGCTGACAAACCTTAGCCTGCCAACCTCGAGCCAGGAGTGCAGGAAAGAGTTCAGGGAGCCACCTATAGAGGTGCTGCTAGAGAAAGAGGGGCTTGCGGCCACCCTCAAGGCCATGCAAGCCTAGTACAGCTCGGCTCTCAGAAGATGCTTCCATGGCTTGGGGGAGCTGGGAAGCCTCGAGGAGGGCAAAATGAATTACTTCCGTGGGAGTAATCAGCAAGGCATGGCTTTCTACACTTCCTCACAATAGGGATACTTCCTACTCTCTATTTGCTATAAAGCGAAGACTAAACTCCTCTGCCTAGAATTCAAAGCAATCTACAATCTGGCTGCCTCCCCCACCCTCCCACTGCTCCCCAACCCCAAGCGTCCCCACACAAGCCTGGGTACCAGGCGGACTGGCCTCATCAGCTTCATCGCTATCCGGGGATGCTCTCATCTTCACTAACACTGCTCCCTTCTTCCTCCCTCCCTCTTTACAACAGATCTGAACCTTCAAGCATTGGGCCCTGGCCCTGCTCTCTCTGAAGCCTGTTTTGATCCCTTCAGCCCACGCAGATCTTTGCCTTTTCTGAACTCCTACAGCACTCCTAGCCTGCACCACATGACTGAGTGCATTTATAGTGTCTCCAGTTGCTCATTAGATGCTTTTCCAGAAATTGTAGTCAGCCAGCACAGAGAAGTGGCACAATGACCAGCAGATGACTGCCAAGACTGGGGAGCCAGGTTAAAGCTATTTGAGGGTTGGGACCGTGTGCTTCCGTGTCTCTCCCAGCTCAGGATGGGCTCAGTGAATTCCGGTAATTCTTTCCAGTTCATAGGTTCTACCTTCCTCCCACCTCCCTACAAGGTGCCTGCTTTCCCCCAGGACAGAGAGCTGGGAGGACAGACTTTGAAGACCAGCCCTTCTGTCTACGGATTCTCAGCTGGCTAAGAAGCAGCCACACCCAGGGATGACTTTTATGAGCTGCCTTAACAGGGGTACATACCATCCACTCCGTATCCATGTCCTCCCATGGCTCCCCTTCATCAGGCTTTATCAGCCTCATTCCCATCTCTGCCAGGCCAGGCCCTGACGTCTGGGGGATTAACTGGCCCAACTGCTCAGTACCACTGCCTCTGTTTATGACACTCGGTATCTGGCTGATGAGGGTGGGGAGTGTTGCACATTCCTGTGGACAGGGAGGAACCACCTCACCCAAGATATTCTGGGATGATTCTCTCAGATTCTGTGCTTGAGGTAAGCAGATGGATCAGAGTGGCCTCCCTGCCCCATTCCCACAGCCCAGGACCCAGCCTATCTTAAGATTTGAAAGAGAAGGTGGCTGTGAGTTTGACCAGACAAGCCACTAAAACTGCCTTACAGAGGGTGGAACCCCAAGGCACCGAGGGACAAATGAGGAGGGTCCCTGTTTCTTGTGATGCATCAGCGCTTTAAGCTGGGAGTGGTTCCCCAGGGCAGAGCTGACCCAGGGCAAGGCCCAGCCTAAAGGGGGCCCTGGCCCGTCCGGGTGCTGCTCCTTCTCAGGGCAATCCTATGCCGGGCCTCGATCATGCTCCCTGTGAGGCTTTCCAGCCTCACTGCCCCCTCAGTCCCTCAGAAACTGGCCTTCTTTGCCTCTGTTTCTTTGTTGTTTCTCCTCCTCCCACCAGCCCATCATCTCGTTATAAAAGATGGTGAAATAACCTTTCCTACACTGTGACACCTTCGGTGAGTTCACACAATTTCATGACATCTTCACAACATTCCTTCATACCAGATAGGTTTTGTCTCCCCAAGCCCCAGAAATAATGTGACCTGCTCGTGTTATGAACAATTTATGTAGGGTGTGGACTGGAACCCACAGTTTCAAACACAGGCGAGAGCTTGTTTGTTCATTCCTTTTTTAATGATGCTTTGCCTAAACTCCCTGCCCTCTCATACTACAGTTTCTTACCATAAATGATTTGTTTTTCTGGCATAAGACAACTCTAAAAAAGAAAGAGAAATAGGCACTAGTTCTATTGCAAAATTCTACCCCTACCCCTATCTCCCCACCAGGATCATGGAAATATTCACTTCATATATACAAAAATGCCTATTGCAATGGGTGTATAAGGCTATACATTCATGATGAATGTATTCATCCATTCTCATCAATGCCTTGCAGATGTATCATTACATATATAAATATATATATATATATAATATCTAAGAATTTACTGTAAAGAGAGAGAGATGAATCAATGATTTAACTATAAGATTGTTCAACGCAGCATTTTGTTGTTGTTGCTTGTTTGTTTTCATTTTTTTTTGGCTACACCATGCATCTTGTAGGGTCTCAGTTCCCTGACCAGGAATTGAACCCAAACCACAGCAGCAAAAGCCCAGAATCATAACCACTAGGCCACCAGGGAACTCCCAACATGGCATTCTTTATAATAATGAAATATTTAGAAGCAGTTTATAAGTGGCCTATACTTGGGGATTTGTTCAATAAAGTTTTGACTCTTTCAGATGATGAAACATCAGCCTTTAAAAAATCAGGTTTCTGAAGAATAATTAATGATTTGGGTAAATAAGCACATTGTGATAATGGGGGAGAAAAGCAGTATATAAAAGTATATGAACATTAAGATCTAATAAGGAAGAAAAATATATATACATGGAAAAATGACTTGGAAGGAAGATTACTAAGGCTTCATAAGAGGATGTATTTCAGCATGGTGAAATTGTGAATGAGTTTTCTTTTTTTCATGACATGTTTCTGAGTTTTCCATATTTCCTACCATGAGCATATATTAGCTTTAAAATGAGAAAACACAACAAATGCTAATTTATATTAAATTCCCTTTCATTTTTCAAAACAGCCACTGTCAGTATCAGGGCAGAGGAAGTTAGCCTTTATTTTTTTTTTGGCTATGTGGCATGTGGGATCTTAATTCCCTGACCAGGGATTGAACCTGTGCCTCATTGGAGGTACAGCATCTTAACTGCTGGACTGCCAGGGAAGTCCCCAAGTTAGCCCATTTTATAGACGGCATAATAAACACAGAGAAGCTAAGTGACAACCAATGTCACAACGTGACTGATTTAAGGTCGATATCAGAATTAGGACCCAGGTGCCCTCAGCCAGCCTAACAGCCTTTCCGCTTCCCCAAATGGCTTCCTCAGATGACTGTTTTCACGGCGCGTGCACTCCTGCCTTATCTTCTGGGGTGTGCACACATAGATAAAATCCTCATTTGGGGCCAAACATCTGGGAGAAGCAGACCTTAGGGGTAGGAGATGAGAGATGAAAACGAGCCACAAAGTATTTCAGCTCCACCCCAGGGGCCTGACGGTGCTGGGTCATTGGTACAGACTCATGAAATACTTGCTGGCCAGGCCCTTCTGCATGGGTTGTTCTCAGAGCTTCACTCAGCAGAGCTGCCCCCTGAGCTCTGGGGAAGCCTGGTCCTCACTGTTCCTCCCTAGGCAGGAAGGGCAGCTCCTTCCCTCAGCACCCAGTAAGGCCAAGCAGCCAGACCTCCGAAGGCTGTAATTTAGAACCTCCTGACGGTTAGCTTAACTCACTGAGAATATGATGAAAATATGGACCCTCCACAGAAAAATGCATGCACACTTGTACCCGCATACTCTCGTTCATAATTCAAGGAAGTGTACAGACCTTCTGAAGCTAACAGATCCCAGGCTTCCAGACCTAAGCAGAGAGCTCTCCTGGGTAGTGTGATCACTGGGCCCCTCCTCTGAGCCCTCACTAGATCCGCTCCTTCTGTCATCCTTTCAGCCTGCCACCTCTCTGCCTCAATAAGCCCTAATTATCTCTTCTCTGGGAGGTGACTCAGGGCCATGGTCCTCCCCCCACTCCTGATGGCCCATTAGGAGGAGAGGGGAAGTGACTTACACAGTCATATCATGAGTCAGCGTACAAGCCAAGACTCGAATGTGGCATTCGGGGCTCCCAGGCCTATATTTAGGCCATTGGGAAGGGCTGCTTCTTATAGCGGAGTTTGGACATATGCAGGGTATGGACATGGGCAGAGGACATGGTGCACAACTCTAGGGCGGTAAAAAGATAGAACCTGGAGCTTCATCATCCCTAAGCACTCCTTTCTTGCATCTTAGGATGCAGCTTCATCCCCATCCTGCACAGGAAGAAACTGAGGTAACAGAAAGGAATGAATTTCTGGCTCCAGTCCAACATTCGTCCTTAGGACCAGTGCAAACCGTGGAGAAACCTCAGGCTGTTTGCACATCAGGCACAGCCCCCATGGGATTTCCCTTCTAGGACTTTGCACTGGAGGCAAAGGGCTTTGGCTTGGTTTGGTCAATGTCGTGAACTGGTCATCAAGGTTTTTCTTATAAAATACACATAATCACAGGTCTTAAGACATAACAGTAGTAGAATTGGAGTCCCTTGTTCAGGGCCAGTGAGGAAAAGGTAAAAAGAACCTAGATGTGATGAGAACCTATTTCTGGATCAGCAAAGAGAAACCTAGCAAGTCATATTGGTTGATACCAATAACTTTCACCCACTCTCACTGACCATCCCAACCCTGCACCTAAAAGGACTGCTGGGAATATTTCCTGAGTAACCCAGCTTCAGCAGTGCCAGCCAATAGAACTTAGTGTGGCTATGGAAATGTTCCATGTTTGTGTTGTCCAGTATGGTGGTCATAGCCACATGTGGCTACTGAGCACTTGAAATGTGATCAGTGTAACTGAGACTCTGAATGTAAAGTTTTATTTATTTTTAAGTATTTAAAATTCCAATTTAAATTGCATCTAATGGCTACTGCATTGGACAGCACAGCTCCAGAGGCTCTGGGGGTACATGAATTTTAGTCATTGATTGATTACTTATCTCACATGCCTGCTTAAGCTTTACCTGAGTGAGTCAGAAAAACTCCTAAATTTGTTAGAAATCCTCAAGGGTCTTGAAGGGTTGGGGATGGGCAGAGTCTGAGTGGAAGACTCTTGCAGAAAAGAAGGGAAGGGATCTCTCTGAGCCACATGTTATGAGCCTTTCCCAAGGAGAGGGAGATGAAGTCATCTCATGTCCTGGACTGCATGCTCCAGAGAAGGACCCCTTGCAGGAGTTCAAAGCTCTAAGGATGTCCGCTGCAGGAAGCAGGGAATGCTCTCTGAATGTTAAGGATCCTGGCCAAAGGGAGACCAAACAAACACACAAAAATTATCCCTGGGGAAATTACTAGGAAGATACACATGCCTTTAGCTGCAGTGAGACCATTCTGAGCACAGAGCGCTTGAAGGAGAAAAGGATGGAACAACCCTCCCTGGTGGGTAGCGGTTCATACTGCTAGCAGGAGCTACAAGAGCACAACCTTTCAGGAAGGTAATTCGGCAACAGGTATCAAAAGCCTTATTAAATATCCTTTGGTATAACAATTTCACATATCCTTTGGTATAACAATTTCACTTCTGGAAGCTGAATTTAAGAAATTAATTCAAGATAAAAAAGAAATTAATTCAAGATGTATGAAGATTAAGTTATAAGAATGTTCATTTTAGACATGTTTGGGGGCAAAAAAAATTGTAAACCATCTAGACTATATGAGCAGATTGTTAAATAAATGATGGAGCTTCATGGAATAGATTATGCCTTACTTCCCACATCTAAGCCAGTAGAGCAAGTCCCCCCTTACCTCCCAAATGTGTTCTGATTCCGTCCATTATTTTCAAACACACCTGCCACTATCTGAGTTCAAAGCAGCCCCTTCCCCCAGACTACTCTGCAGCCTCCTAACTGGTCACCTTGCTCCTACTTTTACCCCCTTCAACCACACAGCAGCCAGGGCTGGCTAGCTTGATGACTGGCTACCTAGGTAACTGTTTTTGTTTTAACATAATAAGCACTCATAAACCCACCACCTAATGTAAAAGCTAGGATCTTGACAACCACCGGCATCGAACCATTTGGCTCCCACCCATCCTATCTCCTTCTCCCATACCAGACAGCTATCATCCTGAATCCTCATTCCCTTTTTAAATTTTGTATATATTGTTATTGCATCTATGAAATTCCTAAATATGTATATTTTATTAAAGTTATTTTTTATTTAATGAAAAAAACATGTGACATGTATTATCTTTTGAATGTCACTATAGTTCATTCATTTAAACTGCTGCCTAATATTCCATTGTGTTTATAGACCTAGTCTCTCATTAATGGACATTTAGGGGGTTTTCCTAAATTATTATTATTGTAAATAATGCTGCCATGAACATTCTGGTCCACTTATTGTATATATGCAAGAGTTTCTCTTAGATATGTATCTAGGAGCAGAATGTTGGCATTTTAGGGTATATGAATGTTAAACTTTAATTGTTTTCCAAATTGTTCACTAATTTACACTCCCATCAGCAGTTTTGAAGAGACTGTGGATCTGCCTCCTTTCTGACACTTAATATCACAAAACTTAAAAAATTTTACCAATCAAATAGGTACCAAAAATTATCTAATTGCAGTCTTAATTTGCACTTCTCTGATCACTGATGACATTGAACATCTCTTCATATTTGTATGGATCTTAAGTGCTTCCTGTTCTGTGAAATGCTTTACATCATTCATCCATTTTTTTTCGCTTTTCTTCATTTGGGTTGTTAGTGTTTTTCGTACTTTCTAGGAATTGTTTTTATATATTTCTTATTCATTTATTTGGCTGTGCCGGGTCTTAGTTGCAGCATGTGGGATCTAGTTCCCTGATCAGAGATCAAACCTGGGCCCCCTGCGTTGGGAGTATGGAGTCTTAGCCACTGGACCACCATGTAAGCCCCTGTTTTTATGTATTTCTAACACTAACCTTTTGCTGATTGTGTGTGGTGCAAAAATCTATTCCCAGTCTGTAAATTATCTTTTCATGTTCTTTAAAATGTTTTTTGATGTATAAAAATTCTTAATAGTAATATGGTCACATGTATCTATTTTTCTTTTGTAGTTGGCATTTTTGTGTTTTATTTAAAAATCTTTCCCTACTCAAATTCTAAAAGACAATCACCTATATTTTCTACTAATAGTTTTAAAGTTGTAGGTTTTTGGTTTTTTTTTACATTTCAATCCTTAAACCATCTGGAGTTAATGGTTTTTATATGGTGTGAGGAAGGGATCCAATTTTACCTTTTAGTATACGATTATTTTCAACCTCCATTTATTATATGTTTCTTTACTTCCCTGCTGATTTGGCACTCTACTTCTACCATAATCCAAAGTTCCGTATCTATTTGAGCCTGTTTCTGAACTCCATTGTTTTGGTCAATTTGTGTACCCTCGTGCCCATACCACACACTGTCTTAGTTAGCTTAGTTTCATAATAAGCCCTGATATCTGCCAGGGCAAGTCTTCCCTCCCACTTTTCTTTTTTGGGAATTTCAGAAACCCTATCAGGTAACATGAAAAATCCTGTTGGGGTTTTAATTTGAATCTGCAGATCAAATAGAGAAGAACTGGAGGATTGACATCTTTATGATATTAAAATTTCCTATCTATAAGTATGATATCTCCCTCTACTTATTTAGTTCTTCTTTTAATCCCTCTTAATGAAACTGCAACTTTTTTTTTCCTGTAGAAGACTTGTACACCTTTTGTTAGATTAATTCTTACGTATTTCATTTTGTCTCATCACATTTTAAATTCTCCTCTTTTGTAGCTCGTTTTTAGTGTATGAAACAAATAAGTTTTCCATATTAATCTTATATCAAGCTAACTGGCTAAATTCTATTATTTCTAATCATTTGTATACTGTTTGGGATTTTCTGTACAAATGAAACATAATGCACATAATGACTATTTCATTTCTCCCTTTCTAATTTGTATGCTTCTCACTTCTTTTTCTTATATTTTTGCACTACTGATAAAGGGAACCTTTGTTTCTTTCCTGATTTTAAAGTGAATACTTCTAACATTTCCCCACTTAAATTGTTAAGGCTTTCCTGGTGGCTCAGTGGTAAAGAATCTGCCTGCCAATGCAGGAGACACAGGTTCAATCCCTGATCCAGGAAGATCCCACATCCCTTGGGACAACTAAGCCTGTGTGTCACAACTACTGAGCCTGTGCTCTAGAGCCCACGTGCTACAACCACCGAAGCTCTCAAGCCCTAGAGTTCATGCTCCACAGCGAGAGAAGCCACCACAATGAGAAACCTGCTCACCATAACTAAAGAGTAGCCCCTGCTTGTTGCATCTAGAGAAAAGCCCATGCAGCAGTGAAGACCCAGCACAGCCACAACTAACTAATTAACTAAATAAAACTGCAAACCCCTACCATTAAAAGAAAAAATAAACTGTTTGCTCTAGTATTTTTATAGTCACTCTTGTCTGGTGAGGAAATTCCCTTTCATTCTATTTTATCAAGATTGGTTATTGAATTTTTAGAACTTTTTTTAACAGCTAAAATAACACAAATGTAGAAAACAGTACAAAACAAATATACAGTTTAATTATTATAAGACTAGCATTTCAGCAAAGTCTTTCCTTGATTCTGAAACAGAGAGAGCAAGCAAGACACTAACAGCTCTGTAAACAACCTCCATGAAAGAAGACAAAGCCAGCCACCCCAGAAGCCTCACTTGGGTCCATTCCCTTATAAGCCCCTTCTTCCTCTTACCTAAGAGTAACTGTTCTGTTGACTTTTTGGTAATCACCTCCTTATTTTGGGAGGTAGTTTTATCACCCAAAAATGAATCTCTAAACACTATGGTTTCAGATCAGATCAGATCAGTCACTCAGTTGTGTCTGACTCTTTGCAACCCCATGAATCGCAGCATGCCAGGTTTAGTATTGCCTAATTTGTCTTTTAAAAAAAATAATTAAGACTCCTTTTAAAAAATTATACAAATGAACCTATTTACAGAATAGACTCAGGGACTTAGAAAACAAACTTGTGGTTGCCAGTGGGGAAGGGTGGGGAGGAGGGATAGTTTGCGAGTTTGGCATTGACATGTACACACTGCTGTATTTAAAATAGATAACCAGCAAAGACCTACTGTAGAGCGCAGGAAACTCTGCTCAATATTTTTATAACACCTAAATGGGAAAAGAGTTTGAAAAAGAATAGATACACGTATATGTATAACTGAATCACTTTGCTGTATATCTGAAACTAACGCAGCATTGTTCATCAACTATACTCCAATGTAAAATAAAATTTTTTTTCAGTTTAAAGTAATAGAAGTATTTTTAAAAAAAAAAAAAAAACTTTTTTTCAAAGAGCTTTTTAGATTCACAGCAAAATTGAGGGGAAGTTACAGAGATTTCCCATATACCCTGCCCCCACATATGTATGACATCCCCCAATATTATCAACCCCCACAAGAGCGGTACATTTGTTACAACTGATGGATATGTTGCCATATCATAATATTTTGACACATCATAATAAGCCAAAGTCCACAGTTTACATTATAGCTGACTCTTGGTGTTGTACATTCTATGGGTTTGAACAAATATACCAAAATAATGACAGTATCCATTGCTGTGGTGTCGTACAGAGAATTTTAATTGCTCTAGAAATCCTCCATGCTCTCCCTATTCATTCTTCTCTCTGCTCCAGCCCCTAGCAAACAATGATCTTTCTACTGTCTCCATTGTTTCACCTTTTCCAGAATGTCATATAGTTGGATTCTTGCAATCAATATGGAGATTTTTCAGATTGACTTCTTTCACTTAGTGATAAGCATTTACTTAATTCTTAAATATGCCTTTTGAATCTTTTTTCCCCTCTTGTAATCTACTTGGTGAAGACAACAGATTGTTGTGTGGTGTTTTCCTCTTTTGGGTGTTGATTTTTATCAAAGTTTTCTCTGAATCTAATGAGATAATGAGGTGGGGATTTCGTCTCTCTTTAATCTGTTAATGAGATGAATTACATTTATGGAGCACAATCTTCTTGAAACAAATCTAATCATCCCAGTTTCCTCCAACAGCTTCTCACTGACCTTAGAATAAAATCCAAAGTCTTGACCAGGTCTTACAAGGCCCAATAGGACCCTATAAAAAGTCTTATCTATACCCACCTCTGACTTAATACACAATTTCCCCCTCTTCTCACTCTCTTTTAGCCACAGTGACCTTCTCATAGTTCCTCAAACATGCCAAGCTTATTCCCAAGCTTTGGTCCTTTATTAGCTGCTCTTTTTTTCTGAAATGTTCTTCCCCCTGATCTCTATATGGTAGCTTCTCAGCATCATTAAGATCTCAGTCCAACATTTCCTTCTTCAGAGAGACTTTCCTGGACCATCTGATCTAAAGTAGTGCCCCAGACAGCCTTACATCACTTGTTCTTAATAACTCTTGTTAATATATGGAATTATTCTGTTCATTCATTCATTTTATTAGCATCTCCTCTAACCCCAACCCTTAATGTAACCTTCAAGAAAGCTTTCTTCATTGTTTATTCTTAACATCTAAATGGGTGCCTGCCACAGTGCTGTTGTCGTTTAGTTGCTATGTCGTGTTCGACTCTTTTGTGATTCCATGGACTGTAGCCCACCAGGCTCCTCTGTCCATGGGATTTCCCAGGCAAGAATACTGGAGTAGGATGCACTTCCTTCTCTAGGGAATCTTCCTGACCTAGGGATTGAATCCACATTTCCTGCATTGGAAGGCAGATTCTTTACCACTGAGCCACCAGGGAAGCCCCTGCCACAGTATAGGTCTTTAATAAACATTTGCTGTATCAAAACTATATTATAGAAATTTGTCTGTTGACAGGTAAAGATATTTAAACCATACTACACTAATAAAAGGACTACGTATCCATGATAGGATTTTACTTTTGTTTAAAAATGCATCGGTATATATGTCCAAGTCTGAAGAGTCAAATATCTGGAAGGACAGAGCACAGAGTGAACAGCAGTTACTCTGGGTGAGTGAGACTACATTAATTACTGGTATGCATGTTCCTTTGCTTGTCTGTATTTTCTGCTCTGCTTTCTTATTTCTTTGACAAGCACACACTGTGTTTATTATAAAACAAAATAATAAGAGTAACCTTGTTATGAAGAAAGAATAGACAAGGTTCTTTCTTTTAAAATAATTCACAGTCTAGTAGGAGCACAAAAAGACCTCTCAAATAGCTCAAGAACACATTTACATCAGCACATGCAATTACCGAATAACACATGGTAAGTGGATGCCTAGCTTTATCCTGAGTGTCATAGGGAGGCCAGGGACTAAATCTATTTAGTATTTGTTTAGTATTCTGCCTTGCTCCAAACAGAAATTGTTGTGGTTCATAGGAAGAGGCCTCCCAGATCATCTATTTAAGGAGATGAGATATACAAAAATGACACAGAAACTCTTCTTCCACAACAATTGTGAACGCTTTGTGTTTGACGGCTGTGTCTCTTCTAGCTTCGGATTGCCCTAGACCCTACTGAGGACTTACCTGGAACACTGGAGCTCACTGAATGCTACTTCAAATAAATGGTTCAACATTTATGATATCACAACAGGATCCTTGATAAAATGCCAAATAAAGCAAAATGGGGTATAGAGTTTCAGTTTTGCAAGATGAAAAACTCTAGAGATCTGTAACACAACAATGTGAGTGAACTTAGCACTCCTGAGCTGCACACTTAAAAATGGTTAATATGGTGGGACTTCCCTGGTGGTCCAGTGATTAAGACTTCACCTTCTAACACAGGAGGTGCAGGTTCTATCCCCGGTTGGGGAGCTAAGATCCCACATGTCTCGTGGCCAAAAAAACAAAACATAAGATAGAAGCAACACTGTACCAAGTTCAATACAGACTTTAAAAATGGAGCACGCACACACACACACACACACAAAAACCTTTTTAAAAATGGTTAAGGTGGTAATTTTTCTGTTGTATGGTTTTTACCCCAGTTTTTAAAAATGCCAAATAGAGTAGTACAGACAGTAAAGCATTTAGCCCAGGAGGGATCACTGTAGGAAAGAGCTGAGCTGGCCTGGGAAAGAAGAGTAAAACTGACAAGAAGAGGGCAATTCAGAGAAGAGGGACACACAGGAGTCTGCATGCAAACGTATTGGGGGCCAGAAAATGAACAGAAGGGCTCTGATGAACTGCAAAGGGTTAAAGGAGGCCAGTAGTGGGAATAAGGGTGTGGAGCAAGGGTAGGTTAGAATGTGGAAGGCCTTAGATGCCAGGCTGGGGAGTCTGGACTCGAGCCTAGAGGCAATGAGGAGAGACGGAAGGTTTTAGATTTGGGAAATGATGTGATAAAAGGGGTATTTTTAAAATACTAATTAGCATTCAAATTAGGATACTGTACACATTAATCTCAAACCTGTTGGAAGGGAAGAAAATGCAAGCACCCAAATCTCCAAATGTGACATTCATAGGACAGCCACTGCAGACACAGCATCCAGACCAAACAGGTTATCCGAATGAGCTTTTCAGGGAACAGAGATGCTATCTCCCACCTCTACTGCCAAAAGATGGATTCTATCCCCCCTGGTCTTGTAAGCTCAGAGGTTTGGAATCTCAAAAGCACCTTTTTATTCCCAGCACTGTAATTAGCTAGACAGTGGGCAGCACTGATGCCCTGACTAGAATACAAAGTATGAAGAAGACTGGATTGAAAACACAGGGCTCCCACATACGCCAACAGGAGCCACTCAGCTCCAGTTGCCGCACGCTGGGGGAATATGTAGGTTCCCACAACTGGAAGGAGCACTTAGAGGCTTTCTCTCAGGCACTGCTCTCTGCCCAGAAATGAGCAGGCTACCCAGTGCCTCCCATCTCCGCCAGACAACTTATCTTTTCAGGAACCAAAGACCAGAGTGAACTAAGGGCAATCATCTCCACAGAATAAGGGATAGGTGACTCCACTGGACCAGTCCACCCAAAATTGTTACAGAACATTCCAATTCTTTTGTTGAAACAGAGGGGAAACATCAGAAATTATTTACTGAATAGTCAATGGACATGCAGCAAAAACAGAAAATGGATAAGCCAAAAAATTAACAAAACCATCATGTTCTAGCATGTTACCATGTTAACAAATACAAATTTGTATTTGTCCTACTGGACATAGTATTTTGAAACCTGATATATTTTTTGTCACTGACTAATCTATTGTGAATATTTTTTAATGTCAATTAGTGAATTTCTGCAAAAATGATGTGTGATGGTTGCAAGGTTGTTTCACAATATGGTGACTATGGGAGGCCATAAGCTAGTGAACTCATGCCTCATTGATGGATATTTAGGTTGTCTCCAATCTTTGGCATTATAAACAATGCTCTGATGAACACCTAGAAACTAAACAACCTCATGCCTAGGATTCTTACATTGGTGATGATGAACGTGTTAAAAAAATGTGCAATAAAGACTTATTCCGAAGGGACACTGCTGTAACACCTACTGTAAGAAAATCTCATGCCCTTCAGGAACCTGACTCAAATCTCATTTCTTCCACGAAGGCTTCTCTTGACCAGATCTATCCATAGTGCTTTCTCTCCCTCCTGAGAACTCCAATATGCTTAGCAGGCATGCCCTTCCTTTGGCACGAAAAACCTGCCTGGCCTGGCCTCTGCCATGTGTGCCCTGTCTCTCCAATTATAACAGAAGCTGCCTGAAGACAGAGATCACTCTGAGACTGCTTTGAAGTCCCAAAATAATGGCACATGTGATTAGCACCCAATAAATATTTGCTACATAATCTCATTTAAAAGCCCAAGGGGAAACTGTAGGAAAACCCTCAAATTTTAATTTGAGGAATGAAGAACATAAAAATGACCCCCCCTTTCCTTTGCCCCTCCAAAGGCACTGCTAGAGCTCAGTCCCTGCCTTTGACTTGTTTCAACTCCCTAGCTCTAAACATTCAAAGTTCTGACAACTCAAAGAACAGAGGGAATAAATGGAATGATCTTCTAAAGATCATCAGACACATGGTCTAGCAACACTGCTCTGAGGGGTTATGCAGTGAGCTGACTCAGTCTCCAAACAGCACTTCCCAGGCTCTTTGGTGAAGGAGATGGGAGAGCAAAGGTCAACAAAACAGACCCGCTGCAGAAGTTAAGGGAAGGTACCACTCACTCTCTAATCCCTGGTGAAGGACAGACACAGCAGAGCTACTCGGCCACATGGGGCAGCGTCTGCCACAGAGCAGAAATAGATGAAGGCAGCCCCTAGAGTACAGGCTTAGTGGTCCTAAAGAAGATGCCCTCCCTCAGCCAGAAACCAGCCCTAGGATGGAGCAAATTTCCAGGAAAAGTAAGCAGATAAACTTTCCTTATGAAGAACAGCCAAGCCTGCCGCCTGCAGGCCAAGGTCTGCCACACAGAAACACAGGTCCGCTCTGAAGGGGCCGGGGTCCCACCTGTGGAGGGGCCGAAGTTAATCCTTCCTGGCACTCAGCTACTCTGAGCATTGTCCCTCCAGGGAAACCAGGACACTTTCGCTGAACATCTCTGCCTAGACCTGAGCTAAAAGTGGTGAGGGACGTGGGGAAGAAAGCCTGGGCCCTCTCTGTATAGTGCTACAACCTGGCTAGAGGTCTGAAGTTAGAGATAGAACAAGACAGGTGTGGGGGCAGGGGAGGGGTGTGGATATTGTTTCTGTGTCCTTTGGCTGATGGGGGGCGATGCAAGGTGGAAAGTCAGGAACTGGAAGTCAGAAGTCAGGAGGCCTGGCTTTAGCACCCTCTGCCACCAGTGACAAGTGACACAGCTATGAATGAGTCACTTAACCTCTCTAAGCCTCTAATTTCTACACTAGAAAAATGAGAGACCAATCCTAATACAGCCTCCAAAAACTTACACGTCAGAATACTGTTCTGAAAAAAACCACAGAGGTCACAGAAAGGCCTTTAGCGTGGTCAATGCTTACATATTTAGACCAAACCAGAAGCCCTGGCGGACCACCTATGGCTCCATCTCAGGCACACACAGGTAAGCCTGTGCTGGGGTCTCCTGGTAGACCAAGCCCAGACCAGAGCCCCACCAGATCACCTCTACATCCGAATCAGAACCCTACCCAGTCAGGGGGCTGCAGCTCAAGAGAACCTGCCTCTCCTCTTCTCAACCCTGTCATCTTTGAGTCTATCTCAACCAGTGATGCAGCAAGAAGTGCAGAACTCAAAATCACATGAGGTAGACAATCTTGCTTCTCAAGAGGCCCGATGCTTGCTCCTGAGCAGGCTAAAATCACAATTTTGAGCTAAAGGTTTCAGAATTGGGGAGTTGGCTGAAAACAAACAACACCTACCATCCAGAGTCAAAGAAACATACTGTCACTCAAAATATGGGATAAGAGCAGAGAATTGTAGGAATAGGGGAAGAGAGGAGGAGGAGTCAAGACAGGGGAAAGAGTTTGCTCAAATCGGCAACACCAAGAAGGGTTCTAAAATGTGCAAGTCCTAGCATAACCTCTGTCTGATGCCCCACATCACTTTCCCTGGCCCACCTGATATTACTGCACAGCTGTTCTGTGTGAGCTCAGGCCCATCCTTGCAGACAGGGTCACACCTCAAGCCTACAGCCCCATGGGGCCATTTCTGACATGTGAGGATGCTGCTTAGTCAATGGGGAGTGGGAGCAAGTGGATAAAAGCTCCAGGCTCGCATCTTGCCAGCAGACAATCCCACAGGGCACTCTGTGCAGTTCTCAGGAAGTCCTGGTAGAAATGAGTCCCCACTGTCCACAGTAGGCACCTTAATGCTACCCTCATGTATTAGCTCCCCCTCCTCCCCTGCCTCACTCCCATGCACGCTGTTTCCTCATTTCTGCCTCATGGGATTTCTTCTCAAATAAACTGTACCCATCTCCTCATATCAGATTCTTTCAGGTGAACCCAAACCAAAAACATCAGCAGAGAATCTGCACCTTACAAGCTGGTTAGAGAGGCCTATGGTGACTTGGTATCTTTCTTCAAGAGATGCCCATTACTCTGAAAAGCTTTCTTGGTAATGCCCACAGCTCTCTGCTCATCCACCATGGCTGCGTACTCAGCTCGAGGGCAAGTCTAGCTTGTCTTGCCCCATCCAGCAATGCTCACGGAGAAAGGGAAGGGACTGAAAGTTCTCTCCTGGTACCCTGTGGCTCTTTGGAATCGAATTGTTCAGGGGGCAAGATTATTATAGCATTGCAATTTCTCCTTCTCCACTGCACACTGTCCCCTGCTGAGTTTCTCCGAACATCACCCCATCCTAAAAAAATTAGCAGTCTTTTTACAAGAAGCGTGATTTCATTTTTGAAAGAGGAGAGTCGTAGGAGGGAAACCACCCAGACTATATGGGAAATACACTCTGAGTGAGAACACTTTGAAGTGGAGGGAGTATGCAGCGCTGTTCTAAACCCACCCAGAGGGAGGGAGCCTGGGCAAAGATGACATGCATGCACACACACAAGCCTATGCACACCCTGAAAAATATACACATACATGAGCAGAAAAAAACAACAACAATATCAATGTATTGGCCAGAGTTCCCTTTGAATAATGGGATTATTCTATTCTTCTCATTATACTCCTGTGTATTTTCTACAATGAATGTATAATACTCAGGTTTTTCATTTTAGAAGAATGACACTTGTCCCTTCCACATGATATCTGCAGGGCCTTAAACATGAACTATAAATGCCCACAAATTTAGCTAGGACAACAGCAGATCTTGTGTCCAGAGGTTCTTAGATGAGATGTGGAAACACAAAATATTATCATTAGCAGGCATTTTCTCCCTCGGTAATTTGGTCTTTCAGAGGAAGTGAAGCACAGAAACACAAGTCAATTGCCTACACACCTCTGTGCCCGAACTCTGACACTTCCTATCACCACCTCTCTTTGCTTCCAGGTTCTGTACCATCCTTTCAGCTTCCTCTGTTGAAGAGCCATGCAGGGAGCCAGCCTAGCAACCTGGCCACTCTGCTGAACATTGAGGGGACCTAAAGGCAGCACTCAGTGAGCTCGGGAGCCCCTGAACCCAGCCAGTTGTTAAGTAGGCGTGAGAATCCATCAGCTGGAAACACTGAAGGCGGGCGGGCAGGCGGAATGATTCTGGGTGAAGGAACATTGTAAATGTTGTCACCCAAAATAGAGCTGAGCTGAACTTGGCTCCCAGGCACTGCAAGCCTCCTTTCTGCTTCCTGTTGGCTCCCCTCTGGGCCCTTGGAGATGTCCTCAGGCACCACACCTCCTCCTCCTCCTTACTGCTGGGATTGGCCTGGTCTGCACTGTTCCTTGACGCTGTAGGTAGTGGGCAGAGGAGCAGCTGTGACTTGAAGCTCCAGGAGTCAGCCCTGGGGACAGGCTCAACACCTCCTGGCCCTGCCACTATTCATATTCTATAGGCGGACATCAGGGAACTCAGTGAGGTCAAGGGCAGACCTACCAGGGTAATTTCCAGGCAAGGATAAATGCTATGGACAGAGGAGCCTGGTGGGTTACAGTCCATGGAGTAGCAAAGTGTCAGACACAACTGAGTGACTTCACTTTCACCAGGGTACTAACAGGAACCACCTATCTCTGCCATCACCTCTACCCTCCCTGCGTCTGCCACTCAACTCAGGCCACATTCTCCTTTCTCTGTTCTATGAACCATCCAGTCACCCAAGTCGGAAACCACAGCGTTATCTTCACCAAACCCTCCTCTTCTACCCTCAGAGTAATTACTCACCTTGATGCACTGACTCTCCCTTCAAACTCTCTCCAGTCCATCACCTTCTTTCCCTTTTCATAGCTCCTGTTATACTTCAGGCCTTTCTCATCTTTCACCTGAATTAGTATAGGAACTTCCTAACCACTCTGTGACGTCAGTCCTTCCTGACCTATCATCAGGTCTAAGCTAACATCACACATGATCACTTCAATCCACTCTTCAGAAGCTTTTCAGGGGGCTCTTCCCCACCTACAGAATGCAGTTCAAACTCTTCAATAGGACTGAAGGGCCTTCACCAGCTCTCTGTGATCCACTTTGCCAGCCTCATCTTCCCTCTTCCCTACCCTCACACCCCATGTTCTAGCCACACCAGACCTCTCTGAGTTCCCTGGGTTTTCCAGACCCAGGTGTTAAGGTGAACCCTGCCACCTCTGGCCTCTCTGATGAACCCCTCCCACCTGATCTCCCATCAGCATCTGTACCAATTATTGGGCACTTGCTCATCCAGTTGAGTATAGCTTGTTTTCCTTTATGTCATCACAATTAGCCTAGAAGAACTTGAAAGAAGGAACTGTACTTTCATATTCATTTGTCCCTAGTACCTGCCACTGTGCCCTCTATGTGACAAATTTTAATATACCTTGCACCTTATAGTGATGGAACCATTAGTTATCTTCTCACATGGGTACCTTTTACCAACCAAATTATAAGCAACTTAAAGATATGCGCCACATCTTAAATTTCTTTTTATCTGCCTAAACACAGTGCCTTGTATACCTCATCAAGCAATTGATAAACACACAGCTCAATGATAAAAGCACAAACTCATTCATTTCACGAATATTTCTTGAGCATCTGCTATTTCCAGGCACTATTTTAAATACAAGATATGTGACAGAGAACAAAAAAGACAAAAATCCTTGTCTTCATGGAATCTATAATTCTAGTGGAGGAAGACAGACAACATTTATAAGTCAGTCAAATATACTGTTAGGTAATAATAAGCAGTGAGGTAAGAAATAGAATGGCAAGAGGAATAAGAAGGAATGGGAGTTGCAATTTTAGATAGGATGGCCCAAGAAGTCCTCCCTGAGGTCACAGCGAGGAGGGAACATTGATGAGGTAAAGGCACTGAGGGAACGAGCTGTGCAGAGTTACAGGTGACGCGTATTCCAAACATTAAACAGAACAAACTATAGCTACAAAGGTCCAAAGGCAGGAACACAGCTGGCAGTTTCAGAAGATGGCAAGGACCAGGAGGGGTAAAATGGGGGGAGATGGTAGGAGCTGGGGTCAGAGGTAAAGGAAGAGAACATACAGGGAGGCCTTCAGTCATCTCACGCTGGGTGAGGAAGAAGGCCAGATGCCTTCTTTGTGCAGAAGAACCACACGGGCTAACTTAGCTTTCACTTTGGGTTAATCTGGCTGCTGTGTTCACAATGGATTGAAGAGGGGTGAGTGTGGAAGCAGAGAGACCAATCTGAAGGCTATTAAAACAAGAGATAATGGTGGCTTGGATCAAGTGGATAATTGTGAAGGTGATGAAAAAAGAGGAGTTTCTCAGTTAATGGATAAAACTGCCTGGCTATCTCTGGTAATCATTCCCAACCTCCACAATGGCAAGGCCAGCTGTTCAGGTCAAAAATTGTGGAGCCATCCTGCACTCCCCCTCTCCTCTCTCAATCCACATCCAATCCTTTTACAAATTCAGTACATGCTACTTTCAAAATATATCCAAAACCCAACCACTTCTCATCACCTCCCCAATTATCCACTTGACCCAAGCTACCATTATCTCTTGCCTAGTTATTTTTATAGCTGGCATATAAACTAGGTAATTTCCTACTTTTGATAATAATACCATGGTTATGTAACATGTTACTATTAGGGGAGGCTGGGTAAAGGGTGTATGGAAACCTTTTGTATTATTTTTGCAAGTTTTCTGTGAGCACAAATAGGACTAATAGAGGCCTAAGGAGATACATATATCATATTTTATAAAGAGTTACTGCTCTCAAATAAAAAGAGAATAATAGAAAATAAGGAATAATATATTTCATCAAGATTATGTCTCTACATAGATGAAGAGAACAAACATATGGACACTAAGGGGATGGGAAAATTGGGAGGTTGGGATTGACATATATACACTACTTTGTGGAAAACATAACTAATGAGAACGTACTGTATAGCACAGGGGGAAAAAGATGGCACAATCTGTTTGTAGGACATATGATAAGTTAACATTAAAAATGCATTCCAATATATAGTTGTTGTTTAGTCACTAAGTTGTGTCCAATCTTTGTGACCCCATGGACTATTGATCACCAGGCTCCTCTGTCCATGAGATTTCCCAAGCAAGAATAGTGGATTGGGTTGCCATTTCCTCCTCCAGATGATCTTTCCAACCGTGTCTCCTGCTTGGCCAGCAGATTCTTCACCACTGAGCCACCTGGAAAGCCCCCAGATATATACAGTAGGTGCAGACAGATACTGTTTGACTCCACTTATTCCAGGTACCTAGAATAGTCAAATTCATAGAGTCAGAAAGTATGTTGGTATTAATAGATGCCTGGGGCCAGGGGATGGGGAAGGGGAATAGAGACATAGTCTTTAACGAGGACAGAGTTTCAATTTAGGAAAGTGAAAAACTTGAGAAATGGATGATGGTGAGAGTTTCACAACAATGTGAATGTACTTAGTGCCACTGAACTGTACAGTTAAATATGGTTAAAATAGTATGCTTTATATTATGTGACTTTTAAACAATAAAGCACATTAGAAAAAGATTATGTCTGTAACCCTACCTTACATTAGATACAAAATAATATTCTACAATTAGTAAATGCAAAAAGAACAGAGGAAATAGAAACCATCAGGCATACATGGCAAACAATTGTTGCCAATAGAATCCACCAATGGATGCTAGGACTAGTGGTCAAGTCAGAAGAGAAAAAGTTTACATAGTTTCAAAGTATATATTCCAAGATATTTGTTAATTACAAAGAGAGAGATAGTAACTTTACAATGGAACAGTTGGGCAGACACCCAGGGGATCAAGGTTTATCACCAGGAAGATGGAGTAGGAAGGAGACAACCTCATTTCTGTGGAAATTTTGTCAAAAAGGCACAATCGCATTTCAATAATGAGAAAGCATTAGACAAATCCAAACTGTGGTTCATTCTTCAAAACAACTGATCAAAACTCTTCAAAAGTGTCAAGATCATGAAAGACAAGGAAAGACTGAAAAACTGTTACAGATTATAGAGGGAATGGAAGAGGACTAACAAAATACAATGTGGGATCCTAGGTACCTGGTGGATCAGAAATGGGACATGAGTAGGAAACTGCTGAAATTCAAATAAGGTCTATAGTTTAGTTAATAGTACTGCGCTGGTGTTAATTTCCTAGTCTTGATGATTTTACTATGGTTACGCAAGATGTTAATATTAGAGGAAGTTGGGTGAGAGGGATGCAGGAACTCTGTCCTATTTTTGTAGATTTTCCGAGACTAAAATTACTTCAAAATTAAAAATTGAAAAAGAAAGATTATGTCTCTAGATTAAACATCACCCCACAACTCCAGTCACCTTTTCCTCAATTCTACCTGTAAAATAAGATGAACCTGCTATCCTCTAGGAACTGGATCATTGAGTGGGTCTCTCTGAAAAAGTATCTATCAGGCTTTGAGCTCTGTAGGGTCAAAATCAAGGATTTGAAAGGAAAGATTCCCAAAGCTTTACTTTTTTTTCCCCCCAAAGCTTTAAATACCTCTCTTTGATGTATAAGAAGTCCTCCTGTGAACATCAAAGGACCTGACGACATAATCTGAAATTGATGAGCACCAGTTAGCAGTTCACCAGAGATCTCTACCCTCAGTTCCACTGGCCAGAGAAAGGTGGTCAGGGACTAGAAGCTGGTGCTCCCCTAGACACAGGCACCGCAGTGGCACAGCAGGGCCAACACTGCCCCCATTTGGTTGTCTCATACACTGCTGACATGAAATGGCACAACCATTCTGAAAAATAACTAAATAACATGTATCCAAAGTCTTAAAAGTGTTCCCACCCTTTGACCCAGCAATTCCACTTCTAGAAATTGTCCGAAAGAAATCAAAGTTGCACACAAAAGTTGCCATCCCAGTATCAACTCCAGCAGTAACAAACTGGCTACAGTAAACACTGCACAACCCAAAGTTGATTAAATAAAATACAGGACATCCATAAGATGGTCTTCTGTGTCCATTTCTTAAAAATCACCTTTTTCAAGAACAGTTTGCTGTATATGGGCTTCCCTGGTGGCTCAGAGGGTAAAGAGTCTGCCTGCAATGTGGGACACCCAGGTTCGACCCCTGGGTCGGGAAGATTCCCTGGAGAAGGAAATGGCAACCCACTCCAGTATTCTTGCCTGGGGAATCCCCATGGACAGAAGAGTCTGGTGGGCTACAGTACATAGGGTCGCAAAGAGTTGGACACAACTGAGCAACTTCACTTTTTCAAGAACAGTTTGCTGTATATTATGACATGATCCTGACTTGGTGTGTTTGTGGTATGGGAGAGCACAGGTATGCAAATTTAAAATGCAGGGGGAAAATATGTCTTAATTAATAGCAGTTATCTCTAGGTGGTGCTGGATGCTGACAAACCTTTAAATTTTCTTCTTTATACTTTTCTGTTGCTTCTAAATTTTATCCAACAAACATATTACTATTCTAATAAGGAAAACAGCCCCTCCGCATCTTGCAGGTGAATAAACGGAGTTACAGAGAACCTCATTAACTTGCCCTGGGTTCTTCAGTGAGTCAGAAGTGAAACCAAAAATAAAGACTCTGGTTCTCAAAAGCCTCGCTCATCTCACAAGCTGTCAGCATGTGTGCAGCGGTAGTTTGGGGACAGTGGTTCTTAACTGGGACGACTTTGCCCCCTAGGGGACAGCTGGCATGTCTAGAGACATTTTTGTTTGTTGTAACTCAGGGAGGGGCACTACCACTGCTAAGCATCTTCCATCACACAAGGATAACAGGGTAACATTTGGCTCAAAACACCAAGAGGGCTACTGGTAGAAGCCCTGTTCTAGGAGAAGGCAGCCACAAATGCATACCCCCCGCCCCCCTCCTCCCCACATTGGACTTTGGAAGAGCTCAGGCAGCTCAAAAGTACATCAGGAACCTCCACCTGCTTCACATCCTGTGCGAGCTGTGGTACCTTCTGTTTCAAAGAGGATCTGACTTGGCAGTTAACAGGCCCCAGGGTGTAAGCACCAAGGACTTTATTACTCACATTAAGCAACCTTCCTCTTCCAACTGGAGAAAAATAAATTGTTCATTTCACACAAGAGCCGTAACAGACACAAAGAGAACACAGCTTCAGATGGAGTTCAACTACCAGAGTTGGGCCAATGCAGGGAGAAGGAGAGGCATCCTGATGGCATGAGGCCAGTCAGACCGAGGGGCAGGAGGCCTGTCTGCACGTGTTTCCCCTGCATTTTCACCTCTGAGACCTCAGGAGTCCTGGGTGACCATGCCAGGCTTACCTTCCTTCCAAGTATCTTTAGGGAAGGAGAAAAGGAAACAGCCCCAACCAAACCCTGAGAGAGGTGCTTTCCCCTCTCAGGAAACTCTCTCCTCTATCCAAGGGGCCACCCGCTTAGACTTCTCCATGGGTTTCAAGGGGACAGGGACATCATGCCAGCGTTTCCTGTGCCCTTGAGTCCAACTTAAAATTCCCATACTCAGGAGCTGGCAAGACTGCAGATATTAAGAAAACAAACTCATGGCTGTTAGGGGTATCAAGGGGTGGAGGGATAAATTGGGAGACTGGGGTTTACATATGCACACTGCTATAAACAAAACAGACAACTAATGAGCACAGGAAACTCTACTTATACTCTGTAAATACTCTTCCCTTACAGGAAAAGAATCTTTAAAAAGAGTGGATATATGTATATGTATAACTGATTCACTTTGCTGTACACCTGAAATTGATACAACTTTGTAAATCTACTCTAGTAAAAATTTATTTTTAAAAAAAGAGCTGGAAAAAATGTTTGCCAATGCACCCCCTCCCTTTCTAGATCAGGCAACAAGGCCCAGAGGATCTATGGATCAAGCCCAAGTCACACAGCTATGACAGAGTCAACTCCTGATCCCAGACCTCCCCTTCTCTCTCCTTTAATAGCGTCTCAGCCACCAAGAAGTCCAGTGCTGTAGGACCACAGACACCAGCCCTGTCAGAGGAAGCATCACTCACTCCTGGCATTTCACACGAGAGGTCCCATAACAGGTGTGAATCTCTAGTGCTGCTACTGCCATATCCTTCAAATATCCTGATTTTAGCCAAAACAATAGGGTTCTGTTCCCACTGGGGTTGTCGCTGGCCGCTTTCACTTGATAATTGACTATACAACTGTTGGCTTTGTCTATTCAACAAATATTTATTGAGCACCTAATTTATGCTGGAAACCAAGCCATTTGGGTCTGATCTAGTCTCTCTAAGGTCCAGTTCAGGTCAGGCCCTATTCATGGATTGCTTTGCAATCCCAAACTCCTCCTAGGGTAAGCTCATCTTTACCTGAACTAGCTTTGGAGAATCTAACTCTGGCTTGTGACCAAAGAACACAACTAAAACCAAATGAAAGGTACATATACTGCAATGAATCCCATATGGGTCAGCACTTAAATGCCAACTTAAAACCTAGAAGGAAAAAGAAAAGCCTATTTACCCCAGCAGTGGAGGGAAAACAATCTTCTGACAAATGAATATGTTCAGAGACAAGAGTAATGGGCTCAAAAAATTAATAAATAAAGCATGAAGACAGGGGAGGGGGCTAATATGGTTAGAATACAGGCTCTGAAGTCAGACAGGCCTGCCTCTACTTCTAACTAACCGTGTGTGTGTGTGTGTGTGTGTGTGTGTGTGTGTGTGTGTCGCTCAGTCATGTCTGACTCTTTGTGACCGCATGGACTGTAGCCCACCAGGCTCCTCTGTCCATGGAATTCTCCAGGCAAGAATACTGGAGTGGGTTGCCATTTCCTTCTCCTTCAGCATATCACTTAACCTCTCTGAGTCTCACTTTCCCATATGAAAATGGGATAATATGGCAATAGGACCACCTTCCTAGGGTTATTGTGAGGACTAAGTGAGATAACAATGTGCCAAACTATAACACGACACTATTCAGTAGCCATTATTTCTGGTTCTTAGGAGCAACTTCGCTCTCACATCCAGAGGCAACTTAGATGGCGCCACAAACCTCCCTGGGCCGTGTGGCTCACTGCCCTGTGGATTAGTGCCACCGTGTCTCTCCGCCCTTTCAGGAGCCAAATGTCAACTTAGAACCCAGAATCCTTTTGGGTTAAACTGGACTGATCCACAAGTCCCGGGAGGCTGGTCTGGAAAGTGGTAAGGGGAGGAGGAAAACCTTTGCCTCACCAACACGAGTGGAAGCTCAGAGGCCTGGCTACACCGTGAGGATTCACCACTCGTCAAAGACCCGTGGAGAAATCAATATCTCAGAGTGCCGCTGCTGTGGCAGGGCGGGGGCACATGAAGCACTGCACCTTCCCTGCCTCACAGTGCCAGTGTCCTCAGAGTGCCAGTGGCCTAAATCTAAACCAGATTTCTTTCCCAGAACTAGGCTGAAGGTTCTTCAAGAGTAAGTAGAGTCTTGTACTCTGAATTTCCCATAACACTCTAAATAGGATTCTATGCACAGGAGGCACTTTTAAAAATGCTCTGAACTAAAAACTCCCTTACTGTTATCAAACAGAACCAGGAATGTGTTCCTAAGTTCACAGGTGAAGGCCAAGTATGCCAGGGCTGTTTCCTTCTCCCATTCACAAGAAGCAGTTGAAGCCAGCACCCTCAGTGTTCTAGGTGGAGAACTCCTAAAGCATCCGATAGATGGGTGCTCTCCCAGGAGGTTCTCCAAGACTTGTTAATTATTGTCTCGATATCCTTGGAACCTGGCCCCACTTCACAAGGCCCACTGCCACTGCCTTGGTTCAGGCCCTTCTATCCACTGGAGGGTGCTCTCTGTCACCAACTCCCCCCCTCCATTCCCATTTGTCCCACACACAGCCATCAGAGACCAAAAACTAATCAGGTCACTTTCCTATACAAAAGCCTTCAAGGGACTTTTCTCTTGGGACAAAGAGCAAAGACCAAACTTCTCAGAGTAGCATATAAGACCCTTTCCAGTGAGCCACAGTCTATATCTTAGCAGCAGTATCTTCCACCACTCTGGACATAGTGCACTGCAGGCCTTCACATCATTGCCCATGTTACTTCCTTGTCCTTAAAGTTCTTCTGTACCATCTTCTCCTAGTCAGTCATTCCTCATTTCTTCTGGCAAACTCCTTAGTCTCCTTCAGGACTGCAGGAAGCAAGCAGCATCTGAATTGGTTCCTAAAGATCTTGCCTCCTAATTTCCCGGCTCCTAAGCAATATCTTCCCTTTGAGTGTGGACTGGGCCTAAAGACTCACTTCTGATAAATATAATCCAGCAAAAGAGATGAGATGTCACTTCTGTGGCTGAGTTACAGAAAGACTGTGTCTTCAATCTTGTTTGCTCCCTCTTACTCTCTTCCTTGCTTGCTTGAGGGTAAGTCAGTTGCCATGTCATGAACCACCCTACGGTGAGATCCATGTGGTCAGGAATTGATGTCTCTGGACAATAGCCAGTGAGTACCTGAAGCCTGTCAATGACCATGTGAGTGAGCTTGGAAGCCCCTTGTTGAGTCTTGAGAGGACTGCAGCTCTGGCCTGGCTGACTCTTAGTTGTAACCTGATGAAAGTCTCTAGGCCTGAGGACTTCATCAAGTCCCATCTGGATTCCTGACCCACAAAAAATAGAAAGCTTGTTGTGAGAAAATAGAAGTCTTGTTTTAAGCCACTAAATTTTGGAGTAATTTGTTACATAGTCATAGAGAGCTGATATAAGGGCCAACTCAAATGTCACTCATTTATTAAGCATTCCTAACACACTCTTCCGGAGAAGGCAATGGCACCCCACTCCAGTACTCTTGCCTGGAAAATCCCATGGATGGAGGAGGCTGGTGGGCTGTAGTCCATGGGGTCGCTGAGAGTCGGACACAACTGAGCGACTTCACTTTCACTTTTCACTTTCATGCATTGGAGAAGGAAATGGCAATCCACTCCCAGTGTTCTTGCCTGGAGAATCCCAGGGACGGGGGAGCCTGGTGGGCTGCCGTCTATAGGGTCACACAGAGTTGGACACGACTGAAGCGACTCAGCAACAATTACCCCCTAGTCCATCTCCACCTCTCTCATTGCTCATGGGATTGATCCAAACTTCTTAATATAGCCCTCAAGGCCCTACATAATGATTCAATTCAACCCACCTTGCCAAACTTATCTTTCATCACTACACAGGGCACCTGGGGTAAATGATCTTCTTTAAACTGCTCCAACATACCCCAGTCTCAACTTTATCCCTTTGCACATACTATTCCCACTCTCTGGAATACTTCTTCCATCTCCCTTTGCCTAGTTCATTTACATTTGTTCTTTGAAGTCCCAGCTCATATCTTTTTCCTCCAGGAAGAAACAACTTTCAAGGCTGGGTTTAGGTATCTTCCATTTGTGCCAATGCCTTTCCCTGTGCTTTTCTACTTAGAGCACTTACCACTTTGTGCTGTCAGGACCTTTAACTCAATCTTCTGGCCTGGACTGCAAGCTCTTTGAGGGCAAGACACCTTTCTGTCATTCATTCATGTGTGTATGCTAGTCCTGTCTTAACTTGTAGTTAGCTAAATACACTTGCACCTATGCAATTGAATGTAGCTGGAAAAAGGCACACAGCCACGTACTCTGGTCTCACTTTAATTCATGACCATGGACCAAAGATAGGCCCTTAAAGATCCCTGACAATACTGTCCCTCCCTGGTTTATTCTATTCACTCACCTACTCTCCTTATGACTGCTTCACACCTTTCTTCTTAAACCTCTCACACTCCACCCCCACACTCTCAGCTGATGACTTTGTTTTCTACTTCACTGAGAAAACTCAAATCAGAAGAGGATTTCCAGACTCCCACCACATTTATGTACCTATCATCATCCATCCACACTAACTCTGCCTTTCCTGCTGTTACTAAAGATGAACTATCCATGGTCCCAGAGCCAAAACTTCTATTTGTGAACCAGACCTCACCTCTCCCCTACTCTAGAAAATCATTCCAACAATCTCGCCTCACACTCCAACAGCATTCCTTTCCCTCTCTCACCCAGATTGTTCCCACCAGCATGTAAACATACTGTTACTTCTCTCATATTAAAGAAAAACAATAGAGTTTCAGTTTGAGAAGATGAAGTCCTGGAGATGGATGGTGTTGATGGTTACACGTGAATATAATTTATGCCACTAAGTGTACTCTGAAAAATGATTAAAATGATAATTTTTATGTGGCTTTTGGCACAATAAAATAAGAAAATAAACACCCTCCTGATTCCACTCCCCCTACCAGCTACCTCCCTGTTGCAGTTTCCCTCTGCACTGAACTTGCAATAAATTCCTTCTCTTTCATTTTCTGTTAAAGCCACTCAAATAAAGCTCTAACCTCCATTACGACCCTGAAACTGCTGGTCAAGATCCTCGTTGACATGCACATTGCCAAACCCCATGGTGAATTCTCACTCCTCATCTTCCTTGACTGATCAGTAGCATTAAAACCAATCCATCTCTCCCCACCAACATGCTGCATTTTCCTCTCTTGGCTTCAGGATCACCACACCCACTTGGCTTTTTTCCTGTCTCACTGGTCACATCTTCTCAGTCTTCTTTGCTGACTCCTTCCTTCCCCATCACTTTTTTTTTTTTTGCCACACTACATGGTATATGGGATCTTAGTTCCCAACCAGGGATCAAACCCACATCGTCTGCAGTGGAAGCTGCTGCTGCTGCTAAATCACTTCAGTCATGTCCGACTCTGTGTGACCCCAGAGATGGCAGCCCACCAGGCTCCCCTGTCCCTGGGATTCTCCAGGCAAGAACACTGGGAGTGGATTGCCATTTCCTTCTCCAATGCATGAAAGTGAAAAGTGAAAGGGAAGTCGCTCAGTCGTGTCTGACCCTTAGCGACCCCATGGACTGCAGCCTATCAGGCTCCTCCATCCATGGGATTTTCCAGGCAAGAGTACTAGAGTGGGGTGTCATTGCCTTAGCACACAGTCTTAACCACTGGACCGCCAGGGAAGCCCCTCCTCCTAACCTCTTACCACAGTAGTGTTCAGGACTCACTTTGGTCCTTGCCCTTCCTTTCTGCTCTACCCATATTCACTCCTCTGTGATCTCATTGGGAAAGACTAGAGATCTCTTCAAGAAAACTAGAGATACTAAGGGAACATTTCATGTAGAGATGGGCAAAATAAAGGACAGAAGTGGTAAAACAGAAGCAGAAGATATTAAGAAGAGGTGGCAAGAATCCATAGAAGAACTATACAAAAAAGATCTTAATGACCCAGATAACCATGATGGTTGATCACTCACCTAGAGTCAGACATCCTGGAATGTGAAGTCAAGTGGGCCTTAGGAAGCATCTCTACAAACTAAGCTAGTGAAGGTGATGGAATTACAGCTGAGCTATTTCAAATCCTAAAAGATGATGATGTAAAAGTGCTGCACTCAATATGTCAGCAAATTTGGAAAACTCAGCAATGGCCACAAGACTAGAAAAGGTCAATTTTCATTCCAATCCCAAAGAAAGACAATGCACAATTGCACTCATCTCACACGCCAGCAAAGTAATGCTCCAAGTTAGGCTTCAACAGTACGTGAACTGAGAACTTCCAGATGTTCAAGCTGGATTTAGAAAAGGCAGAGGAACCAGAGATTAAATTGCCAACATCCGTTGGATCACAGAAAAAGCAAGAGAATTCCAGAAAAACATTTACTTCTTCTTTATTGACTCTGCTAAAGCATTTGACTGTGTGGATTTACAACAAACTGTGGGAAATTCTTAAAGTGATGGGAATACCAAACCACTTTACCTGCCTCTTGAGAAATCTGTATGCAGGAAAAGAAGCAACAGTTAGAACTGGACATGGAACAACAATGGACTGGTTCTAAATTGGGAAAGAAGTACGTCAAGGCTACATATTGTCACCCTGCTTATTTAACTTATATGCAGAGTACATCATGCAAAATGCTGGACTGGATGAAGCACAAGCTGGAATCAAGATTTTTAGGAGAAATAACAGTAACCTCAGATATACAGATGACACCATCTTTATGGCAGAAAGTGAACAGGAATTAAAGAGTCTCTTGATGAAAGTGAAAGAGGAGAGTGAAAAAGCTGGCTTAAAACTCAACACTCAAAAAACTAAAATCATGGCACCCGGTCACATCACTTCATGGCAAATAGATGGGGAAACAATGGAAACAGTGACAAACTATCTTTTCTTGGGCTCCAAAATCACTGCAGATGGTGACTGCAGCCATGAAATTCAAAGATGCTTGCTCCTTGTAAGAAAAGCTATGACCAACCTAGACAACATATTTAAAAACAGAGACATTACTTTGCCAACAAAGATCTGTCTAGTCAAAGCTATGGTTTTTCCAGTAGTCATGTACGGATGTGAGTGTTGGACCATAAAGAAAGCCAAGTGCTGAAGAATAGACGCTTTTGAACTGTGGTGTTGGAGAAGACCCTTGAGAGTTCCTTGGACTGCAAGGAGATCCAACCAGTCCATCCTAAAGGAAATCAGTCCTGAATATTCTTTGGAAGGACTGATGCTGAAGCTGAAGCTCCGATACTTTGGCCACCTGATGTGAAGAACTGCCTCACTGGAAAGTCCCTAATGCTGGGAAAGATTGAAGGCAGGAGAAAAGGGGATGACAGAGGATGAGATGGTTGGATGGCATCACTGACTCAATGGACATGAGTTTGAGTAAGCTCCGGGAGTTGGTGATGGACAGGGGAGCCTGGTGTGCTGCAGTCCATGGGGTTGCAAGAATTGGACATGACTGAGCGACTCATCTGAACCAAAATACTACTACCTGTATAATTAGATGATTCCCATAGTTATTATTCCTGCCCAAATCTGACTCTCCACTTAACACATGAAGAAGATCTAAAACCTTATCTCCTCCTAAAGGTTGATCCACCCAGTCTTCTCCAACTCAATAGCAATATCACATTTCCAGTTGCTCAGGTTAAAAGCTTAGAATCATTTTTCACTTCTCTTTTTCTCTCCCACTCTATATGCTATCCATCAGGAAATCCTTTGGGCTCTGTCTTTTTAAAATATCCAGAATCCAGCCTTTTCTCACTCCCTCCTTTACCTCTGCAATACTTCAAGCCACCACTATCTCTTACCTAGTCTGTAATGGCCTCCTTGTTCATGTCTCTCGTCACCCTGGCTCCTGCAAATCTATTCTCAACACAACAGACTTTGTGATCCCTTTCAAATATAAGTCATATAACAACATCCCTCTACTCAAAACCCTTCAGTAGATCCTTTTTTTCACAGAAAGAAAAAGCCAAATCTTCACAATGGCCTACAAGGCCCTACATTGCTTCTCTAACCCATTGCTTCTCTAACCTCAGTTCATTCCATTTCAGACATATGGGCCTTTTTGCTGTTCCCCAAACATGCCAGGCACGCATCCACCTGAGGTGGAATTCCCTCTGTGTGAAATTCCTCTCCCCAGGCTATCCATATGTTTAACTTCCTCACCTCCTTAAGTCTCTGCTCTTACATCACTTTGTAAATTAGGTCTGTCAAAACCACCCTGTATAAATTACAAACCACATCCCCCTGTACCCCTTTCACCCCTTTCCATCCTTTTTTTTCTTTTTCATAGTATTTACCACTTCAAAACACTACTTAATTTACTTATTTTTTATGTACATTCCATTTTATTAGTCTCAACCAATAGAAAGCTAATTCCACAAGGGCACAGACTTTTGTTTGTTCAATATTGCAAGCACCTAGAGGTCTTGACATACAGGGGGAAGTCTGATATTGTTGAAGTAATAAATGAATAAGCCCAGCACAATACCTAGAGCATAATAGATGACTACCAAATATTCAATAAATGAGTGAATGAATAAATGAATGGTCCATCTATCACTAAGCTGTGAGCTTTTCATGGGCAGAGAAATGACTTATCTTTGTTTCCTCATTACCCAGGACAGTAATGGAGATTCAGGAAATGTTGGTTAAATAAAAGAAAAAAAAACACCTGAACACAAATGAGGTGAGACTGGAAATGTGAGGTGCCAGCATGCTGAGGTTCATATACTAAGTATCCTCTTTCTTCCATGGCCACTCCCAGGTTGGCGTGTTCCACTTCTGGATCTTTCAGGACATAATTCTCAATGACTAGGATGCAGAGATCAGGTAAATGTGATAGAGGAAGGGCCACCTTACTGAAGAGGGCTTTCCTGTAGGTCCTAACTAAGGCATCACCATCGGACCACTCATGCAGGTTGGGCGCACTGTGAGTCCATAAGTAATGGATGCAAACCAGGCTCCTTCGATGTCAGGCTTCCAGGTCCCAAATTCTGATAATCTAGAAACTGGAAAATCAAGTTACTTCAACAAACACATGCCTTGTATTCCTCCTTTCAAGGCTCACATCTCAATGGGGAAGGCTGGCATTGGCTCAGATACCTTTGCAACCCATCATTCATTTCTAACACGGGGAGGAGGAGGGTGAAATGACTCCTTATATACCATCGTAGGGTCGGCTGCTCCTACCTGCCACACCCTCCAGTCAAGAAGGAAGCAATCGACCTTCCAGAGCCCTGCTTGCTCTGGAGAACATAGAGGTAGAGGAGGCAGGAAGGGGGTGGTGCTGAAGGTGAGCTGGTGCCAACCTGGAAGTCAGGCGGGAGGAGTGAGGATTCTGCTCCTGCCTCATTCCGTGACCTTGGGTGAGTGAGTTCACTCTCTGGGCCTTGCTGCTGCTGCTGCTAAGTTGCTTCAGTTGTGTCCGACTCTGTGCGACCCCATAGATGGCAGCCCCCTAGGCTCCGTCGTCCCTGGGATTCTCCAGGCAAGAATACTGGAGTGGGTACATTTCTTTCTCTGAGCCTTAGTTTCCTCATATTTAAAACTAAAAATTTAAGCCAGATAATCTAACTATTTGCTTGTTATAAAAATTTAAACTATTATTAACCACTCTAATTTGACCATTTGACAGGACAACATTGTCTGCATATACCTCTCAGCAAATTCATCTTAATCTCCTCATCCTCAGCTCAGCTGTCATTTACTCATAAAACTAAACAATCCTGGTGCCAACTATATGCCAGGCATTGTGCTAGGCCTGGGTGTACAGCTGTGAATATGACAGACACAGTCTCTGCCCTCAAGAGTCTATGGCCTAGCAGGGAGTAGATATTTGACCTCCAACGATGTTTCAGTCACTGCCATGAATAAAGTTGAGAGAGAGTGGAAGTGACTATGGTGGTGCTAGAGATGGAGCAGAGTTATGCCTAGTCTGGGGTTTCAGAAAATCTTCCTGAAGGAAGTAACTTCTGAGCTGAGCTCAAGACAGACGGGAATGAACTGGAGGAAAAGAAAGGGCATTTGAGAGACAGAAAAGAGTGCACACAAGTGCCCTGAGCAAGGAGTCGTATCTTGTCAAGGCCAGTGTTGCGCAAGAGCAGAGTGAGGACCAGATGGGCAGAGAAATGGACTAGAAGAAGTCTTGATATACAGGAGGAGCTCCAATATTGTTGATGGAATGAATGAGCCCAGCACAATGGGCCACATAGGCAAAAGTAAGCCCACATAAGGCCTTCAAGAGAAATGTGGCTTTTAATGACTTTTAAAAAAACTCATTATTATCATTGTTTTTTTGCCATATGGTACAGCATGCAGGATCTTAGTTCCCTGACCAGGGATCAAATCTGCATCCCTTGCATTGAAAGTGTGGAGTCTTAACCACTGGATAACCAGGGAAGTTCTAGATGTTGTCTTAAAATATGTTAAAGTTAGTGAAAGAGGCTGGAGCAGAGTAGGGGCAGCAGAGTGAAATGTGATCAGACAAATGGAGAGAGCAGCATGGAAACATACACCACCATATATAAAATAAATAGCCAGTGGGAATTTGCTCTGTGACTTAGGGAGCTCAAACCAGTGCTCTGTGATAACCTAGAGGGGTGGAATAGGGTGGAAGGTGGGAGGGAGGGCCACGAGGGAGGGGACATATGTATACCTATGGCTGATTCATGTTGATGTATAGCAGAAACCAACACATTATTATAAAGCAATTATCCTTCAATTAAAAATAAATGATTTTTTTTTAAAAGTTTGCTATGTGGAGAATGAATTCAAAGGGGCACAGGTTAACACAAAAGAGCCAGTAATGAAGCAACTGCAGTGAAACAGGTAGAAAATGATCAGTATTTGATATGGGTGATATCAGTGGAAAAACAGATAAATTCAGGAGAGATTTAGGAGGAAAAAGTGATAAGATGAGAGGAGCTGTGAGGGGCAAGTGATAAAGAAGAAAGTACCAAAATGCAACCTAAGTGGTTAAGTTAGGAAACTTAACCAGAGGACCAGAAACTCAGAGGACCAAGTTTGGGAAGGGGGTGATACTATTAGTTCAATTTGGGACATCCTGAGTTTAGGACTGCTGTGAGATACCAAGTAGAGAAGATGAGTAAGAAGGTAAATATATAAATCTGGAGCTCAAAGGTCTCCAACTACAAAATTGAAGGTGTGAATTTGAGAGTCCTCATAGACACAATAAGTAAAGCCATAAAAACAGCATATGAAGACAGTGTAAGAGACATAAAGAAATAAGGGCTTCCCTGGTGGCCCAGTGGTTAAGAATCTGCCTTGCAGTGAGGGGACAGTGGTTCAATCCCTGGTCCAGGAGGATCCCACATGCTGCAAGGCAACTAAGCCTGTGTGCCACAACTATTAAGCCCACGCTCTACAGCCCATGAGCTGCAACTGCTGAAGCCTTTACCCCCTAGAGCCTGTGCTCCACAACAAGAGAAGCCATTGCAGTGAGAAGCCTGTGCGCCACAACTGGAGAATAGCCCCCATTCATCCCGAGTAGAGGAAGCCAGCACATAGCAACAGAGACCAGCACAGCACCCCACCCCAAGAAAAGGAAAGAAAGAGAACCAAGGATGGAGACTTGAGAAAACCTCACATTTAAAACCCGAATAGAGAAGAAAGAGCTAAAACATAAGAAATAAAAGAGAGAGAGAGAATACAAATGAATGGCCAGAGACAGGAGCAAAAGTAAGATTTGACATCATGGTAGCCAAGGGAACAACATATTTCAAGAAGCCAGGATTAGTTAATCCTATTAAAGTGCTGAGAGATGAACTTAGAACATTTTTGATGGAGGGGGAATTGGGGAAGAAGCCAAAGGGTTGTGAGAGGAGAGGTCATGAAATAGAGACAAGATATTAATATATAGACTGTTCTTGCCTCTGTGAAAGAGGAGAGAATGATAGGCTGTAGTTGAAGAGGGGAGATATTTGAATATATTGAGAAATGGATAGAAATGATTCAGCAAAGAAAAAGACAGAGGAGTGACAGTGGAGAGAAAGAAAAATAACAGTATCAGGAGCCTGAGAAGGTGACAAGGGCTAGACTATAGGGCAGAGCTGGAGGACTGGCCTCAGATGACGAGACAGCTCCTCTGTGCATCAGAATGGAGGGGGACAATGTTCACAGCTGCATTACTTACAATTGGCAAGGTATGAAGCAACACAGGTGTCCATCAGCAGGTAAATGGATAAAGAAGATGTGGTGTGTGTGTGTGTGTGTATATATATATATATAATGGAATACTAGATATATAGACATATAGATATATATAATGGAATACTACTCGAGCATAAAAAAGAATAAAATTTTGCCATTTGTAGCAACATGGATGGACCTGAAGGGCATAATGCTACGTGAAATAAGTCAGATAGAGAAAGACAAATACTCTGTTATATCACTTATATGTGGAATCTAAAAAATAAAACAAAAAAGAATCAGACTCACAGATACAGAGAACAAACTATTGGTTACCAGTGGGGAGAGGGAAGGGGAAGAGGGGCAATACAAGGATAGAGAGGAAAGGGTTATTATAGGATTCTATGAAATCATGTGTGTGAAACTTTTGAAAATTGTAAAGCACTATAGAATTCAAAGAATCATTCAATTAATAAAAGAAGGAGGAGGGAGGGGGAGAGGAAAAGAGCATGAAGGTCAGTGTATACTCATCCCTCCAAACACACAGTCATAAGGTCAGTTCTGCTAATGTTTTCCAGAGAAAACCTCCAAGTCTACAGGCCCTCATCCTCTCGGTGAGCGGTGTGGATCACAGGAAGCAAAGAATCCCTGTCGGCCCTGTCTTGACACCTCATACAAATCACACTGCCTCCTCTGCCCTGCTCACGAGTCCGAACAAGGCCAAATGGGAGCTGCTTCCAGCCCTGAGGTCCACGGATAATGTGACAGGATCTCTGCAAGAAGGCCCAAGTGTAACCAGATCAAACCTGGGGACATGACTGAAAACAGCAGTGAAGGACAAGAGACCTCACAAAGTGCCAGCCATATCGACAAGGGATCAGATGGGTGTGTCGAGAGGGAAAAACAGCCCCGTTCTTTCACGCAGAGACTTCGGAAGGGGCAGAGGCTGCCCAGCTGCCTAGCAGACTAAGCTCTTATTTTGCACCCTGTGGTCCTTAGGGAGCTGCCTCCCATGTCACTGCCCAGGCACCTAACCTACCATTTCCCCAAGCCTGGAATCTAGAGGAGTTTCTCCAGCTCACTGTCCCATAACCATAACTGTGACTCTAGGACAAGAATTCAATCAGCATCTTTTAGCCCAAAGTGCAGAAACAGCACTAGGACACAAAGCTTTAAGAAGACCAGTGCTTACCAAGGTCACAGGAAGGAGAAGTCCAACACACAGAGGCTGCCAAATTCCTGGTCAGCACTTGACCCCTACAGATCAAAACCAATACTCCCCACCTTCTGCCATCCAGGCCCTGCTCCCCCAGTCTGCTGTCTTTCCAACCCTTTGGACACTCCTTCCATGAACCGTAGAGAGAATACTTGCTTACAGTGCCAGTGCTTCTAACAAAAGCTCATTCCTCAGTGAAAATCAACACAAAAGCTTAATTCCACACAAAGAACTGTAGCAGGAACCTGTTTAAGAATGCTGCCTCTTAAGTCCCTGTCACCCAGAGTTTCCAAAGCACTGGGGGAAAAGACAGAAGGAGAAGAAAAGGCAGGGAATCACGGGGAGGTGATAACTGACACTTAGCCAACTGTCTATAATAAGCAAATGACATAATAGAAATATACACAGCTTTGGGGAGAGATGCTGCAAACATGGCCCTAGCAGGTCCAGGGGCTCCGGGGAGTCACGCTGGGCTAGAAACCCGGTTATTTCTAGGGCACCAAGCAGCATCTGACCTGAATCAGGAGCCTCTGGAAGCAGGGCCAGAGGGCCAATCAGAGGCTGAGAAATACAGCACAGCTCCAGCCAGGGGGCTTGGTCACCGGCCTACATCCAAGGTTGTGCATGCGTGCTCAGTTGTGTCTGACTCTTCATGACCCCATGGACTGTAGCCTGCCAGGCTCTTCTGTCCATGGAATTTTCCAGGCAAGAACACTGGAGTGGGTTGCCATTTCCTTCTTCGGGGGATCTTCCCAACCCAAGGATCAAACCTGACTTTCCTGCATTGGCAGGTGGATTCTTTACCACTGTGCTACCTACGAAGCCCTTTTCCCAACCCAGGGATCAAACCCAGGTCTCCTGCATTGCAGGTGGATTCTTCACTAGCTGAGCCACAAGGGAAGCCCAAGAATTCTGGAGTGGGTAGCCTATCCCTTCTCCAGCGGATCTTCCCAATCCAGGAATCGAACTGGGGTCTCCTGCATTGCAGGCAGATTCTTTACCAACTGAGCTATTAGGGAAGCCCCAAGTTTGGGCAGGGGAAAAAAAAAACAACAGAATTCTTCAAAGACCTCCATCCAGTGATGTCTTGAGTCTCCTCATCAGCCAGGGAGAAATGCCCAGGTAATCAGTAAAAGTAAGTAATCCCCTTATCGTTCCTCTTTGTTTCCAAACTGACTCTGCCTAGAAAGCATGGTTCAGACGAGCATCATCACTTAGAACCCAGTGCGGCCAGCTTGGAACACACCTCAGCTAGTGTTTCATTCCTAGCTGTAGCGTAGGGAAGGGAAAGTCCACTTTTGTAGGTTGTTGTGAGAGTCAGATGAAGTCATATCTGCTTGGAAAATGTTAATGCCTCTTCCTTACCCCTCTTTACCTGAGGATTTACATTCATAACCACACATTCTCAGTCTACATTCCCTGAACCTACAGCAGAGGACAAGGCTGAGGGGGGCTGGGGGTGGGGGAAGTGGCTCAGAAGGCTCTTTGCCATTCAACTTAAAAGATGGAAAGTCCAGGAACTTCCCTGGTGGTCCAGTGGTTAAGACTCAAGCTTCCACTGCAGGGGGTGCAGGTTTGATCCCTGGTTGGGGAACTAAGATCCCACATGCTGCACCACGGTAGCCAAGAAAAAAAAGGGTGGAAAGTCCACACTCAGATGCTCAAGAAGATATTGAAGTAAGAACTGGTATTAATAAAGAAGCTCAGAATTTGCAATTGTGTCCAAAGAGCTTTCAAAAGGTGAAAGAAAACAAGAATAGAATTTATTCTAAATAGAACCTTTACAGACAGTATATTGGTAGTCCTGTCACTTAGAGGGTTTATGTTAGAGGTTTACAAGACAGGGATAGGAGACCCAGCTTCCCACCTTCTAACACCCCAGGGCCCAAGACAGTCAAATCCAGGGTAATATAAAGTATCCATGAACCAAAACACATCTCACCTTCCACTTCTAGGTAGAAGCAGAAAATGACAACAAAATTGTCACTAGAGATTTTTTCTTTAATCAACAGGCAGGATAGGTCCTAAGATCAGGACATATATATTCAAACCAAACTTTTGCTTGCAGAGATCTGTGCAATGAGAAAAGATGATGACACATGACAAGATATTCAAGGACAGAAGCATTCTATAATTACTGAGACAGCAAAATGTCCCAATGTATTTTAGCAAGATCTTCTCTAGTAAAGGTTGAGAGAAAATAGTGTTTCATGTAGAAAAAAATTTGTGTAAGTGGTCCACCTAGTTCCCAGAAAAGAATTAGCTGGTTTCATCACATCTACTATGCTGTCAGTTGTAAGGCATGGCCAAATTTCAGAGGTGTTAATGTATGGAGTCGGGGGAAGTGCATCAGAGAGCCAATGAAACAGGATATACCTGCCGGAGGAAATAGTCTATGTTGCGAATCATATTCCCACTCTGTGGCCTTGCCCTGTAAGTCCTTGGCAGAGGGACCATGAAGAGGTTATGCAAAAGGCTCTCCCAGAGCATTAATCTTTAAGAGTTAGCAAACTGGTTAGTCATTGTAATAATAACAGCACACTCTGATACGGCACCTTGCAACCTCAAAGCACTTTCACAGACGTTATTTCCTGTAAGCCTCACAATATCCCTGCTAGGAAAGAAAAGCAAATATCACTAACCTTCTTTTTCAGTTAAAAATAAAACAGATGCCCAAAGTTCAGTTGTCCTAAGGTCACAGATCTAGTAAGTGGCAAACTGAAGTTTAAAGCGACATCTCTCTCCTAGGACTGTGCTCTGTGTTATGAGACACAGTCTGAGGTTAGGACCATTCCTGCATGTCCACTGAAAAAGTCAAAGAGTTAATATCTGACCTCTGTACTTTTAAGTTCCATCTCTACTCAACACTTGTCCTAAGAATGATGCTTAAAGGCCTAAGAGGGGGCTTCCCTGGTGGTCCAGTGGTTAAGAATCCATCTTGCAATGCAGGGGACACCAGTTCAATTCCTGTTACAGGAAGATCCCATATGCTGCAGAGCAACTAAGGCCATGTGCCAGAACTACCGGGCTCTACAGCCTGCGAGCTGCAACTACTGAGCCCACATGCCTAGAACCCATGCTTTGCAACGAAAAGTCACCTCAATGAGAAGTCTGAGCACCACAACAAAGAGTAGTCCCTGTTCACCTCAACTAGAGAAAGCCTGCACAAAGCAGTGAAGACCCAGTGCAGTCAAAAATACATTTAAAAAAAAATTTAAAGGCCTAAGGGGTATGGAATACTAGAATGGACCATGCTTTGACTCTCCACTGGGGGTCACCATCTATGATGTCTTGATCTAAGAGAGCAATCTCCACCACTCAGGTATCCCGTCACACAGGGATTCCCTGAGATAATCATCTCTGCATCCATAACAGGAGTGTGGTCTCGTGTCTTGTCAATTTCTCCTTTAGTCCAGGCAGAAGGGTCCCAGGACTACTGTCTTTATCTACTTAGGGAACAAAGACCATAAGAACTTTATTTACCCCTGCCCAGGGTATGGTAGCAGAGGGGCATGGGGCTGGGAGACCCTTGAGCAAAGTCAGAATGGTCTCCCCATCTAGGAGAGGAACGACCACAGCCCACAAGCCAACAGGCCTTATTTTAGGAAATATTTAGGTTGATCCCCAAGTAAGAATAGCCTAGATGTATGTATACATAAAACAAACGGGCTCTCTCCTCAGCCCTCCAGCCCTTCCTTCCTACAGCCTTCCATCCAAGAGTCCTCTACTCTTCCAACATCAGCTATGCACCCCTCAGCCATGGACCTGGGATTCAATGTCTCCAGTCTGATCCTCCCCAGACCTCCACCAAGGAAATGTCAGCCTTCTCTGGTACTATTTCTCCAACTCATGCTTTATGTTGCAACCTAACGAACCACTTCCCATCCTAGTTCAAGTCAAACAATTACTGAGCTACATCCTATGCTATGTGCTGATCCCAAAAGATGTTTTGAATTTTCTTTCTTCCAAAACTTTATCCAAGCTTTTGTCTGTACCAGGAACAACCTTCCTTCCCCTACCACCAACAACCAAAGTCCAACCCATCTCCCAAGCTCCTTCTCCTTTTCTCATGTCTCTAACCAGACGTGTCTCTAATAAATGTGGATTTATGATACATGTATTTATCTTCCCTATTATTTATGTGCTGCCTTCTCCTGTAGCACAGAATCTAGTATTCTTAACAACAATTTGACCATCTGCCATTCCCTCACTAGAACTTTACAAGCTCTCTGATGGTATATCCATGTCACACTCATTTTTACTTTTCCTGCAAAGACTTCTGCACTAAGAAAGCACCCAATAAATGTTTGGCTTTCTATTGTCTATTGTATTTTCTAGTTGGGTGTCCCATAAACTGGAGGAAGCCTAGAATAATGGTCTGGACTCAAAATCCTGGCTCTGCCATTTATTTATAGCTTCATGACCTTGGGCAAGTTAGTTCAGCTCTCTTTATGCTTGCATTTTCCCCTTTGTAATAAAGAGGATAATAACAGTATTTATTTCATACTGTTATTATGAGAACTAAATGAGTTAACATTTATAAAATGGTTAGCACAGTGCCAAGTACATCATAAGTGTCAAATAAGTGTTCATTAAGTAAATAAAATCACTACCAGACTCATTTTCCTCCATAAAATTACTTTTCCTCACAAGTTCTCCATTTTTGCTAATGGCACTATGATTTTCCCCAGCTTTCCAAGATTAAACCTTGACCCCTTTTATGCCTGCTACCCAGTCCCTCACCACATCTCACAGAGTCTGGGAGGAAACAGGATAATTTACCTGCCTCTTCTCCCAGGTTCCCTGCTTCAAAGACTATAATTCTCTCCTTGATCTCTCAAGCATCTGTCTCTCCCCAGATCCAGTCCACTCTGAATTGTGTAGACAAAGTATTTGCAAACATTCCTCTCTTCATATCATATCTCTGCACCAGTACCTACAATGGCGCCATATCACCTCCAGACCCAAGTCCAGACTCCTCAGCCAGTCTCTGGAGACCCTCCTTAATCCAGTCCTGCCCTAATCTTATCTCTCCTATGTCTCTACCCCACATTAATCTCCTCATGGTTCTGGAAAGACTTCTTGCTTGTCTCTGCCTCTGCTCATATTGTTCTTTTGGCCTAGAAGCTTTTCCCTTATCCTTCTAAATCCCCCAAACCTATTCATTCTTCAAAACTAACCTTTAACCCTGTACTTCCCTGATGGTACAGTGGATAAGAGTCTGCTTGCCAATGCAGGGGACATGGGTTTGATTCCTGGTCTGGGAAGATTCCACATGCCATGGAACAACTAAGCCTGAGCACCACAAATACTGATCTCACGTGCAGCAACTACTGAAGCCTACGCCTAGAGCCTGTGCTCTGCAACAAGAGAAGTCACCGCAATGAGAAGCCTGGGTACCACAACGAAGAGCAGCCCCCCACTCACCACAACTAAAGAAAGCCTGCACAAAGTGAGGAAGACCTAGTGGCCAAAAATAAATAAAATAAAATGCTGATTAAAAAAAAATAACCTTTAGATCCAACACTATCCTAGAAAATTTCAGCCCTCATAGATCTGATTGAATCATCTTTGAATTCTACAATCTATTTTCCCTTTTGTAATTATTATATACCTTTTGCTTTACATCACTTGTTATTGATTCATGTAAATCTGATATTTCCCAACTAGACTGTAAACCTCTCCAGAACAAGATACATGACTAATAGACATTCCCCGGCATCCTTCAAAGAAAAGAACAATGGAGAGCTAAAAATACAGATCTATTAGCCAACATTTGATGATGAACTTGCCTCTCCCTTTCTTTGGGAGGCAGGGAAAGGGAAAGAATGGGACCGCTTACCCATCCAGCTGATCCTATATGCTGTGTTCACAGATGGTGTGGGCAACCCTACCTGGGGAATTTGCTATAGCCAAAAAGCCTGCTCTCTCTGTTGACAAACGCCAACAATCACTGTAATCTAGGCTGCCATATGGTTCACCCAGCCCTGTAGCAAAATCGGTTTCTCGGGGATATGAAGAGACCAAGCAGGCTAGCTCTCTGATCTATGGCAAGGAGGGAGGTCGCCTTGAGCCAGCCCCGCCACAAACAGGAAAGCACAGAGTGTCCAGGGCAATCAAAGCTCGAGAAGATGCAAAACCCGCATTCCTGAGACTCCTGGCCTGGAATCCTGCAAGCTGAGCCCAACAACCCCCCTCTCTCAAGACTCTTGTGACTCCCCAAGAGAAATCCACAGGTGGCCAAGGGCAGACAGAAGATGTGGCCCTGCTCCCACTGTCTAGAGAGAGTGGCCCAAAGTTGTCATTTAATTTCTGTTTTCCTAGCATGTGGTCCTGAGGGCCATTAACAGAGTAAGACAATTTCATCCCTGAGCCAGCTGTCTTAATTTAGGAGGGACACTCCCCATTTTTTGATCAACTATTCATCATTTTTCCCATTCTCCCTCCTATGTGGATTTCAAAGGCAGGAAGAGGTCAGGCCTCATCATCTTCCTAAATTGCCCTAACCCCTCCCATCTAATTATCACAATCATAGACTTGGGGAGGCTGTTTGCATTTGATACTCAGAATGGAATATAGGGCAAGTCCAGCTTTAAGAAAGAAATTTCGCACTCCAGGCATCCATATGGTCCCTCAGCCCAGGATTTGCTAGAATTTTCAAAGTGAAACTATAAACCAAGACAGGCTCTATTTTGAGGGCATGACTTACCCAGTTGGCTTGAAACAACACTCTCTCCACCCCACTTCTCACAGCTGAAGAAGAAAGCCTCATTTGTCAGCTTAAAACAAAGCCCAGGGTATAAGAACAGCCTGCACAAGGTCATATAGAAAGCTGTGGGCTGAGACTGAACCGGGAGGCTGATTTCAAGGAAGGATGCTCATCATTTGAAAACAAAACAACAAAAACACCTGACAAAGCCTGAATAGTCTCCTCTTCCTTAACTAGGGACACCGCCCAGATTCTCCTCCTGGCCACCTAAAAGCAGCTCCTGTCACTTTTGACTGCTTGATTCAGATTGCAATTCTGCCCCCCACTTGTCCCTAGTCATCCTGTCTACATCCTAAAATCCTAATAGTTCCTACTCTTCTGTGGCAAAGCAGAAAGCTCTGGGTACAAAGAGGACCCTGGATAAATGACTTGCCTTCTCTTAACTTGAGCTAATTTTGAACCAGCTCTCCTGGCCATGCTCCTTAGGTATAGCACATGTAGGTACCTAAAATCACATAGGAGTAGAAAGCATTTCTTCACTTATTTCCCCCTCAATTCATATTTATTGAGCTCCTATAGCATGCCACAGAAAACTAGTCAATCTAATCACACTAGGACCACAGCCTTGTCTAACTCAATGAAACTAAGCCATACCCGTGGGGCAACCCAAGACGGGCGGGTCATGGTGGAGAGATCTGACAGAATGTGGTCCACTGGAGAAGGGAATGGCAAACCACTTCAGTATTCTTGCCTTGAGAACCCCATGAACAGTATGAAAAGGCAAAATGATAGGATACTGAAAGAGAAACTCCCCAGGTCAGTAGGTGCCCAATATGCTACTGGAGATCAGTGGAGAAATAACTCCAGAAAGAATGAAGGGATGGAGCCAAAGCAAAAAGAATACCCAGCTGTGGATGTGACTGGTGATAGAAGCAAGGTCCGATGCTATAAAGAGCAATATTGCATAGGAACCTGGAATGTCAGGTCCATGAATCAAGGCAAATTTGAAGTGGTCAAACAAAAGATGGCAAGAGAGAATGTCGACATTCTAGGAATCAGCGAACTGAAATGGACTGGAATGGGTGAATTTAACTCAGATGACCATTATATCTACTACTGCGGGCAGGAATCCCTCAGAAGAAATGGAGTGGCCATCATGGTCAACAAAAGAGTATGAAATGCAGTACTTGGATGCAATCTCAAAAACGACAGAATGAGCTCTGTTCATTTCCAAGGCAAACCATTCAATACCACAGTAATCCAAGTCTATGCCCCAACCAGTAACGCTGAAGAAGCTGAAGTTGAACGGTTCTATGAAGACCTACAAGACCTTTTAGAACTAACACCCAAAAAAGATGTCCTTTTCATTATAGGGGACTTGAATGCAAAAGTAGGAAGTCAAAAAACACCTGGAGTAACAGGCAAATTTGGCCCTGGAATACAGAATGAAGCAGGGCAAAGACTAAGGGCATTTGCCAAGAAAATGCACCGGTCATAACAAACACTCTCTTCCAACAACACAAGAGAAGACTCTATACATGGACATCACCAGATGGTCAACACTGAAATCAGATGGATTATATTCTTTGCAGCCAAAGATGGAGAAGCTCTATACAGTCAACAAAAACAAGACCAGGAGCTGACTGTGGCTCAGACCATGAACTCCTTATTGCAAAATTCAGACTTAAATTGAAGAAAGTAGGGAAAACCACTAGACCATTCAGGTATGACCTAAATCAAATCCTTATGATTATACAGTGGAAATGAGAAATAGATTTAAGGGCCTAGATCTGATAGATAGAGTGCCTGATGAGCTATGGAATGAGGTTCGTGACATTGTACAGGAGACAGGGATCAAGACCATTCCCATGAAAAAGAAATGCAAAAAAGCAAAATGGCTGTCTGGGGAGGCCTTACAAATAGCTGTGAAAAGAAGAGAAGTGAAAAGCAAAGGAGAAAAGGAAAGATATAAACATCTGAATGCAGAGTTCCAAAGAATAGCAAGAAGAGATAAGAAAGCCTTCTTCAGTGATCAATGCAAAGAAATAGAGGGAAACAACAGAATGGGAAAGACTAGAGATCTCTTCAAGAAAATCAGAGATACCAAAGGAACATTTCATGCAAAGATGGCTCGATAAAGGACAGAAAGGGTATGGACCTAACAGAAGCAGAAGATATTAAGAAGAGATGGCAAGAATACACAGAAGAACTGTACAAAAAAGATCTTCACGACCCAGATAATCATGATGGTGTGATCACCGACCTAGAGCCAGACATCCTGGAATGTGAAGTCAAGTGGGCCTTAGAAAGCATCACTACGAACAAAGCTAGTGGAGGTGATGGAATTCCAGTTGAGCTATTCCAAATCCTGAAAGATGATGCTGTGAAAGTGCTGCACTCAATATGCCAGCAAATTTGGAAAACTCAGCAGTGGCCACAGGACTGGAAAAGGTCAGTTTTCATTCCAATCCCAAAGAAAGGCAATGCCAAAGAATGCTCAAACTACTGCACAATTGCACTCATCTCACACACTAGTAAAGTAATGCTCAAAATTCTCTAAGCCAGGCTTCAGTAATATGTGAACCGTGAACTTCCTGATGTGCAAGCTGGTTTTAGAAAAGGCAGAGGAACCAGAGATCAAATTGCCAACATCTGCTGGATCATCTAAAAAGCAAGAGAGTTCCAGAAAAACATCTATTTCTGCTTTATTGACTATGCCAAAGCCTTTGACTGTGTGGATCACAATAAACTGTGGAAAATTCTGAAAGAGATGGGAATACCAGACCACCTGATCTGCCTCTTGAGAAATCTGTATGCAGGTCAGGAAGCAACAGTTAGAACTGGACATGGAACAACAGACTGGTTCCAAATAGGAAAAGGAGTTCGTCAAGGCTGTATATTGTCACCCTGTTTATTTAACTTATATGCAGAGTACATCATGAGAAACGCTGGACTGGAGGAAGCACAAGCTGGAGTCAAGACTGCTGGGAGAAATATCAATAACCTCAGATATGCAGATGACACCACCCTTATGGCAGAAAGTGAAGAGGAACTCAAAAGCCTCTTGATGAAAGTGAAAGCGGAGAGTGAAAAAGTTGGCTTAAAGCTCAACATTCAGAAAACAAAGATCATGGCATCCAGTCCCATCACTTCATGGGAAATAGATGGGGAAACAGTGGAAACAGTGTCAGACTTTATTTTTTGGGGCTCCAAAATCACTGCAGATGGTGACTGCAGCCATGAAATTAAAAGATGCTTACTCCTTGGAAGGAAAGTTATGACCAACCTAGATAGCATATTCAAAAGCAGAGACATTACTTTGCCAACAAAGGTCCGTCTAGTCAAGGCTATGGTTTTTCCTGTGGTCATATATGGATGTGAGAGTTGGACTGTGAAGAAGGCTGAGCGCCGAAGAATTGATGCTTTTGAACTGTGGTGTTGGAGGAGACTCTTGAGAGTCCCTTGGACTGCAAGGAGATCCAACCAGTCCATTTTGAAGGAGATCAGCCCTGGGATTTCTTTGGAAGGAATGATGCTAAAGCTGAAACTCCAGTACTTTGGCCACCTCATGCAAAGAGTTGACTCATTGGAAAAGACTCTGATGCTGAGAGGGATTGGGGGCAGGAGGAGAAGGGGACGACGGAGGATGAGATGGCTGGATGGCATCACTGACTCGATGGATGTGAGTCTGGGTGAACTCCGAGAATTGGTGATGGACAGGGAGGCCTGGCATGCTGCGATTCATGGGGTCGCAAAGAGTCAGACACGACTGAGCAGCTGATCTGATCTGATAGCATGCCAAGAACCATGAAGGTGATAAGGAAACAATGATACACAAAACAGTCAAATTCTTCTATCCCTGGATAATCTTCCTGAGATACTTCCCATAGAGGTTAATAAAACCCAGACTCCAATCCACACATCAGAAATTTGGTATTTTTTGTTATAAACAGCAGCAACGATGATGGTGTAAAAATCCAATGTAGCACTTTGTAACTAAACCAGGACTCCCATTATCATCTGAAGTGGCTGCCTCAGTTTACCACCTTCATACCTCTACCAACATATTACACACCTAGACCAATCTCCTTCCATGCACCAGATGTTTATTCCCAATTGCCAGTTCTAATCCCAAGGTAAGATCCATTCTCTTAAGTCACCAAGCAGTTATTAGTCAGTAACTTATATAAGTCACCAAAAACTAAGTGAGATAGAGCCTTTGCTACAGTTCCATATTGTACTCAAGAAGCTCACCATCTAGAGGACCTTACACACATACCCTTTCCCTACTTACACATACCCTTTCCCCAACCAATTACGCTAAGCAGTAGGATAGACCATTACGACCACAGAAGGAGTGGTCCATGAACTGCTGCGGAAACATGCCATGGTCCGTTTGGACTGAGGGGATCAGAAAAAGTGCTGAGGAGAAATGAGACCTGAGCTCAACCTTGAAGAAGCAGGAGGTTAGCAACTGACAAGAGAAGGAAAGGAAGAGCGTACCACACCAGAAAACATAATGTGCAAAAGCACCTCTTAATGTGTAAGAGGTGTTCAAAATTTCCAAAATAGTACATTTTGGCTATAGCAAAGAGTAAGTGTGGAAAAGTGGGCTAAAGGCTTAATGGCAGGTAGAGGTTAATTGTGGAAGGAGTTTTCTCTTTATTCTATAGATAATAAAAAGCTATTGAAGATTTCTGGGTCGGACAGTGAGAATTACTTTGTTTTAGAAAGCAAATTCCATCAATAGATGGAAGAGAGCAGAGATTCTGAAAATTGGAAATTCCATTTAGCAGCCACTGTGGCAGCCTAAGTGAGATTTAAGTACCCAACTAGAGCCTCCTGAATGAAAAGAATTAGATTGAAGATACCTGCAATAGTAAAAATTGTCACCACTTGACAGTGTATTATATACAGAGGATGGAAAGGAACCAAAGATGATTTTGCGGATTCTTTTTCAGACTTTTTTTACGAGGACAATTTTTAAAGTCCTTATTGAATATGTTATAATATTGCTTCTGTTTTATATTTTGGTTTTGTGGCTATGGGTGCATATGGGACGTCAGCTTCCTGACCAGGGACCAAACCCACACCCTCTGCATTGAAAGGTGAAGTATTAACCACTGGACCGCCAGGGAAGTCCCAAGTTTGCAATTTCTAATGACTTGGAAAAGTAGATGGATTGTTGTTATCTAAGACAGGAGTGTCCTAGACAGAACAGGATATAGTAAGGAGACTATACTGAGCTTAATTTGAGATGTGAATTGTATCCTTTGTTTAGACCTCAGAAAGGTCAAAGGCAACGCCTCAAATAATCTCTGGGACTTGTTTCTGAGACCAGTCCCTTTCCATTAAAGAACAGTGACTCCTTTAGCCTGAAGAAGAGTGTCCCGCAGCAGCCTACAGGAAGCTCACAGTAGAGAAGAGCTTCTCTTGATAAGATTTGTAGGTATGGCTTTTGTCTAATGTAAGGAACCTTGATAAGATTCATAAGCAAACCACAGATTTTTAAAAAGAAGTATACTATAGGAACACTACCAGCTTAGACTAAAAGGGACCAAACAGAGCAAAATGAAAAGCCTTTGGGCCCCAAAATATCTACAAGTAGGAATCAAGCTGAGTGTACTGTTCAAATTTTCTATGTATTATGATGTTTTGACATCTTAAAAAACCATGTCTGGCTGGAGAGGGATTGCCCCTTCTAGGGCTACCCAATTCTTAGAAACAGCAAAGGACTCAGCCAGGAGCATGCCTTTGATGTGTAAACTAACCAGTCCAGAGCCCTGCCTCCTCCATCTGCCCTTTAATCATCCCAGGGCCAGGTACCAGGAAACCAGGGACCACCTCTATAACTTAGAGCCCACCAAAATCATTCAGACTAGCCAATGCTAATCTATTCACCCCGCCCTGACTTCCACTCTCCAAGGAAACTCCAATAAATTTCAACCTAATGTTTTGCTCTCGTTCCAGTCTTCTGCCACCTGACCAAAACTTGGTACTCCCCCTGTGACCCTGTGTGGCATGCAGGGACCCCCATCTCTAGGAGCAATGAGTACAGTAAACTTGTTCTTTTGTGTGCCTCTCCTAAGTCTCCTCCTCTTGTGGACACATTTGACTAGATACCACCTAAAAGAATACAGAACTGAGAAAACTGCTTAGCTGCAAACACAGACTACATTTTATGGAAAAGGAAGGATAATTAGAGGGCAACACCATGAGCCCATTGGGTAAATCCAAGAGCAGTGGACACTTATCCCCAGGCAACAGGACTGAGCCCTACTTGTGTGCCAGGCTGGATTTCAGAACTGCTATGGACCACGACTGCTGGCTCTTCTCTTTCTAAACGAGAACATCTACCCAGATAGAAGACTAAGGAGATATAACAACTAAATGTGATATGGGATCCTAGACTGGATCCTGTGTCAAGTAAAGGCCATTGATAAGACAACTGGCAAATTTTCAACAAGATCTAGAAATGAGTTAATAACATTATATCAATAGGATTAATTTCGTGGTTTTGATCATTTTATAGCTGTCTAATTTGGGGAAGCTGAAGAAAGAGGATCCTTTATATTTTTGTAACTTTCTTATAGATTAATTTACTTAAAATTTCAAAATTTTAAGTAAAAAATAAAGTCATTTAAAAACATTCAAGTATTACTAGTTTTTAAAAGGAGGCATCTGTAGCAGTTATCCTGTGTCTATACCACCATTGTATTGGAGGGCAAATGATTTATCTCTTTAGTTGACAGTCTTCAGGTCAAGAGGAACAGCATTAGAATTGCTGTCCCCAAAGAACCTCATGAAAGGAGTCTCATCTGCACCCGGATCTAATTTGGATGATGAGACCCTGGCTCTTGAGCCTGAACTTGATGCCATACAGATGAGACTTTTTGAGGGAGGAGGGTCTCGGTGAGGATGAGTTTTGTTTTGTTTTAATAAGTAAGTATACTACTACAATGGACTGTGAATGCAATGGCCAGGATGAGCATATTTTTCATGTGCAAGGAATATAAATAATTTGTGACCAGAGGGCAGACAGCAATGGTTTCAAAACATGTCCACAAATTCTTTGACAACCCTTCCATCAAGAGGTAAAGTCTAATTCTCCTCCCTTTGTATCTGGTCAAGCCTTGGTAAACTCTCTTCCAAGAAACAGAATGTGGTAGAGGTGATACTAGTCACCTCTGAGGCTAGATCATAAAAGACAATACAGCTTTTGCCTGGCAATCTCGTGGGATGCTCACTTATGCACCTTGCCACTATGTTGTGAGGAAACCCAGGCGAGGTTGGTCCCCAGCCTTCATTCCCAGCTAAGCTCCCAGATGAGAACCAGCCAGCATCAGTTGCTAGACATGTCAGAGAGGAAAATGGGAAATGACCCAGTCTCACCTACTGTTTGACTGCTCAGCTACCATCTGACCAAAAAATACATGAAAGACACTAAACTTCCTAGCTGAGCCCAGTCAATTCCCAGAACTATGAATAACAATAATGAATAAAGATTGCTATTTGAAGCCACTATATTTTAGGTTGGTTTGTTATGCTGCAATGGATAACTGAAACAACATGCCATAGGCAGTTGGAAACTGGAACTCAGCAAAATTAAGGGACTTTTTCCAAGTTCACATTGCTGGGAAGGAAGAGTCAGGATTTTAAGAAAATATCAGTCTGAATCCAAAGCCATTCTCTCTCAACTAACAATAAACATGACAATAATAGTAATTGTAGCTTGTCTGGATTGAATGTTTTCAATCTAAGCAGCCACCAATCTAAGCACTTTACATAAAGCAAACTTTAAAGTAAAAGTAACTCACTGAATCCTTATCACAATACTATGAGATAGGTATTACAATTAGCCCCACTGTACAGTTGAGGAACCTGAGACACAAAATGGTCAATCAACTTGCCTAAGGTTATTTGCAGGTCAGATGGTAAAGAATCCACCTGCAATGCGGGAGACCTGGGTTCGATCCCTGGGTTAGGAAGATCCCCTGGAGGAGGGCATGGCAACCCACTGCAGTATTCTAGCTGGAGAATCTTCATGGACAGAGGAGCCTGGCGGGGCTAATAGGCGACAGTCCATGGGGTCACAAAGAGTCGGACACAATTGAGTGACTAAGCACACACACATATATAGCTAATAAGTCACAGAGACAAGATTCACTCTTCACAGTTGGCTCCAGAACATTCGGCCTTAGCTACTACACTATACGGAGCTGAAATTTCAAAATGGATTAGGTAAATTGAGAAGAGAACCAAGGACGATCTGTTAGGAAACATAACCTTTACAAAATTCTGAAAAGAAAAAGAGTCAGTGATGGAAGGATCTGAGAAGGAAGGAGGAGAGGAGAGAACCAAACATTATATCTCCAAAATACTGGAGCAACCACAGCAGGATCCACAAACCAGCTTCAGTCTTTATGGTTGAACAGTCAGACACAAATGGGCATGCACGCATGTAGACAGCAGCACTACTAGCCCTTTCTACTCTTTCTCTGTCAGTGGCAATGCTCACCCCTACTCTGGAATTATGAGGCTGTTATTTAACTTAAGAGATGAGAAAAGTAAACTCTTATACTTTCTTTAAAAAACATGGTTCATGACCTTGGCCCAGTGAAGACCATCAAACCCACTGGACATGTGTGCATGTGTGCTAAGTCACTAAGTTGTGTCTGACTCTTTGTGACCCCATGGACTGTACCCTGCCAGGCTCCTCTATCCACGGAATTTTCCAGGGAAGAAACTAGAGTGAGTTGCCATTTCCTACTCCAGGGGATCTTCCCAACCCGGGTATTTTACCCCATCTCCTACATTGGCAGGTGGATCCATCAACAGGAAAGTCCAAACCCATTGGGAACCTTTATCAGCTTGATGTTTTCTTCCAGATACAGCACAAGTGATCCCTTCACAGAAGTAATGTAAAACCAAATGCTTTAATTCTTACTTCTGTACAACAAGCTCTGGCCTGGTGCAGACCCTTCACCAGAGGCCCTGAGGCGGTGACACCACAAAAGAGAAGCACAAAGTCCATCTTCTGTGTGGGCAAAGGTAGAAGCTGGGGTAAAACTGGCCAAGGTGAAAACAGTATCCCAAGGGAAACAGACTCAGCTCCAGCTCCCAGATGCCCTCTCAGTTAGCTGAGTGCAAACCACGAACAGTGGAAACCTACTAAGAAACAAAGACGGCAAACTCCCAATCTGAGGGCCACCCATGTGCCTCTCTTCACCCTACAAATTACATTCTTTCCCAGCAGCAAGGAGTGTCTCTCAGAGCTGGTTAAATCTTGCTCTGTCCGAAGTACTTTACGAGGCTCCATATCCTAGGATTTTCCCAGTATTGACCAGAATCACTTGGGCCAAGCCCCAGCGGTGCCATCTGAAAGGGTTTATTGTCAGTACTTGGCCAAGACAATTTAATCTAAATGTTACTAAGAGGCCAGTGAACGCTACTAGCCTTTTTGGAGAGAGCATTTTCTTTTGAAAATGAGACCTAAAAATATGGGGGAAGTTTTTCTTGGAAAAGCCCCATATTTTGTCTAAAAGAACTGGACTTAATAGAAATTTAGGCCAAGTTGTTAGGTACAGTTTTACCTGCATAGGTACCTATCTCTTGCCTTGTTCCTATTTTCCCACTAGGTCCATCAGACATAAAGTCCAAGGAAAGACTGGGAACTTTGTACTAGAAATTTCTGGAAACTTCTCTGCTTCTTGGCTGAGGGATGGCTGTTACATTTATGAGATAGCAAGTATGACAACAGGCCTACGTAGAAAGGCTGGAGCAAGATGGGATATGGTGGGGGGATAGAGTGCCAGGTAAGAGGGTCTCAGAAGTGAAACCCATCTAACAGACTGAAAAGGAAACCCTTTATGAGTGAGCAGTCAGACAGACTGCCTTTGGAAGCCCCAGTGTCCTTTGAAAGAAACTCTTCATTTGTGATCCTTGGTTTCACTCTGTAATAAATGAGTCATGTCATGGTGTGAGACTCCATTCTTCCTTTTAAAAACATTATTCTCTTTCAAATTATTATTATTTTTCTCTGAAATACAATCAACCAATGACATTGTTGGGAAAGCTGCAATGGACGCGGCCCTGCTGTTACTTTATTTCTCACTCAGAAACAGGAATTCAGACACAGCAGACCATCTACTTAATCCACCTGTTCTTTCCTGACTGCTAAATAAACTCTCTTCTCTAAAGCCATATAAAATTACTCCAGAGAAGAGCCATCAACTGGGTAGTGCTTGTGAAATTCATTAGTGGCTTAAGCAATATGGTGAGGAGCTATACTGAGATTATGTGTACGGCCACAGGCACTAGTGAAAAGGACTCTGACTTGAGGAAGCTGAGGGCCACAGCCTGCGACAAAGTGATGACTGAGAGCTCTTAGGAGCCCTGAGCTGGAAAAGAACTTGCTCTAGAGAGGACCCTCCCACCCACCCCCCCCCAGTAATTTAGCCAAGCAGATATGGCAGAAAATGCCTCGTTTTAAGGAAATGGCGAAAGAATGAACATACTAAAAGAGAGATATGAAGAAACACTGGGCTTCTACTCCATACACTTTCAGAAAAAAAGAATGATCCAAGAACCTGTACTGGCCTCCGGAAGCCCCCAAGCTGCCTAAAGGCAAAGAGGTACAACCACTCCCAATTTGCGATCTCAGTTTACCTCAGTAAGATGCCTCTTACTTCTTTAAGGTATTCAGCCTAAAGCATGAACCAGCCAGAGTAACGGAATCCAACTGGCCATTCCAGTGAGAGACCAGGAGAGGGAATATCCAAAAAGCTCACATGGCAAGTAAGACTGAAGAATTTTGCAGAATGCAAACGAACTAAAAGACAGGAATGAAACACAAGCAAAAATATTGACATGTATGAGGAAAACCATCTAGAGATAGTTCTAAAACTCAAGAACAGAATTACTCACAAGAAAAAGAAGAAACTATAGACTATCAAGGGAAAAAACAAAACAAAACCCTGAAACATAACAAAGCAGCAAAATTCTGCCTTTTATCCAAATGTCTGAAGATGTTTTCCATAGTTAGTCTAGTCCCTTAGCCTGAGCTGACATTTGAGGAATCTCAAAATCTATCTGGAACAAAGTGATCTTACTTTGTGATCTAAAGCAAAGGTCTAACTGCTCCCTTACTTAGCAATGGCCAGTAATCAAATACTTACAAAACCATATCTTAAGTTTCAGGCCCCAAAGATCTTATAATCAGGAGAAGGAGCTAAGACACTGACCCTAGCAAGATAATTAGCAGTCCATGGCATTAAATGATGTGTCATACAAGTGATATAGGCCATAAACACTAAAAGTCCAAGAATAAGAAAAAACAATACTTCTTGAGGTCAAGAATGTGTGGCCAGTCTAGGATCTGAGGGGTAATAATACCCAGCAGATATTTAGAGGATGCAGAGTCTTTGTTCTAAAACATTTAAGAAGCAAAGCTTCATACTTCCAATGGGTTCCAATGGGTGCCACACATCAATTAATTAATTAAAATTAAACCCCACAAGCTCCCCAAATGCCACCTCTTACATGCCACCACCTGTACCCTCTCTGACCCAAGACAGCCACCAGACCCAGCCCAGCCCAGTGTAGAAACAAGGAAAGAAAGAGTATGAATGATTCAGTGTAAACCCATCCCCAACTCTGGAAACCCCCAAATCAAATCAGGATGAATCAGGAACCTGCTTTCTTTGAAAGAAAAAAGGACGCTTTCAGCCATTTTCCAGGGACTTTCAGCAACTCCTCCTAACAATACAATTTAAGATAAGACCTGTCAAAGTAAAAGAGCAGCCTGGCAGGACTCCTGAATGTGAACCCTTGGTTGACCCCACAAGCATGATGAAATTTTGAAAGGGTCAATTTGGAGTCTGAGTCTTAGTCCTCCCATTGGTGAAACAGAGAAAAGCAGTTTCTATCCATGGGCTTCTCAAAAAATTGACTACATAGACCCATGGACACATTAAAATTTGTAGTCTAGTTGGGACCTCCATAGGCCCAGCATTCATATCCTGGAGTCTCATGGGCTTCCCTACAATGAGACCACAGATATAATACAGTTGTCACTAAAAATTTCTCCCCTTGTCTGCCTCCAGTCCTCCAGAACTTAGTATTTTCACTTACTAGTTGCTCACGTTGGTCTAAGTTAAGAAGATTTTGTTGATAACACTTATTGAGCAAGTGCTGTATTAATTATTTTACATGCATTATCTCATTTAATACTCATAGCAATCCTATTATGAGCAATCACTATCACCATTTATAGAAAACTGAGATACAGAATGTAATATGCCCAACATCACCTAGTCACAAAATGTACAAGATGGTTTCTGAACTCAGGTTCACTTGGCTGTACAGCACAAACTCTCAGTCATTACACTATAGTTAGCAGACTTTTTCTTTTTAAAAGAAGAAAAACCTTCAGCTAACATCCTTAATAGTGAAAGTCTATAAATGTTTTCCCCCAAAGAATAGGACAAGGATGTTCATTTTCATTACACTTATTCAACATTATACTTGGCAGTTCCAGCCAGTGGAATAAGGCAAGAAAAAGAAATAAAGGCAAACAGATTAGAAAGGAAAAAGCAAAGCTGTCTCTTATTCACTGACAATATAGTCATGTACATAGAAAAAAATCCTTAGTAACTCTACCCCCCTAAAAGGGTTATTCAAGTGAATAAGTGAATTTATTAAGGTCACAGGATACAAAGTCAATATTTTAAAAATTGTTTTTCTATATGCTAGCAATGAATTTAAAAAAAACAATTTTTTTCTATATGCTAGCAATGAATAGGAGAAGGCAATGGCACCCCACTCCAGTACTCTTGCCTGGAAAATCCCATGGACAGAGAAGCCTGGTAGGCTGCAGTCCATGGGGTCGCTAAGAGTTAGACACGACTGAGCGACTTCACTTTCACTTTTCACTTTCACGCATTGGAGGAGGACATGGCAACCCACTCCAGTGTTCTTGCCTGGAGAATCCCAGGGATGGCGGGGCCTGGTGGGCTGCCATCTATGGGGTCGCACAGAGTCAGACATGACTGAAGCGACTTAACAGCAGTAGCAGCAGCAGCAGAAATGAATAAGTGGAAAACAAAATTAAACAAAAATGCCATTTACAAAAGCATCCAGAAAACGTGAAGTACTAAGAAAAAATATGTAAAAGACTCATTTACTGAAAACTACAACACATTATTGAGCTGCTTTTAACCTAAGCCTTCAAGTACTACTTCCATAATTACAAATAAACTCATCAGTCTAGCACTCAAGGTGGGTGGAAATATCATTCTAATTTACCTCTCTAGATCCTGTGCCCATTTGTCCCTTTCTTCCTGGTTATTTTGTATACTACATACATGCCCCTCTGCTACTGAGAATGCTATTCTGCTTATAGGAATTGATTTAATCAATTAGTTCATCTCTATCCATAAACCACCTCCACCTCATCTATCTGACTCTTAAAATCCCATCTCAAACTACTTATCAAAGAAACTTTAATCCTCTAACCAAATCTTTCTTTTATGACTCTTGCCCTCCTTCCAAAAGCACTACATTGGTATATCTTATGGCATTTACCATATGCTAGATTGAATTACTGTTACATCTTTGTACTTTTAGATTATAAGCTCCTTGGTGACAGGGACTGTGTCTGATGTAGCTCCCCTAAAGTATCTAGTTCTTTACACAGAGCATACATTCCAATACTTGTTGAAGCAAACACTTGAAAGATGGAAATGAAAGGAAGTTCTTTTAGTAATAATACAACCTCTAGGATACCAAATTGCATCACTGTCACAAATTAATAATGTCCTGACTTTCCCATGGGCTGGACCAGGTATTTAGCCATGTGGTAACCTTACTCTCATTCAATCCTAAGTAATGTTAGTTCAGCTTGGCTTCTGTTTGGACCAACATCAAGATCAAGACCAAGTAAAACATCCTAGCCTAGAGGACAGACAGATCCTCAATCTGTACAAACAGACGAGTGAGGGAAAGAGGTGGGGAAGCCAAAGTCCTCAGTACAAGGCAGGAAACAAAGGAAAAAGAGAACCATTAGAGACTCTGTTTCAGAAGAGAGAATAAAAAGAAACCTGAACATCACATCTTGGGGGTCTATGGTGCTAATGGAATAAGGAAACTCTCTAGGATACCTGTGTCTCTGCTACTCTGGAAACATCGGCAAGGGCAAATGGAATGTTAACTGCCCCCAGCCCCACCCCAGGAGGCAAGCAGCACAATCAGGTTCTGAGCTGAGGCACAGACAAGAGCTACAGGCTCTGTCCCAGAGAAGGTCCCTGGAGAGGCTGTTTGGATCTCACTGCATGTACAGAGCAGGAAGGGAATGTTACTGTAGAATGGAGCTTGCATGCCACATTCTGCCAGCAGCAACTAGCCAGAGCAAGAAGGCTCCTTAACTCAACCTCATTTCATAATTACCAAAAACATCACAGCTGATTAGCACCAAAAGCTCTCAGTCAGTGTGACTCTCTGTCTTCTGATCCCAGGCTGGCAAAAGCTTCCCAGCTCTTGATGTGGGTACAGCACATCCTCTTTCATGTCATACTAAAGCCTTTTAATCATCCTCCAGGCTTGCTTCAGTTCCTACAGGCTTGCTTGAAACGCTGCTCACCAAGATCATCCATGTGTACTGTTGTTTTTAAAGGAGTCTACTTGAATTTCACATGACAGTCATTTTTCCAAACTTGTCATAATGCCCAATGTTCAATTCATTTACTGTCCCAATTTTCTAAAGAGTTCCCTATATCATCTCTTGAAATTCAATGTACATATTCCAATAAGTAAGTGGGAAGGATTAATTCACAGGAAACAAGTAAGACAAAAATCCCCATTTCACACACATCCTTCCAAACTCAAAATTTGGAGGGAAATTACTTTTACTTTTGGCGTAAATTATACTAACAACACCTCAGATCCTGAAAAGAAAGTTCTAAGAACAAGTGTCAAAGACTACACAGGGGAAAATTCACTGATACTGAGATCATCATTCCTTTTCCAAGTCAGTGTTCTGTGCCACTAACTGCCGTGTGCCACTAAGCCAACAGGCTTTAGAGGGTTAAGAATACCCAATGTTTAGGTTTGCATATTTGCTTTAAACCCTACTTTTCCAAATGGCAATTCTTTGATCCTCTGAAAATTTAACACTACATTCAAGTCAGCTACCTTAAACGTACTTCAAGATTGTATTCGAGTGGCCCATTCACTGTGGATTCCTACCAGCTTTACACGAATATGGTCAAAATCAAATTCTTTCTCAGCAACTGGGGTCTTTGGCTTCTAAATGAGAATTAAAGCAATCAGGCACTGTGGAGTTTTCTCTACCCATATATGGGATCATGTGATTTCCCACACGGACACTATTGTGAGATGACCTACCAAGAGTGCAAACAGCAGCAACTGCTATGTGAGTAGAGCTGCTGCCCTAAAGCTCAGTGACAAACCTCTGCATCTTCCTTTGAGCATCTCAATTAAGACTCACTCACAAAATGCACTGTCATGGAAAACCTCTTAATGGCAAAGTATCTGAAAAATAAGTTGGTATTTTTATTCCTTACCTTAGGGTTATATTTGTAAGGCAGGATACTGGTTGAGATCTTGAATTAGGTTTAAAAAAAAGTTATATATATACTACTGGGGAAGAATTTACCATAACATTGACTTAATGGAAAAATTAACATTCTCCATCTGTTAAGAAAAAATACAAGATTACTTTGAAAAATATTTTGCTTGTAGGGAAATACACATTTCAAGATACGTAATAATTGCCTAAGATCTGGGTAGCTGAGGACAGGGGAAAAGAAGGAAACTTTTCGCTGTATATTCTTGTGTGCTTTCTAAATTTTGAGCCATATGAAGGTTTTACATATTCAAACTATATATAAATCTTATAAGAGAAAAGTTAATGACATGTTTGCTATTAGAAAATGAAATTAAAATATCCCAGATAATAAAAGATAGTTAAGAGCACTGGGACCAAGAAGAAGTTAGTCACCTACTTAGTTAATATACCACCCCCTCTAGCTCCCAGATCTTTTGTTAATTCAAGCTGATAGTTATTTCTGTTCAGACATGGGAGTTGGGGGAGGTGATAAACTGCCCTCTAAAAAAAAGGGGGAGTCTTCTCCAACAAGATGTAGATTCTCCACAAATCCCATTAACACTAATCAGCATAATGATTAAGCACATTGTGGTTAAGTACTCTAGTTGATAACAACTCCTTAAGAAAAAAAGGTTCCCATAGCGACAGGTATGGGCTTATCATCAAACTCAGCTTTTCAGCACCAGACTTGGTGTCACAGATAGGAGAAATAAGACTGGTTCAGTATTAATCTGGAGGCCTGCTTTTTGAACTTCACTTGACTTCACCCATTCAAAAGACACTTATGAGAATCCCTCTGTAAACCAGGGGCAGTACCAAATATTGAAGGGCAGGAAAGGAGAAAGACCTCAAAGATAAGATATGGTTCCTGCCCCAAGAATCCCTATCGGCTGAGAAACACAGCCACTGAAAGAAATAATGACATTATAATGATAATTCTACCCTTAAATCTATAACCAAGCCTGTCCTCACTACTAGGACCGGTCAGTTTCTAATCTACTTTCACTTTCCCATCTTCTAGCTGCAGCACAGCTGGGTTTCCAGCTGGCTGGGGAAGAAAAGATTCTTTAAATAAACAGCATTTTAAAAATATGCAGTTGCTTTTGCTATACTGAATGTTGTGGACCACCTTGCTCTAATATGTGAATCTGAGTGCCACATTAATTTAAACTATTCTAAAGAACATAAAGATCCCTAGGAATACACCTTTTCTATCTTTAACAACAAAGTACACTATATGTTGGAAGAAAAGGCCAATTCAGAAAGCCCCAAAGGAAGAATGATTTTTCTTTAAAAAAAAAATTATATTTATTGCATCTATTTAATAATGAAACAATTTAAAAGCCATATACATATAGGAGAGCAACAAGAAAGGGTGTGATTAAGCCAAAATATATGCAACCATCATTAAAAATGCAGGACTATTTGCAGAACAGGATGCTTTCATAGCATTGTACAGAATTTCTAACCCCTGAGAGTCCTTTTCGAATCTTTTTCCTGTCCTTCCCTCAGAAGGTGCAGAAAACACATCCCTGTATGTAGTCTTCTGAGAAATGCAAAGATTTTACTCCACTCTTTACCACCAGAGGTAGTAATTTGGGATGAATGATACACATTAGATCTATAAAAAAGGCCTCTGGCAAATACTGCTATTCCAGGAGGATTTCACAGGCTTCAAGTCAACATTTCATACTTGTGGTAAAATTACTCACTTGTGAAGACCTTCATCTCTCCATAGGGTACCTTGTCCCCAGATCCTGGCCCACCAAAATACAGCTTTCTGAAATATCTCCCTAGGAACCATACCTCCCAGAACCCAGACAGTTCAGAGCTGAAACTGACTAAACAAAGTAACAATTCAACCACAGTTGCTCAATATAATGGCCATGATGACAGTTTCCAGGTGCCAGTTTCCCTATTTTGCAATGGGCAGATCTGCTCCAAGGAGAAAATGTTCCCAATGACCCTTTGGCCCAGAGGGTTTTCTTTAGACATAGAAAACAGAAAATGAATTTGTTAGTTATTTCCTGCTGAACACAAGGAAGGTGTTGTGGTTAGTTAAAAGGATTTGCTTCCTTATTTAATATACCATTACTAGTGCATGTTTTCTTTAAAAACATTGTAGAAAATAAGAAAATGCAGTTTATGCTCTTCTGTCATATTATCACCAGTTCCACACGTTTTCTCCAGAAAATGTCCTTTAATTTCTAATCTCCTTACCTAAAGCTCCCCCCAACCTGATGAGTATCTATTTACCATCAATTCAAAGCAAAAATTTTTGTATTCTAAAATGTTTACTCCCATACATGTTCCTGCCCCTTGATAATCTGTGATGTGAGGGCCTTCTCATGAGCAGTGCTTGCAGCCCTAAATTTACCTTTCTGAGAACTACATTACACATGCTATGTTTACGAGATGATCGCAACCTAAAAGTGGACTATATTTCTGACCCCGAGGTCTTTCATGATCTCCACATTCAACTATTAAGCTATTAAACACTCACTAAAACAAACAAGGTATAACTGAAGGAAGAAGGGGGAACAGAGGAGCAAGACAGGGGATGATGACCACTGGGGCTTGGTGCACCAGCTGGGGATTAGGTGGTGATGTACACAGTGCTCACTCAGGAGCAACTCACTGAAAACCCAAACAGAAGCTGTCCTTGGACAAGGTTCAATAAATGTTTTTACTATCTATTTCTCGCTGCATAATACAGTTCCACAGCTCCCCCAAGGAATCTCAGGGGGAAAAAAAAAATCACTTAACAGAATAAAAAATTAGAAATTCTTAACTGGTCTCAACTTATCATAAAATGTTTCAGAGCATAAAACCAACATTAAAGAGCAGTCAACAATATTCCTCAGAACAATGTCAGAGACAGAAACTGTTGTTATCACCAAAAGTTTCTTTCTTCCTTAAGACACTGCAAGATTCTTCTGATTAAAGTGATCACAGTTTAACATAATACCTAGATATAGTCCCACCACAAATTAAAATTTGTCTTCTGAAGGACAGGGGCAGGGAGGGGGCGGGGGACATGCGGTAGAAAAGAAGCTTCCAAAAGTCAAAGGCATTGATCTAGAAAGATGAGGGCAGCAAAACTTCCTCTGAGCTGTTACACATTCTTTGCTACTCAGTCTTATTTACACTACTCAGAAGCAGTTGGTAAACTAGTAAATATACCAATTTCTATGACAGACCAGGGTATCTATCACAATTCAGTGACTGCACAGCTCAGACGCACACTGCAAACATCAAATTCAGCTTCAGTTGGGACGAAATGAAACCCCAATATGAATAAGCACAAGACAGGCTAACACCAAACACTCCAGTCCAGCCACAGTTTGGTTTGAAATAGCTTCCTGAGAAGTAATTACTGGATTCAGGGACAAAGAGGAAAAGATCTTAAACTGACATTTCTTTGACTCTTGACATGGGAGACTCCATTCCCAGCTGCACATATCGACAGACTTCAGTGTTGTTTCTCATCACCTGCATTCCTGTGCAGCACCCAACATCATAAAGATGAGATATGCAGTCAACACATCCTGCGCGGTAAGATGTCAGAGCTGAACTTCCCAGCATTCAGGAGAAGTTACTCTATTTCACCCGTCATCACAAGCAACTGACCTAGGAAGATCTCGCAGAAACAGCCAAAACAGCTGTCTGCTCACTAGTACTGGAGGTTAAGAGAGGGCTGTGCAACCAGCTCAGCAAAGACAAGCAATCACGACGGAGGAAAACAAAACAAAACAAAACCCTGAACCACATGGGGGACAGAAAACAGTAGCAGAAAAAGTCCAACTCTGCCTGCGCCAGCCAGCGGTGTGGATGAGCTGAGCCCGAAGCCCAGGAGAGGAAGGAGGGGGCGGGGGCCATCATTCCCTAGGAGAACTTGTAAGCGGAGGCCTTCACAGCCTGGGAGTCTGCCCAGCTGCTCCTGCAGACCCTGCCAGCCTGGGCAAGGCAGGCCCTTGGGAGCAGAGCGGGCAAGGCCTCCGAGGGTCACTCCTGACTCACTGAGCTTCGGGCCAGCAACACGCGGACCTCTCCGTTTTTCCTGCCGCTACTGGGCTATGATGGCAGCTTTCCAGCCCCACATGCCATACATCAGCCGCAGATCCCTGCTGGCACAGGCCAGCGCGTCCCCCCGCCCCCCAGCCCTGGCACACTTCGAGCCTAATCTTCTTTCTCCCCAATACCAACCCCGTCACCCACCATTCCAAAAGCCCTGCTCAGGGGCAGCCCCACCACCAGTTCTCCCGCCACCCCCCACCCCCACCCCTCACCAGCGGCCCCGGGCGCTGCCAGGCCCGGGCACCTGCAGATACCTCCCGCCCCACCCCCATCTTCCACCACCTCGCCCCTCCCCCCTTTCTCCAGCAGAGAGAGGGGGCAACTCACCGCAGTCAGTGCACAGGATCTTGCCCACCTCTTTCTTGAGGTTTTTGCCGTTGGTGTTGAGAGGGGCAAAGGCTGTCTTAAAGACCAAGGGCTGCTCCGTGGGCTCCAGGAAAAAGATATAGCGCTGGTTCCTTTCGAGCGGCGCACAGGAGCCCACGCTGATCACCTGCTCGCGCTGCAGTCCCCCGCTCCGGAGCGGCCACTTGTCCAGCACCTTCACCAGCGCCACCCGACCCGAGGCGGGCGGCTCGCGGGTGCTGTTGGAGCTGGAGCCGCCGCCGGCCGGGGCCAGCCCCTGTACCTTGCCCTCCACCACCACGGGCGCCTTGTACGCCTGGTCCTGCACCGACTTGAGGCTAGGCGAGTAGCAGGCGAGTGACACACCGAAGAGCAGCATAGAGAAGCCGGGGGCCGGGTCGCGCCTCATGCCTCCGGCGGCTGCGGCTCGCGAGCGGGCGGCGGCTCTCCGGGCTGCGGGGCTGCGGAGCTGCGGCTGTTGCGGCGGCCGCGGCTTTGGGGGCGCAGCGGGACGAGAGATGCTGCTGCTGTTGATGTGGCTGCTGCTGCTCCTGCCGCTCTCGCCGCTGCTGCCGCTGCTGCTGCTGCTCCTCTCGCTGCTGCTGTCGCTGTAGCTGCTGCACCGAGCCTTCTCCACTGGCGGCGGCGGCGGCAGCGCTAAGCAGCAAACCTGCCGCATCTGGCCAGGCCATTTGGGGGGCTCCGCCGCTCCGCCGCCGCCGCCGCCGCCTTGGGAGGGGAAACCAGAGCCCGCTGGAAAACCGGAAACAGCGTAACGTTAGCGCCCAGTAGCCCTCCACCGGCGGCCCGGGGAGGTGGCCCAGCTAGGGCATGGGGGCAGGCGGCGAGCGGGCCGAGATGCGCAGCGCGGAGCGGCGCAGCGCTCCCACCCTGCGCGCCGGGACCGGGAGGAGGATGCGGAGGATGGGACGTCCTCCCACTTGCTCTCTCGCGCCCCCTCTACCCCCGAACCGAGTAGGGAGCGCGGCTTCTGCAGGGGAAGCTTGGGACTGCACTGCTTTAGTGCCCAGCTTCAGGCCCCGCAGGGAAGCGGGAGGAATCGTGCTACCCTGTGCTTTGGGGATTTATGGGCAAGACAGTGGGGGTAGTGCGTGAGCAGAGGGCGGGGTAGAGGTAGCAGATTCTGGTACCGTCCTATGAAGGTGGGAGTAGGACACAGGGTGTACCCTACCTTTGGACATCGGCTGTGGGAGCCAGGGAGATGCCACGGCCCGGGTGACTGACCTGCCTCCTGGGTTGTATATTCCCTTCCCCGGCAGGACCCTAGGGGCCAGTCCCTAATTGAGCCCACGGGCTTGGCCCTCCACCGCCTGCTGAGTGGCTGGAGATTCGAGTCAGCTGGGGAGGATCCCAGCCCCGTCATTTGGGGGAAGAGTTGAGGCTATATGGAGTCTTGGCTAGGCGTTGGGGCCACCCAACCAGGGGTGGTGGTTAACAGAGGGTCCAGCCTCTAAGTCTCTGGGCTTTCTCCAGCATCCAGGCAGAACCAGGCTGCATGCTACACAACCTCATTACCTTCTTCTTTTTTTCCCCCTTAAAGCCACTCCCTAAGGAGGTGGGGGCTTCTTGGGAGCCAACCTGAGAGCCAGAGACGGTCAGGGCCAGAGCTACCCCCACAGGAAATGGTTTCTTTCTCAAAGATCGATGCTTGCAAGAGGCAGGAGAGTTTGCTTCACTGAAGCCAGCATCTGATTTTAAAAAGCAAGTTAAGGATCCTTTCTCACTCTATCATTAAGGATCCAGAGAGTTTTTAATACCCAGCTATGTCCTTGAAGGATACGGGAGCTCAGGAATTCCAGTAAGGTCTTAGAGAATCTTATCCTCGACTGAGGACTGCAGGAAACCAGCCGGAGGACGGAGGACGTCTAACTTGAGCTGGGAATGCTATTCTGGAAAGGGAGGAGGGAGCTAGAGCTTTCCCTCCTAGCTAAGAGACATTCCAAACTTAACATACTCAAAGCCAACATCATTATTTCTCCCACTCAACTCCAAATTCCATGTAATTATTAAGGGAACCATTTTATACTTGGCCAGCCAACCCAGCACAGTAAGACCCTCAGTCTCATTTTATTATCCCTTATCCAACCAACCTTTAAGTCCTTCGCCTCTACCTTTTTAAAAAAAATCCCTACCTTTTAAAAAGCCCCTACCTTAAAAAAAAAAAAAAAAAAAAAAACATTTATCTAGTTCCTTTGCAACTCTGTGTGAATACCTGAGGTGCAGGTGTTCCTCATCTCTTCCCTGACCACCGCAAAGCCTTCTAACCGGTTTCTACACTTTTCACCTCATCACTCTCCTCCAGTTCTACCACTGCCAGAGTGATCTTCTAAAAATAAAATATAAATATGATTTGGCCATGCCACTGCCCTCAGGAGTAAAGTCCAAACTCTCCAGCATGGCTCTTCATGGGTTCCTTCTACATAGTCAGTTCAATCCTCTGGGAGCCAAGCCTCTGCCCTAGCAATCCTCAGCACTTTGTGCTGGTTCTGGGTGTGCTCTGGCCGTGATGTCTCTTGTATCCAAGAAGTCACAGCTCTGCCTTGTCCACTTGGAAAACTATTCTAGCTCTAAGGCCCAGCTCAGCAGTATGCCTCATCCCTCCCTGGCTATGTGTGTACCACCATCCCCACCACCAGACACACACAAGAGAGGAAGCTAAGCCCTTCCTCTTCTGCACTACCAAGGGCCATGTACGTATTACTATTATGGCAAAGACCTGTACTGTACTTCAAGCAGCTATTAATAGGTCTGCTTTAGACCCATCAGGCCGAGCACCTTAATGGCAGGGACTTATCCTATTAGTCTTTGGATGCCAAAGGGGCCCCCAACACAGTGCCTGGCATAGAGTAAAGATCAGCAAATCCTCAGAAGGAAGGAAGGTAGGAATTATTGAATGGAAACTCAGCTCTCTTAAAGGCATCAAGCCCATCTTATTGACCCCTTCAGTGTCTCCTTTTCTGTTTTCAGCCATCATAGCTATAAGGAAGATTACTAACTCCACCTTCTCATTTTTTTCAATGGAAGAGACAATCCCAGGGAGGAAAAGGAGATTACTCAAGATCACACACAGCCAAGATTGTACTCAATCTTCTGTTTCTGAGACCAGAGTAGTCAGAGTACCAGTGGAGAGCTTGCATTCTAGGGTCAAGAAGTGCTGGGTTTCATACCAATTTTGTACATTATTAATTTGGGCTTGACTCTATTTCCCTCTCTAGGGCTTAGCTTCTTTATTCATATCATAGGGATCATACTGAGGTCTACCTCACAAACTGTTTTTTGCTCATTATGTACTTAGTTCAATAAATATCTGGCTGAGTGTCTCTTCTGTGCCAGGCACCAAAGCCTAGGACTCAGTGGAAATACTGCAGTGAGCCGAACTGACACTGTCCCCACCCCCAAAGCTCTTACTCCATCTGGGGAGACAACAGCAAACAAGCAGGTGAATAGGTAACTGTCCTGATGGAAAAAAAAAACAAACAAACCAGGATGAGATAATAGGAAATGATGGGAAAAGGGGAGAGGATAGGTCTTCTTGGATAAGGGAAGGTTTCTCTGAGGAGATAACATTTAAACTAGGATTAGAAGGATTTGAAGGATGTGGATTATGTGAGATAATAAGTGTAAAGTGCTTAGAACAATGTCTGGTGTAGAGTAAGGGCCAAAATTAATGCTGAATGTTATTGATATTTTACTTATACCAGTGTGTAAGTAATCTCAGAGCTGAGACTCTCTATGTGGTATGTAGTTATTGCACACTAGGACTTTCTGTATATTAAAAATGCAATGAAATTTTGCAATACTAGATGCCAGTGTAATGAATAAAAATACATATTCTATCTCTTTTTTTTCACATATCCATTTTCAAGTATAACATGACATGGTTAAGTATGCAGAAGCGTGCAACAGGTGAAGAAAAGTGGCAAGATATGCTATCATTTGATCTTTTCTTAAAGGACAAATAATTGAAAAAACATTAATAAAAGATAAATACATAAATATTTGTAGATTCTAGATTACCTTTGAGTGGACACAGCAGAAATGGAAACAATAGTATTTTTCTGGAGAAGGGCAATAGAGGAATGGTGTGCAAGAATACTTTTCATGATGTTCCCTTTTGTACCTTGTGAATTTTTTATCACATTCATATAACATCTATTTAAAAAAATGTTAGATCTTCTAATCATTTTTAGTGGTGCTTATTTTTTTGTCATGCATTTTCTAAATCAAAAGCTACTGAAAGTAGAACTATTATTTTATGGAATTTCTTGAAAATTTTTTTAACTTTAAAATAAGATTCTGGTGCTAAAAAAAGGGGGTTGAGAATTATTGCACTATAATCTTATCTTCTTTAGAATACAAAAATGTTTTGAGATCCCAACAGTCCACTAGAAATCCTGCGGCCACAGAGGGTGGAGACTTAGGCAGAGATTTCTAAAATGAAGAGATGTCCTTGTCCAGATTTCCCCAAGGTGTGGTGTGTGTGAGCTTTCAGAGTTAACATCAGCCATTTAGTAAAGGAGATCAGGGTGTCTGGTTTGCTAGGACAGTTCGATTCTCTTCTGGCTTTTCCTTAGGGATCAAAGTGAATTGGTACACAGTCTTCAAAAGTAAAGCTTGATATTCTGAACATGCTAGCTCTTCAGTGTAATTCAATAATTGCTTGTCAAAATAATAATAGCTACCATATTTAAATGCCCCCTGTGGGACTTCCCTGGTGGTCCAGTGGCTAAGACTCTGAGCTCCCAATGCAGGGGGTCCAGGTTCCATCCCTGGTCAGGGAACTAGATTCCATGTGCCACAACTAAGAAATGGTGCAGCCAAATAAATGATCTTTTAATAACAAAAATTGTTTTAATTTAAATGGCCCCCTGTATGTTAGGAATTTCGTGTTTCCTAAAGCCATGCCCCCAACGACTTTGCATTTCAGAAACTGAAGAGATTTACAGAGGTTTCATAACTTGCCCAAGCAAGCAGTGTTGGGATGCCCGTTCAGGCTTGCTTTGTGTTCAACACCACCATGTCTCTTTGAGGAAAGGAGTCTTACAGCCTCCCTTTCACTGTCATCTGAGAGGTCGCCAGTCTCTCTAAAATACTTCCACCAATGTCAGACTATCTGAAATCTATGACACTGGAGAGCAGATGGTTTAAGCATCAGTTAAAAAAAAAAAATGAGGAAAACTGAGACTCTGAGAGAACCTGTGACTGTCCCAGGATCACAAGCTACGGATAGGGCCAAGGTTTCTCACAAATCCAAGCTCACATTTTGAGGCTTTTTTTTTTGCAGGGGGCGGGGGGGGTTCTTTTTTTTTCTTCTGTACTTATTTTTCTTTATTGATATAATATAATTAACCAAGTTGTCATATATTTAAAGTATACAATATGATACTATGATACCTGTATACATTGTGAAAGGATTCCTGCAATTGAGTTAATATTAGCATTTCCATCACCTTTTATATTCCCCCCCTTTTTTAATGAGAACATTAAGTTCTACTGTCTTAGCAAATTTCAACTATAGAATAATTATTAACCATGGTATACATTATATTCTAAGAGCACATTCATGTTATAACTGAAAGTTTATACTCTTTCCTACCAACCTCTCCCCGTTTTCCCTCACTCCTCAGCCCCTGGCAGCCACCATTTTATTCTCTGTTTCTATGGTTTTTTTTTTTTGTTTGTTCGTTCTAGATTTTAAATATAAATGATACCATGTAGTATTTGTCTTTCTCTGCCTGGCTTATTTTACTTAGCATAGTACCCTCCATGTTCATCCATGTTGTCACAAATGGCAGGATTTCTTTCTTTTCTTTCAGGCTGAATAATATTCCATTTTTTATATATATATTATATGATATATATTTATCACATTTATCCATTCATCCATTGATGGACACTTCAGTTGTTTCTGTACCTTGGCTACTGTGAATAATGCTGCAATGAACATGGGAGTTCAGGTATCTTTTGGAGAGAATGATTTGTTTCCTATGGATCAAATTAATACTTTTGAATAGAACCAGACAGAGAAATGGAAGGCAGACCTGTTCACTATACAGGCTCCCCACAGACTTGTGAAAAAACTGGTTCATGGTAGCAGTGGGCTGTGTCACTACATAATAATCACTAAGAACAAAAACAGAAGTAGACAGAATGGTATAGACATACTGAATCCAAGATAGAACACCCACATGAAAAATTTGGCTTCTTCTCCCAGATCCCTCCCACACGAGATGGATTTCTTCCAGCTTTAGCCGATTCAGTGGCCAGAAAGGGCCACTGAACCAGGTTACATGACTTATTACATCCAAGAGAACTGGGCTGTCAAGGTGATGAGTACAGCCTGTCTGGGGTCACTGGGGCTCACAAATAAAGCCAAATAATTTGCAGGACAGTCTCATTTTCTAAATAAAGATATTTTGTAAACTTTTTTTTTCTCCTTTTGAGATCTGTTTTCTAAATTTGGCTTCCAGAGTCACTTTCAGGTTCTGTGTGGTTCATATCTTTTCCTCCAAGGATTTTCTAAACAAGGGACTAAATAGAAAACAGATATTGAAAATCTGAGGATATTAGCATTGAGAAGGAATCAATGTCAGGTAGCCTGATGGCCTCCTTTCACAGAGGAAGACATAGAGACCATGGGGACTCTTTGATTTGCTCAAGGTCACACAGCCCAGTCAGTGGCAGAAACAGCCCTAAAACCCTATTGCAAAATCCTGGCTCCACCTATACTTGGGAGCTTGGGCAAGTCACTTCACCTTTCTATTCCTTCTGTCCGCCCCAAATAAAATCAGGATAATAATACCTCTAGGGGTTTTGTGAGGATTCAGTGACATGGTGCATGCAAAATGCTTCAAGCATCTGGCACAGTACCTGAAGCTCCAATACTTCGGCCACCTGATGCGAAGAGCTGACTCATTGGAAAAGACTGTGATGCTGGGAAAGATTGAAGCCAAAAGGAGAAGAGGGCAACAGAGGGTGAGATGGTTAGATAGTATCACTGACTCAATGGATATGAGTCTGAGCAAACTGTGGGAAACAGTGAAGGACAGGGAAGCCTGGCATGCTGCAGTCTGTGGGTCGCAAAGAGTCGGACATGACTTAGCGACTGAACGACAACAACCTGGCAGACAGTAACTGGCTAACTGCATGGGCAGTGGACTCAGGCTGCCTACATTCAAGTCCCAGCCCTGCCACTTCCTTTTCTTTCTTTTTAAATTAATTTTTGCCTGTGCTGGGTCTTCATTGCTGCACACTCAGGCTTTCTCTAGTTGCGGCTCACAAGCCCTAGGGTTGCAGGCTCGGTAGTTGTGGTACACAGGCTTAGTTGCCCCACAGTATCTGGGGTCTTAGCTCCCAGACCAGGGATCGAACCCATATCCCCTACATTGGCAGGGGGATTTTTAACCACTGGACCACCAGGGAAATCTCATGCCACTTACTTAACTGACATGTTGATCTAGTCAGTTGGTAAATGCCTAAAGTGATAATAGTTCCTACCTCATTAAAAGTGCTGTGAGTCTTATAGTCAAAAAAATTATATAGCAAATTTAAACATGGCTAAGAAAGTAAATCTGAACAGTTCTCATCATAAGAAAAAATGTTTTGTAACTTTGTGTGGTGACAGATGGTAACTAGACATTGTGGTGATCATTTCTCAATGTATACAAATGTCGAATTACAGTGTACACCTGAAACTAATATAATGTCACATGTCAATTATACTTTAATTAAGAAATTGTTGTAAGTATTAAATAAAAGTATATATAGCACACTTAGAATAATGCTTGCATGCTAAGTTGCTTCAGTTGAGTCCAACTCTTTGTGACTCCATGGGCTGTAGCCCGCCAGGGTCCTCCATCCGTAGGCTTCTCCATCCATGGACTTCTCCAAGGAAGAATACTGGAGTGGGTGGCCATGACTTCCTCCAGAGGATCTGCCCAAACCAGGGATTGAACCCACATTCTCCTGCATTAGCCGGGTAGGTTCTTTACCACTTGTGCTCCCTGGGAAGCCTCAGAATAATGCTTAGCACACATTAACTAGTATTGGTCAGACTAGAATAACCATTTTCTTACTTTCAGTAGCTATATTTTACCCCCAATTCAACAGTTTTAAAACCACTCATTTTCATATATTTGAACGCATGCTAAAATTCTTAAACATAGAGCCTGATATTCTACTACATTTATTTATTTATTTAAAAGTCACATCATTGGTAGTCCCAGCTTCCAATCAAGAGAGGACATGATTCAGTAATTTATAGCCTAGGGCTGCATCAGGAGTCCAAGGGTTTATACTCTCCAGTTTGCTGAAGAGGTCAGCAGCCCCTCTGTCTGCATTGTTCCATCTGGGATAATAATACTTATTTCTTTGCAAAGTGCTTTGAGACCTTTGAGTGAAAAGCGCTGTGTGAGCACAAATTATTATCTCTTTTCCAGATATCAATTTTAGATTCAAATCCAGAAGCTCCCTAAAATAGACCACAGCACAAGCACAATCTGGACACAGATATGTCTATCCTGTATCTTTGTGATCAGATAATACGCTCGTGATTCACACCAGCATTTGTTTTCTTTTCTGCATCATAGCCTTTCTAATTTTGATTGAGAAAAAGTGAGATGTCTTTCAAACTGAATGTTTTTGCTGTTTAACAATCAAAGATTTTCCTCTCTGTTTTCCTGATTTGTGTATTTGGAGTTCTCTCCTGAGGTCAACAGGAACTCAGGTTGATTCAACTCTGGGGGCGTGAAGCAGGATGAGAAGAAATTAGCCTCTTACTCCCAAATCCTCAGGCTAGTGTACCTTTGAGTGTTCAGTTCAACCTTGTTTCTACCTCATAATTTCTAGTTCATGTGCATTCTTCATTTGCTTCCCAGACTCTTCCAATATCATCCAAGGTCAGAAATTTTAAGACTTCACTGTTCCTGAGTTTTCTTTAAAATTCACAAATTTATTTATTCTACCAAAAAGTATTTATGGAAAACTGACTATGCATACTGACCTAGATGCAAAGAAATAATACCCATTGTTGCTGCTAGAGTTAAAATCTGGGCAATATTAGAATTAGGATCTATTATCTGTTGAACTAGCACCTACCTAGGCCTCCCCCAGACCCCTGTACTTCTCTTCTTTAATGTCGTCCCTTTGCCTCTCAGGCTCAGTGTTCCACTGTTCACTCAGCTCTCCCAGTTCTGAGGGCATAGAGAGTAGGCTTTGCAAATGCTAGGTCTTCAATATATTCTGAACATGAAAAACTCAATCACACTAAAGGATTAATACCTACTAAGACCCAAGGAATAGCTCCTTAAGTTATGCCTTAGTTTCTAAATCATTCCATATTATTTACCCCAAAATGAATCTTTTTATTCCCCCCAGATAGTTTTGTTAATTCATTCTTTTCAAAAATCTATTTGATTAAATATTAATTTTTCAATATATCACTCGAAACTATTTTTCGTGTCTACTCTGGACCAAGCTTCATACCAGATGCTGAGAATGCAGATACAAATAAGACCCATGAGGTTCCTGCTCTTAAAGAGCTTATACTCTTCAAAGGAGAGACACTAGAAAGGAAACAAATATAGAAAATATTTAAGAGAAAAAAAAGAGGAAGGAAGAAAGAGAGTATGTGGTATGCTTAGATTGAAAGTGACTAGGACAGAATACTACTTGCAAGGATGGTCTGTCTAAGCAGGCAATATTTGAGCTGAGAACTTTAGGATGGAGAGAAGTTAGACACACAAAATTCTGGGATTAGAGCATCTGAGGAAGGGCTTGAGGCAATAGCCAACTTGACATCATCAAAGTCTGGAAGGAAGGCCAATGAGGTTGGAGATTACTATAAGAAGGGGAAACAGTAGCATGGAATAAGGTTAGAGAGATAAGTAAGGATCAGACTTATACTGGGCTTTGCCAGCTATGGTAGGTTGGATTTTACCCTAAGTACAATAAGAAGTCATGAACAATTTAAGCAGAGACATTACTTTGCCAACAAAGGTCCGGTTTTTCCAGTGGTCATGTATGGATGTGAGAGTTGGACTGAAGAAAGCTGAGCACTGAAGAATTGATGCTTTTGAACTGTGATGTTGGAGAAGACTCTGTAGAGTCCCTTGGACTGCAAAGAGATCCAACCAGTCCATTCGGAAGGAGATCAGCCCTGGGATTTCTTTGGAAGGAATGATGCTAAAGCTGAAACTCCAGTACTTTGGCCACCTCATGCGAAGAGTTGACTCATTGGAAAAGACTCTGATGCTGGGAGAGATTGAGGGCAGAAGGAGAAGGGGACGACAGAGGATGAGATGGCTGGATGGCATCACTGACTCGATGGACGTAAGTCTGGGTGAACTCCGGGAGTTGGTGATGGACGGGGAGGCCTGGCATGCTGTGATTCATGGGGTCGCACAGAGTCAGACACGACTGAGTGACTGAATTGAACTGAACTGAACAATAAGAAGTCATGAAAAACTTAAGTAGAGGTATGTCATGATCTGATTTACATTTAAAAGAGATCATTCTGAGATATGAAGCAGAGACTGTATTGGGGAAACAGTGGAACAAATTAGAGCAGTTATGAAGCTGTTACAGTGGTCTGGGTGGGAGATGACAGTGGTTTACACTGGGGTAGCAGCAGTAAAGATGAATGGATGGAATTCAAAACTTATTTGAAGGTGGAACCAGAAAGACTTGTTGGAAGATTAGATGAAGTAGGTACACAAAATAGAGTGATCAAAGATGACTCAATTTTTGGTTTGAACAACTGGACAGATGGTGGCACCATTGATTGAGACACGAACCAGCAGGGAATATAATAGGGCTGGAGAAAAGAGAAAATTTCATTTTTGACATATTAATATTGAGATCCCTTTAGACAGTCAAATGGAAATTCAATATTCAGCTGATATGTAAGTCTGGACTTCAAATGAGAGGTTAGAGTTAGAAGTCTAAATTTGGGAGTCAACATAGAGATGGAATTTAAAGCTATGGCACTAGATAAGATGAAAAGAGGAAGTTGATAGGGAAAGAGGATCTAGAAGAGCATGGCCCAATAAAATATATGTGAGCCACATATGTAATTTTTGAGTTTTCTAGTAGCCACATTAAAAAAGTAAAAAGAAACAGATAAAATTAATTTTATTAAGTCCAATATATCTAAAATATTATTTCAACATGCACTAATATAAAAATTATTAGATATTTTACATATATTTTCATGCCAAATCTTTGAAACTTAGAGGGTATTTTATGCTTACAGCATGTCTCATTTCACACTAGTCACATTTCAGGTACTCAACAGCCACATATGCATAGAGCAAGTTTAGAACTTAGCCCTGGGGCAACTCAACATTTAGAGGTTGAACAGAAGAGGAGACAGGAAAGAAGATTGAGATAATGGTGCCGTGGAAGTCAAGAGAAGAAAGTTGTTTTTTTCTTTTTTAAGAGACTGGTTAACTGTGTCCAATGTTTATAAGAGTCTGAGTAAGATGAGAAAGAGCCAAAGAATTCAACAACATGGAGGTCACTGATGACCTTGACTAAAGCTGTTTCAGTGGAGTGATGGCTTCCTGGAAGGAAGCCAGAATGGAGTCAGTGAAAGGTAAGGAAGTGGTGACAGCCAGTATAAACAACTTTTTCAAAAAGTTCTGCTGTGCAGACAAGCAGAAAAAATGAAGCACTAGTTGGAGGAGGATGTAGAGTCCAGGGAGGGTTTTTCTAAACCAGGAGATGCTAGAGCATACTTGTAAGCTAACAGGAATGTTCCAATAAGAAGGAAGAAATTGTTGTGGGGGAAGAGGGGGTAACTGAAGAGGGAAGCCAAAAGAAGACAAAAGAGGATGAACATAACAGCATAAGAAGAGGGGCTGCTCTTGGACAGAAAAAGTGATTGTTCAATTATAACGGACGTGAGTTAGAGCAACCTCCAGGAGATAGTAAAAGACAGGCAAGCCTGGCATGCTGCAGTCCATGGGGTTGCAAAGAGTCAGACACGACTTAGTGACTAAACAGGAACAACAAGAAAAGCTATTACAATAGGAAGGAAGTTAGAATATGGATAACATATCAGAGTCGAGACATATATATTTTTTAATAGATCTGGGTAATAGGCAACTTCATTTTAATACAGAGCTGAAGCCATAAGCAAAAAAAAGATACATATATGCAAAATGCTAGCCAGTAAGAAAAAAGATACTAGAAGTGGAAAGGTGCGTAACTGTATTCTTTTTCTTTTCATGATTAATATAAGCGAAGACTCTACTTTTCTCAGGGTCTGGATTATTGGTTGTCCACCCTCCAGAGTATCCTTTTCTCTGGATCAAGTTATCTGGGAAATCAGTTCAGTGATCACAAGGTCTCTTGATAATCAGAGTCGCAGGGCAAAGGTAATGGATAATCCTAGGTCATTTCATTCAAACTGTAAAAAGAGTTTGAGGAACCATCTCTGAACATGTAACACAGTACGCACATTTGTCACATTCAGAGTTTCTCTATCCAGAATAATCTTGGAAACAAAGGATAAAATCTCCTGATCCAATTTGCAGGACAGTCTGCCTGAGGCCTATTTAATCCTATCCCTATTTGAAAGTCCAGGCCTCTTCCATGCCTTTAAGAGTTCTGAAAGACTTTTAAAGGGGAAATGTATCAGGCAGGGTCCCAAGCAAGAAATAACATTCTATTCAAAAGAGTTCATTGAAAATAATTTTTTAAAAGGCCTATTTAAAAAAAAAAAAAGGCCTATTTACAAAGATGTGGGCAGTTCAGGATATAGCAAGTATGTGGAGGCAACGTGGGATGAGCAAGAGTTTGCTAAAACCTTCCCCTGCCTAGACATGCAGGGACAAGGTAGAGAAAGTGTTTTGGGAGCCCAGTGAATGCTGGAGCCATGTAGGAGAGGCTGTCAGGCAGCTACTGCAAGAACATAGCACCAAAGGAGGGAGAAAGAGGAGAGAAGAAATGTCCTGATCTCTCTTTCTTCCTCTCTTATTCCCACTCCTGTGCCAAGCTTCTGCTCAACCCATTTGAAGCCAGAGGGTAGGGGAATCCAGGTGATGTAACCCATAGAGGTCAGTGCTATATCATTCAAGCCAGGATAGGGAAGGATGGAGAATGAATCTAGGAATGGGAATGGGTCTGAGGCAAGCAGAGTGCAACTAGCACAGGAATATAAGATATCCTTACCTGAAACAATTAAAAAAACAACTGTTAGAAAAATATATCAACATTAGGAATATCAACTAAATAGGACTACCTGGTGGTGGTAGTTTAGTCACTAAGACTCTTGAGACCATATGGAGCCTGGAGGGCTCCTCTGTCCATGAAATTTCCTGGCAAGAATACCGGAGTGGGTTGCCATTTCCTTCTCCAGGGATCTTCCCAACCCAGGGATCAAACACACATCTCCTGCATTGCAGGTGCATTTTTTTTTTTACCACTAAGCCACCAAGAAAGCCCAAATAGGACCATAGAGCACAAGATGGGGAAATAGATAGAGCACGAGATGGGGAAATAGATGGGGAAACAATGGAAACAGTGACAGACTTTATTTTGGGGGGTTTCAAAATCACTGCAGATGATGACCACAGCCATGAAATTAAAAGACGCTTGCTCCTTGGAAGAGAAGTTATGACCAACCTAGATAGCATATTCAAAATCAGAGACATTACTTTGCTAACAAAGATCCATCTAGTCAAAGCTATGGTTTTTCCAGTAGTCATGTATGGATGTGAGAGTTGGACTATAAAGAAAGCTGAATGGTGAAGAATTGATGCTTCTGAACTGTGGTGTTGGAGAAGACTCTTGAGAGTCCCTTGGACTGCAAGGAGATTCAACCAGTCCATCCTAAAGGAAATCAGTCCTGAATATTCCTTGGAGGACTGATGCTGAAACTCCAGCACTTTGGCCACCTGATGTGAAGAACTGATTCATTTGCAAAGACCCTGATGTTGGGAAAGATTGAAGGTGGGAGGAGAAAGGGATGGCAGAGGATTAAATGGTTGGATGGCATCACCGACTCACTGGACATGACTTTGAGTAAGCTCCGGGAGTTGGTGATGGACAGGGAGGCCCGGCATGCTGTTGTCCATGGGGTCGCAAAGAGTCAGACACGACTGAGAGACTGAACTGAACTGAGCTAATAGAGCACTAAATATGTGATAGAGATGAAGGGAGGGGAGAGGGAAAGCTGAATAAAACTAGTTAATTCACAAAAAGACAATAGTAACTTAGCTTCCATTAATCTTTCTTACCAGACCAGAGGTTTGGAGAAGGAGGGGGGAGGATTGATTATTTTGTATTTTGTTTTATCAAAGAAAAGGCTTTATTTTCCCTTTATTATGTACAAGGCAGAAAATCTTAGAGGCAGAAATATTTGTTTGGCTTTTGGAGAAAAGGGATCCTGTGTAGATTTTCATATCCTCTTATCCCAGTCTCTCTACACCTGCACCACTGGAAAGAGACCTAAACCTCCAGGAGACGGTGGCTTACTGAAGCTTAAATGTAGACAAGAGCCTGATGCAGACATCTGAGTCATTAAGCTTCTGTCACCAGATGGACACAATCAAACAGAAAGCAATACAGCATTGTGATTAAGAAGGTAAGCTCTGAAGTCAGATTGCTTAGATTTAATGCTTGCTCTACTACTTACTAGCTATATGGCCTTGAGCAAGGTACTCCTCTTTTCCTCCATGCCATCTGTAAAATGGGAATAATAATAGTATTTATTCCACAGAGTCATTTTATGAAAATAATATAAAACACTTCACAAAAGCACTTAGGATACTGTCTGGCATTTAGTGAGTATTTTAGGTTGGTGCAAACGTAATTGTGGTTTCTGACTGTGAATTTTAAATCATTATAACTAGGCTCAAACACATCCTATTAATCAAAACAGGAACCATTGAAATCACCATATTATTGCCAATGAGAAATGTTTGTTTATTCTTGTAGCATAAAACTCTGTGCTTTAGGATTTGACAAACTCTTGGAAAGCATTTTCTGCCTTCTGCTGGTTGTGGAAGTGTTCCTTACAAAAAGTTGTCAAGATGCTTGAAGAAGCAGTAGTAGACTGGTGAGAGGTCAGGTGAATATGGCGGAGGAGCCAAAACTTTGTAGCCCAATTTCTTCAACTTTTGAACCATTGGTTGTGTGATACGCAGTTGAGCATTGTCATGGAGAGGAATTGGACCCTTTCTGTTGATCAACGCCAGCTGCAGGCATTGCTGTTTTTCGGTGCATCTCATCTATTTACTGAGTGTACTTCTCAGATGTAATGGTTTTGCCGGGATTCAGAAAACTGTAGTGGATCAGATGGGCAGCAGACCACCAAACAGTAACCTTGATTTTTTTGGTGCTTTCTTTTGGAACTTCTTCTCAGGCCAGCCACTGAGCTGATCATTGCTGCTTGTCAATATAAAATCCACTTTTCATTGCACATCACAATTCTATGGAGAAATGGTTTGTTGTTGTAAAAGATAAGAGAAGATTACACTTCAAGACCATGATTTTTTTTGATTTTTGGTCAGCTCATGAGGCACGCACTTATTGAGCTTTTTCACGTTTCCAATTTACTTCAAATGCTGAATGACCAGAGAATGGTCAATGTTGAGATATTCAGCAACTTCTCATGTAGTTGTAAGAGAATTGGCTTCAATGATTCTCTTGGTTAGTCATTGTCAACTTCCGAAGGCCAGTCACTATGCTTCTCATCTTCAAGGCTCTCGTCTCCTTTGCAAAACTTCTTGAACCACCACTGCACTGTACGATTATTAGCAGTTCCTGGGCCAAATGCGTTGTTGATGTTGTGAGTCGTCTCCCCTGCTTTACGACCCATTTTAAACTCAAGTAAGAAAATCTCTTGAATTTGCTTTTTGTCTAACATCATTTCCATGGTCTCAAATAACTATAAAATAAGCAGCAAGGAATGTCATTAGCAAAAAAACATAAAGCAGGAAATGTGCATTAAAATGATGTATAACATAGCCACATTATTTAAGAATGTATTCCCATATCAAATAGCAAACCTCAACAATGCAAAACTGCAGTTACATTTGCACCAACCTAATACTGAAGAATATTATTATTAATAAAGTCAATTTTCTGATTATAGAGTATTTTGCAATCAATTTTATTTCTCTTGAATAACCTGGTCTTGGTACCCTCGCCACATCTTTAGATTTGTCTCTGGAAACCTCTCTGTCTCTCTCTCTGTCTCACTCTTTTAAGCACACACATGCACACACACACAGTAAGTAGATAGTGGAGTCCTCATTTATACAAAAGGTTAGTATACTTTGTAATTCATTCATGTGCTCATACATTTAACTGAGCACCTATTATGTTCTAGGTACTGGACTAGCAAGGAGATCAAACCAGTCAATCCTAAAGGAAATCAACCCTGAATATTCACTGGAAGGACTGTTGCAGAAGCTGAAGCTCCAATAATTTGGCCACCTGATGCAAAGAGCTGACTCATTGGAAAAGACCCTGGTGCTGGGAAAGATTGAAGGCAGGTGGAGAAGGAGGCAACAGAGGATGAGATGGTTGGATGACATCTCCAACTCGATGAACGTGAGTTTGATCTAGCTCTGGGAATAGGTGATGGACAGGGAAGCCTGGCATGCTGCACTCCACGGGGTCGCAAGAGTCGGACACAACTAAGCAACTGAACAACAATAACAACTGGACTAGGTGCTGAGCACAACATAAAAGTGAGAAAAAAACAAACACAGGCCCTTGCCCTGACGAGTTTGTGATCTGATGAAGGATACAGACACTAATCAAATTACAAGTAAACACTGAAAGATAGGTCAATGATAGGATCATTAGCAAATCATGATATTACAGCTTGATTTTTTCAGTTTCTAGAGAAAAGGAGGTGAGATTTTGTGCTGTGCTATCCAGCAGGGGGGCCACTACCTACATGTGGCGGTCTACATTTTCATTGTAAGCAACGAAAATTAATAAATAAATTAAAAAATCTGTCCCTCATTTGTCCTTGCCACATTTCAAGTGCTCAAGTACCATAAGTGACTAGAGGCTACTGTATTAAACAGTGAAAATACAGAAGATTTCCTGTAGAAAAAATGTGCAAAATGCATGAATAGGCAATTCACAAAGAGATATATCGTTTTTAAACATATAAAAACCTATCCAACTTCATTCATGATAAGAGCAAAGTCAACTATTAAAGCATATTGAGATATCATTTTTTGTTCGAGTCACAAAACAATCAAAAGCTTGACAGTGCACTCTGTTGGGTGCAATAAAACAGATACTCTCATACATTGCTGTAGGGAATATGGCAAAACTACATGCAAATTAACCCTTTAACATAGCAATCCCATTTGCAGAAATTTATCCTGAAGTCACACCTCTGATAAAAACACACATGAACAAGATTATACATTATAGAATTATTTGTAATTTCAAGGTATTGGAAACTCCTTAAATATCTAAGTGAAGGAACTTGTTTGAATAAACAATAGTGCACCCATGCAATGCAGCTGTAAAGAATGAGCAAGATCTACAGAAGAACTGGCATGAAATGATTTCCAGGAGATATTAAATGAAAAAAGCAAAATGCAAAAGAGCACATATAATATGCTATGTTTTGTGTAAGAAAAAAGGGAAAAACAAGAAAATATGTATTATCATCACAAAAAGAAACATATGAAAAATAAACCAAAAAACAACAAAATGTGTTTCCTATAAGGAATAAGGCTGAGGGAAATAAATGGAAAGGAGTCACCCTTCTCTGAGAGTAAATTTTTATATAGCTTTGACTTTTGAAAGCAAGTTAATAGCCTACATACTCAAAAATAAATCAATGAGAGGGGAGGAAAAACTAAAACCAAAAGCCAGGCAAACAAATGAACACAATTTATTTCAAATGAATACCTCAATAACACTAAATGGGAATAAAATTAAAAAAATAACTAATCCAAGGAACTTATGGACACAGTATATCCTAAGCTTTGAAGAGGGGGGGAGAGAGAAAAGTGCAAACAAATCTTGAATTCTTTTTAGTAGGATTGTTAATTATAGTGGTATAGGCAAAGCAATTCTGAAATTATTTTAGATGTAACCTAAGATCGAACAAATTGTTGGGAACCAAGTTTCTCACTGTGGAAGAAGGGATATGTAAGTATAGAATAGGGAAGGCAAGAATCTTGTGGAGATAGGTTAGAATTAGAGAAACTGGTGTGAACTCATTATTACAAACATGAATATGTGTGTATACATGTTTATGTCTGTTCCCTGGATACACACACACACATATACGGGTGAGTATATGTGCGTGCGTACATGCTCAGTTGTGTCCGATTCTTTGCAACCCTATGGACTGTAGCCTGCCAGGCTTTTCTGGAGGTAATTCTCAGGATTTCTCAGGAAGTCCACAGGATTTCCCAGGAAGAGTACTTGAGTGGGTTCGCCATGCCCTTCTCCACGGAATCTTCCCGACCCAGGGATCCAATCCATTAGGTGGATCGAACCCACCCAGCACCAAACTAAGTAAACACAATAATGCAGGATCAAGCCCTGCATTAGTAGGTGGATTCTTTACCATTGAGCACTTGGGAAGCCCTGTGTGTATCTATACATGCCTATATTTCCTAGCTCTGGCTGTTCAAAGGGAAAAATAGCCAAAGAAACAAATACAACCAAATAGAAACGAACATGTCTGGTTACCAGACTTTGGCTTCTAATACCATTCCTCACTGAAAGGAACCTGAACTCCTTTGAGAAATGACTGATTCCAGGGCTGGGACAATGTAGGTATTAATATAATTGGAGCATCTTGTTATGCCAGATAGTAAGTGCTAGAAGGTTATGGGAACACTTTGCAAGGACATGGTGGCCAACTTGAAGAGGCTCCCATGGACCAAATTTGGGACAATTTGAGGACCAAACTAAGTAAAAACAATAATGAACTATATAGATCACTGAAAAAAATAGCAATCCATGAGTCCACAATCATGGATAGATGATAGATATCAACAGACAGATAGATAGGAGAGTGTGCTAAGTCACTTCAGTCGTGTCCAACTCTTGGCAACCCCATGGACTGAAGCCCACCAGGCTCCTCTGTTTATGGAATCTTCCCGGCAAAAATACTGGAGTGAGATGCCATTTCCTACTCCAGGATATCTTCCTGACCCAGGGATCGAACTTGGAGATAGATAAATAAATGGGGGAGGAGGGAAATCTCTTGCTTAGAGCAAACTACTGAGGGCCCAAAGTCAACTTATCCATTAGACAAGTGTCTAAATCCCATCATACTTTTAAAGGCCGTTTTTTGTTTCTTTTAAAAGAAACCAAAAGAAAAATAAATGTAATGACAAATCCAGCTTGGATCATATTTTTATACCAACACAGTAGTAAAATATATGAAATTAAATTTTTATGGAGTGAGGGACCCATGAAGGTGAAAGAGCGTAGGGCTCATGAAAGTCGTAATGCAGCCCTGTGGGAGACAAGTGGTAAATGTGGATAGGGTGCTAGATGGAAAATCATTTGGCAACGTTCATGGTAGATTCAAGCAAGATTCATCAATAGATGCTAAATCCAAGAGAAATTTTTGGTGAAGAATAGGATATTTGCATGGTCTTAAATTATCTCCACCCTCTACTTTTTATTAGTTGCAAGGCAAAAAAATTAAAAGATAATTATACAGTGGAGAAAGTGGGTACCACCTTGACTTCATGGTCAAAATTAATGCGGTATTACCTGTGAGGGACAGATGGACATCATGTGCCTCCAGCTGTAGTATCCCGAGAAGGTTACAACATCATCTATGCGGGATCCCTACTACAAGTATATAATAATCATGAGGAAACATCAGACAAACAGAAAACAAAAGGCATTCTATTTTTTTTTAAATGGAGGCATGGACAAGTTATATTCTTGAAAAATGTCAATGTCAAAAAAGACAAAGAAAAGCTGGGAAATGTTCCAGATTTAAGGCAGCTGAAGAGACATGGCAGCTAAATACTGTTGCATAAAAACTGACCCTAAAATTGAACCTGTCCTAGGAGGAGAAAAACCTATAAAGAACAGTATTAGATTAATTTTAAAATGTGAAACATAGACCATAAATTAGATAAAAGTATTCCATCAATGTAAATTTATGAAGTTATTATCTATAGAGCAAAGCCTTATTTTGCAGAAATATATGCTGAAGTATTTAAGGGTAAAAACTATGATGTATGTAACTTACCTCAAATGGCTCAGGAAAAAAATTGTCTCCTTAGACAGTAAGGAGATCAAACCAGTCCCTCCTACAGGAAATCAACCTTGAATATCCATTGGAAGGACTGATGCTGAAGCTGAAGCTTCTGAAGAGCCGACTCACCAGAAAAGACCCTGATGCTGGGAAAGGTTGAAGGCAAAAGGAGAAGAGGGCGGCAGAGAATGAGATGGTTGGATAGCATCACTGACTCAATAGAAATGAACTTGGACAAACTCTGGGAGATAGTGAGGGACAGGGAGGCCTGGCGTGTTGCAATCCATAGGACTGCAGAGTCAGACACAACTTAGCGAGTGAACAACAACAACAACATGTGTGTGTGTGGAGAGAATAAATGACAAAGCAAAGGAGATAAAATTACAATAGGTGACTCTTTGTGTAAAGAGTATATGAATGTTCCTTGTAATACTTTAAATTTTGTAACTTCTTATAAGTTTGAAATTATTTCCAAATAAGTTTTTTAAAACTTATAAAATAAAAAACATATAGAGTGTCACATATAGATGTATAACTCATACTGTATGCATAACATTGGCTGGACTTTTCACATTATAGTTTCCCATGTTATTACATAACCTTTTAATCTATCTTTTTAAATGTCTGCATAACATTCTATCAAACTGACACTCTACAGTATACTGGGCCATTTCCTTATTGTTAAACATTTAGACTATATTCAATTTTTCCTGGTTTAAACCATGTTAATAATGGTTAAGCTGAAGAGCTGTAGAACTGTATTACCTATATCCAAGTCTCAGCTCTGTGCTTTACTAGCCATGTAGCTTTTGAGTAAATTACTTATCCTTCTATCCCTCAATTCCCTCAAGTCAGACATAACAGTATTTACATAGATGCTGTGAATATTAGATGATATGCTCATGTAAAGAACTTACAGTGGTGCCTAACATATAATAAGCACTCAACAGATATTAGCTTTTGTGTAATTTTTGTGTATTCAGCTTTTTTTGTTTGGGGAGAAATCTTTTGCAATATTAATAGTTTAATATAAAGGCAATACTGATACTTTGGGATATGGAAAAAGATGCATAATATAGACATGATAATGGCAATATTGTGAACAACACAACCAATCCTTGCTTTCTTTTTTTTTTAAGTGTAAGTGAGTTCATCTAATAAACAAAATCACATCTTTTGCTAATCCTAAAGTATACCACTAGATGGCAGTATAACCAATTAATTGACAGTATTAATTGAAGTACATTTCAAACTCAAATTTACAAATTCCCAAAATAGAAACAGGTTCTTTGAAAAGAAGTGTGGTCAAAGCAGACACATTAAATCTATGGCTGGTGAATCAGTTGAGGTACATCTGTCCCAATACCTCACTAGGTGTTAGGTTGGCCAGACATCTCTGAACTGATTTCATCTTTCCTCTGACCCATTTCCACTCAGCTTAAAAACATTTTCCTCTTTCAGGCTTTCCCATCTCAGTAATGGCACTATTACCATCTATCTATGTGCTTAAGGCAGAAACTAAAAGTCACTCTATTTTGGGGTGTGGGACTTTTTGTTATTGATTTTCTAGTTTTGTTATAGTAAAAAAAGAATGTAGTCCATATGATGTCAGTTATTTTGCTATTTCTCTGCAGAAATGGCAGAGACTGGCTTTGCAGTTAAATGTTGTAAGTTTTCCATGTGTACTTAAAAAGAACATGTAATATCTGTTAGGTAAAGGATTCTGACTACATCCATGAAATAAATCTTGCTAGGTGTTGTTCATGTCCTCTGTATCCTTATTAATATGTTGTCTGCTACTTCTGTTCTGTAGGAAATGTAGTTTAAAAAAACAACTTTCCCACTGTAATTTAAAATTTACTTCTTAAAATTCTGTCAATGATATTTTTGCTTTATATCTGTTGAAGATAAATTGTAAGTTCACATATAGATTCAGAATTGCTATATCTCCTTGGTAAGTTATTTTTTATTACTTTTTAAATCAGTTTATTCTTAACAATACTTTCTACCTTAAGGTCTGTTCTGTCTGGCATTAGTATCACTGCACTAGCATTCTTTTGGGAAATATCTGCCCATCATGTATTTTTTCCACTCATTGGCTTTCAACATTTCTATGCCTTTATGTATTCGATGGCTGGATGGCATCACCGACTCGATGCACTTGAGTCTGAGTGAACTCCGGGAATTAGTGATGGACAGGGAGGCCTGGCGTGCTGCGATTCACGGGGTCGCAAAGAGTCGCACACGACTGAGCGACTGAACGGAACTGAACTGAATGGTAAATACGTACAGCCAAATTTTTTTCCTTGTTATCTAATATAAGTAGTTATGATTTTAACTGACAAGATTAATGTATATATGAACTGAACTTAAATTATTGACATATTTGGACTCATTTCTACAATTCTGTGGTGTGTTTTTTATTTATAATGCATTTTAACTCTTTTTGCTCCTTGCATGCCTTTTATTGGATAATTTCAGTTTTATTTATTCCTCTTTCTTTACCTTTATTGATTTACAGCCTTTATATTTCTATCCTTTTGGTAATTATTCTCACATTTTTAACAGGAACATTAGAAAGTCTAAAGTTAATTTATTAAAACTTTATCTCCAATGACTTTTCCTCCTATTCTGCTCACTGTTGCTATCTAGTATTTTAGTTGTAACATCTTCTCAATCTAGACTTTAACATCATGGTTAATGTCATTTACGATAAATGCTTATTTAGATATGTTCACATGTTTAACAATTTTCTTGCTTACCATAACTTCTCGATAAAAACTCTTCAGTAGCTTCACATTAGAAGGAATAATATCCAAATCCTTTGCCAACACTTCACATGATCTGGTCCCTGCCTGCTTCCCTAACCTCCTATCTGTCACTCCTCCCCCTTGCTCACTGCCCTCCAGCTATAATCATCTTTTCTCAGTTTCCAAACATGCTATCATTGAACTCCAATTTTTTCCCATACCTCAAATCCTATGCATGTTCTTCTCCTTCAGTTCAGTATGGTCTCCTTTCTATTCTCCCTATTGCTGGCTCTCTCTCTCATTTTTCTTGGCTTAAATGTTATCTTCTCAAAGAAGTGCTCTTTTGCCACTCTACATGGATTAGGTCCTCCTCATCCCATAATTCTCTGTAACATCCCTGTTTATGTTTCCTCTATGTACTTATCTCAGGTCATAATTACATATTTGAATATATGTTTTCTTGTTTGGTATCTACCTCTCTGATTATATTTGACTGTATAAGAATAGCAGTGGGAGTTTAAAAAAATGTAAATGTGAATGAGAATTATTTCAAAAGAAGGACTGAACATTTTTCAGATCAAATTAGATGAGAGGGCAAATAGAAGGAGATGTTAAATGTAATTAGGTTTCCCTTTTGGAAGACTATAAGATAGAGATACCACTTGACAGAAATAGAATAATTGGGAGAATAATTCAATTTGAATGAAATAGAGGAGGGAGAAAATTACTTCTGCTTAGAAATATATATTAAGGCTAAAACAACAGTGGGGCATCTCTGTGAAGATATCACATAGACAATCTGAATTATGGTAGTAGAACATAGGTATGAGGTCAGAAATGGAGACATAGTTTTGGGAGTAACTTACATCTTTTTCATCACTTATCAATTTAGTATTCAATTTCTCCTTGAGCCATTCTAAACCTTCTGCTTTATATTATTCAATAAGCATTTTTCCTGGCTCTGTGCTAAATATAAGGACACAATAATTAACTAAGATGGATGCTATTTCTGCTGTCAGAGTCTACAGCACAAAAGGGGAGAAACGATTAAATAAGCAATTGCAATAGAGTATGATACACTACATGCCACAGGGATTCGATAAGCATGTTATTAGGAACTCATAACAGGAAAAGTTAACCTAGTCTTGGGGTCAGGGAAGGTTTTCTGGGGGCGGGGAAGTGATGCTTTACTGAAATGCAAAGGAGAATAAGGAGTTACTCAGGAAAAAAAGGAAAGAGGGAGGCTCCGTATGTGAAGGAAACATGTATGCAAATCTTGAAAGCAAGAAAAACCGTGCAGCTCAAGTATTCCTACTTTCGCCCAGAAACTATTCTCTACCCAGCCATTTAAATTTGTTTTTCAAGTTCATTGAGATATAATTTATATATAGTAAAATTCATCCTTTTGTGATACAAGGTTCTATGAATTTTGGCAAACTTGTGCTGTCATGTAACAATTGTGACAATCAAGATATATCATATTTCTATCACCCTAAAAAGTTCTGTCACACTTCTTTGTACCTCCCCTACCTCAGCCCCCTTGCCACTGCTGATTGCATTTCGATCCCTATAGTTTCCCTTTTCCCAAACGTTGTATAAATGGAATCATACAATATGTAGTCTTTCGAATCTGGCTTCTTTCTCTGAGTGTAATAATGGTGCTGCATGTATCAGTAGTTTGTTCCTTTCTTATTACTGAACTGAATCCATTGTAGAGGTGTACCACAATCTGTTTCATCTTAATGGACATTTGGCATGTTTCCAGCTTTTGTAAACTATGGACAAAATTGCTATAAACATCTCCTTAGAGGTTTTTTAATGAAGTATAATTGGTTTACAATATTGTGTTAGTTTCAGGTATATAGAAAAGTGATTCAGCTATATATATATTATATATATATATATTTCAGATTCCCATAGAGTTTTTTCTGTGGATGTAAGTTTTCATTTGTTTTGAATAAATACCTCGGAATGGGACTGTTATAACATAGAATATATGCATGTTTATCTTTATAGGAAATTACCAGAGTGGCTGCACCATTTTGCATTCCCAAAACCAATGTACGAGAGTTCCAGTTATTTTGCATCCCTACCAGCATTTGACATCAGTTGTTCATTTATTTTTTAAGCCATTCTACTAGGTATGTAGTGATGTCTCATTGTCATTTTAGTTTGCAGTTTCCTAATGACTAATTGTCTCGAGCATCTTTTCAGGTACTTGTTTGCCATCTGTGTATCTTCTCCTGTAAAGTGTCTGTTTAAATCTGCTGCCCATTTTTTTTCTTTTTTGGATTGTTTTCTTATTATTGAGTTTAGTGAGTCTTTTACGTATTCAGTTTACCAATACTTTATCAGATCTGCAATTTGCAAATGCTTCTTCCTACTGTGTGCCTTGTCTTCTCGTTTTCTTAGACTGTCTTTTAAAGAGCAGAATTTTGTCTCTCTTATAAAGTCTAATTTATTAATTTCCTCATTTCTACCCAGTATTTTAATCCCATTCCTTTCTAGAACAATCTTTTTCTGCCTACCATCATGCAGAAGTCTCCCACTTTTTGCAAAAATCTCCATTTACTTCCCTGGTGGTTCAGACGGTAAAGTGTCTGCCTACAATGCGGGAGACCTGGGTTCAGTCCCTGGGTCTGGAAGATCTCCTGGAGAAGGAAATGGCAAAGCACTCCAGTATTCTTGCCTGGAAAATCCCATGGATGGAGGAGCCTGGGAAGCTACAGTCCATGGGGTCACAAAGAGTTGGACACGACTGAGCGACTTCACTTCACTTCCCATTATCGTCCATCCCCCATCATCACTATCCTTTTTCTCCTTCATTCCCCTGCCAAATATTTGGGATGTATGTTCTCTACAATGCTCCATTTACTTACCACTTAGTCATTCCTGAAAATCCCTGAAAATTTGCTTCCATCCACACCACACTACCAGAGCTAACCTCTGGATGTCACCAAAAAGCCTCTTACATGTCGATTCCAATTTCTAGACCCTAATTCTCTACTTTCTTTTAGCTTAACCCTTCCTTCCAAAAATTAATTTTTAACCTCTTACTTTCAACATTCCCAAAAAGTCAATCTAAGTTTGTATAGTAGAGGGCTTCCCATGTGGCTCAGCTGGTGAAGAATCTTCCTGCAAAGCGGGAAACCTGGGTTCGATCCCTGGCTTGGGGAGATCCCTTGGAGAAGGGAAAGGTTACCCACTTCAGTATTCTGGCCTGGAGAATTCCATGGACTGTATAGTCCATGGGGTCACAAAGAGTCGGATATGACTAAGCAACTTTCACAATCACTTTTCATAGTAGCCCCTTAGGGGTTAATTCAGTTGTGGAATGCCATATAAACAAGAATTTCTTTACTGAATAAATTCAACTTTTTTTTGTCCTGAATTCAGACAGAAGCAGTAAATATACAATAGGTGTTACATTATTTACAGGTAATTAATTCTCTTAAATGAGTTGACAATCACCACTTGTGTTTTTCAATGACTTCATTGTTTTTTTAAAAATCTATACTCCCAATAACATAAATTTCAGCACAACCTATGACTGATTTTTTTAAAATAAATTCTGAATTTAGAGTCCACATGAGTGAAATTTGACTCTAGCTATTTTGTTATATTATAATATATACGTTCATTTATATTCTGTATTTGGAAGAAATACAATCCAGGAACAATCTCCAAGCACAGGGAGAGAAGTAGTTATAAAATTGTAAAGTTTGTTTCCAATATTTATTAGGTAGACAAGCTGAAATACAGTAAAATAATTTCCCCCCCAAAGTCAAGTCATAAACAGGCAGTGCAAAGAAGTTTCGGTTTTGGTTTTACCTCATTGGAACCATAAATAGCAATCAGTTTATTTCTCTCAGGTATTCCCCTAACCACCATTCTTTTCCTTTCCATTTGCCTTCTCTTCCTTTTTTATTTCCTCTAATTAGCATAATGACGAGACAATATGACTAAATTAAGTCATTCCATTTCTCTCCACTCTAGGTCAAGGTAACTACTTCTGGTTACCCTATTTTCTGCTGGCTTCCTTTTACCTGCTGAACAGTCTGCTTTCAGATGGACAGCTCCTGCTTTATTCTTGGACAGAGCAAAGGCTGAAATTTTCCTGAAGCTGATTTGTGTCATAAGGCCAGGCTCAGGAAATCAGTGGTCTGAGGTCTTGTATGTGAGAATATCAATATCAATATCAATATCAATATCAATACACTCTGAGCATACTGGGCGGGAGCATCATATAGTGGACACAACTTTGGTGTTAGAAAGATCTCAATTCAAATTAATCTTGACTGGTCAATAAAGTCAATAGATCCTCTGGAGCGTATTTCTTCATCTCTGAAAGACAGATTAATAATATTCACTTTAACTTCCTGTTAAAGAATCTGATACTTAGTAAGCACTCAATACAATTTGGTTCCTTCTTTTCCTCTTCAAGTTCTTTTAATTGAAAATGACTTTTTAAAATGTCATCCTTTCATGGTCCATTGATGCAAGGCCAATCCTTTGGCCCTTTCCATAGGATACACTGACGTGATAGGGAGATGAGGGGATATACTGTCTCCTGAATAGATTTGTGTTTTAAGGACTTTCAGGAAAGGAATTTTGATGTAGCAAGGGCAGTGCTAGTGGCAATTTCAATGTTATGTTCTGGGAAATCTAAAAGTTCTATGAGGTTCTCTGAAAACATGAAAATAGGAAACATTTCATTTCTGCCTGCTCTATGATCTATAAACACCACCTAACAATATACATTGGTCATCAGCATTCAATTGTACTACTTGACATAGAAAGAGCTTAACAGGTTTCTATGAAGATCGCATAGGAAATACAAGTCTATAAAGTTCAAAGCACCTTATAGATCTTTATTTTGTCCTGAAATATTGTGCATTTATTATATGAAATAAAATACACACTAACATTAATTTGAAATTCTTTTTTGTCATATTAAGAGTACACATGATCTTTGACTTGAGCGACTTCACTTTGATCTTTCAATTAATTATACTTCTAGGAATCTCTCCTAGAATATACTCATATGTGTGTACAAATATGCATGCAGAACCATATTTACTGCAGAGTGTTTGTACCAACAAAGAGTAGTAAGAATTGCTTAAGTATTATAGAATAGTCATATAATAGAATACTATGAATCCATTAAATGATAAACAATTATTAATCAGATAGCAACTACATGCTCAGAACCTTATTGAATGCTGAAGGAGAATAAAAAGAACTATATGTCATGATTTTTATCCTGGAGGAGTTTATGACTTGGTTGAGAAGGGTCCAAGATGCACAGATCCCCAGCTTAAAATTGTATGTCTTCGTGCTCACTTCAGCAGCATATATACTAAAATTGAAAGGCTACAGAGATTAGCATGGCCCCCCGGGCAAGGATGGCATACAAATTCATGAAGTGTTCCATATTTTTTAAAAAATAGAAGAATAAAATGAAAAAAAAAATGTCTGCCACACGAGTCAACTTTTTGGTTTGTGTTCTTGAAGAAGAATCTTCTGGACCAGAGGATGGCAAACTACAGCCCATCAGCCAAATCCAACTCCTTGCCTATTTTTGTAAATAAAATTTCATTAGAACACAGACATGCCCATTCATTTATCTATTGTCTAGTTTACTTTCCTTTTTTAAAAAAATGCTTATTTATTTATCTGGGTGCAGCGAAGTGCCGGGTCTTAGTTTTGGCACTGGGGATCTTGAATCTTTGTTGCAGCACGAGGGATTTTGAGTGGTGGCATGTGAACTCTTAATTGTGGCATGTGGGATCTAGTTCTCCAACCAGAGATGGAACCCAGGCCCCCTGCATCGGGAGCGTGGAGTCTTAGCCACTGGACCACCAGAGAAAGTCCGTAGGCTACTTTCCTTATACAGAGCTGAACAGTTGTAACAAAGATCTTATACCCCACAAAGCCAAAAATATTTACTAACTGGTCCTTTACAGGAAAAGTTTAATCCTCTTGTAGGCCTTAAAAAAAACACAACTCCTTAAAAAAGGGGTTGGTGGTGCCCTGTGACTACCTAGAGGGATGGGGGGTAATTGGAGATAGGTTCAAGAGGGAGGGGACATATGTGTACTTATAGTTGATTCACGTTATTGTATGGCAGAAACCAACGCAACACTGTAAAGCAATTATCCTCCAATTAAAAATTTTAAAAAAAGTCCAAGATTCACAGGAAAAAAAATGGATTGGAATTAAGGATGGTGGTTTGAAAATATGTCCTTAAATTCTTTTATATGTTTTCCTTTACTAGATGAAGCTGAATCCCTGGGGCACCCATGTGTGGGCAATTTGTGCTTGCTGGTGGTGGCCACGTTGCTTTCTGATAGAGGTGTGGAATTGGTGGCTGTGGCCTCTGGCTGGAATGAACCACAGTCTCTGAGGAAGCAGGGGAGCTGAGCTGGAACTATGGCCAATATAGTGGTAGCAGTTAGACTGACCATTGTGCAGGTCGTTATGTTTTGCAAGCCGTGAGGCATATGGACTCTCAAGTAAAACAGATTTTTCACAGTCTATCCAAGTCTGCCTTTACTAGTGACCATTACAGAGATGAGTTTGAATGCAAAGTGACAAAATGGGAAGCAGCATTAATACTAGGTTTAAGTCCTACTGCCAATAAAGAAAAAATAAGAGATGCTCATCGATGAATTGTGCATTTAAATCACCCAGACAAGACAGGATCTCCTTAGATAGCAGTCAAAATCAATGAAGCTAAAGATTTACTAGAAACTCAAGCTAGAAAATGAAGTAAATGTATGATGAATTTTAAGTTCTTATTCATTTGTGTACATGGGTACCAGCTTTTTATCATAAAATACCTCAAAGCTCCAAAAAATAAATAACTAAAAATAAAAGATGAAGCTTAATTTTCTTCTGAGTATGGACTGAACTTAGTAACTTCCTTCTAATAAATAGAATAATATGCAAATAAGGGTGTGTGAATCCTGACACTAGATCATAAAAGATGTTACAGTCTTCTCCTTGCCCTCAGATCACTTGCTGGAAGAAAGTTGATTGCTATGTTGTGAGGACACTCAAGTAACCCTGTGCAGAGGTCCACGTGGTAAGGAACTGATACCTCCTGCCAGCAACTAGCAAGGAACCGGGCCTTCTACTAATGGCCACGTGAGGAAACCCTCTTGGAAGCTCCAGCCTTCGGCTCCAGTCAAGCCTTCAGATTGCTGGAGTCTTGGCTGATGTCTTAACTGCAACTTCATGAGAAACCCTGACTCAGAACCACCCTGTTAAAGCCACTCCTGTATTCTTGACCCACAGATAACTGGGAAATAATATCTCTTGCCTTAACCTGCTGAATTTTGGGGTAATTTGTTATTTGACAATAAATAATTAATACAAACTGAAGGCTATAGATGCTCTAGAGCAGCAGGTCTGCAAACTCTCTGGAAGGGCGAGACAGTCAATATTTTAGGCTTTTGAACCATCTGGTCTCCATGGCAACTACCCCACTCTGCTGTTATAGCAGGAGGGCAGCCACACACAATAGGTAAACAAATGTGCGTGGCTGTGTTCCAATAAAACTTTATTTACAAACACAGGCATCAGGGTTGTGGGCCATAGTATGCCAGCCTCTGCTCTAGAGAATCAAATTTTAATGACATTAAGCAATGATTAGAAAGGAGTTGTAGAAGCTGGGGAATTTCTCAGCTGAAGGCTGCAAAACCAACTACCAAGGAAACCCCTGATTAGAAAAGGGTATGTGCACAATATGGTCACAATTCTTTTTTTATCTTACCCTGTAAGTTTTTGCCAAGAGAAGAAAAATAAAATAATCGGAAGGGTGATGAGATTTTTTTTTCCCCCCTAAGAAATTCTAGAATGAGGACTGAGCACCCACTAGGGAAGAGAATAAGAAAACTGAAAATAGGAGGAAACTGCTCTTATGGTCTTTTTGCCAAGCTGCTAAGACCTGTGAGCACCAGTGCCAAGGCTAGTGTTTTAAACACCCAAAGCAAGTTTGTTAATGATGGAAGATTATCTTTCATTAACACCTGGAAATAGGACAAGGAACTAAAATGTAATTACTGTTAAAAGGGACCCAGACTTTACTTAAGTTTATTTTATACCATTTTGCTCCAAGTATATCACATTTTCTTCGTGGTCCTTAGGACAGGTCTGTAAACTTAGCAAACATAATATTATGAAAAAAAAAAACAACTCATAACTTACTGGAATGATATGCTACCACATGTCTGTTAGAAGAAAGCCTGACTGGATCTTACCACCATAGTCAGAAGTCACAATTTTTAGTGGCAACTCCTCAAACTGCAGGGTCACCATGCAGTCATGCAATCCCAAACTATTATCATCACAGCTAAGATTTACTGAATTCCTACTAAACACCAGGTACTGGGCAAAGCACATTATCTGCATTATTTCATTTAATCCTTTCAATAACCCTAAGGGGTTAGGTTTAGCATTATCCTCATGTTACAGATGAGAGAAAAAAAACAACTGAGTGCAGTAACTTACACAAAGTCACTCAGTAATAAGTGGCAGAGTTAGAGTTTGAACCTGGCAAGTCAACCTATGGAGCCCACAGCCTTGATCTACCTCTGCTGCAAACCCTGAGGAGAAAAGTTTAAGTGCAATATTGTGTGATAACTATGACCTCACATTTTCTTTCAAAGATGATCAGTTTGATTGGGTAAAGAGAATTCAAATGAGTTAAACAATTGAAAAACACTCTGACAAAACACAATAGTAATAATCATTCATTGCTTTTGGTAGAATAGACTCTAATGGGGGGTTGGTTTCTAAATCAACAAGTAAGGAAAAAACTAAACATAGACAAACTACTCCAAAATGCCTTAAAATTGCTCATGAAGTACATTTCGATAGACACAGCTTTGTAAGGAAATGATAGATTCACCTCTCCCTTCCCGTGCTCCCTCTGGGGCGTATCCACATTTAGAATGGCTGAGCTTTACCTTCAAAATGTAAATTTTCTCTCCTCTCTCTTCTTTCCTCCTTTCTTTCATTGTGTGTATTTTAATGTACATAATTTTAAAATATGTATGATGTTACTCCAGGCTTCCCAGATGGCTCTAGTAGTAAAGAACCCATCTGTCAATGCAGGAGACATAAGAGATACGAGTTCAATCCCTTTGTTGGGAAGATCCCCTGGAGGAGGGCATGGCAACCCACTCTAGTATTCTTGCCTGAAGAATCCCATGGACAGAGGAGCTCGGCAGGCTACATAGAGTCCACAGGATTATAAAGATTCGGACACAACTGAAGCGACTTAGCTTCAGTTACTCTATTGTAATTAGAGTATGATGTCAGTCTATTGTACAAACCTAGAATGGAATATAAATGTGAAGGCCACCCGAAGTAAAGAAAAGTAATAATTTTTCTTTTATAAACACAGTATCTCAAGGATAGTCTAACATGCCGGTGTCATGGCATATACACACTGTCCACTCTTCTAAAGAAAATCATCTTAGTCTACCCTGGGCATGGACATGATTCAAGCACAAGCAAATTTCTCACAAGCAGAGCATATTTCTCTTTCATCCTAGTTGTCTAAAATTAGTACAAGAATTGAGGTGCTTTTTGAGATGACAGAACTTGGAAAGCTGAGACCAAGAAATTTAGGAGATGGTACTTGGAAAAAGAAACATGAAGCAAACAAGAGGAGAGAAAAGGACAATCAAGAATGCTCTGCCAGGGAACTCATTTCAAAGAAAGAAGGCAAAGAGGGTAGGTAGAGTGAGAAAAAGCTCTCTGCAAAATCCAGCACATCCTGCATATTCCCAGGTCTCATTATATTGAGCCAAGTCCAGAAAGGAGCTTATTCGCAAACAATTGTCATAAAGTTTAAAAAGAAGAGGAGGGATTGAAACAAGGCTATAACTAGAGCAGGGTGAGTGATACTAAAAGATGATGCTGTGAAAGTGCTGCACTCAATATGCCAGCAAATTTGGAAAACTCAGCAGTGACCACAGGACTGGAAAAGGTCAGTTTTCATTCCAATCCCAAAGAAAGGCAATGCCAAAGAATGCTCCAACTGCCGCACAATTGCACTCATCTCACACACTAGTAAAGTAATGCTCAAAATTCTCCAATTCAGGCTTCACCAGTATGTGAACTGTGAACTTCCAGATGTTCAAGCTGAGTTTAGAAAAGGCAGAGGAACCAGAGATAAAATTGCCAACATCCGTTGGATCATTGAAAAAGCAAGGGAGTTCCAGAAAAACATCTATTTCTGCTTTATTGACTATGCCAAAGCCTTTGATTGTGTGGACCACAACAAACAGTGGAAAATTTTGAAGAGATGGGAATACCAGACCACCTGACCTGCCTCTTGAGAAATCTGTATGCAGATCAGAAAGAACAATGGACTGGTTCCAAATAGGAAAAGGAGTGTGTCAAGGCTGTATATTGTCATCCTGCTTATTTAACTTATATGCAGAGTACATCATGAGAAATTCTGGGTGGATGAAGCACAAGCTGGAATCAAGATTGCCAGGAGAAATATCAATAACCTCAGATATGCAGATGACACCACCCTTATGGCAGAAAGTGAAGAACTAAAGAGCCTCTTGATAAAAGTGAAAGAGGAGAGTGAAAAAGTTGGCTTAAAGCTCAACATTCAGAAAACTAAGATCATGGCATCTGGTCCCATCACTTCATGGCAAATAGATCAGGAAACAGTGGAAACAGTGAGGGACTTTATTTTGGGGGAGCTCCAAAATCACTGCAGATGGTGACTGCAGCCATGAAATTAAAAGATGCTTGCTCCTTGGAAGAAAAGTTATGACCAACCTAGACAGCATATTCAAAATCAGAGACATTACTTTGCAACAAAGGTCCATCTGGTCAAAGCTATGGTTTTTCCAGTAGTCATGTATGGATGTGAGAGTTGGACGATAAGGAAAGCTGAGGGCTGAAGAATTGATGCTTTTGAACTCTGGTGTTGGAGAAGACTCTTGAGAGTCCCTTGGACTGCAAGGAGTCCACCCTAAAGGAAATCAATCCTGAATATTCATTGTAAGGACTGATGCTGAAGCTGAAACTCCAATACTTTGGCCACCTGATGTGAAGAACTGACTCATTTGAAAAGACCCTGTTGCTGGGAAAGATAGAAGGCAGGAGAAGAAGGAGACAACAGAGGATGAGATGGTTGGATGGCATCACTGACTCAGTAGACATGAGTTTGAGTAAACTCTGGTAGTTGGCGATAGACAGGGATGCCTGGCGTGCTGCAGTCCATGGGGTCGCAAACAGTCAGACACGACTGAGCAACTGAACTGACTGACTGACACTTGCCTTGAGCACCAGATTTAAGAGGTGCCAAAAAACTCAATCATGAAGATAAATAATACTTTAATTCAATAGTCTAAAAAATCAAATTGGCAAGCTACAACTAGACACCTGCTTTGCCAATAAAGTTTTATTGGAACCAAGGTCAGTTTCAGGGTGATGTTATTCAGTTACTCACCCATGTCTGATTCTTTGTGACCCAATGGACTACAGCACACCAGGCTTCCTTGTCCTTCACTATCTTGTGGAGTTTCCTCAGATTCATGTCCACTGAGTCAGTAATGCTATCTAACCATCTCATCCTCTTCTCCTTTTGCCAGCATCAGGGTCTTTTCCAATGAGTCAGTTCTTCGCATCAGGTGGCCAAAATATTGGAGTTTTCAGCTTCAGCATCAGTCCTCCCAATACATATTCAGGGTTTATTTCCTTTAGGATTGACTGGGTTGATCTCCTTTCCATCCAAGGGACTCTCAAGAGTCTTCTCTAGCACCATGATTCAAAAGCATCAATTCTTTGGCGCTCAGCCTTCTTTATCATCCAACTCTCACTTACATACATGACTACTGGATAAACTGTAGCTTTGACTATATGGACTTTGTCAGCAAAGTGATGTCTCTGCTTTTTAATACACTGTCTAGGTTTTTCATAGCTTTTCTTCTGAAGAGCAAGCATCTTTTGATTTCATGACTATAGTCACAGTCCACAGTGATTTTGGAGCCTGTTTCCCCTTCTATTTGCCATGAAGTGATGGGACTAGATGCCATGATCTTAGTTTTTGAATGTTGAGCTTTAAGCCAGCTTTTTTACTCCCCTTTTTCATCCTCATGAAGGGGCTCTTTAGTTCCTATTAACTTTCTGCCATTCAGTTCAGTTCAGTTCAATTACTCAGTCGTGTCCGACTCTTTGCAATCCCATGAATCGCAGCACGCCAGGCCTCCTTGTCCATCACCAACTCCTGGAGTTCACTCAGACTCACGTCCATTGAGTCAGTGATGCCATCCAGCCATCTCATCCTCTGTCGTCCCCTTCTCCTCCTGCCCCCAATCCCTCCCAGCATCAGAGTCTTTTCCAATGAGTCAACTCTTCACATGAGGTGGCCAAAGTACTGGAGTTTCAGCTTTAGCATCATTCCTTCCAAAGAAATCCCAGGGCTGATCTCCTTCAGAATGGACTGGTTGGATCTCCTTGCAGTCCAAGGGACTCTCAAGAGTCTTCTCCAACACCACAGTTTGAAAGCATCAATTCTTCGGCACTCAGTTTTCTTCACAGTCCAACTCTCATTGGTATCATCTGCATATCTGAGGTTGTTGGTATTTCTCCTGGCAGTCCTGATTCCATCTTGTGATTCATCCAGCCCGGCATTTTGCATGATGTACTCTTAACTCAGTTGGTAAAGAATCTGCCTGCAATGCAGGAGACCCCAGTTCGATTCCTGGGTCAGGAAGATCTGCTGGAGAAGGGATAGGCTACCCACTCCAGTATTCTTGCACTTCTTTTGTGGCTCAGCTGGTAAAGAATCTGCCTGCAGCACGGGAGACCTGGGTTTAATCCCTGGGTTGGGAAGATCCCCTGGAGAAGGGAAAGGCTACCCAGTCCAGTATTCTGGCCAAGAGAATTTCATGGACTGTATAGTCCATGGGGTTGCAGAGAGTCGGACATGACTGAGCAACTTTCACTTTCACTTTCACTCTGTATATAAGTTAAATAAACAGGGTGACCATATACAGCCTTGACATACTCCTTTCCCAATTTTGAACCAGTCTGTTGTTTCATGTCCAGTTCTAAATGTTGTTTCTTGACCCGCATACATGTTTCTCAGGAGACAGGTAAGGTGGTCTGGTGTTCCCATCTCTTGAAGAATTTTCTAGTTTGTTGTGATTCATAGTCAAAGGCTTCAGCATAGTTGATGAAGCAGAAGTAGATTTTTTCTGGAAATCCCTTGGTTTCTCTCTGATTCAATGAATGTTGACAACTTGATCTCTGGTTCCTCTGCCTTTTCTAAATCCAGCTTGAACATCTGGAAGTTCATGTACTGCTGAAGCCTAGCTTGAATGATTTTGAGCATTACCTTACTAGCATGCAAAATGAGCAGATTTATCCGGTAGTTTGAACATTCTTTGGCACTGCCCTTCTTTGGGATTGGAATTAAAACTGATCTTTTTCAGTCCTGTGGCCACTGCTGAGTTTCCCAAATTTGCTGACATATTGAGTGCAGCACTTTCACAGCATCATCTTTTAGGATTTGAAATAACTCAGCTGGAATCCCATTACCTCTGCTAGCTTTATTAGTAGGTAGTAAAGCTTCTTAAGGACCACTTGACTTCACACTCCAGGATATCTGGCTCTATGTAAGTGATTACACATCATGGTTTTCCCAGTCATTGAGACCTTTTTTATACAGTTCTTCTGTGTGTTCTTGCCACTTCTTAATCTCTTCTGCCTCTGTTCAGTTCAGTTCAGTCACTCGGTCGTGTCCAACTCCTTAAGACCCCATGGACTGCAGCTCAGCAGGCTTCCCTGTCCATCACCAACCCCCGAAGCTTGCTCAAACTCATGTCCATCAAGTCGGTGAAGCCATCCAACCATCTTATCCTCTGTCATCCCCTTCTCATCCCACCTTCAATCTTTCCCAGCATCAGGATCTTTTCCAATGAGTCGGCTCCTCACACCTGATGTGAAGAGCAGGTGGCCAAAGGATTGGAGCATCAGCTTTAGCATCAGTCTTTCCAATGAATATTCAGGATTGATTTCCTTTAGGATTGACTGGTTGGATCTCCTTGCAGTCCAAGGGACTCTCAAGAGTCTTCTTCAAACCACAGTTCAAAAGCATCAATTCTTCTGTGCTCAGCTTTCTTTATGGTCCAACTCTGACATTTATACATGACTACTGGAAAAACCATAGCTTTGACTAGACAGACCTTTGTCGGCAAAGTAATATCTCTGCTTTTTAATGTTCTGTCTAGGTTTGTCATAGTTTTTCTTCCAAGGAGCAATCGCCTTTTAATTTCATGACTGCAGTCACCATCTGCAGTGATTTTGGAGCCCAAGAAAAGAAAGTCTGTCACTGTTTCCATTGTTTCCCCATCTATTTGCCATGAAGTGATGGGACCGGATGTTAGGTCTGCCTCTGTTAGGTCTTATGTTTCTGTGCTTTATCATGCCCATCAGGATGATTGAGGCAAGGTCACAAAACTGCTCAATAGCATTCTGTCTTCATTTAAAAACTGGAATTTTGTTCAACATAGATATTTTGCATTAATTTTGAATTTTAAAAAATACTACACTAAAACATTGTTTATTTTGATTACTGATTTTGGGGACTCCTCTTATATGTTTTGCCTTACTGCACCCTAGTCTTGGCTTGGGTTTAAAAAGAGAGAGGAAGGAGGCAGTAAGAGATAGTCAGTGGTTTAAAGACATATGCAGGGATTTGGGGTCAAGACTTAAAGCAGAAAAGTTGGAGACTCCATTTTATCCTGCTGTGTGCATTCTGTGCCTTGGGCGCCCTCACGCCAGTGAAGGCCGTTCTTTCATTGAGCTCCTTCTCTTGCCTTGGCAGCTGCACTCACTTTTATATGCAGGTTCTGGAATGCTGGGAGCTGTATGGCAGCCAACATCTCTCCTCTCTCTTCTCAAACATGACGTTCTCTGTAATTCTCTTACAGACACCTCTTTCCTTAGCCCTTCTCACCCAGGGAGCCTGATCAAGGAATCTAAGAACTAAGCCTCATTTGCCTTCTCTGGGTATGCAAGTGAATTTGCATATATCTTGTGTCCATTTGCATTCCCCTCACATGGGGCATTTAGAATAAAAACAACATTCATGAATCAAAATGAAGCTTGTTTCATTCTTTCTCTGTCAAAGTATGGCGTAAGTAAAAGGATACTGCAGTGTGAGAAAAGGGCTGAAATTATATTTGCCAGGGTTATGTGTAGTTTTAAAAGCAATTCAATTTGGTGGCATTTACCACCATAAAATTGGGGTTTAATATTTATAGGTTTAGCCCAGGAGAATACAATCATTCAAGACCGAAATGGCCACCCTCTTCCTCTACCATTCTTGTAGAAATTTGAGCTAAAGGCCCCTAAAAGCTGAAACTGCCCTCTTTTCTTCCCCCTGGTCACTGCTTAATGGGTGGGAAGCCTGATGGTTCCAGTCGGTTGACTTCTTCATTTGAGATGAAATGTATGAAGACCAACTAAAAAGGAGAAAAGGAAGAAGGAGTGATGCTCCTTTATCTTTCCTCAGCCTCTTTGGAAACTTAAAGAACTAGGGAAAGGAAAAAAGTAGCTTGATATGAACACTGCACAGAATTTCATCTAAAGAAACAAACCAGTGAACAGAGGGCTACTGGTCTCAAAATGAGAGGGAACCCCAAATAGTGAAAACTGACATGATAAACAAGGATAAATTCATTACAGAGTTGTTGTTAGAACTGTTAAGTAAGAATATGTCAACGAGCTTTCAGCACTAAGAGTAAAAGCACCTAGCTAAATGGTGGAGTTTTGCAATCAGTGTGACAGATAGATAGTTCAGTCAAGAAGGATGACTCAAACCTTCACAGCTCAAGAAAAATCCACTTAGTGCATTTCACCTCCTTATTGTATAATACTCAGTTTTTGAAGCAACTTTCTGGTCATTGGATGATTCATAACCAAGAGAAGGGGTATTTTGGAGAATGGATTTCTAGTTTCAAACAGATATACCTCTTACTATAACTTTCCAAATTGGCATCCTAGTTTGTAATTCAGAGTTTTATAAATTTTGTTGTGTATGAATTAATGTGTAATTCAACTCTTGACTGAATTGAAAAAAATCAGGCTTCTTAACAAACCTGTCAACAAGTCTTATCGCTTCTGCCTTTAAAATATCATGTGCATCTGGAGAAATACTATGATAAGCATGCAGATATATATGAACAGAGGAGCTCCATTACCATTGTTCTGCTGCTGCTAAGCTGCTAAGTAGCTTCAGTCCTGTCTGATTCTGTGCGACTCTATAGACTCTATAGGCTCCCTGGTCCCTGGGATTCTCCAGGCAGGAACACTGGAGTGGGTTGCCATTTCTTTCTCCAATGCGTTAAAGTGAAAAGTGAAAGGGAAGTCGCTCAGTCGTGTCTGACTCTTAGCGACCCCATGGACTGCAGTCTACCAGGCTCCTCCGCCCATGGGATTTTCCAGGCAAGAACACTGGAGTGGGTTGCCATTTCCTTCTCCAATGCATGAAACTGAAAAGTGAAAAGTGAAAGTGAAGTCGCTCAGTCGTGTCTGACTCTTCGGGACCCCATGGACTGCAGTCTACCAGGCTCCTCTGTCCATGGGACTTTCCAGGCAAGAGTACTGGAAAGTTGCCATTGCCTTCTCCGACCATTGTTCTAATAGCCATTAAAAAAAAAATCTTGGAAGTAACCAAATGTCCATCATAACAAGACTGGTTAAATATATTATGGTAAATTCATACAATGTGGAACACTACCATATGTAAAAATAGATAGCCAATGAGAATTTGCTGTATGACTCAGGGAATTCACACCGGGACTCTATAACAATCTAGAGGGGTGGGAAGGGGTGGGAGGTGGGAGGGAGGTTCAAAACGGAGGGTACATATGTATACCTATGGCTGATTCATGCTGATGTATGGCAGAAAGCAATATGATATTGTAAAGCAATTATCCTTCAATTAAAAATAAATAAATTAAAAAAAATTTACACAGTGTAGAACTCTGACAACTATTAAAAAGAATAAGATAGATTTATATATAATGTATATATGATATTTATGATCAAAATTTTCTGGAATGATATCAATGTTGGTAATTGTTTAGAGTAGGATTGGAGAAAGACTAGGGGAACAGTAGACTTTTATAAAGTACTTCAATAACCATTAAAATTTTTACAATGGTCATATAGTTCTTTTATATAAAATATTAATTTATAGTTATTGATATGTAGTAACTAAAGTAATTAACATACTCTATAACTATATGGATTTACTAATTCATATATATCACATACACACAGAGTGAGTGTGAAAGTAAGCACTAGCACATGCAAAAGAAAACATGCTAATTATAAAATTTCTCATTAAGTAATGGGATACTAGATTTTTATTTTCTTCTTTAAAAAGTTTTTTTCAGATTTTTATAAGGATGTTGGTATAGTTTTCTTGCTGTAAATAGCACTCATTTATTCTTTCAAGTTACAAAAATTATCCATTTTCAGAGTAGAAAACTTAGAAAATACACACAAAAATAAAAGAACACTATCAAAATTTACCTGTAACTTCAATACCCAAAGTAACTATTGTTAACCTTTTGGTTTATAACTTTCTGGTCCTTTTGCAGTGTTTTTCTTACTAAAAAGATGATCCTTGTATTTGCTCTGTGATCTGTGTTTTTGTTTGTTTCACATATTATCCAGAATATTTCTCCATGTCTATAAAGTATTCTCCAATATGATTTTTATAACTGCATAATATTCCATAATAGGATATGTTATAATTTACTAAGCCAACACTCTACTTCTGGATGGTCCCACTTTTTTTAACATTGTAAATAACTCACCACTGAGCACTCTTTTGACTGTATCTTCATATCCATCCCATTGTTTCTTCTGGGTAGATTCCTAAAATTGAAATTTCTGGACCAAAGAGTAAGGCATTACATTTTTATTGTGGTAAAATACAAACAACATTCAATTTACAATTTTAATCATTTAAAGTTTACAATTTAATGCCATCAATTACATTTACAATGTTGTGTAAACATCATGACCATCTAGTTTTTCATCATCCCAAACAAAAATCTCATCCCCTTTAAGCAGTAATTTCCTGGTCCCTTCTTCCCTCAGCTCCTGGCAACCACTAAGCTGCTTTCTAACTCTTTTGGACCATACAGACTGATATATCTCAGTATTCAGATTTTCCTGTTCTAGATATTTCATATAAATAGAAATATTTGGCCCTTTGTACTTAGCTTCCTTCACTTAGCATAATATTCTTAAGCTTATCTATTTGTAATATATATTATTACTTAATCCTTTTATATGACTGAATATTATTCCTTTCTATGGCTAATGCTAAGTCACTTCAGTCCTGTCTGACTCTTTGCAACCTATGAACTGTAGCCCTCCAGACTCCTCTGTCTATAGGATTTTCCGGGCAAGAATACTGGAGTGGGTTGTCATTTCCTTCTCCAGGGTAGCTTCCCAACCCAGGGATTGAACCCAACTCTCTTATGTCTCCTACATTGACAAGAGGGTTCTTTATCACTAGCGCCACCTGGGAGGCCCCAACACATTTAGTTAATTAAGTCATTCGTTGGTGCACATTTGGGTTGTTTCCACTTTTAGGCTGCTATGGACATTTTGGTACAAGTTTTTGCTGGAACATCTGTTTTCAATTCTTTTGGACATACAATTGACCCTTGAATAACACAGACAGGTGAAGATTCACATATATCTTTACAGTCCCTCCATATCCATGATTACACACCCTCAGATTCAACCGATCTTGGTTCCTGTTCTGTTGTAATACATATTTATTGGAGGGAAAATCCATGTATAAGTGGACCATGGCAGCTTAAACCTGTGTTGTTCAAAGGTCCACCGTGTATCCAGGGGTGCAATTATCAGATCATGTGGCAATTCTGTATTTAATTTCTTGAGGAAATGCCAAACTGTTTTCTACAGTGGGCTATACCATTTTGCATTCCCATCAGCAATGTATACAGTTCAAATCTCTCCCCATTCTTATCAACATTTGTTATTTTCTATTGTTTTCATTGTTGTTAAAATGACCATTCTAGTACATATGAAGTGGTATCTCATTTCGGTTTTGATTTTCATTTCCCTAATGACTAATGCCAAATGATTCCTTTTTGCCAAATTCAGACTGAAATTGAAGAAAGTAGGGAAAACCACTAGACCATTCAAGTATGACATAAATCAAATCCCTTACGGTTATACATTGGAAGTGACTAATGGATGCAAGGGGTTAGATTTGATAGATGGATTGCCTGAAGAACTATGGATGGAGGTTTGGAACATTGTACAGGATGTGGTGATCAAGACCATCCCCAAGAAAAAGAAATGCAAAAAGGCAAAATGGTTGCCTGAGGAGGCCTTACAAATAGCTGAGAAAAGAAGAGAAGCAAAAGGCAAAAGAGAAAAGGAAAGATGTATTCATCTGAATTCAGAGTTCCAAAGAATAGCAAGGAGAGATAAGAAAGACTTCCTAAGTGATCAATGCAAAGAAATTGAGGAAAACAATAGAAGGGGAAAGATTAGAGATCTCTTCGAGAAAATTAGAGATACCAATGGAACATTTCATACAAAGATGGGCACAATAAAGAACAGAAATTGTAGTGACCTAACACAAGCAGAAGACATTAAGAAGAGGTGGCAAGAATACACAGAACAGCTATACAAAAAAGATAGTAATGACCCAGATAACCACGACAGTGTGACTACTCACCTAGAGCCAGATATCCTGGAATTCGAAGTCAAGTGGGTCTTAGGAAGCTTCACTGTGAACAAAGCTAGTGGAGGTGATGGAATTCCAGTTGAGCTATTTCAAATCCTAAAAGATGATTCTGTGAAAGTGCTACATTCAATATGCCAGCAAATTTGGAAAACTCTGCAGTGGCCACAGGACTGGAAAGGTCAGTTTTCATCCCAATCCCAAAGAAAGGCAACGCCAAAGAACATTCAGACTACTGCACAATTTCAATCATATCACATGCTGGCAAAGTAATGCTCAAAATTTTCCAAGCTAGGCTTCCACAGTACATGAACCGAGAACTTCCAGATGTTCAAGCTGGATTTAGAAAAGGCAGAGGAACCAGAGATCAAATTGCCAACATTCACTGGATCATAGAAAAAGCAAGAGAGTTCCAGAAAACCATCTACTTCTGCTTTATTGACAACGCCAAAGCCACTCACTGTGTGGATCACAGCAAACTGTGGAAAATTCTTAAAGACATGGGAATACTAGACCACCTTATCTGCCTCCTGAGAAATCTGTATGCAGGTTAAGAAGCAACAGTTAGAACTGGACATGGAACAACGGACTGAAGGCTTCCCAGGTGGCACTAGTGGTAAAGAACCTGCCTACCAGTGTAGGAGATGTAAGAGAAGATGTTGGGAAGATCCCCTGGAAAATGAAATGGCTACCCACTCCAGTATTCTTGTCTAGAGAATTCCATGGACAGAGGAGCCTGGGAGGCTACATCCCATGGGGTCACAAAGAGTCAAACATGACTGAAGCGACTTAGCACAGCACAGCACATGCAAGGCTGCATATTGTCACCCTGCTTATTTAGCTTTTATAAAGGGTTCAGTTCAGTTTAGTTCAGTTCAGTCACTCAGTCGTGTCCAAATCTTTTCGACCCCATGAATTGCAGCATGCCAGGCCTCCCTGTCCATCACCAACTCCTGGAGTTCACCCAGACTCACGTCGGTGATGCCATCTAGCCATCTCATCCTCTGTCATCCCCTTTCCCTCCTGCCCCCAATCCCTCCCAGCATCAGAGTCTTTTCTCTTCACATAAGGTGGCCAAAGTACTGGAGTTTCAGCTTTAGCATCAATCCTTCCAAAGAACACCCAGGACTGATCTCCTTCAGAATGGACTGGTTGGATCTCCTTGCAGTCCAAGGGACTCTCAAGAGTCTTCTCCAACATCACAGTTCAAAAGCATCAATTCTTTGGTGTTCAGCTTTCTTCACAGTCCAACTCTCACATCCCTATATGACTTCTGGAAAAACCATAGCCTTGACTAGACGGACCTTTGTTGGCAAAGTAATGTCTCTGCTTTTGAATATGCTATCTAGGTTGGTCATAACTTTCCTCCCAAGGAGTAAGCATCTTTTAACTTCATGGCTGCAGTCACCATCCGCAGTGATACTGGAGCCCAAAAAAATAAAGTCTGATACTGTTTCCACTGTTTCCCCATCTATTTTCCATGAAGTGATGGGACCAGATGCCATGATCTCAGTTTTCTGAATGTTGAGTTTTAAGCCAACTTTTTCACTCTCCTCTTTCACTTTCATCAAGAGGCTTTTTAGTTCCTCTTCACTTTCTGCCATAAGGGTGGTGTCATCTGCATATCTGAAGTTAGTGATATTTCTCCCGGCAACCTTGATTCCAGCTTGTGCTTCTCCCAGCCCAGCGTTTCTCATGATGTACTCTGCATATAAGTTAAATAAGCAAGGTGACAATATACAGCCTTGACGTACTCCTTTTACTATTTGGAACCAGTCTGTTGTTCCATGTCCAGTTCTAACTGTTGCTCCTATATACAGGGTACATCATGCAAGATTTCTGGGAGAAATATCAGTAACCTCAGATACGCAGATGACACCATCCTTAAGGCAGAAAACGAACAGGAATTTAAAAGCCTCTTGATGAAGGTGAAAGAGGAAAGTGAAAACCTGGCCTAAAACTCAACATTCAAAAAACTAAGATCATGGCATCCAGTCCCATCACTTCATGGCAAATAGATGGGGAAACAATAGAAACAGTGACAGACTTTCTTTTCTTGGGCTCCAAAATCACTGCAGATGGTGACTGCAGCCATGAAATTAAAAGACGCTTACTCCTTAGAAAAAAAAGCAATGACCAACCTAGACAGCATATTAAAAAGCAGAGACATTACTTGGCTGACAAAGGTCTGTCTAGTCAAAGCTTTGGTTTTTCCAGTAGTCATGTATGGATGTGAGAGTTGGGCCATAAAGAAAGCTGAGCACCAAAAATTGATGCTTCTGAACTGTGGTTTGGAGAAGACTCTTGAGAGTCCCTTGAACTGCAAGATCAAACCAGTCAACCCTAAAGGAAATCAGTCCTGAATATTCATTGGAAGGACATGCTGAAGCTGACACTCCAACCCCTTGGCTACCTGATGCAAAGAGCTGACTCATTGGAAAAGACTCTGATGCTGGGAACGATTGAAGGCAGGAGGAGAAGGGGATGATAGAGGATGAGGTAGTTAAGATGGCTTCACTGACTCGACAGACATGAGTTTGAACAAGCTCTGGGAGTTGGTGATGGACAGGGGAGCCTGGCGTGCTGCAGTCCACAGGGTCGCAAAGGGTCAGACATGACTGAGTGACTGAACGGAACTGAATGACTAATGATGCTGAGCATCTTGTTGTGTTCTTGTTGACCATTTGAATATATTCTTTGGAGAAATGTCTATTCAAATTCTTGGTCCATTTTTAAATTGAGTTGTCTTTTTATTGTTGATTTGTAAGAGTTCTTTATATATTCTGGATACTAATCCTTATCAGTCCTGGGTGTTCTTTGGAAGGAATGATGCTGAAGCTGAAACTCCAGTACTTTGGCCACCTCATTCGAAGAGTTGACTCATTGGAAAAGACTCTGATGCTGGGAGGGATTGGGGGCAGGAGGAGAAGGGGACGACAGAAGATGAGATGGCTGGATGGCATCACAGACTCGATGGACGTGAGTTTGAGTGAACTCTGGGAGTTGGTGATGGACAGGGAGGCCTGGCGTGCTGCAATTCATGGGGTCGCAAAGAGTCGGACACGACTGAGCGAACTGAACTGAACTGAATCCTTATCAGATATATGATTTACAAATATTTTTCCCCTTCTGTGGGTTGTCTTTTCACTCTTCTGATAACGTCCTTTGATGCACAAAAGATTTTCATTCTTATGAAGCCTAATTGTCTATTTTTTTCTTATATTACTTGTGCTTCTGATGTCATAATTAAGAAACAACTGCCACATCCAAAGTCATGAAGGCTTGACATTTTTTCCTCAAAAAGTTTCAGTTTTAGCTCTTATTAAATATAATGATCCCTATATTTGATTCATTTTGAATTAATTTTTGTATATGCTGTGAGCTAGGGGTCTAACTTTATTCCTTTGCATGTGGATATCCAGTTGTTCCATTATAATTTACCAAAAAGATTATTTCTTCCCCATTGAATAGTCTTGGAACTCTTGTTTAAAATCAAAGTATTGCTTTGAGATCAGAAAACAAAATCAAAGTAATACGAATGTATATACGGAATATGTTTCCTCTTTTCTTCTCTATCACTTCTATTACCTTTCATCAGGTCTTCTGCCCTCATACTCAGATTAATGAAAGAGTCTTCTAATTATACCACCTCAGTGACAGAGCAATATCTCTTTACTGCTACCGTGTTATTTCGTTGCTCAGGAATGGGTCAGGTTGCTACTGTCTAAATATCAGTTGGTGACTAGACCTCAGAGTATAGTTACCTCATCAAAGTATAGTCAACGGTGTCTCTTAGCCTAAAATAACCAGCCAGACTTACCCATTGCTTATACTATAAATGGATTTTAAGGAAAATCAAGTTAAAATATGTTCAAGACTGAAGGAGTAAGGAGATATGTTCTTTTTAGCAGGTTATAAAAGTAGTATTTTGATCTCAAATTTTGTCATTTATTCTTTCCATCAGCATTAACTGGACACCTACTACATCTCAAGATTACAAAAAGGAAGACAATTCAGATGTTGTGCTCTGACTACCCAGAGTTTAGGAGACAGTTATTTAAAAAGATAAATTATAATCTAACATTGTAAGTGCAATAATGAAAGTGTGAATGAAACATTATGGGAACACCAAAGTGCAGCAAGTTTAATAATAGGAAGATTTCTTTTTTTCCTTAATAGATCTGTTAAATTGCCACTATAATTATCTAGAACTATTTTTTGTAGTATTTCCCATCATGAATTTGTCTTTTAATTCATTCATTTACAAATATTTATTAACTGCCTGTTCAATGCAGACAAAAGCACAAAGAAATTCCTAATCTGGTTGGGACTGAGATATGACATGTGAAAAGCTAAAAAGCAATATAGGTGTGAATTTTTCAGTAATATTTTCCAATTTTGTGATATGTTTTAAAATCATATTAAATGCATACATTAGAAAAATAATACAGTATGAGTGAAAGGCTCAGACTTAGGAAAAACCAGGTAAGTAGTAGAAATTAGCAGTTCTTAACTATGATGCCTCAGAACAGCGATGTGTTACTATACCTTGTGTAGCATGTCAGACTAATGTGTATGCATAATCAAGTTCCATAACTTAACCATTATCAGCTTGCACCTTATTTCACACACACACATACACACACACAGAACTGAAGATTATTCTTATGATAACATCATTCTGATTTATTTGCATCCTGATATACTTACTTCGGAGAAGGTAATGGCACCCCACTCCAGTGCTCTTGCCTGGAAAATCCCATGGATGGAGGAGCCTGGTAGGCTGCAGTCCACAGGGTCGCTAAGAGTCGGACACGACTGAGTGACTTCTTTCACTTTTCACTTTCATGCATTGGAGAAGGAAATGGCAACCCACTCCAGTGTTCTTGCCTGGAGAATCCCAGGGACGGGAGAGCCTGGTGGGCTGCTGTCTATGGGGTCACACAGAGTCAGACACGACTGAAGCGACTTAGCAGCAGCAGCTTACTTACTTGGGCTTCACAGGTAGCGCTAGTGGTAAAGAACCCACCTGCCAATTCAGGAGACATGAGAGATGCAGGTTCAATCCCTGGGTCAGGAATATCCCCTGGGGAAGGAAATGGCAACCCACTCCAGTATTCTTGCCTGGAGAATCCCATGGACAGAGGAGCCTGGCAGGCTATGGTCCGTAGGGTCACAAGAGTCAGACGCAACTGAAATCATTTAGCACACATGCATGTATACTTACTTGAGTAGTCTAGCTATGAATTCTCAAGAGGAAAAGATTGACAGATCCACGAGAGACTCTGTGATAAATTTTAAAAATGAGTGGTACTTAGAGATAAATTGGAGGAGATCATAACCCTCTGCGTGGAAAAGATGAGAATGTGTATGATGTATCAGGAGAAATAAATAGACTGACCTAGATGAGCAGAGATTTATAGAGGGAAATACGGCAACAAATAAGTTAGGAAGTCTTAGAGAAGACAACTGTTTTTGCTGCTCTGCATCCCTTTAAACTTCTTCTGGTATTATGACCCTAATTTCCTCTTGCAAATCACTCTCTCCCTCTTTTCTGTCTAGATGAATTTTGCGTAGCAACCCACTCCAGTAGTCTTGCCTGGAAAATTCCATGAACAGAGGAACCTGGAGGGCTACAGTCCATGGGGTCGCAAAGAGTCAGCCACAACTGAGCGCATCAGCACGGCACAGTTCAGGAGTGAATATGTGACTTAGAACTAGTCACGTGTTAAGTGAATGTCATAGTTCTCAAATTGTAGAGATGACTCAGGAATAGGCAATAAGACACAATAAACCTTTACTAAGGGAGCCACACGGTCTGGTCTTTTCTTCTGAAATTGCTAATAGTAACAATGCTATGAACTTGGAGCTGCTGAAAGGAGCACTTTGTGACAGGACATGATTCAATATAGCAGAAGAAAGAACCGAGAGATGAAGAGAAGGAATAAGTCCCATTGATACTACCCAGTCCCTGGATCAAAGCATGACTGAAACCAATGGACCCATAGTCTTTGCAGTTATGTTAGCCAATAGGTTTCCATAACATGAGCCATTTTAAGTTACGTTTTCTGTCATATGCAACAAAAGAATCCTATATTATTTAGGTCTATTGGGGCCAGTTACTAATGATCCTATGTGACAAGGTTAGAAATTAAGATTTTCCCTATGATGGGCCACTGGGGAAAAACAGTTTTTAAAGCAGATGTGGGACAGGATGAAAGTAATTTAGTGAATGTCACTTTTTTTCATATCAAGGGAGCACATTACCACTGAGAATAATTTGTTTGAGCATATGGGAGTAGAAATGAGATTACAATCAGACATCTTAGACTATGGACCTAAACTGCTTGCCCTCTTAAGTGTTTCTGTTGTAGCTAGAACTTAGTACTTCTCAAATGTGTAATCCTATCTTTTACTTAGTTCAAGTTAGACATAGAAATCAATTAGGCTTCGATCAAGTGAATTTCTTAGAGTATGGTCCATCTTCATAATATGTTCGAAATACTCTGGGCTTTCAATGAACACAGTAGTGATAAAGTTGTCTACCTTAACAGCCAATGAAATGTAGCAGAAATATAGAGTCATATGTATGATGCATCTCAAACTGTTCCCCCAAATATGTAATCCATGCTTCCAATGCTTATCAATAATAATATAATACCAATAACTGATCTGTAAAAAAGAAGGAGGTGAAGGGGAACTAAGAGATTTGAGCCTTACTCGAGGTTCTTTGACAATTTTGTATGGGCTTCCCATGTGGCTCAGCAGCAAAGAATCCCCATGTCATTGCAAGAGACACAGGAGATGCGGGATCGATCCCTGGGTTGGGAGATCCCCTGGAGGAGGAAATGGCAACCCATTCCAGAATTCTTGCCTGGAAAATTCCATGGACAGAGGAGCCTTGTGTCCTACAGCCCATGGGGTTGCAAAGAGTCAGACATGACTGACCAACTGAACACATGTGGTCCCCTGACAGTTCTGTATGACTGAATAAATCACATTTCCTTCTCTATGATTCAGTTACCTTACTTAAAAGATAGGAAAATAATAATATTGAACTTAAAATACAGGAAGATTTAAATATGGCCTTGACCATCTTCATCTATGTTCATTGGAGAGTTGAAGATATATAGTAATAAAAATAAAAGTTAAAATTGAGTACTTACTATGTTCTGGGCACAATTCTAAATGTTTTGCATGTATTAAACATTTTATGCCTTACCTCTTAGAGTCCCATGAGGTAAATATTATTATTATCCCCATTTTGTTCAGGCTTACAAAAGTTATGATTGTCCAAAGCCCAAATCTAGCCATGATTTGAACCCAGGCAATTCTATACTATCTTTCTACTTATCTAATAGTGTGGTAAGATAATATAGAAATAAATATGCTGAATATCACTCATAATAGAAAAGTGCAAATTAAAACTTCAACAAAATGCCACTTTCCATCCATAGCATTAGCAAAGATTATTCACAAAGTCATTGGCAGGTCTCAGTTTCTCACTGGCTGTTGGCTGGAAACCTCATAAGCCTTTCCACAGGTAGAGCATCTGAGTGTCTTCAAGACTTAGCTACTGGCTTCCTCCAGAACAAGTGATAGAAGACAGAGAAAGTCCATGAGAGAAGGTGCAGGTTTTTTTTAAAAACAACTTTTTGTTGTTGTTCAGTTGCTCAGTCGTGTCTGACTCTTTGCGATCCCATAGACTGCAGCAGGTCAGGTTTCCCTGTCTTTCACCATCTTCTGAAGTTTGTTCAAATTCAAGTCCATTGAGTTGGTGATGCCTTCCAACCATCTCATCCTCTGCCATCCCCTTCTTCTCCTGCCTTCAATCTTTCCCAGCTTCAGGGTCTTTTCCAGTGAGTCAGCTTTTCGAATCAGGTGGCCAAAGGATTGGAGTTTCAGCTTAAGCATCAGTCCTTCCAATGAATATTCAGGACTGATTTCCTTTAGGATTGACGGTTTCAATTTCCTTGCAGTCCAAGGGACTCTCAAGCATCTTCTCCAGCACCACAGTTCAAACGCATCATTTCTTCAACACTTAGCCTTTTTTATTGTCCAGCTCTTACAACGTACATGACTACTGGAAAAACCATAGCTTTAACTAGACAGACATTTGTTGGCAAAGTAGTATCTCTGCTTTTTAATACTCTATCCAGGTTTGTCATTGCTTTTCTTCCAAGGAGAAAGGAGCGTCTTTCAATTTCATGGCTGCAGTCACCATCTGCAGTGATTTTGGAGCCCAAGAAAAGAAAGTCTGTCACTGTTTCCATTGTTTCCCCATCTATTTTCCATGAAGTGATGGGACTAGATGCCATGATCTTAGTTTTTTGAATGTTGAGTTTTAAGCCAGGTTTTCACTTTCCTCTTTCACCTTCATCAAGAGGGTTTTTAATTGCTGTTCACTTTCTGCCATAAGGGTGGTGTCATCTGCATATCTGAGGTTACTGATATTTCTCCTGGCAATCTTGATTCCAGCTTGTGGTTCATCCAGCCTGGCATTTTGTATGATGTACTCTGCACATAAGTTAAATAAGCAGAGTGACAATATACAGCCTTGACACACTCCTTTCCCAATTTTGAACCAGTCCATTGTTCCATGTCCAGTTCTAACTGTTGCTTCTTAACCTGCATACAGGTTTCTCGGGAGGCAGGTGAGGTAGTCTGGTACTCCCATCTCTCTAAGAATTTTCCAGTTTGTTGTGATGTACACAGTCAAAGTCTTTAGCATAGTCAATGAAGCAGAAGTAGATATTTTTCTGGAATTCTCTTGCTTTTTCTATGATCCAACAGATGTTGGCAATTGGATCTCTGGTTCCTCTGCCTTCTAAATCCAGCTTGCACATCTGGAAGTTCACAGTTCACATACTGCTAAAGCCTAGCTTGAAGGATTTTGTGCATTTCTTTACTAGCATGTGAAATGAGTGCAATTGTGTGGTAGTTTGAACATTTTTTGGCATCACCTTCTTTGGGATTGGAATGAAAACTGACCTTTTCCAGTCCTGTGGCACTGCTAAGTTTTCCAAATTTGCTGGCATACTGAGTGCACTTTCACAGCATCATCTTTTAGGATTTGAAATAGCTCAACTGGAATTCCATCACCATCTTCATTAGCTTTGTTCATAGTGATGCTTCCTAAGGCCCACTTGACTTCACATTCCAGAATGTCTGGCTCTAGGTGAGTGATCACACCATTATTGTTATCCAGGTCATTAAGACCTTTTTGTATAGTTCTTCTGTACAAAAACAACTTTATTGAGATACATATGAAGTTACACACAAGTTTCTGACTGTGTGGGGTGGGGCCAGCATGGGGAAGGAGCAGAGGTCAGCACCCCAACTCCTTGTGTTTTTCAAGGGTCAACTGTAATTCATATGCCATACAATTCACACATTCAAAGTGTACAATCCAATGGCTTGTATGTTTATAGAGATTTGCAACAATCATCACAAAAATGTTAGAATATTTTCAGCACTTCTAAAAGAAACCCTGAACGAAGCCATTACACACCAAACTCCCCCACTCCCAACCTTTTCAGTCTAGGCAACTGTCATAATACTTTTTGTTTCTATAGATTTGCCAATTCTGGACATGACATATAAATGGAATCATACAATATGTGGCCTTTTGAGACTGGCTTCTTTCACTTAGCTTATCTTTAGGGTTCAACAATGTTGTAGTGTGGATCAGTATTTAATTTCTTTTTTATTACGTGCTCTCTTTTTTCCACTATTTTTCAGTGAAATTCCTACTTATTTCTAATTATGTTATGTTATGTCCAGGTTTTTCTCTCTCTCACTTTTTTAGGTCCAAGAAAGAAAGACCTGGGCTTTCTTGGCTCAGGGTCTAAGTCTCAACCTCAGTTCCTTCTTGAACTAGCTGAGATTCTAACTTGGTCTGAGTTCCCTGGGTCCTTGAAGTCTTTTATAAGCTAATCTTGCAAGTGACATGACACTATTTCTGCCATATTCTGTTTACAGACAAAACAATCCTCATACAATGAGAAAAGTGTTAGTCATCCAATAGTATCTGACTATTTGCAACCCCATCAACTGTAGCCTGCCAGGCTCCTCTGTCTATGGAATTCTCCAAGCAGAATACTGGAGTGGGTAGCCTTTCCCTTTTCCAGGGGATCTTCTCGACCCAGGGATTAAATCCAGGTCTCCTGCATTGCTGCCAGATTCTTTACCATCTGAGCCACTAGGGAAGGTCCCATACAACGGGGAAGAGGGTATAAATACCAGAAGGCAGGAATCAGGGGCTCCTTGAAGGCTGCCTGTGGCAGTGAGGATGTTGTCATGTTGCAATCCATATTAGAAGTAAAAGCTTAAACCTCTAGCTTTGCCTTGTATATCACCACTTACGAGGTAACAAAAACAAACATAAAGCTCACTTACGTGGCTTGGTATAAAGGACCCCTTATCCCCTACTCAGAGGGAACTTTGGCAGGAGTCATTCTTACTTCAGCAGCACCTGATGTCCCTTGATCAGTATGGAAGTGAATATCTGGACTTGTAGGAATAAGGAAAGGAGGCTTAACACTTGGTTTTAAAAGAGAACACTGAAAGAAACAAATGACTGACAGCAACTTGACTAAAAAAAATATTAGCTATATAAAAAAAGTTGAAAAACACTCACCTGGCATAAATGCAATCACTCAGATGAATGATTATTTCCAAAAATAGCTATAGTACAATAAAGAAGAAAGCAACTGCAGCTTTCTCATGGTTTGGTCATGAATATTCACTCAGTTATTTTGTCAGTCAACAAATATTAAAGCTAGAGATGGGACTTTTGCATTCAATTAATATTCTCTAAGTTTCCCTTTGAGATATGACACTATATTTAATGATATAATAAAGAAACATAAAACAAACACACAGTCCCTGCCTTCAAAAATCTTTCATTCAAAGGTAAAAAAAAAAAACAAACAGATAAATGACAAACTGATATTTTTATTTGATATTTGTTTTTAAAGATAATAAACACAAAGAGCTATAAAAGTTCTTCTTTTTATATATAATAATATATCATATATAACATTATTATATTATATATTACTTATATATAATTATATATATATATGCCATTTGTTTTGAATTCTTTTTTCATCTCCATGTGTTTTTAGTTACTGATGAAAACCATTTATATACAAGATGACTTTTTCAATTAAAAAACACACAAACACATTTTAGGGTACCATCTGTTTGGACTTATTTTCCTGGTTATTGTGTGTGGGTCAATTCAGTGGGTAACAGTAGTAAGATGAACATTTGGAGTTTTGAAATTTCTTTGAGAGATTAATTTGCATTGCATCATGTAACCGTGTCAAAAGAGGGCAAACTGAATCTCTGGCAAATTGAAAATACAAGAAAACATACAAAGATATCTTTACTAAACTTCATTAAGTGAAAATATTCCAGATCAACACATTGCAGAGCTTTTTACTTAAAATAGTTTTATAGACAGGTATAAATTCAAGACTAGATTAATTTATGATGAGTCAATAGTAAAGAATACAATTTTGTATATTTCCATTTCTACAGAGTATTAACAAAAAATACTAGTTTGTGTATAATTTGGTATTTACACTAGATCAACTGAAAAGCAATATTCAAACTATCCAGTTAGCAGTTTTTATACCCTTGCAAACTATCACACAAATAAATGACTTTCTCTCAAAGGAACTCTCAGGCACAGTAATGTCAAATGAGGCTGTAAGTTCTTAATATAAAAAGGAAGAGGAACTTTAAAAAGCTTTAGGTAAAGATGACTTTCTTCCATCCTATAAAAAGTAGATATATACCGTTTTACCTCCACTAAACCTGTAAAATATTAAGGGTAATAATACCAAATATTAAAGAGTAAGTAGAGCCTCATGATGAAAGCGAAAGAGGAGAGTGAAAAAGTTGGCTTAAAGCTCAACATTCAGAAAACTAAGATCATGGCATCCAGTCCCTTCATTTCATGGCAAATAGATGGGGAAACAGTGGAAACAGTGAGGGACTTAATTTTGGGGGCTCCAAAATCACTGCAGATGGTGATTGCAGCCATGTAATTAAAAGACACTTGCTCCTTGGAAGAAAAGTTATGACCAACCTAGACAGTGTATTAAAAGCCAGAGACATTACTTTGCCAACAAAGGTCCATCTGGTCAAGGCTATGGTTTTTCCAGTGGTCATGTATGGATCTGAGAGTTGGACTGTAAAGAGAGCTGAACACTGAAGAATTGATGCTTTTGAACCGTGGTGGTGTTGGAGAAGACTCTTGAGAGTCCCTTGGACTGCAAGGAGATCCAACCAGTCCATTCGGAAGGAGATCAGTCCTGAGTGTTCATTGGAGGGACTGATGTTGAAGCTGAAACTCCAATACTTTGGCCACCTGATGCAAAGAGCTGACTGACTCATTTGAAAAGACCCTGAAGCTGGGAAAGATTGAGGGCAGGAGGGGAAGGGAATGACAGAGGATGAGGTGGTTGGAAGGCATCACCGACTCAGTGGACATGAGTCTGGGTAAACTCCAGGAGCTGGTGATGGACAGGGAGACCTGGTGTGCCGCAGTCCATGGGGAAGCAAAGAATCAGACATGACTGAGCGACTGAACTGAACTGAACTGAAGAATTCTTACAAATGTTGGGAAGAGTAGAAAACTTTTTGAAATTAATTATCTCACAACAGTAAATATTTGCATACTCTACAGCCCAACAACCCTACTTCTAGATATATGACCAAGAAAAATACTTGCATATGTGACCATGAGGTATATGTAAAATTTTTTATAGCAACAATGTTATAATTATTTAAAAGTCTAGAAAGAACCCAACTATGTATCAATATGAAAATAAATTGTGATATATTCACATAATAGAATGCTATATGGTACTGAAAATCAACAATCATTATACACAACAACATGAATGAATCTTGGAAACAAAATGTTAAGTTAAAAGGGCAAATCCCAGAAAACTATATATTGAATGAGTGCACTTTCATAAAGCTCAAAAAATACAAATCAAACAGTATATTGTTTCAGCACATATACATTTGTGATAAAATTAAAAAAAAAAAAAAGCAATGGAATGATCAGCATTAAGTTTAGGATACTGGTTACCTCTGAGTGCAAGGGAAGAGATAGAGGAGAAACACAATTGTAGATACAATTTTGGGGGAAATATTCTAGTTCTTGGATTGGGTAGTTCATTATATGATTAAGCTTCATACCTCAAATATGTTACATATATTATTATACATTAATATATATTATTATATATACTATATACATGTACATATATTGGCCATGCCATGTCGTGGCTTGTAGGATCTTAGTTCCCCAACCAGGGATTGAACCCAAGCCCTCCACAATGAAATCACCTAGTCCTAACCAATGGAGGGCCAGGGAATTTCCAGTGTTACATATATCTTTTGCATGTATTAAAAAGAAAAAAATTTATGAGCATGATCTAATTTATCCTCATCTCTTCCAAGTGAGATCTGAATCATATTCTGCATGTAAAGAAACTGAGAGTAATGATATCACTTACACATAGAATCTAAAAAAAGTTAAACCTGTTAAAAAAAAGAGAGAGTTAAAATGGTGGTTACCAGGGTTGGGGTAGGGATAGGGGGATAACAGTGATGGTGTTTAAGGGTACAAGCTTGAATGAGTAGTAAATAAACCATAGAGTGTAATGCACAATACAGTCTAATGAATGTAGATAGTACTATTGTATTATATCGGAGAAGGCACTGGCGACCCACTCCAGTACTCTTGCCTGGAGAATCCCATGGATGGAGGAGCCTGGTAGGCTGCAGCCCATGGGGTCGAAAAGAGTCGGACACGACTGAGCGACTTCACTTTCACTTTTCACTTTCATGCATTGGAGAAGGAAATGGCAGCCCACTCCAGTGTTCTTGTCTGGAGAATCCCAGGGACAGGGGAGCCTGGTGGGCTGCGGTCTATGGGGTCATACAGAGTCGGACATGACTGAAGCGACTCAGCAGCAGCAGCAGCATTGTATCATATGGGCTTCCCTTGTGGCTCAGTGATAGAATCTGCCTGCAATGTAGGAGCCACAGGTTCAATCCCTGGGTCAGGAAGATCCGATGGAATCAATGGCAACCTACTCCAGTATTCTCACCTGGAAAATCCCATGGACAGAGGAGCCTGGTGGGTTACAGTGCATAGGGTCACAAAGAGTCAGACATGACTGAAGCAATTTAGCATCCAGGCAGGCACTATATGATATAATGTTATAACTACTGCTACCTTGGCAATCATTATTATAATATATAAATGTATCAAAGTAACATGTTGCATACCTTAAACGTATACAATGTAACATGTCAAGTTTATTCAAAAAAAAGAAAAAGAAAGAAATTTAGGGTGATATGGCCCTGTCTTCAAATAAGGAATGAGACAGAGTTCTCCAAAACAGTACCCCTTTCAAAAATACTAATAGATTTTTAAAGACAGTAATCAGTCTAGGGCTTCCCTGGTGACTCAGTGGTGAAGAATCTGCCTGCTAATGCAGGAGACACAAGTTCCATCCCTGGTGAGATGGCCATGAACCCAAGGAGGATCCACAAGCTACGTGGCAAGTAAGCCCATGCACCACAACTACTGAAGCCCAGTTCCCCAGAGCCTGTGCTCTGCAACAAGAGAAGTCACTTCAGTGAGAAGCCCACATACCACAATGAAGAGTGGTAGCCCTGGCTCATCACAGCTAGGGAAAACCCATGTGCAACAACAAAGACCTAGCACAGCCAAAAATAAATTAATTAATTAAATTAAAAAAAAAATCAGTCTAACTGGAGCCAAAAGAATTTTAAGAGAAATTAAATTCTAAGTGAATTAAATGGGAATTTTTTTAATGCATGAATGGATTGTGTGATAAATTGAATCTCTTACCTGCCAGGAAATGATGATCCAAGATAGGACTCTAGCATCACTAGGTGAAACGAAAACTTCCAGCGATAAAAGGAGCAAGACATTTTGCAGGAAAACTGGAGGTTCAGAATACAATACTTAGGATAAAATGAACAAAAAAATACAAAGGCTAAATGGGTTAATTCTTTTTTTTTCTTTTTCCACTTTTTGCACCAGGGAGGGGGAAGGGACGGAAATAATAGAGATAAATAAGACACAGTCCGAACTCTCAAGGAATTCATATTCTAGTAATCAGAGAAAAACTTTACAATGTGTAAATGGAAGAGATACTTCTCTACAGAACCCATAAAGAGTTGTTTAGATAGAGTAAATGGCCCAAAACCTAGAAAAGGAAAGAATACTTGGAGGTTTTCAAGAACAATGTAGTTGGCTAGTGTAGTAGTTGAGAAAGAGGACAGCCTTAATCTCAGGCCAACACCCGTGAGCCTGAAATCAGAAGGGAAAAAAAAAAATGGAGAACTTGGCTTGGACCTTGAGTGAAGGCCAAGAAGAGTTGGTGCTACAGTGGGTGGGAGTTCACATTTATGGAATACTTAACTGTACGCCAGATCCTCTTCCAAATGCTTTTTATGAATTAATTAATTTAACCTATACAATATACCTATGAGGCAGTTGGTATTATTACCCTCATTTGATAAATGAGGAAACTGGGGCCTACAGAGGTTAAATAATTTGCCAGTCACAAAGTTAGGAATTTGAAAGCAGAGTTTTGAATCTAGGACATATGATTACTCAGCCCACATTCTTGACCACTACACTGAATAGAGGGCTTCCCTCGTAGCTCAGTTGGTTAAGAATCTGCCTGCAGTGCAGGAGACCCGGCTTCAAATCCCTGGGTCGGGGAAGATCCCCTGGAGAAAGAAATGGCAACCCACACCAGTATTCTTGTTTGGAAAATCTCATGGACAGAGGAGCCTGGTGGGCGGCAGTCCGTGGCGTCGCAGAGTTGGGCACGACTGAGCGACTAACACTTACTTACTAACACTTACACTGAATAGAGGAGGTTTCCCCTAACTAAAAATTACGGGAAATAGAAGAGCTAAAAAAGTAGTTCATCACATGAGTTCATTAAAGTTTGTTTATATGCAGTTGAGATAAATTGTAAATATTAAGATCTTTACCCCAAAACATTGTTACATCTTGATTAAATATTAGTGGTGTGCCTCAGATTTTTGTACTGGGCACTAGGAATACAGAATATTGCAGAACTAGTGGAGAAAGTTGCTCAGTCATGTCCAACTCTTCAAGACTATAGCCTACCAGTCTCCTCTGTCCATGGAGATTTTAGGAAAGTTATACAAGGTAAGCCTTGGTAAAGCCCTCAATTTCTCAAATAATAAACGGATGTACTTTATAGCCAATCTCAACAACACACACATATTTATTCAGTCTCTCTACCTTCTCAGCAATTTAATAACTGACTTGTTGGCTCATTTGCTTAAGCAATATGTTAATGAGGTAAAATTGATGGGTTTAATTCCTTTTTAGATCTAGTGGCCATGAACTGCACCCCTAAACTTAGCATATATGAGTTGCTGAGTGACCCCAGAGAAATTGTGTTTGGCTCAGAATGTCTATCAGCATTACACAGAAGATAATGCTTTACTTAGTGTGTGTCAGAACCTTCATCTTTGTATTCAAGGACAGCACATTAATTTTCACAGAGAACAACTAAAGTGATTTGTTTAATGTTTTACAATGGTTCTCTGAAACAATCAAGAATAGATTCTTAGAAAGTTCAACGTAATATACTTACTTAAATTGACCCTACCTATAATAGAGTCTTTGCCCAACTTCATGATATATACTCAATCAATCTTGTGATTTTAGGTACTCAACAAATAATAAGTAAATAAATAACAGGAGAAACTATTGCAGTTTGTAATTACTTATGGAGGAAGTCTTATCTGAGGACAAACTAATGAAAACATAATTCCAACCCCAAAACATAAACTTAATATGCCTAGAATAAAATGATCTGAAGTAAGCTATGTAATTCATTGAGTGAGGGAAACTTACAATGCAGTGACAGAGGTTTATTTGGCAGATGCTACTGCTCAATAAACTAGATCCAAACTTTTTATGTAATTTGACATCTGACAAGACCACAATAATAAGTGAGGTGTCTCATAATTGTCCAAAGATATTCAAGTGAAAAGGATAGTGAAAGATGATGTTAATTTGGAAACTTATCAGAATGAAAACGAGAATAAGTAAATTTCCAATGTCAACTTGAAATAGAAACAGCTGAAATTATAGCAGGAGCAAATAAAATGAAAAAAGTTATTGATAGATATTTGCTGGTAAATGAAATGTAAAGTTGAGATAGCTGATACTTCAGAGTAGAAGGGAGAAACCACGCTCTTAGAAAGAGCTTATAGTCAAAACTTCTCCAAGGAAGAAGGGAGGGTGAAAAGGATAGAAAGAGGGAGAGTTAGTTCATAGCAAACTATGAAGGAAAATTGTCTATGTTCAGTTCTTAGCTTTGTCACTTAGTGCTGTGCTTAGTTGCTCAGTTGTGTCCGACTCTTTGCAACCCCATGGACTCACCCCTAGGCTCCTCTGTCCACAGGGATTCTCCAGGCAAGAAAACTGGAGTGGGTTGCCATACCCTCCTCCAGGGGATCTTCCCAACCCAGGGATCGAACCCAGGTTTCCCACGCTGCAGGCAGATTCTGTACCATCTGAGCTACCAGGGAAGTGTCACTTAGTAGCTGCGTGATTTTTAGCAGGTTTCTTAATCTCTGTGTAGCTCAATTTTCTCATCTATAAAACAAGAATAATAGAACTTACTCATAAGGTTGTTGTGAGGATTTTATGAGATAATAGAGAGTATTTACACAGTGCTAGGCATATAATAAGAGCATTATATAAGCACTGTACTTTTGAATAAAAAATATCTAAAGACTAACATCAATATGATATTTAATCAGAGAACCAAGAAGAAATCTGATACAGGTCTACAATCTTTTATCCCAAATCCTTGGGGCCAGATGTGTTTCTGAATTAAAATTCCTTTCATATTTTAGGAATGTAAGGTATTATGTTACCTATGTTTTACTTAACTTAGATTGTCCTGGGCAGCATACCTTAATCAAACACATATTTCCATAATGAAATGTATCAATAGCCACACCAAATGGAATTAATGAAGACTTAAACCGTTATGTCAATTCAGATCCATTTTTGCCACAAAATGAATTAAGAAAAAAGTTTTATGGTTTTAGAACTGCAGATAAGGAGGGACTATGAAGCTTTGTCTGTAGAGCCATAAGTTTTTATTGTATTAAATAATGGAATACTAATCATGGGAAATCTAGAGCAATGCTGGGATTAAATGAAAAACTTTTCTGAAAACCTAATGAGTTTTTTTCTCTTTAGAAAAAAAAAATGTATACCTAATATGATGTTTAACTGGATTATACACGTTACCTGAATTATACTTGAGTGACTGACTTTATGTGGCATAAATAAACACCTAGAACATAACACGTGGCACATCTCCCCAGATCTTCCCATGACTACTTCAGGTCTCTGATCATATGTTACCTCTTCAGAGAGACTTCTTTGATCACTCTATTTAAAATGTCAAGTGGGAGACATGCACATACACATTCATACACAATCACACAGAAAACTCTTTCCTCTTACCTGTATTTTTTTTCTTTTTAACACTTATTATTTAGCACCATATTATATATGAGTTTATTACATTATTTGTCTTGCTAGACTGGTAACGCTACGAGAGCAAGGATTTTGTTTTGTTCAAGCATCTAAAACAATGTCTGGCAAATAGGTATTAATACTGTTCAATAAATGACTCAAGAAAATAAGGCTGATTGATAAATAGCAGTGGGTTCCAAGAACCAGTTCTGAAGTAGCAGCTAATATTTCTTGTCCAAAAGGAAATTCAAAGGAAAAAAAGAGCCATGTAAATTAAGCATTAGCTGTAATATGCTTATGTAATATGTATATTAATGATATTCTAAAATAGTAATTAAAAACATTTCTTTATTTACATACTTATCAAGTAAAATTGATTTATCAATAATATCTAGAAAGTAAAAACTAATCATTCAACTATATTTACAGTTAATAATTAATTTTGAGTAAGCAGACAAGAAAGACGAGAGTGAAAAAGTTGGCTTAAAGCTCAACATTCAGAAAACGAAGATCATGGCATCCGGTCCCATCACTTCATGGCAAATAGATGCGGAAACAGTGGAAACAGTGGCTGGCTTTATTTTTCTGGGCTCCAAAATCACTGTAGATGGTGATTACAGCCATGAAATTAAAAGACGCTTACTCCTTGGAAGGAAAGTTACGACCAACCTAGACAGCATATTCAAAATCAGAGACATTACTTTGCCAACAAAGGTCCATCTAGTCAAGGCTATGGTTTTTCCAGTGGTCATGTACGGATGTGAGAGTTGGACTCTAAAGAAAGCTAAACACCAAAGAATTGATGCTTTTGAACTGTGGTGTTGGAGAAGACTCTTGAGAGTCCCTTGGACTGCAAGGAGATCCAACCAGTTCATCCTAAAGGAGATCAGTCCTGGGTGTTCATTGGAAGGACTGATGTTGAAGCTGAAACTCCAATACTTTGGCCACCTGATGTGAAGAGCTGACTCATTGGAAAAGACCCTGATGCTGGGAAAAATTGAGGGCAGGAGAAGAAGGGGACAACAGAGGATGAGATGGTTGGATGGCATCACCTACTCAAAGGACATGGGTTTGGGTGGACTCTGGGAGTTGGTGATGGACAGGGAGGCCTGGAGTGCTGCAGTTCATGGGGTTGCAAAGAGTCAGACATGACTGAGCGACTGAACTGAACTGAACTGAAAGCAGACAAGAAGAAAAGTTCTACTTGAAAGACAAAAACTCTACATGACACAAAGTATTAAAAGAACTCCCTCTGTATTTTTCCCATGATGTATTTAGATTTTCCCCTTGACATATTTTACTCACTACAGAAATAAACACAACTGATTTTCATCGAATTGCCAAGTGCTACTGGACTGGGTTGTAAAAATGGCCTAAATTGGCCTCAGATGTATGTACATACCTACTCATGAATGTATGTATTTAGCCTTGCTCCATGTAATAAAATGGCAACATGCTGATAACCTAAAGTAAGCAAGCAAAGGAGTTGTGGGGTCACATAAAATGTGCAACAAAGTTCAGTGGTACTTTCTAATCCAATAGATCCACTCTTTGGAAAGGCCCAGCTTTCTTTGCCAACTCCAACTTCATTCATATGTTAGAGTTGGGAATTACTTTTTTTAAAAAAAAATATTATTTTATTATTTCTGTTTTATTTGTAGCTGCACTGTTTCTTCATTGTATCTCACAGGCTTCTCTTCTAGCTGTGGTATACAGGCTTAGTTGCCCCATGGTACGTGGGATCATAGTTCCCCAACCAGGAATGGAACCCAGGTCTCCTGCACTGAAGCCATATTCTTTTACCATCTGAGCCACCAGAGAACCCCTAACAGCATTCTTAATGGCTTTCAAATTCTTTTACCTCAGACTACACAAGGATTTTTCTATTAGAATCACTTGAAAAAAAAATAGAAACTGAGATTGTTTATATACATTTCCAACAGGACAAGGGACCTTTGAAATAAGAAAAATTAGCACACATATCTGGACCAGGTGTTGTTAACCACAGACTTCATGAATGAAGGAGGTAGGTAAAAAAGCTGAAGTTAGACAATTGATACAAAAAAAGATTAGAGACTCACAGTTACATATAAGTTGACAAAGGGGTCAAGCTTAAATAGTTACTGGCCCTTTTGCCCTCAAGTTGCATATTATTATTTAGTGGGCTACATTTTAGTGATATTGTGGGTAAGAGGATGAGGAGTGATTTTTCCACAGCTCTATACCCTCAACAGAGAGAATCCTGAGAACTGCTTCTGAGAACTGGTTGAATATCATGTGAGCACTTAAGGCGTAAACTAAAGGGTCCACTTCAATAACTCAGACACGAACAAAGAAAGCTACTCTTGTTTAAGTGAAAATTCAAGATCACTAGCATAGTCTGTTTCAGGGCACATATGAACTATACAAGCCTCATGCTTCTGACCCTTGTCTTCAAGTCCCTAAACTGGAATAAAACCAATAAATGCCTGAGGAACCACTTCACACCCCAAACACGTGCAAACTTTGTTCCACACAACACTTTACTGCCAAAATGGAGTTGGCAGAAGTTTGGAGCAAAGGCCCCCAGGCTGCATGATTTGCTGGTGCAAGAGAGCTTAAAAATCTTAACATAATACTGCTGAGTTTGAGTTCTACCAATTTGCTTGAGACTCCTCCAAGTTTGATTTGAGAAAAATGGAAGCTGCCATCAAGAAAGATCTATTAACACTTTATTGCCTACTCAGAAATGATTTGATTTCCCACTTCTGATGGTCATACCTCTATATTTTTTGGTGGTTGTATTTATAATTGTAAATTTAATGCAGTCTATTTTGAAATGCATGTAAAGTCAATTTTGCTTTGTTGCTTGGATATAGGGGTATAGGAAGAACTACTGTAAATATACAAGATTAATTACAACAAAGTTCTACTTAGGAAACACTGGATCCAAATAACCCCCATATAGCCCAATTTATTACCCTCAAAAAAATATGGGAGAAATTAAGATACAGAATATCTGTAAATTGCTATCATTTTACACTTGTTTGTCTTTTCACTTCTTTGAGTTTGAGCAATGATTTGTTTTTTTACATGAAAAATATAGGAAGCAAGAAAAGGGGCCAAGATGAGTTAGTTATTCTCTTCCACAAGGGTCAACAACAAGGTCCCATTCAGGATCTTTGTAAGTTTGATGCAATGCAATTAGTGAGGAAAATTGCAACTGAATTTAAAAATTATAGTGAATACTGGCAACTATACCACTTACAACTCTAAACTTCTAAATACTTGAAAAATATGTAATATTAAGAAACTATGGTTTGCTTTGGAAGGTTATCTTGTGCTGTTTCAATATGAGGTCTTTAAAGATGCTACTTTCTCCTCGTATAGCTAAAAAATAAAAATAAATTTGTAAGTTAAAAAAAAACTCACACCTTTATAATCTTTTCCCTTAGTAACTCCATGTATTTTATTCATTTCTCTGAAAACCTGTTTTTCCTCCTCTGTAGCCTCCTAAGTATTCTAATTCTCAGCTATGATTTCATATTTTCACCAGCTTCTAATCTTCACAATATACTTGGAAGCACTTAGGACAAAACACTCTAGGATACCAAGCTGCAGAAGACTGTAGTTTTGAACATATTTATATAGTAGTGCTGCCACCTAAAGATGAGGTGAATTAAGAAGCAATTCAAAGGAAATGACCCACCATTCTGAAGCCTGTCAACTGAAATTTTCTCATTTCTAACTAGGGATTAATAAACATTTGTTATTTTGTTAATATGGAAGCTTGTTCCACAATAAATTATTGCTGAGTTGTAATTTTCTATGGCAGAAATTTTCTAATTCAAACTTTTTAGTGATAGTGATTTGGGGTCTCCAGGAATATGTCTCCAAACTTGTTTCTGTTTCTCTCAGACATGAGGTACTGCCTACAATACCTAAGTGTGTGTGTGGGGGGAGGGGGCGGCGGGGATCAAAAGATAACCAAGAAATCTCTGGTTTAGTGGATAAAGCAGGTATTAATAGGCCTATGGTGCTTCCCGTCATCGGTGACAGACTGCTTGCAACTCTCAATAACTGACATATTTCTGCAGCTCCATTTTCTCATCAATAAAATGGGGTTAATTTCACCTTTCTCTTACTTGCCTCTAAGGTTGAGCTAGATAAGTTTCTTGGGAAAGCCCTGAGTTTAGAAGCCTGCTCTTAAAAACAAAACAAAAAATCTATTGCCTAATAAAAAGAGTATCTCAGTGTATTGCAGTTACTTCAAAATAAAATATAATCAAATAAGCTAAAACATTGACTAAATTTTCTTAAGTCACAGATTGACTTTTCATAGAGCTATTTAAATAATAAAGATCTAAGGCTGTTTTCTGCTTCTTTTGCAGCCATTTTCAATTGATTCGTCTTCTGTGTACGCAGTGTTGCAAGAATGAGATGTAACAGCATACAAAGTGAAGGAAAAAGTTAACTTGTACCAAAAGTCTTGTCAAACCTGGTAAGATTTCAATAAAACTTTTAGAAGGACATTTTGTAGTTTTGCATTTAGCCCTAGCGTAGCAATTTATGAAAATTAACTCATCCGTTTTACTCTCTCCCTCTCGGCCCAAGGACGCATAAATATTATTTATCAGGGTTTTGTCCTTAGTCACAGTCCCTCAAAAGGGCCCAGTTTCACCTACACTGCGTGGGAGGTTGGGCAGCAACCCCACGCTTCCTGTCAAGGGTTCCTGGGGCTAGAGCCTGAACCTGGTCTAGCCCCTTTCTTCTTTATGCTAATCCTGCCCTTCCAGCCCCTCTCGGCTGGCGTCTGAAGGCCAAGGTGAGACCCTCCCGGGAGATGAAAGGCCTGTCGCCTCCTAAGAGATGCAAGCGGAACGGTGGAGAGTTGGGGGGGGGGCGGGTGACAGGGTGGTAGCGACACTGACTACGACGCTGAGGGCCCTAAGTTGGAGCTGACGCAGGCTCTACAGGGTTCCGTCCCCGCCTGAGCCTGGCTTCCGCCCTCAGAGCCCAACAACCGAGAAGTCCTCCCGGGGGCGCTACAGGCGGTGGTTGGAGGAAGGGCGGGCAAAAAGGCCGCAGGGAGCCCCCTCCTCAGACGCGCCTTAAGGCCTGGGCCGTGGGCTGTTGACGCGCCAACGGCTGGGAGGGCGCGCGCACGCGCGAGATGGAGGGCGGAGGGAACGCGCTCGGCAGCCGCCGCCGCGGCAACTGAAACGGAGGGACGCGAGGGCGGAGGGCGCGAGCCACGGGAGGAGGGTGGGGGGGGAGATGGTGGGTAGCGGGGAGCGCGCGCTGACGTCGCCCGGAGTCACGCACAGAGCGCCGGGTTACGCGCCGACGTCTGGCTGCCACGACTTGCCGTCTGCGGCGGCGGCGGCGGCGGCAGCGAGCGGATCCCGCAGGGGAAGGAGGAGGAGGAGGGAGAGTCAAGGGGGCTGTGAGTGAGCGGGAGAGGCAGGGTGTGAGCCGGACTTGCCAGCGGGAGGGAGAACGAGCGAGAGCCGAGCCAGCCATCCGAGCCGCCTCCTCCTCCTCCCCTCGGCGTCCCGCCCCCGCCTGCCAGCCCGCCCTTCTCCCTCCTCAGCCGGCAGAGCCCGAGTGAGGCGCAGCTCAGCTCGCGCCGCTGTCCAGGACAGGTGTGCGCGCGCGCGCCTCCTCCCCTCCCCCTTTCCTCGCGCCTGCCTAGCGCCCGCCTCGCGCGCGCCCTCCCTCCCTCCAGCCCGCGCCCTCCCTCACCTGCGGCAGGACAGCGCCCGCCCGCCCGGGTAAGCCCCTCGCGACCTTCTCTGCTGCCACTGCCACAGTTTGAGGTGCCGCCCACCTTGTTCCCTCTGATTGCCCTCTTATAGCCCAGGAATAATTACTGTACCGTTGTAGACATCCCCTCACCCTCCCTCTGGGGACCCTGGCAGTGCAGCAAAGCGCCCCCCCTTCCTCCGGAGTGCACGAACGAACGAACTCCCTCCCACCTCCAAAAAAAGAAAGTCACACGCCCCTTTAAAAAAAAGAAAAGAAAACAATCCTACCTCCGCTGGCGCTGGAGACCACCAGTGGTGCCGTTTGCTTAGAAATCCCTAAGCCTCATTTCTCTTGGCCACCTTAACCTGGGGCCTGGGACAGTGCGCCAGACCTGGCCGACACTCCCTGCACAGCACCCCTGGCTGGAGGGGAGAGGAAGGAGGGTTCTAGGCTCCACTACCAACCCCTCCTTTCTCTGTTCAATCCCCACCCCACCCCCGCAATGCATACACCCGCCCAGTATGCGTTGCAAAAATAAAGAAGAATACATTGGTGCTGACAGCGCAGATGAAGCCAGGCCCAGGGATGGGTGGCCCGGACAAGGCATTTTTGCTGCCCCACAGAGCTAGGTCAGCTCCATAGCCTCCTCTGCCTTTTGTCCGAGGGCAAAAGGGGACGGATGTGAAGTTGGAGGGTCTTCCCTTTGAGCGACGGTAGGCCCCGGCAGCGGCTGAGATGTCAGTGGGGAAGGGACCCCCACAAATATATCTGCCTTGAGCCTGAATTCGGATAGAGAAAGGCCAAGAGTCCGGCTGGGAGAACGTTGGTTCGTTGCTGTCTACCCTTGAATAAATGCTACTTTAATTTCCGTTGTCTCTGCGGGACCCTCTTGAGGCTTCTAATTTCGTTCTTGCCTGGGCCCCTTACGTTTCGGTCGGACCAGGCGTTTGGGGACAGGTTTTTGCAGTGGTGTCTGTGCTTGAGTCCCGTGTCCTTGGAAGGGAAGCCCCAGTGCTTTATAACAGGCTGAATTTGGTTTGACATCTTTTGGTAGACTGTCAGAGGAGGAAAAGGAATTTTTTGATTACTTCAAGACCCTCACTGCTCCCCGCCCAAACTGACGTTTTCGAATTGCGGCTTTGAAAATTGGAGTGTTGACTAGAGTGTGGAAAGAGTTGCTGATTTCATTCCTTTGGGTACTAGTAAAATCATTTAAGAATCAGACGAAAGAGAGTTATTGACATTTGCATCGGTTCTGTTTGGATCTTTTGGGTATATAAAATGTCGGGTTCTCTGAATCTTTTATCGAATTTAGAGTGTGTGCTACATTTATTTAATTCTTCTGCAAATGCTTAAAATAACATTTTGTGAAACGTGAAGATTCTATCACATGGATTGTTCTCTTCAGATTTTAAATGTTTAGTTCATTTATTTAACCCTAAACATTGAAATAGCATTGGAGAGGCATAGTTTTAAAGATTAAGTAAGCTATACAAAGGGGATAGACTTTTTAAAAATGATCATTGAAATACTATTAGTCGTTGTTGTTAAAATGTTAAGATTTACTTGAGAGTTTCCCTTAATTTTCCCGATAGCTAGCCATGAGAAGAAATGGGTAATTCCTCTACTTTGAACAGTTGCTGTACAACATTCCAGTTAGTTTTAATGATTTGGGTATTGAAGATAATTGTTGTCTGGTTTAAGATAGGCATTTAACCTAAGCAGCACTTGAAAACACAAGTACTAATGGTTTTGCTTCTCTTTTATTTGGGAAATCTGTGATTCTGTGAAATACTAATGAGCGTGTTATTTCTGTTGGAAACTCCATAATCAAAAGAGTTTATTATCCAGAGGTAGATTCCCTCTCTCCAAGTTTATTTTGTAAATGTGTGTTAACTTTTCGAATTAGATTATTTCAGACTCATCTGTAGTTCAGGCTGAGGAAAATGAGGGTTTTTTTTTTCCTTCTTGTTCAGCCTAGTATCTATTTCTCTAGCAAACAATTTTTTGTTGTTAAGAGTTTGTTAAAGATGTAGAAATAGAGGGATTAAAAATAAAGCAATCTCAATTCTCTTCAAAATGTATGTGTATTGTTAATAAGAGAGCACACTAAATCTAGAGATGTTTATCAGGTTTTAAAAATGTAAGCAAACTTTGAGGAGAAAGGGAATTTTTTATGGTTTTTTCATTAACACAGATATTTTGTGCATATTAATGTATTTCGTTTTCCCTTTGTCTTTCCTACATTGTATTGAAACTATAATTTTAATTCTGCAACTATTTGTTTTAAAATAACAATGCAAACATCTAGACACTAGAATTGGCTTTTCACTTACCAAGTTAGCATATTGTCTTGGTAATTAACAAATGGCTAGATGTGTTTTTAAATCCACAAGTTTGCTCATGGATTTTCTGTATGAAAATAGTATGAAAATCTAACTTTGAAATTCTATTTAATGTTCTAACCTCTTTGTTTTAAGACTTTTCTCTCAGACAGCCTTTTAAGGGTACTGTATTCTATAGCCTAAGGAAAGCCGCCTTTCACCACCTTTCCCATTCTGACCAAAAGTCCACACTCACAGGCTTATCCTGAAATAAACTCTCTTGTTTAAGTAGTGAAAATGTGTTAAATATCCTATTTATCATTGTATTATTTTGGGAAAGGCATTATTAACCTTGGTTGCTTTTAGATACATTTATAAACTAGGCAAGAAGCTAATATATAATGGCAAAATTTTATAAATATATAATAAAAAGCATGAAATAAATACATATCTATGTGGAGAGTTCCAGGTCTCAGTTGTTAGCTTATTTGAGCTTAAAATTCCAGTTTATGGGTGCAAATGATATTTAACTTGTGTTTTGTCTAAAAACTTTATCAGTTGCCTCTGTGCAGAAACTAAGACATCAGTTCCTGGTGACTATCATTTTTTCAGAAAATAAGGGCATTCCCAAACTCAAACCACTTCAGAACCCTGGACATAAAATAAACATTTGGGACAGGGAAAGAAATTTAGACCCCAGAATTGGTTCAAGAAGGCGGGCAGTTTCAAGCTCTACTTTTTGGTTCTGGGGGAAGCGATTTTTTAGTATGGAAGAGTGACAAGGACTGGCAGCCGCATGCTTTCTCCTCACAGCCCTACTGGTCTTTGCTTCTTTGAGCTCTCCAGAGGGGGACAAGTGCTGGGTTCAGTGCGAGGTAAAATCACGAGAAAGAATAGCGGCTCTTCTAGATCGGTCTTAACCTGGTCGTAGTAGTCTCAACTTACAGGTGGGAGCGTAATGCCCCGCCCAGCTCTGTGCGGAGACCTGCCTTCCCGACCCCGTTTGGGACGGGGTCTATCCAGGGTCCTGATCGCTACCATGCAAACCTAGAGGAGCCGCCGCTTCTTCACACATGTTATTTTTGTGTGGTGGGCAGTGCACCAATTGTTCCTATATCTCCTCCCGACAGACTTGGGGACAGGGGCGGGAGCGCAGAAAAATCAGCAATGAAAGGGGACTAACTCAGTGCTACAGGATGCTTCTAAACTAGGGGGAAGTTCTTTATGGGCCCCCAAACCTGTGATTTCCGTCTCTCACAGTGGGCCTCCTATTCAGAGAGCCATTTCAGGGACAACTGGACAGGTGGGTAGTTCTGAGACAGGTTCACAGGACTATCCCAGTTTTCTTTTCGGAAGTCAGAGTGCTCTGCCCTATTTCTTCCTTTTTAGCGGGAAGTAGTGAACGTCAGCCCAGAGCTGAAGTAGCTACTACAGGGTTGAATGGAGCCCTTGGAAGAGAAAAAGGAAGCTGTGAATACTTAGCAGGCAGGTTTGCCCAGGAGATGAAGGGATGTATCAGGGAGCTTTAAGGTCTCAGGCGTTGATAAGACTTATACCCTGGGCTGGTCTGGGTATCTTTATCATTAGCCCCCTCTTTACCTCTCTCGTTTCCAGGAAGCTTGGGCAGCCAGGTACTCAGATGTCTTGGGGGTTAAGGTTGAGGGAGGCAAGTTTCCTTACTTTTGGGGGCAGGGCTGGGGGATGTTCAATGGGAATGGAGCCTACAGATGAGATGGTCGTACTCTTCTCAGGATGGAGGCAGCAATCCATGCTTAAGAAAACCAGCAATAGGGCTGTGGGGTCTGTATCCTCTAAGACCCCTGAAGAAGGTGATGGGGCCATCTAGGATCACAGGTAGGAGGTGCCCTGGAGATAGGCCCTAGCTTTCCCACAGCTGCTAAGACTGAAGACTGCAGTGAGGGAGTATAAGCATTAGCTGTCTATCTGGGAGAAGGAAAATAGGCCCTAGATTATGCTTCAGATCTAGGAAGACAGAAATCTATTTCTGAGCCCCTTCCTGAGACCAGAGAAGACCCCTTTTTGCTGTCACTGGTTTAGCTGTCATTGGTAATGGTCAGTAACCTAGCTGTCTTCCTAAAAACCAGCGATCATTTAGTGGTTTACTTTTTGAGAGATGGGGGACCTCCTTGACACTTAGGAGTTTCTGGGAGGATGAGTAAAAGGGGCGAGCGAACCTGCGTTAATGAATCCCGTAAGGAACTGCGTTTCCCAGGAAATTCCTGACATTTTTAGCTCGTGAATTTCCTAAAGCCTGCTTGGTTTTCTCCTCCATTCTGGGTCCTTCCAGAGAGGAAGAGTGGGGCTAGGGGCTGAAGGCTCGGCAGGGCCTGGTTTATCCGCAGAGCTGGCCGGCAACCCGGGCTGGGCTCAGCCCTGAACTGGGTGCCCCCCTTCCCCAAATCTCAGAAGGAGGAGGGGGAGGCAGGCGGGCAGTCTTGGTCCCCAAGGGGGCTCTTTGAAGGTTTTGGGGTGAGTGCGGGGTTTCTTTTTGATTGTTGGATGGGGAGAAGGGCAGAGCCAACGGAAAAAGGCACTGCGGGCACCCCGGCCCTGGTGCGGCTGCCGTCCTCTGCTCGGCTCCCCCCTACCGGTGAGTGCGCCCGCCCGCCCGACTGTGCGGGGCTGCGGTTGGGGGGAGGGGGGAGCGGGATCATCTGAGGCCAGAGCCGCTGTCGTGCACGGGGAGGGGGAGCGGCGGGAGCGAGGGGAGGGAGAGGGGAGGGACGGGCTAGGTGTCTGCTGCTCCGTACCACTGCTGCCGGCGCCCCGTCCTCATCCCTGGCAGCCCCTTCTGCAGCTAAGGGTTACAGCCGCACCACCTCTTCTCTTCCTCGGCCGCCTCTGCGGCCAGGGCTCTGCGGTAGGAGACGGTCCAGCCAAACGACGGGTGGGCCTGTCTGGGTTTGGATCTGAGTCTGGATGGGGCCCGCAGAGGAGGGGGTTGCCGTGACTCGGTGTCCCCTCTGCAGCAGTTCGACTGCGCTACGCAGGCCCCTCCTCCTACATCCTCTTTGGGGTCACTGGAAAACAGAGCTCAGGCCCGCTCCCTGTGCTTAGTATGGCAGTCCCCTTCCTACCCCCTAGTCCCCCAACTCCCGGGGCCGAGGCTGCCCAGGGTCTGGCCAACAGCGACAGCTACAGTGGTGGCGGCCGTGGCGGCAGCAGCTGCGACGCGGCGCGTCCTGATCCCCCCCACCCCCCAGCCAGGGGTGTAGGGTGAGGGCCGGTGGGTGGGCGCCGCCTGGCGGGCGGGCGGATGGGGGACTGGCAGCGGGGAGGGGGCACGGGTCACGTGCCGGCGGGCGGGTGGGCGCGTACAGTAGGGCGCCCTGCTACTGTACTGGGGAGTCAGTGCCCTGTTACCGGGTCTCGTCTGTCTCGTCTCTCCCGCAGATCTCGCGAGAGTGGCTGACTGGCTGTGGGGGTTGCGGCGGCAGCAGGCGGAGCCGGGGAGGGAAAGCAGCGGCGGCTGAGGCGACTGAGGCGGCGGCGGGCGGAGCGGCAGGCGGCGGCGGCGCGGCGGCGGAGCGCAGCATCATGGCGGACCGAGACAGCGGCAGCGAGCAGGGTGGTGCGGCGCTGGGCTCGGGCGGCTCCCTGGGGCACCCAGGCTCGGGCTCCGGCGGGGGCGGTGGTGGCGGCGGGGGCGGCGGCGGCGGCAGTGGCGGCGGCGGCGGCGGCGGGGCCCCGGGGGGGCTGCAGCACGAGACGCAGGAGCTGGCCTCCAAGCGGGTGGACATCCAGAATAAGCGCTTCTACCTGGACGTGAAGCAGAACGCCAAGGGCCGCTTTCTAAAGATCGCTGAGGTGGGCGCGGGCGGCAACAAGAGCCGCCTTACTCTCTCCATGTCAGTGGCCGTGGAGTTCCGCGACTACCTGGGCGACTTCATCGAGCACTACGCGCAGCTGGGCCCCAGCCAGCCGCCCGACCTGGCCCAGGCGCAGGACGAGCCGCGCCGGGCGCTCAAGAGCGAGTTCCTGGTGCGCGAGAACCGCAAGTACTACATGGATCTCAAGGAGAACCAGCGCGGCCGCTTCCTGCGCATCCGCCAGACGGTCAACCGGGGGCCCGGCCTGGGCTCCACGCAGGGCCAGACCATTGCACTGCCCGCACAGGGGCTCATCGAGTTCCGCGACGCTCTGGCCAAGCTCATCGACGACTACGGAGTGGAGGAGGAGCCGGCTGAGCTGCCCGAGGGCACCTCCTTGACTGTGGACAACAAGCGCTTCTTCTTCGATGTGGGCTCCAACAAGTACGGCGTGTTTATGCGAGTGAGCGAGGTGAAGCCCACCTACCGCAACTCCATCACCGTGCCCTACAAGGTGTGGGCCAAGTTTGGACACACCTTCTGCAAGTACTCGGAGGAGATGAAGAAGATTCAAGAGAAGCAGAGGGAGAAGCGAGCTGCCTGTGAGCAGCTTCACCAGCAGCAGCAGCAGCAGCAGGAGGAGACAGCCGCTGCCACCCTGCTGCTGCAGGGTGAGGAAGAAGGGGAAGAAGATTGATCAAACTGAATGGAAAAAACCCACACACACATGCACACACACACACACACACACACAGCCACACACAGAGAAACTATACTGTAAAGAAAGAGAGAAAATAAAAAGTTAAAAAAGTTAAAAAAAAAAAAAAAAAAACCTGTTAACTCCAAGGGAGCACCACCCACAGAACCTCCACCAACTGACAGTTTCTCTTCTTGACTTGCCACCCATCGCTGGATGTTGTCCACTTTATCCACCATATAAAACAGTAAGCAGCTGCTAAAAACAAAAAACAAAAAAAAAATACAAAAAGTAATAACATTATATGAACTGTGTTTCCTACTTGATTAAAAAATATAAAGAACTGAGTGTTTATTTCCCTAATTAACCAAGAACTTTTGTACACGTTTAAGCTATTATTATTAAAAGTGTTTGCAAAATGGTCAAGATTATAATATTGCTGAATTATATAAAAGTCCTTTTCATGTTGAGCTAACATTTGACTTTAGCACAAAAAAGAGATATTTTAGAACACGTAAAATAATATTTTTAGTTTTTCTCATTTTGTTACCAAATTTCAAACCTTACATGGAGGTTATTATAGTATATTTGACACCCTATATACCTGTGATTAGAGATGTGTATATATATGAGGGCTAGGCATGCTGTGTGTCTGAGCTTTGTCTAAATGTTATGCAGAAGTTTGTAGAGTTAAAGGTACGTAGGTTTAATTCATGCAAGGTAAACAATAAGTGCTCTCTTTTATACAATATGCATTGCATCTGGACCTTAAACATATAAAATGGTCAGTGAAACTTCTGTGAACATGAAGAAATTATTAAAAAAGGCATTTAAATGAAATTTGCTAAGTTGTGATTTTTACGGTTGGAACCAAAGTTATTCAAATAGTAAAAGAAAAAAGAGAAAGAAAGAAAAGGAAATCTCCCATAATATTTTTCTGCATCTGTTTGCTTTGAGTAGGCATTTTGTCATTATTGTGTATATGAGATGTACTTGTATCGTTCATAATATATTTTTTTTATTATGTGTAGAAAGATTTTAAAAACTTAACTAACGTGCAGCAATTTCCAGTGAACCTGTACTTGGACATCAGGTAGTGAGTCTATTTGTGGTCACTAGCACTGTCTCCTAAACTTGTAAGAGGTCTGAAGCTATCCTTTGATTTTTGCCAGTGCTATTAACTTATGTAGACCTGTTAACAAGCAGAGCAACACAATTATAGTTATCCTACTGAGCCATGGATTCTGAGCTTCATTTTAAAAGTGAAAGCCAAGTTGGTGTATGTAAAGGATTTCCATGTAGCTGTGGTGCTAGTTATTACTGGCTACATTATATGCTAAGTGTATTTGTGTTCCCCAAGTGTACAAGCCTTCTATCAAAAGTATGTTCTATAACTCATATATTCAAGGTGTAGGGTATGAAAATGCAAAGCTTAGGAGAGCACTTTACCAAGCTGGTGTCCTCCAAACTGAAATTGTTTGTAACGATAGTCTTTTACAGGTTTTCATTTAAAGATGTTTGTGTGCTTTTAATTGACAACTAACTTCTTGCTGCTGTATAGTAAAATATTAATATATTTTTATCATTAAACTGCTGCATGACTATCATCTTTGAGTGAAGAGAAAATGTTATAAAAAAAAGATGCCTTAAACAGTACATTTTGGTTTGGAATTCTGTAGAAAGTATTTTGGTTTTTAAAAAAAGGGGTCTTGTCTGACATAGAGAGTTCTGGGGATGGAATTGTTATCTTGGCAAATCCAGCCATATAGATCTAACTGCTGTATGTAGAAGACACCACCTGTAGGAGCTGGAAGGTATCAGTGCTTCTCACATTGTAAAGCATTGGCCTAGGAAGGTGAAACAGTTGTCTTTTTGAAGGATTTTTTTTCTGCTGGTTCTTTGGGTTTTGATTTGGTATTTTTAAGCTCCCTGGTTGAGTGTGTTGTCTTTGTTTTTGAGATCTACTGTATGTGTTGAATAACAAGCTATTTCCATTGTACTGTGCATTTTCCCATTAAATTGTTTGCTTTTAATATTCATACAATGTTTAATATGAGGTGACCGTACAATAGTTAGGAGTTTCTTTACTTACAAAATCACTGGAAATGATTAAATTGCTTTTCCCCTTCCCCCAAGGTGCATTTTTCTTATTTCCACATAGTAAAGTTGAGCTTTTACAGTGCATAATGTGACATTTGGAATGCTTATCAACTGCATGTAAACATTAATAACCTGCACTTTTTTGTCTTAAGGTTTGTTGAGCTGTTTTGTTCACTGTACTTTAACTGTGATATGGAAAAGACTGCATTCTCTGTGCTGTTATTAGTTAGGAAAGAGAATTGCTTTGATTTTGTCTCTTGTTTACTATAGCTTCTTAAAGTTAAGCCTTGTACTACAGGTTGTTGGAGTACTCCTAGATCAGTGTTTTATAGTAGCCAGCAATAAGTAGTGCAAGTCAACAAAAACACAGCAAACTTAGGCAAAGTGTCCTTTCTTTGAGATGCGAGTTCTTTCATGAGGTTTTCTTTAGGGTCCGAGTTACCTAAAGTGAAGCCTTTCATAGCTATAGACTTCAGATTCTGCTTGGAATCCTACCGGATCAAGAAGCACATGTATTGTGCAATTATCTTTACACTATAACAGTTAAACACAATCTTACTAAGATTTTGAAACCAGTGTCTGATTTATGGTCAGTGGATTTTAAAAGAAATCCACATTCAGATCTTTTAAGACTTAAGACGTGATCATAGAAAAGACTAATGACTGTAAAGATGCTCTTTTTTTTGCATCTCACTTTACCTCCCCAAGTACCCGAAACCTTCCCTTTTCCCCTCTCCTGTTTCATCCTTTTTCCACCCTTGCCCCCAGGTGCTCGGTACTTTACCAAGGTTCTATAACTCAGTGTTTTATGTTGGAGTTTTTCCTTGTTTTTATTTTACTAGTTGGTAAACCCTGTTTGTGCTGAAACAAAAAAGGAAATGGTATATTTGACCATATGTGTTATTCATAGAAGACAGTATGATCAAATGTGCCAAAAACATGTAAACAAAAATTAATTCATGACAAGTATGCCTTATTTTTAATGATCTGCTTTGTCTTACAATTAAGGTCCAAGAGCTTGGTTAAACTATACTATTTGCCTAAGTATGAAAGAACACTTGAAATGCATTACATTCTTTAAAATGAGAGACATTGTCAAGTAATTTAATCCAGAGATCAGCCACCAGATTTTAAATGCCCATATAAGTGTGTGTGTTTGGTATTGTTTGTTTTTTTTGTTTTTTTTTTTAAGTCACCAAATCTTTTTTTAAGCTACTTTTTATTTGTGCCTCCTATTTATCATGCTGATGTTGGAAGCAGCAGTCATCCAGCCACAGAGGGAGCTAAAGTTAACTAACCAGAACTGTAGAAATCATTATACATGCCTTTGACAACAAAGGAAGTTCACAAGAAAAGCCATGTTGGCTTTTCCTCCACTAGATACAGATTGGAGGTAGATGAATATTTGCCAAATGGAAAAAAAGACAATGTGAGTCAGAAAGACAGACTTTTCCAGCTTCTCAAAAGCCATGGAGAGTAGAAACCAAAACCAACAGGGAAATAAAAAACCTGGAAGTCTCACTTTGTAGTTGTCCCATGCAGGGGTTGAAATTTGACTCAAAGTGAAAAATATATCAATGTATTTTATAGGTCTTCACATCTAGAGATGGATAACTATCGCAATTTGGTTTTTCAGGTGATGGAGAAAGCTGCTAGTAATTTTAACCCCTGCCTAAAGAAGACAGATAATTTCATTTGGGAGCAAGTACTTGTTGCCTTGAAAAATAGCACTGTAATAGCCTATGATAATTAGTTATAGAATAACCTTTTTCCCTTTTAAACTATGCAAATTATTAAATAAGTGTAAATTAGGACTCAATTAAAGATAGTTGATTATATTGCAATCAGATGGCATTCACAAACTTAACTGGAGCATATACAAATAAAATCTATTAGTCTAAGAGTTTTGTATGCTAACAGAAAAAATATAATTTAGCTACCTATTCTAAAAATGGTGAATATTATTAATATTGTACAATAGGACTGGGAAGACTGCCTCCTTTTTTGAAGAGAGAGATTAAGGATTTTTATAATTGTTTTTCATCAAATTTTAATATTTTTGTCAAATTTTTAGGTATTTAATTTGTAAAACAGTTTGCTTTGTACTGGCATACAGAAAATAGGGTATTGATTTTAAACTTTTTGAAGCCAAGTGATCAAGTACATTTGTAATAAAAGTCAATGGATCTATATCAGTTGTACTCACTGTTTTCATTTCTTATACTTATTGATATAGGAATGCTGTACATTTTCTGCAGGAAACAACTAAATTTGGGTGGAAGGGAGGGGAAAAGATAAGTCCATTGATAATGAGAGTATGGGTGGGTACCATGACCCAACTACTTTATATAATCTTTAAGTCAGTTAAGATTTGGTATATTAAAAAAGATGTATAAGGTCACTTTTTTCCTACCTTTTTTCCTATGAAACTTGATGTTTGTGGGGGTTGTCTCATTCATTTTTTTTCTGTGCTTTTAACATTTTTTATTTAGCAATGTTGAAACTCTCTAAACTTCTTTCTTTTATATTTTGGGTTATCTGCCAGCCATGATTGACCCCACCATGGGCATGATTATTTTTATCTCCCACACATGGTGGAGCAAATGGCAGCCCACTCCAGTGTTCTTGCATGGAGAATCCCATGGACAGAGGAGCCTGGCGGGCTACAGTCCATAGGGTTGCAAGAGTTGGACATGACTTACCAACTAAACCACCACCACATATGGTTCACCCTGTCTTCAGTATTCCCACTCATTTTTTCATATTACACATACACACATTTCCATATGATTTCAGAGTGGAGATTTCTGAAATGGTTGTTCTGGTGGCTTTCGTAGCTCCCTGATTTGTCTTATTTTACATGTGAACATACTTTTAAGATTTTTTCCCCCATAAAAAATGAGATACCAAATCTGATGACTTTTTTCATTTTCAGTATCAGAATGAGATCCTGCTTGCTATATAAAGAATGCTAAGAGAATCTTTAGCCACTTAAGTTTGAAAAAGGTTGGTGATAACTGAGTATAACATTTATAGTTGATGATTCATAAAATTGGATATCAACAATTTGTAGATATATATATATATATATACACACATATATATATGCACACTTCCCCATGAGAGTGAAATGAATAGGAAAGAGAATTTATTAGAATTGCTTAAGTGAATAAATTCACTAAAGTAATTTGTGCAAAGTTGTTTGTTAAAGTTTATCTACTTTTAAATCATAATATTTATTTTAATTGAAAGTTAACCAAATTTAGACCATTCATAATGAAATTATGTGAAACTTAAGTGATCACTGCTATTAAAATCACTATTTTTACCCAGCAACATTAATATAAAGGATTTGCAATAAATTTTTAAGAAAAGCTGATTTTAATGTTTGAAGAGTTATTTGCTCCTAAAATAAAACCTAAATTTAAGGCCTAGGCCCTTTGACAGGCTCTTTTAGAGCAGAAATTTCATTACTATGGCGATCATCTAAATTAGCATTAGCATGAGTCAGGCAGAATTTCATAATGCAGGAACCAGGTAAAAAGTGAAATATATGATTGGTTTCAAACCAACAGTTTGTTACCTTTCAGTTGCTAAACTGACTACCAAGTTTTGATGTTGGATGGTCCTAGGCAATTTATGTCTTTAGGAAGGTTGAATATGGCAAAGGTCACTTGTTAGAAATATTTTTTTTAAAAAGAATTTCACAGCTACTCATTTTTATTTTGTCCCCATATTGTGTTTGGTATTTATTTCCTTTCTTTTTTCCTGATGTGCTTTACTTTTGTGGAAAATTGTCTTGTTTGATAGGTAGAAACATGGTGGTGATCCTCTGTGTAAAACAAAGTTACTTATGGACCAGAAATATTTTACTCATTTTGGAATCGCAAGATTTTTGCAAATATATACTTTGTTTTGGTGGTTATTAGTAATTTGCTTATAAAGTTTTATAACATTTCCTAGAAAAAATTTAAGCTAAAGAGTTTAATTTTTTTGATTTAGGGTGCACTTTAATAATTTAAGAAGCCTCCAAGTTCAAGGACCAAACCTTTATATTCTAGAATTGTGAGAAACCTGGAAGTACTCTTGTTAGCATGTGTTTTGCTCTAAACTGGATTAATACAGAAAAATCCTAAGAGGACTTATGTTCTTACTATGAAGTAGCAGTCAAACTTACGGGACAGGTGACCTAGGTATTCACATTGACCAGCTCAGTGATGGCCATCCGCTGATGAGTTAATAGTCATGTTGGGGAATGGATCAAACTCCTCTTGAGCTGGAGTGGATTGGCAGTTTCCAGTGCAGATAGTTGTTGGTGACATTTGACCTACCTCCCTACCCTATACACTGGAATTTTCTTTTTCCCATCTTCTTTTTTCCTTGTTTTGCTCTCTTTTGTACTTCTTGCCATTGGAGAAGGCAATGGCACCCCACTCCAGTACTCTTGCCTGGAAAATCCCATGGCAGAGGAGCCTGGTAGGCTGCAGTCCATGGGGTCGCTAAGAGTCGGACACGACTGAGCGACTTCACTTTCACTTTTCACTATCATCCATTGGAGAAGGAAATGGCAACCCACTCCAGTGTTCTTGCCTGCAGAATCCCAGGGACGGGGGAGCCTGGTGGGCTGCCGTCTGTGGGGTCGCACAGAGTCAGACACGACTGAAGTGACTTAGCAGCATACTTCTTGCCATAGGCCTGCCAGTGGCACTCCAGTTTACCTCCTCAAGAAGGAAGTAAAGAAATTGCTGACTCCTGCCTTAGAAAAGAACATAGCTAACTGACCCCAGAAAGATTTCTGTATTATGAGGTAATTGGGCAGTGTTTTCTGACTGCTGTCTTCCCTATAGTCTTAAGTTGGCAGTTTGAATAGCATTGACATTATTAAGATATGTATGAATTGAAGAAAGTAAGAAGTATGTGTATTTTAGGTAAGTTCCTGGAGCTGAGACTTACTGGTTTGGAAATTTGAGAGCAGAAAGGGGGAGAGCTGTTTGAAGTGTTCATGAATGGAAGTGTGAGAGGTATACAAGGGAACGGTTTGGAGGTAAAGTGGGAGAAATTTTTACTGGAGGTAGGAAAAGACACTGAGTTTAAATGAGAGTTGTTTGCTAAGGACAGTGAAGCTGATGTTCACTAAGGAAGTTTTCAGAAAAAATGGGTCCCTTGTTGGTTATGAGAGAGCTGTTGGTCTATGTTATGATGATGATGATGATGATGCAGTATATAAATCTATTTTCAGGTATAGGATATTTGCTTTTCTGGACAAATATAAATAGCACAATTGTGGAATGGCAACTTTTCTGGTTAAGGCAAATGGTGCTAGAGACTTATTTTGAGGGGAAGAAATTTTAAAAGTTTCAAACTTTTTCATATTTATTTTTAAACTATCAGAAATATTTTATCATACAGACTATTCTCCTGGACTCATGTTACAATGTAGTTTACATTTGCTTTTCAGAATGTTCTTTAGATCAAATTATTCAGCTTTGCAGTCCACAAAGATTCATATTATGCCTTGCTTTATAGAACCTTGAGCCTTTGTTCCACATAAATTTTTAGAAGTACAATAAACCAAGTTAAAAACATTGAATTGAAATCTTAGGTGTCTTTTCTATTTGTTTTCTGTTTGCAGTCCTAGCAACTATTTAACATTGTGGCCCTTATGAGACTCTCAAGAATATATATTTCTGAAATTAGGCAACATACCTGCCCTCAAGCTCAAGTTTCTGTTTATTTTTCCATTTTCTATATTACTTTAAAATTGTATCCCAAGAGTTCATTGGTGGCAAATATTAATAATATAATTTAGTATATCTTAGAAATTCTTATGTCCTTTATAGGGTGAAACTGATTGTGTTAAGATTTCTGTTCTCAGTATCCCAATAACATTTTGATAAGATGAAAAGTTGCTATAATACTCGTTTTTAAAGTTACACAATTCAACTATATTTGAATTAACTGTTTTCTAGTTTGGTATGGACTTAATCTCAGTGATTTTGACAGATTACTTTAATGTTTCATTTTACCCAAATCTGTATATTTTAGTGATAAAACCTCTTAAAGATAACTTTTAAAAAAGAGGTTCTGATTTTGTATTTGGAATGTAATTTTTTTAATAAATGTCAAATACATTAATAATAATTATTTTTATTTTAACTTATTTTGTAGAGTTGGCAGTTAGTATGATTTTCATCCAGTAGTATTATATGTCAGATTTTAAATTATGATGGTTACATACTATAACTTAAGTCAGTGCAGAGCCTTCTTAAACCCCTCCCTTAGGAATTGTTTAAAAAGAAGTGAATTCCCAAACCTGTGTCAAGAACCAGTGATTTAAATAACTGTGAGACAAGTCTTTGAAAGGCTTCCTTGAGTCTAGTCAATGGAGATAAATGATAGCCCATTTCCATGCTGCATACAGTTGTTAGGGTTTATAAAGTTGTCAATATGTAAAAGTGCAAAAGCAGGAAAGACTGTAAAGTTGCCTATAAAATTTCTAGTTTTCATTATTTGCACTATTTATCTTTGCACTTGATTTTTTGAAAGTTAAGACTAGTCACTTTCACTTTTGTTTCTAGTCTTTTCTAATTTCTTACATTTTCAATATCCCACCCAAAGCAAAACTTATATGCAATTAAATATTCTTTATAAGTCCAAGAAAATATTTCGTAGTGTTAGCTATGTAGAACAAAAATTTGTTTTGATAAAATTTTTAATATGGGCCTTTATTTGCCAATAAAATCCTTTGTAAATGTGAGTTTTATTAAACTATTTGAATAGACAAAGTGAAAGTTAGGGTAGAAAAAATATATATACATACATATATATATGAAGTGATGTCTTTGAGATCCAATTTCCAGCCTGAAATGGCCTGATTTTGGATGTTAATTTGTTTTCAGTGAAGTCAATGAGATTTGAGTCTAGCTGGGCATTGGCTTAAAAAGCTGAAAGTGAAGTGGGTGGCAAGTGGCAGCTCCCTCTTTCATGTAGTTTTCCATAATACTCATGGAGTTTCCTTATGGTCTATGTGATATAACTGGTGTTGAAATAACTATATTAGATGAATATTCCTTTTTGGAATTCAAGGTTGACTCACTTTTTGAGGAGGGGGGTAGCAAGGGATAAGAGACTTTATTTTAACTAGAGGCATTCTTATAACCTCAAGATGTACTCTAGAAAGAGTAGGAGAACAAAAAGCGTACCTGTGAACATATTTTTTGTCTTAGATTGCGCGACAGTGTTTGGAATTGCAAAAAAAAGAAAAAAAAAAAGACAGTTTTGTCAATAGAACAGAAATGTGTTTTAAATGAAATTATTTTTTGTAAATTATTATTTCATTTTATACTCCCTCTCCCATAGCCTTTTAGGAGCTTCATACTTAAAACCAACAAGCTAGAGGCCTCTCTTCAGAGCTGGTTTATTTTTGGAATGCCTGAGTGTGTTTCTGGATGGCAGGGGTGCGGCAGGGGGTGGTGTTTTAATTCTCAACATGCTCTTCTCAGCACGTTTTGCTATTTATTCTGGATCTTAAGTTTGCAAATTCTGTTGAAAATTCAGTGATGTATTTGAAATGAGAAAGTTCTCTATGACATAGTGTGAATGTGTATGGCTGGACTCTATTGTGGAACTTTGTGGCTTTGTTTTTCATTGAGGTAGAAAGTTATAAACTTCCATTGTTCAGATTTGAGGTTTATCTAGTGGAAATGTGCCCGGTAGTTATCTAAATATGGACCAATTTTGGGAAATGAATGTTGACAAATGTGTATTTGACTCTAGATAATCCTTTATTCAAAACTAACTTAAAGGCTTACATCATTATAGTTGTCTTAGGTTTTATGTTGTCTTGGATTAAATGTGGATGATGATCAGTAGTATATCTATGAATTTTCTTTGAGAAAAGAGAAATATTCAGTCTCCAAACTTTTTATTGGAGACTAAATTTATCATACATGGAAAATGAAAAAATTTTAGAAAGTGGCTTTGATTATTTTTAAATAGGGTTTAATCAGCTTAATTATTTTTTCTAGTTTGAAGCACTTATTTCCCAAATATGAATAATGGGAAAAGATCAACAATATGCCCCCCTACTTTTTGAGGACATTTTTAGTTTTTTTGACCCCATTTCCCAATCCTAGAATAAAACAAATTACGGGTAGCCCTCTTAAGTCCCTGTATCATCTTTTTGGGGTCACAGATACCTTTGATTATCAGATGAAAGTGATAGACGCTCCCCCCAGAAAGAAAATACCACATACACAGTTAATTTTGCACACAACCTCAGGGGCATCACACATCTTCTGGAATCCAAGTTAAGGATCTCTTTTCTAAACTCCATAGAGAAAATTTTAATGCAATTAATTGATAAAATTAGGAACTAAGTATTGGCATAAAACATTTCAGATTGGAATTACTGTTAGATGGTGGCCCCTACTCACAAAATGTAACATTCTAGACAGCTTTGCTAGACATTCTAACAACCAGACAGAAGGAAGAGAGCAGCAAAGTTCTGAGAGCGATTTCTAAGGAGTTAGGGCATCTCTAAACATGGGAGCCACTCCTGGTTCAAGGCAGGGGTCAGGGTGCCTGACAGCTTCTAGCAGGGTAGAGTTTGATAAACCACAATGCTCAGGATGCCAAGGGGTAAGCCATTATCTTAACCCCTTCCTCACCAAAAGATTTTAGTTTTGTCTATTGGGAAACAAGATGTCACTAGAGAAGAAAAAGATTTGCCTTACAACTTTGCTGGAACACATCAGTTTGGTGACGTATGGGACACCGGTATTGTTTTTGAGAAAGTACATAAAACCAAAGTAAATTATTCTCTATGTAGAACCTTATTTACTAGTAACATTTGTTTGGATGTATTAGCTTTGACAATTTTTACCAGTAAATATTGGTTTTATTTAAAACTGGGAATCCAGTGTATGAATAGGATAGTTGATATATCTGTCCTTTCCCCCTATAAAGAATAGTTTAAAGGTTTATGCATACTTTTTATTTTTCTCTCTTGATGCCGTGGAGTGGGGTGGGTGGGTGGGGAGAGATCTTTGAGTCAACAAACTGACAAAATGTCTTCTTCAAATTGAAAAATTGAAAAAGCAGCACCTTATTTAAGTCTAACTGTATACCATTTTAGTGCATGTATTAGTTTTAATAATGATTTTTGGTGCATGCCTTTGGGCTTATTCAAAAGTGTACAATAGGAAAGTATACGTATTTCCTTTCTTAGAAAGGAGATGTTTTTCTACTTTGCAACATGTGATTACAAAAATCTTCCTCTGTGGGAAGATTAACCATGTATTGAACTACTGAAAAGTATATATTTTTAGATATACAGAAGGAATCTACATGGAGCAGCATTCAGACCTATATAGAAGTCATAGCATTCTGTATAGGACCACAAAGGAAATAACATTAAACAACTTAAACAGACTTTGTTGGGTAGAAATACCTTTAGATCTTGCAATGACATCCAAAAAGAAAATGCCACAAAAGTTTGCTGAGAACTTTTGTTGTTTGAATTTTCTCTGTCAGTGTATTTAGCCCAAATAGAACAGCTTTGGGTTAACACATACATAGGAATCAAAAAAACAAAGCTAACTAAATAAATCAGTCTGGTTTGCCAATCCAGCTTGACTAAATAAGTAAACTAATCACTTGCAACATGAAAAACTGTCCAACTCCTCTAAGGTTTTGACAAAATAACCTTGGCTGATGTGGGAAAACTCCCACTTTGATTTCTGACCTGACAGTGAAGGTTCATGCTTGACATGATTTCAAACCTGACAGTGTCTGTTTAAGGAGCTATGGTACAGTTTGCTAATTCAATCTCAGATACCTGTTGATTACCTGTGAGATCTAGAGTCCAAAGTAGCCAGCAGCCGTATCCCTGAGTGCTCTGTGCCCATCAGATCTTTTAAAGTTAAGCAGGGTTGGGACAGGTCACAGCTCTGATGAGTGACCTCAGGAGCTGTGGACAGCCCCAGATTCAAGAATTGTATCTGCTTTCTTGGGAGTCATCACTGAACTAATGTCCCACATGGTGTTACTTCCTGTAGATGCTCTCTCTTGGAGGAGGCCCAGAGCACACATCCTAATCGCTTGTGGTACTCAGAGAGGGGGTGCTAACTCTGATGCCCTGGCCAAATTCCAGTTTAGGGATGTGGGTCTTCTTGCCATTCTAATTGGAAATGTGCATCGCTTCCCATTTTCCCTGTTGATCTCAGTGCAGACTGCACTGGTATATTTCTTTGCCCTGATCCCAAGTCTTTAAGATGCTGGTGTGTATTATATGGGCCAAATTCATGCCTTATCCTAATGCTGGAAGGTTGAGGAATGAGTGAGCTTGGTATCACAGTGCCCTATAGTTGGAGAGTAAACTCTTGTGATGATTTAGGGATGAAGTTGGCCCTCTTTTTAGCATAAGTTGGGAATGTACACTGGTCAGAGGCTTCCAGCCATGAGGTGTGAACTGAAACCTATTTTCCCTCTTTTCTTATAGCATGTTGAGAAAATCTGTTGGGTTTTTAGCAGTCAGGGAAGGCCGGAGTTCTGCAGCTTTAATCTGGGTAACTGAGGCTGGTTTGAGCAAGACTTTGGTTAATTAACTAGGTTCTCAGATGCCACAGACTCCGTGAAAAGTCACCATTATTTTCAATGGTTGTGATAGAATTTCCCTCAGTAGCCATTATTTTAAGATTATATTGCAGAGTTGCTTTATTTGAACTTTTTGTGTATACACAATCCCAAACTGGAAGAAATAATAATTAAAAAAAAAAGGAATCCTGCTGTGAAAGGTATATATTACTCTAGATTTTTCATACTGTAAATATTGTAAGATTGTAATACTGTCGATATTTTATTAACCAACAAATGTTAATCTATGTGAATTCAGACTTATTTTAAATGTGCTTCTTATTTACTGTGTGTGGTCCCTGTTGCTGACAGTATTAAGTTATATTCTGATGTAAGATTAACTTTATTAAAGAATGTAAACATTAATGTTTCCTTATGGGAAAACAAATAAAGTATAAAGAAGACAATTCTTTTCATTAAAATATACTGTGTATTTACACTTGCTAGACCCAGCACCACTTATAAATTTAGTACACTGTTCAAAATTTTAGTTAACACAGCTGACATGGTTGTGCTCTGAAAGCCTAAGAGTAGGTATTGTTGGAATATGAACAGTTTGTGTTTGTCTGCTGTGAATCATAATCTTGAAATTTCTAATCAAGTTTGTAAAATTTTTATAGTAAAACATTTTAATGACAATTTAAAAATTTATCTTCTCTAAAGAATGGTCAAAACAATATCCTTTCAGAAATAGAATTGTTCTTTAATATCTTTCCAAAATGACTTTGGTTAAATGGACCAGATGTATATTAGTTAAAATTTAGGACAAAGTTGTAATATTCTTTGAGTTTACAAGTTAATCCTTATTGGAGATGTGCCAATTATACAGTAGAATATCATTAATTTGCACTGTTTGGGGACCCCATTAAGAATGCTGAATTTTGCCAACTAAGAAGTAAGCAAATGCAATTTAAAAAGTAAATTTGAGCATTCTGTATTAAATCTGTGCAGCTATTATCACATGAAGAAGCGCAGTGTGTCGGGCTGTAATATAACCATACTTGCTGTTGTGTTCTCCCATCTCAGTGCTGGGAACTCACCATGTGGAAACCAAGCAAATGTGTTGTGCATCAGCCGGCTTGAGTTTGTTCAATATCAAAGCTGAAACTAGCGAGGTCTGCTGTACTGCTTATTGAAGTATTGTGATTCTTTTAGGCATTGATTCTTAAAAAATATATACTGTAACAGTATACTTTGTACAGATTTAAATTTTATTTGAAAAAAATGAAATAAAGTAGGCAAAAAAATAAAGATGTTTATTTTTCATGTGACCGTATAAACAGATCAGTCTTTTGTTTCAGTGCCTTTGGTGGGGGTGGTTATGGTTGCTCTTGGATTTTTTTTTTTTTTTTTGGATAGACAAAAACCATTTTAAGGGTTCAGTAGCAGGTATATTTGTCTGATAATTGATTTGCTTCAGGCATTAGGTGTGCTGTCTCACATTGGAAAACTTTCCTGTTTTAAAACAAATTAGATTTTATGTGAATGGCTTCCCTATCTTGCTTCTTAAGTCCGTTTTAAAAATTCTCTGGTGGTGGGATGGTTAACCAAGCCATCACGACTAAAGAGAAGGAAAAACTTTTCCCATAGACTATGCCCCTTTTCCACTGGAAGCTTTTTGTTTTTTGTCGTTTAAATTTGAAGTTGGTTTGGGTTATAAAAGAGTCATGACAAAAGATGAAGAGAATCCTCTGCAGAAAGTAACAGTTGTGCTTGAAAATAAGATCCTTTTGAAACTGCTTATTTAGTGAAAGAAGTTACCAATAAAAATGTGCCATAGGAGTGATCCTTCAGAATAGTTTTAATGGGACCTTCTCATAGAAGATTAGATTATCTGACCAAAAAGAGCTATCTCAGTTTTGGCCTCTAACTCAAAAACCAGCTGTGGCTTCAGTTGTTTGGTATTTTCCTCAACCTTTAGAAATGGAGTTGGAAGTTTGGATTTCTGCTTTCTCCTCAATTTATCTTTTCTGGTGCTTTCAGTTACTTTTAGGCTGGATATGAGAAGGCTTGGAACAAGTGGTTGCAGAAACAAAGTTCCTGCAAAAATCACACTATAAAAGATTTTTTCTTTGCGCTTCGAATGCAAGAAGCATGTGTTTAATCCCTGGTCGGGGAGCTATTTTGGTTGGTACAAAAGTAATTGCGGTTTTGAGGTGTGAATTTTAAATCATTATAACTAGACTCAAACACATCTTTATTAATCGAAATAGGAATCATTACAATTAACACATTTTTGCCAATGAGAAATAAGTTTGTTTATTCCTGTAGTGTAAAAATCCATGCTTAGGGATTGGACTAACTCCTGGAAAGCATTTTCTGCCTCCTGCTGGTTGTGGAAGCATTTCCCTGCAAAACGTCGTCAAGTTCTTGAAGAAGTGGTAGTCGGTTTGCGAAAGGTCAGGTGAATATGGCAGATGAGGCAAAACTTCGTAGCCCAATTCATTCAACTTTTGAAACATTGGTTGTGCAACATGTGGTCAGGCGTTGTCGAGAAGAATTGGGCCCTTTCTGTTGACCAGTGCTGGCTGGAGGCGTTGCAGTTTTCTGTGCATCTCATCGATTTGCTGAGCATACTTCTCAGATGTAATGGTTTCTCCGGGATTCAGAAAACTGTAGTGGATCAGACAGGCAGCAAACTGCCGAACAATGACTTGACCTTTTTTGGTGCATGTTTGGCCGTGGTAAGTGCTTTGGAGCTTCTTGGTCCATTCACCAAGCTGGTTGTCGCTGGTTGTCATATAAAATTCACTCTTCATTTCTTGTCACAATCCAACAGAGAAATGGCTTGTTGTTGTTACATAGAATAAGAGAAGACAGCTCTTCAAAACAACGATTTTTTAAAAATTTTCTGTCAGCTCATGAGGCACGCATTGCGTTTTCACCTTTCCAATTTGCTTCAAATGCTTAACGACCATAGAATGGTCAACATTGAGTTCTTTGGCAACTTCTCATGTAGTTGTAAAAGGATCAGCTTCAGTGATTGCTCTCAGTTGGTTGTTGTCAGCTTCTGAAGGCCATCCACTATGCTCATCTTCAAGGCTCTCGTCTCCTTTGCAAAACTTCTTGCACTACCACTATACATTTGTTAGCAGTTCCTGGGCCAAATGCATTGATGTTGCAAGCTGTCTCTGCTGCTTTACCACCCATGTTGAACTCGAATAAGAAAATCGCTCAAATTTGCTTTTTGTCTACCATTTCCATAGTCTCAAATATATATAAAATAAACAGCAATTAATAAGTCATTACCAAAAAATAAAGTGAGAAATTCACCTTAAAATGATGTACAACATAACCACCTTTATTTAAGAATGTATTCCAATATCAAATGGCAGATTTCAACAATGCAAAACCGCAGTTACGTTTGCACCAACTTAATAAGCTCCTGCACGCTGTGCAGCATGGCCAAAAAAAAGAGAGACAACCAAGTAAATAAATATACATATATACATGTGTATAACAGTGAAGTGAAGTGAAGTTGCTTAGTAGTGTCTGACTCTTGGCGACCCCATGGAACGTAGCCTACCAGACTCCTCTGTCCATGGGATTTTCCAGGCAATAGTACTAGAGTGGATTGCCATTTTATTCTCCAGGGGATCTTCCCGACCCAGGGATCGAACCCGGGTCTCCCACATTGTAGACAGACACTTTACCGTCTGAGCCACCAGGGAAGTCATATACTGTTACACATATATACATGTGTATAACAGTAGTTATATTCTAAAAACTGATGCGTGGTCATTGAAATATCTCATGTTCACAGTAACACAGTTTCAGGCTTCCTTGTGTAAATTCCAAGAAAGCTTTGTTGTTGTTTGGGTTTTTTCTTACTGAAATGGCTCTCCTTTGTAGAGAGCAGCAGACTAGCTATTGGAAGACAGCTAGTCACAGCTAGCCAGCTGTTGGACCAGCTTCCACACTTGACAACCACTAACTTCTGTAAAAATAACAGACTTAAAACGGAGGGGCCTCTGTTTTGCATGGGTAGGGCAGGTGGCAGTGCCTCTGATTTAGGTGGCACGCAGGGGACAGGTGGGTACTTCCTAAAGATTCTCCCTCTCACCTCAATGTAGAGTCAGACAAACTCCTGGGCTTGTCCCAGAGGAGGACTCTCTAGTATTGGAGATTGTGGTAGAAACTCCAGCCACGATTTGTGGTAAGGTAAAAGGGAGTGAAAAGCCGGAAGCCAGGCCCCTTCCTAACTGTCCCGTGGCCTTAATCTTTGAAAGATTCCAAATGGGAATCCCTGACCTCGGGGAATATGCCCTGAGGTCATTTTGGAGAGGTGGAGGTGAAGTTCTGTTGCAGGGCTGCAGGGGGAACATCCCAGACTTGGGATGGGACTGAACTCTAGGGCAAGAATTATGGGCCCTGGGAGCCCCTGAGGAAGGGGGTCCAGCATGGTCAACAGAACTGTTAGCCATTTTTATTTAGCAGTTTTCTAAAGCGATAAAATCGGCAATCTCTCCCCACTCCCACCTCCAATGGATGTTAACTTTTATTTAACCATGTAGTATGTCATTTACTTTGGCTCTTCTGCATGATTTTTTTAGAACTGTGTTCCTAGTGCCAGTAACAGTTTCTTTCTAAGCAGACAGGACTTTTTGATTTGGGGTACTGGGTTTTGGAAGAGGTTCTGCTCTTACGGGATCAGAGGAACGAGAGAGCTCTTTTTGTCTGCTAGCTAACCTCAGGGTCAGCACAGGCACTACTGGTTCACTTCAGCATCGTCCCCCACACTTCAGGAACTTGAGAAGGAACCACTGATTTTTCCCTCTGAAAATGGGGATTTTACCTTATTTTTGCAAATCTCTGGAGTGTTTCCAATAACATCATTCCCATTTTCCTACCAGCTTTGATTTTCATTCATTTTAATTTGTTCAAATCAGGCCATTTGGCACTTAGGTTGGCAGTGAGAAAATGTCACAGAAAGGCTCACTGAATGTTGCAATGTTTAAAAGAGCAGGATATCCCCACCTCACAGCCAGCAGAGTTGTCCAGTTAACCCCACCATCCTAGGAATCCTGACTCTCCCTGCTTGCTTAGCTCACAACTCAGACCTTCCCCAGGAAGCAGGAATTTGTTTGTCAGCCTCCCAGGGAGACTGGCAGCAGCTCCAGGCTCGGCCAGCCCTCTCTTTCTGCCTCTGGCAGTGACACTGAGGGTGAGTATGTATTGCCACCATCCTAAATTTTTCCAAGCCCCTCACTTAAAAAAAAAGCTCAATGTTGAGTGCTTAAAATATGCAAGCTAAGTGTTTTGTCTAGGTTATTTCATTAAATCTTTATACAACCCTATGAAACAGGCACTATTATTACCCCCATTTTACAGAAGAGGAAACTAAGACACAAAGAGATCAAGTAACATGCCCGAGTCACACAGTCAGAATTCAAGTCACACATCCTGGCAGATGGTGCCCAGGAGACTGCGACTTGGTCTCAGTCACTCTAGCGCCTCCTCTTCCCCTAACTCCTAGGGACTCCCTGACTCTGACAGTGCCTTAGCTCGGGATGTATTCAGCTGGAGGGCAAAACCAACGTTCCCTGAAGTAAAGGAAGATTTCTCCGTATAGCTCACAAGCCACACTTCCTGTTCGGAAGCTTGATTCATGAATGAATCTACATTTTCATTTCCCCCTCCACTTTCATGGGGGAGTGACTTACTCAGACAAGGTCTGAGGAAACGAGGCGAATGGCCCTTCCAGGCCTCTTTCCACTGCTCTTGCTTAAAGTACAGTGCTAGGTACTATTCCTGCCTCTTCTCATCTTCATGACAATGACCTGATCAAAGAGCCCTGTGAATGAGCCCTTCAGTTCTGTCCAGTGGAGCTGTTGATTCTTTTCTTGTCCCCAGGTTATACCCCCAGCAGACACCCTCTGTCTTCCTTATGGCTGACCTCCTGTCTGGGCCCACTTGGCTGCAGATACAGGCTCAAAAGAGAACAGGAGGCAGCTTCTAGGAGAGGATCTGGGTCTGCCCAGATTCCCTAAACCTCACTACTTGCCAATAATTGGCCCAGTAATTGGGTCCGTTAGGGCCAGCCATGTAGTTTCAGCTTAGAGTTTTGCTGGGGCTTGTAATGTTTCTGAAGGCACTTAGCATCCTCTAAAAATGCTATTTCCCAGATGCTTCCTGAGCTCTAAGGGAAGGTCCTGAGTGTCACTCTCCTAGGGGCTTCTTCCAAATACAAAATATGAAATCCTTTGGGACTTAGGGCTGGTTTAGAGGGCTGTGGTATCTATTAGAACTCTTGTCTGAAAAGGGACGCTCATAATCCCCCATGTTTCTTGTATCCTCTAAAGCAGTGATTCTCATGGTGTGTTCCCTCACCCAAGAGCATTAGCACCCCATTGGAAATTGTTAGAAGTGCAAATTCTTGGTCCACACTCCAGACAGAACTGAATCAGAACCTGCCTGAAATCAGCAGTCCCTGTTGAAGCAAGCCTTCCAGGAGACTCTGATGCACACTAAAGTGTGAGAACCCCTACTCTCTAGAACAAAGGTTCTTTATCTTTTTTGTCGTTTTTGGTTTGAGAATCTGATGAAAGGTTAGGACCCTCTCACCTGCCTCACAGACCTCCTCAAGTCTGAGTTAAGAATCCCTGCTCTGGAACTGAGAGCTTGTCCATGCCTCTCTGGCTTCCTGCCTCTCCACACTGCCTTGAGAAGCGGTGGCCACGCACTCCCTGTTAGCGCTTTCATTCCTGTCCTCTTGGTTGTTGCTGAGAGTGGGCAGCCCCCACACCAGGGGAAAGGGCTTCCTGCCCCATTTGTGCTGCAACTGTAACCCGTGGCCTCTAGACAAAAACCAAATGCTCAGGCACGGGGCATCAGGCCAGGGCCTGGGCAAACAGAAAAGTGATTCCATCTCCTGGAGCTGGGAGCTCTGTGTCAGAAGAGAACTGCTAAAAACTGCGGCACTTCCTGTGACAGTCCCGGCTGGGGAAGATGACTGCAGCTAGAGCTTTGTCAGTGCCAAGGCCTGGTTATTCTGGTTGTCCCTCTTTGATTATTTGTGGTACCCCTGTTCGCTTGTACAAGTATCTTGGTTTAGACAACAAATCGTATATGGTCATCCCTTTTCTCACCTAACAGCCTCGTCACTGGTCTCCCTGTGGCCATTTTTGCCCCCTGCAGTCCATTCTCCATTCAGCAGCTCACCCATAAATGTGGTTACAAGGCCCTTCCCCTCCTGACTCCCCAGTTTTGTCTCCTTCCTTTCACCTCTATGTTCACCTCTCTTAAGCTAAGCTGGTCATCTTCCCATGTCCTAAATGCATGAAGCCCATTGCCACCTAAGAATCTTCGGCCTTGCTCTGCCCTCTGCCCAGAACATGCTTCCCTACAGATCCTCTCACATTGGCCCTTTTTCATAAACAGGCATCACCCTTCATGTTCTTTCAAGGAGGCCCCCTTTCAATCCCTCTCCCTCACAGCTCCACTTCCATTTTCTTCCTAGTGCTTATCACTGTCCAAAATTGTTTTTTTCTTTTTCTGGGAGGCTAACACTGTGAGGGCAAAACTAAGGCATTCCCAGTGCCTGGATAAGTCTGGCATACAGCAGATACTCAGTAAACATCTCTTAGCTAAGCAGCTGGACTTTAGTGATGCCCAGAGTGCTTCTGGGGCTGACTTCCTTATCTATGTTAAATGCAAGTACTGTCATCCTGTTTTATCTCACCTCTGGCCCACAGGTGGCATAGGACAGGGACCCTGAGTATGAGATGATTCTTCTCTGCCCGCTGCCAGCTCTCCCTAGCTTCATGTACCTCCCATCTCTGAATGGGCCTCAGCATCTTCTCTCCCTAGGTATTTCATCTCCAGGTGAGCTTCTGGGGAAAGGGCAATAACCCTGGCCTCAAAAGATCACTTGATGCCCACTGTGCCCCCAGCTGCCCCCCAAAGCACTGTTGTTTGGGGCTCCAGCCATTCAATATGCACTTAGGGAGGCCCTCGGCCACTAAGCTTTTGATGGGCAGCATTCTTCTGGGCTTCTTGATGAGCTGGGAACTCAGTCTCCCTGGAATCCACTAGCTGAGGGAGTGGAGGAGACTAGCTCTTCAAGGAGTTATATTCCCTATTTCCCAGTGCCACAAGCTGGGAGGTGTCTAGAGAATTATGGCTTCCATAGAGCACCAACATCATTGGTGACATTTTACCAAATCCTGGCTCTTCTATTCTCTGTTCCTTGGCCCTCCCTCCTATCTTTATTTTTTATTTTTAAAATACTTATTAACTTATTATTGGCCGTGTAACATCTTAGTTACAGCACGCGGGCTCTTTGTTTCAGCATTCCTGCTTCTCTCCAGTTGTGGAGTGCAGGCTTAGTTGCCCCAAGACATGTGAGATCTTAGTTCTCTGACCAGGGATCAAACCCAGGTCCCCTGTATTGGAAAGCAGATTCTTAACCACTAGACCACGAGGGAAGTCCTGTCCTCCCAGTCTTTAAAATGAGAGTTGTGACAATGAACCCCTCCCCCAATAGCATTCCAGAGCAGCAGTGAAAAAGAACCTCCCTCCTTCATTCTAAACCTGAAGAGGAAATGAGGCTCCTGAGCTCAGCTGAGTTTAAAATAAATTTAGGCTCCAAGATAAATTTAGGGCTATGGAATATGGACTCAAATAGCAAAGTCATACAGAGAGAAGAGAGAGAGTTCGATGGTTTTCAACCAACTTGCCGTAAAGTGAGTCCTTGATGAGAGCCAGGCTGCTGCATGGTGGGCAGAGGACAGGGAAAGGGAAGCAAGGACTTGGAGACAGACCATCACTCTGGAGGATTTCCAGGGTCTTTGTCTGAGTTCTGGCCTTTGAGGAAGGAGCATGGAGGTGGAGGTTAAAAATATTAGTTTTGACATCAGATCTAGATACAAATGCAGACTCTGCCACTCACTAGCTTTGTGGCCTTCAGCAACTCTACCTAACCTCTCCTGGTCTCAGTTTCCTCATCTGTAAATGGCATAAGAGTGCCTGCTTCATCTGATCATTGGGAAGATTAAATGAAATAATTCATGTGAAGAAATTACAGCACAGAGTAGTGTTCAATAAATCCTTTCATCATCCTTTTCCTCGTTGAGGTTGCTGGTCAAAAGGGAAACAAATGTAGAACTTGTGTAGTTGATAGGAGCACTTCCTCCAACAGCCTCTGAGTTCCCAGGTAGAGGAGCCAGAGAAAGAGTAAACTCCTCTTCTAGAGTGATCAGCTAGTCGGCATTTAGCTAAAAGGAGGGGAACCCATTCTGACCCCTTCCTGTTTCTGCTTTGGTCTTTCTTACATTCGTTTCCCTACTAGCCCAAGGAGGATCCAGTCTGTGATGCCCTCTTCACAGACCTAGTTGTGTACCAGACCAGATTGCATTTTGGTTTGCCTCTCACTATCTCTGTTCCAGGCCTGGAGTGTCTGAGGTTTTTTGGCGATGGTGGAGCAGAGTGCTGTTTTGAAAAACAAAATGAGGTCTCTGTCTAGGCGCTCTGCTTCCTTCTGGCTACAAGCAACAGCAGAGAATCTGCCATCTGCTAAGGGCATGGGATGACTAGAGGTCAATGCTGAATATTAATTCACCTGTTGGACATCTAAGATAGCAGTTAATCAGCCCTGGGGAACAGCTCTTGCATAAGGAAAGGAGACATTTGCCTTTGGCAGACATTTTTACACTGGGGCTTTTGGGGGTCTGTAAAGCTCCTGAAGTTTTAAAAAAATATATTTATTTTTAATTGGAGGATAATTACAGTGTTGTGTTGGTTTCTGCCATACATTAACATGAATCAGCTATAGGTATACATATGTTCCTTCTTGAACCTCCCTCCCAACTCCCACTCCGTCCCACCCCTCTAGGTTGTCACAGAGCACCAGACCGAAGCTTCCGAAATTTTACACAAGTTTATACCTTTATTTGCAAGGTACATTTTTCTGAGAAGAGGATCCATAGTTTTCTTCAAAACTCTCAAGGGAAGTCAGAGCTCAAGTAGGTTCAGAATCACTGGTCCTGATCTGGAAGTAGAAATAGAACCGTCCTCTAGGGGGTCTGTAAGAGGCTGCATCCTTCAGCTTGGCTGATCAGCAGGACTGTTAATGAAAAGCGCCTGCAAGTGGGGTTGCTGAGGCTTGGAGGAAAGAGAGTTATTCTCTTTATTGGACCTGGGGTGACTGGTTGGAGCCTGCTCTATCCATTTGGGAAGTTGGGGACTTTGAGCTAGGTTAATATCCCTTGTTTCCCTGAATTTTGGTTGCGATATTATAAAGCACTCTAAACTGTGGTATTTTATGCCATATGGGGGGACTAGTCCAATGTTATCTCAGAGGTGAGAAACAAGGTTGAGTGACTGTGCTGGGTGTGTACTGGGGGTTGTAACAGCAGGGTCTCCTTACGGGGTCTCTTTACATGGCCCTAATTTGGCAGCTTGTTACATAGTTGGTACTCAGCCACAGTTTTTACATTGCTTTGTCTTTGTATCCTTCCTTTTGGAGACAATAAATCTAAGTTCCATAGTCCATTTTTTAAATTTCCCCGGGGCCAGTGGCTTCTCCTTACCCCTGTGGCATCCTTTCATGAGAGGCCAAGTGCCCCTGTCTTATCCCCAGCTGTGCTTATTTACTCCTTACCCCTTACCCTACAAATCCTGAAAAATGGCTCTGAAGGCCAACTTGGGGCGTTTGAGGTTGTCTGCTGCTTCTTGGAATATGATTCCATCACTGAGTCTATTTCAGTTCTGGCCAGTCCTGGTACTATCTCCTGCTCTTCTCAATACCCATCATTCCTTGTTTTAGCTACTTGTTCCTGTTGACAAATGGCATCTCTCTCCCTGCTCAGAATTTCCTCCCTCCTCTCCAACCTCAAGTCCACGTGCTCAAGCCAGCTCCCTGGATGGCCTCAGAATGCAGCAAGGGTTTCCTAAGATGTGGATGTCTTCCTACCTGAATCAGGCAAACACTCTCTGAGCTCAGAGTCAGTTCACAAGTAGGAAGTACGAGCTGAAAGTAACTGAACGCAGTGGTTCCCTGGATTCCCCTAAGAGCACAGCATGGTCCCTGTAAGGTGAATTTACTGACAGAAGCTCCATGAGACAAGTTTCAACTTTGCTTTTGGAATATTCTCCAGACATAGGCCTCTGATGTGGAGTCATCAGACTGTGTAAGGTCCTCCAGCTCCCCCAAGAACATGGGTGCTTCCATCCTCACTGCCACTGGAGCTCTGGGCAGGGCCATCACCCCAGGACTGCTGTGATCCCCACAGAGCTGAGGGTTCGGATGGAGGCATTAAAGGCCACACAGGCCAACATTTTCTCCAAAAGCTGTTCCAAAGAGGTTCTCTATACAGGGAAAATGAGGTCCTGGGAGGAGCTGCCTGAGCCACATTCCCCTCTTTGAAAGGTGAGCCTACGGTCTGGAGACCATGCCGCCTGACAGAGGGTCAGGGCTTCCTCCCTCTCCTCACCCAGCGCTGGCAAAAGTGTTTCTGCTCCATCCATCTTGCTTCACTGCTCCTCTCCTGCACCCTGATGCCCTTCACCCACTCGTTTTGCGCCGGTTCTGAACAACTATGACTTCAGATGCCTCTTGATTATAGGGCTCTAAGGATGATAACTATGGGAGCAGCTACCCTCTAGTGTTTGCTTCCTCCTGAACCCTGACTTCCATGTAGGAATTGTGAGGGAAAGGAAAGGCCTCCGAGGCCATCCGGTCTCACAGTCTGCTCCCAGGCAGAATGAACTACCCCTCGGCCCAGGCTGACTGGTCCTTCTAACCTCATAATAGTTTCTTGGGTTATTACAGAGGCTTTTTATTTTGATCAAATTACCTATCCTTTCTTTTATGGCTTTGTATTTTGTGGTTTTTAAAGAAGGTTTCTCCATCCCCAGATAGTAAACGTATTCTCTCATATTTTCTTATATTTCTTTTATAGTTGTAGTTCTGTGTTAGTCCTTTATGTGGAATTTATTTTCATATATGGTATGAGCTAGGGATCTAACTTTTTTTTTTCCAGAGGAAAATTCTGGCATGCTGCCCAGAATTATCTATCCTGTAGGCCATCTTCTCACCAGTGACTCAAAACACTACTCTTCTCATATTCAAGTGTCCCATGAATTCATGTGACTGTCTGGATTCTCTATTTTGTTGCACTGAACTTTTTATATTCCTTGTACAGTTCAGTTCAGTCGCTCAGTTGTGTCTAACTCTTTGCGACCCCATGGACTACAGCACGCCAGGCCTCCCTGTCCATCACCAACTCCCAGAGCTTACTCAAATTCATGTCTGTTGAGTCAGTGATGCCATCCAACCATCTCATCCTCTGTCGTCCCCTCCTTCTCCTGCCTTCAGTCTTTCCCAGCATCAGGGTCTTTTGCAGTGAGTCAGTTCTTCACATCAGGCGGCCAAAGTATTGGAGCTTCAGCTTCAGCATCAGTCCTTCCAATGAATATTCAGGACTGATTTCCTTTAGGATGGACTGGTTGAATCTCCTTGCAGTCCAAGGGACTCTCAAGAGTCTTCTCCAACACCACAGTTCAGAAGCATCAATTCTTTGGCACTCAGCTTTCTTTATAGTCCAACTCTCACATCCATACATGACTACTGGAAAAACCATAGCTTTGACTAGATGGACCTTTGTGGGCAAAGTAATGTCTCTGCTTTTTAATATGCTGTCTAGGTTGGTCATAACTTTTCTTCCAAGGAGCATGCGTCTTTTATTCTCATGGCTGCAGTCACCATCTGCAGATTTTGGAGCCCCAAAATAATAAAGTCTGTACACCATTTTAATAGTTGTAGCTTTGAGTGTGTCTTGATACAATGTATTTTTCTCTTTTGCTCTTTTTCCAAACACTGCTTTTTGTTATTCTTACATATGTTTTCTTTCCAAATGTACTTCCCTGTCAGTTTGTCAGATTTCTTTTAACAAGTACTATTGGAATTTTGGTTGGGATAAGTTGGGAGAGAGTGGATGTCTTTATGATATTGAGTCTTCTCATGCAGAAGTAGAATGTCTCAGATGTGTTCCTAAGGGCCTCCAGGGGAGACTCTCTCTTCTCCTGACCCCCACAGTCCCTCAGTGGCCATTGGCTAGTGCCCTGAGCCTCCAGAGCCTTGTGTTGCAGTGTACTATGGTTCTAGTTTATTCATTCCCTCTTCCCCTCAGAGAAATGAAACAGTTGAATATTTAATTTTGCTCAGGAATTCCAAGTTTTATCTTTCCAAGACCTGAAAGTACTCAGGGGAATTGTCCCATCTCTTCTACCTTTATATCTGGTATATATAGGTGTATATATATATATATATATATATATAGATTCCTGGAATCCCCCTTCTTGTCTTGCTGTCTACTCTTTAGAGTAGAACTGATTAATGGTTTCTTTAGTCCAGATGTCCCCAAGAATCAGGTTGACCTGAAACACCACCCCTCATTCTGACCTTCTCTTTTTCACATTGTTCCATGTACTTTCTAAGCTTCATCCAGACAAGATGATAACTTGGAAGGAGAGCTCACAGGTATCTGAGGGTATAGCAGTGTTAGTGATTCTGTGCCTGTTGCCTACACGAGAAGCAAGAGCCCGTTTCCCCAGATTTGCCAGCAGATATCAGCCTGTGACTCTACTCACCACCTTCAGCTTTACAAAGGGTCCAGAAATTCCCAGCCATTTGTGACTCCTGATTTCTGTCATGTGCAACAGCTTCAAGAGGCAGGTTGTTAGATTCGACTGACTGCCAGAGGCCTAGGGGTGAAGCAAGGGGTCCTAGCCCTTCCGCTCAAAACTCTTTCAGGAATAGCCTTTTCCAGCTGTCTTGTTGCCAGTGTGAAAGCCTAAAGGGCCAGAACTAAAGTTCTGTGGGCTCTCACAGCGGGTGTGATAGCCAGGAAGAAGGAAAACAGGAGCCTTACTGGGGTCTAGGGCCCCACCTCATTCCCCAGAATAGCTGAATGTGCTTTAAGGGCAGGTACAATGGCAACACAAAGACCTAGGCAGTTTGCCCAGAGTTTGCATATGCACCTGGTTACCAAGAAAGGCCACAGAGTCCCGACTGTCAGACACGCTTTGCCCAGCCATGTTCCTCCTGTGTTTCTGCATCCACTTGGCTGTCTCTGCATCACCTCCTCCTGCTTCCAGGTGCCACTGGGCCAGGTCAGCACCAGTTAGCACTAAAATATCCCCTTGACACATCTTCACTTGCTGCTTATCCAGGGGATAACATTTCAGGGTAAGGACTGCAGAATTCGTCACAGTGGTTGGAAAGTCACTCCCACATAAGACTCTTAGAGAAAATGATTTCTAGACATTTGTGTTCCAAGGGACAGAAGGAGCCACTACAGCACAGTGAACTGATTTTAGGGACAGGAAATCTGCCACAGGGGCTGAAAAGTTCTATAACACAAACGTAAGTGCAGTATCTAATTCCTAGAGATCTCGCTTCCAAACACAAAGAGTTTTCCCTGGCCATCTCCCACCACACCCCCCAAGTTGCTCAAGGCCCAGCCAGCCACCCAGTTTTACATGTCTAAATCTGAAATCAAAGTCCCAGGCAGGGAGAGGGATTGTCACAAGTAATTGCAACATCCCACAAGAATTTGTTTAGGAGTTAAAAGAAGCCAAACCTGGGCCTTCTCCAAAGCTTGCAAGTCTGAGCTTTTTGAGAACCACATCTGACCCGTTCCAGTGTGTTGAATGTAAATGGTTGTCTTGTGCCTGCTTGGCAGTTCTGGGGGACTCTGCAGGGCTCCTGTGGCCCACCATGGTGACCCGTGTGGCTTCCTCTAAGAGATGACAGTGTGGGGGTCTACCTGCTATGAGCCACAGGCCCCTAGAGTTGGCAACACTATCCCAGGGAGAAAGGAGGGGTGAGAGCTCTGAGGGGCAAAGGCTCCAACGTGGCTGCAGGAAGGGGCTTACATGGGACGGGAAGGGACATGGGTGTCCTGCCACACCACCACATTCATTCTCAGCAGTTTCTGTACTCACTCTGCCCTTGCCCTCACCCTTACCTTATCTCACTCTATTCTTACATGTTAACTTCATGACATTATTTTGAGATGCTGTTCTTTCTTTTTCCACATAAAAAATATCCATCTTCAAAGTGACAGCTTAGGGCTCAAACACAGTAGCTACTCCAACTACGTCTCAAGACAGACCAGCATTATTAGGGATACAGTTCGTTGTTAGGAACCAGAGATAGTCATCATCATCATCAAGCAGTTATGACTTACTGAGCCCTTACTTTGTGCACAGGCCCCTGTGAGCCTGACATTACTATTTCCCTATTTAATGGAGTAGGGCCAGGCCTGGTAAGGTTAAATGGCCTGCCCCAGGTCTTCCAGTTGGTCAGAGGAGGATCTGGGCCTCCAGAGGGCCTGGGCCATTGCCATGGCTCATTATCTTCAGGAAGAAGCAGAAGGAAGCAGAGCCCAGCAAGGTGCCTGCCAGCCCCAACAATCTAAAACTGCCAGGAACAGTTGGAAGGGGCTTTCAGAGCCTGTCTTTTCTAGGCCCCAGGTCACCTGCAGCCAACCCAGGACTGCAGGGACATGACAACTCAAGATGAGGATGAATGGGAGGGGAGAGGGAGAGTTGGGTGGTTCAGCTTTGTTCCTTACAGAACTCTCCTGTGGTTGTGGGCATGGGGGCCCCAGCGTGCATGTGCGTCCTGCCTCATTCCTTCTAGTTCTCCAGAACTTCAGAGGGGAGGCTTTCTCTAAGAAGGGTAATTCCTTATCCCACCACTCTGGCTCAAGCTTCAAAGAATGCAAAGGGAGCCAGAGCAGGCCAAGATCAACTTCTACTTGAAGGCCAACAGTCCTACTATCCCCCAGCACAATTTCTCTTCAAAATAGCCTATTGTCTCTCTGTCCCCTCTGCGGATTTACATGGCAGTTTTATTTAATTAGCCAAAGGTAAGTTAAAATGCAGTTTGTCCTCAAAGTTAATTAATATTTACTGAGCCACCCCACAGCAAGTGACGCCAAAACTGGACTGTGTCCTCTATATCAGCATAGGGAACAGACTTCAACCCCTTGTGCCTGGCTGGTATTGGGAACCGGAACTAGTCAAAGAAGGGATGATGGGGCCCCAAGCTACTCAGAGGAGCAGATGAAGCCATGCACCGAACATGTTTGCTACGGTGCTTGGCACATAGTAGGGACTTAGATATTGATGGCTGTGTTTGTAAATTTTAAAAACAAGTTGGCAGGGAAAGGTGGCTCCAAGGGAGAGCAGGGTAATGGTAGCCAGGGACACAGACCCTCAGCCATGCCCCCCATCCCCACCCCCATACTGCCCATGAAGAAATGCGCATGCTTCTCCATGCTTTCACCAGGCCCCTTTAGAAGATGGGGAAACTGCAAGTGGTTGACCCTGGAGAAATTCAAGCAGAGCACGTATAAATGGAGGCTCTCCTTTAATTGTGATTTATTAGCAAAGGTGAGGAAATCTGTCCTGGGCAAAAGAGTACTACTGGCCTTTGCAGTTCTTCAGTTCTTGCTAGGCAAGGACCCTTCCCCTCCTCTGTTCCCCGCCCCCCAACCCCGCCTGGTCTCTGCACACACCAGAACTGCCCTCCACTCTTAATCCAGAATACTTTTTTTTTTCTTTTTTTGGCAGAGTGACATGTGGGAGCTTAGTCCCTCAACCAGGTATTGAACCTGTGCCTCCTGTTTGGAAGCACAGAGTCTTAACCACTGGACCACCAGGGAAGTCCCACCAGGAGACTTTTGACCCTGGCTTTTCTTTCAAATGGTGCTTCCTTGGGCCCTCACTGGTGGAGTGCCCTGATCACAAGGGCAGAATTTGGTGACAGCGCTTGGCCCTCTCCCTCTCCCTCATCGAGGGCTGCCCCTGTCTAACTATGGGGCTTCAGGGGAGCCCATTCCCAAAGCCCTCTTTGCAGCTGGTGGCTGGGGCATCGTGCTCCTAACTCTCTCAGTTCAATATCTGGGCATTCTCAGTCCACCTCGTGAAAGTGCTGGTACAGCCAGTGCCTGGGTCTGTGGGCTCTTCACTCTCTGTCTGCCAGGCTTGACTCTCTGACCCTATTGGACCCTGCCCCAGAGTGAGGAGGAGAGGTTACCATGAAGCAATCCAACCCCAGGCTGGCTTTCCTAGATGCTGAGGCCAACTGGGAAGACCACATTACCGATATATGACCCAGTGACTGTCTCCACTGCCAGAAAGATAGCTTTTCCAAGTCAGATGGAGGCAAGATACCAGCAGCTCTAAGACCTAGACAGATTTGGGAAGGAGGGCACACTGAGGCTTAGAGGTTTCATCCTGGGTTTGCCACATCTTCAGTGCAAAGCCAGAAGCTGAGTGGGATGCCTTCTTCTGAACTACCTGAGATGACTTTGGTAAGGAAAATGGAATGTGCAATGGGGCAGAAACTGACAAAGCCAGACTGTCAACTACCCTTTGGCTCTGGTGGGCCTGAGGTTCTGGGGCCCCTGCGCCACCTGCTGGCCCCTCATAGGGGCTTCTACCCTTCGGCTTCCTCCCCAGGACGCAGCCTGAAGCTTCCTTCCTATCCCAGTGCTACTTCATCTTCCCCTCCCGCCTCTCTCTCTTCCTCTTTTCACCTTTGGACCTAGCCTACAGCTGCTCCTTCTTCCTTCCATAACCTGGGCTTCCTCCTTCTGGACAGAAACCTCTGAGTGCGACCCGGGACTTCATTTTTGTAATGTATGACCCAGCCTCTTGAAGAAGCCACTCAGAACTGTGCAGGTTGCAGCCTTCCCAGCCAGCACCTCGGAGCAGCCTCCTCTGCTGCTCCCCAGAGGGCACCTAGCCTCAGCGCTGCCTTCTCCCTCTGTGTGTCCCACTGCAGAAGCTGACGCTTCCAGCAGAAGCCCACCCTGACAGAGCCTCTCCCGGCTCCCCAGCGCTCCCAGACCAGCCCTCCACACCACTCCACTGGACTCGGAACAGCTTTCTCTCTTTCCCTCCCTCTCCCTCTGCTCTTCCAAACCCCGTCCACTTGGCAAGTTCTGCTGGCTCTAGTGTTCACACTCTAGCCCATCTCCACGATGTCCACTCCTGAACCTCCTGCTGCCAGGTCACTTGCTGTGACAAAAGTCTCCCAAGTGTGTTTGTCCTCTGAGATTGGCAGCACCCAGAAGGCAAGGAATTTTACCTCCTACAAAGCTTAGGCCAGCGCTCACAACCGCGCTGAACGCTGATCCTCTTCGAACCTAGCGCTGCCTCAGGTTTCCGCACAAGGTCGGAGGAGTGGCAAGTCCTGGTGTGGTTGGGCCTCCGAGGCGCCCACTGCCAGCTCACTCGGGGAGGGAAGACAGAGGAACTTTTCCTAAAACGGGTGAGGATGAGAGGGAGGCTTTTATTTCCAGGGTGAAAGGAGGGAGGACCAGTCGGGAGTCAGGTCCCTGGGTGTCAGCCACCTCGCTGGTGGAGAAGCGCACGCGGGTTTTAGAGGACGTGGATCCCAGGAAAACCCCCAGACCTCATAGTTGCCTCCATCCCTTCACCACCCCTATCCCTCCCAAGGGCCACCTGCCTCCCGGTTCGCAGCCCTGGGACAGATTCTTGCGTGACTTCGGGCGGCGCCCAGTGCTACTGTGGACAGCTCATTCCGCGGCGGTGGCGGTGGTAGCGGCGGCGCCCGCCGTGTCCCCGGCGCCGCCAGGGGGCGAATAGGGTGCCCGCAGGCTCTCGGGACGCCCGGGGCGCCGACGCAGCGCTCGGGAGAGGCCCGGTCAGGGAACTCGCGCCCGCCAGAACCTCCCAGCTTCCCGCCGCCGCAGCGGAGCTGGGCCGTGCCGCTACTTCCAGCCCCGCCTTCGGGCTGGCTCGGTCTTTCTGGGCGCCCCAGGCCTGGGCGGGGGCGCAGCCGCCGCGCGCCAGCACAGGTGGCAGGGCCGCCAGCGCGCTCAGCTTCGCGCGCACAGGGCAGTGCCCCGAGGACTCGCCGGACTCCCTTCCCGCCCCTCCTCCGCCCTCTTGGCAGCCCTGGCTCTGCTCTCGAAGCCGCCCCGATTTGGGGGCCGGCGACTGAATAGGCCGCACCCCGGGCGCAGCAAATGGAGGACGCTGGAATTTAAGGAGGGGGCAAGGAAGCACGCATCTCGGCCTCCCGCCTTCTCCCCACCCCTGCGAAGCGGCCCCGGGCGGTGCGCAGGCCGATCTCTAAGCCCTGGGGCTCTGGCCCTGCCCGGGCCGGTGCTGGTGCGGGTGCTAGGGAGAGACCCCGCGCGAGGTTGGCCGGGCGCAGCCGTGCCGCACCTGTTGGAGCCGGCCTCTACCCGCTCGGACCCGAGCTGGCCCGTGGTACACGCTGCCCGGGCGTGTACTGAAGGGCCACAGTTGGCTTCAGGAAAACAAAACGAAATCATGGGTTCACAATTACGTATGTCTGCTCCTTCCTGGGTCAGCCAGTTAGGACCACATTTCGGTCAGTCTAGGCCTGCCGGTGGAGACCCCGACGGCTCAGGACATGCGCCCTGGCCTTGGCTTTGCTGAGGCTCTTCCGACTCGATGAGATGCTGTTTCCGTAGAAAAACAGTCTGGAACCCAAATCAGCCTTTATCAAAACATGTCGGGCCTGACAGAATTGGTGATAAACATGTGTGTGTTTAAATCCTCTTTGTGCCCACACACTAGCCTGCATCCATTCTAGGTAAGTATTTCTACCACTGAATAAAAGGAAGTCAAGTTTATGTTTCGTTTCAGCGAGAGTCTTGGAAACAGTACCTCTCTACTCGCCGCTAGTCAATCACACACACTTAATTTTGCTTTGATTTGGTCAGTTTCGAGGGTTTTGCGACCCTGAAAGTCAGAATTAAAGGTTAAATTATGTCTCAAGCTGCACATGAGCTCTGTTTTCAAATCTGCATACGGCTGTATTCGTGCTGGCTTGATATACGCTGAAACAAACCGCTGGGGGCGGGGATCCGGAGCGAGTGCGCTCCTCTTCCCCTAGAGAGTTGGAAATTCACAAGGCCTGACCTGTGTGTCGGCAAAGAGGGACCGGCTCTGTAGTCTTAAGTGGCTTTCAGGCTCTGGGATGTGGGGTTGGGCTGCAAACTCCAGACTCTAAATCTGTTTAGCATCTGGGACCTGCGTCCCAAGAGACCCTCTGCCTCCTCCTCAGTTCATCTGGACATGAAAGGTGGGTCCAGAAATCAAGCCATGGTCAGAGAGCCTGGTGATTCTGCAGCCCTGAGGGAACCTCCCCCGGCCCCTGCCCCTGACCCCACACCTTCCCAGGACACAGCACTAAGGCTCCCTGAGCCACCCTGTGCCCAAGGTGAGATCCCAGCCCTGGTCCCCCAGTCATTCAGTGTCTGAGACTTCCTTGCTCCATGGAGACAAGGAGGGCCTACAGTCCAGAGCCTCACACCTGAAGAGCAGCACTTATGGGAGCCCTGGCCCCCATTTCCCCCTCAGGAAGCTCTGGAGATGGATGGGGTCAGGTGAACCGTCTGCCTGACCACAGCCTCTGACCTTGGCGCAGACACCTACCCTGCTGCCACTCTGTCTTCTCTGAGCTTCCCCAGAGGGGAGTGCTTGCCACGTATGCCTCCCACAGTTTCCCCATTCACTTGCAGAAGAGCACATCCTGTCCTCTTCTCAAGTCAGCACTACCCTTCCCGCTGCCCAGCTCTGCCAGGGAGTCCTTTGTTCCCAGGAGACCTACCCAGAGGAGAAGGCCATGTCCTCACTACCTTGCAAGTGGAAAGGGGTAGACAGGAATACACCTGCCAAGGCTCCCCTTGACCTACCTTTAGTCACAGAGGGTCTTCCATCCCACACTGTTTACTGGGTACCTACTTTGTGCCAGGCACCATGGCGGAGGGTGGGGGTACAAAAATAAATGAAGCCATTCCTGCCCTTAGACAGCTCACCATGTCTGATAAAGGAGTTTATTCTCATTCTTTCACCAAATGAATGAGGCCCTGTGCCAACTGCTAGGGAGACAGCAAAGAAGACAAGCACAGCGCTGGCCATCCTAATAGTGCCACCTTGTAGATCCACAGTCCATAAGGGATACAGACGTTAGTCAAGCCATCTGGCAAATAGAGAATTATAAGCCATGATGAAGAGAATCACAGGATGCTTGTGAAGGGGTTGGGGGGAGGGAAACAGTCTGAGGGGGAGGGGAAGTGGGAGGGGACTGACCGGGACACAGACCCCCCACCACAGAACCTGGTATGGTGCTTATCTTCCTCCTGAAACATGACCCCAGAGCTTTGAGAAGGCCCCTCCCTGTACCCTATACCTCACCCCCAACACCCAGGAATTCTGCCAGCCTCTCTCCCTGAGGATGCCACGCACTTTTCCTTTGCTGCCAGTTGGTGGCAGGAGGCCACAGTGCCCCTTGTGGCCACTGACTGAAGTTTCCAGGCCAGTGGCAGGGCGGGGTTTCAGGCTGTGGAGCCGCTGTGTCCCAGCCTCCTGAGCTCCACCAACTAGCCTCAGTCCTTGGGCAGAGTCTCTCTCTCAGGCTTCTTGGTGTCACCAAGAGAGACCTCAGGGTGGCCTGCTGGGAATGCCAGGCCCCCTCAGCTGACACACAAGTACCTATGTCGCTGCCACGGGTTAGTGGGCAGCAGCCTGGGTTGGATGAGGTGGCCTAGACCCACAGCTAGGTGCTAACAGCTGTGGCCTCTGCATTTGCTTCCTTGTGTCTTTACAGATGTGCTGGATATTAGCCCCTGAGTGCTCCACAGGATGAGGCCAGAACCTGGGAACCAGGGGAGTGCTCTACACACCTGCTGCCCTCTTTGGGGATGTGGGGCTCTCAGCCTCCCCCCTCCCCTCTGCTGGCCACTCTACTTTCTCAGCGGCTACAAAGCTCCATAGCTAGATTTGGTCACCCCTGAGACCCCAGCACAGAGAGGCCACTTCCCCTGCTGGTATCATTGCCCGTGAGTTGTGTCTGTGGAGAGGAAAGTCCTAGAGTCCTCATTGGAAAGCCGGAAGCAGGCATTAAACAGAGGTATGATCCTTGTTAGCACTTCCTGGCCAGGCATGCATCCCAGCCAGGGTACTTGGGCCTCGAGTAGCACGGCAGCCCTCCTGCTTGAGTTTTCACATCAGGAAAGTGAGGCAAGAGCACCTTGAGCTTTTAGACATGGAAGAGCTAAGGCCAGCAGCAGGGTCACTGGGGCTCCCGGCAGGAGTTGGGGCAGAAAAGGAGAGCACCCCATGCCTTAGAAGCTGGTGGGCCCCTTTCTCCTCTCATTCAGTTGACTGAACTCCTCTTTAAGGTATTATAAATATTTATTTATCTGGCTGTGCTGGGTCTCAGTTGAGGCATGCGAGATCTTCAGTTGCCACATGAGCAATCTAGTTCCCCTACCAGGGATCGAAGCCAGGCCCCCTGCATTTGTAGCGCGCAGTCTTAGCCACTAGACCACCAGGCAAGTCCCTTAGGCATTATAAATGTTGAATGAATTCCAACTCCATTAGTTTGGACAGCATTAAGGTATCCTGAGTAGATGCTGGGAACACAGCAAGGGACAGGTAATAATAACAGTAACATTACTATGTATTGCTCACTTGATAGGGGCCCTCTGAGCTGCATGAACCACGTAGGTTATATTATTTCATCTTTACGACTTTCTCAGCAAGAACTGCTCCTGTCACCCCCATTTTATAGCTTAGGAAACTGAGGTCCAGAGAAATGAAGTCATTTGGCCACATTCACACACAACCAATTAGGATTAAAACTGAGGTCTCTGTGCCTCCAGGGTTTACACCTTCTTTCCCTCCTACAGACCATCCCCCAGAGCCCAGGGCTAGGGGAAGGAGAGGCACTGGAGAGAAGGGGTGGGCACCACGCTGGCCTCTACCCCGGTCAAGTTCATCCTGCCCCTGCACAGACTTGGGGACGCTGGCCTGAGTGTGGGCAGTGAGGGCTCCAGATGCCAGGGCAGGAAGTTGGCAGCTCACCTGTTCCTGAGGGCTGAGCTCCCCAGATGCCTGTGCTCCCTGATATGCTTAGGTGGTGACTTCCCAGAGTCAGGCACCTGGCAGGCAGGTGGGCTTAGGAATAAGGATGCACCTGTGGAGCCAGAGGTACCCCCCGAACCCAAAGCCAAACACAGACACGTGGGCAGAAACCTGCCACTGAAGCCCTGCCTCAGAGTTTGCTCCATGTCCCAGAGCAGCCCTGGCTTCTGTGCTCTGAGAAAGTGTGGCCCTGGGGAGGGAACAGGGCAGGGGTGAGGGGTGTAGAGCTGCGGCAAGCAGGATGGGTGCCAGAATGCAGAGCCGCCCTCCCCTCTCCAGAGGAGATCAAGGCCTCCGGGAAAGAGAGTCACCAGTTAGGGGAAAGGGGCTTCTTATGGGGATTATCACATTCAGTCCTTAAAGCCATCCTATTATCCATTTTACAGAAGAGGGGACTAGGGTCAAGGGCTTTTCCAGCTGGGAAACTTGGGTCCTTCAGCTGCCGTGTAGCCCCGTGTCATCTCCTCGGCGGGATCATCTCCATGGCCTTTATCAGGTGGTGATGGGAGTGGGGCCAGTGGGGAGGGTTTAGGAGAAGAGAAAGGGGTCCTGAACCCCAGGAGTTAGGGGAGAGGCATTCTCTCTGTAGATAAGGTGTTTGACCTAAAGCCTAAAGGTGACCACCACTCATTAATCAATTCCAGTTGAGCCCTTCCACATGTAGGTCCAGCGATGGCAGCGTCCCTGTCCTGGGGCAGGTGAGAGGGGACAGACGCTTTCCAAGGCAAGTACTCTGGAACTAGCATATGGCAGAGTGGAGGGACAGCCAGCTCAGCCTGGGTCAGCAGGGAAGGGAGGGGTCAGCAAGGCTTCAGAGGGGAGTCCTAATGAAACAGTAAAAATTAAATCAGGGAGACAGAGGGATGACTGGAGGTAGGGGCAGAGGGGACCACAAGAGCAACGCCCAGGGAGGCCTAAGCCCTTTGAGGGCTGCTGAGAAATGGTGGGGGAGGGGGATGGGGATGAGGTGAGCAGAGGCAGGAGGAGAGGGTGGGTGGGCAGGTCAGAAGTCACAGACCCTGAAAACGGCCTGTGGGTTTCCAAGCTGAGGAACCAGAGACACCCTCCCACAGTCTCTCCTGTTGGACATTAGACATTGCTGCGAACCGGACTGGGAACATTCCAGCCTAATCAAAGATCAGATCGTGAACTCCAGAGGCTCCACACACATGGGCCAGTCTCCCTGGGGAGCTCACCTGTCCTCTCAGGCCAGTTCCCAGGGGTACTGACAGGTCCTCAGGGATTCAGACCCTCAGCAGGCAGGAGGCCCAGAGTTTTCCCTCCCCAGATTCTGGGGGATCTGGATAGGGATGGAGGTTAGGAGGATGGAAATAGAGCCGGTGGGGCTCACCTACTGGAGGGGCTGAAAGACCCTGCCTGAGGATTGGGACTCCAGAGCCATCCTGGCTCTCGATGGGCCCTACTCAGGCCAATGTTTAGGAAAAGGTCTGAAGGGCAGGATTTCAGTCCCAGCCTGAGCCCAAGCCTGCACGGCTGCCTTTGCAAGGCCCAGCCCCGCCTGCTCTCAGGTTGAGCAAGGATACAGGCTGGGATATAGGAGCAGCAGCCCCCAGCCCTGGAAATGGGGTGTCAGATGGCCACCTGGACTGGAGATTCTGTTGTTGGAAAAAAGTCATTTTTACTTCTTCATTAAAGCTTCCATTCTTTTACTTTGCCAACAACATCATGCTTAGGAAAAGAGCTAAGGGGATGGAAGGGTATGGGGACAATTACCTCATTTCAGCCTAAAGTAGAAGCGGCCCCATCCTCTTTATGCACTGGAGAATCTTCTCTATTCACCCCCCCCCCAGCTCCTTCAGCCTTCTACACACTCGACTCCTGCCCCCCCCCAACCCCAACCTTACCCCACCCCACCACCCACCGCACAGGGAAGCAGGACTCTGGCACTGGCAACAGTTAGAGAAGCAGTGAGAGGAAAGGAAGAGACACCAGGCTGCTTCAGGATAAGAGGTCCCCATGCCATCTCACAGGCTGGCAGGACACCACGTGATGGGGGGCTGGGGTGCAGAAGGGGAGGGGGACTCCCCCTTCCAGGACCTCTGAGCTTCCTCCTTCAGGTCCGAGGACCTGGTGTCATCAGTGGGACCAGGCAAGGAGGAAGCTTCCCCCACTCAACCTGGCTGACCCTCTTCCAGAGGTTGGCCAAACTCTTTGCATGGCCTTGTTCCCAAGCTGTCATCAGTAACAGCAGCAGCAGTAAAGGAGACCATGTATGGAGAGCTGACTAGGTGTCTGCCCTGTGGTCCCACATTTTTAATGCATTAGTTTTTGAAGTTCCTCCCCCCCATAAACCTCAGGTGAGCTTAATAAACCCATTTTACAGCTGAGACAACTGAGGCTCAGAGAAGTTATGGCTTCCCAAAGTCACATAGTTTATAAGTGACAGTGTCTGGACTCAGACTTGGTCTCATTGACTCTGGAGAGTGGGCAAAGCTGGACTGCCTCTTCCCTTCCCCACCATGCCCACTCACTCCCAAACCCAAGGCCTCACAGGGCAGCGTCTTCTACACTCCACAGCCCTTTTCATCTCTTCTTCCTCAAGTTCAGTTCTGCCCCAGCTCCTGGCCCACCTTTGCAGAGCAGGGGAGGAAGCAGGATGGCTCTACTGCTGGGGTGGAAGAGCCTGTGCACCCTGGCATGTGGGAGGGGGCCTGAGCTCAGCTTGGCACACTGACTGGCCTGGGCTGACCAGCAGGCGTCACACACGTGTCAGGGTATCCATGGTCACTTTTGTTAGTCAAGATGACTGAATTCTGGAGGGAAGAGGAGAGAAGGAGGGGCCCAAGCCCAACGGGACAACATGGGTGAGTGGGGGCCACAAACTTCTGGGGGTGCTGTGAGAGGAGATTTGTGGCTCAGGCTGGCTTGCCAGGCTCTGTAGGTGGCCTCAGCACCTACCTGCCCTGGGGGTTCCTTCCCTCTCCTTTTCTGCCTGCTCTGACCCCATCATGCTTCGGGCACCTGGGACCACTTGCCTCACCTGCCAAGAGCACAGGCTCTGAGATCAAATCTGGGTTTGAATCCTGTAACCCTGAACAAGTTACTTTACCTCTCTGGGCCTCAGGTTCCTTATCTCCAAACTGGCGGAACCTTGTGATAAAGGAGCTAAAGAGCGAGTGTTTAATGGTAGTGACATTAATGTTACTAAGTGCCCACAGTGTGCAGGATGTTTTATGTGTTAGCTCAGTAAATCCACAAAACTACCCTAGGAGTTCAGCGCTATTATCATTGCCCCGATTTTATAGGCAAGGAGGCTGAGGCTTAAGGAAAATGATTTGCCAACACTGGTAAGCCACAGAGCTGGGGTAGGCCTCCAGAGTCTGTGCTGTCAGCTACCCCAGTGTGTGAAGTGTGGGTGCTTATGTGTTTGGGCCCTCAGATCCTCTGGCTCACTCCCCAGCCCACTTTGCAGAGGGGCTGCAAGAGTCCCTCATAGCAATGGGGACTGGAACGCTGCCAGGATCCCCTTCCTAGGCCTTCTGAGTCAGTAGCGGGCTTCTCCTGGTCACCTCCCTGAAAGGCTCTTCTTCCTTCTCCAGGGCTGGGGTATGGTGTGGGCACGTCTCCCGGTGACGCAGTGAGGATGGCAGGTCTCAGGAGGAGCCTGTGTACTGGGTGCACTTGTTTTGAATCTTCTCCTATCCGACCACTTGCCTGGCCCAGGAAGGGCCTGAGGTTCCACTGGGTCAACTGATGAGGAAAATGAAACTCAGAAATATTAAGTGATACATGTAAAATTGCCCATCATATGCAGGGTGGAAGGGAGATTGTTGAGCCAGGCAGCTGGAGCCCAGCTCATTTATTATGTTGACAAATATTTGTAATTTTATTTATTTATTGTTGGCTGCTCTGGGTCTTCGTTGCTGCACAGGCTTTTCTCTAGTTGCTGCAAGTGGGGGCTTCTCTCTAGTTGTGGTGCTCGGGCTTCTCATTGAGGCGGCTTCTCTTGTTGCAGAATTCAGGCTCTAGGGTGCCCAGGCTGCAGTAGTTGCCCCATGTGGACTCAGTAGCTGCAGCTGGTGGGCTGTGGAGCATGGGCTCAGTAGTTGTGGCACTGGGGCTTACTTGCTCCTTGGCATGTGAGATCTTCCCCAACCAGGGATTGAACCCATGTCTCCTGCATTGGCAGGCAGATTCTTTACTATTGAGTCACAGGGAAGCCCCCATGTTGGTAGATATTTATTGCACACCTACTGTGTGCAGAGAATAGATGCTTTCAAACTGTGGTGTTGGAGAAGATTCTTGAGAGTCCCTCTGACTGCAAGGAGATCAAACCAGTCAATCCTAAAGGAAATCAATCCTGAATATTCATTGGAAGGACTCATGCTGAAGCTGAAGCTCCAATCCTTTGGCCACCTGATGCAAACAGCCAACTTATTGGAAAAGACCCTGATGCTGGGAAAGATTGAAGGCAGGAGGGGAAGGAGAGGATGATGGTTGAATGGCATCACTGACTCAATGGACATGAGTTTGAGCAAACTCTGGGAGATGATGAAGGACAGGGTAGCCTGGCATGCTGCAGTTCATGCAGTCGCAAAGAGTTGGACACGACTGGGCAACACTGTGTGCCAGATCCTGTACTAGGCACTAAGGATGCATTGGTAAACAAAAGTGGACCTGGTACCCGCTCTCCTGGAGCATATACCCACGTGGAAAAGAACCAAACAAACGTGTCCAATTACTAGTTGTGATACATGACAAGAAGCAAAACTACAGCGGATTCTAAGGCACAACAACAGGGGGGACATAATTTACAAGGGGAGATGCGGTGCGGCGCAGCAAGGCCTTTTGGAGATGATGTTTATTATTACGCACTAAATGGCAACCCACTCCGGTAATCTTGCCTGGAGAATCCCATGGACAGAGGAGGCTGGCGGGCTACAGTTCATGGAGTCGCAAAGAATCAGACACGACTTCGCGACTAAACAACAACAACCAATCAGCCAGCCAGTTGATAACCCAGATCGGAAAGGCTTCACCTGCCGTGATTTGCAGAGTAAAGAAGTTCCCACTTGGCTTTCCTCTCCATCAAGGAAAAGTGCTGCAGTCTACGGGCCATTTTGCCGTTTGCTGAGAGAAGAGGCCTTGAAATTTCAGGTCCGGTGACCTCAGAGTAAAGGTGAGGGAAAGCAATAATGCGACTTGGTTTTTTGGATAAAACAGGAAGTGCTGGGTGCCCCCTCGCCCTGATGGGTGATTGAGCGCCGGCCCCTGGCCTGGCTGCCCGCCCTCAGAAGTGCGGTGCTCTATCGCCACCTGGTGGACAGAGCAGGCCCCCGCACGGGGCCGCCCGGCCTCCCGGGTCTTGGGTAGGATCCGGAATGCGGCTTCCTTCGGGCGGAGGCTGAAAAGGAGGCAGTGGGTTTGGGTGACTTCCTGGCAGGGGGCGGGAATGGGGGGAAGGAGCGAGGGTGGATGGGGAACTGCTGCTTGAAAGTCAACTGACTGGAGACCGACAATGGCTCCATTGTGTCCGGGGCCTTGACCTTGATTTCCTGCCGCTGTCGTCTCCCGGCGTGGCATCACCCGGGGCTGATTGGCCCGGAGTCCGTTCAGTGACAGTGGGCGGGCCCCGGGGCTGAACGGTGAGCGCTGGGCTCCCGCGGGGACTGAGATGCACGACTGGTCCTGTCCCGCGGGGAATCCCAGCGCGGGCGGGTGGGGCAAGGGGCCGACGTCTCTCAGAACTCGAGTCCTCTTTGGCTACTCCCTGTCAGGAGTTTGGGGGCAAGAACTCAGGACTTTGTTTGAAAACCAGTGCTGCCTAGCGGTTAAGGGCTACGATCTGCAGTCTGGGAGAACCGGCTTCGAATGAGCTGCGGGATCCCTGGATACAGTCTTTAATACCGCCCACCTTTTTCTCTTTCTTTTTTCCTTCCCTCCTTTTTTTTTTTCTTTTTTTTTCTTTCAGCACACACACAGGGATATACATTCCCTTGTAAAAAATAAGAAACGATACAATTAAAAAGCTAAAGCTCCGCACCCTTGTCATGCTCGCCCCCTTCCCCCACCTCAGGTAACTGCTCCTGTTAGAGTGGTGATGTGTGTCCTTCCTGACCTGATTCAATGAATGTACACGAGCCTGAAGTATGAAAATACGTGATTTCGTGTATGTACTCTCTAGGCCTCAGTTTCCTAATCTGAAAAAATGGGAATGAAAATAATAGTAGTTAAGTCTGAAGAGTTACTGAGAATGTTACCTGAGATCACTCGTGTGGGGCACTTAGTTTAGCACCTGGCACACAGCATCTGTGACTATTGTCATCACTCACCATCCTTATTATCATTATCGTTGGGCCCCAGACCCAGTTCTAAGGTCTGGATGGGAGCCCTGACTTCCTCTACAGCCTGCTCTTCCCCTCCCCCTCTCCCTCCCAACAGCCTGATAAAAATCTGTGTTCCCTAATGCCTGTGTTTTTTTAAACCTAGAGAGAGCATCTGGTGTTTTCTGCATGTTCTCCCCTCCCTTCCCCTCCCTTCGCCCCCACCCGCCCCTTGCCTTCCATATTTGACCCAAATGCCACCGCTCACCCACTGCAGAGAGAACATTCCATTCTGTGTCGGGAGAAGAGTCCCAAGGTCCCGTGCAGTGTTGCTGGACCCGCAGTGCTTGTGCATAAAGGCTGTTCCCTGGGTAGGGGAAGGGCTGGTGGCTGAAAGGGGGTGGGGGTGGGGATGCTCCGTGAAAGATAACAGTAAAGCAGGTAAGTAGGCATAGGGTTGGTTGTCAGAGCACCCCAGGGTGTGGCCAAGGGCAACTCATTTCACCTCTCTGAGTCACAGTTATCCCACTTGTGCAATGGGGCTGCTAACAATAGCCACCACATTCAAGCCCTATGAGGATAACACAGAGCCTGTGAAGGAACTTGGCACTGAGAAAGCCGGATAGTAGTTATCAATGTTATTATGTTGGAAGACTAAGTGTCATGTTTGTTTAGCGTTTGATGTTTGCAAGGAGAATTTCTAACTTCTTTTTTCTATGTAAAATGAGCTAGTCTTTGCTACATGGAGAAGGAAGCTTGGTTTGGATTTACAAGTCTCAGGAATAAGGTAAACACCTTTTCCTGGGTCTCTGTTGAAGCAGTGCCACTTCCTGGGGTTATTGCTGGCCCCTCAGATGGCCACAGAGAGCATCATGATACATGAGACTGAAGGACCTCCCTGTTCCCAAGAATACAGCAGGAAATACATCAAGCCTATGTGAGTAAGACAAGGCCATATCACTCATAGAGCCATAGAGCCATAGAGCAGAGCCTACACAGCTGAGGCTCCCCAGGCTATAGGGGTTTTATTGGGGGAAAACCTTACTGCACATATGAGCTAATGTTTATTCAGTGCTTATTAGATGCCAGGTGTGTTATAAGGAAAACAAACAAGACTTAGATAAGATCTTTGCCCCCCAGTAGCTTGTGTTTTGGGCTTCCCTGGTAGCTCAGCTGGTAAAGAATCTGCCTGCGATGCAGGAGACCCCAGTTCAATTCCTGAGTTGGGAAGATACGCTGGAGAAGGGATAGGCTATCCACTCCAGTATTCTTGGGCTTCCCTGGTGGCTCAGACAGTAGAGAATCCACCTGCAATGCTGGAGACCTGGGTTTGATCCCTGGGTTGGGAAGTTCCCCTGGAGGAGGGCATGGCAACCCACTCCAGTAATCTTGCCTGGAGAATTCCTGTGGACAGACGGGCCTGACAGCCTACAGCCCATGGGGTTGCAAAGAGTCAGACATGACTGAGGGACTAAGCACAGTACAGCTTGTGTTTTATTGTAATTTTATTTTTTTAAATTTTACTGAAGTATTGTTGGTTTAAAATGTTGTGTTAATTTCTTCTGTTCTGCAAAGTGACTCAGTTATATGTGTGTGTATATATATATATTCTTTTCCATTATGTCACAGGATATTGAATACAGTTTCCTGTGTGATACAATGGGACCTTGTTGTTTATCCACCCTATATGTAATAGTTTGCATCTGCTAAGCCTAAACTCCCAGTCCATTCCTCTCCCATGCCCACGTGGCAAGCACATGTCTGTTCTCCCCGTGAGTCTGTTTTTGTTTTGTAGACATGTTGATTTGTGTACTTTAGATTCCCCATATAAGTGATACCACATGGTATTTGACTTTCTCTTTCTTACTTTGCTTAGTATGCTAATCCTTAGGTCCATCCATGGTGCTGCACCTGGCATTATCTCATTCTTTTTGATGGCTGAGTAATAGTCCATCTTCTTTATCCATTCCTCGTCAATGGACATTTAGGTTGTTTCTGTGTCTTGGCTATTGTAAGTAGTGCTGCTATGAACATAGGGGTGCCTGTATCTTTTTAAATTATAGTCTTGTCTGGGTATATGCCCAGGAGTGGGATTGCTAGATCATATGGCAACTCTATTTTTAGTTTTTTGAGTAACCTCCATACTGTTTTCCATAGTGGCTGCACCAGTTTACATTCCCATCAACAGTGTAGGAGGGCTTCCTTTTCTCCACACCCTCACCAGCATTTATTATTTGTAGACTTTTTAATGATGGCCATTCTGACTGATAGTTTTGATTGTAGTTTTGATTTGCATTTCTCTGATAATTAGCAATGTTGAACATCTTTTCATGTGCCTATTGGCCATCTATATATCTTCTTTGCACAAATGTCTATTTAGGTCCTCTGCCCTTTTTTGATTGGGTTGTTTGTTATTTTGTATTGAGCTGTGTGAGCTGTTTGCATATTTTGGAAACTAAGCCCTTGTCAGTCACATCATTTGCAAATATTTTCCCGCAGTCTGTAGGTTGTCTTTTTGTTTATGGTTTTATTAGGTCCTATTTGATTTTTTTTGCTATTGCCTTGCGAGACTGACCTAAGAAAACATTGGTAAGATTTATCTCAGAGGATATTTTGCCTATGTTCTCTTCTAGGATTTTTATGGTGTTATATCTTATATTTAGATCTTCAGTAGCTTGTGTTTTAATGGTTCTTCTACACATTATACTTCCCTTTTGGAAGGGTATAATTTACACACATTAATTTTTACCTTTTTGAGTGTATAGATCTATGAATTTCAACAAACACAGTCGTGTAACCACCATCACAATCAAAATATAGAATATGCACCCCCACACCAAATTTTTCTTCTGTTCTTTAGTGATAAGACCTCTCCCCCAAGCCCAGCCACTGGAAACCAGTGATCTGATTTTGTCCTTATAGTTTTGCCTTTTTTTCTGATTGCAGAATGGAATCTTGCAATTTGCAGCCTTGTGCCTCTTTCATTTACTGCAATGCTTTTGAGAGTCATCCATATTGTTGCACATATCAGCAATTCATCCCTTTTCTCCTCCTTTCAACTTTTCATCATAGAATGTTTTCAGGACAAATTTAAAAGAATAATAGAGTGAATACCTATAAACGTACCACCTAGTTCAATAATTGTTTGCATTTTGCTGTATTTTAAAGTGACACCTACAATAGGTATGTATTTGTTGAACCATTTGAAAGTAAGTAAGAAATGAACAACAGTTCATTTCTAAAACTTCAACATATATCGCCTAATGAGTGATGAGGGACTTACCTGGTGGTTCAGTGGTTAAGATTCTGCATTTCCACTACAGAGGGTGTGGGTTCAATCCCTTGTCAGGGAACTGAGATCCCTGCAAGCCCCAAGGTGTGGCCAAATCACTCGCCCCAAAAAAGAATGAGTGCTGACCATATGTTATCTTACCTAAGAGGGTTGACAATACATTCCCAAATGTCATCTACTCTCCATCATTTGCAAATCTCCCCTATCTCAGAGAAAGCCTTTTATAGTTTTTTTATGCACTTGCTAGAGTTTTATTTCTAAACTTTTAGTTTTGAAATAGATATACACTCACAGGACCCTGCAAAAATAATAGAGTCTCAGACATCTTAAATTGTGCTGCAGTAAAATATCAAAACTAGGACATTTGCATTGGTACATTACTGTTAACTAGACAACAGACCTTACACCACGTGGCTTATGGCATCTGAGTACCCCAACCAGGGATTGAACCCTCACTCTTGCAATGAAAGCAACACAAAGTACTAACCACTGGGCAACCAGGGAATTCCCTAGTTTTAACCAGTTTTTAACCGCATTCATTTGTGTAGGGGGGAGCTGTGTATGTAGTTGTATGCACTTAAATCCAGAGTAGAGATTCCTGTAACTACCACAGCCTGTTGAGATGGATAACTATTATATCATCATGGAAGAACTCTCTCATGCTCGCTCTTTGTAGTGACACTCACTCCCACCTCAGGCCTCCCTGGTCCTCCTCCCTGACCCCTGGCAACCAGTAATCAGATCTCCATTTCTATAGTTTTGTCATTTTTAGAATGTTGTCTAAATGAAATCATTCATATGTAACCTTTTGAGATTGAGTTTTTTCACTAAGCATAAGGCTCTTGAGGTTCTTCCAGGTTGTTGCATGTATGATTAGTAGTTCATCCTTTTTTGTTACTAAGAATATTTTTACATGGACTTGCCACCTTTTAGCCTTTCACCAGTTGAAGGGCATTTGAATTGTTTCTGTTACACAAATGACTGTGAACATTTGTGTAACAGGTTTGTGAATATAAGCTTCATTCCACTCTGGTAAATCCCTAAGAATGGGATTGTTGGGTTGCATGATAAATGTAAGTTTATCTTTGTTTATCTTTATGTGAAATGACTGAACTTTTTTGCCAACTGGCTGTACCACTTTGCATTCCCACCAGCAGTGTATGAGAGCTGCAGTCACCCTGCATTCCTGCCACTACTGGGTATTATCAGTTTTAATTTCAGCCATTCTAATACATGTGTCATGGTAGCCCGCACAACTTTTAAACTGTAAATAAGACTATGCCATGACCCTTCTTAAAACCCCCAGTGGTTTCACACCACACTCAAATAAAGTTCAAATTCACTTCTGAGGCCCGCCAGACCCTCTCTCCTGGCCTTTGTGCCTTGAGCTCCCGTCGCAGTGACTTCCCTGTTGCTTCTCTAACACCCTAAGCTGCTTCTGTCTGGAATGTTCCTGCTCTCTGTATGCAGGTGGCTCAGTTTCTCACCCCATTTACTCTCTGTCTAATATCAGCTTCTCAGAGGCCTTCCCTGATGGTCCAAAGGAACCCCATCCTGCTACTCAGCCTCACAGTTCTCCTACCCTGTTTTATTTGTCTTCATAGTACTTTGCTTGATAAAATGTTGATTCAGTTACCAAACTGTTTACTGTCTGTCTCCTGTTGGCTTTTTGATGACTGTCTCCAGTGCTTAACACAGGGCTTGGCACAGAGGAGACAATGAGTATTTGTTGAATGAGTGTGGGTCGGAGACCTCTTGTGGTGCTTCTCCCATCCTTCTGGCCCACCCTTTACTCAGCCATTGCCATGGCAACCAGCTTCGAGCAGGTTGGCTTAGCTGCTCCCCACAACGTGTGCCTTCTTGCTTGTATCTGGACTCAAGCATGATGGTCTGGAAGTGTGGGCGAGTTAGCCCTGCTGGGGTAACCCTGGACCCATTGGACTGGTATTGGTGGGTGGATGCTCGCTGCTCTGATGCTCGGTGGACAGTTCTGAGGTGCCGTCTGTGTTGCTCCTCAGCAGGCCCCCGCTGGATTGAGCTCCACGGTGGCCACCAACTCCACAGTACATGTCTTGCTTTCCTTCCTTCCCGTCCCACACCCTACTCCTGTTCCCAGGGTCACGTCTAAAATTAACTGCCGAGTAAACCTTACTCTGTTTCCTCTCCCTGCAAGGGGGTAGCAGTGATGGAAAACAGCCCAGATTCAGTTAGAACAAATATATGGAGTTTACAGTCTAGTGGGAGAGACAAATAATTAAATGAAAAATTCAGTAATTAAAATTTAAGTAACTACAGGTGAAGAGATAGACTTTCCAGCAGATGGTGCTGGAATAATTGAATATCCATATGGAAATGAATGACTCTCAGTCTCTACTTCACAACATACTTGAGATGGATCAAAGAACTAAATTTTTTAAAAAGAAAACTTTAAAACTTGTAGAAGAAAGCGTAAGAAAATCTACATGACCTTGGGATAGGCAGAGATTTCTCAGATCATGGAAAGAACTAATTATAAAAGGGGGAGTGAGTTGGAAGACAGCATTAAGAACATGAAAAGGTAAGTTGCCAACTAGAAGAAAGTTTTGCAATCACATTTTTGACAAATAATTTGTATCTAAAATACATAAAGAAATATAACTCAATATTAAGAAGATAACCAAAATAAAATATGGGCAAAAGATTTTAACAAATACTTTAAAAAGAAGTGACACAAATTCCATACACACATGAAAAGCTGTCTAATGTCATTAGCTGTTAGGGAAATACAAATGAGATAACACCATACATCTATTAGGGTGGCTAAAATTTAAAAGACCAGTAATAAGTGTTGTCAAAGATGTGGAACAACTGAAACTCATATCTTGCTGGCAGGAGTGTGAAATGGAAAATCACTTTGGAAAGAAATGTGGCAGTATCTTATAAAGTAAAATATACACTTACCATATGCCCAGCAATCTCTAATACAGATATTTAGCTGAAAAAAATGAAATGTATGTCTACACAAAGACTTGTCACAAATTGTCCAAGCAGCTTTATTTATTTATTTAGATAACTAAAAATTGAGGTATACTTGATTTATAATGCCGTTTTAGTTTCTGGTATACAGCAAAGGGATTCAGATAGATATAGATATATTCTTTTTCAGATTCTTTTCCATTATATTTTATTACAAGATATTGAATATAGTTCCCTGTGCTATACAGTAGGACCTTGTTGTCTATCTATTTCATATGTAATAGTTTGTATTTGCTAATCCCAAACTCCTTATTTATACCTCCCCAACTCCTTTTCCCTTTGGTAACCATAAGTTTGTTTCCTGTGTCTGTAAGTCAAAGCAGCATTATTCGTAATAGCCTGAAAATGGAAATGGCCCAGGTGTCCATCAACAAGCAAATAGATATATTCATACAATAGCTTACTACTCAATAATAAAAAGAAACAGATGCTGATAACTGCTACAACATGAATGGACCTCCAGAACATTTTGCAAAGTGAAATAAGCCAGGCAGGAGAGTACATGCTGGTGGATAATAACATTTACACTGTTCTTTTTAGGGGGTGCTGCCTCTGCCCAGCTTGTGGGATCTCAGTTCCCTGACCAGGGATTGAACCTGGGTCAGAGGAGTGAAAGTGCTGAATTCTAACCACTAGACCACCAGAGAACTCCCTGGATGATTGCATTTAAATGCAGTTCTAGAACAAGTAACATGAAGCTATGGGAACAGAACAGAAAGCAGAGTAGAGATTGACTGGGGCTGGCCCTGGGGAGGGGGCGTACTGACTGGAAGGGGGAATCAGGAAAATTATACAGATTATGGAAATATTTGACATCTTGAGTAGAGTGGTAAATATTTGGGTATTTGTCAAAACTCACATAACTGTACACCTTAAACATGTGCATTTTACCATATGTAAATTGTACTCCAATAGGGCTGATTCTTAAAATGAATTAACTATAGCTTATGGTAAGTGCTATAAAGGAAAGAAAATATAGTATGCAAGAGACAATGGAAGGAGGGAAGATTACTTTTGATTGGTTGGCCAAGTGATTCTTGAGGAGGTGACATTTGAGAGGAGATCTGGAGGTCAAGGGGCTTCCCAGGTGACACTAGTGGTAAAGAACCCACCTGCCAATGCAGGAGACATAAGAGACGTGGGTTTGATCCCTCAGTTGGAAAGATCCCTTGGAGGAGGGCATGGCAATCCACTCTAGTATTCTTGCCTGGAGAATCCCCATGGACAGAGGAGCCTGCTGGGTTACAGTCCATGGGGTCACAAAGAGTAGGACACGATTAAAGTGACTGAGCATTCAAGAGAGACAGCCATGAAAGATCTAGGGGAGGCCATTCCAGAAAAAGGTCACTTCAAGAACAATGACCCAGAACAGGAAGCAGTCTGGTAATCTTGGAAACAGTTCGAAGGCCAGAGTGACAAGGTGAAGTGGGTAGGGCAGAGTGATAGGAGTTGGGGTGAAGAGGTAGGTGTGAGCCAAATCATACTGGACCTTATCAACCCTGATAAAGGTTTGGAATTTGAAATTAATGAGATGGAAATCCCTCATGGGTCTAGAGGGGCAGAAACACACAAGCAAATAAAGGCAATACAGAGTCATGGGTGATATTTTGAGGGCATGTACAGGGAAAGAGGAGGGAGTAGTCAGCACTACCTGAGAACATCTGGGAAGGTGACAGATGTTCTATTTGTAACCTCTCACCAGAGGAGGTGACATTTCAGCTCAGACTTGAAGGAAGAGTAGCAAAGAAGACTGTTCCAGTGAAGGGTGCTGTGTCTGTAGTAGCCCAGAGGCAAGCAGCTCCATGGAAAATTCAAAGATCTGGGCATCAGATAAGTCCAGCTGGAGTTTTCCTTCTAGGGGAGTGGCCAGAGAGATGAAGCTGAGGACAAGGCTTTTAACTGCCTCAGACTGGATCCTGCAGGATGGGAAACCACTGGAAAATTTTAAATACGGGAATATTAGAACCAGGTGTCCATTCCAGATCAAGACCTCCAGATTAGACAGGTGAGAGCAAGACCACTGGTTCTGGTGTGAAATCAAGGGGAAAGCCTGAACAGGTCTGGGGGGGTGAGGATAGGGGGAGGGGAGAAGGGCCAAACTCTGCTATGAGGTGATGGGGACGATCCCAGACTCAGGGGACTTTGTAGCTTGAAGGCGTGGCTTCCCTGCATGACAATGACCCAGTTAAGCAGGACACACGAGGAGAGATAGGTTGAGGAAAACATCTGCAGAGTTTGAGGGACCAGAGGGCCATAAATGCTAACTGTGACATGAGTCTGAGTGAACTCTGGGAGTTGGTGATGGACAGGGAGGCCTGGCGGGCTGTGATTCATGGGGTCGCAAAGAGTCGGACTGATCTGATCTGATCTGATCTGATAGGCTGTTCTCTCTCAGAGGGTTTGTTACTTGAAGATTCCTAGGCCCTGGCCCCAGTGATTCAGAAGCAGTGAGTCTTCCATGGACTGTAGCATGCCGGGCTCCTCTGTCCATGGGATTTCCCAGGCAAGAATAATGGAGTGAGTTGCTGTTTCCTTCTCCAGGAGATCTTCCTGACCCAGGGATCGAAACTGCATCTCCTGCTTGGCAGGCAGATTCTCTACTACTGAGCCACCAGGGAATCCCAGAACAGGCTCGTCCAGGACACCTTAGGATAGTGCTCGCCAATAGAAATATAATGAAAATCATACATGCAATTTTAATTAAAAGTAAAAAGCTCAGGTGAAATGAATTTCAACAATATATTTTTCACCTATGTCCAAATATTATGTTAATATATTCAATAAAAATTAAAATATGGGAAAAAAAAAAGAAGCAGTGGATCTAGCCTGGAGCTGAGGAAACTGCATGGCCACAGTGCCCCTCCCTCTCTGATGCAGGTGGACTCCACACCCAGGGAACTGCCAGTTTGGCCTCTCCAGGGAGCGGCCTGGAGCAGGAGGTAGACAGACTTACTCTCCTCTGGCCTGTGGCCAAAGCAGCCCAGAAATTCAGGTAAAGGTGACACTTAAATAAGGCTCCGGGTGTAGTTGGTACCAAGGTCTCCCCTGCAGCAGCCAAAGAATTGCACTAGAGGTAAACCACAAGGCCCTACTCTACAGTGCAGGGATTCACTATCCTGTGATAAACTATAATGAAAAAGAATGTGAAAAAGAATATATAATGAGTCAGTTTGCTCTACAGAAGAAATTAAACATAACATTGTAAAGTGCGTAACTATGTGCTACGCATGCTATGCTAAGGTGAATTAGTTGTGTCCAACTCTTTGCAACCCTATGGACTGTAACCCACCATGCTCCTTTGTCCATGGGATTCTGGAGTGGGTTGCCATGCCCTCCTCCAGGGGATCTTCCCAACCCAGGGATCGAACCTGTCTCACATCTCCTGAATTGGCAGGCGAGTTCTTTACCACTCCTGCCTCCTGGAAAACCCAAATTAACTATACTTCAATAAAATTTTTTTTAAAAAAAGAAGTGCACTTGAGTAACCCTGGTCATCATGTATAACTCCTGATCACCTGACCAAGGAGCCCCAGAAAAATTAGTGGTGAGGCCAAGGTGAAGCAGATGCCTAAGGCAATGGCACCCCACTCCAGTACTCTTGCCTGGAAAATCCCACGGACAGAGGAGCCTGGTAGGCTGCAGTCCATGGGGTCGCTAAGAGTCAGACACGACTGAGCGACTTCACTTTCACTTTTCACTTTCACGCATTGGAGGAGGAAATGGCAACCCACTCCAGTGTTCTTGCCTGGAGAATCCCAGGGACAGGGGAGCCTGGTGGGCTGCCGTCTATGGGGTCGCACAGAGTCGGACACAACTGAAGCGACTTAGCAGCAGTAGCAGCAGCAACCTAGGGTGTGGATTCTGGCGGTCAATGGTGGGGATACATGGAGGCTCCCGTGACCTGGAGAACTTGTTCTGTGCAGAGAGCAGCTTCTACTGCCCATACCATTTAACCCTTGTGACAGCTCTGTGTGTCTGGGCCTATTATTATTCCCACTCTACAGATGAGGAAATTGAGGCCCAAAAAGATTTAATAAATGGTTCTGGGTTCCAAAACAAGGATTTAGGGGAACCAGGGCTAGAATGCAGGTCTCTGGACACTCATAGCACTGCCCTGCCTCCCTGAGCGGGAGAAGTAAATGATCTTTCAAGTAAGGAATGGGGGAGTTTTCCTTCTCCTATTCCTTTCAGAAAGTGTCTAAGTCCTTACTGTGTGTGTTTTCCAAAGAAAACAAAAACAAGGCTTCCAGGGCCCAGGAGAGGTAGGATTCAGAGCCTTGCTGTACAAACTGAGTTGTAGGGCCCCAGCCAGGAACAATTGCCTGATCTTCTAAGAATCTCACAGCAGTGCCACATGCCTCGGCTTTCTCCAGGCAACAGAAGGAGGTGGTGGAGGCGGCGGTGGCAGCAGCAGCCTTAGCAGCAGCAGCAAATCTGTCCCCAGCGCACGACAGCACTGTTGTGCTGTGATGGAATACACGTGGCATATGTCTGCAGAGTTACTATCTTGAGAACGGATAGAAAGGGGATTTTTCATGTGCCAGATTTCACTTTCCTTTTTGAAACAATCCTTGTAGTAAACAGAGGTTTTCTGATCTTGTGAAGATCCAGGAGATGGGAATTCCTTTACTCATTTTAAGCAAAACTATTGTCTTGTAGAGTCTCAGCCTATTGATGGTGCAAATGTTTTTTTTTTTTTAATGTGGACGTTCTCCTGCCCTCCCTCCAAAGGCCAGGACAGGAAGAGGCACTGCCACCAACAGGTGACCAGCCTTGTTCTGGTCTCAGACCACCCCAGTGATGGGACCACCATCTGTCCTGTGACTGCCAGTCGTTGGGGTGGGTAAGAGGAAAGGCTTGCTGAGCATGGGAGTCCTGGGGCAAGAGGAGACAAAGAAGAACCAGGAAGCGAGCAGAATGTAATTTTTAGGAAGAGAATTATTTTGAACTGCGTCTTGTGCAGTGACAGCATAATCATCATTATTAGGGCCTCAGATGTAACATGGAGCCCGCCCTGAAGTTAAATTTTCCCTTTCAGATAAGCATGGCCTGTCAACCCAGCCTAAGATGGCTCACTTCAGCCTCCTCCATGCTAGTGGGTAGGAACGCCCCAGCTGCTCCCTCACTGTTAACTTTCATTAAGGACATTGCTTTACTGGTAAACAGGGGCACCTGTTTAACTTAGCCTTATCAAATCAACCTGACAACTACATCATGCAAGCCCCCAGAGCTGTATTTTTCAACCCACTTTTCGTTTTGGGGTGCTTTCTCATAGAAGGGCAGACCTATGGCCTGAATAATGCTCAGACAGATTGTGTTTAGCTTTCACCAGTATTTTAAAAAATACTTAGCTTAACCAGTATTTTAAAAACTGGTTTTCACGTCAAAATTCTGTTTGCTAGCTTCTCTGGAAAAAAAATCATAAGACTTGGCTACACCAGGCCAACTCCCCTGTGCCAAGTGGCTAGATAGTGGCTCCCTTTGCACAGAGCTTGTTCTACAGTTTGCCATAATCCCACCACTTCGCATCATCCTCCTTCCACACTCGAAGAAAGGGTACAAATTAAAAGGCAGATGTGAAGGGACTTTCCTGTGGTCCAGTGGTTAAAACTCTGTGTTTCTAATGCAAGGGGCTCAGGTTCAATCCCTGGTAGGGGAACAAAGATCTCACATACCACATGGCATGGTCAAAAACAAATAAATAGATGATACAACCGTAAGAAATGAAATAATTTTTAAAAAGGCAGAAATGGAGAAATGAGTTTCAATCTTGGCTCCACCCCTGACTTCCTAGGGCCTCTTAAACAGGTTGTGCATCTCTCTGAATTCTGTTTTTAATCCCTAGGAAGAAGAGAATAACGAGAAAACGTACACAGAGCGCTGGCCAAAAGCCTTGCCTTAGAGGAAGCACTCGCAAAGAATTTGTCCTGCATGTTTACTGGTGATTATGACAATCCCTGTCAGTGACACAGAGGAGACCCAAAGCTGTATATGAATGGACACAGCTACTAAAATGTAAGTTTGATATAAGCAAGGATTTTGAAAATTTTGTTTTGCTTATTCCTACATCTCCAGAGCTTAGAACAGCCCCTGGCACGTGGTTGGTACTTAATACATGTGCTGAATGAATATGTGGATTTAATGTTTTCCCTGAGTTCATATTCTTCATATGTCAAGTGCTAAATCATCATTTGTTATCGTTTAGTGGCTAAGTTGTGTTCAACTCTTGGCGACCCCATGGACTGCGGCATGCCTGGCTTCCCTGTCCTTCACTATCTCTCTTGGAGTTTGCTCAAACTCATGTCCTTTGATTCAGTGATGCCATCAACCCATCTGATCCTCTGTGGCTCCCTTCTCCATGAATCATTGGTTCATTCAATAAATATAAATGCAAACAGACATATAGGCTGAGTATCTCAAATTTATAGGTGCTGATTTTTTCCTCATTTTCAAAATATCAGAAATCAGGGAGATTCTTAAGAGTTGATGAAAACTTCATACTCACTTGAGTCACAGCCTATGAGAAAAATGAGTTTTCCTCCAGGGCTGGGTTTCTAAGATCATTATCTAAATGCCAGGCCACTTTAGGAATCAGTGCTTCGAAAAGTCACAATTAAAATTGCACGCCTTTATGTGGTGCTTCTTGAGAACTCAAGGTGCTGTGCAAACACATTTAAAGCATGAAGTACTCTCTGAAGCACTTTCCTCAGAAGTAATCCTTCCAGAGAAGAGAGTGCACTTAGGTAAAACCAGTGGTGGGCTCTATACCATGATCTCAACAAGGCTGAACCTCTCAGTGCTGGAGTTTGCCCCCCAGTGGATGCACTTTTCCTGGAAATACCGGAGGTGAGTTGGCTCCCAATTAGAGTCAAAGCTACCCTTTTGGAATAATACTGGAATTTCATATTATTGAATACATGTGCCTACAGGACTCTTCAATAAGCTTGTGGTTTTGGTATCAGTGGCCTGTAGGGGTCAGCTGTGTTTTTTGTTTGCTAGGCATCTGTTCTTCCTAATTCTGGTAACTAAACTTCAATTTTCCTGGGGAAGCTGTTCTTTCCGCACTTTCCAATGTGGGGTTTGAGAGATGGCTAGCCTTACCCCCAGTTCCAGATGACAGCACGAACTAGCCAAGATGCCACATCCCCTAGCCACAACCACACATTCAGAGAGAAGCAATTTACCCCAAGCCGATGCAACCAGTAAGACTCCAATCTGGAACTTTTCTTAGTAAAAAGTTCTCTGGGAAAGAGAAAGCCTTTTGTCTGATTTGAGAATGTGCTTCTAACACTCTCAGAGGGGCTGCACTCTCAGAGAATGCACAGAAAAGAGAGCCGAGAGATAGAGCAAGAGAGGTGATTCCTGGTGAAACTGTTTGAGTGCCTGAATCCAGCTATACCTGAAGTTCAGATTTGTGTCTGGACTCCTGGTTTCAAGAGCCAATAAATTCTCTCTCTCTCTTAAACTGATTTGAAGAGCATTTTAGTTCCTTGCAATGGAGACAATCCTGACTAGCAGATTGGAATCTGAAAATGTAAATCAGAAAAAAGATGTGTAAAACTGAAACTCATTGCTCAGGTGAAACCCCAAACCTTGAAGCATGGCCAAAAGCAGACTGACACCTTTCTCCTTCACATGGACCTCAAATTCTGTTACAATCAGGCAGACCAATGAGCTAGCAAACAGAAGTGAAGCTGTTTTCCCCTTTCTTTAATATCCTCAAACATGAAAAGAATCTGATTTGTTTTTTTTCTGGTGTTTGTGTACGTACTGGCCACATTCACTGGCTTTCCTTTCACATGTGTTCATTTGTCTGTTTCCACAGGAGGAAAGCCAGAAGCCAACTCGTAGTGGATTTCCCAGTGCTTTAAAACTCTGTTCTGAGAGGAGTTCCACAGTGTTTGCCACTGAGCCTGTGAGCTCCAGAAAGACATTATTTCACCTGTGCAGCATGTAGAGATGTTCATTTTAATAGGGTTTCTGTGCACCTCCACCTGCCAGGCTCCAACTGCCACACACATGTGAGCAAAAGACAGCCCTCCTCCTCTCCAGAAGGGGTGGTTTCTAGTCCTTGGTCAGCCCTTCCTCAGCTCTTGGGGCTGCACCTTTGCCCCTACTCTCCCTTCTGACCATGTCGGATGCTGCTTCCAAACAATTCTTTACAAAACACTACATCCTCCAAAAGGAGGGAATATATGTATACATATAGCTGATCCACTTTGCCATACAGTAGAAACTAATACAACATTGTAAAGCAACTACACTCCAATAGAAATTTTAAAATAAATAAAAATATATTCTTAAAAAACAAACACAAAAACATTACCTCCATTCCCACTTTCCATTCTGAGGAGCTTCAGTAGATTCCTATTGTTTTTGTATTGAATCCATACTCTTCTTCTCATGCCTTAATAAAACCAATACCAATAATAAAGAAAAGTGAACAGTTAGGAGCGCTTCAGTTCAGTCGCTCAGTCGTGTCCGACTCTTTGCAACCCCATGGACTGCAGCATACCTGGCTTCCCTGTCCATCACCAACTCCCAGAGTTTACTCAAACTCATGTCCATTGAGTCAGTGATGCCATCCAACCATCTCATCCTCTGTGGTCCCCTTCTCCTCCTGCCCTCAATCTTTCCCAGCATCAGGGTCTTTTCAAATGAGTCAGCTCTTCACATCAGGTGGCCAAAGTATTGGAGTTTCAGCTTCAACATCAGTCCTTCCAATGAACATTCAGGACTGATCTCCTTTAGGAGGGACTGGTTGGATCTCCTTGCAGTCCAAGGGACTCTCAAGAGTCTTCTCCACCATGGCGGATTCATGTTGATGTATGGCAAAACCAATACAATATTGTAAAGTAATTAGCCTCCAATTAAAATAAATAAATTTAGATTTTAATAAAAAGAGCCTTCTCCAACACCGCAGTTCAAAAGCATCTTTTCCGGTAGGAGCACTGACTAGGTGCCAAGCTCCATGTCTAGGTTTCATACACATCATCTTAGTTAATCTTCAAAATAACACTCTAGATACACTGTGGATAGGGATAGGGTGGGAAAAAAATCTATAAAGTAGATAACAATGTAATCCATATTTTTTTTCCAAATGAGGACACTAACACAGAAAGAGGCTAAATAACTTTCTCAAGGACATGTGGCCAATAAGTGATAAGAGTTCGAATGCAACCCTGTCACCCTGGCTCCAGACCCTGTGTTGCTACCAGAAGATTCTGCTGTTTCAAAAGCTCCTCTTACAGTCTTCCCTGTCCCTACCTTGTTTCTCACAACTCTCTAGTTTCCACAGCCGACCTAGGCTGGGCTTATGCCTGGGCCCACCATTCCCTAATGGTATGGCCTTTGCTTATTCGTTCAAATCTTTCATTCATTCATTTATTCACTCAGCAAATATTTACTAAGCCCCTGTCCCAGGTGTTCATGTCATCTGGATGACATGACTAAGAAAGCTCTTTTCTCTCACCACTTCTCCAAATCTTGCCTTTCCGGCTGTGTTCCAGACCCTGTCTTTCATACATCCCACCTTCCAATGCAGCCAGCGTGGTGTCCCTCTTTGTGAATGCTAAGGGCAGAGAAGGGCATGACATAGTTTAGCCTTCAGTTTCACAGGGTCTTTGTGGAGCTCTCATACTGTCCCACTGTCCTGTCTGGAGGACCAAGTCAGAGAACTCACCCCTTTCATATCCATCACGGTGTAGTGTGTATATTAGGCATCCAAGAGACATTCCTTCATCCAGTTGGTAAGTGAACAAATGGGGCCAATGAAAATAGAGTGATTTTTAAAAAATATTTATGTATTTGGATACATCAGGTCTTAGTTGCAGCATGCAGGATCTTCATTGCGCCATCTGTTACCTTTTGTTACGGGGCATAGACTCTCTCTAGTTGTGGTGAGTGGGCTCCCATGGGCTCAGTAGTTGTGGCACGGGCTAAGTTGCCCTGTGGCATATGGGCTCTTAGTTCCCTGACCAAGGATTGAATCTGCATCCTGCTCATTGCAAGGCAGATTCTTAACCACAGGACCACCAGGGAAGTCCCCCAAATACAATGAGTTTGAAAATGGCCTCCTGAAAACCTGAATCTGTGTCTTTCCTTTGACTTAGAATTCACCTCGAGTTAATGACAGTCTCATGAAGTAGGTATTAAACCCATTTTACAGATAAGACTGAAGGTCAAGGAAGGTGGATAACTTGTCTGATTTTACAAAATGGATAAATCACAGAGCATATGTTCCCTACCCCTGCATTATGCTGCCTCCACAATCCTTGGATGGTTTTCCTGAGCTCACAAATGTTGAAAATCCTTTGCCATTTCTGTGGCTAATCCATTCACAAAACTTTGCGTTGTCAGGACCTTCAGTTCAGTTTAGTTCAGTTCAGTCGCTCAGTCGTGTCCGACTCTTTGCGACCCCACGAATAGCAGCATGCCAGGCCTCCCTGTCCATCACCAACTCCCGGAGTTCACTCAGACTCACGTCCATCGAGTCAGTGATGCCATCCAGCCATCTCATCCTCTGTTGTCCCCTTCTCCTCCTGCCCCCAATCCCTCCTAGCATCAGAGTCTTTTCCAATAAGTCAACTCTTCTCATGCGGTGGCCAAAGTACTGGAGTTTCAGGACCTTTCACACAGGCATTTTTCTTTATTTTCAGGAAAGAAAATTTTAAGAAACTCCAATAACTTCTACATCTGGCTGACTATTCACTTCTGGGATTGGAGGTCAAATCCTAGAAATGGCCATGCTCCTTTGCCATGTCTCAGTTCTGGATTGCTGCCAAGTAACATTCCTTGAATTTGTATTCATGATAGCGCTCCTTCCTCAAGGGAGTGGTGGGAATGAGGGTGGGGAACATTCTATTTTTCCTTTGATGGTCATGCCCCATCACATCCAAGTTCAGTTCAGTTCAGTCGCTCAGTTGTGTCCAACTCTTTTCGACCCCATGAATCGCAGCACGCCAGGCCTCCCTGTCCATCACCATCTCCCGGAGTTCACTCAAACTCACGTCCATCGAGTCGGTGATGCCATCCAGCCACCATCTCATCCTCTGTCGTCCCCTTCTCCTACTGCCCCCAATCCCTCCCAGCATCAAAGTCTTTTCCAATGAGTCAACTCTTCACATGAGGTGGCCAAAGTACTGGAGTTTCAGCTTTAGCATCACCCAGGGCTGATCTCCTTTAGAATGGACTGGGTGGATCTCCTTGCAGTTCAAGGGACTCTCAAGAGTCTTCTCCAACTCCACAATTCAAAAGCATCAATTCTTCAGCACTCAGCTTTCTTTATAGTCCAAGTCTCACATCCATACATGACTACTGGAAAAACCATAGCTTTGGCTAGACGGACCTTTGTGGGCAAAGTAATGTCTCTGCTTTTTAATATGCTGTCTAGATTGGTCATAGCTTGTCTTCCAAGGAGCAAGTGTATTTTAATTTCATGGATGCAGTCACCATCTACAGTGATTTTGGAGCCCCCCAAAATAGTCTGTCACTCTTTCCACTGTTTCCCCATCTATTTGCCATGTGATGATGGGACCAGATGCCATGATCTTAGTTTTCTGAATGTTGAGTTTTAAGCCAACTTTTTCACTCTCCTCTTTCACTTACATCAAGAGGCTTCTTCACTTTCTGCCATAAGGGTGGTGTCATCTGCATATCTGAGGTTACAATCTTGATTCCAGCTTGTTTTTCATCCAGTCCAGCATTTCTCATGATGTACTCTGCATATAAGTTAAAGAAGTAGGGTGACAATATACAGCTTTGACGTATTCCTTTCCCAATTTGGAACCAGTCTGTTGCTCCATGTCCAGTTCTAACTGTTGCTTCTTGACCTGCATACAGATTTCTCAGGAGGCAGGTCAGGTGGTCTGGTATTCCCATTTCTTGAAGAATATTCCACAGTTTGTGGTGATTCACACAGTCAAAGGCTTTGGCGTAGTCAATAAAGCAGAAGTAGATGTTTTTCTGGAACTCTCTTGCTTTTTCAATGATCCAGTGAATGTTGGCAATTTGATCTCTGGTTCCTCTGCCTTTTCTAAATCCAGCTTGAACATCTGGAAGTTCTTGGTTCATGTATTGTTGAAGCCTATCTTGGAAAATTTGGGGCATTACTTTGCTAGCATATGAGATGACTGAAATTGTGCAATAGCTTGAGCATTCTTTAGCATTGCCTTTCTTTGGGATTGGAATGAAAACTGACCTTTTCCAGTCCTTTGGCCACTGCTGAGTTTTCCAAATTTGCTGGCATATTAAGTGTAGCACTTTCACAGAATCATCTTTTAGGATTTGAAACAGCTCAACTGGAATTCCATCACCTCCACTAGCTTTGTTCGTAGTGATGCTTCCTAAGGTCTACTTGCCTTCTCATTCCAGGATGTCTGGCTTTAGGTGAGTGATCACACCATTGTGATTATCTGGGTCATGAAGATCTTTTTTTAATAGTTCTTCTGTGTATTCTTGCCACCTCTCCTTAATGTCTTCTGCTTCTGTTAGGTCCATACCATTTCTGTCCTTTATTGTGCCCATCTTTGCATAAAATGTTCCCTTGGTATCTCTAATTTTCTTGAAGAGATCTCATCTTTCCCATTCTGTTGTTTTCCTCTATTTCTTTGCATTGATCGCCGAGGAAGGCTTTCTTATCTCTCCTTGCTAGTCTTTGGAACTCTGCATTCAGATGCTTATATCTTTCCTTTTCTCCTTTGCCTTTTGCTTCTCTTCTATTCACAGCTATTGTAAGGCCTCTCAGACAACCATTTTTCCTTTTTGCATTTCTTTTTCTTGGGGACAGTCTTAATCATTGCCTCCTGTACAATGTTACGAACCTCTGTCCATAGTTCTTCAGGCACTCTGTCTATCAGATCTAATCCCTTGAATCTATTTGTCACTTCCATTGTATAATCGTAAGGGATTTGATTTAGGTCATACCTGAATGGTCTAGTGGTTTTCCCTACTTTCTTCAATTTAAGTCTGAATTTGGCAGTAGGAGTTTATGACCCAAGCCACAGTCAGCTCCCAGTCTTGTTTTTGCTGACTGTATGGAGATTACAAGAGTGAACATCAACATTTTAGGAATCTGTGAACTAAAATGGACTGGAATGGGTAAATTTAACTTAGATGACCATTATATCTACTACTGTGGGCAAGAATCCCTTAGAAGAAATGGAATAGCCATTATAGTCAACAAGAGTCAAGTACAACAAATGCAGTACTTGGATGCAATCTCAAAAATGACAAAATGATCTCTGTTTGTTTCCAAGGCAAACCATTCAATATCACAGTAATCCAAGTCTATGCCCTGACCAGTAATGCTGAAGAAGCTGAAGTTGAACGGTTCTATGAAAACCTACAAGACCTTCTAGAACTAACACCCAAAAAAGATGTCCTTTTCATTATAGGGGACTGGAACGCAAAAGTAGGAAGTCAAGAAATACCTGGAGTAACAGGCAAATTTGGCTTTGGAGTACAGAATGAAGCAAGGCAAAGGCTAACAGAGCTTTGCCAAGAGAACGCACTGCTCATAGCAAACACCCTCTTCCAACAACACAAGAGAAGACTCTACTCATGGACATCACCAGATGGTCAATACCGGAATCAGATTGATTATATTCTTTGCAGCCAAAGATGGAGAAGCTCTATACAGTCAGCAAAAACAAGACCAGGAGCTGACTGTGGCTCAGATCATGAACTGCTTATTGCCATTATCCCAAACAACTCAGTAAAATGGGAGTGGCCAAGGACCTTACTGAAAACACCATTCTTCTCCCACAGCATGGCCCTATATGTCCAGCTGCCCTCTCTTCCAAGGCAGTTAACCCTGCCCCCACTCTCATCTCACCTTGCTCTGCCCACATTACAGCCTCAGAAGCTCTGAGCTTTCCCATAGGGCCTCCATCAGGTTCTTCTCACTGCTCCTCCTTCCTTGCAGTCCTCATTTTTGTAATCTCCCTTTCCTTAATGCTGTTAGCACACCCTTCCTTTCAGTAGTCCCTCCTCAAACCACTGTTCCTTCTTCCTCTAGATCCCCTCTCCATTCTCTCCACTCCCAGACTTCTCCCCTCTACTGCATCCCTCAAACCTCATTCCAGCGCAGCTTTTCCCCCACGCATCCCTAACCTGCATTTAGAGCTCCTCTCCTCAGCCCAACCAGCCACCCCAGGTCTGGCTACCCCTGCTCTGCTCCCACCATCTTCCTGCCTCCTAATCTCTGCTCTTTGGGACCTGGGCTCATGTTTTAAATCTCTTTCCTTTTAGTACAACTCTGTCTGGAGCCATGATTCTTCTCTTTCACAGCTGTCTTTCCCCCACCCCATTTATATGCTAGTTTCTTTTTTAAATGTATAAAAATAAGCAAGTGTCACTTGAAACAAAACTATTAAGTAAACAGTACAGGTGGTACTTGGATATGAGATGCACCACTCATAAACTTTTAATCTTCAAGGATCGTGCCTTAAGTACCCATTGCCAGTCAAAGATGCTCACTAGAAGTTATTTATAAAGTAACTTTTTGGTTTAAAATCCCATACTCTAAGAGGGAAGGACAACATATATGAAACTTCCATAGTGGTGCAGGGTGTAGGAGAGTAAAACTTAAATGGAACTCAGAAAGAAGTAAAGGGATAGAATAAGCAGTGGCTCTCAAACCAGGACCTCCACAGGATCTTACATTTTCATTTTGAAACTGACGGTCTATGTCTAGTGACTGGAAAGTCACAGAGATGTAGGCATACCATCATAGTGAGCTAGGGGAGGAAACTGAAGGGAAAATCAATTTCTAAACTGAAAACAAATCGGACTTCAACTAGGACTTTCAGAGTTGTGCTAAGCTTTGCTCTGGGTGTTTCAGTGCTTTCTCTTTCTGTTGGCAGAGGAGGAGGGCTGCAGGACTGGAGGACTGGGCTGGCCTACAGCCTGTTCTTCATCCTGAGTGAATGAAGTCTTACTATTATATTCTCCAGCAAAGGCTGCACTACTTGTTGTGAGGCTTATGGGTAAAGTTGCCAGAGAGCAATCCAGTTACCAAACTCAGCCCCAGTCCTCTCATGTACAGTTTTCGAAGCAAACCCTCAAACCTAGTTGGATCTAGAAGGAGAAGACGCGGAGAGAAGCGGCCCACAAGCGAAGCCTGCAGCATGCCTTGCACTGAATCCCTTATGGGTTCGGTGAGGACACAGGCCCTGAGGCCAGGCACTTGCCCTGACGGTGAGGGGATAACGTCTGGAGTCTCTGAGCACTGATCCAGCCTGAGGTGACTGCCTTTTGGAGCCTCGGGTATCCATGCCCACTTATCCATGCCTACTTTAAGGCCAGAGCAGGGAAGCCGGAGCCGGACGGCCGGACCCGGACCTCGAGTTACCGTAAACCGCTCGGGAGCTCTCTGGGTGGCGCCTCCGGGCCTCGCTGCTCGGGGCGGGGCTCACGCTGTGACACCGCCCCCCGCCTCGCCCCGCCCCGCGCGTGTTGCCAGGGTGATCAGGTGACTCCGCGCTCGCGGCGCTCGGGGAGGCCGTGACGTCAGGCGAGCCTAGTCACCTCTCTTGCTCCTTGGCAGGTGCGGCGCCACTTGTGCGGTCTCGTCAGGTTCCAGCGGGTCCCGGCCGAACCAGTGCTCAGCGGATTCGTAGAGAGGAGAGGTGAGGCCCGCGGTGGACCCGGGCCCAGCCAAGCTGGGACCAAGGAGGGGGTTAGGCGCGGGCAGCGCCCTTCCGGGCTTTTGCGCACCCCCGAGCTCCCCAGAGGGCGCCGGGAAAGCGACGGGCTCCCGGGCGCTACGGGCGGACTCGAGCCGGGAAGCGAGCAGAGCTGGGGGAGAGGCCGGGAGCCGGCGGAGCTGTTGGAGCCGGCCTGATACACACCCCAGCGCTTAGCGGCTGCTCCTCCGGGTCCAGTCGCAGCGCCGCTGGCTGAGGCTGGGAAGATCCCGCACTGCCCGCCGGGGCCTCTGGGCCGAGGACTTAGGGGCTCCGCGTAGCGAGGAGTCGGCTGACTGAGAGCTAGGCTTGCCACACCCGGTCTCGAGGGACGTCTGCGGGAGGCGTCCGCGTCTCTTCGCCTTGAGCTGCGGTTTCTAGAGTGCTGCGGGCGACCCACTCCATGCGCAGAACCGAGCCTGCTGGGGACGCGAGGCCGGGCGGGAGCTGGGACCAGAGGTGTTCAGAAAAGATGTTTCAATCCTGTTGAGTGCGGTTGATAGAAATGTGAATAGACCTGTTGGGGGGAGTGAAATCTGAGCGGAGCCCCAAGGGATGGGGCTAATCTCCGGCAGCTGTGGGGGTTGGAAGAGTAGGGGGAGGAAACGGGGACCTCTGGGAAAGAGACCTTGAGCTGGAAGTAAAGGAAAGACTTACTGGATTGAGTGCTAGGGAGGTTTTGGGGTCGGAGGAGAAGTTTGGAAAGTTAGGTTAGGGCCCATTTGAAAAAACTCTTTTGAGTGCTTAGCTGAGGGTTTGTGGGTAGGAGCCCATTGAAGCGTCGGCTGGATTGCGGTAGGGGGAACACTGGTATGGGGAGACTGAGGAGGCTGTTGTGACAGCCTGGAAAAGAGATGACAACGCCTAGAACTCTAATCTGTTGGGATTCTGGAAACCTTGCTTCGGAAATGTTTGTAGGAGACAGGGATGGGGGCGTAGGCAGCCAGGTGCCAATTATCCTAGATTTTTAAATAATTCCTTCTTCTGAGGGAAAAGAAGCACCCAGCTGCCTTCTCTTATCTCATTTGATCCGATCAGTTATGACTGTTTACGGGATTTGCCTTCCTCCATATGCATTGAGGTTGTATTGTCCACAGCACTTAACCCTTTAGAGGTTTCAGAGTGTTCTACAACACCTCTTATACCTTGCTGCTGCTGCTGCCAAGTCGCTTCAGTCGTGTCCGACTCTGTGCGACCCCATAGACGGCAGCCCACCAGGCTCCCCCGTCCCTGGGATTCTCCAAGCAAGAACACTGGAGTGGGTTGCCATTGCCTTCTCCTAGGTGAAACCCAAAGTCCAAGTGAATGATAGGAGATTTAATGGCACAGAAGTTCTTGAAGGATAATCAGTGCCCAAAACATGAATATGGGGGCACTGGGGAAGCTGAAAGGAGTTCCATGCTCTTTGTTAATTGTAGAACAGATTCCCCCCTTCCTACCTACTACTTTCAGTGTGTGGGCTTTCCAGGTAACGCTGCATAAGTGTTAATTGGCCATTTTTGTCTTAAATTCTTAAGAAGTGAGAAGAAGATATTTTGATTATTGAAGAGGAATGATTGATGTACAATTTTTTCCAACTCTGAAATTTACTGATCCTGTGGGGGGGAAAAAAATTAAAAAAACAAAAAACAAAACAGCTGTCCCTTTTATATTGAATCTTCCACAAACTTCTCTTTTCTGGAGGAAGTGAAATAGCTGAAACTTCTCACCAACTTGTTTTGTATTTGCTTGACTCCAGAAAACAGAATTGAACCTCCAGGGATCCTGTACAGTAAAAGCCAGTTGAGGGAATTGCTGAGAACTTGGCAAGGTTTGTGTATAAATGGAGAAACCAGCACAGCACCCAAGGGAGGACAAATCCAGAGTGGTGGTATCTGGGCAAAGCGAACTTCCAGTCAGATCAGCAACATCATTCTCTGTAAATGACATCTTAAGACAGGCCATTTGAGCATTGAGCAATGTGTGTTTACAACATATTTCTACTAAGCCGGAGAGCTTTTCCCCTTGTGTGCTTATTCATTGGTAGGGTTTGTTAGTGTTTTTTATTGGGCTCTCCAGGAGCCCCATAATTTTAAGAATCACTGGAGATTAGATTTCTGGGCCACATTTTTTAAAAATTGTTATCAATTTTCTAAATCTCTTTGGAAACATTTGAAACGGCCAGTTAATCATGCTTTCTTTGTAAACGGTCCCCCCACCCTCCAAACACGATAACTAATAGGGATAGAGTAGGATAATCCCCTGGAGTAGGAAATGGCAACTCACTTCAGTATTCCTGCCTGGAAAATTCCATGGACAGAGGAGCCTGGTGACCTGCAATCCATGGGATCGAAAAGAGTCGGACTGAGCGCACACGCAAGCAAGCACAAGGATAAGCAAACAGTTAGCTTAGAAACCCGGTTAGGGAATTGTAGATAGAGAGGGAACTTCAGGGGGCTTTGGGAGACTACAGTAAGATTAATGATCACTCAAGAAAATAATGGGAAGATTCTGAGACCATGTGCGCTTGCTTGACTCACAAAGCAAAACAAGTCACTTAGCATCAAAGCCAGATTGGTTGGCTTAACAATAAAATCAAATCTAACCTGCTTAGCAACAAAACCATGCAACAGAAGCACAAGACATGCCCCCAGACAATAAAGCAGTGGTGGCATGAGACCTACCTCCTACTCAGTGAGCTCAGTGAGTTAATGACCCCTAAAACATACTCTTTGACCCCTAAGACATGTTCATTGCACAGTGCCCCCCAAGCAATAAAACAATAGTAGAGAATAAGGCCCACAACCTACCCAGTGGCGTCATCAAGTTAATGACCCTCAGGATGTGCTATGTGCACACAAAAACAGTCATTTATGGGAAGGTGACTTTTCAAAATGAAAGACCCACATTGTACTGAGACCTGAATAACTTTTCCAAAGTGCTGTGACAGTCCTGGCCTGATCCAATAGGGACAAGAAAACTTGCCTGCTCTACCTGGGGAAAGAACTGATCATGGAAGTGTGACACTACTCAAGAAAGACAAAGATCTTCTCCCCTACCCCTCTCTTTTTCTGATTATAAAAATGTAACCCACTGAGTACTCAGGGCAGTGCAACACTTGCCTGCCTGCTTGTAAACCTTACAAGCATCTTGTTCTAGTAAATCTCATATGTCACTTTGCCTCTCTCTGGTTGTTTTGTTGAAGAACAGAAATAACCTCCCTTAAGGGAAACTGGGCCCAGGTGAGAGAGAGGCAGGGCTGGGGTATGAGCCAGACCCCCATGGAACCTTCTAGGCCTATGCCTTTGTCACCCAACAGCAGTCCCTCCTTTCCTGGCTGGAAACATTCCTCACCCTTGAAATGGGGTAATGGGCAGCGCTCTCTTCACAGAGATTCTGAAGGAGTATTCATAGGACGCTTATATGAAATTTGAGCTCCTCCAAAGCAAATATTTTGCTTTGTTGGATGAATGGTATTTTTTTGAGATACCGTGAAATAAAAAAAAGAGGTGAACATTCTGAATTTTTATAAAAGCTTCATTGAGCACCCTGAGGTTTTTTTGTTTTTGTTTCCTGGTATGTTTGGGTTTGGTCACCAGTAAACCAATAGTGTGATCTGGAGGCCTAAGGGTAAGTTCATGTTTGTATTTCATATGTAAATAAGTTCAGACTGTTTTACATTTTATCCAGCTGGTTTAGAGTGTCTGGAGTAAACCAGTAACCTAGCAGCCTCTTGGGCTTTTGACCCAGCATCCTTTCAACCCAGGAGTTAGTTATTAAGCTCTTCAGAGACTGAAGTGAGCAATAATGCTCACTAAATTGAATGAGGAGTGAAATAGTCACCTTTTAAAATTCCCCTCTCCTACTATGTCACTCTGCCAGTCCTTGGTCAGGTAGGGATTCAGGTGCTTGCTGAAGCATCCAGGGACCCTACAGAACTACAAAATCCATCTCTTAGACTTGTGGCATAGTTATCACATGAGGGAAGTTGCTGACAGGAGAGGCTTCCTGTTTTTCTCATGCTGAATTGAAAGCTGTATTTTAGGCCTCCAACCTCCTCACACTTAACCAAGGCTACTAATTGACTTGGCTGTAAAATGGGAGTCAGTAATTAAAACCCAGCAGTTTAGAAGCAAGGGGAGTGGGCATGAGTTGACCCTCCAAGCTCTGACCAAAAAGTTCACACCATCTTGGATACTGTATATAAAGGGCTCTTCAAAAGGAAGTGAACTGAGAATGACTTCTTTTGTAGTTTTTCAGAGGCACATGTGGAATATTACTGCAGAATCCACTGCAATATGGGAGACCTGGGTTCAATCCCTGGGTTGGGGAGATCTCCTGGAGAAGGGAACGGCTAACCACTCCAGTATTCTGGCCTGGAGAATTCCATGGACTGTGTAGCCCTTGGGGTTGTAAAGAGTCGGACACGACTGAGCGACTTTCACTGGGCTGTGTGGAATATTAGTACTTTTTTAAGCCTCAGAATCAGAGCTGGGAAACTGAATGGGCCCTCCCTTCTAAAGCAAGGGAGATAAATGCTTTGAATCCAGTCTCTGTGGGCAGGCAGCAAGTCTTTTATGTCTTTGCCAAAAACAAGAGATAGTGTCTATTTTTCTGAACCTTTCGATTATAGTGTCGACTTAAAAAATATTCACAACTTAAAGTTGAGTGTTATTTGGTGGGAATTTTGAGGACTTTTAAGCCCAGAAAACAGCTTCTGAAGTAATCCTGAGAAAATTGCTCCAAGGAGATGAGAAGGGGAGCCAGGTTATATAGAAATTTTGCAACAAAAGGCAGGTAGGTAGTCTGAACATCAAAAGGTTATTATTATTTAAAGAAAACCAGATAACCCAAGTTAAGGAATATATCTATTTTCTGTATGTGGAAGATGTGAGAGGCTGAGCTAACTGAAATCATTCCTTTGATACACACCTCAGCTATCAGGCCAGTATCCTGTGAATGAATATCCTCAGTTGATCAGGGCTTACTCTCACCGTAGGAAGAGGCTCGAGTCTGAGGGAGGCTGGATGGCAGGCATTCTCCTTCCTGAGTTCCCTTGGGGCTGCCTGGCTCAGGCTCACGATTGAGGGCTGCAATTGAATTGCTAATGATGGTGATATCCCTGTTTACTAATCGGGCAGGAAACACTCCATTTCTCAATAGGCCTCCCTCATTTTATTGTACTTGGCTCCGTTGTGCTTTGCATATACTGCGATTATTAGGTGCTTTGCATATACTGCGATTATTAGGGATTGAAGGTTTGTGGCAACCCTATGTCTGTCGATGACATTTTTCAACAGCAGTTGTTCACTTTGTGTGTCTGTGTCACATTTTGGTAATTCTCACAATACTTCAAACCTCCACCAGCAAAGAGATTACAATTTACTGAAGGCTTGGATGTTTGTTAGCATTTTTCAGCAATAAAATATTTTTAAATTAGGTGCGTTCAGTTCAGTCGCTCGGCTGTGTCCGATTCTTTGCGACCCCATGGACTGCAGCACGCCAAGCTTCCCTGTCCATCACCAACTCCCAGAACTTTCTCAAACTCATGTCCAATGAGTCGAAGATGCCATCCCACCATCTCATCCTCTGTCATCCCCTTCTCCTGCTTTCAGTCTTTACCAGCATCAGAGGTTGTACATTAAGGTGTGTACAGTGTTTTTTTAGACGTAATACTTTTGCACCCTCAGACTATCGTATAGTGAATACATAACCTTTATCTGCACTGGGAAGCCAAAAAACTTGTGTTAGTTGCTTTATTGTGATATTCAGTTTATTGTGATGATGCAAGTAAATGATATAAGGGAGTCTTGGTAATCATGGTGAGAAGAGGGTTTGATTTACCTGAATTTACTCATTAGTAATGCCTTATTCACGGATGCCTCTTATCACTTCTCTGATTTGTGCTAAAGAGTTATTAGTGTCAAGAGAGTTGGCTCAGAAAATAGTGTAGATCACGACTGAAAACTATCTGACCTCATGGCCAGTGTTCACAAAAAGGTAGGGGTTGGGGGCTGTTGAGCTGCAAAGTTCTTTGGGACGAAGAAGACCTGGGAAGTGGTGCCTGGCTTCTGGCCTCAGTACTTCGCCCGTCAGCTTTCAGTGTTGGGACCTTGGGTAGGATCATGTGGGTACAAGACATGTGAAGAGGGGGACTTCTGTAGGAATGTGCCTAGCTCATGAGCCCTTATCTTTAAGCTTGTTTTTACTGCTTTCCTGCTGCCTGCCAGCTTCCCATAGACCCCAGACCCAGTGTCCCTCCTTCCCCCCCACCCCCCAGCCTTTCTTCTGCAACACCCTCATTAAGACTGTTTCTTCAGTCTCTGATGCAGTTTCTGCATCCTTCTGGTTCTGCTGACTTTGTGGAGCTAAACCTTGGCAAATCTTGATACGTGATGGTGGCAGTAGAAACACCAGTGATGGCTGTTGTTGCTATTTAGTTGCTCAGTCATGTCCAACTCTTTTGCAACCCCATGGACTGTAGCCTGCCAGGCTCCTCTGTCCATGGGATTTTCCAGGCAAGAATACTGGAGTGAGTTGCCATTTTCTATTCCAGGGGATCTTCCCAACCCAGGGATTGAACCCACGTGCACTGTGGATTCTTTACCACTGAGCCACCTGGGAAGGCCCCAGTGAGGGCTAGTTGCATGCAAAGTCAAAGGGCTTGGAGGTGGATGCTTTACCTGTTTCTCACAGTTCATTTGTATTCCACCTGCATGATTTTTGTCTTATCTCTTTGCTGTCAGTACTGTTAACATTTTTTTCTTTAAAATGTGCCATTTATAAAAAAACCCTCCAGAAGTTATTTCAGGGGAAAACTATGATTGGCTTAAATTGGAAACAGCTATCACCTGACACAAATAGAAGGCAAATCTTAAAAAGCATAACTGTTACAATTGTCCACATTCCCTACACCTGCCATGTATCCCACTTGGAAAAATACTGCCTTCATCCAAAGATATGACTCACTGTGAGTTTTTTCGGGCGGCAGTAGACAGGTGATAGGGATGGTTTGAGGGTAGCCAGGTTTCAGAGAGGGCCCCTTGAACCCCACCTCTTGACACTCCTAGTGGCTCTGTGATACCAGGAAGACAGTAGAGTGAAGGGTCTAGGAACTAAAAAGAAATGCATGCAGTCAGTTGAAACCACTGCTGTTTTGATAGGAGGTTTGCCAGAAGGAGGTCTGGGTGGTGTTGAACCTGTATATTATATCATCAATAGATTCTAGGCCCTCTGCCAAGGATGTGACTTTATTGGTGCTGTGTTCTATTGCTCTTTCTGTGCAAGTGTGTGCTTGGAAAACTCAAAATTTTGCTCAGGGTGGATGCAGTTTGTGTTTTTTGTTTTGGTTTCAAGTAATCACCACCCCATACTCCTTTGATCTCCTTGGCTTCCATATATTAACATACAGTTGCTCTTGGTGGGTGTAACTAATGACAGAACTCTGAAGTTAGCATCTAGCCTCTGTTTTGTGTAACCTTTTTGTCTGTAATGCCTATTTTAAAAATTCTAAGAAAATGAAGAAAAGAAAGGAGGAAGAAATGAACTGCCCTGGGTTGTCTGGTCCTTGGGGTGACCACATGGCAGGTGTGACTGGTACTTGCTGGTGCGCAGTGAAATCCACTCTTGTCCTTTGAAGCCGCCCTGCAGTGCTGACTGAGCTGTGGCTCCTGCAGAGGGTCAGGAGAGCTTGCTTTAATGATGAAGCAAAGCCAGGGCCGGTCTGGTAGACAGCAGGAACCAGGAGTGCTCAGTTACATTACCAGCACATGAAGCTGTAGGGGCCTCTTTCTAAGCTATCAAGATTTCAGTTTTCCCACAAAGCCTAGTCTAATGCTCTGGGAGGGGGCAGGCAGAGCCCGTCTTTCAGGGGCTGTGCTGGTGGGGGACCTGGCCTGGGAAGTGGCCTCGTCAGCTTGTAGGAGGGACGGACCTGTGCCTTTCTAGTGTGTCCTCTCAAGTTGGCAGGGGGCAGAGTTCCTCCCTTTTTTCTCTCTCCCTGCTCTAACCTGTCCTTTCATCTCCTCAACTCACTTTCTCTATTAACAGCTTTCTTCCCTTTTACTTTTCCTTCTGTTCACTGCTGCTTTCGCTTCTGCCCTCCCTCTTGCTGAACTCATTTTCTCTCCATTGTCACTTTGAGGACTGGCTGTTTGAAGTTGCAGAGTGACAATGCCATCTTGTACATCCAAGTGACTAGATGTAATTCAGAGATCCCAGCCTTTCTTTCTGAGGAGGAGCCAGTCTTCACTTCCCCATGGCTTTCAGATAGCTACATTAGTGGGGTACTGACCAGAGTCCCTGAACTTATGGTCGGATGAAGCTGGACATTGGAGTTCCAAAGGAGGTATTGAGAGGTGGGGGAATTACTGGCATTTGGGGAGCTGTCTGTCAGACAAGGGGCTGAGTGAGGTCCACCTTTGAGGAGTCCTTCCAGAAGCTGAAGACAGTAGTCTGCCCTGCATTCAGGTATCCTGTGGTTTCTGCAGAGAACCATCCAAGATTAATAAAGGCTGGAGAAGGAGCCCTTGGTGAGGTTTGCCTAGAATCTATGGGTCTGTTCACAGCTGTAGATCCTGCCCTGAAGCTGGAACAAAACATATTCTCAGTAGTAGTTGGATGGTTGTTGGAAGCATCTAGAAGCATGGCTTTCCAGCTCAATAAGTTAAGAAATAGGTTGTGTGCCTGTTCAGTCGTGTCCGACTCTTCACGACCTTATGAGCTATAGCCTGCCAGGTTCCTCTGTCCATGGAACTGTCCAGACAAGGATCCTGGAGTGGGTACATTCCCTCCTCCAGGGGATTTTTCCCATCCAGGGATTGAACCTGAGTCTCCTATGTCTCCTGTATTGACAGGTGGATTCTTTTCTACTGCACCACCTGGGTTCTCCTAAAAGCTATGAAATAGACTTTACCTAAAGATAATTTCCATTTTTTAGCATGTATAGTCACCTCTCAGTAGTTCCAGGACCCTCTCACCAAAATTATGTGGATGTTCAAATGTCTTAGATAAAATGACATAGTATTTGCATATAACCTATGCATATCCTCTGAATACTTTAAATTATCTCTGGATTACTTGTAATACCTAACACATTGTAAATGCTTTATAAATGGTTGCCATTCAAGCTTTCCTTTCTGGAACTCTCTGGGATTTTTTTTTCTGAATATTTTTAATTTGCTGTTGGTTGAATCCAAGGTTGTGAAACCTGCATATACAGAGGGCCAACTGTGTAGAAAAGTGTGTATGACAAAAAAGTACAGTTTAATGAATAATTATATTCACTAATATAACTGTAACCTATTCAGGTCTAGAAATAGAACTTTATTTTTAAGCCCAAATGAGATAGTAAGAATGCTTTGTATTGTAATTTGCTTTTTTCACTGTGTTGGCACTTTTCCATTATCAGTGCATATAATTCTACCTCATTCTTCTTAAGGGTCAAATAGAAATTCTGTGGTTTGGAAATTCCGTTGCTTATTTAACTGTCCCCATATTGGTGGACCTTTAGGATGTTAACTATCATTTATGTATGTGTATGTATTTTATATATAATATATGTTATATAGTTATTATAAGCAAATGTTATAATAAATATTTGTGTTTGTGGTGGCAAAGAATCAGCCTGCCAGTGCAGGAGATTCAGGTTCTATCCCTGGGTGGAGAAGATCCCCTGGAGAAGGAAATGGCAACCCACTCCAGTATTCTTGCCTGGGAAATATCATGCACAGAGGAAGAGTTGGACACGACTTAGTGACTAAACAACAAACAAATATATATGTATTTGTATGTATTTTATATATAATATGTTATATAGTTGTAAACAAATGTTATAGTATGTATTTGTGTTTGTGGTATAAAATTGTGTAAGTGGTGTGTTTTTTTTTGGCATACTGGCACTAGTCTATAACCTGTAGGATAAATCCTAAAGGAGGAATTTCTCGTTCATAGAATAGACTTCTTTTTATTTTTTGAAAGTTTCACTTAAAAATGAGTCTTTATTGAAGAATTTATAAGGAAAAAGAACGAACTCTCAGTAAAAAGAAAGGGTGTTTCCTCCAAACATTAGAGAGGAATGGGATTCTGATGCGTGGATGGTTCAGCATACACTATTTTAGTTGTTGGTAGATATTTTCAGAGAGCGATTTTTGTTGTTTTTGCATTTGCATTTCTCTTTTTAAATTTTATTGAGGTATAGTTGATTTACAATGCTGTGTCAATTTCTGCTGTACAGTAGAGTGACTCAGTCATACATGTATATTCTATCCATATTCTTTTCCCTCATAACTTGTCACAGGATATTGAATATAGTTCCCTGTGCTATTCAGTAGGACCTTGTTGTTATCCGTCGCATACATAAAAGTTTGCCTGTGCTAATCCCAGACTTCAGTCCTTTCCTCCCCTACTCCCTCTCCCCAGTGGCAACCACAAGTCAGTTCTCTGTATCTGCGAGTCTGTTTATGTTCCACAGATATGTTGACTTGTATTGTCTTCTGTATTCCACATTTAAGTGACAGCATATGGTATTTGTCTTTCTCTTTCTGATTTGCTTCACTTAGTATGGTAATCTCTAGGTCCATCCATGTTATTTCATTCTTTTTGATGGTTGAGTAATTCAGGAAGCTTTTTTTTTTTGAGGGCTGTTTAGTAAAGGTTATATATCTTATTCCTTAGAGAGTGACAGGCCTAGGATCCAGCCAGAGATTCTGTATAGAAAGCTTTATGCAGTGAGATTTTAGCAGATGATATGTTTTCTGTGTTGAGGGGAACTTCTCTGGATTCTCACAGTCTCCAAGGCTGCAAGTTTATTGTTGGAGGGAGATGAGATTGGCTATAGCCATGTTTTCAAATAATATTGAACTATTGTGGATTATTAACGTGTGTATGACTTTTCAGACTTCATTGTTCTTCATCTAATATATCAGGACAAATGGAGAATGCTTATATCTTTGTGTTAGTTTAATTTTGGAGATAGTGGCTTAAAGCAATTACCTGAGTGGCTTTAGCAAGCCATGTTACTAAACAATTCGTAGATTTTTTTAGTTTCATGTGTAACTCAGTTATATAAGCAATAAATAGTTTTTATAGCCTTTGTAAGAAGGGGAAACAAGACAGTCTGTGAAATTCTTCATTACTCTAGGACAGGGCCTCCGGGGGTGGATGATCCACTATTATTTTTTTGCCTCCCTTGTTCATTTTGAGGCCCTTGTTCAGTGAAAAGCCCATTTCTGAGCTCTGTGTCATTGTGCATTCCACTGAGAGGCTACTATGCTAAAGCCACAAGCCAAAATGCTGATACAAAAGGCATGCCCTGGTTTATTCATTCATTGATTATGTGAGGACAGCTCCAGGCCCGGTTAACTCTCTGGCAAACGAAAGATCATGAATGAAGTAGGGATGGTTAATAATATTTGGGAGATTGATACCAGAATCAGTATTTAGACAGTAATGAATAAAACAGCAGGTTGTCTCCTTCCCGCCTGTTCCCCAAAGAAAAACAACTTAGGAAGTGGTAACATAGCCAAATGTGTTACCCATTGCGAGGAAGTCATAAAAACAAAGATCTTGTCTATGTCACAGTATCAACTGTCAGAGTCTCCTGGTGTTGCTCTGTTATTGTGAATGTCACTGCCACCTTTTAGAAGGGAATCCTGGGAATTCCCTGGTGGTCCAGTGGTTAATACTCTGTGCTTTCACTGAGGAGGCCACAGGTTCAATCCCTGGTCCAGGAACTAAGATCCCATAAGCCATGCAGCATGGCCAAAAAAAAAAATTCAGTAGAAGTGAACCCTTGCTGTTGCTGTTCCCCAGGGCCCCAGTGTGAAGCTTGCATGTCAGGAGTAGGTTCTTCCTAGATGAAGGCCTGTGGCTGTGGAATGCCTGTTCTTGTGGCTTTGGGGTTTGGATTTGATGCCATTGCTTCTTTTCTTGGCCCACAGTAGACTCACACTATGTGGCCCACTTCCTCTGTTGGCAGGGTCATTCTCTACTTGTACATGAGTTTCAGTAAACTTGAGTAACTCTTTGCAATAACTGCCCTCTGAACCAGGCAAAGCATCTGGTCTGTTTAGCCAAACCACCCACACCATACTCTTGAAATTTGGTGAACTTCCAGATTTTTCCATCTGATGCAGTAACCAACAAATGGAAAAGATAATTTTATTTTTATTATCAGAGGTACTGAAGAGGAAGAGCAAGCCAGCTAGAGTTAGTTCTTCCTCTGATATCTTCATTACTGGGCCTGTCAGGTAGTAAGTACTTAATGTTGAATAAACAAATGATCAGGTTTGCCAATAGTTTTCTGCCAGGCAAACAAAATTGCATGAATCCTACTAAAAGATATAAAGAATAACTAGAAAAAGTTATAATAGAAAAAGAAGCTGCAATGATCCTGAAAGTTTACTCTTAGCAAGGTTGTTTTTGAGTGTTGTCTCTGACAAGAGTGTGAGGTTTGAGTAATCTGAATTCCTCTTTCTGCCTAATTCTCGGTGTGATCGTTGCTTCTTCTTAAAAGCCTTCTCTGACTCCCCTGACCTGTTGTCTCTGCTTTTTTTAGAATGGCCAGATGACTGTGAATAGAATAAACAAACATGTCAACACCAAAATTAACGAAAACTATAAACCTGAGATGGTAGAGCAGCACAGAACTAGTAATTCTAAAGCTTTTTTTTTTTTAGCACAGTCATACCCAAAATTATGGGTATGAGAATAAAAAAAACCTGAGCAACCTAGAATACAAAATAATCTATTCACAAAGATCCTATTAAAAGGCCAGCTAATTAGGGAGTTCAAAAAAAGACACAGAGGAGGTCTTTAGAATAAGATCAGCTTTCATGTTTTCAAACTTTGCAGTTTTGTAAAATCCCAAAAAGGATATGTAAAGGGAGAGGGATAAGCATAACTTCTGGCTTTGAATATAAGAATAGTTCCAAGGTGGGGAAAGTCTGTATGTAACCTAGAGAAATTTTTTTTTAACCCCAAGTTTGTCACTTAGCCAAATGACTTCTCAGTTTGAAGCAGAAGAAAACATGTAAACAGCTTAAGGAACTGTGGTGTCTTGTGAAGAAAAGAATCATGGGACTTGCCTGGCTGTTCAATGGTTAAGACTCTGAGCTTATACTGCAGGCGGCACAGATTTGATCCTTGGTTGGGAACTAAGATCCTGTATGCCTCGTGGTATAACCAAAAAAAAAATCACAATTACAAAAATCACTGTAAAAAGCAGTGATGAGCAGATATAAAGTAATTTATCCATAAAGGAGAATTTTTAGTAATAGGAAGGGAAATTAGTACTAGAAGGAGACAGAAGGTTTACAGAGGCATTCTAGCTATTAAAAAAAAAAATAGGTGGGTAGCATGAAAACACCAAAAAGCACTAAGAAAACAATTTTTTTCTGACTGTGGAATTTTTAAAAATACAGAATAAATAACAATTGCCTGTAATTCTAGCACCCAGGGAAAACCACTATAAATGTTTTTTTTTTTTTTCCCATCTAGCCAAATTTTATTTGTCTACTGTTACTGTACATTTAAAGCATGAAAATCTTAATGTACAACTCCAGGAGTATTCATGTAATCATGACTCAGCTTAAGATGGGGAACATCTCCATTATCCCAGAAGTCACCTCCAGTGCCTCTTCCAGTCAATATCCGTAGATTCAGTTTGGCTGTTCTTGAACCTCATATAAATGGAATCTTAACAATACGAAGTCCAGGTTCTTTTCGTTGATCATTATCTGTTTGACTCATCCATGTTGCTGCAGATAGTAATCATTCTTTCCTTATTGGTGGGCAGTTTCTATTTGATAGACTATACTGTAATCTTTCTGTTGTGCTGTTGATGAACACTTGGATAGTTTCCAGTTTGGGGCTATAATAAATCAAGCTGCTTTGACCTTTTTTTTTTTTTGTCCGGATCACACAGCATATGGGATCTTTAGTTCCCTGACCAGAGATAGCGCCCACACCCCCTGTATTGGAGGTGCAGAATCTTAACCCCTGGACCACCAGGGAAGTCACTGACGATTCTTGCATATATCTTTGGTGTGCTTATGCACTCATTTTATTTCAGTGTATTTCTAAGAGAAGAGTTGCTAGGTCATAAGGTAAATACTGTCTGAGTCATGAATATATTATAAACTTTGTTCTAAAGGTATGATTGCTTTAGCTTTTATATAAAAATCCATGGTGTAGTATGAATTATTCATGGTTTATAAGGATGGAGATCATTTTTTTTCTCCCATAAGAATAATTGGCACTATTTATTGAAAAGACTAATTTTTACTTTCTGAGTTGCAGTGGTACCTTTCTATTAAATTAGGTGACTACTATGTGGGTCTCTTGTAGGGATTCTTGATTCTGTAACATTGATCCATTTATTAATATTTATTTTAAAGAAAATTAGGATCATGCTATTGCATTTTTCTTACACTTAATATTATATCATGCTTTGAAAGCAAATTAAAAATAAGTGCAAAGAAACTATTATATAGATATACCATAATTTATTGCTTTGGTTTTTTTGGACATTTGGGTTTTCTTTCTTTTTTCTTTTTTGTTTTGCTCTTTTATGTTGCAGGCTTTCCGCAAATGTCTTGATAATCCTTGTTCATTCATTTATTTATGAGGCAATAAAAAGTCGATTAGAAGTTCTCTGTTCATGGGTTTTATATGGAATGACTGGGTGAGTCATTTCTTTGGACTCTCGAGTATCATTATCAATATATTTTTCCCCTTGGGGTGCTCAGTTTTTCCAGAGGAACATTCTCCACCCTACTGCCTGCAAGGTCAGTGCCAAGATACCAGGTATCTTGTCATTTAAAAACTAACAACTTTGAAAAACTGTTCTTTCCTTCATCTCTACTTTACTGAGGTCTTTGATTGTTATCTCCATGGACCACTTTCTGAAAGAATGGTTTCTACTCTTCTCATTTTATTGTTGAATGACTGAAAATCCTGTGACTTCAAGCATGTCTTGAGTGGGATCATCAGATACTATTCAATGCAGTCTTTTAAAAAAGTTTTTATTTTATATTGGGTTATAGTTGATTTATAATGTTGTGTTAGTTTCAGGTATATAGCAAAGTGATTCAGTTATTCATATTCAGGTATCTGTTCTTTTTCAGATTCTTTTCCCATTTAGATTGAGTAGAGTTCCCTGTGCTATATAATAGGCCCTTGTTAGTTATCTGTTTTAAATATAGTGTGTATATGTCAATCCCAAACTCATGTTTCCCCTTCAGTTACCATAAATTTGTTCTCTAAGTCTGTTTCTGTTTTATAAATAAGTTCATTTGTATCATCTTTTTTTAAGATTCTGCATATAAGCATTATCATATGATATTTGTCTTTGTCTGTCTGTCTTACTTCACTTAGTTATGATCATCTCCAGGTCCATCCATGTTGCTGCAAATGACATTATTGTTTTTATGGCTGAGCAATATTCCATTGTACGTATGTACCACATCTTCTTTATCTTTTCATCTGTTGATGGACATTTAGGTTGCTTTCATGTCTTGGCTATTGTAAACAGTGCTGCAGTAAACATATGGGTGCATGAATTAAGACATGGGATTGCAAAAGAATCAGATGTGGTTTATAACTAAACAACAAATCCTTGCAAACCATGGTTTTCTCCAGATATGTGCCCAGGAGTGGAATTGCTGGATCATATAGTAGCTCTGTTTTTAGTTTTTTAAGGAACCTTTGTACTGTTCTCCTTAGTGGCCGCACCAGTGTACATTCCCACCAACAGTGTGGGGAGGGCTTCCCTTTTCTTCACACCCTCTCCAGTATCTGTTGTTCATAGACTTTTGGATGATGACCGTGCTGACTGATGTGAGGTGATAGATAATTAGCAATGTTGAGCATCTTTTCACGTGCCTATTGGCCATCTGTATGTCTTCTTTGGAGAAATGTCTATTTAGGTCTTCTGCCTGTTTTTTGATTAGGTTGTTTCTTTGATGTTAGGGTACATGAGTTGTTTGTATATTTTGGAGATTAATCCCTGTTGGTCACATCATTGGCAAATATTTTCTCCCATTCTGTGGGTTGTCTTTTCACTTTGTTTATAGTTTGCTGTGCAAAAGCTTTTGAGTTTAATTAGGTCCTATTTGTTTATTTTTGTTTTTATTTCCATTACTTTCAGAGTCAAATGAAAAAGACATTGCTGTGTTTTATGTCATAGAGCATTCTCTATGTTTTCCTCTAAGTTTTATAGTATCTGGTCTTATATTTAGGTATTTTAATCTATTTTGAGTTTATTTCTGTGTATGGTGTTTAAAAAAATTTATTTCATTCTTTTACATGTAGCTGTCCAGTTTTCTCAGCACCACTTATTGAAGAGACTCTGTTTCCTCCATTGTATATTTTTGTTTCCTTTGTCATAGATTAATTGACCATAGTAGCTTGGATTTATTTCTGGGCTTTCTATCCTGTTCCATTGGTCTATATTTCTGTTTTTGTGCCAGTACCATATTGTTTTTATGACTCTAGCTTTGTAGTATAGTCTGAAGTCAGGGAACCTAACTCCTTCAACTCCATTTTTCTTTCTTAAAATTGCTTTGACTATTCAGGGTCTTTTGTGTCTCCATAAAAATTTTTAAATGTTTTGTTCTAGTTATGTGAAAAATACCACTGGTAATTTAATAGGGATTGCATTGAATCTGTAGATTGCCTTGAGTATTATAGTCATTTTGACAATATTGATTCTTCCAGTCCAGGAACATGGTATTTCTTTCCATCTGTTTGTGTCATCTTTGATTTCTTTCATCAGTGTCTTACAGTTTTCAGAGTACAGGTCTTTTGTCTCCTTAGGCAGGTTTATTACTAGGTATTTCATTCTTTTTGATGCAATGGAAAATGGGATTGTTTCTTTAATTCTCTTTCATTGTTAGTGTAGAGAAATGCAACAGATTGCTGTGTGTTAATTTTGTATTCTACAATGTTACCAAGTTCCTTGATGAACTCTAGTAGTTACCCAGTAGCCTCTTTAGGATTTTTTATGTATAGTATCATGTCATCTGTAAAGAGTGAAAGTTTTACTTCTTCTGCAGTTTGAATTCCTTTTATTTCTTTTTCTCCTCTGATTGCCATGGCTAGGACTTCCAATACTATGTTGAGTAACAGTGGCAAGAGTGGACATCCTTTTCTTGTTCCTGATCTTAGAGAAAATGCTTTCAGATTTTCACCATTGAGTGTGATGATAGCTGTGGGTTTGTCATATATGGCCTTTATTATGTTGAGGTAAGCTCCCTCTATGCCCACTTTCTGGAGAGTTTTATCATAAATGGATGTTGAATTTTGTCATAAAGTTGTTCTGCATCTATTGAGATGATCGTATTTATTCTTCAGTTTCTTGATGGTGTATCACCTTGATTGGTTTGTGTATATTAAAGAGTCTTTGCATCCCTGGGATAAATTCCACTTGATTATGATGTATGAGCCTTTTAATATATTGTTGACTTTGATTTGCTAGTATTTTGTTGAGTATTTTTGCATTTATGTTCATCAGTGATACTGGCCTCTAATTTTCTATTTTTGTAGCATCTTTGTCAGGTTTTAGTAGCAGGGTGATGGTGGCCTCATAGAATGAATTAAGGAGTGTTCCTTTCTCTGAAATTTTTTGGGAATAGTTTCATAAGGATAGATGTACAATTTTCTCTAAATGTTTGATAGAATTTGCCTGTGAAGCCATCTGGTCCTGGACTTTTCTTTGTTGGGAGTTTTAAATCATAGTTTCAGTACTTATGATTGATCTTTTCATATTTTCTATTTCTTCTTGGTTCAGTTCTGCAAGGTTGTACCTTTCTAAGAATTTGTCCATTTCTTCTACGTTGTCCATTTTATTGGCATATAGTTGTTTGTAGCAGTCTCTTATGATCGTTTGTATGTTTGTGATGTCAGTGTAATATCTTTTTCATTTCTATTTCATTGATTTGAGCACTCTCCCTTTTTTCATGATGAATCTGACTAAAGGTTTATCAATTTTATCTTTTCAGAGAACCAGCTTTTAATTTCATTGACTGTTTCTGGGTTTGTGTGTGTATGTGTGTGTCTATTTCATTTATTTCTGCTCTAATCTTTAGGATTTATTTCCTTTTATTAACTTTGGGTTTTGTTTGTTCTTTCTCTAGTTGTTTTAGATGTCAGGTTAGGTTGTTAGATATTTTTCTTGTTTCTTGAGGTAAGATTATATTGCTTTAAACCTCTCTCTACTTCTAGAACTAGTTTTGTTGCATCCCATAGGTTTTAGGTTGTTGTGTTTTCACTGTTGTTTGTCTACAGGTTTTTTTGTTTTTTTTTTTTAATTTCCTCCTTGATTTCATTGGTGATCCATTGGTTGTTTAGTAACAGTGTTTAGCCTCCACGTGTCTGTGTTTTTTACAGTTTTTTCCCTGTAATTGATTTCTAATCTCATAGCATTGTGGTTGGATAAGATGTTTGCTATTATTTTAATTTTCTTAAATTTACTGAGACTTGCTTTGTGGCCCAGCATGTGATCATTCTTGGAGTATGTTCCATGTGCACTTGAAAAGAATGTGTATTCATCTGATTTGGGGATGGAATGTTCTGTAAATATCAGTTAAGTCTTTGTAGTCTAATGTGTCATTTAAGACCTGTGTTTCCTTTTAAATTTTCTGTCTTTATGATCTGTCCTTTGATGAAAGTGGGGTCTTAAAGTCCCTCACTATTGTTGTGTTACTGTCATTTCCTCGTTTTATGGTTGTTAGTATTTATCTTAAATATTGAGATGCTCCTATGTTGGGTGCATATATATATTTACAATTGTTATATCTTGTTCTTAAATTGATCCCTTGATCATTATGTAGTGTCCTTCCTTGTCTCTTGTAACAGTCTTTATTTTAAAGTCTATTTTGTCTGCTATGAGTATTGACACTCCAGGTTTCTTTTGATTTCCATTTGCATGGAGATTTCTGTTCCTCACTTTTAGTCTGTATGCATCCCTAGATCTGAATTGGGTCTCTTGTAGAGAGAGAAAAATAGGTCTTGTCTCTTTTAAGACAGGCAGTTTCTGTCTTCTGTTGGAACATTTAATCCGTTCATATTTAAGGTAATTATTGGTATGTATCTTCTTATTGCCATTTTGTTAATTGTTTTGGATTTGTTTTTGTAAGTCTTTTTTCCTCTTTTGTTCTTGTCTCTTCTGATTTGATAACTAACTTTAGTGTTGTTTTGGATTGCTTTTCTTTGTGTGTGGGTTGGTTTTTCTTTTTTTTTCATCTATTGTGGATTTTTGGTTTGTGGTTTCCATGAAGTTTTGATACAGTGGTCTATATATAAACAAAACTGTTTTAAGTTGCTGGTCTTTTAATTTCAAATGCATTTTCAATATCCTGCATTGTGCTTTCCTCTTCTTATGATTGCAGGTTTTGATATCATATTTGTATGTGGATGATTTCCTACCTTTACTATATGTTTGCTTTGCTGGTGAGCTTTTCCATTCATAATTTTCCTGTTTCTAGTTTGGCCTTTTCTTTTCCACCTAGAGAAGCTCCTTTAGCATTTGTTGGAAAGTTGGTCTGCTCGTGCTGAATTCTCTTAGCTCTTGCTTGTCTGTAAAGCTTTTGATTTCTCCATCAAATTTGAATGAGAGTCCAGCTGGGTGGAGTTCTTGGTTGTGGGTTCTTCCCTTTCATCACTTTAAATATAATGTGTCACTCCCTTCTGGCCTGCAGAATTTCTGCTGAAAAATCAGCTGATAACCTTAGGGGAATTCTTATATATGGTTTCTATTTTTGGTTTTGTTTCTCCACTGTGCAGCTTATGGGATTTGAGTTCTACCAGGGTTCTTGAACTCGGGATATGGCAGTGAAAGTGCCATATCCTAACCACTGGACCAACAGAGAACTTCCCCCTTGTGTTATTTGTTGCTTTTCCCTTGTTGCTTTTAACAACTTAATGACTGGAGACATATTAATATATCTGTTATCCAAGCATTATTCACTGGAAGCATTTCAGTATTCACTTACATAAGAAATTGCCAGCCACAGGCATTAGTTTCTGCAGAAATCTCCCAGTCAATAATGTATTAATATTTTCTGTCAGTTTGATTTCTATGCCTCTCAGCACACTCTTCCTTGGGTTTATTCTGCCTGGGACTCTCTATGCTTCCTGGACTTGGGTATGACTATTTGCTTTCCCACGATAGGGTAGTTTTCAGCTATTATCTCTTCAGATATTTTTTTCAGGTCCTTTCTTTTTTCCTTCTGGGACCCCTATAATGCAAGTTGTGTGTTTAGTGTTGTCCCAGAGGTCTCTGAGACCATCCTTTTTTTTTTTTTTCCCATTATTTTTTCTTCATTTGGTTCCATGGCAATAATTTACACTGTTCTGTCTTCCAGCTCACTTACCAATCCTTCTGCCTCATTTATTCTGCTATTGATTTTTTTCTAGCATATTTTTCATTTCAGTTATTGTTCATCTCTGTTTATTCTTTAGATTTTCTACCTCTTTGTTAAACAGTTCTTGTATCTTCTTGATCTTTGCCTCCATTCTTTCTCTGAGACCTTGGATCATATTTACTGTCATTACTCTGAATTCTTTTTCAGATGGATTCAATGCAGTCTTAATTGATCCTGGCTGCTGCTTGATTTGAATGGTCTTTTTTGGAGCTGTGCTGCTGCTGCTGCTGCTAAGTTGCTTCAGTTGTGTCTGACTCTGTGCGACCCCATAGACAGCAGCCCACCAGGCTCCCCCGTCCCTGGGATTCTCTAGGAAAGAACACTGGAGTGGGTTGCCATTTCCTTCTCCAATGCATGAAAGGGAAAAGTGAAAGGGAAGTCGCTCAGTCGTGTCCGACTCTTAGCGACCCCATGGACTGTAGCTTACCAGGCTCCTCTGTCCGTGGGATTTTCCAGGCAAGAGTACTGGAGTGGGTTGCCATTGCCTTCTCCGTTTGGAGCTGTGAACTGTCCTTAATGCTGCAGTTTCCACTGTTTATATTCGATCTTCAGTATAACACACACTCCTAGAGCAGTGCTTACATTTCACCCAACCAAATTTATAACGGAAAAATTCATGTTTTAAAGTTTTGTATCATACCTTAAATTTAAAGCTCATTTATATTTTTGTTATGTTAAATGGTTTGTACTAGACTGTGTTAATGTGAGGGAATCTTTCTTTACTTGGGTTTGCTTCTGTGCAAACTTGGGAACAATTGATTCCCACTGGGTGAACTCCTGCTTTTCAGATGCCAGCTCTGGAATCCTTGATCTCAATATAGATGGAGATTCTGTGATTTTTGATGTTCTCTTCTTGGAATTTTTTTCCAGCCTAGAGGACACTAAAAATAAATCCAGATTTTATTGCCCTAAGATGATTGTTCTGGGAACACAGGGACAGAGTGTGCAGTAGGGTTGGGTCGTGACAGTAGAGCACTGTTTGGTTTATCCTCTTTATAAGTGCCTCTGAGTAGCACATGAGGTTCCCCCCAACGCCAGACATCAAGCAATTTGTCAGGCAGGAGAAAGATATGCACCAAAAACGAGGGGGAAACATGTTGAGGGAGAAGAGGGAAGACACATTTATTTGAGAGAGTTTTGAGGGTCCCAGGAATAGTGAGGAATACATACACAGAAATCAATCAAGAAAAGTCATGAAACATTGAGGTATGAGGTTGTAATATTTCTAAATACTTTGTTCTCTTTTCCTTTTCACTGCTCATTGTTTTTAGAAGGGCAGTGTCTTCAGAGAAATATAGGTCTAGACTTTGCTAGAGGGAGAACAATCATTATTACAGGGTCTTGTTGGATTAATGAAGTTATTAAACTAGTTTTGATGGAATTAGGTCAATTCAGAGGATACCCACTGACCCCACCCCCTCTACACACACACTGAATTTTAGGAAAGAATAGTTATGATGGCTGTGTTCTGTAACTAATGGAATAGCCATAGGGGATTAATAAGACTGATTACTGTATTAGCCAGGGCTCACTAGCTTTACCACAGCCTTCCAGGTAGGAGAGAGGAAATGCAGAAGTAGTCAGCAGTTAAGTATGCTCAGATTCATGTGATGATTGCGGTGTTAGTCACCACCAGCCTTTGCCTTAGGTTAAAGGGAAAGTCATTCCCAGCTCAGAGTATGATGCCATGTTGGAATAGGCCAGATAGCAAAGAGGGAAAAGAACTCCCATTCTTTTCTGAATCCCTGTTAGGCCCCTGGAAAAAGAAGAGTGGAGACAGAAGACAGATGTGGTCAAAAGAGAGAGCGTCCAGCCATTCTGACTCCATATTATAAAGTTTTAGTTTATTATCGCCTCCTTCAAATGACAGTCTCCTCAGTCGTACCTCCTCCTTCTGGGTTTAAGCCCCTACTCCAGCCCAGTAATCTGTTTACCACCTTTTCTAAAAAACACCATCCTTAGGTTTCTCTTTTTAACCCATTGTCCAGGGAAGGATTTGAACCATGTTCATTTCTATACCCCACTACTTAGACCAGTGCCAGGCATAGTCAGCACTACATAAAAGTCTGCTTGCTTGAACATCACTCAGGGATTCCTTAGCTTACCTTACTATTGGCTCCTAGCACTGGAAATTCTACAGAGGTAGTAGCTTAGGTTAGGTTTGGATTCAGTCTGATTTATGAGCTATTATAAAGTCATCTTTTAATTTCATGGCTGCAATCACCATCTGCAGTGATTTTGGACCCCCCAAAAAATGAAGTCTGACACTGTTTCCACTGTTTCCCCGTCTATTTGCCATGAAGTGATGGGACCAGATGCCATGATCTTCGTTTTCTGAATGTTGAGCTTTAAGCCAACTTTTTCACTCTCTTCTTTTACTTTCGTCAAAAGGCTTTTTAGTTCCTCTTCACTTTCTGTCATAAGGGTGGTGTCATCTGCATATCTGAGGTTATTGATATTTCTCCCAGCAATCTTGATTCCAGCTTGTGCTTCTTCCAGCTCAGCGTTTCTCATGATGTATTCTGCATACAAGTTAAATAAGCAGGGTGACAATATACAACCTTGACGTACTCCTTTTCCTATTTGGAACCAGTCTGTTGTTCCATGTCCAGTTCTAACTGTTGCTTCCTGACTGCATATAGGTTTCTCAAGAGGCTGGTTAGGTGGTCTGGTATTCCCATCTCTTTCAGAATTTTCCACAGTTTATTGTGATCCACACAGTCAAAGGCTTTGGCATAGTCAGTAAAGCAGAAATAGATGTTTTTCTGGAACTCTCTTGCTTTTTTGATGATCCAGCAGATGTTGGCAATTTGATCTCTGGTTCCTCTGCCTTTTCTAAAACCAGCTTGAACATCTGGAAGTTCATGGTTCACGTATTGCTGAAGCCTGGCTTGGAGAATTTTGAACATAACATTACTAGCGTGTGAGATGAGTGCAATTGTGTGGTAGTTTGAGCATTCTTTGAGATTGGAATGAAAACTGACCTTTTCCAGTCCTATGGCCACTGCTGAGTTTTCCAAATTTGCTGGCATATTGAGTGCAGCACTTTCACAGCATCATCTTTCAGGATTATGACCAACCTAGATAGCATATTCAAAAGCAGAGACATTATTTTGCCAACAAAGGTCCGTCTAGTCAAGGCTATGGTTTTTCCAGTAGTCATGTATGGATGTGAGAGTTGGACTGTGAAGAAAGCAAGCGCCGAGGAATTGATGCTTTTGAACTGTGGTGTTGGAGAAGACTCCTGAGAGTCCCTTGGACTGCAAGGAGATCCAACCAGTCCATCTAAAGGAGATCAGTCCTAGGTGTTCTTTGGAAGAAATGATGCTAAAACTGAAACTCCAGTACTTTAGCCACCTCATGCAAAGAGTTGACTCATTGGAAAATACCCTAATGCTGGGAGGGATTAGGGGCCGGAGGAAAAGGGGACAACAGAGGATGAGATGGCTGGATGGCATCACTGACTCGATGGACATCAGTTTGAGTGAACTCCTGAAGTTGTTGATGGACAGGGAGGCCTGGCGTGCTGCAATTCATGAGGTCACAAAGAGTCAGACACAACTGAGCGACTGAACTGATAAAGTCATCTGGAATTCCATTTCTTTCCTTCTTCCTGCTGTACCTTTCTAAAGTACCTACTTCATCTTAAGGCCAGTGACCCCCTCAGGGCTGAAGATTGGCTGTCAGCAATTTGTAGCCCATGTCCTTGGTGGACTATGTGTTTGCCTATGTTAAGGCAAAAGGACGTTTGGGAGCGTGTTTGAAGAGCCCTAAGATTTTAACTGATCAAACCACTTTAGAAATAATCCGAGTGGCCAAGGGTTGCCATTTGTGATTGGCTTAGTCCTAAATTCCTTGAATCAGTCTTGATGGAAAAGAGGAAAGGGTCACCTGGATTGGCTAGGTTAGACTGGGTTTACCCTGGAGCTGGTAAGGAATGAGCTTCCTATGAAGCACATGAACTGCAGGAGGAAAGAATGGATCCGTAACTGGAAATCTGACTTCTTATGAAGGGGGATATGGTTGTTGTGTGGGCAGCCAGCAAAGTCCACTATTTTAATCCATATTTTTTAGGGAGGCTTACTTTATTTATAAGTAAGAAAAGTAATTTATTACTTTATAAGAAGTTGTTCTCTTCTTTTTATAGAGACATTTATGAATTTGTTGATTGCATGTTATAAAGAATTAATGGTGAAATTATTAAATTTTGAGCAAGAGACTCTTTCCTTTATTAACTTAGGTAAAACGTTACATATCAGCACAGGAGAGGGGTAACAGTACCAGGCAGCAAGAGGGCAGTATCCGATTCATCCAGCGTGTGTGGACTTTGCATTCTGCAGTAATGCTTTTACTCAGGAAGTCCTTGATCAGGCACTTCGGGGGCTACAGAGATGATAGAAAGGAGATGCTGACCCCTTCCAGACTTCAGGCCTAATCAAGAAAATGGATAAAAGGCTCTGGGTGCTGGGAGGAAGTGGCCTCCCTCACAGAAGAAAGCACCCAGAACAGGAACTACAAGACAGTGGGGGTTCCTGGTGAGCCCTCCAGAGTCCTGGGAGCCTGGATGGTCAGAGAAGATGCTTGGCATCCTCTGTAAATAGCTCTACCCTTTGCGCGGTGCCACCGAGCACACTGCTCAGCTGCTCAGAGCTGGGTCTGGGGCGAGTGACCAGGCCACCCAGCGCCCAGGGCGGAGCAGCCCTTACCCCGTCCCTGGTCACTCACTGCTGGCGTGGCCACCTGGCCTGATTCCTGCTGTCACGGCCTGTCGTCTAGTGAGGCAGGCAGACAGAAAGCAATCAGATACTTAAGATATATGCCAGTAGTGAGAAGAAAACAAAATGGGCAGAGCTCAAAGTGTGCAAGAGGTTTAGGAAATCTCTAAGGCAATTTGTAAAGTGTCTCGTGATTACAGTTTTTTCCTAATGATTTCGTCAGGTTAAAAACAAATAACTTTCACCATTTGTCTCCTAGGTGTACTCTGCAGTCCCTGATGAACCAAGGGAACCCTCCGCCGTATCCGGGCCCCGGTCCGACGGCCCCGTATCCCCCTTATCCATCGCAACCGATGGGGCCTGGGTTCTACCCTCCAGGACCTCCAGGGGGACCCTACCCACCTCCTCAGGGTGGGTACCCCTACCAAGGATACCCACAGTACGGCTGGCAGGGCGGACCTCAGGAGCCTCCTAAAACCACAGGTACTGTGATGGGAATGGGGTGGGTGTACAGTCGGCCCTCCGTGTCTGTGGGTTCCGTACCCACGAGTTCACCAACCACCAGATTGAAAATGTCTGGGGAAAGAAATGCTGGAAATTTCCAAAAAGCAGAACTTGAGTTTGCTGCACTCTAGAAACTACTTCCATAACATTCCTGTTGTATTTACAACTATTTAAACAACGTTTACATTGTGTTGGGTGTTATAAATAATTTATAAGTGATTTAAAGCATACAGAAGGACATGTGTAGGTTATATGCAAATACCTTTCATATAAATATTTCTATATAAGGCACTCGAGGCACCACAGGTGTTGGTGTCATGTGGGTCCTAGAACAAGTAAGTCCCCACAGACACTGAGGGACGACTGTGTGTACCTGGGTGCAATGTGTGCAGTCCCACGTCACCAAGGGAGATGTTTGCTTTGCATGTTTTCTTTAGCAGAGGAGAAACTCTGGCCTTTGTGTGCTGTGGTTGACATTCCCAAAGCTTGCTGACTGCATAGATTGGCTTCTAACTCAGGAGCGTTGACTCAGTTCTGCTTCCTTCTTCACATCTCTTGACCCCTTCCTTCCTTCACATCACTTCCTGGCCGGCATGTTTTCTGAGGACACCTCCTCAAGCAGCGAATGGGGGCAAATTAGCAGTTGGATTCTTGCTCTGGCAGCCAGTTTTGTTTTCCAAGTTTAGCCTGTTGGGATTATTTTATCTCTCAGCTTGTTGACCCTCAAGTCATCCTCTTGCCCCTGCTGTTGAGGTTGGTTTTCTTTGCTGATGTGTTTTCATAATTCTGTGTAACCTGCTGGCTGAGTTGTCAGCAGGCTTGTGGTCCTTCTTGTGTGCGAGAACAGTGCTTCTCAAAGTTTACTCCAGAGACAAGGGCCAGTCCGTGAGCAGCTATCAGGCTGCCATGAGGTAAATACAGGAAGTGCAAACATTTTTAGAGTAAACATCTAAAAACTTTGAAAATAGTTTGACATTGCTATGACATTCAAGCCTGTAATCCTGCATTTTACAAAAAGTAGCAGTCTGTGAAGGGTTAGGAAGGAAACACCTTGAGAAGCACTGTGTATGTCCGGGTGACTGCTGTGACTGTTCTATAACCTTGTGGTTTGCAGAATAGTTGCTCTCTTAGAGCTTCTAGCTTTTGAATATAGCTCATTCTTACCGAGTGCTTATTATGTGCTGGGTGCTTTCCTAAGAGCTTTATATACATTCACATTTAATCCTTGCAACAGTCTTACAAGGTTATTCCCATTTTCCAGGGAAGTGATTGAGGCACAGAGTGGAGTAATGACTTGCACAAGGCCCCCCAGCTAGAAATGGCAGAGCCCAGATCTGAATCCTGACAGGTTAACTGTGGACTCTGTACCTGTATCTTGTTGCTGTTGTCCCTCTCCTCTCTTTTCTGAACTGCCACATTCATCTGAATTTTAGAACCTTAAGCTGCCTCAGAGATTTTCTGAGGTTAATTTATAGTTTAACCCCTAAGGTTTAATAGTTTAACCCCTAAGGTTCAATTTTATAGTTTAACTCCTCACTAATTGAAAGTAGTAACAGAATTGAAGGTTCTTTCTATTTCAGAATTTGAGGGTTCTTTAGAATGGGTGGATACCAAGGAAGAAAAATAGATTTAAGAGGAGTTGTGGGCTCAGTATGGGAAAGATTACACTTTTATGGTATTAAGTCAGAGGCTATATTAAGGTTGAATAGATTTGAACACCTTTAAAAGATTTAGTTTATTTTGAAGAAAAACTTTTATAATCCAAGGCTCTGTTTCTGCTTTAAAGTGTTACAACATGTGCTTGGAGGAGTTCAGGAAGTACAACCAGTATAATCAGAATAGTTGGCATCCAGGTTTGTGACATCAGAGGGGGATTTCCTGAAAATAAAGCTCAGTTTTTAGGTTTCTGTTTCAAAATAAGGTAACCCTGTGATGAATGAAAGAAGGCAGTCTGAAAAGACCACACAATGTATGATTCTGTTTATGTGCAGTTCAAGACTAAGCCAAACTAACCTGTGGTTCTGGAGATCAAAATAGTGGAGTAGGGGGCTAGGGTGGGGTTTGTTATTGACTGGGAAGGGCACAGGGAACCTTCTGGGTATTAGGAGTATGCTTTTATCTTAATCTGGGTATAAACATTTTACAAGCCTCAAACTTTATATCTGTGCACTTTAGTATATATGTCAATAAAAAAAAAAAGTCAGCCCAGCATTTGTATTAAACAATAGACTCAGTCCAGCGCCTCCCTAGGTTGTGTCTTTCACCCAGAGCCCTTCTGGCCTAAATAATACAGGCAGTACAGGCCTTGCAAACATTTCCGGGCCTGTATTGTTTGTACTGATTATAAGTAGCATTCAGTGGATTGGAATGTTCCAGAGCTTGTCTAGAATAAGTGCTTCCTGGGCTCGGTGGACCTTGTCCCCTCATGCAGAAAATATTCATGGGTTTGGCCCTCTTTCTTAACTTTGGTGTCATTTAAGTGTTAATATTATGTCAGCATTTTTGAGGAAAAAATAGGATCTTAATTGTTCTTAGGATTAAAAGGTTCTTTTAGTTCAGTGTTATCAATTTGTCATGATTTCATAAATGCAGTTGAAAGCTGTTGAACATCCTTCTCTACAGGATTTCTCACTGACATCAGCCTGGGTATTGTTAATTGCCTACACCCATTCTGCACCAGACTTGGCAGGCGATGCCAGATGGTGAAGTCCTTCTCTCAGCCTGGGTTCTGGGGGATCCAGATTCTGTGAATGGGACCCCCTGACCCCCCTCACTAAGAGATGCACCTTTAGGGAACCCGTTTTATTTATTTCTCTCTGTTGCTTCTGGGATTCTCAGTCAGAATCATTCTTGGGGCCTGTATTCTAAGCACGAGAATTTGAGCGCTCTGCAGAAATTTAAAGGTTTTTTTTCCCTCTAGCAGGATGATTTTAGATGTATCTACTGCTGCCTATGCCATCTCTCGGCTGGAGTTCTAGTGTGTAGTCCATTCTGTTAACAGCCACCTAGGTGGAAATTATTCTAAGGTCTTAGTGAAAGTGAAAGTCGCTCAGTCGTGTCTAACTCTTTGCGATCCCATGGACTATATAGTCCATGGGATTCTCCAGGCCAGAATATTGGGGTGGGTAGCCTTTCCCTTCTCCAGGGGATCTTCCCAACCCAGGGATTGAACCCAGATCTCCCGCATTGCAGGCAGATTCTTTACCAGCTGAGCTGGAGGGGGTCTTAGCTATTCTTAATTGATGTTTAGTAATTAGTAAGGATTTAATAAAGATGTGTTGAATGTACAAGAAGGTGGGTAGATGGCTGATCTAAGCAGACCCTTCTTTGGTACTCTGTTTATAGTTCAGATTTCATTTTCTCAGATATAATATTTTTTTAAGCCTTTGTTTTCCTCAGCAAACCAGCTTTTTGGGAACCATGTGATTGGAAGGAGCAGGTGTTTGTGAGAATGAGGCTTCCCTGGGGAGCACACCCTCAATATGTCAAGGATCTCTGGGGATGATTTTTAATAATAATAGTTAATATCTCTTGCATTGGCATTAGCTTCACATGATTGTCACAGTGACCCTCTGGCATTAGTCCCATGTTATGGTGGAATATGAGGCTCAGTTACTATTGTATAACATATCACTCTGACACTAAGTGGCTTAAAACAACAGTGACTTATTATTTCTCATGGTCCAGTGTGTTGGCTTTAGGGGATCTCTCCTGGGGTCACTTGCATGACTTAATTCAGCTGTCAGCCTGGCTGGAGTACTGAAATGTCCAAGACGACCTCACTCACATGACTAAGACCTCGTTTACCTCCATGAGGCCTCTCTCTGCACATCTCCCTGTCCTTCAAGAGTCTGAAAGTAGCAGCTGCCAGGCTTTTAATAGTGAGGCCTGTATCCTGTTGCGCAAAGGCTGGCCAGGTTCAGCAGGAGGGGAAATAGATGCTGTCTCTCCCACTTCTGCTTTTTTGGTAACAGTTTGGTTTAGATACAATTCGCATAGCATATAGCTATCCTACTTCAAGTGTACAGTCCAGTGGGTTTTGGTGTAGTCACAGAGTTGTGTGACCATCACCACTAATTCCAGAACATTTTCATCACCCTGAAAAGAGACCCTTTGGCAGTTACTCCCCATAGCCTTAAATCTCCTCCTCCGTTAATTTATTTTCTGTCTCTGTAGATTTGTCTGTGCTGAACTTTGAATCATGTAATATGTAGTCTTTTATGACTGGCTTCTTTTACTGAGTGTAATGTTTTCAAGGTTCATCCACGTTGTAGCAAATATCAGTGCTCCATTCCTTTGCCAGATAATATTGTATGGATATACCATATTTTATTCATCCTTTCATTAGTTGATGGATATTTGCTTTTGAAATCTTATGAATAATAAATAATTGGCTGTTACAAATATTGGTGTAAAACAGACTTCATCTCACTAGGAGGAACAGGGGCTTCCTAGGTGGCTCAGTGTGATAAGGAATCTGCAGTGTGGGAGATGCAGGAGACAGGGGTTCAATCCCTGGGTCAGGAAGATCCCCTGGAGGAGGAAATGGCAACCCACTCCAGTATTCTTGCCTGGAGAATCCCATGGACAGAGGAACCTGGCGGGCTACTGTCCATAGGATTGCAGATTTGAATGCGACTGAGCAGGCACACACTAGGAGAAACAGCATGGGAATCCAGGGTGAGCGGAGCTGTGGCTGTCTTGGCAATTGGTCCACCACGCTCCGGTCTTGGCTTTTAACAGTTCACATCCCTCCCATGTGAAAAATATACCCACCCCCTTATTAGACTATCAGATGTCTCATCCATTAACTACCCTGGCTTGGAGTTAAGGCTGTCACCACTGAGGATGGCCTGTAACCAGCCATGTTGCTCCCTTCAGTCCCTGCTCCTCATTCTCATTCTGCCCAACCCTACAGAGAGATCAAACAGAATATCAGTATCTCCATGAAACTTTCCCTCCTGAATCCCACACCTTCCGTAGACTTACCACTCCTAGGTGCTTCAGCTGCACTCCATACAGACTTCTTTCAAAGCACTTCCTCTCAGCAAATTCAGTTAGGTTTCATGTTCCGTAAAGAACCTCTTAAATGACTGACTGCAGTCAACCTTGCCCTTACTGTTTTAGTTTAGACTTCACCATTTGTGTTAGTCAAGACTCATAAGACTGCAAGTAATAGAATCTCAGCCTTAAATATTAACGAACAACAGAGGATCTTCAGAGACCTGAGTAAAGGCCCCAAATGATAAGACAGGAAAAAGGGTCACTGAGGGAACAGAGGCAACACAGGGAGCAAAAACCTTGCTAGAAAAAGAAAGGGAGGAGAGGAATCTTATAGTATTCTTAGATATGCAAGGAGATTTCTTATTGAAATAAGAGTAGGGATGCTCTATAAAAAGCAACTCAGGAAACAAAAGCACTTGGGCAAGGAGCTATATCAGCCCAAGGATTGGGTTCAAAGACCCATTTGGAAAGCCAGGTCTTACCAAACCAGAATTTAAGGCTTTTTCCCTCAGGTGGAAGTTTGACGTATGTTTTGGGTGTCTGTTACTATGTAGTCAGTCACTTTAGTCGCTCAGTCTCGTCCGACTCTTTGCGACCCCACGGACTGCAGCACACCAGGCTTCCCTGTCCATTACCAACTCCTGGAGCGTACTCAAACTCATGTCCATTGAGTCAGTGATGCCATCCAACCGTCTCATCCTCTGTCGTCCCCTTATCCTCCTGCCTTCAATCTTTCCCAGCATCAGGGTCTTTTCCAGTGAGTCAGCTCTTCGTACCAGGTGGCCAAAGTATTGGAGTTTCAGCTTCAGCATCAGTCCTTCCAATGGATATTCAGGACTGATTTCCTTTAAGATGGACTGGTTGGATCTCCCTGCAGTAATACACATTCAGTTCAGTTCAGTTCAGTCGCTCAGTCGTGTGCGACTCTTTGCGACCCCATGAATCGCAGCACGCCAGGCCTCCCTGTCCATCTCCCAGAGTTCACTCAAACTCACATCCATCGAGTCGGTGATGCCATCCAGCCATCTCATCCTCTGTTGTCCCCTTTTCCTCCTGCCCCCAATCCCTCCCAGCATCAGGGTATTTTCCAATGAGTCAACTCTTCGCATGAGGTGGCATGAAGAGTCAGTTCTTCAGCATGAGCTGAAACTGGAGTTTCAGCTTTAGTATCATTCCTTCCGAAGAACACCCAGGGCTGATCTCCTTTAGAATGGACTGGTTGGATCTCCTTGCAGTCCAAGGGACTCTCAAGAGTCTTCTCCAACACCACAGTTCAAAAGCATCAATTCTTCGGCACTCAGCTTTCTTCACAGTCCAACTCTCACATCCATACATGACCACTGGAAAAACCATAGCCTTGACTAAACAGATCTTTATGTAGTAAATTACCCTAAATCTTGCCATTAAAGATTCTATAATTTGGCAGAACTTGGCCAGAAAGATGTGTCTCTGCTCACTGGGGCTGGAGCATAGAGGATGACCTAGAGGGGGCTGGGCTGAGTCTGTGCTTTCTACCCTTGAATGGGATTTACACACTTTCCTTCTTGGCTTTCATATTTATAGCTGTCTAAAGGGATATTCTTGGTTTGGCTTACACCTGTATCACGGAGGAAGCTATTTGGTTTGGCAGATTCTTTGGAAGGGAGAGGGGGATAGGAGCATGACTGTGGCTGTCTCACTGCTGGGAGGGGTCAGGTGATGCACAGGCTGAGAAGTTACTCTCTCCATCTGTATGCAGTCCAGGCTTGGGCTTTTCCACTGCTACTGGCTTGATCTGACCCTTTTGTTTCCCATGAAAGTTTAAGTTTTGTAGCATTCTGTCAGTTGTTTCAGTTTCAGTGAAATCTTATACTTCTGCTTCATTATAACAAGAAATTGTTCTTTCAAATGCAAAAACAAAACAAAAAACCCCAAATGCATCTGGTGTCCTTTCCACCTCCAGCTGCCTCCACATGGCCTCTCAGTGAGGCTGACTGGGGCCGCACAGCGTGACAGCCTCAAGAGGTCTGGGCTCCTTTGGCATCAGAGTGCAAAAGTAGCAACTCCCAGGCCTCCCTTAAAAAAAAAAGAAAAGAAACAAAAAACTTTTCATTTAACTTCTAGTTTTGAAAAAATTCCAGACTTTATAAAAGCTTTGCAGAAATAGTACAAGCAGTTCTGTGTACCTTTCACCCAGATTTCCCCAAACTTTATATAACTTTAGAGTAATGATCAGCCTGGCTTTTTCACTGCCCGGACTCACAAGTCTCAGCATGTCACTTCCATCACACTCTCTCAGTCAGAGAAGGCACAGGCCTATGCAGCAAAACTTCAGTGTGTGTGTGTGTGTGGTGGTGGGAGGAGTGGGTAGACTTTACTCTTGATGGGTGGGTGGCAAAGCCACATACAAAATGAGTGGGAAGATCTTAGGAAACTGCACCCCCAAGTCCTGGTGCTGGGTGAGCTCATGTTCAGTGAAGCATTCTAAATAATAAAAGTCTTTCTAGGTTCTTGGGCATATGCGATAGTAACAAAACTATTTAAGGTGGCAGTTAAACACAGCAGCATCTCCAGTCTTATGTCAGAAAATAGGCCATCTGTCTTTTTAAGGAAAACTCTGTGAATTGGTTAGAAAGTCAGGAAGTCAGAGGTTTTTAAATTCTGTCACCAAAATTGAAATGGCTCCCACTCGGATACCTCAAATCATCGAAAGTGTTGGGTTGCCCAGCTGATCACTCTCCCAAGCTCATGGGAGACGTCACTCACCAATTCCAGCTCTATCTGCTCAGCCCAAATGTGGCTTCAGAAGTCTCCTTACCAAAGGGTCCTAGGCAGCAGCTATGAACAAGGCTTAAATTGTTTGTTAGGTAGGATGCGGCCATTTACCATTCCTTGTACCCTCTTTCTTCAGTTCAGAAGAACTGTCTATCACCAACTCCCGGAGTTTACCCAAACTCATGTACATTGAGTCGGTGATGCCATCCAACCATCTCATCCTCTGTCATCCCCTTCTTCTCCTGCCCTCAATCTTTCCCAGCATCAGGGTCTTTTCAAATGAGTCAGCTCTTTGCATCAGGTGGCCAAAGTATTGGAGTTTCAGCTTCAACATCAGTCCCTCCAATAAACACCCAGGACTGATCTCCTTTAGGAGGGACTGGTTGGATCTCTTTGCAGTCCAAGGGACTCTCAAGAGTCTTCTCCAACCGTTCAAAAGCATCAGTTATTTGGCGCTCAGCTTTCTTTATAGTCCAACTCTCATACCCATACATGACTACTGGAAAAACTGTAGCCTTGACGAGACAGGCCTTTGTTGGCAAAGTAATGTCTCTGCTTTTTAATACTGTCTAGGTTGGTCATAACTTTCCTTCCAAGGAGTAAGCATCTTTTAATTTCATGGCTGCAGTCACCATCTGCAGTGATTTTGGAGCCTTCCAAAATAAAGTCAGCCACTGTTTCCATTCTTTCCCCATCTGTTTGCCATGTGGTGATGGGACTGGATGCCATGATCTTAGTTTTCTGAATGTTGAGCTTTAAGCCAACTTTCTTATTCTCCTCTTTCACTTTCAAGAGGCTCTTTAGTTCTTCTTCACTTTCTGCCATAAGGGTGGTATCATCTGCATATCTGAGGTTATTGGTATTTCTCCCAGCAATCTTGATTCCAGCTTGTGCTTCATCCAGCCTGGCATTTCGCATGATGTACTCTGCATATAAGTTAAAGAAGCAGGAATACAGCCTTGACATACTCCTTTTCCTTTTTGGAACCAGTCTGTTGTTCTATGTCCAGTTCTAACTGTTGCTTCCTGACCTGGATACAGGTTTCTCAAGAGGCAGGTCAGGTGGTCTGGTATTCCCATCTCTTGAAGAATTTTCCAGTTTGTGGTGGTCCACACAGTCAAAGGCTTTGGCATAGTCAGTAAAACAGAAATAGATGTTTTTCTGGAACTCTCTTGCTTTTTCAGTGATCCAACAGATGTTGGCAATTTGATCTCTGGTTCCTCTGCCTTTTCCAAAACCAGCTTGAACATCTGGAAGTTCATGGTTCATGTATTGCTGAAGCCTGGCTTGGAGAATTTTGAGCATTACTTTACTAGCATGTGAGATGAGTGCAATTGTGCGGTAGCTTGAACATTCTTTGGGGTTGCCTTTGGGATTGGAATGAAAACAGACCTTTTCCAGGCCTGTGGCCACTGCTAAGTTTTCCAACTTTGCTGACGTATTGAGTGCAGCACTTCCACAGCATCTTTTAGGATTTGAAATAGCTCAACTGGAATTCCATCACCTCCACTAGCTTTGTTCGTAGTGAAGCTTCCTAAGGCCCACTTGCCTTCACATTCCAGGATGTCTGGCTCTAGGCCCTCTTTCTTAGAGATACTGAAATACAGAGAGGTTTAGTGACTTGCTGGGATGGTTGTGTTTTGACAAGGACCTAAGTCCTGAATCCAAGCTAAATGCATTTCCTCTTTACTGCATGCTGCTGCAATCCAGCACTGATTCCACAGCAGCCCTCAGACACCCATCCGAGGAAAGTACCTTCTTCTCAGCCTATTTCTTCCCCTGTCTCCCCACCTGTTTCCTCCCTCCCCCTCACCCCCTAGCCACAGAAAGAAACACAGAAAGCTGGTAGTTATAACAGGGATAACCACTTTCCTAGTAGACAGGTGGCAAGTGTGATAAAAGCTAAATTCAAATCCCCTTAGTGCTAGGACCTGGGTAGATGGCTTAACCTCTCTGATTTTTGAGTGTGCCTGCTTCCCCTTGTAAGCTTCAGGAAGGTGATCTTTTTCTCTCAGCCTCTGTTTCCACAGAACCTAGAACAGTGCTGACTCGTGGTATATGCTCAGTAAATGTCTGCTGAATGGATGGAAATAACATCAGTTCGAAAGATGTTTGTGAATTCATGTTCCATTTCTGGTCCCCTTTCCCTTTGAGACTCTTCCCTTGCTATTTAACTGTTGTAGGTCCAGATACTGGGGTTTTATTCACGTTCTTCTGGGTTAGGACTGACATTTGGCAATGTATGGATGTAAAATGAAAAATTCTGCTTCAGCAGAGTCCCTAGGATGTCTCCATGGAGTTCAGAAGGCTGATTGGCCTTTGCACGGGGTTTCTGAGCCTGTAAAATGTGCCTGTTTTTGCTCTTTGTAATTTGAAGATGCAAAGGTGAGTGCTTGCAGGAGGAGAGCCCTACCCGGATCACTGGCCAACCAGCCGGCCTGTCCCCAGTCCGCAGTCGGTGCAGGCTGGCGGCGCAGCCTGCTTTGCCTGCGCACCGCCTTCATGTCTGACGCTGCTCTCTCACTCAGCGCAGGGGTAAACAAGGAAAGAATTGAATGATCCAGAATCTCTGCTAAGAAATTACAGCTGGCTTGTTTGAGCCATTTATGCTTTTTTTTTTTTTTTAATCAGAAACTCTGATGAGGCATTTTTCATTGCCCCGGGAAGCCTTTCCAGGGTAAAGCCCAGCACAGTACCTTCTTCACCAGGTGTCGGATGACACAATGTCCCAGCAAGGACTCTGCGTGGAGCCACCAAAAGCCACGCTGGCTCAGGAATCTAGGTGGAGTCTCTCCAGTTCCCTGAGCTTCTGCTTCCTTATCTGTCATACTGTGATCGCGGGACTGAGGCAAAACATAAAGTCATATACTGTCCAGTGTACAGGCAGGGAGGACTCAGCACCCTCCCTTGGCCCACACCACTTTTCTGAATTTTTGCTTGTGGGTGGATGGGGCTGCTGAAGACAGGAAGCTGTCAGGGGAAAGGTGGGGATCCCAGTTGCTGAGAGTCATTCCGGATCTCCCCGCCAGAATCCCCACCAGCCTGAGGCAGCCATGGGACCCTCAACTCCAGAGTCACGTCATCCGCCTTATAACTGATCTCCCTCCTCCTACTCTTGCCCCTGCTGTCTGCTTTCTCCCCCAGACCCTCTAGATGCTTCCCTTGTCACTCAGAGTAAAAACCAGTCCTTAGGTGACCAGCCAGGCCCTCCATGGGCAGGCTGCCGCTGTGCACTGCTCCAGTGCTCCTTGGTATTTGTGGTATTTGCCGTTCCCTTCCCCTCTGCCTTTCTCTTTGCTCCGAAATCCACCTGGCCTGTGTTCTCTTGATTCTTGCTCAGCTGTCACCTGGTCAGAGAGGCCTTCCACCCACCTTCCCTCTCCCCACCGCATCAAATGTAACACCCTAGCCTGCACTCTCTCCCCACTTTGCCCGCCTCTTTTCCCTTCCCAGCACATTGCTCGCGGGTTCCTTGGCTGCCTTCGTCCTCCTGCTGGAACGTAGGTTGCTTGAAGGCAGGGTCTTTTGTACATCATGTTCTCTACTTGATTCCAAGGGTGTGTTGGCTGGCAGGCTGTCCCCTCCCGGGTCCTCTGCCTGCACAGGTGTCTCTGCAGCACCCTCCTTGTGACGTTACCTTGGGTTCCTCTCCCTTCTCATCTTCTCTGTATAGAATCCTGGGAGTGGCTCTGAGTTTTTGCTGTGGGTCAGACCTGGTGCTGAACACTATATATCCTTCAGCTTTTAATTAGGGGACAGCTCCATGAGGTGGGTCTTATTAAAGAAGAGTTTGCCCAAGGTCAGAGCTAGTAAGTGGCAAGCAGTCATTCTAACACCATGTGTGACCTGAGACAGACCCAGTGACCACAAGGAGGAAGGTCTCTAGAAAGGGAGGAGGAAGAAGAGGATGAGCAAAGAAGGGGTATGAGATGGAGACAGTAAGGTGCCCAGAGCTGGCACAGTAGCTGGTAGTGAGTAGGGTTTCTAGAAAGAGCTACAGAAAGCATCAATCCCAGGGCCTGTCCAGACAAAGGCACAGGAATGGGGCAAAAGGGACAGCTGCCTGTGGTCTGGGCCAGCCTGAACACGCTCACCCCTCAACCAGGAGGGGGTGGGCTGCTTGTGGGGTCCTCCGGGGATCTGTGGCTCTTGACAAGGGCTGTGGCACCAGCTATTTCTCTCAGCACTGCAGACCTCCCCTCTCCCTGATGCAGGGGGGGCCAGGACCGCGGCCCACTGGGCTTTCAGCTTGCTCATCCTTACTTTGGAGAGAAAACTGCTCCTCCTTACTTTTGGTCATGGTCTCTTGTTTTCCATTTAGTTTGAGGCTTTGCTGCTGGCCTGGGTTTCTGTGTGATAGGCCAGAAGTTTTGATTTACCTGAGGATAAAGAGGTTTTGGGGAGAGCTGTTCCTCACCTAACCCTTGAGTGTGCCAGAGTAGAACCTATAAAAGTTAAGGGTTTAAACATTTCTTTTCCCTTCCTATTATTAGAATAAAGACCAACATTTCCAAAGGCCTTGAGAGGTCCTTCATGTTCTAGCCTTGCTAGCAGATTCTGTTTCAACTTCCTCAACCTCCCTAGGCCTCTCCTCCCATATGGCTTTTGCAAATGGTGTTTCCTCTGTATGGCTTGCAAAATCATACCTCTCTTGACTCAGTGCGAGTAACTCTTATTAATCCTTCCCATCTCACTCTTGCGTCGCATCGGTGATGCTGAGTGGTACCTCACCCTCGCTCCCCAGCGTAGCCTGGGTCAGCTCTCTGCCCTTCATAGCGCGCTGTAGGTTTGTAATTTTACAGCCTTGGCTCTAGTTAGAGAATTAAGGTCCCCACCGCTGTCCAAAAGTGTCCTGATTGCAGAGACCTTGAATAAATTGACTGACCCCTTGATTCCCCGGTGAGTACTTGAGTGATTAAAGATGAAGAGGAGTTTGAACATACACAGGAGAGAGGACAGAGTGAGTTTCTGGAGTAAGCTTTGTTAAGTTGTTAAACTTTAAACTTGAATTTGCAGAAAGGATCATTTACACCACTTTCCCCTCCCTCGTGTAATTCATTTGTTGGTCTGGGCTCTGAGCAGGATATTCAGAGTCACGGGTGTGTGAATTATCAGAACTGAGAGATGCAGCTTTGGGTCATTTTTGCTTCCACTGAGTGGTCTGGTCACTGAATATAGTAACAACTCTCATAGAAAAAAATTTTTTTCCACTCATAGTCCAGATACCCCATTATCTCAAATCGTTTTTGTGTTCTCATTTGCCCAGCAGTTCTTGCTTAGATGCACGTGTCGTCTGCACCTGGCGGCCACTGTCGTGTAGAGTCCACTGTGTGTCTGGTCCCGTCCTCCACCGCACTTACCTGTATAAGCAGATTCCCTGTAGGGCAGGGTGTCTCACCCTTGGCGCCTTGATATTTGGGTTGGATGGTTTTGGCGGGGGGAACACAGAGCTGCCCTGTGCACTGTGTGGTTAGCAGCATCCCTGGCCTCTGCCTACTATGCGCCAGTAGTATCCACTCAGTTATGACAACCAGCAGTGTTGTCCAGACGTTACCAGATGTTCCTGAGGGGCTCAGATCACTTGCCTTTGAGAACCACTTCTATAGAGTCTTTCATATGAAAGCTGTAAGTTGGGCTTTTGAGCCCAGTGGAGGAAAAGCTTTATCAGCAGCTAAAAAATTCATGACTTTTTTTTGGTGGCCAGCCCAGGAAAAAGCCTCCAGGAACCTGGAGCTTTAAAGAATTCACTCATGACTTCTTACTGGATAGACAAGCTTTGTTTCTGAGCCTCTCTGCAGGTGGGCCTGGAGAATCTGGGTGTCTGGAAGCAATTCCTAGATTAAAACTAGCAGGACAAGAAGAGTTTGAGGCCAGTGGTCTAAGTTTTTGAACATTTAATATTAATTATTAATTGTTGAATAATTAATAAAAGCTAAATAAAAGAACGAATAGTTATCAAGTGGTTATGGTGTATCAGGCATTTTTATGAGTCAGCTCTTTTAGTCCTTGTAACAACCCTGTGAAATAGGTTTCTTACCATCCCCATCATACAGATCAGAGGTCCCCAAGCCCCGGGCCCCAGACTGCTGCCAGTCTGTGGTCTGTTAGGAACTGGGCCCCAGGGCAGGTGGTGAGCAGTGAGTGAGTGAGTGAAGCTTCATCTGTATTTAAAGCCGCTCCCCACTGTTCACGTTACCGCCTGAGCTCCACCTCCTGCCAGATCAGCGGCATTAGAGTTCAGGCCCTACTGTGAACTGAACCTGCAAGGGATCGGGGTTGGGGACTGCTTATGAGAATATGAGAATCGTCCCAAAACCATCCTCCTCGCCCCATCCATGAAAAATAATTGTCTTCCATGAAACTGGTCCCCAGTGCCTAAAAGCTTGGGACCACTGGTATAGATGAAGGAACTGAAGCAGAGAAAGCATGAACCTTGTTCATGGTCCTACAACTAGGAGGTTGTAGGGCTGAGATTCAGACCCACCAGTCTTAACCCCAAAGCTGTGCTCCTCTGTGACTACTAAGCACCTAGTGAGGTACCCCATGCTGGGCTGGAAGCTCTATGGACATGGCTTTGATTCTTTTTATAGTCCTTCTGGGTAAGTTATCCCAGACCTTACAGTCAGGGAACCTGACTCTTAGGCTGTGATGGCTTGACCATGGTTCCCTGGGGATCTGACCCAAGGCCTGACATGCTTCCATGTATCATTCGGCCTCCCATGAATGAATAAAAGTTTTTTTCTGTTTTTTTTTTTTTTTTTAAATAACTTTGTCTTTCACTTTCCCTTGGAATCTCACCTCTTGCTCCAATAGTTGTTAAATGCCTTGTGTAATTTAGTGCCAAGCACTAAGTAAATGTTGCTGTTTCTAATTAGATCTTGTTCAGGTGTTTTGTGTATATTATCTTATTTAATCCATATAGCAGTCCTGTGCTGGTGGTTTCCTATTTCAGAGATGCAGACACAGGTTCAGAGAGATGAATTTAACTGCCCTAAAGTCAGAGAGTAACTCCCTGAGCCTTGAATTGAACCCACGTCTGTCTGGTTTCAAATTGTATTCTTAATTTGCATGCTTATTTACATTACATTAGAAAATGCCCTTGAAATACTTCAAAATATTAATAATATATATAATAGTTTAAATATAAGATGTATAATATTCATAACAATAACGTACATTGTTAACAGCAATGAAGAGGCAGGCTCACCTCTTCTTTCTGGGACCCTCAGTTGCAACTCTTCACAAAAGCAGATGGGACTAGTCTTTAGTGAGTGGGCTCTTGGCACCAGTTTTGATTCTGAGTCCCCAGGTTTGTGACCTCAGGCTTTAACTCGACAGATCTGCTCCGGTAGGCCTGCGCTTAAATGAAGCCCCATGCCCTGTCCCCCATTCCCTAGTGACAGCCCAAGGTCTGGGACCTGGCATCACATGAAGACAGCCTGGTCACAAGGACACTGGGGGACCACAGGCTCCTAAAGATGGCCTTGGGCTTTTAATTCTTTTTGGATTTAGAGACACAGTCTGTTTTGTTCAAGTGCTTAATGCAAAACACTTTTGCTTTTTCAAAAGCCTTGGCCCGCCCAGCACGCAGGGGTAATGGAGTATAAAAGGCGGCTGCTCTTTGTGGGTCCAGTCTGCTCAGCTGGCCAGGGGCGTGTGGCGGGGGTTTGAAGTCCTGCCTGCCCCCAAACGACTCTGCTGCACTGCTTCGTCAGCCTCCCCCGCCCTCCAGATGCAGCCAGGGTTTTCGGCTCTAATACTGCTCTCATCCCGGAGAAGGCAATGGCACCCCACTCCAGTACTCTTGCCTGGAAAATCCTATGGACGGAGGAGCCTGGTGGGCTGCAGTCCATGGACTCGCTGAGGGTCGGACATGACTGAGCGGCTTCACTTTCACTTTTCATTTTCATGCATTGGAGAAGGAAATGGCAACCCACTCCAGTGTTCTTGCCTGGAGAATCCCAGGGACGACGGAGCCTGGTGGGCTGCCGTCTATGGGGTCGCACAGAGTCGGACAAACGACTTAGCAGCAACTGCTCTCATCCAGTCTTGAAACTTGACAGACGCCTTTCCTTCACATCTCACATAAGCCTTTTCAGTTAGGTTGGTATAAACAATGAGGAAATTGGTTTGGCGGGTGAGGAGAGGAAGGCTGCTTTTGGTGAAAGGTATCCAGGGAAACTGGGAGGCGCCGGTGGGCTTGGAGCCAGCACCAGGGTGTTGGGACTGCCCTGTGAGTGTGAGGCCACTAGAGTGGTGGGGTCTTTCCCTAGGATGAACCCTTCCAAACAGAAGTAAGACTAGCCTTGTTGAGAGGCGGCCCAGGCCCGAGCACAGGCCCTGAGGCTCTGCCTGCACCCGTGCTGCTGTGGCCCTGTGCCCACGGGCACCTGCTTCCCCGCGGTCAGTGTGGTTAGCCACCGGGGAAAAAATCTATATTTGGTTTATATGGTGGCTCCCCAGAGTTGAGATTCTCTAAAAGGAGGGATGCAACATGGGATGGTTGTAACTAAAATGCTGGCATTGAAGATGGTAAGGACTGACAGCCTCATTAGTGGATGAGGGCTTTGCCCAGCAGACGCTGACACGAGTGTGGGGACCAAGCCCAGTGTGGTCAGGGGCCAGAGTGGCTTTCTCCAAACCCTGACTTAGTGCCGCTTATCCAGAGCCCAGGCCGCTGCTCCTGGGGACAACCAGGTTCTCACACAGAAAAACATGGCTTTGTTTTTAAAGAACTTTTTAATTTACAGAAATAGCTCTTCCTTATAAAAAGTAATATACCCATACTTTTGCTATCCAGAGACAATAGTTAACATTTTCATATAAATCTTTTGGTCTGTGTTTAGTTCTTCATGATGCAGCCCTTTTGAAATTTGACTATTATGTTCATCTCTGTCCAGAAGATCTATTTGTAGCTGATATAAATGCTGCATAAAAGTGTGGTTGGGTGTTCTGGGTTTTTTTCCTTCTTCTTAAATTCATTAAGTCTGTATCTCCTCAGCTGCATCTTGGCCCCATACAATGTGGGAGTCTTGTGAGCAGTGAGCAGTGGTTCTCAGTGAGGTCTCCATGCAGATGTGAGTCTCACTATGCTGACTTCATGCCTGCCCTCCACCCAGTCTCCAGAAGTGCCTTTCCTTCTAGCCCTTTATTTTTTTTACAGTAACAGTAATACTTATAGTATATTATCCACTTACTTCGTGCCTGGCACTGTGCTGCTTTTCAAGTTAGTCATCTAATCTTTATAACAATCCCAAGAGGTGGATGGTGGTATTGCCTCCATTTTTCAGATGAGCCACAAAGAAGTGAAGGGAAATAAATGCATTTTATTGAAATGGGCTATTTCTGCTGTGGCAGGCTTAGCCCCAGAGCCAGTGAAGCCAGGTCTGCAGCGGCTGTATTGGGCCGGGGGTGGGGCACTACAGGGATGAGGAGGGCCCAGCTCCTGCCCTGAGAGCTGGTCTCAAACCCACCAAGAACCGCCAGCGAGCGGATCGTGGCAGTATTAGTAGCCCGCCCTGGCCTTCTGCTGTCCACACTTGGCCTTGGCTTCCTGAGGGAGTGGCTTCCTCCTCTAGGAAATGCACTTTCCTATCCACTCTTCTGGGAAGCCTCATCAGCTTGCAACCAGGAAGCTTGCTGCTGTGTGCTGTCAAGGCTGCCCACCCTTGTAGAGAAGATCAGGAGCGTTCAGGGTGGTATGGCTGTAGATGCCAACCCTTTTAGTTTCGAGAAGCCAGTACCGCTTGCCTCCTTGTCCCAGTGCTGGGCTTGGTGGCTTTTTCCTCATTAGATCTGTGGTGCGATGGAAAAGGTGACTCACTCCCTCCGGCTGCCCTTACACATTCTCAGCCTTTTAGACTCGAGAGGTTTTCTGAAGCTGGAGAAGGGCAACCCCACCCCCCTCCACACACGTACAAGTGCAGGCACACGCACACACTCTTCCTCTAGAGGTTATCCCTGGGTGTATGTGGTGACATGGAGAGCTTTGTTCTTGGGAGCCCAGGCATCAGTCTTTTCCCAGGGATATGCCTGCTTCAAGACTGTAAATCAGAATGGTCCAGGGAAGATTCTAGCGCCTTTCAATTGCATTTTCCTTAGGGGAAAAAAAGAATTCCATTAGATTTTCTTTTTGGTAGTGTCTTGATTCCCTCTGAGCTTTTCCATTTACCCCCTGAAATAAGTCCATTTGGTAGCCTGGGATACCTTGTCAGCCTGGAGGATTTTAGAGTGGACCAGATTGTTTTTGAGTAAAAATGGATTTTTGCTTCTGAGAGTAGGCGTATCATGGGTAGTTTATGAAAGATCAGTATTCCCCCCTCCACCCCAGTCCCTGTCCAGCACCCCGGGCAGCCATGGGTAACCATGAATTCCTCACAGCTATGGGCGCGGTGCCCTAGGCCTACGGATCTGAAGGAAAGGCTCTCGGGAGGGTCCCCCCTCTTGAGAAGGTGAATCCTGGGGCTGTGGGGCCCACTCTCCCCAGCCCAGCCAGGCCTGGGATCCTGAGCTGTTTGTGCTGGCTTCACTCATTCCAAGATATCCTCCTAGTCACATGGATTCCTTCTGGGATAGAGTGATGGCCCTGATACCCTCAACCATTTCAGAGAAGTTCAGGATGAGCCAAGATCTCTCGAAGGATTTAAATTGACCAAAGTGAGAGTGGCACCTTCCTTCAGAACTTCAGACTGACAGGATATTCATATCTTTTCTTAGTTGCACTCTGCCATTGCTTCAGAGAGGAGCCAGCTGAGGCCGTATCTGAGCTTGCCTGCAAGGCCAGCTACAAACAGCTTTTCCAGCTGAGGTAAAAGGTGCAAGACACCTTTTGTTCAGTCCTCCATTCATTCACTCATTCATTCCATGTCTCCTGTACCTCAGGTCTGTGGAGTAGACTCAGGGCGTGGTTAGTAACGTTGGCGTGTGCAGCATAGAATCGGGAGCTAAGGGTCACCAGACTTCATCTTGGAGATCTAAAGGAATTCCTCCTGGACTGGACCTTTCCACTTTGTGGGCCTAGTGGAAGGGGCAGGAGAGTGAGGGGCTGGTAGGAGGACTCTTGGGGGTCGCCAGCTCCAGCTGCTGCTGTGGTGGGGTGGGGGGTCGTGGGGATGCCTAGTGGTTGTGCCTCATTAGGCGGCCGTGCCCCCTGCCTTCCTGGGTCATTGCCCAGCAGCCTGGCATCCACAAGGAGGGGGTCTAGGCAATACTTAACAGAAATAGACACCTCTTTTACCCGATTTCCACATCACTTGGTTGTTCTTCAAAAACCTCAGTTCATCAGGTAGAAGGAGAAGCTGTCTGTAGGCTCTCCTAGCAGCTTCACATAATGCCAGGGCTGCTTCCAGCTGTCTCGGCACCTCTGTCCTTCAGGTCTCTGTCTTGAGAGTAGTAATGGCAGCTGACAAAAACTTCGAGCCTACTGTATACTAGGCGGTTAGTGTGGCTTAACTAAGTCCCCAAAGGACCCGGTGAGGGACGAGGTGCTGTTATTATTCCCATCTCACAAGTGAGAAAACCAAAGCTGGGAGAGGTGGTCACCCTTCAAAGTGGCACTTAGAGTGGACCCTGGGGTACCCGACTCTACAACCGTCTTTCCTCATCTGCACAGGGTTCCTTGGTGAGCTGTTAGGAGGCTAGGGTCTGTTTGTGTGGTGACCTCGGGGTGCTCCTGACTCAGGACGACAGCTGGGCAACAGGAGGGGGCCCTCGGCCGAGGGGGCTGGGCTTTCTGACTTTGCTGAGAGGCCTTGCGTTCTCCAGACCGGCAGGGCTGTGAGTGAACCCGCCACTTTGGGCAACTGAACCCCGCTCAGCAGATGGGGAGCAGTCAGCTGCCTCCGTCACTCTTGACACAATGGGGCTCCCTTTGTACCTGCTCCATCACCAGGGCTAACCTCACCTAGCTTCCCACCTCAGCCTTTCATGGCAAGGATTAGCCTGTCTCTTCCTGTTTCACTGGAAAGGTGATTGGTCACGGTGTTGGGAGACTTTTTGGATCTAGCTTCAATGACAAGCTGGCTAGAACTATTAATATTAATAGTAGAGTTGACCATGGAAAGAAGCTTTTCTACGGGCCAGGTTCCCCCTCTGCCCGCCTTTCTCCACTAGGGACGTCTCTGGCCTCACATTTGCCGAGGGGCACATCTCAGCAGGTTGGGTGGTGGTTTTCGGGGCCCTTCCTGGTTGACTTCTGGGTGGATGCTGGGTTGTGGCAGTTAAAGAGCAGGAGGAACTGTTGGGGATTACTCGGCAGAGCCCAGGTGCCCCTCACAGTTCTTTCCAAATCTACAAGGACGACCTTTGTTGCTGGGAAATGGCTGGCGGTGTGCTTCAGGGAGTAGAGGCCTGTGGAGGAGACAGTCATTACAAGTGAGGTTTGCCTTGCTGAAATCACCACTCAGCATGCTCACTGAGAGTGGTCATCCTGTCCCGCCCTGCCCTAGAGGTCACTGTGTACCAGGGCTCTGCACTGGGGTGCATTCAGGTGAAAACCCAGCTATTTTTACTGTCGCCAAATTAAGCTTGACCAAGGAGGAAGAAATCAACCTGGGGCATTTTGCATCAATATATCTGCTAGGACTGTTAATCAATAACGTAGGAACCTGGTACCTGCAGAAGCCAGTTGTGGTCTGTATACGTAAGATAAAGACACACTTGGTGTTCGATAAAAAACAATAGGGTGGTGTTTGCCTTGTGAGAAAATGCAGCAAGACCTATTTGAATGAGACTCCCGAGGCCGGTGCTCAACGTGAGTCAGACTAACGTTGCTGATAGCAGAGGGGCCTGTGCCCATCTGTGCCTGGACACTAATGGGAAGGGCCCAGCAGTGACCTCCATGCTGATCTCTGTCCATCTGGGCCTGTTCCAAAGAGCCAGTTCAGTTCAGTCACTCAGTCGTGTTCGATTCTTTGCAACCCCATGGACTGTAGCACACCAGGCTTCCCTGTCCATCACCAACTCCTGGAGCTCGCTCAAACTCATGTCCATCGAGTCAGTGATGCCATCAAACCATCTCATCCTTTGTTGTCCCCTTCTCCTGCCCTCAATCTTTCCCAGCATCAGGGTCTTTTCCAGTGAGTCAGCTCTCCATATCAGGTGGCCAAAGTATTGGAGTTTCAGCTTCAGCATCAGTCCTTCCAGTGAACACTAAGGACTCATCTCCTTTAGGATTGACTGGTTGGATCTCCTTGCAGTCCAAGGGACTTTCAAGAGTCTTCTCCAATATCACAACTCTTTGTCATTCAGCTTTCTTTACAGTCCAACTCTCACATCCATACATGACTTATGGAAAAACCATAGCTTTTACTAGATGGCCCTTTGTTGTCAAAGTAATGTCTCTGCTTTTTAATATGCTATTTAGGTTGGTCATAGCTTTTCTTCCAAGGAGCAAGAGTCTTTTAATTTCATGGCTGCAGTCACCATCTGCAGTGATTTTGGAGCCCCCTCCAAAATAAAGTCAGCCACTGTTTCCATTGTTTCCCTGTCTATTTGCCATGAAGTGATGGAACTGGATGCCATGATCTTAGTTTTCTGAATGTTGAGTTTTAAGCCAACTTTTTCACTCTCCTCTTTCACTTTCACCAAGAGGCCCTTTAGTTCTTCACTTTCTGCCATAAGGGTGGTGTCATCTGCATATCTGAGGTTATTGATATTTCTCCTGGCAATCTTGATTCCAGCTTGTACTTCATCCAGCCTGGCATTTCTCATGATGTACTCTGCATATAAGTTAAAGAAGCAGGGTGACAATATACAGCCTTGACATACTCCTTTCCCGGCTTGGAACCAGTCTGTTGTTCCATGTCCAGTTCTGACAGTTGCTTCTTGACCTGCATACAGATTTCTCAGGAGGCAGGTCAGGTGGTCTGGTATTCCCATTTCTTGAAGAATATTCCACAGTTTGTTGTGATCCACACAGTCTAAAGCTTTGGCGTAGTCAATAAAACAGAAGTAGATGTTTTTCTGGAACTCTCTTGTCTTGCTTTTTCCATGATCCAGTGGATGTTGGCAATTTGATCTCTGGTTCCTCTGCCTTTTCTAAATCCAGCTTGAGCATCTGGAGGTTCTCAGTTTACGTACTGTTGAAGCCTGGCTTGGAGAATTTGGAGCATTACTTTGCTAGCATGTGAGATGAGTGCAATTGTGTGGTAGTTTGAGCATTCTTTGGCATTACCTTTCTTTGGGATTGGAATGAAAACTGACCTTTTCCAGTCCTGTGGTCACTGCTGAGTTTTCCAAGTTTGCTGGCATATTGAGTTCAGCACTTTCACAGCATCATCTTTCCGGATTTGAAATAGCTCAACTGAAATTCCATCACTTCCACTAGCTTTGTTCATGATGATGCTTTCTAAGGCCCACTTGCCTTCTCATTCCAGGATGTCTGGCTCTAGTCCAGTCATCACACTATCATGGTTATCTGGGTCATGAATATCTTTTTTATATAGATCTTCTGTGTATTCTTGCCACCTTTTCTTAATATATTTTGCTTTTGTTAGGTCCATACCATTTCTGTCCTTTATTGTGCCCATCTTTGCATAAAATGTTCCCTTGGTATCTCTAATTTTCTTGAAGAGATCTCTAGTCTTTCCCATTCTGTTGTTTTCCTCTATTTCTTTGCATTGATCGCTGAGGAAGGCTTTCTCATCTCTCCTTACTATTCTTTGGAACTCTGCTTTCAGATGCTTGAATCTTTCCTTTTCTCCTTTGCCTTTTGCTTCTCTTCATTTCTCAGCTATTTGTAAGACCTCCTCAGACAACCATTTTGCCTTTTTGCATTTCTTTTTCTTAGGGATGGTCTTGATCATTGCCTCCTGTACAGTGTCACAAACCTCTGTCCATAGTTCTTCAGGCACTCTGTCTATCAGATCTAATCCCATGAATCTATATGTCACTTCTACTGTATAATCGTAAGGGATTTGATTTAGGTCATACTTGAATGGTCTAGTGGTTTTCCCTACTTTCTTCAATTTAAGTCTGAATTTGGCAATAAGGAGTTCATGATCTGAGCCACAGTCAGCTCCCGGTCTTATTTTTGCTGACTGTATAGAGCTTCTCCATCTTTGGCTGCAAAGAGTATAATCAATCTGATTTCTGTATTGACCATCCGCCAATGGCCATGTGTAGAGTCTTCTTTTGTGCTGTTGGAAGAGCGTGTTTGCTATGACCAGTGCATTCTCTTGGCAGAATTCTAGTAGCCTTTGACCTGTTTCATTTTGTATTCCAAGGCCAAATTTGCCCTTTATTCCAGGTATCTCTTGACTTTCTACTTTTGCATTCCAGTCCCCTATGATGAAAAGGACATCTTTTTTGGGTGTTAGTTCTAGAAAGTCTTGTGGGTCTTCATAGAACTGTTCAACTTCAGCTTCTTCAGCATTACTGGTTGGGGCATAGACTTGGATTACTGTGATATTGAATGGTTTGCCTTGGAAACAAACAGAGGTCATTCTGTCATTTTTGAGATTGCACCCAAGTACTGACCCAGGAGAAGGGAGCAGTAACCCCACAAGAGACTGACCTAGACTTGCCTGTGAGTGTCCAGGAGTCTCCGGTGGATGCCTGGCTTGGCAGTGGCCTGCTGCAGGGTCGGGGCCACTGAGTGTAGCAGTGTGTGCATGGGACCTTTTGAAGGAGGTCACCATTATCTTCATCACCTCCACCATAGTTTGGTCTCAGGTCAAATAACAGGGAGGGGACACAGCCCCACCCTTCAATAGAAAATTGCGTTAAAGACTTACTGAACATGGCCCCACCCATCAGAACAAGACCCAGTTTTCCCCACAGTCAGTCTCTCCCATCAGGAAGCTTCCATAAGCCTCTTCTCCATATCCATCAGAGGGAAGACAGAATGAAAACCACAATCACAAAAAACTAACCAAACTGGTCACATGGACCACAGCTTTGTCTAACTCAGTGAAACTATGAGCCGTGCCGTGTGGGGCCACCCAAGACGGGTGGGTCACGGTGGAGAGGTCTGACAGAATGTGGTCCACTGGAGAAGGGAATGGCAAACCACTTCAGTAATCTTGCCTTGAGAACCCCATGCAAAGGCAAAAAGATAAGACACTGAAAGATGAACTCCCCAGGTCAGTAGGAGCCCAGTATGCTTCTGGGGAAGAGTGGAGAAATAACTCCAGAAAGAATGAAGAGACGGAGCCAAAGCAAAAACAATGCCCAGTTGTGGACGTGACTGGTGATGGAAGCAAGGTCCAATGCTGTAAAGAGCAATATTGCATAGGAACCTGGAATGTTAGGTCCATGAATCAAAGTAAATTGGAAGTGGTCAAACAGGAGATGGCAAGAGTGAACGTCGACATTTTAGGAATCAGTGAACTAAAATGGACTGGAATGGGTGAATTTAACTTCTGAGTTAAAGACTACTGTGGGCAGGAATCCCTTAGAAAAAATGGAGTAGCTCTCATAGTCAACAAGAGAGTCCAAAAAGCCAGCTCCCCTCTGATGAGCTCACCTTTTTTTTCCTGCGGTGGCAACCCACTCCAGTACTCTTGCCTGGAAAATCCCATGGACGGAGGAGCCTGGTAGGCTGCAGTCCATGAGGTCGCTAAGAGTCCGACACGACTGAGCGACTTCACTTCCACTTTTCACTTTCATGCATTGGAGAAGGAAATGGCAACCCACTCCAGTGTTCTTGCCTGGAGAATCCCAGGGACGGGGGAGCCCGGTGGGCTGCAGTCTCTGGGGTCGCACAGTCGGACACGACTGAAGCGACTTAGCAGCAGCAGCAGCAGTGCCTGAAACCAAAAAAAAAATTTTTCCTAGTTCTGTTTAGCATCCAAAATCATGGCAGTTGTTTTCTTATATTCAGGGGCAGCAGTGTTGGAAGTTTGTGGATTCTGAGTCTATTTCTGTTCTCCTCTTACCTTTTCTCTCATCACTTGTTCCCCCGATTGCCTGGTTCTAAGCGTCTTTCTTGCTGCTCAGCAGGCTGTGAAATAACAGATCCTGCGGTCAGGCCCCATCACCACCACTCCCTCCTTGGGAGTTCAGGCCATGATGACTCTTACCAGTCAGGAGAGGTCGGGGCTGGAACACAGCTGGGCCACCCTACAACGCCGCCTGTTTGTAAGTGAGCCGCTCAAAGCCCGCGTTTCTCTAGGTTTTCTTGTGAAGGAAGGAACGCGAGGACAGGGCAGTAATGGGCTGGCGTTCCTGTCTCCTCAGCTCACCGAAAGGCCTTGTCCAGGCTCTCTGGTGATTACTGGTGCCCCCAGCGTGGCGTGCCAGTGCGCTTCCTCAGCTGGCTCGTGGGCTCTTCCATCCAGGCTGTCTGTGAGCCGCCTGAGTCAGGCCTGGTGTCCTTTATTCCCAGACTCCCCTGCAGAGTTGGCCATGTCAGGGAAATGAGAAGTGAGCGTATGGGCTGGGAGGGACCCTGAGCAGTGTCTCTGTCTCCTCTGGCACATCCTCTGTCTGTGAGGTCCGGCTGGAGCGTTTTGGAGGGGTCCTTGGGCTGGAGGGTGGGCAGGCACCTGACTGGCAGAGCATCCCTCCTCTGCAGGGTGGCGGGATCCACCACACCACCAGCCCAGGAGAATGGCCACAGCTGCTGGTGCGGAACGGCCCTGGGGCACCAGCCCACAGAGCTTTGCCTGCTGGGAAGCAAAGCTCTGATCCATATCCCTTTCCCCAGGTGTTGATACGCTTGGAACCCTCCCAAATAAGCAGAGGATGAGAGTATAGGCTTTATCATTTTAACCACTCTTAAGTGTACAGTTTGGGTGGCAGTGAGCCTGTTGACATTGTTGTGCAGCCGTCACCACCATCAGTCTCCAAAACTTGGTTCATCATCCCAAACTAGAACTCCTTACCTGCTAAACAGTAAATCCCCTCTCTAGCCCCTGGCAACCACCATCCCACTTCCTGTCTCTATGAATTTGATTCCTTTAAGTACCTCATGTAGCAGGAGTCTTACAGTATTTGTCCTTCTGTGACTGGCTTACTTCACTTAGCAAAATGTCTTTAATCCATGTTGTGTCATATGTCAAAATTCCTTTCTTGGACTGAAGAGTATTCCATTGTATGTGTAAACCATGTTTTGTTTATCTTTTCGTCCACTGGTGGATACCTGGGTGGCTTCCACCTTTTGGTAGTGCAAACACGCTGCTGTGGACATAGGTGTGCAAATACCTGTCCAAGCGCCTGCTTTCAGTTCTTTTGAGTAGGAGTTGTAAAGCACAGGAGCAGGATGTCTTTGAAGGTCAGTTTCTGATGACTCACCCTTCTCCACTGAGAGCTGGGCTTATGGGCCAAAAGGAGGCTTTACTCATGGCCTAATTTTAGACTATAACGCAACCACCACTGGTCACTCGTAACATCAGGCTTCCTTTTGATATTTGATAGGATTTCACAACATGTTAAAATTCCAGTTTTATGTATTAGCTTTTGTTGACTACACTTAGCTGGTGACTCCCTTGTGATTGTGGCAGCCCCTTGTCACTCAGCGGTGGGCATTGACCCTCGGCAGTGCACTTCCTTACAGCTGGCTTGTTCCAGGGGTGCAGGCTCTTGCTGACTTCGCCCCTCCTCACCTGAGTTGAGCTGGTCTTCTGGCCTTGTCCCCACCCCTGGCTCCGTCTTGGGACCCAAAACCCTGAGCCCCTGCCAGCTGAGAATATTGAAGTCACTTGTCTTCACTCCCAGCAGCTTTGGGCAGGCATGGTGTTATCCCCCAGGTCTACTGGTTCTCATCATCTGTTTTTATTTGATCCGGTTTTCTTACACAACATTTAGCATTATTCGAATTATATGTCATTTTTCCCCCAGGAAAATAAAATGCTTTTCTGAAACAGCTTGGCATTTGGAGTTGCCACAGGAAGTGGTCTTCCCCGCACCAGCTTAGACCAGCCTGAGGCCCACAGTGTTGGTGAGGTGGACACATCCAGGGATGACAGGCCTTCAGCGGATTCACCTGTCCTGTCGTGGGTCCCTCGACCTCTAGAGTAGACTTCTTTGGCCAGTGCCCATCTGTATTTGCCAGACCAGTTAGGAAGTGGACATGGGAGCACTGGGAGAAGACCTGCTCCCTGCACTCGAGGACCTTTATAGTCTGTTAATAGCTATGGCACTCAGAAACCCTGAGGATAAACCAGCCATTTCTGAGGCAGTCCTGTTTTCTTATCTGTTCCAGCGCTTCAGGTAAACAGAAAGCACTGCTGGCCCACAAAGGGAAAGGCCGCGCTCTTAGCCCCAGGCTGCGTTCTAGACGCGGACTGACCACTGCGCACGCAGCCTCCCCTTTTCATCTGAGGACTGCCCTCGGGCCTGTCTCTGTCTCTGCTTGGTATTTCTCAGACCAAGGTTTCTGAATGATTGTACTGATAGGTGATAGCAGCAGATCAAAGTCAGAAAGATCTGGGTTGGGCTGGGCCAGGTCGGAAAGGCTTCTGGGAGACGCAGGGAGCCCCAGGTCAGGGTGCTGTCCTGCAGGCGGCCTTAGATGCACTGAGCACCAGGCGGCCATTCTAGTCTCCTGAGGGTCGCCTTATTTGGCTCTGGTTTTAGATGCTGGAGGAAGAAGGGAGGAGTTTGCCTTCAAACAAACGGCAGATAAGATGCTTCTCAGAGCGTCTGAAAGATCTGTGTGTTGAGTCGAAGGGGAGAGCCTTTCACATAGTAACCCAACCTTGAGCGCTATCTCTGGCCTGACCCTGGGAGGAGCGTGCAAGTGGATCAGGCCGCTATTCCTGGCGCTGACGTGGAGCACAGGGGCACTTCTCTGCCCTGGGGCAGGCGAGCAGTTCTCTGGCAGAGAGAGGAGGAGAGGAGGCTGTTCACGGGGTGCACAGCCGGACCTGGGAGGGGGGCTGGCATCTCTGCTCAGGTGTCACAGGCTGGATGGGAAGGTGGATGACTGGCAGGTGGTCTGGGAGGTCCTGTGCCACCCACTGTGGGCTCTCCCGCTGGGTCGGTGCCCGGGTCTCAGCAGGCGGGGTGGGTTGTCGCTGGCCGCGGGTCTGGCAGTCAGGACGCAGGTCTGTCTCTGGTCCTTGGGTTACACCTTGTGCTGTTGTCCTGTTTATTCCCCTGCTAACCAGGTCCCTCTTCTGTCCCAGGCTCCCTGTCCTGGACTGTCTCTGAACTTCCCAGAGTCGCACCTCCCCAACCCTGAACTTGGGCTCTGATGCCTTGTGGTTGGTTGAGGCCGAAGGAAAAGTGACAGGGAATGAGAGAGAGAGAGAGAGTGTGTGTGTGCGCGCGCGCGTGCGCCTAAGTTGGGGTGAGAGCAGGGCCTAGAATTGCGGGCAGCTCTCCTCCAGCAGTCTTGTGTCCTGCTGTGGGGCCGCGGAGGTGGGGGCCTGACTGTGTTCCGCCACTCCCCTCCTCCGGGCTTCGGGCACACCCTCCCTTGGGTGGGACCTGTTACCCTCTGCACAGTGAAGGACTAGGTGACCTTGCAGGCCCTTGGCTCCCAGAACAGCCTGTAACTGCCTCCTGGCCTCTGGTTTATTTCTGAGTCCAGGTGAGCCCCCGAACCCCTTCTCTCTACCTGTGTGTAGGCCACCTCTTTAGTCAGTCCTGAGAGTCAGTCATTTTAACATGGAATAACACCAATGAGCATTTATTGAACGGTGACAATGTGCTGGGCACTGTGCACGTCTAATCTCCTCATTTTCCCTGCAACCCTGTGGGGTACAGATTACTGGTGTCACTCTTATTTTACAGCACAGGAAGCTGAGGCTAAGAGAGGTTGTCACCTGTTCATTACATGGTCAACGAGTAGATAAGCCTATATTTAAATCCAATTTGATACATCTTATTAAAAATCTCTGTTCTGAAATTCTAATTGTGGTCTCTCACTACATTGGAGCAGAGTGTCTGGGAATTGAGACCTGGATTGGGGCAGCCATATCTGATAGGGAAGTTTCTGCCCCGCTTCTCTGAACTTCCCCATCTCTGGAATCTGATGAGAACTCACTACCTACTTACCCCACCCCTACTCCTGTTCAACCTTGGGTTCCTAGGAAGAGACATTGGAACCTCTGGGGCTGCTTTGGGGGGACAGGGGTCTGTGCTGGGGGGCTGGGTCTGTGCTGGCAGGGGTGGGGGCTGGGTCTGTGCTGCAGGGACCAGGTCTGTACTGGGGGGCTGGGTCTGTGCTGGGGGGCAGGGTCAGTGCTGGCGGGGGGGCGGGGGAGGGGGCGGCCAGGTCTGTGCTGGGGGGCTGGGTCTGTGTGGGGGCTCTGCTGAGGTGGTGGGAGCTGAAAGATCTTGATGTTGGCACTCAAAGCAGTGAATGAGAGAGGGGAGCTAGGAGGGGTGGTGAGGGACCTGAAGGCGGCCCCTGGCAGATCACGGGCTCCCTGGGGTTTGCAAGGCTAGACAGACTTTACCTGCTCCTCAGCGCCCTTTGTGCCAGACCAGGCTCAGGTGGGCTCCTGACTCCCTCCTGCCCAAACCCGGAGTGGAAGAGAAGAGGCTGGGGTTGGTTTGGGAAATGCCAGCAACTCCTGTCACTGGAGAGGGAAGAGTGCAAAAGGAACCCTGGAAGCGGGGCTGTTGGGGACCTGGCGTGGTGGCGGGTTTTCTGGCTCATGGGGCTCAGCCTTAGGAATTGCACCAGCGTGAGGACCCTCTGGTCTCCAGGCTTCTTGTGGGGGGAGTGGTGATCTGATCCAGCCGCTGCTTGCCAGGTTGGCCCAGCAGAAACCCTAGCTTGTGCCTAGGGCTGAGTCAGCAAGGTCTGAGGGAAGTCAGAATTGCCTTGAAGGCAAATCTGATGGGTCAAACTCCAGGTCATAGGGGCCACCAGGCCCGGCTGTGGAGGGAGCAGCATCACTGGGACCACAGGTTAGGGGAGCTGGGCCGAGGGTGGTCTGTAGGTGATCGTGACAATGGGGAAGACATCTGGGACTGAGGCCAGTGCCACCAGGGAACCCAGATCAGTCGATGCCAGCTGCCCCCAGAGAAAGCCCCAGAGCTAGCACAGAGGCAGAGGTGAGGGGGGGGTCTAAGCTGTGTTGAACCTGGACAGCCCTCCCTCCTGCCCACAGGACCCCAGCAGTGGCATGGAGGAGCAGCAGCTTTGAGCTTGACTTTGGAACTGGACGAGCCTGGATTTGAGAAAAATATAAAATGCAAAAGCAGAGTAAAAGCCCCTCCCCCTCCACATTCTGACCTTTGTTTATATTCTTTCAGATATCTGTCTGTATGTCTGTGTGTATGTGTATCCTTTTCATTGTACAAACATAACAAGCACACTGCTGTATACCTTGCTTTTATCCTTTGCTTAATTTATTGGCAGGATGGAAGAACCATCTCCTTCTTCTTAATGGCTATTTAGTATTCTATTCTATGGGATGTATTAGCTTACCTAGTCAGTCTCCAGGTGACGGACATCAAGGTTATTGGTAGCTTGGGGTTATTTTGATACAGCAGCAATCACAATGTACACACATTTTTGAACAATTAAACAATTGTTTCTATAGAAAAACCCTAGATACAGATTTTCTGGGTCAAAATTCTATGCAGCACCCTACCCCCCCCCCCCACACACACATTCTCTTTCAAAGGGCTTCTATTAATTCACACTCCTGCAAGCTGTGTTTGAGAGTTACAAATGATAGTAACAGAGCTGTTGTGAGGATTAAATGAGACAATGTGTAAAGCTTTCAGTCAGTGCCTGCCACATGTGGCTGCAGGGCGGGCCTCACCACAAACTGTTTGACTTTGTCCAGGCAGGTACTGGGTGGTGTTTGGTGGTCAGCTTGGGGAAGGGGAGGTGGCAGGCAACAGTGATCCTTCCCTGGTGGCTCAGACGGTAAAGCGTCCATCTACAATGCGGGAGACCCGGGTTCGATCCCTGGGTGGGGAAGATCCCCTGGAGAAGGAAATGGCAATCCACTCCAGTACTCTTGCCTGGAAAATCCCATGGACAGAGGAGCCTGGTAGGCTACAGTCCATGGGGTCGCAGAGTCGGACACGACTGGGCGACTTCACTTTCACTTTCAAGCAGATGCCACCTTCACTCCCACATCCAGGAAGCTACCTGACACGTGCAGGTAGTGACACCGGGGGCGGGCGGGCAGATAGGCGGGGCTCCCCTTCCCGGAGCTGACAGTCTGGAGAGGGAGGGAGACTGGAATCCGGCTCCTCACATGCGCTAGGTGCTTGAGCGGCACGGGCCGCTGCGGCTCACAGTCGCCTCTGACTGGGTCTCTCTCTCCCCGCCCCTCCCCTGCCCCCCAGCGTACGTGGTGGAGCGGGAGAGGAAGACGGAAGACACCGGGTGTCAGGCGGCCCTGGCCGCGTGCTGGGCCGCTCTCTGCTGCTGCTGCCTCCTGGAAAGCCTGGACTGAGCAGCGGCGCCCCGAGTGCTCCCTCCAGGCCCGCTACCTTCTGTTACTGGAATAAACAACTAGTGCTGCACAGTTGACAGTTTTTCTTTCATTAAAAATTACCTCATCTGCAGACTTCAACATTTTAGCATCTGGGATGGGTGTGAAATGGTATCTTGCTATTTTACCTTCCCTGCTTACTAGTGACCTTGAACATAAATATGTTTTTGACTTGTCTTTACAAATCCTGTGACTTGCTTGTTAAGAGTCTTAGCCCATTTTTTCTACTTGTTTGTCTTCTCTTACTGATTAGTAGGGAAACTTAAAACACTCCACACACTAACATTTGTCACTTTCATAGATTTGGAAATATCTTCTGCCTGTCTCTTAACCTTTTTATAGTGTTTTCTAGTATGAAAGTTTCTAAATGTTATGTTTATCAATCTTTCCCTCATGCTTTGTGTGTTTTAATCTTCGATGAAAGATAAGTCTATATTTTCTTCTAAAACTTTTTAACAGTCTTTAGTCCACCTAAATTGGTTTTTGATCACGGTGTAGGATAGGGTTCTGGTTTTTTCTGTTTTGATAGTTCCAACACCATTTATTAATTAGGTCACCCTTTCCCCATTGATTTAAAATGAGATTTGTCATACACCAAATTCCCATATACAAATGGGCTAGAATGGGGAGTCTGGTGTGATAAGCATCTTCGCTGCCCCCCTCCTACCCCCCCCCCCCCGGACATGTGTACACACATACCCTTTTCTTCTTTAGAACTTTCTTGGCCTTTTACTCGTTTAATCAGGACTTTAGGATGCGTGTATCATCCTAAAATGACACACTGTCATGGAAAGCTGCCATGTCTGACTTTGATTTAGAGTAAATGGAGGAGAGCTGACATATTTAGAGTGCTGTCTTCCTATCAGGCACATGATTTCTCTTAATTTTTAGAAAACTTTATTTACGGCTGAGCTGGGCCTCCGTTGCTGCGTGCAGGCTTTCCCTAGTTGAGGCGCGTGGGGCTGCCCTAGCTGCTGCGCGTGGGCTCCTTGCCGCAGTAGCCGCTCCTGTTGCGGAACACAGGCTTGGGGCCCTCAGGCTTCAGCAGCTGCGGTGCTCCAGCATGGCTGCCCCGCAGCGTGCAGGATCCTCCCAGACCAGGGATTGCAGATTCTTATCCCCCATACTACCAGGAAAGCCCCTCTTAAATATTTTTTTTTTTCTGGTCATCTTTTATGTCCTTAGATAAAATTGTGTAATTTTCTTCACACAGCTTTCCTATATCCTTTGTTGGTTTTAAAATTGGATGTCTTCTCAGGTGCACTGCAGTTTTAATGCTATTATATATGGACTCTTTTTTTTATTAAAATTTTTTAAACTTTATTTTTAAACTTTACATAATTGTATTAGTTTTGCCAAATATCAATATTATTCCTTTTTTTGGTGAAAATAATTTCTTCACTCTACTGGGGTCACAGATTGGATTTTCAATCCAGTTTTGTCACAACATCACCTTGGGGGCACTTTAAACTGGGAGGTGCAGTTCTTCAGTCTGCCCCAAGGATACTCCCAGGGCACCACCTTCTGTCTACAAGGACTGACACCCGAGTGTCTGCAGTGTGCCAGGTGGTGGGCCACATAGACGGGACCCCATCCCTGCCCCGTGGGGCTTACACTCGGGAGGGAGGCAGACAGACATTAATAACCCCACAGGCGTTACTGGCACTCTACTATGAGATATATATTGCCATGAAAACATATAAACATGGGACAGTCTGGGAAGGTGCTGAAAGATGAAAAGCTGTTAATAAGCAAAACAGTAGGAAAAGCATGTACAAAGGCCCAGTGGGAGGAGAGAACATGCGTCATTTGAGAAACTAGAAGAGGAAATTGGTGTGACAGAGAAGAGTGGGATGATGGGAACAGATTTAAAAAACAAAAAAACAGGGAGGAACACGACAAGGAGCCCACAGCCCTACTTAGGGATTTTGGGGTTTTGTCCTGCTCACAGTGGGAAGCCATGGAAGGATTTTAAGCAAAGGAATGACATGGTCAACTTTGCATTTTTAAGAGTTCCCTTTGGCTTCCATGTAGAAAATGGTTTGAGGCACAAACTCACATGGTGATGATGGAGAGACATCAATGTACTTGAGATATTTGGAAGTAAAATTAACAAGACTTGATGAGGGACTGGCTATGGGGATTGAAGAAACAGGAAATGGGGGTGACTCCTGAGATTCTGACTGGAACTAACCGCCTGGTGATGGCGTTTATGAAGGCTGGAAACAAAGGAAAGGAACTGTATTTGCTCAGGAGGAGGAAAATCATGTTGGGCTCTGAATGTGTTGGGTTAGATTGAGGTGTTAAGGTGCTTATCAGACATTCAAGTAGAGATGTCAGATAAGCAGGTGTAAATACACCTGGAGCTTGGAGGAGATGTTGGGCCAGAGATGAAATGTGAGAGGCACTGGCATATTGGTAGCAATCAGAACTGTGGGAATGAATGAGATCACATCAGGTAGAAATACGGAGGGGAAAAAAGAGAAGGTGGCAATGTAGGGCTGAGCTTTAAGGAAAACTGACTTGTACCTGTAGATGATGAACCTGCAAAAGAATCAAAGATGGAAAACCAAGAGAATGGGATGCCCTGAAAGCAGAGAGAATTTGTATTAGGGGAATCATCAGTAGCATCAAATATTGCTGGGAAGTCAGGTATGAACTCAAAAAGTGTGCACTGGATTTGGCCACACTATTGTCACAGAGGGTGGGCAAACTTTCCTCCAGCTTCTATTCTCTGAAGGACACCAACAGAGGAGGAGACAAGATTGCTAGGACCAAAAACACAGTCCAAAGGAAGGCAAGTGTACATGCGTGCGTGTGTGAGACAGAGAGAGAAACAGACAAGCTCATAGTGCAAAGAACCAGCTGGGCCATGAAAGCTCAAAGACTGCTAAATTGAAGAGAACCATACAAAAAACGTTCCAGAGGGGTCAGACACCAAGGGAGTCAGTTAATGTCACGCAGGTTTTGAGCCTCTGGACAGAGACCCTGCTCTCCAAATGGACTCCGTTGGAGGGTCCAGCACATAGACTGTCAAACATGTGACTGTCCGTGCTGGGGAGGTCCTTCTGAACAGCAGCAAGTATAGATCCTTCATAACCACCATTTCAGTCTGATAGATTTTTCTAGTATAAACTGTTTTATCAGAAACTCCCCATGTAACTGCAATGTGGAATAGATACTGTGGAACTGCAGTTGAGGCAAGGAGGGGCCGTCACCTGCCTCTTGTCTAAAATCCCGGGGACCTGAGGAATACATCTGAGAACCTTAGTTGTTCTGGATTTTCCAGCACATTTGGCCAAGGGAGATTTGGGCTGAATGGTTTCTCTGCCCTAGAATGTCCTTCCAAGATACTGCCTTGTAAGCAGAATTAATCAGTGTGTAACTGCTGGTGGATCTTCTGAAGATCTGGGTGTAGTATTCCATTGTCTGGAGGTAACAGTTACCTATTGTTTACCTATTCATTTACCTATTGAAGGACATTTGGGTTGTTGCCACTTTTAGGTGATTATAAGTTTATGTACAGGTTTTTGTGTGAACGTAAGTTCTCATTTCTCTAAGAAGTATGATTTCTGGCTTAAATGATTGTGTATTAACTTTAAGAAGCTGTTTTTCAGAGTGGCTATACCATTATGCATCCCCGTCAGCAGTGACTGGGGGTTCCAGTCGCCCTGTGTCCTTGCCAGCACTTATTGTCAGTGATTTTAATTTTAGCCACTCTGATAGGTGTGTAGTTTTAATTTGTGTTCTTTAAATGGCTAATGATGTTGTCATGTGTTTGTTCTTCTCAAATCCTGTTTGGTGACATGTCTGTTGACTTCTCACTGTGGAGTTTTGAGAATGTTTCTACATTCTAGATACAAGGTTTGTACCGCATGTTATTTCCATGTATTTTCTCCCAGTCTGTAGCTTGTCTTTTCATCTCAACCGTGTCTTCCGTAGTGCAAAAGTTTAAATTTTGATTAAATCCAAACTATCATGCTTTTGTTGTTAGATTGGAGAACTCTTTGCCTAACTCCGGGTCATGAGGAATCTGTGTCTTCTTCTAAATTTTTATAGTTTTAGATCTATGAGCCATTTGGGGTTAATGTTTACATAAAATGTGAGGCTTAAAATGGCTGAAGTTCTTGGGGTTTTGTGTGCCAGTCGTTCGTTTGGTAAGACTGTCCTTTCTGCATGGAGCCGCTCTCGCGTTTGTCAGACGCCAGTTGGCGTGTTCCTGTGGCGCTGCTGCCGTCCTGTGCCGCTCCTGTCATCTGGCAGTCCCTCCTCCTGAGCTGACTGTCGTGACTCCTGTAGCTTTATATTAACCTTAAAATAAGGTAGCATTAAGTCCTCCAACTTTATTCTTTTTCCGTATTTTTTGTTATTCTAGTTCTCTTTTTTCCATATATTTTAGAATCAGTTTATCTATAAAAAATGGTTGGGATTATGATTAGAATTGCATTAAATCTATAGATTATGAGGCTTGGTGGGTATTTAGTGGCATGACTTGTTCCCTCCTGGGCTTCCCTTGTGGCTCAGCTGGTAAAGAATCCGCCTGCAATGCAGGAGACCTGGGTTCAATCCCTGGGTTAGGAAGATCCCCTGGAGAAGGGAAAGGCTACCCACTCCAGTATTCTGGCCTAGAGAATTCCATGGACTCTATAGTCCATGGGGTTGTGAAGAGTCGAACACCACTGAGCAACTTTCACTTCACTGTTCCCTCTTATATGCCATAACCTCTAATGAAGCCAGGCAGCCTGCTCCCTCATTTGCTCTGTTGTGGTAATTCTAGCTTATGATTGATTTTATTGGTGTCTTTTGAAGCTTTGCGGTAGAGGTGTGTCTACATCGAACTGGGTAGGAACAGTCATGAAAAGATGACCAGTATGTTGAGGGGCTTGTGGGCCAAGTCATGCTCTGAGGCAGGTCAGCCACCATCATTCGCAATCTTCATCTCTGCCTCCTTCCTGAGTAGGTTGTGAGCAAGACCTGCTGGTCATTAAAGGAATCTCCCTGCCTTGGGGTCTTTAAACTGCAGCCACAGGATCATAGAACTGTCCTGTACTGGGCATGATCTGAATTTTTTCTAGATTCTCCTTTAATTTCTTCTGCCTGGCAAAGCAGCCTCACTCGTAATTATTTCTTAAAAACCCACATTAGAAATATATTCATGATGCATCACAATATAATGAATTGTGTCTTCCTGTCTGCTGTAGTAACATCAGCCATGACGTCAGGACTTCTCATACTCTTCCCTTTGACCTTCCCTAGGTCACACCATGGTTCCTCTCACCCGAGGCAATGGCACACACAGACTTGGAGCAGAATAGCTGGTGCTGAGGGGTCGCTGTGTGCGTTCTCAACCTGCGTATTCCCCCCATCACTGTTCCTCAGTCCCCTCCCTAGTCTCTTGGCTGAATTCAGGATTCTAGAACACCAGCTGTTCTGTCTCTTGGTCTCAGGGTATATAAGGTCACTCACTGAAGTCTTTTGCCGTCACCTTCGCCAATCATTTGAGTTTCCCTTTTGATCACCTATTTTCTTTTCTCATCAGCAGAAGTAGTAGCTCTTGATTATCTTCTTAGATTTTTAGAAAAAATAAAAAACAAAAGATTTATCTAGGTTTTTCATTCTATAAGCTTGGATAGAGCACCCGTCCCCTAAGTTGTTCAGCCCTTGCGTCAGCCTGGGGCATTTCTGTAGATGTGGGCCCGGGGTGCTCACTGTGGCCAAGTTGTCAAGACGAAGCTTGGTGCACACTGCCAAGCAGCACACGTGGTTGCAGAGGCTGCACTGGAACTCCTGGCACCTCAGGTCTTCAGCTCTGTGGACATAAAACAGTTAGCTTTTCAAATTGTGAAAGATAATGTGTGAAAGTTCAGTGGTAAGGAATCCACCTGCCAATGCAGGAGACGCGGGTTCGATCCCTGGGTCATGAAGCTCTCCTGGAGAAGGAAATGGCAACCCACTCCAGTGTTCTTGTCTGGGAAATCCCATGGACAGAGGAGCCTGGGGGGCCGCAGTCCCCGGAGTCACAAAGAGTCAGACATGACTAAGCACGAATGATATGATCTCACCCCATGGTGAAACCTGGCTGTAAACTGATACTTCTTTTTTTGACCCATCTTAATGATGTTCACCTTTGTCCACATTACATTTTCACATGTGCTCTTAAGGCAGCAGCTTCCCCTGCCGTCTTTCCTTCACATAGAGGAGGATGCAGGGGCTCCAAGATGTTAAGTGACTTAACCCGAAGTCACCCAGCTACAGCAGAACAGAGCCAGGGCCTCTCAGCTCAGTTTTGTAGGCCCTGGTCTTAACCTCTTTTGTCGCTACAGGGAAGGAAGGAAGCCTTTTTTGTATGTTGTGTAAGTGCAATGAGTTCCTGTCTCTGCACTTGTAGAACAAAGCACTTGTAGAACAAACAGCCTGGCCCTACTGACTAGTGAGCATGGCTGGATCTCCACCGCGTACACCCAGACTGGCAGCTTCCAGCCCTGCGTCGAGTCCCATCGGAGGAAGAGGGACAGCACTCGTGCGTTCTCGGTCACATGCCCTGTTCAGGCTCCTTAGCAACCTCCTTGCCTTCTGCAGCATCTCCATCTGGGAGGTAGGAGGAGGATGTCCTTTCACTTGAATATTTTACAACTGTGGACAGAAGTATTTTTGAACGTGTATAGGCTTTGTTGACTGTTCTCTTTTGTATTATGTTCTCCTGCGGCCCTTAGTGTGTGCATTGTCTCAGGGACAACCACAGACGCATCACATCCAGGCAGATGCTCGCCCGTGTACATTAGGAGGGTCTCCTTACTCCCTTTATCTCGAGAAATGGGATGTTGCTAAATATTTCTCTCTATTCTCTTGAGGGGCCTCAACAGCTAAAGCTGTTTGTATTCAGCCTTCCTAGCCCCTGCGACACACACACACAGCCCCTTGCTTCTCCCTGGGTTGTCTCTTCCTTCCCTTTTCTGAGCAACTGTGCTTCACGTGGACAGCCGGTTCCTCTGCTTTCGTCATCGCGTGATTTAGTGCTACAAGTACGAATCCCAACCTGAATATGGACTGGTGGGAGGAGCCCCTCCCTGCACACAGACTGAGAATAAGGAAACAGACTTCAGTGATCTTCTTTCTGTAGGATACCGTCACACTGTGGTTCCCATTTATTATGAGTCCTCCCTGCTTCACTCTGTGACAGGCTCCAGACCAAACATTTTATGTTTTTGTCACAAAACATAGGCTCTTAGGCACTATGCCCCTTCCCCATTTCGCCAGCCAGAGGCTGGGGCATGGGCAAGCTGTCACTTGTGCAGTGCCCTGCAGAGAGCCCATGTACGCGGCTGTTGCCCTCAGAGAATAAAGTAACTCAAGTGGTGGGGGCCCAGGGGAAGTCTGAAGTCGATTTCTTCAGGGGGACAGTCCAAGTACACCTCCCCCGCATGCCCCCAAGAAGTGCCTTGTTCTGGGCCGAACAGCTGCCAGGAGGGACCCTGGAACTCACTCGTCTCCCGTCTGGCTGCTGCTGGGCCAGGGCCATTCTGCTCTCTTTGGGGACACACTGTGGGGAGGGTGAGGGCTAGATTTTGCTCGCACACAGACCCTGGATTTCAAGGGAGAATGGGGCAGTGGAGGAGAGGCCTTTCGCCTCTCCACAATCTGGGTTTCAGGTCACCTGCAGGCAGCCTGCCGTCTGATCTTAAGTGAGCTTAACCTTGATGTGCAGATAGCACTGGGCCAGGAGTGCTGGGTGACAGGCCAGGGCCTACCATCAACTCACCACGCAGCCTTGGCTACCACCTGCCTTCTGAGCTCAGGATCCTTTTCTTACCAAAAAAATGACTGCCACATGATCTCCAAAGCAGTTTCATTTGCAATTCTGGCATCCGGGATGTGCTCAACTGCCCCTGTATCCACAATCACCTCTGTCCCAGTGGCCCCAGCAGGTCTAACCCAAGGATAGGGTCACAGGAGGTGGTGGCAATCCAGTCTTACTTACCAGACTGGTGTGAGATGTCCACATGTACTTAACCTTTTTGTAGTTCATGAAAAAATTTTACTATCAGGTCTGCTATTCATAGGACTGACTGTGTTGGACAGGGCGAAAGTACAAGCTGGCCTGCGACTGAGCCCTCCTCTGGGTGCTCTGGCTGAGGCAGGCTGGGCCGTGATGGCTGCTGGGTTTTGTCCAGCAGCTCCTCCTCAGAGGATGGTGGTGGCTGCACTTCTGGACATCTCGGGACAGGGACCCACAGTCAGCAGACATCCCACCCTTTCCAGACCAATCCACAGCAACACTTGGCACTCAATGTCTGACAGTGATGCTGGACTGGCTGGCTGCTCAGTGGGGCGGCAGGCAGTAGGCACATGAGTGGATGGATGAACTGGTGGGCCAGCTCCCAGCCTGCCGTGCCTTAGAGTAGGTGTCTTGGGACACTGAAGCAAGAAGAGGGACACAGTTGTGGAAGACATGGCTGAAGTGGCAGAAGGAGCAGGGCAGGCGTGAGGCCCAGGAGGGCCGGTGCTGTCACAGAGCGCGAGAGGACCAAGGCTGTGCCGGTGCACCAGCCCGCATCCCTCCTGCCGTGGAGAGGGAAACTGCGCCTCACCTCTCCTGCTCTTAACCTCCAGGCTCCAGTGAAAACCACACTCCCTTGACTGCCTCTATGCTCCTGGCCGCCCTTCATCCCCTACGGCAGCCCTCCCCCAGCGTATTTACCTGGTGCTCGTGGCCTTCAGAGCATGTGGCAGAGGGGTACTGCCTTTAGGACAGCTTCCATCCCGGGTGCAGCCCCCTTGTGCTGAGTAAAAAATGGTCCCACCGCACGTGCACACCCAAGGAAAGCTCGAGTGCATCCTCAGCCAGCAGTGTGTGTGTTGTCTCTGGCTGCTCGGAAGGCACAGGAGCTGTCCTGGGGCTGTCTTGAGATTGTACTTATTCTTCAGATGCATTAAGATTTTTCCCTCTTCCTACCTCTTGGTCTGAGCAGGAGGAGGGCTGTTCGGCATCCTCTGATACCTCGTGCAAGGCTGGCCTTATGTTGTTTTGGATGCTGGTTTAGAAGATGGGGTGAAGACAGCTGAGCACTGACCACAGGCCTCCTGCCTCTGGCAGAGCTGTCACCTCCACCGGGGGCACTCCCGGGGCGGCGCTGGGCTGTGGTGGTCTCAGCAGTAAAGGAGCAGCATGGGGTGCCCACCATTGGTCTGAGCCTGCACAAGAGGCCAAGGTGCAGCTTCCTTCATTTCTGGAGCAAGAAGGCCTGAGACGTCAGAACTGTCTGGAAGGCCCCGGTCTGTTGTATTTGCTTCTCCTTACTAGCTTCCTGGGCTGGGACTGCAGACAGATGCAGGCACAAGGACTAACAGCCTGCTAAGGCTCAATTACCACTTCAAAGCCCTTGATTAATCATTTAAAATGTCTGAGCTGAGCAAGCCGAGGTTTCAGATTCCAGGATGGGGCTGACTGAGAACTCCAGGATGGGGCTGACTGAGAACTGGAGCCTTTGGCTAAGAGTCTCCACTCACATTCCTGCCCGGGTCCCTGTGTGGCCTGGAGCCTGCTTGCCCACTGCATGCCCAGAACCAGGGTTCTGAGTAGCCCATGTGAATACCTGTTCCCTGGGTGTACACTACGGTAGTCCTAGAATTTGGGACTGCTGGTTGGTGTGGCTGGTGGCCCCGGAGAAGACCCCAGGGCTCGGTGAGCAGGCAGCTGGGCCCAGGGGGCTGCGTGCCTCCAGGCATCTTGCATCTGTCTTCTCTGCTTCCAGCTGAGGCAAGACAGTGGATGAGGATCCTCTGCCAGAGTCTGCTCAGGGCCCCTGGGCCTTTCTGACCGAGGCTGGGCCTCCAAGTCACACACATGCTCACACCCCCTTCCCTCTACATCCCCCAACCCCTACACCACCACTACTCACGCCGTCTTTTGCACCTGCATTCACGTGGCAACTCTGAGTATTGGCCCCACCCCTGGAATGGGGCTGAGGACACTGAAGGTTGGTACAAAAGGGCCGTGTCGGGGCAAGGCAGACAAGCTGGTGAAGGAACCTCTAGACCTGCTCTCCAACTCAACCACAGTTTTCTGGAAATTGAGAGTCTGTTCAGTCCCTTTCCTGGGACCAGGGCACAAGCTGAATAAGGTGGCCTTGACTCCTGAGATACTACACAGCAAATGGGGCGGTAAGCCTTTTGGCTGCTATGTGCGTGGGCCCATCTGTAAAGGCCTGCCTGCGTTAGCAGGAGCTGGTGCCCGGGCTGGCCACAAGGGGGCACTGGACCCCTCAGTAGGAGCGCTGTGTGTGCAGCCCCTGCACACACCAGACCCAGTGCCCCTCACTGGGCACTGACTGCTCCCACTGCACTTTTGATCCCTCTCCATTGTTCCTTCCTTTAAAAGAAAAAAAATTTTTTTTTAATTCTGGAATAATTGTAGATTTACAGACGAGTCAGAAATAGTACAGTTGCTGTGTACTTTTGATCCAGCCTCTCTTAATGTTTAACATCTTACATAACCATGGTCCTGCCACCCCCACCCCCCATGCTCAGCTCGCCAGTACAGGCCAGTTGCCAGAAAGGCTCATGTGGCCTGGGTGTGGAAACACATGCGTTAGAATCCTCTACGCCCCAGTTCCTTCTGGGGAACCAGTACGGCCAGCGAAGCTGTGGTGGATATACAGTGCCCTGACTTAAGGTACCCAGGGAGGCTGTCCTGGCCCAGGACTCGGGCAGCAGGGCTGCATCCTGACTGCTGAGCTAGGGCAGTGTGGAAGCTCTCGGGGGGAACGGGGGTTCACCACTGCAGGGCAGGGATGGGGAGGGGTGGCAGAGTAGAGGATGTGAGGAGCAGAAGCCTCGAGGTGGGGTGGGGCCCGAGGCAGACCAGACCCGCTGCTCAGTGCAGCAGTCCTCTCTGAAGGAGCAGTACCTCAGACTGCGCAGGTAGGCAGGGCACCTAGGAAGATTCAGTTATAAAATACGCAGTTTCCGGGCCCCACAGTGGGTGCTGTGAGGCCTCAGAGCTTTCTCCTGTGCCCGTCATCCCTGCTTTGGTGATGGGAAGAAAGCAAGGAAATCACTTCACTCCTACCTCCAGACCTACTTTACCAAACAGACTCCTCCACACCCCCGCCCCCGTCTTCTCTACAGTCTGGGGGGATAGGTTCTGTCCTCAGCTAATGCGAAGGAAAAAGACATAATAAGGGCTTTGGAAGACTCAGTGCTCCAGGAAATAACTGACCGGGTTTCTAAGGTAGGTACAGCACTAACTACCCCCATCAAGGCTGACGCAGCCCTCGGGCTTGAAGTTCTGTTTTTTCTTTAAGCCAGACTGACTATTTCTAACCTCTGTAACCACTGTCTGGGGGTAATCAGCTGAGTCTCTCCACTGCACCAGGCTGTGGAGGACGTCATGTGAAATAAGCCCTGGCTAGGACAGATGTGGACTAGAGGAGGAAGGTGACAAGAGGAAGCAAGACGGAGACATCTTTGTTTTCCTGACAAAGCTACCTGTGGGTCAGTGGTTCTGACAGGAGGAAGGGCTGGGAGTGGGGAAGCCGGGAGCAGACAGGTGTCCTGTGGGGCTGTGAAGGCCCTCAGCATGGGTTGGGGCACGTAGTGAGCACCTCGTAAAGGCAGCTTGAGAGAGACTGCAGGGCCCAGCACACAGGAGCCCAGCCCTGGGCTAGGTCTCTGGCCTGGGTCCAACAGGCTGCCTTTGCAGGGGAGGGAGCCTTTCTGTCCTCAGGGCAGCAGAGCCAGTCCCCTGTCAAGGAGAATGCAACCAGAGATTAGGCAAGGGAAGCCACAGCCAAACCCTGTCCAGCGCTACCCATGCAGGATCAGGGGAGGCTGGGAACCTGGGTCGGTCATCGGGGCAGAAATGGCAGGTCGCCCTGCCTGGGGCTTTCCTGCTCTGGTGACCCAAGCTGGGTGTGCGATGGCTGGTGAGAGAAGACTGTCCTGGAGCCCATTCACTCCTGTGCTCCTCCTGGTCCCTTTGCTATCTTAGTTGGGGCCTGGGCTCACATTCCTGCTCTGGCTGTTTCTGTGCTTCAACAAGAGACCTGACCTCTCTGAGCCTCGAGTTCCTTACCTGTGAAATGGGAACATCCACCACATAGTTCCACATAGGTCATGTGCCTTATCAGGCTCTCTTCTTTTTGACTAGGCTCCCCTGGTGGTGGGTCTTGACTCCCAGACCCTGAACAGCTTTTCCTGTGTTGCTGAGTGGGGCCAAATGAGATTTAGACCTGTGCCGTGAGAGAAGGGAAAGGGCTATCTCTGTGGAGGGCAGCTGATACAACAGAACTTGGACAAGCTCACACTACCCAGCATGTTCTAGCTACTATATACCAGGCTCTAGAGAGAGGAGCTGCCAAGCGAGGAGGTATAAAAACAGATATGCAAAAATAGAACTGAAAGACGATTGCCCAAGGATTGGTTTAACTTAGAAGACTCATGTATTCATGAACTTGCAAAAAAAAAAAAAAAAAAAATTTAAGATCCTTACTGCTTTATAACTTGAGTTTGATGATGGTAGCTGTTTTGAGATTTTCTTAAAAGTGTCTGCAGATCAGGCCACAGTCAACCATCAGATATTCTAACAGGAAGTGAGGCTGATGTCAGCCACAAGTCAGTTGATGAGTAAAGGGCGGCTGGGGGTCCTTCTTGATCTGGGGATTGTTTAGCACTCATCTCTCCTAATAGAGCACTTAGCCCTGACAGGGCTCCAAGTTCCTACTCCATTCAGAGGAAACACAAGAGTACCAAGCTCCGGCCATACCCTCCCACTTGCCCAGGTTTTCATCCTGCCTTCCATTGCTTTGTGCAAAAGTTTAGAGGCTGGAGCACATTCTGCATTGGTCAGGTATGAAAAAAAGATTCTTGATTAATCTTTTACAGCCTAAAGCCCCTTTAGATTATAGTTACCCTCTTGCTCTTGGGAGATGGCTTAGGTATATCTGAGGAAACCCCACCCCCAGTTCCCCTGTAAGATTTGGAACAGGGTGCTCCCTGGTTTATGAACCCAGTAGGGTTAGCCGGCTCTGGCCAGAGCACAATGGACATTCCTTACTTAACTCAGGCTGGCCTGGTGTGAGGCCACTGTGGAGGTTCCCCTGGGCTTGCCCTCCTGCGGGGATGACTGTCCTTAGCAGGAAGGGGACAGTCCTAAGCTACCCTTCCTGCATTCATCACCGAGATTGCATCAGTGGACAGGCTGCACAATGTCTGCTCAGTGGCTCTGGCTGCTGTATGGAGCTCTCCCTTGATCTGGGTGGTGCTGGCTTTATAGGGCCTGGGGTTTACTGTTAAGTTACTGTTAGAGTTCATTCTCACCCTCTGTCCCCTTCCCCCTGCAGTGTACGTGGTAGAAGACCAAAGAAGGGATGATCTGGGCACATCTACCTGCCTCACAGCCTGCTGGACAGCCCTCTGTTGCTGCTGTCTCTGGGACATGCTCACCTGACCAGCCCAGCTCTCCTGTCCTGCCAGCTCTGCCACCACCGTGCACGGGTGTGCCTGCCCCGCCTCTTCTGATTGCTGAAATCAACAACTAGCTCTGCACAGACATTTCTACCTTCAACTCAGTGGGATTCTAGATTAGCAGGGGTTGCTGCTGTTTAATTCAGTGACTTGATCTTTTTAATGTTCAAATCCATTCTTATTGGCCTTTCACAAATGTCCTAAATGACTTTTCTCTTTATTTTTTTGGCCAAAGGCTTAGTTATAAAATATATATTTATAATTTTAGAATTATATTCAGGTTTGATGTAATTTACCACTGAATGATTTCTCTGCTCACATCCTGTATGTTTCAATAAATTTGTCTAAGCCTCAACTGTCTCGGTTATTTCAGATAGAATCTAAGCCCTGGATTTCTCAGCCCCTGACCAGTATACAAGGAAGCTGATTTACCTGTTCATCCTGGCAGCTCCTAGGAAGGCAGGGTGGTCCAAAGCCAGGTGTCCTTCAGTCGGGTCATGGGGCCCTCGCCAAGCGAGCATTCTCTCCCCAGGCCCACTGAGAGATGGCCTCACCAAGGAGCCACGCTGGCTTTTTCCCTGAGCCTAGAGCAGGGTGTCCTGGTAACCATGGCTGCCCCCAGGGCCGGACAGACCTGAGTCTGTCTTTTCCTGCTATGCCCTCCCAGAACCTCCCACTCCATTGCCACACAAGAAGAGAGAGCTGTCACAATATTAAATACAAACTAGCCGATCAGGCCATCCATCTCAGCTTTGGCCGCAGGGTGGCGCTGGGCCGCCATGGCAGCAAGTCTCATTTTCCTTCAGCGGCCCATCCTGAGGCACAGCTGACAGCTCTCCCTGCATAACTGCGCCTGCCCACTTTTCCTCTACAGTTGCTGACAAATACTTAACTATTAGCTCTCTTGCTTTAAAAACAAAAATATGTAACTACCATCTCTCTCTTTAAAAGCAAAAAGCCATGATTTTGTATCATCACCTGATTTCTGTGGAGTAAACGGTAGGTACCCCCATGGCTGATTTGAAGCTACCAACGTGGTATCTTGAACATGGAGTCGGGAAGAGAAGGGCAGGCTCACACCGCTAGGTTGTATTTCCACCATCCAGACACAACAGACTGTCAACCTCAAAAACATAGATAATGGTCAAATTCAGTAAAGTAATTCAGAAAGGATAAGTTCTTAATAATTATTAACCTTACTTTTACTATAATAGTAAATTTACAAATGTAATTTTTAATAACGGCTATTGTTAAACCGACTCAGTGGAATTTGAGCAAACTCCAGGAGACAGTGGAGAACAGAGGTGCCTGGCGTGCTGCAGTCCATGGGGGGTTGCAGAGAGTCAGACACGAGGACTCTAGGCAGACTGCCACTGAGGTACCACTGTTGTGATCATACATTCAGCTATGCCTGCTCTCCCTTTTTCCTCATCTGCATACTACTGATACATGAAGGCTCAGAAGTTGAGGGGTTTACCTAGAGGAACAGAAACAGAAAAAAGAGGGCAAGGCTTCAATGCAGAAGGATCCCCTGGAGAGGCAACAGGGAGGAGTGACGTGGAGACACTCTTTGCCTCTCTGGTCCTCTGTTCTCATCCATCAGCTCAAGAAAAGCAGACTTAGCAGAGTGGGACAGATGTCTTTTATTGGTCTGACTGGCGTGACCAGCAGTAGGCCCCAGAAGAACTCCCCTGTCTGTCCTGGCTCCCCTGTTCCCTTCCCTGGAGTTCATGATTCAACCACAGGGAAGAAGGGTGGCAGGCAGAGCCAGGATAAAACATACAAGGATAAGATCTGAAAGGGGCTCCAGGCCATGCATAAAACATAAGGTTACTAGACCAACCAGATAAAATGTCCCTCGGGCAGAACAGTTTCCCAACACAGGCCCCTCGCCAGGAATGGCAGGGGTGAGAAGGAAGAGGTTCCTGAGAGGCTGCCTACTGTGCCCTTCGCGCCATCAGCATCTCCCGGATATTGTCCTCAGCTTCCTTCACACTCCGCTCCAGATAGGATTTTTTCTGCTGCAATATGAGAAGGAAACAAGGGTTAGGATCAGGGTGAATGTGCCAAGCTGACAGATGCTGCTTTTATGCCCGAGGGTTATGGCTTCTCTGTGACTAGTGACTTCCAGGAGCCTACTGTCTACTGACAGCCAGGTGTACACACCTGCCCCAGAGCGTTCCCCGACCCTGACGCCTGGGCACCGGGGAGGGTGTCGCTCAGTTCCGGAAGCAGAAGTGCTCTGTAGAAAGCAACAGCACTCTTCCCCCAGAAGGAAGCAGACTCTAAAAACAGGCGTCGTGGTACATGAAGTTACACCAGACAGACAAAGGCCAGGAAATTCCAGGACAAAGCTCTGGCCCCATAACAGACTGTCTCTCAAGGTTTTCCAAAGCCCAGGCCAGGCGCCTGTAGCTGTCGCTGCTGCAGAGCGGACAGCGTGCCCTCCGCTCTGTCCAGCACGACGGGAGACCGGCTGCCCCGCGGACTGAGAAGCTGTATCACACGGCTCACCGAAGCAGATGAGTCAGGATGAAATCTGTTTTTCTAATGAAACCACTGCCTGCCAGGAATCCAGGACAATGACACACTGAGTAAAACAGACCTTCTGGAAGTGTACCTCCTACCCCATCTGGGTCCTAAATTAAAAATCTCGACTTAGACAAAGAACTTCACTTTCAGGAGCCACATCTGGACCAGGATTACGAAAGATTAGTCAAAGGAAATGATGTCTGTGCGTTATTTGCCCCGTGGCCACCCCAGAAGCGTGGCTTCACCACTGGCCCCTGCCCTGAGGGCACACTGTGGCTCCGCCCACTGAACAGACATGACAGCAAGTCTCCCTTTTGGGGAGTGCTCAAAATAACCCCCTGCCAGGGCCCATGGGATGGAGCCACACTAGAGTCAGAGGTGCAGAGCCCTAGCCCAGAGGCAGCCACTGCCCCTCCCTCACCCCAGCAGCTGAGGGTTTTGACTGCTGAGGTGCCCAGATGACCCAGGGAAGCCAGGGGAGGGCGGCGGCAGAGGGCAGGTAAGCAGCCTGGTCTCAGGCCTTGCAAAGACCTGATCCCCAACCTCTGAAGCAGAAAAATGGAAATGAGGGCTTCTACTGCCCAGGGCCTTCACCATGAAACCTCTCTGGCACCCCTTTTCCATACCCCTGCCTCCAACTTCTCCCACTCTCTGTCCAGACATTTATTAAATGATACACTGGAAAGTACAGTTTCCTTTAGGTGCCGTGTGCTGAGGCAGCCACAATTTTAAGTATAGTTGATTCACAGTGCTGTGCCAATTTCCACTGCATGGCAGAATACCTCAGTACACACATGCATGTTCTCTTTCATATCCCTCCACCATGCCCCTCACAGGACATGGAGCACACTTCCCGGCTCTATACAGCAGGGCCCACCATTCATCCATCCTGTGTAACGCTCTGCATCTGCTAATCCCACAAATCTTTATCACAGTTCTTATGTGAACTTCTGGTTCCTGTTTGTCTCCGAACTTCAAATTTCTTGAAGGCCAGGAAGAGCCCTGTCTCTTTACCCATCTCGCATCCCTTCAACTTGCACTCAATTCCTTACAAAAGAACAAGATTTCCACAAAAACTCCTAGTGACCATGGTGATTCTATGGCCACAAGTGTGTTACTGCCAAGAAAATTTTGTGCACCACTAAACCTGGTACAGTCCTATCTATCACTGTGATATCAGAGTGGGAACTTAAAACTTCCTCTGATAAACAATCATTAGATTTACTTGTGAGTAAAAAAGGCAAATACTTAGTAACTCCTGACACACCGCTGAAGAATGTACATGTACCAGCTGTTGCATGGCAGCCAGAGATGTGCCATGCACCATCCGGGCACCTTTTGGGTCCCAGCCCGGTAAGGAATCCAAGGAAGAGGTGAGGCGAGCCAAGTGGGGTTCTAGCCCTGCAGTTCAGCCAGAGCTCAAGACCCACGTCTGCTGCATTTCATGTCCACCCACTTGCTGCCCCAATGAGCAAAACCATCAAACTGAACACCAGCAAGAGCCTTTCTCCCTACAGCCCCAGCCTCTGGCCAATCGAATCCAGGCTGTAACTCTCAACTTTAAAATTCTTTACTGTCACATCTCTTCCTTCAATCTTCCACTTCCAATTTCATTACTTTTTCATTATTTTTACTACTGCATATCCTAAAGTCTTCAAGTTTCAAAATAATGTAAAATGAACTTGTCTATCTTTTAATCTTCAGTTTACAGACTTACTGGACAATAAAGAATTTTTTTCATCCCAACAGATGGGGCATCTCTAGCATAGTCCTGCCTTCCAACTGTATTTCAGTTGTCTCATCCTCAAACACGCAAGCCCAGCAGACCCTCACAGTCAAACCTGTCCCAAAGCACATGAAATGGATTGAACTGTGTCTCACGAAAAGACATGAGGCAGTCCTGACCCCCGGTATGTGTCAATGTGACCTTATTCGGAAACAGGGTCTTTGCAGATGTAACCAGGTTAAGATGCGGGCACACTAGGTTAGGGCAGGCTCTATATCCAATGACTCCTGTCCTTGTAAGAAGGCCACACAAAGACTAAGGGACACAAGGGGGAGACGCCGTGCAGAGAGTGGGAGGTGCACCTCCAAGAGGAGGAAGGCCGAGGGTGGCCCACAACCACCATCAGCCAGACAGCAGGAAGGCATCTTCCCCAAACCCTTCACACGGAGCACAGCCTGCAACACCTGGATTCTGGACTTTCACCTTCCAGAATTGCAAAAAAAAAAAAAATCAATTTCTGTTGTTTTAAACCACCCAGTTTCTGGTAACTTGTTATGCGGCCCTAGGATACCAACACAGCACCTGAAGTGAAGGGTGCTCCCAGAGACAGAGTGTACCCCAAGGCTCTTGTGGACCATACCTTTCACCACACCGCATCACAGAGGCTTAGTTAAGGAGCCCTGAAAGTGAGACTGCTGGGGTTGTATGTATCTCAGAAATAATTGCTGTAGAATTGACCCAAATACAAATGAGACCATCAGAGAGAATGGATAAAATTAAGGAACCAATGATTAAGTTAAACTTTCTCTTCCTTGAATTTCCAGTTTAAAACCATTAGTCAAACCAGAAACTGTGTGGACCTGGCTCTTCCTCATTCCTGTAAATAACTCCATTTTCGCAACTCAAGGCAAAAACTTCAGTGTCATCCTTGAATTTTCTTTCTTTCACACCTGACATCCAATCAAACAACAAATCCTGCTAGCGCTATCTCAAAATATCTCCAGACTCTGACCTTAATCAAGAGCTTCCTAAGTGGTCTCCTTTCTTCTATCCTTGACCACCCCCTTCAGTTTCCTCACAGTGCCCAGAGTCATCTTTCAACATTTAAAACCTTCCAACAGCTTCCTGTCTCTCTCAAGAGGCAAAGGCCTTTCAAAGAGCCACGTACAGTCCTGCTCTAAGCTGACTCTCTGGCCTCCCCTCCCACGTCTCCTTCTCTCACTTCGGCTCCAGCCCCCTGGCCTCCAAGCTGTCCCACCGATCCACCAGCCATGCCCCTGCCTGTCCTTTGCCTTTGGTTCTCTCTGTGTAGGGCCCTTCTTCCCCAGACATCCGCACTACTTGTTCCTTCAGGTCTTTCTCAAATGTCACCTATGGGAAATGCCTTCATGACCACGTGTGTAGCTCCATACTCTATTCTCCTCATTCTGTGATTGTCCTCCTTAGGACCTGTCCACCTGAAGGCGTGTATGTGTTTGTCTGTCTGTCTTCCCTATGAGAAGAAATGGTCCTTGAAGGCAAGACTCTGCTCATGACAGAGTCCCAGTGTCTAGAAGAATGGCTGGTTCATAACAGGAACTCAGTAGCTGAATAAACGAGGCCTTTCTGATTTCCTCGTATGCACACTCGGTTTTTGTTTCCCTCCCAATCTGAATGAATAAGGAATACCCACCAGAGGAAGCAAAGGCAGAAAATGATCATTCTCTTTCAAGGTGGTTCTCAGTTTCTGGCATTGCCCTCTAACCTCTGCCTCAAGAAATACACAGGTTTAAAACTCAGACCTCACTGTTACTGACACGGACATCAAAACCTTGCTCCCACAAACAGGCCCTATGTACGGGTCAAAGCCCTTATGCTTTAATTGGTTAACTTGTGAAACCATAATACAAACCATCCCCATTTCCCGCATCCGAGAGTCAGAAATCCTTGAGAAAGGGCTCCATATGTGATGTCTGTCAGGGCTGCTGTGCGTGACAAGGGCATAATGACTGCTGTGGAAACTCTAGGAGGCATTTTCAACCCCCACCTTCCATCCTGAGTCCTAGGAAGGCATTTGCTGGCCTCACTGCAGCACCTTTCTGCCTTACTGAGCACTCCCTCAGAACCCTTTCCGTAGGAAATTCTCTAGTGGCATCAAACCACAGGGCTCTGGGCGCAGCAACATTCTTGTGGGCCTTGTCCTGACGCAAAATTCTGAGCTTTCCTGTGGGGCTCAGCACAGCCAGGGAAATGACATTGTTGGCCTTCTTGCTCATCAGCGTGAAGTCCTTCTTTCCGGAGTCAGACTGAGGGCCTGGAGTTCATTCTCATCCTCTCACAGAGGAAAGAGGCTCAAGTCCTCTAGAACTTTTCTGACATGACACAATCTCTCAAATAGACTCCTGAGGTAATGCATCTTGTGACACTATCTCTATAGACTTTTCTTAGGAACATTGTTTTCCTCTCTTTCTCGAAAGTAATGCTTTTCCTGTCTGTCCTACCTTGGGGTATAGAAGTTTTTTCCTCTCTCCCTTTTTATTTTCCAACTTATCAAATGAGGCTTTAGACAATACCAAATTAAAAACTCAAGATATTCAATGATTCTCCTGTTCTCTCAGTTTGTGGAACTATAAAATGGTCAGAGGGGGCCAGTTGCCCATAATGGGGAAATTTAGCAAGAGGCCAGCATCTGAGGCTGAGAAGGCATGTATTGGCAGATGGGGTAAAACGTGAAGAGGGCAGGGAAACAAGAGGAAGAAGAGAAAAACAAAGGCCATGCAAGGGCACAATGAGAGAAGTCAGAAAGGGAAATGAGACAGGGATGGGCAGAGCTCTGAAAGTGCAAGTGCAACGAGAGTCTGCGTGGGTGAGGAGCACCAGAGGCAGAAAGGGCAGGCCAAACCTGACCAGGACCTGGAGATAAGAGACAAGTGATCCAAGGACACACGTCCACCTGTGAACTCATCTGCGTTTATCCACTTCACCATTAGGAAACAATGAGGCTGCAAGGTAACTGCTGAGCTACATATGGCCGGGAGATGAGCTCAAAGAACGAGAGAGCAATTTTAGGCATGGAGCAAGAGAATAAAAAGAAGCCTAAGAAGCGGTTACTGTCTCCATATCTTTTAGAAACTGCTTTCAAGACACCTTTCAGAAGTTCCTCTGCTGAAAGACAGGGACAAAAGACTTGGATTAGTTGAGCAATGACCTTTTTTTTCTCCCAGATGTTCTTTTAAAGAGAACATCTAAAGAGATTCTAACACAGCTACCATATGAGGCCAGACTCCCATATCCCACCTATGATCACATGGCTCAATCTACCCAAGGCAGAGCAAACTCAAGTTCCTTAGAGCAGAGATATACCAGGGTGGAGGCAGGGGGAGGAAAGGGGTCTTATTTCCTCCAAATAATAACATTTATTAGCATTTTAGTCCACCTAAAGTGTGTGATCTCTACCTACTATTACTCTCCCTACCACATCAGTTTCATTTAAGTCTCAGAGAAAGACCCGTACATTAGACAATGTGAGAAACAAAGAAAACAAGCTCACAGGTTAAGTGAAGAGCAAGGTCGGGCACCTGTTCCAATGCATGTGGCAAAGATCAGGCTTTAGCCAAAGAATCATTATGTTCACAGGCACCAAGCTTAAAGGGGGTAAGATAAGACAATGATCATGTTAAAGAGATATATAGCTAATGGAGGTAGGGAACTTGGCTCAAAGAATATTAAGCAGAGAAGGAATCCAATCACTAACTTAAATATCTAAAACAACGGCTCTTGAATTGTGGTCCCCTGACCAGCAGCACCATCAACACCTGGGAACTTATTAGAAATCCACGTTCTTAGGTCCCAATCCAGACCTACTGAATCAGCACCTCTAGAGATGGAGCCTGGCAATCTGTTTTCACAAGCCCTCCAGGTGATTCTGATGCACACTGAAGTTTGAGAACCTCCTTCAAAAATGGACTTCAGCAAACTCCTTCAATAAAGGGCTGCTGCTGCTGCTGCTAAGTCGCTTCAGTCGTGTCCGACTCTGTGTGACCCCATAGACGGCAGCCCACCAGGCTCCCCCATCCCTGGGATACTCCAGGCAAGAACACTAGAGTGGGTTGCCATTTCCTTCTTCAATACATGAAGGGCTAGAGAGTAAATATTTTAGGCTTTGTGGAACTGCCTCTGTCACACCTACTCAACTCTGCCACTGTAGTGCAAACGCAACATAAAAAATGTGTAAACAGGACTTCCCAGTGGCCCAGTGGTTAAGAATCCCTGGGCCGGGAAGATCCCACATGCTGATGGGCAACCAAGCCCGTGCGCCCCAACTACAGAAGCCCACACACTCTATAGAGCCGGTGCTCCGCAATGAGAGAAGCCACCACAATGAGAAGCCCACGCACCGCAACTAGAGAGTAGCTGCCACTTATCACAACTAAAGAAAGTCTGAGCACAGCAACAAAGACCCACCAGAACAGCCAAAAATAAAAAATTTTTAATGTGTAAACAGATGGGCTAGCTGTGTTCTAAAAACACAAAAACAAGAAGCAAGCCAGATCTAGCCAGCAAGGTTTGCCAACTTTTCTTCTTTAAAAAACGAGGGAGCCTTAACAAGGTAGAACTGAATCCAGCAAGCAGAGATTTTAACTTTCAATGAAAGCTGCCTAATAAAAGCATAAATCTCCATCCATCCAGCCTTCCATTCATTCATCAAGCCTACTGCCAAACCATTTTCTTTTTTCCTCCTTGAAGTCTGTGGCATCACAGTGTGCCATCCTCTTCTCCCCTCCTTGCTGCCGCAATCTACCAGTAGTCTGGGTGCGGCCCCTCATTCATCAATGGCTCACCGTCTCCCTCTCCACCACAGCTACACCGCTCAAGGTGACTTCAACAAGAGTGGAGATGATCCATTTAATACTATGACCTTCTCTCCCCTCTCACAATTTTTACTTTACCCCACCTGAGTCACCCAGGCCATAGTCATACCCCAGAGATACTGACACCAGTAACTGTACCTCCTCCAGAATTTCAATTTCACCATCACCACTTCATATTTTTCCAGATCATTTTGATCTGATAACTCTCCCTCCAGCACTTCTTCAACCTCATCACTCAACAAATTCTTCATTATCCACTCTACTTCCAGGACTTTCTCCCCTCCCACCCAGCTCAGCTTCCACAGTCAATCATTTATATTTATTCCCCTTCTGAACTCCCTTTTGCCCCCTCTCTCCCTCTGTTGCACTCCCCTGGCAAAATACTAACAAACCAAGCTAATCCAACCATCCATCTACTCCACGTTTGTACCCGACTAGCTGAACGTAGCTGGAGAAAAACACGGAACTGTGCTACACAGTTTCACCTAAATTCAAGACCATGAATTTCAGCACTCACCCAGCGTCCAGAAGCTCTATTAAATTTCCTTAACATATTAACTTCTCTGCTCTCCCAAATAACTATTTCATGCTTTCCTATCTCCTCAAATTTCCTATACTCTTTCTTCCTCTGTCATTCCCAGCTCAGAGAGAACAGAAGCAATCTGAGGAGAATTCTCTCTTTTCACTACCAAATCCATCACCTGACTTACACCTATACATATACTCTCTTTCTCCATGTTGGAGACACTCCAAAATGGACACGTGTCTCTGTTTTTATAAAAACACAATTCTACTTTGGGGTTGAATCCATCCCCTTTTCAAAATTTTCACTCCTAGTTATCCTTTTTCTTTCTTCTTAATCTTCAACTTCTCTTTCTCTGCAAGGTAACTATTGGTAAGGCAAGTCACACACCCAACACACAACCACACTTTTCTTGACCTCACATTCCCCTGTAAGTACTGTCTCCTTTCTCTCCTCTCCGTCTTGCAAAACCTCCTGAACTAACTGTTCAGCAGCTGCCTTCACTTCCTCACCTTCGCATTATCTCTTAAAACCTCTCCAATCACGCTTCCCATCTACTCTACTGAACTGAATGAAGTCCAGGTCACCAATGATCTCTATGTCACCCAAAGCAGTGGCTACTCTCTGTTCTCTTCTTACTCAACCTGTTCATTCTTACTCATCAACTGCATTCAACACAATTCTTGAAATAACTTCCTCTCTTAGCTTTCATGATACCACACTCCTATCTTTCTCCTACTACTGGCTACTCCTTCTAAGCTCTCTTTTGCTGACTACTTCTCTGCTCAACTTCAAAATGTTGGTATTTTCTGGGAAGCTGTCCTTAACTTCTCTTCTCTTCATCACTCTCTCTTAGAAACCCTCTACTCTCAGCTTTAAACATCATTATGATTCCCAAATCTGTATCTCCAACCCAGACTCCCCTTAATTCCAGATTTACACATCAAATTGCTTATAAAACATATCTTCCTGGTTGTCAAACCCAAAATTAACATGTCTAAAATAAGCACAATTGATTTATACATTCAATTGCTCAATTTAAAAACCAGAGAAACAAAAAAATACAGAAGCCACTCTTTTCTTCTCTTTTCCTTGAACCCAATATCCCCTCTTCCATCCACCCATCAGTCTTAACTTACTTCCAAAGATATCCCCAAACCATCCTCTTCTTTCTATCCAGCACCACAGCTACCATCCTAGCTCAAGCCTCTATCATCCTCGCCTGGATGTTTGTCATGGATATTTTAACAAGTAAATCAGGGTTACTTTCTGCTCAAAACCCTTGAATGTCTTCCCATTACACTTCAAATAAAATCTGAACTCTTCACCCCAGGAGTAAGGCCCTGCATCATTTGGTCCATACTAACCACGCCAACCTTATTACAACACTTTCCTTTTCTCACTTGCTTAAACAATTCAAAATGTTTTCTAACAAGACATTTGTATCATCTGTGCCCTCCACCTGGAATGTTCTTCCTTTGCATACTTTTAAGTGGCTGGCTGTTTCCTCTCATGCAGACCTCAGCTGAAATTTCATCTTTTCTGAGAGGCCTGCCCAACAGCTCTCTAAAACATCACTTTACTACGTGTTTTCTTGCTTACATTGTCTTCTTGCTTATATTGTCACTGTCTATATCTGAATATGAGTTTCATAAAAGTAGGGATCTTCTCTGATGTGATTAATCCTTCATCCTCAGTATCAAGAAGTGACACATAATTTAACCAATATTTATTGGGCACTCAATGCATGTTACACCCGAAGAGCACTGGGCTTAGAGCAGTGAACAAGTCACACACTTATTCACAGAGGTCACACTGTTGCTGGACACACAGACATTTAATCACCATTGCAATAAGGGCTCTGAGGGGAAACCACAGTGTCTAAGAGAGGAAGGGGCTTCCCTGATGGCTCAGCAGTGAAGAATCTGCCTGCAATGCAGGATATGTGAGTTTGATTCCTGGGTTGGGAAGATCTCCTGAAGGAGGAAATTAGTAACCCACTCCAGTATTCTTGTCTGGGAAACCCCATGGACCGAGGAGCTTGGTGGACTACGGTCCAAAGGGTCGCAAAGAGTCAGACACGACTGAGTGTCTGAGCATGTTAACACAGGAAACACCTGGTATAATCAAGGAAATCACAGAAGCACTTTTGAATAAGCTATGAAGGATGAATGAAAATTAAGTGGAGAGGTTAGCAGGGGGAGAGAGCAATTCCAGGCAAATGGAGCAGCATGTGCAAAGGTCAAATGAAGCAAGACACGTCTGGGAACTAAATGACAGCAAGTGAGGCTGAAGTACTGAAGAGGGAGGGAGGGATAGATAAGACAGAAGGATAAGGCTGGTGAGGTTGAGTCAGATCACAGAGGGTCAAAAGCCATATTAAAGATCTTAAAGATGATGAAAAGCCACTGGGTCTTAAGACAGAGTGACAAAAATCAAATTTCCACTGGAAACAAAAACTACTCTGGCTGCAACACAGAGAATGAGCTAGAGCAAGGCTTCCTGCAGAAAGCCCGGTGAGTAATGAAAGGGTAACAGATGTATCCATGATATTGATCCCTTTAGTCCCTGGAGTAGCCAAAGGGCCCCCCACCTCCCCTGGGCAGTTGCTGCCACCTTCAGCACCCTCTGTCCACTTATCCCAGTGAACCATGCAAATACTATTCTCTAGGTGCTGTGATGTGAAAAGGGTTGGGAAGTACGTGGTTAGAGAATACAAGTGTGAATGCTGAGAAACCTATTAGGAAGCCATTGTAATAATCTTGGAAAGAGATGACAGTATCTTAGTGATGGCAATGGAGCTAGAGAAGAACATATTTAAGAAATATTTAAGAGAAAAGCTATCAGAGGACTTCACCATAACCTTCATTATTAATCAGAAGGGGGGAGCGGTGTCAAGAACACCTCCCAAGGGGATCAGGTTTGGAAGGAAAGATTCTAAGTTTAATTTTAGACTTGCCGAGTTTAAGGTACTTGTGAAACATCTAAGTGAGATGTGAAAAGAAAACTAGATTGCATCCCTGAAGTTCACAGAAGTCTGGGCTAGAGATACAAGTTTACATACAGGTACTTGAAGCCATGAGAATGATTGGAATTCTTTGAGAAAGAACTCAGAATACAAGGACTTAGCCTTATAGGAAGTCAACGTTTAGGAAGAATCAAAGGAAGAAGAGGCACCAGCCAGTAATATCTAAAGAGGAGGGGCACTGTTTCATAAAAACCAAGAGAAGAGTGGTTCAGGAAAAAAGGATGAGATGACTAGAAATCACTGCTGCTGCTGCTATTGCTGCTAAGTCACTTCAGTCGTGTCCAACTCTGTGCGACCCCATAGATGGCAGCCCACCAGGCTCCCCCGTCCCTGGGATTCTCCAGGCAAGAACACTGGAGTGGGTTGCCATTGCTTTCTCCAATGCATGAAAGTGAAAAGTGAAAGTGAAGTCACTCAGTCATGTCCGACTTTTAGCGACCCCATGGACTGCAGCCCACCAGGCTTCTCCGTCCATGGGACTCTCCAAGCAAGAGTACTGGAGTGGGGTGCCATCGCCTTCTCTGAGAAATCACTGGATGTGTTCAAGTAGGAACCACGACAACACATCAGAAATGTTGAGGGCAGTGGGGGGAGTGTTCCATCAAGTGGCCTCTGGAATATCTTCCAACTTTAAAACGTCCGGGAATCCCAGGGACAGGGGAGCCTGGTGGGCTGCCGTCTACGGGGTCGCACAGAGCCAGAGACGACTGAAGTGACTTAGCAGCAGGAAATTTCCTGGCAGTCCAGTGGTTAGGACTCCTCACTCTCACTGCTGAGGGCCTGGATTCAATCCCTGGCCTAGGAACTAAGATCCCACAAGCCAAGCAGCACAGCCAAAAAAACTGAAAATAAAAATTCAAAGTCTATAGCTCTTTGAGACCTGACCCTAAAACTTCATGAAGGGAAACCACCTGGTATTTTAATTGTCACAGATGAGCCCTAAGAGTACGTTAAGTGTCAGGACAAATTAATTTTACCTCTTAACTTCAAAGGAGACACTGGGCTTCACATAGGTCTAAAACAAGAGTTGTAGAGTATCAGTACACCCAAGGAAATTATTAGAAGGGCCGAATTGCTATATTCAGGAAATAAACACACAAAGAAAATATCCTTCAGAGATCACGTAATGCCACAACTGAGAACTGTGTGTTGTACAAATCTCATAACAGTATGCTAAACATGGTAAGTGTTTGATTCAGGGCCTGCAGGAAAGAGATCAGAAAAACGATGGGCAAACACAACTACCAATATCACAACCCTGGGGTCTCTGATTCCTTAGAGCCCAACTAGAACATTATTCTAAGTTTCATCATATTTGAAAAATAAATGTACACAGTACATAATAAATAAGTCTCATGAAAACAAGTTTTACAAAAGGAAATTTTCTAATATGCATTAGTTTCTTCTGCTTCTCCAGGGTCAGAAAGCCTGACCTATCAACAGAACTATCGAAACTATCCAAGTCTTCCAAATGACCAAATAAAACAAGTTTTACTATTTCAGTTTGTCTTTAGTTTGCCCTCTTACGAGAAGAGCAAGAGGATCAAATCAACAGTGTTTACTATGGAGTTTGGCCTGTAGGCATGGTAAAGGGTTAGGTGAACAAAGGTGTGCCTTCTCAGAGCGGAAGTAAGGGCAACACCTTGCATTCTTAGAAGTGGAGGTGTAACTGACTCACCTGTGTTGGCAAGACTAACATGCAAATATGTGTGGCAAAAGCCAGAAGTCAGTCTGATTCTACTCTTTGCTCCAAGCAAGTTAAGAATTTCTATTTTCTTACAACTCAACAACAAAAGATACACAACCCAGTTAAAAAACAAGCAAGGGACCCTCAAGTAGACATTCTCCAAGGAAGATATATTAGTGGCCGATAAGCACATGAAAAGATGTTCAACATCATTATTCACTGGGGAAATGCAAACAAAACCACGATGTGATACTATTTTATACCCACTAATATGGTTACAATCAAAAATGGAAAATAAGTGTTAATGAAGACACAGAGAAATCAGAACCCTCATATATGATGGTGGGAAATGTAAAATGATGCAGCTGCTATGGAAAACAATTTAGTAGATACTCAAGAAATTGAAAAGACAAAATAACCATCAGACCCAGCAATTCCACTCCTAGGTATATATCCAAGTAAGAAAAATGAAGACAGGTGTAGTACCAGAAACTTGTGATTGTTAGTAGCATTACTCATAATAGCCCAAAAGTAGGAACCACCCAAATGTCTATCAGTTGATAAGCAGATAAACTAAATGTAGTATATATCCATATAACTGAATATTATTCAGCCATAAAAGGAAAGAAGTACTGATACATGTTACAACACAGATGAACTTTGAAAACACTAAGCTAAGTGAAAGAAGCCAGACTCAGAAAGCCACATACTGTGTGATCCATTTATACAAATATCCAGAACAGGCAAATCTACAAAGACAGAAAATAGATGAATGATTACCAGGTGCTGGGGGAAGGGGAAATGGGAAGCAAATGCTTAATGATTAACGGGTTTCTTCTGGGGGGTGATGAACATGTTCTAGAATTAGAAAATAATAAGGCTGTGTTTAAAAACAGGCATAGCAATCTAAGTTCCGAATGAATTATTTTCAGAGCAAATTAGTCTTTACTCCACCCAGAGGCTGACAGTAACACATACACAAACCAGGCAGGATAAAATAAACTGATGTATTAATTTCTGAAAATTAATGTTATCAGCAGAAGCATTAACATTTCATGAGTTTATAAGGTACTCTGGGAGAGACTATGGACAAACAAAGGCAAGGAAACTTCTATGTGATCACAATATTACTTTCCAATCGAGTAACATATTTATACAACTAAAAAAATAGAGATATGGCAACTGGAAACCCATAAAAGGACCAGGAGACAGTGAAAACAAGTAAGAGCTCAAAGCCACTAAAAGCACAGATGCATGACTCATGGGCACCTCCTCTGCTGATTTGTACAGGTCATCAGAGGGCAGAACCAGAGAACTACAAACTCACTCTAACACCAAAGGGTTATTTTATAAAGCTTTCAAAAAACCTCAGCTTTCTTTTTACTCAGAAAGAGAAAAGGGAAACTGATAGTTACACCTGTTCATGTCACCAAGAAATCACTGCTCTCTAACTCTGAGCTAAACCTCTAGGTCGGACAAGCAGCCCAAGGCCTTGGCTCATTGCTCTGAGGGCACTGGAAAGTCAGGTCACATTGCCCAGTGACATTTCTCCATCCAGGCTGATAAAGGGGCTCGTATCATGATGAAATCACTCCACAGACCAGACGTCGCAGCTGCCACTTGTCCCAACTCCACACCCACCCATGTTACCATGGAACTGGTACAAACAGAATGGAATTGAACATGCTATTAGCTCTGATCTAAGTAGCTGACATAAGACCAATTAAATTTATAATGACACTGGAGTAATAAAGAGCACTTGGCACACTTCTCTTTGCAAACATGATTCAAGGGGTGGTTTTTCTTTTGCCCTTCCTTCAATTTCCAGACACAAGGCCACTTAGAACCCACTTTATCTCTTTACTCAAAGAGTTGGTGTTTAGGGATTTATAATTTTATAAGAAAAGGACCACTAACATTAGAGGACCCAGCTACTAGAAGTATCCAACCATGGCAGAGGAACCCTCATTTCTTTCACAGCAAAAGTGGTTGGAAATGAGAATCTGGAATCCTGGGTTCCCACTAAGGCCTGCCCTCTCTTTCTCATCAATTCTGATTCTGGCTCTGTGAAGGACATGTGATCTCCATTTCTAAAACACTGGCAGAGGCCAGCTAGTTTTAATCAGTTCAGTCACTCGGTCGTGTCTGACTTTTGCAACCCCCAAAGACTGCAGCACGCCAGGCTTCCCTGTCCATCACCAACTCCTGGAACCTACTCAAACTCATGTCCATTGCATCGGTGATGCCATCCAACCATCTCATCCTTTGTCATCCCCTTCTCCTCCCGCCTTCAATCCCGCCCAGCTAGTTTAGGAGATGGCTTCACCACAGAATCCCTGGCCATTAGGAAGTGAGAGCAGGAGATCTCACCAACCTGTTGGCACTTACATCCTTGAGCCCACTGACTAGCCTTAACATGTCTGTATTTATGCTACATGTGAAAGGAGTCATCGGGTCCCTTGCCCACATTTACATGTATACACTAAAGCTATCAACAATGGATCCTTTGAATAAAATACAGAAAGTTACATATTCTTATAGAATACCCTACAGCAAACTGAATAAATTACATATACTTATTAGTGTGAACAGAACTCAAAAAAAGGCAAGTTAAAAAAAAGAAAAAAAAGAAAAAAAAAAGGCAAGTTACTTAAAGACATGAACAATATAATGTCATTTGTTGACTATAGGATGTTATGAAACATGGCTTGGAAAGTTATACCTAATAGCTCAGAGTAGTTTCTCCTAGTTAGTGCGAATGAAACGAATGTATAGCCAGGAGGCAAGTTACAAAGCAGACTTCAATTTCATTAGTATGGTTTTATTTTTGTAAAAAAACAAAAATAAATAAACATTATCGTATGCTAACATTTGTTAGCTCTGGGTGATGAGTACACAGGTGTTTGTTGTGTTAGTTTTGTACATTTGTGTGCCTTTATTTTTTTCCCAATTAAAAGGAAACTTTTATCTTATAAGCATGTGGTGGCAAAATGCTCCATCAGTAAATAGTTACTGAGCACCCATCATATGCAGGTAACAAAACCCTGCATTTACCAAGTAGTTAATGGGTGCCAGCCACCAAGTGATTTGTCTGTATCATGTTATGAGGTAGGTACTTCCTATAAGAATGAAGAAATGCTGATTCTCTTCACCTCCAGTTTTCACCAGCTATCCATCCTGGTCTCCCCAATCTACTCTCAGGAAGACTACTGGCTTTTCTGACTGGTGTGTTTAGGAAAAGGAACTATGGCTTGGCTCCTGCCACTTTGCCAGGATTTGCCTGCTTGCAGAAGGTACATATTTTCCTCATAAATTTAACAGATATATTCTCCCTGCCTCTGCAGAGAGAGACCTGTGCTTGTCCCAAACTTCCAGAGATTTGCTGGGTAACTTAATTCTGGATCAGTATTAGAAATCATTATTACTGCTGCACACCTAAGACACATCCTTCAACCTAATCTTCACCAGTAATAACAGATGGTGACTGCAGCCATGAAATTAAAAGACGCTTACTCCTTGGAAGGAAAGTTATGACCAACCTAGATAGCATATTCAAAAGCAGAGACATTATTTTGCCAACAAAGGTCCGTCTAGTCAAGGCTATGGTTTTTCCTGTGGTCATGTATGGGTGTGAGAGTTGGACTGTGAAGAAGGCTGAGCGCCGAAGAATTGATGCTTTTGAACTGTGGTGTTGGAGAAGACTCTTGAGAGTCCCTTGGACTGCAAGGAGATCCAACCAGTCCATTCTGAAGGAGATCAGCCCTGGGATTTCTTTGGAAGGAATGATGTTAAAGCTGAAACTCCAGTACTTTGGCCACCTCATGCGAAGAGTTGACTCATTGGAAAAGACTGATGCTGGGAGGGATTGGGGGCAGGAGAAAAAGGGGATGACAGAGGATGAGATGGCTGGATGGCATCATTGACTTGATGGACGTGAGTCTGGGTGAACTCCGGGAGTTGGTGATGGACAGGGAGGCCTGGCGTGCTGCAATTCATGGGGTCGCAAAGAGTCAGACACGACTGAGCGACTGATCTGATATTTTAAATTTTCATATCAATATGCCCAACTTTCAGTTGATTCCATACTTAAACAGGAAATAAGAGGGTTATTTACTGTCCTTATCTATCAACCCTGCTGTTGTTGCTATTTTATAGAAAAGTATATTCAGGCTTAGAGACACTAAGTAATTTACCCAAGGTGATAGTATGTGGGAGAGTTAGAGTTCAAATTCATATTTACTGATTCCAGAGTTCATCTTCTTAATAATTATGTCAAGGCATTATGCTGTGCTTATCAGAGCCAAGAAAAGCAGTGCCAATTACTTGCTAAGAATTTGTAAGGGGAACTCAAAAAATATTCTAAAGGTTGAAGTATTTCTTAATACACACTGAAAGAGGGCAGGAAACTGCACGTTTGTATATGCATGTGTGTTGAGTGTATATAAACACCAGTGAAAGTACTGTATTATAAAATCCTTTTAGGGAACTTTTACCCTTCAGCACTGGCAGGCACGCTTGCTTCCACCCATGCAAGCACACTCCTCCATCAGGTCTCACCCAAGAAACCAGACACACACAGGCAGTGTTATAACCTCCTGTGCTTTAAAGGAGCTATGCTGCACCACTCCCTGCAGTGCAGCCCCCAGAGTCCGGTCAGCTCTGAGATTAACTAGATGTCGGTCTCTACATTCTGCAATGTCTCCCCAGAGAAAGCAAATTGTCCTTCAACAGACCAGGCCTGCCCAGCTCCAGGTCAGTGCTAATGAGAGAAGGTCACAAAGCCGTAGAAACTTAGGGCTAACTGGGCTGACAGTGACTGCTGCAGCACAAAACCAGGGGCCCGCACAGCCCCCTAACCATGGAGGAAGCCGGTCTCATCACTGCAGCTTGGCCCCTTCACAGCAGAGGCTTGCCCATGGGGGTGCTCACTCAGTTCTCTGAATTCACACTGCACACAGTCCACACCTCTGTACAGAGCTTTTACATCCCGCTGCAGCGCCCTTGGTTCAGTACATGACCTTTTTTATACCTCCTATAAGCAGCTACCTTTTCTCCTTAGTTGATCTAATCCAGTTCTATGACTTTACATGCCACCTATAAACTGACAATTTATAGACAATTCTCAATTTTATTTCACTAGCCTGGAGTTCCAGATTCCTATTTCCAACTGTCTATTCAACATTTCTACTTGGGTGTCTAACAGTATCTCAAAGGTTAACAAGGCCCAAAACAAACTTTCAATTTGCTTTTAAAATTACTTTTGAAACTGGAAAATTGACTAAGAAATACTGATCTATGAATTATCAACAGCATGTATGTTCCCATAAACACACGGAATCCCTGTGAAGCCCATCATACATGGAGTGCTGTGTGGAAACCAGAGTGAATGAAGAGCATTGCACTGGAAACAACTACTCACCCAGAACAAGGAGAACTTAAAATGAGTATACACCATACTGATTTCATTCATTTTAGCCTCCACTTCTTTCCCTTAGGCCTTTCCAGCTTCGTTTCTCACTTTAACTCTCCATTCTACCTCTACTTTCAGACTTCTGGTCATAGCATTTTTTTGCTTTGAAATGCTGACCCCCCTGAACCAATCCTATGTATTAATAATAAAATTCTAATTGATCTTCAAGGCCCAGCTAAAATGCCTCCTTCTCTCATGAACCCAATCCAGATCTCTACAACAGGTGATGAGTGATATATGTGGGAGAAAGGAGGTATGATTCTTTTGTAACAGGTTCAAAACCTTCAGTCTCTTTCATCCCTACACTCAGTTTGTTTTGGCTCTACCTTAGAATATATCCAGATTCTGATCATCTCCACTGCCACCACCATGGTCCAAGCCACCATCAATCTTAATGCAACAGCCTCCTGACAAGTCTCCTTGCTCCCACACTTACTCTCCATAATCTATTCTCACCAAAGCATCCAGAATGGTGAAATTTAAAATGTAAATGTAAATCAGATAATATCATTCCTCTGGCTCAAAACCCTCCCAAAACTCCCAACTTCAGACCATAATACAAAATCCTTAATATGGCCTACAAAGCCCTATATAATCTATTCCCTGATACCTCTCTGATTTCATCTCCTACTATTCTTGCTCACTCAGCTCCAGCTGACATGGCCTCCTTGCTGTTCCCACAACTCATCAAATATGCTCTCACCTCCAGCGTTTTTATACTCGCTGTTCCCTCTGCTTGGAACCCTCTTCTCCGAGATGTACTCACAGCTTGCTCTCTTACTCTCTTCAGGTCTCTCTGCTCAAATATCACCTTGTCAGAGAAACCCTCCCTGTCAGCACTACGTAAGACAGCATATATATCTCTCACCATTCTCTCTTTATCCTGTGTTGTTTGTCTTTCTAACATTTATCAGTTATTTATTATCTGTCCCCTCACTCCCATTCTCCAGAATATAAGTTCCATGCCATCAGGGTCTTTGCTAATTATGTCTTCTTTGCCTATAATAGTGCATGGCACACAGTATTACAATAGACTGTACATTTCTTGATGTATAAAAATAAGAACAAAAAACCTCCATAGTTAGTCAAAACACCAAAGTATACTGTATAATCAAGACACCCAGCAAACATTTAATGATGCATTTTTTTTTTACATGCATACACTTCTTCTGGCCAACTTATTATTGGCCAGAGTCTTAGCTCATGAATCTTAGAATTGTTCACCCAGCTGGCACTAGTGGTAAAGAATCTGTGCCAATGCCGGAGACAGAAGAGATACAGGTTTGCTCCCTGGGTCTGGAAGATCCCCTGGAGGAAGAAATGACAACCCACTCCAGCATTTTTGCCTAGAAAATCTCACAGACAGAGGTACCTGGCAGGCTACAATCCATGGGGTCACAAAGAGGTGGACAGGACTGAGGGCACACACAGCCCAAAGGAAGGAACATCCACTGTAGGTGGGAAACTCAAACCCTGATACTGAAAGCATCAACACTTAAAAATTAAGGCAGCTGACATTTTACAATTAATTTCAAAACTTGATCCATTTCAAGGATCAACTCTAGTACCAGAAGCTCCTCTTCCTCTTATGTTTTCCATCACCATCTACCTTTTATTTCCCTCTCATGCCTTCTCTAAAGAGATAAAGACACTAAGCCTGCCTTAATGAAGGATCTGAATTTGAACCTCAAAAATCCAGAAGTGCAAAGTGATTTTTTTTTTATAAATTTCTAGAGCTGATTAAACTTGGCCATAAATGATATCAATCTTGAGCTACTTGTAAAGGTTTTAAGTGCTGCCATACATGTCATTCCACATGAATCACAAGACTTCATCATCAACTATATAGCACAGGTAGTGCTGAAGACTGTGCTCTAAATTATATCTCTAAGACCCTTTAGTTCAGTTAAAATGATTATGTGTTTCATTAAATTAGGCAGTAAGGCAGGCTGGTGACTTAAGAAATGCCTAAAAGGAATAAGCATTCCCAAAGCTTGCAGTGTCCAACCGCTCAGATTTCAAAGCTTTAGGTAAATATCAGGATCTTCATTAAAAACAGGCTTTCCCAAGATACTCCTTAGCAAGAATCTCTAATAAAAGCAATCCATTCTTTCTTTGGCAGTAAAGTGGCCAGATTCAAACCAAAACAAAACACACACAGAAAAAAACAAAACAATTATTACACAAAGGGATTTCTGGATAGGACTTCAGATGCAAAAATCAATAAGCAACTTCAGAATATAAAAATCAATAAATGCTCAGGTGAGTCAACAAAGAATGTGGAATACCAGAAATATAACTGCAAATTTGCTTCCAATTTTCACACACTCTACTGCTGGTAAATGCATAACAGGGGACAGGAAAGACACTTAACTCATTCCTTCAGTCATCATCAATTCCTGGGTGGGGAGACCCCCTGCAAAAGGGATAGGCTACCCAACTCCAATATTCTTGGGCTTCCCTTGTGGCTCAGCTGGTAAAGAATCCACCTGAAATGTGGGAGACCTCGGTTTGATCCCTGGGTTGGGAAGATCTCCTGGAGGACAGGAAGGCTACCCACACTCCAGTATTCTGGCCTGAAAAATTCCATGGACTGTATAGTCCACAGGGTCGCAAAGATTCAAACACAAATGAGCGACTTTCACTTCAGTGATCTTCAATAGCTTTACTAACAAGTACTAGATTGCTTTCATTCCAATCCCAAAGAAAGGCAATGCCAAAGAATGCTCAAACTACCGCACAATTGCACTCATCTCACATGCTACTAAAGTAATGCTTAAAATTTCTTCAAGCCAGGCTTCAGCAACACGTGAACCGTGAACTTCCTGATGTTCAAGCTGGTTTTAGAAAAGGCAGAGGAACCAGAGATCAAATTGCCAACATCCACTGGATCATGGAAAAAGCAAGAGAGTTCCAGAAAAAATCTATTTCTGCTTTATTGACTATGCCAAAGCCTTTGACTGTGTGGATCACAATAAACTGTGGAAAATTCTGAAAGAGATGGGAATACCAGACCACCTGACCTGCCTCTTGAGAAACCTATATGCAGGTCAGGAATCAACAGTTAGAACTGGACATGGAACAACAGACTGGTTCCAAATAGGAAAAGGAGTACGTCAAGGCTGTATACTGTCACCCTGCTTATTTAACTTATATGCAGAGTACATCTTGAGAAACGCTGAGCTGGAGGAAACACAAGCTGAAATCAAGACTGCCAGGACAAATATCAATAACCTCAGATATGGGGATGACATCACCCTTATGGCAAAAAGTGAAGAAAAACTCAAGAGCCTCTTGATGAAAGTGTAAGAGGAGAGTGAAAAAGTTGGCTTAAAGCTCATCATTCAGAAAACTAAGATCACGGCATCCGGTCCCATCACTTCATGGCAAATAGATGGGGAAACAGTGGCTGACTTCATTTTTCGGGGCTCCAAAATCACTGCAGATGGTGATTGCAGCCATGAAATTAAAAGATGCTTACTCCTTGGAAGGAAAGTTATGACCCACCTAGAGAGCATATTGAAAAGCAGAGACATTACTTTGTCAACAAAGGTCCGTCTAGTCAAGGTTATGGTTTTTCCAGCGGTCATGTATGGATGTGAGAGTTGGACTATAAAGAAAACTGAGCGCCAAAGAATGCATGCTTTTGAACTGTGGTGTTGGAGAAGACTCTTGAGAGTCCCTTGGAATGCAAGGAGATCCAACCAGTCCATCCTAAAGGAGATCAGTTCTGGGTGTTCATTGGTAGGACTGATGTTGAAGCTGAAACTCCAATACTTTGGCCACCTGGTGCGAAGAGCTGATTCACTGAAAAGACCCTGATGCTGGGAAAGATTGAGGGCAGGAGGAAAAGGGGATGAGAGAGGATGAGGTGGTTGGATGGCATCACCGACTCAATGGACATGGGTTTGGGTGGACTCTGGGAGTTGGTGATGGACAGGGAGGCCTGGTGTGCTGCGGTTCATGGGGTTGCAAAGAGTCAGACACAACTGAGTGACTGAACTGAACTGACTGACTAGATTGCTATCTCCACTTTACAGAAAGTTATTTCTATTACTAGAAAGAAGTTAAGGTGAAGAAAGATCAAGAGCCAAATCCACAGAAAGGTTTATGCTGGCAATGTAAGTTAAAATTATCAATACATGCAGATGTACTGAAGTCACATATGTGGTTAATTTTAAACAACCTGACTCTCTGGGAACACTGAGTTAGTGTAGTAGAGAGTACTATATAGATGTCTATTCTTACAATATCCATTTCTAATCACCATCTTCTCCACCTCACCCTCTCTCACAGGCTAACTGCACATTTCCACTGTCAAAAACCACATTAAAGTTATGCAAAAGACCACAATCACTTGGTTAATCTCAAGCATAACCACTGATTAGAACATGCTCTTTGAGTCCCCCAGCTCCGGCTCTCCACTATAAATGGATGTGCATATGTGAGCCCTATGGGGTTTGTGGAAAGACAGAGCTCCATGTACTTGTCAGCACTTCAAACAAAAAACCCATTCAATGAGAATGGCACCATGTTACTTTTGCCCTTTCTCCTTAGGAACTAAATTAAACAGATTACAGACAGTGGCAAGAGCTGGTCTTATAACAGCCTCCCCCTTATTTGTTATTTTTAGCAATTTAGTCCGACAACGCCCAACAACTAAACATGCCTAGAATAGCTAAAGGGAGGGGGGATTATCAGATACTACCAGCAAAACACTAGTCATCACTTCCTCCAACCCTAAGAAAGAATCATTTTCCATGTCTTTATAGCATCACACAGCATTTGAGCTTTTAGAGTCTCATATAAAAACAGAGCACGTATAAAACATCAGTGGAAACTGATAATGCTTCCTGACATGAAGTATTGTTCCACCCTCATGTGTTTTCTTAAAAACATAAGCAGAATAAAATGAATGACACTGTTTTATACAAAAGTTAGGAGTTTAATGCATGTGTGTCCATTTTGGAAAAATTTCCTCACAAGATAATTACCTACCCAAAAGAACAGCCTCATGAACAGTGATGGAATTCAAATATTTTTATTATCCTAGTGGCAAGTGAGAGATTTGTTTGAAACGACAAAGTGAGATGGGAGAAAATCCTCTAATTAATCATAATTAGCAAGACAGCATCAACCATAGACACTACTTTTAAATGAAATAATGGAGTAAAAATGCTTTGAAAAATGAATAAAATGGTAAAAATAAAAATATTAAAGTCCTAAGCAGCATAACTATCTATATCAGCAGATTAACTAAAATTCATTAAAACACATTTTATAAAATTTGCCACTTATAAAAAATGTCCACATACACTCAAGGAATTTAATAATTTTTCAACATTTTCTGAATATTTTTGCCACTATTTTAAGTATCATGTATTTTACATGATCACTAAAAGATAAAACACTACAAATAATAACATTCCTTGAGAATGCTACTTTATGAATGTGGAGTTAATAAGCCATTACACAGCTCTATCCAAAAGTATCTCTAGAACAGGTGATACCTAATGTAAACTACCTTTAAGCCATCACACACACAATCTCTGTGATTTCAGAAACTTAAACAACTACTGCAAAGATCAAAGGAGATGCTGTCACCTTGTATTACATTCTAGCTGGCAAAGCTATAGACAGACAACTAATTTTATTTACCTGCAAAAATATGATTACAATTTACTTTTTTAAATTAAGATAATGATCTGAATAGAAAGGAAACTGGGTTTTTTTGTTCTGGTCTGCCTCCCTTCATCTTTTCATTTTAAGGGGGCATTTTTGCTTCTAAAGTGGCAATTCAAAAAAAGAACAAGGTTCTAACAATAAATGTAATAGAAGTGACCCTAGATATCTTCTAGTCCAACCTTCTTCTTTTACAGATGAGGACACCGAGGGTTAGAATACAGCAAGGGCTAGAATCCAGGGGTTAGAATATAGCAAGGGCTAGAATCCAGAACTCATAACTCAACAAAAGGCATTTAAATGAGAATTTAATATTTAAATTAGGAATTTAGAGTAACGAATGCTCTACTACAAGTCTAGCTGACTTGGAGATCTCTATTTATACAGGTTCAAATATTAGTTTGGATCTTGTTTTTTTGAGTTAACATATACAGTGTGCTCATTAATACAGGTGTGGCCTGTCCACATTAAGTATTGAACAACTCATTTCTTCTGGCCAGCATCTATTACTTCAGATTAAAGGGGACCTACCATATAAAGACTGATCATAGTAAGAATTTAGTATGTGCTGTGTGTGCAAAGTCACTTTAGTCACATCTGACTCTTTGCAATCCGATGGACTGTAGCCTTCCACACTCCTTTGTCTGTGGGATTTTCCAGGCAAGAATAATGGAGTGGGTTGCCATGGCCTCCTCTCAGGGATCTTCTCAACTCAGGGATCAAACCTGCATCTCATGTCTCCTGTATTGGCAAGATGGTTCTTTACCACTACTGCCACCTGGGAAGTCCCAAAAATCTAGTACAAAGAAAGTATACTGACCAACTTCACCTTACCATCAAGTTACAAGAGCAAGGAGGCATACAAATAACAGAAAACAAAATCCAAATTCTAACTCATCAAAAGAAATAATTCACTAGGCAGCCTGAAAATGAATGGAGGAACTCTCAGGCACGGGAGGGAGGAGGCTAAGGACAAACATTTATGGTTAGACAAAGAAAAGTACAGACCATATAAAGCATACAGCTGCAAAGGCTGAGGTCAACAACCCTCTAAAGCATTCAAAGGAAGAGTCTGGTGTGGTTACGGACAAGTGTTCCACCCTGGGAATGTATCCTAGAAGAAAAGAATAACTGAACCAAGATGCAAAAAGCTTAATTCTGGACTAACTGGAATGCAAAACCTTTTTAAAATTTTAATCACAAAATGAAGACACAGAAATGAACAGATCAAATCAAAGGAGTATGTGTGTAAAATATCTGTAATATGCACTTCACAGACAAACAAAAAATGGTCAATAAAGGGCAAATGTATCTGGACTGGTTACATCTAAGTTCTTACCAGAACTGAAATACTTCTGCTGAGGAAATGAAATACACCACAGACAGTTTACATTTGGGCAAATATTAGCACTTGAATCATATCACATATATATTGACCAAGATACTGATAATATTGATAATAACCAATAAATACTCAACCAGAAAAAGGACCATACATGGGCTTTTTCAGATTCACTCTCCTCTGAAAGCCACAGAGGAGGATCACATAGCTACATTAAGCTACATGTCCTAAAACACCAGGACATGGAGACAGTGTGTATGTGCGTGTAATATATATATACATATAGTTCACTATAACTCTAGCCTTCCAACCATCAGGCCCTTTTAGACTTGAGTCTTAAGTAACTAAAAACTATTTTAAAAACATTCATTTTTATGTATGCTGAGAATGCAAATGAGCTCTACAAAGAGATAAGTATTCATCAGATACACAGATGACACTACCCTTATGGCAGAAAGTGAAGAACTAAAGAGCCTCTTGATGAAAGTGAAAGAGGAGAGTGAAAAAGCTGGCTTAAAACTCAACATTAAAAAAATAAAGATCATGGCATCTAGTCCCATCATTTCATGGCAAATAGATGGGGAAACAATGGAAATAGTGACAGACTTTTTTTGGGCTCCAAAATCACTGCAGATGGTGACTGCAGCCATGAAATTCAAAGACACTTGCTCCTTGGAAGAAAAGCTATGACCAACCTAGACAGCATATTAAAAAGCAGAGACATTACTTTGTCGACAAAGGTCCATCTAGTCAAAGCTATGGTTTTTCCAGTAGTCATGTATGGATGTGAGAGTTGGACTATAAAGAAAGCTGAGTGCCAAAGAATTGATGCTTTTGAACTGTGGTGTTGGAGAAGACTCTTGAGAGTCCCTTGGACTGCAAGGAGATCCACCCAGTCTATCCTAAAGGAAATCAGTCCTGAATATTCATTGGAAGGACTGATGTTGAAGCTGAAACTCCAATACTTTGGCCACGTGATGCAAAGAACTGACCCATGTGAAAAAACCCTGATGCTGGGCAAGACTGAAGGCAGGAAGAGAAGGGGACGACAGAGGATGAGATGGCTGGATGGCATCACTAACTCGATGAACATGAGTTTGAGCAAGCTCCGGGAATTGGTGATGGACAGGGAAGCCTAGCATGCTGCAGTCCATGGGGTCGCAAAGAGTCAGACACAACCGAATGAATGAACTGATTCATATCTGAAATCCCAACATATGGAACAATAAGAGAAGTTTTACCCAAGACTCCCAAATTCAAATCAACATAGAAAAGAGATGATTTGCTAAACTTGCAATTATTTCTTTTTTTAATTTTAAAGATACCAGACATGCTTAGCTATCTAGTTCCTACTGAAGGTGGGTACTCACCAAGCTAACTTTTAGAGCACAGACATTTTATATTTCACTTCTCTCTAGACTCTCAAACTCTCCTGGGATAGAGTAGGAGATGTCTCTGGAAAACAGATCTCCTCAGCAAGAGGCTAAGCGATAAACTATGCAAATATTTTATGAAAACATCTTGTCTTAAGGGTAAAAATGAGCTGTCTGCATGTACCCCAACGTTCACTGCAGCACTACTTAAAACAGCCAGGACATGGAAGCAACTTAAGATGTCCGTCGACAAATGAATGATGGTGGTACATATATTCAAAGGGATATTAGCCATAAAAAAGAACAAATTTGAGGATGAACCTAGAGCCTGTTATGCAGAGTGAACTAAGTCAAAAAGAAAAAGACAAATACCATATATTAATGCATATATATATATATATATGGAATCTAGAAAAATCGTACTGATCAATCAATTTGGGGGGTCACAACAGAGATGCAGACATACAGAACGGACTTGTGGACATGGGGAAGGAGAGGGTGGGATGAACTGACAGAGTTAGCACTGAATCAAATACATTACCATATGTAAAACAACCAGTGGGAATTTGCTCTATGACACAGGGAACTCAACCAAGTTCTTTCTAACAACCAAGACCAGTGGGATAGGATATATGTGGGGAAGGAGGTTCAAGAGGCAGGGGACATATGTATACCAATGGCTGATTCATGTTGATATATGGCAGAAACCAACACAACACTGTAAAGCTATCATTCTCCAATTAAAAATTTTAAAAATGAGCTGTCTGGAAAGATAAATTGTGGTGCAATTATATAACGGACTACATACAGCAATGAAAATGAACAAATCACAATCTCAACATGAACATATCGAATAGTTTACAGACACAATGTTGAGGGAAAGAAGAAAAGCAAAAAATATGGAGATTGATTTTGTTCATATAAAGTTCAAAAACTTTTGAGGGGTACCTACAGAGGTAGTAAAACTTTTTATAAAAGAAAATAAATATCCAGAATTTACAGTTGCCTGGGGGAGGGGGAGAACAGGTGAATGGAAGCGGGTGGCACTCTGGTGTCCTGTCAATGTTTGATTTCCTGACTTGGATGATTGTTACAGGTGACTGCTTTATCATTACTGATTAAACTACATGAATTTTAATACATATTTCTGTAAATGCCATATTTCACTACAAAATAAAGAAATGACGAATTTTTTAATGGATTCTAAACTTTGAGGTATGCAAGCAGATGAACCACTGGGTATAATTCTTGTTTAATATATGTAAAACATTCTGCCACTGGCTTTGCTCTCACCTGCCCTTCTCTCTTCATTGAAAACACAGGTAAGAATCAGTGCTTAACATACAGTAGTGTCCACCTGACATCACCTCCAAAGAGGGTGTCCCATCATACACACAAAGGTACCAGCTCAAAAGTGAAGTATTTAGGGCAAAAACTAAGCATCCATCCAAGTGCCTACCAGTCACCACCCATGCTGTGGAAAAAATGATCCTCCTTAGGCAGAGTGAAATATCCTTAATCATGGGAACTACTCCAAAACATTTTCTCATCAGAGTCTCAGAACTCAGCCAACTGCAGAGTGTCACAGGCACCTCCTATCCACTTTTCTTACCACTAGTCTTTCAACTTGTTTCAGGAACTATCATCTGACCATAATAGCCATTTTTATGGAAGAGTCAGGACTTTCACAGTTTCTCAGATTTTACTTATAGCATGGGCTGGAGAGCTATTTCACAACTCTGGGATTGAAACATTCTGCGTCAGAGTGGTATTATGCAGGGCAGATGTTTTAATTTCCTTATTCTTATTTTTATTGTGTCATTGCTGAGCTAACCTGGGTGGTGGAAGGGTGGGAACCACGTCAGAAAAAGAGAGGAAGGAAAGTGGTCAACCAATATTTGCATGTGCCTAAAATATAAGGTGAATTTTAGACTTTAGGCAGATGAGCCTGAAGCCGTAATTCAATGAGAGAGAACACAGGAGAATGATGGTCAAAATGTATTCAAACACATCACTGAAAGCTTACAGTTATCTCAAGTATTCCAAATACTTGAGAGTCAAAGGCAAAAGGGATCAAAAATTCAGCTCTAGCTCATCTAAATGCTGAATCTAAGTTTTTGCAACTGTAAAAGTCCACAAGCAATTTTGTTGTTGTTTTTTTTTTACCCCCCAAAAGTGAGCAAAAATATAGGATGTATTTTTCACTCTTTAGAAGATATATATCTCTTCAATCCATCAATAAGGTTTTAGGTCACTTTAACTAAAACTGAAATTAAAAAAAAAACAAACAAAAAACAACTCAGGTCTTCCCTGGTGGTCCTGTGGTTAGGAATCTGCCTGCCAGTGCAGGGCACGCAGGTTCAATCCCTGGTTCAGGAAGATGCCATATGCTGCGGGTCAACTAAGCTTGTGGACCACAACTACTGAGCCCACACCCCCAACAAGCCACCACAATGAGAAGGCCCCGCACTGCAACTACACAGTAGCCCCTACTCGCTGCAACAAAAAAAGCCTGCAAGCAGCAACAAAGACCCAGAGCAGCCATAAAAAAAATAAAACTTTTAAAAACTTGTACTTTCCCCAAGAAGGGGATGGCAATCCACTCCAGGATTCTTGCCTGGAAAATCCCACAGACAGAAGAGCCTGGCGGGCTACAGTCCATTGGGTCGCAAAGAGTCGGACACAGCTGAACAAACAACACTACATTACTACTGTATTTTGTGTCTGATACCTCAAAAGTGTCTGTGAGTTTAATGACAGGGTGTCTAATTAAACTCTTAAATCTCAAAAAAATAAAAACTTGTACTTTCTTTATGTAGCAATGCTGTATATTTCAAAAATTATTTTTATACAGACAGATGAGACACATGAAGTCCTAATCAGAAACCCCAATTATATGCATGTCATTTTTAAGAAGTACAATTTTATACTTTCTAATAGCATATACTGTATTGTGTGTTATATACTCAGGCAGCTTCCTTAAAGTTATTTGTTATCAGTATTTTAAAAAAAAATAATGAATTCCCTCAATGACATAAACAACATGGTTACTCTACCATACTAAAGGCATCATTTTATTTTTTCTCTTCAATTGGAGTAGCGTCATTGGTCTGCTAATCACCACGAGGATGAAACTGTGACATTTGCTCCCAGAACCTGATCAATCATCTTTATAAAGGAAAGGTAAAAATCTATACAACACTATCACATTGTGAGTCTGTTATGAAGTCACTTCCTAACCTAACCCAAGAAACTGATTATAGCCTGAAAAACCAACATAGGGGTATTAAAATGTAAAATACTGAATTTTAAAAAGAAAAAGACAGCCTATCTTCCCAAGGTTAACATGGTACTTATTTCTACCCTTCTAGTAGGTAACAGAACTCCCTATCAAGAGGACATGAGAGCAGAGACTCCCCTGGAGGTCCAGTGGGTAAGACTCTGGGCTTCCACTGCAGGGGCCATGGGTCTAATCCCTGGTTGGGGAACTAAGGACTTGAGTGCAACATTATAGTATTCCCACTTTTGCTCCAGAAGAGGAAAAGGGCCAGAAAGTGAGATACCAGGCTAGTTGACAATGTCGGCACAGCATACTAGCGTTATTAAAAGCTAAACAAATTCCAGGTAATCCTTGCACTCATAAGTTAAGGACTAGGGGAAAAAAATATGGAGAGGGCAAAAAGAAACTAAGAATGGAGGTGGAGAAAAGGCAGTCTAAAAAATACTAACGAAGGTGGGCTCTCAGATCAGACCAGCACCTATGCTACATCATGGCTGATCCACAGTGTCATTTATATAGACTACTGGTAGGGGATGCAGAGGCATACCCAGCGAACCACGTCAGAAACTGGAACTCTTGACCCAAACCAAAAACCTTACTTCATAAGGGATGATAGGTGCTAAACGAAGCAGCCTGGCCTTAGTCTGCAGAGTTATTGTATAAATTATGCTTCCTCAACTTAATAGTAAGGTATCTGAGGGTTCAAAATTATTAACAATAATGATAATTATGTTGGACTGGCAAGAAATACTAATGCTCAAAAGAAGAGACTATATTTGAAAGGCAGAGTAATAACTGGAAGACCTTGGGAAAAACTATTTAGAGCTCTGAATCTGTATCAGGCTTCCCAAGTAATAGGAAGTAATATTTGTAATGACTTCAACTGATAATAGTTTATAGGCTCAAATCCTCACATTGTGCTATGAAACTAGAAAAATTAGAACAAGGGGAAAGCACTTAATTTAATACTGAGGAATCAGAAGATGCTTCTCAGAAGTAGCCCTAAACTAAGATCTTAAGGATTAACAGAGTTGGTAGGAAGAAGAAGAGGAAGTTCCCAGACAGAATTACTCTTTTTATAGTTGTTAACAAGCATTTCAAATACCAAAAAGCGAGCTAATCTATTCTATCATCTGACAGATATCAGAATACTCTTACCAGTATTTGAGAGACTCCATGAAAGGAAACTTGGAAAATGAATTTCCTGATATTCACCAGAGCTAAATAGTATGCTAAAATCATCATCTGTGGCAATTTTACACCTTGATGTTTCTTTTTAACTATGAAAGTTAACATATACTTGTTACAATTTATCCAACACAGAGATTATAAGAAAAAAACAATTACAGCCACATCCCATCTAATTTCCTTAGGGTAACTAGTGTTAATTTAATACACACTTACAACAATCATACTCAATGTTCATATACAGACCTTGGCTTTTGTTTGTTTTCATAAAAAGAATTATTTACATATTACTTTGCCACTTATTCATCAGGACAATGTTTAGATATATTTATCAACAATTGCAAAAACACATTTTCTTTTTTTTTTGGTACTCTATATGAAATAGTTTGGTTCAGTTTTTTTTTTTTTTAAGGTATTTTTGTTTGGAAAACTCAACCTAGAAGAGTTGGGCTGACAAAAATGATAAAGTAGGAAATAATAAAAACCTGATTACTACAAGGTAAGTTTTCTTTTTTCTGTTGTTTATTTGTTTTGTTTCACAATACATTTTCTAAGCTACAAAGCCATTATCAAGTCTGCTTAAATTTTTATCAGTAGTCAAACAAAAATAAGCCTAAGTAACCTAAAACACCACATCCTTGCCCAGGCCATGCCAAGTTGGTGTCCTTGAGAAATCCCCAAAAGGCTATAAGGGATGTCTCATCAATTCAGTAAAAGGCTGAGTCAGATTCTGAACCACTGCCTCAAATAGTATTCAAAGAAATTAGATAAAGTGACCTATGAAGTCACTGTATCCACCCCCATCTCAGGAAATCTTGGTCCCCAAAAATAATGACCAATTTTTTGTCCTATCCAACTTTTACTACACAGAGGATAGACCATTCACCAAAGTCCAAGAAAACTATTTCATTAAAGGTTTTAAGGACTTCCCAGGTGCCTTCCCTGAAAGCTCATCTGGTAAAGAATCCACCTGCAATGCAGGAGACCCCAGTTCAATCCCTGTGTTGGGAAGATCTCCTGGAGAAAAAAATGGCAACCCACTCCAGTGTTCCTGGAGAGAGGAGCCGGGCAGGCTACAGTCCATGGGATCACAAAGAGTCAGACACGGAGTCGTACAACTAAACAGCAACAGCAAAGGTTTTAATGTGTAAGAAGATGATAATAATAAACTCCCTATTTTCCAAACACTTATAAAGTTATTTTTCTTACCTATCATCTTTTTCCTTAAGAAAAAAAAGATTGTTTTCTTGACTGGAGCACTATCCTTCAGATAAATAATTAGTTTTCGCTTGGTTGCCATGCCCTCCTTCAGGGAATCCTCCCAATTCAGGGACTGAACCCAGGTCTCCTGCATTGCAGGCAGATTCTTTACTGTCTGAGCCACCAGGGAAGCCCAATTACAGCTTACTACTCACTCTGTCCTTATGTAGAATTACAACATGTAAGAGTCATATATCTAGATTCTTTAACTACTATTATCATTACCCACTCTCACACCCATCTGCCACAATATGTGGTATTCACATACACACTGTGCTTTTATTTTTTAAAAATAAACATGTTCACTCAAAGGAAATGGAAGAAACACATTCAGGTTAACAATATCCTATCCTAAAGTATCCAAAACTCCCTAAAGTTTTAAGAGACTAGTCTTTTTTTTTTTTTTTTTTTGGTCATACACTGCCATAAAAAGACTGCATCATTAGCTCTAGCACAATCAGAAAAAATAAAAACAATGTGACATGACCTTGGTAGGCACACATTTTCATTTCATGTGACAAAATGAGATCATTACTTTTCGCCTAAAAACTGACTACAGCTATCATTATTCACTCAAAACCTACTTACTTCCAATTCTTTAATTTTTTCTTCTGCTATCTTCTGTTTCTCTAACAGCTGATTATGAATCGCCTCCTTGGATTGAAGAATAAACCTAAAAACACAAATGGTTGAAGATTAAGCCACTTGACCACCATGTTTATCAATAACCATATGCCACAAATACTAAACGAAGAAAACCAGAAGGATCATCTCCCAACTCAGAACAAATAAAATGCATTATTATGTTAATATGACCAACTTCCTCACGAAACGTCCTCAGGCTGAAGCCTTCTTGGCTGAGAAGGAATAGAAGTTTAAAAGTAAATTTTGCCTTCAAGAAGGGAATCAGGCTTCAAGGATATTCACAGACAAGAAAAAAAGTAAGGGAGATAAAAATCTATTGCAGGCTAAAAGAAAACTGAACAAACAATAAAAATCCCCCCCCATTTTAATTTTTCAGTTTTCTGTATCAAATTTTATCTAGATATCTTTCAAACAATATTTGTAAATCACAGCTCTTCCTCCAATCTTTAAAAAATTTTCTCTGTAACAGCAGTAACTCATGACCTTTTCAAGTCACAATCAACTACTGTGTTAGGATCAATGCATTAGTGTTTATATGAGTTCCTCACACAAAAAGCACTGTATAAGCCCCAGTATCTTTTACTATATCCAGAGTGTATAATACCTCTGAAAAGCTCAAAAAGCACAAGTGGCAATTTTCAACTTTTTCCATTTTACATCCAGACACATTAGTTACAGAAGATGAGGGAAGAAATATGGGGAACCTTTAAAAATTAATACTAAAACTGTTTTGGGACTTTATGTTCATAAGTCTTGCTGCAGGCAAAGGAAGAACAAACTATTTTTATAGCCTAAAGTAAGTAAACTGAAATATTTCCCTTCCACTGGAAGCAAGGGAAAATCTCAATTACTCAAATCTCTTTTAAGAATTATCCAACTCAGTTATAAAAAATTAAAAAAAAAATAATTACACAGACTGTTTCTTCTCTTTGCATATAACTTAAGAGTTTAGCAAAAAACTAAACATCATCTCTTAAGAACCCATACAAGAAAGCACATTAAGTTAGCAACAGAATGTTTCCTCTACCAAGGGCACAAAAACAACACCGTATCTCACAAAAACAACACTGTATCTAGGTAGGTTCTTACTAAGTGGGTCTGTTATCACAGACAAAAACAACAAAAAAGGACAACTCTAGCTTTGCCCAGACACCTGGGAGGAAACTTTTTTCCTCTCTTCATGAATACACCCTGACACACATATAACACAGTATGGTGTGATTCTTTCTTTCACTCCACAAATTATTAAGCATGTGTCCTGACAAAGACAGTCCAGGAAATTTAATTGATAATCCTAGTCTTCAGTACTAACTTGACCCTTTGCAAAAATCTTATTCATATATTTACTGCAAAGATAGCCCACATTCATGCAAAACAAGGATTACCATGTAATGCTTTGTGTCCAAAATACTCATATTATTAGTCCAAGAGACAGGTGCTATTTCTGATAAGACTACAGTTTACAGAATATTTTTCTCAGAACTAATTATTTAGTGTAGTATTCAAGGAAAAGAGTTCTTTTGAACTGTAGTAAGTCTTGGTGACAACATATAAAAAGTATTACAAATCAAGGCCCGAGTTACCAAATTATGTCATTATACGCACAATTTTACTAACAAAGGCTTTTGGCCAAGGAAATAATTTTCAGAGTAAAATATACATTTTTAAATAGCACTGATTGCTAGCCAGTGAGTAGTATTCTCAAATAATAGGTCATTAGACATTATCTTTATTAGTGTCTGGGAAATTTTCAAAGCTAAGATTAGAGGTCAAGTCATTACTTATGTGGTCTTTAAAAATAAAGTATCTGAACAGATACTAAATCCCTTGAGCAGAAAATAAAATTACTAGAAAGCAAGAACACTCAACAAAAACATGTTTTTCCATGACCATACACCCCTGAGGTATCTATACTGAACTGGGCCAACTCCAAAGGCCAAAGAGATGTCATCAAAGCTGACCAATCTACTTACAAGCCTGAGGACATCTTAGCCTTGAAAATTTTAAACAGGGATGAGTATGGAGTAAATGCAAATGTCTACTTCAAAGAATAATTACATAGACAAAATTCAAAAAAAAATTACAGAAAATTTGGTTTAGTCCTCAATTTTTTTTTTCCTAATTGTATTTTATTTTTAAACTTTACATAATTGTATTAGTTTTGCCAAATATCAAAATGAATCCGCCACAGGTATACATGTGTTTCCCATCCTGAACCCTCCTCCCTCCTCCCTCCCCATACCATCCCTCTGGGTCGTCCCAGTGCACTAGCCCCAAGCATCCAGTATCGTGCATCGAACCTGGACTGGCAACTCGTTTCTTACATGATATTTTACATGTTTCAATGCCATTCTCCCAAATCTTCCCACCCTCTCCCTCTCCCACAGAGTCCATAAGACTGTTCTATACATCAGTGTCTCTTTTGCTGTCTCGTACACCGGGTTATTGTTACCATCTTTCTAAATTCCATATATATGCGTTAGTATACTGTATTTATGTTTTTCCTTCTGGCTTACTTCACTCTGTATAATAGGCTCCAGTTTCATCCACCTCATTAGAACTGATTCAAATGTATTCTTTTTAATGGCTGAGTAATACTCCATTGTGTATATGTACCACAGCTTTCTTATCCATTCATCTGCTGAAGGACATCTAGGTTGCTTCCATGTCCTGGCTATTATAAACAGTGCTGCAATGAACATTGGGGTACACGTGTCTCTTTCCCTTCTGGTTTCCTCAGTGTGTATGCCCAGCAGTGGGATTGCTGGATCATAAGGCAGTTCTAGTTCCAGTTTTTTAAGGAATCTCCACACTGTTCTCCATAGTGGCTGTACTAGTTTGCATTCCCACCAACAGTGTAAGAGGGTTCCCTTTTCTCCACACCCTCTCCAGCATTTATTATTTGCAGACTTTTGGATCGCAGCCATTCTGACTGGTGTGAAATGGTACCTCATAGTGGTTTTGATTTGCATTTCTCTGATAATGAGTGATGTTGAGCATCTTTTCATGTGTTTGTTAGCCATCTGTACGTCTTCTTTGGAGAAATGTCTATTTAGTTCTTTGGCCCATTTTTTGATTGGGTCGTTTATTTTTCTGGAGTTGAGCTGTAGGAGTTGCTTGTATATTTTTGAGATTAGTTGTTTGTCGGTTGTTTCATTTGCTATTATTTTCTCCCATTCTGAAGGCTGTCTTTTCACCTTGCTAATAGTTTCCTTTGATGTGCAGAAGCTTTTAAGGTTAATTAGGTCCCATTTGTTTATTTTTGCTTTTATTTCCAATATTCTGGGAGGTGGGTCATAGAGGATCCTGCTGTGATGTATCTCGGAGAGTGTTTTGCCTATGTTCTCCTCTAGGAGTTTTATAGTTTCTGGTCTTACGTTTAGATCTTTAATCCATTTTGAGTTTATTTTTGTGTATGGTGTTAGAAAGTGGTCTAGTTTCATTCTTTTACAAGTGGTTGACCAGATTTCCCAGCACCACTTGTTAAAGAGATTGTCTTTAATCCATTGTATATTCTTGCCTCCTTTGTCAAAGATAAGGTGTCCATATGTGCGTGGATTTATCTCTGGGCTTTCTATTTTATTCCATTGATCAATATTTCTGTCTTTGTGCCAGTACCATACTGTCTTGATAACTGTGGCTTTGTAGTAGAGCCTGAAGTCAGGTAGGTTGATTCCTCCAGTTCCACTCTTCTTTCTCAAGATCGCTTTGGCTATTCGAGGTTTTTGGTTTTTCCATATAAATTGTGAAATTATTTGTTCTAGCTCTGTGAAGAATACTGTTGGTAGCTTGATAGGGATTGCGTTGAATCTATAAATTGCTTTGGGTAGTATACTCATTTTCATAGTCCTCAATTTTTAAAATGCCAAAGACACATTGTATTGAGGATTGGAAGGAGTCCCCAGAAACATTTGGATTTCTGGGAAAAGTCTTTAGAAAACACCTTTATCTGGTGTCAAAAAGAAAAAAAAAATGAGTTATTAGATGTTACTTTGAAGATAGCTATTCAAAGAAATAGAGGAAAATAACAGAATGGGAAAGACTAGAGATCTCTTCAAGAAAATTAGAGATACCAAGGAAACATTTCATGCAAAGATGGGCTCGATAAAGGACAGAAATGGTATGGACCTAAAAGAAGCAGAAGATATTAAGAAGAGGTGGCAAGAATACACAGAAGAACTATACAAAAAAAGATCTTCATGACCCAGATAATCACGATGGTGTGATCACTCACCTAGAGCCAGACATCCTGGAATGTGAAGTCAAGTGGGCCTTAGAAAGCATCACTACAAACAAAGCTAGTGGAGGTGGGAATTCCAGTTGAGCTATTTCAAATCCTAAAAGATGATGCTGTGAAACTGCTGCACTCAACATGCCAGCAAATTTGGAAAACTCAGCAGTGGCCACAGGACTGGAAGAGGTCAGTCTTCATTCCAATCCCAAAGAAAGGCAATGCCAAAGAATGCTCAAACTACCGCACAATTGCACTCATCTCACATGCTAGTAATGCTCAAAATTCTCCAAGCCAGGCTTCAGCAATACGTGAACCATGAACTTCCAGATGTTCAAGCTGGTTTTAGAAAAGGCAGAGGAACCAGAGATCAAATTGCCAACATCCGCTGGATCATCGAAAAAGCAAAAGAGTTCCAGAAAAACATCTATTTCTGCTTTATTGACTATGCCAAAGCCTTTGACTGTGTGGATCACAATAAACTGTGGAAAACTCTTCAAGAGATGGGAATACCAGACCACCGGATCTGCCTCTTGAGAAACCTATATGCAGGTCAGGAAGCAACAGTTAGAACTGGACATGGAACAACAGACTGGTTCCAAATAGGAAAAGGAGTACGTCAAGGCTGTATATTGTCACCCTGCTTATTTAACGTATATGCAGAGTACATCATGAGAAACGCTGGGCTGGAAGAAGCACAAGCTGGAGTCAAGATTGCTGGGAGAAATATCAATAACCTCAGATATGCAGATGACAACACCCTTATGGCAGAAAGTGAAGAGGAACTAAAAAGCCTCTTGATGAAAGTGAAAGAGGAGAGTGAAAAAGTTGGCTTAAAACTCAGCATTCAGAAAACTAAGATCATGGCATCTGGTCCCATCACTTCATGGGAAATAGATGGGGAAACAGTGGAAACAGTGTCAGACTTTATGTTTTCGGGCTCCAAAATCACTGCAGATGGTGACTGCAGCCATGAAATTAAAAGACGCTTACTCCTTGGAAGGAAAGTTATGACCAACCTAGATAGCATATTCAAAAGCAGAGACATTATTTTGCCAAAAAAGGTCCATCTAGTCAAGGCTATGGTTTTTCCAGTGGTCATGTATGGATGTGAGAGTTAAGAGTATAAAGAAAGCTGAGCGCCGAAGAATTGACGCTTTTGAACTGTGGTGCTGGAGAAGACTCTTGAGAGTCCCCTGGACTGCAAGGAGATCCAACCAGTCCATTCTAAGGAGATCAGTCCTGGGTGTTCTTTGGAAGGACCGATGTTGAAGCTGAAACTCCAATACTTTGGCCACCTCATGGGAAGAGTTGACTCACTGGAAAAGACTCTGATGCTGGGAGGATTGGGGGCAGGAGGAGAAGGGGACGACAAAGAATGAGATGGCTGGAAGACATCACCGACTCGATGGACATGAATTTGGGTGAACTCCGGGAGTTGGTGATGGACAGGGAGGCCTGGTGTGCTGCAATTCATGGGATCGCAAAGAGTCGGACACGACTGAGCGACTGAACTGATGAGTGGTATATAATAAGTATTATGTACACTACTTCTCAAAGTAGAGACTCTCATAGGCATCTTGCCTGATGGTTTATGGAAAGCCAAATGGTAGATACTGTTCTACAGCTCAGAATGTGCTGCAAAGGAAAAATAGAGCATGAAATGAAAATTTATTTTCATATAACAAATGATATATCCAAAATGTACTTATTAATCCTCAGTACTACATAACCTACAATTGTCACTGCTTTGTAAAAAAGCCTCTACATTGGAAATCAATGCCATGTGGCTATGTACGTAATCTACCAATGATGCGTAGCCTGCTGTTTCATTTCCTCATTTATTTGTAACTATGCCATCTGAAAAACATAATTTTACAATGACGTCTGGTTTTATTTGAGAAACATCAGAAGCTGTGTTCTGAACTGCCATGCAGTTTGGTACATAACTTCCGTTTTCTAATGATTCAGCACGTATCCACAGTGTTATTCCCTGCCAAAACACAACCTAGAATCAGTGGCAATGCTGTCTTTTGGCTACACTTGCAAAGTATGGTAACCTGGACACACACTATTCAGAAACAACGATATGCTTATAATAATGTATTTTGTCTGGGTGGGAAATTTTTAGAATATAAAAACATATTTTAGTGGTATTTAAGGAATCCACAAATTATATAGCATAGAAAAAGCTAAATAAGAATGATCGTATCTTATTCCTTTGTCTCATTCCATGATGATGAAATAACTTTGCCTGTGTGCACAAAGGCCTACATGCAAATTTTTTTTATTTCATAGTTTTTTAGCAAAACAAAAACAAACAACAACCTAAATCCCTTAGTAAAAATGCAATTAAATTACTCAGCCTTTCACAACTCTCCACATTGTAAAAGCCTGAGTAAGACTTCTATTATTGGCATCTTGTAGAGCAGACATCCAGGACAAAGAAAAAAAAATTTTTTTAACATTTTGCTGAGCAACCACAAATATTCCACAATGTGGAGAAAAGGGAACCCTCGTGCACTGTTGGTGGGAATGTAAATTGGTGCAGTCACTACAGAAAACAGTATAGAGATACCTCAAAAAATTAAATATAGAACTATCCTATGATCCAGCAATTCCACTCCTGAATATTTATAGGAAGAAAATGGAAACACAAATTAGAAAAGATATATTCACCCATATGTTCATTGCATCGTTATTTGTAATAGGATATGGAAGGAACCTAAGTGTCCATCAATAGATGAATGGATAAAAGACATAAGATATATACATATATATACATACATAAATATATGATGAAATATTACTCAGCCATAAGAAGAATAAAATCTTCCCATATGTGAAATTAGTCAAAGGAAGACAAATACCCTATGATTTCACTTATACGTGGAATCTAAAAAACAAATTAACAAACTTAGCAAAAAAGAAACACTGATGTAGATACAGAGAACTAACAGGCAACCACCAGAGAGGAGGGGCAAGGGGAAGAAACAGGTGAGGGAAATAATGAGGAACAAAATTCCAGGTGCAAAATAAATGAGTCAAAGGTATAAAATGTACAGCATGGGGGGTCACACTCAACAACATCTTTCTGTGGTGACATATCACAACTAGATTTGCCATGGTGATCATTTTGAAATGTACAGAAATATCAAATCACTATGATGTATAACAGGAACTAACATAACATTTTAGGTCAATTATACTTTAAAAACACACTAACTCATAGAAAAAGAAATCAGATTTGTAGTTATGAGAAGCAGGGAGTGAGGGAAGGGGAATTGGATAAAGGCAGTCAAAAGGTACAAACTCCCTCTAAGACAAGTAAGTACTAGAGATGCAGTGTTTAACATAGTAAATATAATTAACATTACTGTATGTTATATATCAAGTTGTAGAGTAAGTCCTAAGAGTTCTCATCACAAAGAAAAAATATTTTTCTCTATTCTTTAATTGTATCTATGAGATAAATGTTCACTAAACTTAGGTGACAAACATTTCATAATGTATGTAAGCCAAATCATTAAGCTGTACACCTTAAACATACACAATGCTTTTTTGTCAATTACATCTCATTAAAACAGAATAAAAAAAGAAATACAGAGGGCCAAAATGAAGTGAAATGTGGACATGAATTTGAGCCAACTCCAGGAGATAGTGAAGGACAGGGAAGCCTGGTGTGCTGCAATCCATGGGGTCACAAAGAGTTGAACACAACTTTGCAACTGAACAACTCAAGAAGAAAGCAATAAACTGGTTTTCACCTTGAGCATCCAAACTGTCAAAGAAACAGGATTTAAAACAGAAGATAAAATCTAGGCACCATCCAAAGTAAGGAGTTATTAAGATAATCCTGAATTAAAGGATTCCACCCTCAGTCTAGGGAGGGGGGAAAAAAAACTTGTCTCTCAGTATGTAAAATAAAAGAAACTCGTCTATCCATACCATGGTATTGAGTAAAATGAAAAAAAAAAAAAGTCCCCTAAGAATTTGTAACCCTAAGCTGACTTCCTCATGGGCTGTGGTCCAAATCCAACCTATCAGGGAATTACCTGGAAGTCGGTGGTTAAGACTCCACACTTTCACTACTAAGCATGCAGGTTCAATCTCTGGTCAAGGAACTAAGATTCCATAAGCTGTGCAGGGTGGCCGAAAATAAAACACGAAAATAATTAAAACAAACAAACAAACAAAAAAACCTACTATATACGGTCCAGAAAATTTCACTCACAGAATTTAATTTACAGTGTTCCTACTCACATAAATGGCAAAGGTCTAGTAAACGCGAAGATGGGTTAAGAAAAATTAATCAAACTGAAACACAAAGAGGAAAAAATGGCATGAAAACCAATAAAGCAAAAACAGGATATAGCAAGCAAGAGATAATAATTAAGCTGCCTAACATATGTGTTGGAGAAGGAAATGGCAACCCACTCCAGTATTCTTGCCAGGATCCCACGGACAGAGGAGCCTGGCGGGCTACAGTCCATGGAGTCGCAAAGAGTTGGACACGACTGAGCAACTAACACACAACATATGTGTAATTAGAGACCCAAAAATAGAAGAAGAAAATTAGAGAAATATTTGAAGAAATAATGGACAAAAATTTTCTAAAACAAATGAAAAAAAAGAAGCCAAATCACAGTTCCAAGACACTCAGAGAAAGCCAGACAAAAATAAATACAACAGAACAAAATTACATGTAACATAATCAAACTATTGAGAACTAGAAAGAAAACTTTGAAGGCAGAAAATGACACATTGCATTAAAAGAAACAATGGTAAGAGTTACATCAAATTTCTTGCCACAAATTATGCAAGGAAGAAGACAATGGAATGACATTTTCAATGTACTAAAAGACAAAAGCTATTAATCAGCATTACACACACATTGAACATATCTTTCAAAAATGAAGGGGAAATTCAAACTAACACACTCAGAGAACTTATTCTAGCAAACATAAACAAGAAATTTCATAAGTAGTTGTTCCAGCAGGAGTATGATAACATATGTCAACTTACAAAGAAATGAAAAGCACTAAAAATATTACAAATTAAGATAAATTTACTGCTCCATGTTATGTGCCAGCCTGGACGGGAATGGGGTTTAGGAGAGAATGGATATGTGTATATGTATAACTGAGTCCCTTTGCTGTTCACCTGAAACTACCACAACACTGTTAAAATCAACTATACCCCAAGACAAAATAAAAAGTTTAAAGTTTAGAATTAAAACAACAAAAAAGATGTAAATATAAAACACATGTTTTTATCATTGTTAATGATTTTAAAAATAGTTCACTGTCTAAAACATGGGTTGACAAACTACTGCTTGCAGGCTGAATTGGTCACACTCATTTGTTTACAGAATGTCTATGGTTGTGTTCTCCCAACAATGGCAGGTAAGAGAGCTGAGACAGGAATTATACAGTCACCAAAACTATTTATATCCCATTAAAAAGCAAGCTTGTCAAATTCTATAAAGCAATTATTCTTCAATTAAAAAATAAAAAGCTTGTTAACCCATGATCTAAAGCAAAATAGTAACAATATACCATGGATTTCAATACATATCTTAAAATGTATAACAATAAAAAAAGTGCAGAAATTTGAAATCTAACAAGATGAAGTGATATTATTTAACAACAGGTTACAATAAACTAAAGACATATTGCATAAAAATAAGGTAATAGCTAAATAAAAAAAATTTTACTAAAGACTAATAAGCCAAAATGAAGATAACACAGGATCATAAAACATACTCAATTAATCTAAAAGAAGGCAGAAAAAGAAAAAAAGGAATATAGAACAGATGAGGAAAAGACAAAGCAAGCAGCAAGGTGGTAGATTTAAATCCAATTACAGCATTAATTACTGGAAATGTAAATGATCTAAAGACCCCAATTAAAAGGCAAAGATTGCCAGATTTAATCTAAAAGCATGACCCAACTACATACAATCACAAGAAATCCCTTTTCAATAAAAAGACACAGATATGTTCCAAGTAAAAGCACAACCATCACACCCTCAAGGATGGAAATAATCAAAAAAGACAGATAATAACAATTTTTAAGAGCATATGGAGAAGTTGGAACCTTCATACTTTGCTGATGGATACATGAAATGGTATACCTGCTGTGGAACATTCTGACAGTTCCTTAAAATGTTAGAGTTACACTTCAGCAAATTCTACTTCTAGAAATATACTAAGAGAAAAGAACAAATACACACAAACACACATGCACAAAAACTTGACTATAAGCGTTCAAAGTAGATTATTCACAATAACCAAAAAGTACAATTAAAATGTGCATCAAATGATAAATGGATAAATAAAATGTGGCACACTTATACAAAGGAATATTATTTGGCAATAAAAAGGAATAAAGTACTGACACATGCTACAACGTGGATTAACCTTTACCACATAATGCTGACAAGAGAGACACGATCATACGCTATATGACTGTAAGGTTATATTTATGTGAAATATCCAAAATGGGCAAGTCTATACAGACAGAATGATTAGTGATTGCAAAGGGCGAGGGGAAGGGCTTCCCAGGTGGTGCAGGGGTAAAGAATCCACCTGCCAATGCAGGAGACACAAGAGACATGGGTTCGATTTCTGGGTTGGAGAGATCCCTTAAAGAAGGAAATGGCAAGCCACTCCAGTATTCTGGCCTGGAAAATTCCGTGGACAGAGGAGTCTGGCAAGCTACAGTCTATAGGGATGCAGAGAGTCAGACACAACTAAGCATGTGCGTGCGCACACACACAGCCAGAGGAAAGGGGTATTATGGAATAACTGATAATAGGTTTAAGAATACTTTTTGTGGCTATATTTTTCTGAGGACTTCCCTAGTAGTCCAGTGGTTAAGAATCCACCTGTCAATGCAGGGGACACAGGTTCAAACCCTGCTCCAGGATGATCCCATGTGTCATGGGGCAACAAACACCTTGAGCCACAACTACTGAAGCCTGCACACCCTAGAACTTGTGCTCCACACTAAGAGAAGTCACTGCAATGAGAAGCCCACTCATGTAGCCCCCGCTCACCACAAGTAGAGAAAGTCTGTGCACAGCAACAAAGACCCAGTGTAGCCAAAAATATATAAAAATCTTTAAAAATTTCATAAATATTGGAAAAAACACTAAATTGTATACTTAAAAACTATTAAGAGTGAATTTTGTTATAATTAATTTTATCTTTAAAAAAATAACCAAGGGACTTCCGTGCTGGTCCAGTGGCTAAGATTCCATGCTCCCAATGCAGAGGGCCCGGGTTTGATCCTGGTCAGGGAACTCAATCCCACGCGCCACAACAAAAGAGTTCACACACCACAACTAAAGATGCTGAGTACCACAACAAAGATCGAAGATCCCGTGTACCACAACTAAGACCCAGTGCAGCCAAGTAAAATGTTTTTAATATTTAAAAAATAAAATATAGCCAAGAATGGACTTTCTTGGTGGTCAGGTGGCTAAGACTTCGTGTTCCCAATGCAGGGGGCCTGGGTTCAATTCCTGTTCAGGGAACCAGATCCCACCATGCTGCAACTAAGAGTTTCCATGCCACAACTAAGAGTTTGCAAGCCATGATTAAAGATCCCTCATGACACAACTAAAAGATTCTACATACTGCAAATAAGACCTAGCACAGTCAAATAAATAAGCAAAACCTTAAAAAAAAAAAAAAAGCCAAAATACTTAAACTGACATTTCATCAAGGAAGAGGTAAGAATGACAAATAAATGCTCAACATCATTAGTTTTTAGAGACATAAAAATTAAGCCCACAAAGAGATACTGTTACAGTTATTAGAATAGCTAGAATTAACAACAAAAAAAGGCAATACCAAGCGTTGGTGAAGATGGAAGCAACTAGAACTCTCACATATAGATGGTGGGCATGCAAAATGGTATAGCCACTTTGGAAAAGAGTTTGGCGGTTTCTTATAAATGTAAGCAATCATTTACCCTTCAACACAGTAATCCCACTCCTAGATATTTACCTAAGAGAAACAAAACATATGTCCATGCAAAGACTGTACACAAATATTTACGGCTGGGTTATCCAGAATTGCCAAAAACTGGAAACTCAATGTCCACCAAGAATTGCATGGACGAACTGTGGTACAATTATACAACAGTATGCTATTGAGCAATGAAAACGAACAAACTACTGACATACTAAGCAACATGGAGACGTCTCAAAACCATTATGTTAAGCCAAGCAAGACAGATGCAGAAGGTTGCATACATTATGATTCTATTTACAAAACATTCTTAAAAAAGCAAAACTACAAGAACAAAAAGCAAATTAACAGTTGTTAGGGGGTGAGGATAAAGAGACAACTAACTACAAATGAATATAAAGGAATGTTTTGAGGGGATGTAAATATTCTATAACTTAACTGTGGTGATAATTACACACCAGCATGTTTCTCAAAACATACAGAACTATACAACTAAAATGTTAATGCAGAAGAAATCCACCCTTACACACCGATCCCCTGCTAGCTACCTGCTTTGGACAGCATTATGTGGACCATGCAGACCCCACCTGTCTCCAAAGTTTGGGGCGTGGGGGGCCTGGGGCACATGATGTGTAGTTATGGTTCAGCTGGGGGATCTGCAGCAGTCCTAGGAAGATGTTGCAGGAGCCTCACTGTGCGTGGAACAGCATAGAAGCCCCCTTCCTTATTACCAGTCTCTTCAAACTGTATGCCAGATATTCTCAATGTTATAGTGATAAGTACATTAAATTATTTTTGGAACATTTTGAGATTACTGAATTAAATATCAACTAAATGTAAATTATAAACCTAAGATGGCATAGTGGAAGGATATGAGCTCACCTCTTTATGGAAACCCCAAAATCACAACTGCCGAACCATTAACAGAAAAACACTGGAACCGACCAAAAAAGATATCAAAGATAAAGAAAAACCCACAAGACAGCACAGAAGGAGCACAATCATGATAAAATCAAATCCTATATCCACTGAGTGGGCAACCCACAAACTAGAAAATAACTATATCACAGTTCTTGCACAACAGTTCTAAGCCACCTGTCAGGCCCTCCAGCCTGTGGATCTGGCAACAAGAGTAGACCCCAGAGAATCTAGCTTTGAAGGTCAGCAGGGTTTGAACACAGGAAGTCCACAGGACTGGGGGAAACATAAACTCCATTCCTGGAGGGGGCACACAAGGTCTCAAAAGCACTAGGACCCAGGGAAAAAAGCAATGACCTCAGAAGCGCCTGGGCCAGATCTACCTGCTGGAACTGGAGAGTCTCCTGTGGAAGCAAAGAGCAGCTGGGGCCTACTGCAGGGAAAAAGACACTGGCAGCAGTAGTTCTGGGGAGTGCTCACTGGCATGAGCCCTCTGAAAGGCTGCCATTTTCTCCTAAGAACTGGCCCCACCCAACAACCTGTAGGTTCCAGTGCAGGTACACTTTGGATCAAAAAACCAACACAGTGAAAATAGCCCCATGCATTAGTAGAAAAGTGCTTAAATTCTTCCTAAGCATACAGCTGCCCAATAAATACAACCCTTGACACAGCCCTGCCCACCAGACGGACAAGACCCAGCTCCATCACCCAGTGGGCAAGAACCAGTACCTCCAAGCAGGAAACCTGCACAAGTTTCTTAGACTCATGGACCGGGAAGAAGACAGCAGAATCAAGAACTACAATCCTGCAGCCTGTAGAACAGAAACTGCAATCACAGAAAGTGAGGCAAAAGGAGATAGCAAAGGAGCATGTCCCATATCAAGGAACAGGATAAAACCTCAGAAGATGTGAACTGGAGATAGACAATTTAGACAAAAAAGAATTCAGAATAATAACAGTAGAGATATTTAAGAATCTCATGAGAAAAAATGGAGGTACATCAAGAAGATACAAGAAATGTTTAACAAAGACCTAGAAGAACTAAGAATGAACAGAGATGAACAATACAATACCTGAAATGAAAAGTACAATAGAAGAAATCAAATGCAGAATAACTGAGGCTGAAAAACGGATAAGTGAGCTGGAAGACAGAACTGTGGAAATCACTGCCATGGAACAGAAAAAAGGAAAAAGGAATTAGGACAGTCTCAGAGACCTCTGGGACAGCATTAAACACACCAACATGAGTATTACAGGAGTCCCAGAAGGAGACACAGAAGGCAATGGCAACCCTCTCCAGTATTCTTGCCTGGAGAGTCCCAGGGACAGAGGAGCCTGGTGGGCTGCCATCTATGGGGTCGCACAGAGTTGGACACAACTGAAGCAACTTAGCAGCAGCAGCAGCAGCAGCAGCAGCAGCAGCAAAAGGAGAAGAGAGAGCAGGAAAGAACCTGAGAAAATATTTTATAATAAAAATTTTATTATAAAATAAAAAAATTACCTGAACAGATAATGGCTGAAAACTTCTCTAACATGGGAAAGAGAAGAGTCACCCAAGTCCATGAAGGACAGAGAGCCCCAGGCAGAATAAACCCAAGGAAGAACACACCAAGAGACAACAGCAATCAAACTGACAAAAAGACAAAGAAAAAAATATTAAAAGCAACAAGGCAAGAGCAATAAATAATACACAAGGAAACTTTCACAAGATTATCAGTTGATTTCTCAGCAGACAGTCTGCAGACTGTAAGGCAGTGGCACAATATATTTAAAGAGATGAAAAGGAAGAACTTACAACCAAGAACACTGTACCTAGCAAGGCTTTCATTCAGATTTGATGGAGAAAAACTTTACAGGCAAGCAAAAGCTAAGACAATTCAATGCCACAAGATAACCCACAACAATCGCTAAAGGAACTTCTCTAAATAGAAAAGGCCTCTATCAGACATAAGAAAACTGCAATCACAAAAACCACCAGAAAAGGCAAGCATAAAGCAAAAGTAGTAAATATCTACACACAAATATGACATCAAAACCAGCAATACTGCGAAGAGAGCACAAATGCAGAATACTGAAAATGCATTTGAAATTAAAAGACCAGTAACTAAAACAAACTTGTTTATATATAGACTACTATAGCAAAACCTCATGGGAACCACAAACTAAAAATCTACAATAGATATGCACATAAAAAAGAAAAAGCAATCCAAACACAAAGATAGACATCAAATCACAAAAAGACAAAAGAGGAAGGGAAGAAGACCCACAAAAACAAATTTAAAACAATAGAAATATACATATTGATAATTACCTTTAATATAAATGGATTAAGTGCTCCAACAAAAAGACACAGATTGAATGGCTACAAAAACAAGGCTCGCATATATGCTGTCTGTAACAGACGCTCTTCAGATCTAAGGACACATACAGACCTAAAAGTGAGGGAATAGAAGGTATTCCATGCAAACACAAATCAAAAGAAAGCCAGAACAGCAATACTCACAGCAGACAAAACAGACACTAAAATAAAGAAAGAATGTCACAAGAGAGAAAGAAGGACACTAAATAATGAACGAGGAATCAATCCAAGAAGAGTAACAATTATAAAATACATATGTACCCAACATAGGAAGGACAGATGCTGAAACTGAAGCACCAATACTCAGATCACCTGATGTGAAGAGCTGATTCACTGGAAAAGACCCTGACGCTGGGAAAGATTGAAGGCAAAAGGAGAAGAGGGCAGCAGAGGATGAAACAGTCAAACAGCATCACTGACTCAATGCACTTGAGTTTAAGCAAACTCCAGGACAGTGAAGGACAGGGAAGCCTAGCATGCTGCAGTCCATGTGGTCGCAGAGTCAAGATACAACAGTGACTCAACAACAACCCAACAAAGGAACACCCCAATATATAAGGTAAATTCTAACACTCAAAGAAAGAGAGACGGACATTAACACAATTAATGGTGGGGGATTTTAACACTCCACTCTCACCAATGGGCAGATCATCCAGACAGAAGATCAATTTTAAAAAACACAGGCTTTAAATGAAACATTAGATCAGACAGACTTAACTGATATTTATAGGACATCCAAAAGCAGCAGAATGCACTTTCTTCTCAACTGCACATGGAACATTCTCCAGAACAGACCACATCTTGGGCCACAAAACAAGACTTGGTAAATTTCAGAACACTGAAATCATATAAAGCACCTTTTCCAACCACAATTTTATGAGATTAGAAATCAATTACAGAGGGAAAAAAACTGTAAAAACACAAGCATGTGGAAGCTAAACAACATGCTACTAAACAACCAATAGATTACTGATGAAATCAAAGAGGAAATTTTTAAAAAATACCTAGAGACAAATGACAATGAAAATACAATCCATAACCTGAGATATGGCAAAAGCAGTGCTAAGAAGGAAGTCCACAGCAATACAACCTTACCTCAGGAAACAAGAAAAGTCTGAAACAGTCTAACCTTATACCTAAAGTAACAGGGGAAGGGGAATAAACAAAAGCCAAAGGTAGCAGAAGTAAGAAATCATAAAGATCAGAGTAGAAATAAACAGAGATGAAGTAAACAATAAAAGGATCAAACTAAAAGTTGGTCCTTTAAAAGATAAACAAATTTGTTAAAGCTTTAGCTAAATTTATCAAAAAAGAAAAAAGAGAGAGGGCTCAAATAAATAAAATCAGAAATGGAAAAGGAGAAGTTACAATGGACACCACAGAAATATAAAAGATGAGAGACTACTACAATCATATGCAAAAAACCCTGACAACTTGGAAGAAATTTTCTAAATTTTTAAAATGTACAACATTCTAAGCCTGAACCAGGAAGAAAAAGAAAATATAAACAGATCAATCACAAGTACTGAAATTGAAACTGTGATTTTAAAACTCCCAGTAAATAAACATCATAATCAACAAAAGAGTCTGAAATGCAGTACCTGGATGCAATCTCAAAAATGACAGAATGATCTCTGTTCGTTTCCAAGGCAAACCATTCAATATCATGGTAATGCAAGTCTAAGCCCTGACCAGTAATGCTGAAGAAGCTGAAGTTGAACGGTTCTATGGAGACCTACAAGACCTTCTAGAATTAACACCCAAAAAAAGATGTCCTTTTCATTATAGTGGACTGGAATGCAAAAGTAGGAAATCAAGAAACAGCTGGAGTAACAGGTAAATTTGGCCTTGGAGTACAGAATGAAGCAGGGCAAAGGCTAACAGAGTTTTGCCAAGAGAATACACTGGTCACAGCAAACACCCTCTTCCAACAACACAAGAGAAGACTATATACATGGACATCACCAGATGGTCAACACCAAAATCAGACTGATTATATTCTTTGTAGCCAAAGATGGAGAAGCTCTATACAGTCAGCAAAAACAAGACCGGGAGCTGACTGTGGCTCAGATCATGAACTCCTTATTGCCCAATTCAGACTTAAATTGAAGAAAGTAGGGAAAACTACTGGACCATTCAGGTATGACCTAAATCAAATCCCTTACGATTATATAGTGGAAGTGAGAAATAGATTTATGAGACTAGATCTGATAGAGTGCCTGAAGAACTATAAACACAGGTTCCTGTGACATTGTACATGAGACAGGGATCAAGACCATCCCCGAGAAAAAAAATGCAAAAAAGCAAAATGGCTGTCTGGGGAGGCCTTACAAATAGCCGTGAAAAGAAAAAAAGCAAAAAGCAAGGGAGAAAAGAAAAGATAACACGTTTGAATGCAGAATTCCAAAGAATAGCAAGGAGAGATAGGAAAGCCTTCCTCAGTGATCAATGCAAAGAAACAGAAGAAAACAACAGAATGGGAACTACTAGAGATCTCTTCAAGAAAATTAGAGATACTGCCGGGAGCCAGCACGGGAGTCCCCACCCATGACAAGGTCACGTGGGAGAGTTCTGGTGGGCAAGGCGAGCCAGAACTCAAGGGGTGCCCCTCTGGGCCTGCCTGAGCGTCTACCCCAAAACCAGAGTCTGTCTGTTTTACTGCTTCATGACTTTCACCAACTCCTCTGACAGTCACGGGGGGGGGGGGGGGGGGGGCTATCCCCAACCACCTTTTCTCTGAAGGAAATCAACTTAGAGCTCTAGCTAATTAGCCTCCTGGGCATAATAGGAGTGTTTCAATCCAAACCCCTCAGACAGCTCTCTAACTTGCCTGACAGGTTTACCAGGACTCCTACAGCTACTCATACATTGTTTACAGTCTCCCAACCAAGAGAGGCAAGGGAAGCTTAAGATATTCAAATAGTATAGAGCCTCTTGGAGAGTTAGAAATTGTTAGAACTAGTAGAAGATTTCATTGTTGAGCCAATGCTTGCTGCCAAGTTTCCACATGCCCTGTATTGTATCCTTGGACATGTATTAATTAATATAGTTGGTATGTAGAAAAAATAAGTAGTGGCCTTGGTGCTAACAACTTTAGACCCTTAAGGTAATAAATTCTTTCCTTGTTGTAAACCCACTGCACCTCTGCCCTATAGGAATGCAACTTTATCTAACACCTTTGGAGGATGGCACCAAACTTTAAAATAATTACTCTTAGAGAAAATAAGTCTTATGGTTGACAAACCTTTATCAGAGTCATAAAATGTTAACAGGCCTTCTGGCCAGAAGATGATGTAAATCACCTAAACCATTTGTATACGATAAGTTTGCAGAAAAGAAAGCCTGGTCTTGATAAGGATCAAAGACTGCTGACTTCGCATGATTTCACACCCCCTATTATCCTCTATGCACAACTTAAGGTATATAAGCTCCCTTTGAAAATAAAGCTACAGGCCTTGCTCAAAGCTTGGTCTCCCCGGGTTGTTCCTTCTTGTTTCTTTTTCTCTCCTTTTCTTTTCTGTTCTTCCTTCAGGACATTTAATTAGAGCGCGGGGGTCCTCTGGGACCACTTACTTGTCTGGGCTTTTAAGAACCACTCGAGAAGGTGCCTAAGGTGGGGCACCTTCAGCGATTCTAGAAGGCGCCTGCGGCCTCCATGGTTAAAGCAAACCTGATGTCACAGGTTACATTGATTTTCCGTGTAAATCAGTTATAATGAGCCTCTAATCTCTCTGCTTTGCTATTCTAATCGCCAACGCCATCCTCCCGAAGGAATCCCTGGGTCCAACCAGGGCTGGACCCCGGTAAGATACCAAGGGAACATTTCATGCAAAGATGGGCTCAATAAAGGACAGAAATGGTATGGACCTTACAGAAGCAGAGGACATTAAGAAGAGGTGGCAAGAATACATAGAAGAACTATAAAAAAATGATAATCACAATGGTGTGATCACTCACCTAGAGCCAGACACCTGAAAAGTGAAGTCAAGTGGGCCTTAGGAAACATCACTACAAACAAAGCTAGTGGAGGTGATGGAACTCCAGTTGAGCTATTTCAAATCCGAAAAGATGATGCTGTGAAAGTGCTGCACTCAATATGCCGGCAAATTTGGAAAACTCAGCAGTGGCCACAGGACTGGAAAAGGTCAGTTTTCATTCCAATCCCAAAGAAAGGCAATGCCAAAGAATGCTCAAACTACTGCACAATTGCACTCATCTCACACACTAGTAAAGTAATGCTCAAAATTCTCTAAGCCAGGCTTCAGCTATACGTGAACCATGAACTTCCATATGTTCAAGCTGGTTTTAGAAAAGCAGAGGATTACCAACATCCACTGGATCATCAAAAAAGAAAGAGAGTTCCAGAAAAACATCTCCTTCTGCTTCATTAACTATGCCAAAGCCTTTGTGTGGATCACAATAAACTGTGGAAAATTCTTAAAGAGATGGGAATACCAAACCATCTGACCTGTCTCTTGAGAAACCTACATGCGGGTCAGGAAGCAACAGTTAGAACTGGACATGGAACAACAGACTGGTTCCAAATAGGAAAAGGAGTATGTCAAGGCTTGTATTGTCACCCTGCTTATTTAACTTATATGCAGAGTACATCATGAGAAACGCTGGCTGGATGAAGCACAAGCTGGAATCAAGACTGCCAAGAGAAATATCAATAACCTCAGATATGCAGATGACAACACCCTTATGGCAGAAAGTGAAGAAGAACTAAAGAGCCTCTTGATGAAAGTGAAAGAGGAGAGTGAAAAAGTTGGCTTAAAGTTCAACATTCAGAAAACGAAGATCGTGGCATCTGGTCTCATCACTTCATGACAAATAGATGGAGAAACAGTGGAAACAGTAGCTGAGTTTATTTTCTGGGGCTTCAAAATCACTGCAGATGGTGATTGCAGCCATGAAATTAAAAGATTCTTACTCCTTGGAAGGAAAGTTATGACCAACCTAGATAGCACATTAAAAAGCAGAGACATTACTTTGCCAACAAAGGTCCATCTTGTCAAGGCTATGGTTTTTTCAGTAGTCATGTATGGATGTGAGAGTTAAGACTATAAAGAAAGCTGAGTGCCGAGGAATTGATGCTTTTGAACTGTGGTGTTGGAGAAGACTCTTGAGAGTCCCTTGGACTGCAAGGAGATCCAACCAGTCCATCCAAGAGGAGATCAGTCCTGAGTGTTCATTGCAAGGACTGATGCTGAAGCTGAAACTCCAATACTTTGGCCACCTGATGCAAAGGGCTGACTCATTTGAAAAGACCCTGATGCTGGGAAAGATTGAAGGCAAGAGGAGAAGGGGACAACAGAGGATGAGATGGCTGGATGGCATCACTGACTCAATGGAGATGAGTCTGAGTAAACTCTGGGAACTGGTGATGGACAGGGAGGCCTGGTGTGCTGCAGTCCATGGTGTCGTGAAGAGCTGGACACAACTGAGCGACTAAACTGAACTGAATAAATAAAAGTCCAAGACCAGATAGCTTCACAGGGGAATTCTATAAAACATTCAGAGAAGAATTAACATCTATCCTTCTGAAACTCTTTCAAAAAATTGCATAGGAAAGAACATTTCCAAGCTAATTCTATGACACCACCATCACCCTGATACCGAAGCCAGGCAAAGATACCACAAAAAATGAAAAACTACAGGCCAATATCACTGATGAACATAGATGCAAAAAAAAAAAAAAAATCAACAAAAACTAGCAAACTCTATACAGCAATACACTAAAAGGATCATTTACCATGATCAAGTGGGATTTATCCCAGAGGTGCAAGGATTCTTCAAATCATGGGATATATCACATCAACAAACTGAAGAATAAACATCATATGACCATCTCAATAGATGTAGAACAACCTTCTCACAAAATTCAACACCCATTTATGATAAAAAAATCTCCAAAAAGTGGGTATTAAGGGAACATGGCTCAATATAATAAAGGCCATATCTAACAAACCCACAGCTAACATCATACTCAATGGTGAAATGCTGAAAGCATTTTTCTCTAAGATCAGGAACAACGAGACAAGGATGTCCACTCCCATCAATGATATTCAAACAGTGTTGGAAGTCCTAGCCATGGCAATCAGAGAAGAAAAATAAAAAGAATCCAATTGGAAAAGAAGTAAAACTGTCACTGTTTGCAGATGACGTGATACTATATTTGACAATCCTAAGGATGCTACCAAAAGCTACTAGAGCTCATCAATCAATTAGGTAAAGCTGCATGATACAAAATATACAGAAATCTGCTGCATTTTTAAACACAAACAATGAAAGATCAGAAAGAGATCTTAAGGAGCCAATCCCAGTTACTACTGCTAGGAAAACTGGACAGCTATGTGTAAAAGAATGAAATTAGAACAATTCCTAACACCATACCCAAAGATAAACTCAAAATGGATTAAAACGTAAATGTAAGACCAAAAACTATAAAACTCTTAGAGGTAAACATATGCAGAACATTTGACATAAAGTAGGATCCTCTATGACCCACCTTCTAGAGTAATGGAAATAAAAACAAACAAGTGGGACCTAATTAAACTTAAAAGCTTTTGCAAAGCAAAGGAAATTATAAACAAGGTGAAAAGACAAACCTCAGAATTGGAGAAAATTAATAGCAAATGAAACAAGTGACAAAGGGTTAATTTCCAAAATATACAAGCAGCTCATACAACTCAATACCAGAAAAATAAACAACCCAATCAAAAGGTGGGGAAAGATCTAAACAGACATTTCGCCAAAGAAGACATACAGACAGCTAACAAACATGAAAAGATGCTCAACATCACTCATTATTAGAGAAATACAAAACTACAATGAGGTATCACCTCACACCAGTCAGAATGGTCATCATCAAAAAGTCTACAAACAATAAATGCTGGACAGGTATGGAAAAGGGAACCCTCTTGTACTACTGGTGGGAATGTAAACAGCCACTATGGAGATTTCTTAAAAAACTAGGAATAAAACTACCACACGACCCAGCAATCTCACTACTATGCATTTACCCTGAGAAGACCAAAACTGAAAAAGACACAGTACCCCAATGTTCACTGCAGCACTATTTAAAATAGCCAGAACATGGAAGCAACCCAGATGTCCAATGACAAGTGAATGGATAAAGAAGCTGTCGTATATATATACGATGGTTCAGTTATTCAGTCGTGTCCAACTCTTTGCAACCCGGTGAATCACAGCACGCCAGGCCTCCATATCCATCACCAACTCCCAAGTTCACTCAAACTTATGTCCATTGAGTTGGTGATGCCATCCAGCCATCTCATCCTCTGTAGTCCCCTTCTCCTCCTGCCCCCAATCCCTTCCAGCATCAGGGTCTTTTCCAATGAGTCAACTCTTCACATGAGGTGGCCAAAGTATTGGAGTTTCAGCTTCAGCATCAGTCCTTCCAAAGAACACCCAGGACTAATCTCCTTTAGGATGGACTGGTTGGATCTCCTTGCAGTTCAAGGGACTCTCAAGAGTCTTCTCCAACCCACCACAGTTCAAAATCATCAATTCTTCGGCGCTCAGCTTTCTTCACAGTCCAACTCTCACATCCATACATGAATGTGAATGGGAATGTGTTTCCAAGGTATGGAAAAACCATACCTTGACTAGACGGACCTTTGTTGGCAAAGCAATATCTCTGTTTTTGAATATGCTATCTAAGTTGGTAATAACTTTCCTGCCAAGGAGCAAGCGTCTTTTTAATTTCATGGCTGCAATCACCATCTGCAGTGATTTTGGAGCCCCAAAAATAGTCTTACTCTGTCATAAAAAGAATGCATTTGAGTCAATTCTAATGAGGTAGATGAACCTAGAGCCTAAAATACAGAGTGAAGTCAGAAAGAGAAAGAGAAATATCATATACTAACATGTATGTATGGAATCTAGAAAGATGGTACTGATGAAATTATCTGCAGGGCAGCAATGCTGAAACGGGCTTCCCTGATAGCTTAGCTGGTAAAGAATCCGCTTGCAAAGCAAGAGACCCCAGTTCGATTCCTGGGTTGGGAAGTTCCCCTGGAGAAGGGATAGGCTACCCACTCCAGCATTCTTGTGCTTCCCTGGTGGCTCAGACAGTAAAGAATTCATCTGCAATGCAGGATACCTGGGTTTGATCCCTTTGTTGGGAAGATTCCCCTGGAGGAGGGCATAGCAACCCACTCCAGTATTCTTGCCTGGAGAATCCCCATGGACAGAGGTGCCTGGTGGGCTACAGTCCGTGGTATCTCAAAGAGTCGGACACGACTGAGAGACTAAGCACACACACAATGGAGAAACAGACATAGAAAACAGACTTATGGACACAGGGAAGAGAAAGAAGGTGAGATGTATGGAGAGAGTAACATGGAAACTTATATTACCACATGCGAACTTATATTACCACATGCAAACCAGACAGCCAATGGGAATTTGCTGTATGATTCAGGGAACTCAAACAGGGGCTCTGTAACAACCTAGAGGGGTGGGATTGGGAGGGAGATGGAAGGCAAGTTCAAGAGGGAGGGGACATATATATACCTATGGCTGATTCATGCTGATATTTGGCAGAAAACAACAAAATTCTGTAAAGCAATTATCCTTCAATTAAAAAATAATTTTTTAAAGAGGAAAAAAAAAGTAAAATACCTAGGAATAAACTTACCTAAGAAGACAAAAGGCCTGTACTGCAAAAACTATGACACTGATGAAAGAAACTGAAGATAACAGAACAGATGGAAAGATATATCATGTTCTTGGATTGGAATAATCAATATTATTAAAATGAATATGCTACCCAAAGCAATCTATAGATTCAATGCAATCCCTGTCAAATTACCAATGGCATTTTTCACAGAACTAGATCAAAAAATTTAATTTCTATTGAAACACAAAAGACCTTGAATAGCCAAAGCAATCTAGAGAAAGAAAAAGAGCCAGAGGAATCAGGCTCACTAGCTGCACACTATACCACAAAGCTATAGTCATCAAAACAGTGGTACGTATGCATTACCACTGGTAAAACAGCCAGTGGGAATTTGCTGTATGACACAGGGAGCTCAACTGGGTGCTCTATGACAAGCTAGAGGGTGGGATGGGGTGGGAGATGGGAGGGAGAGGGAGAGGACATATGTATACCTATGGCTGATTCATGTTGATGTATGGAAGAAACCAACATAACATTGTAAAGCAATTATCCTCCAATTAAAAATAAACTAAAAAAAAAAAAAACCAGTATGATACAGGCACAAAAACAGAAATACAGATCAAGTGAACAAGACAAAAAGCCCAGAAATAAATCCGAGCACCTATGGTCAATTAATCTATGACAAAGGAGATAAAAATACACAATGGAGAAAAGAGTGTCTCTTCAATAAGTGGTGCTAGGAAAACTGGACAGCTACATGTAAAAAATGAAATAGAACTATTTTTAACACCATACACAAAAATAAATTCAAAACTGTAAGGCCAGACGCTATAAAACCCTAAAGAGTAAAACACAGGCAGAATACTCTATGACATAAATCGCAGTGATATCTTCTTTGAGTCACCTCCTAGAGTGATGAAAATAAAAACAAAAACAAACAAATGGGACCTAATAAACTCAACAGCTTTGCACAGCAAAGGAAACCATAAGCAAAATGAAAAGACAATCCATAGAATGGGAGAAAATATTTCCAATAATGCAACCATTGACAGATTAATCTCCAAAATATACAGAAAGCTCCAGCAGCTCAATTCAAAAATCAATCAAAAACTGGACACAAGATCTAAAATAGACAATTCTCCAAAGGAAACACACAGCATAAACAGGAAGCACATAAAAATATGCTCAGAATATATATGGAGGAAACCATGGTGTGAAAACACACACGCACTCCAATGTTCCCTGCAGTACTATCTGCAATTATAAGACATGGAAGCAACCCAAATGTTCATCAACAGAAGAATGGATAAAGAAATGTGGTGTACACACACACACACACACAGGAATATTACTCAGACATAAAAAGGAATGAAATAATGCCATCTGCAGCAACATGAATGGAACTAGAGATTATTATACTAATGCAAGTAAGTCAAATACAAATATCAAATGATATCATTCATATGTGGAATGTAATTTTTAAAAAATGATAGAAATGAACTTAATTACAAAACAGAAACAGACTTACAGATTATCTGATTAAACAGATATCCAGATATACAAACATTTTACAAATATGGTTACCAAAAGGGAAATGTGGTGGGGAGGGATAATTAGGAGCTTGATATTAACATACATGCAGTATTATTTATAAGACAGATAAATCAACAAGAACCTACTGTATACATTATGAACTACTCAATATTCTGTGATAACCAATACGAGAAAAGAATCTGAAAAATAATGAATATAGGGGTATTCTTTCTGCCCCCTTCTGATGCCTATGTCAGAAGCTTTCTCTATCTCCTTTATACTTTAATAAAACTTTACTACACAAAAGCTCTGAGCGATCAAGCCTCATCTCTGGCCCCGGATTGAATTCTTCTCCTCCGGGGGCCAAGAATCCCGGTGTATTCGCGTGATTCAACAACAACCTTTCATCTTGGGGGCTCGTCCGGGATCCTTCAGGACAAGGCAAGGATGCTTGGAGCTTTAGTTCTTTGTTCTCTTGGCGAACACGTTTTCTTTCTGCCCCCTTCTGATGCCTATGTCAGAAGCTTTCTCTATCTCCTTTATACTTTAATAAAACTTTACTACACACACACAAAAAAAAAATAATGAATATAACTGAATGACTTTACTGTACACCCAAACTAACACAACCTTATAAATCAGCTCTACTCCAATAAAATGTTTTAAATAAACAAATAAATAAGTACACTCAAAGATGTAACAACAGAACTGACAGACGGAAACACTGTGAGAAAAAAAGGAAATTAAAAAAGAAATGAAGGCTTCCCTGCTGGCTCAGTGATAAAGAATCTGCCTGCCAATGCAGCAGACATGGGTTGGATCCCTGATCTGGGAAGATCCCATATACCACAGAACAACTAAGCCCGGGCACCACACTGCTGAGTCTGTGCTCTAGAGCCCGAGAGCCGCAACTACTGAAGCCCTTAGGCTCTAAAGCCCATGCTCCACAACAAGAAAAGCCACGGCAATGAGAAGCCAGCAACTGCAACTGGAGAGTAGTCTCTGCTCACTGCAACTAGAGAAAAAGTCTGCACAGCAACAAAGACTCAGCACAGCCAAAAATAAATAAATTAAAAAAAAAAAAAAGAAGTGAGCTGGAATTTCCCTGGCAGTCCAATGGCTACTCACCATTTTCAATGCAGAGGATATGGGATCAATCCCTGGCTGGGGAACTAAAATACTACACACATCTCCTGACTAAGCCACCAGGAAGCCCACTGGATCTTATTAATCATAATGTATCAATATTCCTTCAACTGAAACAAATATACTACACAAATTCAAGATATAAAAGGAGGAGACTGGGGAGGAAGAATGTGAGAGCTCTTGGTACTTTCTGCTCAGTTTTCTTTTAAACTAAAAGTTATGCTCTAAAAAATAAAAGTCTATTAATTAAAATAAAGCAGGTTGAGAACATGTTAAAAGCATACAGGAGATCCCCTGATAAAAACCTACAGAATATTATCAAAAATTAATATACACTGAGTGATACTGCTGCATCTTAGTACTATACTATTCATGCTCCCCTTACCAACTACTATATTCTTTAAGTCCTTCTTTCCTTTTCTCTTCCAGTGCCCATATTAAAAGTATTATGCAAGCTCTGGGCTAAGCTATTTGCACCCAAAGTCCCTCTGAGAACTCTCTTATTTTCAAGGCTTAAACTTGGCTGTCTTAGCAGTAAAGAATCCACCTGCAATGCAGTAGACACAGGTTTAATGCCTGGGTCAGGAAGATTCCCTGGAGAAGGAAATGGCAATCCACATCAATACTTTTGCCTGAGAAATCCCATGGACAGAGGAGCCTGGTAGGCTACAGTCCATGGGGTCACAAGAGTTGGTCATGGCTTTAACGACTAAACCACCACAAACTTGGCTAATGAATCTCAAAATAGTACAAATCCCTACCACCTGCACTATCATCTAATGGTCACTTCCACTTATATTTTCCACATTTCCTCAAATTCAACAAGTCCCAAATTAAACTCATTTTATCTACCCAGGCCAACACTGCCTACAATCAGGTTTCCCCATTTCAAATGCAGTCTCTATCAATAATGTCACCATTTGCCCACTCACCTAAGTCCCAAACCTACAGCTATTCTCTGTGTCCCCATATTCCCAATTTATCTCCAAGGCTCATCACTTTCTTTCACCCTCTTCCTCTCCATCCCACTTCTTCCACCTTAATTATGCCCTTATTACTATACTCCTGAATTACTTCAAGAATTTCCTACCTATATTCCCTAATTAAACTCCCTAATTCTTCTTAAATATTTTACATAATTCTCATGTAGCTAGCCCTGAACTGTTGGACACTGCAATGATTACTGTTCATGATTTTAGCAGATGCTACTGGTTGGCTATCCAATATCTGTTCTTCTTTGTTGACAGAGCCCCAGTTTTGTCTGGGTAGCCTGCACTGTTGAGTGACTCCGGGAGGTGAATCCTGCAGTAAATCTTGGTCTTTCCTAATTATGGCAGTTCCAACCCCCAAGATTTAAGCCAAGCATGTAGCTCAGCTCTTGTTGTGAAGTATGAGAGATGGTCCTTTTGATGACTTCAAGGAAAGATTTCTTTGCTCACAAAAAGTGACACAAAAAAACATGATAACTTTCTAACTCTGGATGTTGTCACATCTGAATGAAATCCTTGGAATTCCTGCAACCAATCTCAAAATGAAGCTGGCAAACACAGCGGGGAGGGCAGAGGCAAGAATACTTTAAAAAGTGGAACTAAAGCCCAAAATACAGTCCCTGAGGAAGACTAATAGGCACAATATGGACAGATCTCAGAAGTATTAAGCTTAATCAAAGAAGCCACAAAAGGAGTATATACTATAATGATTCTACTTATATATTCTATATAAAGTTCTAAAACAGGCAAAACTAATCTACAGCGATAGAAATCTGACTATCAGTTGCCCAGGGCAGGATTTAGGGGAGTGCGTTGACTAAAGCAAGGAAGAACATTTTAGAGAGATGAAAATGTTCTATATCATGATTGGAGTGTAATCACCACTTTGTCAAAATTCACCCAACTCTACTCTTAAAATGAATGCATTTTACTATATGTAAGTTATAGCTCAATAAAGTTGATTTAAGAAAGATAGACAGTTAGTACTATGGTATGTCAGATGGTTTAAAGTGGCAGGAGAAAAATAAAGCCAAGGAAAAAAAAAGAGTACACAAGGCAAGTAGGTGGGAGGTGAAGTATGCATTACCAATTTTAAACTGGGCGGTCATAAGAGTGGATATACGTATATGTATAACTGATTCACTTTGCTATACTGCAGAAAGTAACACAACATTGTAATTAACTATGTATCAATTTTTAAAAATTTAATATATTGATAAATAACTAACTAGGGTAGTCACAAAAGGTCTCAATGCCTACTTAGTACAGACTGAAGGAAGGGAAGTTATAAGCCATACAGACATCTGGAAGAAAGATCTATATTTTAAAAGAATCACTCTCGGACTTTCTTGATGGTGCAGTGCTTAAGACTCCACCTGCCAATGCAAGGGACATGGGTTCGATCCCTGGTTGGGGAAGACTTCACATGCCAGAGGGCAATTAAGCCCAGTGCATCACAACTACTGAGCCTGTGTGCTACAATTACTGAAGCCCTGTGCCCTGGAGCCCGTGCTCTGCAACTAGAGAAGCCACCACAATGGGAAGCCCACAGACTGCAACTAGAGAGTAGCCCCTGCTTGCCTCAACTAGAGAAAGCCTGAAAGCAGCAACAAAGACCCAGCACAGCCTAAAAATTAATTAAAAAAAAAAAGAATCACTCTGGCTACACAGTTGAGAAAAGCTATAATGTGGTAAGGATGGAAGCAGGAAACCCATTTAAGAGAAAACTGCAATCTAGTGACAGTTTAGACCAACTTGGTAACAAGTAATGTGCAGATTCTAGACAAAATTTAGACAGTCTTTGCTAACGGACTGAACTTAAGACTAAAAGAGAGGAGTCAAGGATGAGCCAAGATTTAGAAGAACTAAAAGGAAAGAAAATGCATTTGCTGAAATGAGAAAGACTGAAGAAGGAACTGGTTAATTTGTAAATAATAAGAATTTTGTGTGGAGTCCCATCCCAAGATCACAGTAGCAAGGCCTCGTACCAAGGCCATAGATGCAGAGCCCAAAACCAAGGTCACCGCTGAAGTTGAATGAGCCCCTTTGTAACCACTGCCTGCCAAAAGCCCCCCTGATCATTACCAGCCAGCTTCCTGACTCCAAATTAGGCAACAATGCCACTCCAGTACTCATCCTATAGCACCCTAACCAATTACCTAATGCCATCCTTCCAGTAGGATTCTTCTTTGTCCTGAGGCTATAAAAATTGGGTACTTAAACCGTGAAAAGCGACAGCTCTCCCTGAGCCGGCCTGTTGTTCTCACAGCGGGCTCTCCCTGGTGTGTCACAAAGTTGGCATTTGCAATGCTCCTCACTATCTCTGCTCTTTGTTCTCAATAAATTCACTCCTTTCTGAAATACTCTGTGTCTGGAAATTCTTTTCCAACTCGTCAACCCTATTCAGACTGCCACAACATTTTGGACTTCCCTGGTGGCACACTGGAAAGAAATCCACCTGTGAAGGCGGGTGACAAGGGTTCAATCCCTGGAGCAGGAAGATTCCACATGCCATGGAGCAACTGAGCCTATGTGCCACAACTACTGAGCCTGTGCTCTAGTGTCTGTGCTCTACAACAAGAGAAGCCACTGCAATCAGAAGCCTGCACACCAAAACAAAGGGTGGCCCCCGTTCGCCGCAACTAGAGAAAGCCCGTGAAAAGCAATGAAGACTCAGCGCAGCCAAAAATACACAAAATTTTAAATAATAATAACATTTTTATTTTAGTCAAGTTAGTTTTGAGATGCCTATTAGCCCATCAAAAAGAAATGTAAAGGAAGGAGGTAGATATATCCAAGTCTGGAATTCAGGGAAGGGAAGATAAAATTCTGGGAGTTGTCAGAATACAAAAAAGCATTTAAAGAGATAAGCCTGGATGAGATCACTAAGAAACTGACTATATATAAGAAAAGAGAAAAAAAATCCAAAGGCTGAGATGAGCCCAAATAATATTTGGAAATGAGAAAGAAAAGGAAACAGTGAAGGAGACTGAGAAGGAATGGCCAGTGAAATTGAAGGAAAACTAACAGGCAGTATCCTAGAAGCCATGGGAAAAAAGCACATAAAGGAAAGAAATATAAACTGGACTAAATGCTACTGATAAGTTAAATAAGATGAGGATTGGGAATTCACTGGAATTATTTTTAAAAATCATGGTTCCATCAGGAACCCAATTTCATGTAAACATTCCTTGTTCTAGATGAGTAACTCATATACTGACAGGTTCAATCTGTACTAGTTAAAAACCACTGTGTATTTTTAAATCAAAGTATTACTCCAAAATTAGAAACAGTAGTATGCTAATCTATTTTAAACATGACACTTATTTTTGGTCACTACTTGGTATTCTAAGCATTCTGGTAAATAATCACCTCTGATGTTTACCACTTTTACTCTGGCCTCATCAAAACCTAAACATTTTCACACATAAGCATTGAGCTATGCTATAAATTTTTCCAAGATGTGATCTTTATTTCACTCGTAGGTTAAAATATAACACTGGATAAACTAGAATCACCAGATAATAAAAAATGAGTACTGAAGAACACAAACAGAAGACTATTGGTGCAAAAGCAGAAAGTCACAGAGAAACATAAACACAATTTGGTACAAGCACAAAAGAGTTACACACATATAGGATGCATACTGTGGTCCAAATCTTTTTACCCTAAGCCAAACAATGTAAAAGGCTTTGCTTAGGCCAGTTATGCTCTTACCTATTTAAAGATACATTTTCAATACTGTGCTCCTGCTGCTGTGAAATTTTGATGCAAGAATATTTCAAGTCCTCAAAGGGTAGCCCTTCAAAGCCAAAGGGTAGTGTTTTCCAAGTAATCTGGTTCATTTCAAGGTAACTGATCTTAGAACAAGAGTTGGTAATGAGCGTTTCTGGTCAGAACAACGAGATAACGTTCTCCCAGAATGTCCATTCAAACCTAAATTCTAAAAATAAAGTGGGCATGCATTCTTCACAAAACCACAGGCACTAATGGTGCATGCAACACAATGCAATCCTAATTATTCTATCTGGGCAAAAGACATTTGCAATTCACAGCAATTCCTGACAAAACTAATAAATTAAAAAAACACCAATAAGTCATTACTTATATATTCATATATATGGACTGGCTCTTACCTTTTAAGCCAGTTTTTTTTTTCTAGTTCTTTTTTGGATGTTTCATTAAGCAGATTATGTTCCTTGACCTGACCATATCAGTCTTCTCTCAAACAGATTAGATAACAAGTTGTTCCTAAATTTGCCACTATGAGATAAGTGACAGCTAAAATCAGAAAATCCTTGGTACAGCTTAAAATTGATTGTTTTTTACTTCAGAGAAATTCAACCTGATTTAAGTCAGTTACAGCACCCAAATCCCCAAGGACAAAGTAACAAAGTTCAAGATTACTGCTAGCTTTATTTTTATTTACATAGGAACAACAAGGTAATTTTTTTCACCCTTCCCTCAGTTAACTACATTAATTTCGTGCTTAATCACCAACTGGAATACACTGTACCACAATCCTCTCATGTTGCTGATTAATTACTTTCATGCAACAAAAGCAGATGGGGAAAAAAAAGGCAGGCTTTTTGATGTCAGGAGATGGCAGAAGCAAACTCCTCCAAGTAACGGTTAACAAAATCAATCAATTACATTTACCTTTTCTCAACAAGTTCTAGCATAAATGAACCAACCCTACAACAAAGACACATTAAATAAAATTTTTATTTCAGTATGTTTGTACATCCCAAGGTAAGTGTACAAACTCTCTCTCTTTTTTTTTTTTTACAATAAACTCCTAATTAACACAACATTTTGGAAATTAATTTCCAGTGTTTCAATGAGATTGTTTGGATCTTGGAGGACATGGGAGGGGAAGAAGGGAGAGAATTATTAAAACTACTCTTTCTGCAGAAGAAACATAGCTATGTCATTCCTACGCAAATGTTTGTTAACTTCTCCTGGCATAAAAACAGTGATGTCATTCTACACACCAGTCAGAAGACTTATAATGAACACCAAGTTTTTAAATCACTGACAGCTTAAGAAAATTAAGACTATGACTCAGAAATCTCCTCTCCCTAGAGTATCACATCTGTGGAAGAGGAGACTATGCCCAGCTGGGGTTATATACATACTCAACATCAACAAAACTGAAGTCATTTCCCCCTGCACAACAGAAAGAGTTGTTTTTTCCCCATTAGAACTCTGAGAAATGAAAGCCATGACTTTATACAGCTCTGTTTAAAAACACAAGAAGGGTGGTTCATATTCTATTAGGAAAAGCAGCTCAACATTAAAACTCCTCTTCCTTTTAAAATAAAACCTAAAAAATGATTCAATTTCTTCTTACCTCTGAAAATTATTTTATCTTTGCTTCATTTTCTCTGCTCTAAAATACAGACTAACACCTTTAAAGACAGTATATAAAGGAGCTTATAAATTTGAATTTGCAATGTGACCCTCACACCAAAAGTAGACTGCATTTTTTCTCTCCAACAGTAAGCATAAAATATCTAAACTTGGTTCTAGTGAGACTATTATTACTATAATATCAATAATACTTAACAATGTCTATTACACCAAGATTTGTGGTTTCTCTCCTAATGTATTAGGAATAAAATATAATGCAACTTATCTTCAGCTTTAAAATTACCTCAAATTGACTGGAATATCAACTCTACATAAAGTAAAACGGCTGCAAAACTTAAGACAGCCTGGTTATATCCCTTTTGACTAATATTTAATATATCTAAACCAAGAGCAACTGCAAATGTTTCATCTTGACTTTTCTAAATGTTACAATCCAAATTACAAGTCAACATTCAAGCTAAAAATTAAAATCAAAACAAAAACATAACATTCTAAACAAAGGGCAGTTCAACCAAACTGTCACAGTTCAGATTTCTACATCATAATTAGTTGAAAATCTGTTCAGTTATTTGGATTTTTTTAAAATTTTGTTACCCATCAGAAATATACCTACTGTTTTCATTTTCTACCTGTGCCACATTTATCTTAAGTTTTATACTTGTGGATTTTTCAACCACCAGAGATCAACCATCAAATTACTTCAACAAGTAGAAATAGCAACACCGCTCCCAAACAGAAATTTCTGCATTGCTAGACACTTATCTAGTTGGTAGATTTATACCATTGTTCATTCTTAGTTCCTTAAATGTAAAAAATATCCACAGAATGGTGGCATACCTCTAAATTAGTTTAAATATGGTACAAAGTTATTTTTAGTTAGGTTCAAGTTTTACAAAGGCACTAATCATTCTTCTCAAAGGCTAATCTACTCAAGTTCCTCTCATTAAAGAAATATAAAGCTTAATTTATCTCTTTTGGAAAGAAGAAGTGTTATTAATGTAATGCTCAAGCACAAAGATATTAGAATAATGGACCTAATATCAAATCAGAGTCTGGATCATACCTATTGTTAATAAAAATAAATTTGACCTTTATTCTAATGATGGTCCTTTCAAACATTAGTATGACTAAATGTCATTTATATGCACTTTCAGATGTAATACTAACTCTGAAAAATATTCTTATTTCTACTATGCAAAGGAAAATGGAAGAAAACTACCATAAATAATTACAAGCTGGTTTTTATTCACACACACACAAAAAAACTACAAGAAACATTCATGTAATATTTATTTGAGATCTGTGTCTATTCCTTCCTTGCATGCTAGAAAGATGAAAAGACAAACACGTCCAACTATTCAGACACATCATTCCACAGTTGTAACTTTCATCATAGTTCTCAAAGCAGTATGGTGAGGTCAGCTCACAAACAGCTTAAGTAGCAAAACTAGAAATTGGTGGTAGTAGTATCAGGCTACATAACAGCCCCTCCAAAGAATATGAAGTAAGAGAACTAAAATGTGCTGGCAACATGCCAAGAGACTAGATGGACGATAACTTTTGAGCAACGAATATGCAGAGTTTACAGTATACAGCAATTCATTATCTCTTACCCTGTAGCTTGATTTTCTTTGTTTTAACCTGAAAATAGCCATAAATAAAAGATATTTAACACTACCAGTTTTCTCCATACTCATGACTGGGAAAGGCATCTGGGCTTGAAATGACTTTGTAAACTAAATGCACACTCTAAAATGAAAAATATGACTTCCATCCTATGTAAGCATAAGCAAGGTAAAATATACAATTATACCAGTATTACTCTGCACAGAACAGCCTTTACTCTCCAAGGATTATACTGCCCTCAGCGTAATCCTAAAGGCTTGGGGTTTTTCTATATTGTCAATGCTGACTATCTCTGCAACCGGTTGGCATTTAGAATTAGTCAATCTTCTCAAAAGATTTAATAAAGAATTAATTCTGTCAGATTAGAGGACATAATTTTGGTCAGAAACAATTCCTTTGACCTTACTCAAAATATGTTAACTTTAAAATTTTCTACTTTATTGAATCATATATTTAAAAAGCATAATAAACTTCAATTCTTAAGTCTCTGACACTTACTAAACATCTCCTTTCTAAAGGACCAAAAGAAAATGCAGTTATTTTAGCCAACAGAATTATATTCAATTCAAACCAACACACATTTAACACGCATTTTGTGCCAGACATTATACTGAGGACTGAGGAAACAAAGATAAATATGTATATGGTCTTTGACAATCTAGTTGGGGAGACCAGACCATTTCAAACTCAATCAGGTTCTGCCCGCTACCCTCATGCCACCACCCACATGCTCTACTAGCTACAGGAACGTGTTAGTAAATCTGCCAGGGAAGATGGAAAACTCTTCAGAGAAGATAAGCTCTGTCTTAAAGGATGTGAATTTCAGGAGGAAAAGTGGGATACTGCAGGCCAAGAAGGACAGAAGGAGCAAAACCAAGAAAACACAAAAACATGGCATGTGCGAGGAAGCCCATGTGACGAGGGTAGGGTAACAATTCTGGGTACATGAGCCACTCCCCTTCTACCTTCAGCCCATGACAGACCTCACTGATCAATTAAAGCATGTTTAAGCCCACATGAGACTCAAACTCAACAGGTAACTCAAAACCAATGAAAAGAAGTAAGTCCATGAGATGAATTTATGTGCTATCCTCAGCCTGGGAATAGAAAGTGGTAGGATTTGAGGCTAGAAGGGTAAATTAAGGACAGATTATGAATGACTATGAATGCTAGGCTAACAAGTTTAGATTTTATCCTGTGGGCAACCAAGGATGAACAAAAGATTTTATGAAAAATAATGACATAATCATATCTGGCAGATGTGTGAAGAAAGCATTTAAACCAACACAATAAGGGCAGAAAGAACAGTTCAGAAGCTATTGCTTCTTAGTCCAGGCAAGAGGCCTGAATTTCAGCAATGGTAAAACTGCAGGTTCTAAAACCAAAATGTAATGTTTTAGATTTTATAATTCTTGGTTTTAAAACAACAGTTTGAGAAAAATTAGCATTCTAATTAGAATTCCCTAACAATTTTCAAAAAGGAAAAGAAAAGACAAATTAAGGTAAAGACTAGAGTTAAAGAAGAGTATCATTGTGATTCACTTCTTTAACTCTAGTCTTTACCTTAATTTGTCTTTTCTTTCACAATGATACTCAAGATTACTCAAGACTATAAATTCAGAAATAGCTATTTCAGGCTTAGCATCAAGAAAGAGAACATCCTCATGACCAGACTAATACTCAGCAAGTCTTTTCCTCCTGAGGGCACTAACACTCTAGCCAAACAACAAATACAACTTACCTTACATGCCCCTACAAACTCCAGTGAGATGCACAAAGTACAAAAGACAAATTTAAAACCAAAGTTTAAAACTGTGTAGATATTCCACATTATCTAAACACTTAAAGCTACTTATTTCTTTTAAGAAACATAATTCACATGAAATAAATCTTTTGGAAATACTACTGTTCTACCATTAACTAATTCATATCCCAGCCTTTAAACTCTAAAATTCTTTGAGTGGAATACAACCAATAAGTAGCACTTTGGGCACTAAGCAAAAAAAGGCAACTTGTCTACCATCTCTGCAGAATGTTTAGTAAATGAAATTATTCTATTAAAAATTAAAACTTCACTATAGATTGGGCTTCTCTGGTGGCTCACTGGTAGAATCCGCCCGCCAGTGCAGAAGACACAGGTTCAATCCCTGGTCCCAGAAGATCCCATACGCCATGGAGCAGCTAAGCCTGTGAGCCACAACTATTGGGCCTGTACCCTAGAGCCCGGGAACCACAACTACGGAAGACTGTGCACCCTAGAGCCCGTGCTCTGCAACAAGAGAAGCCACCACCACAAGAAGCCAGAGCGCTGCAACCAGAGTAGCCCCTGCTCCCCAAAACTAGAGCGTGCCAGCGTGTAGAAACAAAGACCCAGCAAAGCCAAAAAAAAAAAAAAAATTATTAAAAAAAAACAAATTCACTATAGATCAAAAGACCAAAGAGTTTTTCTTTTCAGGAGAGAGAAATTCTTTAACAGCAGCAAGCAAAGGCTAATGTAATGATGTGAAACCGAAGCACAACATGTTAACAAGCATGCTATAAAAGCTACCATTACCGTTTTAAGACCTAAGGATATTCATAACAAAGATAAAATTATCCTGCAGTGAATGCCAACAATGCACTTCATGCTACACAGACACATATTCAAGGGTTCTACTTTGTTTTCATCCCAATTCTTTTGTGTCCCAGTAACAAACTCTCAAATTGGAATTTTCTTCCTTTTAAAACAAGCTAAAATGAAAAAATGGACTCCAACAATAAGATTTTGTTTACTTATCCATGCTGTTTATTCTCAGAGAGCAAATCAGATGAACAGTTTATCATAATTTACCTCTGTTTCAAACCAATATGGATTAGCCAGTCATGAGCAGAGTCTATTTCTCATGATGTCATTCTAAAGCCATCAGTAAATGTTACACATGCCGTGCTTCCTTCAAATCAATCACAAAACAAATCATCCTAGACTGAGGTCAAATTCCTTTCCAACTAAAGGAGCTCCAAACTTAAGTAATGGTCCACTTACTAAGTAATATTCAAAGACCAAATTCCAGAAAAACCCTTCTCTTGTACCTCCTCCACTTAAAAAAAAAAAAATCAGTCTCCTTTTAGCTCAGTGTAATGGAATGTGACCTGCAGTTAAGGGCTTTTCCATTCCCATTTACCGCTTGCTTAGAGAACATGAAGCAGATGTATTCTCCCTCAGAATGGCAATATAGTTTTTAAAAGAAAAAAAAAGTGAAGTGCAGGTGGTTAATCATATAATAAGAATTAGAACGAACACGGTAAGCTGACTTACTAGATTTCTCATGTTTGACAGAATGAGTATATTTAAATAGACAACTGAATATTTATTTTTGTTTTACAACCTGATCAGACATCTAAGATTCATGACTTGTGTGACTATTAATAATCAGGTTGGGAAGAAGAGGTTAAAACTACAACTACTTAAAAAAAAAATCTTCACACACAAAACTACTATAAACATCTTTTCACAACAAATCATATTTTTACCATTGAAGTTACACACATAAGTACCTAAGTATGGAGAGAAGAACATGGAATAAATATTTTTAAAATATACTTCAAAGTTTAAGATTAAACACATCTACCTGGAATTCAGTTTCTCATTTAAAAGAAAAAAGATATTGACCTAGTGTTCTTTAAAGCTACTATGATACTTTAATCCAAGTTGTAAAGTGAACAAATTCTATGACTTAATTCAGATAAACTTCTTTCAGGATAACCCCCTTAAGGATATACTTTACTTACATTCGTCCTACACCTTCATACATGTTAGTCTCATCTACCAAAGTCATAATCTCTGTATCTGTAAGATGTGCATGCTTTTTCGTTCTGTTCAGCTGTTCAATCTGTACATCTGCAAGCTTCACCTTCTGTTGAGTGTCAATAACTTTGGCTTGAAGCTCTGTGAAAGCCTAAAAAGAAATGTCCTTGATTTAGTAGGTGCAATATTTTACAGTAAATGTTTAAATCAAATCTATTAAAATGAAGCCTGCTAAACAGAAAAAGCTGTGAAATTTACCACAGCAAACATCTCAAAGCCAGTCTGCTAAAAACTTGAGCCCTGAACAATTCAGTGATTAGAAGCACTGACCCTCCGTGCAGTTGAAAATCCAAGTATAATTTATAGTTGACTCTCCATATTGCAGTTCCTCTGTATCCCTGGTTCTACATTTGTTGATTCACCCAAATACATATCATGTATTACTCTAGTATTTACTATTTTAAAAATCTGTGTACAACTGGATCCCTGCAGTTTAAACCAATGCTGTTCAAGAGTCAACTGTACTGAACTTACCCAGTCCTCAGAAGATGCAACCTATCTGAAGAAGCTGAACAAAGGCATGGTAAATAATAACCATATCAAGTAGTAGGTACCCAAGGAGTAATAAAAGCTCTAAAGGCAAAAATCAGAAACCCAGAGACCCAAATCAAGAACCATAAATGTAACAACTCACCACATCTGTACTACTCAAGATTATTTAAAGCACTTTCCCACACTTGTTCAAAATATTAACATGTGAAAATTAATATGAGAATACTGACATATAATAAATGTCTCATTTTCTCTTTTCAATAATCCTGAGTTAAGGATGGCAGATTCATCAGCACAGTTTACAAATTAACTAAACATTTTGAAGAGATATAAATAACCTTCACAGGGCTGAACAACTACTAGCTCAAAAACCAAGTACTTAACTTCTTCTGACCGCTAGTTACTGAATCTTTCTACTCTACTATCCACAGTAATATTCAGAAAATGAATATTTTAAGAGAAAGACACAAAAAATTCAAAGCATTGATAAAAGAACTGCATCATAATCTTCATATGTACACAATAAGCCAAATTTGACTTCTGAGTACTCTTAACTCAAAAGGTTTTCGATACTTCTGAAGTGCCTAGAATGATTTTCACATGCTGTCACATTCTGACTTAATAATAACACCTGTGGCTGCAATGCATGGCAAAACGCTACTAAACTTTTATTCTGACTTTGTTCTCACCTACTAGTAAGGTTTCAAAAGATTTATCTAAAGGGGAGAGGAGGTACCCAAAGTTTAGTCTCCATCCCTCCCCCTCCCCCCAAAATTATAAACATATTAAAAGACCTTCAAACAAGTTTCTTCTGTAATTTTATTGGTTGCCAAAACTACCCAATTTAAGTCTGTAATTATTTTCTTAGTTTGCATTCACTGTCCATAGGTTTCCCAGCAACAGATTCAAATAATATTGAGGGGTAAGTCCATTCACAGCTGTATTCTATTGTTAGCTCTCACTAAACCCTAACTTAAATTTGAACTTCTAACAGAAAAAAAAGGTAAACTTTTAAAACACTTTAAGACACAGTTTGCTAAGGAAGCTAGTATATTGTTAAAGCTGAGATAATACAGCACTAGAGAGCACCGTAAGGAGTAAAGGTACAAGTTCCAAACAAAACGCAATACACACACACACAAATCCTCAGAGCAATAATACACTGCTTCATCTATTACGTGGAAGAGCTACTTCAACTGTCTTATTTCTCATGCAAAGGTTGATCACAAGACAGTCTTAAACAAAATTTGCTCTTCTAACCTCAAGTAGTGGTCAAAAGGTGTGAAGTGAGGCAGAGAATGCAGTATTCTAGAACCAAGCTTGGGCTGAATCTTCTGTTAAACTGTTTCCTTTTCTAGAAAAGTATTGGTTTAAAGTAGATGAAGTCTAGGCTCCTTTCCAATCCCCATTCTCCCTCCCTTCGCCAAAAAAAAGGATATGCTTTTGAGCCGGTAGTGGTGGTAGAATCCTGACAACTCTTAGGTGGTGAAAACGTTTCTGTGTAACACATTTCTAGGCAATTGTTTGAAGAGAGAAACTCAATTCCTTCTGATACCAATTTTATCTGGAAAACTTTGACTTGCTTCTTCTTTGACAAGTCTTTAAAAACGGGGGAGGGGGGGGGTTGTTGGCAAAGCCCTAAGATGAACATTGCTATGAGGATACATGACTGAACTGTATGAAGCGACCTTACAAGATATGGGATTAAAGAACTGACCTAAAAACAGACTGGACTTGAAGTTTTTCAAAGCAAATTAGGATACAGAATTACAGATGCTACAGCTCGGGCAAGCAGGCTAAAAAGGCTCCAACTGGAAGCGCTCACTTCAGGCCTCACTATGGAACTGAAGGCACCAAGAGCAACGAAAGGACTCTGGAGCTCGGAACAAGGGAACAAAACCGCTATAGGCTCGCCAAACTTAACCAGGCCCAGCCCAACCGGCTCTTACCCGGCAAAGAGCCGCTCGCCCTCGACTCCAGCCTAAGGAGGCCCGGTCCCGCCTTTGAACGCTGAGAAACCACTCCCCATTTCCCTGGGGCCTCTTTCCTTCCGCAGCACTAGAGACTCATTCGATATTCTTGTCCACAGTCCCCTTAGCTTCCAAACAAAAGCTTCCGCCTGCTCAAGACCCTTTTTTACCTTCTTCAACTCCAGATCCACGGGGGCCGCCATCTTGCTTCACTACTGCGCCTGCGCAGTGGGAGAAGCCCGGAAAGAGCGTGGGGGAAGGGCGCGCCCTGAAGGGTTGATAGCGCCTCTTCCTTCTGCGCCTGCGCATGAGGGGGCTGCTTGGTTTTCCTACCTTCCCCGTCGTTATTAACGCCTAAAATAACCGGGATTCCGATTCAGAGTACGTCTTCCCCACGTTACCTATAGGCCTGCCTTGATTCTCCACGTCCTTCCAAACACAGCACAATGCACAGATTTCGTGTGTGGTTTTAAGCACTTCGACAAATAGTTTAGTTTGTGTCGCTAAATTAAAATGTGTGTGGATCAGGCTAAAACCTTTAAAGTCATTCATGCCTTCAGTGGGCCCGGTGCTGTCAGGGAGGGATGAGAAAAAATCAGCCTGAGTTTCAGGCGTGGCAGCATGGAGAAGACCAGAAGGCGTAGTTGAAGTGTTTTCCCAAAGAACTTATTTCTATTGAATGCTCTCAGAAGACCTTGTAGACACAGGAGTTCTCACGAGAGACCAAATTTCTTTTTAAAAGAAAAGAAAAAAAAAATGCAGATTCTCTGATCCTCATCCCAAACTTTATTAGAATCTTTGATATGGGGCACAGAAATATGTACTTTTGCAAACTCCTTTTATGATCTGGTCTAAGTGGTCTGCAAACCACATTTTGAGAATCGGCTGTAAAATAGCTGGCATTTGAACCAGAAGGATGACTAGAAGGATGGACATGAAAGAAATGGATATCTTCCTTACTCTAAAAACCTGTGAGTCAGAGGAAAGGGCAGGGAGTTTGGAACTAAACAAATCTATTCAAGGTTTGGTCTACATTGAGCATAGGTATGTCTGCTTCCATTTACTAGTTGTGTATCAATAGTTTGTCTCCTCATTTAATATGAGAATGACAGTATTGACCTAACAGAGTTATTCTGAGGAGTAAATAAGGTCAGGATGGAAAGCTCCAGGCATAGCACAATGCACACAGTAGGCACACAATAAAAAGCTGTAATTAAGTTCATGTAATTAGCATTGTTATATTTGTCTTTCAAGGTCCAGCAAGCAGACACGTAATATGTATCCTTTATGTATTTTTTTATTTTTTACATCACTCATCACACAGATCATAAATAATCTCTCCTCGGAATTTCAAGACTACTTCTGTTCCTTTTTCAAGACACATGACACTTTCTGTCTTAAAAAAAAATTTTTATTAGACTTATTAGCTATTCAAATGTCCATCATTGGATAAATGGATAAACAAAATGTGAGGACATTACACTAAGTGAAATAAACCAGTCACGAAAAGACAAATACTGTATGATTCCATTGTACGAGGGACTTGGTGGTGGTGGTGGTGGTGGTGGTGGTTGTGTCTGACTCTTGTAACCCCATGGACTATAGCTAGCCAGGCATCTCTGTCCATGGGATTTCCCAGGCAAGAATACTGAAGTGGTTGCCATGTCCTTCTCCAATATAAGGGACTTAGAGTAGACAAAATCATAAAGACAGAAAGTAAAATGGTGTTGCCAGGAGCCAGGAGGAAGGGATAGAAAGGAAAAAAATGTTTAATGTATTTATTTATTTATGGGTATACTGGGTCTTCAGAGAAGGCAATGGCACCCCACCCCAGTACTCTTGCCTGGAAAATCCCATGGACGGAGGAGCCTGGTAGGCTGCAGTCCATGGGGTCGCTAAGAGTCAGACCTGACTGAGCGACTTCACTTTCACTTTTCACTTTCATGCATTGGAGAAGGAAATGGCAACCCACTCCAGTGTTCTTGCCTGGAGAACCCCAGGGACGGGGAAGCCTGGTGGGCTGCCGTTTATGGGGTTGCACATGACTGAAGCAACTTAGCAGCAGCAGCATACTGGATCTTCATTGCTGCGGGGGCCACTCTCTAGTTGTGATGCATAGACTTCTCATTGTGGTGGCTTCTCTTGTTGTGGAGCACAGACTCCAGGGTGCAAGGGCTTCAGCAGTTCAGCCACACGGCTCAGTAGTTGTGGCTCCTGGGCTCTAGAGCACAGGCTCAATAGTGTGGTGCGTGGGCTTAGTCACTCCATGGGCATGTGGAATCTTGCCAGATCAGGGATCAAACCAGTGTCTCCTGCATTGGCAGGTGGATTCTTTACCACTGAGCTACCAGGTAAGCCTAGGAATTCTTGTTTAATAGGTGTAGAGTTTCAGTTTTATAAGATGAAAAGAGTTCTGGAGATGGATGGTAGTGATAGTAACACAACAATGTCAATGTATTTAATACCACTGAACTGTACACTTAAAAATGATTACAATAGTAAATGTTAGGTATATTTCACCACATTTTAAAAAATGAAAAAATGTATTTGTTCTTTTTTCAAATCTACATGTTCTTTTCTTTTTCATAGTGATATGCAGTGGTATATTCTTGCCTAATGGTGAAAATAATTAAAACATAATTAACATAACTATTTTTTAATTTCTTTATGTCTTATCAGTTGAAATCTTTGGGGTATGAATTCTTCCACTGTTGGGCATCTGCTGGTCTTTCTTATGAGAGCTGATTTTCTCATTTGACTCATAAATTTTTGATTAGAACCCGTCTTCAGTGTCCAGCATGTCCATGGACTACAGAAACGTCTCACATTCACTTTTTTTTGCTGCACCTTGTGGCTTTTGGGATTTTAGTTCCCTAGCCAGGGACTGAACCCAGACCCTTGGCATGAAAATACCAAGTCCTAACCACTGGACTCGCAGGGAATTCCTCCACATTCATTTCTACCAGATCCCTGAGAGAGTCATAGGTTCCAGACCAATTTTTATGCTAATTCTTGATACTACATGAATGAAGCAAACCTAGGGGAAAATAAACTTTGCCCAGAGCATAAAGTTGGCAGAATGTGATCCACATTTATGGATGGGCAGCCACTATATTATCACCCTTTTATTTTGGACTTCAAAATAAATGTTATTGCCTTTCCCTCTTTAGAGTTTCTAAAATGACAGGAAGACACTGTCTATGAAAGCCCTAAAAAGTTTTCAGTCCTTGGAAACTTGTCTAGAGAATAACCATGCTGAGCTTGCTTCTATTATTTTTATTTAAAAAAAAAAAAAAAAAAACAGCCTTCACACTGAAAACTTCACTAGTACAGGGATATACTCCTGAGGTGCAAAGAGACCACAGTTGTGGAACTTAAAAAGTGATCCCCTATTACCCTTCAGCTCTGCCAACCCATGCACAATACCCTTATTTATTCATTCAACAAATATTTATTGAATATCTGTTAGGTCCTTGGAATATAACAACAACAAGAGACAAATTCCCTGTCCCCGTGGAGCACACATTCCAGTGGGAAAAGAGAAACAATAAACATTGCCAACAAGTAATTTAATAAACTAATTAGTGTTATTAAGAAGGAAACAGCAATGTGCTTAGAGGCTGCTGGGTGGAGGCCACTTACGTGTGGGAAGCTCTCTGGAAGGCCATAACATTTGAAATCAGACCTGGAAAATGAGAATTAGATAGCTGTGCAAAGAGCTGGGGAAACAGCCTTCCAGACAGAAGAAACAGCAAGAACAAAGAGTTTAGGATGGGAGCAGTCTTGGCATATTTGAAGAACAAAAGGAAGACGCCAGCATGGCTGGACGCAGAGAATGGTAGAAGGCAGTGACATCAGAGAGTTGCACAGAGGGCCGGACCATGAAAGACCTTTAAGCTACAGTCAGGGATCAGAGTGTTATTCTGAGTGTGATTATAAGCCAGTGAATAATTTCAAGCAGAGGACTGATATGATCTGAAGAGATTGATATGATTCTATTTTAAGGAAAGCATTGTGGGTTCAAGGTGGAGAATGGATTGGAAGGAGCAAGCTTGGAAGCAAAGAGACCAGTCGGGAGACTACTGCAGTGGTACACGAGACAGATGCTAATGGTCTGAGAATGATGACGATGGAGACAGATAGCAGTAGATGGATTCAGGTAGAGGTTACTAAACTTAATGAAGGAATGGATTGGGGGCAGAGGGGGTGGCAATGAAACAAAGAGATGAATCAAAGATGATTTGTAATCTCAAAATAAATATGCTGAGTGAGAGAAACCAGATGAGAAAGAGTAACATGCTGTATGATTCCATGTCTAAAGTTCTAGAATATGCAAACAAATCTAAAGTGACAGAAAGAAGATCAGTGGTTACTAGACAGACTAGGGGTGGTGAAACCTAAGGAAGAAGCACAAGGAAGTGATTACAAAGGAGCATTAGATAACTTTTGTGGTGATGGATATACTTATTATCTTAATTCTGAAGGTGGTTTCCTAGGTGGAAACTTATCAAAGTGTACACTTAAACATACTCAGTTCATCATATGTCAATTATATCTCAATCAAGTTGTTTTAAAAGAAAAGCAAAGACTCCAAGGTTTTTGACCCAAGCAAACTATTAATAGTTGAATGATAATGTCTTTTACAGAGAAAAGAAAGTTAATTCTTATGATATAGCCTATAAGCAGTTTCAAAGCTGCTCTATAGGAATAGTAAGAATAATCTTTCTCCCTGTGAACAGACTGTATTAGTTAGAGATACGTTCAGCTGCTATAATAGAGATCCAAAACAACAATGGCTAAAACAAGATAGAAGTTTCTTTCTCTCCATCTCAATCATCCAGGCAAAAGCAATGTAGGGTAAGTATGTGAGTTCTACAGTGCCGCAGTTCCCAGGCTCCTTCTATCTTATCCCTGTGATCCAAAATGACTCATCACCACCATGTTCATAGCCTAGCTACAAGGAAGGGGAAAGGACCCAGGGGTCGGCAGGAGGGGAGGGGGTGCGGGGGACACTCACTCTGTCCCTTTAAAGGCATAACCCAGAAATAAAAATGTGGCTCTGTTCATATCACATTAGCCCAGACAGAATCACATGACCATTCCTGGAGACCAGAAAAACTGGGAAATGTAGTTATTATTGTGGGCAATTATGTGACCAGCTAAACACCAGGAATTATATTATTATGAAAGAGAAATCGAAGAGAGATACTGGGTTAAAATTAGCAGTTTCTGACATCAGAGCTTTTCAGCTTACAAAGCCATTTCTTATTTATCAAGTTATTTGATCTTAACAACTTTGTAAGATGGATAGACTCTGAAGGGTTCATTCCATTTGAAAGTTTAGCAGAGTAGTTAAGAGTATAGACTTTGAAATCTGACCTTCTAGTTTCAAATTCTGTTTCTACTATTTTCTAGCTGCAAGATTCAAGGAAAAGGACTTAACTTCTCAAGTCTCCTTCTCTTCAACTATAAAACAGAGATAGTAATAGTACCCATCCCATAGGTTTTTATAAGGATTAAGTGAGATAATGCATGCAAAGTTCTTGATATACAGTTACACCTAATCTACACTAGCTACTATTATGTGTCAAGTATTACAAACCTGCAGATAAATAAAAGAGCAGTTCACAGTACAGCAGGTGTCACAGATAAACAGTTATGAAAGAATCTGAAAATTCAGCTGTAGAGAAAGTGACACCAGGAGTTGGAAGAACAGAGAAGAGGGACTCCTAATCCAGGAGTCTTGCAGGAAAAGTAAGAGTTTGCAGCAAAGAAAGTAGAAACAATATTCCTAGAAGAGACTAAGACACCAAGGCAAGAGCCTAGTGTCTTTGGGGGAATACAAATTGTTTGGTATGGCTGAAGCACAGAGCATGTTAAACACTGAGAGAGAAAGGGACAGAGCGATGAGGGCCAGCAGTGGAGGGCCTTCCAAGTCAAGCTCATTGAGTGCGATGGTCATTGAATGCAATGGAGTGTTGTAAGCAAGAGAGTGACTGGTCACATTTATTTACACTCCAGAAAATTGTGGTGGCTGCTTTAGGGGGAGTGATTCCTAGAAGGCAGAAGATGAGAAACCAGATCAGAATAGAGCAGCCATGAAGATAGCAAGGGCCCAAAACTAAGGCAGTGGGAGAGAGGAGAGCCCTAGGGTTCATCTGCTTTTTAAAATTCCTTTCCTTTGAGCAAGTTCTCTCTTAACTCTGCCTTATCTCAGCTGCTTTTGCATCACTTAATTTACTACAGAAACATCTTCTTTGATAATATTTCTATATTCAGGTGATCAACCATCATGGTTTACCCAAGACTATACCAGTTTTTGCACTGAAAGCCCTGTGATCTGGGAAACCCCTTAATCCTGGGCAGGCCAGGACAACCACTCAGCTTACAGAGAGACTGTGTACTGGATAAAAGAAAAATTCTGGACCCAGATTGCCTGGATTCAAATCCTAGCCCAATTATGAATCAAGTATAGGACCTTGAGCAAGTTACTTTACCTCTCTGTAGTTCAATTTCTCCACATGAAAAATGGAGATGATGCAATGTAGTAATTACCTCACAGGGTTATTGTGAAGATTAACTGAGTGAATAATATAGAGCTGGCCTTTTGTATCTGTGGATGCAATTTCAAGATAGGGGCTAACTCTAAAGGACTTGGACATCCTGAGATTTTGATATCCACGGGATCGGAAGAACCAATATCTGGTGAATACTGAAAGACAACTATACTATTTAAAATTTAGACTGATACCCAGAAAATTGTATTTGCCATGACCATTCTGAAATTATAGCTGTTATAAACCTACTGGGCTTCCCAGCTGGCACTAGTGGTAAAGAAACTGCCTGCCAATGCAGGAAACATAGGAGTCACAGGTTCGATCACTGGGTTGGGAAGATCCCATGGAGGAGGAAATGGCAACCCACTGCAGTATTCTTGCCTGGAAAATTCCATGGACAGAGGAGTCTGATGGGCTACAGTCCATTGGGTCGCAAAGAGTCAGACACGACTGAGCAACTGAACACGCATAAACCTACTGCCTTCTGGTTTATTTCATTTCTGTCCCACACGTCCTCTTGCTCTGTCATTATTTCTTGGATGTCTCCAGATCTTTCATTCAAGCTCCCAGTCACCTTACCCAAGGATGGTGAGAAAAAGTAGTTCTGTGATCCTGGGGACTCTGTTATCTGTGGGTAGCCTCTGGGAGCATTAAATTGAATTTAATAGTGTTGAAGGCCTTTAAGATTCTCTTCCAAGTGGGCTACTTCCTGATATCCTCAGGAATAGGGAATTTGCACCTGTTTCCTCTGAAAATGAATTATGCAGGGGTCTGCCTAGGAGTAGGGTAGGATGGGGTGGGGCATTTGTATGACTTATATGGTTCTGTAAGGGCTTTAGGGACAAGAATAGGGAGTGGTCCTTCCCAAGTGACACATTTGCAAAGAAACTGAAGTAGCTCTTCTGGCTGACAAAGTAAGATTTGGGGCTGGGACATTCCTAGGAGGGAGCCTTAGCTGTGCCTAGCAAATGAAACAGTCATTGTGAACTGCAAAGAGAGGAAGTGAGTTGTCCTAAGGAGGAACAGTCAGCAGCTTTTCCCAGGCACCTGGCCACATTTGATTCAAACTGTTTATGAAAAGTCCAAAGAAAGTGGGTACTTTCAATCAATCTGATGATTTAACCTTGCCTCAGAGATGAAACTGGGTAACAGAGCATAACAAAGACTGGGATATTTATCCCATTGCTCACCAGAGAAAGTGAGGGTGTGGGGCCTGGCAGAGGTGAGAGCCAAGAATAGAAGACTCAAGAATAGGGAAGCAATAAAATCAGAAAAATCAAAAGCTTAGTGGAGAATCCATGTCTCTATCGCCCAGCTCACCCTAAATGGAAAATGTTCATTGTCCTTTAAAACAGGAAGAAGAATACAATGGAGTTGGGTTGAGATCTGGACAAAACTCCACATGCGATTTTTAAATAGGCTCCAAAAAAGCATCAACATGGAAGAATGTTTTTCTGTCCTCAGAGCTGTTCCTAGGACATGGTGACTAAAGCTTTTCCTCAGAGCACTCACATAGAGCAGCTCCAAATTTTTTAAACAAGGGTTTCTAAATTGTAAGAAGCTTTAAAACTTACTATTTTTCCTTTCAGAAATTAGAACATGAATAAGTGTAACACCTAATAAGCAGAAAACTTAGTTGAACAAGAAGCCGCACTTTGCCCACCTTGTTATTAACTCTCATCTGTAGTCACAAGCAACTCCAGGCTTCCATTTGACCAGTTTAGCCTCCAAGCAGAGAGAGACCTCTTTCCTTTGTTTCCAGAAAGAGTGCCAGGATTGGATTTTCCAGGCCTAGGTTGGATCATATGCCCATCTTTGAAACAATCACCATAGCCAATGGCATGGCTCTTGATCAGCCAGGAGCAGGTCATACAACCATTTCTGGAAGGTTAGGGGTACAGCCCCACCCAAAAAGCACATGGATTGAGAATGAGGGAAAAGTGTCTTCTTTACCAAAGGACAAAGTGTAACTATCAAAGAAAGAGGTGATGGATGTCATAAATAGGGGAAAAAATGTGTCCACTACAACTTAGTGTCCAAAATTTCAATTTTCTCAATCCTCTCTCCTAATGACTAGGTCAATTCCATTTCAGTCAATACATGAACTTCATGATAGTGAACCTCTATTCTTCCTGAGATGGTGGAGGTCAGGGACTTCAAGGAAAGAGTTTTATTTTGCAATGGAGTCCTTGGATCATAGGATATGGAGGGTCCCACCCAAGGGCACTGAATCTAAGTTTTAGTATCGTTTGGCGTTTCTAGCTCAGGGACACTGAGGACTATCTCTTTGTTTCATTGATGACAAATTGTAGCAGGCATTGTTGAGGGGATGTGGAAGTTACCACTTCCTTTTGTCCCCTCAGCTAAGGTCAAATGCTAAGGTCAGCTTGGGCTTGGGAAGATGGCAAAGGGTAGCTGGCTGTGGGTAAGTGACCTCATAGGTCTTGGTCTTTCTAACCACAGGGATTAGAAGAATACATAAGAAGTCCCTAGCAGAAATACTTATCCGGAAACATCAGCTTCTGAGGACAGAAAGCCACATAGAATCAGGGGGCAAACTGCAACGGATCCTAATTAGTCCATCCATTTGTCACCTATCCTCTCATTTTATAGTTGAAAATATAGAAAATACACAGAAATATATAGGACAGCATAATATAGAAATATAGAAAATGAAGCTCACAAAAGAAAAGTAGTTTGTCTAGAACATAGCAAATTGGTATCCAAGCTGAGACTAGAGCCCAGGAGTCTTGGATTTCCTTCCAGAGTTCCTTCCATGCCACCTTATGGCCTCTTTTGAGTGGATCCTGGCAAAACTATGCTGAATCTCAAACAGAATTTAGAATCAAAAGGTTCCATTTGTCTTGGGAATATGGGACTCCTTTTTGTAACCACTTACCCTTGACTGGACTTTAACATGCAGATCTTGAAAAAGGACCTCAATCCCAGGGCACAAAGAGAAGTTGATATAGAAAAAGCTCTAGGCCTCTGCTCCCTAGAAGAAACATGAACCTGGTGTTATTTCAGATTTGGACTACACATGAACTCTGGGTACACCATAAGCACAACTGTGCTTCATGACTTGTGGGATCTTAGTTCCCCAACTAGTGCTCACATCCGGGCCCTCGACAGTGAAAGCACAGAGTCCTAACCACTGGACTGTCAAGGAGTTCCCCAGGAAATCTTCAAAAGCACGATATCTGGGCCCCTCCTCCTGGGGAGATAGATTCAGTGGATCTGTGTGCTGGAGCCCAGAGAACTTGCATGTTACCAGGAACTTACCAGGAAGGAAATATTAATGAAATGCTTTTCTGGAAGAGAGAAAGAAAAATTAGCTCAGAACTTTAAAGCCGTTCTGATATAAATGCTTCAGGTGCTTATTACAAAGAGAAAATGAGAATTCCTGGAAAGGGAAGGAAGTTGAAACCCAAGAAGCCGTAGAGAGAACAGTGGAATTAAGCAGGTGCCGAGTTTCTGTTGTACTGCACTGTGACCACAGGTCATACCCGGCAGATCAGCTCCTAGCCCAGACTTTGTTTCCCTGACTCTACCCACCAGTGACTGTGTGATTCTGTGAATTCCCAGTCCTTAGGGCAGTAGAGCATTAGTGCAAATCAATCCCTTCTTGGTATTTTTATAGTTTCTGAACAAAAACTACTCACACATTGGCTTTGTGCATCTGCTAATCCCGTTAGATTCTAACTCTCAACCCACCCCCTACACCCCTCTCCCTTGGCAACCACAAGTCTGTTCTCTCAGTCTGTGCTGACTCCAAAATGTAAAGTAGATGCCTCTATTATCTTCTCAGAGAATCCTACACTTTTTTTCCATGGCATTTATCACAGTTTTTAATATATTTATTTGCATGATTTTTTTAAAATATTTATTTATTTGCTGCACTGGCTCTTCACTGCCGAATATGGAATCTTAGTTGCAGCATGGAAGATCTAGTTCCCCTACCAGGGATCAAACCTGTATCCTCTGCATTGCGTATGTGGAGTCTTAGCCACTGGACCACCAGGGAAGTCCCAAATCACTTTAAAAAAAAAAAAAAAGGTAACTCATGCAATAACCACATATTAAATGAAAACTGTATACATTATATATAGCAGGGAAAGAAAATTAGCTTCATGCTCCTGACCCCCTGATTCTCAGCTCTTCTTCCCACAGCCAAATGCCGTTATATTCTATAAAAATTCTATATAGTTTTGTGGGTCCATGTAATTATTTGTTAAATGGCTATCTCCTATATTAAACTGAGAGTATGTACTGTGTATATTTGTTCATTGCCTTATCCCTAGTGTTTGGCACATAATTAGAAATTCATCAATGTTTGCAGGGTAAAAGAAAGGATCTCAAAAGAAGAGAGAGACTGGGTCAGTATCAGAACTGCCAGCTTTTGCACATCTTCCCTGCCCCCTCAGCTCTGAGCACACAGTAAACTTGACCAAAGTTCCTGCGGGCTCCCAGCTCTCCATCAACACCTTCTGGAGAGTAGCTGCTTACATGATGCTGAAACTGTAGTTCCCTCATCTGTCTCTCAGTTGTCAGTGAGCTCCTCCAGGGCTGGGACCATGTTTAACTCTTTTAAAATGTCATGTTAAGCATCTCAGACATTAACACTTTCCGACTGGCTGCTTAAACTAACCTAACTCATTGGACTGTTGACTCCTTTGCAATTCTGTTCTCAGCCTGTCAGAGCAGCTCAGAGTTATTATTTTTCTGATAAAGACTAGCGTTTACTTCAACATCTCTAGTTTAGAGAGATGCACTTTACCTAAGCCTTCCTGCAGATTCTCATTCCTTTTGGGACTCAGTTTCCTCATCTATAAAATGGGGGTGGTCATGCCAACCTTCCAGGGTTGTTGTGATAATTAAAGGAGGTCTTATGTAAAAGCACTGAGCACATCAAGGCGATTGTTCAATTCTCAACATCCTTTCAGCAAGAAGAAGAGTCTAGGTGTCTATTTTGCTGAAAAGAAGAGAAGCTGTCTCTGTGTAGGAAGTAGGGCAAGCAGACAGGAACTTTCATTCCGACCTACGTTCAAACACTATTGAGACAGTGATGTGCAAATCACTAGTGAAGTAAAAATTGCCCACTTTGGACAATGACTTGAAATATAATGATTGCATGTCAAAGATGCTGCTGAGTGATGCATCCTCAGGACAGAATACAGAGACTTAAGAGGTTCCTCAAGGCTATATGTGGGGTGATTCATATAGGTGATTCAGTGGTTAAGAATCTGCCTGCCAATGCAGGAGACACAAGAGATGCGGATTTGATCCTGGGTCAGGAAGATCCCCTGGAGTAGGAAATGGCAACCCACTCCAGTATTCTTGCCTGGGAAATTTCCATGGACAGAGGAGCCTGGCACACTACAGTCCACGGGGTTGCAAAGAGTTGGACACGACTGAGCACACATGCAAGGCCAAATGCAGTCTGGTCCCCCCCTGCCCACTGTCTCATCTTGCAGCACTTACTCCATCCTCCCCTCTAGGGTCCAGCCACACTGAACTTCCTTCGTTCTTCCACACACCCTTTTGATGCCAGGCTTTTGCACATTCTTCCATCTTCCGGTCACCCACTTATTTTAAGCTTAAAAATTTCTTTTCCAGGAAGAGCTCTCTTGACCTCCTGAACCAGAATAGGTCACTGTTGTGGGCCACCCCATAGAAACCTGTCCTCCTCCTTTCCTAGCACTCATTACATATATAAATTCCCAAAGGGCCTTATTCAACCATCTATGTATTCGACAATCATTTCTAGAATTCCTACTATGTGCCAGGTCTTGTTTGGGAGCCTGAGGATACAGTGGGAGGCTAGATAAGCCATAGACCCTACTCATGATACTAACATTCTAGTGAGGGAGGTAGACAATAAACAAATAAGCCTGCTCTTTTCGATGCTGCATTTGCAGAACTGGACATTGTATACCCCCATACAGTAGATACTCAATAAATGCTTGTTGAGGTAAAGGAACGTAAGTAAGGGTGAGTGGCAGCCAGCCTCAGGGAAGAGGCAAGGGTGGCCAGTGTCAGAATCAACGTGCCTCACTACTGCAGGATCATTTCACCCTGAAGATCTGTTGAACTTACAGGAGGGATCAAAATGGGCTGGAGTCTACCCTCTCCTGTTGGTCTCTAAGAACATGAGCCTGGGGAGGGGAAGAACTGGCTTACCTTCACTTCTGTCTGCCCTGGGCCTGTGTAGGCATATAACAAATAGGGGTAAATGAATGGGCACAAGCCCCAGACTTGCCAGATGATCTTATCCTCTCCTGTGCATTCCTGTGCCAGGCACTGGCTAGCTGGTTGCCAAACCCATTTCCTCTTTCTCATAGACACCCACCTAGACTATGCTTTCCCACTTCTCTTATAGCTAGATGTGACCACATGATGAGCTTTTGTCAGTGGGATGTGGACAGAAGTGTAGAAACTCCCATGCACAATCCTTCATGTTCTTGCTACATCACAGTGACCTCAGAGATCGAGTCATGTATTAAAGATGGCAGAGATCCAAGATGAAAGGACTTAGGTCCCTAAACTAATATTTGGAGAAGAGCCTCCCATTTATTAAGAACACCCTATTTTTTTTTCCTTTTTTTTTGGCTGTGCTGCATGGCATTCAGAATCTTAGTTCTCCAACCACAGATCAAACCTGTGCCCCTTGCAGTGGAAGTATGGTGTCTTAACCACTGAACCACCAGGGAAGCCTTAATAACACCTATTTTAGACTTGATCTGAGAAATAAACCACTGTGATGGACCACTAAGCTGGGCATTTACCTGTTAAGAGCTGATAGCATTATCTTAATTATATAGTTCCTTACTCTGTCCAGGATGATGATACCTCTCCAGCCCAGAGCCTCTCCTTTGGAGCTAAGCTCCAAACTTAGCTCTACAACTAAGCACCAGACACCCTACTGATAGGGTGGGATGTCAAATGTGGTCAATACTGGGCTTACTCTCTTTATCCCCAACCAGCTTCTCCTTCTCCAGTAAGGCCCATCTCAGTGGATGGCACCACAGTCCATCCAGGCACATAAGCCTAAAACTCAGAGTCTTCCTTGACTCTTCTCCCTTTCTCTCCTCCACATGCCTCATAAACATCTCTTGCATTCATGTACTTCTCTTCTTCCTCACTGCTCCCACCATCAGATACTGCTATCTGGTTACTACAATAGCCACCACTAAACAGTCTCACTACTCTACCATTGCTACCCTTCTAGCTTGCTCTCCATACTATAGCCCGAGGCATCTACTCAAAAGCAGATCCAATCACAGCATCCCCTACCCACCCTTACTATTTTTTAATTAATCAAGTTTTAATTGACATATAGTTGATTTACATTGTTTCAGGTATATAGCAAAGTAGTTATATAAAACCTTTTTCAGAATATTTTCCATTATAGGCAGTTATAAGATATTGAATATAGTTCCCTGAGCTATACAACAGATCCCTGTTGTTTATCTATTTATATGTCATATATAGTAGTATGTATCTGTTAATCCCAAACTTCAGATTTATCCCTCCCCCACCTCTATTCCCCTTTGGTAACCATAAGTTTTCTATATCTTCTTTATCCATTCACCTGTTGATGGACATTTGGGTTGTTTCCATGTCTTGGCTACTGTGAAGAGTGCTGCTCTGAACATTGGGGTACCACACTTACTTTATACCCTAGGCTGGCTCCCTATCACCCTGCGGATCGGGTATAAACTCCTTGGCAGTGTCTTGAAGGCCCTGCATGATCTGAGCCAGCCTCCCTCTACCTCCTCGCCCCTCTGCTGACCCCAGCCCAGCTGTCTGCCCTCCTGTCACAGCAAATTCAGTTCCTCATTCATATCATCCTCCCTCCCCCAGCTGACTGTTCCTCTGCTTAGAACAAGCTTAACCCCTCTCTTCCCCTGGGCCACATCTGCTCATCTTTTAGGACTCAGCTTGAATTTCACTTCCTCAAGAAGTGGCCTCCTTGACCCCTGGAGCAGGCTCACCCACCTGGCACTGCCTACTGCCCATCACAAGTCTCTTGATACTTGATTGGTGTGACTTGTTTAATTGTCTATCTTTCCTGTTAGAGTGCAAATTCCAAGAGGGCAGAGGCTGAGTCCTGTTCACTCTTGCGTTCTTAGCTTCTAGAACAAAATAGGAATCACTGTATGACGGTAAATGAACATATGCTCTCAGTAAACTAGATCAGTAACTATCAACTAAAAGTTGCAATATGGCCTCTCTCAGCAGCCTCTTAGGAATATCAGTGCTCTTTCATGATAGCAGTTAATTCTCAGAGTTTCTCTGTGATCTGAGTCAGTGGTGATGTGCTCTGATTTCTTAATGAGGAAACAGAGCTCCAAGGGAGCAGGTGATCTGCCCCAGGGAAGCAGAGAGGTGAGGCAGTCACAGGGATCCAACTATGACCACACCACCTCCACCTCCCCCCACCCCACTTTTCTTGTTTCTGAGCACCAGGCGGAAATGTAATGTCATGACACACTGGGGGATTTCTTTCTTCCACAGCATTTTTCTGATGTGACTCCAGCCTGGGGGGTTGGGGGAGCACAGGCCACAGCGGGAGGGAGGCGGTGGCGGGGAGGTTCGCTGCCACCACATTCCTCAGCGGCCTCCGTTTGCATAGCTCTGAGAGAGAAGAAAGAAGTTAGCAAGCTTTGGCAGACGCACTGGGCATTCAGCTCCTGTTCTGGCAGCTGCAGAGCCTGGGCCCAAACACATACTCTGCCAAGGCCAGGGAGGCCGGCCCTCTCCCGGCCCAGGCTGCCAGAATGAGGTAGAGGAGGTCAGGGCCTCTGCCTAAGATGGGGGATCACAGAAAGAGTCCCCTTCTTTCTGCCTAGTCTGGCAGCCAGTTGGCCAGGAGCCAGTAAGTGTGCATGCATGGGGTAGGGAAGTAATGTCAGTACTTCAAGGCAAATCCTTCCAGGTTAGAGGGCTGGTGTGGACACTGGAGAGCCTGGGAGGCTATCTCTGCACTTGCACACCCTGGAGATATTGGAGGGGAAGCCTCTGGACAGATGTCCCCACCCAGTTGCTGGGGCCACTGCCACCAGATTCCAGAGAGGGCCACAAGTCACAGACCACAGACCATAGCTTGAGAAAGAACACGCCTTGCTCACCATGGAAACCAGGCTTCCTAGGAAAAGGTCACATAGTTGATGTGGCTGTCATCCAGACACCTTAAAAGAAGCCCTGTTCCTACTTTTTCTAAGGACGCCTGCCCGTAGAGAAGGCCTGAGATAATGGGGATAGCCGCTGACCTATTGTGCCCGGCTCCAGGCAGGACCCTGTCAGAGCTTCCCCCCTCTCAGGAAAGCCCAGTGCTGTATGCACATCCATAGCCTGACTCTGACTTGTACCCGCACAGCCATGAGTCTGGCAAGGAGACTGCCAACAAGATCCACAATGGGAAAAACCAGCAGAGGGCTAGAAGTCGGAGCTTGTCAATAGCTATCCTGGACTGAGTATGTCCTTCACACTGGGTATTATGATAAATGCTTTACATGCACCATAATCCTCACAAAAATCCTAATAGGAAAAGTGAAGCTTTATACAACTAGAAATTATCATACCAAGTGAAATAAGTCAGAAAGAGAAAGATAACATATGATATCACTCATAACTGGAGTCTAAAATAACACAAATGAACCTATCTATGAAACAGAAACAGAATCACAGACATAGACAACAGACTGGTGGTTCCCAAGGGGGAGTGGGTTGGGGGAGGGATGGAGTGGAGATTGGGGTTAACAAAGCTAAGCTTTTATATAGGACAGATAAACAAGGTCCTACTGGTTAGCACAGAGAACTATATTCAATATCCTATGATAAACCATAACAGAAAAGAATTTTTAAAAAGTAAAGCTTTGAGAGGTCAAATAACTTGTCTAAGATTATTATACAACCAGAAATTGGCCTGGTCAGGATTTGAGGACTTCCCGGATGGCTCAGCGGTAAAGAATCCACCTGCAATGCAGGAGCCGCAGAAGCTGGGGTTTCAATCCCTGGGTTGGGAAGATCCCCTGAAGGAGGAAATGGCAACCCACTCCAGTGTTCTTGCCTGGAAAATCCCATGGACCCAGCTTTGTCTAATGCAGAGCCTGAACTCTTAACCTCTCCCCTATTTTCACTCATTTCTTTATTCATGCATTCATTCATTTATTCAATTGTCCATTCATGCATGCATCAAGCATTTAGTGAGAGCCTCTGATGAGCTAGGAACTGTGTCAGGTACAGGCAGAGAGAGCTGGAAAAGAACACTCTTCAAAAAAAAAAAAAAGAACACTCTCCATGACTTCCATGAGCTCACAGTGGGAAAAACAGATGAGCCATGACCATACACAGTGCAATGGAAGCCATGGGAGAGGAAAACCAAAGCTGCTATGAGAAGAGGACCAATTTTCCTTGCATTGTCCAGGCCCAGGTGCTGTGAAAGCGCAGAGGAGGAGTGACAAACGCAACTGGGACCTGTGGACTTTCTCCAGGTGTCCAAACTAGGAAAGGATGTTTGTACCTGCAGTGTGGAACTTGGATCAGGCTTCTCTTGCCTTGAATCTTGGGGTCTGGAGTTGCATCCGCTGGGCAGGAGAGCACACTTACATGCAAATGGACCTGATCAGGCCCTCCTTACCAAGCACAGGGCTTCCCAGGGCCACTGATCCACTCAGTACCACCGAAGAAACAGAAAGAAATCAAGCCTTCCTAGACAGTCTTGGGTGAGAGTGTGGTATACATAACCAGGCTTAACCCAGACACTAATGGCATAAGGAAGAACAAGCTGGTAGCTTCTTCCTTTTTTCACACTCTCAGTGAAGCATGCCTGCTGTTGAAATCTGGAGGACAACAAAAATAAAACCAGTCTCTCATCATAGGGAAACCAACCCAATGACTTCTAGGTTACAAGGAAATGAGGGTTGGGGAAAAGGGTGACTTAATTCCTCCCATCTGTCTGGTTGCTGCACCCACATCATACATCTTTGGGGAAGCCTCCCACACAGACTATGAGCCACTAACTACAGCACTCCAGCTCTGAAAGGAGCCCTTTTCCTTAGATGCCCTGTTGTTTAGTAATGGCCAAGATGCTGGGAGGGAAGAAAGAAGGGAGGGGACATATTCTCTGAAGAGCAAGAGGGCTGGCTTCCTTTACAGCTGTGTGGGTGGCAGTGAGCTAAGAGGTCCCATTTTCTTCTCCATCAGTCAAGGGGGAAATCAAGAAAAAATATGCAATTTTAAAAATTCAAAAAGAAAATCCAAACCACAACAACGTCCAAATTACATTAACATGGTGGTGGCCTGACACTCCAGAAACCAACCATGGAAGGGGCAATTCTAACTTCCCTCTTCTGCTCTCAGACAAGTTTAGCCTTTTCCTTTTTTCCAAGAATGACACTGCCTGGTGTCCTATTCCTAGAGGCCTGTCTCAGCTTGGGCACCTTACCACAGCAAGAAGGAAAACACAGAGCCTTCTTCTCTCTTTGGAGAACAGGGGTCAAGATAGAAGCTTGAGGTCAGTAAGGAGCCTGGGCCCTGCCTGATTAGGCAGCATACACCAAATTGCATTCATTCCTCTGAGTTTCAGGGCCTTCTTCCATTAAACTGGAGATAATAATACTACCCATCTCCCCCAGGCACTATAAGGATTAAATAAGATCCTCTAACAGAAGAGTTGTGAAATACCATATGTCAAGTGTCTTTTCTTTTTTTCCTTTTTCTATCTTCAAGTCCTTCTTATTTACCTTTTTGGTTCCATTTTTCTCCTCCTTGCATCTTTTTCCCACCCATCACTCTCACTTGTAGTGCCTTTCTTTACCTCATTTGGACTTAATATGTCCATGAAAGAATTCTTGATTTCTGTGGCCCTTGTGAACATGCCTGCCCTGTTCCTTCCCATCCTGATGAACAGAACCATTATGTGGCCAGTTTCTCGGGTTAAAATCCAAGAAATCAACCTTGATTCTTCTCTCTCCCATAGTGCCCACCTTTGATCCACCAGCCTATCTTATAGGTGGTTCCTCCAATATGTATCCTGTATCTGACCACCACCTCCTCTGCTCCCACCGTATTCTTGGCCACCATTGTCTTGCCTGGATGACTCCAAAGGTCTCCTAACTTTTGTCCCCTAAGACTCCTTCTCTGTATATCAAAGTCATATGTGTTAAACGTACATCAAATCATATCACTCCTCTGCTCAAAACATTCCACTGGCTTCCAGATTGTTCACCACAGCCTACAAGGCCCCACATGATCTGGTCCTTACCTCCTTTTTAAATCTCCAATGCCTATGCTGCAGCTCAGGGGTTCTTTTTTTGTCACACATACATACTAAGCTTATTCTTTGCGTGCCTGATCTTGTCTTGTCCCAGTTCAGATGTTATCTCCTCAGAGAGACCTTTTTTGAGCCACCTATATAAATTAATTCTACCCCCACTGACTCTCTAGCAGAATACACTTGTATATTTCTGAAATTATTCTATTTCTTTATTTACACATGTATTGTTGATCCACGTGTCATTCTTGTTCACTGTTCTCCAGAAACAAGGATAGTACTTGGCACATTATAAGTGCCCGGTCGATTTTTTTGAATGAGTAAATGAATGTACTTGCTACAAGACAACTTCTTCTCCCTCCCCTGCTTCCCACAACTCCATCAAAATGCCCTCCCTCTTCTTCAGAGCATGGATTTCATTGGAAGTTGACAGAGAGGCCTCTACAAATATTCACTGAATGAATGAAGCTAAAATGACTTATGTCAACTAAGAATGCTAGCCTCTTAACACATGGCTGTTCCCAGGAGTATCAACATTCTCAAACAGGAAGCTTGAATTTCAGGCACCGCTGACAAAGGGAAAAATTTCAGGCCAGCCAAGTTGAAGTGATATGTTTGGATTGAGTTGCTGTTCCATGGCTTCTTAAATCCACAAATATTTGTTAAAAACCAAAACTGATGACAAAATGTAAGACAATTGAAAAGTATTGCTTGTTTCTAAGGAAAAGAACTGTGGACTGAGAATCAGAAGCCTGGGTTTCAATCCTGGATGTGCCACTAATTAGCTTTTTGGACAGGTTGCTGATGATAATCAACATTTACTGAGCATCTAACATTTGGCTGGCCCTGAGTAAGGCACTTTACTCACACATATAATTTCTGCAACTCTTCCAGGTGGGTATTTTTAGTATGTCTAGTTTGTAGGTAGGAAGGAAGGTTCAGAGAGGTCAGGTATCATGCATGAAACAGTGGAGCCTAGACACGGGCTCAAGTGTGTATCAGGCTGCACTCCTGCTCCTCCCCTGGCACCCTAATAAGGCACCTTGGGGCAGGAGAAGAAACTCTGAGGAGCTGCTCTCTCAGATTCCTTTGATGGGATTTCTTCACTATATTGTTTTTGGATTTGGGAGGAAGAGAAGATAAATATGACCCCAAGAACTCATTTGGGAATGTAGTTAGTGGTTAAAGGATTAGGTTAACAGTCTAACTTTACCCCTTAACTTAAGCAACTACAACACAGGAGAGTCAGAGCACTTCTCTCCTAACCCAGCGGACCCGGTTCAGTGAGCACTCAATGACTGTTAAATCTTTATTCTGATAACAATGATTATGAACATCATAAAATAAAGTCTCTCCAAGGCTGCTGAAAGGGAAGTTCATAGACAAGAGGTAGATGCTTCTCAGTACTCACAAGGGCCCAATCTCTTCTGCTGACCAATCTTGAAAAGTGGCTGATGGTTCAGAGGCTCCCAGAGTCACTGTATCAGCCAGGTAGATGCCCAAGGGACCTCCTCTGAGGATGCTGAGGAGAGATTTCAGCAGCAGCAGGGGCAGGAGGAGAAAGCAGCTGAAAGGCAGGAAGCCCAGAGCCCACAGGAAACATTAGCTGTGCTCAGAAAAGCCCAGCCCGTGTGAGGACTAGAGGCTTGAAGCTTAGAAGCAGGAAAGGGAGCCCCATGAAGAGTTCAAAGTAACTCATACTCCAATTACTTCTGACATCTATACCATTTTTTCTGACTACTACAGTAATACATTGGTATTTTACAGAGCTTTGCATAATGCAAATAGCAAAAGAGTCCCCTACCCAAGTTTTAAGAATCTTTGAAGTTTAAACAAAAAAAAAGAAAAAACAAAGAAGAATCTTTGAAGTTTAGTACCTATAAAAAAATTGCACAAATCCCACTCAATAAATTTTCTCAAAGTGAGGGGGCCCCTAGGTAGTCAGTACCTAAATCTTGGAATATAACATTATCAGAACACCAGAAGTATCACCATCTGTCCCCTTCCAGTCATTACAGATCCTAATAGCAATCCCTTTCCTGATTTCTTTCCCTATATATTAGTTTTAAATTTTTAAATAAATGGGATCACACAGAATCCTTTTGAGTCTGGTTTCTTTGGTTCCACAGTATGTTGTGCTGTGTGCTCGGTTATGTCTGACTCTCTGCAACCCCATGGATTGTGGCCCACCAGGCTCCTCTGTCCTTGCGATTTTCCAGGCAAAAATACTGGAGTATGTTGAGATTCATCCATATTGCTATTTAACATTTCATTATATAGCTGCACCACAATGTATTTATTCTTCATCAAATACTCATGAGCAATGGGGTAGTTCCCAGTTTTCAGTTATTGTGAATAATGCTAAGATCATTCTTGCACATACCTTTTGATGAGCACACATACTCATTTGTCTTGTGTATATCCCTGGAAGTGCTTGGTTACAGGTGTGCATGTGTTCAGTTCTGGATATTCAAAGAGATATAAGATCTCTATGTGGGCTCCTGGAGAAACTTCACAGTGTCACAACTCTCTACGAGAAGAGGATGAGGAGGGGGCATCCATTAGCTCTTGTTCCATGGCCTCCCAATGGATCTCTGCCTCCAGTCTATCCAGGGCACCATGACCTGCCCCAATTTCCATTCACCCTGTCATCCCCATCCATCCTCCCCAACAAAGACCCTTCTTTAAACCTAACCACACTTCCAGGGCAGTACTGCATCCCGTATCTGTCCATTTGCTGGCCTTGGACTGGATTTTAGTCATCTCTTACATTCACTTATCCACATAACAAATATTGTGTGCCTACAACTCAATTACACTGTTTTACAATCTGGGATTGGAGCAATGTCCACACCCCAATCTTCATGGAGCTAGCATTCTAGTAGGAAGAGATAGACAAAAACAAATAAGAATATGTTAGTGGTGATGAGGGCAGTGGAGAAAAATAAGGCAGAATAACAAGGAGAGCAAGAGTGGGCTGGGAAGGAATGTGCTATTGTGTAACAGGGTGGTCGGGAAAGGCCTGCAAGGCAGACAAGATCTGGATTATGTTTTAAATGATCACTGAGTTTTATGTTGGAAATGGGCTATACGGGAGTGAGGAGGAAGAAAGGGGACATCACAAGAGTCTGGGTAAGAGAGAATTCCCTGGTGGTTCAATAGTTAGGACTCCACACTTTCACTGCTGAGGGCACAGGTTCAACTCCTGGTCAGGGAACTAAGGTCCCCACAAGTGGTGAGACAAAATCAAAAGTTAAAAAAAAAAAGTCTAGGTGAGAGATGATGGCGAATTTGACTGAGATGATGATGGTGGCCGTGATAAGAAGTGGCTGCACTCTGCATATATCCAAAAGATAGGTCTGACAAGATTGGTTGATGGATGATAGATGGAATGTAGAGCACGAGAGGGGAGTCAAACGTGCCTGTTTCCACCAGGAGCAATGCCTGCTTGCACAGACAGCATAGTAGGGTCAGGCCCTGAGGCCAAGGTCTGCTGACTGAAAGAGTAGATGTCTTTCTTGGTTACAACCTTTCCTTTGTGAAAGTCTGTTCTCTCTTGCCTCAGATATGCTATCATGTAAGTATTAAGACAAATAATAAAAGTCAGATTACCAGTTGCAGCTCTGTCACTTACCAACTAGGTATCCTCAGGCAAGTTACATAGACTTTCCAAGCCTCAGTTTCTGATTCTGGAAAAATGGGACAACAGTAGCTCCTACACAGGATTGTTGGGGATACTGAGATAGTATAAACAGACTTGATGTAGAGCCCAACAGAGAGTCAGGGCTTAGAAAATACCTACATTAAACCACTTCCCAGTTAAAACAAGCACACAGAAGACTACAGAGTAAGGGTTATCTTTATTTGAATTGCAAAGTATAAACATGAACCAAGTTTGGAAATACAGTTTTAGAAATACAAGTTTGGAAATACAGGTTTGTAACAGTTCAGAAATGGCACCAGAAACTTCCAGAAGGGACCATGACAGCATACCTTTGTAGTTTGGGTGAGGTGGGTGGGATTACACAAAAGCCCTCCCCACCTCCATCCTTCTCTGTAGCAATTGGTAGGTTATCAATTACTAAGAACAGTCAGCTCCAATGTCTCCTGTTCCTCCTCAGCCTTTTTCTTTGCAAATACCTTCTCTAGGTTATCCCCTGCTGCATTGACCCCTGTATGGAGTAGCACCAGAAGAACGGCAGGAGTAAGAGAAATGTCTTGACACAAGGGACAGTGAGTTCCCACTCTGTGGACCTGGGCCCACAGAGAGTGAGGGGCCAGGAAAGCTGGAGGCATGGAAGCCCAACCTCTTCTGGGATTGGGCAGGGAGAGGACACAGGATAACACTGATATCTGTTACATCTTGACATCAGCACCGCGGGCTTTCAAAACACAAACAGTAGACACAATCGCCTAGGCAAGACTGCAGTCCAACTCACAGAGTGGATCTGACAAAGTTAATTCCTACATCCTGACCATACAGAACTCCCCCTGTGGCACTCTGATCATGGAAGATCTTCAGAAATGTGGACAGACAATGGATGACTACAGATGGGTCACAGAGCCATCTCATGTTTGCAGCAGAAGAGTCAAATGTTGAGCCAGATGGTGGGGGATGTGGGGTGGAGGGCCAGGAAATTGCCAAAGTAACAGTCTAGGCACTTGAAAAATTGTTAGATTGTTAAAAACTAAATAAATTAACATACATAGAATAAAATAAATATATAATTTAAGAGGCATTTTACAAACAAACAAACAAAAATAGTTGTTATTTTTCCATCTGGGTAGAAGTCCCAAAATTCAGAGTTCTCAGGTCTATGGTATTTCACAGTTAACCCATCAAATCCAGCGCTGGAGGGTCCAAATGGCAGATCCCTTGGTGGTGACTTGAGTACATGGCTTCTCGATCTTTATTACTTTCTTCCAGTCCCCAAATCTTTCTTTCTTCCTCTCCTTCTGTTTTTTCAGTCAAAGATCCTGGAGCATATGGAATTTAACTGGCATTTTTAATCCAGAAGAGAAGTGTTCAAACAAACGTATGGGGGTAAGTAGGGCTTGGTGCAGGAGAATCAGGACACGAAGGTCCCTCACTTTTGCTTTCTTCTGACCCAGATCCCACTGGACATATTCTGTTTGGCACTTGAAAGCTCTGGTATTTTGGCAAAGCAATTATGGGAGGCCCAATCTAGATGGCAACTGGGGATGAAGGAATCTTCATGGCTAGTTGTGAAGTCCTTCCCCTCTGTAGAATCTGTGATCAACTTGTATCTTCTCAGAGGTAGCAGTCCCCAGCTGATTCCTAAAGTACAAGAAGAAGGTATTTAAAGCTGGATCCAGCTTAAGAGGTCTTAAGAGTCTCCTAGGTCCAGCTTTAAGAAGTGGAAAATCTAAAAACAAACAACTACAACAAAAAGAAGTGGAGAGATCTTCTGGGAAGGGGTGGGAAGGAGAGGAGAAGAGGATGGGAGAAGCTGTCTTCTCAGGCATCTCTCTTGGGTATCTCTCTGGCAACTTTCACCCTAAGTAGAGATGCAGCACTGACAACCTTTTTGAAAATAATTCCGCAATGGGTCCCTGACTCCATGGAAGCCTGCCCCCTAACTTCCAGGTCAAGAGAAAAATGCCTAGAAAGAAGAATCCAGCATGCTTGGATCTCTTCCTAGATCCAGGAAAGGCGGTGATGGTACCATGGGGCAAAGGATGGACCATTACCTTGAGCGCAGGTTCCTCTCAGTGGGACGTAGTCATGCCCAACTTCACTTTCTCTTCATTTTCCACGTCATAACCTCCTCTTCTGTGGTACCTGAGGAAGGTAAGTTTTGTGAGCAAGTTCTGCCTGCTGTAACAGGGTGTGGGTTCCAGAGCTGGCCCTCCTAAAAGATTCTGGCGCAGTGGTTCTCTTCACACTTGGAAAAACCCAGAGGACATGGTGGGTCAACAGACCTCTGCCCAAAGGTTCAAATGCCCATATCCAAAGGATGCCCGTCTCTTAATTGCAGGCCACAATTTGCCAAGAGTTTTCATCTAATTTATACAATCCTCACAACATGCTTATGAAGTAGGGGAACAGAGATTACAATCCCTGGAAGATTACAGCTCTTAGACAGGTAATTAGATCCAGGTCTCACAACAGATGAGCTGCACTGCTTATAAATGGGCACAGAGTGATTAATAGGTCCCTCCGATCTAGAACAGAAGCAGGATCAGAAGTGTGGCCTGAGGTCCGGATGCCTCAGATTTAGAAAAATATACCAATAGCACCATTCATGCTCTGTTGACCAAATCACATCCTGATGCCAACAGAAAATAGAGTCAGGAAAAAGAACTGTGTGAAGATGTGGCTTCATGGGAGGGCTGCAGAGCCTGCTAGAACAGGACCTCCTATGACCTGGTGACTTTGGCCCTGGGCTCTAGACACTGGACATACGTCATACCAAAGAAGCCAGGCTCTTGGAGGGCCCATACCCAGGAATGTCAGTCAGGCTCTTAGCCCAGGATTTGGCAGAGGGTAGGGGGAGTAGGAGGTGGGGTTGGAGGTTTGGAGGGCTCATGTGACCATCAGATAAAAGATCCTAACGAAGGAGAAATAGAAGTGATTTTCAGAAACAGCCTGTAACACTCACCAAAACATGAGAAGCCCCATGATGACCAGCAGACAGACGGATGATAGCACCACAGCCACCACAACCAGGATGGTTGTGTGATCGTACGTATATAAGCGATTTTTCACCGGAAGGCTCAGCCCATGGCACCTCTCTCCGTGATAACCTGGGTGGCAGCTGGTCCAAAACAGAACAAAGCAGAGACAAAGTTAGTGGTCTGGTTTCACTCCTGATGATGGGCTGCCTACATAAGCCAAACTCCACTCCTCACAGCTTCAGCCTCTCTGTCTCTGTGATCCCTGTTGCTCCTCTATTCTTCTCTAGTACAAGGCTCTTTGGAAGCCCCTCTAAAGGCTCTGTGGCCTTCCTCCTTCACTCCAAGCCCTCCCCTTCTTCATTCCCTTTGGTTTTCTGGCCCCAGAATCCTGCTCCAGGCAGGAAAAAAGAAAGGACTGCAGGTTTTGGCTAGATAGGTTCCACGTGTGGATGATTAACTACATGTGTGTAAAGATGTTGTTTCAGTCAGTTCTGAGGACTTAGGCACATGGGTTGAACTGAGGGGATTCAGTATCACTCTCTCTAGTGAGGCCCCTCATCACTCTGACCCAGAAATAAACCCAGCCTTCCCCACCGATGCTCCCAGCAGCCAGTCCCTCTCTGCCACTGCCCAGCCTATTAATAGGTCTTGTTCCTTTGCCAGGAGTCATTTTTCTCAAGTTTCCTTCATTTAACTCCCAGCTCCCCCTGGGTGCAAGGCCCAACTTGAAAGCTGAATTCTGGCCTTTGACCTCTGAACATCCAGCTATCATCCCAAGACAAAGCAACAAAGCAAGAAAAACATCTTGCCCAGTTGTCCTGCCAGCGCATTTTAGATCATCAGAAACAACCCCCTCGGCTTTTTTCACTCAAGAAATAAATCAGGAGCTTCCCTGGAGGTCCAATGGTTAAGACTCTGTGCTTCCAAGGCAGATTTGATCCCTGGTCAGGGAACTAGGATCCTTGCAACAGGGCATGGCCAAAAAGAAAAAGAAAGAAATCACAGGCAACAGCCTCTTCTAACACAAAACTTTTCCTGAAAGCTCTTGGGAAGACTGAGAAATGCCCACTGTTGATCAGGCACATTCACGTCCCTTTCTTTATCTGAGCAGCCCACAGATCCTTTGATGTAGGTAGGAGCCCATGTCACAGAAAGGCAGAGAAATTTTCCCCATGGTCACACAGCAGGGCAGAAACACAGATGCAGACTGTCTGACGCTGAACTCAGCATGCTGCTCACTCGCATCCACGAATGCCTAGTCAGGGATGTGGTGGCCCTGTCTGCCCATGGCCTTTAGGCCATTTGCTGCAAAAGGAAGCACCAAGAAGTTGGGGGCCCTTTATTCTGAACTGCACATCCTCTGGGGAGAAGGTGAGGCACCTGGTTCCTCAGAGCAAAGCACCTCTTTTTCCTGTGGAAGGGTAGCAGGCAAGTTCCAAGGAACAGACCGACGCAGGCCCAAGGGCAGGCTGCCCCTGCCATCCTGCCCAGCACCTCTTTCTCTCCCATCTCCTGCACGTTTTGAGAACCATCTCATTGCAAGATAAAGGTAGGTCAGGCCCACAGCACAGCACACAGTTCTGTGCCCAGCCTCTCCATACAACTGTCCCATCGACCCAGGTGGGCAAGACAATGACCCCTCTTCCTGCCGGGACATACAGGATGCTCTCAGGAGCACCCTGGAACATCACCTGTGCACCACACTTTACAAGACACTATTCTTATCAACTAGCTTAACTAAGACAACACCCTGGTAGGCAGCGATAGCCTCTTTTACATATTGAAAGACTAAGATCAAGGTCAGAGGAGAGTAAAGAATTTGCCAAATGTTTCAAAACTAGAGAGCAGAAGGGCCAAATTCCAAATTCATAATTCTTTCCATTCTGAACACTGTTACCCCAAGGAAACACATATCTGATGGGCTTGATGGATTTTTGGGGGTTGTCTGACTCTGATTTCTTAATTATTAGTATCTTGAATGATAAATAAATAATAATTAATAGCACACATTATAGGTTTACTATGAGCCAAGTACTGTGCTAATGGCTTTACAAGGATCACTTCTTCTTAAAAATATCCCTCTGAAGTAGGAGTTACTATCTCCATTTTAAAGATGAAGGGACAGAGGTTGGACTTCTGTTAGATAACCTGCCGAAGACTACACAGCGTGTAAGTGGTAGAGTCGAGTAAGGATTCAACCCAGTAATCTGGCTGACTTCAGAGACTGTGCTTTCCTGGGGGGAGGGGAGCTGAAGTTGAGTCTGTTTTTCACTTCAAGCCCATCATTCAAACCCCACAGGTACTTACTCAGATGATAGAAATAAAGCTTGGTCTCAGAGTCCCGCAATTCAGTTACATAATCCCTCCACCCCCTCCGCCACCCTGAGTCAAAAGGATAATAATGTAAACATCCTAATATTACCCACCTCCTCCTCCCTTTGTAGACAACTCCTGGCTCCCCCAGGGAAGGGGCATTCCAAGCATCCCAGGGTGGTGACAAGATCGTGTCTCTTGCCCAGAGCCGGCGACCCATCAAACTGGGACGTGTTCCTCCTACCCAAGTCTGTGGCCCGTTTCAGAACGTGTATTATAACAGAACCCTCTAGAGTCCAGAGACATCTTCCAAGTTGGATTTCTCCATGCCTATCCCAGGAGGTGGAGGGGCACCATTTGGCAGAGGGGACTCTGCATATATGAGTTCCAGACTGGCTCTGCTACTATTTCTAGCCAGGTGATCTGGAGCAAGGGAGGGTCACGTTTCCAAGCTTTGATTTTCTCATGTGAAAGACAGGAATAATAAGTGCCTACCTCACTAGAGCTTTATGAAGATCAAATGAGATAATATGGATAAAAGCACTGAATAAAGGCCAAATCCCACTTGTGTGGGAGTTAATCAGATTCCAGAGGATACTGCCCATATCCTTAGGAAAGGGGTACCAGAGTCAGAGTCAAGGGGAGGGGGGCTCGCTATTGCTTCTTGGCAACTGGGCAGCGAGGCCAAGTAGAGCCCTCTTTCAGCCCTGAGTCCTCCTCAGGCTAACTGTCCCTAGGCTTCCTCCAGCCACAGGAAATTTTGCAGTCAATTTCTGGGTCAGCAGCTCGTCAGGAGCCCCAGGAAACTGCTCTTTGAGGGTAACTTTTGGCTGGTGACACAAAAGGGTTTTCCTGTGGATGATGGCTGTGGAGGGCTGGTTTAGGAAGCTGGCCAGCCTCAAGCTTACCACGGCAGCCTGGACACACCCTGGCTGGCGGTTGCTGGGTCTGGAGGCTAGAAGGAGCCACAAAGGGCCCCAGATTTAGGTGCCCAGATGTCACATTCTCCCAAACCAGGAGCTCTATGTCTTTTTGCTGTCTGCTGCCCTGAGTACCAAGGGCTGGAGGCAGGAGGCAGAAAAACCAGACACAGAATCCAGCCCCTTGAAAATCTTGCCTTGGAAGCAGACAAAGTAGTCACATCAGACTTCAACATGTTCTTCAACTAGTAAAAGCCTTAAGAGACCTCTAGTATAATAGCTGCTCTCTATAAAACTGTGCTCCAACTCTGTAAGAACAGACGGGGAAGAAGGAAGCAAGCCAACACCTAGTGCAGCCTGGGGGCATGAAAAGCATGTTGGACTGGAAGTTAGGCACCTGAGTGCCTGTCCTATTTCCACCCACTTTATTTAGCTGCTGATCTCAAACCAAATCATTTCCTACTTCCGGGCTCCAGTTTCCTTATCTTTCAAGTAGAGACAGTAAGCCCTGCCTAACCAGCAGAGTGTTTTTGAGAATACAGGGCTATATTTTCCCATCCCCTAGAATAACTGGCACCAAGTGGGTAGTCAACATATACCTGTTGGGCTCAATTCATATTAAATGTAAACTGTTAAGCTCCAGGAAAAAGGAGAGAAGGCATCATCACAGTCTTCATCACCATCCCTAGGGGCACCTTGGCCCTGGACACCATTACCTAGGTTCTTTGGGCTTAGGTGGTCGGTCGAGCCCAGGTGTGCAGGAAAGCAGCCTTACAAGGGTTCTCAGCTGAGCAATGGAAGTCCACCCACCAGTGCCCTGGCCAGTTCAGCCCAGACAGATTCCTGGCCTGAATCCATCTTGACAACCCTCAGAGTGACTGCCTCCACCCTGTGTTAATGAGGCCATTTTACAAATTTAAGACAAACATTCCCTGCCCTGTCCCCAGACCTCTGGAAGAATAATATGGGAACTGTTTAGGTTACTCTTAAGCACCCCCATCCAACACCAAGTTCCTGATACAGATATTAAAGGAGACGACCCACAAGTGACTGTGGACATGGAGAGGGGTGATGGATCCTACTGCCAAATACAGGGCAACTCTGCTATATGAGACCAGATGGCAAAAGGAAGCTTTAAAAAAAAAAAAAAAAAAATCAAAGGATCTGTACCAATCACAGAAGCAGAAGTGCCAGGCAGCCAAGCCTTCCTGCCACGCTGGGAGGCAGTGTGCACACAGTAGTTTCCTGATCTGCCCAGAGTCTCCCAGGTCACAGAGGCTGCCTCCCCATAGAAACTCCAGCCCGAAAGAAGAGAGGGCATGATTGCAGCCTGATGTGGGTGTGGGTCTTGGGTACAGTGGTGACATTATGCCTGCCACAGAGCATGGCAGTGTCGTCATCCCTGAGGGACTGCCAAGGCAGCCGTTTGCTGGGCTCAGCCTAGCAAAGTAGCTGGGGAACCCATGGCCCCTCCACCCACACCCCTGCCCAGGGAAGGGGTGGTGCCGTCTGACCGGGGGCTGATGCCTACTGAGATGGGTTCTATTTTCCGTTAATCCTGCACAAAGGAAGTGTTCTCCCACCCTCATGGCCAAAGGTCAATACCCACCACGTCCCCCACATCCTGGCCCTCGCTGGGGTGAGGAAGAAGGGTTTCTCCCTGCTCCCACAATGATTGCTTTCTGTACAATCCTGCCATGCCTTACAATTAACCCACATCTGCTCACTCACATGCACATTTGTCTGAGCACACCTGCACAGCACACGTCCAAAGGCACCTCGTACCTGCCTGCAGGACTTAGGAAAGGAGGCCACGGGAGCTGCACTCCGCCCAGGAGCCCCACTCTGCCGTGTTTCCTACTTGCTTCTCCCATCTGGAGTAGAGCATGAGGCAGAGATGAAGAACCTGCCTTCAGGTGTCAGCTCTCCTAGTCACATGCTCATTTCTGAACAAGCAGGAAATGCCCCCAAAGATGAAAGAGCGTCACAAACCCACGCCACAGGAAATTGCATCCTATGTTGGGGGGAGCCCCTTCCGCTGACTAAAAATATTTCCCCTCCTCCCAACTTCCTCCCAGAGGGTGAGAAGAAACTGAGTGGATTTATGAATTCAAGGAACAGTGATAATGGACGAACAGCCACTAGGCTGACAGACCGAGCTGATAACAGCCACAGGGAAGGGACACTTACATGCAGGTTGGAACCCGGAGCTCCTTCACGTATTTGCATTCTCCGTGGATGCAGAAGTCCTTGTATCTCCGAAGACATGGGTTTCTCTTCTTCCCTAACCCCTTGCCTTTCTTCTTTCTTTTCCCACGCTCCTCCTTGCTTGGTGTGGCCAGAGCTTGTGGCTTGGAGGAGAAAGCAGCTGCAGTAGAAAAGTACCCTGTTAAGTCTTTGACTCCCTCAAGGGAAAAAAAAATCAGAACAGCACAGTGTTTGGAAGGACACTTTGATTCTACCTAAAGTCAGTCTGGGCAGACCACCCAAAAGTGGTAGAGGAAGTAGAGGCTGGTGGGGGGTCCCAACGAAGGTATTTCACAACCTCATTTTAAGAATCTCATTCTAAGAATGCTAGCTTCAGTAGAGTAATTGCAGCTGATTGGGCAATTCTACCGACCTCACTCCTACCCCTGTCTATACTCAGCTCCTACTCCCCCATACCCACTTGGTTCTATTTTGGCCTTAAATCAGCCTCATTTCCTGATGTTGCACTCAGTGACCCACTTACAGGAAGACAGTGTCAGAGATAAAAACTGCTTCTGGAGAAGGCACTTGGAGGGTATTTTAGAGGAAAGAGGTTTCTAAAATAATAATAATGCCCAGGCGGTACCCTCTGGGGTACCCTGTAGCACCAGGGTACCATAAGCCCAGACCAGAACCCAGCTCAGGGACAGCAAGCAGGCCATCCTTGGTCAGACACTTGCTTCTTAACTTAAAAAAATTTTTTTTAATTTTAATTTTAAAAAATATTATTGATCTATAATTGATTTATAATATTGTGCTAATTTCAAAGAGCCTTGCTTTTTTGACATCAAGCAAAATATTTACCCTGCTCGGTGCTCTTTGCAGTTCACTACTTCTCGAAGGCCCATTTACATTTATCCCCAGATGTCCTGTTTATTGCTTTCTAGGATGGGGTGCCCAAGAGGCAGAAAGACGGAGAGCAAAGAACTATCAAAAGGAACTAGAACAATGATGGCTCTCTCCATTCTTTCCATGCTTCAAAGGAGAAAAACAATCTCACACAGACATCCAGCTGGGACTGACCTTGGGCTATGCCCATCAGCCCAGGGGTCTGACGCCAGTCTTCCCTTCCCTGTCCCAGCAGAAGAAAAGGTGCCTGCTGTCTATGGCTATAGGCACATGTCTGGCAGAAGGGTGAGCATCATACATTATTAGATTGAAGGCTTAGGATTCTGAAAGTAGAATTTACTTCAAAATATATGGCTTTCCATTTTCAGATGAAAAACCTGAGGTCCCAAAAGGTACTGACTTGACCAAGGTCATGCAGGTTGGGATCTGAAATGTGGTCTCTGGACTCCATATCCAGTGCTCTTCCCCAACACACTAAGCTGCCTCATACACCCCAGCAGTGTCCTCCTCCACACAAGCCCAGAGCACTTGGGATGCTGAGCCAGGAACCAGACAATGAATGGGCTCTGAAGTCAGCAGAATGGTGCTCGAATTACAGCCATGTGATCCTGGGCAAGTCCCTTAATCTCTCTGAACCCTGAGGTTCTTGGTAAAAAGTGAACAGGCGTTCCTATTTCAGAGGGTTGCAGCAGGATTAATTAATTCACAATAACATGTTAAGTGACTAGAACACCGAAGACACTTAGTAAATGGTAACAGTTACTTATTTCAGGTGACAGGATCCCTAGACTTGAAAAATAGTCTTTGCCCAGCAAACCTGAGAAAAGAGAAGAGACAGGTGCCAATAGTCCCATAGTCCCCTGTTCCTACCGTGCAGACCCAGGCCCCTTCAGAACTCAGAAGAAGCAGATGCTCAGAGGAAATTAGTGACCACAGTTGTGGTGAAACTGAGGCAGGAGAAACGAGCCAATCAGAAAAGGGAGGGAGAGAGTGACAGGGTGACAGTCAGGCTCCTGCTGGGGAGAGGGAGCAGTGAGTCAGGTCTGCGAGGTATGAGGAGCAGCTGTGTGGGTGGAGAGTGAGTCACAGCCCAGCTCTGCCCTTCCTAGGAGAGGGCCAGGAGAATCCAGGTTGTTCAGGCCAGGGGTGATCCCCGCCCCCTGGAGGGCTACTGTGAAAGGATGGAAGGTGAGAGCCCAGCCTCAGCTTTGGAGTGGACAGCACCTAAGGTAATCCCTGGGTAAGGAAGAAGAAGAGTGGCAGAGAAGCAGGCAGAGTTAGAACAGGTGGGTATCTTTCCAACCAAATATAGTCATTCCGGGGCTCCAGAGCTCAGTCCCTGCTCCACCCTCAAGAATCTCTGCAGGTGACTGGGGGCAGGGAAACAGGTGATACTGGAGGCTCTGGACTCTGCCCTGCACTTGTATGTACTTGGCCACAGCACCTTTGCTGGTTGAAGGATCCCACCTGGCCCTTCCTCCTCTGGAGCCCCTCTCAGGGCCTCCAAGTGGTCAGGAAGTATCCAGGCTTGTGAAGGATTTGTGGACACCCAGCATATCAAAACAGCTCTCTAGGGTCCCAGTGCTCGCCATTCACAGCCTCCCCAAGAGGTGCCGGCCTCACCTGGCAGGACCAAGTGTTCCTCATTCCCCACTGTTTCCCCAACCTGGAGACAGGTGGATGCAGGAGACTAATCCTGCACACCTGGTATGTGCCTAGCACCTCCACATCTGTGATTTTATACATAATAGTCAATTAATGTGGAAATTAGATCTTGTGCACATTTTTATATAGAAACTCTAGGGAAAGCATCTCAACCAGTCCTTGTTCCTGTCACCTAGCTTACCTCAGAGAAGAACACACAAAACCCAAGCACCTTGCCTGTCTCAATTTGCCCCCAAGTATGCAGAAGGGCAGCAATGTGGCATGTGAGACCCGAGGACAAAAAAGATAACAGGACCTACGTTCTAGGATCCCCCAGGGAGCTTGTCAGGCCAAGAGGCTTTTCCTTGAAGTCCTCTCTTGAAAAGCTCCAAACCACAACTGTGCCCAATCGGCATAAATGCCAGATCCTATGATACTTCAACTGACCACCAGGGTCCGAAGATGGGCAGCCCCCACACGCACCTCTGAAAAGGTCCAGGTTTGCCTCTTCCAAGTCCAGGACTTCCCGGCCTTGGCCACCTCCCGCGGGCAGCAGCTGGTCCGTAGATTGAGTAGGGGTGTCCAGATTGCTGGTTCCAGCAGCCAGGCCTCTCCGAAGCCGCTCCAGGCTCTCGCCAGTCACCAACGCCGAAAGCACTGCGGGTAAGGGGCGAGGCCGCCTCAGACCCCCAGCCCAGACCCCAGTCGCCATGCACCGCGGCCGGCTCCCGCAAGCCAGGGAGCACGGGCCCCACCAAGTGGCTCGCGCCGGGGACGCTGCAGCGATCTTCCCCCGTGCCCCCAGCAGAGTCCCCATCCCCCCAGACCTCCGGGAGCGGCGGCAGCCCGCTTACCTGCAGCAAGAAAGAGCTTCAGCACCACCGACGGCAGCAGCTTCATGGTCCCGGACTCGGCGGAGGCGAGGCAGCAATCACTTTGGGGGGCGGCGACCACCGGACGCTGGCACGGGAGACGGGCGGGAGAAGCTCTGGAGATCCCGGCGGGCACGGTCGGCTGCCGGCCTCTGGGTGCAAGCCTGCCTGGGATTTGCGCGGAGCTCGCGGCCGCTGGGCGTCTCTCTATTCACTCCGTCTGTCCGACCGCCCGAGCCCTAGTGCCTCAAGCAAGAGAGCCAGCTGCTTGCCGCGCGCAGCTCCCTGGGTCGACTGAGCACTCCTCGGCGTGCAGCCTGGAATAAGGCTCCGGGAGGCGCCGAGGCTCCGCCCCGCCCCCCGCGGCCCCCTCCCGCCTCCCGCTCTGGGATGCCGGCCGGGCTCCAGGCGCCGACCGCTCAGCCCCCGACCCCGCGGGCGCGGCGGGGAAAGGGGGCGGGAGAAAGGGGCGGCGCTCACATATTTTGGGACTAGGCCAGTGCAGCCGCGGCCTGACTGTGGGTAGGGCTGCTGACCGGCAGGTGGCGGGGACCAGTTCCTACCTTTCCCCAAATGCTGGTCCGCCGCTGCAACCTTGTGACCGCTGAGCTGCGCTTCGCCCTTGGACACCCCTCGTTCTTTCTTCTCTTCCAGGCCTGGTCTCTTCGGTTATCCGTGCTCTAAACCAGAGATCTCCGCCCATGTCTTCTTCTGAGTTTCAGAAACCTGCTTCTTTGCCTACCCACAAATCAAGGAGTAAATAATAATTAATTCATTTATCATTTAAAAATTAAACACATGAATGCCAGCAAGTGCAGCTAGCTGCAGGCATCTGGTATCAGCCCAGCAAAAGCAAAGGAAGTTAGTATTCTTCCATCCACTGGAGTGGCTTCTTTCCATCTTTGTCCCAGATGACGTAGTCTCCATTAGGATTTTTGAACTCTGGATTATAATTCCCAGGCTTCTGGGATTGAAGAAACACAGGCTGTGAAACAAGCCTCATACTTTTCTTTGTCTTTGAACGCCATCTTCTTCAACAGAAAAGCTGAGCCCCCTCCCACAGGACCCAGCTGGCTGGCCTAGGTTGCCACCTTCAACAGGTGCCAGGAGATTGATGTGTTTCTCTAACAATCTATGTATTTTTACAGAAATCCTCTGGAGTCAATGTCCTGACCCAAAGAAATAACTCTCAGTAGGCATTTCAGCTCCCAGGGACATGCTGGGGCGGGAGTTGTATGACACAAGGCTGGGTTGGCATTCAGAGCCCTCAAATTGTGCCAGATAGAGCTGCTTGCCTGCTTCAGCCCATGTGTAGGGATAAAAACAGGCCTGCTATTTATACACAGCCTGTTCCACTCTCCCTCCCCATCCATAATTCTGCAGGAGTCCATGGGGCTCTGGCTTCTTAACTTGCCCCTAGCAACTACCCCCAGGTTTAGGTTTCCACAGTGCCCTGGAATCACTATAGACCTAAGCTGGAATCCTGACTTGGCTTCTTACTGTGTGACCTTGGACAAGATGTTTAATCTTACTGAGTCTCAGTTTCCACGTCTCTCAAATGGGAATAACAAAAATAATAATGCCTACTTTATAGAGAGCTTCTTGAAGATTGATCAAGGGAACAGACATGTTCTAGTAAACGTGCCATATTATTATCATTATTATTACTAAGCATTCTACATTGACCATTCCATTTCCTTAGAAACTTCTTTTCTCTCCCTTCCCCACAGGTCTGAGGCTTCATGTGTGGTTGGGCTGGTTTTAGGAGGAAGCTTACCTATCGCCTATTTGGCCAAGCGCCACTGTGGGATTGTTCCTTTGGGTGATCAGTATCGGGCCTAGGACCTCAGTAGACAGTCACCACCCAGGCCACACCTTTGTTCTCCTTCAACAGCTGCCTGACAACCTGCTTCCCCACAACAAAACTGCCTCAGGGTTAGGGCTCTCCCCAGGGGAGGGTGGGGGGAACACTTCCTGACACGCAGCCAGGTCACCCCTCCCCCGGCCCCTGCCAGGGCCACACCCTGCTCTCCTGTCTCAGCCTGTCTCTCACAGGCTCTGTCCTTCCGCCCTCTCACCCTCACATCAGTCGTAGCCCATTCACGGGGCAACTCCAAGTTTTCATCACACCTGTGAGCCTCACCCCAGCTACGTTTGTATGTCATTCACTTTTTACAGGAAGGACCTGGAGAAAGAATTCAAAAGGCCTGGAATGGTTTGGGGACAGTCACTTCTCTCAGAACTTTGAGTGTCCTCTAATCTGAAAAAGAAATCACGGACTTACCTGGTGGTCCAGTGGTTAAGAATCCACCTGCCAACGCAAGGGACACAAGTTCGGTCCCTGGTCCCAGAAGATCCCACATGTTGCAGAGCAACTAAGCCTGTGTGCCACAATTATTGAGCCCACGAGCCCCAACTACTGAAGCTTGCGGCTAGAGCCTATGCTATGCAACGAGAGAGTAGCCTCCACTCATCACAATCAGAGAAAGCCCACGCACAGCAAAGATCCAGCTCAGCCAATAAATAAATTAATTTTCAAAAATAGAAAAAGGAGGGGCTTCCCTGGTGATTCAGTGGTAAAGAATCTGCCTGCCAACGCAGGAGATGCGGGTTCAATCCCTGGTTCAGGAAGATCCCATGTGCCACAAAGCAACTAAGCCCAAGAGCCACAACTCTTGAGCCTATGCTCTAGAGCCTGGGAGTTGCAACTACTGAAGTCTGGGTGCATAGAGCCTGTGCTCCTCAACAAGAGAAGCCCGCAGTAAGAAGTCTGCACAACAACGAACCCAGCAGAGCCAAAAATAAATTAAAAATATTTAAAAAATAGAAAAAGGAATCACAATTCATTCTGGGGCAGTATCATTAACTCATTTATTCCACAATCACCGAACACTTTTCAGGCACTAAGAGACAGCAAAAAACAAGACAGCCAAGGATGTGCTATTATGGAGCTCACATTCTACAGTAGGGGGAGACAGGCAACACATTAAATAAATTAAAAAGGAAAATAGATCCTATGATGACAAATACTAAGATGAAAGTTAAATTTTAATGGTATACTCTAGGATGCTATGTCCCAGTGCTCGGAACAACACTTTAGATTTGGTGACTGATTAGCAAAGGTCTTTCTGAGCCTGTGGCCTGGAAGCTGATGCTTGAATAACAGAAGGAACCAGCTTTGTGATGATCCACTGCTGAAGTATTCTAAGCAGAGCAACTCGGGCAAAGACTTTGAGGTGGAAACAAGCCTGGAGCACTCAGGGAACAGCAAGAAGGCCAGAAAGGAGGGAGGGTTAGATAACATTAAAGCAAAGACCAAGGACAGATAACAGAGGATGTTATAGGCCCCAGGTTGTTGTTATTGTTTATTTGCTAAGTCATGTCTGACTCTCTTTGAAAGCCTTTGAACTGTAGTCCACCATGATACTCCTCTGTCCAGGTAAGAATACTGGAGTAGGTTTCCATTTCCTTCTCCAGGGGTCCTCTCCTGCATTGGCAGGCAAATTCTTTATCACTGAGCCACCAGGGAAGCCCCCAAGCCCCAGGCAGATGCTGGTTTTTATTCCCTATCTCTGTGAGCATCAAAGGCGATGTCAGTGGGAAAGCACAGTTATAAAGGATTCTTTCACCTCCTCCCCTTTCTCCACCCAGGCCTCCTCATGCTCTCTGGCGTTCAAGCACCAAGGACACACTCCTGAGGAAGCAGACAGGCCACTCTGCTTTCCCTATCTAGTGATGGACAATGGGCAACTGAGGCTTGGAAACCTGCTGGCCCTGGGCCACCAGTGAGTCCCAAGGGGGCAAATCCACAGCAGAAACCCTGGCATCCTGCTTCCCAGCTCTGTGCTGGCTTCCCAGGCCTCTGGAAAGGCAGGCTTCATGGGACCCTGAGTGTCACTGACTCTCTGCTAGGCCACACAGACCTACATTTGGGAAGAGCACTTTCAAGCCAGTGGGGAGGAGGTGCTGGTGGTGACAAGAAAGGGGAGAAGGGGAGAAGGGGACATGAAGGGACCCACCTGAGTCCCTTCTCCAAATGTGGCTGAGATGTCTATGCAGGTCAATTGTGCTCCCACACCTGACTGTGCATCAGAATTACCTGAGAATTTATTTAAGATAAAGAGGTCCAAGCCTCATCCCAGTCCTCCTAATTCAAAACTTCCTGGGGTAGGGCCCAAACATTTACATTTTGAGCATGTAAGTTTGACATCAACCAGGATTTAAAGCACTGGTCTACATAATTAACTAGGGTAACGAATTAAGCATCTGAGCAAAATCTGAACCTCTGAGGCAGAGACGGTCGAGCTTTAAGCAATGACACTTCCCATGTGCTCATAATCTTGCATGATCTTCACAACTGCCCTAAGACTAGATACTCCTCCCTATTTTAAAGGGGTAAAGCTAAAAACAGGTGAGTAACAGCCCAATGCCACCCAGTTATCAAGAATCTCAGACTCAATTAGAATTCCTCTCTTTCTTCTGGGCCTGTGCTCTTAAGGTTCAGCGCTACTCTGAACAAACACATGAGACGATGGCCGCCCTCCCTCTGCCTCTACAGACAGTAACGTCCTCAGCTTCACTGAGGCTCAGTGCTCCATCTGTCCTGGGGGAGGTGGTAAGAATCTCTGCCTCACAGACTGGAAGGAGGCCTAGGTAAGAGCAGCAGGGCAGTTAACGAAATGGGTACACTCTCGGGAGCCAGACTGTCATGGGTTCAAATTTGGGTTCTGCTATTTTTCTAGCTTTCTAACTTTGGACATGTTAGTCAATTTCTCTTATCTATAGTTTGTTCATCTGCAAAATGGGGGCAATAATCATAGAATATGATGCCTGGCCCATTGTAGGTGCTGACTTGGTGACAGCTGCAGTTAAGAGCAGATTTGCTTTCTTCCTCTTTATTCCTTCCCCACTTCCTTCCTTTCTTCCTTCATTCTTCCCTCCCTTCCTTCCAGTGGGAGTTTAGTAAGGTGCTGCTTTAACCTGGACCAGTCATCCTCAGTTGAAGTGGTCCCTCTCTGCTGGGAGATGGCCATAATTACCAATGAGACAGTGGCTCTGCAAGGCCACTCAGAGTTTCAGAAACCTCCACCCAAGAAAGCAGTCCTGACTCACAACATGTATCCCATGGGGGAGGGATACAGCTGCCTTCTCCTTTTATTCTGACCCGGAGAAGTGAGTGCTAAGTGGACCCAGAGCTCAGCTGGCTGGGGAGACTGCTAAGGGAGGGGTTCCTCCATGGAAGATACTTCTATCACCAGGTGGCCATGGGCCCAGTTACCCAAATTTGGAAGCTCAGGGTAAGGGGTCATTGCTCCTATCCCAGTATGATTTTTCTCATCCATATCTCTTTCCCCATCAGAGCCCGTTGATCCAGCAGTTTTGGGGGTGCAGCTGGATTTGAACTCAGGTCTACCCTTTGAAGTCCCCTTGCACCTCCTATGCTGACTGGGGGCCCCTGGAGGAAGTGCCAGATAATGCTTCATGCATACCCAGGGGGTGGAGAGGCTCTGCTGTCTGATTGCCTGGAGTCAAGATCCTTTGAATAGGGTGAAAGTAGGGATGGATGGAGGGGGAGGTTAGAGGATGTCTGGAACCCATGTCATCCACAGAAGATGTGGAGGAAAGGGATTTATGATGTGCTTGGCGAAGGCCTGGATTCCAGGCCATCCTCCTCCATTTCTGGGCCCATTTCTGTGACTTCAAGAGATTTAAATTTCCAGTCCCAGGACTTTACCCCTTCAGTCATCCCCTAGCATAGACGGCTATGTGATTCTTGTGCATCACACAACCTGCCTCCCTCCTCAAGCCTCAGGTTCCTCTGTGTAAAATGAAACTTTGAAACAATTGTTCTGTATTCAGGCACTGGCCAGTGATGTCCATCGTGAACTGTTTGCAGTCATGTTGCTGTGAAAAGGCTTGCCAAGACAATTCTATGACGATCTACAGTGCCTGATCTACAAGATGTGATAAACTTTCTATGTGATAACCTTTCTCTCTGTGCCTCAACTTTGTCTTCTGATGGGGAGAGAATAACAATCTTCTTAGGGGGCTCTTGACAATTGAAGGAGATAGCATCTCCGAAAGTGCTTGGCAAAAGGGAAAGCACTATATGAATAGGCCAGAACTACTATTAACATCTCCAGAGCTCAGTCTTGGAACAAGATCACATCACATCCTGTACCAGGAATGTGTAAGTTTCATTCCCCTTAGAAATGTGGTCGGGAGTCTCAGGCCGTATCAGCCTGAAGGCGCCCGATCTCGTCTGATCTCAGAAATGTGGTCGGGGCTTCCCTAGTGGCTCAGTAGTAAAGAATCTACCTGTCAATGCAGGGGACATGGGTTCTGATCTCTGATCCAGGAAATTCCCACATGCCTTGGAGCAACTAAGTCCATGCGCCACAACTATTGAGCCTGTGCTCTAGAACTTGTAAGCCATCACTACTGAAGCCCGTGTGCCGTAAAGCCCATGCTCCGCAACAAGGGAAACCACAGCAGTGAGAAACCTGAGCACTGAAACTACAGAGTAGCCCTTGCTCGCTACATCCAGAGGAAAGCCCCTGTGGCAATGAAGACCCAGCACAGCCAAAAAGAAATAAATAATTAAAGAAAAAAAAGGAAAGAAATTTGGTCACAGAGAGCTGCAATTTAACAACATCCATTTGCCTTTTTATTATTTTATTTTATTTTGGGGGCTGTGCCTAGTGGCTTGCAGGATCTTAGTTCCCCAACCAGGGATCAGGCCCATGCCCCCTGAAGTGGAAGCACAGAGTCCTAACCACTGGACCACCAAGGAAGTTCCATTTGTTCTTTTTTATAACTTAGGATTGATCTAAGACAATGATTCACAAAGGAAGAGGTACTAAGTCTTAAGGAACATTTTAGAAATCTGTGGGAAAGTTTTCATTGTCACCAATTGAGGAACCCAGACAGAGAAGCCTGGTGGGCTGCAGTCCATGGGGTCGCTAAGAGTCGGACACAACTGAGCGACTTCACTTTCACTTTTTACTTTCAAGCATTGGAGAAGAAAATGGCAACCCACTCCAGTGTTCTTGCCTGGAGAATCCCAGGGACAGGGGAGCCTGATGGGCTGCCGACTATGGGGTCGCACAGAGTTGGACACGACTGAAGGGACTTCGAAGCAGCAGCAGCAGCAGCAGGCATTTATTTGTGAGGGAAAGCTGTTGGGCTCACACTATTAAGAACTGCCTGTTGTGGAGAAGGAAATGGCAACCCATTCCAGTATTCTTGCCTGGGAAATCCCACAGACAGGGGGGCCTGGTGACTCTCTACAGTTCATGGGGTTGCAAAGAGCTGGACACGATTTATGGGGACTAAACAACAGCAATGTGGTATCTATTCATAGGTAAATCTTATAGTATACTATGGTTACTTTGTCTTTTCCAGTGCATTTTGTTTTCCCTGGAGTGAAATGATTTTCTGGCATTTTTATATTGGGTTAATTTTCTATGTACTTAGTAGTAATTCAAATCCAAACACTTCCTCAGTTATGTAAATCTCTTTTCAAAATCTTCAAGTTCATTGAGGGTTATGTTAAGTTTGTCTTCTTGAAGAAATCACTCCTAAAGTTCTCTAACAATGTGGGTTCAGTGTTGTCTTAGCCTGGTTCCCCGTTACTGTCACCCTCAGGATTCCTTCTGATTCTGCCTTGCGTTGGATCTTCTGAACCCCGGACCCCCATATCTGTATGTATTCGATCCAAACCTCCGTTTTTTGGTAGACGACATTCTCCAGTAGTTTTCTAATAAAAGGAGTTTGGGAGATGGAAAAAAAAGAATCGCCCCTGGGAATTGGAGGATGCTTCAATGACATTTAAGATTCTTGATGGGTTGTTTGTAAAGGTGACTTGGACGGATGTGTCAATAAGCAATTTATGAGGGAAAAAATTGCCGCACATTCCACACTGCTGTTGAGTGTCTCACCAGACACTCATATGGGTAAAACTCTTGATTACAATTACTTGAACCTAGGTTCATCCCTAATTCACACAGAAACACAAAAAGAGGGACTTCCCTGGTGGTGTTGTGGCTGGAACTCTGTGCTCCCAATGCAAGAGGCTTGGGTCTGATCCCTGGTTGGAGAACTTCTGCAGCTAAGAGGTCACACGCTGCAACTGAAGATCCATCTTGCAGCTAGGACCTGCAGCAAGGCCAAATAAATAAGTAAATATTTTTAAAAACACAAAAATGGTTTTTGCACTGTTTTCCAGGAATGGAATTAAGCGTGAATTATTAATGTTGGTGGTATTTGAGTTGCTGAACAAAAAACCTATATTTATATTTGTAGTTGTCACATTCAAGACAAGTCTGTGTAGGTGCAAGTAATGGGCTACTTCATTGAGATTTCTAGAGTAGTTGTGGCCAAGCATTTGATATTCAAATATCATATTTTTAATCACTTTTATATTAATTAGGGTATTGACTATATATATACACACACATATATACATACGCACACATATATATTTTAATGCTTAGAGCACACCACGTGGTACACCACGTGGGATCTTAGTTCCTCAACAAGGGATGGAACCCATATAACGTGCATTGAGAGTGTGAAGTTATAGCTGCTGGACCGCCAGAGATGTCCTGGATATTGACTTTCTTTAAAGAGAAAAGTGTGCAGATAGGATATTATTGTTAACTTCATTTCAGAATATTAAAGGGTTGTTAATATATTTGTAATAAAAAAGGAAATACTGATTCAGAAAGGGTTGAGAACCACTAACATAAGACATATTCACATGGAATATGAATATCTGTATCCTTTATAAAAGCACTGTTCTAGATATTACTACATATAAGGCCCCTGGCCAGTGCCTGAATGAAGTACAATAAATTCTCTTGTAGCTCAGTGTTAGAAAGTTTGGCTCATCTGGTATCTGGTAGAAGTACTTCCTTTTATGAGACAATGCAAGTGTAGAATTCATATGTTCCCTTTTTGCATCCACCGCCAGGAAGCTCACAGTTAAGCTTTGATGCTCAATTACAGCAATTATCCCCTATTCAGCATTTTGAGGACAATTATTTCTTTCTTCTCCAATTTCATTTCATTATGGGGTTCTTTAATCATTCTCTAAATACTTGTTTCTATGTCTCTTGCTGTCTAAACCTTTTCTGGAAGTAAGGGGAGCATAAGTAATTACTCTGAAACTCAACAATCACATACCTGCAGTTGCCTTTCCAACAATTCCTGAGCCTGGCAGTCTGGGTCAGAGGCGCCTGGTAGAGCGATTCAGACAGTTTTGCTCTTTTTCCTCTGCTTCTTTCTTTCAAGTGGTTCAGAGGTAAAGAATCTGTCTGCAATGCAGGAGACCTGGGTTCAATCTCTGGGTTGGGAGGATCCCCTGGAGAAGGAAATGGCAACCCACTCCAGTATTCTTGTCTGGGAAATCCCATGGACAGAGGAGCCTGGCAGGCTATAGTCCATGGGGTTGCAAAGAATCGGACATGACTGAAGCAACTAACACGATTTCCTTTCATAGGCTCTCACTCTTCCGCTCCAGATGGAGTCTGGGTATTGTGAGAAGTGGAAGCAGGCTTCAGCTGTTAGGGTACGCTCCCAAGTCTTGACTGGATGTTGGTGGTCTGGGGTCAAAGTGGGGTCAGAGAAGGGCACCCCAGCTCCAGGACGAGAGAAGCCCAAAGCTCCAGCTGGAGAGACCCTCCTTCCACACACATTCCACACCTTGTCTGAATCCCTCAGCGAAGAGCTTTGAAGCTCAGGTTGAGGCATGCAACCGACCCCTTTTTAAACCCTGGGCCAACCAGACCCTAGTTTTGATCTTGAGCAAGGTACCTCTCTGAGCCTCATCTGCTTCCTCACCAGAAATGAGGATGTTAGCTATCTCAAAGGGCTACTACAAAGACTCACTGAGATAACCTGCTAGGTGTTCAGGCAGTGACTGGAACATAACAAGTGTTCAGAAACCACCAGTGGCTGTTCATTCCAGTCTGCTCTGGGTTGGTATGACTCATAGGCCTGTCTGCTGCCCCACAGCTGTGAGCTCCTGGAGGCAAGAGTATGCATTCAATCGTGGCTCCTCATTCATAAGCTTAGTGACTATGGCAAAGTGCTTTCCTTTCTGAGCCTCAGTGTCTTTACAATAAAATAAGGATAATGAAATACACCTAAAATTTGTGGTAAGAGTAAAAATTTGAGGTATGGGCATTTGAAAATTTATTTTAGTTTTAATCTTATGAATATTTTCTGTTTTTTTCTATAATGTGATGTGAAGTCGCTCAGTCGTGTCTAACTCTTCGCGACCCCATGGACTGTAGTCCACCAGGTTCTTCTGTCCATGGGGATCCTCCAGGCAAGAATATTGGAGTGGGTTGCCATTTCCTTCTCCAGGGGATCTTCCCGACCCAGGGATCGAACTTGGGTCTCCCGTGTTGCAGACAGACTCTTTATCCTCTGTGCCACCAGGGAAGATATTTTCTATAACAAATATAAGTTATTCATATATTATAAGTCATTTTTTTCTAAAAAATGCTTTTTTTCTGGGGAAAAAAAAGAAAAAAAAACTTAAATTTATTGAATACTTGCTACTCAATTTTAGGTGCTGTTCCAAGCACTTTACATACATTATTTCATCTCATTCTCACTCCCATTTTATAAATGAGAAAACCAAGTCTTGAGGAGCAATTTGTCCAGTTGGGTGTAAGTGAATCTATACATATGATAAAATTGCATAAAACTATACACACAAACACACACAGACACATGAGTGCCAATAGAAACAAGTGAAACCTGAATAATGCCTGCAGTCTAGTTAACAGTGTTGTACTTATGTCATCATTCTGGTTTTGATGTTGTACTGTTGTTATGTGAGATGTTACCACTGGGGGAAGCTGGATGATAGGTACCAGCCAGAGACTTACTTTTTTTTCTTGCAACTTTTTCTATAATTAGACTCACATAAACAGTTTTTTAAAAATAAATTAAAAGTTTGTAAAAATAAAGTTTTTTATTTTATTTATTTTTTTAATTTTTTTAATTTAATTTTTTTAAATTTTATTTTATTTTTAAACTTTACATAATTGTATTAGTTTTGCCAAATATCAAAATGAGTCCGCCACAGGTATACATGTGTTTCCCATCCTGAACCCTCCAAAAATAAAGTTTTTTAAAAGCTTGTCCTAAGGATAATATAAGAAAATGTGCCACGCACAGTGGTTGGATGCAATTGACATTTCAGCATACATTTTCTTTTCTCTCCACTCTAGAAGTGACTATATTCATCATTTTTAATAATAACAGCCTCGCTTTATTGTGTTTACTATTTACCAGGCCTATTTTACATGCATTGTTTCTTTAATAAAGCCTATGAAGTTGGCACGTTTATTATTCCCCTCCTGCTGATAGGAAAACTCGGGTTCTGCGAGGATAAATCTCTTCTCCACTTGCTAGACAGTGACCAAGCTGGAATTTACACCCAGGCAGCCAGCTGATGACACGGCTCCCCCATGTACTGCTAAAGGTCTGCTTTAAACACTGTCGCAGTTTTGGTAGAAGAAAACAGGCTCAGAGGCGGGAAGAGCTTTGCTCAAGAACACCTGACAAGTCTGTGACTGAGCCAGGAGGAGAACCAAGTCTTTGCATCCTGGGCCAGGGCATTTTCCAGGGCTCATGCCCAGTACTGATCTCTCAGACAGCACACTTTCACTGGCCCTGTCTGGGAGACCACTGATGCCCACAGACAGATCTTCACTCACTCCCTCATCAACCTGTGCAGCTCAGAGCACTTGAGACTTAAGAGAAAAAAGGGTCTGGAGAGGATGGAGGCATGGTGGCCTTCTACTATAGGCAGCCTGGGGAGCCAGAGTAGCTGGGGCCAGAGAGGGCAGGGCAAACCCTCTGAACTTTAGCTGGAGTAGGGGTGGGAAGGGAGGACATGTTTGTGAGGGGGTATTCATGCTAAATCCAGCTCCTGTCCCCCTCAGGCTCCCTTGAGTCACTGGCCCCTGGAGTTAGGACGCATTCTTGAAGGAGTGGTCACAGGGATTCCCTGAACTTTCAGTTCTTAGGCCAGTTTCTATTCATCCTGGATTGAAACCAATTTCCCCCCTCAGACTCAGCACCCATTCCCAATTGGTAATATGGTGACTCGATCCTCTAATTCCTGCCCTGGGACCTCCGTGAACTTGGAGATATTTGCCACAAGTCCAGACCTGGAGTTGGTGGGGAGGACTGGCCTGAATCCCATTTCTCAGAGAAGAAATGGGTCCCAGGTATCTAGTGGGGGGTTTGATTGACCCACATCAGATGAGCCTGATGGGTCTCTCGCCCCAGGCCGTTGCTCCCCGCTACACCCCAAGGCAAGGCAAAGTATTCAAGGACCTCCTTCGGGCCGCCCCTCCATCTGTGCACTCTACGGGCCCGCTCAAGAAGCAAACTCCGCCGCTTGGCCCAAGGGAGCGGCTCTAGCGATCCAGTCCGCGGGGAGCAGCGCCCTCGTGTGGTCTCCAGAAGAAGCGCAGCGCTTCCCTTAGCCCCTCCCTTTCTATGAGCTCATTGAACAGGTATTTATTGAGTGCCACTAGGTGCTCTAGGGGCAGTGGTGAAGAAGATAGATAAAATATCTACTTTGTGGACTGTACATTCCAGTGTGTGTGTGCGGAGGGATAGGCAATAAACGATTAAAAATAAATAAATAAACAAGGCAGTTACTAGTAGTGACAATTGCCGGGGAGAAAATAAAACAGAGAAAAGTGATGAAGAAACTAAGAATTCCATGAGTAGGTAATGTCTGAAATGAGACTTAGGTGACAGGGATGCAGTCCTGTGACAATCTGGGGTAAAAACCCTTCTTGCAGAGAGAAAAAGTGCTGCACAGACCCTGCCTCAGGAACAGGCTTCACGTAACAGAGGGAGGCCAGTGTGGCTGGAAAGGAGCGAGCAATGACAGAACAGTAAGAGCCCATCAGGGAGGTGGGCTGGGGCCAGACTATAGATCAGATCTTCAGGTCATGACAGAGTTTAATTATTCTACTAAGAGTAATGAGAATGTATTGTGTGGATTTTCAGCAGAATAAAAGGACCATTACGTTTGAATGAAATGGAAATGTAGTTTAAACATTAAAAATAAAAATAATAGGGCTTCCCTGGTAGCTCAGTGGTAAAGAATCTGCCTGCCAATGCAGGAGACACAGTTTCGATCCCTACTCTGGGAAGATCTCCCATGCCATGGAACAACTAAGCCTGTGCACCCAACTATTGAGCTCAAGCCCTAGAGCCCAAGCTCTGCAACCAGAGAAACCACTGCAGTGAGAAATCCACACCTTGCAATGAAGAGTAGCCCCACTTCATGCAACTAGAAAAAAGCCCTTGAAGCAACGAAGACTCAGAACTGCCAAAAATAAATAACAAGATTATTAAAATAATAATATAATAGGGCTTCTCTTGTGGCTCAGCTGGTAAAGAATCTGCCTGCAATGCAGGAGACCTGGGTTCGATCCCTGGGTTGGGAAGATTCCCTGGAGAAGGGAAAGGCTACCCACTCCAGTATTCTGGCCTGGAGAATTCCATGGACTGTATAGTCCATGGGGTCGCAATGAGTTGGACACAACTGAGTGACTTTCACTTACACTAATAATATAAAAAGGTCCTCTTGGTTGCTTTGTGGAGAATGAAAGAGTGGAAGCAGAGAGATCTCCATAAGAAATTAGAAAGCTGCTGAAATAATTCAGGTGAGACGTGATTATAGCTTGGAACAAGGAGGTAATGTTGGAAGTAGGGAGGTGTGGTTGAATTCTGGGTCTGTTTTGAAGGTTGAGTCAATAGGACTTGCATGTTAACAGACCATGTTCTCCCTTGCTCATCTAGCTCCAGGAACTCCTCCACACACACACCCTAGGTGGCTCCTCCATCTTCACTGGGGGGCTGAGTTAGAGAGGCCAATCCCAGGCACACAGCTAAATTAGGAAGTTTCCAGGTGTGGCTGAACAAATGAAGTTAAGATGCGGACCTATGTTCTCCATGAACGGCCTCCACTTTCCATCATTAGCTCATTTAATGACAGGGTCTCTGCTTGCTGTCTCCCTTCTTCGTTAGTCTGCCTAACTTCTACAGACCCAGTTATTTAGTAGGCCTCTGTTTCTCCAAATGTATATCCTCAGGGTGTGTTGGTGACACCCAAAACAGTCCACTGTATTTTGTGTTTGTATTTGATACAGAGTATGGGGTGGTATAATCTGGGGGTCAGTCCTCAGACCCAAGCCAGTGATAGACTCCCATTAATTTACACAAAATACAATAGGGTCAGACCTGATCCCACAGGAAACACGCATAACACTTTTGCTCCAGGTTGGGCGTTTCTGGAGAGCCTGGAAAATGTTAGGTTGGCCTCACACTCAGGCTAGCCAAGAGGGGAAAACAACCACAGCGGAGGTGACCAGTTGGCTCTGGAGTCAGCAGGTCTGGCTCTGTTTGTGTTGTATGGCGGGGTGGGGGGTGCATTATAAATGCAGCCAGCCAGAGGGCCCCTGGCCTCAGAACCTAGGACCACACCAGTCCCTGAGAGTTTGTAGAAGCTTCACTGAGATGAAGCTGCCAGGTCAAGAGGAGTCTGACATCTCCAGTGCTAGTGAAAATGTGCCCACAGGAGAGCTGGACAGTGGTCCTGGCTCTGGCCTCAGCCCTGATGGCCCCTTAGACACAGACAGCAGGGAACTGGAGGTACCCAAGGACCCTCCGCTCTTCATTCAGCTGAATGAGCTGCTGGGCTGGCCCCACGCACCCGAGTGGAAAGAGACAGGCAGGTGAGTGGGATCCAGGACAGTTTTATTGGGTCCTTCCCCTTCCCCCATTGGGTCCTCCTCCATGACCCCAGCTCTTCCTGTGTGCGGGGTTGGTATTATCACCTCCAATCATGAGTTTCTTTTTGTGTTCCCCATTTCAGACCCTCATGCTCTATGGTGCTCAGCCTTTTCTGCAGTCTGGTTTTGAGTTCCCCAAGATCCAAGATGAGGGGGTGACTTCCCTGGGGAGGGGCTCTGTACCACTGGGCCCATGACTTCACCCTTGTCTCACCTTCCTTGGCTCTCCTGCATCCTCACTCTTGGACCTGGGAGAGATGCCCCCAGTAACACTGTCTGCCCCTCTCACCATAGGTGGGTGCTGTTTGAGGAGAAGTTGGAAGTGGGTGCAGGCCGGTGGAGCACCCCCCACGTGCCCACCATGGCACTGCCCAGCCTCCAGAAGCTCCGCAGCTTGTTGGCCAAGGGCCTTGTCCTGCTGGACTGTCCAGCTCTGAGCCTCCAGGAGCTCACAGGTGCCCTGGGACCCTTTGCTGGGAGGGCCTGGGCATCCTAATGATTTCTCTAAGATTTTCCCCATGAAGTCTTAGAATTTTCCAGAGCCCACCCCACTCTACTCTTGAGAATTATCCACCCCTGTATCACAAGGAAGAGGTGGAAATGCAGAGGGGAAGAGCAAGTCCATTGGTTGGACTTGTGTTCCCTGAGACTCTTGGAAGGGAAAGGAGCCTGGGCAGAGGGGAAAGGGGAAGAATTCAGGGGCAGGGAGTTCTCAGGAAAGGATGGGAGCCCCACCTCTGTTCTCCAGAGCAAGTGACCAGAGTGGAGTCGCTGAGCCCAGAGCTGAGAGGGAAGCTGAAGGCTTTGCTGCTGCAGAGACCCCAGCACCTCATCCAGACCCCATGCACCAGCCCCTGCTGGGGTAAGAGGACCCTCCCTGGGCCCAAGACCAAAATCCCTGGGGTGGGAGGACCCCAGGTCTCCCCTCACCTTCCTGGACCAGCAGTGGCCTGGCATTGGGTCAGACCTCAACTTAGGACTCGAGGGTGAGAAGCAGCAGGGGCAGTCCTGAGGGGAGAGGAAGGGCTAGAAGCACAAGGGCCAGAGCTCCATGAAGAGATGTTCTTGGCGGGCATCATGGTGAGCTTTACACACAGCAGATCATTTCATCTTCACAACAACACTGGGAGGTAATACCATAATTATCCTCATTTTAGTGATGAGAAAACTGAGGAGTAGCAGGGGGAAGGTGTGCTCCAGTTTCCATAACAATGCAAAGCTGGTCAGGGAACCCTGGTGGATCCACCCCCAAGGCCTGTGGTTTTTTATAATATATAGATATTCAGTTCAGTTCAATTCAGTTGCTCAGTCATGTCCGACTCTTTGGAACCCCATGGACTGCAGCATGCCAGGCTTCCCTGTCCATCACCAACTGCCGGAGGTTACTCAAACTCATCTCCATTGAGTCAGTGATGCCATCCAACCATCTCATCCTCTGTCATCCCCTTCTCCTCCTGCCTTCAATCTTTCCCAGCATCAGGGTCTTTTCAAATGAGTCAGCTCTTCACATCAGGTGGCAAAAGTATTGGAGTTTCAGCTTCAGCATCAGTCCTTCCAATGAACACTCAGGACTGATCTCCTTTAGGATGGACTGGTTGGATCTCCTTGCAGTCCAAGGGACTCTCAAGAATATTCTCCAACACCACAGCTCAAAACCATCAACTCTTTGGCACTCAGCTTTCTTTATAGTCCAACTCTCACATCCATACGTGACTACTGGAAAAACCATAACCTTGATGAGACAGACCTTTGTTGGCAAAGTAATGTCTCTGCTTTTTAATATGCTGTCTAGGGTGGTCATAACTTTTCTTCCAAGGAGTAAGTGTCTTTTCATTTCATGGCTGCAGTCACCATCTGCAGTGATTATGATATACTGCTGCTGCTGCAAAGTCGCTTCAGTTGTGTCCGACTCTGTGCGACCCCACAGACTGCAGCCCACCAGGCTCCCCTGTCCCTGGGATTCTCCAGGCAAGAACACTGGAGTGGGTTGCCATTTCCAATGCATGAAAGTGAAAAGTGAAAGTGAAATCGCTCAGTCGTGTCCGACTCCCAGCAACCCCATGGACTGCAGCCTACCAGGCTCCTCTGTCCGTGGGATTTTCCAGGCAAGAGTACTGGAGTGGGGTGCCATTGCCTTCTGCAGATTACGATATAGCTTTTATTTATTATTATTATTTGTTTGGCTGTGCTGGGTCTTCCTTGCTGAGCAAGGGCTTTCTCTAGTCACAGCAAGTAGGGGCTGCTCTCTAGTTGGGCTTAGTTGCTCTGTGGCACGTGCGATCTTCCCATACCAGGGACTGAACCCATATTCCCTGCACTGGCAGGTGGATTCTTAACCACTGGACCACTAGGGAAGTCCCCAAAGCCTGTGCTCTTAAACATAATCCTGTTTTGTAGGATCTGCCCATCCAAGAGAGGCTTCTCAGGAGGAGGAAGCCCCCCTGAAGGAACAGGTTTGTGGCCCTTCCAAGGGCAGGGCTGGGAGAGAGGTCAGGGGAGCCACCCTCCACTGGGCTCCTCATCAGTCAAGGTCCTGCCTACATCCTCTCCCCTGAATAACCTTTCATCGTCTGTGTCTCCTTGAACCCCCACCCAGCATCAGAACCCTCTAAGACAGAAGTTCGCTGCAGGGGCTGAAGCAGGAGCTGTGCTGGCAGGACAGCTGGGCTTCCTGGAACAGCCACTGGGGGTCTTTGTGCGACTGCGGGATCCGGTGGTACTGGGGCCCCTTATTGAGGTGCCCCTCCCCAGCAGGTGAGGTGGCTGAGTTGGGGGTCAGGGATCCTGGAATCCAGAAAAGGCCTTTACCCAGGAGGGTATTAGGAAGTCTTTGGGACCAGTTCTTTAGGGTGTGTGGGGGGTGGTGCTTAGGGAGGGGTAGTGGTTAGAGCTGCAAAGACGGTGTGAGTGTGTATACGGGGAGTAGTAATGAGGTCAGAGGCCAGGGCTGCCCTGTGAGATAGCAGCCTCTGATTCTCTCCAGGACCTGGTTCTTTCCTCAGGTTTTTCTGCCTGCTCCTCGGTCCCCCTACACTGGGAAGGGGCTACCATGAGATGGGCCGAGCAGTGGCCATCCTCCTCAGTGACCTGGTGAGCTGGACAGGCATGTGTGTCTGTGTGCATGCACATAGGCTTGTGTCAAGTGAGTGTGTGTGTACTCTCTAGGTGTGACTGAGTACGACAGTGAAGCAGAATGTGGCTTCCTGTCTGTGAGCAGGAGGATTGAAATTGCCTTGGCTACCACCACAGCCCCCCTTACCTAGCACAGAGCTGGCACACAGTAGGCACCCACAGATACTCCCTGAATGCATGCATGCCTGAATGAATGCTTAAATGACTCATCTGCCTATGTGACCTGTGTCTAGTTTTGAAACTGTGAAAATGCATGTAAGAACAGATCTGTATTTAGACTGTATTTAGTGCCTCTCTGTGCCCCTATCCCCAGCAATTTCAGTGGAGAGTTCGGCGGGCCAGCAGCCTTCATGACCTTCTGGCAGCCCTGGATGCTTTCCTAGAGGAAGTGACAGTGCTCCCTCCAGGTCGATGGGACCCAACAGCTCGGATTCCCCCACCTAAATGCCTGCCCTCTGAGCACAAAAGGTATCTGGGGGGTCATCATGCCATAGAGATCCTTCCAGTGTTGAGGAAGGGAAGTGGGGGAGGGGGGCGAGAGGAAAGGGTAAGACCTGCGTTCTGCTGGACCACTCTGTGGCTGTGAGACCTTGAGTACCTTCCCGTGCTGGAGCCTGGCTTTCACTATTAGAAGGCGACCTGGACCTTGTGGAGCTGCGGCGCCCCCAGCCCGCAAACACACAACCCGCCGCCAGGGGGCGGATCGCCGAGAACTCTGGCGCCGAGTCGCGGTCTGGTAGCAGAGCCTTAGCCAACTCGGGTTCCCCTGGTCCTCAGGCTCCCTTCGCAATTGCGGGTGGCCAAGGGGCCCTCTGTCCGGAGAAGGACCTCAGCTGAGGACAGGCACGGCCGCAGACAGCACGCGGCTAACCCGGAGTTGCGGCGGACAGGCAGGTGAGGCGTGCTGAGGTGGAAGCCAGGGTACCTTGGGTGGGGGGGGGGCAGTGGGGTGTCATGGGCTTGAGGTGTGCAGTCACTGTGGGGGACGCGGGGGGAGGCTCACCTGGCCCCAGGGACTTGGGATGCTGAAGCCTGGATTACTGACAACCCATGGGCGGGAGGCTGTTCGGGGGCCTTGTCCAGGACGTGCAGCGGAAGGCCTCGTGGTACCCCAGCGACTTCTTGGACGCCCTGCACCCCCAGTGCTTCTCGGCCGTGCTCTACATTTACCTGGCCACCATCACTAACGCCATCACTTTTGGGGGTCTGCTGGGAGAAGCCACCGACGGTGCGCAGGTGGGTGGGTGGGAAGCAGGCCTATCTTCTGTGTTCAACCAGCCGTGCCCTACGCCCTCCTCTAGTGTCTATGGTTGGGCTGAGGAGGCTCCCAGGGAACTTGGGTACCTGTCCTGACAGGGGCCATTGTTGGCTTCTAGGGGGTGCTGGAAAGCTTCCTGGGCACGGCAGTGACTGGAGCTGCCTTCTGCCTGATCGCTGGCCAGCCCCTCACCATCCTTAGCAGCACCGGGCCAGTGCTGGTCTTTGAACGTCTGCTCTTCTCCTTCAGCAGGTAGGAGAATTCCCCCACCTCACCTGACCTCACTAGCACACCCTCAGCCTGGTCTCAGCTGGGTTAGTAGGGGAGGGTAGAAACTGGCTCCAGGGGCACCTGACCTGGGTTGGGTTGGGAGTAAGAGTGGGCCCAGGCAAACCCTGCTGTCTCTTACCTCCCCCAGAGATCACAGCCTGGATTACCTGCCCTTCCGCCTGTGGGTTGGCATCTGGGTGGCCATCTTTTGCCTGGTGCTGGTGGCCACGGAGGCCAGCGTGCTGGTGCGCTACTTTACCCGCTTCACCGAGGAAGGCTTCTGTGCTCTCATCAGTCTCATCTTCATCTATGATGCTGTTGGAAAAATGCTGACCTTGACCCATGCCTATCCCATCCAGAGACCTGGCTCTCCCACCTATGGCTGTCTCTGCCAGTACCCAGATCCAGGAGGTGGGTGAGGGAACTTGTTGTTGTTTGGTCACTAAGTTATGTTCAACTCTTTTTGCAACCCCATGGACTGTAGCCTGCCAGGCTCCTCTGTCCATGGGATTTCCCAGGAAAGAATATTGGAGCGGTTGTCATTCCCTTCACCAGGGTATCTTCCCCACCCAGGGATCAAACTCACATCTCCTGCATTGGCAGACAGATTCTTTACCACTGAGCCACCTGGGAAGCCCGAGGGAAATAGGGAGCTTGGCAAAATAAGGGAGGATGCAGGAAGGGTTGTTGTCCCCTTAGTTAAGTTCAGCAAAATGCTGAGTACCTACCCAGTAGCCAGCAGCAAACTTCCTTTCTTTGGTTCTGAGTCAGATGAAAAATAAGTGAACAGAGCAGGCCCAATTTCATCTTTTACTTCTGCCAGTGCTAAGAGAAGACCATGGTTATATCTATGAGTATGTGGGCTTCCTAATGATGAAACCAAAATTGGATTGACTTACTCACCCAGTCATGGCCATGCTGGACAGGGACTGTCTCACCCTAGAGGAGCAGAGCTCAATGCATGCAGGGTGCTTACTCCCTAGAGAGGGAGAGGAAGGGGCAGGACCAAGCATGCCCAGCTTCTTCTCCCAAAGTCACCAACCAAATAAATCACCACTCTTCCCCTGGGCCATGTGAGTGACAGGGTGGAGAGGAGCTCGGACTATTGCACCAGCACATTTCCTTCCACATGGCCAGGAACACCAGGACTGGGGAATAGGCATCCTCTCAAGAGTGCCAGACTCTGTACCAGGCACGAACAACAATAATTCTGATGCTGGTGGAAACACACAAATGTGTGTGCTCAGTCATTTACTAGGCACTTGCTTTGGCCGGTCCTGTGCCAGCCACCAGGGATACAGATAGGGAGGGAATTTGAAGGGATAAGGGCAAGAGGCAGTGTCCTGAGAACAGACTGGGTAGTGATTGGAGTCAGCAGACAGATGAGTCAGAACAAAGAACTCTCTGGTTCAGCTGGACCTGTGAAATTAGGCTTCTAATTAAGGCTGGAGAAGGTTCCCAGGGGAAGAAAACTCACTTGAATTCTCTGCTTCCCAGGAAATGAGTCTCAGTGGACAAGCACAAACCCTAAAGACAGAGATGACATCTTGAGCATGGTGAGGGCCTGTTCCTGGGAGGGCCTGAGAAAGAGAGGGTGGAGGTCAAAGAAGTTAGTGGTTCCAGGCTCTTCTGACCCTTCATAGGCCACTGAGGCCCAACCATTTGCTATGGCTGGAGATCTCTTATCTGGTGTCCTCAGTCTCATTGGGCATCAGTGGACCTTTATCCCACTGCCCATAATCCCAACCTGGATGACCTCTCCACACAGGACCTAGGCCTGGTCAATGCATCCTTGCTGCCCCCACCTGAGTGTGCCCAGCGGGGAGGCCATCCTCGTGGGCCCGGCTGTCATACAGTCCCAGATATTGCCTTCTTCTCCATCCTCCTCTTCCTTACTTCCTTCCTCTTTGCCATGGCCCTCAAGCACGTAAAGACCAGTCGCTTCTTCCCCTCCGTGGTGAGTGTCACCTGGACTTCTGTGGGAGAGAACTGGCTCTTGGCCTTGGGCCCTGTCTGCAAATGGGAAAGGGGGCAGAAGGAGGGGGTGGTGGCCTGAACCTGACTGAGTGTCCGCTGGGTGGCCAGGTACGCAAGATGCTGGGTGACTTCTCCTCGGTCCTGGCCATCCTGCTAGGCTGTGGCCTCGATGCCTTCCTTGGCCTAGCCACACCGAAGCTCATGGTGCCCAGAGAGTTCAAGGTGAGAGCTGGGCATGGAGGGGAGAGGGCAAAGCAGGGTCAGCAGACAGGACCCTAGAGGAGGAAGATGAATCGATACCACACTTCTCTAGCCTTCCGTTTTCTCATTCATAAGATAGAAATAGTATAATAATGGTCTTACAGAATTGTTGTGAGGGCACATTGTGTACCAGACACATAGTAAGCCTAGGATAGGTAGCTACTGTTGCAGGTAAGAGGTTAAAAGAGTGGGTTCTGGTTAGCCAGCCCTGGGTCTGAGTCCCATTTCTGTCACTTCCTAGCTGTGTGTCTTGGGAAAGTTAACCCACATTCTGAGCCTCAATTTCTTCATCTATAAAATGGAAATAATAAATAACAATAGTTTCTGCCTCATAGCTTGTTTTGAGGTTCACAGAAGATCATAGTCCCAAGCACTGTCACATTACTGGGACTGACTCATACCAACACCTCAATTAATGCTAGTTATTGTTGTTCTGTGTTCTCCCTACCCTCGGCATGGCCCTACTTACTACTCCCCACTCTCTACTTTGCACCCCCAATTGCCTGCTCTGATGGGGTCAAGCTAGAGCTCCCTGCCCAGGGCATGACAGTGCACAGGACAAGGCTCAGCGCTCACTTAGTACCTAAACTTTGTCGGTGCATTTGGAGACCTCCCCTCCAGCTTCCCTCAGGACAGGAAAGCAGGGTGGCTCCAAGGCTCCAAGGCAGCCTTAGGGGCTCAGAACCCAAGATAGCAACTGAGGCCCTCCCCGACACAGACGCCTTGTAATCAGAGCAGACGCAGACACACCCAGCCCTATCCCTGCCCCAGCCCCAGATCAAGGCAGGTCTGAACCTGAGTTGCCCGGCTCTTGGTGGGGGAGGGGGGAGGTTGCTTAGGGAGAAGTGCTCTGTACATCAAGAAGTGTGGGTGGGCCTCATCCACTACCTCCTCCTCTTACAGGGAGGGAAGGACCCTAAGACTCAAAGTCCAGAGCCCCTGGTTCCAGCCCAACCCCCAGGCTGGTCTCCGTCCTTCTGCCCTGGGATGCGCTGAACCAGCTGTACACACACAGACTGCTCCCACCTAGCATCCAGTGTCTTACAGTGGGTGGGGAGGGGGGCATTGTGGAAGAATGCCATGGCTAGAGTGTGTAGATGAGGTGTTCTTAAGATAGCCTCTCCAATTTGTCCATGGACTCCTCTTCCCCAGCCCACACTCCCTGGACGTGGCTGGCTGGTGTCACCTTTTGGAGCCAACCCCTGGTGGCTGAGTGTGGCAGCTGCCCTGCCTGCTCTGCTATTGTCTATCCTCATTTTCATGGACCAGCAGATCACAGGGGTCATCCTCAACCGGGCTGAATACAGACTGCGGGTAAGGCCTGCAGGGTCAGACCCCAGGTCCCTAGCCCAAGGGACAGGAGCTCCAGGGTGGGGTCTGGGTTCCCCCTTTCTCACCCCAGAGGACAGAGGGCCCAGATCTGGGCTAGCTTCATCCTCACTGCCCCACACCGCCTGCAGAAGGGAGCTGGCTTCCACCTGGACCTCTTCTGTGTGGCTGTGCTCATGCCCTTCACATCAGCGCTTGGGCTGCCCTGGTATGTCTCAGCCACTGTCATCTCCCTGGCCCACATGGACAGTCTTCGGAGAGAGAGCAGAGCCTGTGCCCCAGGGGAGGCTCCCAGCTTTCTGGGCATCAGGTAAGGCCAGTATTCAGGAGACTGGAATGAGACGTGGGCAGCAAAGTCGGGTACTGGGTACAGCGCAGAGTTATTTGGGCAACTTAAATTCTAAGCTGGTGACTCCAGAGGGCTCTCTCACTGCCCCATGAGCACTGAAGTGGGGTGAATGGGTGGGTGCTGGGCTCCTTCAGTCATGGGACTGGGAGGGGCCTCCAGGGGAGCATCATGGAGGTGAGTGTGAAGGCTGAGCAAGGATGAGGTGCCACCTAAGAATCCCACTCCGTGTAGAAGCACCTCATTGATATTATAGAGTAACATCACAAAAACAATTTTATTGGAAATGCAATCTAATTGTTGAGAGTATGGGAAATCAACTTTGTACATTATGAAGTAAAAGTTTTTATGGTGGTATAAGATTGCTTAATTTTCCATCAAAATAAAAACAAAGACCAACTTTGAACTTGAGCTGCTGAAAAGGACTGGGACCCTCATATAGAGGTAACCTGTCCCTTCTTCTCCACCAATTTTTCACACCAAGCTCAGATCCCCTCCCTTCCAGGGAACTATCAGGGGATCCCTCCACTTCCCTCATGCCAGGGCCCCCAACCTGGCACCCCAGGGGCTCCCCCAGAGCTAACTTCTCCTTTCCCCACAGAGAGCAGAGGCTGACGGGCCTGGCCGTATTCATCCTCACAGGAATCTCCATCTTCCTGGCACCTATACTCAAGGTACCTTAAACAAGCCAGCATCAGGGTCAAGGCAGTAAAAATAATAAATATAGCAAGAATTGACATTGGCTGAACATTTACTACATACTGGGCACTGTGTTAAGTTTTCTTCACCCACAGTCTCATTTAATCCTGGCATAACCCATGAGAAGCATATACACTTTTAAAGTGAGGAAGCTGAAAGTTAAAGAGGTTAAGGAACTTACAAGAGACCACCAAGAGACCTGGTTTCTCAGACCTATCTGAGAACCTGAACTGTGACCCAATTGGCTTTCTACCCAGTGGAGCCAAGTAGAGACACGCCATCATCCCCAGGGGCCAAGCACTAGCTACTCTTACTCCATACTCAATGAGGCTTAGACTAAGAACATGATCATCACAATCCAGGAAAACTTCTGAGGCAAAACCCCTTCACATCTCCCTCACCAGATGTTTATAGAATACCTGCTGGAGTGCAAGGCTCTGAGAGGCACCTGGGAGAAGGGAATGGGAAGGGGAAGGATACTGAAAAAGAATATGGAACCAAGCCCCTGTCAGCAACACATACACATGAATAAAAATTATGTAACAAGTAACAGCAGAAAGGTTCAACAAGCCAGTACAGCAGAGCAGTCAAGGAGGGTGTGGAGAATTGCACACAAGAGTCACTGGCAGGATGACAGGAGGTTAGGGGAGGGAAAGGTCATGGAAGCTGGATGAGAGGAGAGTAGTTGAAAGAGCCAGATGGACTGGATCAGCCGCTGACTAAACTAGGTGACTCCCGTTCAGCAGATATTTACCGAGCATAAGCCATATGCCAAGTACTGTTCCAGGGACCGGGGATATAGTGGTGATCAAAAGAGGTCATCCACATCTTGCATTCTGGTGAGAGGAGACAGATAAAAACAATTAAAACAATAAAATAGGATAATTTCAGATAGTGATAACTTCTATGAAAATAAAAGAGGGTGGGGTGATCTTAATGGTGCACTTAATGGCAAGGCCTTTCTGGGGTGTCATGACAGGAGTAATGAGAGGGAGGTCAGGGAAGAGCATTTAGGTGGAGGGACTAGCAAAGCAAAAGGCCTTGCAAAGGGGTAGAAGTAAATGTGGGCATATTGAGGAAAGGAAAGGGGGCCAGTACAACAGGAACAGAGAGAACAGAGAGGAATGCGAGAGAGGAGTGGAGAGGTAATGGGCAAGTTACTTAGCCTCTCTGAAATCCAACTTCTCCATCTGTAAAATGGAGACAATTATAGAATTTACCTCATCTGACTGATGTGAACATTCAATGAAATCAGGCATGCAAAGTGGGTATGTTTAGATCTTGGAGGCTGGAGGCTGGGCTTGGGGGCTAAATGGGGTTATCTGGGCAGCTAGCAGAGGCGAACTGCTTTGCCAGCTCTCCAATTCTCTCTACCAGTTCATCCCAATGCCTCTTCTCTATGGCATCTTCCTGTACATGGGGGTGACAGCGATTAGCAGCATCCAGGTGAGCCCGTTACTTCCTGCCTACATTTGCTAGTTCTCCTCCTCTTTTCCTGCTTCTCCTGGGCACAGAGCCTCTGCTGCCACACTCTGGATGGAGAGGGGACCAAGGGAGCCTTCTGACCTCCAAGCTAGGCTTGGATAGCTAACAGTGACACCCTCCAGACTACCTGAGTACCCTGTTTTCTTCCTCCCCTTGTTCCCCCAGTTCACGAAGAGGGTGCAGCTATTATTGATACCAGCGAAGCACCAGCCAGACCTTCTGTTCTTGCGGCATGTGCCCCTGAGCAGGGTCCACCTGTTCACAGCCATCCAGCTTGCCTGCCTGGGTCTGCTTTGGATAATCAAGTCTACCCCTGCAGCTATCATCTTCCCCATCATGGTGACTTGTGGCAGGGTTGGGTGGTGTCCTGGTGGCTCTGAGCCTGGGAGGGTGGTCAAGGCCTCACAAGAGGAAGAATCTCTCCTCTGTCACTTGTCCTGGCTCTGCCTGGTTGGGAATCTCAGGACAAGGAAAGATGGCCAAGGGATAACTGTGAGGCTCTGGACCTGGGATATCTGGTTTAATTCCTTTCCCAACCTCTTTGGGCTCGTCAACCACAGGTAGGGATAGAAGGCCCAGAAGGAAACTGAGGACCTGGGAGAGGCAAGGCTGGCACTCTTTTACCCAGTTAGGTGATACTGTAAGCTTCTGGCTTTGTTCTTACCCACTGAGGAAGTTAAGAGTCATGGGCTTTGCTTTGGAACCAATCTGGTTACTACATCTCAGTTCTGTGACCTCTGAGAAGTTAGTAAGCTCCCAGGGTCTCAGTTTCCTCCTCTGTACAATGGAAATAACTATCATGTCTACCTCATACGAATGTGTTAGCATTCACTGAAACTATACACAATGCGGCTGTTGTTAACGTTCCTGCTGCTATTGCTGACAGCCCTTGGCTTTGTTTCTATCCCTGCAGTTGCTGGGCCTGGTGGGAGTCCGAAAGGCACTGGAGTGGGTCTTCTCGCCACAGGAACTCCTCTGGCTGGATGAGCTGATGCCGGAGAAGGAGAGAAGCATCCCTGAAAAGGGAGTGGAGCCAGAGTACTCGTTCAGTGGAAGTGACAGTGAAGATGTGAGCTCCTGGAGAACAGGGCAGGGGTTTGGGAGAGAAGTCATCTCCAGGAGTTTAACTGAAGTATAATATCTCTATTAAGTCTGAAGATCTGATCAACACAGTGACTCCTCCTAGTTCTGTATTAACATAGGCACACTGAAGGAGTGAGGGAAATTTTTCTTCATATGAGTCCAGGGCTGTATGAGGGTTGGAAATGGTCGGGGACAAAACTCTTAAGTGGATTGTCTTACCCAGGATCTTTGTCTTAAGGTGGATTTATATCCTTTCACTCTCTGGGTCCTTTTCTTTCTGCTCTTTCTCTCAGTCTTTTGTCTTTTTATTCCCAACTCATCTTGAGATCTCTGTTCCACAGTCAGAACTGATGTATCAGCCAAAGGCTCCGGAAATCAACATCTCTGTGAATTAGCTGGAGTAGCAGTATGGAGTTGAGACCCAGGAAACTGAGGTAAGGGTGTGAGGGAAATGCCCCCAGGGTCGAGGGTGGGGCGGTGGGGGCTCTGGTGGTGGAAAGCTCGTCTGTGTGCTGAATGGCTGTTTCCTCTACATGTTCCAGTCCTTCATGAACCCCAGAGTGGGAGTGGGTAGGAGAATCTCTCCAGAGGAAAGCTGGAAACAAGAGAGGGTACCTGGGCCTGGCTCCCTGTGGCACTGAAGTCTAGCCAGTAGAGGGAGCTCAAGCTCACATCAACCTGGCAGGGATGGGAACTGGGGAAGGGAAGGGTTCGAAGATAAAAGAATGGAAAGGAATGGGAGGAGAGAAAGAGAGGATAAAGCTCCCAGCAGCTTGCTTGCTTGCTGAGCCTTGGAGGCTCCTTCCAGAGGCTGCCAAGAACCACACTACAAACAAGTGGGGGTGGGGGGTTCTTTGTCACTTGCCCTCTCTGCCATTCTTTTATTTTATTCATCTATTTCTCAAAATATTTTCTTAGCACTTCTGGAGTGTCCAGGTACTAGTGGTATAATAGTCACGGTTCCTGACCTCAGGAAGTTAAAATTCCTGTGGGAAAGACACACTGGAAACTGTTAGAGTGGGCTAGTGCTGGCTCAGGGAAGGAGAGGCTGTGGCAGCAGAGAGGCCTCCAAGGAGGGTGGTGAAGTGGTGGGAGCTGGGTAGGGCTTCCAAGAGGAAGTGGTCCATAATTTGAAAACTGAAGAACAAACAGAAGCTAGTCAGGATAAGATGAAGGGAAAATGTTCTAGGCAAAGGGTGCAGCACGTGCAAAAGCCTGGAATTTTTCCCCTTTGATAAAATGAACTCTTTAGGGTTTGTCCTCTCCATGGTTCCCCAAGTCCAAGAGCCTGAGTCCCCACCAGCTGCAGTGGAAAATTCTGGGGGCTAGAGGGAGACGGCAAATCATGGTCTAGCCCAGAACGAGATCTCCTGAGCTCGCCTTACTCCCAGTTACTACTGCTGGCTGTGTTCGTTGTTTTACTTGTGTCCCTGAGCACTTGCTCTGACCCCACTATGTCTTCTCTCTGTTCACAGGTATTTATTCAGGAAGTCAGGAAATTACTGGCCTTTGGCTTAACTGCCAGATGCTCAGTCAGCTGGGAGCCTGGAACACTGGGGCAGGACTGGAAGGCAGCTGGCCAAGACCTCAGTCACCCTCCTGAGCTGGGGGTGGAGAGTGGCAGGGAACAAGCAGGCTTGCTTTGTGGTTAGGAAAGTCTGGTAAGTCAGAGGGACTGACCAGGCCCCATTTACTCTTTACTCCATTAAAGGAACCTAAGTCTAGCAGCCCTTCTCATTTTGAAACTTCTATCCTCACAGATTCTCTTTTATACAATCAGGGGGTTGCCAGGGAACTCTTCTCAGTTTGCAAAAGGGAAAAATGTCCCTCTTTCCAGAATAAGTACTCCTCTATTTTAAAGTGTTTTTACATGTTTAAGAATAAACTTAATTTTTTTTAACCACAGAAGTGAATGAGATTACTGCAAAATATTGGAACACTCTAGAAATGTATAATTTTGAAGTGGAAACCATTCCAGAGATAACTAGGGCTCACCTTTTAGTATATATTGTTCAGGTTTCTTGAGTTCTATAACATGCTTGATACTTAGGATGCATTGGATGTTTTCCCCATGTCAGTACTGCATACATATCCAACTTATTCTTTTTGCATAGAATAAATAACTTTATAAGCTGGGAAAGATATCATATATATAAAAGAGTATATAAAATGTCTTCTGCAAGGGCAAGAATTTCTCCAGAGTATATACCTAGGAGTGAAGTTAAGGAGTAACAATAAAAAGAACACCTGCCAAAGAAGATATAGAGATGGCCAACAAACACATTAAAAGAGGATCAACACTGCCCGTTATTAGAGAAATATAAATCAAAACTACAATGAGACACCACCTCACACCAGTCAGAATGGCCGTCATAAAAACATCTACAAACAATAAATGCTGGAGAGGGTGTGGAGAAAAGGGAACCCTCTTGCACTGTTGGTGGGAATGTAAATTGATAAAACCACTGTGGAGAAGAGTAAAGAGGTTCCTTTAAAAATGAAACTACCATATGATCCAGCAATCCCACTACTGGGCATATAGCTTCAGGAAACTATAATTCAAAAAAACACATGTAAAAAATAATAAAAAACAAAAAGCAAACAAACAAAAAGACACATGTACCTCAGTATTCATTGCAGCACTATTTACAATAGCCAAGACATGAAAGCAACCTAAATGTTCATCAACAGATGAATAGATAAAGATGTTGTACATATGTACAATGGGATATTACTGAGCCATAAAAAGGAATGAAACTGATCATTTGTAGTGATGTGGATGAATCTCGAGTCTGTCATACAGAGTGAAGTCAGAAAGAGAAAAATATTTATATTGACACATATATATGAAATTTAGAAAGTAGCACTAATGAACCTATTTGCAGGGCAGGAATAAAGATGCAGACGTAGAGAATAGACTGTGGACGCAGAAGGGGAAGAAGAGGGTGGGATGAATTGAGAAAGTAGCACTGACATATATACACTATCATGGGTAAAACAGATAGCTAGTGGGAAGCTGCTGTTAAACACAGGGAGCCCAGTCTGGTGCTCTGTGATGACTTAGAGGAATGGGATGGGATGGGGGAGAGAGGGGATATATGTATACATATAGCTGATTCATATTGTTGTACAGCAGAGTGTAACACAATATTGTAAAGCAGTTATACTCCAATTAAAAAAAATAAATAACAGACAAGTAAATAAATAAATAAAAATTTTAAAAGAACACATGTATCCAACACTCAGGTGAGAGGTATCCTGTCATTGATGGTGGCGTTATTCAGTCACTAAGTCATTTATGATTCTTTGAAACCCTCGGACTGCAGCATTCAACGCTCCCCTGTCCTTCATTATTGCCTGCAGTTTGATCAGATTCATGTCCGTTGAGTCAGGGATGCTACCCAACCATCTCACCCTCTGTCGTTCCCATTCCTTTTGCCTTCAATCTTTCTCAGCATCAGGATCTTTTCCAAAGAGTTGGCTCTTTGCATCAGATAGCCAAAGTATTGGAGCTTCAGCTTCAGCATTAGTCCTTCCAATGAATATTCAGGGTTGCTTTAGTTTAGGATTGACTGGTTTGATCTCCTTGCATTCCAAGGGACTCTCAAGAGTCTTCTTCAGCACCACAATTCAAAAGCATCAATTCTTCGGTGCTCAGTCTTCTTCATGGTTCAACATTCACACCTGTACCTGACCATTGGAAAAAACATAGGTTTGACTATATGGAACTTTGTCAGCAAAGTGATGTCTCTGCTTTTTAATATGCTGTCTAGATTTGTCATAGCTTTCTTTCCAAGAAGCAAGTGTCTTCTAATTCCATGGGTGCAGTCACCATCTGCAGTGATTTTTGGAGCCCAAGAAAAAGAAAGTCTGTCACTGTTTCCACTGTTTCCCCATCTATTTGCCATGAAGTGATGGGACTGGATGCCTGATCTTAGTTTTTTGAATACTGAGTTTTAGGCCAGCTTTTTCATTCTGTTCTTTCACCCTCATCAAGAGGCTCTTTGAGTTCCTCTTCACTTTCTGCAGTTAGAGTGGTATCATCTGCATATCTAAGGTTGTTGATATTTCTCCCACAGTCTTACTTCCAGCTTGTGCTTCATCCAGCCCAGCATTTCAAATGATGTACTCTACATGTAAGTTAAATAAGCAGGGTGACAATATACCAGTCACCCCCGACCAGTAATGCTGAAGAAGCTGAAGTTTAACAGTTCTATGAAGACCTACAAGACCTTCTAGAACTAACATCCAAAAAAGATGTCCTTTTCATTATAGGGAACTGGAATGCAAAAGTAGGAAGTCAAGAGATACCTGGAGTAACAGGCAAATTTGGCCTTGGAGTACAAAATGAAACAGGTCAAAGGCTAACAGAGTTTTGCCAAGAGAACACACTGGTCATAGAAAACACCCTCTTCCAACAGCACAAGAGAAGACTCTACACATGGACATCACTAGATGGCTAATACTGAAATCAGATTGATTATATTCTTTGCAGCCAAAGATGGAGAAACTCTATACAGTCAGCAAAAAAAACAAGACTGGGAGCTGACTGTGGCTCAGATCATGAACTCCTTATTGCCAAATTCAGGCTTAAATTGAAGAAAGTAGGGAAAACCACTAGACCATTCAGGTATGACCTAAATCAAATCCCTTATGATTATACAGTGGAAGTGAAAAATAGGTTCAAGGGATTAGATCTGATAGACAGAGTGCCTGAACAACTATGGATGGAGGTTCGTGACATTGTAGAGGAGGCAGTGATCAAGACCATCCCCAAGAAAAAGAAATGCAATAAGGCAAAATGGTTGTCTGAGGAGGCCTTATGAATAGCTGAGAAAAGAAGAGAAGCAAAAGGCAAAGGGGAAAAGGAAAGACATACCCATTTGAATGCAGAGTTCCAAAGAACAGCAAGGAAAGATAAGAAAACCTTTTAAAGTGATCAATGCAAAGAAATAGAGGAAAACGATAGAATGGGAAAGACTAGAGATCTCTTCAAGAAAATTAGAGCTACCAAGGGAACATTTCATGCAAAGATGGGCTCAATAAAGGACAGAAATGGTATGAACCTAACAGAAGCAGAAGATGTTAAGAAGAGGTGGCAAGAATACACAGAAGAACTGTACAAAAAAGATCTTCATGACCCAGATCATCACGATGGTGTGATCACTGACCTAGAGCCAGACATCCTGGAATGTGAAGTTAAGTGGGCCTTAGAAAGCATCACTACGAACAAAGCTAGTGGAGGTGATGGAATTCCAGTTGAGCTATTTCAAATCCTAAAAGATGATGCTGTGAAAGTGCTACACTCAATATGCCAGCAAATTTGGAAAACTCAGCAGTGGCCACAGGACTGGAAAAGGTCAGTCTTCATTCCAATCCCAAAGAAAGGCAATGGCAAAGAATGTTCAAACTACTGCACAATAGCCCTCATCTCATACGCTAGCAAAGTAATGCTCAAAATTTTCCAAGCCAGGCTTTAACAGTACATGAACCGTGAACTTCCAGATGTTCAAGCTGGATTTAGAATAGGCAGAGGAACCAAACTGCCAACATCTGTTCAATCATCAAAAAAGCAAGAGAGTTCCAGAAAAATATCTACTTCTGCTTTATGGACTACGCCAAAGCCTTTGACAGTGTGGATCACAACAAACTGTGGAAAATTCTTCAAGAGATGAGAATACCAGACCACCTGACCTGCCTCCTGAGAAATCTGTGTGCTGGTCAAGGAGCAACAGTTAGAACTGGACATGGAACAACAGACTGATTCCAAATCAGGAAAGGAGTATGTCAAGTCTGTATATTGTCACCCTACTTATTTAACTTTAATGTAGAGTCCATCAAGCTAAATTCTGGGCTGGATGAAGCACAAGCTGGAATCAAGATTGCCAGGAGAAATATCAGTAACCTCAGATATGCAGATGACACCACCCTTATGGCAGAAAGAGAAGACGAACTAAAGAGCCTCCTGATGAAAGTGAAAAGAGGAGAGTGAAAAAGTTGGCTTAAAACTCAACATTCAGAAAACAAAGATCATGGCATCTGGTCCCATCACTTCATGGCAAATAGATGGCTAAACAATGGAAACAGTGACAGACTTAATTTTGGGGGGCTCCAAAATCACTCCAGATGATGACTGCAGCCATGAAATTAAAAGATGCTTGCTCCTTGGAAGACAAGCTATGACCAACCTAGACAGCATGTTAAAAAGCAGAGACATTACTTTGTCGACAAAGGCCATCTAGTCAAAGCTATGGTTTTTCCAGTAGTCATGTATAAGATGTGAGAGTTGGACTATAAAGGAAGCTGAGCACTGAAGAATTGATGCTTTTGAACTACGGTGTTGGAGAAGACTCTTGAGAGTTCCTTGGACAGCAAGGAGATCCAACCACTCCATCCTAAAGAAAATCAGTCCTGAATATTCATTGGAAGGACTGATGCTCAAACTCCAATACTTTGGCCACCTGATGCAGAAAACTGACTCATTGGAAAAGACCTGATGCTGGGAAAGATTGAAGGCAGGAGGAGAAGGGGACGACAGAGGATGAGATGGTTGGATGGCATCACCAACTCGATGGATATGAATTTGATATAGCTCTGGGAGTTGGTGATGGACAGGGAAGCCTGGCATGCTGAGTCCATGGGGTCACAAAGAGTTGGATGTGACTGACTGACTGAACTGAACTGAACTGACAATATACAGCCTTGTTGTACAACTTTACCAATTTTTAACCAGTCTGTTGTTCCATGTCCAGTTATAATAGTTGCTTCTTGACTTGCATCCTGCTGCTGCTGCTGCTAAGTCGCTTCAATCGTGTCCAGCTCTATGCGACCCCATAGATGGCAGCCCATCAGGCTCCACCGTCCCTGGGATTCTCCAGGTAAGAACACTGGAGTGGGTTGCCATTTCCTTCTCCAACGCATGAAAATGAAAAGTGAAAAGTGAAAGTGAATTCGCTCAGTTGTGTCTGACTCTTCGCAACCCCATGGACTGCAGCCTACCAGGCTCCTCTGTCCATGGGATTTTCCAGGCAAGAGTACTGGAGTGGGGTACCATTGCCTTCTCTGTGACCTGCATCCTAGTACCTCAGAAATCCCTCTGTATGTACCTTACATATTGCACCCCCAATTCCATTAAACACATCTTAATCTTATGGTAATTATTTTCTTGCTTTTCCTTATAGTTTTAACATTTATTGATGCTTGCTGCTGCTGCTGCTAAGTCGCTTCAGTCGTGTCCGACTCTGTGCGACCCAATAGACAGCAGCCCACCAGGCTCCCCCGTCCCTGGGATTCTCCAGGCAAGAACACTGGAGTGGGTTGCCATTTCCTTCTCCAATGCATGAAAGTGAAAAGTGAAAGTGAAGTCGCTGAGTTGTGTCTGACCCTCAGCAACCCCATGGACTGCAGCCTTCCAGGCTCCACCATCCATGGGATTTTCCAGGCAAGAGTACTGGAGTGTGGTGCCATTATGTATTTATTATTTTGCCTATTTAAAAATTATTTACTTATAATTTATTTTGACTGTGCTGGGTCTTCACTGCTCTACTTAGTCTTTCTTTGGTTGCAGTGGGCAGGGGCTACTTTTTGCAGGTGCATGTGCTTCTCATTGCAGTGGCTTTTCTTGTTGGGGAGCAAGGCTCTAGGTGCATGGGCTTCCGTAGTTGCATCCCTCAGGCTCAGTAGTTGTGGCTCACAGGCCCCAGAGCATACAGGCTCCAATAGCTGTGGCTCTTGGGCTCAGTAGTTATGGGCTTTAGTTGCTTCTTTGCGTGGGGAAGCTTTCAGGACCCGGGATCAAACCCGAGTCCCCTGCATTGGCAGGTAGATTCCTATTCACTGTACCACCAGGGAAGCCCTGTTTTGCCAATTTTTGAATATTATATAAATGTAATCACAGAGTATGAGTTCTCTGGCTGCTTCTTTTAACTCAACATTGTTTTGAGAATCTTTGATGTGATGTCTGCAGCTGTAGTTTGCTCATCTCATTGCTGTGTAGCACTCCATTGTATGTCTCTACCACGATCAATTATCCATTTTTCTTTCGACTCCAAGAATTCATTCCTGAAGCCATCTGGACCTGGTGCTTGCTTTGAGAAAAGTTAAGTTCATTCAAATTCTTTAATGGCTATAAGATTTTTTTAAATTGAAGACTACATATTTTTAGGATGGGAAAAAATCTAACTTTAATTTATAATTAACAAAGGTAAAATGAAGTTTGATTTTTTTGTTTTTGTTTTTTTCTTTTTTGGCCTTGCCGCTTGAGGGACCTTTGTTCCCTGACCAAGGACTGAACCTGGGCCCCCCAGCAGTGGAAGTGACAAGTCCTAACTACTGGATCACCAGGGAATTCTCAAAATAAAGGTTTTTATTGGATTATTTGACAGCCTAAAAATTTTTCCCCAAAACATGACAATCCAAATGTCCTGTAAACAATAAACTGTGGTTCCAAAGCACACAGCCTTTTTCTTTACTGAAAATACTATCTTTATCTTATTTCCATTGGTCCAAGGTGGGTTTTAGCGGCATTATTTTGGTAATTTGGGCTTCTCGTTGCTTCATTTTTTAGCCCTCAAAAATGAAAATTACTGTCTCTTTTGCCATGCTTTCCCAGAATGATTTAAGAAATCTGCTTCACTGTTTGCAACACTGGTTGAGAGTAACTTTTGGGGGAAGGTACACAATGCAAAAGACAGTACATAGTCTATTAATATTAATTTATGACCTCAAATAAGGATTTAAACAATTGGAGGGGACTTCCCTGTTGTTCCAGTGGCTACTCCAGGCTCCCAGTGCAGGGGACTTGGATTCAATCCTCGGTCAGGGAACTCTATCCCACATACTACAGCTAAGAGTTAGAATGCTGTCAACAAAGACTGAAGATCCCAAGTGCCCAAACTAAGGCCCAGTGCAGCCAAAGAAAGAAACAAACATGGGAGCCTGAATCAGTGGTGTAATTTTTTCATGGTGATGAAAGGCACTAAAACAATGACATCTGTATCCATAAGAGAAAGGAAATATGAAGTATTAAGTTCATTTTTTTTTTTTTAGTTCTATCAGTTTATTGCTACCAACCCATCACCCTCCACCCTCATGCACACATGCTCAGTCATGTAACCCCATGGACTGCAGCCCGCCAGGCTCCTCTGTCCATGGACTTTTCCAGGCAAGAATACTGGAGTGGGTTGCCATTTCCTTCTCCAAAGTATTAAGTTCTTAAATGTAGTTTTTAAAATTGAAGAGTCCTAATTTTCCCTTTCATCACATAGGCAGCACTTTTGAAGTAAAAATCCCTAACTTGATCAGTTTTTTGGAATGCAGATCACAGTATGCCCCAACCTAGCTTCTGATGGTTAGCTGTATCATAAGCTCCATGGCCTCATCTCTGGGAAAGATTATACTTTTTTAGCACAGTTTTAGGTTCATGTTACAGATTATAGGATTTTCAGGCTCTTTATTTCTTCTTTAGCCAGTTTTGTGGACTTGTATTTTTATAAGAATCTATTCATTTTATCATGTTTTCATATTTATTGGCATAAAGTTATCAAAACCTTTGTCTGTTTAATCTATGTAGCACACTTAGCTATAGTCCCTTATCATTTTGTTGTTGTTGTTGTAAATATTTATACATTTCTGAATTTTTAATATCATTTGCATTTTCTATTTCTGTTCTTGGTCACTCTTGCCAGAAGTTAGCTAGTTAGTCTATTTTATTAGTCTTTTCAAATTAACTTCTGGTTTTGTTGATCTTCCCTATTAATCCTTTTACTTCATTAATTTCTACTCTTTATTATTTCCTTCTATTTTCTGTGGTTTATTCTGTTAATTTTCTAACTTCTTAGCTCATTATTTTGAACTTTATTTCTGCCATTGATTTTCTTCATAGTACCGCTTTAGCTGCACCCCAGTTTTGATATAGTATCCTCATTACCATTTATTTCTAAGTATTTTCTAATTTCTACTCTGAATTTCTCTTTGACCCACAAGTTGTTGAAAAATATATTTTAAAAAATTTCCAAATAACACTTAGTAAAGTAGGCACTTGAAATTCCAGGTGGAAATTCAGAATGTATATGTATTCAGAATTCTTCTTTACAAATATAAAAGAAGAAACAAATTTTCTTTACAAATATAAAATCTTTCATTAAACAGGAAAGTCTTAAATGCCAGTCAAAGCAACTTACTTTTAATAAGCATTCTTAGACGCAGTGCTGTCATAGTAAATCCATTGCTGGCTAAGATACCTATCCGAGATTAAGATATATTTTCTCCATGTCTCCGTGGGGGGTTTGGATATAATACAGAAGACTCTAAGGGTATATAGTTAGCCTCTTAATGGCTCTAGTAACCGTTCTCAGTTTACTCTGCCTTCCTCCATAAACATGTATTAAATGAAGACCCTCTCCAGCACCAGGACACAGCCGGCAACAGCCTGTGCTGAACGAGACAAGTGTCAGGTGTGTTCCTAAGACTCTTCCTGCCCTATTGGAAGCTCCACGACTGAGGGCAGATGGGTCACATGGCTGCCACTGAGGGACGGGGTGAAGTGCTTCAGCTTTTTCAGAAATCACTTTCATAAAGCTTGGACAGCAGGCCAATCTGCTGAATGGGTGGAAATCTTTTCTTGTCATTCTTTCGGATGATAGAGGTGAAAATAAAAGATGGAAGATAAAAAAAAAAAAAACAAAAAACTCCAGGGACTTCCCTGGTGGTCCAGTGGTTAAAAATCTACCTTCCAGTGCAGGGGATGTGGATTCGATCCTGATTGGAGAACTAAGATCCCACGAGCCACAAGGCCCACAAGCCACAACTACTGAGCCCATGGGCTGTGGAGCCCAGATTAGCCAAAAAAAAAATTGTTTCCAAACATATGACTTTTTTCCCCTTATCTTTTTATAGCTGATTTCTTTTTTTAATTAATTAATTAATTTTTATTTTATTTTTTAACTTTACAATATTGTATTGGTTTTGCCATATATCAACATGAATCCACCACAGGTATACACGTGTTCCCCATCCTGAACCCTCCTCCCTCCTCCCTCCCCATACCATCCCTCTGGGTCGTCCCAGTGCACCAGCCCCAAGCATCCAGTATCGTGCATCGAACCTGGACTGGTGACTCGTTTCATATATGATATTATACATGTTTCAATGCATTCTCCCAAATCATCCCACCCTCTCCCTCTCCCACAGAGTCCAAAAGACTGTTCTATACATCAGTGTCTCTTTTGCTGTCTCGTATACAGGGTTACTGTTACCATCTTTCTGAATTCCATATATATGCGTTAGTATACTGTATTGGTGTTTTTCTTTCTGGCTTACTTCACTCTGTATAATAGGCTCCAGTTTCATCCACCTCATTAGAACTGATTCAAATGTATTCTTTTTAATGGCAGAGTAATACTCCATTGTGTATATGTACCACAGCTTTCTTATCCATTCATCTGCTGATGGACATCTAGGTTGCTTCCATGCCCTGGCTATTATAAACAGTGCTACGATGAACATTGGGGTACACATGTCTCTTTCAGTTCTGGTTTCCTCAGTGTGTATGCCCAGCAGTGGGATTGCTGGGTCATAAGGCAGTTCTATTTCCAGTTTTTTAAGGAATCTCCACACTGTTCTCCATAGTGGCTGTACTAGTTTGCATTCCCACCAACAGTGTAAGAGGGTTCCCTTTTCTCCACACCCTCTCCAGCATTTATTGCTTGTAGACTTTTGGATCGCAGCCATTCTGACTAGTGTGAAATGGTACCTCATAGTGGTTTTGATTTGCATTTCTCTGATAATGAGTGATGTTGAGCATCTTTTCATGTGTTTGTTAGCCGTCTGTATGTCTTCTTTGGAGAAATGTCTATTTAATTCTTTGGCCCATTTTTTGATCTAACTTAACTGCATTTGGAGATCCAACCAGTCCATTCTGAAGGAGATCAGCCTTGGGATTTCTTTGGAAGGAATGATGCTAAAGCTGAAACTCCAGTACTTTGGCCACCTCATGTGAAGAGTTGACTCATTGGAAAAGACTCTGATGCTGGGAGGGATTGGGGGCAGGAGGAGAAGGGGACAACAGAGGATGAGATGGCTGGATAGCATCACTGACCTGATGGACGTGAGTCTGAGTGAACTCCGGGAGTTGGTGATGGACAGGGAGGCCTGGCGTGCTGCGATTCATGGGGTTGCAGAGAGTCAGACACAACTGAGTGACTGAACTGAACTGAACTGAACTGAACTGCATTTAGACATTTGTTAGGTGAACTTTATGTGTGTGGTTGATTTTTGGAAATGTTCCATAGATGCTTGAAAAAGAATGTTTATGCTCCAATTTTTGGGAGCAATTGCTATCTATTTCTATTAGGACAGCCTACTAATGGTGCTGTTTAAAATGTTCTATGTATTTCATAACTTCTTTTTGGGTCTGTTTGAACTATCAAATACCAGAGGAGGTATTTCAATATACTTACTCTGATAATAAATTGATTAATATCTCCTTGTAGACATGTCAAGTTTTGCTTTTATATCTTTTTAAAAGCTGTGGTATTGGGCACTTTCCAGTTTAGAATTGTTATATTTTCCTGGTTAATTGTTATATCTTCCTTGTTAATTGTTTATTATTTTGTAATGACTAGGAATGCTTTCTGCTTAAAAGTTATTTTGTCTTCTAAAAATACAGTTAATTCAGCTTTGTTTTGGTTAGAATTTACCTATATTGTACACTTACAGTCTTTGAATTTTAGTCTTTCTGTGTTTTGATATTTTAGGTGTATCTATTATAAATAGCACATAGCCAGATAGTTTTTTTAATTCAATTTGACAATCCGTCTTTTAGTTAGAGAACTCAGGACATTTATATTTAGAGTAATTACTAACATAGTTGGTTTTCTATTCTGTTTCTCTGTTTCTTTTCCCTTTTCTTGTCTTATTTAGAATTGATTGTGATTTCTTGTCTTTTATTTCTCTTTTTCATTTTCCTCCCTCTGCTCGTTTAGGATATGAAAAAAAAAATGGAAGTTAAGGATGACTGCAATGTTTTTCACGTAAGTAACAGGAAGAATGGAATTGCCATTGACTGAGTTCATATTTTAAGTATAATGCTTTTTAGATAAAAAGGCAGAGATGTCAAATATGCAGCTGGTCATGGAAATCTGAAAAGTTCAGTGGGGGAGGTCTGAATCAAATAAAAATTTATAAGTTTATTAGTATATAAAATATATTTAAAATGGACTAGGTAAGATGGCCAAGGGAATGGACTTAGAAAAGAAATTCAGGGATCAAATTTTGGAACACTCCAGTGTTAGGAGGTTAAGGAGAAACTGGGAAAGAAGAAGACTGAGAGGCTGGTGACATGGAAGCAAAGCCAGAAGAACATGGTGTCATTCTTGTAGCAAGAAAATGTTTTACAGAGATGTGTTTGTTTGGGGATCATTCTCTTTACTATTGTACCAGTTCATCTATGAATTTTAAAGTTAAAAAGTATATTTAACCTAGCATTATATTTGTTTAACCTAGCATTTAGTGTTTAGGTTGTTCGGAAATTTTAATCCACATAATGCCAGAAATGGAAATTCTGATGCTTTATTTTAGTGTTATAAAGAATAGTCCAAGTGTCTATTGATTGAAAGAATATGTACCAAAAGTATCATTTAAACTTTAGATAATTGTATATTTTGTTCATTTTAACAGCATCTATATATTGTTGAAAGCACCTTCATTTAAATGCTTAAAATTTTTTTAAACATTTCTTTTTAAGTCATTATTGAATTTGTTACAATACTGCTTTAATTTTAGGTTTTTTGGCTATGAGGCATGTGGCTCTTAGCTCCCTGACCAGGGATCAAACCCACACCCCCTGCACTGGAAGGCAAAGTCCTAACCACTGGACCACCATGTAAAACCCCTAATATTTATCTTTATTTATTTATTTGGCTGTACCGGGTCTTAGTTGTGGCATGCAGGATCTAGTTACCCGACTAGGGATTGAACCCAGGCCTCTTGCATTGGGAGTGTGGAGTCTTAGCCACTGGACCACCAAGGGATTCCCAGAAAACATCTTCACTAAGACTTATTTAAATATTCAACAAACAGTTACTGAACGTCCACAGTGTCCTATCAAATAAGGTTTCTGATTTCATGGAATACACATTATAGTGAAGGAGAGAAGTAAAAAGCAATGAATAAGATCATCTCAGATAATGGCAAATAAAAATCAAATAGGGTAGTATGATAAGGATGGGAAGAAGACATTATTTAAGATGAATGTTCAGGGAAGGCTTCTCTGAGGAGGTGGTCTTAAGGTAAGACCTGAGTGACAAAGAATCAGTCAAATTTCCATCTGCCTGCAGTCAAGGAGTGGTAAACATACACATGAATTTAGGAGCTCTATCGTCTTTTTTTTTTTTCGGTTGTGCCAGGGCAACATTTCAGTTCCTTGACCAGAGATTGAATCTGTGCTTCCTGAAGTGGAAGCATGGGGTCCTACCCACTGGACCACCAGGGAATTCCCAAGAGCTCAACAGTCTTTAGATTGGGAACCACTGTCACAGAGCAAAGATTTTGCCGTCAACACTGGCTTCAAACTTAGCCCTTATCTTGCTCAGTCCAGACCATATGAGCCTGAGATATTCCTTTCCAGGCTCTAACCCACAGACTACAGTTTTCTATCAGTAAAATGGAGCCCAGAGCCTAGATTCTAGGGTGCTACAAGAGTTAATTAATGCCTATAACAGTCTTTAAGTTGTTTAGATGAAAGACCTACTGCTACATAGAGGGTTATTAGAGCCTCCCAAGCCCCAGGGAAAATGTCTCCATATCCTAGGTTCTCTTCTCTCCAGTCCGTAGCTATGGAACAGTGGTTCTCAAACTTCAATGGGAATTAAAATCAAAGGTTTTTATAATGTGAATTTCTGGGTTCTCTACTTCAAGTTCCTTGTTTGTCTGCTTGAAGTTCTGATTCTCCCTAAGGTTCTGGTTCTCATCTTCTTGGTTCTGTGTTCTTCTGTCCTCTTGTCCTGTGCCTCATACTTCCCATTATTCCAGATTTTTGTCTTTGCAAATGGACCTGAGTGCGCATTTGTCTATATATACTATGATCAGAGACATTTTTGGTCATTTTTTCTGAGAGTCATTCAGAGCAGCTATTGGGAGAGGCAGGAATGTGTCTGTATCTACTTCTCAAATGTAGTCATGAGTTAGAAGGAAGATTTGGGGAAAACTTTTTAAAAATATATTTATTTATTTATTTTTGGCTGCTTGCACTGGGCTTCTGTTGCTGCAAGCAAGTTTTCTCTGGATGTAGCAAGCGGGAGCTTCTCTCTAGTTGTGGAGCACAGGTTCTAGGTACATGAGCTTCAGCAGTTGTGATGTAAGAGCTGAGTTGCTCCTCGGCATGTGGGATCTTCCCGGACTAAGGATCAAATGTGCGTTCTCCACATTGGCAAGTGGATTCTTTACCACTGGACCATGAGGGAAGTCCCAGAAACTTTCAAATAAAAGGAGGAGGAATTGTTGACTGGTACTAAATGGGAGATAAATACATAGAAAGTACTTAATCCTGATTTGAGGACAAGTTCACTGCTTCTTACTTTTTTTTTTTTTTTGGTGTTGTATCCCAGTATATGGGCTGTGCAGGTCTTGAGTCATCAATTCATTCATTCAACAAATATGTATGTATTAAATATCTATCCTATGTCAGGTAGTGTTTATGTGTTGGAATTCACTGTTAAATCAGATCTCTTTTTTTTGTGGAGTACCCATTCTATTAGGATGAGACAGAAAATAAATATATAAATATACATACATAAGATTGTTTCAGACACTGATAAATACAATAATACAAGCTAATGTGATAAAGAGGGTGAGTGACTACCTTAGATTAACATTTGAGCAGATACCTAAATGACAAAAAGGAAGTCTTGAGAATAGGGAGGAGGGAACAGAGGGGAAGCATTTTTGGCAAAGTGAATATCACTGCAAAGGCCTTCAGGCAGGAAGAACTTCAGAATGTTTGAGAGACTGAGAAAAGGCCCATATATCTAGAGTGAAGGAGTGAGGGAGAGAAAATTTCAAGATGAAGCTGGAGTGTCTGAGGATTAGGGTTGTAGGTATAATGTATACCTTGGAAGAAGTAGTGCTGGTGAGACCTTGTCCCTTGGGGTAAGAATAGGAGAGGCCAATTCAGAATTGCCAAAACAATCTTGAAAATGAAGGACTGTATTGGGGGACTCACATTTTCCAATTTCAAAACTTAATTCAAAGCTACAGTAATCAAGACAATGCAATACTGGCATAAGGAAAGACATACAGAATTGATAGTCCAGAAACAAACCCTCACTCTTATAGTTAATTAATTTTTGATAAGCGTGCCAAGACAATTTAATGGTGAAAGAATGGTCTTTTCAACAAGTGATACTGGGAAAGCTAGATATCTACATGCAAAAGAATATAGTTGGTCCCTTCCTCACACCATATGCAAAATTTAATTCAAAATGGATCAAAAATCTAAATGTAAGAGCTAAATCACCTCTTAGAAGAACACATAGGTATAAATTTTCATGACCTTGGATTTGGAAATGGTTTCTTAGATATGATACCAAAAGCACAAATAACAAAATAAAAAAATTAATTGGGCATAACCAAAATTTAAAACTTCTGTCCTCCAAATGACACTGTCCAGAAAGTGAAAAGACAACCCATAGAATGGGAGAAATATTTGCAATCATATATCTTTTAAGGGACTTTTATCTACAATTTATTAAGAACTCTTACAAAATAATAATAAAAGAGACAAATAACCTGATTTAACAGTGGACAAGGGGGGAACATCCCTGGTGGTCCAGAGGTTAAGAATCCACACTCTACTGCAGGGGGCATGGACTCGATCCCTAGTCAGGGAACTAAGATCCCACATGCAGTGCAGCATGGCCAAAAAAAAAAAATAAATAAATAAATGTTTTTTAAAGTGGACAAGGAATATAAGCAAACATTTAGACATATAAATGGCCTATAAGCACATGAAAAGATGCTTAACATCATTAGCCATCAGAGAAATGCAAATCAAAAATACAATGAAATACCATTCATATCCACTAAGATGGTTATAAATAACAAGTATTGGTAAGGATGTGGAGAAACTAGAACCCTCACACATTGTTGGTGGGAATGTAAAATGGTATAGCAGCTCTGGAAAACAGTTTGTGTTCCTCAGAAAGTTAAATACAGGATTAACATATGGCCCAGTAATTCTACTCCTAGGTATATACCCCAAAGAATTGAAACCAAGCACTCAATAGACACTTGTACACCAGTGTTAATGACCCAGCTACTCAAACTGATGAATAGATAAACAAAATGTATTATATCCATACAGTGAACTATTATTCAGCAATAAAATGGAACAAAGCACTGATACATACTACAACATTGATGAACATTGAAAGTATCATTCTAACTGAAAGAAGTTAACCACAAAGGACCACGTTGTATGATTCCATTTATATGAACTAGCCAGAACAGGCAAATATATAGAGACAAAAGGGATACAAGTGGTTGCCTAGGACTGGGAACCTAGGATGTTGAGAGATAATGGCTAATGGATTTAGGATTCCTTTTTAAGGGTGATGAAAATGTTCTGAAATAGATATGATTGTTATGCAACTCTGTGAATATAATAAAAAGTCACTGAATTATACACTTTGGATGAATCATGTGGTATGTGAATTATATTTCAATAAAGGTGTTTAAAAATAAAAAGAATGGTAGGGGCCAGAACCTGGTATCTAATTAGCAGAGTCACAACAAGGAGGCTGAAAACCTCTAGGGTCTCCAAGACCAAAGGAATTACCACTGCTGGGCAAGAACTGGGGAATTCTCCAATACCAACTCTAGGAACATACTAGTTAAGTGAGCCCAAGGGAAGAACCATAGCCTTAGGAGGTTTCTGCAGGTTGTTTTCAGAAACCTGTGTTTGTTCATCTCCCATGAATATATCCATGTCCAAAGGGGATAATATGTAGTGATGCAAACTAGAGCTATGTTCCTTCTCTTGATCCTCTGCTCTTTTCAGTGACAACATATTTATTTCAGAATCCTTAACTCCAGCCTGGACATATCTCCTGTTTATTGATAACTATAGGATCACAGAGCTGGAAGATCATCTCATTTGAAAGATACAGAAACTGAGTGTCCAGAAGAAATTGACCTGCATGATCACACAGCCAGTAAATGGCACAGTTGTTGTTTAGTCACTAAGTCATGTCTGACTCTTTGCCACCCCATGCACTGCAGCATGCCAGGTTTCCCTGTCCTTCACTATTTCCTGGGTAGTAAAGGAGTTTGCTCCAAACTCATGTCCATTGAGTCAGTGATGCTATCAACCATTTCATCCTCTGTTGCCCCCTTCTCCTCCTGCCCTCAATCTTTCCCAGCATCAAGGTCTTTTCCCAAGGGACTCTCAAGAGTCTTCTCTAGCCCCACAATTCAAGAGCAATTCTCACATCTGTACATGAATACTGGAAAAACCATAGCTTTGACTATATGGATCTTTGTCAGCAAAGTGATGTCTCTGCTTTTTAATATGCTGTCGAGGTTTGTCATAATTTTTCTTCCAAGAAGCAAGCATCTTTTAATTTTATGGCTGCAGTCACCATCCACAGTGATTTTGGAGCCCAAGATAATAAAGTATGTCACTGTTTTCACTTTTTCCCCATCTATTTGCCATGAAGTGATGAGACTGGATACCATGATCTTAGTTTTTTAAATGTTGAGTTTCAAGCCTGCTTTTTCACTCTCCTCTTTCACCCTTATCAAGAGGTTCTTTAGTTCTTCATTTTCTGCCCTTAGAGTGATATCATCTGCACATCTAAGGTTCATATTTTTCCCAGCAATCTTGATTCCAGCTTGTGATTCATCCAGCCCAGCATTTCACATGATGTACTCTGCATTGACATAAATAAGCAATATATAGCCTTATAGACAATATACAGCCTTGACATAGTCCTTTCCCAATTTTGAACCAGTCTGTT